>NC_064571.1:64286645-66939979 GCF_937001465.1 Orcinus orca | reverse complement strand
AGGCTGCTGTTACCCAGTGGCAGCAGGGAGAAGTGAGGGCACCAGGCCATTCCTTTGGGTGCCCTTGCTACTCTTTGCCCCAATCTTGACAGTATATGGAAAATGAAGCAGTCATGGGCTTAGAAAAGCATTGAAGAGACTCAAATGCCTCAGGGATGAGGGTCTATCTGGGTCACACCACCAGGGAAGCTGTTGAGACCAGTAGAAGGGCTGGCTGAGGGTGTGGGCAACAAGGATGGAGATATGAGCATGGATGTGGCCCTGAGACCAGCTGGGGTTTGTCTCATTTCCTCTTGTAAGTGTCTCCCAGGAAAAGAGACCACCAGAATTCTGGATGAGCTGCTTCCAGAACGTCTAAGAAGAAGTGGGTCTGAGTGGCACAAAAGACAGACCATTGAAGATGCTGTGCTGAGCAGCCCAGATGCCGCTTCAGGACTAAAGAACTTACTCCCGCAGCTGCTGGAGGTGCTGCCAGCTGAGAACCCCCTTCAGAGTTGCCTTGGTGGTAGAGTTGCCTCACCCCACATGACACCCTCTTCCCAGGGCAACCTGCATCCAATGACTGGTGGATGCGGAGGTGGAAAGCCCTGTACCATCACCACCACTCAATCCGACTCTGAAGGTCCACCCCAGCTTCCGAGCTCCCCACGGTGTTGGCGGAGGCCTTTGTTGCCGCTGCACCAGCCCACAGCTCTCCCCTCACTTCAGTCCTGCTTCCTCCTTCCCTTCCTTCCACAGATGTCCATCCCAAGAGCGCTCTCTAATCAAGCTTCCACACCGCACGCGGATCCTGCCTCTGTCTGGCATACTGGCACAGGGCCAAGCACCCACACGTGTGTTTGGCCAAATAAATACATATTCTGAAGTCTGTTCACTATGTATGCATTATCTACTAAAAACTTAATATTATTAGAGCAGACGCAAATGATCCCCTCCCCCGCCCCCATACACACAAACCTCAGGGGGAAGCCCTGGAGTCACCTCCAGGAAGCCCTCAAGCGTTCTGAAAACCAATAGGTTAGGGCATGGCTCCAGGCAGAAGGGAGCCCTGGGCGGGGCGCTGGTTCGGCACCAGAATGTCTGATTCTGACCTGCGCTTCTGCCCCTGCAGCTGGGTGAGCTGAGGCGTCAGCGCACTCCTCTCACAGCCGCACCCTCGTCGGTCTGAACTGCCCCGGCTCCTTCCTGGGTTGTGTGGGAGAGCCAATGAGAGCTTCAAATATTATGTTTGGAAGGACATTTTAAACTGCAAAGGGCTGTGCAAAAATAAGAGAGTATCATTTAGCGAATGGCCCATGAATTGTGTTCATTCACTGTGTTCGTGGCTAATTCTGGACACTCATCCCCCTAGTGTTGGATTAAACAAGATATCAGCAGGACCTGCCCTAAACACATCCACTGTCTTCTTTGTCTGGTTCATTTTAAGACTCAAATAAGATAACAAATGTGAGAGTGCTTCAGATGTCATACTAGTGTGTGCAGGTTTGCTACACAGTGGCGGGTTTGGAGCGGGGGTGGTGGGTGCTGGAGAGAGGTAGGCTGGAACCAAAAGAGAAGACCCAGGTCCCATGCTTTCTCCACCACTTACTAACTTGGTGGCCTTGGGCAAATCACCTAACTTTGCCTCTGTGAAATGGGACTGGTAGTTCAAGCTTTACTTTCCTTACAGAGTTTTACTTTTTTTTTCTTTTTCTTTTCTGAAAGTCAATGAAAATATGTATTTGGAAGCATTTTGGGTAAATTGAGGCCAAGAGACTTACAAAGTCCTTACCTCCTATAAGTGGAGAAGTTACATGGAACCCAGGGCCTTGACTCCCAAGCTCAGCCTCTTTCCATGCTGGGTCAAGTATTAGGACTAAAAATAACAGCAATGCCGATTACAACAGAGATCACCACCGCCTTTAAAATACCTCAGGCAGCTTGGCACGTCTGCGTTCATTAGATGCCCCTCTGGGCTGAGGGAGTGCAGCCCGGTGAAGATACCAAGGTTTCTATTTCAGACCCCACTCACCACTCACCCCCGGTGCCAGGCACCCTTGGGCAGTGTCCAACCTGCCCGACTCCGTGTTGGCAACCCCTGTGGTTATCACCTTAAGTTTTGAGTTGTTTTTCTGCAGCAGGGTGGCTGTGTGCTCAACATTTCACTATTTCGAAGGCTGTCCCCTCATAGAGCAGTGAAATCGGTGGGCCAGAGTGTAGACTGGTCAAGAAAGAAGGCACCAACCTGACAGACAGACGGGGCGGGGGTGGCACCCTTCATCTCCTCCCTTCCTAGGAGAGAACAGGGAAAGGAGTGTGGCCTGGAATCAGAGGAAAGAAAGAGGAGAGGGGGAGCCCAGCATGTGGTCAGGATTTCAATCGGGGAAGTTCTCAGTGTACAGAGGAGAAGAGGGCATTGTTAAACTTCCCGTTACGGAGGGGACCTAGGGAGAAGGGAGTTCTGAATGCTCCCAGTGTTTCCAAAGGGCCTCTCCATTCCTACCGCGAGCTTTCCCCTGCAGCCAGGAGGTCTGGCCACCCACGAGGCGGCCCGTTATGTCAGTGGGAAGAAGAGCCGAGGCCTCTGGGGTGAGGCGGGAGGTGCTGGGCCTGCATCTCAATTTCCCAGCACACAAGCCCAGTCACCTCCCTTGTCCCTTCTCTCTCCATGTAACACACACCCCTTTATTCTGGGTGTGGACCAATGGCATCTTGCCTTGGTGGAGAATGACCCAAGTCCTGTGATACACAGGGATCCCTCCACCACTAGCAGCTCATGGAATAACTCAACATCTTGCGAATGTCACGTAGTAGCTGGGAGGTGAAGGCAATCAGTGCGGACACCACTCCGCGTGTTTCTAGGTCAGATGAGTTTCTGGATCAGGGAGATCAAGGTGTTATCTGAGAGTACCGAGTTGCAAGTCAGCTGACCTAAATTCAAGTTCTGACTCAGCTGCTCACCCACCCAACTCGTAAGTTAGCTAACCTCTTGAAGCCTATTTCCTTACCTAGAAAATAGGATTAACGCCCACATCATACAGTCACCGTGAATTACAAACAAAAGTATTTGTGAAGTATAATATGAAAGGTTACACTGAGGTGGGATCACGTGATGGTGAAGATCAGGGTATTTGGGGTTAAAGAGCTCTGCACTGGGTCCCAGTTCCACTCTCTACTCAGGCTGGACCTTGGACAGGCACTGAAATGTTTTAATGTAGATTATTTTTTAGAGCAGTCTTAGGTTCACAGCAAAGCTGAGCAGAAATTACAGAGACTTCCATCTCCCCATCTCCCCAGTCCAGAGCTTCCCCACCATCAACATCCTGCCCCGATGTTACAACTGATGAACCTACATTGTCACCCAAAGGCATTATCACTCGAAGTCTTTAGTTGACATTAAGGTTCACTCTTGGTGGTGTACAATTCTGTGGCTTTTGACAAATGTATAGTGACATGTATCCACCATTACAGTGTCACACAGAATATTTTCACTGACCTCAAAATCCTCTGTGCTCCGTGCCGCAGAGCGGCTGGGCCCGTGAGCCATGGCCGCTGAGCCTGCGCGGCCCTGACAACCATTGGTCTTTCTACTGTCTCCATAGTTTTGCCTTTTTCAGAATGTCATATAGTTGGATTCATATCCTACGGAGGCTTCTCAGATAGGCTTCTTCACCGAGTAATGTGCATTTAAGGTTCCTCCATGTCTTTTCATGGCTCGATAGCTCCTTTGTTTTTAGCACTGAATGATAATGCATTGTCCCAAGGTACCATGATTTACTTCTCGGCCCACCTACTGAAGGACATCGTGGTTGCTTCCAAGTTTGGGCCATTATGAATAAGCTGCTATAAACGTCCACGTGCAGGTTTGTGTATGGAGTAAAGTTTTCATCTGAGTAAATACCAAAGAATACAAGTGCTGGATCGTATGGTTCCTGTAGCTTCTCTGAGCCTCACTTTCTTCATGATGTTTGATTGAGCTACTGCACGTGAAGCACTGTGCACAGCATCCAGCACGTAGATGGGGCTCAGCTAATGGGAGCACTGCTCGTTAGCCTACTCAAAGGTTCGTGAAAACACTAACGTAAGGGATGTGAATCCAAGCATTGTCTGAGGGGGATGACATATGGGTACGTCATAGTCATGAATCATCTCTCTGCAGCCCAGGAAGGCTCAGGGCAACAAGAAATGCTGGAAGGCTGTCAGGGCACCGCTGCCTCCACTGAGGAGGATCTCCTGAGCAGCCTGTGCTGTGGGAGGGGAGGTGGAGATGAACCCTCTGTCCCATAGTAAAGTCTGTCCCAGGTTGAGCAAATCAGGCTGTTGGGGGGGGTATCGTGAACCCTTAGACGTCTGCTGTCCTCCACCGTCTCCTTCCCAAGTCCGCTCCTCACACAGTTTCCCCCACCCCTTCCTCCACTTGACTCATCCGAAGCTAAGCCCATAACCAGAAGCTCAGAGGTGATGAAAACAGGCTCTCTTTTCGTTTCACCTACTTCCTGTGAACTCACTTAATTCTTCCCAAAATTACCAGGTCACCAGGAAGCTTCTTTAGTTCAGTTTTTTCCTTTCTTTTTTCTTTTCTTGTTCCTTCTCTGATGACAAGATCTACTTGGGATCTAGACTTCAGTGTAAAGTGTGAGCGGGTAGTGTTTCTTTGGAACCCACTTCTTTGGTATCTTTGGAGAGGCTGAGTGAGGGGATGGGACTGAATGACAAAATGAGGCTCCCCATGTGGTACGTGGTTTCCAGAGGCAATGCATCCTTTCCTGCTGAAAGGACTAAAGACACATCCTCGGGGCCTCCAGCCCTGGGCCATGTTAGCTGGAAACAATAATGGTGCTTATGGTTTTGTTTGTTTGTTTTGTTTTGTTTTACATCTTTATTGGAGTATAATTGCTTTACAATGGTGTGTTAGTTTCTGCTTTATAACAAAGTGAATCAGTTATACATATACATATGTTCTCATATCTCTTCTGTCTTGCAGCTCCCTCCCTCCCACCCTCCCTATCCCACCCCTCTACGTTTTGTTTATATCTCGCCCTTCCTTCTCCTTCCAGGCTGCTATGCAATGATTAAGTGATCTGAGTCAGGATCAGGCCTGAGCCTCCCAGGAGCCGGAAAGCTGGAGTTTCTGCCAATGATGCTTACAAAGCCAGCGAGCATAGGAGGTTGCCACAGGAGAGCCTGTGTGGGTGCCCCTCTAGTGACATCACCTGGGCATCCTCCAACAGGTCACCTCTAAAATGAGGGTGTTGGACTTAATGACCTCTTTGATTTCTTATAGACCCATTTTTAAATACTTTTCCAAATGATCTTAGCACTCGCCAGTAGAAGTTACTGCCATGATGGACATGTTCACTAAAGCTACACTGTGCAGTAACGGCAGCCGGTAGTCAGGTGTGGCCATTGAACACTTGAAATGTGCCTTGTGTGGGCAAGCAACATTTTTTATTTCATTTAATTTTAATTAATTAATTTATTTATTTAAATTAATTAATTTATTTGGCTGCACCGGGTCTTTGTTGCGGCATGTGGGATCTTCGCTGCTGTGTGTGGGATCTTTTAGTTGTGGCACGTGGGCTTTTAGTTGCAGCATGCGGGCTCTAGTTCCCTGACCAGGGATCGAACCTGGGTCCCCTGCATTAGGAGCATGGAGTCTTAACCTCTGGACCACCAGGGAAGTCCCTAATTTTCATTACTTTAAATGTAAGTAGCCACAAGGGGCTGGTGACTACCATATTAGTCAACACAGGTCTGGGGAGCTGGATTCTGTCTCTTTTAAACTGCATGTTCTGTCGATTCCACCTGAAAATGGTAGCACAAAACTGTCCTCTTCTCTTCATTTCCAGTTTCCGCCCTAGGCTGAACCATCACCATCCCCTCCTCCGTGGTTTCTTTTCTCCCACTTTCACCCTCTATGATCCTTTTGGCATAGCACAGAGTGAGCTTCTTCAAAAGTAAAATTGACCAAGATATTCCTCTTGTGAAAACCCTTCATCAACTTCCCCATCGCAGTAAAATCGAAAACCCCCATGAGGCCTGGACACCTTGCTCCATCTCCCCCTTGCAGCCCAACACTAGGCTCCTGGAAGCCACCAAATCCTTTTCCACCGCAGGTCCTTTGCACAAACTTTCCCTTTGTTCTGGAGCTGGGCTGTCCAATACAATGGCCACTAGCCACACATGGCTTTTTTATATATACACTTAAATTAATTGAAATTAAATAAAATTTAAAATTTAGTTCCTCAGTCACATGAAACACATTTCAAGGGCTCAGGAGTCACACGTGGGGCTCCCCTGTGGCGCAGTGGTTAAGAGTCCACCTGCCGATGCAGGGGACACGGGTTCGTGCCCTGGTCCGAGAAGGTCCCACATGCCGCGGAGCGGCTGGGCCCGTGAGCCATGGCTGCTGAGCCTGCGCGTCCGGAGGCTGTGCTCCGCAACAGGAGAGGCCACAGCAGTGAGAGGCCCGTGTACCTCAAAAAAAAGTCACATGTGGCTCATTGGTACCATACTGGACAGTACAGATATGGAATATTCCCATCATCACAGAAGTTCTGGGACAGTCTTCCCTACACTCGAGCTTGGCTAACTCCAACCTATCCTTCAAGTCTCAGCTTAAATGTCACATTCCCACAGAGGCCTTTTCTGATCCTCCAGCCTAAAATAAGAGCCCCTGCTTTCTTTTGTACAGAGCCTGCAATTTTCTTTTTTAGTTCTTACAACTGTTTGCAAAGTTATGTTAACCTGTGTGGTTGTCTAATGTATGCGTCTATTAAAATCTAGGATAATGTCTTTCTTGTTTACCAGTCAATCCCTGGACCCTATCTCAGTGCCTTGAGACCTAGTAGCAGCTCATTCACGTTGGGTGGATAAATGAAATAACGAATAAATGGACAGAGTGGTTGCACGTAACTTACTCATCTTTCAAAGCTCTAGGTAAAGAGCCAGAGCTCAGGAACCATGTGGCCCTGGAATGGAATCCTGACGGCCAGCTATTTTTTAGCCCGTTGGTTAACCTTTCCGAGCCACCCTCTCTGCACAAGTAGGAGGGAATGCTATTGCCAGCTCGGAGCACTGTGGTGAGCTGTGAGTGAGATAGACAGGTAAAGCCCTTGGTCCACAGTCAGCGCTGTGTGGATGTACATTCCTTTTCCTTTATCACTTCCCCTATGTCCTTCCAGCACTCTCTGTGAGGTCTTCTCCCTCTCACATTGCATCTCCAGCCTTGGCTTCTGAGTCTCTCATTCCTTGGTCCCATTCCCTCTAAGAGGATTTTAGTTCTCTCTCAGCTGCCACAACTCAAGGATCAAACCAGAAGATTTCTCCAACATAGAGAGCTCACCTTGCTTGGGCCCTTCCTCACTGCCCTCCCTGTCTCTGGCTGTATAAACCAGCCTGACTCACCTGCCCACCCCCAACTCATAGAGGCAAACTCCAGCCCTGGAAATTCTCTCAGAATAGCAGGTACGCAGGCATCTGGCCTAGAGTGGGCCCACTCTTTTTCTAGGGTGTTTTTGATCAATTTGCGTCTGTGAACCACCTACATCAGTATTCCCTGCTTGTTTAAAATGCAGATTCCTGGGCTCCCACTCCGGACCCATTTAACCAGAATCTCTGTGGGGGGGCCCTGGAAGCTGCATTTTCAGTAACCAGCTCAGGTGATTCTGTTGCTCTAGATTAAGACTTCTCAGTGTATAATATTTACCCCCTCAAGCACTGGGAAGATCCTTCTGGTAAGTCCCTCACTGATCCTCCCTTTAATTTGTATAAAATTTTATTTCTATATCAAAAGATTATTTACCAAATACCTACCAAGTGAGTTATCAAGTGAATTACTACTATTATTTGGGATCTATAAACTCACATTAAAAATTTAGTCGGGTTTACAGTGGACCCCAACTCACTGTTCTCCCCGGTTGGAATGGCAGCATGTGGCCATCCTGCGGACTTCCACGGGGCACATGTCCACAAAGACACTGAAGTGCCCAGAGATGCTTTTAGGAGGACTCACTGTAGTCAGAGGCCCATCACTGTCTTGAGTTGGTCATGAGTTTGAACTGCTGCTCTTCTTGGTCTTTAATGATAACTTACTGCGGGTTTGTCATGGTTGATTTAGTTTATTGTGGATTCCATGGTGAGCCCTATAGTACGTAGGGGTGCAGAATGACACCAACACAAGTGGGGCCTGAACATTCCCAATAACTAGACTTTAAGACATGTAGCTTGCTGTTAAAACATGAGTAATCTTAAAGCTAAAGCAGACATGTGTGTATATATATAAATAATCCCTCCAAAATTTGCTTTAGAATGATAGCTTATTGTAATCAGGTTGGTTTTCCATGTGGCAGTATAAAGGGCAGGGTCAGCCGGCTGCGGGCAGTCATTTAACCAGCCCTGCACTGCACACAGCTACCGTCACTCCTTTTTCACTGCCTTTGCACCCTGAGCGCCCACTGTCTGCGGCAGCGCTCAACCACTGCTCCGACACCCCCTCCTCATGCCGCAGCTCCAGGGTCCCAACTGGAGCCCTGGGTGCAGTTGGATCAAGTTAACTGCAAAACAAGACACACATGGGAACAGCCAAGAGGCCCCGCTGGGGACACGGGCAAGAAGGCATTCACCCCAGCAGCTGTGACTGCACCCAGGCTCCCCTCTGCATTCCTGCTGGGAGTCTGAGCACATCCTGTCCACTGTGTCCATAAAAACAACCTTTGTTATGCTCATCTCAGCATTGTTTATGATGGTAAAACCACTTGGGAACAAGCCAAATGTCAACATCGGGGTGGGGGGGGGATTCATTAAATAAACCACGGTGCCATCCATACAATAGGAAACTATGTATCCATTAAAAATAACATGGAGGAAGAATATTAATAGACATGTCAGCTGGGAGCCTGTCTTTGCTCCTTAGGGGGACACCCGGAGAGGAAGGCTGGCTGTTCTCACTGCTCCTTGCAGCAGGTCTCCTGTCTCCAAAGTTCATTCTTTCCATTTCCTCTGCCTGAAGAGCCCTCTGGCCAGGCTCAGCCTATGTAAATTCTACCCATCAAAGGTAGGCAGGATAATGGCTCTCCAAAGAAGTCCACGCCTTAATCCCTGGATCCTGTAAATACCTTACCTTGCAAGGCAAAAGGAACTTTGCAGATGTAAATTAGGTTACAGACCTGAAAATAGGTTGATTACCCAGGTGGGGCCCAATCTAATCTATTTCCCCAGCTGGGGTCAGAAGAGACAAGAAGAAGAAATCACAGATATTCAAAGCATGAGAGGATTCGCCCTCACTGCTGGGGGCAGGGGTGGGGCATATGGAAAGCATGAGGAGGAACATAAATGTCCCCTTAGGAGCAAAGACAGGCCCCAGCTGACAGCCAGTAAGGAATCAGGACCTCAGTCCTACCACCACAAGGAAGTGAATCCGGCCAACAACTTGAATGAGCTTGGAAGCAGATTCCTCTGCAGAGCCTCCAGAAAGGAACGCAGCCCTGCCAACACCTTGATTTTGACCTTGTGAAACTCTAAGCAAAGGAGCCAGCAGAGCCGCATGGTACCCACATATCTGACCTACAGAACTGTGGGATAATAACTCTCCTGGCAACGTAGTACAGTATTATTAACTATAGTCACCATGCTGTACATTACAAGGTGTAGTTTTAATGCACTAAATTTGTGGTAATTTGTTGTGGCAGCAATAGAAAATTAACACACCATCCTTCAGCACCATCATTCAGTACAAATGCCACTTCCATGAAGCCTTCTCCAGTTTATCCATCTATCCGTGTGTCCCCTCTGAAGTCTCAAAGCATTCTGCCCTGAGCCTCTTCAGCCATTACCATGGTCCACCTGGGTTATATAAGTAGGGTTATTTACATACATGTCATATTTATCCTACTAGATGATGTGCTACTCGGGACAGCAACTGAGGCTTATTCATCTTCATTTTCCTTCCAGGGCACAGCACCTCATGTGTAGTCAGTGCTAAATTTTTCTTGGAAGTATGTTTCACAGCCTGTACGGATGGTTATTGTTTTAATAAGATGAATTACTGTGGCAATTAGGAATTGAAAGATGGACCCTAGAAATATTTGTAAATATAGAAAGGAATAGCTGATTGATGATGGATACTGACAGCATAAGGAAAATTAGAATGGGCAACAGAAGGATATATGAATATGGGGATGTTTGGAATTATGCTCCGGCAGTTGGCTCTGAGATGTAAATTCATATGCAAAATAAATAGGACTGAAAGTTATCTAAAGTGTTTTAGAATATAACCTCTTAAAAGATTCAACTTCTTGGCCACATGAAGTTTTAATTAAATGAATGTTCTTCTTCTGCTTCAAATGGATAGAAATGTAGAAGAAAATGTAACATAACACCCAGCTGAGCTCAAAAAAAAAGAAAGGGACACCCCCACGTTCCAAAAAGAAGAGGGAGCTTGAAGTCAGCAAGAGCTCCAAAGAGACCTCATAGTCCCATTGATGCAACTACCAGATGATGGAGCCTCTGTTACATTTGGTCCCTGAGGGACCGAGCAGAGTAGATCCCCACCAATATCCTTTGATGTTGACATGGGAATGAAGAAGCAGAGAGAATCCCAAGCATAATAAACAGTTAACACATACCTAGATAATGGAATATCTTAAAATACCTTAACAGAAGAAAAGCAGCCAGTGAGAGATGTATTACCTGCAAAAGAATGACAATTTGACTGCCATCAGAAAAACATATGGCAAGGACTGAGAGAAAAGAGCTGCTTCCTAGAATTCAATACCCAACTAAATCATGATTTGAGGATGAGGACAAAATAAAGACATTTTTACAAAAAAGACCGAGTTTACCATTCACAAACTCTGACTGAAAAACTACTAAAAGATGTGTCTCGGGGCTTCCCTGGTGGCGCAGTGGTTGAGAGTCCGCCTGCCGATGCAGGGGACGCGGGTTCATGCCCCGGTACGGGAGGATCCCGCGTGCCGCGGGGCGGCTGGGCCCGTGAGCCATGGTCGCTGAGCCTGCACGTCCGGAGCCTGTGCTCCGCAACGGGAGAGGCCACAACAGTGAGAGGCCCGCATACCACAAAAAAAAAAAAAAAAAAAGAATAAAAAAAGATGTGTCTCTTAATGAAGGAAATTGAACCCAGAAGGAAGAGTGGGATATAAAAGCAATGATGAGAAAATAAAGGTAAACATATGAATACAACTAACCTTTTCAAGGATAACACAACAATGACTAAAGAAAGTGTTAGAACAAGGTGAAACTACTCAGTTACAGAGATGGAGGAAGAGAGGGCATGATCAGAGTTCATGCATTTTAAGGTTCTTAACCTGTTTCGTGGCAGCATATATATTTAATTAAACATAGGCTTTTCTAAATACAGTGTGCATGTTAAAAATTTAAAGATTATCTCTAAAAGAGTAGAAATAGATTGTAGAACAAAAAAACTAGTAGAGAGAGCAGGGCAGGAAGGAAAGAAATAGCTTGATTAAGCCAGTGGAAGACAATGGGCAAAAGAGAGTAAACACGGTCAGTAGAGAAACACCAAACGAAATGACAGAAATAAATCAAAATACATTATTAATCACAACTGCTGTAAATACCTTATTTTGCCAGTTAGAAAGATTCTCAAATTGCATTTAAACACACACACACACCCCCTCATCTTATATACTATTTATAAGAGACTCAACTAAAACATAACATGAACGAGTCAGAAATAAAAGAACAAAGTAGACATACCCGGAAATGACAATTGGGAGTATGGGCCGTGGAGGAAAATTCTCACCCGTTGCAGAAGGAGGTATGTTCGAGGATGTTTCCCACAGTGTTGTTTGTAGCAGTGAAAGATTGGAAACAGCATGAACATCCGCTAGTATGAGGAAGAAAAAATAAAAATTGGCATATACATATAATAAAACACTACATAACAGATAAATGGCTGAACTAGATCAAATGAATACATATTAAAAGCGTAAGGTTGAGTGGAAAAGCAAGTTGCAGAAGGATTTCACCATATGATATCATGGATGTGGGTTTTTTTCCAAAGGAAATTTTATTGAAGAGCAATATACATACATAAAAATGTACACATCATAATGAACCATTCAATGAATTTTCACCAAGCGGCACACCCTTGTAACCAACACCCAGGTTAAGAAATAGAACGTTAACAAATATCCCAGAAGATGTCTCCTCCACCTTGCTCTACTCTAGTTACTACCCCTGTCCAAAGGTAACTACTCGCGTAACCTCTAATCCTATAGATTGGTTTTGCCTATTTTTGAAATTTATATACATGGGATCATATACATACAAAGTGTGTACTTGTTTCCTGTCTGGCTTCTTTAATTCCATATTATGTTTGGGGGACGCATCCTTGTTGAAGCATGTAGCTATAGTTTATTCGTTCTCTTTGCTATGCTAGGATTCCATTGTAGGAACGTGCCACGATAATTTATGCTTTTCATTGGTGATCTACATTTGGGATGTTTTTAGTTTGGAGGTATTACAAGCAGTGCTCCTATGATCAGTCTGGGACTTTTTTTTTGGTGCATATGTGCATGCATTTCTCTGAGGTATAAGCTCAGCAATTCCTGGCAGGGGGTATGCAGACTTTCAGCTTTAAGTAGAGACTCTCAGTAGTTCTCCCCAAGGGTTTTACCAATTTACTTTCCTAGCTGTGTGTGAGAGTTCCAGTTACTCTGCATCTTATTCACACTTGAATTTTTAGTCTTTTTAATTTTAGTCATTCTGGTGGTTGATGGGTATGACTTTTGAAACACATTCATGCACAACTACTGTACGTTGCCTGTGAATGAATACACATGTAATATAAAAACATGAAGGGGGAGGATACACACCAACCTTAGAATATTGACTACCTTAAGGCAGAGAGGCAAGTCTGAGGGCGGGGGTGGAATGAAATGGGAGGCTTCAGCTGTACTTATTCATTTTTAAGCATGAGAAACAAATATGGGGAAACAAACATTTTTAGAACTGGGTGGGAAGTATATATGTGTCTTTTATTTTTCTCCATATTACTTATATTTGGTATACATTGTAATTGAATTTATTTAAGAAAAAAGTTCTTAAAGGAAAAACAGACCCTCCACAGGGAAACAAACAAATTCAAAGTGTATCTGGTTATAAACACAACACTCAAAACATGAGTAATAGACAAGATGTTCCACTTCTGTGTATAATTGTTTCAGCACATAGAAATGCTTTAAGAAACTATAGTACAAAATAATTATGTGGGTCTGATAAAGGACTAGGAGCAAGTACCAAAGTCGAGTATCTCCATTTATAATTTTTTTGCAGGAAGGACAATTCCCCATGCTGCGGTGGATACCTCATGCATGTCCATTTAGAAATAAAATTTTCTTGCAGGGTTGGTATGATTATTCAAGCCCATTTTACAGATGAAAACACTGAGGTTGAGTGACTAAGTGACTTGCCCAAGAGAGAGGAAGAAGAGGAGAAGCAGAGGGGCTTGGCCCGCCCACACTCAGTTCCTAAATAGCCAAGCAATGCCTGAGGCATGCTGGTGCCACTGCCCAGGGCAGGTGTTCACTCCAGCCTTGGTGGGAAGCAAGGAAAGGCAGCCTCCCTCCAGTACATCACATGGACAGGAGGACCCCAGGAAATACACATCTCACGGGAGGAAGAACACAGGGCACATGCATGGGTCAGTTCAACGCTGTTGATGGGTGAGGACAATTGGCTGCACGGAGGAAGGGCCCTGGTCTCCAGCCCCGCTAGGGTGTGATGGAGATGGGCAGGCAGGAGGAAAAGGCAGCAAGCCACACGCTGCCCAGACTCTCAGAAACGCGCTCTGTGCTTCTAGGGCTGGTGTTCTGAATGCATCAGAACAGTGGGAGCAGCCTGGGCTGCTTAAGCCCCCTCCCCCAACATTCAGGGCTCATTCTCAGGAAAGACTTCTGAGTGAGAAATCTCAGGTCTCAGGCTCGGGCCATCACAAAGGCACAGTAGAGCACTCGGAAGGGTGCTCCAGTGGGCCACCCTGGAGCAAGCTAACCGGAGGCTAGTTTGATCCCTAGGCACAAAATGGTCTCTCCCTCTGTTGGGATTACATCACCCCCTCCAGGCAGTCCTCCTGGGTGGCTTCCTCCAGTGTGGCCACACTGGTATCCTTGCCCTGACACTGGAGGATGGGTAACTCGCTCTCACCCACTTCCTCTTGCTGCTCTGCTGCCTCAGGCTGATCCAAACCACAGCCGCTCAAGAAGCTCTCAGGATGTGGGTCTCTGAGTGGACCCTTGAAGCTCCCCTTCCCCTGACCTGGTGGGGGAAAATGCTGCCCCATACACAGTCTCTCTCTCTCTCCATCCCTTCCTCCCTCCCTCTTTTCTCTGTAACAAGGAGGATATACATCTTGCTGTCTTCAAAGACATACTCTCTCTCCAATATCTCAAACTCTGTATTTCATTTCTTTACTCCCTGAGGTAGGTGATGAGCTAAAGGCAGCAAAGTCCGTTTCCAGCCAAGCCCCTCTGCAAGTCTCGCATAGGTGACTTAGCCCATCACTTTGGAACAAGGGGTTGTTTTGCACTTACTGTTTTGTTCCCACCTGTGGAGCTTCAGAAGGATTCCAATTGCAGCACCCTGTCCTAGAGCACAGGCGACAGTAGGGCACAGTGTTTGTCTTGGGCTCCAAGCTGTCCATATCGTCTTCCCACCCCACGTGACTAGAATTCTATCATTTTCCCCACAATTTGACCCAAAGGTTGCCTAAGAGAAGGCTCGCTTGACTAGTGGATGTATGATTTAGTTTAAAGCATCTGGACCAGGAGTCAGGCAGCCTTGTCATAAGCCTGTCTCTCCCACTAAAGTGCTGTGGGACAGTAGACAAGTCAGTTACCCTCTCTGGGCTTACGATTCTTGGCTGTTAAACAAAAAGCTTGAGTTTGATGGTTCCCAAGTTCTTTCCAGTTCTAGGATGCTGAGTCGGTCTAGAAGATTGGACAAGGTCAGGGCCAGGCCAGTTCAAGGACAGAGGTGATGCCAAAAACCCTTCGGGCGGTTCCTGACATTTCCATTCCCATCGGTGGGCTGCTTTGTTTCAGGTGATGAGATTGTCACAGGATCTGTCTCCTGCCTTGGGGGCATGTACTCCCCCAGTCCAGGATAGAGACAAAACAAAAGGACAGGTCCCTGGGCCTGGGGGGCCCCAGGGCGACATCAAGCCTCAGCAGGTCAAGGAAGCTGCATGTTCCGAACAGCCTTGTCCCAGGATCTAAAATAGGCAGCAAAGGGAATGGTTTCCAGGCTCCCCCTCCGCTAAAGATAAAAATACCGTGGGCCCGGGGATGTTCCCAGTCGTAAATCCATCAGCTAGGACTATTTCTGTCCTTATCCCTTGCCCACGGTTCCTCCTACGACCTCCATCCATCCTGTCCTCCCCGTCCTGGCTCCCCAGCCACCTTTTAGCTGCAGTAGATTGAAGCTCATCACTGCCTTCTGACCACAGTCCACGGCTTGGCCGTGCCCCTGTGAGAGTCCTAACCTGCACACAGGCGAACAGATAGGCGATCAGGGGCCTCGTCCAACCTCTGGGAGCCTGAGTAGCACGGGTCCACTCTGACAGGCAGATGGACTCCCGGTATATGCCAGGTTTCCCTGCCTCCATGGCTCAGTCGCAGCTTGTCTTCCGGGAGTAAACGCCCGTTTACCACACGGCTGTGGGTAGGGTTTCTTCTTCATGTCGTTACAGACATTAAAGTACTACTTCTTAAGGCCACTGGGATGATTAAATGAGACGCCGTATGTAAAACATGAAAATTGGCACCTGGCAAGTTGTAGATGCTGAGAAAGTAAGACCTGCCTTCCCCTGCCAGCCATTCACCAGGAGTTCAGACTCCCACAGCTGACCCATGTCTTCTGAGAGCTCCTTTGAGGAGATTTCTTCAGTCTGAAACGCTAAATCAGCTTCAAATCTGGCTCTTGAAGAGACCTTTGAAGACACCTGGTTTATCCTGAGGCAGTAAAATCAGCTCCCCGGTAACTAACCTGCAGCGGACGCAACGCTGCTGGGCCAGCTGGAGACTATGGTCTCATGTCCAGTCTTCCACTGCCCTCTGCAGGTTGCAGTGAGATACTGCAGTCAGTGCTGGCATCCCCTGTGCAACACCAAGCCCAAGGACCCTCACTTTACAGAGTTGAAGCAGTTTACAGATAAGACAACAAGGCAAGGCCAGGTGTCTGAGGAAGGCAACACCTCGGAATAGCACGGTGACTTACAGCTCACAAAGCACTTGCCTGTTTGATTTTCACGACCACCCTGCCTTGCCTCTGTTCCTAAGCTCAGAGGGAATTCAGTCATTGTTCAGCCCTGATAGACTACTAACAGCTGACAGACACATCTCAGTTTCAGGCCATGTCCTAGAACATTCCAGAAAATCAATGAAACGGAACTGTGTGGATCTCAGTGCAAATACCGGTTTTATTTCTAAAGCTCTTCAGTTTTAATCATGCTGTAAAAGTCTAGAATATTCTGAAGAAAGGAATTTTGTAAGAAAGTGTGTGTGTGTGTGTGTGTGTGTGTGTGTGTGTGTGTGTATAGATGTGAGTGTTTGGTGTGTGCATTCTCTAGCAATGAAGGTTGGCTAATATATGGCAGATGTCAGCATCTGGTGTGATTATGATGATGAAGAAGCATTTCTCACATGCCAACCAGCTGACGGTTTCATTTATTGGTGACATCAAGCGCCGGGCTCAGCTGCGTGGTTTACACTATCCTTCTCCTGTGGCCAGAACCGTGGATCCCATCCAGCAGAATGTTGGATATTTTATACAGTGAAGGCACATGACAAGGTCACACTGTCCACCTAGCACCAGGTGGTGATGAAATCACCCGTCAGAACAAGCAGAGGGGATGCTTGCCTTTCTCCTATTCTCTTTTCCAACCTCAGACACTTGGGGGGATTTAAGTCAAGTTCATGAAGCCCAGATAGCACATCACAGTAAGGGAACCAAGTCTCTGAGTGCTGCAGTTCCCTTATGTAACTGGAGTTTTTAGGTCATATATTTATAGACGTTTAGATCCAGAGAAGACCTTAAGAGATTATTCCAGTCCAATCCTTTCATTTTGCAGTAAAATGAAGCACAGAAAAGGGAAGTGACAGCCTAAGGTCACAAACATAATTAGAGACATGGCTGGGATGAGAACCCAGGCTCCTTGACTGTTTTTTCTCTGGCCTATCTTGATTCGAGTAGCCTCATTTGTAGATGAGAACTACTGGCTTCAGCTGAAGATTTTTAAACCTGATCTTTTTTTAATGCACAAAGAGGAAGAAGCTAATGCATTGTAGGTACTCAATAACTGGGTTTGTTGGCTTTTGGTGTTATAGAATAATCTTACTTTATGCAGCTTAAGAAGATTAAATCCAATTAACCTTGAATTTGTTCCATTCTTTATTCTCTCCCATGAAGTGCTTAGAGGTTTGAATCTCACCCCACTGTCCCATTGCAAATCTGAGTGTGGATATGAGGTTATAATATGGCGCTCACTGGTTTGAAGGAAAAGCTTTCTGAGGAAGGCTCACAGATTCAGAGTTACTTTGGTTTACGCCTCTGGAGGTTTGTGGAAATCCTCTTTGAAGAACAGATGCTGTCAACACTTGAGGTTATACAGGCTGTCCAGTGAGTTGGGACATAGCACAAACACTTCCTAAATCTATTTCAAATACGTGATTACAACAGACATGAAATGATGCTAATTGCCTATTAGCCACTTGGGCCTAACATTTCTGAATTTGCTTATCATTGTATAAATCATATTTTTGATCAAAATCTTCCAATGCATTCAATGTTCTTCCAAACACCGTCCTGATGAATCACACCATTGTCATCCTGCAAGTTTTATAAGTTCATGTTCTGCAGAGCAAGTGTCATCTTCCATGGAATCCCCACTGTAGGATAAGAAGACTCCAATGGGGCTTTTTTCTTCAGACCTTCACAGACCAGGGTTTACAATTTTCTGGTACATCAGTGACACACTAGGAAGGAACAACAGGGAACTTATTGCAGGGTCTTCACATAGCTCACCAGTGCCAGCCACCATTCCAAGACCAGACACCACTCTGCAGTCCCAGATGTTGGGAGTGCCCCCAGGGCAGGACCCCTTAATTTCCTAGTCATTCGTTTATTTTTATTAAGCACGTTCCATGTGGTAAGCACTGTGGCAGGCTCTGGAGATCCAGGGATGACCAACTAGAGAAGGGGCCCTTTGTCATGTGACACAGTCCTTCAAAAGCACACTTGACTCCTGGATCAGCTGCTCATGCAAATCCACTGCAGGGATTTAAAATCACCTGGGTGTTGTGGCATCACAAAGGGGCTTAGGTTTGAAACTCTGCTTTAGGTCTAGGGCCTCAGAGGAGGGGCTCATCAAATCGTTGAGTTCTGCATCAGTTTATATACAAGGAGCTAACTTTGCAATCTGTGTGCGCTTCCTGGGAGCCATGCAGCACCTCTGCCCTCTGAGAATGGGGTTTGGGTAACTGTCAGCACTGGGGCCACGGTGGGGAGGTTCTGGGCTATGGGAAGGTTGCTGCACAGGCGTGGGCATCTCACTGCCTGGGAGCCCTGCGCATGGGCTGTGTGGTCCTCACCCTGAAGCTAAATCTACTGGAAAACCTAAAGGGCAGCCTGACTGGGGACCCATCTTCCTTCCTCACGCTCAGTACTGATGGCGGATTTGCCTGCCCCCGGGGCTTCTCCTGTACCCTTCCCATCCCAGGAACTCTGGGTTCATGAGTACCCACTTCATCTTGAAACCCAAAAGGCCTATCAAATTTCCTATCAAATATCCAAGAGGAAATCCAACTTGGGTATCAGGAAGAATCCAGTTCTGCTAACTCAGTAGAGGCTGCAAAGGCAATTGGAGAGTCCTGTGTATGCAGGGCCCACTTCAGCCCAACTCAGAGACTGGGCTGCTTCTGAGGCTCCACCAGTGGATGAAACTGTCCTGGCACAGTCTCCTTTTGCCAGGCATTGTCTCCACAAGTATCACATAGGGGCTTCCCCAAAATGATTCCAGCGACCGTGGAGTTCACTGCTACACACGCCTCCAAGGTAGTGACCGATCACCACGTAGTGCAATCATCTGGTTTCCTAAAAGGCTGCAAACTCTTCAAGGGCACTTATGTGTCCCCAGTATCAGCATGGCACAGGGTAATCACAGAACATATGTGTTCCATCTCATTCATTCATTAATTCTTCTTTTTCTCTCCATTTCCTTAGTACCTCACACAGTGTGTTTAACAAAGAAGGGTCTCAAAAATGCCAGTGATGGACACAAAAGATTAGGCTCTTCTGGAGTTTTATCCATCACCCTCATCGTTATGGAAAACAATGAAATCTGTGGGTGATAAATGTGCATCAAACAGCCCTCCTTCCTCTCAGGAGGCCTAGCTGCAAGCTGCAGCTTTAAGGGTTTCTTGTTATTTTCCTGCAGGTTGCAGGAGGTACCTCAACTGCATAGCAGAGGGCGGGCGTGGACCCAAGGCTTCCCAGTTGAGAGAGAGCCTACTGTCTCACCCCTCTCTCTGCAACAGAACCTTCCCCAGCCTATGCCCCGCCTCCCCAGACTGAGGGGGCATCATACCAGGGTGGTGGTGAACTTGTCCACGCAGGCATTACGGATCTTCTCCGGGGTGGCGGGGCTGTCTAGCCGGAAAAGCTCCTTCGTATTATTATCTGTGTGCTGAGCCCGAGCTGCGCGGACGGCATCCTTGATGGCGAAGAAGATGGAGGCGCCCAGAAAGAGGGGCGGCTCCCCAACAGCCTGAGTGGACAGAGCAGAGTGTAGGCGGGGAGTCAGGGGAGGGCCCAGCTTCCACATCTGCAGGGCTGGGGATGTCGGGGAGCCCAGCCAGCACTGGTGGCTACATTGAGCAAGACAGGAGGAACGGTCAAAATTAATCAGAGGCTGAGAACAATCAGTGCAGTATATGACTCAACCTTGTGGGCATATTTCTTTTAACTCTTACTATGTGATTTTCTCTGGTGACACCGTGCAAATATGATGGACCGTTGAAAGTTATATTAAGTAACTATATTTTACAGACAAAAAGAAATCTGACCCTTTCCTCACAGCAATAAGCCTAGGGGAATGGTCCACCTGCAGCTCTGTCACCAGCTCTCACAGGCATCAAATTATTCTCACAATTTGCTGAAATAGAGGCATTGTGACAAATAGGAATGAAACTATTTTCTAGCAGAGGTTGTTTTATCCCCCAAAGCATAGGTCACAGACTGCCTGTATCAGAATCACTAGGGACACTTGCTAAAAACGCAGGTTCCAGGGCTGTACCGCAGACCCACCGAATCAAAATTTCTAAGGGTGAGCCCAGTGGAGCTGCATTTTTATCATGAGCTCCAACGCCCGGTGATCTGATGTGCAGTGAAGTGTAAGAGCCAATGGCAAGGATCACAAAGTATCCCAGGCCCTCCCACAGTAAAGTAAACCGTGAGATGAGCAAAGGGCTGTGTCTCATTGGTTACAAGTAATTATCTGTCTTCCTTCCTAGACCAACAACCGTATCAATCAGCTTGATTGATTTTCAACCATTTTTTCATACTTATTCAGAGCATGGAGGAAATAAAGGATGGTTTTAACCATCCAGGAGTGCTGATCAAGACTTAAGGTCTAGTGGTGGACACTGAAGGAGGTGAAAGTGTGTGCACAGAGGCGCTGCCCCGTGTGCAGTGAACAGGCTGATTCTCATGAGACAACATGGGTGCTGGACCTGTGAGATCATCTCTAAGGTCAAGCATTGGGGATGCACACCTGAGACGGGGGTGTAGGTCAGGATTCCACCTACAGGACTGAACTAAGGAATCCCTCTGAGTGTACCCACAAGAGCTGGCTTGGACCACACAGAGGTGGTGTCATCCTTGACCCAGTTCCCTATGTTCCCAGGCAGGACTGCCCACCCCTCCATCGCCCTCACCAAGGCTCGTGTCAGGTTCTCCTCTCTCTTCCACACGAGCCCCCCACAGACCCACATGGCGGGTGGCTGGAGCCCCTCATCACCACCCGTGGTTTCCCGCAGTGTAGACTGGAAGGTAGCACAGACCCAGGGCAACAGTACCTTGGATGCATAGATGGCCTTCTTGTTGGGACAGTCACGGAGCAGGGACACTCTGAACTCAGTGGGGATACTGCCGAATGCAGGGATCTTGTAGGTGCTGGGGCCACGGGTGTGCAGGCTCCCCTCAGGGGAGTAGTGTAGCTCCTCCAGGGTGAAGAGGCCCAGGCCCTGGACAAATGCCCCTTCCACCTGCAGGGCAGACAGAGACCGTGGCTACTCTGCCTTCCCGCCCCCCTCACCCAAAGACAGGTGCTGCTTCCCAGAGCGGGCAGCAAGCCCCACCTGCAGTGGAGCCTGGAAAGAAGCTGAAAAGAGCCCCCCACTGCTTCCCTGGCTCCCGCCCCAGCCCAGGATAACTGATCTGGGCCTTTGCCAGGCATCTGTGTAGGCAGAGCAAAGGCACTGACGTTGAAATCAGTTTCAGAACTTGTCGGCCATTCCAGGAGGGACACGCAGCTGTAGGCATAATATCCCATTAGAACCTGCCGCAGGGCAGATGGAGATGTTCCTTCCACGTTGCCAGGGGAGAAATGGCGACCCCGAGCTGAGAAGCAAGCTCGTGGGCTGATGGTGGCTGAGTGTGCCGCAGGGGCCCACGCCCCTCCTCTGTGCTGAGTGGGACCATGCGCTTTGCGGCAGCCCCACAAGAGAGGAGGACTTTCCTGGACAGTAGGATTGAGGCTTTCTGAACTCCCAGCCCTGCCTGCCCTCTGGGAGAAGAGCGCCTCTGCTGTAGCTTACAGATCTCTTAAAGGGCACTGCCATGCTCTGCTGGCCCACACGTCTGCTCTCCCAGCCTCACTGCTCAGAATCGTGATATGTGGCACCATCGTAGCTAAGCAAGTGTTTGGGGGAGACCAGGTGCTGAGCATCTGTGTCTGCCGTGCTGAGCCCTGTGCCTGCCTGTAGCAGGGGTTCCTCACCACAATTGTTCAGGGAGTTAATAAACAGATTTATGACTAAGTTTCTCTATACTCAGTAACTGTCCAGTTTTGAGAAACAATGCACATTTTCTGCCGGATGTTCAATACCTCAGTTCTCGATTCCTCCCTCTGTCTTTTTCTGTTCTGCTGCTCTGCTTAATACTCTCATGTTTTCCAAAAGTGATTTCCTTCCAGCCACCCCTTTATTCCTCTTGCTGGAACCCATGTCTTTTGCTCCCAGGACCCTCCACCACCCCGCGCTTGGTAGCATTTACTTCCTAGGGTACAAGAGCTGTCCTCGGTGGAAGAGGAATGAGGAGGGAGAAGATGCCTCTGACCTGAGACCCCACGACCTGCCATTGATCCCAGACTCAATCTCCACTCCCCCATGCTCCCGCTCAGACTATGCATGTGTGTGCGTGTGTGTGCATGTATGCATGCGTTTGAGTGTGTGCTCACCCAGTGTTCCCACCACCCATCATCTTGTTTTCTGATGTATGAGTGCCCTTTCCAAGTTTAACCACGTGGATTTGTCTTCCTCCCCGAGAGTTGGGTGGGCTCTCATCTACCTAAATCCCACTCAGGGAGACTCACTTGGTACCGTGCTCAGACCTGCTTAAAAATGACAGTGGACAAGATGCTGTGGCTGGGGACCCTAGGAGGTGGTGGGGCACATCAGTGGCCAAGTCTGTCACCACTCTGACGCCCCAGGAGTCTTACCTGTCCAATGTCGATGGCAGGGTTCAGACTGGAGCCAACATCCATGACGATGTCTGTGCGGAGGTTCTAGTGCAGAGAGCAAAATAAAAGCAGTTTGAAAAGAAAGGGATGTGTGGAATGACAGAGGGGTCTTGGTGACCCTTAGGTTATTAAGTGCCAACCTGAGTAGTACTTTCACAAGCAGAGCACTCCAGGCACACCCAGGCAGGAGTCTGAGTAGGAAGGGCAGGTCCCCAGGTTCCTGAGGCTTTGAACCTGTCTGTGTCTGGGTCGATCATGTAAGGAAGGGGTTCACAAATTACATTCCACAGGCTGAACCCAGCCTGTCCCCTGTTTTTCTACGGCCTGTGAGCTAAAAATGGTTTTCACATTTTTAAATGAGTGACAAAAATAAAAAGAATATGTTGTGACACATGAAAACTATACGAAATTCACATTCAGTGTGCATAAATTACATTTTATGGGAACACATCCATGAGCATCTGTTTACACACGTTCATGTCTGTTTCCACACTACAAGACAGAGTGAAATAATTGAGGCAGAGTCTCTGTGGCCCAGAAAACCTAAAATATTTACTCTCTGGTCCTTTATAGGAAGTTTGCCAAGGCATGATTTAACACATTATTTTCCCAACCAGAAAGTTCATTCCTATCGGCTCTTTGTATTGCAATTTCAGACGTTTCTCTTTTTCCCTTTAGTACTAAAGTTTGGCAAACTTCTTACCTTATGATCCCCTGTTAAGCAGTCAATTTCCACTTCAGAGCAAGCCACCCCATAGGTGAAGTAGTGGAAAGCATTCCCTGAGTTTGTCTCAAAGCTGTAGCCAAGGTTGGGTGTCCTGGGGGAGAAAAGAGAAAATACTGCACATGTATTAAGAGGAACATGCCCCCCACTCATACACACACAGATAGCTTGTCCCCTAAAATCTTGAGACGCTAAAGGTTTTATTTATTTATTTATTTATTTATTTTTTTTAACATCTTTATTGGGGTATAATTGCTTTACAATGGTGTGTTAGTTTCTGCTTTATAACAAAGTGAATCAGTCATACATAAACATATGTTCCCATATGTCTTCCCTGTTGCGTCTCCCTCCCTCCCACCCTCCCCATCCCACCCCTCCAGGCTGTCACAAAGCACCGAGCCAATATCCCTGTGCCATGCGGCTGCTTCCCACTAGCTATCTACCTTACTGCGTTTGTTAGTGTGTATATGCCCATGACTCTCTCTCGCCCTGTCACAGCTCACCCTTCCCCCTCCCCATAACCTCAAGTCCGTTCTCTAAGAGGTCTGCGTCTTTATTCCTGCTTTACCCCTAGGTTCTTCATGACATTTTTTTCTTAAATTCCATATATATGTGTTAGCATACGGTATTTGTCTTTTTCTTTCTGACTTACTTCACTCTGTATGACAGACTCTAGGTCTATCCACCTCATTACAAATAGCTCAATTTCGTTTCTTTTTATGGCTGAGTAATATTCCATTGTATATATGTGCCACATCTTCTTTATCCATTCATCCGATGACGGGCACTTAGGTTGTTTCCATCTCCGGGCTATTGTAAATAGAGCTGCAGTGAACATTTTGGTACATGACTCTTTTTGAATTTTGGTTTTCTCAGGGTATATGCCCAGTAGTGGGATTGCTGGGTCATATGGTAGTTCTATTTGTAGTTTTTTAAGGAACCTCCATACTGTTCTCCATAGTGGCTGAACCAATTCACATTCCCACCAGCAGTGCAAGAGTGTTCCCTTTTCTCCACACCCTCTCCAGCATTTATTGTTTCTAGATTTTTTGATGATGGCCATTCTGACTGGTGTGAGATGATATCTCATTGTAGTTTTGATTTGCATTTCTCTAATGATTAATGATGTTGAGCATTCTTTCATGTGTTTGTTGGCAGTCTGTATATCTTCTTTGGAGAAATGTCTATTTAGGTCTTCTGCCCATTTTTGGATTGGGTTGTTTGTTTTCTTGTTATTGAGCTGCATGAGCTGCTTGTAAATTTTGGAAATTAATCCTTTGTCGGTTGCTTCATTTGCAAATATTTTCTCCCATTCTGAGGGTTGTCTTTTGGTCTTGTTTATGGTTTCCTTTGCTGTGCAAAAGCTTTGAAGTTTCATTAGGTCCCATTTGTTTATTTTTGTTTTTATTTCCATTACTCTAGGAGGTGGGTCAGAAAGGATCTTGCTTTGATTTATGTCATAGAGTGTTCTGCCTATGTTTTCCTCTAAGAGTTTGATAGTTTCTGGCCTTACATTTAGCTCTTTAATCCATTTTGAGCTTATTTTTGTGTATGGTGTTAGGGAGTGATCTAATCTCATACTTTTACATGTACCTGTCCAGTTTTCCCAGCACCACTTATTGAAGAGGCTGTCCTTTCTCCATTGTATATTACTGCCACCTTTATCAAAGATAAGGTGTCCATATGTGCATGGGTTTATCTCTGGGCTTTCTATCCTGTTCCATTGATCTATCTTTCTGTTTTTGTGCCAGTACCATACCGTCTTGATGACTGTAGCTCTGTAGTATAGTCTGAAGTCAGGGAGCCTGATTCCTCCAGTTCCTTCTTTCGTTCTCAAGATTGCTTTGGCTATTCGGGGTCTTTTGTGTTTCCATACAAATTGTGAAATTTTTTGTTCTAGTTCTGTGAAAAATGCCAGTGGTAGTTTGATAGGGATTGCATTGAATCTATAGATTGCTTTGGGTAGTAGAGTCATTTTCACAATGTTGATTCTTCCAATCCAAGAACATGGTATATCTCTCCATCTATTTATATCATCTTTAATTTCTTTCATCAGTGTCTTATAATTTTCTGCATACAGGTCTTTTGTCTCCTTAGGTAGGTTTATTCCTAGATATTTTATTCTTTTTGTTGCAATGGTAAATGGGAGTGTTTTCTTGATTTCACTTTCAGATTTTTCATCATTAGTATATAGGAATGCCAGAGATTTCTGTGCATTAATTTTGTATCCTGCCACTTTACCAAATTCATTGATTAGCTCTAGTAGTTTTCTGGTAGCATCTTTAGGGTTCTCTATGTATAGGATCATGTCATCTGCAAACAGTGACAGCTTTACTTCTTCTTTTCCAATTTGGATTCCTTTTATTTCCTTTTCTTCTCTGATTGCTGTGGCTAAAACTTCCAAAACAATGTTGAATAAGAGTGGTGAGAGTGGGCAACCTTGTCTTGTTCCTGATCTTAGTGGAAATGCTTTCAGTTTTTCACCATTGAGGATGATGTTTGCTGTGGGCTTGTCATATATGGCCTTTATTATGTTGAGGAAAGTTCCCTCTATGCCTACTTTCTGCAGGGTTTTTATCATAAATGGGTGTTGAATTTTGTCAAAAGCTTTCTCTGCATCTATTGAGATGATCATATGGTTTTTCTCCTTCAATTTGTTAATATGGTTTATCACATTGATAGATTTGCGTATATTGAAGAATCCTTGCATTCCTGGAATAAACCCCACTTGATCATGGTGTATGATCCTTTTAATGTGCTGTTGGATTCTGTTTGCTAGTATTTTGTTGAGGATTTTTACATCTATGTTCATCAGTGATATTGGCCTGTAGTTTTCTTTCTTTGTGACATCTTTGTCTGGTTTTGGTATCAAGGTGATGGTGGCCTCGTAGAAGGAGTTAGGGAGTGTTCCTCCCTCTGCTATATTTTGGAAGAGTTTGAGAAGGATAGGTGTTAGCTCTTCTCTAAATGTTTGATAGAATTCGCCTGTGAAGCCATCTGGTCCTGGGCTTTTCTTTGTTGGAAGATTTTTAATCACAGTTTCAATTTCAGTGCTTGTGATTGGTCTGTTCATATTTTCTATTTCTTCCTGATTCAGTCTTGGCAGGTTGTGCATTTCTAAGAATTTGTCCATTTCTTCCAGATTGTCCATTTTATTGGCATAGAGTTGCTTGTAGTAATCTCTCATGATCTCTTTTATCTCTGCAGTGTCAGTTGTTACCTCTCCTTTTTCATTTCTAATTCTATTGATTTGAGTCTTCTCCCTTTTTTTCTTGATGAGTCTGGCTAGTGGTTTATCTATTTTGTTTATCTTCTCAAAGAACCAGCTTTTAGTTTTATTGATCTTTGCTATTGTTTCCTTCATTTCTTTTTCATTTATTTCTGATCTGATTTTTATGATTTCTTTCCTTCTGCTAGCTTTGGGGTTTTTTTGTTCTTCTTTCTCTAATTGCTTGAGGTGCAAGGTTAGGTTGTTTATTCGAGATGTTTCCTGCTTCTTAAGGTGGGCTTGTATTGCTATAAACTTCCCCCTTAGAACTGCTTTTGCTGCATCCCACAGGTTTTGGGTCGTTGTGTCTCCATTGTCATAAGGTTTTATTTTTTATTCAGCTGTTCTTCAAAAAAGTCCATGAGTTTTGAACATTTTGAACCTGTTTCTGAAACCCAGGCACTCTGGAGCATTTTGTCCCTTGTCTCTGGCTCTACTTTGCCAATGGCCTTTATATGAATCATTCTGTAGAGCTGAGTGGTGGAGGCTCCCAGCATGCTGGCCTCTACACGGTAGAAATGGAGGTGACAGATCTGCCTGAGCTCATGAAGGACACAAGCTACACTCCAAATGATCTACTGAATAGGGATTCAAGATCTCAGAACCAGAGGTTCTTTCTGGGCCGGCTTGTGAGCTTTTCATACAAGTTCACCTGCTCACAGGGCTGCTCACCTTTCTCGAGGTGAAAGGTCATAAGATCAGTACCTCGTGCCAACTTGGGTGCCTCTTAACGCAGCCACCTTGCCTGGTATTACTCCTCATCTACTGATCCCTTCTAAGTTTCAACAAATGATTTGAGCAAAGGGTTGCTAATAAAAGCAGATGCTCTTTTATAAATTTTTTTCTTTTTCAATCCTGAATATCTTATAAGATTCAATTTTGCATGAGTCAACATATACGAGTGTGTGTGTGTGTGTGTGTGTGTGTGTGTGTGTGTGTTCTCTGCTTATAACACTCTGTATCTGTGCTATTCTATTCACTCCACAGAAATAATGATGTGAGCTGATGTGATCAGAATCTGCATGAAAACAAAACCGATACAGGGCTGAGGGAAAAGGCTTCTCCCAGGAGATCATCACCTTCTTTGACCTCTGAACTCACCATCTTCATCTGGGTGTTCCCTGATATAACCCCAGTTTTATCAACTCTAAAAATGAAATAGGAACTTATGAGAAAATTTGCATTAGTTTGTGTTTGTGTAGGTCAAATATTACATAACCCAAGGAACACTGGCAAAACATTGCTTTGCCCGAAAGTATATATATATACATTTATGTTACATATATATTATATATATTCATAAATTCACACAAGACCTTTTAAAGCAAACATTGAACTATTTTCCAAATCCACTGATCTGTGAAAGAAAAGGCACTAGTTAAATTTCCCAGAGAAAGCTAAAACATTATGGCTGACAGTAGATATGATCATATCTTTTTACAGCTTCTAAATCAGATGGACAGGGTCTCTGCTACTGAATTTTAAAGTTGCAGAAGATACGTGCTCTTTTCTAAAACTCACTTTAAGTCCACTGAATTCTGCATTTTGTAACAGGACTATGTGCTCTAAATCCTCCTCTCATTCTTTTGAAGGAAAGCCTCCTTAAAGAAATGTGACGCGTAGCACAAAGTAACACACACGGGTAACTCGGAACACCAGACGCCTCTGGTTCTTGCAGGAGAACGCTGAGGGGCGGATGGCTGGTCATTGACCCACTATGTCAATAAATGAGGAGACAGGTTCAGAGAGAACCAGTGATTCCCCCAGGTGGAATAGTATACTGTAAGACCAGAACTAGAACAGAGGTCTTCCGATGTAACAGCTCGTGCTTCCGGCGCATGGCTGGGTGAGCCACGCATTTTAGAGCATCTTTGAATTGAAGCTGGTGGGGGTCTATGGGAGAGACAAGCATTGTGGTGCAACTGCTCTCTCCTGACCATAGGCTGACAGAGTTCAGGGCTGGAGGCCCTGCAGAGGTTAAGATGACGACACACTGTAAGACGGGCGAGATCAGCGCCTTACTTACCTGTAAAACCCGGTAGCAGACAAGCTCACTGTACCCCGGTAGGCAGCCATGACCTGAGCAGAGGAAATGGCCGTCAGGAAGGGGGAACCATGGTTTCCAGAAACGCTGGCCCAGCACTAAGCTTTCAGAAGCTCGTCTTCCTCATCTGGAAGCTGATCAACTCTTTTTCCTAGTGATTCTCACTTGCATACCTTACCTCCCCTTCTCACCGTACCCCCTGCACTAGGTCCTCGTCACCTGAAGCCTGGAGCGCTGCAGTAGCCTCTTAACTGTCGCCTCCGCGCCCTGCCGTGTAGCCCAGCCAAGTCAGAGGGGTCATCTTAACACACCACACTAGCCATGTCACTCCCCTCCTCTAGAGCTTTCCATGTCTCCCCATTGCCTACAGAGCAATAGACCAAATGCCTGACATTCAGGACCCCAGTCTTCTCTCTGGCTTTATGTAACACACACATCATTGCTACTCCAGCCAAAATCAAGTGTTAAGTCTCTCCCAATCCTTCATGTCCCCACACGTCTGCACCTTTGTTTACGTGGGTCCTCTGCTATATCTGTCCCAATCCTTTTCTTCCCTCAGCAACCAGCGCAAGCTTGCCTCTTCATCCACTTCTCCTGTGATTACTCCCTAATCTGGGCATTACAACAGCAGCTCTGTACACTGCCCATTTGATACTTAACATGTTAGCCTTGTGTTCCTACTTATACTTTCCTGTTAATAAAGCTACCCATCTCTCCATCCATTCTATCTCTTTAACTACATAATAAATTTTCCTTTCCTTCCTTCCTTCCTTCCCTCCTTCCTTCCTTCCTTCCCTCCTTCCTTCCTTCCTTCCTTTCCTTCCTTCCTTCCCTCCTTCCTTCGTTCCTTCGTTCCTTCCTTCGTTCGTTCGTTCGTTCGTTCCTTCCTTCCTTCGTTCCTTCCTTCCTCTCTCTCTCTCTTTCAATATCCACAGCTCTAAGATTTAATTTGTTACTGATATAGTTTGCATCATCATCATTGTCAATTACCAAGCACTTTACTATATATCAAATGCTATTGAGTCCTTCACAGATACTGTCTTACTTAATATTCAGTGCAATCCTATAAGGTCAGCACTTAAGAAGATTATTATCTTCATTTTACAAATGAGAAAACTAAGGTTTAGAGAAAAAATTTCTCTAGGATCCTTACTATATGTGCATGATATCAAATATATACATAGATCATAGGGGTGGCAGTGATGGCTTGTTTTTCAGTACAGTACAAACACTAAAGAGCTTTGATGCCTGTCGTCTCCTGATCACACCCTTCTGATAATGGCCTTTTGGGGGTTATCTGCTTATAAGGAACACTGGACTACATGGCTGATAGTTGAGGACAAAGTCCAGGTCAACGGATTGGAAAGGCATTATTAAAAACAATTACGTTGCCTTACAAATCCATACTAAAATTCAAACTACCCAAATCAACCCACATGCATGTGGTATCTATGAATGTGGGCAGGGGAGTGCAGGTTGTGTGAGGCATAGTAAGGTGAGTGAGTCAGAGAGAAATAGCTTATTTTCTTTGACTCTCTTGAGGGAGATCTGTACTATCTGCGCTGGTTCACGTGTGGTCACATTTTATGTGTTACTGTTCTATCCAGTCCTTTCATTCCAACATTAGGGGAAGGTGAGGCAGGGCCACCATGGCTATTTCTGCTCATGGGAGGAGCTGAGGTCTCTCACCTGAGAGACACTTCCTTGCAGCCTCCCTCTGAGGGTTTCTGACATGCAGGCTTCTGAACCAGAAATCAGAGAAGTGGGCTCATTCTTATCATGAGTGCTTGTTGTGTCACTCTTAAAATCACAGAGATGATATAAACTCGTGGGCAGTATCTTTTTCCCTGCCCCCTCCCAGATAGCGTCTCCGGACCCCAGAGCTGGGCACGGGGAGAGGCTCCTGGGGCAGTCCTCCAAGAGATGGAGGTTTGGAGAAAACAAGGCTCATCAAGACTGCAGACAAGTGGGGCAGGGGACCAGCCCCAAGGGACCAAGGCTTCTCAGTGAGGTGGAGGTAGCACTCACCCCGTCTTCTGAGGCTCAGGGTAGCCGAACCCCTAGTTCCCACGGGGCTGTCAAGATTCTGGATCAAAACTTCTCCTCAAGTGACTTCCCTCAACTATGAACACTGTAGAGAGGGGCCCAGTACGGCTGGGCATTTACTTGTCCTGTGAAAGTACACAGAGCTCCTCAACTTCTCTTTGCCTGTGTGACTAGATCCCGACCTCCTATTCCTGCCCAGGGTCGGGGACAAAGCCCTGCTCTTAACTTCACTTTAATTTGCAAAAGCGACTTGAATCAGCTCAGACTTACCCAGTCTTCCCAGGAGCCACTGGGATTCTTTCTCTTGAAGGGTTCCAGCCTTTGCAGGATGGTCTGGCAGGCTTCCTGAAGAACACATGCCCCACATGGCAGACATATCAGTCCTCTGCATTCCCAGACCCAAACAAAACCCCGAGGACCTGCAAGCGACGCTGTGCCCAGAGTGCCTCTCAGACAGCCTTGCCACCCTCTTAGGAATGTCTGAGTCCCAGGGTAGAAGCCGTGGGCTCTTGCTTGGAGAGCACTTCCTGACCCAGTCCTGAGGCTGACAGAGGGGGAGATGTTGAGGGATCCCTAAGGAGGTGCCTTCTCCCGTCAAACGCCTTTGTTTGATGACATCAGACAAAGCACGTGGTCTGACCTGGCTGACCCCACAATCGAATTTCAATTTCGCTCCATTGTCTTGTGTCCTCCCAGAATCCCCTGCTTTCCCTCCAGCTACCCTTGCCCTCCCACGTTCATCCTTCCTGGCCTTGATGGAAGTGGTTGTGGTTCTTGAACCCCTCTTTTAGCTTGGTGTCCCCTGGAGAAGAGAGCCAGAGGCATGGCCACAGCCACAAGCCTGCAAGGAGCCATTCCAGCCCCCGGCCCGGGGACTCTCCACGCCCCCCGCCTTGGGCTGGCCCTCAGCATGGTGGCCCCTGAGGCTCCTTACGTAGACGGCCTGTCCGTAGATGTCGGTGCTGACAGAGGCAGCCGTGGGAGAGGTGTTAGGCACAGTGTTAGTACTTGTTTCGCTGATATAGATCTTAGAGGTGGGGATCTTCAGCGCTCTGCTGGCCACCTGCGAACAGAGAGGACGTCACCCCCTAGGGAAGGGCTTGTCTACCTTCTCCCCAAGATGGGATTCAGATTCACTGTTACAGAAAAGAAAATCATTTCGTAAACCATAATTCTACTGAGACTCGGATGTTCTCACATCTGTCTGAATCTGAAGCAGCACTTTATGGAGCGGTTTGGTTGGATTAAAAAAAGTCATAAATGTAATGGTGATGAACAATGCCTTTTTAAACTAACGCTGGCTTTTAAAAAAATCCAGTTTGGCCAGTACCCACAAGCCAAGCAGGTATGCCAACTCTAATTCAGCGCCCCTGGGAGGAGTCCCGTGTGCGTGAGGGTAGCCAGCTACCTTAATACACATAACACACACCTTACACACAGTCACAGAGCCCTAGAGTGCTGGTGATGGAAGTGGCCTGAATCATCACCTGGCCAACCCCTTTGCACAGATGGGGAAACTGAGGCCAAGAGGAGGAGCAGACTTGCCCAGGGTCACATGTAAATGAGCAGCAGGGCTAGGGCCAGAGCCTAGGCCTGCCTCTGCTTCTGGTATGTGGCACTGCTCTCTTTTTCTGCATCTTCCCTCATGCAGACACCACAGCGCTGGGGCGGATGCCCATGGTCTCCAGACTGCTCACCTGGACCATCTTGGTGTGAAGGCCTTGGCCCATCTCTGTGCCCCCGTGGCTCACCAGCACAGAGCCATCTGTGTACACATGGATCAGGGCTCCTGCCTAAGGGAAGAGAACGATACCAAACAGAAAATTCAGCAAATCCTAACTCAGTTTAAGGCCTGGGACCAAAAGCACTGGAGCCCAGGAAAAAGAAAACCAGCAGTAGAAATTTGGATAGAAAACTCAGACAGAAAAATCAAAGCAGTACAAATCTCATGATCTAAGTATACAGTCTTTCAGCAGTTTGCAAAACCACTTTATTTTTTTCGTATCTCTCTGTCACCTATCCTAAGAGGGAGGGAGGTCTTTGTCCTGATTCTCCTGACGAAGAAATGGGATCAGAAAGGCAGAACAGATGTCCATAGTCCTATAGGCAGGAAGATAGGAACTAGACATTGACCCCAGATCAAGTAGGTATGCGCAAGTTCAACTTTCATTTAAACAGCAAAGAGTTCCTCTGTTCAGCTCTGTTCCCGTGACAATGGGCTTTCCCTTGCAACACTGCAAGCAGAGGGGGAAATGGGGCCCCAGTGCAGTGGAGATGGACAAAATTATATAAAGCAATTACCTGATTCAGAAAAGGAACTGTGAAGCTTATTCCAAATTTGGTAGGAATTACGCACAATCCTCTCTTTTTCCAACAATTCTCCCTGGAGGGAAGAAAAAAAAAAAATTCTCATAGCAACTTCTCCGCTATATTCATGTCAGATTGAACATATTTTATGTCAATATCTTTGTAAAATTGGAACAAAGCATCCTTGGAATTGCCCAGTTAGTCTCTGTCATAACTGAGTTGTGCTTCAATTGTGTAGACAAAATGAGAACAGCGGAAATTTGGGTTCTAGATCCTCCAGTGGCGCAGAAACAGGGCCCACCCTTGAAAGTCTTGAGTGGGATTCGGATTGGGTCAGAGTGCTCTGGTGATCTTGGACTCTACTCGCCCCAGGGAGGAACTGTGGCTCGCTGATGATAATGATAATACTTTCTTTGTGCTGTATATTTGGTTATCCAAGTAACTCTGTCAGAAAGACAGAGCCAGCACAATTATCCCCACTCTACAGATGATGAAACTGAGACCCAAGGAGATGGAGTGACTGCCAAGGTCACATTTATAGATTAGTGTCAGAGGCAGGCACATAACATGGTGTTTTTAGTCCCAGGCTGGTGTTCTCTAGACCATCGTCTGCCCAGAAGGCAGACAAACGTATAAAGATGGACCACACTGATGTGCTATGACGCTGAGTGCTGTGAGCCCTGAGCCCCAGGGCTGAAGACCATTTCAGGATCTTAAAGAGATGGCTGTGAATGAGTTAGCAAACACAGCAGTCTCCTAAGTTACCTATTAAGTTATTATTCTTATTTTGAGTTCAGCAAGAAGGCTATAGAATCTGAAACCCAGAGAAGCCCCAGAACGTCAGGCTCTTCCCCTCCTGGCGCTTACTTGTTGAACTTGTCAACCTCACTCTTCCGGACATGATACTGAGAGCTCTTCAGGCATTCATCCCAGCACCTGGGCAAGTTGAAACCCTCAAGCCTCTGGTTGAAGTGTGTCAGGTCCCCTTCTCTGTACAGGTTCTTCCTCCGTACCTTCCCAAGGAAAGAGACACTGAGGCCAGGTCGGTGGCAAGAGACCAGGGGGGCATAACTGGAAGTTGAGCTTCCTGCCCCTCACCAGCGCCTGCCCATCCTCTACCCCCACGGGAGATGTCCAAGATACAAAGCAGGCTAACTTCCTCTGACTTGTGCCCCCAGATTCCCCGCTTACTTCCTCTGCAGGCAGCCCACAGGTCACCGCGACGTCACTCATCCAGTGCTCGGCAATGAACAATGCCTGGGGCCCCCCAAAGCCCCGGAAGGCCGTGTTGGAGGGCAGGTTGGTCTTGCACAGCCGCCCAGTGCCCCGGACATTGGGGATTTTATAGCTGTTGTCCATGTGGAGTAGAGCTCGTTCCATTATCTGAAGCAGAAGAAACCAAAATGGGAGAGAACGATGCATGGATTTCATTGGCTCCTCCAAAAAGGAATTTCAAGGGCTGTGAGCAACCCCACCTCTGCCAGCCCCACAGTCAACTGTTCTTCCTCAGGCCCAAATTATTTCTTTCCTGGGGTATTGCAAACCTCCTTAGTGCACTCGTGGCCTTCTGTGTCTCCTCCTTCTAATTTATGCCTCATTCTGAAATATAAGGTCATAGCAGGTCAAGCACTTGCTTCAAAGTCACACTTACTATCTCCAGAGTAAAGTCTGTATATCTTTAAGCATGGAATTCAAGACACTTACTGACCTTTCCCCAATACACTTTTTTTTTTTAATAAATAAATTTATTTATTTATTTATTTTGGCTACGTTGGGTCTTCATTGCTGCCCACGGGCTTCCTCTAGTTGCGGCGAGTGGGGGCTACTCTTCATTGCGGTGCGTGGGCTTCTCATTGCGGTGGCTTCTCTTGTTGCAGAGCATGGGCTCTAGGCACGTGGGCTTCAGTAGTTGTGGCACACGGGCTCAGTAGTTGTGGCTCTCGGGCTCTAGAGTGCAGGCTCAGTAGTTGTGGTGCACGGGTTTAGTTGCTCCCCAGCATGTGGGATTTTCCCAGACCAGGGCTCGAACCCCCATTCCCTGCATTGGCAGGTGGATTCTTAGCCACTGTGCCACCAGGGAAGTCCCCCCAATATACTTTTGATCCTCTTTTCTGACTGCATGTTACTCTCACCCGTAAGGCCCCTCCCCACCATATCCACCTGCTAAAATCCCCATTCAGCTCCCACATGGAGGAGCCCCTTCCAGATCTTCTAGTTGGAATTGATCACTTGCCTCTTTTAAAAAATTGGTGACTTTATTCTCATTAAACTTGTACTGCAAATAGTTTAAAGAATCAAATACTTCCATAAGCCACGTTATACAAACCAGCAGCTGCCTCCGCTTTCTTCCCTCCACTGCCCAGAAGCAACCACTTATTCTCTGTCAGCTATTTACATTGTCCTCCACATCTCTAAACAATGTTTATATCTGTCAGCTATTTACGTTGTCCTCCACGTCTCTAAATAATGCTTATATTGCCACTTCTTGACTTGTTCAGTTTTAGACTATTTATACTGTTTTCCCATCATGGAAAAGGAGGATTTAGTTCCCGCCCAGCCCCCTTTCTCTACATATACACCAGCTTCCTATCTCGCCTCGTCCTTGTATAGTTATACTTTCTTCTCATCAACTGTCCATTTAATCATTCTATAAACATCACTTACAGCTGAACCATGTAGTTATACTAGGTTTACTTCTCTTTCTTGATAATATTTCCCCCCTTGGAGTTAACAATTATCTTTACTTTTTTTCATTTGCTTCATTTCTATGCACATATTACTACAAATTTGCTTTCAATATGTTCAAACACATTTGATTTTCTATTAATCTCATCTTTTTGAAGAAATTGTTTCTGGAGCCTTCTGGCCAACTTCAATTTAAATTGGCAGCCCCTAGGCTTCTGCTCAGCTGTCGCCCAGGGGTTTTCCCCTCACTTTCATCCCAAGGATTCCCTCTGCCTCTCTCCACATTGAATCTCCTGTTTCTAGATCCCATGTCTTCCCTTTTCTTAGTTTTACACCCTTATATGATTGGAGTACAACCGTCAACATCTTCCCCAAAAGTGTATATCTAAACGTACATTTTTGAGAACCTGCATGTCTGAAACGTCTTTGTTCTACTCTCACCCTTAATTCATGATTTGGCTGTATACAGAATCCTAGGTTGGCACTACGTTTCCCATTTACCCTCAGCATATTGAGGGCATTTTACTAGTGCATTCTAGCTCCCCAGTATTGAGAAATCCAACCAAGGCCTTTCCAACTCTTGGAATGAGTTCCGTTTTTTTTCCTCCCTGATAATTGTAAAATTTCCTTTGTCCTCAGGTTTCTAAAAGTTCACAATAATGTAAATTAGCATAAGTCTATCTTCCTTCATTGTGCTGGTTACTGGATGGGCTCTCTTAATCTCAAAATATATGCCCATCAGTTTTGGGAAATTTCTTGAATTATTTCTTAATAGTTTTCCTTCTCTCTCTTTTTTCTATTCTTTCTATCTGAAACTTCTATTACTTGGATCTCCCGGGCTGGTCCTCAGATTTTCTTGTATTTTCTTGCTATTTTTCCCCATTGTTTTCTCTTTTTTTAAGAGAGCACCTCAAGTTTCTTTCAACCCTTCTGCTTTCACAGTTTTAATTCACAAGGCTTCATTTTTATTCTTAGACTGCTTCATTTTTATAGCATCCTGTTCTTTCTTTAAAGTGTGATAACTCATCTCTCTGATGAGCTAAATGGTAGCTTTTGTTTGTTCGTTTCATTTTGGCTTTAATTTACTTCCCCATTTATAGCCTCTTTCCCACAGGTTGCTTTTGGGGTTCTTTGATTTTTTTCAGTTTTAGTCATCCTACATGATTTTTATATGTCTCAATTCCATTTTTGCTTTCCCTTAGCACTTTGTCAATTGTACTTCATTTTATCTTTTATTATCTGTCTCCCCCACCATACTGTGACCTTCTAGAGGGCAGAAACAATGCCATATTCTTCTATATGTCATCACCCTAGGGGCTTGATAAATATTTGCTGGATTGAATTTTAACACTTGTAAAATCTTTGGGGATAAGTCCTATATCTTTTTCAACCTGATTTTCCTACAACACCAAGAAGCAAGTGTTATATTTGGTGAGACTACCAGAAATGTTTTCTTTTTTGAACAGTTTCCTACACTAGATCTGAAGTATAATGTTTCCTAATTAAGCCAATTAGAGAAGCCCTTAGCACATTCAAAGTGGGAAAAATGGGGAACTTCTGCTTCTCCTGAAATGTTTGACTTCTTTTTTTAACAAGAATCTATGCATATATAACTAATATGGTTATAAAATTAAGATTTAAAAAACTTAAAAGGTAGTACCACCAAGGTAACTTGGTTAATTTTCAAAATGACAAAAATATATGTCATATGAGAAGGTTCAAAGCAGCATTATCCATAAAGCTAAAGACTGGAAACAACCCAAATGTCCTTAAAGTGGTGAATGGAGAACAAAAAATGGTCTATTCATACAATGGAATATTCTCCATCAATAAAAAGGAATGAAGGAGTGATCCATGCTAAAACACGGGTGAACCTCAAAAACATTATTCTGAGAGAAAAGAAGCCAGACAAGAAAGACTACATAGTATATGATTCCGTTTATATTAATTGGCCACAAAAGGAAAATCTGTAAAGACAGAAAGTAGATTAGCAGTTGTCTGGGCCCGAGGGGTAGGAACAGGAGTGACTGCAAATGGGCATAAGAGATCATTTTGAGGTGATTGAAGTGTTAAAAAAACTGGATTGGAATAATGCTTGCCTGACTCCTTAAATGTTCTAAAACCGTTACATTGTAAAACAGTTGACCCTTGAAAAATATGGTTTTAACCATGTGGGTCCACTTATAAGCATAGTTTTTCAATAAAGATATTGGACATTATTTTGGAGATTTGCAACAATTTGAAAAATTTCACAGATGAACTGAAGAGGCTAGAAATACCAAAAAATTAAGGAAAAGGTATGACATGAATGCATAGGATATATGTAGATATTAGTCTATCCTTACATAGGTATAACATAAGTGATCTTAAATATAAAATAATATGTTAGTTTTCTTACTGTTTTATAACTTTGCTTTCAAAGAATTATATTACTGTTCAGTATGCCCCTCTCTTGTAATTGGAGAAACTGCCTCTCAGCCTGTCATCACAGGGAAGTGGGTTTTTAAAAATGTAACAATGTTTTCAGTACTATATTATGTCTATGACTGTAATCATATACTATATGCCATAAAAATTACTGTGTGTCATAAAAATTTTATAACGATTCATTCATGAGTGTATAGGCTAGGCTATCCTGAAGCAATCATATTGATTACACTGGGCTACCAGAAAGCAATCATACTGCTGCTTCTTCGTTATCAATGCATGAATCACTATCTGTAAATAAACATGAATTTCTCTTTCACATTATCTTTTCATTGTTGATGTCTAGTGTTAGTAATTCAAATAACATCTACAGTGTTTTGTATCATATAAGATAATATTGATGTAGGTACTTACAGACAGACGGTTCATCCTATAAACAGATTATGTAAATTTACAGTATCGATATAGTACAGTACTGTATTTTCTTCTCCTTATGATTTTCTTAAGAGCATTTCCTTTCCTCTAACTTATTTTATTGTAAAAATACATATATAATACATATAACATATAAAATATGTGTAATTGGACTGTTTATGTGATTGGTTATGTTTCCAGTCAACAGTAGGCTATTGGTAGGTAAGTTTTGGGCGAGTCAAAAGTTATACACAGAATTTTTTTTTTTTTTGCGGTACGTGGGCCTCTCACTGTTGTGGCCTCTCCCCCTGCGGAGCACAGGCTCCGGACGCGCAGGCTCAGCGGCCATGGCTCACGGGCCTAGCTGCTCTGCGGCATGTGGGATCTTCCCGGACCGGGGCACGAACCCGTGTCCCCTGCATCGGCAGGCGGACTCTCAACCACTGTGCCACCAGGGAAGCCCAACACAGATTTTTGACTGTGGGGTTGGGGGTGGTGCCCCTAATGCCTGCGTTGTTCAAAGGTCAACTGTCCTTCAAATGGGTGAACTTTATGTTATGCAAACTATATTTCAATTAAATTATTTTTAAAGGTAAATCAAGTCATTATTTAAAATTCAAACATCACAGAAATGCATAATATAGAAAATGGCAGTTAGTATCCCCCCTTAATCCCACCCAGTCACTGTTTGGAGTATGGTCTATCAGACTTTTGTCATACATATCATTAAACACACACACACACACACAAATTAGTATTACATTCATGCACTCAATGTCACCATACTATACATAAAGTTTTGTAACTAACTTTACTTGCTTGGCAAAATATCCTGCACCAGAAGGTTGAGTTTCTAGTCAGATAAGTAATATGATCACTTCCATGCTTTAGAGAATAACCAAGGATGGAGAACCTGAAGGTGGGGGGACCAAGTAGGAGGCTATTGCAACAGCAGGCAAGGATTGAGGAGGCCTATTCCCGCATGTGCAAACATGCTATGGGGCACACCCGTGACCTCCCAGTCACCCCGGATGCAAGGGCACATCCTACATACACCGAGAGAGAGGTCCTGGCTGTTCCCGGCATTGCTGTAGTGATCCACCTCCACAGCCACAATCTTCCCCGTCTTCATGAAGCCAACCTGAAAAAAAGGAGAGTGAGTTCTCAACTGTCCCCTTCCTTTGTCTGTCTCTAGCCATCTCCTCCCACTTACGCTACCTGGAGAAAACAGAAAGAAGAAGACATCCCACCACAAAATAAAGTCGAACTTAAGAGATCACCAGACCTCACAGGTGAAGAAGAGAGGAACCAACATCTCCCCAGTGATGGACCCTGGACACCCCTTCTCCCTACACTCCTCCTTCTTCCTCCCTACTCCTGGCTTCTGGTTCTACCAACGGAAGTGAGGAGGTAGAAGAAAGAACACGGGTCATGATAGGTCAGGGAGGGGAGGGCTGGGAAGAGAAACTAGGAGAGAAACTGGAGACTCGCTCACAGCTTTTGGCCAGAAGACAGCAAAAGTTACACCTTGCACAAGCATGAAAGTGCTTTCACATCCCCAACCTCGTGTAAACTATCTAAACAAACCCTGACAGGCCATTTCATGAGCAAGGAACCCCACAAGACCAAGTTACTTTCTTGGAGCCCACAAAAATTTGGGAATAAGAGAAATGCAATCCCTTTTGGTGAGTTAAATCATGGAATAAAGTCAGAAGAGGCCAAAGAGGAGATGTTCAAAGCCAACTTGTGGAGACAGAGGGCTCCCAGGTTTATAGCACCAGACTGGGACCTGTAAAGTTCTACTGGTGTGTAGAGAGGAGGATGCACGGTCAGAACAGTAGTTGGTCATCCACAGAAGCCCAGAAAAGGGACAGTCGCACAGGGCACTTGGGTAGTGCCCAGCCATACATGTTCTGGCCAAGCAGGCACCCTAACAGCTTATACCTGACCAGGCCCCTGGAAAGTTGTATTTCTCATTGGAGATTACTAAGTGGTCATTCTGACTTTGACATCAGGCTGTAAACACATTAACATTAGGCCATCCTGTGGGATGGATTCACCCCAGATCTGCTGACAAATCATGTTTCCGAGCCTGAGTGGACAAGGACCAGATCTGGACCCCAGCAAATTCACAGAAGTCACGCACAGCATCCCGTGGCATCTCTTGGGAAGTGGCCTGTCAGCCTCCCCCAGGATCACCCTCCTATGTTGCTGTTGGTTGATTTGAATTTCTCTCCTTGTTATTCCTTCTTTGAATTTCTATAGGCAGTCATGACAAAAGTCAGAGTGTATCCCAGGATCCCTGAATCTTTATCCCCAGTTTCCTAAGCAGAGGGCACTGCCCACCCGGCACAGCCCCCGACATCTAGAACCTTGTATCTGGCCAAGAAGGGGTGTCTGCCGCCAGTTATCAGCATGTCCTCGTCACGATCCAGCATGCAGCGCACCGGGTAGCCAGTCCTGGGGGAGGTACCAGAGCATGAGAAACCTCTACAACAGCCCAGCCCTGTAAGTCTCAGGGATAAAAACAGCAAGGAAGCCTTCTTTCTCCACCTGGTACACTGGACTGCTTCGCTCTCTAGACACTGTGCTGGACAAGGTGGGGGACATCCAGGTGTGGGGTATGGGGTGTGGAGTGTGTCCTTGCCATTGGGGTCCTCACAGCCAGGTAGGAGAGATAGGACATGGACACATGCATTTGAATACAATGAACCAGGTGATGTTGCCCTCACCCCTATGCCCACGAGTTCTAAAAACCGAGGGCTGTGAAAATTTGAAGCAAGGGGAATCTACTTCCCAAAGGGGGGAATCCAGGAAGCCTTCCTGGCAGAGGCAGCCTTATTCCTCTTCCCAGAGCCCACTGGGGGAACTCACTTGTATGCAGCCAGGGCCACAGCCACAGTCATCACGATGCCCCGGGTCTCCTTCCCTCCAAAGCCTCCTCCCATTCTCTTCACTCGAACCAGAATCCGGTTTACTGGAACCCCCAACATTTTTGCAACAAAGGACTGTGGGCAAAAGAACAAAATACTCCCAGTGAATGCATATGCCACCTGGACTTACTTCAGGCCTGACCCAGAGCCTACCCGACACACAGAAGCCTAATTACTGCTATGAACACTGAAATTCCTTGATTCGAGAATCCCCCTCCTGTCCCAGGGCAGCCCTTGGGTAGTGGTGTCAGGGTCTGGCACACATCAGTCACTGTGCACTGAATTCAGACACTCGTTTTTTTTGTTGTTGTTGTTGTTGTTTTGTTTGTTTTGTTTTCTTGTGTTTTTTTTGTTTTTTTTTTTTTTTTTTGCGGTACGCAGGCCTCTCACTGCTGTGGCCTCTCCCGTTGCGGAGCACAGGCTCCGGACGCGCAGGCTCAGCGGCCATGGCTCACGGGCCCAGCCACTCCGCGGCACGTGGGATCTTCCCGGACCGGGGCACAAACCGGTGTCCCCTGCATCGGCAGGCGGACTCTCAACCACTGCGCCACCAGGGAAGCCCCTAGACACTCATTTTTAACCAGAGGGGTGAGCAGCTGTTCACAGCCTACTTTCAGAGCCAAAATTCATTCCATTTGGCCAGGAACTGGTGGGTCATGAGGGTAAGACCAGCTGCCCAAAGCACTGGCAACCACTGTCCTACTACACGCAATAGAGAAATGAGGAATATTTGAGCCACTGCAGCTAATGTAGTGGTCCCCATGGCTCTCACTTAGCACAACCCCTTCATTTAATAGATGAGGAAACTGAGGCCAGATATGATCTGACCAAGGCAATACAGCACTGGAATGATAAAAGCTAACATTTTCTAGGCTCTATCCAAGTTTTAAAACTCATCTAATCATTACAACGTCCTGGGCAGGCCCCATGTTATAGATGAGAAAGTTATATAACAAGCTCAATGACACCAGCTTGTTGGTGACAGGGCCTGGCTTCGAACCACTACCTTCACATGCCCTCCTGGATCAGCCCATGTCTCCCTCTTCCCCGGCCCCTTGTTGACCCACTGGACACCTACCTGGGTATTCATGGTATTCTGTGTGGACACAAAGAGCTCCATCTCCCCTGCCTCGCCTTTCGGGACAGCAATGGCACAGTGAGTCTCCAGATAGAAATGCTCTTGGCCACCGATGTACAACTCGCCTGGAGAAGCAACAAGACTCCCCACAGTGAGCCCGATGCTGCAGAGGCGGTGAGTTCGCTTAAGGAGAGAATGTACTCATGCAGGGCCCTGTGCAGTTACCAGCTGTTCACAGGTACCCTTTCAATTCCCCAACTGGGATGGAAAAGGGTCTCAAAGTCTTAGCCATCTGGGAGCTGAACCCCCGCACGCTAACAAAGAGATCAGAACGACACTGAAATGCATCAGGTGTGAAGCTCCCTTCCTGCTGCAGCCAGCGGAAATGAAAGCTTTTTAGACTATCATTGTAAAATTTTGGAAAGAGTAAAAAAGGAATTAACAGATGTGATTCAGAAGCTGAAAATAAACAGCGTCTCCCAGACCCCAAGCTGTCAGTCCAGCTGGATAGCTGGCATACTAGTAACTTAGCGATGTACAGAAACCAATGTAGAAAACCATCCCCAAAGGGGGCTGATAGGCAGCCTTGCTCTGGGGTGAGAGCTCTGGACCTAATTTCCCAGTGCGGGAGGGAAAGGGGGAGGAGAGGAGAGAGCACTAGCTGGAGATGGGTGAAGACTGCCTTCAGGCAGATGGGGAGGACCAGACGTCTGTGTAGCCAGAGGCGGGGCAGACCCAAGACTGGTCAGACATCTGTGACCCTTTTTTTTTTTTTATAGTCTTTATTGGAGTATAATTGCTTTACAATATTGTGTTAGAGACATCTGTGACCCTTATCTTCCCTAGACAGTCTTCCAAATCCAACACATTATAATGTCTCCAGAACCACTTAGGTATGTCCAGTCTAGAGACAGGAGAGTAGAGATTAAGATGCTGACGTTCTTTCCCAGCCACCTGTCTAGTATTTTGTTACAAACAACAGAGAGACTCTTCTGTTAGGAAATGTCAGGAAATCACTCCCTTGCTCCAGGGCTCAGGTACAGCTCTTGAATTTAACTCATAAACCAGGGCCACCCCATTCCCACTGCTGCATCATGCGGCCATACCTGAAACAACATTATCTGCTTCCGAAAACCCCTTCTTGAGGTCTCCTTTCTCAATCTTCAGCTCAGATCCATAAAAGGAATTGTTTTTTATAGCATCCTGAGGATTAAAACGAAGCTTCAGTGACTTGGCTTTAAAGGACAGAAGGTGGCTTAAAGGGATTGGGGAAGAGAAGCTCTTGGAATTATTACCTCTCTCTTCCCACATAAGTCACACAGCCATCTCTGTAAGTTTCTTATATAGACTTAAAGCTCAATTGTAGCCCAAGGTGTCCTATTTCTCTATTTCGTTAGATATAGACATACAACCCTGGATCTTGAGGAAAGCAAAGAATCCCTCAAGGAACCAGCTGGAGCTGAAACTGGGAAGGAAGAACGCAGCTTGGCCATTTATGGACTGAGTCTAGGATCATGATGGGGAAGGATTCATAGGACCCACAATCGCAGGCTGGAGGAGATTTAAAAACTTATCTGGTCAGATTCCACCTGCTGTTTGAATCTCCTCTAGAGGATCCTAATAAAGGTGTCTCCAGGAACAGGTAGCTCTCCCCTCTCCAGGCAGCCCATTCCCCAGTTACCTCAATCGTGATAATGGCTGGAAGATCCTCATAGGTGACTTTCACTCCATGGGCGGCTCTCTGTGCGTGTTCTGGGGTGTTGGCGACCACAGCACCAATGACGTGCCCAACACAAGTCACCTAGGAGCAGAGCCAGATGGTTAAAGAACATAACATGCTTCTCGTGAAGCAAATTATTTCTGATTGTTCAAAAAAGCAAAGGAAGTCTCGCCCCCATAATTTTTTAAGGTACATTTAAGGAATGTCCTGAGGCCTCTTCAAGTTCTTATCCTACTATTTGGGGTTATGTGCTTCTTCATAAGTGTTTAGAATCAGTAGAACTGGAATAGGACTTGGAGATAACTAGTATCTGATGGCAGCCTCTTGAGAAGCTGCCCAGGATAAAATGTGGTGATTGATTAGTGATGTCTGCCATGAGCAGCAGAATGGAAAGCAGGGCACCATGAAGTATATCTGTCAACTCAGATCTACCCCAACACCCTTGTTCTTCATATTAAGAGATGGAGACCCAGATGGCAAGATCACAGTTGCCTCACTACTAGACCATGACTAAATCTTAACCCTTGACTTCCAGTTTTATTTTCTTTCTACCACTCTACTCTCTTTTATCTTCTGTTTCTCAGATTTATACCAAAAGTTTCTCAAAGGCAGCAATCATGTCTTATATTTCACCTAGATGCCCAAAGTGGTCATTCCCCAATACTGGTTCTTAGACGTGATGACCTATAAACCAGTTTTTTTGGTTGTTAGATTTATAGAATAATTAATGATTATTGTTTTCTTTTCATTTAATAAATTCAGTTACTATAGAAACTTCATGGATCTCCTTCAGGGATAATTTTTTCCCAACATCCTTCCAAAAATAAACAAAAAAATTGTCCAACTCATCACTTGGGAAGATGAGATTTCTGACAATAGGAACCAATACTTAACATGTCTTGTCTCTGATAATTACCTCTTCAGGACCCAGTTAAGCTCTTGACTTAATTGGTTAGCCTAGTGGTTGTTGAACCTGGCTGATTCTCACTAACCATAATGCTAGTTATGGTCTTAGAGGCTCTTGAAGTTTGTAAAGCAATTTGTCTTCTATCAAACGCTCTCCTTTTAGAGTCCTTGTATCTCAGGTTTATAGTTTTTCATTCCCTCCTTCACTTTTAGCTTAATAATAAGTTGAATTTGTCCTTCAGCAACACCTATCAACCTCCAATTTGCAACATTTGAGCTGTACTGGAATTATAAAATGACTGACAACTATCCTATGAGTATACAGGTTTTTGTAGCAGCTGCCTTGAATGTTTGGAATTTTTTTTTTTTGGCAGAACTCCATATATGGTTGAAATCAATAGATAAACTTTCATGTAAGTGAATTATCAATACACATAGTGGTGGTATTGTACTTGTAATTCCTATTCTGTTTGGTTTGTTTAGTGTATTTTTATTTTCTTTTAATAAAGGAGTTTAATATTGTACACTTAAGAACCTGATTGTTTCTTAAAATACAGTCACAGGCCTTTTTTTAATGCCACTTTGGCATGGAGTCATCCTACTATGTCTTATACTATGTACAAGCTGCAGCCATCAATGAAATAAATAAATAAACATTAAGTTAAAAGTAAAAGTGCTACCAGGCATATTCTATCCCTTTACTGATTGTCCTGAATACTGGCTAATTGGATGATGGCCCTGATATGTGCAAATGTATAATCTTTTCAAGATCAGGGATTTGGAGGAAAAAACACAAATTAAAACTTAAATACTCATTCCACTAACTTCATATTTTTTTAAAAAAAAAATCCAAGATGTACCTTATCCTTTGCAAAGACTGTCTCATCATTAAAAAGTCCAGTTTCATTACTCCCAGGAATATCATCAGCGGAGAGAAAGCAAACAAAGCCTGGCACCTTCCAAGCTTCTGAAATATCAATGGACCTGCAAGGAGGAGGAGGAATGTGAGGGGCCAGGGAGGAAAACAAGCAGAAGACCTGTCACCTGTCACCTGACTCAGTGATGAACTATGCTCTGCTTCTACCTGTGTATCAATAATTCTTTCCCAGAAGATTGTATAATAGAGAAAATTTCTAAAATATCTTCAGCTATACTTTTTTTTTTTTTTTTTTTTTGCGGTACACGGGCCTCTCACTGTTGTTTCCTCTCCCATTGTGGAGCACAGGCTCCGGATGTGCAGGCTCAGTGGCCATAGCTCACGGGCCCAGCCGCTCCGTGGCATGTGGGATCTTCCCGGACCGGGTCACGAACCCGTGTCCTCTGCATCGGCAGGCGGACTCTCAGCCACTACACCACCAGGGAAGCCCAGCTATACTTTTATATCTTATAAATCTTGCTCCTTGTAGTTCCTCATCCAATCCCATCCATCCCTTCATAGGGAGAACAGATACTATCATCTAGAACAGGGATCTATACCCTCAAAGGGTCTATTGATAGAATTCAGGGATCCATGAACGTAAACTGGAAAACATTTTCATCTTAAAAAAAAAAAGACCCATTACCCAATTGGATAACTTTGTCTTCTTTTTGACAGTTTTTCCTCCACCCTAACGCTTCCCTTTTCTACCTCCTATCCTATCCTATCCTATCCTATCCTATCCTATTTTGCAAATGCTGATTAAATGCTTACCACGTGGAGGCCACTGTGCTGCGTGCTGTGGTAGATATAAGATGAATAGGACACGTTTGTCCCTATGGACCTTGTACAATGCCCTATTTTGGTCTCCAAGTACAAGAGAACCGAAAAGCATTTACTCTGGAGAGCTCCAACACCCACATCACAGCTAATACCTATCCAGATTCAGCACATTAGGGCCTTTGCTGTACCACTCAGTTTCCTCATCTGGAACATGGGGATAATAATATGACCTGCCTATAGGGTTGTGGCGAGGAAGAGATAAGGCCACATGTGTAAAATGCTTTAAACCAGGCTGCAGCAAATATTGTGTGACGTGAGTGTTTTTATTATCATCACCATCATCATCGAGGTAGAAATTCTTGCCATTTGGGCTCTCAAGTTTCAACAAATGGGTACAAGTGATTATTCTCTGCTGGGTCCTTTGTGGACACTATCACTGATCCTCACAAAAGTACCCTATGGAGAAAATGAGAGCTTAAGCACACAAGCCAAGGTCAGGTTGCTAAGCACTGGAATAGGAAGTCAATGCCAGGCACTCTAAGGCCTCCTTCTTCCCTTTGGTGCTGACTCAAGTTCTCCTGAAGATTTGCACTGAAGTTTAGCCCAATATCCACAGTGAAGATCTAAGAAAGGCCTTTCAGCAGCTCCTCATTGCTTTTCTGGCCAAGTGTAGTGTCCCTGTTCAGCACCCCAAGGCTTTCCTGATCTGGCCCCTGCCTATCTCTCCAATGTCATCCCCCCACCCTCCCAGCACCCCTGAGCCCCTCACATCTCCTGTTTCTCTCCAGACTGGTTTTAAAAAGAGTTCCTGTGTTCCTCTCTGGACCGGGAGGCCCTGGAGGAGGCTTGTCGTCGTGGCATCTCCAGGGCCTGGCAGGTGTGTTCCCTGCACCCCCCTTCCCAAGTGTTTTGACTGCACGCACTTGATCTTGGCGTGGGCCCGGGTGCTGACGACAAGCCGGAGGAAGAGTTCATTCTCGTAGCGAGGGATGTCATCGCAGTACACAGCCTCCCCAGAGGCCTGCAGGGCCGCGGCCAGGTGGGGCAGGGGCCGGCCCACCATGTCCTCCTCAGACTGACCCTTGGGCACCTCCTGGAACAACATGGCCACCAATCAGGCTGAGCTGCAGAGACACTGTTCCCCTAGAGGCCCCAGGGAGCCATGGGGAGCTTCAGGCCAAAGCAAATGTGAGGAGTGAGAATGGAGGAGGCAGACGGGGAACAGGGTGAAAGAAACAGAAGGCAGGTAAGAAGGCATTGAGAAGAGTGGTCACAGTATCACTATACAGTCAGCCATGGGCAGCCGCCCAGGACGCCCCATGGATACCCACATCTGCAGATGCTCAGGTCCCTTATATAAAATGGGGCAGTACAGTTGGCCCTCTGTATCCATGGGCTCCACATCCACAGATGACGGCTGACTATATGCAGGAGCAAACAAAACAAGGAACCTAAATGTCCATTTGTTGAGAGTTGCGTAAATAAACTGTGCTATGCTCACAGGATGGAATAACACACAACTGTCAAAAGATAGTTCTGAAGAATTTTAATTAGGAGGAAAGAATGCTCACGCTAAGTGTAAAAGCAGGACATACAACATTGTATGTGTGGGTAATGATTCAAAATTCTGTGGAAAAATGTTATAAATATAGTACAGATATGTCCATATATGCATAGGAAAAAATGGAAAGAAGTATACAAACATATGATAATGATTTTCTCTTGGAGGTGAGATTTGGGGTGATTTTTATTTTCTTATGTTTTTCCATATTTTTCAAAATGTTCTAAAACGTATTCAGTTTATAATAAAACACTGTTTTGTGTGTTTTTTCAAAGTAATAATAATGATGGCTAGTAGTTATTGAGAGTTTACTATATACAAGGAACTACCTAAGCTATTCACTTTTATTAACCCATTGAATCCTCAAAACCATGCTGTGAAACAGGGGCCCTCATTAGCCACATTTGCAGCTGGGCATAATTAACTTGCCCAAGAGGCACCGAGAGAAAGTAACTTGTCCAAGGTTACACAGTTATGTGATAGCAGAGTTTGGATTCAAGTGCTGGAAGTCAGGCCCAGAGTTTATGCGTTGGACCATTACAATCTAGAGCAGGGGTCTACAAATCATCGACAATGGGCCAAATCTGGCCCACTCCCTGTTTTTGTTTTGTTTTTTTGTTTTGTTTTGTTTTGCGGTACACGGGCCTCTCACTGTTGTGGCCTCTCCCGCTGCGGAGCACAGGCTCCAGACACGCAGGCCCAGAGGCCACGGCTCACGGGCCCAGCCGCTCCGCGGCATGTGGGATCTTCCCGGACCGGGACACGAACCCGCGTCCCCTGCATCGGCAGGCGGACTCTCAACCACTGCGCCACCAGGGAAGCCCCACTCCCTGGTTTTACAAATAAAGTTTTACTGGTGCATAGCCACACGCATTCATTTATATATTGCCTCTTGCTTCTTTTGTGCTGCAATGATGGAGTTGAGGAATTGCAGCAGAGACTATGTGGCCCACAAAAATCCAAAACATTTACAGCTGACCCTTTAACTAATACCTCTCAAAAAATTACTGTTGATATAAATAGGGTTTTAAAAATTTTGTTTAGTTTACATGCTCAAGAGAACTCCTAGCTTTGCACATTAGCCCTGCAGAGGAACTAGAAAAAAACAAAATGGGGAAAAAATGCTTTTTAAGGAGCAGGTGAAGATGAGAGGAATCCCAAGAGAGAAATTTAGGTGAGCAAGGGGGGAAATGGCTGCATTCACATTAATATAATTCCCATTTCCTTCACTAGACATTTATGTACAACGGGAAGGAGCTTTAAGCACCCACATACAGTGTGAGTCGGTCACTCACCAATGGTCAGCATCATCTGAGGTGCCCTGCAAGGGCCACTGATATTAGCCACATACAGTCTGTACTCACTTGGAAGAGCTGGATGTTGGCCGGAGGGTCTTTGTGAAAGAGTAAGGTGGCGCTGGAATAGGTGGGGTCCAGTTTACCACACTTCTGTGGAGACAAGATAACAGAGGTGATCATGACTATTTCTATCATTGGTCCCATCCTTGGTTGTTCCCAAGTGGTAAAAGTAACAACTTTCTCATCTCCTCATTTACACTCCTGGTACTGGCTGGATCTATCTCAACATCCGAACGTGGGCTCTGACAGCTTCTCTTTCCCCACCCCTGCACCCTACTTCCTCTGACACACCAAACCAAAGTTTCCCTCCTTCCTGTATTTATGCATGTTGCTTTCTCTGTTGGGAATATCCCTCTCCCTCAGTCTTCCTGGAAAAGTCATCCTTTTTCTCCTCAATTCTGTGGGAAATATTTAGTGGTAGGGGAAATTCTCATAGTATCATCTCAACAAAATTAAGGGGAACGTGAAGCTCTCTATGCAGTATGACATCAAATCTATTCAGAAAATGATATATCCAGATCAAAAGATAGGAAGATGATAGATATATAGATAGATGGAAGGACAGATAGAAAGAGAGAGAGACATTGAGCAGACAAATAGGATGACAGACAGATGGACAGATAAACATAGGAAAAAAGATGAGAGAAATAAGGAAAAATATTAGCAGTGGCTTTATCTAAGATCTGAGAGTAATTTTAATTTTTTCTTTATACATTTCTGTATTTTCTAAAGTTTTCCACAAATTTATTACTTACATAATCAGAAAAAATTAACTATTACAAATGTTTATAAAAAGGGATCTCACTCTGCTGCACCCACAGCTGTGAAGCCTTCTCTCCTTTGTGCCCCACCCCCCACTCCATCTCCTCAGTTGTCACACCAGGCTGACCTTTATTGATCCCGTTCTCTCCCACACTAGGCTCTCCGCTGCCACCCCTAGTGCACACAGTACAATCTTATGATGTAACAGGTGCAAAATAAATACTTGCTGGCAAACCCATCTCAGGAGTTAAGGCTCTACCTCAACTAGCATCCTCTCCTGGATGCGCATCTCCCCTGGCTGTAGTAGCCCCACCTCACGTTCTCATCACATCACATTCCCATTCTAACTACACAACCACAGCTGTATCAGCTACACTGCTGGAAGGATCATCTGGTCTACCCGCCCCCAGATTTTTATAGCTAAGACATAGAAAGAGTGGTGACCTACTCAAGTTCTCACCTAAGGTAATGACACAGCCAGGACAAGAACCCACATCCCCGACTCCCAGCCCAGTGCTCTGCCTCTCAGCCACCCAGTTGGCTCCCATCTCCGTGTGGCTCCTTAGGCTGTGTCCCTGGTCCCTGCTCCTCTGTCCTTAGACATCCAGAGGAGAGGAACGTTTACCACCTGGTCCACGGCACTCTCCTACCCCGGCCAGCTTCCCAGATCCCTAAACACAAGTGCTGCAGGAAGTCTTTGCCTTGCCCAGGCCCCAAACTCACATCTTCTGAGTCCTCTTTGCCCAGCTTCTGCAACACTGTCAGGTAGAACTTGAAGAAGAAGCTGAGGGTGAGGGTGCGCCGGAACTCAATCATGCCACCTGGGGCGTCTGGGGACAAGGGCAACTCCTCCACCAGGCCTGCACACACGTCCTGCAGCAGCTTCTCATTCCAGAACCTGCCAGAGAGCAGGCTGTGTGAGAGCACTCCCACCCAGCTCTCAGAATCCATTGTGTGAGTGGTTTGCACAGGGCCTTAGAGTCATGAACCTCAGCTCAAAATGTGGCTCAGATACTTACAGTTATGTGACTTTAGGCAAGTTACTGAACCTCCTTGAGCCTCAGTTTTCTCTTTTTTAAAGATAGATACAATTTTTTAAAGACCACAAAAATAGTAATAGGTAAATAATAGGTAAATCTATTGAGTTCCTATAATGTACTAGGTAATGTCCCAAGTGATTTATATGAAATGTTGTTTTCAATTTAAATTAAAAGGTATAGTCGGGAAAATTTTCATACTCATTTTACCAACGAGAAAACTGAGACATGGAAAAATTAAGTAACTTGACTGATATTACCCATCTGTTAAGTATTGGAGCCAGGAACTGGAACCAAGGAACCAAACTCCAAAGTTAAGCTTTATCTATCCATATGGTTATTGTGAGGATTACATAGGACAGTGCCAGCAAAGTGCTTGGTACAACTGCTGCCATATAGTAGCCATAGTAATAGCAGTTGCTATAATAATAGTGTAGCAGCAGTAACAGTAATAGTAGCAATAGCAATAGTAGCAGCAGCAATACCAGTAGTAGTAATACTAACAGTAATACTAACAGTGACAGAAGCAGTAATAGTAGTAGTGAAAGCAATAGTAATAGTAGTAGAAGCAGAAGTAATAACAGAAATAGGAGAAGCACCAGTAGTAATAGCAAGAGCACCAGTGATACTACTGGTAGTAGAAGCAGCAGCAGCAGCAGTAGTGATACTATTAGTAGTAATAGTGGCAGCAGCAGTGCTAGTTGCAATAGTAATAGTTGTAGTAGCAGTAACAGTAGTAGTAACAGCAATAATAATAGCATTAATAGTAGCATCTTTAAAAGTAGCAGCAGCAGTAACCCCAGTAGTAGTAATACTAGGAGTAACAGCAATAATAGTATATCAGTAGTAGAAGAGACAGCGGTGGTAGTAGCAGCTATAATAGTGGCGGTAGCCACAATAGTAATATTAGTCATAGTAGTGATAGCAATAGGAATAACAGTAATGGTAGTAGGAGAACAGCAGTAATAATAGTAGCAGAAATAATATGAGTAGCACAGCTGTAGCAATTGGAGTAGTAGAAGCAGCAGCAGTAGTAGCAATAGTAACGGTAGTTGTAGCTGCAGCAATAGGTAGTAATAGTATTAGTAATAGCCGCAGTAGTAGCAATGCGAATAGTAGTACAGCAGCAGCAACACAATTAATAGTAATACCACCAGTGGCAGCAGAAATCACAGTAGTAGTCGTAGAAGCAGCTACAGTAGTAACAGTAGTAGCAGCAATGGTAATACTGCTGGTAGCCATAGTAGTAGCAGCAGCAGTGATAATATCAGTAGCACCAGGAGCAGTTTTATTTTGCCGTTAGCTCTTACTTCAATAGCTGTTTCTGCGTGGTCTTGAGGGCTGAGATCGTTCTGTCTGCCATTCCACCATAGCAAAGGGCCAGCTCCTTTACCTGCGTGGCTCCTGGCTGGAACAGGACTCTCATGCCACAGGTCACCTTGGCTATGTCATCTTCTCTGCGGGAGGCCTGCTTGAATGCTGAGAAAAACTCACCCTGAAAATCACAGAAGAAGACCTGTTTCCTCCCTTGTTTTGCAAGGACTGCAAAGTGAGCCTGAAGCAGGGACACAGGTGGGGTGAGGTGGTGAGACCATCACAGAGCAGCCAACAGCTGGTGGTAGAGGTCAACGATCGGGACATGACTGCCACCTTTCAGGAGAAGTTCCAGATAATGTTCCTGGAAGCTGGGAAAGGGCCAGGATTTCTGCCTATCAGTCTGGAAAATGGGAAATCAGGGACACAGGAGAACTGGGTGCTCTCAACCAAAGAGCAGGAGGGGGCAAGGTGCTTAAACGAAGGCTCCTGAGAGACTGCCGCAGCCCCACCACGGCTTCCCCATCCTGGTGCCTGGTATCATGTCCACCCGGCCTCCCCAGAGCTGTTCTGAAGGCTCCACTGGCCTGACCACCTCTCAAGCAGGTACAGTGCGATGCCAAAGGGTGTTTGAGACCCAGCATCAGATGGAGGTGTTTGTGGCTTCTGCAGATGCTCTCCCTGCCTTGTGTCTCCTACCAGTCTACTGGCTATGGTTAGAAATCTTGTTTCCTGAAAGAAAGACTCACTATGAAACAGTAGCTGCCTTTGTGCTTTGAACATACATTTCCCCCGGATCCAAGCCAATCTCTGTCATTGGAGATAGGAGGAGAGCGTGAGTTACTTTCCAGGTAAGAACCAGCTGTTTCAGGTTCTGCTCGAGGTGTGAACTCACCCTGGCACCACAAGTTCTGATGAATGTCAAAGGTGGGAGGTTTAAGGAAAGGTTTATTGGAGAAGCAAGGAGGCCCACTGTTGAGGTTCAAAATGGCCCCAGGCTTTTGTTGAAGAAGCCACGGAGACCCCTCCTAATGAGAAAGCTTGTCTAGATTTCTGATGTCTAACATGGCCCTGGGGCAATCAGCCCAGAGCTTGAACTCGGTTCTGGAACAGAGGTTCCAGCCGCTCACTCCCAGGACTGTGCTCGTCCACGGCAACATTTTTCCCGGGGTTCATGCAGCGTCAGCATCAGGTCATCAGCTGTTCTTTCTTGAGAAAGACCTAATTCTGGGTATTAAAACCTCTTTTCATTTATAAAATGTTTCTGTTAATGTCCCTACTTGGCAAAATAAAAACTGGGCAGTGCTATGCCTGTTTCCTCTTCCTTTCCCCACCTCATAATTAAAAAAAAAATAAAAATCTACTGATCTGTGAAATACAAAAACTCTGGGAATCCCTGTTCAAAACGGTCTATAAGGACAGGCTGGAAAATCATTAAGAAACCACTACAGGGATATAACTGCTTTAATTTAATTAGTATTCTCATGAAGGAGGTCAAAATCAGCAAGGGCAAAACATGCCTTGTAACACTCGCTAAAGCACAAGCTCTGGTAAACCCTTAACACTCTCCTTTACAGCTGGTTCCTGGCTCTCACAGATCACTTTTCTAAAAGGCCCACTGTGGAATGTGTAGGACAAAACCACACCAGCTCAAGACACCACAGGCCCCAAGGAACAAGAGCAAGGCGGCCAGAGGAGCCCAGACCTGCCCCAACAAGCCAGAAAACCCTCTCGTGAAGCAGAAATCCATCCAAGACAACACAGGGCAAGGTCAGGGAAAAAGCACCTTGTCAAGCCCAAGGTCAGCATGTGAGGACCTGACTCACAGGTAGCTTCTCTACCCAGCATGCAAACTCCACACTTCATCATACGAAAACTGGGGCAGGGATACTCCACAACTAGATGTGTTCTTGGAACTATGTCACTAGCACTAGCTGGTGATCTCCACCAGCTCCTGGATATCTGCCAGGAACCTTATGAATTCTTTCTTTTCAGTCTTTGCAATAACCTGCACAGTCAGTAACATGGACCCATTTTACAGATGAGGAAATTGGGGCTCAGAAAGATGAATGACTCACTCAGGATCACACATCTACCTCTCTGGTTTCATTGATTATGCCCTGTGCCCCCATATTACTCAGAGAGTAATATGGTTGGTTAAAGGCAATGTTCAGAGACAAGAACATCAATGTTAAAGTGAAGAGATGCTAAGTTTGGCTCCCGAGGCAGGCTCTGGTCTCCCTGTCTGGAGCCTGGCAGGAGTAGGGGTGATTCAGGATGTTTCTGACAGCATCTCACCTCCCTGCTGTAGGGGATCTCAATGGAGAGCAGTATCTCCTCTGGACCTAGCAGGGTCTTTCTGTAGCCAGGGAAGAAGGTGTGATCCATCCGAACCGTTCTTCTGGTGCCTGTACAGAGGCAAGACAGAGAGGGACCAATGTGAGGAAAGCATAAGACAGACCACCAGTGGAATTCTCCATCCTGGTCTCTGATGCCCACAGTCAGAGGCAGTGGCTGGCACAACGGGGGCCAAGGTGCTCCATTTGAAATCCTTAAGCACTGGTGTGCTGGTGACTGTTTAACAATCAGTTCTTTGAGAAAAAACCCTGATTCAAAGCATTTGCTAGTTTATGTGGTATAGATACTCCTACCACGGCCAATGTAAAGCTAAAAGAGCAACATCGCTCAGTGTGATGTTGGAAGGAGGGTAGCAAAGAGCTGACACAGCAGACCTGCCCTCCTCTGAAAGTCCTGCTTACAAGGTTGGCCACTAGCTATCCTCTGGGACCTTGGATTTCAGGAGAGTTCCCACCATTCCCTGATAAGAACGGCTCACTGGGCCTGAAATGTTTGTACACATCATATGGTTTATGCTGAACACCTGACTTTCCTCCTGGGAGTCTGGACTTCTGGTACGTGCCAGGCAGAGTTACATGGCCAGCCCCCAGTAAAAGCCCTGGGTGCTGAGTCTCTAACGAGTGTCCCTGGTAGACCACCCTTCACATGTGTTGTCACAGCTCAACTTATTACTGGGGAGACTGAGCATGTCCTGTGTGACTCCCCTGCGAGGAGGCCCTGGAAGCTTGTGCCTGGTTTCCTCTGCCCCATGCATCTTTTCCCTTTGCTGATTTTGCTTTCTATCCTCCTGCTGTAATAAGTCATAGCCATGAGTAAGACCCTACGCTGAGTCCTGTGAGGCTTCCTTGACCTCCTAAGAGTCATCAGACCCAGAGGTGGTCTTGGGGACCCTCCAACGAGGAAAGATGGACAGGAGTACACCCTGATGCAGCATTTCCCTCTACAAATATAATAAATGGAAATAACCTCAAGGGCACAGACAACTGTAAAATGAAATAAAATAATTGGGAAATGGTGAATGTTGAGTACTTATTACCTTTGTTTTGTTTTTTTACATCATTATTGGAGTATAACTGCTTGACAATGGCGTGTTAGTTTCTGTTTTATAACAAAGTGAATCAGCTATACATATACATATATCCCCATATCTCCTCCCTCTTGCTTCTCCCTCCCACCCTCCCTATCCCACCCCTCTAGGTGGTCACAAAGCACCGAGCTGATCTCCCTGTGCTATGCGGCTGCTTCCCACTAGCTACCTATTTTACATTTGGTAGTGTATATAAGCCCATTACCTTTGTTTTTAAATATACTTTATTTCATTGTAAGGTTATATAGTTTAAGTTTTAATAGCTGCCATGTTTAACAAACGCTCAGATTCTCTGAAAACCCAGCAATCAGCTGTGGTGAGCAGTGTACTCTGGCCCCAGCACACACCACTAAGTAAGGCATCTGGTTGACAGGTCCTGTTGTGAATTCTTAATAAAGTGATGGTCCAGCTCTCCTGGTCCCCAAGCTGGGTACATCTCCCTTTGCAGTTGCCAGGGATCCAAACTTTAGGAGAGCTGCATCACTGAACTTTGGGCTCTGCTTCTCCAGAAAGTGACCTATCTTGTGAGACTCCACCCTATCCCCAGCCCTCTTTCCTGACCACTGTATGAGGCAGCTCACCTCTGGACACGATGGTCAGCTTGGTCCCACTGGCCATGAACACAGGGTTGAGGTCGGAGATGGGGCTGGCTGTGATGATGTTCCCTCCAATGCACTAGGACAAGCAGAGAGAGCGTGTGAGAGAGCCCACCCCGGGAAAGCCCTGCTCACACAGCGGGCTCCCGAACACACAGAAGGTGGGGGACACCTGCTGAAGGGAGAGCCCTGAGGGTCTCCACCCCTGTGGAGACACAGGGTCAGCACAGTAAGAACTTGGGCATTCGGGCAACATGCCAGAGATTCCAGTGCCTGGGGTTGGCTCTCAGCTCTGAAATTTACCTGTTGGTAAACCGGGATCAGCCCCTTTAAATTGTTTGTTTGATCGATTTCACCCAAACTCTTTCTGAAAGGGTTGATGTGGTTTATCACAGAGGCCACAGAGATTTAGTGAAAGAGAAATAAAAGGTAAAGATCAAGGAAAATGAGGAGGAAGGCTTAAGGATGAACAGTGTGTTCTAACTGAGCTTCCTTGGCAAAGAATGTAAGGAGAATCAGACACAAGGTTCCTATTATTAGAAAAGAGGAAGAGAACCAGTTGTTCCAGGAAAAAAAAAAATCCTTCCCAGAAGTAGATTGCATCTGGGCTTGGGAACTCAGCAGAGTTTTCTGGGTTTATGTCTCCTCATCTGTAATCAAAGGAGGCAGGTGCCTGGGGTAGGGTGATGAGAATGGGAGTAGGCTGTTTTGCTTTGTTTTTTGTTCTAATTTAAAACAACAGCAGCAGTGGAATGGGAGGGCCAGCTTTTCTCCCAACTCCATCAACAACTGTGAGACTGAAATGGCGCCAGGTGTGAGAACGCCGTCTGCAAACCCAGAATCTGGGGGCTAGTCTGAAGACTTATTACAAACAGTCAAGAGGTGGGCCTCTCCCTCCTCTCAGGGGGTCTACCTCTGGTTCTCTCCCCAGCTCTGAAAGGCAGTCCCCCTTCCTCTTTCGGCTTCTCCCTAACTTATCTCTCATTCACCTGCTGGCAGCCTTGGCCAAGTCCAGGAAGAGGGGGGCAGGTGGCTCCAACCTCAGGGGTAAAGACTGAGTCACAGCGTGGGTGCTTCCAAGGGTGGCCCGCAGGCCACCTTCATCAGAAACACCTGTGGGGCTTGTTAAACCCTGACCCGTGGGCTCCACTCCAGACCTGCCGTCAGACGCTCTGAGGGTGGGGCCCAGGAATCTGCATTTTCAACAAACACCCCAGGCAATTCTAAGCACTTAAGTTTGACACCCATTGGGTCTGCAGCAGAGTCCAGACTAGCGCCCCTCGCCTTGCGATGAAAACGTCCATCCTGGGCCCCTAAATAGGGACTCACCGCCACAGACTTGACCTGCTTCCCGGCAAACCAGCGCAGCTGCTGCAGGACGCCTCTGAACACCTCTGTTTTCTGGGTGGGAAGCTTAGCAACCGCATCAAGCAGGGTCTTTTCCACAGAGTTCAGGGGGCAAGCGGCTCCAAAGGAGATACCTGGGAACACACACTCGGAATGACAGCGATCCCCGTCACAGCTCGGAAAGCACTTCCGTACACAGCAGCCCCACTAAGGCTAAACCAGGATGCACATCCTTATATGGATGAGGAAATTAAGGCCCAGAGAGGTCAAGTGACCTGCCCAATGCCACACAGCTAATAAAAGAGCCAGGACTCAACCCCAGGCCTGTCGACCCTACAACCAGAGTGCTCGTTTCTCTAAACCAGTGGTTCTCAACTCAATAAAATCAGATCTCTGAGGATGAAGTCTTGGCATTTTTTTTAAAAAGCACCCCAAAGCTCCCCCCACCTACCCCCTATTTCCATGAGCGATTCTAACATGCAGCCAGGATAGAGAACAGCTACGGAGAATCCCAAGCCCCTTGCCCGCTGGCCCCTACCATGGATGCTCTGAGGAGGAGGGCACTGAGGGTGCCCGCCTTCCCCATGCAGGGCGGCTCCCAAAAATGCAGGCGGCAGCGGGAGCCAAACAGGAGCCTTTCCTGGCACTCGCCATCCCCCCGCATGACCCACCTCCAGCGTCCCAGCCCCTCTGTGGGCTCAGGCAAACTTCCCCTTACCCTCCAGTCCATGCTCCACTGAATTCAGCTCAGGGATCCAGGTTGGGCAGATGATCACAGGGAACAGCTGATTCTTAAACTTCATCTCAATGCCTGAAGAGAAACAAGAAGCCTCAAGTTATAGGTCTGTTGTTTATCACCAGGGCATTTCCCCCCACCACTGCACACAGGACGGAGGACATATTCACGATCGTAACATGCTCCGTGGGTGACTTGGGGGTGATTAGGGGTGCAGTGGACAAGATGTGAGAGTAAGTGCAGTTTCCGCACAATCAGCCTGAAAGCTATGTCTTTCCCTCTCAAAAAAACCCATCGGAATTCAAATAAGATGCACTCGAATTCGTGTGTGTGGTGTGTGCGCGTGTGTGTGCGTGTGCGCATATGTGCGTGCGTGTTTAATCACAATACTAGAAAAAGGGCATGAAAATAAGTCAGGAACGCTTGTAAGCACTTTACATATTTTAACTCAATCCTCACAATAACACTATGAAATACTGTGATTTTCTCTGTTTATAGATGAAGAAACTGAGGCACAGAGAGGTTAAGTTTCTTGCCCAAATTACACAGCTAAGAATGGGCATATTTCAGTACCGGAGCAATTATTAGAATTGGGATGTAATAGTAATATGATATGAAAGTCTAGCATTCAGACAAAAAAGGAAAATTGACTGAGGGAGAAAACTTCAAATTGGCCTCCCGGTCCCCAATATCTGTCTGAGTTCTTAAGGTGCATGGCTTGGTGGGACCGAATGTCTGTGTCTGGTTTCTGTCCTTCCGGTGAATCAAGTAAGAAACCTCTGCGAACAGCCCTGCTTCTGCTCCTCAGACCCAGTTAGCACAGCACCTCTCCCAGCCCCGCCCACAGTGCTGTAGATGGAAAAGGGTAAGAAGGAAATGTCTGTGCATCACCCCCCCCCGCCCCTTGCCGGTGCTGTTGAGGGTCTCTGAAGGGAGGCGCAGGCTTTGAGGAGTCTGGCCTGTTTGAACATCAGCTCGTAGGTCAAAGAATGCAGATGGAGGCACTAAGTGGCTCATTTTGATAAGGGGTTCTCTATGACCCACTTCCCCCGACGTCATGGCGGTAGGTGGTTATACTGTGCGGAGAGTGTGTGAGGGAGGGAGGTAGAGCTGTGGTTCTCCATGACCCACCTCCCCCGACGTCATGGTGGTAGGTGGTTACACTGTGCGGAGTGCGTGTGAGGGAGGAGGTAGAGCTGTGGCATGGTCTTAAGCAATTATTTCTAACTTGGAGCTTATAATATCTTTGTGAATGCCTTTCTCTTAGAATCTAACTGAGCCCAGGACATTGTGTGACTCGTGGCGAGGAACATGTCATATACCCAAGGACCCCAAATATTCTTCCAGCCTGTCATTCTCCACCTTAACTCATGGGACCCTGGGCCCTTGGGTCATGGCTACACAGGCCAGCCATTGTGGTCATATCACCTGAGGCACGTCTCACAGGCCACCCTGCCATCCTGATGTGTCACATTACTGCAGCAGGGGACTCTGCACAGCACCTGTGCTCACAAGGGTGGCCCAGCTCAGCACTTCATCAGCACAGACCTGAGCCAGGCCCTCCTCTCTGTGGCTGAAGAACCAACCAGAACCCAAGGCTCGGGGGGTCCCTCCAGAGCCAGAGCCAGGAGTCCCCCACAAGCTGGACTTGGCTGCTTAAAAGCATGTCAAGTTCCCCCAAACCAGGGTTCCTCTGAGGCAGACCTTGGCTGTGCTACCATCCTCTCCTTGGATCCCCACTGGGCTTGGGTCCAGCCAAGTGGAAACGGGCCAGGCCAGGTTTATAAATGGATGGAGACGAGCAGGGACCTGGGCACCTCTGCTCCTGTGTCTTCAAGGACCAAGCCCAAGAGCTGCACGTCTGGTGTCTCCTTGACCTGTTCACGTGCTGCGGGCCTCAGGTCCCAGGTGGTGGTACCACACAGCAGGTGGCCACACTCATGGGCAACACAGCACAGTCACACTTGGACATCTCCTCTCCCTAGCCTTACCACATCACCCCCAGAAAAGGGAGGGCAAGAGAGTGACCTTTATGGAACCCCTAGTGTCCGTCAGGCACCGGCCCAGACACGTCGTAAGCTACGTTGCTCCCTCCGCCTTTAGACTGGGAGACACTGAAGGGAAGGGGTCTGGTCCAGGTGATCTGGGTACCCCTGGCTCTCCCAGAGTACCCAGCGCAGAGCAGGCTCCCTGTCAGTGCTTACGGAGAACAGTCAGCAAGGAGTTCAGTTAGTACTCAGGACAACCCTTAGAGGAGGGGTTACTACTCCACATATGAAATGGGGAAGTGAGGGCAAAAGAGGACACACAGAGGACACACAGCCACAGGGGCTGAACTGGGCAGACTGGCCCAGGGCCACCCCGCACCCTTACCAATCTCCGTGTTCCCCACCACCAGCTTGGCCTCAGGGTGCTGCGCTTTGAGGTCCAGCAGCTCGTTCAGGGCGGAGGCCTGGATCCAGGTCACACGCTCCCCTTCAAAACGCAGCTGCTTCTGCGGAATGTCTTTCAGCCTCTGGAAAATGAAGTTTTCTTACTGTGCTGCCTCTTCCTCCCCACTGCCATTCCCAGGGCCATTGCTTTAAGTTTGCAAGGGGATCAACTCTACTATGGATTTGTTTAATACTGAATTCAGATGGAAAATGCACGTCAGGGGAGAAGGGAGGGAGGACACCACATATCGAGGCAGGAATTACGTTGCAGCTCTTTTATAGACATTATGTCACTTAGTCTTCAGAAGATCTCAGTGAAGGAGGCACTGTTAGTCTCATCTTTTACAGGTGAAGGAGGAAGCTGAGGATCAAGGTTATGGGACCTGCTGAAGGTCACTGTCTCCAGGAGGTACGGGAGGCGGATCAGAAGGGAAGGCAATGGAAGGTTGGCTCTAGAGCATGAGGGGTGATGCGGGGCTGAGAGAGAAAACCCCCAAATCAAACTGATGGTTTTTCAAGGTTTCACAGAGAAAGATATGCTGGCGGTCTGCTGCAAAGCCGTTCTTTCTGGCCTGTTGAATTCCTAAAGCAGCCTTCGTGAGCTCGCCACCCCCTGAGAAATCTGCACTTGAGAAGCCTTGAGAGTGGCTTGATTATTATTATTATTTTGGTCATGATGTTGGAGTGAAGGAGCAGAATCATCAAGGTGAGAAAGTAGGCGTGAGAGGTGTCCTTAAGACATGGCTGCAGGCCATGGATTGTGTCCTCTGAACACAGCTCTCTTTGTTTGTTTCGTATATGAATGGACTGCTAACAGAAAGAAGAATGGATTGCTTGAGGGCTTATACATGAGATTTAGCCAGGAGGTCACCAAATACTTCTGGAGCTCCTGTTACTGTACACAGTGTGCCAAAGGGATCCACTCCCTCAGGGTGACACGTGTGAGAAGGAGAGAAGTGTGGGTCCCTGTGGGAGTATGTGGCACAGGGACTTGACGTTTGGGTGCCAGAGAAAGGAAGGGAAATTCAGGCTGAAACCTACAGGACAAGGAGGACACAAAGGCCCCAGTGGGTACGAGTGGGACCCAACAGGTCTCCAGGGGCTCATGGGGCATCACCTACCAGCAACTCTGGGGGGAAGATGGGTTCCTGGGTGGGATCCAGGGGCATGAATTCCTCTGGGTTGAATAAAGATGGCGAGAGAGTGACCTGCTGGAAAAGGGGACAGATGAGTGATACACTGTCCCCTCCTTTAAAATGCCCCACAGGGCTGGCCTAGCCCTCTGTCCAAGCGAGCTCATCCACAGACCCCAGCAGGCTGGTGGAGGAGCTGGTATCTCCTGGGAAGAAGGGACAAGGAGGTCTTGACAGAGGTTCCAGGGCTAATGTACACATTCACCACCCTCGTGGCTGGGGCGTAACCGTTTCCTCTTCCAGCCACCACTGCCCAGAGTGTGGAGAGAGCCCACTGGCTCCTTTGATCTGAGGTTGGCCCTCAGGCTTCCAGGCTGAAAAGGATCCACTTACCTCGTGGTCTTTCTTCTGGTTCATGCAGCAGTTTGGGTTGTTCCCATTTCCTCCACAGCATCCACCATCCTAGAGAGATGACCAACATTCACACAAAGATATTTGCAAAGAGTTTTCACAGAAGCTAAAGAACCTAGATGATTACTATCAAATGAAATCTGGGGGCTTCCCTGGTGGCGCAGTGGTTGAGAGTCCGCCTGTTGATGCGGGGGACACGGGTTCGGGCCTTGGTCTGGGAAGATCCCACATGCCGCGGAGCGGCTGGGCCCGTGAGCCATGGCCGCTGAGCCTGTGCGTCCGGAGCCCGTGCTCCACAACGGGAGAGGCCACAACAGTGAGAGGCCCATGTACGCAAAAAAAAAAAAAAAAAAAAATGAAATCTGGGTATGATACCTATTCCAGCATCAAAAGGAACAGCAGATACCCCACCCCATCCCACTTGCCTCTGCAGAGGAAAGGCCTCTGCTTTAACTACTTTCACTTCGTTAACGTAGATTAAATAACTTGAGAATAAACAAACAGGACCTCTCCTGGAAGCAGCAGGGATATTTAATTATGAGAAAATTTCTCCATAAAAGCTAGTCCTATTTTATCAAATCATCTCTTTGTGCCCACATTCCTCTTCAGTACTGCTTCCTGAGGAGGCCTTCGTTCCCCGACCAGGGATCGAAACTGTGTCCCCTGCAGGGGAAGCACAGAGTCTTAACCACTGGACCACTAGGGAAGCCCCTCATGCCTCTACTTCTAAACCATCAAGTTCTATGGGAATGGGCTGGGCGCCTCCCAGGCTGGAGTCTTTGGGGGGCTGCTGCCAAAGACGTTCAGGACCAGCGGTGTGCCCGGCCAGTGTGCCTGATGGCCTTCCCACGCCTTCTCAAGCACTTCTCGCCAGAAAGCTCACTCTTTATTCCTCACTGCAGGCCTGTTCTGGAGGATATGTACAGGTCTGATGACTCATCACCTATGGGGAAAGGACTTGCTCAGGACCTCTTGGGGTGCCAATGGCGGAGCACAGAATAGAGCCCAGATTGCTACCTCCCAAAACCAATGCACTGAACGTGGGAAAGGGTGTGTTCACCTGACTCATCTAGCCCAAGGAGGCAGGAGTCTCAGCTCAGAGCCCCAGAAGACACTACAGAATCATGGAGTTGTGCTAAGAGGCAGAAGTGGGGGAACTCCCAGGCATAGACCTAGACACATTTCCAGGGCAGCCATTCCTGGGGGAGCAGGCTGGGAGTAGCCCTTCCTTACGTGAATCATGGAAGACACCATTCACGCCGACATTTCCCAAAGGGTGAGTCACCACCCACCAGTGTCCCCGAGGAAGTTCTCAGAGGGCCAAGGAGGCCGAAGGTGTAGCCTCTGAGAACGTGCGAGCACTGTCAGACTTGCCTCCACCCCCCTGCACGTGCTGCCCTGCGTGCAGACCCCTCTTGCATTCACTGCTTTGCCACTGGATCTCAGAGCAGCTCGGTCTATTTTATACCGCCACACCACCACCTTGCCCTTCCCCTCTGAATCTGGACAGAACGGAGAGGGCCTCTTCGCATCTCTCTTTTTGGAGGAGTGATGTGGAAAATTACCAGGCCCTGCGTACAGGAATACAACAGCCTCCCTCACCTGGTCCTTGTGGGGAAGGATATATTTCGCAAAAGTGGATTATTCAGATAATGAAAGTGTCAGCACTTTCTTACTTAGATCTTTTTCCTTGATAATTCATTGATGTGTTTATGATATAAATTACTGTAAGTACAATAATGTGTCACTGCCCTCAAGGCCTACTGCGGTTAGATAAGGCTAGGGTTTTTCCCCAGAGAGATTTCCACTTTTCTCAGTAGGCTAAAACTGCTGGGCTTATTTTTACGGTTCCCCCATTTCCTTCCTTGCTGCTAGGTGAATGTTGTCATTTCCTGCTGTGAACAGGCTGCCTCGCTATAGCATGCTCTTCTCACCCTCTTCCGGTGTGTGCTATGGCCATGAAAACTAGATAGATGAGCTTTTTAGAACTGTGTGTAAGGTAACAATTAAAAGGCTCTGAATAAAGGCCTTGGGGGCCTCCAAGGAGTAACAAGCATGAGCTTCTGAGCACCTTCTGTGAGCCAGTCATTTTGCCTGCTTGGAGGACCCAGCTCTACTCTGCTCTACACTGCCAGGCAGCTGGAGTGAAGGGGGTGCAGCTCACCTCCTCCCATGGTGTCACAACAGACTCAGGAACTGTGTAAATGATGATAAAACTCTGACCCACAGAAGGAGTATAATTGTCAGCTACACTCAAAAGCCCTTCTCTCTGGAGAAACTAGGAGAGCTGGTCAGATTGTATTTCTTTGAGAAGCCTCCTATGAAATAAGTACATGCACAAGATTAACAATCCCTGGTTCTCAGGGAAGCCTAAGCAATACATGAAGATCAAATATGGGTAATGGAAAAAATGTACCAGCATCATAATTTATGTTGCCATTTACTGAAAATGTAAGATGTGCCAGGCATTGTCCTAAGAGCTTTACAAGAAGTCCTTTCCACAAGCACTGTAAGGTAGGTATTATTACAATCCCCATTTTAGAAACAAGGAAATTTGCCCAATATCATGCATCAGTTAAGTGATGGAATGGGATTTGAACCCAGGTCTGCGGATTCTGAATCTAAGCTTTCAATCATTTTCATTTAAATCCATACCTCCTGGTTCCTCATCATCAACAGCATTCACCAGGATGTGGCATTTTCCATCCTTAGAGGCTCCATCTCCATCTCCACCCTTTTGGACTATTTGGACACAATGCTCCTTTTTGTACTGTACCAACTCTAACAGTCAGTGAAAGGCACAGGAGTCTGTGACTCTCCCCTTAACCCAAAATCAAATTGAGACGAGACAGTTTGATTGGAGTCAGAATCAACTTGACCCAGCTGGGAAATCAGGTAAAATCTGGGGAGATTGAGCCAAGAAAGGAGAAGCCAGCCCCCCGTCCTCCTTGCCGGATGACAGGTGTGTGTCTGCATTTATGTAATCGATGCTCATGCACCCCAGCTGTGGTTTCTCACGCAGAGGAATATGAACACTGCAGAGGTTCACACACTGTCTGAAGATCTAATTAGCAGTTTCATAAGCCCAGCAGAGTGCCAGCTGCAGAAAGCAGCGGGGACAGGAAAGGAGGAGGGACTCGAGTGCTGAGTCAGGCTGGGTTGTTATTAAATGCCACGTTCAGCACCTGTGCCAGGGGCTGAGCATGCCGGTCACCAAGGAAGGATGCCAAGCCCGAATGCCCTGGAGGAAATTAGCTCTTAGGCAGCATGTCCCTTCCAGTAACCAGTTCTCCAGGCCTTCCCTGGAAGAAAAGTCTCCGTGCTATTGATGAGAACCACCACCTTCCTCCAACCCCCAGAATAAGAACGGCACAGCCCAACGCCCTTGCCAGGTACCTGCGGCAGAAGGACCCGCCAGCTGGCCACATGATCATTTTTCTCTGTAACCCAGAAGCCCATGGCATCCCTCCCAGCTGTGATTCCTGAGTGTTGCTGCTTCAGGAGCAGGGCCACTGCTGTCCCAGGGCCCCAACTTACCTTGGCGAAAGTCCGGAAGCCCTGGAGGATGGGTCTGTAGCCTGTACAACGGCACAGGTTTCCTGTGGGCCAAGGAAAAAGCTGCAGTGTCAGCGCAGGCCCCAGAGCAGCTAAGGGGTTTGTGGCTTTGCTCCCAGCTCAGTTAAATGCTCTCTTTACATATTCTATTTTCTTTGCTTGGAATGACCCTCCTCCTGCTTGTACCCCTGACTTCAAAACATCTACCACTTCTTCCAGGAAGCCTTGCTAGAATGCCTAGACTGAATCAGGTGCTCCTCCTAAGTCCTCCCATGGTGTCTAGTCATAGCTTTATCAGTGAGCTTATCAAACTACATTATAAGCTCTCCTCCCCTTCAGAGTACAACCTCCTTGAGAGGAGGGACTGTGTCTTTCATCCCTGTGTCCCCTGTCCCCTGTATTGTGCCTGACATATGATAGGACTTCATATAACTGACTGAATAAATGATGCATTAAAAAGGATTGAATGAATGGGGAGCCTTCTCTACTCAATTCAGAGGAACAGATACCAGGCCCAACCATCTGGGCCCATTCACAGAAGGCAAAGTGGGAAGCCAGTCCCTGCTCAAGGCTCAGAGTCATGGCCTCCTTCCTCATAGGTGGCCCTTGCCCTGCAGAACCCTGCTCTGAGGAAGCAGCAAGGGAAGACGCCATGTCATTAGCTTCTGTGCGGTTTCCCAGACGATCTCCTCCCACTCCGGCCACTCATGGCTACCCCATCCTAGCACGGGGTGAGAGCAGAAGACACCTCAGGAAGATGAACACTAAGGCAGGAGACCCCAGAAGGTCTCCAAACCACCCAAGTGTTCTTCCAATTAAGAAAGCACCACCCTTCCAGTCAATCGTAACCAACATGGTGGGATGGCCTGAGCCTTTCCCTCAAAAGGCGGTGCCTGGAACTCCTACTCCACGCCTGGCATCCACTCTGGCCCTGCCCTGCCCTCCTCAGAGCCCCACTTGCCACTCCACCTCCCAGGCCCTGCCTCAAGGCCCATACCCTGGAAGGCATCCTCGATCTCCTCAACAGTGGGCTCGGGCTGGTTCCGAAGCAGCGTGTACATGCTCATGACGATGCCGGGGGTGCAGAACCCACACTGGGAGCCGTGGCTTTTGGCGATTCTCTCCTAAAAGGGGCAGATGACGTAGACACCTGTGTTGCAGAACCCCTCCCAGGCTCCCTCGCGACTCAGCTGGAGCCAGCCCATGTCGACAGGCAGCGTAGGGTAGCAGACCGCATGAAGTCAAATCGTAGTGCTGCCACTTCCCAGCTGTGACCTTGGCCAGTTACCAAGCCTCACTAAGCCTTGTCTATATGTTTAGGACCATCCTAGCACTTAGAGGATTCAGTGAGATCATTCACATAAAACTCTTAACATCATCCATGGCATAGAGGAAGGAGTCAACCCATGGGAGTTATTAATAGGACAGCCCCCTCAAAGAACAACAACTGTTAAAGCCAGAGGGGCTTCTCACCCTTCATTCCCTTCAATAGAGAGAGGAGGAAGCCGGCTCAGAGATTTAAGACATGTATGCAAGATCACACATGGTGAATGCTAGAGCTGTGTCAGGTTCTTCTAACTACACGACCCCACAATCCAAAATCAACCAAATGAATGCATTTTATTCCAAATTAGAATGCTGCTGTATTCTTATGTGAAGGCAATCCTTGAAGTCCAACGGGTGGGGACTTAAGAATTGGGAAATGTGTGATAGAGAATTCACTAAAAGCACTGAATGTCACAGAATTTTCATTCAAACCTGCAAGATTTTTATTACAAGGAGATTCTCCTCATCTACACTATTTTTTAATCTCTGGGAATCTCTCTTGGAACTTACATTAAGTAAAATTGCTAGAATGTTGTATCCCCAGTGCCTAGCATGGCTAGTCATTCATTTGACAGATATTTACTGAGAAACTATTATGTACCAGGAGTGGTAAAGGCACTGGGGACAGAGAGTGAAGAAGAGAGATGAGGTTCCTGGTCTCATGAAGCTCATATCCTAGTAGGGGAAATACTGACAAAAACAAAGAAGAAAATTTGAGGTGGAGGTCAGTGCTCTGTAGAGAATTAGTACAAGAGGACATGACCCAGACTGACTAGTGGCTATTTGGAGTGGTTAGAAAAGCCACTCTGAAAAAGTGACCTTCCAGTTGAACTTAATGACGTAATTTGGAGCAGGGAAGGGTGTATCCCAGGCAGAGGGAACAGCGAGTGCAAAGGCTCTGAGCACAGACAGTGTGAAAGTCTGATGCGCTAGAGCTGCTGAAAGGCCGGGGTGGATGGAATCCTGGGACAAGGGATGTCAGCTGGGGGAACAGGCAGCAGCCAGTCCGTGCAGCTCTTCATAAACCAGGGTTAGGGATCCGGATAGTTATTCTGGGTGTGATGACGAGAGGGCTTTAAGGGGAATTTCAGCAGGGCTTGATATGATCGAACTCGTGTTTTTAAAGAATCACTGTAGCTGCTGGGCAGGGAATAGCTGTAGGGGCAAGAGAAGAAACAGGGGAACAGGACACTAAAGTGGCCTAGGCAAGAGGGGATAGTGACTTGAACCAAACATTAATGGGGGAAACAGAGGAAAAAAATGAAGATTTCATTGTAAAGTTTGGAGGTAGAGTAGTTACTACTTCTGGATGGATTGGGTGTGGTGTATCAGAGAAAGAATCATAGGTGACTCCTAGATTTTTATCTTGAGCAATTGGGTGGATGCTTTTGCCACTGACTCAGACGGAGGAAGACCAGGGAAGAAAGAAGTTGGGGGGAAAATAGGGTTTTGTTAAGTTTGAGATTAGACATCCATCTAGCGATTTAAGTAGGCAGCTGGAAAGAGGAGTCTGGTCTCTGAGGAGAGGTCGAAACTGAAGATACAAAGATGATGCATTCACATGTAGATGGCATTAAACTCACCTCAGGAGAGTGTGAAGGCGGAGAAGAGATGGGGCCCAGGCCAGAGCCCAGGGTGCTGCAGCAATTAGGCACTGAGCCGAGGAAGAGCTGTACATGGTGCAAGCATGGAGGTAGGAGGAAAATGAGGGAAGTGTGGTGTCGTAGAAGCCAAGAGAAAAACATAAATGGACAAGAGGAAGTGGAATCTACAGCTTATTTGGAGCCAAAAGAAGTATATCAGGAATAAGGATCTATTCCATCGGAAAGAGAGGGTTTTCGCCTCATTGTACGGATACGATCCCTGTGTTTAAACGGTTCATTCTTTCTTTCATCTATGTTTCAAAGAAAAGTACAAGCCCTCATTAATCTTCTCACATCCGCTGCAGGTTGGACAAGTTTAGTAATCTGCCCTTTTCCTGCCTAGGAAGCAAAGACATGGCAGTGAAGCAATACCACCCCACCGCGCTCTGACCCCACATGACTGGCCCAAGATGCTCCCTCCAGGGAGTATAATTAGTTTGCTAATTATACGTAGTTTGCTAATATATAATTAGTTTGTATAGTATAATTATAATATATAATAGTATAATTAGTTTGCTAATTATATAACCGGCGATCCTGACTCCAGACTCACATAAGGGGCACAAGCGTGGCAGGATCTGAACGACACAGTCAAGGGAAGATTAAGAAAAGGGCCTGGCTCAGGCACCTTCCGTGATGCAATCTCCTAAGGACCTCCTGCCTCAGTTTCCCTGAACGTAAGCACCAGGAACAGTGGCTTTTCCTTCCCACTGTGCTCTGCTCCCACATGGGCTCCATTCCACCTTGTCTACGAGCATCCTTTCTCTCTCCACAAACCCCTCAGACTACTGCCCACTCCTCCCCAAAGTGTTCCCAATTTCGCTTCAACCTCAGGTGCCTGGTACCATCAGGGAGAAAGCACTGGTCAGATACCCATGTGTCTCTGTTCTCTGACTCAGCCCTTGCTAACCTCCAATTTAATGAGCCCATGTCTATAGGATCCATGGGTGAAAGGTGAGAGGTGCAATGAAATTACCACTGGAGGGAGCAGGGAGTAGGTGGGCTTTTTATCAAGGGGCGCAGAGCATTTGGAATCTTCAGTCTGAGACGGCAAGGGGGCTTCCTAAGCACGCTTGGGCACAAGGTGAGGAAGTCCCCCTGCCCCTCCTCCTCCAGCTCTGACACAGCTGGACTTACCAGCCGCCAGACCCAGTTGACCTCTTGGTTCCCATGGGGCATGCAATGTCACCATCCACCCAGACACAGGAGGGAGCTCCAGGCTCGGGTGCCTCCACTTCCTGCCTCACAGCCACCCCCTCACCTCCACGAGGATCTGGGGAGGTGGCTGGGCCGGAATGCCACCTTGGCCCGGGAGGTGACACTCGGCCCAACGACCCAGAGCAAGTCTGCAGCCTTGGTCAGAGCCTCTGGTTACCTGCACAGGATGCAGCCTCGTCTTGGTACTTCCGATTCCTTCCACAGTTGTCACGGCAACATGGTGCAAGGAGCAAATGGGAGCCAGGCAGGCATTGGCAGAAAAGTGACTGGAACCCAAATTAAGGTCATTCCATCGACCACTCAGGTCATCAGAGCAGACCTGGGTGCAGGGTCTGGGAGATCTGTGATGCCTGTGTCACTTCTCTTCACTCTATATTATGTTCTTTTCTACAGGTGTCCTCACCTCTCTACCCAAGACTCTGCGCCCGAGCCCCTCCAGCGTCCTGTGGAGTCACACACCGGTGCAACCTAGGCCTCTGAGCTGGAGCACGGGAGCCAGGGTCACTTTCAGCTGCCTCTTAGCCTGACACTGGAGGCTGAGTCAAGAGGAAGCTTCTGGCAGTTTCCAGGCCCAAAGTGTGCTCCTCTCTCTGCAGGGCCCGTCCTTAGCCACTTCAATTTCAGAACCTCCTGTCACTTTTGCTTCTCTGCTTTCACTCACCTCCATTTCTCCCATTCCTCTGTGGGGAGAGGGAGGGGAAATCCCCAGGTGGCATGGGACACCAACCCCTTAGAAATAGCTTCCCCACATCTATCCCTTTATTCATCGCTCATTCACTCATACAGACAACATCAGTTACTGAAGGCCAACCAAGTGCCAGGTACCCTGCCGAGGGCTGAGGAAATAAAGGTGAATAAGATGGAATCTCTGTCTTCTAATAGCTTGCCTTCAACTCAGGAAAACAGAAGCCAGTGTGAAGATGAAATTTAAATATTTTACGGTAAGTGTTTCAGGAGGGCTAGGCACAGGGCACCATGGCACCAGCAGAGACAAGGGGCACCTAACCCAGTCTTGGGAGGTCAAGGAAGGCTTCCTAGAGGAGGTGATATTTTGCCCAGTCCTAAAGTGCTAGTAAGAGATAGCCAGGTAGAGAAGTCCTTGAGAAAAGGACATTCAAGATGGGAAACAGCTTCTGCAAAGACCAAGAAATGAATGGGCATGGAGCATTGGTAGTTCACAATTGTTTCTGCATGAACAGAGTGCTGGACCCGTGAAGAGAAAGAAAACTGGAGAGGAAAGATGGGGAAAACTGAAGGACCTCACATGTTGAACAAAAAGATTGGACTTTAATTTGGGGGCAATGGAGGCCTACTGAAGGATTTCATGGGATGTGATATAAGTCTGAATTTTAAAAAGATGATTTTTTTCAGCAGTTCAGAATCTTGTCCATATATATTTATAAGCCAGGAAGATACTTCCTAAGACATCATTCTATAATGTCCCTCTTCATGACCAAGGTCTACTTAGAAACACAGGGGCTTACATGTATACGCGCACACGCACACTCACTCAAAAGCTGACCCCTGCTTCACGGTCCTCAAAGGCCATCAGCCAGCAGGCAAAGGATACATGATCTTGTCCTGGAGACGATCATACTTGGAAAGCATCACCGTGCAGGCCCCACAGCCGCCTTCTCCGCAGCCCAGCTTTGTCCCTCTCAGCCCCACTGGATGGTCAAGGGTTAAAGAATATGAACTCAGAGAAAAAAAAGTCTTTGTTGGGCTGCTGGGAAATGCCTGCACTGAGCTTCGAGTGAAGAGCCATTCGTCCACACGCAGGCTCAGGCCCCTCAACCTGGGAGGCAGCAGACCCACACGGCCTCCCACTCAGACGGGATCAGGGAATGAGGCCAATTCCATTGTACAGAAAAGGAAAGGCACCAGCACCCATGTGTCAACCCCTAGGACTGGAGTTCCACTGCTCTCTAATCCTGGAGATTTTCTTGGGATCAAGGTCTTCTAGGTGTGGTCTTAACAGTCCCCCAACCCTGTGGTCTCACTGGGCAGGTAAATCAGGCACCTCAAAGACTGAGTATGTGGGCCAGCCCTCACATCACCCCAGCTGGTCATGCAAGGAAGCCATTCAAGCCAGCATGGGACTTGCTGAGTTCGGCTTCCCTCATCCCCCCGCCAAACCTTCTGGATTGATGAAGTCCAGGGACCAAAATTAAGGCTGGACCAGGGGCTTCTGAATATCCATCCCATAGGATATGTGAATGGAAATTAAAATGAAGATATTTTTGAGGTCAGAAACCAATATTGGAGCCACCTCTTATATATTGGGGGAGACAAAATCTCCGATACTTTGCGCTTGAAAAGTGCCTAACTAATAGGCTATTCTGGAGAACAGCAGTTATGGTGGCCTCTTTCCCGGGGACACACAGGCTCCATCGCTGCTTTTCCCTCAGGCCCACAGGCCTCCAGGCCATCTATCTTCCTACTGAAGATGGAAGGACCTGAGGTTATTATCCCTGGTCACTTCCCTAATTTCAAGATAAAATTAATAACTAACAATGATAAAGCATCTTCTACTTGGAAAGCAGCTATACCCATGGGCCCGCTTGATCTTCATAATAATGTGGTTAGCAGGTAGGGCAGGAATTGGTGAAAGAAAGAAAGAGAGAGAGAGGGAGGGAGGGAGGGAGGAAGGAAGACAGAGAGAGAGAGAGAGGGAAAGAGAGAAAGAAAGAAGGAAAGGAAGGAAGGAATGAAGGAACGAAGGAACGAAGGGAGGAAGACTGAGACCCAAGATGTAATGTGCGCCCTGCAAGGTGACAGCCACTTGTGTCACCTTGAGTGTTAGGGAACACGACCATCTGACTCCTCCCCCACCATGCTGCTGCTTCTTTTAAAGCACAGCTGGGGAGGGATCTCTAGATCTCGAGTTATTCTCTTCACTAGTCTGGACGTATGAGATCAGCAGTTTAGACCACTCTAGGGGCACGTGAGGACGAATGGAAGCAGCCCAAAGTAGTCTAGAGGTCTTCTGCTAGCCTGGGCATCCTTCTGGAAGCCAGGGTAGAAGTCAAGGCTAGTGTCTTCTCTCTTGCCTGGAACTCCCACAGATCAACTCTCAACACAGGCAGCAGGAAGCCACCAGGACTTCATATTTACATGCCAACTTTCAGGTGTGGAGTTCATTTGAGATTTGGCCTTTAAACCAGCCAACTGCTATGATCAGGAATTTCTGAGGCTGTCACGTCTTCAAAACTGTGCTAGAAATCTAAAATTGATGTCAACAATCTCTAAGAGTGAGCCTCTCTTTCCAGACCACCCAGGTAGATGGGCTGGAAATGGAGTCCCACGCAGTCCCCTGATCCCACTGAGTGACTCCAGGTCTACAAAAAACGCCATCAGGTCCATGTGCTGTGAACCTCCAGACCTGCCCCACCAGGTCAAAAATCCAGGACAAAGTACACTAGAGCCAGCCACTATCTGCTAGGAGGTGAAAGAACCAGAGGCAAGGCCATGGATTCCAGGCTGGCTTCTGAGGGTGCTGAAACGACCCTTTGTTGTTCCAAAGTATGTCACTGCAAGGAGCCACCAGACGTCCCTGCCTCTGGGAGCCACAAGGGTTTATAGACAGAGGTCAGGATGAGTATCATTCTACAACAGACCCCTAGAGAGTTCCCAGTGTGGGTGGGAAGTTCAGAGCATGGCTCCCGGCTTCAGTCCAGGTCTGCCAGCATTTGCCCAGAACACACGAGGGGGAGGTGTATCCCTTAACACATCCAGCCTCGCTTCCTCCTCTGTTAAAGGGATCGCTGTGAATCAGTGAGATAGCCTACATAAATCACCTTGAACTCCACCCATATGCAGTCAGTGCCCATTAATGTTAGCTCCTATTCTAGCTTTACTGCTGGTATTGTTCCAGGGCCTCAGAATACTTTCCTACTAGGAAAGGACAAAAGGGATGGGGGATCTTACAGAAGCACTCCCCACTCTGGGAGCAGAGCAGTACCCCAACCCTGCTCAGGAGTTCCCCACCCCACACTTCCCAGTGCCTGCCATTCCCACAGTGGATGGTGCCTCTACACGATTCCTACCTCAGGCAGCATTTTCCCCAAAAAATACCCCTTCCCCTGACTTTCTCTCCACCTTCGCAGAGCTAGAAACCCTGCCCGGGAAGCCCATTTACGTATTAACAAAGGTCTGCTGAGGCAGGCTCTGCTCCTCCTGGGGGTGGGGGGAGGGGAATGGCCATGAAGCTTGCCAGAGCTAGGGAGGGTCTTTTGGAGCTGCTTGTTTTACAGGCCCAGGGTAGAACCTTAAATGCAGGAGACTTGAAGAACATCAAGAACCATATTCTTACTCGGCAGCTGAGAATTTCAGATGCACCAGCCTCAAATGACTTCCCAAGGTCACACAGCTGGCAAGTGGCAGAGCTGCAACTAAGACACAGGGGTCCAGAGCCCTAACCCAGTGCTCTTTCCTCTGCACTTCACGGCCTCCAGACCAGTCACTAGCAAATGGGGTAAGGCCCAGAGAACGAGTCCCCAAGTGCCCCCTCTCCCTCACCCTTGCTCCAAAGTCAGGATACATTTTCTTCTCAGGTAGGCCAAAAGGGTTGTTTCTGGATCTGCATTTTTCTCCATCACCTATAAAAGCAAACACCAAAGAAAACTATATCAGAGGTATACTTAGTCATCGTCTCACCCAAGAATTTGTAGAGTTAATGGAGATGTGCTACATATATCATGAAAACGAAGGTGTTTTTCTTAATTCTATAAGATGAGCATATCAGCTGCAAGCCAAATCGTGTACCTGCGGACATGCTGCAATTGTAAAATTCTGCATTAGTGCTCAGCTCTGGACACCACAGAGCACTTAGGTACGGCGCCGGCCGTGCTGGGCTGACCAAGGCAAAGTTCCCTTCAAATTGAACAAGTCATTTCATTTCCAGCTGCTGGAGCACATTTGTGAAAGCCAGGGACAGCTGGGAGCGGTGGCATGCAGACCTCTGGCTTTGCATCCTGGAGGGTGGACTCTCAGGCGGTGGACGGCCAGTCTGCCGGCCTGTGCTCATAACAGAGTGTGGTGTGCGTTGGGTCATCACAGTCAACAGCACTAACACAGGTTAGAAATGGAGGAGAAATCTCAAACCAAAGGCCCACAAACAGAATGTTCAATAAGGCAGAAAGTTTGTCCATGAGGTGTGGTGCTAGTTTCAGATGAAAATCATCAAAGGAAATCTATGAAAACCTGTTTCACTTCTCCTCATGCATCATCAAGCCTAAAAGGGTCTGGGTGATTGGGATGATCAAGGGGAGAGAATGTGTGATAAGAGTTTCTTTAGAGAGACCTGCACTATGATTCTCACATCTTCCTAAAGTAGGAGGAGGAGGAATCTGCCTCACACCTCCAACCTCACGAGGGGCTTCTACAGCCCTCCATGTAAAGCTCACATGCTGCAGGGCATATGGTGGTCTGGCTTAGCTAAAAGATAGAAAAGGTCTTACCAGACAAGCTGAGGAAGAATTGTAGTGTAAGGATTGATGTGCACTTCCAGAGTTTGGAAGAGCAAAGGATGTGAAATTGTTGTGCCATGGACCCAGCACAGGCCATATGTGAGAGAGAGAACTTGCTTGGAGGTGTTTAAATCATTCCTGGAAGACTGACTACAGGAGGTGATGGGACCTCCATCAGAGTCTGTGTGGAGTGGACCTCCCAAAACTGGAGTCTGAGGGAGAACAGCCAGACTGAGAAAACAGCCCCCTACACCATGTCATGAGACTTGCAGTTGAAGGTTCCCAGCAGCGGGAAGCCATCCTACACCAGCACCTAATAAATAAGAACTTTCTCACTACCCTCTCCTCTCTGTTCCGAAATGAAACTGTGTTTGGCAACTTATAATTGCCCATAGGATTTTTTGTTCGCTAAGAGTAATCCAGAAGGTCATGAAACTACCAAAATTTACCCTTGAATAAAGTTGAAAGGAAAGTGGAAGATAAAATTAATTTTCTTTTATGATTACACCCCACAGGTACAGCTTGTTCAAATTTTCCTGGTTATAAATTTCACACAAGGAGTTGTTTCTTTTCTCTTGGAAATTAAATCATAAATGCACAAAATAAAAGTCTTTATTACCTTTCTCAAAGATGGCAATAAGGTCCTCTTAGCTTACCAAGAGGCTCCTGCCTCCCCTTCCTCCTGCCCTGCTGCTCTCCTTTTATCACATCCCATCAGTTCTCTGCTCAGTGCCTTCAGTGACCTCCCACATATTCAAGGTAGCATCCAAGTTCCTTAGGCTGTCTTTCAAGACCCTTTTCAATGTGTCCCCAGTCTTCATTTTCAGCCTGTTCCCCTCCTGCTTCCCTGCCAAGCTGGTCTTCATACTCCAGTGAAAATACAACTTAAACCTTCTAACTCCTGTGCCTTTGGCCATTCCATTCCTCTTTCACCTGCATCTTGACTTATTAGAAGACCCCAAACACTTCCCTATCACCCCAGCCACAAGTGGTCCAACCTTCCTTGAATTCCTTGTAAATTTAAAATACCTTTAAAGTACAAAGTCTGAAAAATACGTTTCTTTAGTGGAGGGTTTCTCAGGGTTTTAATATTCATCCTTTCATTCTGTCCACATTCATTGGGTACCTACGATGTGCCAACACTATACAAAGTGGTCTAGGGATATCTAAGAAGAGTATCTGGTGGGATACTTTTCTTTGAAATACATTTTGGAATACGGTACCTTACCTAATCACAATCCACTTTGCCAACTAGCTCATGAACTCCTGAATGGTAACTGCCTGGTCTTACAGATTGTATTCCTCCAGTACATATGTGTCCCATAGGCTCAGGCCTCAGAGGAGCTTGTAAATGTTGACGACATGGGTAGGTGGGTGGGTGAGTGAGTGACTGTTGCCTCATCACTGACTGCTGCTTCTCGTGGGGGTCACTCCTGGACACCTTCAACTGCACCCTACACGCCGAATCTTCCCAGACTCCTCTAGGGGCCACCATCTCCACTAACCAGAGAGTGACTGTTCAGAAAAACAAGAATCCTGTCCTCCAAGAGGATGGTCACTACGGTGATACCAAAATCCTGCGCAGCTCTTTCCCTTCGACTCTGACTCTAGATCAGATGTGGAAACCATCGTCACCAAGACCTGTCACCACCACAGAAGGCCCTCGAGGTATTTGATCATTGACATCTTACACCCTCTCCAGGACCACAGTGAGTGAAGACAGAATCCTGGACAGCGATCTGAAACAGGGAGAGTAGGAAGCTCATATTTAAGAGTGAGCCACTAAGTACCAACAGCTTCTTTGGTAACCTCCTTGCACAATATCTGGTAACAAAAGATCTAGAGTATCTTGGGAATAGAATTAGGAAGAAACTTACAGCTGTCTTTATTTGACTGGGAATTCCCTCGCTTGGTCTAGTTTTTATAGCGCTGCTTTCACCTCATCCCTCCTTGCATTGCCTCACCACCTTTCCAGCAGATTCTCAAAAGTCTGCGTGTTTATAAAATTAAAAGCACTGATATTCATCACAGAAACCTGTAGTAGTAGAAGCTTCAAGAGATAGTAGGGTTTGGGCTTCCCTGGTGGCACAGTGGTTGGGAGTCCGCCTGCCGATGCAGGGGACACAGGTTCGTGCCCCGGTCCAGGAAGATCCCACGTGCCGCGGAGCGGCTGGGCCCGTGAGCCATGGCCACTGAGCCTGCGCGTCCGGAGCCTGTGCTCCGCAACGGGAGAGGCCGCCACAGTGAGAGGCCCGCGTACCGCAAAAAAAAAAAAAAAAAAAAAAAAGAGATAGTAGGGTTTGATGTAATGATACTATCTACAAATTTTAAATTGCTTTCCTAAGGTGAAAATAAAATACATGGGGAAACAATTTTCACCAAACCAGATTCACCTTGAAATGCTCGCTTCTAGATCTGGTGCATCATAGCAAACCGTCCCCAAAGAAGAACAGAAGCTTGTACCGTCACACGTGAACTGATGGCTTAATAAATAATCAAACCTTAGAGTGAGACTGTGCCTTGGAAGTCACTGAATCCGTTTGCTCACCCAATATAAAAATTGCTTAGAAAAATGCCATGAAGATGCCACTGTGTAAGTAATGGATCGAGAAAGCCAATTCAACGACTGTTTCTTAAATCTCTACAATGCAATTGCTGAATGTGACAAAGTCGTTGGAATTCTTGGCTGCAAGTCTAACAGCCACCAACAAGGAAGATTTGCCCTGCCTCTTAGTTTGCTACCAGAGACCAATCCTGAAAAGAAGTCAGCACAGAGAGACAGCTCTGCACCTGGAAGAGCACAGCTGACCCCAGTTCCCAGGGCCACCCAGTGATACCACTCAAACTGAATCCAACAGTCCTGGGAGCACTGACATTGTGGCGGCTCATGGAATTCCCCTGCTACTCACCCAAATATATCCTGACAATTTAAGCACTAGAAGCATTTTAGTTCTTGAAAATTGCCTCCAAAGTCACCCAGTTTCTCAACTCAAAATTGCCAATGCTGCAAAACAAATAAAATTGCTCTCACGATGGGGTATAATCATCACTCATGCTGTGCACACGGCCATTCACAATGTGCAGCCAAGCCTACCCTTTCACCGTCGCTTTCCTTTCCAACAAGGGAGCTGAAGCAGATGCAAGCACCTCAACACCCGCGTAGGGAGAGCAAGTGGACAGTGGAGACAATGTGATGTGCTTGCCCCCTCTTCTCCCTGCACCTGCATTAAGATCCGCAAAGATCCTCACCCTTCCGGTGCTGCAAGGACTGGTACCCTTATCATAAGACCGCCCTCTGCCCTACCATCCCCACCTTCCCTAGGTCCCTGTGCAGCAATGAAGTTAATCCAAGTGAGCAATTTTTATCAAAGTAAGAGGTTTGCAATATTTATATGTATAACTAAGTGTGTGTGGGGGGGAGAAAAGCGTGCCCTTTAAGAAATAAAAATTGTGGCTTGCCACAAGATGTCAGTGTATGTCCTCACACAACTTAGCTGTTACATTTACACAGATGGAATATCAGAATCAAAGCTGTGTACATCTGAGGGCTTCCCTGGTGGCGCAGTGGTTGGGAGTCCGCCTGCCGATGCATGGGACGCGGGTTCGTGCCCCGGTCCAGGAGGATCCCACATGCCGCGGAGGTGAGAGGCCCGCGTACCGCAAAAAAAAAAAAAAAAAAAAAAAAAGCAGCTGTGTACATCTTATACCCTGAGATTAGCAAGAAAACACATTCCTGCTCCTTTTCTCAGTAAAGAAAGCAACAAAGCCTTAGGATACATTTGATTAAACACAGAAATGGAGGTGACCTCCAATCTCACCTAGAACCCTGCCCACCTTTCTCAGCTTCCTGCCAGTGTCTCTATTACCGCGAAGAGGTGGCAAGGAGCACGGGTGAACTCACAGACGCCTTTCTTCTCGCTTCCCTCCCCATCACTGCTTTACCCTGTGAGTATCTTGGCTGTGTTCTAACCCTGAGAAGGTCTTCTTTCCCCAGTGTTACCCCAAACGCAGCGACAGCTTTGAAGGAAGAGAGAAAGAGAGAAGGCGAACAAATAAGGGAGAACACAAAAGAGAGAGAACAAGAACAGGTCTTTTCCGGAGGACACACATCCCTCCCGGGGATCAGGGAAACCAGAGAAAGGGTCAGCTTCTGCTTACCTTTTTGCCATTCACAAAGAAAACCAACTCATCTGCTGTCATTGTCACGGGTTGGGGGTCCCTGAACTCCAGGTACCTTATGCCCAAGAGGCACTGCCAGTTATTACTGCTCTGCAACTTGAAAAATACGCCTCCCAAAAAAATGAAATGAAGTCAGCCGATGGGAGGGACCAAGCTCAGAGCTTCGGGGCATGGAGAGCTCTTGGCAAAAGACACCCGTTTACATAATCAAGGAAAATGCAATCACACACAGCAAATCACACCCCCAACACCTGTGTCGAAGAGCACAGAGGAAGACACAGGCAGATATCAGCAAGGAGGATGCTGGTGCCAGACGACTGTGGGTCTTAGGAACCACCCTCACAGAACCTGCTTCATCCTCCCACTTGCTGAAGACGGAGAAGGCGGAAGGGCCATGGTCATAGTGACAGTCACGCCAATAGAGGTGATTCACACCCTCCGCGTCTACACTTGTCATTTTACCATTTAGGTTTACAGCAACCCAGACTCAGCACTTACATGCAGGACTCATTCTCCCAGAGCTTGGAGGGGTCTGGAGTCGTAAGAGGCAGAGTCCAGTTATTCAGACGCAAAATCTTGCATTTGACCTCAGCAGGTCTCTTATCACTTTCAGAATCACTTATTTTCATCCTGTAAATGGGCAAATGAATGACATCAAGAGCAAAAGGCTGAGTGACAAATGATGTATTCTTGGAAGTGCTTCGTAAATAAGCAAACAACCAAAATTTCTATTACTATTGCAAATGTATTCTCAAAAGCACAGCAAAAATAATCCTGATAACAAACCACTTTTGAGGTTTTCCTTTTGTTTCTCTCAGGGAAATACCCTTGATTAAACTGTCAGAATAACTCATAAAAATATTTCAAAATACTGTACCAAATAAAATGTGCATATCTCATAGGCATAGGCCAAATTAATACAGAGCTGAAAACCTTCCCCCATCCAGTCTCCATTAATTCCTGGTATAAACACACATGCATATCACCCACCCAGGCAGCACCAATGAGCTATAAAGTCCAGCGGCCAACTGCCCCTCCCAACTCTCTCTCTCTCTCTCTCTCTCTCTCTCTCACACACACACACACACACCAGCATTCTCTCTGGTCTTCTACGAGGCTAGCCTCTGTGAAGTAGGTCACTTCCCCTACACCCCCTGAAAGATATGAGTGGCGAAGAAAGCAGTATTGGGCAGATGTGCTTGGTACAGAAATAATCTAGAGAAACTGAAGACTGCCAGGACAGCCACCATGTTATCAACACGATGCCGCTCTCCACACAGACTTTATTTAAGCAGGAGATGAAATTCCACTCGTAGGGTGGCTAATCATCCCAATTTGTCCCCAACTGTCTCGGTTTTAATACGAAATCCCTGGCCAATCCTTCAGTCCAAGGCAAACTAAGATGATTGGTCAGCATAAAACAGTGGTTCTTAACTGGGGAAGGGGGATCTTCATCCCAGGAGCCTTTCTGGCAATGTCTGGGGATATGTCTTGTTGACAGAAATCATCAATAATCAATTAATAATAATAATAATAGAAGAGAGTTTTAGTTGAGCCAAACTGAGGACTACACTCCAGGAGACAGTGTTTCCGATAGTTCCAGAGAAACATGGTTTTCAGAACAGTTTTATATCTTGTCAGAAAAAAGAGCATCTAACATGACAAGAGTACATCCCTTCATGGTTTCAGAAAAGACAGATCAGCACATACACAGCACATTTACTGACAGATCAGTAAAGCCCTGGCACCTAGGAAAGGAGACTTATCATGAAAGGAGCACCAGCACCGGTGTCCCAGGAAGGGAGGCATTTACTACTTATCTTTAAAATGGACAGTTTTACTTCTGGTCAATGCAGCCTTTTCTTTATCAGTTAAAGCAGGTGTACAACGTATATTTAATAGGTCACAAAACAGGCTGTTCTGGTTAGCATAAAGTGAAATCATGTATATGCCAGAATGACTTCCCCATACCCCAATATGTGAAAATTTCTTCCATCATTTCTTTTGATTGAATAAAATCTTTCAAAAGAAAGCAGTGATGACCAAAGTATTTGTCCCTTGATGCCAGAGTGGTTGCTGCCTGTCCAACATATCCCTCGGTGCTAGGACTTCCTCTCTCTTTCTTTTTTCTAGGAAAAGAGTTGCCTAATTATTCTCATTGGGGAGTAATTAATTAATCAACCAAAGTAAACACAGAGGTATATGATGATGGATAAACACAGGGTATATTATCAATTATATCAAATTGTTGCACAAACTTTATACTTGTGTTTGGGGCAGTCAACTTAGAGCAAACAGTGATACATGTCATGAGTACCTTGAGAGCTAGGAAAAGAATAATAATACGTACTACAACAGTGACAATCATCTATAAAGCAAATCAGGGGAAAAAACGCCTATTACTGAGGGAAGCTAACCAAAGAGATTATTTAAAGGGTTAGTTTCCCATACATCTTTTAGCCTTTTTGCCTTTTGGGAATTTTTTTTCTAAGTGTATGCCTACTTTTCCACAGGTGTTGATATAAGTGCAACAAGTAATGTGAGCAATAGCACAGCAACTCTTGTTAAGCCAGCAGAAAATCTAAGGCAACCTTGTTATCAAATACTACTTGGGCTGAGGAGCTTAGGGATGTCTGTTGTGCTGCAGTGCTTTTTGCAGTGTCCTCAGCTATTTGACCAATGGTGACTGATAGATTTCTGATCATCTCTTTAGAAACAATGGGGTAGCATAATGTACCAGTAAACATAATGATTCTATTTGCCAGCTATTAAGACATTTATGTGCCCATCTTTGGGAAAGTGGGTCAATTCTAATACCACAAGCAAAGATAAAGCCTGGGGGAGCACAAGCAGTCTCAATGATAGCCTTGTTAATTGGAAGTTTTCTTAACATAATATTAAACCACGGATCATTTTTCTTGCAGTTTTTCCAAAAGCTATCTGTATGACATTTGACATTTAAGAGTAGCTGGCATAATTTACTCGTGTTTTTCTCTTTAAGACATCTGTTAATTAAGTAAGGAACAAAGTGAAGCAGTCCTAGGGTATGTTGTATCTGGTCTCTAAAGACTGAGGACAGTATCAGACAAGGGATGGACACATTAATATGTTGAAGAATTTGAACCTGAAATGTTAGGCCAGAGAGAGGTCATTCTAGATGAGTGGTAATGTTTGGAACATCAGAAAAGTCGGTGCCAGGTATTAAGAGGGGCCTAAATCAGTCTTGTATTCACTGAGGAATTTGATGACAGATCCAACAATGTGTTAAATTGCCCTCAGTAACTATACGCTGTGACAACTTTACTACACAATGTTCTTTTCATCCTGAACATTGGGGCAAAAGCATAGCTAGAAATAAAACAGTAATTTTCAATTTGATAGATAAACATTTGGTAAACAGTTCAATTGAACTGGTAGAGTGAGTCTTACAGGCTTGGTCCAGATTCTTGGGTCTGTTGTCTACCACTGATGTCTCCTTCTCATCTTGGCTTGATGGTACTTGCCTCAGTCAGTGAAAGCCAGGTCAGGAATAGGTGTTAAAGTTCACTTGGGTGGAGGGGACTTTTTTAAATGAGAGATGTGAATCCATGAGTCTATGCCCTTTAATTTGAGAGCACACGGATTAGTAGATAATACCTGATAAGGTATTATCAGGTATCATTATTTTACAACATGGCTTCAGAGAATCTTTTGTTTGATTTCTTTTCCAATGTGCATAATCTCCTGCAGAGATTGTACACATTGCAGGTTATGGGGCATCTGATCTTTATCCAAAGATAGATTATTGAGGTAAGCTTCAGAACCAAGCTTAGAATGTCTTCTAAATAATTCAGTGAAACTTCACAATAATGTAACATAGAAACAAGGAGCCATCTAGGAAATGAGTCTTAGGCAATAAATATCAAACCTCAATGATAATTAACATCATGAGAACTTAATATACATGAAGGTATATTAATGAAACAATTTTTTCCCTCTAAAATTATCCATATCTCTACAAAATATAGCCAAATTAAGACTAATCTGTTTACAAAATAAGTCTGGTTTCAATAAACTTGGCCTGACTATTAACATAAGTGTAATTGATCATATGGACTCCTTGAAGTTTGACTTCATTGGACCTTTTCATAAGGAATCCAAATGGAACTTTCAACAGGCTTCTTAAGGCCAGGAAAGTCATGCCAGGGACTTGCCATCAGATTCTGCCTGTAATACCTACAGGTTTGGTAGGATTTCTCTCTTCTCAAGATCCAAAATATCTTGAGGTTCCTGCAAGTGCCAGGAAGTGGCCCTCCTTAATCACCTGGTAAGGTTGCTGGGAACCCGGTAAGTAAGGTACCAGCTTGTTTTTTCAAGGGGCTATATGGTTCCATAAAGTCTACCTTAGTTCCTTAAAACTATCTAGCCATACTTTATTTTATGTATATTCCCAAATGTGACATTTCAGTCAAAGCCATAGTAATATTGCCAGTGTTTCCAGCTGCGTCTTGTTATAAGGAGAACAAATTCTTACTGAACTCATGCAAATAATTGCATTGCCATGAAAATAAGAATACTCACTAATTAAGAGTTTCCAAATTCTGGTGGGATCAGGAAGGGAGAAAAGGTAAAGGTTTTAACTCTGATTACAAAGGTATAATTTACCAAATTGGTGTAAGTCATAATTAGCTTAGGGGAAATGTTTCCTTATATCTGGAAAATAAAGATGAAAGGCCAGTAATAGTTCAGACAAAAAAAATCACTAAAATTACCATTATATTTATCAGTTCATTCAATCCCATATAACTAATTCTTATTCTTCTTGAGTCCAATATTTCCTTTAGTTCTGTTGGTCTTCCCTGATGATTGAAGGCAATAGTGTCAGTGATAATTTTAAGAAGTTTGCAAGGTTTTTGTTAAGGCTCCTACAATTTACACAGGAAAGTGGGTGCATTGATCACTGGAGACTGTGGAAGGTATACCCCAAGTAGAAAACATTTTCTAACAGTTTCATTGTCATTGTGAGGGCACCAGCCTTGCAGTAAGGGAAGGCTTTAACCCATCAAATGAAAAATGGAGTTTGCCAGGGATCCAGGAAGAGCCAAGCCGTCATCTTGGGTTTCCCAAGGCCCAACTATTTAATTTACAGCTATTCCTTACACATCTCAATTCCTCTGATTTAGGAGCAGACTGTTGCCATGTTACAAGGACATCAGGATGGCAAAAGTCTGACAATGAGGGGTTAATTTTTTGCAGAAGTAGAATGGACTTTATACATGCCATAATCTTTACAGATTCTGTTGTTGTTGCCTTGGCATGAAAGTCTGCTGGGCATTTCCCTGATACTTGAGTTCAGTCCCTTTAGTGTGAGTCCCAATTTTGATGACAGATAACATTTTATGTCAGGACATATAAGACTTCCAGGAATTTCACATAATTTCTGGAACACTTACAATGCATATAAGTGTCTGGAACACTTATAATGCATATGTAGTATCCATATGTATGGACACTACTTAAAGAAAGCTGAATATTACTTTTTATTGTTACATAAAGAAAGCTGAATATTTTATTTATTGACAGTGCTTCCCATGACAACATGCCTAATTAATTTAATATCTCTCTTTTTATAAGGAAAGAAAAATATCTCAAAGTTATTTCTAAACCAAAAGACTTCATTTAGAATTTGAGTTTGGGAAAGTTTTTCAAAGATATCAAAAAGGTTTTTAAAACAGTCAAATAAGTCACTGTGAAAAAAATGTTTAGTCATTCACTTAGCCAAAGTGACAATAAAATATTTCAAAGGCAAATACAGAAAGACAACAGATTGCTTAAAATGTAAAGAAAGTTTTACAATCCGTTATCAAAACAGATCAATATTCCAAGAAAACTTTGTCCTCCTAACAGGGAGAGAACCAAATGCTAGTTTTGCAGCAGCTTACCTTTAAATTCAATCTCAGCCAGTCCTGACCACCACTTTTCTCAGGGTGCCTTTTCCACAAACCTCCCACAACTTTCTATATCCAAATTTGTCTCTTATTTTCTTTCCCATTTAGAAATAACCAGATTCAGGACAAAATCACTTTTTTTTTTGGCGGTACACGGGCCTCTCACTGTTGTGGCCTCTCCCTTTGCGGAGCACAGGCTCCGGACGCGCAGGCTCAGCGGCCATGGCTCACGGGCCCAGCCACTCCGCGGCATGTGGGATCTTCCCGGACCGGGGCACGAACCCACCTCCCCTGCATTGGCAGGCGGACTCCCAACCACTGCTTGTGTTTGTATTTTTTACAGTTTTTTTTTCCTGTAATTGATACCTAGTCTCATATAGCATTGTGGTCGGAAAAGATACTTGATATGATTTCAATTTTCTTAAATTTACCAAGGCTTGATTTGTGACCCAAGATATGATCTATCCTGCAGAATGTTCCATGAGCACTTGAGAAGCATATTCTGTTGTTTTTGGATGGATTGTCCTACAAATATCAATTAAGTTCAAATTGTTTAATGTGTCATTTAAAGCTTGTGTTTCCTCACCATATAACCCAGCAATCCCACTACTGGGCATATACCCTGAGAAAACCATAATTCAAAAAGAGTCATGTACCACAATGTTCATTGCAGCGCTATTTACGATAGCCAGGACATGGAAGCAGCCTAGGTGCCGATCCACAGATGAGTGGATAAAGAAGATGTGGCACATATATACAATGGAATACTACTCAGCCAGAAAAAGAAACGAAATTGAGTTATTTGTAGTGAGGTGGATGGACACAGAGTCTGTCATACAGAGTGAAGTAAGTCAGAAAGAGAAAAACAAATACCGTATGCTAACACATATATATGGAATCTAAAAAAAAAAATTGGTTCTGATGAACCTAGGGGCAGGACAGGAATAAAGACACAGATGTAGAGAATGGACTTGAGGACATGAGTATGGGGACAGGTAAGCTGGGACGAAGTGATAGAGTAGCATTGACATATATACACTACCAAATGTAAAATAAATAGCTAGTGGGAAGCAGCTGCATATCACAGGGAGGTCAGCTCGGTGCTTTGTGACCACCTAGAGGGGTGGGATAGGGAGGGTGGGAGGGAGGTGCAAGGGGCAGGGGATATGGGGATGTATGTATACATATAGCTGATTCACTTTGTTATACAGCAGAAGCTAACACAGCATTGTAAAACAATTATACTCCAATAAAGATGTTTTAAAAAAAAAAAGAATGCTATGACAGTACATTAGGTCATACTGACTGCTACCTTGCCTTGTAATATTCATCTGCCATACTCTGGTCATTTTTCCTTGAATGTCTTAGCAACTAGATTATTGTCACTTTTTCCAGTGCTATCCCAGTTGTAATTCTTGGTGATTTTTATAACTCATTTAGATGATTTCTCCAACATACTGGCATCTAAATTTCTAGACTTTGTGTACTCCAATGGTCTCAATTTCCCCCCTATTTCAGTAACTCACAATTATGGTTTTATGATAGACTCTACTGTTATCAATAAATGTGACTAATTTCAGTTTTCTATTATACAACTCACAAGAAAAGAAAGAAAGAAAGAAAGAAAGAAAGAAAGAAAGAAAGAAAGAAAGAAAGAAAGAAAGGAAGGAAGGAAGGAAGGAAGGAAGGAAGGAAGAAAGAAGGATTAACTGGATGGAAATTTGAAATATTAGAAAATATGTCATGAAAAAATACACAATACAAGCAATACTTAATTTTATTTAACAATAATAACAAAAACACCAACACTGATATCTAATTGTGGGTTTAAGCAAAACAACATAAATATAAATAATAAATTAGTAATGCAAATTTTTTAAAGTGATTGCAACTACAAAGCTCTAAATCTTTGTATTATTAGGGGTGTTGATAAACTCTATATTTCAAGTTAGAATGCTTGTTAAAATATTAAAACTGCATAAAAAAATAAAAAGAATAATATGTATAATTTGCAAAATAAAATCTAAAAAATATTCAAGTAAAAAATGCAGAGGAAGGCAAGGAAGAATAAAAGTTTTTTATAAATCAGAATGAAACAGCAGAAATGAATAAAAAGAAGAAAATATGACTCTAGAGAGAAAAGATAAATGAAAGTCTAAAGTGAATGTGTTAGTTGTCAAAACAAAATGACTTGCCTGAGAGAATAAAATTTGTTAAAGGCTTTATTCAGCTGGTGAGCATCGAGGCTACTGGAAGACCAGATGATTCCGGCATTGAAGTAGGATCAGGCTTTTTATAGGACAAGGGAAAGTAGAGTAAGGGAGGTTTTGGCCTGGCAGAAATTTTTAACTTTAACTGAAACTTAAAAAAAAAAAAGAAGTGTGCTACTTGTGAGCTTAGCTCATCAAGGTGTTGCCCTCAAGTCAGTTCTGCTCTTTTGTGTCTCGGTTTCTCCAGCCAGCTGTCTAAAACCACTGTGCGGGTTCAGAGCACTGGATGACAAATTCTTACGTGCATCCCCAGGACAGCTATAAACTACATAAAGTGTCACGATGGGGTTCCCTGTGGGACCACTACTCGTTATGACGATCATTTCTCAGACACTTCCTCTAGGTTGTCAGTTGCCTGAGAATGCCTCTGGTCTGGAAGGAACTAGTGTCCCTTCTTTTGAGAGCTGAATGGACTCAGTCTCTCATTTTGCTCTCAAACAGCTTTTTCATAATATATACATACAAATCTTTCCAATTTAAGCCAAATTTGAAAAAGAGGTCAGCCAAAACTTTTAACTCTAAATTTCCTTCTAGGTTTTTCCTGCCTAGGAATTCCCTCTAGGTTCCTGGGTAAGGTATCACCTCTAGGTCCCTGCCTAGGAAAGCACTCCAAAGTTTCTTCTGGGCTTTTCTTGCTTAGGAATTCTCCCTAGGTCCTCTTCACCTAGGAAATATAACAAAAATTTCTTCTAGGCTTTTCCTGCCTAGGGATTCCTCCTAGGTCCTTTCTACCTAGGAATTGTACCGGTTCCACAATAAAACTTCAAGGCTTAAGGTGACAACTTGAACAGAAGTCACAGGAACGTCAAACTTAACATAAAGAGGTCCATATATCAGCAAGAACTCACAAAAGCACCAGAAGAATTCTGTGAAGCCAGGGCAGTGGGGACTCAAGGGGTCTGTGCTAGGCACTGAGTCCAGAGTAGACTCCAGGCGACCTCAGGTGGGTTTTTCTGATAACTTGTTGACTACACAAAGTAACGTCAAAGAAATCATCAATAATCAATCTACCATACAAATAGAAGAGAGCTTTATTGGAGTTAAACTGAGGACTACAGCCTCAGACTCTCAGATTGCTTTGAGGAACTGATCCTGAGAAGCATGGTTTTCAGCAGAGTTTTATGTCCTGTCAGAACAAAGAACATCAAACATGACAAGAGTACATTATTTCAAGATTTCAAAGATGACAGATCAGCATGTACACCAAAAGTCAGTACAGCCTTGGCGCCTGGGAAAGGATCCTTGTCATTGAAGTGTACTAGCACTGGTGTCTCAGGAATGGAGGCATTTAATCTTTATCTTTAAAATAGACATTTTTACTTCTGGTCAGTGCACTCTTTTCTTTAATGGTTAAAGCATATGTATAATGTAGTTTAACAGGTCACAAAACAGGCTGTTCTAGTTAGCATAAAGTTTAAGTTAAATCATATATAAGCCAGAATTACTTCCCCATACCTCAATATGTGAACATTTCTTCCATCAGTTTTATTGACATGACTGGGGAAAGTTCCTACTGGTATTTAATTGATAGAGGCCAAGGATGCTACTAAACACCTTACAATGCATAGAACAGCCTCCTATAAACAAAAATTATCTGGTCCAAAATGTCAATGGAGAAATCCTGCCTTAAAAGGAATAAGAAGGAAGGAGTTTGGGAGAGGTAGAGGAGTGAAGCTTGGGTAAGTGTTTTATAATGGGTCAATTCTCCCAACAGTGCCCACACCTCTGTGATGGAGAGGCGTTTCCCCTATTCACTGATCTACCCAGCTTTACAAGACCTCCACTTCCTCCTAGCCAGTCTCTAACCAAAGCACCAGGACACTCTCAAGGTAAAGGGGGAAGGCTGAGTAAAGAGCTCAGGTTTGGGGTTAGGTAGACAACTTGAATATTAGCTCCACCAGTTCTGTGTGACCTTTGGCAAAAATCACTCTCTTGGCTTCAATATCCTTATCTACGAAATGGGGCTAACTATACCAGCTGTGTAGGAATCCACACTAGTGAGAATTAAATGAGGCAGAGGTTAGATGTTTTGCCCATAGTAAATACTCAACATATACTTTTGTCCCAAAGTATCCGTGGTGGATTGGTTCCAGATATCAAAATCCACAGATTCTCAAGTCTCTTATGTAAAATGGCTAGAGTACAATGAATACAGTCGGCTCTTCATATCCCTAATCACAGTTTAGCATATGCAGATTCAACCAATCGCGGATCAAATGTCCTGCCCTTGGTTGGTTGAATTTGTGGAGTTGAAACCAATGGATACAGAGAACTGATTGTAAGGATTGATTTACTTCCCACTCAGCCAATCATTAGCCTCCTTCTCTTATCTGGAGAAGAAATTCCACTGTTATTATGGAACATTTCAATAAGGGCTTATGTTGTCATTCAGATTTTATGTTTGTAATAACTAGTTTCTATAAAACTGAGATCTAACAAAACTCTGACATATTGATACTTTAACTTAGTATGATTACTTCTAATTCAGAAGAATATTTGTGACCATGTCTTTCTCTGCAGTTTTTCAAGGTGCTGTAAATTAGGTCTTCCCCAAGCTGAAGACCTTCTGTATATGCTTTCAACGTTGGGATGCAGTCTCAGATTTGGGCTGAATAATGGGATTTCGTGGTCTTGAAATAGGCCAACTATAACTTACATGACATTAATTTCCTTCATTTCCCTAAGGACTGCTTGGTTTATAATATGCACTGCATTGGCATGTGAGGTCCCAAAGTCCACAGAAAGGTCAGATAAACCCTGAGGCCTCCTGGACACAGACCTCTTCCTCTTGGAACAACACTGTTAGGAAATCATAAAAGATAAGAGAGAAAATGCTGCCAAGAGCCAAGTCATTGTTTCTGGAAGAGTGAGCCCCCTTGGGGCCAAGTACTCCCTGCAAAAGAGGAAGAGCTATTCAGGAAAGCTTTGGCGTGTTCTCTGAAGGCTTAGGCTGGGCTGGGTCAACAGCTGTAGAGCCTTTGCTGCTTCTGAGTTCATTCTCTGGTAGCTTGTGCCCTGGCAGATCCCCAGCTCCCTTCAGAAGTCTCACTGCCAGCCCTAAACCTGCCTGTGCAGCAGTGCCTCTGGTCTGCTCACTCCCTCTCTTTGAATCCAGATGTGCATCATTTCTGTGTCTGACAGGCATCCCCTGTTCACTTCCTTCACTTACAACAAACTTTACTTGAAAAAAAATCACTTTTCTTTCAAAATATTCCATTGTTTAGATTATTTTTTACTAAGTTTTTGGGGTTTTTGTTTTCTTAGCTAAGACTGGTTTCCCTCCTACATACGACCATTCTAGATGAAAGATGTCGCTATATTCTCAGAGCATCACTGCCCAGCACCTAAGTCCTCCCTTGTTCTCCCAGATGTCTAGTTTATTAACCAGTCCTAATAATAGTTCTTAACAACTGAATAGCATTTCTTTCACACAATGTGATTTGTTTTCATCCTTATAAAAGCCCTGCAAGATGAGCAGGGAGGTTATTATCTTCCCTCTCCAGACAAAGAAAATGGTGGTCCGATAAGTTGAGTTGCCAACTGTCTCACAACTGTCTCACAAGCAAGTACCGGTTTCTACACCTGTCACCCACTACCCAGCAGAGAAAGCATCTCCTTGATACTTCTTCACTAACTAGGAAGCATAAGACCCAAGATTTTTAGCATAGCACTCATGGGTCCTCTCAGTCCAGCTGAAATTCAGCCTTCTGGTTGTTGAAGTCTTTCTCTCAGGCCTGGATGGTGAGCCCCTGAGATCAGGAGCAGAACCGTTTACTACTATATTGTTGGTGCCCAGCATAGGGCCAGGTATATAAAAAGGATCAATAAATGCCCATTGAATTAAGCCCACAATGCAAGGAATGAACTGAGTTTTCAGAAATGTCTAAGCCTCTGCCTTTTGCCAAATATGGAACTCTCTCCCATCACTCCATACATTCTTAGAACCATTTAAAGTCCCTCACCAGCTTCTTTCCAACTAAACTTCTGTCATTGATATTAGGTAACCAGCTGGTATTCCTCAGCATAAAGGCCACATTACTCTATTACTACTGAGAAAATCAACCCTTGATTTTCTATGTACATCTGCGAAGTAGATCCTTTTAGAATCAACAAGGTGGTATTATCCAAAAGTGGATACAGAGTCAAAACTAAAAGCACCCGAACTTCTGCCTGGGTCGATACTGCTGACACAAAGCTCAAAAAGTAGAAAACGCCCAGAAGCAAATTTAAACCCACTTTATCTGTCTGCACATATTATGTTTTCCAATAATACCTTTCAATAAACTCTATAATCTCATCATCATTGTGATGATGACAATGTGGGCTTGTCTGGATACCAAGTAAAGTCTCTCTTTCCAATCTGAGCTGCTCCAGCACAACTCGGGAAGGAGAGTCCTTACTACTTTGCTCATTCAAAGGATCAACTCACATACAACCTGTAGGCAATATGGCTGAATGTGTACCATTAGGGAAAACTATTTTCACAACTGTTTGCAGCCCTATTCCTCTCTCCTGATTTATTTTTCTTATGATCATCTGAAATACTATATAATGTACTCACTTAAATGTGTATTGTCTATCTACCTGAACCTAATAGAAGGTAAGTGTGGCAGATGTGTCTACCTGCCAACCAAATATTCATGCCCTCCTTTTCTAATAGAGAGTTTCTGCTGGGAAACAATTACCAGCCAGGTGCGACATTTCCCAGCCCCCTTACATGTGGATAAAGCTATATCATTGCGTTCTGGTTAATGAAATATGGGTGAAAGTGATGTTAACAATCTCCAGATTGCCATTTTCTCTCCCACTCTCTGATCGCTAATGTCTACATCCAGCGTAATCTTGGAAGCCTCACACTAAGTATAACAGAGCTTCAAGTCAGCCAAAGTCCTTAAATAAATATTACAATGATCTGAGCATTCTCCTCCCCTACCTTATTGCTTATTTGACTTTTTAGGAGCAAGAAATCAACTTGTATTGTAGTTACCCACTGAGATTTCTGGGTTTGTCTGTTACAACATCTAGGATTACATTCACTAATACAATAAGTTCCCCAAAGACAGACGTGTTAATGTGTGTTTTCGTCAGTGCAAAACACTGCCTGGGCATGGTGAACACAATATTAATTCAAGAAGTATTTTGAAATTTCTTCTTTGTAGTCTTTTGTTAGTCCCAAGAGTCATCAAATTCTCTATAAATAAGCTCAAATCTGTCTCTTTCATGTAAATGGAGCAAATGATTAAAAAGAAAGAAATAAATATTTCTTGAATACTGAATGAACAAACGAATGAATTAGAGCAATGAGGGGACCTGGTTTTAGTTAAAGGCAAGGGAGCATGGCTCAGATGTCTGGCTTGACCCATGTGCAAAGCTGCATGTGTAAATGATGGCCACCAAGGATTGTGGGCCCCTGAGAAGAAGACTATTTTTGGTCTCCTTCCCAGATCCCTGGCCTTTAGTGTCCCCATCCTCACATTCTGTTTTAAGGATGGGCTCAGAGCAACCTCTACACAAGGCAATATTCACACACCCATTTATTTATCAACTTTAATAGGACTCTGCCCTGTCTCAGGCACTATGACAGGCTTTGGTAGGGTCAAAGAGGCTTAAAGAACACCCTCATTTTACCTTATAGGTAACCCATGATTTCTGAGCCAACATTTCAGAAACTGAACATTTCAGAACATTACCTTCCCTCCTAAATATCACCACTCCCCAAAGCAAAGATGCAGATTTCAGGCTTATATAGTGATTTTTAATAAATATATTTATTTATTTATTTTTGGTTGCGTTGGGTCTTTGTTACTGTGCACAGGCTTTCTCTAGTTGCGGCGAGCGGGGGCTACTCTTCGTTGCGGTGCACGGGCTTCTCATTGCGGTGGCTTCTCTTGTTGCAGAGCATGGGCTCTAGGCACGCGGGCTTCAGTAGTTGTGGCATGCAGGCTCAGTAGTTGTGGCTCGCAGGCTCTAGAGTGCAGGCTCAGTAGTTGTGGTGCACGGGCTTAGCTGCTGCGCGACATGTGGGATCTTCCCGGACCAGGGCTCAAACCCGTGTCCCCTGCATTGGCAGGTGGATTCTTAACCACTGCACCACCAGGGGGAGTCCCGTATATATATTGATATTTTTTAAATAGTTATGATCTGAAAACTTGAGAGCTTCCTTCAGACCTCCCAGGGCTGCCTCCCTAGTTTTAATACAGTAGCCTCTGGGAAGTCAAGTCAGGGTGCAAGAGTGCATAGGAGGATCACCTGCTGCTCCCATTCTAAATCTGTCCTTGAAGCAGAACTCTCCACAGGAACATAGTGTTGCTAATGATGCTATTTGCTTTGTGTTTCTTTTAAAAAAGAAGGAACACCATCTCTCCTGCTTTAAAAAAAAAATCCATTAAACTACTGTTTACATCCCAAGGCATAAAGCCCAAAAAGGGAGCACAGTCCCCAAAGCAATCAGGGACAGAGAGCAAGCCAGCCACCTCAGACCTGTTCTCTAGACTAAGTTCAGTTTTCCCAGTGCTCAAGGAGAGGAAAAGGAAACTGGAGCAACCTTCTGCATAGAGTCTTCCCTTCTGCACGAGTCCTTCCAGGTGGTCTTATCCATGCCTGGTCAATGCTGTCCACTGCTGATGGGACCTTCCCTTCCATCCTTTCTTGCACTTTTGGAAGAAGTCTACCCTTCTCTCCAGAGTCTTGAAAGCTAGTTGATCCTTGGCATTTGTGGATTAATATTTGAGATTTTAGCCATTTGTGGGTAATCCCAAAGTTTCATGGCATAATATTTGCCATTTTTCTGAAGCGTGAATTGTAATCTCATGAGCTATAATGCTGCATCCACGTCACAGCACGCTGAGCAATTCTCATCGAGTGATTTAAGGAGATTTCTTACACTGTTAGCTTTATTTTAGTACATTTTGTGACAACTGGAGAAATTAAGACAACCACATCTCCTCACTGATCTAGCAAGTAACCTTAAGGTCTTTTAGAAGAGTATATAGTCCTTGCTATAAATGCTGCAATGGAAGGCCTCCAGTCCTAAGGCTAGTCTGCTGGTCAAAGTTAAATCACTTCCCTAGTAGGAGACATTTTGAAGAGGACAAAGATTTATGAAGCCACTAATATATGCCAAGTCCTAAATTAGGCATTCTATATGGATCTCATTTACTTTCTACAATATCCCTACAAGATAGATATCATTTCTTCTTTTCTATATGAAAAAGCTGTCTGGACTCAGAGAGGTTATGTAATTCACATGGCTGGTAAGGGGGAACCAGGATTTGAACCCAAGTTCCTCTGATTCTAGAATCTTCTGAAAGCAAAAGAGAGCAGAGACTAGGCTTTCCTAGCTCAACACCACCTATTATAGGGGCTGGAGGCAGGGGAGAAACTGCTTCATTGATAAAGGTCTCACTTAACACTGAAGAGGTATCAGCAGTGAGAAACTTTGACCTTGAGAGAATCAGAGGAGTAGAGCAAGGGATGAAACAACAAGGAGAATGGTGTGCAGTATGGAAGAAGCAGGCTTAGGGCCGTTCAGGTCTGTCTTCTGAAAATACACGGAGATAGTTTACATCTCTGTCTTTACTCTTACAGTCCCCATAAAGTGCTTCATAGACAGAGATCACCCAGTGAACAGAAATTGTCAGACTACAAGATGTCAGACTACACGAATCTTAAGGGATTCTATAATCCCAAAGTAAATGTAAAGTGTAAAAAAGTTCTAGGGAGAGAGAAGAAACAGACAGGAAGAAACAGTAGGAAGTCAGTGCAAACTTAGCTGTCACCCATCTGACAATTGACTCCCTGGGGACCAAGAAAAAGGTCCCAGGTCCCAGCCTCACTCTACCAGGAGAGAAGCAGATAAAACAGGACATGTGACTACTGTCACCACTCCTCCAGAAGCCCAGGCCCAGGATGTGCAGAGAAGGGCAAAGCCAGGAGCATTCTTGCAGGGTCTACCCGACACTTGGACTTGGCCATTTTTCTCTAGGAGAACAAGGAAGCTTCTGGAAAACAGTACCCTTTGGTGGTTTGGTAGCTTCCTGGAGCATGAAGGGAACATGAATCTGGATGGGAAAGGTTTTAATCTCCCATAGATGATACTTGTGGGCCTGATAGATTTAGGACATAATGAGACAAGAAGGAAGACAGAACACCCAAAGGGAGAAAAAATAGAGTGGTTCCCAAGGATGACGAAGTTACCTCAGGGACCACTCCATGGCCTCTTAATCTAATGTCCTACCTCTGTGATTCTCGGATGTCTTCTAGAACCAGGTGAGTAGCCAGACCAGAAGAGTTAACAGTCCTTAGTGACCTGGCAACTATAATTTTTCAGTCTTGGTCGCTATCAGTGATATTAAATGTCCCCTATTCATCACCTGTATCTAATTATCACCATTATTCTGAGAAGCTCATATGGAAGTAGGAACTACGGTGACAAGGATCTTGTGACTGAATCACACAGCCCCAGTAGCCATGTCTGGGTGCCAGGGAAGTAGCAGCTCCCAGGAAATGCATGAAGCACCTTGCCTGGAGGCTGAATCAGAGTGCCTCAATGGTGGGTCTATGAGCAGCGTTCGTGAACTTGTTCCAAATAAGAAAAAGAGTATCTTCTTCCAAGGCAAAATCTTCTAGCTTCCCATTCCTTTGTTATGAAACAGAGCCCTCATTCAACTGATCTAAAAAATTCTGGCAACCAAACATTGTATTGAGATGAAGCCATGGAAAGAGTCTCAGTCTAAGAGACAAGAGACTCAGGGGCAACCGAGGATCTGTTCCTCCTTGACCCTTTCGGCAAGACCCTTTCCCATCTATAAACTCCACGTATTCTCGCAGCTCTGTCGGCAAGACCCTTTCCCGTCTATGAACTCCACGTATTCTCGCAGCTCTGTCGGCAAGACCCTTTCCCGTCTATGAACTCCACGTATTCTCGCAGCTCTGTCGGCAAGACCCTTTCCCGTCTATGAACTCCACGTATTCTCGCAGCTCTGTCGGCAAGACCCTTTCCCGTCTATAAACTCCACGTATTCTCGCAGCTCTGTCGGCAAGACCCTTTCCCGTCTATAAACTCCACGTATTCTCGCAGCTCTGTCATACTAGGGTATTATGGTGTGGGATAATACTTGGACTTTTGTTTTGCATCCTTCTTTCCAATGGCATGGCCTGCTCAAGTGTGCAACGGTGCTCTATATTCATGTCCTCTGAGCCTCACTCATCTCTGAGCAAGTTGTGCATTGCTATCGGGACACTCTCAACTCTTGTGCAACATCAGTGCAGCCAGAGTGTTAAGGAAAAGAAAATAATATCAGATGATAGAAGTGCTTTAGTTTATGCTTATCATTTTCATATAACTGCTTGGACCAGCATTTCCTAATATAGAGTATCCTTGAGTAATCCTCTCTTTAGTAAGCCTCTGAAATAGTCATAACATTGTATGGCATTATGAAATATGTTGTCAGACTCTTGTCCACCAATGCACAGAGTTGACTCCCTTAAAAGATCTATTGGGGGATGGAGGTGACAAGAAGTCTTCCTGCCGGCAAGGTTGGGCGCGCCTACAAAGTCAGCCCAGTAACCCTGAAAGTAGGACTCACCAAGGATAGGAGCTGCTCATCACAGCCCCACCCTGAGGCCCAAGCAAGATGTGGCCCTGCCCTGGGACTGCCTTTTAAAGGACGCTTCTCCATTTTTCCTGTGGTTATCCCCCTCCCCATGGGTTGAGAGGTCCTTTAGGCCTAAGAAAGTAACCACTCATAGCCTATATCACTCCCCCTTTTATAGCATAACCCCAAATGGCCCCAGCTCACTTCAAGGCCCAATCTGGCCATTTTCCTTGGTCTATTCCCACAGAGGAGAGCTGTGCTCTTAGTATGACCACCCCTGGCTCCTGATATGTACAACCTGAGGTCCCCAGAGGGTGACTCCTGGGGACAGTGGGCATAGCTTGGATTTGTGAGCTGCCTTATCCACTCATCTGCCTGAGAGAAGACCATCACAGGGTGGGATAGAGCTGAGGTTGGGAGGTCAAGGTGGAAAGGGGAGATGCACTATGATGCTGGGGAGAGCAGTTCGCTGGAGAGTCCGTACACTATAAATTAAAACCTAGTCTTCAAGGTGATTATGAAGGTGCATTTGTCAAGCGAGGAGCATACAACCTCTTGATTTAACATTTGTTAAGTTGGTTTACAACTTTTAAATATATAAACATATAGCAAATGGGCTTCCATTTGTACCCTCTCCCTGCAAATACTGGGAGTGAGTCTGGAAAGTGGTGCACTTCCAACAGCTTGTATAAATATTAAAGAGGAGGGAAAGTAGGTGAGCAGTGGCAAAGACTCACAGCTTTAAGTGAAAACCTCTCCTAAAACTCAAACCAATGCAAACAGAAAGATTCCAAGCGCAGTGAGAAGGACCAAGAGTCCACAGCACGGACCACTTTGCCTTAGCATACAGGGTTGTGCCATTAGGACCCATCTGGACCCAGCCCACAGAACCCATCTTTTGGCCAATAGGCTATTCCCCAATCCCTAAACTCACCACCAAACCTCAATGCCTTTTCCCAGTTTACTCCCTCAGCTTAGAACCCCTTTTCCCCATTTCTCCCCATAATGAAACCCTTGAAAGCTCAGCTTAAATGCAATCAGCTCCCCAAAGGCCATAGCCTCAGACTTCCACACACAACCACACCTAGGAAAATTCATTGCTCTCTCATCTATTTCCAGTGTATTTTATGTCTACCTCTAGTACGGCATAAAACACAGAGACTAGATGTTACTTTTTTTGTATCCCTAGTAGTGGTCAATCAGTATTTGTTCAATGACCTCTGCTCAGCTATAAAGGGCTGAGGGAAAGGCACTGATTCTTCTCACATGTTTTACCTAAGTCTGCTTCCCTCCCATCCAGAGAGAAAAATCATCTTAATCTCACACTTATTCTTATCGTGATACTTCTCTGCACTCATCTTCATGCCCTACGGTTTGTACAGCACTACAGCTCTTTCATGTACATCAATTCATGGTATCCTCATAAGTATTACATAATGTTATAAGCCCCATCTTCATCTGAAGAAATAGATCTGAGAGTGAGAAGAGCAGAGTTTGAACTTGAACCCCAGGTTTTAATTCCAGTTTCAGTGTTCCTTCCTCTCTACTGGATCCCCAAGATTATGACTTGAGCACCCCCCTTGTTCTTATGACTGACAAGCTCATGTAGACCCTAGTAACTGACCAGTGCAGAGATCTAATCAACATTGGATTTGGACAAATAAGGAGTCAGGGAGGAAACCCTCAACATTTATAAAACAAAATAGCAACAACCAACAATGAAAATCCAGGGATTGGGAAGTGAGTTTGGCCTAAGTAAACCCCAGTCACCAGAAATGCTAGCTTAAGTGAAATAGGACTTTCCAGAAAACAGCAGGTCAGATGGGAGTTACTCATGGTCTGGAAATCTGTCATGGGCAATGCTGGGTGCTCTCTTATAAGAAACATTTTGAAAGGGGTTTGGAAACAGTGTTTGCTAAAGGGATGGAAGTGGTCCAGAAATGGACAAGTAAAGATTATAAGGAAAGTGAGAAAGGAAAAGTGGGGAAACTGGTTTGGGCAGAGGACGAGGAAGGAAACCAGGAAGTAGCTCAAAGAAAGCCAACCCCAGGAAGACAGAGGATGAGCCAGGAACATCTGCCCACTCCCATGGCCTCATGGTTTCCAGTGGTATGATATAAACCTAATTGCACCCAACCGAGTCAGCTCTGACTGGAAGGGGTAGACCACAGGCTTGACTGCTCCTACCCTACAAAAATCCCTGGAAAGCTAAAACAATCTCTTCTTACTTCACTTCTGGAAAGGAACAACTGCCCTGCTGGGCTGTCAGAGCAGAGCCTCTCCTTTCCTCCAGAAGGTCTCCCCAGGTTCCCTCTGTGCCCTCTCACAATTCAGTCCCTTTCTGTTTGGACATGGGGTGGGGAAGATGTTATTCAGTTTTATATTGTGTAGGAAGCAGCATAGTGCTGTACTGGACTTTGTAGATGAGATGAGGAATAAGTTAAAGCCCAGCACCCGTCAGTAAAGGCCAGTTTTCCAGAGTGTAAGACTAGGGTATGTGATATCACTTATATGTGGAATCTAAAATATGACACAAATGAACCTGTCTATGAAACAGAAACAGACTCAGGGACACAGAGAATAGACTGGTGGTTGCCAAGGGGGAGGAGGGTGGGAGAGGGTTGGATTGGGAGCTTTGGGATTAGCAGATGAAAACTGGTATACATAGAATGGATAAACAACAAGGTTTTACTCTATAGCACAGGGAACTGTATTCAATATCCTGTGATAAACCATAATGGCAAAGAATATAAAAAAGAATGTATATATATGTACAACTGAGTCACTTTGCTGTACAGCAGTAGTTAACACAACATGGTAATTCAATTATACTTCAATAAAAAATAAATTTAAAAAATAAATGAATAAAAAAATAAATTTTGCTTCAAATAAAAGAAAAAAGAATAGGCTATGTAAGCAGATATAAACTCCAAGAAGCGGTAATTAACACTACCTAAATTAAAGAGCCCAACTTTGCATCCACTTTCATACACCTAGTACCTGCCTTCTCCTTCAGTAAGGGCCTGGAGATCCAGCCCTCTCCTACCAGCACCCACTGAAAGGAAGGGAAATGTCAGGGAAGAGGGTGGGAAGACACTGTTCTGTACAAAGATTAACATAACACAGACATGACATTCAAATTCCCACCAGGAATTCTCTGAAGGCCCAAGTGACCACAGGGCTGAAATGCCCAGCAGAGCCACCACATAGTAATTAGTCACCTTCAAGAGCTGGGAGAGCACCTTGAGGACAGGTATGGCAGCAGCAGGTGGGAGGGGTGGGAGGCACTGTCTGAGCTGGGGGTGCCTGTGGCTACCCCAGCAGATCCCCTTAATTATGGCATGCCCTCCAATTTGGGAAGCCCACAATTAGTTCTGAGAAGTGTTCTGGGGTGACGGACCCCACAGCTGGTCTTTTCTTCTGGATTATGTTACTGTATTCAGTTGGACAACAGTGACGGCTCAGGTGTATGAAGTAACCCAGAGAGGACTGTCTCGGGCCAGTGGCTCCAGCTGGGAGCTCTATGAATCCCTACATCAGCCCAGCACAGCTTGTGCTGGAGTAACAACAGGAATCAGGAAAGAAGGTGTTACTATTTTGATTCCCAAGGCTTGCCCCTCTGGGCTCTTCCATCAAACTTCTATGAACTAATTTTTATCACAAAGCAATAATTTCCAGGACACTGAAAAATTGCTTTAACACCAGGCCAGTAGGAAGAGCTTTCAAGAAAAAGATTGCAGGGATGAGATTTAGAGAAGGGAATGTTAAGAGCCTAGTTGTACATTTAGTTATATTTGTGTTCAAATCCTTTGTTCTTCACTCACTAGCTCTGCACCCGTGGATAAGATCCCTGTGGTCTCTGAACCAACATCATCCCCGTCTGTCTAATGGAGATAATACTTTCCTTATCTGGTGGTTGCAAGGAGAAGTGTTTGTTAATTTCCAGGACTAGAGCAGGTATTCAGGAAATGTTTCCTGAAGCAGAAGTTGGAGCTTGGCAGTATTTTATACTGTATTTTAGCCACTCTCCCAAGAACCTACCAGCCAGATGCATCTGTCAATAAACTGGTGATATCAACTAGGCACTTCCTAGTGGAGAGTTCCTGAATCTCACACTGGGACACACCAGCAACCACCAGGAGGCATGAGGAGAATGAACCCCTCCTGAGAGCCTGCCTTAGGCCACACGGCTGCAGTAAGTACACAACGTCCCTTCACTTCACATGTGGGGAGCCAAGCAGAGATGGGACTAAGTCTCTGACATCCAGGACTTCAGGACGCTTAGCTCTGTTTCTATCCAAGAAAATGCTGGGTGGCCCAAAGGCAGAAGTAAGGATTTGGAAGAGAGAGTCAAGGCTCACTTATATTAGATGTACAAGATCTTCCAGGCAATCTCATTCTCTCTTTACCAAGTCATAAATACCTAACCTCTGCATTTTGTTCCTGATTCCTTACTGCCCCACTGCATTTGGACCCAGAAGTATGACTTCTGAAGCCTGGGGAGATGTGACCAAGTGATACACGTAATACATGTGACTTCTGCCCACATTTTCTTGGCAGAGCTAGTAACACTGGTTACATCTAACTTCAAGGAAGTGAGTCCATCAGTCAGTGCAGTTCGGGTTAAATGGTGGCAATGAGCAGCCCCCCAAATCTCAATAATTTATAGGAACAGTGATTTATTTCTCATTCACGTGACATTAGTAGCATTGTAAATGCAAATACAGAGGGCTTTAAAACAGAACTTTGTAGGAAGAAATGGTACATCCTGCCTGTACTAGAGATTAAGGGAGTAGGGACAGTTAAACAGAAAAACAGACAATTGATCCTGACCTAGAGTTGGAGAACTTATCATTATGTATATTATATTCAACAATAAATTCACTCAACAAATATTTATTGAGTATCTACTATGGATCAGGAACTGAACCCACTGATGTACAGTGGCAAACAAAAGTGGCCTGGTCTCTACCCTCCCAGAGATTAAATATATTTAGAAAAGAACTGAAATTAAACCAATAAACACACAAATAAATATATACTTACAAATTGGGCTGTTACAATGGAAAACACTGGGCTGTCAGGGACAGAAATGCAGACAGAAGGCCATACTGAGGAAGTGATGAGAAAACTGAGTGTTGACTGAGTTAGCCAGGCAAAGAGTGGTGGAAAGAATGTTCTAGGCAGAGCACACAGGTTGTAAAAACTCCCTGAGATGGAAAAAGGGATTGGTTACTTGAAGTACGGGTGGGAGGAGGGAAATCAGTGTAGTGAGTGTGGAAAAGCAGTTCAAGGGGAGGTTAGTGAGAAGATAGATCATGGAGGGCCTTGAGACCATGGTAAGGGTTTTATTGTGTTTTAACTGAAATAAGCCATTGACAGTTTTCCATCATGGAGGGTGGGTGTAATTTATGTGTAAGTGTGAGACATTATCCTACACCCATTTATAAATCATTTTTACTGCTACAGGGAGAGTGGATTGAAGTGGGGCAAGAGTTGAAACAGTAAAACCAGGTTGGAGGTTAGGCAGGAATCAAACAAAAGATGTGGTGGCCTGAGGTAGCCCTCTGGAGATGGATATGGACATATCCGTAATGATTCCAAGACTGTTGATTTAGATGTAGAATCAATAGCAGTTTGTGATGAATTAGAATGTGTGTTGGGAGAAGAGGAGCAGTGAATGAGGAAAGGTAGCAGGAAAGATAGAGCTGGTTTTGCCTGAATGAAATTTACCCAGATGAAGAATGATGAAGGGCCAGGAATAGGGGAATGAAAAGTTTCTTTGGTACGTGTTAATTTTGAGATTCCTGTGAGCCATTTCATTTGATATTAGAAATATCAAATAAGTTATTAAATATAAGAGTCTGAGGCCCAGAAGAAAATCTGGGATACAGATACTCATTTAGGGGTCATAGTATATAAAGTAATGTCAAAAGTCATGGGAATGGATGGGATGAGGATTTAAAGGGAGAAGAGAAGAGGTCCATGGACTGCTCCCTGAAGAGCTCAAAGTATTAGAGTTCAGATGAGGGGAGGAAGAACAGGGGTGCTGGCAAAGAAGTCTGAGAAGACCAGGGAGTTAGGAGAAAACCAGGGTAGTATTGTGCCATGGAAGCCAAGAGAGGAAGCATATATTTCAAGAAAGAAGAAGTGGCCAACAGCTTAGAATGCCACAAAAAGGTCCAGTAAAACAAGGACAGAGAAATCACCGTTGGCTTTGGCACCATGTAGTGACCTAGGAAAATGGGTTTCTATAGAGTAGAGGGTGCAGAAGCTGAAAATGAATACACTGAAGGATTAATAAGAGGTGAGGACATGACACAGACAGCTCTTGAATGAAGTGTAGTTAAGTAAGGAAGCAGAAAATTGGGGCAATACTTGGAGGAGATGAGGATAACAAGGATAGTATACAAATGTTGAATATTTATTGGGTGGATCCAATGGAGAGTGAAGGGTTAAAGAGAGGTGGAGGCAGAATCCCTAATAAAGGAACGAAGAGCCTTATAAGGCAAAAAAAAAAGGGGTGGCATCCAGAGCACAAATAGGGAACCTAGCTTTGCAGAGGAAGGGAAGGGACACTTCTTCCCAGACACAGAAGAGGAAGAAAACTGGGTGGTAATGCCACCAGGTGTTTGGGTTTAGTAGTAGGGAGAAACAGGTAGAGCTTCTGTATTATCCTCTACTTTGGGGTTCTTAAAAAGTTAATACATGGGAGAGAGTGGCCAAGATGGCAGAGTAGGAAGACCCTGAGCTCATCTCCTAACAAAGCCACACCAAAATCACAACTATTTACAGAACAACTATGAATATAAATGACCTGAAGACTAGCACAAAAGATCTATAACTTAAGATATAAAGAAGGAACCACAACAAAATGGGTAGGAGTTGCGGGGAGACGCAGTATTGTCAAGACCCACACCCCCTGGTGTGTGACCCACAAATGGGAGGATAATCACAGTTTCAGAGATTCTCCCCAAGGAGTGAGGAGTCAGAGCCCCACATTGGACTCCCCAGCCCAGGGCTCCTGCCCTGGGAATATGAGTCCCCCAAATATTTGGCTTTAAAGGCCAGAGGGGCTTGCTTTGCAGAAAACCAGAGGGCTATAGGAAACAGAGACTCTACTCTTAAAGGATGCACACAAAATCTCACACACGCTGAGACCCAGAGCAGAAGTAGTAATTTGAAAGGAGCCTGGGTCAGACCCACTTGCTGATCTCGAAGAGCCTCCCAGAGAGGAGAGGCAGGAGGCAACTGGGACTCACCCTGGGTACATAGACACTGGAGGCAGCCATTTTGGGGAGTTCATCTTACCAGGAGGACACTAGTGCTGGTAAGCACCATTTTGGAATCCTCTCTCTAGTTTATTAGCCTTGGGATCCAGACCCATCCACCAGCCAGTCAGCACCAGTCCTGGGACACCCCAGGATGAGCTACTGGCTGCAGGGGGACACAGCCCTACCCACCAGGAGCCTGGCCACCATGGACCCCCATTAGCTCCCCAACCACCCCAGGACATGGCCCCACCCATCAGAGGGACCAGAACCCAGCTCCACCCACCACTGGGCCAGCACTAGCCCTGGGACCCTCAGGGCCGAGCTATCCACTGTTGGGACACAGACCCACCCAAGAGCAGGCCAAAACCAGCTCTAGGACCTCCAGGACCCTGCAGCCAGAAACCCCAGGACCCAGCTCTACCCACAAGTGGGCCAGTGATAGTTCCTGGACCCCCTGGGCCCTGACCCCACCAACCCATCAGCAGGCAGACACCAGCTCCAGAACATTGTAGGCCTTTCAGCCAGCCGCCTAAGGATCACGCCTCAACCACCAGTGGGCCAGCCCTAGCCCCAGGACTTGGCTCTGCCACCCAGTGGGTGGGCATGAGCCCTGGAAACCCCAGTACTGCAAGCAGCTACCTAAATACCTGGATCCTCCTGCTAGTGGGCCAGCACCAAGATGGGACTCCTCAGGCCTTGTAACCAGCTATGCCAGGAACTGGTCCTGGCCACCAGTAGTGGCAGCCTCTGAATTAGGCAGGGCCTAGCAACCAACTGGGCTGGGGGCCAACCATGCCTTCCAGTGTATCCACAGCAGTCAACCCGTTATAATAAAAGGCCCACACAACCCACACAGGGCACAGCCCTAGAGCATATAACTTTGATGACCACAGACGAGTGTGTTGCAGGTCCCCATAGGACATCTCCTACATAAGGCCACTTCTCTAAGATCAGGAAACATAAGTGACCCACCTAATATATAGAAATAAAAACACATAGTTAGACAAAATGAGGCAACAGAGGAATATGTTCCAAATGAAGGAACAAGATAAAGCCCCAGAAGGAGAACCAAGTGAAGTGGAAATAAGCAATCTACCAATAAAGTAATGATTATAAAGATAATGATTATAAAGGTAATGATTATAAAGATTCTCAAAGAACTCGGGAGTTGAATGGATGAGCACAGTAAGAAGTTAGAAGTTTCTAACAGAATTAGAAAATATAAAGAGTAACCAAACAGAGCTGAAGAATACCATAACTAAAATTAAAAATACATTAAAGAAGTCAAGAGTAGACTAGATGATGCAAAGGAGCAGATCAGTAAATTGGAAGTCAGAGTAGTGGAAATTACTCAAGCTGAACAGCAAAAAAAAAATTTTTAAATAAGGACAGTTTACGGTACCTCTGGTACACTATCAAGCATACTAACATTTGCATCATAGGAGTCCCAGAAAGAGAAGAGAGAGAGAAAGGGACAGTGAACATATGTGAAGACATAATAGCTGAAAACTTCTGTAACCTGAGAAAAGAAAAAGGCAACAGGTCTAGGAGGCACAGAGAGTCCAAAACAAGATCAAACCAAACAGGATCACACCAAGACACACTGTAGTTAAAATGGCAGAGACAAAAGATAAAGAGAGAATACTAAAAGCAGAAAGGGAAAAGTAACTAATTACATACAAGGGAACTCCCATAAGACTATCGGCTTAAGTTTCATCAGAAACTCTACAGGCCAGAAAAGAGTGGCACAATATATTTAAAGTGAAGAAAGGAAAAAACCTACAACCAAGAATACTCTACCCAGCAAGGCCATCATTCAGATTTGAAGAAGAGACCAAGAGTTTTACAGACAAGCAAAAGCTAAAAGAGTTCAGCAACAAGAAACCAGCTTTACAAGACATGTTAAAGGGACTTCTCTAAGCAGAAAAGAAACGCCACACTAGAAATACAAAAATTACAAAAGGAAAGTCTCACTGGTAAGGCAAACATAGAGTAAAGGTAGTAGATCAACCATTTATAAAGCTGGTAGGAAGGATAAAAGACAAAAGTAGTACAATCATCTATATCTACAATAAGTAGTTAAGGGATACACAAAACAAAAAGATGTAAAATATGATGTCAAAAACATTAAACGTTGGGGGGTGGTAAAAATTCAAGGCTGTTAAAATGCATTTGAACTTGAAGTCATCAACTTAAAATAATCATATATACATATATATATAAGTATATATATATATAAATGGGAAGAGAGAGAGACTGCTATATATAAACCTTATAGTAACCACAAGCCAAAAATCTACAATAGATACACACACACACACACACACACACACACACACACACACAAAGAAAGGAATCCAAACATAATACTAAAGATAGTCATTAAATCACAAGGGAAGAGAGAAAAAGAAGAAAAAACGAACAAGAAAGAACTACAAAACAACCTCAAAACAATTACAAGATGGCAATATTGCATACCTATCAATAATTATTTTAAATATAGGTGGACTAAATGTTCCAATCGAAGATGTAGAGTGGCCAAAAGGATACAAAAACAAGACCCATGTACATGCTGCCTATAAGAGACTCACTTCAGATCTGGACACACAGAGACTGAAAGTGAGGAGATGGGAAAAGGTATTTCATGCAAATGGAAATGAAATGAAAGCTGAGGTAGCAATATTTGTATCAGATGAACTAGACTTTAAAACAAAGACTGTGACAAAATACAAAGAAGCTTTTAGTTGTCTGAGAATAAAGAGTTTTAATTATTCATCTCCATTATTTATGTTATTTCTCTTTTTAAATTTTTGCCTATTACACTGGTTATTATCTCCAGACCAGTGTTGTGTAGAAGTGGTGAGAGTAGACATCCTTGCCTTTTTCCTGATCTTAGGGAGAGTAATTTTTTTTAATCTGTCTTATTTCTCCCACTAAACAGTGAGACCCTCCAGAGTAGGAATCATGACTTATTCATGATTGTGCTCTCTGCTATGCCTGACATAGAAAAGTGTCTGTCATCTAAGAAGAGTTTAGTAAATATTTATTGATGTATTTAAAAAACGACAGATAGCAGAAATGCACTGGGACCTGTTCTGTTGTGAATCCTTGCCACATTTGGTGCTAATCTCTTAAAATGAAATGGCAGCTCATATAAATAGGAAACCACTGACGAAAGAATTTTTTTAAAGAGTTAATGTTTTCAGATTCTGAGTTTTATGCAAATATCATGTTAGACGGTCTAGGCATGGCCATGAGACATTGACCATTCTGACCAGGATGCTAAGAAAGACACACTGCATTACACTGACTCTAAAATTCTAAGCACACTAAGAACTGCCAAAAGTAAACACAGCATTCAGGTTTGCCTACTGTGGGCCTCAAATATGCAGAACTATAAAGTTAGATAAAAAGAATAAAAAACTGGAAAACTAGGATTTGTGGGAAAATAGATTCATCCATCTGATATTCATTCACAAAGTACCACTGCTTTCAAACAGAGTGTTATTAAAACTTTATCATCAGGTTCAGCAGCAACTGCTGATTCAGAGCTTTTTGAAAAATAATGAGTTATAGTAAATGCTATCAATTACTGAGAACTTATGCCAAGCATCGTGCTAAGACTTTCAAATACCTTATGTCATGTTACCCACCTACACTTGGAGGGACGCACTGCATCCCATTTTATATATAGATTGAGATTAAACTACTGTCCCAATATGTGCGGTTCCTAAGTGCTACAGACGAGACCCAAAGAAGACCTAAGTCCCAAGTATGTGAACTATACCTCCAAATTTCATACCGTGGAGAGGGGGTGTCCTGGCCACCTTCTCCGCACTCCCCCAGGTCCTGGACTCTGACTCAAGATCAGGGACCACATCTGTGTGTCATGCCTCTAACCCAAAGTCTAGAATAGTGCCCTCACGCTAAATAGGCACTCAGGCAAAATTTTATATGTGAAATGATACACCTTATGGGTTAACCCTCACCACAACCCTAACATCTGTCTATTTCACCTCCCAATAATTGCACATTTTTTATTGAAATATTTCACTCTGATGGGGAATTCTCCTATTCTTCTTGGTAATTCTAGGTAATTTTATAAATTTTTACTTTGTTTTTGAAACTATGTTGAAGCATCTTTCTAGTGTTAAAGGTTTCAAAATATTATGTAGAAACTGCATTGCTCCTAAAGATCTTTTCTGTCTTAAAGTCCACTTTATCTGAAATTAATATCTTTTCACCAGCTTTCTTTTGTTTAGGATTTATGTGTTTCATCTTTTTCTATTCTTTTTACTTTTAACCTTCCCATGTCTGTAAGGTTTCGGTACCTCTTTTGTAAAAGCACATGGCTGAATTCTGTATTACTGTTCTCAAAATCCTTCTAAGCCTATTTCAACTAACATATTTAATTCATTTACATTTTGTTGATTAAATGTTTGGGCTTCTTCCTACCATTTTACTTTGTGTTATCTTTTGTAGGATTTTTTTCTCTTTTCTTTTTTAAAAATATTGAATTTGTGGCATATTTATTTTCTTTCTTTTTATTTATTTATTTTTGGCTGTGTTGGGTCTTCATTGCTGTGCGCGGGCTTTCTCTAATGGTGGCGAGAGGGGGCTATTCTTAGTTGTGGTACGCTGGCTTCTCATTGTGGTGGCTTCTCTTGTTGCAGAGCATGGGCTCTAGACATGTGGGCTTCAGTAGTTGCATCACACGAGCTCAATAGTTGTGGCTCACAGGCTCTAGAGCAAAGGCTTAGTAGTCATGTGCACAGGCTTAGTTGCTCCGTGGCATGTGGGATCTTCCCAGACCAGGGCTCGAACCTGTGTCCCCTGCATTGGCAGGCGGATTCTTAACCACTACGCCACCAGGGAAGCCCTGTGACATGTTTATTTTCTTATTCAATTTCTTTCTCTTTTCTGGTTTGGAAGATTTACACTCCATTTCAGTTCTTATAATGGCTGTCCTTGAACGTTGCCATTTATAGGTGTTATTTAATTAATTAATTAATTTATTTTTCTTATCTTCTCTTAGTGCTGATGCATGGGTTTGGGTTTTTGACTTTTTGTACTCTGCCCTTTTACTTAGGAGGCAAATCTTTTATTTTTTTTTTAGTATTTATTTATTTGGCTGCATTGGGTCTTAACTGCAGCACACAGGACCTTCGTTGTGGCATGTGGAATCTTTAGTTGCGGCATGTGGGATCTAGTTTCCTGCCCAGGTAATGAACCTGGGCCCCCTGCACAGGGATTGCAGAGTCTTACCCACTGGACCACCATGCAAATCTTTTAAAGGTTTCAAATTTATGTAGTGGTATCAGTTTCAGTTGCTCAAGGGCCCAGCCCAATGTTTTGGTGTTAAAAGAAAAATCTCCAAGCAAGGCTTCCAGGACCACTAATCTCTCTGGAAAGGTGCTCATCAGCTTCCAAAGTTCACTGCTTTTTTCCAGTTACCCCTTCATTTCAAGCATCTGAGGATTTCCCATTTCTCCTGTGACCACAGTCACATGATTCTTTTTTAATTTTTAAATTTTATTTTATTTATATTTTTATACAGCAGGTTCTTATTAATAATCAATTTTATACACATCAGTGTATACATGTCAACCCAAATTGCTCAATTCATCACACCACCATCCCCACCGCCCCACAGCTTTCCCCCCTTGGTGTCCATACGTTTGCTCTCTACATCTGTGTCTCAACTTCTGCCCTGCAAACTGGTTCATCTGTACCATTATTCTATATTCCACATACATGTGTTAATATACAATATTTGTTTTTCTCTTTCTCACTTACTTCACTCTGTATGAAAGTCTCTAGATCCATCCACGTCTCAACAAATGGTCCAGTTTCATTCTTTTTTATGGCTGAGTAATATTCCATTGCATATATGTACCACATCTTCTTTATCCATTTCTCTGTCGATGGGCATTAGGTTGCTTCCATGACCTGGCTATCGTAATGAGTGCTGCAATGAACATTGGGGTGCATGTGTCTTTTTGGTTTTTTTTTTTGCGGTACGCAGGCCTCTCACTGTTGTGGCCTCTCCTGTTGTGGAGCACAGGCTCCAGACATGCAGGCCCAGCAGCCATGGCTCACGGGCCTAGCCGCTCCGCAGCATGTGGGATCTTCCCGGATCGGGGCACGAACCCGCATCCCCTGCATCGGCAGGCGGACTCCCAACCACTGCGCCAACAGGGAAGCCCACATGTGTCTTTTTGAATTATTGTTTTCTCTGGGTATATGCCCACTAGTGGGATTGCTGGGTCATATGGTAATTCTATTTTTAGTTTTTTAAGGAAACTCCATGCTGTTCTCCATAGTGGCTGTATCAATTTACATTCCCACGAACAGTGCAAGAGGGTCCCCTTTTCTCCACACCATCTCCAGCATTTGTTGTTTGTAGATTTTCTGATGATGCCCTTCTAACTGGTGTGAGGTGATATCTCATAGTTTTGATTTGTATTTCTCTAATAATTAGTGATGGTGAAAAGCTTTTCATGTGCTTCTTCGCCTTCTGTATGTTTTCTTTGGAGAAATGTCTATTAGGTCTTCTGCCCATTTTTGAATTGGGTTGTTTGTTTCTTTAATATTGAGCTGCGTGAGCTGCTTATATATTTTGGAGAATAATCTTTTGTCCGTTGATTCGTTTGCAAATATTTTCTCCCATTCTGAGGGTTGTCTTTTGGTCTTGTTTATGGTTTCCTTTGCTGTGCAAAAGCTTTTGAGTTTCATTAGGTCCCATCTGTTTATTTTTGTTTTTATTTCCATTACTCTAGGAGGTGGATCAAAAAAGATCTTGCTGTGATTTATGTCAAAGAGTGCTCTTCCTATGTTCTCCTCTAAGAATTTTATAGTGTCCAGTCTTACATTTAGGTCTCTAATCCATTTTGAGTTTATTTTTGTGTATGATGTTAGGGAGTGTTCTAATTTCATTCTTTTACATGTAGCTGTCCAGTTTTCCCTGCACCACTTATTGAAGAGACTGTCTTTTGTCCATTGTATATCCTTGCCTCCTTTGTCATAGATTAGTTGACCATAGGTGCATGGGTTTATCTCTGGGCTTTCTATCTTGTTCCATTGATCTATGTTTCTGTTTTTGTGTGAGTACCATATTGCCTTGATTACTGTAGCTTCGTAGTGTAGTCTGAAGTCAGGGAGTCTGATTTCTCCAGCTCCGTTTTTTTCCCTCAAGACTGCTTTGGCTATTCGGGGTCTTTTGTGTCTCCATACAAATTTTAAGATTTTTTGTTCTAGTTCCATAGAAAATGCCATTGGCAATTTGATAGGGATTGCACTGAATCTGTAGATTGCTTTGGGTAGTATAGTCATTTTCACAATATTGATTCTTCCAATCCAAGAACATGGTATATCTCTCCATCTGTTGGTATCATCTTTAATTGCTTTCATCACTGTCTTAAAGTTTTCTGCATACAGGTCTTTTGTCTCCCTAGGTAGGTTTATTCCTAGGTATTTTATGCTTTTTGTTGCAGTAGTAAATGCGAGTGTTTCCTTAATTTCTCTTTCAGATATTTCATCATTAGTGTATAGGAATGGAAAAGATTTCTGTGCATTAATTTTGTATCCTGCAACTTTACCAAATTCATTGATTAGCTCTAGTAGTTTTCTGGTGGCATTCTTAGGTTTCTCTATGTATACTATCATGTCACCTGCAAACAATGACAGTTTTACTTCTTCTTTTCAAATTCGTATTCCTTTTATTTCTTTTTCTTCTCTGACTGCCATGGATAGGACTTCCAAAACTATGTTGAATAATAGTGGTGAGAGTGGACATCCTTGTCTTTTTCCTGATCTTAGTGGAAATGCTTTCAGTTTTTCACCACTGAGAATGATGTTTGCTGTGGGTTTGTCATATATGGCCTTTATTATGTTGAGGTATGTTCCCTCTATGCCCACTTTCTGGAGAGTTTTTATCATAATTCGGTGTTGAATATTGTTAAAAGCTTTTTCTACATCTATTGAGATAATCATATGCTTTTATTCTTCAATTTCTCAATATGGCATATCACATTGATTAATTTGTGTATGTTGAAGAATGCTTGCATGCTTGGGATAAATCCCACTTGATCATGATGTATGATCCTTTTTAATGTGTTGTTGAATTCTGTTTGCTAGTATTTTTTTGAGGATTTTTGCATCTATATTCATCAGTGATATTGGTCTGTAATTTTCTTTTTTTGTAGTATCCTTGTCTGGTTTTGGTATCAGGGTGATGGTGGCCTCACAGAATGAGTTTGGGAGTGTTCCTTCCTCTGCAGTTTTTTGGAAGAGTTTGAGAAGGATGGGTGTTAGCTCTTCTGTACATGTTTGATAGAATTCACCTGTGAAGCCATATAATCCTGGATTTTCATTTGTTGGAAGATTTTTAATCACAGTTTCAATTTCATTACTTGTGATTGGTCTGTTCATATTTTCTATTTCTTCCTGGTTCAGTCTTGGAAGGTTATACCATTCTAAGAATTTGTCCATTTCTTCCAGGTTGTCCATTTTATTGGCATGCAGTTGCTTGTAGTAGTTTCTTAGGATGCTTTGTATTTCTGTGGTGTCTATTGTAACTTCTCCTTTTTCATTTCTAATTTTATTGATTTGAGTCCTCTCCTTCTTTTTCCTGATGAGTCTGGCTAATGGTTTACAATTTTGTTTATCTTCTCAAAGAACCAGATTTTAGTTCTATTGATCTTTGCTATTCTTTTCTTTGTTCCTATTTCATTTATTTCTGCTCTGATCTTTATGAGTTCTTTCCTTCTGCTAACTTTGGATGTTGTTTGTTCTTCTTTCTCTAGTTCCTTTAGGTGTAAGGTTAGATCGTTTATTTGAGATTTTTCTTGTTTCCTGAGGTAGGCTTGTATAGCTATAAACTTCCCTCTTAGAACTGCTTTTGCTGCATCCCATAGGTTTTGGATTGTCGTGTATTCATTGTCATTTGTCTCTAGGTATTTTTTGATTTCCTCTTTGACTTCTGTAGTGATCGCTTGGTTATTTAGTAACGTATTGTTTAGCCTCCATGTGTTTGTGTTTTTTACGTTTTTTCCCTTGTAATTCATTTCTAAACTCATAGCATTGTGGTCAGAAAAGATACTTGATATGATTTCACTTTTCTTAAATTTACTGAGGCTTGATTTGTGAAACAAGTTGTGATCTATCCTGGAGAATGTTCCATGCGCACTTGAGAAGAAAGTATAATCTGCTGTTTGGGGATGGAATGTCCTATAAATATCAATTAAATCTATCTGGTCTATTGTGTCATTTAAAGCTTCTGTTTCCTTATTTATTTTCATTTTGGATGATTTGTCCATTGGTGTAAGTGCAGTGTTACAGTCCCCCACTATTATTGTGTTACTGTCGATTTCCTCTTTTACAGCTGTTAGCAGTTGCCTTATGTATTGAGGTGCTCCTATGTTGGGTGCATCTATATTTATAATTGTTATATCTTCTCCTTGGATTGATCCCTTGATCATTATGTAGTGTACTTCCTTGCCTCATGTAACATTCTTTCTTTTAAAGTCTATTTTATCTGATATGAGTATTGCTACTCCAGCTTTCTTTTGATTTGCATTTGCGTGGAATATCTTTTTCCATTCCCTCACTTGCAGTCTGTATGTGTCCCTAGGTCTGAAGTGGGTCTCTTGTAGACAGCATATATATGGGTTTTGTTTTTGTATCCATTCAGCAAGCCTGTGTCTTTTGGTTGGAGCATTATTCCACTCACCTTTAAGGTAATTATCAATATGTATGTTCCTATGACCATTTTCTTAATTGATTTGGGTTTGTTTTTGTAGGTCCTTTTCTTCCCTTGTGTTTCCCACTTAGAGAAGTTCCTTTAGCATTTGTTGTAGAGCTGGTTTGGTGGTGCTGAATTCTCTTCACTTTTGCTTTTCTGTAAAGTTTTGATTTCTCCATCGAATCTGAATGAGATCGTTCCGGGTAGTGTAGTCGTGTTTTTAGGTCCTTCCCTTTCATCACTTTACGTATATCACACCACTGCCTTCTAGCTTGTAGAGTTTCTGCTGAGAAATCAGCTGTTAACCTTATGGGAGTTCCCTTGTATGTTGTTTGTCATTTTTCCCTTGCTGCTTTCAATAATTTTTCTTTGTCTTTAATTTTTGCCAATTTGATTACTATGTGTCTCAGCGTGTTTCTCCTTGGGTTTATCCTGTATGTTACTCGCTGTGCTTCCTGTACTTGGGTGGCTATTTCCTCTCCCATGTTAGGGAAGTTTTCGACTATAATCTCTTCAAATATTTTCTCGGGTCCTTTCTCTATTCTCCTCTGGGACCCCTATAATGTGAATGTTTTTGCGTTTAATGTTGTCCCAGAGGTCTCTTAGGCTGTCTTCATTTCTTTTCATTCTTTTTTCTTTATTCTGTTCCACAGCAGTGAATTCCACCATTCTGTCTTCCAGGTCTCTTACCCGTTCTTCTGCCTCAGTTATTCTGCTATTGATTCCTTCTAGTGTAGTTTTCATTTCAGTTATTGTATTGTTCATCTCTGTTTGTTTAATTCTTCTAGGTCTTTGTTAAACATTTCTTGCATCTTCTCGATCTTTGCCTCCATTCTTTTTCCGAGGTCCTGGATCATCTTCACTATCATTATTCTGAATTCTTTTTCTGGAAGGTTGCCTATCCCCATTTCATTTAGTTGTTTTTCTGGGATTTTATCTTGTTCCTTCATCTGGTACATAGCCCTCTGTCTTTTCATCTTGTCTATCTTTCTGTGAATGTCTGTAGGTGTTTCTAAAACTTTGCTTTGTTTCACTTTAAATGTTCTATTCTTTTCTAAAATACCTGTAGTTTCATACCTTCCAACTTTTGTAAGAACAATTGGTCAAAAACATGGCAATAAATGTGTCAGAACAACAGAACTGTTAAGAAAAGCGTTTGGTAGGTATGAAATATAAAATATATTGTATGCAAATTGCTAATGCTTATAAAACAGGAAGTATCTAGACCTCAAATCTTCATAAGGTAAAGACAGAAATGTTGACTTGCAAGGAAAGGGAAAATGAGTCCCTTTTATCTGGAAAAAAAGGCATTTTTTTAAACAGGAAGGAACTTTTGCAATCTAATCCAAGCTCTTTATTTTAAAGATGGGTAATATGAAATCCAGAATGTGGAAATAATCTGCCCAAAATGTTGATTTGTGGGCATGAGATACACTGTGAAATAATGTTCCTGGATGGAGATGTAGGTCAAAATCCAAGCATAAAATAGTAACTGCAAAAGCAAGATCATGTCTTTCATTAGGTTCTCCATCCATACAGGCTTAATGACCACTTACAACAATCAGGGCAAAGGGAAACCCTTGGCAGATTAAAAAAAAAAAAATGTTGGTTGTGGGACAGTTACGGTCAACTGACTGATTTTTATTATATTTGCAAATCACATGCCTGCAATCCAGGTAGTTACCATCGGAGTGACAGAGGTTGCCTCCATTATTGGCAAAATCCAAAAATCCTACTAGTTTTCCAGTAGGTGGGTCAGAGGACATATCCACTGAGAGCTTTTTATTTATGGTCTCTTTACTGAACTAACAAAACATAACAAATTAATCTCTAACTGCTAATCACAAAGTCCACCAGATATATTTATAAAGAACTCAGTTTCCAAAGAAAACAATCCATTACTTTCCAGACACACCCCCTCAACAGGTTGGAGGAAGATTTAAATTGTGCTTTCCAAAACTCAACTTATTTTGGGATTGGTTCAAGATGGAAGAGTAGAAGGACGTGCTCTCACTCCCTCTTGTCAGAGCACCAGAATCACAACTAACTGCTGAACAATCATCGACAGGAAGACACTGGAACTCAAAAAAAAAGACACCCCACATCCAAAGACAAAGAAGCCCCAATGAGAGGGTAGGAGGGGTGCAAACAAAATAAAATCAGGGGCTTCCCTGGTGGCGTAGTGGTTGAGAGTCCACCTGCCGATGCAGGGGACACAGGTTCGTGCCCCGGTCCAGGAAGATCCCACATGCCACAGAGCAGCTGGGCCTGTGGGCCATGGCCTCTGAGCCTGTGCGTCTGGAGCCTGTGCTCCGCAACAGGACAGGCCACAACAGTGAGAGGCCCGCGTAATGCAAAATACATAAATAAATAAATAAAAATTAAATAAATAAATAAATAAATAAATAAATAGATAATAAATATATAAATAAATAATATATAATTATTATATATATTATATATATTAATAATATATATTATATAAATTATATAATATAATAATATATAATATAAATATATAAATAAATAAATAAATAAATAAATAAATAAAATAAAATCCCATAATGGCTGGGTGGGTGACTCACAAACTGGAGAACACTTATACCACAGAAGTCCACTCACTAGAGTGAAGGTACTGAGCCCCACGTCTGGCTTCCCAACCTGGGGGTCCAGCAGCAGGAGGAGGAAATCCTAGAGAATCAGACTTTGAAGGCTAGAGTGGTTTGATTGCAGGACTTCAACAGGACTGGGGGAAACAGAGACTCCATTCCTGGAGGGCACACACAAAGTAGTATGTGCATCGGGACCCAGGGAAAGGAGCAGTGACCCCATAGGAGACTGAACCAGACCTACATGCTAGTGTTGGAGGGTCTCCTGCAGAGATCTGGGGTGGCTGTGGCTCACAGTGAGGACAAGGACACTGGCAACAGAAGTTCTGGGAAGTACTCCTTGGTGTGAGCCCTCCCAGACTTGCCATTAGCCCCAACAAAGAGCCCAGGTAGGCTCCAGAGTTGGGTCGCTCAGGCCAAACAACCAGCAGGGAGGGAACCCAGCCCCACCCATGAGCAGACAAGCAGATTAAAGTGTTACTGACCTCTGCTCACCAGAGCAACACCCAGCTCTACCCACCACCAGTCCCTCCCATCAGGAAGCATACACAAGCCTCTTTCATAGCCTCATCCACCAGAGGGTAGAGAACAGAAGCAAGAAGAACTACAATCCTGCAGCCTGTGGAACAAAAACAACATTCACAGAAATATAGACAAGATGAAAAGGCAGAGCGCTATGTACCAGATGAAGGAACAAGATAAAACCACAGGAAAACAACTAAATGAAGTGGGGATAGGCAATGTTCCAGAAAAAGAATTCAGAGTAATGATAGTGAAGATGATCCAGGACCTCAGAGAAAGAATGGAAGCAAAGATCGAGAAGATGCAAGAAATGTTTAACAAAGACCTAGAAGAATTAAAGAACAAACAATCAGAGATGAACAATACAATAACTGAAATGAAAACTACACTAGAAAGAATCAATAGCAGAATAACTGAGGCAGAAGAATGGGTAAGAGACCTGGAAGACAGAATGGTGGAATTCACTGCTGTGGAACAGAATAAAGAAAAAAGAATGAAAAGAAATGAAGACAGCCTAAGAAACCTCTGGGACAACATTCAATGCAACCATATTAGCATTATAGGAGATCCAGAAGAAGAAGAGAGAGTGAAAGGACCTGAGAAAATATTTGAAGAGATTATAGTGGAAAACTTCCCTAACATGGGAAAGGAAATAGCCACCCAAGCCCAGGAAGCGGAGAGAGTCCCATACTGGATAAACACAAGGAGAAACACGCAGAGATACATACTACACAATACATACACAATTTGAGACACGTACTTCTCAAATTGGCAAAAATTAAAGACAAAGAAAAATTATTGAAAGCAGCAAGGGAAAAACGACAAATAACATACAAGAAAACTCCCATAAGGTTAACAGCTGATTTCTCAGCAGAAACTCTACAAGCCAGATGGGAGTGGCATGATATATTTAAAGTGATGAAAGGTAAGAACCTACAACCAAGATTACTTTAGCCAGCAAGAATCTCATTAAGATTTGATGGTGAAATCAAAAGCTTTATAGACAAGCAAAAGCAAAGAGGATTCAGCACCACCAAACCAGCTCTACAACAAATACTAAAGGAACTTCTCTAAGTGGGAAACACAAGAGAAGAAAAGGATGTACAAAAACAAACCCAATCAATTAAGAAAATGGTAATAGGAACATACATATCGATATTACCTTAAACGTGAATGGATTAAATGCTACGACCAAAAAGCACAGGCTCACTGAATGGATACAAAAACAAGACCCATATATATGCTGTCAACAAGAGACCCCCTTCAGACCTAGGGACACATACAGACTGAAAGTGAGGGGATGGAAAAAGATATTACATGCAAATGCAAATCAAAAGAAAGCTAGAGTAGCAATACTCATATCAGATAAAATAGACTTTAAAATAAAAAATGTTACAAGAGACAAGGAAGGACACTACATAATGATCAAGGGATCAATCCAAGGAGAAGATATAACAATTATAAATACATATGAACCCAACATAGGAGCACCTCAATACATAAGGCAACTGCTAACAGTTATAAAAGAGGAAATCAACAGTAACACAAAAATAGTGGAGGACATTAACAACTCACTACACCAATGGACAGATGATCCAAACAAAAAATTAATAAGGAAACACAAGCTTTAAATGACAAAATAGACCAGACAGATTTAATTGATATTTATAGGACATTACAGCCCAAACCAGCAGATTACACTTTCTTCTCAAGGGCGTATGGAACATTCTCCAGGACAGATCACATCTTGGGTCACAAATTAAGCCTCAGTAAATTTAAGAAAAGTGAAATCATATCAAGTATCGTTTCTGACCACAATGCTATGAGATTAGAAATGAATTACAGGGGGAAAAATGTAAAAAACACAAACACATAGAGGCTAAACAATACGTTCTAAATAACCAAGAGATCACTGAAGAAGTCATAGAGGAAATAAAAACATACCTAGAGACAAATGACAATGAAAACATGATGATCCAAACCTATGGGATGCACCAAAAGCACTTCTAAGAGGGAAGTTTACAGCAATGCAAGCCTACCTCAAGCAACAAAAAAATCTCAAATAAACAATCTAACCTTACACTTAAAGGAACTAGAGAATGAAGAACAAATGAAATCCAAAGTTAGCAGAAGGAAAGAAACCATAAGATCAGAGCAGAAATAAACGAAATAGAAACAATGAAAACAATAGCAAAGATAAATAAAACTAAAAGCTGGTTCTTTGAGAAGATAAACAAAATTGATAAACCATTAGCCAGACTCATCAAAAAAAAGAGAGGACTCAAATCAATAAAATTAGAAATGAAAAAGGAGAAGTTATGACACCGCAGAAATACAAAGCATCCTAAGTGACTACTACAAGCAACTCTATGCCAATAAAATGGACAACCTGGAAGATATGGAAAATTCTTAGAAATGTGTAACCTTCCAACACTGAACCAGAAAGAAATAGAAAATATGAACAGACCAATCACAAGTAATGAAATTGGAACTGTGATTAAAAATCTTCCAACAGGGCTTCCCTGGTGGTGCAGTGGTTGAGAGCCCGCCTGCCAATTCAGGGGACATGGGTTCGTGCCCTGGTCTGGGAGGATCCCACATGCCACGGAGCGGCTGGGCATGTGAGCCATGGCTGCTGAGCCTGCGCATCCGGAGCCTGTGCTCCGCAACGGGAGAGGCCACAACAGCGAGAGGCCCGTGTATCAAAAAAAAAAAAAAAAAAAAAAATCTTCCAACAAACAAAAGTCCAGGATCAGATGGCTTCACGGGTGAATTCTATTGAACGTTTAGAGAAGAGTTAACACCCATCCTTCTCAAACTCTTCCAAAAGATTGCAGAGGAAGGAACACTCCCAAACTTATTCTATGATGTCTCCATCACCCTGATACCAAAACCAGACAAAGATGTCACAAAATAAGAAAATTACAGACCAATACCACTGATAAACATAGATGTAAAAATCCTCAACAAAATACTAACAAACAGAATCCAACAGCACATTAAAAGGATCATACACCATGATCAAGTGAGGTTTATCCCAGGAATGTAAGGATTCTTCATTATACACAAATCAATCAGTGTGATACACCATATTAACAACCTGAAGGATAAAAACCGTATGATAATCTCAATAGATGCAGAAAAAGCTTTTCACAAAATTTAACACCCATTTATGATTAAAACTCTCCAAAAAGTGGGTATAGAGGGAACCTACCTCAACATAATAAAGACCATATACGACAAACCCACAGGCAACATTTTTCTCAATGGTGAAAAATTGAATGCATTTCCTCCAAGTTCAGGAATAAGACAACGATGCCCACTCTCACCACTATTATTCAATATAGTTTTGGAAGTTTTAGCCACAGCAATCAGAGAAGAAAAATAAATGAAAGGAATCCAATTTGGAAAAAAAAGAAGTAAAGTTGTCACTGTTTGAATAAGACATGATATTATACATAGAGAATCCTAAAGATGCTACCAGAAAAATACTAGAGCTAATCAATGAATTTGGTAGAGTAGCAGGATACAGAATTAATGTAGAGAAATCTCTTGCATTCCTATACACTAATGATGAAAAATCTGAAAGTGAAATTAAGGAAACACTCCCATTTACCATTGCAACAAAAGGAATAAAATACCTGTGAATAAACCTACCTAGGGAGACAAAAGACCTATATGCAGAAAAGTATAAGACACTGATGAAAGACATTAAAGGTGATACAAACAGATGGAGAGATATACCATGTTCTTGGATTGGAAGAATCAATATTTTGAAAATAACTAAACTACCCAAAGCAATCTACAGATTCAATGCAATCCCTATTAAATTGCCAATGGCATTTTTTCAGAACTAGAACAAAAATTCTTAAAATTTGCATGGAGACACAAAAGACTCTGAATTTCCAAAGCAGTCTTGAGGGCAAAAAATGGAGCTGGAGGAATCAGGCTCCCTGACTTCAGACTATACTACTAAGCTACAGTAATCAAGACAGTATGGTACTAGCACAAAAACAGAAATAAAGATCAGTGGAACAGGATAAAAGCCCAGAGATAAACCCACACACCTATGGTCAACTAATCTATGGCAAAGGAGGCAAGGATATACAATGGAGAAAAGACAGTCTCTTCAACAAGTGGTGCTGGGAAAACCAGACAGCTACATCTAAAAGAATGAAATTAAAACACTCCCTAAAAAAAAAAAAAAAAACACTCCCTAACACCATACACAAAAATAAACTCAAAATGGATTAGAGACCTAAATGTAAGACTGGACACTATAAAACTCTTAGAGGAAAACATAGGAAGAACACCTTTTGACATAAATCACAGCAAGATCCTTTTTGTTCCACCTCCTAGAGTAATGGAAAAAAAAAATTAAAAATGGGACCTAAGGAAACTTAAAATCTTTTGCAAAGCAAAGGAAACTACAAACAAGATGAAAAGACAACCCTCAGAATGGGAGAAAATATTTGCAAATGAATCCACAGACAAAGGATTAATCTCCAAAATACAGAAACTGCTCATGCAGCTCAATAGTAAAAAAACAAACAAGCCAATCCAAAAATGGGCAGAAGACCTAAATAGACGTTTCTCCAAAGAAGACATACAGAAGGCCAAGAAGCACATGAAAAGCTTTTCATCATCACTAATTATTAGAGAAATGCAAATCAAAACTACAATGAGGTATCACCTCTCACCAGTTAGAATTGGCATCATCAGAAAATTTACAAACAACAAATGCTAGAGAGGGTGTGGAGAAAAGGGAACCCTCTTGCACTGTCGGTGGGCATGTAAACTGATATAGCCACTAATGGAGAACAGTATGGAGGTTCCTTAAAACACTAAAAATAGCATTATCATATGACCCCACAATTCTACTACTGGGCATATACCCAGAGAAAACCATAATTAAAAAAGACACCTGCACACCAATATTCACTGCAGCACCATTTACAATAGCCAGGTCATGGAAACAACCTAAATGCACATCAACAGACAAATGGATAAAGAAGATGTGGTACATATATACAATGGAATATTACTCAGCCATAAAAAGGAACAAATTTGGCTCATTTGTAGAGATGTGGATGAATCTAGAGACTCATACAGAGTGAAGTAAGTCAGATAGAGAAAAACAAATATCGTACACTAACGCATATATGTGAAACCCAGAAAAATGGTACAGATGGACTGGTTTGCAGGGCAGAAATTGAGACACAGATGTAGAGGACAAACGTATGGACACCAAAGGGGGAAAGCGGTGGGGAGGTGGGGGGTGGTGTGATCAATTGGGAGATTGGGATTGACATGTATACAATAATATGTATAAAATGGATAACTAATAATAACCTGCTGTATGAAAAAAATAAATAATATTTTAAAAATAAATAAATTGTGCTTTCCAAGCTGATGTTTTATGGAATACCAGTTCTAACAGGTATTTAAGGGATCTCTGAGAAAAAGGTGTTCTGGGGTCAAATACATATGTGAAAAGCTGGCTTAAACAAAGCTTTAAAAATTTCAATGCAGGTCTTGTCAGCGACTTTTCTGTACTTAATGTGCTTTGTGTATGGAGAGTTCCCTAGCTGATTCAAACAACAGAATCTTTTTCTCATGAGTGCTTTCATGGAATACACGTGGAAAAATATGATTTAAAGAAATGCAAAATTTTGCAAACAGCACAATATCTTTCTCACTAAACTTTTTTTTATTGTGGTAGAATATACGTAACATAAATTTTATCATTTTTACCATTGTAACCATTTTTAAATATACAGTTCAGTGGCATTAAGTATACTCGCATAGTTGTGCAACCATCACCAACCTCCATCTCCAGATCTATTTTCATCTTTTCATACTGAAACTCTGCACCCATTAAATAATAGCTTCTCATTCTCCCCTCCCCCGAGATGCTGGCAACCACCACTCTACTTTCTGTATCTGTGAATGTGACTACTCTAGGTGCCTCATACATGTGGAATCATGCAGCATGTTTGTGACTGGCTATTTCACTTAGCATAATGTCTTCAAGTTTCATCCATGTTGTAGCCTGTATCAGAGTCTCCTTCCTTTTTAAGGCCAAACAATACTACATTTGTTTATCCATGCATCTGTTGATGGGCACTTAGGCTACTTCTGCCTTTCGGCTATTGTGAACAACACTGCTATAACTCATTAAGTTTTATTTACCTCAGATTTCACTCTGGTTCTATTTATGAAGTTGAAAAAACTTAGGCCAGAACATTCCTTTCACACACAAGATCCTTACTCATGAGTAAGGGTTTCTGGCCCTGACTAAGGCTCTTAAAAGCTTTGGGTAATCTGGTGTCAAAATGTCTCACAGACACCCTGTTCCACTCTTTCAGTGGAAGCATTTGGCAGCAGCATAGAACCTTCCAGAGAGCTCATGTTCCTACTCCTCCACTCAGCTTTGTCCCCTTCCATGACGAGAAGTCCCTTATACAAAGTGACTTCAAACCCAAACGCGAGTCCTGAGAAGCCTCACGTGGGCGCCAGGCAGTGAGCTGTGTGACTTATCCTTGAGGATCAGCTGTTCCTAATTGGAAGAAGATATTTTCTTCTCAAGGGAAAGGGCCTTTCATGAAGTAGTTAAAACCCTGCAGTTAACATATATAGTGGGACAGAATTTTACTGATCTCCACCAAAGGTCTTTTAAGACTTAGAGAACAAAGAGGAAGTACTATTTGGTGCTATGGGCTTTTTAAAGCCTGAGAAGCATGAGTCAGTATGATCTCCTGTTGTGTATTAACACAATGGGAAGAAAGTTCAGGGATTATTTTAGGAATTAGCAGAAAACCGTGTTGGCCAGTCAGACATAGTGCGGGAGGAAACAAGTCTAGGAAGTACTAGAAGAAAAGCTTCCCTCTCTGGCTTCTGAAAGTTAAGTTATTAACATCTTCCAAGAGGTCAAGGGGAACTGTAAGAAGTTGAACTATCTGTTCCAAAGGCAGGACACAAGGGTCTACTTATGCTGTCTTGTACTTGACACCCTCCTCTTCTTTAAGCCAAACCTTGTAGCTCCTGGCTGCACTGACTCTGGGTGCCCTGTGCTCTCGATCCCACCCAGATTGCCAGTCCTTTGAGATTTAAATAAAAATGGGTTGAACTTGATCCTGCATAGTACGAACACACAGCACTCTCCTTCCACCATGATCACTGGAAATTCTTAGTGAGTTATATATTCCAGTCATTGTGATACTGAGCAGGACCCTGTGGGGCTCCTGGGTGCAAAAGCCTTTCTGTCTCTCCCATTTCTTGATTACAGGAAATAGGCTTCATTCAGCTTCCATGACCTTCCCTGAGTTCCAAGGGGCAGGTTCAAACAGTTGCTAATTAAGGAAGGGAGGGTATGTGGAGACAAGGGAGGAACAGTCAAAAGAAACAATAGTGCAGCCTTGGGGCAGGGTCCTGTTTCCCCCTCAAGGGACACACATAACAATATCTTTGAGATGTTTTGCAGATACTGAAACCCCCACCAGGTGGGAGAAATTAATGGTATGCTGCCCAGACCGGTTGGAACCTGAAGGTTAATGATGTTGACTCCCACTTACCTCACCACCAACCAATCAGAAGAATGTCCATGAGCTGATCACACCCTCTTTGCACCATTACTATAAAACTCCTCACTACCCCCTCCAGGTTGAGACACAGTTTTGAGGGCATTTGACCACTGTGTCCTGCCTTGGCCTGGCAAAGCAACAAAGCTATTCTTTTCTACTTTACCCAAAACTCTGTCTCCGAGATTTAATTCGGTGTTGGGGTACAGAGGCCAGATTTGGCTTCAACTGCTTAATCCACCTCCTCCTTTCACAGAATTCTCGTACTCTCCGCCATCTTCCCTCGTGGAGTGCTTTTTCTTCTCCATCTTGCAGCAACCCAAACCTAGAGCTCAGTCCCTTTCCCTTGTTTTTCCAAAGCAACACCACATAAGCAGTTATGAAGAGAAAGGTTTTATTAAGGATCTTGGGACACAGACATGGAGGTCGCAGCCCCTACCAATTCCCCAAGGTTGGATACAGAACCTCTCCATGCCTCTCCTCAGCTGTGTGCATCTTGCTAAGTCCTCTCCCCAATACCCCCTCTCCCTTTCCCTTTGATTATTCCTTGTGCCTTTGGTGGAAGGAGGAAAATAAAGGGGACGGGTCTGTCCTCACCTTTTTCCTTCTTAGGTTGCCCCTGGACACTCAAAATTCTGCTTTCATGATTTTTGCAGAAATGGTTTTGTCTTCTTTGATTGATGCCAGCCAGTCCAGAAAATTCTTTGAGGGCTACTCTTTCATGTCAAAACATAGCTTATCAAGATGTTTGGCTAAATATAATCCTTTCTCTGAGAGTCTGAGTTTACTCTTCATTAATCAATATTAAGCCTACTCTTCCTGATGATAACTGACCTTTGCTCAGATCTTACATATTTTTCTAAAGATACTGGGAGTTAGACAGAAATTAGGGCAAAGTCCTGGTTGAGTCTTTTGCTGGCAGATTGCCTAGAGAGGTGCAATCTATGTTTACATTGCAATCTCCCCCTTGCCTGCCTGCACCTCCAAGTCCAATTGTAAGGGAGCAGGACCCTATGGGGCCTTCCCAGGACAGGCTCTTCCCCCATATCCTCTGCCTTAGCTCCTCTCTGAAGTACCTAGATATCAGTATTTGATGCACATTTCCTGAGTTGTTTTACAGATGTGAACCCTCCTCCCAAGTGGAAGATGTTAACTACATAATGACCCTGAGCACATAGCCCCCACACGTCCTGGAGCCTAAGGACTAATAATGTTAACCCCTATGACACTACCCTGTTCCCTCACCGTCAGCCAATCAGAGACTTGTGCACAAGCTGATCACGTACCCTGTGACCCCCATCCCTCACCTGGCTTTTAAAAATGCTTTGCCAAAATCGTTTGGGGAGCTCAAGGATTTTTAGGGCATGAGCCACCTGTCTCCTTGCGTGGCCCTGCAATAAAACTTTCTCTGCTCCAAAGTCCAACGTTTCGGTTTGTTTGGCCTCACTGTGCTTCAGGCACACGGACTTGCGCTAACATTGTCTCTGTGTCAACACTTCCTAGCCCCCTCTTGGAAGCCCGGTTACATTTTCTCATTGAGCATGGACTTCTAAGGGCTGCTGATTGAAGGCCTTCACCTCTGTACCCAAGGCAAAGTTAAGATGCCAGAAGAAGTGCTAATATTCATGTCTTCAAAATACATAAGGGTGACTTGAAGAAGAAGAGGTGCAGTTCCAAAAACCAAGTCTGGAAATTACAAAGAGACATTCTATTCTTTTGGTGGAGGCTGTAGGATTAAAATCCCACAGGGTAATTTCCAAAAGACTTTTCTTACTGACTCATCTGGGCTCCTCTCCCTGCTTTCTGCAGTTCTTTCATATTTATGATAAATTCCACCTGATTGGCAGGCAGTATGCAGCAGCAGAGAGAAAACAGCCTCTGCTCCAATAGGACTTCAGCTATACTTGTTAGCACTGACCTCCTGATTTCAGGATGCTTTTGGACTGACTTATGACACCTGCATGTACTTTTTGGTTGGCCTCCCTGTATTCATCCTGTCTAGAGCTCTCAAACTTACTGCTGCTTCTCCACCTAGAATTTCTCTCATCTGCCTAGAACCCATAGGCAATGCTTAGATGCTCACTCAGAGCTTTGACAGTTCTTATTTGATAAGCAATTCTGACAAGGCTTAGTACCTGATGTGTAACCTACAGGTAGGTCATGGTTGATAAAGACAGGCAAATTGGCAGTACCTAGAAGTAACAAAGTACCAATTATCTCTAAAGGAGGAGACTATAAATCCTAAGTAGGAGACATGGAACAAGAAAAACAAAGGAAGGGAGAGCCATCTGACTTCGAAACAAGTTAATCTATATCCAAATGAACCCCAGAGAGTATCATTACATTAAAAGTAATGGCTGTTTATATTGATAACCAAAAGTCAATAAGAAAAAGCCAAGTTAAGTTTGGTATCCTTTCTTTAGGAAGGCAGATAAGTAAACAATGTACTCTCCAAAGATTTATATTAAGATGTTTAATATTATTAAAGTTATGCTCAAATCTGGGAGAGGAAAAAAGGATCATAAAAAGAAAATTAATTTTATTAACTATGCAGCTATATGCCAGATATTACGGTAGGTATTTTGAATACATACACTGATTTTACTTAATTTAATCCTCACAACAACCTTGACAAGTATGTGCTTTGGGTAGTTTTTCTCTAAGACCTTGGAAATTGGAGAAGTAAGTTTATCTTATGAGATGTAAAACTGAGAATCCACTAATTATGAAACAGAATAGAGATATTCTTAGGCATTACCTAAGGAGCAGAATGCCTCCTAGGTCTTAGGATTTGTGATGTTTAGAATCAGAAGGAATTCTGGTCTGCCTTAAAAGCATGGAAAGGAGGACCTCAGGGACACCATTTTGGAGAGTCCCCTCCACACACCGTCCAGGTGCCCGAGACCCATGGTTGGTCTGGCACAGGAGGCAACTCCATCTCCGTGTGGCTCTTTCTTTGTTTCTATAGCTTGTTCACCGAGCAGCCTTTGATAATTTAAATTCCCGTGTGGCTTGACCACAATTGACAGAGCTTCTAGTCAGGCTAAAACTTGCATCTGGTCTTCTTGGCAGTGCCGTTCTCATTATAAATGACTAAATCAGCATTCTGATTTCATAAATTCTCATCTTGAGAGATTTGTTAGCATGAGTCAGTGTCCAAGCCCCATCAATCCTAATACATCAGGTCCTAAGACGGTAAGCCAAAGGCCAGACCTGCGCCTCAAGTGTACTCTGCAAGGTAAATACCATAGTATATTGTGAGTCTTCTTCATGCTGAACTGGTCTTTCCCAGGCAACACCCCTCATGCCTTTCTAAGGGTCCCTTTCTCCAATTCAGGAAATAGAATCTACTTTGAGAATTTTAAGCAAGAAAGGATTTGGTTCCTAAGATTAGGCCTTTTTCAAAATCATCAGAAGGGCTTAAGGATCAGGTTCCAGACTGGTCCTCTTGGAATAATCCCCAGAAATGGAGAACTGATCCACCATGGGAGCTATTCCTCTGAGACTGTCACTGTAGCTATAGAAGCAAAAAGCCACTGCCCTGCCAACTACTTCTCATGCTCAGAGAACTGGAGAATGGGCAGCCCAATCTGTGATCAGGATTAGAAGTCATACCAAGAAGCTGTGGACACTACCACTCCTTCTCTATCCCCAGGAAACTGGAGACTTGACCCTGGAACCATCTGTAGGGATGTCAAGTGTTTCTACAATTTTTTTTCCCCAGATAATGGCCTCTAGCTTTCTAAAAATCATACAAGTGTATCAAATTGGTAAAATCAAATTCATATTTTGAACTGAGAAATCTGAGAAATGTAGTTTTTAGTCTTCCAGCCTCTCCAGGGAGAAGAATGCTAAAATGGAGACTGGGTGACCCAATCCACAGCATCCAGCACAGATGCTTTTATGCCCATTTTACAGATGAATTTTCCAAAGAGGGAAAGTAACTTAAACAAGTCTAGTAAGTGGAAGAACTGGAACTTAAAAGCAGGTGTCTAATTCATATTCTTTTTACTCCACCGCTGTGATATTCACATATCTGGATAATTCGCTTTTGCGAAGGCTTTATTCCCTGAACACAAGATGACTGCTGCAGTTCAGTTACCACCCTCTAATGGCGTCTTGCCCCTTGGTGGTACTACACTTGTGCAGGACCCAGGGATGCAGAGGAGGAATGAACAGACTGACCTCAGTAGCTGTAACAATGCTGTGCCTCTTCATGGACTCACCCACCTAAGGCTAAACCCCGTACGTGTGTCTCTGACTTCACCCTCTGATGTCTACTCTGCCCACCTCCTTCTGAGTCCCAACCCCTGGAAGTGTTCCCAGCCATCTCACTCCCTGCCTGTTCCCTCGCTCCTCCGTGAAATATACATACTGAGTTCAGCTTTGTGTGTGTGTTATTTACATACCTCTCCTTAGAATGGCTGACCTCCCATGCTCATGAGAATCTGATTGGCCCCTGTTTTTCTCTGTCTGAGGGTCACCTACTAGCCTGGATAATATCAGTAGTATTTGATAAATGAGGTCAGAGATTAGATTTACCTATTCTGTGGGCCATGGTAAGAAGTTACATTTTATTCTAAAATAAATTCTGTGTGTGTGTTTAGGGAAATACAAAAATTAAAACATGGAGACCAGTAAAAAAGCTATTGCACTGATCCTGGTAAGAAATAATTGTGTATATAGTGGTTTGAATGGCATCCTCCCACCCCCACAAAAGATATGTCTACATTCTAACCCTTGGAACCTGTGAATGTGAACTTATTTGGGAAAAAAAAGATATTTGCACACATAATTAAGTGAAGAATCTCGAGATGAGATCATCCTGGATTATTCATATGGGCCTTAACTCTAATGACAAATGTTCTTATAAGAGACCGAAGAAAAGACATAGAGACAGAGAATACTGTCATGTAAAGATGGAGGCAGAGGTTGGAATGATGTAGCTACAAGCCCCCTCCTTGAAACAGCCATGACTGAAGGAAAGGGAAAAGCTGCAAACACACAGGGACCACCTGAGACTAGGACTTTTCAAGACCCAGAGGGGGCTCATGAGAACTTAGGCTTAACTACTTCTCTAGGGAAATGTGGCATGTCTTATGGCAAAGGTATGTATATATGCAGGGTGTGTGCAAGTGTCGTGTAAAAGGGATTAAGGGAAAGGGCAGCAAGAAATGGGAAGAGGAGAGTTAAGAACCCCCCTCACATGGAACTCCACCACCCAATATATCATAGACCTGGCAAGGAAACTAACCTCTTGCTCAGGATAAAACAGGGAAGCATGAGAGCAGAACCCATGACACAGTGCCTGGTTTCCTGCCACCACCACCAGCAGCCCCACCCTGTAAAACTTTACAGCACAGCCCTAAGCTTTTCTACAAAGATCTGCTCACTGCAGTATCAGGATCTACTGAAGAAAGATAGATGAGAAAGACAGTGAAGTAGATCTTCTAAGTTTTCTGACCCCAGAGGGCTTGTGGAGGCTTGTTCTCTGTCAGAAAAATGAAGCCATTTACCCCATGAGTTACTCTGTTATTGCTTAATTATCTCTTCCCTCCCAGACTGTCAGCTCCAGGAGAGTAGGGCTGCACCCAGTCAGCTCATCACTGCCTCTCCAGCACCTTACGAGTGAATTGCAGAAAGGCAGCAGCCTCAGTCAGCCAGAGGCCTTTAACCTCACAGCAACGCTATGAGACAGGGACTGTAATTAACTCCCATTTTACAGATGAGTGAACTGAGGCACAGAGAGGTTAATTTTTCAATATTGGTTCAACTTCTTGAATGTTCCAGGAAAAAAAAAATTAAAAGAGTGGTAAAGACCTATTTATAGGGGTGCACGTTTTTCCTTTGGGCCCAGGCACTGATGTGGCTCAGCGTGGTGCTGGCTTTGGTTAAGGAGGAAGAATGTGACTCAGCTTTGGCCCCCAGGACCCCTGGAGCAGAGACAGAGGGAGACACTCAAGAGGTCCCCAAAGTCACAGTTACCTCTTCATACAGCACTGAGTAGAAGCAGAAGAGAAGAGGGAGAAAGAGATGAAAATTACAGGGTAACTGAATGGACTGGACACCAGAGGTGGAGAGGGTGTTTTTCAGGAGGCTGAGAGTCCAGTGTTGGAAATGAGAGCAAGAGCCAGCAATGCCAGGTTTCACAGCGATGGGAGAATCAATTTTCCACATAGGACAGCAAGTAGGACAGGCCCACAACCACCTAGCCAGGGTCTGGTTTCCTGCCAAATGTAGGTGGTGTGTTACCCTCAAAATAGACCATCTTCCTCTCAAGTGTCCTGTTCTGCAGGAGGAAAAGGAAAAGGATGGTTTACCCTCAGCAGCTTTTCCTCCCAACACTTTCTTTGTCACTTTTTCTGCCTACAAATGTCCACCACCCCCAGATTCCTTCTCTTCTTTCATCATAACTCTTCTCCAGCGTCCACATCTACATATTTTATTCTAACCATGGGGAAAATGGCAATAGAGTGGGGGCCAGTGTATGCTCCCATTACTTAACCTTAATAAAAATGCCCTCAAACTGGATCCTTAAAATTAATTTCCTCCCCCATTCACCTCCCTGTGGCTGCCCCATTGGCCGAAAAATTTCTCCAGGTGCGGAATTCCGGACTTGGCAACTACCAGCACAGAGTGTGCTTACCATTCAGGAGCCAGCCTGCCTGATGGCTCGAAGCCTAGCACCTGGTAGGATCTCATTATTTGGTAGCTCTTACAGGACTTAGCGTAGTTGCTTGCACACAGTGGATGCACATTTGAGGAGACAGTATGGCATAAGAGCAGCCTCTATGCAGACAGGGCAACTGATATGTCAGAAACTGAAGGAAGAAAGTACTTGGCAGAGGGCGGAGACAAGATGTCTGACTAGGAGGATGCAGAATTCCTGTCTCTGCACAACTAGGGCACCTACCAGGCACCAGTGGGGTACCAGGGACCATGGACACCAAAAGGGACAGGAGGAACCCCAAGCCACCAACTTGTGGGATCTTGGTTCCCAGGCTGGAGGTCAGGCCCGAGTTCCTGTGGTGGGAGCTCTGAGTCCAAACCACTGGACTAACAGAGAATCTCAGACCCCAGGGAATATTAATTGGAGTGAGGCCTCCTGGAGGTCCTAACCTCAGCACCAACACCAGGCTCTATCCAACTGGCTTCAAACTACAGTGCTGCACGCCTCAGGCCAAACAACCAGTAAGACAGAAATACAGCCCCACCCAGCAAAAAAAAAACAAAAACAAAAAAGAATCAACAAAAAAATATGTTACAGATGAAGGAGCAAGGTAAAAACCTACAAGACCAAATAAATGAAGATGAAATAGGCAACCTACCTCAAAAAGAATTCAGAGTAATGATAGTAAAGATGATCCAAAATCTTGGAAACAGAAAGGAGAAAAGAAAAGAAACATTTAATAAGGATCTAGAAGGACTAAAGAGCAAACAAACAGTGATGAACAACACAATAACTGAAATTAAAAGTACTCTAGAAGGAATCAACAGCACAATAACTGAGGCAGAAGAACGGATAAGTGAGCTGGGAGATAAAATGGTGGAAATAACTGCCGGGGAGCAGAATAAAGAAAAAACAATGAAAAGAACTGAGGACAGTCTCAGAGACCTCTGGGACAACACTAAATGCACCAACATTCGAATTACAGGGGTTCCAGAAGAAGAGGAGAAAAAGAAAGGGTCTGATAAAATATTTAAAGAGATTATAGTTGAAAACTTACCTAACATGGGAAAGGGAACAGTCAATCAAGTCCAGGAAGTGCAGAGGCTCCCATTTAGGATAGACCCAAAGAAAAACATGCCAAGACACATATTAATCAAACTATCAAAAATTAAATACAAAGAAAAAAATATTAAAAGCAAGGGTAAAGCAACAACTAATATACAAGGGAATTCCCATAAGGTTAACAGCTGATCTTTTAGCAGAAACTCTGCAAGCCAGAAGGGAGTGGCAGGATATATTTAAAGTGATGAAAGGGAAAAACCTACAACCAAGATTACTCTATCGGGCTTCCCTGGTGGCACAGTGGTTGACAGTCCGCCTGCCGATGCAGGGGACACAGGTTCGTGCCCTGGTCCAGGAGAATCCCACATGCCGCGGAGCAGCTGGGCCCATGAGCCATGCCCGCTGAGCCTGTGCGTCCGTAGCCTGTGCTCCACAATGGGAGAGGCCACAGCAGTGAGAGGCCCGCATACTAAAAAAAAAAAAAAGATTACTCTACTCAGCAAGGATCTCATTCAGATATGACAGAGAAATTAAAATCTTTACAAACAATCAAAAGTTAAGAGAATACAGCACCACAAAACCAGCTTTACAACAAATGCTAAACGAACTCCACTGGGCAGGAAACACAAGAGAAGGAAAAGACCTACAATAACAAACCCAAAACAATTAGAAAACGGTAACAGGAAAATACATATCGATAATTACTTAAATGTAAATGGAATAAATGCTACAAACAAAAGACATAGACTAGCTGAATGGATACAAAACCAAAACCCATATATATGCTGTCTACAAGAGACCCACTTCAGACCTAGGGACACATACAAACTGAAAGTGAGGGGATGGAAAAAGATATTCCATGCAAATTAAAGTCAAAAGAAAGCTAGGGTAGCAATTCTCATATCAGACAAAATAGACTTTAAAATGAAGACTATTACAAGAGACGAAGAGGACATGACATAATCATCAAGGGATCAAACCAAGAAGAAGATATAACAATTGTAAATATTTATGCACCCAACATAGAGCACCTTGATACATAAGGCAAATGCTAACAGCCATAAAAGCGGAAATCGACAGTAACACAATCATAGTAGGGGGCTTTAATACCACACTTTCACCAATGGACAGATCATCCACAATGAAAATAAAATAAAGAAACACAAGCTTTAAATGACATATTAAACAAGGTGGAATTAATTGATATTTATGTGACATTCCATCCAAAAGCACCAGAAGACACTTTCTTCTCAAGTGCTCATGGAACATTCTCCAGGATAGACCATATCTTGGGTCACAAACTGCGTCTTGGTAAATTTAACAAAATTGAAATCATATCAAGTATCTTTTTTGACCACAATGCTATGACACTAGATATCAATTACAGAAAAAAAACTATAAAAAATACAAACACATGGAAGCTAAAATATACGCTAATAAATAACCAAGAGATCACTGAAGAAATCAGAGGAAATCAAACAATACCCAGAAACAAATGGCAATGAAAACACAACAACCCAAAACCTATGGGACGCAGCAGAAGCAGTCCTAAGAGGGACGTTTACAGCAATACAAGCCTACCTCAAGAAACAAGAAAAATCTCAAATAAACTAGCTAACCTTACACCTAAAGCAACTGGAGAAAGAAGAACAAAAAACCCCCAAAGTTAGCAGAAGGAAAGAAATCATAAAGATCAGATCAGAAATAAATGAAAAAGAAATGAAAGAAACAGTAGGAAAGATCAATAAAACTAAAAGCTGGTTCTTTGATAAGATAAACAAAATTAATAAACCATTAGCCAGACTCAACAAGAAAAGAAAATAGAAGATTCAAATCAACAGAATTAGAAATGAAAAAGGAGAAGTAACAACTGAGTCTGGAAATACAAAGGAGCATGAGAGATTACTACAAGCAGCTATATACCAATAAAATGGACAAGCTGGAAGAAATGGACAAATTCTTAGAAAAGCGCCACCTTCCAGGACTGAACTAGGAAGAAAAACAAAATATAAACAGACCAAACACAAGCACTGAAATTGAAATTGTGATTAAAAATCTTCCAACAAACAAAAGTCCAGGACCAGATGGCTTCACAGGTGAATTCAATCAAACATTTAGAGAAGAGCTAACACCTATCCTTCTCAAACTCTTCCAAAATATAGCAGAGGGAGGAACACTCCCAAACTCATTCTATGAGGCCACCATCACCCTGATACCAAAACCAGACAAAGATGTCACAAAGAAAGAAAACTACAGGCCAATACCACTGATGAACATAGATGCAAAATCCTCAACAAAATACTAGCAAACAGAATCCAACAGCACATTAAAAGTATCATACACCATCATCAAGTCAGGTTTATCTCAGGAATGCAAGATTCTTCATTATACGCAAATCAATCAATGTGATACACCATATTAACAAACTGAAGGATAAAAAACATATGATAAACTTGATAGATGCAGAAAAAGCTTTTGAAAAAATTCTGGGCTTCCCTGGTGGCGCAGTGGTTGAGAGTCCGCCTGCCGATGCAGGGGACACGGGTTCGTGCCCCGGTCTGGGAAGATCCCACGTGACGCGGAGCAGCTGGGCCTGTGAGCCATGGCCGCTGAGCCTGCGCGTCCGGAGCCTGTGCTCCTCAACAGGAGAGGCCACAGCAGTGAGAGGCCCGCGCACCGCCAAAAAAAAAAAATTCAACACTGATTTACGATAAAAAACTCTCTAGAAAGTAGGCACAGAAGGAACCTACTTCAACATAATAAAGGCCATATATGACAAACCCACAGCAAACATTGTTCTCAATGGTGAAAAATTGAAAGCATTTCCTCTAAGATCAAGAACAAGACAAGGTTGCCCACTCTCACCATTATTATTCAACATAGTTTTGGAAGTTTTAGCCACAGCAATCAGAGAAGAAAAAGAAATAAAAGGAATCCAAATGAGAAAAGAAGAATTAAAACTGTCACTGTTTACAGATGACATGATACTGTACATAGAGAATCCTAAAGATGCTACCAGAAAAATACTAGAGCTAATCAATGAATTTGGTAGAGTAGCAGGATACAAAATTAATGCACAGAAATCTCTTCCATTCCTATACACTAATGATGAAAAATCTGAAAGAGAAATTAGGGAAACACTCCCATTTACCATTGCAACAAAAAGAATAAAATACCTAGGAATAATCCTACCTAAGGAGACAAAAGACCTGCATGCAGAAAACTATAAGACACTGATGAAAGAAATTAAAGATGATACAAACAGATGGAGAGATATACCAAGTACTTAGATTGGAAGAATCAACATTGTGAAAATGACTATACTACCCAAAGCAATCTACAGATTCAGTGCAATCCCTATCAAACTACCACTGGCATTTTTCACAGAACTAGAAAAACAGTTCACAATTTGTATGGAAACATAAAAGACCCCAAATAGACAAAACAATATTGAGAAAGAAAAACGGAGCTGGAGGAATCAGACTCACTGACTTCAGACTATACTACAAAGCTACAGTAATCAAGACAGTATGCTACTGGCACAAAAACAGAAATATAGATCAATGGAACAGGATAGAAAGCCCGGAGATAAACCCACGCACATATGATCACCTTATCTTTGATAAAGGAGGCAGGAATGTACAGTGGAGAAAGGACAGCCTCTTCAATAAGTGGTGCTGGGAAAACTGGACAGGTACATGTAAAAGTATGAAATTAGATCACTCCCTAACACCATACACAAAAATAAGCTCAAAATGGATTAAAGAGCTAAATGTAAGACCAGAAACTATCAAACTCTTAGAGGAAAACATAGGCAGGACACTCTATGACATACATCACAGCAAGATCCTTTTTGGCCCACCTCCTACAGAAGTGGAAATAAAAACAAAAATAAACAAATGCGACCTAATGAAACTTCAAAGCTTTTGCACAGCAAAGGAAACCATAAACAAGACCAAAAGACAACCCTCAGAATGGGAGAAAATATTTGCAAATGGAGCAACCGACAAAGGATTAATCTCCAAAATTTATAAGCAGCTCATGCAGCTCAATATTAAAAAAACAAACAACCCAATCCAAAAATGGGCAGAAGACCTAAATAGACATTTCTCCAGAGAAGACATATAGAGGGCCAAGAAGCACATGAACAGCTGCTCAACATCACTAATTATTAGAGAAATGCAAATCGAAACTACAATGAGGTATCACCTCACACCAGTTAGAATGGGCTTCATCAGAAAATTTACAAACAACAAATGTTGGAGAAGGTGTGGAGAAAAGGGAACCCTCTTGCACTGGTGGTGGGAATGTAAACTGATACAGCCACTATGGAGAACAGTATGGAGGTTCCTTAAAACACTAAATATAGAACTACCATATGATCCAGCAATCCCACTGCTGGGCATACACCCTGGGAAAATCATAATTCAAAAAGAGTCATGTACCACAATGTTCATTGCAGCTCTATTTACAAAAGCCAAGACATGGAAGCAACCTAAGTGTCCAACGACAGATGAATGGATAAAGAAGATGTGGCACATATATACAATGGAATATTACTCAGCCATAAAAAGAATCGAAATTGAGTTATTTGTAGTGAGGTGGATGGACCCAGAGTCTGTCATACAGAGTGAAGTAAGTCAGAAAGAGGAAAACAAATACCGTATGCTAACATATATATATGGAAACTAAAAAAAAAAAAAAAATGGTTCTGATGAACCTATGGGCAGGACAGGAATATAGATGCAGATGTAGAGAGTGGACTTGAGGACATGGAGAGAGGGAAGGGTAAGCTGTGATGAAGTGAGAGAGTAGCAGTGACATACACACTACCAAATATGAAATAGATAGGTAGTGGGAAGCAGCCACATAGCACAGGGAGATCAGCTCAGTGCTTTGTGACCACCTAGAAGGGTGAGCTAGGGAGGGTGGGAGGGAGACGCAAGAGGGAAGGGATATGGGGATATATGTTTGCATATATCTGATTCACTTTGTTGATCAGCAGAAACTAACTAGCACAACATTGTGAAGCAATTATACTCCAATAAAGATGCTAAAAAATAAATATAGAAACGAATGACACTATTTAAAAAAAAAGAAAGTACTCATCAGTCTCTGTCAGTGTCAGTGATACTGTGACAATATGACTTACTGAGAAATTGAGGGGAAAACTAAAGGAAATGCTTTCTGAACAGAGCTACGAAAAAGATAACTGTTTTTCGATCCACAAAATAATCTGTCTTAAAAATGGGAAATGTAATATTTAAAGATTCTCTTGAAAGTTTGTGGATAAATATATATATAGTAAAATTTGAAGGATATGGTAAGCATGCTTTTAGGAGTACTGTTTGTAATGAAGGAACTCAGCTACACTTTAAATAAACCTTTACATTACGAACACTTCTTTTCATTTTCTTATTAAAAGTACTATAAACCAGCATTCTTAATGCATGAATAAAAAGATGCCTTACACATCTGACATGGGACTTTTCTACACCTGCAGAGAGAAAGCACTATTTTTCCTAAACAGAAAGGCTGTTATTTACAGATCTACTCTACTGTTCTGAGTCATTGATGGTTACAGGCTTTTATATTTAACCTGAAATGCAAAGCATTTTTTTCCAAGGCCTAAAGTACAATCATTTGGCAAAGTGCAAAAAAAAAAAAATTTAATTTCCTAACCAAGACTTTCCATGTAGGCTTAGAAAAGCATTTGCATGGGAATGGCAGGTAGCAACTGTTACAGATAATCTTCAGACTTCAAATTTAAAAATAAGACTCGTATACACTACCAAACGTAAAATAGATAGCTAGTGGGAAGCAGCCGCATAGCACAGGGAGATCAGCTCGGTGCTTTGTGACCACCTAGAGGGGTGGGATAGGGAGGCTGGGAGGGAGGGAGACACAAGAGGGAGGAGATATGGGAACATATGTATGTGTATAACTGATTCACTTTGTTATAAAGCAGAAACTAACACACCATTGTAAAGCAATTATACTCCAATAAAGATGTTAAAAAATAAGACTCATATTTGTAAAAACTGTCTGCAGGAAAAAAGGTGGTGAGTTTTTACCAGCTTGGGGCATTAACTACCACACCCTTAACACATTCATGTTTCCTTCCTACATAAATATAATCCAAGAATCCTCTGAGAATTTCCTTGAGGTCAACAGAGGAGGAGGCCCCAGAAAGGGGAGATAAGACCTCAGCAGGAGGGTGGGATTAGATTTTGCCATCATAAATTAGATAATTTCCAAATAAGCTATTTGAAATGGGTGCTGATAGCAAACATTCAAAAGAAGACATGTATTTGCCCAATAAATAATAAACATCTATAAAGGTCTATGACATTTGTCCAAGGGAGTAAAGTACTGAAGCTCTATAAAAGAGTCAAAGTATTTTACCAGCAGAGTAAAATGGTGAAGATCTATATAAAAGTAAAAGCATCCAAGAGAATAAAACATTAAAGACGCTGTGGTGGTTGAGATTTTATCTTTTAGAATCAACTGGGACTGGCCTGGGCAGATTGGAATGGAAGGTCATGCTACACATATGCCATATTTAATTGCATTAGTTACTGTGACTCATTGAGAAACCCACAAGGCTGCCTCATTCAAATTCAGCCAACAGCAAGAGAAGCCTCTGCAATTAGTCCGATTAATGAAAGTTGCTTGGCCACTTGGGCCTGGTAACCCAGAAGATCCTGCAATGATCACAGTGTCTGCAGCAGGTAAGGATACTGAATGGAATTTCTGTCCAGCCCCAGTAGAGGTACAGAACCCTAAGGTTTTGAAGCAAAGCCATGTCCTCCTCTTCAAATGTCTATTCGCCTTTGAGAAACAGCTTCTGGCTTACTACTGAGCCCTAGTTGAGACTGAATGCCTGACCATGGAGCTCAAGGTACAATTCCATCATGGCTATTCATTATGAGCTGGGTATTATCTTTTTATTTTAACATCTTTATTGGAGTATAATTCCTTTACAATGGTGTGTTTGTTTCTGCTGTATAACAAAGTGAATCAGCTACACATATACATACATCCCCATAGCTCCTCCCTCTTTCCTCTCCCTCCCACCCTCCCTATCCAACCCCTCTAGGTGGACACAAAGCAACAAGCTGATCGCCCTGTGCTGTGTGGCTGCTTCCCACTAGCTATTTTACATTTAGTAGTGTATATATGTCCATGCCACGCTCTCATTACGTCCCAGCTTACCCTTCCCCCTCCCTGTGTCCTCAAGTCCATTTTCTATGTCTGCATCTTTATTCCTGTCCTGCCCCTAGGTTCTTCAAACCATTTTTTTTTTTAGATTCCATATATGTGTGTGTGTGTGTGTGTGTGTGTGTGTGTGTGTGTGTGTGTGTTAGTATACAGTATTGGTTTTTCTCTTTCTGACATACTTCACTCTGTATGACGGTCTCTAGGTCCATTCACCTCACTACAAATAACTCGATTTTGTTTCTTTTTATGGCGAGTAATATTCCATTGTATATATGTGCCACATCTTCTTTATCCATCCATCTGTTAATGAACACTTAGGTTGCTTCCATGTCCTGGCTATTGTAAATAGAGCAGCAATGAACACTGTGGTGCATGATTCTTTTTGAATTATGGTTTTCTCAGGATATATGCCCAAAAGTGGGATTTCTGGGTCATATGGTAGTTCTATTTTTACTGTTTTTAGGAACCTCCATACTGTTCTCCATAGTGCCTGTATCAGTTTACATTCCCACCACCAGTGCAAGAGGGTTCCCTTTTCTCCACACCCGCTCCAGCATTTGTTGTTTGTAGATTTTCTGATGAAGCCAATTCTGACTGGTGTGAGGTGATATCTCATTGTAGTTTTCATTTGCATTTCTCTACTGATTAGTGATGTTGAGCAGCTTTTCACACACTTCTTGGCAATCTGTATATCTTCTTTGGAGAAATGTCTATTTAGGTCTTCTGCCCATTTTTGGATTGGGTTGTTTGTTTTTTTAATATTGAGCTGCATGAGCTGTTTATATATTTTGGAGATTAATACTTTGTCTGTTGATTCGTTTGCAAATATTTTCTCCCATTCTGCCGGTTGTCTTTTCATCTTCTTTATGGCTTCCTTTGCTGTGCAAAAGCTTTGAAGTTTCATTAGGTCGCATGTGTTTATTTTTGTTTTTATTTCCATTACCCCAGGAGGTGGATCAAAAAAGATCTTGCTGTGATTTATGTCAAAGAGTGCTCTTCCTACGTTTTCCTCTAAGAGTTTTATAGTGTCCAGTCTTACATTTAGGTCTCTAATCCATTTTGAGTTTATTTTTGTGTATGGTGTTAGGGAGTGTTCTAATTTCACTCTTTTACATGTAGCCGTCCAGTTTTCCCAGCACCACTTATTGAAGAGACTGTCTTTTCTCCATTGTAAATTCTTGCCTCCTTTGTCATAGATTAGTTGACCATAGGTGCGTGGGTTTATCTCTGGGCTTTCTATCTTGTTCCATTGATCTATGTTTCTGTTTTTGTGCCAGTACCATATTGTGTTGATTACTGTAGCTTCGTAGTATAGTCTGAAGTCAGGGAGTCTGATTCCTCCAGCTTCGTTTTTTTCCCTCAAGACTGTCTTGGCTATTCGGGGTGTTTTGTGTCTCCATACAAATTTTAAGAGTTTTTGGTCTAGTTCTGTAAAAAATGCCATTGGTATTTTGATAGGGATTGCATTGAATCTGTAGATTGCTTTGGGTAGTATAGTCATTTTCACAATATTGATTCTTCCAATCCAAGAACATGGTATATCTCTCCATCTGTTGGTATTATATTTAATTACTTTCATCAGTATTTTATGGTTTTCTGCATACAGGTCTTTTGTCTCCCTAGGTAGGTTTATTCCTAGGTATTCTATTCTTTTTGTTGCAATGGTAAATGGGAGTGTTTCCTTAATTTCTCTTTCAGATATTTCATCATTAGTGTATAGGAATTCAAGAGATTTCTGTGCATTAATTTTGTATCCTGCAACTTTACCAAATTCCTTGATTAGCTCTAGTAGTTTTCTGGTGGCACCTTTAGGAATCTCTAGGCATAGTATTATGTCATCTGCAAACAATAACAGTTTTACTTCTTCTTTTCCAATTTGTATTTCTTTTATATCTTTTTCTTCTCTTATTGCCGTGGCTACGACTTCCAAAACTATGTTGAATAATAGCGGTGAGAGTGGACATCCTTGTCTTGTTCCTGATCTTAGAGGAAATGCTTTCAGTTTTTCACCATTGAGAATGATGTTGCCTGTGGGTTTGTCGTATATGGTCTTTATTACGTTGAGGTAGGTTCCTCTCTGCCCACTTTCTGGAGAATTTTTATCATAAATGGGTGTTGAATTTTGTCAAAAGCTTTTTCTGCATCTATTGAGATGATCATATGGGTTTTCTTCTTCAATTTGTTAATATGGTGTATCACGTTGATTGATTTGTATATATTGAAGAATCCTTGCATCCCTGGGATAATTCCCACTTGATCATGGTGTATGATCCTTTTAATGTGTTGTTGAATTCTGTTTGCTAGTATTTTGTTGAGGATTTTTGCATCCATATTCATCAGTGATATTGGTCTGTAATTTTCTTTTTTTATAGTAGCTTTGTCTGGTTTTGGTGTCAGGGTGATGGTGGCCTCATAGAATGAGTTTGGGAGTATTCCTTCCTCCCCAATTTTTTGTAAAAGTTTGAGAAGGATGGGTGTTAGCTCTTCTCTAAATGTATGATAGAATTTACCTGTGAAGCCATCGGCCCTGGACTTTTGTTTGTTGGAAGATTTTTAATCACAGTTTCAATTTCATTACTTGTGATTGGTCTGTTCATATTTTCCTATTTCTTCTTGATTCAGTCTTGGAAGGTTATACCTTTCTAAGAATTTCTCCTTTGTTTTTTTTTTTTTTTTGCGGTACGCGGGCCTCTCACTGTTGTGGCCTCTCATATTGCGGAGCACAGGCTCCAGATGCACAGGCTCAGCAGCCATGGCTCACAGGCCCAGCTACTCTGTGGCATGTGGGATCTTCCCGGACCGGGGCACAAACCCATGTCCCCTGCATCAGCAGGTGGACTCTCAACAACTGTGCCACCAGGGAGGCCCAGAATTTCTCCATTCCTTTCAAGTTTTCCATTTATTGGCATAGAATTGCTTGTAGTAGTCTCTTAGGATGCTTTGTATTTCTGTGGTGTCTGTTGTAACTTCTTTTTCGTTTCTAATTTTATTGATTTGAGTCCTCTCCCTCTTTTTCTTGATAAGCCTGGCTAATTATTTATCAATTTTGTTTACCTTCTCAAAGAACCAGCTTTTAGTTTTATTGATCTTTGCTATTGTTTTCTTTGTTTCTATATCATTTATTTCTGCTCTGATCTTCATGATTTCTTTCCTTCTGCTAACTTTGGTTTTTGTTTGTTCTTCTTTCTCTAGTTCCTTTAGGTGTAAGGTTAGATTATTTATTTGAGATGTTTCTTGTTTCTTGAGATAGTCTTGTACAGCTATAAACTTCCCTTTAGAAGTGCTTTTGCTGCATCCCATAGGTTTTGGATTGTCATGCTTTCATTGTCATTTGTCTCTAGGTATTTTTTGATTTCCTCTTTGATTTCTGTAGTGATCTCTTGATTATTTAGTAACGTAGTGTTTAGCCTCCATGTGTTTGTGTTTTTTACGTTTTTTCCCCTGTAATTCATTTCTAATCTCATAGCATTGTGGTCAGAAAAGATGCTTGATATGATTTCACTTTTCTTAAATTTACTGAGGCTATTTTGTGATCGAAGATGTGATCAATCCTAGAGAATGTTCTGGGCGCAGTTAGAAGAAAGTGTAATCTGCTGTTTTTGGATAGAATGTCCTATAAATATCAATTAAATCTATCTGGTCTATTGTGTCACTTAAAGCTTCTGTTTCCTTATTTATTTTCATTTTGGATGATCTGTCCATTGGTGTAAGTGAGGTGTTAAAAGTCCTCCACTATTATTGTGTTACTGTCGATTTCCTCTTTTACAGCTGTTAGCAGTTGCCTTATGCATTGAGGTGCTCCTATGTTGGGTGCATCTATATTTATAATTGTTATATCTTCCCCCTGGATTGACCCCTTGATCATTATGTAGTGTCCTTCCTTGTCTCTTGTAACATTCTTTATTTTAAAGTCTATTTTATCTGATATGAGTATTGCTACTCCAGCTTTCTTTTGATTTGCATTTGCATGGAATATCTTTTTCCATCCCCTCACTTTCAGTCTATATGTGTTCCTAGGTCTGAAGTGGGTCTTTTGTAGACAGATTATATATGGGTCTTGTTTTTGTATCCATTCAGCAAGCCTGTGTCTTTTGGTTGGAGCACTATTCCATTCACATTTAAGGTAATTATCAATATGTATGCTCCTATGACCATTTTCTTAATTGTTTTGGGTTTGTTTTTGTAGGTCTTTTTCTTCTCTTGTGTTTCTCACTTAGAGAAGTTCCTTTACCATTTGTTGTAGAGCTGGTTTGGTGGTGGTGAATTCTCTTAGTTTTTGCTTGCCTGTAAAGCTTTTGATTTCTCCATCGAATCGGAATGAGATGCTTGCCCGGTAGAGTAATCTTGGTTGTAGGTTCTTCTCTTTCATCACTTTAAGTGTATCATGCCACTCCCTCTGGCTTGTAGAGTTTCTGCTGAGAAATCAGCTTTTAACCTTATGGGAGTTCCCTTGTATGTTATTTGTTATTTTTCCCTTGCTGCTTTCAACAATTTTTCTTTGTCTTTAATTTTTGCCAATTTGATTACTATGTGTCTCAGTGTGTTTCTCCTCGGGTTTATCCTGTATGGAACTCGCTGTGCTTCCTGTACTTGGGTGCCTATTTCCCTTCCCATGTTAGGGAAGTTTTCGACTATAATCTCTTCAAATATTTTCTCATGTCCTTTCACTCACTCTTCTCCTTCTGGCTCCCCTATAATGCTAATGTTGTTGCATTTAATGTTGTACCAGAATTCTCTTAGGCTGTCTTCATTTCTTTTCATTCTTTTTTCTTTATTCTGTTCTGCAGCAGTGAATTCCACCATTCTGTCTTCCAGGTCACTTATCCGTTCTTCTACCTCAGTTATTCTGCTATTAATTCCTTCTAGTGTAGTTTTCATTTCAGGTATTTTATTGTTCATCTCTGTTTGTTTGTTTTTTAATTCTTCTAGGTCTTTGTTAAACATTTCTTGCATCTTCTCCATCTTTGCTTCTATTGTTTTTCTGAGGTCTTGGATCATCTTCACTATCATTATTCTGAATTCCTTTCTGGAAGGTTTCCTATCTCTACTTCATTTAGTTGTTTTTCTGGGGTTTTAGCTTGTTCCTTCATCTGGTATATAGCCCTCTGCATTTTCATCTTGTCTATATTTCTGTGAATGTTGTTTTTGTTCCACAGGCTGCAGGTTTGTAGTTCTTCTTGCTTCTTCTGTCTGTCCTCTGGTGGATGAGGCTATCTAAGAGGCTTGTGCAGGTTTCCTGATGGGTGGGACTGGTGGTGGGTAGAGCTGACTGTTGCTCTGGTGGGCAGAGCTCAGGAAAACACTAATCTGCTTGACTGATGATGGGTGGGGCTGGGTTCCCTCCCTGTTGGCTGTTTGGCCTGAGGCAACCCAACACTGGAGCCTACCTGGGCTCTTTGTTGGGGCTAATGGCAGACTCTGGGAGGGCTCATGCCAAGGAGTACTTCCCAGAACTTCTGCTGCCAGTGCCCTTGTCCCCACAGTGAGCCACAGCCACCCCCTGCCTCTGCAGGAGACCCTCCAACACTAGCAGGTAGGTCTGGTTCAGTCTCCCCTGGGTTCACTGCTCTTTCCCCTGGGTCCCGATGTACACACTACTTTGTGTGTGCCCTCCAGGAGCGGAGTCTCCGTTTCCCCCAGTCCTGTTGAAGTCCTGCAATCAAACCACTCTAGCCTTCAAAGTCTGATTCTCTAGGAATTCCTTCTCCTGTTGCCAGACCCCCAGGTTGGGAAGCCTGATGTGGGGCTCAGAACCTTCACTCTAATGGGTTGATTTCTGTGGTATAAGTGTTCTCCAGTCTGTGAGTCACCCACCCAGCAGTTATGGGATTTGTTTTTGCTGTGTTGCACCCCTCCTACCATCTCATTGTGGCTTCCCCTTTGTCTTTGGATGTGGGGTATATTTTTGGGGAGTTCCAGTGTCTTCCTGTTGATGATTGTCCAGCAGCTAGTTGTGATTCTGGTGTTCTCACAAGAGGGAGTGAAATCACATCCTTCTACTCCACCATCTTGGTTCAACCTCTCAGGTAGAATTATCTTTTCATCTTGTTTATGGTTTCCTTTGATGTGCAAAAGCTTTTAAGTCTCATTAGGTCCCATTTGTTTATTTTTTGCTCTTATTTCCATTTCTCTAGGAGGTGGGTCAAAAAGGATCTTGCTGTGATTTATGTCATAGACTGTTCTGCCTATGTTTTCCTCTAAGAGTTTTATAGTTTCTGGCCTTACATTTAGGTCTTTAATCCATTTTGAGTTTATTTTTGTGTATGGTTTTAGGGAGTGTTCTAATTTCATTCTTTTACATGTGAGCTGGGTATTATCTGAATCCCAGTTTATAGCATTGGGCATGCATGACACCAAGCTGTAACTGAGTAGAAATGGTTCTAAAACATAAGCAAGTTTGATGATGGGTGGCTCAGTCTTCCATGGCACCTACTCCAGCTGTATTGCTGCTACAATTGGAATTACATCTGATTAACTTTCCAAAAATGTACAGTCATTCTCCAAGATGCATCTGCCTTATGGCCAGACCAACAGGAAAATTAAGTAAGGATATGGAAGGAATCATCATTTCTGCATCTTTCCAGCCTTTAACGGTAGTACCAACAACTGCAGTTCACCCAGGGATTAGTAGGGAGAGGAAGCCCTAGCATCTTCTGCTTGGATCTCCCTACTTTAATAACCCTCAGCCCATAAGTGAAGGAATGAACTTGGTGATTCTGCCACTTACCAGTGTGTCTATTCCAATCATGCATTTGGGAACTTAGGAAATAACCTGAGGTAAATTCAGACTTTCTAGACCCACTGTGAGGTCAATTTAGACTAAAACTCTGCTTATCACCCAACCTCCACAGGCCCCCACTCTGGCAGACTACGGATGCATTTCAGGTCCCCAGGGATTAACATTCATTCCAAATTATTGTCTACAATTCCTAAAGATATTGTTATTTTTCTTTCCTCAATTCACTATCATCATGCTATATGGATGCAGGTCCTTTGGGGGAAATCTTGGAGGAATATTTACACTCTATAACTCTGGTCCTGTCACGGGCTCCTTCCTCAAGGAGACTCAGTCCCTTCTTCATTCAAGAGGCTACAAGTCACTGAACTGGCTTGAGTCTGGGATCAGGGTGAGAGCACACAGTTCTACAAGATCTGTGTCCAGGTCTCAAATGTTTCTGATTATATTTATTACTTTCGTTGAATACCCATCTATCAGTCCTAAGGACACAGATCAAATTGTCACAATGGGTCACAATATTCACATTGCTGTCCCATCCCTACTGACCATTTCAGGACCTAGGCCCATGTTGTCTCAGGCAGTTAAGTGCTGGCACTTGGTCTCAGCCACTCTGGGGGTGTATTGTAAAGTGGCATCTATCACTTTCATGCCCAGGTAGCAAGAGACAGACAGTACAGAGCTTTACAAAATTATGGTGTTTCCCTCATCAATGCGTTTCTAAATGCTTTGGGTCTTCCTCGAGACACAGTGGAATATAGGAGGTTCACACCTGAAAAATGTATTCCAGCTTTCTTCTCCCTAAGCTTTAGGATTTCTTCCTTTCTGTTTCACCAAAGAAGTTATAGCACCTCAGATTCATTGAATTAGGCCACTGTTGAGTCCAGGTTTCAGTCAACTAAACAAGCAAGCTGATAGCAATCACTCCAGCTGCTCACGATAACACAGAGTTTTCAAAATCTCTGGCAATTGTATCTATATCAATAGATGCAGTTTGATCCAATATGAATGCCATCATCCTTGGTAGCAAATACTGTGTCCATCAGGATTTATTCAGAAAAAAATGGAAATCACCTTAGGTATTTTCAGCTCAAAGGTATTTAATGCAGGAGATATTGCTTAAAAGTGTTAAAAAGGACTAGAGAACCAAAGTGGGGAGAGTTGGGGAGAGGTTTTGTCACCCAGAGACGAGGCACTACAAAAGTCACTACCATCTGTATTAGTCTGCTCCGGCTGCCATAATAAGGCTAGAAAGCTACTGTAATCATCAAGGGGAGTGATCTCGGCAGCTGTGATTGGGGTGATAGCTGTGGCAGTGGTTAGAACATGGATTTGTTGATGAATTGGATGTGGAGTTTATAAGAGAGAAAAGTTCTGGATAGCTCCAAGATGGCTCAGTGGCAATTTTTACAACAAAAGCCAGAGTGCCCTTGATCCACAGACCTCTCCTCTGACCCCTCTACACTCACGCCCATAGTGATCACACCCAATCTCATGGATTTAAATGCCATATATTTCTGTATATACCCCCAGCCCTGATATCCAACTCATATACAGTATCTTCAGACGTGTGCATCCAACTGTCTTCCCAATAATTTCACTTGAATAACTACTAGATATATCAAAGTTATTCTACCCTAAACTGCACTCAATTCCTCTTCTACCTTTTTAAAAATGTTTCTCCTCAGATAGTCCCCCATCACAGTGTCAATCAGTTGCTCAGGTCAAAAAAACCATAAACCTTAGCATTATCCTTAACTTCTCTATTTGTCTCACACATTACATCCAATCCATCAGCCATGATATTGGCTCTACCTTTAAAATATAATGTAAATCCAAGCACTCCTCACTCTCTCCATCACTACCACTCTGGTTCTTGCCACCACCCTATCTCCCCTAGACAACTGCCCTAACCCCTGGTTGGTTTGCTTTGTTTAATATTTGAGTCCTTATTGTCTATTCTCCAAAAAGCAGTCAGTCATTCTTTTAACACTTAAGTTTGCTCATGTCTGGCACCTGTCCACTTGAGCGCCTTAATGGATAGAACATACTGTGTTCTCCATTGCTCACCATTCACCTGAGGCTAAGTCAAGGAACCATAAAATTCTTCCAAACACTCCCAAACCATCAAAAAGCAAGCCTAGGCATCAGGAGGTTTGCCAAATCTCCCTGTATTTGATTCTCAGCCTTTAAAATAAAATGATACTTCTTAGTCTTTCATCATCACATTAGCCTTTTGAGCTCCACACCTCTCTTGCACCATCTTCTCAACATATCCCTTAAGTGAATGGGTCATAATCCTTCTCACTTTTTATTATCCTCCAGGTAGTAACAGAAAGAATAGAGGTTTGGTAGTTAGCCAGTCTTTCAAATCTCACATCTTTCATCAATATTATGGACATAATACCTACTTATCAGGGTTTTATGACATTAAATAGGATAAAATATACAAAATGCCTGGCTATAGTCAGTTCTCAATAAAGGTTTCCTTTCCCACTCCCTTCCCCCAATATCTACTTACTCTCCCTTTCTTCTTTTTTTATCTGCTTTCTTCTTGAATTGAGTCAACTTTGTATACACTCAGCCAGAGGAGATCTGCCAAGATAAAAAGGAAATTGAAGCAGATGGCCAAGTTGCTTTGACATTCTCAAACCCTACTTTTAATGATGGGAAGTAAGACTCCCAGGTTAAAGCAGCAAATGGTGCCATTTGAGACTCACTTCATTCTTTGGCTTCACTTGATTTGAGGAGACCAGGTTTTACTCCCCAACCTGTTCAACCTGAATTACTGTAAAAATGACCAGTTTCTTCTGTTGCCAAAAGTAGTAAGATCTCAGAAATATGGTAGCTCAGAGAGGGAAAGTCAATGTGGAGTTGATTTCATTTGATAGGATACTTAAATCTCAATGCCTGCCAAGAAACTCTATTTTGTTGAAATATGAATGTATTTGGCTCACACCATATTTTTATTTATATAATATAGCTTAGTATAGTGAAAAAGAGAAAAAGCTATTATAGGCACACCCTCTCAAATAAACCTATTCTTAAAATGTTTCCCCCGTTTTATGACAGGAAATGGGGGAGCAGTATATATACTGCTGGAGGGCCCTGAAAAAATTAGGTTCCTGAAGATCTTTATATGTGGAAAAACTACGATTGTAAATACAAACAGCAAACTGCAGGCAGATAAGGTGATTTGTGGCTCAGTTTAGCAGAGCAGAACCCTGATTACACCTGCAAAATGTTATCAGGGGACTGAAACAGATTAAACAGACCATCTACCACTTAGTAGCAGTTTTCTTTGTTTATAATCTATTCCTACATGTTACTTATCCCTGATTTAATAATGTAATAAATTATTGTTTGGAGTTTTCAAAAGCGTCATTTTCTGTTCCATTTATAAAGAAACAGTTGTTCGGGCTCAGGTGTGGGCCCTGGAAAACCCTGTTACATGGAGCTGAAGCTACTAACCCATAACCCAGTGTTTCCAAAGCCTGGCACAATCTCTTACCTGAAAGCACAGCTCAGGAAGGAGCTGAATCTCCAAAAAGTGTGAGCGACTGCCCCACCTCCTGGGCACTTGACTCCACACCCACTGGAATAAATCTGTGGTGTAAAAAAATGACACAGCTCTTATCAAAACAGATGACCTGGAGAGCTGTATTCAGCAACAACCCAAGCAACTCATATAAGTGGGTCCAACTAAGAGAGCAGAAATCACTGAGCAAACTTGAGTGGCTCGTTCATTGAGCTCAGGTGGGATCTTAACTACAGTCTTTGGACTAAGTATGCTCTAACACACAGCTTATTTGCCATGTTTAATGAAAAACATAATTTAAAAAAACAGGGCAGACAGCAGCTACCACAGATACTAAAAGGAACAAGTCTTCATTCATAGGAAACCTGGCTTCATTTTCCTTCATTTAGAGGTTGAGCTGGAGCAATGGTAAATCCCACATTTCCTATACTACTGCAATAGTATCTATATTCTTTGCACATGCAGTGAAAAATTCTGCAAAAGCACCATCATGTTTCCACACAAATCTATGACACAACTTACTACAAGGTCTGTGCAAGTAATAATAATTTTAAAAAAGCAAAACATGTCAGGTATCTTGCTGGAGATCAATAGGCAGTAGTGGGGACCATGACAAACTGCACAGCATACTGGACAGTGTGTACTTAGAATAAAGGGGGCAGCTGCCAATCAGCTCCCACTTATTGTTGTCATGTGGAAATTCAGGTTTAAAGGGTAAATGAAAATCTGGATTTTTGTGATTTTTCATTTATTGTAAACACTATTTAGTTTAAACAAACAAAATATTCCTGAGGCTCCATAATTTGCAACCTCTGATTCAGCCAATCACTCTGACTTTGCAGAGACCCCGGATGTTGGGGAGCAGTTGAGGTCCCAGACCAGTAACTGATGGTGACCACAGGAAGACAAGGTATGAAAGGAAGATTATGGGTTCAGTTTGGGGCCACCGAGTTTGGGAGAGGAAATTAGGGACCTGAGGGCATTTTCCTGGGAGCCCACCAAGACTTAGGAAGCAGGAGGAGGAGGAATGGAGACTGAGAATTAACCACTCAAGAAGTGGAAAGAAAACCAAGGCAGGGGACAAACATCAAGAGAGAAGAGGGGGTTAAGGAGGGAATGGTCAGGTGAGAGAAATCATACATGGGGTAGAATCCCTTATTTGGTATCTTACTCAGTTTGAGCTTCTGTAACAAAAATGTCATAGTCTTGGTGGCTTAAACAACAGAAATGTATTTCTCACAGTTCTGGAGACTAGGAAGTCTAAGATTAAAGTGCCAACCAATTCAGTTCCTGGTGAGAACACTCTTCCTGATTATGTCTTCATACAGCAGAGAGAGAGAGAGGAAGCAAGGTCTCTCACGTCTCTTCTTATAAGGGCACTAATTCCATCATGAGGGCTCCATCCTCACGATATATTTACCTCCCAAAGGTCCCACCTCCTAATATTATCACAATGGGGATTGGGGCTTCAAAATATGAATTTTGGAAGGACACAAACATGCAGTCCATAGTACTTGAAAAGGATAGTTAAATGTCTGCTGTTTTGGGCCAGTAAGAGGTCCTTAGTGGTGACCTTAGTGAATGTGGTGAACAGACTGAAAGATGGACCCACTGACCCCACCTGTTGGTATTCACACCCCGTGTGGTCCCTCTCACATTGTGCCAGGTTGGTCTGTGCGTCAGATGGAAGGATGAATTTCTGAGTGGATAAATGTATGTGTGGACTGACTGACAGAAAGGAACTCTGGAAATTTTGTCTATCCTTGGAGCACCCCCATAAGTAGAATGTATCCCTTAGGATTATCTTACTTCATTTTTGCATATCTGTGGGGAACACATGAGACAATGGCATTAAAGATAATTTTCAGTCCTGACAGCTAGTTGTCACTCATTGGGAATTAGGTGAAGGTCATTCTGATAATAAGCATCTAATGTCTCTGCAGTTCCAGTTCTTGGTTTCAGAGGCCCCCATGGCTGTGTGTTTTCCACTTCAAACCTGTCAAAATGAGAACAAGTCCCACAAATCGACTGCTGCAGAAGAGGCAAGAACCTGTCAGCATTCAGAGAAGGCTTTCATAGTCATCACAATTCGTTTTCATAGCTACTGTGTGAGATCAGTTAGGCAAGTGTTAATCCCATTACATAACAAAGCTTTGACTAAATTCCATTCTGCCAAAAATACAGTAAGTCCTCTACATATGAACCTTCAAGTTGTTAGCTTTCAAAGATGCGAACATGCCCTTGTATGCTAGCTGTTGTACTGTACCACTGTACTTTTCAAGGTACTGTACTGTAAGATTAAAAATGTTTTATTGGGCTTCCCTGGTGGCGCAGTGGTTGAGAGTCCGCCTGCCGATGCAGGGGACACGGGTTCGTGCCCCGGTCTGGGAGGATCCCACATGCCGCGGAGCGGCTGGGCCCGTGAGCCATGGCCGCTGAGCCTGCGCGTCCGGAGCCTGTGCTCCACAGCGGGAGAGGCCACAACGGTGAGAGGCCCAAGTACCGCAAAAAAAAAAAAAAAAAAAAAAAAAAGTTTTATTTTTTGTTTGTTTTTTATGTATTATTTGTGAAAAGTATTATAAATATATTACAGTACAGTACTATATAGCCGATTGTGTTAGTTGGGTACCTAGGCTAACTTTGTTGGACTTAAGAACAAATTGGACTTAGAACGTGCTCTCCAAATGGAACTCGTCCGTATGCATGGGACTTACTGTAGGTATATTCATTATGTTAGTAGCCTTTCACTTTTTTCAGGGACACAGTCACATGTGCTTATGGTGTTATTCTTATTTGAGCAGAGTTCCGCTTCTCCCTGCTTTAAAGTTGGGGGAAAAGCAGGAGGTACATGGAAGGTCTCAGACAAAAAGGGAGGGAATGAAAATCTGCACTAATGTACACGAGCCTACAGTTTATAGAATGTCTACCGTGCCAGACACTTGATGTGTATGTCACTTTGACCCTCATAACAACCCTGCAGGGCAAATATTGTGATCCTTGCTTTACAAACATGAAAATTTAACCACATTGCTCAAGGTTACATAGTTTAAAAACAGCCCAGTTAGGATTTGAACCTGGGTGGTCTTTCTCCAAAGGTTTACCATTTGCCACTACATGAAGCTACTGTATTTCCAGTTCATGGGTGTAAAAAGAACCCCCTTCCCTGTACTTTTATTACTTTGCAATATCTTCACCAAGTCTTTGAAATTTAGTCTTTTCAAAAACTGTCTCACACAATATAGTTTTCTCATTTACTTTTTATGATTCACGATTTTTAACATAGAGAAAACCATAGAGAATAACGCACAAGATTAATCTATGTACCCAATGACAACTTTTAACAAATTCTAACAATTTGCCATTTTTCCTCCCAATCTGTTTAAGGAAATAAAACATTAATAATACAGTTGAAGTCTCTAATATAACTCTTCCTAATCTCATTTTCCTCCTTCCATTCCCAGAGGCAATAATTATTCTGAAATTGGTTTGTATCATTCCTGTGTTTTTATACTTTCACTGTATATGTATATTCATAAACAACATTTGTTATTTTTCTGTGGAGTTCTTAAAACATTAAATGAATGGTATAACAGTTTATATAATATTCTATAACCTGTATTTTTTGCTTAATGTACTCTGCATAATATTCCATAACACGTTTCTGAGTTTTCTCCTTGCTTACATATGTAACTCTAATTTATTTATTTTAATTCTGTATAGAATTTCATTTCATGGGGACAAATTATTCATAGCCCTGATTAACATAGAGGTTGTTTCTAAATTTGTGACTGCAAACGATGCTGCTATAAGCATTCTTGTACATGTCTTCTTGAGTAGATGTGTGAGAGTTTCCCTAGACCAGTGCTGTCTAGTAGAAATATAATGCAACACACACATGTAATTTAAAATATTCCAGTAGCCACATTTTAAAAATTAAAACTAATAGGTTGAATTTTAATTCTAATACTATATTTTATTTAACCAATATATCCAAAGTATTATCATTCCAATAAATAATCAATATAAAATTATGAATCGGATACTACACATTCTTTTTCTTATACTAAGTCTTTTCAGTCTGATGCTTATTTTACACTTATATTACATCTTAATTTTTCAAGTGCTCAAATAGCTACATGTGGCTAGAGATTACTGTAACAGAGAGTGCAGCTATAGGGCACATGCCTAAAAGTAGAACTGTCGAATTGTAATGTAAACAAAGTGACCTTACCAAGTATTGCAAATTGCTCTTCAAAGCAACTGTCCCAGTTTCACTCTTAACAGGAATGTACGGAAGTTTCCGTTTCTCCACATCCCTGCCAACAATTTAGTATTGAAAGATTTTTTAATTTTGGGAAATTTGATGGGTACAAAATATCTCATTTCTGTTTGTTTTTCCCTGATCAGTCATGAAGTTGAACTTCTAATCATATGTTAATTGTCATTTCAGATTTCTTCCTCCATGAATTGCCTATTCAAGTTCTTTGCCATTGGAGGATTATTAATTTGTGAAAGTTTTGTATACATTCTTGATTACTGTTCCTTATTGGATTTATTTATTGCTAATATGTTTTTTTCAGGCTATGGTTTATCTTTTTACCTTCTCTATGGTATCTTTATTCCACAGAAGTTGCAGGGTTTTTTAAAAAGTTAAGATGTTATCAATTGTTTTCTTTCTTGCACTTTTTTTGATTTTTTTAAATAATTTTTTTCAAATTCATAAATATATCCTTTTATATTTTTTTAAAAAAGTACTTTTCACACATTTAGACCTTTAATCTATCTGTAATTTTTTTTGTATGAAGTGAGTTAGGAAGCTAATTATTCTCCCAAATGAACAATTAGTCAATTATCCCAGAAAAGTATATAAAGAGCTCATCTTTCCCCCATTTATAGGAACTACCATTTCTGATTTTATTTATATATATAAATATAAGTAAATAAATAAATATATAAAAAACACTCATCATCACCACCACCATCTTCATCATCACCATCATCATCATTGTGAATTTATTTGTTTCAAGGTCCACATTCTATTCCAGTAGCCTAGTTGTTTCTCCCCAACTGTATTGCATGCTTACCTTAATATCTGTACCTTCAAAATAAGATAGTATCAGCTTTATTTGTAGTAGCCAAAATCTGGAAACAATCCAAATGTCCATCAACAAGTGAATGCACTATGGTGCATTCATTCAATAAAATGTTACTCAGTTAAGAAAAAACTATTGATATACACAACAGTATGGCTATAACTCAAGAACATCAGGCTGATTGAAAAACAGTAAATACTTTATGATTCTATTCATACGAAATTTTAGAAAAAACAAACTAATCAACAGTGACAAAAACACTTCTGCGGTTGTCTGAAGTTGAGGTAAGAGTGGGATCATTACTGACTAGAAAGGGGTACGAGAATGACGGAAACATACATGCATATGTATATCAGTATATATACACACACACATATATATATCTTGGTTGTGGTGATAGTTATATAGGTGCATAAATTTTCAAAACTCATTGGCTGTATACTTAAAACTATATTTTATTGTGTGTAAATATACTGTCATAAGCTTTTATTTTTTAAATACTATGAGATACCACTTCTAACCCACTGGAATGGCTACTATTAAAAAGATTTGAGAAAGTAGTGCTATGATGATGTGGAGCAATTAAAACTCCCATTAAATTAAATTTAAGCAATTAAAACTCATTGTGTGAGTGTAAAATGGTCCAAACTCTTTGGTAGTTTCTAATAAAGATAAACATACACCCGTCTTATCCAAACACTCCACTTCCATGTATATAGCTAGGAGAAATGCAAATGTATGTCCACAAAAGGTCTTTTCCTAATAGCAGCTTTTTTCACAATAGCCAAAAACGGAAACAACCCCCATGTCCATCAATAAGTGAAATAAGAAAAATAAACTGCAGTATATTCATACCATAAAATAACAGTGATTAAAGATAATAAATTAATGATATGCACGAAACTATAGGTGAATCTGCATATATAGCTGTATCCTATGCGAATCTGTGTCAGCAGGGTGTAAATGGTTGGTCACATGTTCACCAGTCTTGGATACCATCCTTCTATTTCTACGCATCTCTCTTGGGTTTAGTATTCATTGTCTTGTGAGTGGTTTGGGCTGGTAAGATCACTCTGTTGTTTCCTCTTGTTTGGAAACCCCTTACTCTGTCCTCTGACCTGCTGGGAAATTTGGACATGAAGTAAGAAGGCACAAATAAATTGACTTAGGTGACTTCTGAACCAGACCTTAGCAGGAAAACCTCTTCCTCCTTTAGCCTTTAATGGGCTTTTCCTTGACTTTACATGTCTTAAACTTTCCTCACTGGGGAGACTGAGAATAGGGAATGTCCCAGGATAAGGGATCAAAAGACCCCCTTACCTGCTTTTGATGTCAGTGTTAACCCATTCTGAAGCTGACTAGTCAGCCAGCTCACCACGTATTTGAGGGAAAAACTGCAATAATACAGTGTTATTTCCTGGAGCTTTTCCTCTGTGTAGCTCCCTGGAGAACCTGTGCTGGCCACTGTGGCTAATCTTGGGGGATCCTGGGAGTTGGCAAACGGTCAGCTCAGTTAAACGAACAGCTACATAAGAATTAATTCTCATTCCCCAAACTCATGCTCACTTTTACAACAAAGTCACCATGCGGACAAAAACAGCATGGCAGAGGTTCCGGGAAGATGGCGGAAGAGTAACACGCGGAGATCAACTTCCTCCCCACAGACACACCAGAAATACATCTACACATGTAACAACTCCTACAGAACACCTACTGAACGCTGGCAGAAGACCTTAGTCCTCCCAAAAGGCAATAAACCCCCCACATACCTGGGTAGGGCAAAAGAAAAAAGAATAAACAGAAACAAAAGAATAGGGACGGGACCTGCACCAGTGGGAGGGAGCTGTGAAGGAGGAAATGTTTCCACACACTAGGAAGCCCCTTCGCGGGCGGAGACTGCGGGTGGCAGAGGGGGGAAGCTTCGGAGCCGCGGAGGAGAGCACAGCAGCAGGGGTGCAGAGGGCAAAGCGGAGAGATCCCCGCACAGAGGATCAGGGCCGACCGGCACTCACCAGCCCGAGAGTCTTGTCTGCTCGCCCGCCGGGGCGGGCGGAGGCTGGGAACTGCGGCCCGGGCTTCGGTCGGAGCACCGGGAGAGGACTGGGGTTGGCGGCGTGAACACAGTCTGCAGGGGGTTAGTGCGCCACGGCTGGCCGGGAGGGAGTCCGGCTAAAAGTCTGGAGCTGCCGAAGAGGCAAGACACTTTTTCTTACCTCTTTGTTTCCTGGTGCGTGAGGGGAGGGGATTAGGAGCGCTGCTTAAAGGAGCTCCAGAGACGGGCGCGAGCCGCGGCTAAAAGCGCAGACCCCAGAGACAGGCATGAGACGCTAAGGCTGCTGCTGCCGCCACCAAGAAGCGTGTAAGCGAGCACAGGTCACTATCCACACCCCGCTTCCGGGGAGCCTGTGCAGCCCACCACTGCCAGGGTCCCAGGAATCAGGGACAACTCACACGGGAGAACGCACGGCGCGCCACAGGCTGGTGCAACGTCACGCCGGCCTCTGCCGCGGCAGGCTCGACCCGCACTCCGTGCCCCTCCCTCCTCGCAACCAGCAGCTCCTTTAACCCCATCCTTTTTGAGCGAAGAACAGATGCCCTCCAGCGACCTACATGCAGAGGCGGGTCCAAATCCAAAGCTGAGCCCCTGGGAGCTGTGAGAACAAAGAGAAAGGGAAATCTCTCCCAGCAGCCTCAGAAGCAGCGGATTAAAGCTCCACAATCAACTTGATGTACCCTGCATCTGTGGAATACATGAATAGACAAAGAATCATCCCAAATTAAGGAGGTGGACTTTGAGAGCAAGATTTATGATTTTTTCCCCTTTTCCTCTTTTTGTGACTGTGTATGTGTATGCTTCTGTGTGAGATTTTGTCTGTATAGCTTTGCTTCCACCATTTGTCCTAGGGTTCTATCTGGACATTTTTTTTGTTGTTTTTAATTGTTTTTCTTTTTTTCTCTTAATAATTATTTTTTATTTTAATAACTTTATATTTTACTTTATCTTCTTTCTCTCTTTTTTTCCTTCCTTCCTCCCTCCCTCCCTCCTTTCTTTCTTTCTTTCCACTTCTACTAATTTTTTCTTTCTACTTTTTCTCCCTTTTATTCTGAGCCGTGTGGATGAAAGGCTCTTGGTGCTGCAGACAGGAGTCAGTGCTGTGTGCTGTGCCTCCGAGGTGGGAGTGCCAACTTCAGGAGACTGGTCCACAACAGACCTCCCACCTCCACATAATGTCAAATGGCGAAAATCTCCCAGAGATCTCCATCTCAACACCAGCACCCAGCTTCACTCAACGGCCAGCAAGCTACAGTGCTGGACATCCTATGCAAAACAACTAGCAAGACAGGAACACAACCCCACCCATTAGCAGAGAGGCTGCCTATAATTATAATAAGTCCACAGACACCCCAAAACACACCACCAGACATGGACCTGCCCACCAGAAAGACAAGATCCAGCCTCATCCCCCAGAACACAGGCACTAGTCCCCTCCACCAGGAAGCCTACACAAAGCTCAAAACCAACCTTAGCCACTGGGGACAGACACCAAAAACAACGGGAACTACAAACCTGCAGCCTGCAAAAAGGAGACCCCAAACACAGTAAGATAAGCAAAATGAGAAGACAGAAAAACACACAGCAGATGAAGGAGCAAGATAAAAACCCACCAGACCTAACAAATGAAGAGGAAACAAACAGTCTACCTGAAAAAGAATTCAGAATAATGATAGTAAATATGATCCAAAATCTTGGAAATAGAATAGACAAAATGCAAGAAACATTTAACAAGGACCTAGAAGAACTAAAGATGAAACACACAACGATGAACAACACAATAAATGAAATTAAAAATACTCTATGGGATCAATAGCAGAATAACTGAGGGAGAAGAATGGATAAGTGACCTGGAAGATAAAATAGTGGAAATAACTACTGAGAGCAGAATAAAGAAAAACGAGTGAAATAAAGAGCAGAATAAAGAAAAACGAGTGAAAAGAACTGAGGACAGTCTCAGAGACCTCTGGGACAACATTAAAAAACCAACATTCGAATTATAGGGGTTCCAGAAGAAGAAGAGAAAAAGAAAGGGACTGAGAAAATATTTGAGGAGATTATAGTTGAAAACTTCCCTAATATGGGAGAGGAAATATTTAATCAAGTCCAGGAAGCACAGAGAGGCCCATACAGGATAAATCCAAGGAGAAACACGCCAAGACACATATTAATCAAACTGTCAAAAACTAAATACAAAGAAAACATATTAAAAGCAGCAAGGGAAAAACAACAAATAACACACAAGGGAATCCCCATAAGGTTAACAGCTGATCTCTCAGCAGAAACTCTGCAAGCCAAAAAGGACTGGCAGGACATATTTAAAGTGATGAAGGAGAAAAACCTGCAACCAAGATTACTCTACCCAGCAAGGATCTCATTCAGATTTCATAGAGACATTAAAACCTTTACAGACAAGCAAAAGCTGAGAGAGTTCAGCACCACCAAACCAGCTCTACAACAACTGCTAAAAGAACTTCTCTAGGCGAGAAACACAAGAGAAGGAAAAGACCTACAATAACAAACCCAAAACAATTAAGAAAATGGGAATAGGAACATACATATCGATAATTACCTTAAATGTAAATGGACTAAATGCTCCCACCAAAAGACACAGATTGGCTGAATTGATACAAAAACAAGACTCTTATATATGCTGTCTACAAGAGACCCACTTCAGACCTAGAGACACATACAGACTGAAAGTAAGGGGATGGAAAAAGATATTCCATGCAAATGGAAATCAAACGAAGGATGGAGTAGCAATTCTCATATCAGAGAAAATAGACATTAAAATAAAGACTATTAGAAGAGACAAAGAAGGACACTACATAATGATCAAGGGATCGATCCAAGAAGAAGATATAACAATTGTAAATATTTATGCACCCAACATAGGAGCACCTCAATACATAAGGCAAATACTAACAGCCATAAAAGGGGAAATATACAGCAACACATTCATAGTAGGGGACTTCAACACCCCACTTTCACCAATGGACAGATCATCCAAAATGAAAATAAATAAGGAAACACAAGCTTTAAATGATACATTAAACAAGATGGACTTAATTGATATTTATAGGACACTCCATCCAAAAACAACAGAACACACATTTTTCTCAGGTGCTCATGAACATTCTCCAGGATAAATCATATCTTGGGTCACAAATCAAGCCTTGGTAAATATAAGAAAATTGAAATTGTATCAAGTATCTTTTCCGACCACAACGGCATAAGACTAGATATCAATTACAAGAAAAGATCTGTTAAAAATACAAACACATGGAGGCTAAACAATACACTACTTAATAACGAAGTGATCACTGAAGAAATCAAAGAGGTAATAAAAAAATACCTAGAAACAAATGACAATGGAGACACAACGACCCAAAACCTATGGGATGCAGCAAAAGCAGTTCTAAGGGGGAAGTTTATAGCAATACAAGCCCACCTTAAGAAGCAGGAAACATCTCGAATAAACAACCTAACCTTGCACCTCAAGCAAATAGATAAAGAGGAACAAAAAAACCCCAAAGCTAGCAGAAGGAAAGAAATCATACAAATCAGATCAGAAATAAATGAAAAAGAAATGAAGGAAACAATAGCAAAGATCAATAAAACAAAAGCTGGTTCTTTGAGAAGATAAACAAAATTGATAAACCATTAGCCAGACTCATCAAGAAAAAAAGGGAGAAGACTCAAATCAATAGAATTAGAAATGAAAAAGGAGAAGTAACAACTGATACTGCAGAAATACAAAAGATCATGAGAGATTACTACAAGCAACTCTATGCCAATAAAATGGACAATCTGGAAGAAATGGACAAATTCTTAGAAATGCACAACCTGCCAAGACTGAATCAGGAAGAAATAGAAAATATGAACAGACCAATCACAAGCACTGAAATTGAAACTGTGATTAAAAATCTTCCACAAACAAAAGCCCAGGACCAGATGGCTTCACAGGCGAATTCTATCAAACATTTAGAGAAGAGCTAACACCTATCCTTCTCAAACTCTTCCAAAATATAGCAGAGGGAGGAACACTCCCAAATTCCTTCTACGAGGCCACCATCACCTTGATACCAAAACCAGACAAGGATGTCACAAAGAAAGAAAACTACAGGCCAATATCACTGATGAACATAGATGTAAAAATCCTCAACAAAATACTAGCAAACAGAATCTAACAGCACATTAAACGGATCATACACCATGATCAAGTGGGGTTTATTCCAGGAATGCAAGGATTCTTCAATATACGCAAATCAATCAATGTGATAAACCATATTAACAAATTGAAGGAGAAAAACCATATGATCATCTCAATAGATGCAGATAAAGCTTTCGACCAAATTCAACACCCATTTATGATAAAAACCCTGCAGAAAGTAGGCATAGAGGGAACTTTCCTCAACATAATAAAGACCATATATGACAAGTTCACAGCCAACATCGTCCTCAATGGTGAAAAACTGAAAGCATTTCCACTAAGATCAGGAACAAGACAAGGTTGCCCACTCTCACCACTCTTATTCAACATAATTTTGGAAGTCTTAGCCACAGCAATCAAAGAAAAGGAAATAAAAGGAATCCGAAACGGAAAAGAAGAAGTAAAGCTGTTACTGTTTGCAAATGACATGATAGTATACATAGAGAATCCTAAAGAGGCTACCAGAAATCTACTAGAGCTAATTAATGCATTTGGTAAAGTAGCAGGATACAAAATTAATGCACAGAAATCTCTGGCATTCCTATATACTAATGATGAAAAATCTGACAGTGAAATGAAGAAAACACTCCCATTTACCATTGCAACAAAAAGAATAAAATATCTAGGAATAAACCTACCTAAGGAGACAAAAGACCTGTATGCAGAAAATTATAAGACACTGATGAAAGAAATTAAAGATGATACAAATAGACAGAGAGATATACCATGTTCTTGGATTCGAAGAATCAACATTGTGAAAATGACTATTCTACCCAAAGCAATCTATAGATTCAATGCAATCCCTATCAAACTACCACTGGCATTTTTCACAGAACTAGAACAAAAAATTTCACAATTTGTACGGAAACACAAAAGACCCCAAATAGCCAAAGCAATCTTGAGAATGAAAAACGGAGCTGGAGGAATCAGGCTCCCTGACTTCAGACTATACTACAAAGCTACAGTAATCAAGACAGTATGGTACTGGCAGAAAAACAAAGATAGATCAATGGAACAGGATAGAAAGCCCAGAGATAAACCCACGCACATATGGTCACCTTATCTTTGATAAAGGAGGCAGGAATGTACAGTGGAGAAAGGACAGCCTCTTCAATAAGTGGTGCTGGGGAAACTGGACAGGTACATGTAAAAGTATGAGATTAGATCACTCCCTAACACCATACACAAAAATAAGCTCAAAATGGATTAAAGACCTAAAGGTAAGGCCAGAAACTATCAAACTCTTAGAGGAAAACATAGGCAGAACACTCTATGACATAAATCACAGCAAGATCCTTTTTGGCCCACCTCCTAGAGAAATGGAAATAAAAACAAAAATAAACAAATGGGACCTAATGAAACTTCAAAGCTTTTGCACAGCAAAGGAAACCATAAACAAGACCAAAAGACAACCCTCAGAATGGGAGAAAATATTTGCAAATGAAGCAAAAGGATTAATTTCCAAAATTTACAAGCAGCTCATGCAGCTCAATAACAAAAAAACAAACAACCCAATCCAAAAATGGGCAGAAGACCTAAATAGACACTTCTCCAAAGAAGATATACAGACTGCCAACAAACACATGGAAGAATGCTCAACATCACTAATCATTAGAGAAATGCAAATCAAAACTACAATGATATATCATCTCACACCAGTCAGAATGGCCATCATCAAAAAATCTAGAAACAATAAATGCTGGAGAGGGTGTGGAGAAAAGGGAACACTCTTGCACTGCTGGTGGGAATGTGAATTGCTTCAGCCACTATGGAGAACAGTATGGAGGTTCCTTAAAAAACTACAAATTGAACTACCATATGACCCAGCAATCCCACTACTGGGCATATACCCTGAGAAAACCAAAATTCAAAAAGAGTCATGTACCAAAATGTTCATTGCAGCTCTATTTACAATAGCCCGGAGATGGAAACAACCTAAGTACCCATCATCGGATGAATGGATAAAGAAGATGTAGCACATATATACAATGGAATATTACTTAGCCATAAAAAGCAATGAAATTGAGCTATTTGTAATGAGGTGGATAGACCTAGAATCTGTCATACAGAGTGAAGTAAGAAAGAGAAAGACAAATACCGTATGCTAACACATATATATGGAATTTAAGGGAAAAAATGTCATGAAGAACCTAGGGGTAAACAGGAATAAAGACACAGACCTACTGGAGAACGGACTTGAGGATATGGGGAGGGGGAAGGGTGAGCTGTGACAGGGCGAGAGAGAGGCATGGACGTATATACACTAACAAACGTAAGGTAGATAGCTAGTGGGAAGCAGCCACATGGCACAGGGATATCGGCTCGGTGCTTTGTGACGGCCTGGAGGGCTGGGATAGGGAGGGTGGGAGGGAAGGAGACGCAAGAGGGAAGAGATATGGGAACATATGTATATGTATAACTGATTCACTTTGTTATAAAGCAGAAATTAACACACCATTGTAAAGCAATTACACCCCAATAAAGATGTTAAAAAAAAACTAATTGAAATATTAAATTTGATTTCATTAAAAATATTAGCCATTCCTTCAAAAAAAAAAAAAAAGAAACAAGAAATATCCTCAATAACCGATCTAACTTTACATCTAAAGGAACTAGAAAAAGAAGAACAAATGAAGCCTAAATTAGAAGAAGGAAGGAAATAATAAAGATCAGCGCAAGAATAAATGAGAGACTGAAAAAACTTTTTAAATCAATGAAACTAAGAGCTGTTTCTTTAAAAAGATAAACATAATCAACAAACCTTTGATTAACCAAGAAAAAAAAGGACTCCAATAAATAAAATCATGGATGAAAGAGGAGAAGCAGCAACTGACAACACAGAAATACAAAGGATCATAAGAGATTATTATGAACAATTATATGCCAAAAAAATGGACAACCTGGAAGAAATGCATAAATTCCTAGAAACACAATCTTCCAAGACTGAATCATGAAGAAACTGAAAATCTGAACAGACCAATTACTAGTAAGGACATTGAAACAGTTACCAAAATCTCCCAGTAAACAAAAGCCCAAGACCAAATGGCTTCACTGGCAAATTCCACAAAACATTCAAAGAAGATTTAATACTTATCCTTCTCAAACTTTCCAAAAAAAGTGAAAGGAGGGAATCCTTCCAAACACATTTTACAAAGCCAACATTACCCTGGTACCAAAACCAGACAAGAACACCACAAAAAAAGTTACAGGCCAATATCCTTAATGAACATAGGTACAAAATCTTCAACAAAATATTAGGAAACAAATAAAACAATGCATTAAAAGGATTATACATCACAATCACATTGGATTTATTTCAGGGATGTAAGAACTGTTAAACCCCCACAAATAAACCAACACGATACATCACATTAACAACATGAAGGATAAAAATCATATGATCATCTCAATAGATGCAGAAAAGCCTTTTGACAAAATTCAACATCTATGTATGATAAAACTTCTCAAAAAAGTGGGTCTAGAGGTACCTCAACATAATAAAGGCTATATATGACAAATCCACAGCTAACATTATACTCAAAGGTGAAAAGCTGAAAGTTTTTCCTTAAGATCAGGAACAAGGCAAGGAAGACCTCTCTCACCACTTTCATGCAACATAGTATTGGAAGTCCTAGCTAGAGCAATTAGGCAGGAAAAATAATAAAAGGAATCCGAACTGGAAATGAAGAGGTAAAACCGTCACTATTTGCAGATGAGATGAAACTATATATAGAAAACCCTAAAGATTCCACCAGGGGCTTCCCTGGTGGTGCAGTGGTTGAGAGTCTGCCTACTAATGCAGGGGACATGGGTTCGTGCCCCAGTACGGGAAGATCCCACATGCCGCGGAGCGGCTGGGCCTGTGAGCCATGGCTGCTGGGCCTGCGCATCCAGAGCCTGTGCTCCGCAATGGGAGAGGCCACAACAGTGAGAGGCCCGCGTACCACAAAAGAAAAAAAAGATTCCACCAAAAACTTCTTAGAACTAATAAATGAGTTCATTAAATTCCAGGATAAAAAATCAATATACATAAATCTATGGTGTTTTTATACACTAATAATGAAGTATCAGAAAGAGAAAACAATCCCGTTTAAAATCATATCAAAAAGAATGAAATACCTATGGATAAAGTTAACCAAGGTGGTGAAAGACCTGTGTACTGAAAACTATAAGACACTGATGAAAAAAATAGAAGACACAAATAAATGAAAATATATTCTGTGTTCATCAATTGGAATAATTAATATTATTAAAATATCCATATTACCCAAAGCAACCTACAGATTCAGTGGAATCCCTATCAAAATTCCAATGGCATATTTCACAGAACTAGAACAAATAATTCTAAAATTTTATGGAATCACAAAAGATCACAAATAGCCAAAACAACCTTGAGAAAGAAGAAAAAATCTGGAGGTATCATTCCCTGATTTCAAACTATACTACAAGCCTATAGTAATCAAAACAGTATTGTACTGGCACAAAAACAGATACACAGATCAGTGGAACAGAATTGAGAGCCCATAAATAAACCCATACATACATACAATTCATGTATGACAAAGGAGCAAAGAACATACAAGGGAGAAAGGATAAACTCTTCAATAAATGGTGTTGAGAAAACTGGACAACAACACAAAAAAGAATGAAAGAAGACAACTATATTACACTATACACAAAAATTAATCCAAAATGGGTAATGAATCTAAGACCTGAAACTACAAATTCTCAAAAGAAAACATAAGCAGTGACATTGGTCCCAGTGATGCTTTTGTGGATCTGACTTTAAAGGCAAGGAAAACAAAGTACAAATAAACAAATGGGACTACATCCAACAAAAAATTTCTGCACAGAGAAGGAAACCATTGTCAAAAAAAGAAAAGGTAACTTACTGAATGGGAGAAGATACTTGCAAATCATATATCCAATAAGGGTTAATATTCAAAATATATAAAGAACTCATACAACTCAACAAGATAAAAACAAACAACCAGATTAAAAAATGAGCAGAGGATCTGAATAGACACTTTTGCAAAGAAGACATACAGATGGCCAACCGGCACATGAAACTATGTTCAACATCACTAATTATTAGGGAAATACAAATCAAAACCACAATGATATGTGACCTCTCACTTGTCAGAGTAGCTATTATCAAAAACACAAGAAATAACAATGTTGGATAGGATACGGAGAAAAGAGAACCCTCATAAACTGTTGGTTGTACTGTAAATTGGTGTAGCCACTATGGAAAACAGTATGGAGGTTCCTCAAAAAATTAAGAATAGAGTTACCAGCTATACCACTTCCAGGTATTTGTCTGAAGAACACGAAACCAGTAATTTGAAGAGATATATGAAGCTCTATGTTCACTGCAGCATTATTTACAGTAGCTAAGATATGGAAACAACCTTAAGTGTCCACCAATGAATGAACGGATAAAGAAAATGTGGTATAAATATACAATGGACTACCACTCAGCCATAAAAAAGAATGAAATTCTGCCATTTGAAACAACATGAATGGACCTTGAAAGTACAGTGCTAAGCAAAATAAATCAGAGAAAGACAATACTGTATGACTTCACTCATATGTGGAATCTAAAACAAATAAGTGAACAAACAAAATAAAATAAAAACAAAGATACAGAGAACAGGTTAGTGGTTACCAGGGGGTGAGGGGATTAGAGGGTGGGCAAAATGAGTGAAGGGGGTCAACTGTACGGTGATAGATGGCAGCTAGGCTTGTGGTGGTGACCACTTTGTAGCATACACAGATGTCAAATTATAATGCTGTAACACCTGAAACTTAGAAAAAGAGAAGAGCAGAGAGGCAAGGGAAGAAGAGTGAGTTGAGGGAATTCTGAAGCAACCTATCAAATCAGCAGCAGTTACTGAGCCCTGTATGCCTTCACACAATGCTTTGTGCTGAAAGTATATTGAAGTGTGAGACATGTGCTCTAGAACTCAGAGGGGACTAGACATGGATCCATAAAATGATCGAGAAACCATCCTAGGCAGGATGTAAATCATGACCAAGTCGTGTGGGACCACTGGGAAATTCATGAACTACAAATCAGCAGAGGGAGGGCGTCTGGGGAACTTGAAAGAAGGGAGTGACACTTGAGCAGGATTCTGAAGAAGAATTTGAATTAGCTGAGGAGAAGAAATGCAGTGGGGGAGACATTCCTAGTTTGGGTAGAAAAGGAACAAAAACTTGAAGGGGTAATTGAGTGCAGAATGTTCATGTGACAAGAAGGAAGTAAAGTATAGAAAGAGTGGAGAAGGGGTTCATAAGAGTCAAGCCACAGAAGATCTTGTAAGCTGATAGGTTCGTTTGATTTCATGTTTGGGGAAATACAAAGCCTTATTAGTAAATCTATCAATTTAGCTGCTATAAGGGCCAGGACTAGAATGAGGCAAGTGAGGTGAAAGAGGCACTTGCCTCTATTGCAAAATTTAAGAAGGCACAAAAAACTCAGTAATCAATATTCTAATGCAGCATTTAAAAGACAAATCAATGTACAAAAAGTCCATGATAAGCAAAATATCTAGGGTTTTTTTGTTGTTTATTTACTTATTTATGGCTGTGTTGGGTCTTCATTTCCGTGCGAGGGCTTTCTCTAGTTGTGGCGAGCGAGGGCCACTCTTCATCGCGGTGCGCGGGCCTCTCACTATTGCAGCCTCTCTTGTTGCGGAGCACAGGCTCCAGACGCGCAGGCTCAGTAATTGTGGCTCACGGGCCCAGTTGTTCCGCGGCATGTAGGGATCCTCCCAGACCAGGGCTCGAACCCGTGTCCCCTGCATTGGCAGGCAGATTCTCAACCACTGTGCCACCAGGGAAGCCCTCAAGGTTTTAAATAAAGGCAGAATCAGTAACAGTGGCACACTGAGCCATATTAAAGCCTGAGACAAAGGCAAAAATAAGTAATATCTTGTCCTCTTTTTGGAAACTCAGAACATGTATTAGCATATTAAAGGCTTTGAAAAATACTGCAGAAAAGAACCCTATTAAACTTTGCTTAATCCTACAGATTCCGAACATACTTAACCACCCAACAATTTTGCAAGCAACGTCTCTTATCACTGTAGAATATTTTTCAGGGAAGGTCAGTATAGTCTAACTTTTTTTTAAACTGGTAATGAAACCGAGGCATTGAGAGTTGGCAAGATCTTTCTAGTTAACTAGGAGTAAATCAATGAAAAATGTTATAGATGTATGAGTTCTTTTCTTCATTAATAAGTGTGTTATTAATGAACAGTTTTTAATTTTTCTTTAACTATTTTTTACAGACTTTAAGTCATTATACCTCTTGATTCATTGAGAACCATCTGTGAAATACGGCTGTATAAATCGTGAGTGGTTGGGTTAAACCCATGCTGACTTCAAGGCAAAATATTACCTTTAGTTTCTGCTTACTGTATTGGGAAATGAACACCTAAAAACCTGATCTTGCTGCAAGTAAGAGTTATAAAATCTGGACAAAATATAAAAACAACTACCCGAGACTCTAGAGATGGAACAAAAGCAGGCAGTTTTTGGAGGAGAGTTGAGATCTGCTGCATGGAAAACAATAACATCCCCTTCTTGTGACTTTCTTCTGAAAGCAGTAACTTGAAGATGGATCAATAGTAAGTATACAGTCTAAACAACAGGAAAAAAAGTCAACACAACCTCTTGGATATATGGAACAATTTCAAAAGGTCTAACATATGTGTAAATGTAATTAAAGACAAAGAAGAGAGAGAAAAGGGAGCAGAAAAAATATTTGAAGAAATAATGTCCAAAAACTTCCAAAATTTGGTAAAGGATTTAAATTTACAAATTCTGTAGTTTCATGAACCCCAAACAGGATAAATTTGAAGAGGCACATGAGGTTCAAACAGTTGAAAAACAAAGATAAAGAGAAAATCATGAAGTATGATTTCTGAGAAAAATGACACATAACGTTCAACAATTATTTGAATGATCACAACTTCTCATCGGAAACCAAGGAGGCCAGCATACAGTGAAACATCTTTACAGCACTGACAGGTTAAAAAAAACCTGTTGACTATGAATTTTGTATCCCACAAAAAATACTTTTCAAGAATGAAGGTGAAATAAAGATACTTTCAAATAGTGGAAAACTAAGGGTACTACCACACTTGCACTATAAGAAATGTTGCAGTGAGTTCTATAGGCTGAAGGAAAATAATACCACAAGAAAAATCAGGAAAGAGTAAATATAGAGATGTAGGTACAAGACTATTTCTTCTCTTAAGTCCTTTATAATACAGATGGCTATTTAAAGAAAAAATTTTAACATTGCCTTACAGACTTTACTATGAACGTAGATGTAATACATATGACAACTACAACATAAAGCATGGTGGGGGCATAAATGAATGGACCTTTACAATTGCAAGGAATATAGATAGATAGACGAAGTGATATAAGGTTAACTCTAAGTTACTAAGTCTAAGATTAATTCTAGGACCATGAAAAGCTAAGGAGGAATATGTAATCCCTAAAACATTAACTAAAAATATAACACAAAGAAATATAGCTAAAAATCCAATATATAACATTAAAATGGATTTCTAAAATGTATATAAACAAGGCAAAAAAAGGATAATAGAGGAACAGTGAACAGAGGGAACAAATCAAATAAATAATAAATTGGTAGACCTAAATCCAATCATCATAATAATTTCATTAAATGCTAATGGACTAAACATACCAAAAATTATCAGACTAGATTTTTTTAAAGGCAAGATTAAACCTATGTTGCCTACAAGAGGCTTTTTTTTTTTTTTTTTTTTTTTTTTGCGGTACGCGGGCCTCTCACTGTTGTGGCCTCTCCCGTTGCGGAGCACAGGCTCCGGACGCGCAGGCTCAGCGGCCATGGCTCATGGGCCCAGCCGCTCCGCGGCACGTGGTATCTTCCCAGACCAGGGCACAAACCCGTGTCCCCTGCATCGGCAGGCGGACTCTCAACCACTGTGCAAGAGGCATATTTTAAATATAAAGACACAGAAAGACTGAAAGCAATACATGGGAAAAGATATAGCATGTAAAAGCCAGCTTAAGAAAGCTGGAATGGATATATTTAAATCAGATAAAACAGACTCTCAGATAAAGAGTAGAGTATTGTCAAATATGAAGAGATGTATTTCATAATGTTAATGTTATCTATTAGCTTTTTAGCTTAATTAATTGAGAAGATATAACAATAAAACATACATATGTATATATATACACACACACACAAAGTGCCTCAAAATACAAGAAGCAGAAACTGATGGACTTAGAAATAAACAACCTCATAATTATAAAAGGAAAATTTAACATTCTCTCAGTAATTTATGGAATAACTAGTCCAAAAAATCACTTAAAAAAGTAGAACCTGGGGCTTCCCTGGTGGCGCAGTGGTTGAGAGTCCACCTGCCGATGCAGGGGACACGGGTTCGTGCCCCGGTCCGGGAAGATCCCACATGCTGTGGAGCAGCTAGGCCCATAAGCCATGGCCGCTGAGCCAGCACGTTCGGAGCCTGTGCTCCGCAACGAGAGAGGCCACGACAGTGAGAGGCCCACATAACGCAAAAAAAAAAAAAAAAGTAGAACCTGTTTTTGATCATTTTCGTTTAATTTGTACTTGTAAAACACTATAGTCGACAATGGCAGAATACACATTCTTTTCAAATGCACATGATCATTTACAAGCATAGAACATGTTAGGTCATAACAACAGTTTTAATAAATTTAAAAGGATTCAATCCATACAAAGTATGTTCTTACCACAATGGAAGCAAATTATAAATCAATAACTAAATAAAACATTTCTAAGCAGTCCAAGGCCAAAGAAGAAAACATAAAGGAAATAAAATATTTGAACTGAATGATAATGGATATACAAGATACCAAAACTTGTGGAGATACAGTAAAGCAGTGCTTATAGGGAAATTTATAGCATCAAATACTTAGAAAATAAGAAATCTAAAATTCTACTTTTTAAAATTAGGAAAAGTAGAGCTTCCCTGGTGGCACAGTGGTTGAGAGTCTGCCTGCCTATGCAGGGGACGTGGGTTCGTGCCCCGGTCCGGGAAGATCCCACATGCCGTGGAGCGGCTGGGCCTGTGAGCCATGGCCGCTGAGCCTGCGCGTCCAGAGCCTGTGCTCCGCAACGGGAGAGGCCACAACACTGAGAGGCCCACGTACCGAACAAAAAAAAAAAAAAAAAATTAGGAAAAGTAAATTAGAGTTCAAAACAGAATCCAGAATTTATAAAACAGTGCCATTTACAATAGCATCCAAAAATGGACTACTTTGATATAAATTCTACAAAATATGTACAGGATTTGTATGCAGGAAACTACAAAACACTGATAAAAGAAATCAAGTAAGATCTAAATCAATATTTATGGATTGGAAGACTCAATCTTATTAAGATATCAATTCTCTCCAGATTGAGCTCTAGTTACAGTGAAATACAAATAAAAATATAAAAAAGGGTTTTTTTGTAGAGAATAATAAGCTGATGCTAAAATTTATATGGAAAGGCAAGTGATTTACAATAGCCAGAATAATTTTGAAAAAGAAAACAAAGTTGGAGTATCCCACTGCTTGATATTGAAACTTATAAATCTAAAGTTATCAAGACAGTGTGGTATTGGTAAAAAGATAGACACACAGAGCAGTGAAACAGAATAGAAAGTGCAGAAATAGAACCCACAAATACAGTCAACAGGTTCTTGGCAAATATACAAAACAAATCAATGGAGAAGAGAGCCTTTTCAACAAATGGGGTCTGAGCAATTTGATATTCATATGTGAAAGAGTTCATCTCAACTCATATCTCACATCTGACAAAAAATTAACTCAGAATGGATTACAGACCTACATGAAAAACATAAAACTACAAAACGTCTAGAAAAAAAGTAATGATGCAGCCACTTTGGAAAAACAGTTTGACAGTTTCTTCTTTTTCTAAAAAATAAAACCGTTTAAACTAAAAAAACAAAAACAAAAACGTTCACCCATTTCAGTTTCAGAAACAGTTTCCTGTAAACATATGCATATCATAATCCAACAATCCCTCTCCTATGCAGTTACCCAAGAGAAATTAAATTTGTGTTTGTACAAAAATCTATAGATAAATGTTTATAACAGCTTTATTTATAATCGCCAAAAACTAGCAACCGTTCAAATATCCATCAACATGTGAAAGGATAAATAAAATGTATATATTTTGGCAAATTTAATGCAATATTACTTCGCAATAATAGGGAATGAATAGGGATCCACACAGTAACACAGATGAGTCTCATGACTGCTGTGTTATGCCCAGTGAAGGAACCAACACATACTAGAGTATACACTGTATGATTCCATTTAGGTAAAATACAAACTAACCTGTAGTGAGGAAAATCACATCAGTGGTTGTCTGTGACTAGTGGTGAAGGGAAGAATGGACTGCAAAGAAGCATAAGGAATCTTTTATGAGGATGAGGAAATATTCTGTATCTTGATTACAGTTGCAGTTTCACTGATGTATATGACTGTCAAACTCATCATATATACACTTGAAACAGATGCAATTTGTTGTAAATAATTTCTTATCAAGTTGATAAGGAAAAGATATCTCTACTATCAATTTGCTTTCTTATGTTCTTCTTTCTCCTAAAAATGAATGAAAAAAGTTTGTCTAATAAAGTGATTTACATAATCAAGTCACTGATATATCATCTTTCTAGAGCCTCTTCTCCTCTATCACAGTTTCTCCATCTTTTTTCCTTCACTAGTTCCCTTGAATGCAAGTAGTACAAGTGTTTTGCAGCACTAACCCCACTTCTGTAGACAGAAGTTCCATAGCTGTTGTCCAGAATCCGGTGCTCCAGGAGGTACAGCTTTCCCTGGAACTGAGCTAAGCCTCTTGAGTCCTGCATTTTTCCATCCACACACATCCAGGTGTTACTGGCTCAGACCCAGAACCCAATGCAACTGAATTACTGATGCCTTGAGAGATCCTAGGCAGGGCTGGATTGATTTCCATAAACCAATTGGAACTGTAGGCCAGGTTGGCCCAGGAAAACTTATCAACCAGGAATTTTGTCAATGCCTAGCGCTTAGAGTCAGAAACTTTGAAGGGCTTAGAGAACACCTAGTCTAAACCCTGGCTTCCATTCAACCTGACCTTCCCCAAGTCATCTTCCAGCCTCTTCTTTTTCTTTTTTTAATTTTTATTTATTTAACATCTTTATTGGAGTATAACTGCTTTACAATGGTGTGTTAGTTTCTGCTTTATAACAAAGTGAATCAGCTATACATATACATATACCCCCATATCTCCTCTCTCTTGCGTCTCCCTCCCACCTTCCCTATCCTATCCCTCTAGGTGGTCACAAAGCACCGAGCTGATCTCCCTGTGCTTTGCGGCTGCTTCCCACTAGTTATCTATTTACATTTGGTAGTATATATAAGTATATGCCACTCTCTCACTTCGTCCCAGTTTACCCTTCCCCCTCCCCGTGCCCTCAAGTCCATTCTCTACATCAGCATCTTTATTCCTGTCCTGCCCCTAGGTTCTTCAGAACCATTTTTTTTAGATTTCATGTATATATGTTAGCGTACGGTATTTATTTTTCTCTTTCTGACTTACTTCACTCTGTATGACAGTCTCAGGTCTATCCACCTCACTACAAATAACTCAATTTCGTTTCTTTTTATGGCTGAGGAATATTCCATTGTATATATGTGCCACATCTTCTTTATCCATTCATCTGTCGATGGACACTCAGGTTGCTTCCATGTCTTGGCTATTGTAAATAGTGCTGCAATGAACATTGTGGTACATGACTCTTTTTGAATTATGGATTTCTCAGGGAATATGCCTAGTAGTGGGATTGCTGGGTCGTATGGTAGTTCTATTTGTAGTTTTCTAAGGAACCTCCATACTGTTCTCCATAGTCCATCCTCATCTTGAATGCTCCAGTGATGGGGAATTCACAGCCAGGTTCTTTGTCTTCCTTATAGTTAATCAAATCTCTCTCCCTTGAGGTTTACCCTTTGGTTCATTTCTGGCCTCTCCTCCCCCAGTCCATGGGGTGCCCATAATCCTCATCCCAACCCCCAGTTGCCCACAGCCCCTGCTGCACGTCTAAACAATCCCCACCAGAGGGCACTCCAAGCATTGCCCAGTCTCTCCCCTCTGTCGGCTCCTCCTCTGCTTCCATTTCTTTGCCCTGCTGCAGGCCGACCCTGTGACAAAGGGTCAACCAAAGTAACCCCTGCCAAGAGATATTTAACCGAGTGTCATTTCAGGTCACTTGGTGCTTTAACCCAACTAGAAGAAGGTAAATACCTAGACTTGCTGGGTTATAGGGTAACCTAAGTTTAACATTTTCAGGAACATTTCAGGAACTGCCAAACTGTTTTCCAAACATGCTGCACCATTTTGTATCCCTACCAGCAATGTATAAGGGTTCTGATTTCTTCACATCCTCATCAACCCTCATTATTATCTGTCTTTTTGATTATAGCCGTTCTAGTGTGTGCGAAATGGCTTCTAATTGTGGTTTTGATCTGCATTTCCCTAATGACTAATAATGTTGAGCATCTTTTTATGTCCTTATTGGACATTTGTGTATCTTTTTTAAAGAAATGTTTATTCAAATCCTTTGTCCATTTTTAATTGGGTTATCTGTCTTTTTATTATTGAGTTGTAAGAGTTCTTTATATATTCTGGATATAAGTCCATTATCAGGTATGATTGGCAAATATTTTATCCCAGTCTGTGGGTTGCCTTTTTACTTCCTTTGTGGTGCCCTTTGAGGTACAAAAGGTTTTAATTTTGGGGCTTCCCTGGTGGCGCAGTGGTTGAGAGTCCGCCTGCCGATGCAGGGGACGCAGGTTCGTGCCCCCGTCCGGGAGGATCCCACATGCCACGGAGCGGCTGGGCCCGTGAGCCAGGGCCGCTGAGCCTGCGCGTCCGGAGCCTGTGCTCCGCAACGGGAGAGGCCACAACAGTGAGAGGCCCACGTACCACAAAAAAAAAAAAAAAAAAAGGTTTTAATTTTGATAAAGTTCAACTTGCCAATCTTCTCTTTTATTGCTTGCGCTTTTGGCATCATGTCTAAGAAATCATTGCCTAATCCAACATCATAAAGATTTATTCCTATGTTTGCTCCATTGGGTTTTATAATTTAAGCTCTTACATTTAGCTTTATGACTCACTGTGAGTTAATTTTTGTTCATTGTGTAAGATAGGGACTCAAATCCATTCTCCTGCATGTGGATATCCAATTATCTCAATATAACTTAGCTTCATGAATGAAAAATTTGATAGGACGTGTCTTCAGCAATCACCAGGCATCTGGGTTTTTCTTACAGTTTTTATAGGCTAAAGGAAAATGATGAATCTATCAAATAGTACAGGGCAGAAAAAATCTGCTTTTACCTAACATATTTCTATGCCTTTTAGGGTGGAGAGTGCATTAGAACTGTTGATAAAGTGTGGTGGTGTTTCAGCTACATGAGGCTCTGCTAATACTTCTGCTAGTTGCCAAGTGGGGGATGGAGATGGTTAGAGCATTCCTAGCACCTATAAATTTGGGAAGAGTAATGCCTCATATGTCAGGGAAGAGTAGACTTCAGTTGCATTGAGAAGACCAGATAAGGATTAGATAGAGCCCCCAGAGTCCAAATGACTACTGTACAGAAGGCTACAAGGCTCATTTTCATCCCTTAAATTTTTCTATCTCAAATTTTCAATAAAATATATTGAGAGTTTTGTCCATATTTAAAATTCATCTCTAGTTTCATAATGGACATAATGAGGGCCCAGTTTATGTGACTGCCCCTGTGAACCCTTCCCAGACTCCTCACAAATACCATCTCACTATTTTCTATTCTCCCCTTCTGGGTTTTGTTTTGTTTTGTTTTTTAATTTCTTCTGCTTTTACTGCACTATTTTGGGATTGAGTAGTTTTTTGTGATTGTTTTTCTTTTCCACTATTAGTTTATTATTTATATCTCTTTTTTAAATTGTTGCCCTAGAGTTTGTACAATATATATATCTTTAACTTAACACAGTTTACATTTATATTTATACCTCTCTCTGGATAGTTTAAGAATCTTACATTATTGAAAATGAATTAATGCATTAATGAATTAACAAAATTTAATGGATTTTTATGGTATTTGCTTTCTAGTTAGTGCTGAAAAATGCACCCCAAAAGGATCCTCTTCTCTAAGGCCTCTGGAGTAACGGAAAACAAAGACCATTACAAGGGAAAACCCTGATGGATGCTGACTCCTCTGGCTGCTCTCCCTCCCCACTGGCCTCACGGAACTTGGATGCTGCCATACGCTTCTCAGAACAATTCCTTCACCTCTTTTTCACAAGTGTCACTTCTGCACAGACTTAAAACCATCTTTATGAGGTGAGCGGACAGAAATACAATAAAATTATTTATCGTGAGGCACAGCCATATGGCTTGTGTTTAAAGAAACTCAGCTTCTTCCCTTATAAAAAAGGAGCTCGAAGAAGAGCTTATTTTCTCTCTCAGAGGAATTTTTTTTCCCTGCGAGGATAAGGAAAGGATCTGGCTTATGCAGACCTGGACACAAGGGAAAGAGAAGAAACTACTCTGTCACGAGAGGCCACCCTCTCCCATGGCCCCCTGCCTCACTTCACTGAAGATCTTCTGCCACCGCAGCCCATTCCTCCCACATAAGTCCCCACCTTCCTCCACTTTCTCTCTCTGTTCCCCTCCTCCTCCCAGCCAGGCTGCCACGTGGGAGAGGATACCGGATATCCTTCACTTAGACTCTGACTACAGTGAGCAAAGCCAAGCCCTGCACCCACAAAGGTTAGAACAAAAGGAACTAACACAGCTTAGTACATACTTTAACCTTCCCCAAAAACATATTTCACTCATCCAAATCCCAAGCTATGGTTAGTGGGAAGAAATAAGACACAGGTAACACAGAACCTTTTAAGATCAAGGCTCAGTGGACTTACAGAGAGAAAAAGCAAATCTCTTATTTAGAAATTAAATCCATTCAATGGCTATTAAATCATCCAAGCACCCACATTACCAGGTGGCACCATGCCTCTTTCTTTTATCATGAGACAGTATAGATGCTTTAAAACAATCAGCAGCCTTCTCTAGAAGGATTCGCCTTACATTTATTGCTACTCTGCTTATTTGCCATGCCCGGACCTCAGCCCACAGCCTGTTAGAGAATCAAAAAGGCAGGCAAGAATGGAAACGACTCTTCACAAGTCCATTCTTTCACATGCCAAGAGCTTTCTCTTCGTGAGACTGCCATGAGGTTACCACAAGAAGTCAAGATGGCTATTGCGAGGGCTTCCGGGAAGATGGCGGAAGAGTAAGACGCGGAGATCACCTTCCTCCCCACAGATACACCAGAAATACATCTACACGTGGAACAACTCCTACAGAACACCTACTGAACGCTGGCAGAAGACCTCAGACCTCCCAAAAGGCAAGAAACCCCCCACGTATCTGGGTAGGGCAAAAGAAAAAAGAATAAAGGTAGACAGAAGGATAGGGACGGGACCTGCACCAGTGGGTGGGAGCTATGAAGGAGGAAAGGTTTCTAAATACTAGGAAGCCCCTTTGCAGGCGGAGACTGGGAGGCGGAGGGGGGAGCTTCGCAGCCGCGGAGGAGAGCACAGCAACAGGGGTGCGGAGGGCAAAGCGGGGAGATTCCCGCACAGAGCATCAGGGCCAACCGGCACTCACCAGTCCAAGACGCTTGTCTGCTGCCCCGCTGCGGCGGGCAGGGCTGCGAGCTGAGGCTCGGGCTTCGGTCAGAGGCAGGGAGAGGACTGGGGTTGGCGGCGTGAGCACAGCCTGCAGGGGTTTAGTGCGCCAGGGCTGGCCGGGAGGGAGTCCGCGTAAAAGTCTGGAGCTGCTGAAGAGGCAAGAGACTTTTTCTTGCCTCTTTGTTTCCTGGCGCGCAAGGAGAGGGGATTAGGAGCACCGCTTAAAGGAGCTCCAGAGACGGGCGCGAGCCGCGGCTAAAAGCGCGGACCCCAGAGACAGGCATGAGACGCTAAGGCTGCTGCTGCCGCCGCCACCAAGAAGCCTGTGTGCGAGCACAGGTTACTATCCACACCCCCCCTTCCGGGGAGCCTGTGCAGCCCACCACAGCCAGCGTCCCGGGATCCAGGGACAACTTCCCCGGGAGAACGCACGGCACGCCTCAGGCTCGTGCAACGTCACGCCGGCCTCTGACGCAGCAGGCACGCACCGCACTCCGTGCCCCTCCCTCCCCCGGCCTGAGTGAGCCAGAGCCCCCGAATCAGCGACTCCTTTAACCCCGTCCTGTCTGAGCAAAAAACAGACGCCCTCCAGCTACCTACACGCAGAGGCGGGCCAAATCCAAAGCTGAGACCCTGGGAGCTGTGAGAACAAAGAGGAGAAAGGGAAATCTCTCCCAGCAGCCTCAGAGCAGCGGATTAAAGCTCCACAATCAACTTGATATACCCTGCATCTGTGGAATACATGAATAGACAAAGAATCATCCCAAATTAAGGAGGTGGACTTTGAGAGCAAGATTTATGATTTTTTTCCCCTTTTCCTTTTTTTGTGAGTGTGTATGTGTATGCTTCTGTGTGAGATTTTGTCTATAGAGCTTTGCTTCCTTTGTCCTAGGGCACTATCCGTCCGTTTTTTTTTTTTTTCTTTTCTCTTAATAATTATTTTTTTATTTTAATAACTTTATTATATTTTAACCTTACTTTATTTTATTTTACTCTATCTTCTTTCTTTCTTTTAACCTTCCTTTCCTCCATCCTTCCTTCCTCCCTCCTTCCCTCCCTTTCTTTCTTTCTTTCTACTTCTACTAATTCTTCCTTTCTACATTTTCTCCCTTTTATTCTGAGCCATGTGGATGAAAGGCTCTTGATGCTGCAGCCAGGAGTCAGTGCTATACCTCTGAGGTGGGAGAGCCAACTTCAGGAGACTGGTCCACAAGAGACCTCCCAGCTCCACATAATATCAAACGGCGATAATCTTCCAGAGATCTCCATCTCAACACCAGCACCCAGCTTCACTCAACGACCAGCAAGCTACAGTGCTGAACATCCTATGCCAAACAACTAGCAAGACAGGAACACAACCCCACCCATTAGCAGAGAGGCTGCCTAAAATCATAAGTCCACAGACACCCCAAAACACACCACCAGACGTGGACCTCCCCACCAGAAAGACAAGATCCAGCTTCATCCACCAGAACACAGGCACTAGTCCCCTCCACCAGGAAGCCTACACAACCCACTGAACCAACCTTAGCCACTGGGGACAGACACCAGAAACTACGAACCTGCAGCCTGCAAAAACGAGACCCCAAACACAGTAAGATAAGCAAAATGAGAAGACAGAAAAACACACAGCAGATGAAGGAGCAAGATAAAAACCCACCAGACCTAACAAATGAAGAGGAAACAAACAGTCTACTTGAAAAAGAGTTCAGAATAATGATAGTAAAGATGATCCAAAATCTTGGAAATAGAATAGACAAAATGCAAGAAACATTTAACAAGGACCTAGAAGAACTAAAGATGAAACAAACAATGATGAACAATACAATAAATGCAATGAAAAATACTCAGATGGGATCAATAGCAGAATAACTGAGGCAGAAGAACGGATAAGTGAACTGGAAGATAAAATAGTGGAAATAACTACTGCAGAGCAGAATAAAGAAAAAAGAATGAAAAGAACTGAGGACAGTCTCAGAGACCTCTGGGACAACATTAAACGCACCAACATTCGAATTATAGGGGTTCCAGAAGAAGAAGAGAAAAAGAAAGGGACTGAGAAAATATTTGAAGAGATTATAGTTGAAAACTTCCCTAATATGGGAAAGGAAATAGTTAAACAAGTCCAGGAAGCACAGAGAGGCCCATACAGGATAAATCCAAGGAGAAACACGCCAAGACACATATTAATCAAACTGTCAAAAACTAAATACAAAGAAAACATATTAAAAGCAGCAAGGGAAAAACAACAAATAACACACAAGGGAATCCCCATAAGGTTAACAGCTGATCTTGCAGCAGAAACTCTGCAAGCCAGAAGGGACTGGCAGGACATATTTAAAGTGATGAAGGAGAAAAACCTGCAACCAAGATTACTCTACCCAGCAAGGATCTCATTCAGATTTCATGGAGACATTAAAACCTTTACAGACAAGCAAAAGCTGAGAGAGTTCAGCACCACCAAACCAGCTCTACAACAACTGCTAAAGGAACTTCTCTAGGCAAGAAACAAAAGAGAAGGAAAAGACCTACAATAACAAACCCAAAACAATTAAGAAAATGGGAATAGGAACATACATATCGATAATTACCTTAAATGTAAATGGACTAAATGCTCCCACCAAAAGACATGGATTGGCTGAATGGATACAAAAACAAGCCCCATATATTTGCTGTCTACAAGAGACCCACTTCAGACCTAGACACACACACAGACTGAAAGTAAGGGGATGGAAAAAGATATTTCATGCAAATGGAAACCAAAAGAAAGCTGGAGTAGCAATTCTCATATCAGACAAAATAGACTTTAAAATAAAGACTATTAGAAGAGACAAAGAAGGACACTACATAATGATCAAGGGATCGATCCAAGAAGAAGATATAACAATTGTAAATATTTATGCACCCAACATAGGAGCACCTCAATACATAAGGCAAATACTAACAGCCATAAAAGGGGAAATCGACAGTAGCACATTCATAGTAGGGGACTTTAACACCCCACTTTCACCAATGGACAGATCATCCAAAATGAAAATAAATAAGGAAACACAAGCTTTAAATGATACATTAAACAAGATGGACTTAATTGATATTTATAGGACACTCCATCCAAAAACAACAGAATACACATTTTTCTCAAGTGCTCATGGAACATTCTCCAGGATAGATAATATCTTGGGTCACAAATCAAGCCTTGGTAAATTTAAGGAAATTGAAATTGTATCAAGTATCTTTTCCGACCACAACACTATGAGACTATATATCAATTACAGGAAAAGATCTGGAAAAAATACAAACACATGGAGGCTAAACAATACACTACTTAATAACGAAGTGATCACTGAAGAAATCAAAGAGGAAATTTTAAAAATACCTAGAAACAAATGGCAATGGAGACACGACGACCCAAAATCTATGAGATGAAGCAAAAGCAGTTCTAAGAGGGAAGTTTATAGCAATACAATCCTACCTTAAGAAACAGGAAATATCTCGAATAAACAACCTAACCTTGCACCTAAAGCAATTAGAGAAACAAAAAAACTCCGAAGTTAGCAGAAGGAAAGAAATCATAAAAATCAGATCAGAAATAAATGAAAAAGAAATGAAGGAAACGATAGCAACGATCAATAAAACTAAAAGCTGGTTCTTTGAGAAGATAAACAAAATTGATAAACCATTAGCCAGACTCATCAAGAAAAAAAAGGGAGAAGACTCAAATCAATAGAATTAGAAATGAAAAAGGAGAAGTAACAACTGACACTGCAGAAATACAAAAGATCATCAGACTACTACAAGCAACTCTATGCCACTAAAATGGACAACCTGGTAGAAATGGACAAATTCTTAGAAATGCACAATCTGCCAAGACTGAATCAGGAAGAAATAGAAAATATGAACAGACCAATCACAAGCACTGAAATTGAAACTGTGATTAAAAATCTTCCAACAAACAAAAGCCCAGGACCAGATGGCTTCACAGGCGAATTCTATCAAACATTTAGAGAAGAGCTAACACTTATCCTTCTCAAACTCTTCCAAAATATAGCAGAGGGAGGAACACTCCCAAACTCACTCTACGAGCCCACCATCACCCTGATACCAAAACCAGACAAGGATGTCACAAAGAAAGAAAACTACAGGCCAATATCACTGATGAACATAGATGCAAAAATCCTCAACAAAATACTAGCAAACAGAATCTAACAGCACATTAAACGGATCATACACCATGATCAAGTGGGGTTTATTCCAGGAATGCAAGGATTCTTCAATATTCGCAAATCAATCAACGTGATACACCATATTAACAAATTGAAGGAGAAAAACCATATGATCATCTCAATAGATGCAGATAAAGCTTTCGACCAAATTCAACACCCATTTATGATAAAAACCCTGCAGAAAGTAGGCATAGAGGGAACTTTCCTCAACATAATAAAGGCCATATAGGACAAACCCACAGCCAACATCGTCCTCAATGGTGAAAAACTGAAAGCATTTCCACTAAGATCAGGAACAAGACAAGGTTGCCCACTCTCACCACTATTATTCAACATAGTTTTGGAAGTTTTAGCCACAGCAATCAGAGCAGAAAAGGAAATAAAAGGAATCCGAATCGGAAAAGAAGTAGTAAAGCTGTCACTGTTTGCAGATGACATGATACTATACATAGAGAATCCTAAAGATGTTACCAGAAATCTACTAGAGCTAATCAATGAATTTGGTAAAGTAGCAGGATACAAAATTAATGCACAGAGATCTCTTGCATTCCTATACACTAATGATCAAAAATATGAAAGTGAAATCAAGAAAACACTCCCATTTACCACTGCAACAAAAAGAATAAAATATCTAGTAATAAACCTACATAAGGAGACAAAAGACCTGTATGCAGAAAATTATAAGACACTGATGAAAGAAATTAAAGATGATACAAATAGATGGAGAGATATACTATGTTCTTGGATTGGAAGAATCAACATTGTGAAAATGACTCTACTGCCCAAAGCAATCTACAGATTCAATGCAATCCCTATCAAACTACCACTGGCATTTTTCACAGAACTAGAACAAAAAATTTCACAATTTGTATGGAAACACAAAAGACCCCGAATAGCCAAAGCAATCTTGAGAACGAAAAACGGAGTTGGAGGAATTAGGCTCCCTGGCTTCAGATGTGCTACAAAGCTACAGTAATCAAGACAGTATGGTACTGGCACAAAAACAGAAATATAGATCAATGGAACAGGATAGAAAGCCCAGAGATAAACCCACGCACATATGGTCACCTTATCTTTGATAAAGGAGGCAGGAATGTACAGTGGAGAAAGGACAGCCTCTTCAATAAGTGGTGCTGGGGAAACTGGACAGGTACATGTAAAAGTATGAAATTAGATCACTCCCTAACACCATACACAAAAATAAGCTCAAAATGGATTAAAGAGCTAAATGTAAGGCCAGAAACTATCAAACTCTTAGAGGAAAACATAGGCAGAACACTCTATGACATAAATGACAGCAAGATCCTTTTTGACCCACCTCCTAGAGAAATGGAAATAAAAACAAAAATAAACAAATGGGACCTAATGAAACTTCAAAGCTTTTGCACAGCAAAGGAAACCATAAACAAGACCAAAAGACAACCCTCAGAATGGGAGAAAATATTTGCAAATGAAGCAACTGACAAAGGATTAATTTCCAAAATTTATAAGCAGCTCATGCAGCTTAATAACAAAAAAAACAAACAACCCAATCCAAAAATGGGCAGAAGACCTAAATAGACATTTCTCCGAAGAATATATACAGACTGCCGACAAACACATGAAAGAATGCTCAACATCACTAATCATTAGAGAAATGCAAATCAAAACTACAATGAGATATCATCTCACACCAGTCAGAATGGCCATCATCAAAAAATCTAGAAACAATAAATGCTGGAGAGGGTGTGGAGAAAAGGGAACCCTCTTGCACTGTTGGTGGGAATGTAAATTGATAGAGCTACTGTGGAGAACAGTATGGAGGTTCCTTAAAAAAACTACAAATAGAACTACCATACGACCCAGCAATCCCACTACTGAGCATATACCCTGAGAAAACCATAATTCAAAAAGAGTCATGTACCAAAATGTTCATTGCAGCTCTATTTACACTAGCCCAGAGATGGAAACAACCTAAGTGTACAACATTGGATGAATGGATAAAGAAGATGTGGCACATATATACAATGGAATATTACTCAGCCATAAAAAGAAACAAAATTGAGCTATTTGTAATGAGGTGGATAGACCTAGAGTCTGTCATACAGAGTGAAGTAAGTCAGAAAGAGAAAGACAAATACCGTATGCTAACACATATATATGGAATTTAAGGGAAAAAATGTCATGAAGAACCTAGGGGTAAGACAGGAATAAAGACACAGACCTACTAGAGAATGCACTTGAGGAAATGGGGAGGGGGAAGGGTAAGCTGTGACAAAGCGAGAGAGAGGCATGGACATATATACACTACCAAACGTAAAATAGATAGCTAGTGGGAAGCAGCCGCATAGCACAGGGAGATCAGCTCCGTGCTTTGTGATCGCCTGGAGGGGTGGGATAGGGAGGGTGGGAGGGAGGGAGACGCAAGAGGGAAGAGATATGGGAACATATGTATACATATAACTGACTCATTTTGTTGTAAAGCAGAAACTAAGACACCATTGTAAAGCAATTATACTCCAATAAAGTTGTTTAAAAAAAAAGATGGATATTGCAAAACTACAGGACAGTAAAATCATACATTTATTTATTGGCTTTTGAAAGAGTTTAAACCACCTAAGTCACTATTTAATTGCAAATTTCTCATTAGCAGTCTTTTCTCCTTCTGAACATTACAGAACCAATGTTGCTCTGTATGAAGATAAGTGTTTGGGATGAGGGGAAGTTGTGACTTAATATATTTTCCATGCTGAACACAAATGTCATCTCTACTACACCTTCATTTTATCAAATAGGTTCAAGATAAGGGCCTCAGCCAGATCCTCCCCCACAGAGTGAAAAAAACAGTTTCCACCCAATGCCCAGGAAAATCAGTGTGTATCTGAATTGTGACACAGCACTTAAGCTCTGGCTATTTTTCTCCTGCAGGAGTTCTTCAGAAATCCAAATGGCAGCCCCTAAATGGCAAGAGTCATGTCTAATTCAACAATATCCTCCCACCCCTTACCATTTTTCACATCATAAATACTCAAAAATGATTGCTGAGTGCATGAGCATGTTCAGGCCTTAAATTCACACCTATCTGGGTAGGCTCTGCTGGGTCTCTCTTGTAAAAGTCTGCTGTGCTTTACAAAGAAAAAAAGACTTCTGATCCTTAAAGAGACAAGTTAAGACCAGCTATGCAACACCTTGGAAGGCATTTAACACTGGGTCTTAGTGTCTGCATCTGTGATACAAAGGGGTGGACCTAGCTGATGTCTTTTTTTTTAAACTATTTTGTTTTGTTTTGATTGTTTTATTTTACATTTTTTTGCCTGTTTTTATCTTTTATTTTACTTTTTATAATTTTATTACTTTATTTTTAAAAAATTTTTATTGGAGTATAGTTGATTTACAATGTTGTGTTAGTTTCAGGCGTACAGCAAAGTGAGTCAGTTATACACGTACATATATCCACTCTTTTTTAGATTCTTTTCCCAAATAGGCCATTACAGAGTATTGAGTAGAGTTCCCTGTGCTATTCAGTAGGTCCTTATTAGTTATCTATTTTATATGTAGTAGTGTGTATATGTCAATCCCAATCTTAGCTGATGTCTTAAATGTGCTTTGGCTCTTTAATTCTGAAAACAAAACATTACAGCACCTCCTACAGGCCGGTAGGAAAACATTCCCACTAGGAAAAGCCACTGTCATATTTTAGCCCCTAATTTCAAAAACCACTCCACAGAAGCCTAAATTAACCATATTTTTGCTGCACTCCAGTTTTAGGAGAAAGGGGAAATACGTTTAGGGATGAGCAAGGCTCCGGACCTTTACTGTATTCCTTCTGCATACATATTCTGGACCTAAACAGAGAAATCGAGTTGAATAGCCCTACAGCAGAGAATAACTCAGTTATCAAGAAAATATTTAAAATTACATAAAAGTTATTCTACCCTATTTTTAAATTAAGGAGGTCCACGATCATGTTAACTTGAAATGACAGTAGAATTTCTTAAATTTCCAGACATGCGTTTCCTAAGTAAATCAGGATTGGCCTAAATAAAATTCTAGAGAGCACCCTCTAGTGGCAAAAAAAATGCAATTGCTGAATAGCAGTTTCGTCCTGAGATTGCACACACTGGGCAAATAGTAGCTACCATTTGTTGAGCACTCATTATATTTCAAGGATGTTTTACATAGTAATAAGATAAAGGATTTAATAAAGGCACTTTTCAATGTCACGGAGAGAACAGGGAGTCTTTTATTTCACAGAGGCCAAGCTACACTTTAAGATTTATTTCACTGAGTGTGTTTCTCCCACTCCCCCGTGTATGCCTGAACACGAGGAGGGGCATCCAGCCTTAGCACATTCTCCTGCGCCTTTATTGCACCTGCTTGGAGTTCTTAGCTGTGTGACAAGCTCTATAAGTCATATTTCTCTTTTATTTTCAGCTCAGAGCCCTGAATTTCAAGTTGGCAAAATGAAGAGAGAAGAGAAAAAAAGGAAGCAACACTTGGAGGAAAAAAGAAATAAAGGGGGAACAAACACAGCTCAACACTTTATGAAAATCTTCGTGAGTCTGGGGATCTTTTAATTCAAAAAAATTACTTAACACCCATGATTTGAGAGGCATTTAAACAGCAAAACATGTATATATGTGATTATATTTTTCAGTAATGTACATCATCTTCAGATCTTTTGAGTGTCCTGTGTGTTTTATCCTAGTGAATTTCTGCACTTAGCATTACATCTGATAAAACTGGTGCTCATTCTCAAAGGGGTTTGCTAAATATTACCAATGCTGAGTACAAACCTAGACCTACATAGACAAATATCATCATACATTCTAATTATGAATGTTCAGCCCCTTCCCTAAAGAGCCCAAAGTCTCAGCACCCATGCAAGGGTGACCCCTCCACAAGGCTGCAAATTCTGATGTCTACCAGCTGATCAGTCCCAGCTCTTAGCTGGTTCCATGGGTCCAGATCCTCCAACTTTTTAAAGGACACTAGAGAATGCAGAAACCTCCTAATTTTTAAATTTTGGAAACTTTGAATGTAAACAAAAAAAGAAAACCGGACTGGGGCTTCCCTGGCAGCGCAGTGGTTGGGAGTCCGCCTGCCGATGCAGGGGACATGGGTTCGTGCCCCGGTCCGGGAAGATCCCACATGCCGCGGAGCGGCTGGTCCCGTGAGCCATGGCCGCTGAGCCTGTGCGTCCAGAGCCTGTGCTCCGCAACGGGAGAGGCCACAACAGTGAGAGGCCCGCGTACCACAAAAAAGGAAAAGAAAAGAAAAGAAAAGAAAACCAGACTATGTGAGAAACACTGTCAGAGCCAAACAAAGCAGGTTTTCTGCCTAAAGGCGTTCCTCCGGTTGCAATTTTCAGCCTCTGCTCCCAGGACTTTTGAGAACTGATGTTCAAGGCACCCCTAGGGAACGCCTTCTTGATCAGATCCTGAGGACTGTGATGCAGAAACTCCAGAAGAGAAGAGTTGTTGGGTGCTTCTGAGATGCTTTACCATCATTGTACATGTCTTGTCCAGGCAAACAACATGTGCTCTTATTCGGCGATTTCCTTATCTGACACTCATTATTTGGATATTCCCACCAGTTTCTAAGAATATAAGAATTTGCGGTCTATTGTAAAACACTTTTCTGCTCTTTGTAGTCAACCAGAGTCATCTCTTCTTCTCTGTGGTCATTAAAATCTGACCTTCAATAAAACCCACACCAGTTTTCTGGATTAGCCTATGATATCTCTAACAGGGATTGTGGACTCTTCAGGAAGACAGAGGCACTAAGACAATGCACAAATTTGAAATGGGGTCAACGCGTTGTTGCATTTTCAGCAATATGAAGACAGAGCTCCCTTATTAAAAGTCTACGTAATCATTTCACATTTTTCACAGTTAACTAAGGAAAACCCACGTGAGTGGGTTTTCATTTGGAAGAAAAATTGTTCTGGGTCCATGCAGCTTCAGAATTTAAATTGCTGCGGATTTGTATACGTGTCAAATGTGCACCTTTAATAAATTCTATAAGCACTGCCCTCAACTCAAAACTTTCTCAACTACCGAGCTGTCTTAGATGGATACAGAGCAGGTATAAAGCCACCTGTACTTGGGTCTTTCAAAGAAAAAAAAACATAGGAAACTTTGCACTTTCTAGGAGCAATAGCTAAGTAGATGTCTTTGAGTAAAAAAAAGGGCCTTGCTGAAGCTTCAGTAAGAGATCTGGACAGGGAGGATGGGAGGAAACACTAGGGGGGCCCATGCAGAATCCTCAGGCCAGCTGCCAGAACACCAGAGGCCTCCTATTACATATACACGATGGGACTTTAAAAAGTTATAGGTTCAGGGCTTCCCTGGTGGTGCAGTGGTTGAGAGTCCGCCTGCCGATGCAGGGGACGTGGGTTCATGCCCCGGTCTGGGAGGATCCCACATGCCGCGGAGCGGCTGGGCCCGTGAGCCATGGCCGCTGAGCCTGCGCGTCCGGAGCCTGTGCTCTGCAACGGGAGAGGCCACAGCGGTGAGACGCCCGCGTACCGCAAAAAAAAAAAAAAAAAAAAAAAAGTTATAAGTTCAGCAGCTTGATGGTTTTCAAAAGGATTGTGGGAGCTTTGTTCCCTTTTTATTTGGTTTCTTTAAAAGATGACTGGAATGAGGGCTTTCCGAGACTTGGGGTAGTCCTCAAACATCTTGAGGTAGAATCTAAAAGACAAGAGAGGAATAATTATAAATACAACCAAGCAGTGGTCAACGACTGAGGTTTGATCTGTTTGGAATCCCTGTTACAAACCAGCCTGCAGTTGTTCAGGGTCTGACTCTTCCAGATGGCCATCTATCTATCTTCTTCCTCCCTCCTGCATCCTATCTCTTGTAGATGTTGAAGCTTCTCATGTTGAGAAATAAAAAGTAATAGCCAGAGGACAGCAGTGGTGGCTGCACAATATGATGAGTGTACCTGATGCCACTGGATTATACACTTAAAATTGTTAAAATGGTAGATTTTATGTTATGTATATTTTACCCAATAAAAAATACATCATAGCCAGAAAGAAGTACTCAGTTGATTCAACTGAGAAATACAGGGAACCAGAGACCCCAAAGAGCATAGGCAACGTTAACCCTAGAGAACTGGTCATGTTCCCAGGAAAAATATCCCTTTGTGAGGCCTGGGAAACGCCAAAAAAAGTTACCTTGTATTATAGGTTGAATTGTGTTCCCCCCAAATATATGCTGAAGTTCTAAACCCCTGTTCCTGAGAATGTGACCTTATTTTGGAAATAGGGTCACTGCAAATATAGTTTATTAAGATGAGGTCATACTGGAGCAGGGTGGGCCCTTAATCCAATATGACTGGTGTCCTCATGAGAAGGGGAAGAAGAGACACAGAGACACACACACATGGGAGAAGGCCACGTGAAGACAGAGGCAGGGATTAGAGTGAGGCCGCTATAAGCCATGAACACCAAAGACTGCCGGCCACTGCCAGAAGCTAGGAAAAGACAAGGAAGGATTCTTCCCTTGAGCCTCCAGAGAGAGCGTGGCCCTGCCCACACCTTGATTTCAGACTTCTGCCTTCAGAACTGTGAGAGAATAAATTTCGGTTCTTTAAGCCACTCGGTTTGTGGTCATCTATTTCGGCAGCCCAGGGAGACTAACATCTTGTAAAAAGGCTTTCCCTTTAAGTGACCAGGCTGTTCTCTTACCTAGTTGAAGCTGGCAGCTCTCAAGTTATAATTAAGATGATACACTCTGTTCAAGTACCATAGTTTGAACTGAGGGACAAATAGTATTAATATGTCACAGGAGGTGGCTGGTTTTCCGTGCTGTGATTTGGGGTCTGCCGAGCTGCCTCTCACAAACCCCAGTAAGCCCTGTGAAAAGATGCCCTCCGCCCTTCCCTCTGAAGCAGGCTGACATAATAGGACAGGGCCTCAGTTTGGATCCTGCTGTTGTACTAGCTAGAACCCTCTGGTGGGATTGCTATCCCTCCCCGACCAAGCCCAGCGCAGGCCACCCTTCTCAGGGCCCCTCCAACTGCTGGCTGATGCCCTGTCCTCTCCCCCACCCCTCTGACTCTGGTGGGCAACAGGCCTACCTGAATGGGGGAGAACTATTACACTGACCCCCTTCCAGGCTGGGGACCCTCCGGCGCCCTTCCCCACCAAGCAAAGGAGGGGGTAAGAATAGATCATGAGGAGTTGCTGTTTCATTCATTTCTCACAGGTCTCTGCATAAATTCCACTCCAAGGAAAAGAACACATTCTTATTTAAACCTTCAAAACTTTGAAATTAATCATTAGCGGGACTAAAACACCTATGCAGGAGTATAAGGGGTTCCTTCAGGGTCCTGGTTCCAAGCCCGTTCTCTCTTTGGGCATCCATCCCCTCTGTCACCAGTAACCACAGGCTTTCTCTTTCCTCCAGCCCCATTTCAGCAAAGGGATCTGACATTTGCCTTTACAGCCTGATAGCAACTTAGTATGTAACCCTTTCCCTTCCAGTGATACTTTTCCTTAACTCTTTTGTCCCCACCCCATCCCAGGCTCAGGGATTGGGAGGGAGGGAGGGAGGCGTTAGTAAAGCTTTAGGCTAGACCTACAGGGGAATGGGTCTAAACCCCTGCAATTCCCAGCATTCCCCAACAGATGGCACAGTCCTGAAACTGCACCACACAAGTACATAATTGTTGACCCTATCTTCCCAGGAAGCCAGCAATAACGTTGGTAATGATTTATGGAGGGTGGAGGTAGAGGACGGAGGAGAGTACCAAAATAAGCCCTGGTATTACACAGATTCCAAGAAAATAATCCTAGAGTTTCCAGGGCTCTGTGATTATCTGAACAGTTAGCACCAAACCTAGAATTAAAAATAGCAGGCACACTAGGTACAGGGCTAGTACTTTTCCCCAGTGGTTATCCACCCTGGCTGTACCTCAGAATTACCTGTGAAGCTTTGGAAAGTGCAACCTGGGCTCCCACCTATGGAACACACTTGGAGAGATGTGGCGGAAGTGAATTGAAGCACGGAAATGGAATCTACGTCTTGTACCTCCTCTTACCTGTAGCCCACTGCCAAACAGCAGCCATTGCCAGATAAGCCTGATAGGAGAGCACAGAGCCGGGGTCAACTAACTCATGTGGACACCGAGTGCTTCTCTCTGGGAAGCCTTCTTCAACGAGGGGGCATGTGGCTTCCCAAGTCACTTTGGTGCTCCTATCTACCTGGGTTTGGTTTTGCTCATAGGAAGAAAAAAAATTGTTACTGTTACTGTCATCCAGCTAAATTTCAACTTCAGTGAAAATCCAAAAGGTCAGAATTCATCCGTCTGGATAATTGTATCAACCTTACCTTGTAAAAAAAAAAAAAAATCTCTTCCGTGTCTATATCTGACTCCGTGTGTTAATAAAACCCTGTTTGGAGAAGAAAGCTACATGGATGCTGCCACCTTGATTGAAAAGTTTACCTATGGTGGTGAAAAGCTCGCAGCCCAAGGAAACAAAGTGAGAAAAATGCAAATGCAAGTGCTGGGAGGGACCAAGTGGCCAGGGCATAGCCGATCCATTCAATGATCTCGCCAAGGAAATTGGCTCCAGAAACGTACGTGAACAAGCCACCTGCGTGCAGAAGAATCAACAAGTCAATCATCAGTCCTAGATCAGTGCTGCATTAAAACCCCTGTGCTTTGTTCCAAAATACATAAGGGAACCTAGGATGAATGTGGGGCTGGAGACTGCCTTCAGAGTAATGGGAGTTTGGTGGAATCCTCTTGGGGAGAAGGGAAAACAGCATCAGCATCCTGTAGCCCTCAGAACATCTGGGAATGTTCTGAGGAGTGGCCCCAACTGCTGGATGGGCTCCATCTAAATCTCCAACAACTGCTGGGCTACTGGCTCTGGACAGGACAAGGATGAGGTGCAGGAGGTTGGGGATGGTTTCGTTCTATTAAGCAACATTTCCAGCTACCACTCACTTTCTCACTCCTTCCCTGGACACCCACACAGCACGTCCACCATATACAAGTTAAAAGAACACACCACGTGAAAACAATAACAAGCTGAACTGATGTGAGAATTAGTCAGATTCTCCTTTGGCATTTGCCCTCCCACTTCTGCAAAACAGTACACTCGTTCGAGTTTAAAGTACAGAGTGGGAGCTGCAAGGGTTTTGCCCTACTGGAGGCTGGTGAAGTCTGTTTCTATTGATTTTAAAGATTTCCTTTTCTATCCAACCTCTATTTCTGACCTCAAAACTGTATCTAGAAATCAACACATTTATAATGTTAGGAAATATATCTACACTCAATATTTCTGCCCCACACTAAACTGGGAAAGTTCCACCCCAAACAATTTTTTCTTTCCATACTTATACAAAGAATATTTTGTTTTTAAGTCATTATCTAACATAACTTAACAGTTGGAGACTAACCTTGGCAATTTCACTTTTAAGAGCTTTCTCTGCTCTTCTCTATTTGTCTAGTTACTGAATGAAGACTTAAAAAATCAAAGCCCCTTAAAGCTATCTTCCTGAAGGATGATATTGCATCAGCAGTTCCTGACCTGTAACTCCCCAGGAGTTAACACTGGCCTACTGCAAAGGGTCTATAAATAGTCTGTGAATATAGCAAATGGTGTATCTCAACCTACAGTATTATTTTTGTTTGATGTAGGTACTGAAAGGATGTTAGCAACATTCAAATTCATTTAAGTGTTACCGAATTCAAAGTAGCTTTGTCATTATTTTTTTAATCAGTGGACATTAGTCTGTGCCAACATCACGTCGTAATTCAGTAATTTTTAAATGTAAATAAAGAGCTGTATTTACATCAAAAAGGGTGAGAGCCATTGACCTACACAAATACCCACCTAAAGATGTTGAAGGATGACTTGGACGAATTCACTCCCACCTGCTTATACTTGTCAACCTCACAGCTTGGTTACTTGGGAACAGTTAGGACTTCAAATATTCTGTACCTTTATCCCTGAAAATGCACTTGTACTTGTTAGACTTCCCATCCTAATTTTTGATTAAGTAAATATGGTTCCCTACACCTTTTAGAACACACGAGTGGCAGGAAATAAACAAATACTACCCCCTGACTACTCACTAGGTAAGTCTAGTGAGACTTATTGAAGAGGACCAATTTGTTGGTCATGCATGATTAGGCTTCATTTGCTAACCTAGGATCGACACTCCGTACATATGACTGTTAATTTTTTGTGTCAAGTTGACTGGCCATGGGGTGCCCAGATACTTGGTTGACCATTATTTCTGGGTGTGCCCGTGAGGGTGTTTCTGGATAAGATTAACATTTGAATCAACAGACTGAGTAAAGCAGATTGTCCTCCCCAGGGTTGATGGGCATCCAATCCACTGGAGGCCTGAATAGAACAAAAAACAGGGCAAGGGAGAATTCACGCTCTGTTTTTGAGCTGGGACATTGGTCTTCTCCTGCATTAGGACTGGAACTTACACGGAAGCTCTCCCAGTTCTCAGGCCTTGGGACTCAGACTGGAAATTGCACTGCCTACTCTCTGTGGGCTCCACCTTGTACATGGAAGATCATGGGATTTCTCAGCCTCCATAGTCATGTGAGCCAATTCCTCATAATAAATCTCTTTATTTATCAATGTCTAAATCTATATTCTATTGGTTCTGTTTCTCTGGAGAACCCCAGTACAGCACATAATAATCTTACCTACTGCAACTAAGAGGCAGCCTACTTTCACTTTCACCCTACCCCAAACCCCTCCCTCCCCCCACCTGCAGGGTATTGTGATCATGAACCTTCCTGGGGGCTCTTCTCTTGAACTTCCAGGTTCAGATGAGGACTGCAAATGTGCTGTGGGATAGGATGGGATGTGGAGGAGAAGTCAGGGACATATTGGGATATATTGTGTCATCTGGGCCCTCTCTGCCCCCTGTCCCTTTGTTACTCATAGTGTAATTCCTGAGACAGGCTCTCAAGGAGGAGTGGGAATCTGGAGGGCAGGGGAGACATTACCTTGTGGAATCCTATAGATGATTTCTCCAGGCTTCCTGAGCTGGCGCAATATATAGTCACTATGAATGTTGATTCCCATTCCCAAGATAAATAAGAAGACACCTTGGCAAAGAAGAGAGGGAGAAGTTAAGAATATATCCTGTTTTTGGTGTTTTTCTCACAATCTAAAGTTTTTGTTGTTGCTGTTGTTTTTCTAAAAATGAAGGGAAGGGCATTTGACTTCGAATTTTAAGAATGAAACTAAGGCAAAAAAGGGGGGGAGGGGGCAACTAACCCTGGTCCTAAACTTGAATGAAGGGTCTGTGCTTTTCATAAACCAAAGGGCTGAAAATGCACAGTGTCATGTGATAGAGGCAAGCGGGAAAGGAGAGAGGGAGGCCCTACCATCATGCAATACTTAAATAAGTAAATAAACAAATAAATGAATGAATAAATAGCAAGCTTTCAGCCCATTCACAGATAATCAAAACATGGTCGGCAAACTCAACAGCCAACTCTAATCCCCTCTCCTTTGCCACCCCCGCTACAGAGGCTGAGAGACGGTCTTGTGACCTAGTTCTGCCAAGAGGATGTAAAGGGAAGTCTTCTGGAGGTTTCCTTGGAAATCTTTTGCTTTTCTGATAAAGGGGGCTAAATGGGACCAGTGTCTCTATGGCCTCCCTCTTCCTTTGTTGCCAGATGCGATGCCTTGAGCTACAGGAAATGTCTTGCAACCATGACGTGACTGTGATGAGGACTAGAAGTAAATATTCTCACAACAGTGGAGCAGAAAGTGCCTGGGATCTTAATGACACCAGCAAGCAGCTGAAGGAATGCAGAAGCCACCTACCTTTGGACAATCTTGTTATGTAGGAAATATAAATTCTTAATTATTTCACTAAGAGTTGGGTTTCTGTGACTTATTGCTGAGAGCACTACTGACTGATATACCCACGCTCATGGAAGTAATTGGAGAGCTTGGCACCTAGCAAACTGTTTTCCACCACGGCCAGTTCACACACACACTCCCTTTCCCCATTCACAGGTACAGAAAGGGCCCTGGTCTGAGATGAGGAGAGCTGGGGTCAGGGATGCTATGTATTACGTCCCAATGGGCCCAGAATCACTCACTGTTCCACACAGACGCCCAACCCCAGCTCTCAGCCAAGTGTATTTGTGCTGATCAAAATACATCAGGCAGAGGACTTCCCTGGTGGCGCAGTGGTTAAGAATCTGCCTGCTAGTGCAGGGGACATGGGTTCGATCCCTGGTCCGGGAAGATCCAACATGCCGCAGAGCAACTAAGCTCGTGAGCCACAACTACTGAGCCCGCTCACCACAACTACTGAAGCCTGTGTGCCCCAGAGCCCATGTGCCGCAACTACTGAGCCCACATGCTGCAACTACTGAAGCCTGCGCACCTAGAGCCCATGCTCTGCAACAAGATAAGCCAGCACAATGAGAAGCCCGTGCACTGCAACTAAGAGTAGCCCCCGTTTGCCACAACTAGAGAAAGCACACACGCAGCAACGAAGACCCAACGCAGCCAAAAATAAAAATATAATAAAATAAATTTAAAAAAAACAAAATACATCAGGCAAGAACAGTTGAATTAAAAACAGTCACATCTACTCTCACCTCATTTGCTATGATATGAAATAATGATTGTTAATGTTGTCTTGTCAAAAGATTATTAGCCTGGAAGAAAGGAAACCTGGGAAGGGACACCAGTGGAGGGAGGACAAGGGGGTGGGAGAGGGAGGGGAGATAGCATGCACAGCAGTGGAAAAGCAGGCACCTTAGATTCGATGTCTGTGTGTCCTTGGACAAGTCACTTAACCTCTCTCAGCCTCACTTTTCTTATCTGTAAAATGTAGATTCCAACAGTACCTATCTTAAAAGGATGGTATGAGACTCATTCATGTGTTGATTCTTTGATTCATTTATTCAGATAACATGTGTTGAGTTCTTACTATGTACCAAGCACTGTCCTAAACACCAGGGATATAGTAGTGAGAAAAACAGTCAAGGTGTCTGTTCTCATAGAGCTTACATTTCAGTGGAGAAACACAGAAATGAATTAAAATAATGAAAAATTTTAAATCACATAATATCACTACAAAGCAGAAAATCAAAGTAGGATAAGGAGATAAAAAAGAATGAATTGGGGTGGGGAGGAAGTATCTCTACTTTAGATGAGGTCAATAGGGAAAGCTTTTCTGAAGATCTGGCATCTGTCCTATGATTTGAATAATGAGAATACAAAGATCTGAGGAAGAGCATTCTGGTAGAGGGACTAACAGATGCAAAGGTCCTGAGGCTAGTATAGGTTTAGCATGTCTAAGAAACAGAAGGAAGGTGCTACAGTTAATGCTTTAAGATAGATGGTGGGGGGGCGGGGTGGTGGTGGTAATGAGGAGACGAGAAGAGGATGGAACTTTCAAAATCCCATCAAGCTCTACAGGATATGGTGAGGAGTGTGGATTTTTAACTGCAACAGGAAGCCGATGGCAGGTTTTAAGCAGGGGAGAATAGGATCTGATGTCAGTTTATTATCATTACAAAAGAAGTATATATGTTTTGTGGAAGATGAAATGCTAATTAGCAGAAATAAGAAAACCAAGACACTTTGTTCCTACCACCCAAGAACTACCACCATTAAACACTTTGGTGCATGTCCTTCCAGATCTTCATCTTAGGCATACTCCAATTTCCTCCAGTGTCCCCAGAATACCACTTCTAGCTGGTTCGTGTAAACCAAAGTCCAATATAGGACCACACCCGACATCTGGTCATTACATCCTTTAAGGCCATTTTCATCTAGCCCAGACCCCTGTCTTTTTTTTTTTTTTTTTTTTAGGACACTGACTTCTTAAAAAGACCAGACAGTGGTCCCTCAGAAAGCCCCCCTTTCTAGATAAGACTGGCTTACTTCCTCACGGTGGCATCTAACTTATTTTATTCTTTGTATTTCCTGTAAACTGGCATAAATCATTTTCTTGTGTGGTTATGGGACCAGTTTAATAACTATACAGTTAGGTACATTTATTTATCTGTTCTCAGTGTTGAGCAACTTTCATTTGGATTTTTAATTAAGTTATGAAGTTTCACGATTTAAAGGACAAAACTGTATTAAAAGAAAATTTCTGCCCACCATCCCATTCTCTTTACCCCAAACCCTACAGATACCCTTTTTAAAAACAGTTTCTCTTTTAGCAGTCCAATAGTTCCTCCTCCAATTTTTTACACAAACAGCAGCACACTATACACACTGTGCACACTTTATGTTTATTTAACCTCATGCTCTAGGGATGTCTCCAGACGAGCACAGAGACAGTCCTTGCTTTTGGTCTGCTTTGTTTTTGTGGCTCCAGAATACTCCACTGGGTACATGTACCAGCATTCGTACAACTAATCCTCTGGCCATTCGTGTGTCCAAATGTTCCCTCTGACCGCTGTGTGGAGAAGGAGCTACTGAGGGTCAGGACTGGAAGTAGGATGTTTAGCTTGAAGGTCACCGTGGCAGTCCAGGCAAGAGGTCATCCTGGCTCAGACCAGGATGAAGTTAGTGCAGTCATGGAGAGCTGAGCTCAGTCGGCACATGTTTTAGAACTAGAGGCAGCTGTACTAAGCTGATGGAGGGAACGTGATATGTGATGTAAGGAGAGGGATTAAGGATAATCTCTGCCTTTTTCCTTTGAGCCAAAAGAATGTACAAACAGTTGAACCTTTACTTTAGTAAAGAACTTTAGCTCCTCTTGCAGATAATGAAAAACATTCAATGGTCAGTGTTTTCTACTATTTTGGATAGGTGGTCAGGGAAAGTCTCTCTGAGGAGGTGTGAATTAATAGAGACCTAAATAAAGGGAGGGAGCAAGCTCCCCGAGTATACAGGGACTGAGCATTCTACACAGAGGGTGCAGTCTGTACGACAGCTCTGGAGCAGGACACACTTGAGTATTCCAGGTCCAGCAGGAAAGCCACTGAAGCTACAGCACAGTGAGATGGATGGAGATAGGAAATGAAGTCAGGAAATGGGGCAAGCCAAGAACATTTGGGTTTCGTAAGCAGTGGTAAGAAATTTGTATTTTATCCTGAGAGTAACAGAAATGCATTGGAGGGTTTTGAGATGGGTAATGACACGATGTTTTTCAAAGATCTCTCAGGCTGCTATACAGAGAAAAGACCAGGGTGGAGGCGGTCGTGGGGTTGGGGTGGGGGGAATGGAATCCTTGGAAGGTTATTGCAGTAGGATAGGGAGAGGTAATGGTGATTTAGCCTGTGGGAAGGGGTGTTAACTGGGGTATGGGTGAGAAGTAGTCAGATTCACTTACCCAAGCTAAACCGTATGTCTGTGTACCACTCAGCAGGGTATTCAGCACAGTAAACCAGATAGTAGCCTTGGAGGAGTCCATTTCCCATGCAGAAGACAAAGCCTCTGAAAAGGAATACAACTGGAAACGGCCTCCCTCTAGTGAGCAGTGAGTAAACAAATGTCCTAGGGTATATGGGGGAGAAAGGTCAGGATCCATTGTTAAAAAAAAAAAAATCAATCACTGAGATGAAGCAACAGGCAATCACATCAAACCCATTTTTAAAAACCATTTCCCTTAAATGTATGCAATGAAAGGACATTATTATCTGGTTCTAGAGCAATCACTTAGGCTATTTGTCTTGTTTCATTAATATGCACAGTAGCCACCATGCATTTCAAGCCACAACAGCCTTGAAAGGTAAATTTCATCCTTATAAATTTAGTTAATAAATTCAATCCTATAAACACAGGACTGGAGATCAGCTTTACATGGATCTAGAAGTGAAATCCAGATTATACTGGAAGAAAGATAAAGCCAGGCTTAACCCATGTAGCAGCGGAATGGAATTGTGATAGGAGTCGTTCAGACATATGTGGCTTTCCATATGTCTCTCTAATATGATTTAATTACTGATATTGTAGCATTCCCTAGAAGGTGGGCTGCAGAACCACTTGAGAAAAGTGAGAGATTCCTTTAAATGCAAGGAGCTATGAATCTAGAGGAATCTAGGAAGACGTTAAAAAATATAAATAATGTCAAAATTAAAATTTGCCCAAGATATAATGCTAAATACTAGACAGCAAACTATGTCCTGTTTCTGATTTTTCTTCTTTTATGGTGCAATATAACCATCATACAGGAAAGTTCATAAACCTATGTGAATAGTTTAATGAATTACTATCAAATAAACACTCATAATGTCACTAACCCAAGTCAAGAAACGGAATATTGCCATCACCCGGAAGCCTCCTATGGGTCCCTCCTGTTCACAGTGCCACCATTACCCCAGAGGTCACCACCATCCTGATTCCTGTAATAATCATTTCCTTTTGCTTCTTTACAATTTTACCTCATTTGTATGCATCCCTAAAAACATAGTTTATTTTGCTCATATTTAATTCCATATGAAAGGAAACTCGTCATGTTTCTAAGACTCAAGCATGTTGTTGTGGATGGCTATAGTTCATTTATTTTCATTGTTGTATATTATTGTCATGTATGAATATACCACATGTGCTTATCTATTTTACTTTGATGAATATTTGAGTTCCTTCCATAGTGTTTTACTTACTCAAAGATAATTTTCCCAACCCACACACAAATGGTCACCTTATTTTTGATAAAGGAGGCAAGAATATACAGTGGAGAAAAGACAGCCTCTTCAGTAAGTGGTGCTGAGAAAACTTGACAGCTACATGTAAAAGAATGCAATTAGCACACTCCCTAACACCATACACAAAAATAAACTCAAAGTGGATTAAAGGCCTAAATGTAAGGCCAGACACTATCAAATTCTTAGAGGAAAACATAGGCAGAACACTCTATGACATAAATCACAGCAAGATCCTTTTTGACCCACCTCCTAGAGAAATGGAAATAAAAACAAAAATAAACAAATGGGACCTAATGAAACTTCAAAGCTTTCGCACAGCAAAGGAAACCAAAAGGCAACCCTCAGAATGGGAGAAAATATTTGCAAATGACAATGGATTAATTTCCAAAATTTACAAGCAGCTCATGCAGCTCAATAACAAAAAAACGAACAACCCAATCCAAAAATGGGCAGAAGACCTAAATAGACATTTCTCCAAAGAAGATATACAGACTGCCAACAAACACATGAAAGAATGCTCAACATCACTAATCATTAGAGAAATGCAAATCAAAACTACAATGATATATCATCTCACACCAGTCAGAATGGCCATCATCAAAAAATCTAGAAACAATAAATGCTAGAGAGGGTGTGGAGAAAAGGGAACACTCTTGCGCTGCTGGTGGGAATGTGAATTGCTTCAGCCACTATGGAGAACAGTATGGAGGTTCCTTAAAAAACTACAAATTGAACTACCATATGACCCAGCAATCCCACTACTGGGCATATACTCTGAGAAAACCATAATTCAAAAAGAGTCATGTACCAAAATGTTTATTGCAGCTCTATTTACAATACCCCGGAGATGGAAACAACCTAAGTGTCCATCATTGGATGAACGGATAAAGAAGATGTGGCACATATATACAATGGAATATTACTCAGCCATAAAAAGAATTGAAATTGAGCTATTTGTAATGAGGTGGATAGACCTAGAGTCTGTCATACAGAGTGAAGTAAGTCAGAAAGAGAAAGACAAATACCATATGCTAACACATATATATGGAATTTAAGGGAAAAAAATGTCATAAAGAACCTAGGGATAAGACAGGAATAAAGACACAGACCTACCAGAGAACGGACTTGAGGATATGGGCAGGGGGATGGGTGAGCTGTGACAAAGCGAGAGAGAGGCATGGACATATATACACTACCAAACGTAAGGTAGATAGCTAGTGGGAAGCAGACTCATAGCACAGGGAGATCAGCTCGGTGCTTTTTGACCACCTGGAGGGGTGGGATGGGGAGGGTGGGAGGGAGGGAGATGCAAGAGGGAAGAGATATGGGAACATATGTATATGTATAACTGATTCACTTCGTTATAAAGCAGAAACTATCACACCAGTGTAAAGCAATTATACCCCAATAAAGATGTTAAAAAAAAAGAAAAAGAAAAAAAAAAGAATGCTCAACATCATTAATCATTAGATAAACAGAAATCCAAACTACAATGAGATATCATCTCACACCAGTTAGAATGGCCATCATCAAAAAATCTACAAACAATAAATGCTGCAGAAGGTGTGGAGAAAAGGGAACCCTCTTGCACTGTTGGTGGGTGGTGCACTGTTGCACTGTAAATTGATACCGCCACTATGGAGGTTCCTTAAAGAGCAAAAAATAGAACTGCCATATGACCCAGCAATCCCACTACTGGGCATATACCCTGAGAAAACCATAATTCAAAAAGAATCATGTACCAAAATGTTCATTGCAGCTCTATTTACAATAGCCAGGACATGGAAGCAACCTAAGTGCCCATCAGGAGATGAATGGATAAAGAAGATGTGGCACATATATACAATGGAATACTACTCAGCCATAAAAAGAAACAAAATTGAGTTATTTGTAGTAAGGTGGATGGACCTAGAGTCTGCCATACAGAGTGAAGTAAGTCAGAAAGAGAAAAATAAATACCATATGCTAACACACATATATGGAATCTAAGAAAAAAAAATGGTCATGGAGAACCTAGTGGCAAGATGGGAATAAAGACATAGATGTACTAGAGAATGGACTTGAGGATACGGGGAGCGGGAAGGGTAAGCTGGGACAAAGTGAGAGAGTGGCATGGACATATATACACTGATAGCTAGTGGGAAGCAGCCACATGGCACAGGGAGATCAGCTCGGTGCTTTGTGACTACCTAGAGGAGTGGTATAGGGAGTGCGGGTGGAGACACAGGAGGGAAGAGATACGGGGACATATGTATATGTATAACTGCTTCACTTTGTTATAAAGCAGAAACTAACACACCATTGTAAAGCAATTATACTACAATAAAGATGTTAAAAAACAAAAGCTAAGGAAGAATATAAACAGGTCATGCAGCTCAGTATTACAAAAACAAACAACCCAATCCAAAAATGGTCAGAAGACCTGAATAGACATTTCTCCAAAGAAGACATACAGATGGCCAAGAGGCATATGAAAAGCTTCTCAACGTCACTAATTATTAGAGTAATTCAAATCAAAATGACTATGAGGTATCACTTCACACCAGTTAGAATGGGGATCATCAGAAAATCTACAAACAACAAATGCTAGAGAGGGTGTGGAGAAAAGGGAACCCTCTTGCACTGTTAGTGGGAATGTAAATTGATACAGCCACTATGGAGAACAGTATAGAGGTTTCCTAGAAAACTAAAAATAGAACTAACATACGACGCAGCAATCCCACTACTCAGCATATACCCAGAGAAAACCATAATTCAAAAAGACATATGCACCCCAATGTTCATTGCAGCACTCTTTACAATAGCCAGGTCATGGAAACAACCTAAATGCTCATCGACCGACAAATACATAAAGAAGACGTGGTAAATATATACAATGGAATATTACTCAGCCATAAAAAGGAATGAAATTGGGTCATTTGTAGAGATGTGGATGGACCTGAGACTGTCATACAGAGTGAAGTAAGTCAGAAAGAGAAAAATAAATACCGTATGCTAACTCATATATGTGGAATCCAGAAAAGTGGAACAGTTGAACTTGTTTGCAAGGCAGAAATAAAGACACAGATGTAGAGAACAAATGTATGGACACCAATGGGGAAAGTGGGTATGTGTGGGGGTTTGTGTGGGATGAATTGGAAGTTTGGGATTGACATATATATACTAATACGGATAAAATAGAAAACTAATAGGAACATGCTGTGTAAATTAAATAATAAATAAAATTAAATTTAAAAAAAAGCTAAGGAGAAAAAAATAGATATATTGGACTTCATCAAAATTAAGAACTTTTGTACAGCAAAGAACATTATTAAGAAAGTAAATTGACAATCTACAGAATGGGAGAAAATGTTTTCAAAGCAGTATCTGATTATGGGTTTATATCCAGGTATACAAAGAACTACAACACAACGACAAAGACAAACAACTCAATTAAAAGGGCAACGGATTTGAATAGACATTACTCCGAAAAAGATAAACAAATGTTCAATAAGCAAATGAAAGGATGCTCAACATCTTTAGAGATTAGGAAAATGTCAACCAAAACCATAATGATATACCACTTTAAGGCAACTAGGAGGGCTATAATTTAAACAAAAAAGAAAAGAACAAGTGTTGGTGAGGAGAAATTAGAACTACTATACATCGTTGGTGGGAATGTAAAATGGTGTAGCCACTTCAAAAAAACCAGCCTGACAGTTCCTCATAAAGTTAAACAGAGTTACCATATGACCCAGAAATTCCACTCCTAGGTATCTACCCTAGATAAATGAAAATGTATGTTAATACAAAACTTGTACACAAATGTTCATAGCAGCATTATTCATAGTAGCCAAAAAAATAGAAACAATGTCCATCAACTGATGAATAAACAAAAATGTTATAAATCCATACTGCTGGCATATTATTAAACTATAAACCACACGGATGAACCTTGAAAACAGTATGTTAGGTGAAAGAAGCTACATATTTTATGATTCCATTTATATGAAATATGCAGAATAGGCAAGTCCTTAGAGACAGAAAGTAGACTGAAGGTTGGCAGGGGATGGGGAATTAAGGAATGGGGAGTGACTGTTACCAGGTACAGGACTTCTTTTTGGGGTGATGAAAATATTCCGGAATTAGATAGTGGTAATGATTGCACAATTTTTTGGATATACTAAAAACCAGTGAATTGTACATTTAACATGGTGCATTTTATGATATGTGAGTTACATCTCCATTTTTTAGGTTAAGTAAGAGAAAATTCTGGCAGTGGAGCCCAGAGGTTAAATTGTAGGGCCTCTTCCACTTACCAGATGGATGACCCTGTCACTTAACTTCAGTACGTCTGTTTCTTCCTCTGCTCATTTCATAGCATTGTAAGGATTAAGTGAATTAATATACTCAAAGTGCTTAGAACAGGACAAATAATAAAAGCTGATTAAATATGTTATTTTTGTAAACATTATCTTTATTAGGTTGTTGTTGACATTACTCTTCTGTTCAGGTACAGGATGTTCCTTTCCACATATTTGGGTCTTTTTTTGTGCGTTCCTCAGTAGGTTTTAAAGTTTTTTCATATATATTTTGCACATTTTTAATGTTTAAACCCAAGGGTTTTTTAAAAGGGTTTTAAAAAGGTTTTTTTCTTTTTAAAATTGTGTTACTGTAAATAGGATTTTCCATTTACATCTGTAACTGTTTTACATATACAAGAAGGCCTTTAACATTAATTTTGTTCCCAGCCACATCCTGAACTCCCTTATTATTTATAATACTTTTTCAGTGTATTTTCCAGGTCTATCAGCATCTGCAAATAATGTTACATTCTGCTCTTTAAAAAGAATCTGGAAGCATTTGTTCTTTGACCATGCTCTGGAATGACATAAATAGCACCAGAATTACCCGTATTTAAATATTTGGTAGAAGCCCTTTGTGAAATCTACCTTGGACTGTATTATTGGGAGGAGGAGTTGTTAATATTATTGATCATATTTCTATTTCTCTCATGGTAATCGGTTTGTTTAGATTATCTATGCCTTCTGGGGCATCCTAATAAATTCTAGAAAATTTATATTTTCATAGAAAATCATGCATGTTATTCAAGTTTTTGAATGCATCTGTAAAAAACTAAGATAGTATTTTATGACACTTTTAAACTTCAGTATATTTGCGTATTACTCCATCACCACAAGGATTCTACATGCTGTCTTTTCATAGCCACAGATGTATGCCTACCCTCTTCTGACCCCTGGTAACCACTAATCTGTTATCCCTTTCCATAGTTTTATCATTTCAAGAATATTATGTAAATGGACTCATACATATGTAACCTTTGAAATCAGCTTTCTTCACTCAGCATATCTCCCTCGAGATTCATCCAAGCCCTAAGACATATTTGTTAGTGAAAAAAGAAACCTGTAAAATAGTATCTAAAATTTGGCCCCTTTTCATAATCAAGAAAGGGAAATAAGAATCTATGTACAGATTTGCTTATTTTTATAAAAGCTTTATTGAGATAAAATTAACATACCTAAAATTCACCTTTTAAAGTGCACAATTCAGGTTTTTTAGTATATTCACAAAGCTGTGCAGCCATCACCACTATCTAATTCCAGAACATCTTCATTACCACAAAAAGAGGCTCCATACCTAGTGGCAGTCAATCCCAATTTCCCCCACTCCCTAGCCCCTGGAAACCAGCAATCTATTGCTAATATCTGTCTGAAAGGATTAGCCTGTTCTGAATATTTCATATAAATGGAATTATATAATATGTGGTCTCTTGTGACTGACTTCTTTCATTTAGCATAATGTTTTCAAGGGTCATCCATGTTGTATCACTACTTAATTTCATTTTTATAGCCAAATAATAGTTAATTGTATGGATATATGACATTTTGTTTACCCATTTGTCAGCTGATAGAAATTTGGGTTGTTTCCACTTTTTTTTAACATCTTTATTGGAGTATAATTGCTTTACAATGTTGTGTTACTTTCTGCTGTATAACAAAGTGAATCAGCTATATGTATACATATATCCCCATATCCCCTCCCTCTTGCATCTCCCTCCTACCCTCCCTACCCCACCCCTCTAGGTGGTCACAAAGCACAGAGCTGATCTCCCTGTGCTGTGCAGCTGCTTCCCACTAGCTATCTATTTTACATTTGGTAGTGTACATATGTCTATGCTACTCTCTCACTTTGTCCCAGGTTACCCTTCCCCCTCCCTGTGTCCTCAAGTGCATTCTCTACATCTGCGTCTTTATTCCTGTCCTGCCCCTAAGTTCATCAGAACCTTTTTCTTTTTCTTTTAGATTCCATATATATGTGTGTTAGCATACGGTATTTGTTTTCTCTTTCTGACTTACTTCACTCTGTATGACAGACTCTAGGTCCATCCACCTCACTACAAATAACTCAATTTCGTTTCTTTTTATGGTTTAGTAATATTCCATTGTATATATATGTCCCATCTTCTTTATCCATTCACCTGTCAATGGACACTTAGATTGATTCCATGTCCTAGCTACTGTAAATAGTGCTGCAGTGAACATTGTGGTATGTGTCTCTTTCTGAATTATGGTTTTCTCAGGGTATATGCCCAGTAGTGGAAATTTTTGATGATGGCCATTCGAACTGGTGTGAGGTGATACCTCATTGTAGTTTTGTTTTTTGGTTTTTGGGTTTTTTTGCAGTACGCGGGCCTCTCACTGTTGTGGCCTCTCCCGTCACGGAGCACAGACTCCGGACGCGCAGGCTCAGCAGCCATGGCTCACAGGCCCGGTAGCTCTGCGGCATGTGAGATCTTCCCAGACTGGGGCACGAACCCATGTCCCCTGCATCAGCAGGTGGACTCTCAACCACTGCGCCACCAGGGAAGCCCCTCATTGTAGTTTTGATTTGCATTTCTCTAATGATTACTGATGTTGAGCATCCTTTCATGTGTTTCCTGACAATCTGTATATCTTCTTTGGAGAAATGACTTTTTAAGTCTTCTGCCCGTTTTCAGATTGGGTTGTTTGTTTTTTTGATATTGAGCTGCATGAGCTGCTTGTATATTTTGGAGATTAATCCTCTGTCAGTTGCTCCGTTTGGAAATATTTTCTCCCATTCTGAGGGTTGTCTTTTCATCTTGTTTATGGTTTTCTTTGCTGTGCAAAAGCTTTTAAGTATCATTAGGTCCCATTTGTTTATTTTTGTTTTTATTCCCATTTCTCTAGGAGGTGGGTCAAAAAGGATCTTGCTGTCATTTATTTCATAGTGTTATACCTATGTTTACCTCTAAGAGTTTTATAGTGTCTGGCCTTACATTAAGGTCTTTAATCCAATTTGAGTTTATTTTTGTCTATGGTGTTAGGAAGAGTTCTAATTTCATTCTTTTACATGTAGCTGTCCACTTTTCCCAGCACCACTTATTGAAGAGGCTGTCTTTTCTCCATTGTATATTCTTGCCTCCTTTATTAAAGATAAGTTGGCCATATGTGCATGGGTTTATCTCTGGGATTTCTATCCTGTTCCATTGATCTATATTTCTGTTTTTGTGCCAGTACCAAACTGTCTTGATTACTGTAGCTTTGTAGTATATTCTGAAGTCAGGGACCCTGATTCCTCCAGCTCCGTTTTTCTTTCTCAAGATTGCTTTGGCTATTCGGGGTCTTTTGTGTTTCCATACAAATTGTGAAATTTTTGTTCTAGTTCTGTGAAAAATGCCAGTGGTAGTTCGATAGGGATTGCATTGAATCTGTAGGTTGCTTTGGGTAGTATAGTCATTTTCACAATATTGATTCTTCCAATCCAAGGACATGATATATATCTCCATCAGTTTGTATCACCTTTAATTTCTTTCATCAGTGTCTTATAGTTTTCTGCATACAGGTCTTTTGTCTCCTTAGGTGGGTTTATTGCTAGGTATTTTATTCTTTTTGTTGCAATGATAAATGGGAATCTTTCCTTAATTTCTCTTTCAGATTTTTCATCATTAGTGTATAGGAATGCCAGAGATTTCTGTGCATTAATTTTGTATCCTGCTACTTTACCAAATTCATTGATTAGCTCTAGTAGTTTTCTGGTAGCATCTTTAGGATTCTCTATGTATAGTATCATGTCATCTGCAAACAGGGACAGTTTTACTTCTTTTTGGATTCCTTTTATTTCTTTTTCTTCTCTGATTGCTGTGGCTAAAACTTCCAAAATTATGCTGAATAATAGTAGTGAGAGTGCACAACCTTGTCTTGTTCCTGTTCTTAGAGGAAATGGTTTCAATTTCTCACCACTGAGAACGACGTTGGCTGTGGGTTTGTCATATATGGCCTTTATGATGTTGAGGTACGTTCCCCCTATGCCTACTTTCTAGAGAGTTTTTATCATAAATGGGTGTTGAATTTTGTGGAAAACTGTTTCTGCATCTATTATATGGTTTTTATCCTTCAATATGCCAATATGGTGTATCACATTGATGATTTGTGTATACTGAAGAATCCTTGCATTCCTGGGATAAACCCCACTTGATCATGCTGTATGATCCTTTTAATGTGCTGTTGGATTTTGTTTCCTAATATTTTGTTGAAGATTGTTGCATCTATGTTCATCAGTGATATTAGCCTGTAGTTTTCTTTTTTGGGACATCTTTGTCTCGTTTTGGTATCAAGGTGATGGTGGCCTCGTAGAATGAGTTTGGGAGTGTTCCTCCCTCTGCTAATTTTGGAAGAGTTTGAGAAGAATAGGTGTTAGCTCTTCTCTAAATGTTTGATAGAATTCGCCCATGAAGTCATCTCGTCCTGGGCTTTTGTTTTTTGCAAGATTTTTAATTACAGTTTTAATTTTAGTGCTTCTGATTGGTCTGTTTATACTTTGTATTTCTTCCTGGTTCAGTCTGGGAAGGTTGTGCTTTTGTAAGAATTTGTCCATTTCTTCCAGGTTGTCCATTTTATTGGCATAGCGTTGCTTATAGTAATCTCTCATGATCCTTTTATTTCTGCTGTGTCAGTTGCTACTTCTCCTTTTTCATTTCTAATTCTATTGATTTGAGTCTTCTCTGTTTTTTTCTTGATGAGTCTGGCCAATGGTTTATCAATTTTGTTTATCTTCTCAAATAAACAGCTTTTAGTTTTATTGATCTTTGTTATTGTTTCCTTCATTTCTTTTTCATTTATTTCTGATCTGATGTTTATGATTTCTTTCTTTCTGCTTATTTTCGGGGGTTTTTGTTCTTCTTCTCTAATTGCTTTAGGTCTAAGGTTGGGTTGTTTATTTGAGATGTTTCTTGTTCCTTGAGGTAGGATTGTATTGCTATAAAGTTCCCACTTAGAACTCCTTTTGCTACATCCCATTGGTTTTGGGTCACCGTGCTTTCATTGTCATTTGTTTCTAGGTATATTTTGATTTCCTCTTTGATTTTTTCAGTTATTTCTTAGTTATTTAGTAGCGTATTTTTTAGCCTTTCATGTGTGTGTGTGGTTCTTTTTTTACAGTTTTTTTCCTGTAATTGATATCTAGTGTCAAAGGGTTGTGGTCGGCAAAGATATCTGATACGATTTCAATTTTCTTAAATTTATCAAGGCTTGATTTGTGACCCAAGACATGACCTATCCTGGAGAATGTTCCATGAGCATTTGAGAAGAAAGTGTATTCTGTTGTTTTTGGATGGAATGTCCTATAAATATCAATTAAGTCCATCTTGTCTAATGTGTCATTTAAAGCTTGTGTTTCCCTATGTATTTTCATTGTGGACGATCTTTTCATTGGTAAAAGTGGGGTATTAAAGCCCCCTACTATTATTGTGTTACTGTCGATTTCCCTTTTATGGCTGTTAGCATTTGCCTTATGTATTGACATGCTCTATGTTGGGTGCATAAATATTTACAATTGTTATATCTTCTTCTTGGATTGATCCCTTTATCATTATGTAGTGTCCTTCCTTGTCTCTTGTAACATCCTTTATTTTAAAGTCTATTTTATCTGATATGAGAATTACTACTCCAGCTTTCTTTTGATTTCCATTTGCATGGAATATCTTTTTTCAATCCCTTCACTTTCAGTCTGTATGTGTCCCTAGGTGTGAAGTGGGTCTCTTTTAAACAGAGACAGCATACATACGGTCTTGTTTTTGTGTCCATTCAGCCAGTCTATGTCTCTTGGCAGGAGCATTTAATCCATTTACATTTAAGGTAACTATCGATATATATGTTCTTATTATCATTTTCTTAATTGTTTTGGGTTTGTTTCTGTATGTCTTTTCCTTCTCTTGTGTTTCCTACCTAGAGAAGTTCCTTTAGCATTTGTTGTAAAACATGTTTGGTGGTGCTGATTTCTCTTAACGTTTGCTTGTCTGTAAAGTTTTTAATTTCTGCATTGAATCTGAATGAGATCCATGCTGGGTAATCTTGGTTGTAGGTTTTTCTCCTTCATCACTTTAAATATGTCCTGCCACTCCCTTCTGGCTTGCAGAGTTTCTACTGAAAGATCAGCTGTTAACCTTATGGGGATTCTTTTGTATGTTATTTGTTGCTTTTCCCTTGCCTTTAATATTTTTTCTTTGTATTTAATTTTTGATAGTTTGATTAATATGTGTCTTGGCATGTTTCTCCTTGAATTTATCCTGTATGGGAGTCTCTGCACTTCCTGGACTTGATTGACTATTTCCATTCCCATGTTAGGGAAGTTTTCAAGTATAATCTCTTCAAATATTTTCTCGGACTCTTTCTTTTCCTCTTCTTCTGGAACCCCTATAATTTGAATGTTGCTGCATTTAATGTTGTCCCAGAATTCTCTGAGACCATCCTCAATTCTTTTGATTCTTTTTTCTTTATTCTTCTCTATGGTAGTTTATCCACTCTTATATCTTCAAGGTCACTTATCCATTCTTCTGCCTCAGTTATTCTGTTATTGATTCCTTTCAGAGAATTTTTAATTTCATTTATTGTGTTGTTCATTATTGTTCGTTTGCTCTTTAATCCTTCTAGGTCCTTGTTAAATGTTTCTTGTATTTTCTCCATTCTGTTTCCGAGATTTTGGATCATCTTTACTATCATTACTCTGAATTGTTTTTCAGGTAGACTGCCTATTTCCTCTTAATTTGTTTGGTCTGGTGGGTGTTTATTTTGCTCCTTCATCTGCCGCATATTTCTCTGTCTTCTCATTTTCCTTAACTTACTGTGTTTGGGGTGTCCTTTTCGCAGGCTGCAGGTTCATAGTTCCTGTTGTTTTTTGTGCCTACCCACAGTGGGTAAGGTTGGTTCAGTGGCTTGTGTAGGCTTCCTGGTGGAAGGGATTGGTGCCTGTGGTCTGGTGGGTGGGGCTGGATCTGTCTTTCTGTTGGGCAGGGCCACATCCGGTGGTGTGTTTTGGGATGTCTGTGAACTTAGTATGATTTTAGGAAGCCTCTCTGCTAATTGGTGAGGTTGTGTTTCTGTCTTGTTAGTTGTTTGGCATGTGGCGTCCAGCACTGGAGCTTGCTGGCTGTTGGGCGAAGCTGGGTCTTAGCGTTTAGGTGGAGATCTCTGGGAGAGCAGTTGCCAATTGATATTACATGGGGCTGGGAGGTCTCTGGTCATCTGATGTCCTGAACTCAGCTCTCCCACCTCGGAGGCTCAGGCCTGACACCAGGCCAGAGCACCAAGACTCTGTCAGCCACATGGCTCAGAGGAAAGGGTGGAAAAAAAAAAGGAAAAAAATAAAATTAAAAAAATTAAAATTTAAAAATTATTAAAATAAAAAAATTAAATTAAAAAAAGGGCAACCAAATGAATAAACAAATCCACCAATGATAAAAAGCGCTAAAAAGTAAACTAAGATAAGCATAAAAATCAGAAACAAATCAGTAGCAGACAGCAAACCCTAAGTCTACAGTTGCTCCCAAAGTCCACCACCTCAATTTTGGGACAATTCTTTGTCTATTCAGGTATTCCACAGATGCAGGGTTCATCAAGTTGATTGTGGGATTTAATCCCTGTTCCTGAGGCTGCACTGGGAAATTTCCCTTTCTCTTCCTTGTTCGCACAGCTCCTGGTGTTCAGTTTTGGTTTTGGTCCCACCTCTGCGTGTAGGTTGCCCTCAGGCATCTGTTCCCGCCCAGACAGGAGGGGGTTAAAGCAGCAGCTGATTGTGGTGCTCTTGCTCACTCAGGCCATGGAGAGGGAAGGGTATGGTAATCTCAATTGGAATGTGGGGCAAGCCTGCAGCATCAGAGGCTGGCATGACGTTGCAACCGCCTGAGGCTTGCTGTGTGTTCTCCTGGGGTAGTTGTCTCTAGATCATGGGACCCCGGCAGTGGCGGGCTGCACAGGCTCCAAGGGGGTGTGGATAGTGACCTGTGCTTGCACACAGGATTCTTGGTAGCAGCAGCGTTAGTGTTTCATGCCCATCTCTGGGGTCCAAGCTGATAGCCACGGCTCACGCCCATCTCTGGAGCTCACTTAGGCAGTGCTCTGCCTTCTGTGGGCACATGGAGGAGGAATCCTCTCTCCTCGTGCACCCCAAAACCATGGTCTCTTGCCTCTTTGGCAGGTCCAGACTTTTCCCCAGACTCCCTCCTGGCTAGCTGTGGTGCACTAGCCCCCTCAGGCTGCCTTCACACAGCCAACCCCAGTCCTCTCCCTGGAGTCTGATCTCCAAAGCCCAAGCCTCAGCTCCCAGCCTACACCCACCCTGAAGGGTGAGCAGACAAGCCTCTCGGGCTGGTGAGTGCTGGTTGGCACTGATCCTCTGTGCAGGAATCTCTCCACTTTGCCCTCTGCACCCCTGTTGTTGCACTCTCCTCTGTGGCCCCAAAGCTCCCCCCACCCACCCACCCCTCATCTCTGCCAGTGAAGGGGCTTCCTAGTGTGTGGAAACTTTTCCTCCTTCACAGCTCCCTCCCCAAGGTGCAGGTCCCTTCCCTATTCTTTTGTCTCTGTTTTTTCTTTTTTCTTTTGCCCTACCCAGGTACATGGGACATTTCTTGCCTTTTGGGAAGTCTGAGGTCTTCTGCCATTGTTCAGTGGGTGTTCTGTAGGAGTTGTTCCACATGTAAATGTATTTTTGATGTATTTGTGGGGAGGAAGGTGATCTCCACGTCTTACTCCTCCGCTATCTTGAAGGTCCCTCCCTGTTTCCACTTTTTAACTACTATGAATAATGCTGCTATGAATATTCACATCTAAGTTTTATGTGTATGTATGTTTTCATTTTTCTCAGATAGATACCTAGGAGTGGAATTTTGGGGTCTTATGGTTAACATTTTGAGGAACTGACAGAATGTTTACCAAAGTGACCATATTTGCTTACTTCCCCCCCCCAAAATAACCCTAAAAGGATAAATGGGAAAGTAATTTTAAAAGATACTTACCTATAAAGGGCAGAAGGATGGGAGGGGATAAAGAGTGGAAGGGATTGACATGAAGTGAAACATTGCTGAATTTACCTTCTTCATATAGTTTTGAACTTTTGACCATGTAAATGCCTTTAAATACAAAAAAAGACATCAAATATCAAAAAGTGAAGAAAGCAAATTGTAAAACTGAAGACAAACCAAAATATCGATATGAACCCAATTGTATATAAAACCAGTAACACACACACAAAAAGAATAATTTCAAGTGACATTTGAACATAGTGCTCTGACCATATAGCCTTAGTGGGCTATATTCATTCTAAGCACGGAAAGAATGGCAAATATATAATAAATTTTAATTTATTCTATTTTTACCAATAATAATGGTATTGTAGCTTATAAATTATTTTATGAATATTGTCAGATAGAGAAATCAAGGAAATATGCTATGTAACTAAGAACTAAGATTTTCAGTGTAGAAGACACAAATATAAAATTAAATGAAAAGTTGTAATGTTAAATTTGAATTGAAAATATCAGTATGGATCCATGACTTTTAAAACTGGCCCGCTCGAAGATCTAGGAGAAATGGCACACCAGCAACAAAAACACACTAAGCAACTGGGTCTTCATTTGTAAATACCATTACCTAAAGGAAGCAGGGCACCACAGAGAAGTAGCTCATTCTAGATCAAAGTCAGGAAAAGTACAAGGTTGAGTCAGAAATTTTTTGTGTGTTGGAAAATAAGGAAACAATTGAAGATTAAACAGGAGACAGGAGTTGTCAAAATTACATAGATGCCAACTGGAAAGGAATTCCACTGGCCAAATTTGTGACCAACTGGGTATTGATAAGAATAATGACCATAGTTGATTATAAACATCTGTAAATGGAGGTTAATCATTACTACCTCACTGGATTCTTATAAAAATTAAATAAGATGGTGTAAGAAAAATTGCCTGACACAGGATAATTGCTAAACAATTTGTTTCTCCTCCTATTTATATAGGTTATGAAGCTTTGAGGGTGTGAAGGTGGCTCAAGTTCTTAGAGGGAAAGGGTTTTAGAAGGCTAAAGAAAGCCTATTAAAAGATAGCTGTTGGCCTCCCAGTGTGGCCCTGTCAGTGCCAACGATGCCCTCAAAACAAGCCCAAAGGCAAAGTCCTTGCCTTTTGAAAACACAGGACATAGTGCATGTAGCCATTTTCCAAATTAAATCATGTATCCATCCAACCTCTACCTTCTGGATGTTATAGGTTGTTTTTTTTTTTTTGGTAATTCTTTTTTTTAATTAATTTATTTTTTTAATAGAACTTTAGTTGCGGCATGTGGGATCTAGTTCCCTGACCAGGGATCAAACCCTGGCCCCCTGCATTTGGAGCACAGAGCCTTAGCCACTGGATGACGAGGAAAGTCCCCAGACTAAGTCTGAATGCAAAGTCAGTACTCAATCACTTCTCATCCAAAGAGTATGTTCATCAAGACAGGCTCGCTACTATAATAAACAACTTCAGAGAGTTTCCATGTAATAAAAGCTCATTTCTTGCTTGTGTCAAGAACAGCACAATGCTGTTCAGGGGTGATGCTCTGCTCTATAATCATTGAGGATCCAGGCTCTTTCCATGCACCTTCCTCCTCTGGCCAACAGACAAAGACAGCGTGGAGGATTGTGTAAAGGTTTTCTTAAGGGCCAGGCTGCGGACTAGAAGTAGCACATATAACTCCCACTTTGGCGCCACCCAACTGCAACAGCGACTGGGAAATGCAGCCTAGCTGAACAGGCAAAAGACTCTGGAAAGCCAGGAGTCCTGGAGAACAAATAAGATTCTTCTGATCAGAAAAACTTTGATATTGGACAACTGGGAGCTGTTTAAAATAAGTGTTTCCTTGTAGAAAGATAAAAACAATGGAGAGGAAGGGGAGGAGAGTCCACCCAAGAGGCTAATAACCATTAGTGCTCTGGGGCGTTGCAGGTGAGTTTCACCTTCAGATCCCAATATGGCCTGAGACTCAGTTTCCCTGGGGTTTGGAACAAATTCCCTTTAATTCCCTCCTACACGTCTAATGTACATTTTCATTCTTCTGTGTTTGTTCTGATACAGAGCCTGATAAGCACTATGTAAATATAAAGTTTTCTATCACGGCTAAGTAAATATTCATTTGGGGGGGATGCTGATTGGAAAGGGTTAACTGAAATTGCAAATCCAAATTAAACTAAAGGAAAAACCTTTAAAATTACACATCTTGCATAGACTATCTCATATTTAACTAAGTCTTCTTCAAATATAAATGCTATTGCTGAGATTATCAAGCCTATTGAAGACTTCTCACTATATTAAATTTTAGACTTCACTGTCAATCAAAATAAATTCAAGTTCTATATATAAATACAAGGCTTCCATGTGTACATTTACTTGTTATGTATAGTAATAACTCCTTCCTCAACCCCATCTCCCCCTTCATCCACTACCTCATTTTTCTGCTTTCCTTTACAGCAGAACTCCTCCAAAGAGTTGTCTATACTTTCCATCTGTGTCTTTTCCTCCTTATTTCCTCCCTCCCCCCCAATAGAAACTGATCTTGGCGAGACCACCACAGACCTCCACATTTCCAAATCCAAGAGCCAATTTTCAGCCCTCTTATCTGACAAGTTAATCACTCCATCCTTCTGGAAACACTGTCTTCACGCAGCTTCCAGCACACCACTTTCTCTTGATTCTTCTCCTTCCTCACTGATTTCTCTTCATTTTCGATTGCTGGTTTCTCTTCATCTCCTTGACCTCTAAATATGGGAGTACCCCAGGGCTCGGGACTCTTTCTTTCTTTATTTACAGCCATTGTAGATGTGATCACATCTAGTCTCATACCTTTTAATATCATCTGTAGAATGACAACTCCCAAATTTATGCCTCCAGGCAGGATGTCTGCTGTCCTTGAACTCAGACTCATGTAGCCAACTTCCTACTAGACATCTAACTTAAAGGACATCTCAGACTTAATACATCCAAACCCAAACCCCTGATTCCCTACTCTTCCCCAAACCTGCACTTCCCTGAGTCTGCCCCATCTCAGTTCATTCTTCTGCTTGCTCAGACTGAGGACTTGAACCCTCACTGACTTCTCCCTCTTCTCTCTTCTTCTTCTTCTTCTCCTTTTCTCTCTCTCTCTCTCTCTCTCTCTCATAATCCACATAGAATCTGTTAGCAAATCCTGTCAGCTCTACCTTCAAAATATTTCCAGAATCTGGCCACCTCACACCATATCAATCAAACAGAAAGATAAGAAAATCTCCAAAACTTGGAAACTTAACATCATACTTCCAAATAATTTATGTTTCAAAGAGGAAGCCTCAAGGGAAAATTTAAAACTATACTGAACTCAATGAAAATGAAAAATACAATATATCAAAATTCGTGGGACACAGCTAAATCAGTGCTCGTAGAAAATTTTGTAGCACTAAATACATACAATAGAAAATAGGAAGGGTCTCAAAACCTCTACCTTAAGAACCTAGGGGAAAAAAAAAGAGAGAATAATAAATCCAAGGAGGCAATAAAAAAGATAAGAGCAAAAAATCAATAAAATTCAAAATAGTAAAACAATAATAAAACTAATTCTTTGAAAAGATTAATAAAATTTACCTTTAATGAGACTAATAAAGAAAAAAAGAGAAAACATAATCAGGAAAGAAACAGGGGATAACATTAGAGAACCTGCAAATAACAAAAGAATATTAATGAAATACTATGAACAACTATACATGCATAAATTTGACAGTTTAGATGAAATGGACTAATTCCTTGAAAAACACAAGCAATCATAACTCATCCTAATGAAACAGATCATTTGACTAGCCTTATAACTATTAAGGAAATTTAATTCATAATTTTAAAACTCCTCAAAAATGAGATCTCCAGGTCCAGATGGTTTCACTGGAGAATTCTACCTAACATTTAAAGAAGAATTAACACTAATTCTGCACAATCTCTTCACTTTATAAAGCTAATATTACTCTGACACAAAAACCAGACAAACACAGTACAAAGAAAAAAAACTACAAGCCACTAATGCCAAAAATTTTTAACAAACTGTTAACAAATAGAATTCAGCAATATATAAAAAGAATTATACAGCATGACCAAGTGAGGTTTATTCCAGGGCTGCAAGACTGGTTCAATATTGAAAAATCAATCAATGCAACCCAACATTTTAACAGAATAAAAAAAGAAATATTATGATCATATCAATCATTGTAAAAAAAATATGATGAAATTCAACCCCTTTAATGATAAAAGCTCTGAGAAAACAGGAATAAAGGAAAACTTTCTGAACTTGATAAAGCACATCTACAGCTAACATTATACTTAATGGTCAATGACTGAATGTTTTCCCTCTAAGATCATGAGCAAGACAAGATGTCTTTTCTCACCACTCTCACTTAACAAAGTGCTGGAAATTCTAGTCAGTGCAACAAGGCAAGAAAAAAATTAAAAGCATACAGATAAGAAATAAGAAATAAAACTGTTCCTGTTTGAAAATGACATGATTGTCTCTACAGAAAATCCCAAAGAACCATCCATAAAAGGAAAAATGCATAAATTGGACTTAACCAAAATTTTTTAAACTTTTGCTTTTTGTAAGACCCTGTTAAGAGAATGAAAAGACAAGCTACACATTGGGAAAAATATCTGGAAACCACATATCTTACAAAGAACTAGAAGTTTAGAATGCATAAAGAGCTCTCTTAACTCTCTCTTAGGTGTCATCTTTTCAAGGAAATCATATCAAAAAATATATATTTTGGGGGCTTTCCTGGTGGCGCAGTGGTTGAGAGTCTGCCTGCCGATGCAGGGGATGCGGGTTCGTGCCCGGTCTGGGAAAATCCCACATGCCGCGGAGCGGCTGGGCCTGTGAGCCATGGCCACTGAGCCTGTGCGTCCGGAGCCTGTGCTCCGCAACAAGAGAGGCCACAACAGTGAGAGGCCCGAGTAACGCAAAAAAAAAAAAAAAAAATTATTATTATTTTTTTTTAACTATCACAATGACCTTGGCAACTTAACTCCTCTGAACCTCAGTTTTCCATTGGTAAAAGGAGGAGAATAATAACCAACCTCAGAAGGTTGTTGAAAGAATTAAATGACATTATTAATGTAACTGGCACATATTAAAACTTAATGACTAAGTGTTTCTTTCCCCAACCAAGGAAATATATCATTAGAGTTTCTCTGTATAAAGCCGAGGGTCAGCCTAAGCCCAATGGTGAAAATGGTCTTTGTGCCCTAGTCTTTGGGTCTGCTCAGATCATATCCCCTGTGGGGCTCTCTCCCACTGCTTCCCTCTTTGCCCTAGGTTCTCAGGATCCCAGACATGCCTGACACAGACATGAATGACCGTTCCCCAAAATGTTTATTTTTCCTGGAAATTTCCCAGTCTTCAAATCTTTTCTTTCCAGTTCCTTTATTGAAACCTACCATTCTTTTGTCCTAATCCCTCAGGATGCTCTACTTCCTATTATCTTCTAAGCAACACCTAAAACCTATGGGCAATAATCTCTCAGAAGTGGAGTTAGCACCTGCTATAAGCACATTTGTAACTGATCTTTGGTGACTAGGAAAGAGACCTAAGTATCCTTCTCAAAAACTTACACCAGGGCTTCGCTGGTGGCGCAGTGGTTAAGAATCTGCCTCCCAATGCAGGGGACATGGGTTCGAGCCCTGGTCCGGGAAGATCCGACATGCCGCGGAGCAACTAAGCCCGCGCACCACAACTACTGAGCCTGCACTCTAGAGCCTGTGAGCCACAACTACTGAAGCCCGCGCACCTGGAGCCCATGCTCTGCAACGAGAAGCCAGCACAATGAGAAGCTCGCTCACCACAACAAAGAGTAGCCCCCGCTCACTGCAACTAGAAAAAGTCCGCGCACAACAACAAAGACCCATGCAGCCAAAAATAAATAAATTAAATAAATTAATTTAAAAAAAAACCTCTTATGCCAAAATAGAAGATTGAAGATAAATATTGTTTATCCCCTGAAAGAAAGTTGAGCCTGTCCCTCATTCATGCTTTGCATAAATACTTTAATCAAATAGTAATCAGATGGCACTCACCCTACCTAACATCAGTTCCAGTGTGAAAATGAGAATTGTGATTATGGAGAAGAGAGTCATTTCACAACTAGAGACACTTGGGGAAAGGAGAACACTACACAGAGTTTTTCCTTGTGGAGGTTCCCTGTGGCTTTGGGTATCGCTAGGGAACATGAAGGCCCTGCCTGAGTGAAAGGAGAAACAGTGAGAGAAGAATCCTAAAATAGATGAGGAAGGAAAAGAAAACATTTTTCTCCAGGTCTTAATTGTTGCCTTGCATGTGGCAATAAAAATCATCTCACAAGGTGACTTTCTCTGGTTCATCCCCTCCAAGACGGCAGATAAAGAGTAGTCAGTGATGCAAGATTTCCTGTTACCTCTCCTTGGGGTTTTTTTGCATTTTTTACCTGGCTCCCTGGAGACACATTGCTTTAAACCAAAGAAAACACTTGAATGGTAGGAATTTCAGACATGTTTCAGGGCCACAGAAAAGAGTTGTAGGGGCAGATGGTTTTTTGGTACCGATCAGATTGTGTTCAGGTAGGCTTATTCTGTTTATGCACCCTGCTGTCCTGATAAGAAGGCATCTATCCTGAGTGTGTGTGTGCGTGTGCGTGTACGTGTGCGTGTGCGTGTGTGTGTGTGTGTGTGTGTTACTACTACTGGGCCAGTGAAGAATATGAAACTCACAGAGGTATGGTAATTTTCCTAGGGCCACACAGCTACAAAGGGGCAGCAGAGATGAGATTTAAATGAGGGTCTCCTGTTTCAAAACAACTCACTCATTTCCAGTTGGAAAGGAAAATTCACATCAAAACATACAATTGGAAAAAAAAAATCTCACATGCCCTTCAAAAGAATCCATGTTTGGTTTTCAGTCATTTTAGTCTAAGGATCTTGTTGCATCTCTGGTAGTCATTTGTTGTATTTGCCACCCAGCATTCATTCTTCCTTTTTATGGTAACTACCCTGGTTCTCCACTCCCTTTCCATCTTAGCCCATGAGAGGGTTCATCCTCAGTCAATCAAAACAGTGACAGCCCTATTACACTGGTTGTTTCAGAGCTGGGCACATGACCCAACAAACCCCTTATGTTTTTTTCTAGAACTGTTTTTTCCCACATGCCTTGGATCTGAGAGTACACATACTCTTAGATGTTACAGTTGTCTTGTCACCACCAAAGGACAGCCTTTCTGAAAACAGAGCCAGTAAAAGAAGTAGAGCCAAGAGTTGGAGAGAGAAACCAGGTCTTGATGGTATCTTTGGAACCACTACATCAATCTGGACCTTAAGTTAGAATTTTCCAGTCATGAGAATTAATAAATTCAGGTTTTACTTAAACCTACTTGAATTTTCTGTCACTTGGAACTGAAAGAGTCCTGATTAATGCATCACCACACTGTTCTCTTTTGAAATAAGCATCAAACTTTTCCAAGTTTGAAACCAGACTTGGTGAAGGTTTTGAGTTGCATTTAATCATAAAACAAGAGTTTCCCCAAAATTATTTTCTTGGAGCAGAACTCACCAAGAGGTCTTTCCTTGTTGGAGCCTCTATGTATGCCAAAGGGCATTAGGCCAACCCGTCCTCTGAGCCCTTGGCCCACTTCCCCAAGTCCTTCCCAAGAAATAACAAACAGTGACAACGAACAGTCATTTGTCTATATACTCAGATGATACCTGTCATTGTAAGTAATGGTTTCGGACATATTAGAAAGTGGGAAGTGCAGGCCAAATGCAAAGGTGACTAAATACAGAATGAGTCAGTGGTGCATCCCATCCAAGTTTATGTTTTACTATGGACCTTGTGTTGTGGTTTGAATGGTGGCCCCCAAAATATGTTTATGCCCTAATCCCCAGAATTTGTGAATACTACTTCATTATAACAAAAGAGCGAATATTCTTACATGGCAAAAGATGAGTTTAAATGAAGGATCTTGAGAAGATGGTGTTATCCTGGATAATCTGGATAGACCCTAAATGCCATCACATGTATCCTTATACAAGAAAGGAGCAGAAGAAAAGAAAGATACACAGAGAAAAAGGCAATGTGACGACAGAGCATAGAGATGTAACCACAAGCCAAGGAATGCAGACAGCTACCAGAAGCTGGATGAGGCAAGGAACAGATCTTCCTTTAGAGCTTCCACAGGGACCCCTGCTGGCACCTTCTGGCCTCCAGAATGACAAGAGAAAAAATTTCAGACTTCTGGTCTCCAGCATGATGAGAGAAAAAATTTCTGTAGTTTTAAGCCACCCCATTTGTGGTAATTTATTATAGCAGCTACAGGGAACTAATACACCTTGTTAGAGTAATATCAGGTCATTGAAATTAATTTCAGTTCAGACATCCGGTAAGGGAACTGCCAGCAAAGGACCACACACAGCTAATATTTATACGTTGCTTACTATGCTCCAGGTAATGTTCTAAGTACTTTGCACACATTAACTCATTTAATCTTTATAGTAACCCTAGGAGATAGGTAATATTGTTATTATCCCCATTATACAGATAAGGAAACTGAGGCACAGTGAGATTAAATTAGCCCAAGTTGACACAGCTATGAAATGTCACAGCTGGGATCCAAGTCCAGGTGGAGCTGTTTCCAGAGTTTATGCTCTTGAGCACTTTGCTTTGCAGTCACTGTGTGAAAAACATCAGTTTCATGAGCATTTGTTTACACCAGAGGTTCTCACCTCTGGTTCCATATTCAAATCACCTAAGGGGCTTTAGGAACACTAAAGGGGAAGAGGCACACTGAGGACAAATTAATCAGAATCTTAGGCATAGGATCCTGAGCATCAGTAGCACTTACGAGTCCCCCCAGATGACTCTAATGTGCAGACAGGGTTAAAAACCACTAACAGCATAAACTTCAATGGCAAATTTAACTTTTTCAAATTGGAAGTGACCAGATGGTTTGGTTTCTCCAAAGACTATGTACACACAGAGAAATTAGACTGCCAAATCTAGTTTTTTTTAAGGGACTCAATTCAATAAAACTACATTTCTTTTTCCTGCAATAGAGTGGTTGATCACTTTCTACTAAGGGTGATACCATGGGAAAAATTCAATACAAAGTTTTCCCCAAAGCTCCTAAGACTTCTTCTTATCTTGCTCTGATGCCCTGGAAGTGAGGACAGACAGGCCCCATTGTCAACCCCTTGCAGACGTCATCCGGTGTGAACCACCTGGTGGTCATGATCCAGTAGATATATTAAAATTATTGAGATGATTAGCTCATGAAGATCTAAAATACAGTACACCATTTTTAACTTTCCTGTATTATTTCTTAATCTTTGTGTCCTGGTAGTATTGGGAGACCCTGGGACTGCTCACTCACTCAATTTTCCTCTTTCTTCCCACCTCTGCATCAAAGCAGAATTCAGTCTGAACATCCAATGAATTACTAAGGTTTTAAGAAACTTTGAGGATCTTCTGAATGATGAAAAGAGTAATCATCGAGGCTACAACCTCCTACAAGAGACAGGCTACAGACCACTGACCCTATTTATTTGTTTGTTTGCTTGCTTCCTTATTTATTTATACCCTAGAAGATCAAAATCTTAGCGTACAAATAGAACCAGATCAATCTCTCGGCCTGAGTAACTAATCAATTAATTTGAATAACTAGTTTACCTTTTCTTTTTCTTTAAGTTGATTGCTTTGGTGTGGGTTTTGGCATGGTGTAGACACATCTCCTCAGCCACTCATGCTAACTGGTCACAACCAAGTTAATAAATTATAAATTGTGACATGGGGTGGTCTTCAGCTTGAAGTACAAAGTTCAGCAAGGCTACTAAGGTAAGATAAGGACAAGACACATTCACTGTTGGACACAAATACATAATTTCTCTAAGCTGTAATTTTGTCTCCTTCATTTTTCATTATTTGCAAAAATGATGCTGTGGTTTTCTAATTCTAGTTGTTTGGCTTTATACTGCAGCCTAGCTTTAGAGGGATCCTGATGTCATTTGGAATGGGCCAGGAATAGAACCCATTCCCACCAGCCAGACTGAAAAACTCACAATACATGGGACATTGGGTAGAGTACTCAGAAAGGCCTTAGCTCAGAGGAGGGGATTAATTAGCCCTTCCACTAGCACTCTCCTAGAACCACCTAATAAACCACATTAAGACCTGAAAGGGCCAAATTACTTCCAAGTAATTTAACTGCACCCCGGAACAAAGCTCAAGAATATTTATAGGAATACAAAAATATCCAACAGCCAGCAAGGTACAATGTCTGACCATCCAATCAAAGATTACCAGGCAGGGCTTCCCTGGTGGCGCAGTGGTTGAGAGTCTGCCTGCCGATGCAGGGGACACGGGTTCGTGCCCCGGTCTGGGAAGATCCCACATGCCGCGGAGCAGCTGGGCCCGTGAGCCATGGCCGCTGAGCCTGCGGGTCCGGAGCCTGTGCTCCACAATGGGAGAGGCCACAACGGTGAGAGGCCCGCATACAGCAAAAAAAATAAAAGCAGCCAGAGATCAAAGACATATGTACAGAGGAACAAAGATAAGGAAAACGACAGGTTTCTTTTTGGAAACAATGCAAGCTAGATAACAGTGGAGCAACACCTTTAAAGTACTGAAAGAAAATAACTGTCAATCTGAATGCTATGTCTAGAATTATATACCTTCAGAAACAAAGGAGACATAAAGACATTTTCAGATATTCAAAATACGAAAAAACTGTTCTAACAAAATTAATTTCTTCAGACAAAAGAAAGAATAATATCAGATAGAAGTATAGATCAACCTCCAAAAGTAAAGAGCATCAGAAATGGCAAATACATGGGCAAATACATGTTTTTTATTATTTGAATCTCTATAAAAGATAATTGTTTAAACAAAAATAACAGCAATAGGTTGAAGCTTCTTATGGCATGTGTGTAAGTAAAACAAATAACAACAATAGCATAAAGGTCAAGAGGGAAGAAAGGGAAGTATATTATTTCACATTCCTACAGTACACATGAAGTGGTATGACATCACTTGAAAATAAATAGTGATAAGTTTAAGATACGTGCTTTAAAGCTTTAATCAAACTAACAAAAGAAAGAGTTATAGCTAATAATCCAACAAAAGCTATAAAATGGAATAAAATAACACTCAATTCAAAAGATGGAAGATAAAGGGAAAATGAACGCAAGTAACAGAGAGACAAAAAGACACAAATAGCAATGTGATAGATTTAAACCAAACTACATAAATAATCCCATTAGCTATAAACATTCTAAAAGTCCCAATTAAAAAGCAGAGATTGTCAGTATTGAGCAAAAAGCAAGACTTGACCATATACTGCCTTCAAGAAACATACAGTGAATTTAAACAGAGACAGATTCAAAGTAAAATGTTGAAAAAATATGCCATGCCAACCCTCAGAAAAAGAAAACCATAGTGACTACATTAATATTAGATAAAAGTAGATTTCAGAGCAAAGAATATTATCAGGAATAAGGGTAATGATAATGAAGTAGTGATAATAAAGGAATAATGATAAAAAGGATCAATTCATCAAGGACATAGCAATCCTAAATGCTCATGCATCTAATAACAGAGCTTCAAAATACATGAAAAACACCTGATAGAACTTTGAGGAGAAATAGGGAAGTCCTATTTTAATCAGACATAAATCAATACTCCTCTCTCAGTACTTAGAGAAAAAGTAGACAGAAAATCAGCAGGATATAGAAGATCTGAAAAGCACTTTCAATCAAATTAACCTATGGACATTTTTAGAAGACTCCTCCTTACAGCAGAATACCTATTCTTTTCAAGTTTAAAGAGCACATTTACCAAGACAGACCAAATTCTGGGCCATAAAACAAGTTTTAATTCAACAAGTAAAAGGCTTTAAGTCATATAAAGTATGTTCTCTGTCCATGATGAAATTATATTAGAAATTGATAACAGAATATATCTGGAAAAGCCCTAACATTTGGAAACTAAATAGTACCGTTCCAAATAACCCATGGATCAGAGAAGAAATCAAAAGAGAAATATCAGTATTTTGAAATGAATTAGAACAAAAACAACATATTAGAATTTGTGAGGTGCCAAAAGCAGTATTTTGTGATTTTCATAGCAATATATGCCAAATCAGAAAAAGGAGGTCTTAATGCATAACCTCAGCTTCTGCCTTAAAAAGCTAGAAAAAGGAGAGCAAATTAAACCCAAAGTAAGAAGAAGGAAGGAAATAATAAAGATCAAATCAGAAAACAAACAGGAAACATAAAAATCAATAGAGAAACTCAACGAAACCAAAATCTGGTTCCTTGAAAATATCAATAAAGTTGATAAAACTCTAGCTAGACAGAGTAGGGGAAAAAGTGAGAAGACATACATTACCATTATCAAGAATCAGACAGGTGACATCCCCATGTATTCTATACATATTAAAAGGATATCTGTGTATTGACACTTTACCAGGTAACATCTGCCTTTTAAGGGATCTTCAACATCCTAACTCAAAGGATCAATATGAAAGATGACAATTTCAGAAGTTAGTGATATCACAGTGGCTTAGTGGGAGAGATCTTATACATTAATGGTGACTTTTCCCCCAAGGCAGTGCTTATTTGTAGAAATGTCTTGATCTCTATTGGCATTTAATTGCATGCTCAGTTTGCGAGGTAATTCTTAAAATCTTGTAATGTCAGTATTATTGCTTCTATTAGGTATAGTGGGAGTTATGCCATTAAACACTTTGAAAATATTACATAAAAATCTAGAAACCAGGGATTTCCCTGGTGGCACAGTGGTTAAGAATCCGCCTGCCAATGCAGGGGACATGGGTTCGAGCCCTGGTCCGGGAAGATCCTACATGCTGCAGAGCAACTAAGCCCGTGCACCACAACTACTGAGCCTGCGCTCTAGAGCCCATGAGCCACACTACTGAGCCCATGAGCCGCAACAACTGAAGCCCGCATGCCTAGAGCCCGTGCTCTGCAACAAGAGAAGCCACTGCAATGAGAAGCAAGTGTACCACAGCGAAGAGTAGCCCCCACTTGCTGCAATAAGAAAAAGCTCGCTCGCAGCAATGAAGACCCAACACAGACAAAAATAAATTTAAAACTTTATTTTAAAAAATCTATAAACCAAAAGTATCAGCTATTCACATCACTTTATATTCTAATCATTATCTATATTAATTCATATGGGTTGATGTGGACTTATTTAGAGCATACTCATTGTGTGCTATTTTTTCACTAAATAACTTTATATTATTTCCATCACAGATATAGATCCAAGAAGGTAATATTTTTGAATTATATGTAATATTCAATCATACTGATTACAATCAGCCCTTAATAGTAGAGCATTTAAGTAACTTCCAGTGTTCTACAGTTGTGAATAGTAACACTATAACTTTGTGTAAATTGATTTCTTTCTTTTGGACTATTGCCCTTGAGTATTCTACCTAAGTGAAATTCCTGGGGGAAAAAAGTGAACTGCTTTTCAGCTATTGTTAAACATTGCCAGATTAGCTTCACAGAAAGTTTGAACAATTCTCAGTGACACAGGGCCACACATACAACGATTTTTTCAAAGGCCTACCTATAGTTTTTTTTTTTAATCTTTACTGAGGTATAATTAACAATCAACTGCATGTATTTAAAGTATGCAATTTGATAAATTTTAAAACCATCATGATATCAAAATAACATATCCATCTCTACCAAAATTTTGCTCATACTCTTCGTGATCTCATCCTTCTGTCTCTCCCTTTGTCCCCAGGAAACCCCTGATGTACTTCATGTACCATAAGTTAGTTTGAATTCCATAGAATTTTATACAAATGGAGTCATAAAGCATGTACTGGGCTTCCCTGGTGGCGCAGTGGTTAAGAATCCGCCTGTCAATGCAGGGGACACTGTTTCGAGCCCTGGTCCGGGAAGATCCCAAATACCGCAGAGAAACTAAGCCCATGTGCTGCAACTACTGAGCCTGTGCTCTAGAGCCCACAAGCCACAACAACTGAGGCTGCGTGCCACAACTACTGAAGCCCACACACCTAGAGCCCATGCTCTGCAACAAGAAGCCACCATAATGAGAAGCCCACACACTGCAACAAAGAGTAGCCCCTGCTTGCCGCAACTAGAGAAAGCCTGTGCGCAGCAATGAAGACACAATGCAGCCAAAAATAAATAAATTTATTTAAAAAAAAAAACGCATGCACTATTTTTTTTGCTTGGCTTCTTTACACAGAATAATTATTTTGACTTTCATCTTAGTGTAGTTCACATCAATAGTTCACTCATTTTTATTGCTGAGTACTATTCTATTATATGGTTATACCACAATTTGTTTACTCATTCACTTTTTGACGGACATTTGGGTTGTTTCTGGTTTTTGGCTGCTACAAATAAACCTGCTAAAAACATCTGTATAGAAGTCTTTGTGTCGCCATGTGCTTTTTTTTTTTGCGGTACGCGGGCCTCTCACTGTTGTGGCCTCTCCCGTTGCGGAGCACAGGCTCCGGACACACAGGCTCAGCGGCCATGGCTCACGGGCCTAGCCGCTCCGCGGCATGTGGGGTCTTTCCGGACTGGGGCACGAACCCATGTCCCCTGCATCGGCAGCCGGACTCTCAACCACTGCGCCACCAGGGAAGCCCCAGACATGTGCTTTTATTTTGCTTGGAAAAGAGCTAGCAATGGAATGGGTAGGTCACATGGTATGTTTATGTTTAACTTTTTAAGAGACTTCAAAATGTTTTCCAAAGTGGTAGTCATTTTACATTCCTATCAACAATGTATAAGAATTCTAGTCTTCCACATCCTCAGTAGCACTTGGTATGTTCAGTCTTTTTATTCTAGCCATTCTAATGGAGGCATAATAGTATCCCACTGTGGTTTAATTAGCATTTCCCGAATGACTAATGATGTTGAGCATCTTTCCCTGTTTTTATTTGCCATTCATATGTTTTCTTTAGCAAAGTATCTGTTCATATCATGAGGTGCAGGAGCAATTTCATTAGAGAAAGAAAAGTATTTTCAACAAATGGTACTGGAACAATTGGCTATCTATAGGCAAAAGAAAGAACTTTGATTCATATTTCTAACCCCATATAAGAATTAACTCAAAATAGATAATAGACATAAATGTAAAACCTAAAATAATAAAACTTTTATAAGAAAACATAAGGAAAAAACCCATGTGACTTCAGACTAGGCAAAGATTTCTTAGATTTAATTGCATGAAAACAAATAGAAAAATTGGACTTCATCAAAATTAAAAACCTCTGCTTTTCAAAAGATATGGTTAAAAGAATGAAAAAGACAAGCCACACAGAGTAGGAGAAATTATTTGCAAAGTATATATCTGGTAAAGAATTTGTATCTAGAATATATAAAGAACTTTCAAAACTTAATAATAAGAAAACAAAGGACCCAAAACACTAGTATTTAGATTTGTTTATCAGATAGTAACTTTGGGTAAGTAAAGAACATTCACTGGGAGACTGAAGTGAGACCAAGTACTGCTGTTGAAAGAGGACAGATAGAGCAGAAGAGAAAAACAGAGACTGTACACAGAAAGGGAGTTGCGGGTTTTTCATGGTCAAATAGAAAAAATATCAAAAGCAAATTGCCTTATTTTCTTCACAGTAACTTTTAGGATCAGCCTTGACAACATGAAGCAAGTAAATGGAAGAATTTTGAAAATGGCCCAGACCTGATTTAAGGCTTGGATAGTAGGATCAGATATTATGGCATAGATACAAAAGATATTTGGTATTGTGGGAAGCAGCCGCATAGCACAGGGAGATCAGCTCCGTGCTTTGTGACCATCTAGAAGCGTGGGATAGGGAGGGTGGGAGGGAGACACAAGAGGGAGGAGATATGGGGATATATGTATATGTATAGCTGATTCACTTTGTTATAAAGCAGAAACTAACACACCATTGTAAAGCAATTATACTCCAATAAAGATGTTAAAAGAAACAAAAGATATTTGGTATTAAAAAGGTATTCTAAGACGGAGTACATATGGCGCACAGGGCAATTTTAAGTCATAGGTCACCAAACAGACCCCTTTTCCCGACTGAACATCTCATTCCCACCCACATAGACCATCTTTAGAGGACCAGCTAAGTGCTTAGTCATCACTCCCCCTCACTTCCACCAATTACTGCAATCAGACAGAGTGCAGTTATTTGTGAAATTGCATTAATAACAGCGATTGTCTCAAGGATAACATGAGATAACTGATATAAAACACGTAACATAATTCCTGGAACACCTGGAGCTCAATAAATATTGGTTTCTCCTTCCCATATCCCCCCTTCCATAACCAAATGGAAGGCAAATTGCATTGTTGGCCCTGGTTCAGAGGGTTTTAAAATTTAGAGCTCCTATGATGAGTCTCCTTAAAGGCTGCTGGGTTGAGCCCAGCAACTTTTTAAACATCTTGAGTCCAGCCTTTAATGTCTCCATTGCCATATGTGGCAAGGAGTCAAAAAGCAGAAAGGGAAGTGCCCCAGGTTCCAGAACCAAGTTGCCAGGCTCTGGCAAAAATCAACATGTAGACAACTTTCATATTCTATCTTGTAACAGAAAACATTAATATTCTCCCTCCTGCTGGCCGAGGACCTTTCATCTGAGTATACCTCCTTGCCTTTCCACTCTCCCTCACTCATTGCTCCTCAGGAAAGGAGGAGTAAATTACCCAATTGGTAAATTTGAAAGCAGGACCTCTCAAGGGGTGTGTGCAGCTCAGCCCTTCTTCCGTTCTGCTATCTTTCCAAAACAGGCACCACTGGGTAAGGCCCGTAGTATTCAGCCATCGTTGTCACTGAGTTTTTCTGAGGGACAGTGTTAGGATCCAAAAGGGAAGCCATGTTGCCCCAAACCAGCTTTACCACTAATAAGGGTAGTAATTTGTCTCTAGTTGCCTAATTCCTGGATCTGTCTCTCAGTTGATTATGAACTTGGGTGGGGGAAGAAGGGTGCCATTTATTGGGTTCCCTCAAAACCCACCCACCCATCTGCCCACTCTTCCATGCACACTCAAACACAGACAGGCACCAGAGACCTCAGCATGTTCAGTGGCATGACCATGGTCCCCCTTGTGGACCATAGCCCACATGTCCCTCAATTTGCATTTTCCCACCTGTCCTGAGCTTCTCACACTGACATTACCACCACCAAACTTTCACACCAGAAAGAGTGTCAGACACACTATGATGTGTTTTCCTGCCTTTCTCCTGGAGGGCAAGCACCAGCTTTGTGTTTCTTTTGTGTGCTCCCCTAGGACCCAGCACAGTTCTGAGCATGTGGAACTCTGATAAAGAATTAGGACACCTAAGTTCAAGCCCCACTCTGCCCCTTCCTCACCATGTAACTTCATACACATCACTTAACCAGCTTGGATCACTGTTTCCTTATCTTGTTTGTTAAGTGACATTAAATTAGATTTAAAATGAGCAATAAGTTGGACCTTTCTTCAGTGTGGTAAAAGTGGTCAAGATCTCTAAATCTTGTTTACATTTTTGGCAAACATAGCTGTATATGTTTCAGATGTGCTTATGATGTCATCCCATTTAGAATGTAAACTCCAAGAGTCCTACTATTTCCCACAAAGGATCAAATAAATGACTTGCAACCCAGGAATTCACAGAAAATCAGATTTACTACCAAATTCCTATTTAAATGTAGCAGAAATTTTCTAGATTATGCCCAGTACTTTACTATAGGATTTAACAAAATTTTATAATAGAACTACCAGAGCACTGAATGTAAAGCTATGCCACACATGGTTTTCTTAAGCAGAGGCTAGCAAACTATGACCCACAGGCCAAATACAGCCCAATACCTGTTTTTGTAAATAAAGTTTTATTGGAACATTACCTCACTCATTTGTCTACATAATTGTCTGTGCTGTTTTCATGCTACAAGAGCAGAGCTGAGTAGCTGTGACAGAGACTGTATTACTACAAAGCCTAAAACAGCTACTATCTGGCTTTTCTACAGAAAAATGTTTGCTGACCCCCATTTTAATTGATCCAAATTATGCCTCATGAATGTCCTTAACACATGAATAAGTGACCACAAGAATTCAGTTTATTCTGCCTGGGACTTCCTTCTCAGTGTGTAAGAGGAGAGATTTTTCTAGGTGGTTTCCAATGTCCGTATTAATCATCCTCCTGATTCTCAGCCAATGAATAATTTCCTTCATGAGGTTTTATTACTTCTGAATATTTGACACATCTGCCAGTCTTATAAGATTGGAGAAGCATTGACACGGCACATGATGAGACTCAAGTTCCAGTGCCCTCTTTGCCCCTAATTGTCTTAACTTTGTGGTGCTCTGCTTCTATAAAATGAGGAGGCTAGACAGATGTGACGTTTCCTTAAAATAGAGAATTATGATCCAGTGTGTGAAGTGCCTCATGGAAGGCCACGCTGGCTGCTATGAAAACCACACCTTGACTTACAAAAGGAGAAAGGACACAGAGAAGCCTTCTTGGAGGAAGTGATGCCCGATCTGAGTCTTGAAGGATGGGGAAGAATTCATGGTGCTGGAGAATGAACTGAGCAATCGAGCAAAAAGGCCTCTTATTGAGAGATTCGTTCAAGGTGGCGGAGTAGAAGGACATAGGTGCACTCCCTCTTGGGAGAGCACTGGAATCACAACTAACTTCTGAGCAATCATTGACATGAAGACACTGGAACTCACCAAAAAAGATACCCCACATCCAAAGACAAAGGAGAAGCCACAATGAGACGGTAGGAGGGGCGCAATCACAACAAAATCAAATCCCACAACGGCTGGGTGGGTGACTCACAAACTGGAGAACACTTATACCACAGAAGTCCACCCACTGGAGTTCTGAGCCCCACGTCAGGCGTTCCAACCTGGGGGTCCAGCAAGAGGAGGAGGAATTCCTAGAGAATCAGACTTTGAAGGCTAGTGGGATTTGATTGCAGGACTTTGACAGGACTGGGGAAAACACAGACTGCACTCTTGGAGGGCATACACAAAGTAGTGTGAGCATCGGAACCCAGGGGAAGGAGCAGTGACCCCATAGGAGACTGAACCAGACCTACCTGCAAGTGTTGCAGGGTCTCCTGCAGAGGCGGGGGGTGGCTGTGGCTCACCCTGGGGACAAGGACACTGGCAGCAGAAGTTCTGGGAAGTACTCCTTGGTGTGAGCCCTCCCAGAGTCTGCCATTAGCCCCCCCAAAGAGCCCAGGTAGGCTCCAGTGTTGGGTTGCCTCAGGCCAAACAACCAACAGGGAGGGAACCCAGCCCCACCCATCAGCAGTCAAGCAGATTAAAGTGTTCCTGAGCTCTGCCCACCAGAGCAACACCCAGCTCTACCTACCACCAGTCCCTCCCATCAGGAAACCTGCACAAGCCTCTTAGATAGCCTCATCCACTAGAGGACAGACAGCAGAAGCAAGAACTACAATCCTACAGCCTGTGGAACAAAAACCACATTCACAGAAAGATAGACAAGATGAAAAGGCAGAGGGCTACATACCACATGAAGGAACAAGATAAAACCCCAGAAAAACAACTAAATGAAGTAGAGATAGGCAACCTTCCAGAAAAAGAATTCAGAATAATGACAGTGAAGATGATCCAGGACCTCGGAAAAACAATAGAGGCAAAGATGGAGAAGATGCAAGAAATGTTTAACAAAGACCTAGAAGAATTAAAGAACAAACAAACAGAGATGAACAATACAATAACTGAAATGAAAACTACACTAGAAGGAATCAATAGCAGAATAACTGAGGCAGAAGAAAGGAAAAGTGACCTGGAAGAGAGAATGGTAGAATTCACTGCTGCAGAACAGAATAACGAAAAAAGAATGAAAAGAAGTGAAGACAGCCTAAGAGACCTCTGGGACAACATTAAATGCAAAAACATTCACATTATAGGGGTCCCGGAAGGAGAAGAGAGAAACAAAGGACCCGAGAAAATATTTGAAGAGATTATAGTCGAAAACTTCCCTAACATGGGAAAGGAAATAGCCACCCAAGTCCAGGAAGCGCAGTGAGTCCCATACAGGATAAACCCAAGGAAAAACACACCAAGACACATAGTAATCAATTTGGCAAAAATTAAAGACAAAGAAAAATTATTGAAAGCAGCAAGGGAAAAACGACAAATAACATACAAGGGAACTCCCATAAGGTTAACAGCTGATTTCTCAGCAGAAACTCTACAAGCCAGAAGGGAGTGGCATGATACACTTAAAGTGATGAAAGGGAAGAACCTATAACCAAGAATACTCTACCCAGCAAGGATCTCATTCAGATTCGATGGAGAAATCAAAAGCTTTACAGACAAGCAAAAGCTAAGAGAAATCAGCACCACCAAACCAGCTCCACAACAAATGCTAAAGGAACTTCTCTAAGTGGGAAACACAAGGGAAGAAAAGGACCTACAAAAACAAACCCAAAACAATTAAGAAAATGGTCATAGGAACATACATATTGATAATTACCTTAAACGTGAATGGAAAAATGCTCCAACCAAATGACACAGGCTGGCTGAAATGGATACAAAAACAAGACCCATATATATGCTGTCTACAAGAGACCCACTTCAGACCTAGGGACACATACAGACTGAAAGTGAGGGGATGGAAAAAGATATTCCATGCAAATGGAAATCAAAAGAAAGCTGGAGTAGCAATACTTATATCAGATAAAATAGACTTTAAAATAAAGAATGTTACAAGAGACAAGGAAGTACACTACATAATGATCAAGTGATCAATCCAAGAAGAAGGTTTAACAATTATAAACATATGTGCACCCAACATAGGAGCACATCAATACATAAGGCAACTGCTAACAGCTGTAAAAGAAGAAATCGACAGTAACACAATAATAGTGGGGGACTTTAACACCTCACTTACACCAATGGACAGATGATCCAAAATGAAAATAAGTAAGGAAACAGAAGCTTTAAATGACACAACAGACCAGATAGATTTAATATTTATAGGACATTCCATCCAAAAACAGCAGATTACACTTTCTTCTCAAGTGTGCACGGAACATTCTCCAGGATTGATTACATCTTGGTTCACAAATCAAGCCTCAGTAACTTGAAGAAAATTGAAATCATATCAAGCATCTTTTCTGACCACAACACTATGAGATTAGAATGAATTACAGGGGAAAAAAATGTAAAAACAAAAACACATGGAGGCTAAACACTACGTTACTAAATAACCAAGAGATCACTACAGAAATCAAAGAGGAAATCAAAAAATACCTAGAGACAAATGACAATGAATACACGACAATCCAAAACCTATGGGATGCAGCAAAAGCAGTTCTAAAGGGAAGTTTATAGCTCTACAAGCCTACCTCAAGAAACAAGAAAAATATCAAATAAATAATCTAACCTTACACCTAAAGGAATTAGAGAAAGAAGAACAAAGAAAACCCAAAGTTAGCAGAAGGAAAGAAATCATAAAGATCAGAGCAGAAATAAATGAAATAGAAACAAAGAGAACAATAGCAAAGATCAATAAAACTAAAAGCTGGTTCATTGAGAAGATAAACCAAATTGATAAACCATTAGCCAGATTCATCAAGAAAAAGAGGGAGAGGACACAAATCAATAAAATTAGAAATGAAAAAGGAGAATTACAACAGACACCACAGAAATACAAAGCATCCTAAGAGACTACTACAAGCAACTCTATGCAAATAAAATGGACAACCTGGAAGAAATGGACAAAGTCTTAGAAAGGTATAACCTTCCAAGACTGAACCAGGAAGAAATACAAATTATGAACAGACCAATCACGAGTAATGAAATTCAAACTGTGATTAAAAACCTTCCAAAAAACAAAAGTCCATGACCCGATGGCTTCACAGGTGAATTCTATCAAACATTTAGAGAAGAGCTAACACCCATCCTTCTCTAACACTTCCAAAAAATTGCAGAGGAAGGAACACTCCCAAACCCATTGTACGAAGCCACCATTACCCTGATACCAAAACCAGACAAAGATAGTACAAAAAAAGAAAATTACAAACCAATATCACTGAGTGATGAATATAGATGCAAAAATCATCAACGAAATACTAGCAAACAGAATCCAACAACACATTCAAAGGATCATACACCACGATTAAGTGGGTTTTATCCCAGGGATGCAAGGATTCTTCAATATACTCAAATCAATCAATGTGATACACCATATGAACAAATTGAAGAATAAAAACCATATGATCAACTCAATAAATGCAGAAAAAGCTTTTGACAAAATTCAACACCCATTTATGATAAAAACTCTCCAGAGAGTGGGCACAGAAGGAACCTACCTCAACATATTAAAGGCCATATATGACAAACCCACAACAAACATTATTCTCAATGGTGAAAAACTGAAAGCATTTCCTCTAAGATCAGGAACAAGACAAGGATGTGCACTCTTGCCACTATTATTCAACATAGTTTTGGAAGTCCTAGCCACGTCAATCAGAGGAGAAAAAGAAATAAATTAATACAAATTGGAAAAGAAGTAAAACTGTTACTGTTTGCAGATGACATGATACTATACATAGAGAATCCTAACGATGCTACCAGAAAACTACTAGAGCTAATCAATGAATTTGGTAAAGTTGCAGGATACAAAATTAATGCGCAGAAATCCCTTGCATTCCTATATACTAATAATGAAAAATCTGAAAGAGATACTAAGGAAACACTCCCATTTACCATTGCAACAAACAGAGTAAAATACCTAGGAACAAACCTACCTAGGGAGACAGAATACCTGTATACAGAAAACTATAAGACACTGTTGAAATAAATTAAAGATGATAGAAACAGATGGAGAGATATACCATGTTCTTGGATTGGAAGAATCAATATTGTGAAACTGACTATACTATCCAAAGGAATCTACAGATTCAATGCAATCCCTATCAAATTACCAAAGGCATATTTTACAGAACTAGAACAAAAAAATCTTAAAATTTGTATGTAGACACAAAAGACCCCAAATAGCCAATGCAGTCTTGAGGGAAAAAAATGGAGCTGGAGGAATCAGACTATAGCCTGACTTCAGAGTATACTGCAAAGCTACAGTAATCAAGACAACATGGTATACAACACAAAAAACAGAAATATAGATCAATGGAACAGGATAGAAAGCCCAGAGATAAACCCACACACCTATGGTCAACTAATCTATGACAAAGGAGGCAAGGATATACAATGGACAAAAGACAGTCTCTTCAATAAGTGGTGCAGGGAAAACTGGACAGCTACATATAAAAGAATGAAATTAGCACACTCCCTAACACCATACACAAAAATAAACTCAAAATGGATTAGAGACCTAAATGTAAGACCAGACACTATAAAACTCTTAGAGGAAAATATAGGAAGAACACTCTTTGACATAAATTACAGCAAGGTCTTTTTTGATCCACCTCCTAGAGTAATGGAAATAAAAACAAAAATAAACAAATGGGACCTAATGAAACTTAAAAGCTTTTATAAAGCAAAGGAAACTACAAACAAGACGAAAAGACAACCCTCAGAATGGGAGAAAATATTTGCAAGTGAATCATCGGACAAAGGATTAATCTCCAAAATATATAAACAGCTCATGCAGCTCAATATTAAGAAAACAAACAACCCAATCCAAAAATGGGCAGAAGACCTAAATAGACATTTCTCCAAAGAAGACATACAGATGGGCAAGAAGCACATGAAAAGCTGCTCAACATCACTAATTATTAGAGAAATGCAAATCAAAACTACGAGTTTTCACCTCACACCCGTTAGAATGGGCGTCATCAGAAAATTTACAGACAACAAATGCTGGAGAGGGTGTGGAGAAAAGGGAACCCTCTTGTACTGTTGGCAGGCATGTAAATTGATACAGCCAGTATGTAGAACAGTATGGATGTTCCTTAAATGACTAAAAATAGAAGTACCATATCACCCAGCAAACCCACTACTGGGCATATACTCAAGAGAAAACCATAATTCAAAAAGACACATGCACACCAATATTCACTGCAGCACCATGTACAATAGCCAGGTCATGGAAGCAATCTAAATGCCCATCAACGGACAAATGGATAAAGAAGATGTGGGGGCTTCCCTGGTGGCGCGGTGGTTGAGAGTCCACCTGCCGATGCAGGGGACACGGGTTCATGCCCCGGTCTGGGAAGATCCCACATGCCGCAGAGCGGCTAGGCCCGTGAGCCATGGCTGCTGAGCCTGTGTGTCCAGAGCCTGTGCTCCACAACAGGAGAGGCCACAACAGTGAGAGGCCCGCATACCGCAAAAAAAAAAAAAAAAAAAAGATGTGGTACATATATACAATGGAATATTACTCAGCCATAAAAAGGAACGAAATAAGCTCATTTTGTAGAGACGTGGATGCATCTAGAGACTGTCATACAGAGTGAAGTACGTCAGAAAGAGAAAAACAAATATCATATATTAACGCATATATGTGAAACCTAGAAAAATGGTACAGACGAACCTGTTTCCAGGGCAGAAATAGAGACACAGATGTAGAGAACAAATGTATGGACACAAAGGGGGAAAAGTGGTGGGGGGGCGGGGTGTGGTGTGATGAACTGGGAGATTGCGATTGACATATATACACTGATATGTATAAAATGGATAACTAATAATAACCTGCTGTATAAAAAAATAAATAAAATTCAAAGAAAGAAAAAAAAGACCTCCCATTTAATCCATCATTTTATTAGGCTGAATAGAAAATGTCATTATTTTCAGCATCTAAATCCCAGGAAAGTTCTTTCCAAATTCAAACAGACTCTAATGTGTGCATTGCCCTCTGCTTCTGCATGTGCATCAAGGAAGGTCACACTGCCAGCAACTTTTTACAGAATAGTCACCTTTATTTGAAAACAGTTTTCTTTTTCATCTAAATACCAAGGTCACACCCAAGTCTTGAAAAAACATAAGCTCCCACAGGCATAGGTGTTGTGATGACCATTGCGTGAGACACCAAGGCATCTTGAGAAAATGATGAATCAGAGAGTGGGGGGAAAGGATCATTCCAGGCCGTAGTCAAGGTCAACAAGAGGTGAGATAACTCTGACTTCAAACAACTCTAGATGTGGGATTAGGCAACATGCTTACACAGCAGTCATTTTCATGTAGCTAAACCAACCAAATATCCACAACAATAGATTCTGAAGGGAAGAGAATGATCTGAGTTGACCTAGCCATGCAATCTCAGCAATGATTCCTAAGTAATTGCTAGCCCTCCCACAATTCTGACTGCCTGTACTGATGTCAGAAGTAGAGTTCATTCATGCATTCAACAAATTTTAGTGAGTACCAAATATGTACTGGCACTTTTCTATACACTGAGGACACAGCCATGAACAAATGAGATAAAAATCCTTGCCCTTGTGGGACTCACATTCTAGCATGTCACCCTTGTATGGAGAAAAGTGCAGAGTTTCACCTTCTATCCAATGGGACATATTGCTTTTCTGAATAGCCCCCAAGGGACATTTTGCAAAAGAGTCTAAGCCACAGCTGAGCCAGCTTTCTCCTGAACCCCTGTTCTTCCATCGTATTCTCTGTGTCATAGCTACGCACGGCACAGGGTAAAGCCAAGGCAGCCTGGAGCTTTTTCCTTAATGTGCCCTCACTATCAAGCCTAATGACTCCTAAAACCTCAAGGCAAAAATGCTCATAACTTTGAACCACTTCTGGGAATCTTGGCTAAGAGAATAGTGATGACTTCTGAAAAAAATTTAGGTGCAAAAATGTACATCATAACCTTATTTAGCCAAAATAAAAAGACAAATTAAATGTCCAATTTAATATAAATTATGTTTTTAAAATATTAAAATTATCAAAAAACTATAGATTAATGGATAAATTATTGTTTTTAGATGAAATAACAAGCAGCCACTAAGATGATATTTACTAAGATTCTATGATAATGTGGAAAAATATTTATTATAGACAGTAATCAAGCAGAACTAAAACCTACATATATTCAATATAGCAAGCATGTATAAAAATTGACCAAGAAAAATTAGAACCTTGATGGAGGGAGACGCAAGAGGGAAGAGATATGGGAACATATGTATATGTATAACTGATTCACTTTGTTATAAAGCAGAAACTAACACACCATTGTAAAGCAATTATACCCCAATAAAGATAAAAAAAAAAAAAAGAACCTTGATAGAAATGTTCCAAAACATTAACAATTAATGTACTTAAGTGTTGAAATTATGGGAATTTTTCTACTTTTGTACTTTTCATTTTTTCTTTAGTAAACATTCATTATTTTTATAATTAAAAAATAATTTTAAGCCTAAATATAGTTTTTAAAAGGCAAGAACAAGGCAGCAAGAACAAATATAAAACAGTTTATCATGGTAGCTAACAGCCTAAGATCTGGATTCAGATTCCCTGGATCTGAACCCTGGCTCCCTGGTTACTTTGTGACCTTGGGCAAGTTATTTAAGCTTTTCTCACCCCAGTTTCCCACCTGCAAAATGGGGGTGATAATAGTGCTTCCTCAATGGGCTGGTATGAGGATTAGTAGATAATTCACATAGTGTTTAGCACAGAGCGTAACCCCTTGTAAGCACTCAAAATGATAATAGATTCAACAGTCCAGTGGCCACAAAGAAAGAGTTCACACAAAGGGAATGGTGGACAAACATCACATCTTCATTCCTTAGGGACAACTCACTCACCCTGAGTTGTGTTTTCTGTGGGGAATTTTCCCTCAGGCAGAATCAATCCCCAAATCCTCTAAATTTTACATTTTAAATTTTCCTCTGAAGAAGGTGAACAGTATGTTGATATTCATTTTATGAGTAATTACTTCCTTGGTTTTTTAAATGTACTTGTCATAATTTACTAAGGCAAAGTACCTTTTGGCTTTAAAAACAAGTCTAAAACTTATGTTAATAGGAGTGTCAGAAAGCACTAATCAATACTGTAAGATGAAATGAACTCATAAAAATATTGTTTATGGTGCTAATAGACAGTAGTTTTAGAAGTTAAAAGTAATTGCCTGATAAAATCTCATTTTTCTGTCAAATGTCTTTTCCAAAAACAGTGAAATCAAAAGCTGGTCTCTTATCTCCTACACCCAACATCCTTCTTTCTGTGCAAATTAAACTACCTAAATCTGGATAAAATAAAATGGTTAGTAAATAGCTCCAGAAAGGACACCCATTTATGAAATGGTTGCTTGGCAATAATTATTAAAAGAGTGAGAATCCAGTTAAAATTGCATAAGTATTAAATCTTGACCAATAAAAAAGATCCAGAAGATAAGAAGGGATTATATGGAAAGAGAGGTTAAAACTTGTTTCTCTACACTTCCTTTTCCCAAAATGAGGCATCACTTTTCCCTTATGATCCTTATGAGAGAGGATCATGCCTTTCAGCTTCCAGAGGAATTCTTTACCCTAATTTCTAATCTAGATTTCCTTGATTTTTTTTACCCCATAAATTCTCTACGCAAAATAAGGCTGTGCCTCTGTTCCAGTTCTTGATTTGGTTTGGCAACTTTTCTCTGTCCATGGATCCTGTTTTCTCCTTGCAGAGTATCCGCCTGCTTAACATGGTGGGAAAGTCTTAAACCATGGAGTTTCACAGGCTTAGATTTGAATTTGGCTGGGCACTAGCTGTATCATCTTCATTCAGTCACTTAACCTTACACAGCCTCAGTTCCTTTGTCTATAAAGTGGGCACAGTAAATACATATCTCACAAGGTTACTATGGGGCTACATGGGACGACAGACGGTAAATGACTAGGCATGGTAGGCAACTGAATCTTAAGCTCTTCTCTTCTCCTAGGAGTCTCTTTTGAACATCTATTCTCCGAATCTTGAAAGCCCTTGGTTTCTTTCCTGTCTTTCCTTCTCAGAGCAGAAGGTAAAGTTCTCCTGAATTTGGGACTTTTAATTCAGAACATTTGAGCTCTAAGTTAACTTCAACCCATCCACACTTTAGTGCCAGCGGAACTTGCAACGAGTTGGTGGTGAGTGCGGTCCCTTTTCGGTGGTTCCTGAGAAGTGGGACTCTGCTCAGGTCAGTGGGTTCCCATCACGTTCTCTTTCTCACCGTTAAGTCCAGGGTCTGGGTCTGCCCATCTCCCTGCGGAGATACGTTGATCCAGTCCCTCTGAGCCGAGTTTCCTTCGGGAGATGCCAATACTTAGACTCCCTCAAGATCTCAGAACCAGCCCGCCCCCACCCTGCAAAGGAAAGGTGAAGGAAGAACGAGAAGGGGTGGTGGGCAAGACGCCACAGGTGACGCGGGACGGCGCGGAGTTGGAGAGGTAACTGTCTGAGCCAAGAGCTCTGCCCAGCTTGAGCTTTCCAGCTTGCCTCCCGCCCCGCTCCACCGCTTTCCCCGGAGCAGGCCAAGGATTCGAAGCGGACCCGAGACGCGCGCGGGGCCGTAGAGAGTGAAGGCGGCGTCTGCCCGCGATCGCTCCTCCACTAGCCCGCGTCTGGCCCGCAGCCCCGGCCCGGCCAGGTGCTCCCCTCGCGCGGCACTCCGCGTTCCTTGCAGCGGCTCGCGCCGCGCGCTGCGCTCCTGGACGCCGGGAGCCTGACAGTGCGCTGCGCTCCGCACCCTCAAGGGAAAACGCTATGCTACCTGTGGAAGTAATGTGCGCAGAAGAGGCCCAGAAGCACAGTCGCAGGCTGGCCGAAGAGAGAGCGGGGCTGCCCGGCGAGGATCCCCGCGGGCACCGCGAAGGAGGGCAGCTCCTGCAGGAACCAGGCGGCGCGGGCGGACAGGCGGGTAGCCACGGGCATTCGGCTCTCCGTGTACTTCCCGTAGCCGGCGGGCTCCGCGAGGCACAGAACCAGTGCCCCCAGGACAGCCAAAGTGGCGCTGCCTGCCAGCACCGGACTCTCCTGGCAGCGAACGGACATTGCGCCCTGTTCCCCGCTGGTGGCCGCTGCCAGCGCAGAAGAGAGCGCGGCCCTCGCCGCCCCTTTATGGAGAGCTAGACGCCACCCCGTGTCCGCCCCTTCGGCCTTGGCTCCCGCCCCTCTATCCTACCTCCCATCTCAGAGTGGCCAGCCCTGGCTAGGCTCAGCAGCGATGCCCCTTTCGCAGGGCTGGCACTTCGGAAAGCAGCCAGGCGGAGAGTGGATGAAGGCTTTCGTGGAGCCAACTTAGTGTCCTGCGCCCTTCCTTTAGCCCATATTCGCGCCGTCGCCCGCGCGTCCGCCCCTCTCCACATCCTGCCACTGTTCTCTCCTTCTAACTACCCTTCGAAGATTTGTTCTTCACCCATCAACCTCTGATGCTGCAACTTCTGGGACTAGGAAATAGAAAACTACAGGTACGACTTAGCCAGGGTAGTTCTTCCGCTCTAACACACACCCTCTGTGGTGGCCACGCAGTTCCCACCCTCTGACCATCCGCAGCCAGAATCTCCCCAACCCCTCCGGTTCCCTGTGCTCCTTCACTCTCCGCCAGCTTCCACTCAACCCTGAATCCTTCCTTCGACTCTGGGCCCAGCCTCCAGCCACTTCCCGCGTCCCCCAGGCCTTCTGCGCTGGGGCGCCGCTCTCCTTGGCCACTTTCGTCATTAGTGGCCCCTCCACACCACCTCGCCCCCAGGCAGGTACCAGCCTCTCCCCACCCTTATTTCCTCTGCTTTCTCTCTGCTTTGAAGAGACAGCCGACTGAGCGTGGGCGTGGAAGCACGGATTTCGACCCTGAGTAGTGATCCTGTCTGTCTGCCCTAGCCTCTCCTCTTCCCGAGCTGGTCCAGATTCAGGCTCATGTCTAGGGCTTCAGCCGCGGGACACCCTCTCCCATCTCCTGGAGCGGATGAATCGAGTCCCATATGATGTTGCCCTTTGAAGTGCAGCTGGGCTCTAGAACACCTAAGACGCGGTTCTTTCTCTCTCCCTTCTATTTGCTGCCCTCCTGTCATTCTTCACCCCCTCGTTCATTATCTGTTTCCTCTTCCCTTCTCTGATTCAGTATCCGGACTTGCTTAACTGCCTTCTTCATATATTTTGTACCCCTTTTTCCCTCTTCTTTCTTTAATCCAGTTTTCTCCTCCCAGGTTGGCCTCCTCTTCCCACCTGCTGTTTGCCTCCTCATCTTCTTGTCCCACCTCCCTTGATTGCTTCATCCCTGTTAATTCTCTTCTCTTGTCCCTACTTCAGGCTCCACCCATCTTTCCCTTGCTCTCCCTCCCCTTTCTTGGGCGCTTTCTTCATCCTTCGCCCTTTGTTCCCACTAACTGCCGCTCAGGAGCCCCACTCAGTATTACTCCATCCACTCCTGCCCTGTCCTACCAGCTATTCCAATGAAAGGTACATAGTGTTTCACCTGCCCAGTGTGAGATTGTTTCCTGATTCCTGGGACACGGTGGTGTATGGTGATGCCCTCTGCTTGCTGAAGAGGTATTCACCACTTTCCTGTTGGGTTAAAAATTAAATTGTAAATAGGCTTCAGTTTTCAGTTGACCACCCTGTAGGAACCACCCATATCGGCTGAAGCACTCTCCATGGAGTGGCCAGGCTCAGCTCTCACAGATACCTAGAGCCGCATTTGCACTGGCTTTCCAGATCCAGTCCCAGATTCCTTATTTACCACTTGATAGTTGAGAACACCCAAATCTAGGCCTCCAGCAAAGACTGGAGCTTCTCATCTGCGTTTCCTCCCTGCTGGACAACTCTACTTGGATGTCCTTCAGAAACCTCAAATTCAACCCTACCCAAAACTAAACCCATTTATCTTCCCCTCCACTCTCCTCCACCCACACCCAGATCCTCCCTGTGTGTTCTTGGTTACCTCTTCTCTGTCCGAAATAGCCATAGCCTCCCTGGGAGGCTGGCTTGCAGACTCAGGAAATTCTAGATTTCTTTTTTTTTTTTTTTAAGATTTTTTTGATGTGGACCCTTCTAAAGTTTTTACTGAATTTGTTACAGTATTGCTTCTTTTATTTTATGCTTTGGTTTTTGGCCATGAGGCATGTGGGATCTTAGCTCCCAGACCAGGGATCAAACCCGCACCCCCTGCATTGGAAGGTGAAGTCTTAACCACTGGACTGCCAGGGAAGTCCCTATATTTCTTGATAACATACAGTATCAGGATAATAGGCAGTGTGACATTTCAAACCCAACTTGATGGAATACTTTTTTTTTAATGAAATTTCTCCTGTCCCAATTCTCTCCTCTCTTTTCTTACAACTTTGCCCAATTTTGGTCCTCATCATCTTTTTTCCACTACTGTATCAGTTAGCTTTTGCTGCATAACAAACTACCCTAAAAGTCAGTTATCTTCAGATTATGCATCTGTGAGTCAGCTGGAGGTCAGGTCCTAGGCTAGGCTTGGCTGATCTTGCCTATGCTCACTCATTCATCTGCTGAGCAACTGAGAGGCCTGCTCCAGGCTGGGTTTGGATGGAGAACCTTAGCTGAGCCAGCTCTGTTCCACATGGCTCTGGTCCTAGCATAAGTGAGCTAGCCCCACCATATCTATACAGTCTCAATAACAGAAGTACAAGAGGACAAGAAACACAAAAGACCTCTTGAGGCTCAGGCCAAGAACTAGTACACTCTTATTTTGTACTTTTTCTGTTGTCCAAATCAAGTCACATCGTGGATTCCACAATCAGAATAGGAAAGTATTGCAAAGTTACATGGCAAAGGACAGGGATACAGGGAGAGGTAGAGAACTGGAACCAGTAATGCAACTGCTCTGAATTACATGCATAAAGAAAGTGCTCAGATTGGAAATATACAACTTGATTGATTTGCACAACCTGAACACATTCTTGCAACCAGCACCTAAGTCAAGAAACTGATTGCTAGCATACCAGAAGCTCCCCTCAGGCCTCCTTACATCCTCCCCTCAGGCCTCCTTACATCCCCTCCCAGAATAACCACCACCCTGACTTCTGACATCATAATTAGTTATGCCAGCTTTTTTATTTTTTTTATTTTTTTTTAGTTATGCCAGCTTTTGAACTTTACATAATATAGTCATACAGTATTTACTTTTTGTGTGTGTTTTAATGGTACTGGAAATTTATTTTAATCAGTATGGTAAGGCATGCAGACATGGAAATGACCATCATGAAGGAAGTTTATACTCACAGATCCCCAGAAACAGGAGACACAGCAAGCCACACAAGACAACACAGGGAAGAATCAGGCTCAGTCAGTAGGCAGAGGGAGTGACAGGAAATCATGGACAAGGGCTTTATTGTGGTTTCTGCAGGAAGGAATGGACAAGGTAAGGTAAGCAGACTTAGGATTGGCTAGTTTGAATATTTTCAGTGGGCTGTTGGTTGTAGGGGTTATTTCTAGTTGGCTGGTACCTGGCACTGGGGTGATTAAGTCAGGCGAATAGTGGTCCAAAGTATGAGAGCCTGATATAAGAGATGATTGGGGTATGGCTGGTGTGTGCGTGTGTGTGTGTGTGTGTGTGTGTGTGTGTGTGTGTGTCAGAGAGAGAAAGAGATCACCTGGGAAATTCAGTAGTGATCCCAGAAGGTCATGCTTTAGTGGTAGAAATAATTTATTTTTACAGTGAAGACTACCTTCCTAACAAAATGTTCAATCAATCCCCCCAAAAGATCAAGATGATTCACAATTTAACAATGTCCAACCCTCTTTAAAGGGAGACAATTACATACAGACAAGTAACAATGTAGCCTTCACAATATCTAACATCCCCCAAGTTACTAGACATGTTGTGTTGACTTCTGACACCAACTACTCAAGTTGAGCCAAACTTCAGAGGTTTAGGACACAGTCCTCCACAAGACTGCCCTCACTTCAGATACAAGTAACTTCAGGGGTCTCCAGGCCACACATACTTCTGAACAGCTCACTACAAATATGAGGGTTCCCACTAAACCTTCAGGTTCAGTAATTCTCTAGAGCAACTCACAGAACTCAGGAAAGTAATATATTGATGATTACAGCTTTACTATAGCAAAAAGACATAAATCAGAGCTAGCCAAAAAAAGAGATTAGGTCAAGGGGGGTGGCCCCAAACATGAAGTTTTCTTGTCCTCTCCCCATGGAGTCAGGATCCACTACCTTCTCAGCACATCAGTGTGTGACAATTGCAGTGGCTTGCCTACCAGGAAAGCTCATCCAAGCTTCAGTGTCCATATTTTTTATTAAGGTTTCATTCACAATTGATTGTTCACTGGCTATGTGACTGAACTCAATCTCCAGCCCTGCTCTGCTCCTCAGAGGTCAGGCTGATATCACATGGCTCAAATCCCAACCCTCTAATCACATAGTTGGTCATTCTGGCATGGCCAACCCCCATTCTGAGTCATCTACTTAGTATAAACTATCAGGGCCCCCATGAACAGCAAAGATACTCCTATCACTAAGGAAATTCCAAGGATTTCGGGGCCACTTTCCAGAACTGGGGAAAGAGCTAACCAAATTCTTTATCCCAAGGGTTTAGAGGCTATCCCCAAGGAACTGGCACAAAGACCAGACCTCTCTTTGGATAAATTTAATTCTTCACTACACACATCAAGAAGCAAAAAAATGTGTCACATAACCAAGAAGAAAATCGGTCAACAGAAACAGACCCAGAAATGACAGAGATGCTGGATTAACAGACAAATACCATAAAATACGTATTTTAATATACTCAATATGCTTAAGGATTTTTAAAAATTAACATAATGAGATAAATGGAAAATATAAGAATGGAACTTACAACAATGAAACAGTTTGAAGTGAAAAATTCCCTGGATGTGATTAATAATAGGCTAGACATTTCACAAGAAAAGATTAGTAAATTTGAAGACATCATAATAAAAATAATCTAAAAGAATTATGAGATTTCTAACAGAGAAAAATGAGATTGGGGTTATAGGCGGAGGAGGAAATGAATGGAGACTCAGTGACCTGTTGGACAATATCAAAAAGTCTAACAATAGATAGAATCCCATAAAAAAAAGGAAGAGTGACAGAAAAAAAAATGAAGAAATAATATTTGAAGACTTTCCAGATTTGATGAGAACCCCATCTTACAAATTCAAGAACCTTGATAAACCTCAAGCAAGATAAACACACACACTCAAATCACACCAAGGTATTTCATAACCAAATTGCTGAGAACCAGAGATAAAAGGGAAAACCTTAAGTAGCCAGAAAAAAAAGACATAGAGGAACAAAGGCAATAAGTACAACAGATTTCTCAGAAAATATGTAAGCCAGAGGATGATGAAATATTTAAAATGCTGAAAGAAAAAGTTTTTTCAACCAAGAATTTCATATCCATTGAAAATATCCTTCATTTTTATGAAGATAAGGAGATTTGCTACCAGGTATCACGATGGACTAATATTCTGCCAGACACACAAACACACACACACATGCCAGAAAGCAATGATAAAACCTAAGAGCAGGATTTCCCTGGTGGTGCAGTGGTTGGGAATCTGCCTGCCAGTGCAGGGGACGGGTTCGAGCCCTGGTGCGGGAAGATTCCCACATGCCATGGAGCAACTAAGCCTGTGTGCCACAATTACTGAGCCTGCGCGCCACAACTACTGAAGCCCACACACCTAGAGCCCGTGCTCCTCAACAAGAGAAGCCACTGCAATGAGAAGCCCGCGCACGGCAACAGAGAGTAGCCCCCACTCGCTGCAACTAGAGAAAGCCCACATGCAGCAACGAAGACCCAACGCAGCCAAAAAATAAATAAAATAAATAAATAAGTAAATAAAAGAAAAAAAAACCTAAGAGGAAGAAAACCTACCTGAAGGTACTGGAGAATAAACAGCAGCAGACAGATACTGATGGGGAGTTTATGTTCACATGGAAGGGGGTTGTGGACAGCTATAGGCATAAGTTCCTCTTTTCTGAGACTCTTAGTCTGGTCTAAGTGCAGTCTGAATCATCTACACAGCAGCAACATAGACACATGGGAAAAAACCTACCATATTCCTGGAAAGGAGAGAGCCAGAGAGGGAATCCCCAAATTCTGTCTACCCGCATCTGCACGTATGCAGAACAGATTCAAAGCAATTCAGCTTAAGACAAAAATTCTGAACAAAACAAAAGAAAGTTTGAAGTTCAAGACCAGCCAGGGAAATTACCATCTAAAACAAAGGAAATAATATTCATGAGAGAAAAATAATACAACCCATAATCTATACAACTTAACAGACAAGGACAAAAGACACAGATTGGGGCATTAAAAGTATGCAAAGAAATAATGGCTGAAATATTCCCAAAATTGACAAAAGACAGAAATTGAGAGATTCAAGGTATTCAATGAGCAACAAGCAGAAAAACACAAAGAAGCCCATGCTGAAGCAAATCATATTTAACTTATTAAGGTCAAAAATAAAGAACAAATAATAAAAGCAGCAATATAAAAACAACATTATAGAGAGGAGAGCAACAATCTGATTAACAGCTAACTTCTCATCAGAAAACATGTAAATCAGAGATCATCTTTAAAATGCTGAAAGAAAATAATATATGCCCGGAATACTATATCCAGCAAAAATATTATTCAATAATGAGGGTAAAATATTTTCAGATAAACAAAAACTATGAAGATTCATAACTTCACTACAATAAATGGTAAAGAAAGTTCTTTTGGCTGAAGGGAAAACATACTTGATTAAAATATGGATCTTCAGAAAACAATGTAGAGCATCAGAAATGGACATCTACACAACATTGTAAATCAACTATACTCCAATAAAAATTAATTTAAAAAAAGAAACTGAATGAAAACAAAGACATCTGTGATGAATACATGATTGTGTGTTAATCAGGAAGGTAAGTGTAATTTTCTGAAATGCATGTTTGGGAAACCATATTTCCTCCAATGTTTGAACCAAGCAGCTTTACTGAAAACAGTGAACCATTTATCACTGCTTCCTTGACTAACACAACCTGATTTCTAGCTGTGGATTCCAGAGAGATTCATTCTGGACAAATAAAAGTGTCTTTCTTATGTGAACTGATACTTGCCCTGGTGATAAATTCCTGTTCTCTTTGCCCAACCCGAGCTTTATTTTTCCACAGCAATAAACACATCACTGATGGAAAAAAAAGAAAGAAATGGACAACTGGATAAAAGTAACAAAAAAAACCTATTTTTGCCTTTTTCTTCTCAGTATTCTTTAATCCATATAACTGTTTAAAAGCTAAAAGTAGTACACTATTTTATGAAGTTTTAATGTATGTTGTTACACCACATATAACAATCATAACATAAAGGGTGAAGAGATATGAGTTTATAAGTTTGCAAGATTTCTTTTTTTATTGAAGTATACAGTTGATTTACAATGTTGTTTTAGTTTCTGGTGTATAGCAAAGTGATTCAGTTTTATATATATATATATATTCTTTTTCATATTCTTTTCCATTATGGTTTATTACAGGATATTAAATATAGTTCCCTGTGCAGCACAGGGAACTATATTCAATAAGTTGTTTATCTATAATATTTCTATCTTTTAAGTGAAGCATATAACTATAACTGCACTATAGTTCTATATAACCATATGTAGTTATAGAACTATAACTATACTGTGAAAATTATGAATGTAATTGAAGTCCATAGGGCAACCCTATAAAAATGTAATAAAGATTAACTACTATATATGGGCATGGATGTTAACCAGACTTATTGTGGTGATCATTTCACAATATATACAAATATCAAATCACTATGTTGTATACCTGAGACTGATATAATGTTATATGTCAACTATACCTCAATTTTAAAAAGCTATAAATTCAACAGGAAAATTAAAATAAAATCTTTAAAAAATCAAATAATTCTAAAGGAAGGGAACAGAAAAGGAATGACAAGAACAAAACACAGAAGAGTTAGATGGTGGGAACAGTTTGGAAAGAAAGAAGTAAAACTATATTCACAAATGACATGATCTTATATATAAAAATGATAAGCAAGGGCTTCCCTGGTGGCGCAGTGGTTGAGAGCCCACCTGCCAATGCAGGGGATATGGGTTCATGCGCCAGTCCAGGAAGATCCCACATGCCACGGAGCGGCTGGGCCTGTGAGCCATGGCTGCTGAGCCTGCGCGTCCAGAGCCTGTGCTCCACAACAGGAGAGGCCACAACAGTGAGAGGCCCGCATACCGCAAAACAAAAAATGATAAGCAATCTACTAAAAACTATTAGAACAAAAGTTCAGCAAGGTTGCCGGATACAGGATCAGTATACAAAAATCAATTGTACTTCTATAAACTAGCAATGAAAACCTGAAATGAAATTACTAGAACAATTCTTTTACAATAGCACCAAAAAAAAATACTAAGGTAAAATTTTAACAAAAGGACTTGTACACTGAAAACTACAAACATTGCTGAAAGATATTAAAGAACATTTAAATAAATGGAAAGATATCCCAAGTTCATGGATTGAAAGACTTAACATTATTTAGATGTCATGCTCTCTGCTATAGAGTAAATTGTGCTTTCACAAAATTCATATGTTGAAACCCTAACCCCCAATGTGATTGTATCTGAAGATAGGGTCTTTAGGAGGTGATAAGGTTAAATGAGGTCATAAGTATGGACCTCTCATCAGATATAGGACTGTGACCTTTTGAGAAGAAGATCTCTCAGTCTCTCTCTCTCTCTCTCTCTCCCCACTACAACCCTATGTGAGGACACATTGAGAAGGCAGTCATCTGCAACCCAGGGAGAGATGTCTTGCCAGACACCAACCCTACTAGTACCTTCATCTTTGCTGTCTAATCTTCATAATTGTGAAAACAAATTCCTGTTTAAGACACCCAGTCAACGATATTTTGTTATGGCAACCTGAGCAGACTAATACACTCTCTAAACTGATCTACATATTTGGCTCAATTCCTATCAAAATCTTAACTGAGTTTTTCAGAAATGGTAAAGTTAAGCCTAAAATCCACGTGGAAATGCAAGAGACCCAGAATAGACAAAACAATCTTTAAAAAGAAGAAAAGAATGGAAGGACTAGTATTTCCCAACTTCAAAACTTACTACCAAGAAACAATTATCAAGACAATGTGGTACCAGCATAATAACATAGACCAATGTTATAGAACTGGGAGTCCAAATATCAGTTCATACCCTCTATGGTCAATTGATTTTCAACAAGAGTGCCAAGATCATTCAATGGGAAAGGAGTAGACTTTTCAACTGGTCTTGGTGCAAATGGATATCTACATGCAAAAGAATGAAACTGGACCCCTACCTCACACCATATACAAAAATTAACTCAAAATTGATCAAACACATAAAATGAGAGTTAAAACTATAAAACTCTTAGAAGAAAACAGAGGTGTAAATCTTCATGACCTTATATTAGACAATGATTTCTTAGCTATGACACAAAGTACAAGTGACAAAAGAAAAATAGATAAACTGGCTTCATTGACACTAAAACCTTTTCTGTAATACCATCAAGAAAGGGAAAAGATAAGTCACTATGTTATGTATTAGATCTCCAGAACTTATTTATTTACTAGTTGTACATTTGCACCCTTTAACACCTTCTCCCCGATTCCCCCACACCCCAGACCCTGGTAACCACCATTCTACTCTCCATTCCTATGAGTTCAGCTTTTTACATTTCACATATAAGTGATATCATGCAACATTTGTCTTTCTCTGTCTCAGTTATCTTACTCAGCATAATACCCTCAAGGTCCATCCATGTTGTCACGAGTGGCAGAATAATATTCTATTGTATATGTATACTACATCTTCTTAATCCATTCATCCACTGATAGAAACTTAGGTTGTTTTCATATCTTGGCTACTGTAAAATAATGCCTCAATAAACACAGGAGTGCAGATATCTTTTTGATATCCTGTTTCCATACTCTTTGGATATATATCCAAAAGCTGGATCTTATGGTAGTTCTATTTTTAATTTTTTGAGGAACTTCTATACAGTTTTCCATAGTGGCTAAACTAATTTAAATTCCCACCAACAGTGTACAAGTGTTCCCTTTCCTCCACATCTTTGCCAACACTTATTAACTCTTCTTTCTTTTTTTTTAAACATCTTTATTAGAGTATAATTGCTTTACAATGGTGTGTTAGTTTCTGCTTTATAACAAAGTGAATCAGTTATACACATACATATGTCCGCATATTTCTTCCCTCTTGCATCTGCCTCCCTCCCACCCTCCCTACCCCACTCCTTTAGGTGGTCACAAAGCCACCTAAGTTGGTCACCGAGTTGATCTCCCTTTTCTATGCAGCTGCTTCCCACTAGCTATCTATTTTACATTTGGTAGTGTAAATATGTCCATGCCACTCTCTCACTTTGTCCCAGCTTACCCTTCCCCCTCCCCATATCCTCAAGTCCATTCTCTAGTAGGTCTGCATCTTTATTCCCATCTTGCCCCTAGGTTCTTCTGACCTTTTTTTTTTTTAGATTCCATATATGGTATTTGTTTTTCTCTTTCTGACTTACTTCACTCTGCATGACAGTCTAGGTCCATCCACCTCACTACAAATAACTCAGCTTTGTACCTTTTTATGGCTGAGTAATATTCCATTGTATATATGTGCCACATCTTCTTTATCCATTCATCTGTTGATGGACATTTAGGTTGCTTCCATGTCCTGGCTATTGTAAACAGAGCTGCAATAAACATTTTGGTACATGACTCTTTTTGAATTATGGTTTTCTCAGGGTTCTTCTTTTCTCTTTTTTTTTTTTTTTTGGGGGCCTCTCACTGTTGTGGCCTCTCCCATTGTGGAGCACAGGCTCCGGACGCGCAGGCTCAGCGGCCATGGCTCATGGGCCCAGCCGCTCCGCGGCATGTGGGATCTTCCGAGACCAGGGCACAAACCCACGTCCCCTGCATCAGCAGGCGGACTCTCAACCACTGCGCCACCAGGGAAGCCCCCTTCTTTTCTTGATGATAGCCATTCTAGCAGATGTGAGGTTATATCTCATCATGGTTTTGATTTGCATTTCCCTTATGGTTAGTGATGTTGAGCATTTTCTCATGTACCTGTTAGCCATTTGTATTTCTTCTTTGGAAAAATATCTATCCAGTTCCTCTGCCCTTTTTTTTTTTTCTTTTTTTTTTTTTTGCGGTACTCGGGCCTCTCACTGTTGTGGCCTCTCCCATTGCGGAGCACAGGCTCCGGATGCGCAGGCTCAGTGGCCATGGCTCACGGGCTCAGCCGCTTTGCGGCATGTGGGAACTTCCCGGACCGGGGCACGAACCCGTCTCCCCTGCATTGGCAGGCGGACTCTCAACCACTGCACCACCAGGGAAGCCCTCTGCCCATTCTTTATTTGGTTTGTTTGTTGGTGTTGTTGTCATTAAGTTGTATGAGTTCTTTATATATTTTGGATATTAATCTCTTATCCAACATATGATTTGCAAATATTTTCTCCATTCCATATATTGCATTCATTTTGTTGATTGTTCCTTTTGCTGTGCAGAAGCTTTTTAGTTTGATGTAGTCTCACTTGCTATTTTTTTCCTTTGTTGCTTGTGCTTTAGATGTCATGCCAAAAAGATAATTGCCAACACTGATATCAAGAAGTTTCCTCCCTGTTTTCTTTTAGGAATTATGGTATCAGGTCTTATGTTAAAGTTTTTAATCCACTGCGAGTTAATTTTTGTGAGCAGTATAAGGTAGGGGTCCAATTTTATTTTTCTGCAAATCCAGCTTTACCAGCAAGGTTTATTAAAGAGACTGTCCTTTCCCAATTGAGTGTTCTGGAACGCTTGTCAAATATTAGTTGACTGTATATGCAGGGGATTATTTCTGGGCTCTCTGTTCCATTTGATTGGTCTATTTGTCTATTCTAATGCCAGTAACATACTTTTTGAATTACTGTAGATTTGTAGTATAGTTTGATTTTCAACAGAAGTTGCCAAAGCTATCCAATGGAGGAAAAAAATGGTGCTGGAAAAATTAGATCTCTCTATGGAAAAAATAAACCCCAACTCTTCCATTACATATAAAATCAACTTTAAAAATAGATCATAGATCTATATGTATGAGTTAAAACTATTAAAATTATAGAAGAGAACATAGCATAAAATCTTTGTGACATGGAGTTAGATAAAGATTTCTTAAGACATTCTAAAGAACAAAGTATAAAAGAAAAAATGATAAATATCAACTTCATCAAGATTAAAAATTTTTTTTCTTTTTCCAAAGACACACTTAAGAAGACTAAATGGGGCTTCCCTGGGGGCATAGTGGTTGAGAGTCTGCCTGCCGATTCAGGGGACATGGGTTCGTGCCCCGGTCCGGGAAGATCCCACATGCCGTGGAGCAGCTGCGCCTGTGAGCCACGGCCACTGAGCCTGCGCGTCCGGAGCCTGTTGCTCCGCAGCGGGAGAGGCCACAGCAGTGAGAGGCCCGTGTACCACAAAAAAAAAAAAAAAAAAAAAGAAAAAAGAAAAAAAAGAAATGCCCTTAGTTCTTTGCCATAGATGAGTAGAAGATAAACTTGGATTCTGCAATAAACATGTCTAAAAAAAAAAAAAAAAAAGAAGACTAAATGGAGGGCTTCCCTGGTGGTGCAGTGGTTAAGAATCTGCCTGCCAATGCAGGGGACATGGGTTCGAGCCCTTGTCCAGGAAGATCCCACATGCATGGAGCAACTAAGCCTGTACACCACAACGACTGAGCCTGCACTCTAGAGCCCATGAGCCACAACTACTGAGCCCATGAACCACAACTAATGAAGCTCACGTGACTATAGCCTGTGCTCTGCAACTGCAACAAGAGTAGACATCACAATGAGAAGCCCGCGCACCACAATGACAAGTAGCCCCTGCTCACCGCAACTAGAGAAAGCCCAGGCAGAGCAACGAAGACCCAACACAGACAAAAATAAATAAATTAAATAAATAAATTTTTTTAAAAAAGACTAAATGGCAATCCATACATTTGGAAAACATTTTTGCCACACATATATTCAACAAAGGAATTGTATCCAGAATATGTAAATAACTTTTACAATTCAATAATTAGATGACCTACAACCAAATCAAAATGGGCAAAATATTTTAATAGACATTTCACAAAGAAGATCTACAAATAGCCAATAAGCACGTAAAAATATGTTCCACATTATTAGTCATCAGAAAAATGTAAGCTAAAACACAATGTGATACTACTACATACCCAAAAGAGTGGTTAAAATTTAAAAGAGTGAAAATCCTAGATATTGACAAGGATGTGTAACAACTTGAAATTTTGTACCTTGAGATGTAAAATAGTACAACCAATTTGGAAAACAGTATGCAGTACCTTATAAAGTTAAACACACATTTACCATGTGATCCAGTAATTCTTCTCATCTGAGTATTTACCCAAGAAGAAAGGAAACGTATGTCCACACAAAACAGGTAATTGAATGTTCAAAGCAACATTATTCATAATAGCCCCAAACTGGAAGCAACCCAAATGTTCACCAAGAGGTGAATGGGTAAAAAAAACTGTGGTATAACTATACCATGGACCACTACTCATCAATACAAACAAACAAAATACACACAATAACATGAGTGAATCTCAAAAACATTATGATAAGAAGTCAGGCACAAAATATTAGGTAACACATATCAGTAGTATACACACATCCAGTTGTGACAACCAAAAATATGTCCAGATATTACCAGATGTCCCCTGGGGAGACAAAATTGCTCCCAGTTGAGAATCAGTAGTTTAGACATATTTCAGTTTTTTGTACTTAACATATATAAAAACACTTAATATTGTCTCTATAAGCTTGCTCCATTTAATTAAGGAGATATTATAATCTGAATATTTGATCCCCTTTGGTGAAAGATAAGTTATACCAATTTATTTGCTGATGGATGGATGGACGGATAGATGATTGACTGATATGTCGGTAGATCGATAGATTTTATCAACTCTTGTGCAAACAAGAAGAGCAAGTTGTGATAAAGCAGCAGTGTCTAAAGTAGAAGTAGAGAGGCAGTATCTATAAAGAATATTAATCAGTTAAAGAAACAAAACATATTTTAAGCAACTCTAGGTCTCTCAAAGGAGAATCATTATAAAATCTGAGTTTTTAAAATTTTCCTTCGGAATTTAGCAGGAAATCAGTTTTGTTTCTTCAGTGCCCAAATCCCTTACAATAATGACAACCTTCTTTCTTTAGCCTTAATTAGAAATTTCTAAAGAAACATTAATCTGGAATTATTCATGTTAGTAGCTTCACCAATAAAATTTTTAGTCAGTTTCTGTTGCTTGCATCCAAAGATCCCTAAATGACAATGTATCATATTGAAAACAACTACTCATGAGTTCCCCTCAGAACCACATCTTATTCACCTTTCAAACTCTCAAATTTAGAATAACTTCCGGCCCATAAGACATGCTCTATAGAAGTTTCCTAGACAGAGACATGTATATAGCACAGATTCGATTTTGTTCTCTCTGGGTCTTCCCTGCTACTTCATTTCTCGTGAAACTTTAGAAACATTACTCATACCCCTCATTAACTAATCTCTATTTTTGAACATCCCAGGATAGGAAGAACAATTTTCTTTCTCTCCCTAAATTTCTATTTTAGTCCATAAAATAGAAAGTTTTAGGAAGTATAGAGAAGAGAGAAGAGAGCTTCTTTCCTCTCCCTTCACTCATTCTCCCTACAGGGTAGGTGCATAAAGTGTGTGTGTGGCGGGGGTGATATGTCTGATGGGGAGATTTGGAGGATAAATGCATATGCAGCCTGAGGTCCCCTCTCTTGTTTTCAGAGCAGCCCTCACAGTGATGCTAGCTGTCTTCTCTCTTCTAAGTGTTGCTTATAGAAATAGGCTCTGGCACTGTAGTTGAACGAGAGGAAGACTTGAGGTATTTTAGCTCCTCCATCTCAGTTTGTGAAAGCCAATTCAATTCAAAAGAAAAGTATTAGTCTAATAGGTCAAGGTTGTGTTCTCCAAGGAAACTTTACCAATGAAACTAATGTTTGGATTTTTTGTTGTTATTATTGTTATTTGGGTATTTATGAGAGAAGGATTTTTAAAAGGCAGATTACACCAACAGATGAATGGCATAAATGTCTAAATTTTTAGATTCAGGGATTCTTATTTATATAACAACAAAATTCATCTTATCTGCTTGGAAAACTCCTAAGCATTCTTCAAAACCTAGCTCACATTGACCTCTCCTATGACTCTTTCCCGGAAAGAATTAATTACTCTCTGTTCCATGTGTTCATGGTACTTTCTGCATGCCTGTACTATATCACTTGCCACAGTTCTCACAAGTTTCTGTTCACATAGCCATTTCTTCTGTTAGAATGTGAGCTCCTTAAAAGCAGTATAGAATAACTATTCAGATAATAGGTGGCGGAAAGAGGGAAGATGGCGGAAGAGTAAGACGCGGAGATCAACTTCCTCCCCACAGATACATCAGAAATACATCTATACGTGGAACAACTCCTACAGAACACCCACTAAACGCTGGCAAAAGATCTCAGACCTCCCAAAAGACAAGAAACTCCCCATGTCCCTGGGTAGGGCAAAAGAAAAAAGAATAAACAGAGACAAAAGAATAGGGACGGGACCTGCACCAGTGGGAGGGAGCTGTAACGGAGGAAAGGTTTCCACACACTAGGAAGACCCTTCCTGGGCGTAGACTGTGGGTGGCGGAGGGGGGAAGCTTTGGAGCCGCGGAGGAGAGCACAGCAACAGGGGTGCGGAGGGCAAAGCGGAGAGGTTCCCGCACAGAGGATCGGTGCTGACCGGCACTCACCAGCCCGAGAGGCTTGTCTGCTCAGCCGCCAGGGAGGGCGGAGGCTGGGAGCTGAGGCTCGGGCTTCGGTCAGATCACAGGGAGAGGACTGGTGGCGTGAACACAGCCTGCAGGGGGTTAGTGCGCCACGGCTGGCCGGGAGGGAGTCCGGGAAAAAGTCTGGACCTGCCGAAGAGGCCACTTTTTCTTCCCTCTTTGTTTCCTGGTGTGAAAGGAGAGGGGATTAAGAGCGCTGCTTAAAGGAGCTCCAGAGACAGGTGCGAGCCGCGGCTATGAGCACGGACCCCAGAGACGGGCATGGGACGCTAAGGCTGCTGCTGCTGCCACCAAGAAGCCTCTGTGCGAGCACAGGTCACTATCCCCACCTCCCCTCCTGGGAGGCTGTGCAGCCCGCCACTGCCAGGGTCCTGTGATCCAGGGACAACTTCCCTGGGAGAACGCAGGGCGCCCTCAGGCTGGTGCAACATCACGCCGGCCTATGCCTCCCCAGGCTCGCCCCACATCCGTACCCCTCCCTTCCCCTGGCCTAAGTGAGCCAGAGCCCCCGTATCAAATGCTCCTTTAACCCCATCCTGTCTGAGCGAAGAACAGACACCCTCCGGCGACCTACATGCAGAGGCAGGGCCAAATCCAAACCTGAACCCCAGGAGATGTGTGAACAAAGAAGAGAAAGGGAAATTTCTCCCTGCAGCCTCAGAAGCAGTGGATTAAATCTCCTCAATCAACTTGATGTACCCTGCTTGGTGAAACACCTGAAGAGACAACAAATCATCCCAAGTTGAGGAGGTGGACTTTGAGAGCAAGAAGTATTATTTTTTCCCTTTTTCTCTTTTTGTGAGTGTGTATGCATCTGTGTGAGATTTTGTCAGTATAGCTTTGCTTTCACCATTTGCCTTGGGTTCTGTCCATCCGCTTTTTTTTTTGTCTTTGTTTGTGGGTTTTTTTTTTTTTAACTTAAAATTTTTTTTTTCTTAATTATTTTTTATTTTAATAACTTTTATTTTTTCTTACTTTATTTTATTTTATTTTATCCTCTTCGTTTCTTTCTTTCTACTTTTTCTCCCTTTTATTCTGAGCCATGTGGATGAAAGGCTCTTGGGGCTGAAGCCAGGAGTCTATGCTGTGCCTCTGAGGTGGGAGAGCCAACTTCAGGACACTGGTCCACAACAGACCTCCCAGCTCCACGTAATATCAAACGGCGAAAATCTCCCAGAGATCTCCACCTCAACACCAACACCCAGCTTCACTCAACGACCAGCAAGCTACAGTGCAGGACACCCTATGCCAAACAACTAGCAACACAGGAACACAACCCCACCCAGTAGCACAGAGGCTGCCTAAAATCATAAGACCACAGACCCCCCCCAAAACACACCACCAGACGTGGACCTGCCCACCAGAAAGACAAGATCCAGCCTCATACACCAGAACACAGGCACTAGTCTGCTCCACCAGGAAGCCTACACAACCCACTGAGCCAACTTTAGCCAATGGGGACAGACACAAAAAACAACTGGAACTACAAACTTGCAGCCTGCAAAAAGGAGACCCCAAACACAGTAAGATAAGCAAAATGAGAAGACAGAAAAACACACAGCAGACGAAGGAGCAAGATAAAAACCCATGAGACCTAACAAATGAAGAGGAAATAGGCAGTCTACCTGAAAAAGAATTCAGAATAATGATAGTAAAGATGATCCAAAATCTTGGAAATAGAATAGAGAAAATGCAAGAAACATTTAACAAGGACCTAGAAAAACTAAAGAGGAAACAAGCAACGACGAACAACACAATAAATAAAATTAAAAATACTCTAGATGGGGGGCTTCCCTGGTGGCACAGTGGTTGAGAGTCCGCCTGCCGATGCAGGGGACACAGGTTTGCGTCCCGGTCCGGGAAAATCCCACATGCTGCGAAGCGGCTGGGTCTGTGAGCCATGGCCACTAAGCCTGTGTGTCCGGAGCCTGTGCTCCACAACAGGAGAGGCCACAACAGTAAGAGGCCCGCGTACCACTAAAAAAAAAAAAAAAAAAAAAAAAACTCTGGATGGGATCAATAGCAGAATCACTGAGGCAGAAAAACAAATAAGTGACCTGGAAGATAAAATAGCGGAAATAACTACTGCAGAGCAGAATAAAGAAAAAAGAATGAAAAGAACTGAGGACAGTCTCAGAGACCTCTGGGACAACATTAAACACACCAACATTCGAATTACAGGGGTCCCAGAAGAAGAAGAGAAAAAGAAAGGAAATGAGAAAATATTTGAAGAGATTATAGTTGAAAACTTCCCTAATATGGGAAAGGAAATAGTTAATCAAGTCCAGAAAGCACAGAGAGTCCCATACAGGATAAATCCAAGGAGAAACATGCCAAGACACATATTAATCAAACTGTCAAAAATTAAATACAAAGAAAACATATTAAAAGCAGCAAGGGAAAAAAATAACACACAAGGGAATCCCCATAAGGTTAACAGCTGATCTTTGAGCCGAAACTCTGCAAGCAGGAAGGGACTGGCAGGACATATTTAAAGTGATGAAGGAGAAAAACCTACAACGAAGATTACTCTACCCAGCAAGGATCTCATTCAGATTTGATAGAGAAATTAAAACCTTTACAGACGAGGAAAAGCTGAGAGAGTTTAGAACCACCAAACCAGCTTTAAAGCAAATGCTAAAGGAACTTCTCTAGTCAAAAAACACAAGAGAAGGAAAAGACCTACAATAACAAACCCAAAACTATTAAGAAAATGGTCATAGGAACATACATATCGATAATTACCTTAAATGTAAATGGATTAAATACTTCCACCAAAGGACACAGACTGGCTGAATGGATACAAAAACAAGACCCATATATATGCTGTCTACAAGAGACCGACTTCAGAAATAGGGACACATACAGACTGAAAGCGAGGGGATGGAAAAAGATATTCCATGCAAATGGAAATCAAAAGAAAGCTGGAGTAGCAATTCTCATAACAGACAAAATAGACTTTAAAATAAAGACTATTACAAGAGACAAAGAAGGACACTACATAATGATCAAGGTATCGATCCAAGAAGAAAATATAACTATTGTAAATATTTATGCACCCAACATAGGAGCACCTCAATACATAAGGCAAATACTAACGGCCATAGAAGGGGAAATCAACAGTAACACATTCATAGTAGGGGACTTTAATACCCCACTTTCACCAATGGACAGATCATCCAAAATGAAAATGAATAAGGAAACACAAGCTTTAAATGATACATTAAACAAGATGGACTTAATTGATATTTATAGGACATTCCATCCAAAAACAACAGAATACACATTTTTCTCAAGTGCTCATGGAACATTATCCAGGATAGATCATATCTTGGGTCACAAATCAAGCCTTGGTAAATTTAAGAAAATTGAAATTGTATCAAGTATCTTTTCCGACACAACACTATAAGACTAGATATCAATTACAGGAAAAGATCTGCAAAAAATACAAACACATGGAGGTTAAACAATACACTACTTAATAATGAAGTGATCACTGAAGAAATCAAAGAGAAAATCAAAAAATACCTAGAAACAAATGACAATGGAGACACGATGACCCAAAACCTATGGGATGCAGCAAAAGCAGTTCTATGAGGGAAGTTTATCGCAATACAATCCTACCTTAAGAAATACGAAACATCTCAAATAAACAACCTAACCTTGCACCTAAAGCAATTAGAGAAAGAAGAACAAAAAAACCCCAAAGTTAGCAGAAGGAAAGAAATCATAATGATCAGATCAGAAATAAATGAAAAAGAAATGAAGGAAACAATAGCAAAGATCAATAAAACCAAAAGCTGGTTCTTTCAGAAGATAAAATTGATAAACCATTAGCCAGACGCATCAAGAAAAAAAGGGAGAGGACTCAAATCAATAGAATTAGAAATGAAAAAGGAGAAGTAACAACTGACACTGCAGAAATACAAAAGATCATGAGAGATTACTACAAGCAACTCTATGCCAATAAAATGGACAACCCGGAAGAAATGGACAAATTATTAGAAATGCAAAACGTGCCAAGACTGAACCAGGAAGAAATACAAAATATGAACAGACCAATCACAAGCACTAAAATTGAGACTGTGATTAAAAATCTTTCAACAGGGCTTCCCTGGTGGCGCAGTGGTTGAGAGTCCGCCTGCCGATGCAGGGGACACGGGTTCGTGCCCCGGTCCGGGAAGATCCCACATGCCGCGGAGCGGCTGGGCCCATGAGCCATGGCTGCTGAGCCTGCGTGTCCGGAGCCTGTGCTCCACAACCGGAGAGCCACAACAATGAGAGGCCCGCGTACCGAGAAAAAAAAAAAAATCTTTCAACAGGGCTTCCCTGGTGGCGCAGTGGTTGAGTGTCCCCCTGCCGATGCAGGGAACACAGGTTCATGCCCCGGTCCAAAAGATCCTACATGCCGTGGAGCGGCTAGGCCCGTGAGCCATGACCGCTGAGCCTGCGCGTCTGGAGCCTGTGCTCCGTAACAGGAGAGGCCACTATAGTGAGAGGACCGCATACCGACAAAAAAAAAATCTTCCAACAAACAAAAGCCCAGGACCAGATGGCTTCACAGGCGAATTCTATCAAACATTTAGAGAAGAGCTAATACTTATCCTTCTCAAACTCTTCCAAAATATAGCAGAGGGAGGAACACTCCCAAACTCCCTCTATGAGCCCACCATCACCCTGATACCAAAACCAGACAAAGATGTCACAAAGAAAGAAAACTACAGGCCAATATCTCTGATGAACATAGATGCAAAAATCCTCAACGAAATACTAGCAAACAGAATCCAACAGCACATTAAAAGGATCATACACCATGATCAAGGGGGGTTTATTCCAGGAATGCAAGGATTCTTCAATATTCGAAAATCAATCAATGTGATACACCATATTAACAAATTGAAGGAGAAAAACCATATGATCATCTCAATAGATGCAGATAAAGCTTTGACAAAATTCAACACCCATTTATGATAAAAACCCTGCAGAAAGTAGGGATAGAGGGAACTTTCCTCAACATAATAAAGGCCATATAGGACAAACCCACAGCCAACATCGTCCTCAATGGTGAAAAACTGAAAGCATTTCCACTAAGATCAGGAACAAGACAAGGTTGCCCACTCTCACCACTCTTATTCAACATAGTTTTGGAAGTTTTAGCCACAGCAATCAGAGAAGAAAAAGAAATAAAAGGAATCCAAATCGGAAAAGAAGAAGTAAAGCTGTCACTGTTTGCAGATGACATGATACTATACATAGAGAATCCTAAAGATGCTACCAGAAAACTACTAGAGCTAATCAATGAATTTGGTAAATTAGCAGGACACAAAATTAATGCACAGAAATCTCTGGCATACCTATACACTAGTGATGAAAAATCTGAAAATGAAATTAAGAAAACAATCCCATTTACCATTGCAACAAAAAGAATAAAATACCTAGGAATATATCTACCTAAGGAGACAAAAGCACTGTATGCAGAAAACTATAAGACACTGATGAAAGAATTTAAGATGATACAAACTGATGGAAAGAGATACCATGTTCTTGGATTGGAAGAATCAACATTGTGAAAATGACTACACTTCCCAAAGCAATCTACAGATTCAATGCAATCCCTATCGAACTACCACTGGCATTTTTCACAGAACTAGAACAAAAAATTTCACAATTTGTATGGAAACACAAAAGACCCTGAATAGCCAAAGCAATCTTGAGAACGAAAAGTGGAGCTGGAGGAATCAGGTTCCCAGACTTCAGACTATACTGCAAAGCTACAGTAATCAAGACAGTATGGTACTGGCACAAAAACAGAAATATAGATCAATGGAACAGGATAGAAAGCCCAGAGATAAACCCACGCACCTATGCTCACCTTATCTTTGATAAAGGAGGCAAGAATATACAGTGGAGAAAAGACAGCCTCTTCAATAAGTGGTGTTGGGGAAACTGGACAGCTACATGTAAAAGTATGAGATTAGAACACTCCCTAACACCATACACAAAAATAAGCTCAAAATGGATTAAAGGTCTAAATATAAGGCCAGAAACTATCAAACTCTTAGAGGAAAACATAGGCAGAACACTCTATGACATAAATGACAGCAAGATCCTTTTTGACCCACCTCCTAGAGAAATGGAAATAAAAACAAAAATAAACAAATGGGACCTAATGAAACTTCAAAGCTTTTGCACAGCAAAGGAAACCATAAACAAGACCAAAAGACAACCCTCAGAATGGGAGAAAATATTTGCAAATGAAGCAACAGACAATGGATTAATCTCCAAAATTTACAAGCAGCTCATGCAGCTCAATATCAAAAAAACAAACAACCCAATCCAAAAATGGGCAGAAGACCTAAATAGACATTTCTCCAAAGAAGATATACAGATTGCCAAAAAACACATGAAAGAATGCTCAACATCATTAATCATTAGAGAAACGGAAATCAAAACTACAATGAGATGTCATCTCACTCCGGTCAGAATGGCCATCATCAAAAAATCTAGAAACAATAAATGCTGGAGAGGGTGTGGAGAAAAGGGAACACTCTTGCACTGCTGTTGGGAATGTAAATTGATACAGCCACTATGGAAAACAGTATGGAGGTTCCTTAAAAAACTACAAATAGAACTACCATACGACCCAGCAATCCCACTACTGGGTATATACCCTGAGTAAACCATAATTAAAAGAGTCATGTACCAAAATGTTCAATGCAGCTCTATTTACAATAGCCTGGAGATGGAAGCAAACTTAGTGTCCATCATTGGATGAGTGGATAAAGAAGATGTGGCACATATATACAATGGAATATCACTCAGCCATAAAAAGAAACGAAATTGAGTTATTTGTAGTGAGGTGGATGGACCTAGAGTCCGTCATACAAAGTGAAGTCAGTCAGAAAGAGAAAAACAAATACCATATGCTAACACATATATATGGAATCTAAGGGAAAAAAGAAAAAAGGTCATGAAGAACCTAGGAGTAAGACGGGAATAAGGACACAGACCTACTAGAGAATGGACTTGAGGATATGGGGAGGGGGAAGGGTAAGCTGGGATGAAGAGAGAGAGTGGCATGGACTTATACACACTACCAAATGAAAGGTAGATAGCTAGTGGGAAGCAGCCGCATAGCACAGGGAGATCAGCTCGGTGCTTTGTGACCACCTAGAGGGGTGGGATAGGGAGGGTGGTTGGGAGACGCAAGAGGGAGGAGATATGGAGATATATGTATATGTATAACTGATTCACTGTGTTATAAAGCAGAAACTAACACACCATTGTAAAGTAATTATACTGCAATAAAGATGTTAAAAAAAATAATAGGCTTGCAGCTAAACATTGGTTCTCTCCCCTACTATTAATAGCTGTATGACCTTGAACATGTGATAACATTTCTGAGCCTGATTTTCTACATCAGTAAAATGGATATGATAATACTGTAATGGGCAGTAGTTTTTACGATATAAGGGATAGAAACCAATCTCAAACTAGCTTAAGCAAAGATATATATACATTATATATATATATATATGTATGTATGTATTCATTCATGTTGGGAAGCCCAAAAGGTGGCTTCAACGCAAAGCTGGATCCAGGGGTTCAACCATCATCACTAGACTCTCCCACTCATCATCTAATAACTGTGCTTTCTTCTGCTTCATCCTCAGGCAGTGTATTCCAGCAGCTCCAGGTTTAGCCAGGCCTTAGTTCTTGCAATCTAAGAAGTAGATTCCTCTATGAAAATATCATTCTCCTAAAAGAACTCTATCCCTGATTAAGTCATATTCCTGGAAGAAACACTGTCCAAAGGTACATCATGTACCCTTCATGGGGTACCTCATGTACCTATCCTGTGGCCAGGAAGTTTTCATTGATAATCCCATAAAACTTTAAATTCTCATGGGGTGTGTGTATGTGTATGCACACACAGGGATGGAAGTTAGTCACAGTTTAGTGCAAAAAATAGGAACTACTCAAACTATTTTGAGCAGAAAGGTTTGTCACGCAGGGAATTACCAAAGGGGCTGGAGTACTTAAAGTCAAGACACTGCTGCTGGGCTTCAAAATCACCTCACTATTGACTTCATAGTCATACCACTGCAATTGAGATGTAGAAGTCTAGAAACTGCTGTCAGCATTTTAATATGCCCCATGAAGCTGGTAAACACACAGTGGAAAGTAGGCTCTGGCAGTTGCTGAAGCTCACTTTTGCAGAGCCCTCACATAGCCACCACAAGGCCAAGTAGGCTGGCCTCCATCTCCCTTTCACATTCTAAGCCTCAAGGGAGTGCATCTCACTGGCAGAACCTAAATCATGTCCAGAACCCTAACTGCAAGGGAGTGTTTATTCAGGCTAGTCCTGGGAATGCAAGGAGATCATAGCAGGGAGGGATTTGGATGTTGACCACCAACAAACAATACTGAACACTGGCAACCAAAACTAACAAATCAGACAACTGGTTTTAAATATCTATTTTAATACACATTTTGCAGTTTTACACTGAACCAACTGACATATAATTCATAACTACCAATTTTTTCCACGTGTCATTCTAACTTCTTTAAGTATTTACAGGTCGAGGGACGAGTTCGCTTCTTAGTTCCCATGATTATTGTTATACAGTATCTATCTGTCACCTAACAACTTTATTTATTTTTATTTTTTATACAGTAGGTTCTTGTTAGTTATCTATTTAATACACATTAGTGTATATATGTCAATCCCAGTCTCCCAATTCATCCCACCACCACCCCCCCCACCAACTTTCCCCCCTTGGTGTCCACACATTTGTTCTCTACATCTGTGTCTCTATTTCTGCCTTGCAAACCGGTTCATCTGTACCATTTTTCTAGATTCCACATATGTGCGTTAATATACAATATTTGTTCTTCTCTTTCTGACTTACTTCACTCTGTATGACAGTCTCTAGATCCATCCACGTCTCTACAAATGATCCAATTTCATTCCTTTTTATGGCTGATTAATACTCCATTGTTTATATGTACCATATCTTCTTTATCCATTCATCTGTCGATGGACACTTAGGTTGCTTCCATGACCTGGTTATTGTAAATAGTGCTGCAATGAACACTGGGGACCTAATAACTTTAATTCATTCCTCAAAAACCTGCTAAGTGAAAAAATGTTAAATGGGTAGACATTCCATTAAGTTCAATAAGAAAAATCAAGATGAATTTCAAAATACCCAATTTTACAAAAAAGTGTCAATTAACACTGAAATAATTTCATATACATAATATATAGCAATTTTAAAAATTTATTTATTTATTTATTTTTGGCTGCATTGGGTCTTCATTGCTGTGCACAGGCTTTCTCTAGTTGTGGCGAGTAGGGGCTACTCTTCATTGCGGTGCACGTGCTTCTCATTGTGGTAGTTTCTCTTTGTTGCGGAACACAGGCTCTAGGTGCACGGGCTTCAGTAGTTGTGGCATGTGGGCTCAGTAGTTGTGGCTCATGGGCTTAGAGTGCAGGCTCAGTAGTTATGGCGCACAGGCTTAGTTGCTCCGCAGCATGTGGGACCTTCCCAGACCAGGGCTCAAACCTATGTCTCCTGCATTGGCAGGTGGATTCTTAACCACTGTGCCACAAGGGAAGCCCTATAGCAATTTTTAAAAGAACAAATAAATAAAATTTGTACTTACAATGTAATTTAAAGAAAGTTTATTGTACTCACTAAAGAAGAGAAAGAAAAAATGATAATACGTGGCAGTTGGTGTAGCTGGTAGTTGGTGTAGTTTGAAAGGCACGGTTTTCTTTCTGCACCATTATGTTCATAAGTATTTCAACATTTTGGTGGATTGTGGCTATCTTACATTCAAAATGCACTCAACAGTGAAAATAAAAAAATAATTGGAACAAAATAGAAGCTCAGTATAAGAACATTTTGAAACATATGGAATCACGCACACATACATCAGAGGAAAGAATCATGTTACTTCTTCTTGCTACTCTTGCTTAGTATATGTACACAAAGCAAAATATTTGAGGCTCATCCAAACATACTGTACAGTTCAAATCTGTTCCATGTGCTATTTTCTGATTAAAAACTGTTCTGTCAAGTAAATTGATGAGTCTTTGCCTAAAATCATAATGTTGAAGTATTACTTCTTTGTGGCATTTATTTAATTTCTTTCATGGTGAAAAGCTATACCAAAAAATGTCCAAAAAGTGATACAGTTTTTCAACAGTTATGTCCCAAAGTCCTTAACTGAACAGTCCTTATGTAAGGTAAGTCTATACTTGAAAAATCTAAAGTACATAATTTCAGTAAATTTACTTGCATTGAGAGAAGCACCTTAGACTCATAGGATCACATTAAGAATTAAATGAATTAACACATGTAAAGCACTTAGAACTGGGCTTGACACATAACAAGGGATTTATTAGTATTAAATAATATTAGTCTCAAATTTTAAATTATATACAGTTCTTAAATGTGTGATATTCCACTTCCAGTTTAAAATCAAATTAAAAACCATACTGTGAAACTTTAAGCTAGACTGATGCTGGGGCAGGACAGTAGAAAACAACATTGCTGCCAACACCAATCTAGCAAACACTGAAAAATAAGAAATAGCAGTCTACTAATGGAGAAAGGGCACGAGTGTATAAAGAAATACCCTCTGTGGTACAAGTATATGGGAAAGTCCAAAAGCTGAGACTGGACCAGAAATACTGAAATAAACTTGCTCACATCCTAGCCTTCACCCAAAACAGGATAACACAGAGGAAATTGAAAATAGTAATGCACTAAAGGAATCTCAATTTTTGACTAGATGCCTCAATGCCATACACATGAACAGTCAACCAGAATAAGATATATTCTCATTTCCAGAAATAAATACTATTTACCTCAGTTTCTACTATTCTATATACAATGTCAAACACTGATTCAAAAATGTGAGACACAAAAAAGCGAGATATAAACAACACATGACAAGAGATAGAGCAATCAACAGAAACAGACCCAGAGATGACTCGGATGTTGGAAGGAACAGGCAAGGAATTTAACAACTATAATTAATATACAAACAACTGTAGTGGAAAAGGTGAACAATATGCATGAATAGGGAAATATCAGAAAAGAGATAAAAACTACAAGAAAGTTAAATGGAAATGCTAGAAATAAAACACATGAAAATAGAAATGAAGAATTGTTTTGACAGGCTTATAATTAGACTGGATATTTCCAAGAAAAGAATCACTAAGGGGAGGGCTCAAGATGGCAATGTAGGAAGATCCTGAACTCACCTCCTTCCATGGACACAACCAATCTACAACTACATATGGAATAATTCCCTTGGAAATAGATGTGAAAACTGGACGAACAGAGAGCTTCCACCACAAAATGTAAAAGGAAAGAACTGAGACAGGTAGGAGAAGCAAAGGGATGGTCTCACTAAGGAAAAGGCTTACCCCAGCTGCGGTTATTGACAATCAAAGTGAACACAAAGGTATGGATCTCTTCCCTGAGGAGTAAGGGATTCAAGCTCCACATCATGCACCCTAACCTCTATAGCATGCACAGGAGAGACAAGCCCCCAAAACACCTGGCTTGGAAAACCAATGGGGAATACACCCAGGAAAATTAGAAAATTGCAGGGAATGGAAAAGCCCGCTCTTAAATGGCTCATATGCAAACTCACTCAACCCCAAAACCAGTGCAATAACACCTGATTGAAAAGCACATGGACCACAGGTAAAGGTCACCCACTTAGTAATCTTGAAACATCAGCCAGGGTGGTAGAAATCAGTTGAAATGATCCTTGGAGACTGAGACACTGACAGGAGCCATGTTTGCAATCTCAGGCTATTTTGCTAACAATAGAACAGTCATTCTCCCTCTAACCTGTCAGTGTGAGTGGGTGCACCCCACTGAGAGCCCTGCCTACATCTGGGCCTTGTTTGTACGTCACAGCAAGCCAATTGATAGGCCCACCAGCACACACAGCACTCAAGCACAGGCCCCACAGCTAGTCCAGGGGCCAGCCCCACCCACCAGCACAGTGCAGCAGCCATGACCAAGTCCTGCACCTGGCCCAGGGGAGAGCTCCACCCACCAGTACACCACAGCAGCTGTGACTGTGAGCCCCAACAGCCATCCTGGGAACAGCCCCACCAATGCACCACAGCAGCAGCCACGCCCCAACACAACATAAGGGCACATGCAGCACATGTAAGGAACACTCCTTGAGCACCTGGCTCTGGTGGCCAGGCGGGATTGCACCTCTGAGCCCCACAATACATCTCCTAAATAAGGCTACTGCTTTAAGACCGAGAGAAAAGCTGATATACCTAATACACAGAAACAAACACAGAGAATCTGACAAAATGAGTATACAGAGACATACGTTCCATTAAAAAGAATAAGACAAAACCTCAGAAAAAGGGGTAAATGAAATGGAGATAAGAAATCTACCTGATAAAGGGTTCAAAGTAATGGTCATAAAACTACTCACTGTACTCTAAAGAAGAATTGATGAACATTGTGATAATTTCAATAAAGAGATAGAAAATATAATAAATACTAATCAGAGCTTATAAGTGAACTGAAAAATACCCCAGAAGGGTTTAACAGCAGACCAGTTGATGTAGAAGAATGAATCAGTGAGGTGGAAAACAAAACAAAGGAACTCACCCAGACAAAGCAACAAAATGAAAAAAAATTTAAGTGAGGATATTTTATGGGACTCTGGGGACAAAATCAAGTGGAATAACATTCACATTATAGGGGTCCCAGAAGGAGGTGATAGAGAAAGGGCACCAGAAAAATTGAAGAAATAGTGGCTGAAAAATCTCCCTAATCTAGGGAAGAAAACAAACATCCAGGTCCAGGAAGCCTAGAGAGTTCAGAAAAAGATGAACCCAAAAAGACATACACCAAGACATGTTATATTTAAAATGGTAAAAGTTAAGGATAAAGAGAGAATCCTAAAAGCAGCAAGAGAAAAACAAACCAGTTACATACAGGGGAAATGCCATAAGGCTATTAGTAGATGTTTTTAGAAGAAATGTTATAGGACAGAAGAGAGTGGCATGACATAGTCAAAGTGCTGAAAGGAATAAACTTCCAACCAAGAATTCTCTACCCAGCAAGGTTATCATTCAAAAGTGAAGGAAGATAAAGAATTTCCCAGGTAAGTAAAAGCTTAAGGAGTTCACCACCACTAAACCAGCCCTACAAGAACCAGTAAAAAGACTTCTTTAAGCTGAAAAGAAATGGCACTAATAATAAGAAAACATACAAAACTAAAAATCTCACTGGAAAAAGTAAAGATATGATAAAGGCAGTGGATCAGTCCCTTATAAAGCAAGTATAAAGATAAAAGAGAACACTAGTACAAGTAACTAAAATTATAATAATTAACTAAGGGATACATAATATACAGACATAAACTTGCCATCAAAAGGGAGGTGGCATAAAAAGATAAAGCTTTGGAATGTGTTCAAATTTAAGTTTCTACCAATTTAAAACAAACTACTACTTAAACAGGATGTCATAAGTGAACTTCATGTAACCACAAGGAAAAATTTATAGTAAATACACAAAAGAAAATGAGAAAGGAGTCTAAACATAACACTAAAGAAAACCACCATAACGCAATGGAAGAGAGAAAGAGCACAAGAAAGGAACAGAGAAGAACTACAAAAACAGCCAGAGAAAAATTAACAAAATGCCAATAAGTACATACCTATCAATAAATACTGTAAATGTAAAAGACTAAATTCAACAATCAAAACACATAGAATCAAGAGGAGTGACCAAGATGGCAGAGAAGGAGGACGCTGAGCTCACCTTCTCCCATGGGCACACCAAAATTAGAACTATTTACAGAACAACTATTGATGAAAATGACCTGAAGACTAGCAGAAAAGATCACCTACAACTAAAGATATAGATAAGGAATACCAGTGAGATAGGTCGGAGGGTTGGAAACAGTATTGTGAAGACCCACACCCCCAGTCAAGCCCAAAATGGGAGGATAATCACAATTGCAGAGATTCTTCCCCAAGGAGTGAGGGGTTCAAGTCCACAACAGGCTCCCCAGCCTGGCGGACCTGCGCCAGGAATAAGAGCCCCCAGCACATCTGGCTTTGAAGGCCAGCAGAGCAAAAGGGCTGAGGAAACAGAGACTCTGCTCTTAAGGGATGTACACAAAATCTCACACAGTCCAAGATCCAGGGTAGAAGCAGTAATTTGAAGGAGCCTGGGTTGGACCTACTTGCTGATCTTGGAGAGCCTCCAGGAGAGGCAGAAGGCAACTGGAACACAGATGCTGGAAGCAGCCATTTTGGGGAGCTCATTTTACCACAAGGAAGGACACTGGTGTGGGCAAGCACAATTTTGGAGTCCTCCCTCTAGCTTATTACTGCCAGGACATGACCTCATTCACCAGGTGCCTGGCACCAGTCCTAGGACTCAGGAGCTCCCCAAGCAGGGACAAGAGCTACCCAAGAAGGGACACAGCCCCACCCACCATCAGGCTGGCTGCCATAGACCCCCCTGAACCCCCCAGTTGCCCTGGGACCTGGCCCCACGCACCAGAGGCCCAAGGACACAGCCCAGCCCACCAGCAAGATGACATCAAATTGGAGACCCCTGAGCCTGCAACTAAAGACCCAGGGACTCAGCTCCACCCAACAGTGTACCAGCATTAGCTACAGGACCTGGTTTCACAAACTAGTAAGCAGGCACCAGCTCCAGGACCCCCCAGCTTCACAGCCAGCCATCCCAGTTGTGGTTGTGTCCACCAGCAGGCCAATACCAGCCCTGGGACTACCATGGCACCTCAGTTAGCCCTGTCTGGACCTGGACCATCCACCAGCTGGCCAGCACCAGCCCTGGGAACCCTAGGCCTGTTCCCAGGGGAGGGGACCAGCCCCAGGACCCCTAAGCCCCACAGCCAGTGACGCAAAAACCCAGTTCCGCCCACCAGCAGACTAGCACCAGCCTGGAAACCCCACCCATCCCAGCCTCCCCCACTATCAGGCCAAACCAGCCATGGGACCCTCACAGCTCCACAGACAGCCACCTCAGGACTAAATCTGTCCACCAGCAGGTTGGCACCAGCCCCAGGACCCTGGCACGTGAAGCCAGCCACCTCCACTACCTGGCCCTACCCACCAGCAAGCAGCACCAAGATACTGACCTCCCAGCCATGCAGCCAGCCACTCCAGAACCCAGATCTGCCCACCAGTGACTGGCAGCCTCTGCACTAGGCAGGGCCTGGCAACCAACCAGGCCAGGGTCCTGTTACACCTACCAGCACACCAACAGTAGTCAGCTCACCACAACAGAAAGGCAGACAACATAGAGGGCACTCCTAGAGCATATAGCTCTGGTGACCAGAAGGGAGTGTGCTGCTGGGCCCGGAGGATGTCTCCTACATAAGGCCATGTCACCAAGATGACGAAATATAACTGACCTTCCTAATACATAGAAATAAAAACAGAGAATTATGCAAAATGGGCTGACAGTTCCAAATAAAGAAATAAGACAAAAGCCCAGAAGAACAAAGTGAAATGGAGATAAACAATCTACCTAGTAAAGAGTTCAAGTAATGATCACAAAGATGCTCAATGAACTCAGGATAAAAATGGATGAACACGGTGAGAAGTCTAAAAAAGAGTTAGAAAATATAAAGAAGAACCAAACAGAGCTGAAGAATACAATAACTGATATAAAAAATATACTAGAAGAAATCAAGAGTAGATAAGATGATGCAGAGGAACAGATCAGCAAACTGGAAGACAGGGTAGTGAAAATCAATCAAGCTGAACAGAAAAAAAAAAAAAATTTTAAATGAGGATAGTTTAAGAGACCCCTGAGACAACATCAAGCATACTAACATTGGTATTATAGAAGTCCCAGAAGGAGGAAAGAGAGATAAAGGGATGGAGAACATATTTGAAGACAAAGTAGCTGAAAACTTCCTTAACCTAGGAAAGAAAACAGACATCCATTTCCAGGAATCACAAAGAGTTCAAAACAAGAAGAACCCAAAGAAGTCCACGCAAAGATGCACTGTAATTAAAGTGGCAAAAGTTAAAGATAAAGAGAAAATATTAAAAACAGCGAGGGAAAAGCACCTAGTTACTTCCAAGGGAACTCCCATGAGACTAACAGTTGACTTTTCAGCATAAACTCTGAAGTCCAGAAGAGAGTGGCACAAAATATTTAAATTGACAAAAGGAAAAAACCTACAACTGAGAATACTCTACCTGACAAGTCTATAATTCAGAGTTGAAGGACAGATCAAAAGTTTTACAGACAAACAAAAGGTAAAAGAGTTCAGCACCATGAAACTGGTTTTACATGAAATCATAAAGGGACTCCTCTAAGTGGAAAATAAAAGGCCACAACTAGAAATATGAAAATTATAAAAGGAAAAATCTTACTTGTAGCAGATCAACCACTTATAAAGCTAGTAATAAGGTTAAAAGACAAAAGTAGCAAAATCATCTATAACCACAATAGGTAGTTAAGGAATACACAAAACAAAAAGATGTAAAATATGATGTCAAAAACAATAAACGTGTGGGGTTGTAGTGAAAACACAGGGTTGTTAAAAAGCATTCGAACTTAAGAGATCATTGACTTAAAATAACCATATATATAACCACAAACCAACATGCTTGTTACTAGGAATACATACTAAAGTATTAAAAACAAAGGACTGTGATGTCTCCATCTTTATCTAAAATGGTTTAAGAAAGATATAATATCCATAGATAGTATTTTCACATTTATATTTAAGGCAGGATTGTTAATTTTTCTCAAGATTGCAAGTGTTACTGTATTTAGTCTTTAGCAACTTACTCTTTTCTAAAGAAACAAGTGGCATGCCTACAAATATCACCAATTCAGGAAACAGCTATAACTTTTAAGTGCCAGCTGTCACCCTAACTCTGTCATTACACTTTTTTCCTATTAACACATAGAAAAATATTTTGAGCTTTATGTCACAAGTTTTGAAGGCAAATCTGTACATTAAAAGGTCATCCCTTTGCTATTTTTCTGATAGATTAAATTAGACGTTTTAGTTCAATTATGTCAAGAGATAAAACTATAAGCATAACTATCTTTTTATTCATGGATGACAAAGAAAAATAAAAATTTATTTTCATGCTCTCCTTTAAAAAGTTATAAATATTTCCTACAAGTATCTTCCCATAAGTGTTCTTGGGAGGATTTAATGAGATGAGTATCTCTCAACATAGTGTTTCATTAATATAAATTTTCAATAAACACTAGTTTTTTATCTTTATATTACCAGCACTCATCCAGTATATGAGATAAAATAGGTACTGAATGAAAGAGCAAATGCACACTTCATTAAGGGGTGGAGGTGTGTGTCTGTGTGTCTATGGGTATATGAATAACATACAAAATTCATGTACACACAGAACATACACATATGACTACACACACACACACACACACACACACACACACACACAGAGGAGGCCTTCTTTACCATAGGATATATTCCTGCATGAGGGCCCCATCTTGCATCCATTTCAATGTTACCTACTTCATTAGTTTCCTTCCACTACACATGCTAAAATCTCTTAGCACTTCAAGTTCTGATGTCAACTTTACCTCCCTCATTTTTCTAAATTTTTATAGGGAAATTTATATTTTTATAAATAAAATATATTTGCATATTTGCTCTATATATTTCTATGCTCCTATGTGGGGTGCATATACATTTACAATTGTTATATCTTCTTGATGAATTAATCCACTTATTATTATATAATGATTTTCTTTGTCACAAACTGACTTGAAGTCTACTTTGTCTGATATACTTATAGCCACCTCTGCTCTCTTTTGGTTACCATATGCTTGAAATATTTTTTCTATCCCTTCCCTTTCTTCTTTTTAAAATTTTTATTAGAGTATAGCTGATTTGTAATGTTGTTAGTTTCCGCTGTACAGCAAAGTGAATCAGTTATATATATACATATATCCACTCTTTCTTAGATTCTTTTCCCATATAGGTCATTACAGAGTACTGACTAGAGTTCCCTGTGCTATACAGTAGGTCCTTATTAGTTATTTATCTTATACATAGTAGTGTGTATATGTCAATCCACATCTCCCAATTTATCCCTTCCCCCCTTTCCCCCCTAGTAACTATAGTTTGTTTTCTACATCTGTGACTCTATTTCTGATTTTAAATAAATACATTTGCACCATTTTTTTTAGATTCCTCATATAAGCGATACCATATATTTGTCTTTCTCTTTCTTACTTCACTTAGTATGATAATCTTTAGTTGCATCCATGTTGCTGCAAATGGCATTATTTCATTCTTTTTTATGGCTGAGTAATATTCCATTGTACCACATCTTCTTTATCCATTCCTCTGTCAATGGACATTTAGGTTGCTTCCATGTCTTGGTTACTGTTAACAGCACTGCAATGAACACTGGGGTGTGTGTATCCTTTCCAACCATGTTTTTCTCTGGATATATGCCCAGGAGTAGGATTGCTGGATCATATGGTAGCTCTATTTTTAGTTTCTTTTTTTTTTTTTAACATTACCATATTTTTATTCGTCTCATTGACAGATGTTCCTTCATTGCAGGGGCAGCAAGGGGAAAGAAGAGGGGAAAACAACAACAACAACAACAAAAGGAAATTCTAGTTCTTGATGTACTCGCACCAGCTGAGGCTGGCCTGCTGTCAACCTTCGGGGGAATCACATTCCAGCACCCAGTTCCAGGATAGATCACATTTTAGGCCACAACACAAGTCTTAATAAATTTAAGAAGACTGAAATCATATAAAGCAATTTTTCTGACCACGATGGTATGAAACTAGAAATTACAAAATAAAACTAGAAAATTCACAAATATATAGAGACTAAACAAAACGTTCCTGAACAACTAATGGGTCAAAGAATAAATCAAAATAGAAATTTACAAACACCTTGAGACAAATAAAAACAGAAATACAACATACCAAAATTTATGGGATGCAGCAAAAGCAGTTCTAAAAGTGAATTTTATAGTGATAAGTACCTACATCAAGAACCAAGAAATATTTCAAACAAGGAACCTGTATTTACACTTCAAGGAACTAGAAAAAAAGAACAAATGAAGCCCAAAGTTAGTAGAAGGAAGGAAATAGCAAAAATCAAAGCAGAAACAAATAGAGACTAAAAAGACAGTAGAAAAGATCAATGAAACTAAGAGTTGGATCTTTGAAAAGATAAACAGATTGACAAACCTTTAGCTAGACTCACCAGGAAAAAGAGAACTCAAATAAATAAAATCAGAATTGAAAGAAGAGAGACTAGAACTGATACCACAGAAATACAAAGAATTATAAGAGACTACTATGAATAATTAGATGCCAACAAATTTGACAACCTAGAAGAAATGGATAAATTCCTAGAGACATATAACCTACCAAGGCTGAATCATGAAAAAATAGAAAATCTGGACAGACCAATTACTAGCAAGGATACTGAATCAGTAATCTAGTAATCCCAACAAACAAAAGTCCAAGACCAGGCAGCTTCACTGGTGAATTCTACCAAACATTTAAAGAATTAATGCCAATACTTCTCTAATTCTCAAAAAACAGAAAAGGAGAAAACACTCCCAAATTCATTTTACAAGGCCAGCGTTACCTTGATACCAAAACCCAACAATAATGCCACAAGAAAAGAAAATTACACATCAATATCCCTGATGAACATGGATGCAAAAATCCTCAACAAAATACCAGCAAACCGAATTCAACAACACATTAAAAGGATCATACACCATGATCCAGGGGGATTTATTCCAGGGATGCAAGGATGATTCAACACTCACAAATCAAGTGATACACCATATTCATAAAATAAAGGATTAAAATCATATGAGCATCTCAATAGACACAGAAAAAGCATTTGACAAAAATTCAACATCCATTTATGATAAAAACTTTCAATAAAGTGGATATAGAGGAAATGTACCACAATATAATAAAGGCCATATATTACAAGCAAGCAGCTAATATACTCAATGATGAAAAGCTGAAAGCTTTTCCTCTAAGATCAGGAACAAGATAAGGATGCCCACTCTTACTACTTTTATTCAACATAGTGTTGGATGTCCTAGCCACAGCAATCAGGAAATAAAAAGAAATAAAAAACATCCAAACAGGAAAGGAAAAAATTAAATTACCTCTGTTTGCAGATGACATGATCTTGTACATAGAAAATCTTAGAGACTCCGCCAAAAAAAAAAAAATGTTAGAGCTGATAAATTCAGTAAAATTACAAAATACAAAATCAATATACAGAAATATGTTGCAATCATATACACTACTAACAAACTATCAGGAAGAGAAATTTAAGAAAACAATCCCATTTACAGTTGCATACAAAGGAATAAAATACCTAGGAATAAATTTGACCAAAGAAGTAAAAGACCTGCACACTGAAAACTATAAGACACTGATGAAAGAAACTGAAGAAGATACAAATAAATGGTAAGATAGTCCATGCTCATAGTTTGGAAGAATTAATATTGTTAAAGTGTCTATATTTATGAAAGCAACTGTAAAAATTAATAAACAGAATCCTCAATTAAATAGAGTCAGGGGACCAGAAGTGGTAGCTCTCATACCTAAGATGACAGCAGAGCCCAACAAGAAGAAAAAAGACTCCACTTCTTTCCTGGCAACAATTCAGCCAATGTAAAGCCATGGATTCCATGGATTCTTTATTTATGGTAGCCCTCCCCAACTTCCTTTGCCTCTCTATAAAAGAATTCTCCTTCCTTTGTTCTGCAGGAACTTGTACACGGTTTGCCATGGTTGCAGATCCCAAATCTCAATTCTCTGCTGATCCCAACTAAACCTTTTTTTTTTTTTTTTTTTTTTGCTGGAAAAATAACTGGCAGTCTATTTGTTTTAGGTCAACACAATGTGCAGTTCAATGTAATCCCCATTAAAATTCGAATAGCATTTTTCACAGAAATACAAAAAAAACTGAAATTTGTATGGACCTACAAAAGACGCCACATAGCCAAAGCAATCTTGAGATAAAGGAACAAACTAGAGGCATCACACTTCCTGATTTCAAACTATGTTACAAAGCTATGGTATCAGCATAAAAACAGACACACAGGTCAGTGGAACAGAACAGGAGGCCCAGAAGTAAACCCATGCATATATGGTCAGTTAATTTATGACAAAGAAGCAAAGAATATACAATAGAGGAAAGGACGGTTTCTTCAATAAATGGTGTTGGGAAAACTGGACAGCCACATGGAAAAGAATGAAACTGGTCCACTCTCTCACATCATACCCAAAACTAACTCAAAATGAGTTTAAGACTTGAATGTAAGATCTGAAACCATAAAACTCCTAGAATAAAACATAGCCAGTAAGCTCCTTGACAATCTTGCTGGTAATGACTTTTTGGGTTTGACACCAAAAGCAAAGGCAACAAAAGCAAAAATAACCAAGTAGGGCTACATCAAAAAAAAAGCTTCTGCACAGCAAAGGAAATCATCAACAAAATGAAAAGGTAACCAACCAAGTGAGAGAAAATATTTGCAAATCATATAACTGATAAGGGGCTAATATCCAAAATACATAAAGAACTCATACAACTTAAGGGCAAAAACAAAACAAAACAAAACAAAAAATGGGCAGAGGATCTGAACAGAGATATTTCTGAAGAAGACATACAGATGATCAGCAGTTACGTGAAAATGTACTCAACATCACTAATCATCCGGAAAATGCAAATTAAAACCACAATGAAATTATCACCTCACATCAGTTAGAACAATTATTTTAAAAAAAAGAAAGACAAGAAGTAACAAGGGCTAGAGAGGTGTAGAAAAAAGGGAACGCTTGTGCACTGCTGGTAGGAATGTAAACTGTGCAGCCACTACGGAAAACAGAACAAAGGTTCCTCAAAAAATCAAAAATAGAACTACCATAGGATCCAGCAATTCTCCTTCTGGGTATTTATCTGAAGAAAACTAAAGCACTAACTTGAAAAGATATGTGCACTGGATGTTCACTGCAGTATTATTTAAAACAGCCAAGATATGGAAACAACCTAAATGTCCACTGATAGATGAATGGGTAAAGAAAATGTGGTATACATATACAATGGAATATTATGCAGCCATAAAAAGAAGGAAATCTTGCAATAACATGGATGAACCTTGAAAGCATAATGCTAAGTGAAATAAGTCAAACAGAGAAAGACAAATACCATATAATCTCACTATATACGGAATTAAAAAAAAAAAGAATTCATGGATACAGAGAATAGATTGGTGATTGCCAAAAGCTAGGGGTGTGGGGTTGGCAAAATGGGTGAAGGGGTCAAAAGGCCCAAACTTCCAGTTATAAATAAATCCTGAGAATGTAATGTTCAGCATGGTGACTATAGTTAATACCGTATTATATATATGAAAGTTGCTAAGAGAGTAGAACTCAAAATCTCTCATCTCAAGAAAAAAATTGTAACTATATGTGGTGATGAATATTAACTAGACTTATTGCGTTGATCATTTCACAATACATACAAATATACTGAATCCTTATGCTGTACACCTGAAATTGTTTCATATAAATAAACTGTTGCATAACAATTATATCTCAATTTTTTTAAAAGGAATGTAGAGGGTTACCTTATTCAACCTCAGCTGGGAACATGCACTTTGGGCAATTTGAATTTTTCACCACTATGTACATATTTGTGAATAACTATGACAGTGCTACAAGTACGGATTTGGGTGTTACAAATAAATTTTAGTGAAAAGGCAAATTTGAAAATACAGAATCCACAAATAATGAGGATCAAGTATATATTAGTCAAGTTAGAAAGATAAAACATATTTTATTTAATACTTCATTGGCTTGATTTTATAACTTTTAAATATTTAGACATATGGAATTGGGGCTTCAATTTGACTCTTACCCAGCCCCATAAATGTTTGGAGTAGACCTGCTCCACATCCTAAGAGCTGGCCCTGGACAGAACTGTGAAGCAGGCAGATTTTGTAGCTAATGCCTTTAATACATACATTTTGGCACACATAATATCTTACGTTAGCTCCTGTCCTTTTATTCATAAATCATCATTACCTTCCTGTGCTTAGACACACACACACACACACACACACACACACACCATGTTTTTTTCAGCAACCTCCTCTACCCAGAATGGAAACCTAAGCTAGCTAGAAAGGAACACTGTAATGCACATTCCATTTCATTCCTACATCAAAAACTACCTGCCCCTGTCCCATTCCCTCAGGATCCTGTGATATGCTTGACGAGATAAGAAAGATATGAGCAAATAAATTCTTTTATGATAGTGGGCCATTCAGCTCTATTAAACTATGCCAGTGTGCTACCATTCCCAGGTGATACCAAGCCTTGACTAAATTTTTTTCTGGAAAACCCCTTAATAATGACTTACTGAGGATTTTTAAAGGATAGTTGTAGGTCCTTCTGGAAGATATCTGAGTGTTGCACAGTGTTGTTGAATCACATCACCAAATTAGAATCTGTTCCACAGGATACTTCATGTATAAATCTGATCCTTTTCCCTACTACTCAGCCAAAAATATCATTAGGAAGAACAGGAGATATCCCTTCTGTGTCTTGAAGGAGAATGGACAGGCCATTAGTCTGGAGGAAGTGCAAATATCAAAGGACATAAGCTATGAGGATGGACACAGACCACAGCTCTGCTGGGCCAAGTTCACTGTGTTCTTGGAGAAGCAGGTCCACATAAGGAGAAAACTGGGTCAATCTAAGGGCAGATGAGGTCTAAAAAGGAACAGTGCATGTAGGGAGTAGGAGCTGAATGAATCTAGAAGCAAGGAGCTTTAAACACACCTATTCTAAAAAAATACTCCTTCCCAGTCCCATGCCTCTGGGAAACCTATTTTTCCTTGGAACACCGAAAACAGTGGTTCCTACACTTTGAAATTTCACAGACTACACTTAATTTCTAAAAACTGGGACCCAAGAACTGCCAACCTTTTACTTTGCTGATTGAATACAATTTTTTAAACCAGTATGTGCCATTATATTAATTTCATACAAGAAAATATTTTGATATCAAAATAGTAGAAAAATATAATTACAGAATAAAAGCGAGTCTTTTCCATTCTGTAAAGAACAGTTGATGACCTGACACTGACACCGCATGAACCCCAGTGAAAACATTGCCATGGCTGGCAGCACAGTCCTGGGAGTGAGCAGCTGGAACCTCTGTTCCAGAACCAAGTTCAACTCTGGGCTCACTGCCCCAGGGCCATGTTAGACATAGGAAATCTGGATGAGCTTTCTCATCAGATGAGGTCTTTATGACTCTTTCAACAAAAGCCTGTGGCTATTTTGGACCTCAACAGTGAGCCTCATTGTTTCTCTAATAAACCTTTCCTTAAACCTCCCTCCTACCTTTGATGTTAATCAGAACTTGTGGTGCCAAGGTGAGTTCAAACCTCAAGCAGAACCTGACAGAGAAGGGCTTGACATCAGATGGTTCTTACCTAGAAAGTAACTCACACTCTCCTCCTATCCCCAAAGAGCCTGGCTTAGACCCAGGGGAAATGTATGTACAAAGCACAAAGGCAGCTACTGTTTCATAGTGTGAGTATTTCTCTCAGGAAACAAGATTTCAAACTGTAGCCAGTGGACTGGTGGGAGAGACAAGTCAGGGAGAGCATCTATGGAGGCCACAAGCTGTTGCTGGGTTTCAAACACACTTAGGCATGTCATTGTACCTGCCTGAGAGCCGGTCAGGCCAACAGAGGTTTCAGCATACCTCTGAGAGGCCAGGTGGACCATGGTACTGGGCACCAGGATGGGAAAGACAAGGGGGACCCATTGTAGAGCCACAGTCAAGGTGTTTTACCTCTTCCCCAGGTGTTTATTTAGTTGAGTTCACATGGGTCTCCTTTGGCCCTCAACTTGGTTGTCCTGAATATAACATAATCATAAGAAGTTCTAACCTATTTCCAGCTTCTGGGAATGTGATTTGGAGCTGAAAACCTGCTAGCATATGTTTCTAAATTCTAGTATAAGCTCTTCCACTGATTTGTGATATATTGGGGTATTATCGCCTCCCATCATCTCACCCCACCTCACATCATGTGCCTCAAGTTTGCTGTCTGGGAGACAGAAGTAATAACCCTAGAAGCCCACTTGTGGTGTAGTGATTGCTCCAAGTGTGCATGCCATTATATGTGCCTTTTATGGATGTTTTACTCCACATAGTCTCCTAGAAAGAAGACAACACCAAGATGATGGGTGACATGGGAATCCTATTCAAAATGGTCTTTCAGAGATAGAGGCACTGGAAATGCTATGGAGAAATGACTGACAGAGCTATCATAGCCTTAAGCAGAGCTTCCTATGTGACTTCTGACCAGGGAAAACTTTCTTACAGTTATAGCTCCAGTTGGGTTCCCTGTCTAGGAACCACTGGCCTAGAGCCCTTCCCATTTGTTTGGCTCCCAGCTGGTAACTACAGTGGAATGCCCTTGGGACTTCAAACAAAGTTACCATCTAGAAGTTGAACTAGGAAAAGTCTCATGAAATGAATGATATCTCTACCTAAAGGGGCATGATGATTGCTTGATCAAAGTAGGAAGAATGACCTAGGAATCAAATCAAGGTATGAATAAACTTAAGGGGGAAAAAAACCTGTTATCTAATTGATTGTAATAACATACGTGAATAAAAGGAATCAAAGAACAAGCTTTGGCAAATGTTAATCCCACCTGGTCCAAAGGAGATAGAGTGAAGACACTGAAATGGATGGGTTGATGCTTTGGTCACGTTAAGGTAATCTTCCCTCCCATACCCAACAACCTTTGCTCTGATTCAAAATTCACCAGGCAAAATGCTGGGATGGTTTTGATTCTCTGTCCCTCAGGAAGAGCATGCCCTCAATACAGACACAAATATTTAGGCCTCCGGACAAGCATGTCCTCCTCTAAAACTAAAAAAATTGGCTTTCTGGTTTACATAGAAATCTCTTGTGAATTTCACTTGGGTGGATTGGGCCTAGAAAGTCTTGTGCTCTCTGGAAACACAGACAAAACCAGTTTCTTGCACCAGAATACTGACTACAATTTGAGGATCCCACCAAAACACTACCTGAAGGCTCAACCAGCCTCGTCTTTTTCCAGAAGCATCCTCTCATATCAGCAGTCATGACCATTTGCTCTCTGCATATGCTGTCCTGTGTTACTGTTTAGTGCTGTAACAACCCTGACTTTCCAAGTAAAGCACAAACTGGTCCTTTAATTGAAGTAGGTTGCACAGTGCATAGAGTATGCATAGAGTAGGGACATCTAAAAAATTTATCGTTGCACCAGGGGAGGGTCTGGATAGAGGCAAAGAATTTGTAGCAACTGAATAGGAAGTATGATAAGTTAAAATAGAGTTTATGAAATAGATCAAAGACTTAAACATAAGACTAGATACCATAAAATTCCTAGAAAGAAACAGAGGGAAGAAGCTCATTGATATCGGTCTTGGCAAGGACTTTTTGGACATGGTGCTAAAAGCACAAACAACAAAAGCAGAAATCAACAAATGGAACTACATCAAACACAAAAGCTCTGCATAGCAAAAGAAGCAATCAGCAAAACGAAATGGCAGCCTACAGAATGAAAGACCATTTTTGCAAATCATATATTAGATAAAGGGTTAATATCCAACATATACAAAGAACACAACAGCAAAAAACAAACAATCCAATTAAAAAGTGGGCAGAAGAATTAAATAGACATTTCTCCAAAGAGGACGTCAAAATGGCCAACAGGCACATGAAAAGATGCTCAACATCACTAATCGTCATGAAAATGCAAATCAAAACCACAATGAGGTATCACCTCACACCTATTAGAATGGCTATCAGCAAGAAAATAAGAAACAAGGTGAGGATATGGTGAAAAGGGAACACTTATACACTGTTGATGGGAATATAAATTAGTTCAACCACTATGGAAAACAATAGAGACTCCTCAAAAAATTATAAATAGATGTAACACACAATCCAGAAATTCCACTTCTGGGTATACATCCAAAGGAAATGAAAACAGGATTTCGACGAGATATGTATACACATCCATGTTCATAGCAGCATTATTCACAATAGCCAAGATATGGAAATAACCCAAATGTCCATCAATGGATGAATAGATAAAATAGATTATAGATTATATATATAATGAAATATTATTCAGTCATCGCAAAGGAGAATATTCTGCCATTTGCAACAACATACATGGACTTGAGCACATTATGCTAAGTGAGATAAGTCAGACAGAGACAGACAAGTACTGTTTGGTATCACTATCAAACCTGTCAAAAAAAACCAGAGTAAAATGGTGGTTACCTGGGGATGGGGGTGTGGGGGATAAGATTGATGGTGTTTAAGGGTACAAACTTGTAACAAATAGTAAATAAACCATAGCACAGTATAATGAATATAGACAATAACATTATTCTATAATGATGTGATATTGCTTCAATGGCAATCATATTATAATATCTAAATATATCAAAGTAACACACTGTACACCTTAAATGTACAAAATATAACATGTCAAATTTATCAAATTAAAAAATAAATTAAATTAAATAACAAAAGTAAAAAGAAAAGAATATGAGCTCGGAATGATGAGACCTGGGCTCTAGTCCCAGTTCTACCACTAACAAACTGTAGGGTGTTAGGCAAACTCAGTACTTTGCCTGAACCTCATTAGAATCACCTAGAATTTTTAGGTATATACTACAGTGAATCTGTATTTAATCCACTGAGGTTAAAAACTAGAATATCAACTATTTAAATACCAAAGTCTCTATTTCCCTGAAATCTGGTGTTTTCAGCAAAAGATAGAATGATTTAGGTCTGAGAGGAGCTTCATGCTTTCTCCTTAGCCCCAAGTTTCTACTGGGCCAGAGGCACAAGTATGTATGGATAAATGATTCTCAGAGATGGAGGTAAGAGACAAATAATTGAGCCCAGCTGAACCTCCCTAATGGGTCATAGGGGTGGCCACAAGGTCATAGTAAGTCCATCTGAATGACTGCTCCAATGCTTAAAGGACTATCCACGACAGTTTGACCCCAAGTAAGACAGAACTCAAAGCCTCAGGGCAGGATAGAACTGAGGAAGAAGGCCCCAGACACACAGTCACACCCTGTGATCTGTGTCCTGGCCAGTTGTCCTGTTGGCCACTTTCCAACCTTGTGACTAAGGGCCTCAAAGCACACAACCAGTGATGGAACAATCCTATCACTGTAGCCAATAACTTCCAGCTCCCTCAAAGATTAACCAGCAGCACACTCAGGCAGCCAGATGTTTCATTTGTCAGACATCTTTAGAACGTTTTAAAATTTTTTATTATTGAGCCTCCCTCCCACCCTCCCTATCCCACCCCTCTAGGTAGTCACAGAGCACCAAGCTAATCTCCCTGTGCTATGCGGCTGCCTCCCACTAGATATCTGTTTTACATTTGGTAGTGTATATATATCAATGCTACTCTCTCATTTTGTCCCAGCTTACCCTTCCCCCTCCCCGTGTCCTCAAGGAGGCACAGGAGGGAGGGGATATGAGGATATATGTATACATATAGCTGATTCACTTTGTTATACAGCAGAAACTAACACAACATTGTAAAGCAATTATACTCCAATAAAGATGTTTAAAAAAAATAATATGGTAAAAAAATAAATAAAAAATAAAATTTTTTACTATTGAAACTTTCAAACCTATAGAAGAGCAGGAAAAATGGTATCATGAACACTCATATCCATCACCTAGGTTTTAAAATTGTTAATATTTTGCCATATTTGCTTCTTTTAGTTTTCTTCTGCTAAAGTATTCTAGAGTAAATATCAGACTTTACAATATCTCACCCCTATATATTTTAGTTTGCACTTCTGAAAAGTAAGGACCTGTTTCTACATGATCACAATAGCATTTTTCACACCTAACAAAATTCATAAGAATCTTCTAATATCACCTACTACCTAGTCTATATTCAAATTTCCTAGTTATCCCCTTCCCCAAGATACCTTTTATAACTGGTTTATTCAAACCAATGTCTGATTGAGTACCATACTCTATATTTGGCGAATGTGTCTCTGAAGTCTCTTTTAAGTGAGAACAGCCACACACTCCTTTTTTTCCCCCTCTTACTGAAGAGACCAAAGTAACTGTCTTATAGAACAGCCACATTCTGGGTATGTCTATTTGTTTCCTTGTGGTTTTAATTTTTTCCTGTGTCCTCTGTATTTCTTACAAACTGAAGTTATATCTAAAGGCTTAATTAGATTCTGGTTAAACATTTTAAGCAAGAATACCTCGTAGGTGATGCTGTTTGTGTCACCCTGCATCCAATCTGGAGACAGCACTTGGCATCTCGTTATCCCACCACTGGGATATTGATTTGATTATTGGGGTAAGGTGGTGATTATCAGATCTCTCCACTGTAAATTCTTATCTTTCCCCTTGGGACCAACTCTGGGTCTGGGCATTGATATTTTGTGACTATCCAGTTCCCAACTCTTTTTTGTTTTTATTTTTTTCATTTTTTTTAATTTATTTATTTATTTTTGCTGTGTTGCATCTTCGTTTCTGTGCGAGGGCTTTCTCTAGTTGTGGCAAACGGGGGCCACTCTTCATCGCGGTGCGCGGGCTTCTCACTATTGTGGCCTCTCTTATTGCGGAGCACAGGCTCCAGACGCGCAGGCTTAGTAGTTGTGGCTCACAGGCCTAGTTGCTCCGCGGCATGTGGGATCCTCCCAGACCAGGGCTCGAACCCCTGTCCCCTGCATTAGCAGGCAGATTCTCAACCACTGCGCCACCAGGGAAGCCCCTCTTTTTTGTTTTTAGCGGGCATTCTTCAGTAAAGAAGAGCTTTTGCCTAAAAACCGAAACAATGCAGTTGTCTTGATGTAAGTCCCTACTGTGTGTTTGATTCTTTCCCTTTAATTACTAATATCAAGAGTAAGAAGCTGCTGTAGTAGTCACCTTCAATATTTAGTAAACAAGGTTTGGCTCTGTTTAGGATTTTTCTCAATATCATTAGAGATTAACTAACTTTCATATGTTTAATATGTTTTAATCATCTCTAGTCATTGTTCTTTTTGATCCTCAGGTTGTCCCAACTCTGCTCAGTGTGAGCCCTCCAAGCTGGTTCCTGTGTCCTTCTGACATGATCCCACTCCTCTTTGAGTGCTTACTTGCCTTCTACAAAACAAGTTATTCCAGGCTCATCTTATACATCCTGTTCCCCAGACTTGAAACCAGCCATTTCCCCAACGTGTGTTACCTAACCAGGTTCATTTTGCCCAATACACAGCAAGCCAAGACACTGAGACACCAAGGTTTGCAGCAAGGAAAGGATTCATTTGCAAGGCTGCCAAGTGAGTACACAGGACAATGAATCTCAAATCCGCCTCTCCAAAGGCAGAGGGCTTGGGGTATTTATGGGATTACAAATAAGCAGAGTGGTCTGAGGCATGGGGAGTGTCAGGAAAGGTGACTGGGAAAAGGTGCACTAATCATGATTCTGTGCAGGTGTAACCTCTGAACATTCAAAGGGTCACCGACAGACACTCACACATGCCCAGTTGACGAGTTGGTGGTCCCATCCAGTCTTAACCAGCTCAGCTGAATAGACACAGCTGACTCATGTTTTTCTAGAAAACAACACGGGCAAACATCTTATTGTTTAGGCTATGTCACACTTGGAGGACATACAAGTCTTAAAACGACCTTGATTAGTGAAGGCAGGTGAAATAGATTTAACCCACAGTTTTAGATGTCCTGTTCCTCTCTGTAAGAAATGGTATTCATAAACCAAAATCTGGCCACTAAGGGTACTCTGCTACTAGGATGTCATTAAATAATATTTTTGGTACATATCTTAGCATGTTTAACTTTTTTTTGGCTTTTACTACTGGATTTGTCAGCTTTACATTATATCCTTTAATTCCACCTATGTGGCAATCATTTAACTTGTTGTATTTTCTTCCTCCTTTCCCCTTTATTTTTATAGTTTTAATTTTTTTTTTAGGAGCAAAGGCTGTTAGTTTTGTTTTTGTTTTGATTTATTTATTTTGGCTGCGCCAGGTCTTAGTTGCGGCACACAGGATCTTCGCTGCAGCAATGTGGGATCTTTAGTTGCAGCATGCAGACTCTTAGTTGCAGCATGCATTCAGGATCTACTTTCCTGACCAAGGATCAAACCTGGGCCCCCTGCATTGGGAGCACAGAGCCTTACCCACTGGACCACCAGGGAAGTCCCTATAGTTTTGATTTTTTTATACTTTATCATATACATTACATTTAGATATTATTCTTCCACACTTACTTTCTGCTTTGATTTAGTCTTAGGTCTACATTTGAATGCATCCAATGCTCGCCATTCGTTCTTTGGCCTAAGTCTCTCCAATCATCTCTTGGTTGGCTGAAGCTTATCTTCTAGTAGATTGCAAAGGATAAGCTAACAAATACTTGCACATTCGAAACAGCTTTTATGTACCCTCACTACTTGAATAAAATGGATCGATATAAAATCATTGGCTTACTTTCTCTTTATGTATCCTGTAGAAGTTACTCAACAACTTTCTACATTAAATGTGGTTATTGGAAAGTCTGATGAAGCTCCAGTATTCTTCCCTTTGTATTGAATAAGTGACTTGGTTTTTTTACCTGGAGGCTCAGAGGATTTTTTTTTCTTTATTTTTAAAATACAATAGTTTTATTAGGACATGTCTAGAGATAACTATAGTGGGAAAACTTTCCCAAAGTCATGGTGTTCCTTTCAATATGTAAATGTGTTTTCTTTTATTTCAGAAGATTTTTCTTGAATTATAATTTTTACTTATTAGTTCTGCTTCAAGTTTGGTTTTTCTTCTTTGCCTTTCTTATAAATATATCACTCTCTCTCCAGGACACCCAGCCCTTCCAGAGCCTCCCAAACTCTTTTCTCTCTGCAGAGGCTGCTTTTCTAGGACTGCTGCACAGTTATCTTTTGGGGACTTCCCAATAGTGCCATTCTAAATTGGATCCTCTTGTTCCTGGATACTATATCTCCCTTTTTCTTGGTTTAGTTCCTTTGTTTTGGTGGAGCACATTCTCTGGTAAGTTACTGATAAAATGTACATGGTAGGTGAAATTTTTGAGAACTTGCATATAAAATTAAATTAAAAAAAATTTAACTTCAGTCTAGTTTCACACTTTGATCAAACAGAAAATTCTAGGTTAAAAAAACATTTTCATTCAGAATTGCACTTTTCCACTGTCATCTAGCTGGCAAATGTTGAGGCTAAGAAACAGACTAAGAGGTTAAGAATAAGATGCTATTCTTATTCATTATCTCCTGCATGTGACTTTACTTTCTCTGGAAGTTTTTAGAACCATCACCTAGACTAATACTCTGAAATTTCATAATGATGTTTCTCGTGTTCCAACATTTTTTATTGCTTGTAGGGCCATTCAGTCATTTAAATCTGGACACATATTCTTCAATTATGAAATTCTTTCCCACATTTTTTAATAATTTCTTCTCCCTCAACTTAGAGGTTCATTTTCTACAACTCCTATATCAGATATTGGACCTCATAATTTAATCCTCTAATTTACTTAGCTTTTCTGTCATGTTTTCCTTATCTTTGTCTCATTGTTCTATCTCTGTGATAGTTCCTCAACTTCATCCTCCAACCTTTTCATTGAATGTTTTATTTTAGTTATCCAATTTTTATCTTCCAGCAGCTCTTCTTGATCTCTGATTAGGCTTTTACGTAGCATCCTGTTCTTGCTTATTATTGCAACACCTTCTGGTATCTCTTTAATAATATTTATTATAGTTTCTTTGAATTTTGACTTTGCTCCTTGCATTATCGCTTTTCCTCTAGATCCTTTTTCTGTTCATTATTTTTGTTGTTACTTTCTTGTTTTGCTCTCCTTCATATTAAGTTCTTTTTTTTAATGTCTGGTGATTCTTTTATTTCCATTTACACATAAGACAGGCACAGTAGAAAATGTAAATAAGAGTTCTTGTGTGCGTGAGCAGACATGACTGTTGGAATTCTTCCCTGCCTGTGAAATGATCATGTAATTAGCCCACTTTTTCACTGCAAATTTTCATGTGTCAGTATGTCAGTATTGGTAGATATTGCCTCTGAAAATATTAGTATTTCCAGAGAGGTATCTTCAAAACTCTTGCTGGGGGGTGCTTTCTGTGAGCCAACTTAAAAAAAAAAAAAAGGAATGTTAGTCTCACCATTTAGGAATCAGATACTCATTCCTCATCCTTCTTTCTATTTGGAATTTCCACTTTGCTTCACATCTTCAAGTTGAGAGACTCTCTGATTCAATTTTTCCAGAGATTACACCTTTTGGCTCTTGTGGGATAGGAGATAATCTTCCAAGAGTGAAATAATTGGTCAGGGAGCTAGTGGTATAAATGTTACTTTTGCAAACTAACAAAAAATTACCTTGTGAACTTGGGGCCACGTGTAGCTGCTGGGGAAATCATTCTCTGGTGACCAGGGTTTAGCCCTACAGTCAGGCTGGGAAAAAGCAACAGCTCTGAGACTATGAAATATTCAACCCGGGATTTCCCTGGTGGTGCAGTGGTTAGGAATCCACCTGCCAATGCAGGGGACACAGGTTCAAGCCCGGTCCAGGAGGATCCCACATGCCACGGAGCGGCTAAGCCCATGTACCACAACTACTGAGCCTGCGCTCTGGAGCCCGCGAGCCACAACTACTGAGCCCACGTGCCACAACTGCTGAAGCCCATATGCTTAGAGCCCATGCTCCACAATGAGAGACGCCATTGCAATGAGAAGCCCAAGCACCGCAACGAAGAGAAGCCCTTGCTCACTGTGACTGGAGAAGGCCCGCACGCAGCAATGAAGACCCAATGCAGCCATAAATAAATAAATAAATAAATAAATAAATAAATAAATAAAATAAAATCATCAACCCATTTCCTGGGAGGATAAGAATTAACCATCATCTTAAAATCCCCTATCTGGTGATAAATAGAGCCTCAATAAAATGTGTAATCAAAATAATAGACCATATTCTGTGGTTCTGAACAGTAAGTACCAAATTACTGTAATTTTCAAATTTTTTAAAATCTGATACATATCCCCTGAAAAATTTAACAGGGTTGGATCACTGTGGTTTTGATAACAAAGCTTACTCTAGCCATAGTTTGGGTTTGTTATGGTAGATTTGGGGCCCCTATGGTTGCTGAGGGATATTAGGAGGAAGTGGATACCACATGGGGCCTTTCCTCACCGTACAGGCATGTCAGGAATATTGGTTTTTATTAGGAATAAGTCTGGCCCCTTTCAGGTTTTGGCACAGAAGCTTGAGATGGTTACTCAAGCTATTCACCTGACATATGCCTTGTGCCTGGGGAGGCCAAATGCTAATAAATCCCCAGTTTACACTTACTGTCCTGGATTAATGAGTGAGAGGACTTCTTTTAACTCTCAAAATTGGTTTTGATGATAAATCACACAATATCTCTACATATATCATAATGTCTCAAGAAGACAGAGTCAGAGAGGAAAGGGGGAAAACCCTGAGCCCCATTCCCTCAACCTGAGAATGCTGTGGGAGAATCTGAGTTTAAAGTTTAATTTTGGAGATTCTCCAAAAGAGTGGGAGAGGAGGATGGACAGGCAATGTAACCATGGAGTAAAGTCTTCACCCTCCAAGTGTGGGGAGCAGCATCAGAAACATCCATAGGTCCCAAGTCATTCAGAAAGTAGTCTAAGATTCCCTGAACAAGATTAATGATTTAATAGGAGACATCAAAGAACTGTTTGTCAATGGCATGATCTCTGAATCCCATAGCCCACATGCTTCCTCTTTTTTATAATGAAAAAAAAGTCTAAAAAATTGAAATTCATGGAATTCTTGATTCTAAATAGATGAACTAAACTAAACCAACACTACATGTCTGTGCACAGGATGCCTAGTGGAATACCAGGTGTCTTTAACCCTGGATTTGAGAGAGCACACAATCAAATTCCTTTGGCTAAAACAGGAAACATATTTTATCTGTCTGGTGTGGTTGTACCAATTTGAACAGATGTCCTTAGGCATGTTGTGAGCTCATAACATCCGAGCAGCTAATGAAAGAAATGACAGATTCACAAATTACCTAATGGTACTAGTTTATCTGGATGACAGAGCTGTATTTGGGGAGACCCTGAAGAAGCAGAAATAGCAGCTCCTCAAATTTTGGGATCATCTGGAAAACCAGGCTGGAAATTATTCCTTGACTAAAGACAATCCTTCAGCCCTCAATAAAATATATTAGATGTACAGTATTATAATATGGGATAAGCACAGGCCTTGAAAAATCTCTACTTTTGTAAATTGGTTAATCCCCCCAAATTTTAGGGGATTAGAGAAATTCTTGATATTTCAGAATAGCAAAACCCTTCAATGATATGGGCCCTTCTGTGATATGGGCAGAAGCTAGGACATCCCTCAGGAAAGTGATTCAAGAACAAAATAGTGGCCCAGGCCCTCCAACTCCTTAACTTTTGTGATGATCAGTAAGGAGAAGTATAAAGAAGCACTCACAGCATTGGACTGCTTATACTACATTTCTGTTCCAGCAACTGCTGTCTCTGATAAGCGCTTTATTTTAAAATTATATGCCAGTTTTCAGGACAATGGAGGTGTACCAAATCAAGGAAATGACACCTATATCCTTGCTAAATTTTAATTCTCAAAGTAGAATTTCTGGAGCTAAAGTGAACAAAGTCGTTACTAACTAAGATTTGAACTTGTGAGGTTTAAAATATATAGAGAAATAAGGTATATGACAACAACAATGCAAAAGCAGGAAGGGGTTACATCAAATTAAGTATTTCAAGACTTTTTTTTTGAGAAAATGGTAAAAGTAATCATTTATTAGAGTGTAATAAGTCAAGGATGCATGTTGTAATCTCTATGGTAACCACTAAAAGAATAGTAAAATAACACATAACTAACAAATTAATAAAGAGGATGGGGGTGAAATAATAAATTTTTTGTGATTAATCCAAAAGACAAGAAAGGAAATAAAGAACATGAAAACAAGTAGGTCAAATAGAAAACAAATAGTGAGATGGTAGACATAAACCCAAATTTGCCCATAATTCCATTATCTGTAAATTGACTAAATCTCCAATTAAAAGACAAAAATCACACTGGATTTTTTTGAAACCTATAACTACTTGTAAGACATATTTCTTAACTATAGGGTCACAGAAAGATTGAAAGTGGCAGGTTGGAAAAAGATATACTATGCAAACACCCCCAAAATGTTGGTGTAACAGTGCTAACATCAGATGCAATATACTGGAAGACAAAAAACATTACTAGGGAAAAAAGGAACATTTCATAATGACAAGGAGACCAATTCACTGAGAACATATCCACTGAGAAGATATAACAATCTTAAGTATATAGGTACCCAATAATATAGCTGAAAATATATAAGGCAAAAATTTACAGAAAAACAGAAGCAGACAGATCTAAAATCATAAAGAGATACTTTAACATACGTCTCTTGCTAACTGACAAAACAAGCATACAAGAAATCAGTAAGGTTATAGAAGACTCACAGAACACAATTAACAAATTTAACCTCATTAGTATATAGAATATTACAGCCAAAAATGGCATTAAACTCAACTTTTCAAGTATACGTGGAACATTTGGCAAAGTTGAACACTTGCTGAATTGTGAAGCAAGCATATAGTTTTCTAGGGCTGCCATAACAAAGTATCATAAACTGGATGACTTAAACAATAGAAACTTATTACCTCACAGTTGTGGAGGTTAGAAGTCTGAGATCAAGGTGTTGGCAGGATTGATTCCTTATGTGGTCTGTAAGGGAGAATTTGTTCCATTCCTCTCTCCTACCATCTGGTGGTTTGTTGGCAATTTTTGGTGTCCCTTGGCATAAAGATGCATTACCCCAATCTCCGCCTTCATCTTCACATGGCATTGTCCTGGTATGTTTCTGTTTCTGTATCCAAATTTCCCCTTTTTATAAGGACACAGTCATTTTGGATTAGGGCCCCCCCCAACTGACTTCATCTTAACTTGGCAATCTGCTAAAATTTCCAAAATAAGGTCACATTCATAGATACTGAGGATTAGGACTTCAAAATCTTTTGGGAGGCACAATTCAACCCATAACAGCAAGTCTCAACAAATTTGAAAGGAGAGAAATTACTCAGCACACTAACTATAGCGAAATTAAGCTAGAAAACCTCCACATGCTTGAAATTTAAGCAGTAATATTTCTAATGACCCATGGGTGAAAGCAGAAAACACAAATGAAATTAGAAATTATTTTGAGCTACATAGTACCATCAAAACGTGCAAACACAGCTAAAGCAGTGCTTAATGAGGCTCTATAACATTAAATGTATATGTTACTTAAGGAGAAGAGCTGAAAATAAATTATTAAAGTATCAAACTCAATAAATTAGCAAAACAGAGCAAATTTAAACCAAAAGAATAAAAAGAAATTTCCAAAGATAAGATTAGACATTAATGAAATATAATACAGTCCTACAAAGGAAAAGAATAAAGTCAAAAATTTTTTGGAGAAATTTAATAAAATTGATAGACCTCTAGCAGCACTTAACGAAAAAAAAAAAAAAGGCACAGTTACCAGTATCATGAATATAAAAGGAGATACCTCTGGAGTTCTTACAAATATCAAAATAATAGTAAGAGGATATTATAAATAAGCTTATGTCAATAAATTTACATTTTTAGATGACATGAAAAACTCCTAGAAAAGCAAAACTTACTACAATTGAAACAAGAAGAAAAAGAAAATCTGGTATCTCTTAAGGAAATTCAACTGTTAATTCCAAACCTCCCCACAAAGAAATCTCTAGGACAAGATGGCCTCACTGGTAAATTCTTCCAAATATCTCAGAAACAATACCAATCTTATACACAATCGCTTCCAGAAAATAGAAAAGGGGAGACATTTTCCAACTTGTGAGTTATAAAACCTAATAAGGTCATTAAAACAACAAAACCTATAAGCCAATCTCTCATGTAAATACATAAATGCAAAAAAATCCCCCCCAAAATATTAGCAAATCAAAGTCAACCGTGTGTGTGTGTGTGTCTGTGTGTGTCTGTGTGTCTGTGTGTATGTGAATGAGCAGTCCTCACTTTGCCCAGTAGTATAGGACCTTAAAAATTACTATGCAAGCTGAAACCATGCAAAATGATTCTAATAATCAATGGGAAAATTGCAATTGTTCTATGAGCTTTAAAAATGTTGTCAAAACATTAAATACTCTTACTGTTGGTTATAAATGTATAAGGAAATGAAATGCAGTAACGCTAATATTTATTTAGTACACTCTAATTTAACACATTAGAAACATTGAGAAGTGCTTTCTTTGTTTAAAAAAAACATTATCAAGTGTAGTTCAAACAGTGCTTGCCTTCTTGTTGTATGACTTTGATACAGAGCAAGATTCTTTTCTATGCCTTGGTGAAGGCATGACTCATATCTAGAGGCTCCAGAACAGTGGAAGTGTCAACAACAGTCCGCTATTTCTTCTAGAACCCCATTTATATGCAATTCAAATTTCACTTCCAGTTTTAACACTTCGTGATTCTTTTTGGCACTTTCATCTTTGTTGGGCAATTCTGTCTTTCAATTTTCACTGAAGTTCATTCCAATTGTTAATATTTTTCATTTAAAAAAAAATAATGGCAGATGGGTTTATTACTGGGAACAATTACAGAATACTCTCTTGTCCTTGCATAACCTGAGTGACAGGTGCTCAGTGACCAATCATCCACTTGAAAGAAGTGATGTAATTGGTCAGTGCTCCTGATGTGAATTTGCTTTTTATGAAATGATCTGTGGACTGTAGACTTAGCCTGAAGTTTGTATTTTATATAATTACTCTCAATGACTATACAAACTGAAATTTGAACTCGTGTTTGGAGGCTGCTGTTATTTAACTAAATGATGTTCATGGAAATTCGTGCATACCGGAACCATGCACAGTGAGAAGTGCCTGTATATTATAATTGTACTGAAAAGAAGAAAGGAGAAAACTCCACAGAGGGTGGCATGCTATACTAGCACACCCGGGTCAGTTAAGTTTCCTTAGATCACACAGGCCCAATTAGTCCTTCTTTTCACTCCGTTCTCCAGGATGCCAAGAAAGGCACTATGAGATCACTGGGGAGTCTGGCGACCAGTCTAAAACTACAAGTTCCATTCATCATCAGATGCATAGGTTTTGACTTCCAATTATCATTGATAGCTTATCAAAACATATTTTCCCGGTACTTCCCTGGTGGCGCAGTGGTTGGGAATCAGCCTGCCAGTGCAGGGGACACGGGTTCAAGCCCTGGTCCGGGAAGGTCCCACATGTCGCGGAGCGGCTGGGCCCGTGCACCACAACTACTGAGGCCCACTCGCCTACTCTGCAGCAGGAGAAGCCACCGCAGTGAGGAGCCCACGCACCGCAGCGAGGAGTGGTCCCCGCTCGCCACAACTAGAGAAAGTCCGCCCGCAGCAACAAAGACCCAACGCAGACAAAAATTAATTAATTAATTAATTTAAAAAAACAAAACATATTTTCCCTTCTCGTGTCTGATTTTTTTAAGGGGTTATTTTTAGAAAACGCAATTTGAACCATTTTAGGATTAAATTTTCCTGTTTAAAAAAAATTTCCGTTTAATTATGAAAATTAACAGGAAAATATTTCCAATTCCAAAAGTTTGCTTTAGGGCTAACTTTTCATAAGCACACCTATCAGCATTTCAACACATGAAAAAGACAATCTCATCTACGCCCCACCTCCACCATTACCTCTAGTTTTCACTCCTCACTCACAGGGGTAACTGTGCTTCCCTCTTTCCTCCTTCCAGAAGGCTGTGGAAGGCCACGGGTCTAATCTGACCGTAACCTGGGCTGAGGGGTCCCACACAGAGCACCCGTGGGGTCCCGGACAAGTGCTGGGCTCAATCAGGCGCTGCTGGGGAAAGAAAGCACAGGCGGGGTCCATCCACTCAAAACCATGGAAAAAGCTCTAATAAATACCTTTATCCTGATCTTCAAACTCCATTGACAATTTCAGGTGATTTTCAGGGACAAAGGTGGGAAAGAGGATGGTGCGGGCCACAACACAACTAGATGGTTCTGTCACCGGCAAAGCCCATTAACAATTCATGGGAAATAAAAATAGATTCTGGGTAATAAAATAAAGTCTAACCTTTTTTTTTCCTTTTCCTTCGTGCTTAGTCTAGCATCACTTGCTCACAGGGAACCGTGTGCAGAGGCCTCGCACCCACACTTCAGACCAGTCCTCCTAGTGCAAAATTGCAGCACCGACACCTGAGCTCCGCGGGGCAGAAGCGCCCCGAACGGCACCTACTTTCAAGATGGCGGCGGCCGGACGTGTACAGAGACGCTACGCCAGGCTCTGGGATCTGGAGCTGTGAGCAGTGCGTCTGCGCCCACCCCAGCCCCGCCCACCCCGGCCCCGCCCCCGCCCCGCCCCCCGCCCCACCCCCACCCCGCCAAAGAGCCTGTACTCCAGAGCATCTGCTGGCACGTCTCCATTCTTTGATGGAAGAATAAAACTCCTTTGCTTCCGAAATACTCGTCTCTTTCTTTTGGCTCTAACGACACTGGGCAGAAGGACCCTTATTGGGGAAGGTCGGTGACAGTTCCAGTTCAGATCCTCAAGAGCTCATCTCATTCCAGCACAGCTGGCTCTGGCCCTGACGCTGCCCACCCAGAGACGAGATGCAGATAGCCCTGAAGTCACTTCACCTCCTGTGTGGGTGACATTCTGTCTGCATCAGTGAGAGTTGCAGGGTGTTTATCTCCCTCAGTTCTACCTTCATCATGCTCTTTCCAGCAATCAACTGTGCGGTCTACAAGTTACTTTACAGCTTTGTTAGGAAATTACCGGTGTAAAAACTACCTTGAATTAGGTAAATTCAGAGTTCAGGGTTATAACCTTATGTGGCACTTCCCATTTCCAGGTCACCCTCCAGTCCAAAGCCAAAATGTTCTCATTAGTCCTCTCTGTCTCTCGGAAAGTCAAGCTTTTTCTGCCTGGGTCTCAGTGACTCTCTTCGAAGGCAAGCTCAGTGGTTGCACCACTTTCCACTCTAAAAATTATCAAATCTCTGACTGCTAATCCCCAAAGACTCCATTAAGGCATCTGATGTCCTCAGGGGAGGAGAGCTGCGGAAGCACCTAGCCTTCCTCCCAGGGACCCTCCCTTTCCCCTCTCCCTGGGGCTTCCTTCTAGTACCTTTGCTTCCCCTTCAAGTTGGCCAGTTCCCCAGCTTCAGACACAGAAATACACAGTATTTTTCAACCCCAGTGAAATCCAAGTCCGTAGTGAAGTCAACAGAGGAGAGGAGATACTCTTTCAGGATTCCAGACGGATCTTAACCAAGAAAGAAATGGGATTTCTTTATACCCCAACACGCAGCCATGTGTTCTAAACTGACCACTAGCTGAAAGGGTTCTCCCCCAAGCAGAGCCACAGAAAGAAGGGAAGAAGCTGAGGGCTGTGAGAAAGGTAACTGTAAGATTCTTCAGGTAGAAGGCTCTCAGAAATTAGGTGGTGGAAGCCCATCCAGGTGTGTGTCTGTTGGCCCTATGCTTGGAGATCCAGTTTGTGAGCGTTCTGTATGGTGTTCCTTAATCGTTGATGTTGTCCTGGAAGGCAGTTTGCAAGGCACTGAAGGAGAGCAAGATGAGAAAGACAGGATTCCCTGCCCTTAAGGATCTTGCAGCTAAGACAGAAATGGAAGTCAGTGCAAAACAGGGCAACATTTAGTGGAACAGTATGAGACGGCAAGCACTGAAAGGTCTGAAGTGGGAGAGCAGTTATCTTTATGTGAGGAATGAGAAACTTTATGAAGGAGACAGAATTTGAACTTGGCTCTAGAGAAGGAATAGGAATTGATCAGAGAGAAAATCAAGAAGAGCATCCCAGGACTTCCCTGGTGGCACAGTGGTTAAGAATCCATCTGCCAGGGCTTCCCTGGTGGCGCAGTGGTTGAGAGTCCGCCTGCCGAAGCAGGGGACACGGGTTCGTGCCCCAGTCCGGGAGGATCCCACATGCCGCGGAGCAGCTGGGCACGTGAGCCATGGCCGCTGAGCCTGCGCATCCGGAGCCTGTGCTCCGCAGGGGGAGAGGCCACAACAGTGAGAGGCCCGCGTACCGCAAAAAAAAAAAAAAAAAGAAGAGCGTCCCAGATAGAGGGAACTTCATGAGAGAAGATGTGGAAAGAAGAATGCTTAGAGCATATTTCCGGAACATTGAGAGGCTGTGGAATGGGAGTGAGGAGGAGGGGGGAGGACTGTGCAGGTCCATGCTACCCGGCCCCCTGCCCCTGTGTCCTGTGGCTGCTGAGCACAAACCATGACCCAGAGGGAGTCTCTCTTGTTTACCAGGTCAAAGAACACAGCCTGCTGCCCACTGAGTCATTTGTCACCTGTGGTCACCCCTCCACATTCTCTGCCCCCATCTGGCAACCTTCCTCTTTTGCTTTATTAATGAGTACAAGGTAAGTTTTCCCAGGCAACCATTAAAACGAAAAGCCTGCCTTCTATTTCAAGGGAAGCTTTTCTTAAAAGCTCATCTAAAAGAGCTGACTCTTAACATTTGCTTTGATGTTGTTTTCTTAGTTATTCTCATATATGGGAAATAGCAAATGAGAGACAGATAATATAAAGGTCTGAGATCCTGGAGACACAGGCTTGAGTTTGGTCAGTGAAGCAGGCCCAGAAGTGCATAACACAGTCCAGGGTGCAAACTCCACAAGGGGCACTTCTGCCAGCCTGAACTCTGTGCTGGAGACCTTGGTGGGTCTCAGAGGATCGGGGTTTCTGACCACCGTCAAGCACCTGCGTGGCTTCATAGAAAGGGCCGCAGAACAGAACCTAGGGGGCCTGGGAGCCCATCCATAACTCTCCTTGTGACTTTCAACAAGTCACTTTATGCCTCTGTGCTTCAGCCTCCTCCTCCTCAAAATGAAGTGTCTTGCTGATCCCAAAGGCAATATAACCTTTCTTTTCTCGAGGAAAGTTTAGGGTTTTTGTGTCAACCAAAGAGTGTTCAAGTAAACCTTAGCTCTGCCCCTTTTTAAATGCATAATTTGGGACAAATTACTTGACCTATGCGAGCTTATTTTTCTCCTATGGAAAAGGAATAAAAATTACCTACCTAAGGTTGCTCTGAGGAAATCAATGAGATAATGCATGTAAAAATGCCCAGCACAATATCTAGAAAATAGTTGGTATTTGATGCCCTGTTTCCTGACTCTTGAAAGGGTCCTTTTGTGTTATAATGTTCTATGTTTCCACCAAAGCAAGGTCTCCACATGTTACCAAAGAGTCTGCAATCATAGCATGGATGGAAATCACCAGACACAAATCAAAGCAAACATTTTCAGCAGAGGGCCAATAGAGGATTAGGTTAACGGGCCAAATTCCCTGATTTAGGATGCACCTTCCTCTGTGCACGCTTCCTAAACATGCTTGTTCAAAACACCTAAGTCATCATCTGGAAATTATAAAGCAGCAAGTCTGGAGAGAGACACGGGGATCTGAATATTTAACTAGCACATACATCTCCAAACCCTGGAGGAGTGGTTATTCCAAAGAGGCAAATCTGAGAAACAGCACTTGATACAGTTCCTCTTGAACTCCCAGCCACCTATTTCTTCGTTCTCTGGTCTGATGTGGCTGCTGGCTGTGCTGCCTGCCCCTGGCACCTGTGTGCTGCCTGGAATTTTCTCAGTTCCTATATCAATTCTGCTGCTTCTCAGCCAGCTCTGTATACTTGGGGATTGACATTGCAGCATCTGTATTATGAAGATGTGGCTACTCCTTCATCCCCTCTAGAGACTTCTGACTGTGTGTGCCTTTGTGAAGCCTGAGTCCAGGAAGAAGCTCAGCGTGTCAGTTTCCCATTTGTAGCACTTTGGGTTGAAGATGGATTTGGAAAGGAGACTGGAATTAAAGGCTAAGGAAAGCAATTGGTACCAGGTTCAAGCTCACACTGCTCGCTGCTTGACAGGCCAATAAATCAAGAGACAAGGTGTTGGGGCAAGGAATAGTGACCTTATTTGGAAAGCCAGCAGATTGAGAAGATGGTGGGCTACTTTCCCAAAGAACCATCTTCCCCAAGTTAGAATTCAGGCTTCTTTTATACTAAAAGGGGAGGGGGTGTGGCTGGTTGTTGCACACTGCTTGGTGCTGGCCAGATTCCAGAGAGGATGTGATAATCCTTTGTTCTTGCAGCTGTCCACATAGGTCTGGTCATGATGCTCCTATACTCCTCCAGCAAGACAAATGTTATTCTCTGTTATGCATCTTTTTATTTCTATATGAATGGGAAAATGTTATACCTGTAAAGGTCAAGTCTGGGAGGCAGAGCCTTGAGAACGGGCTATGATGTATATTTCAGGGTATAGGCAACATTCTTTTACAAAGGTACAGAGCACAGGCAACAGAGCACCAAGGTTAGAGCGAAAGGAATAGATCCAATATGGAGTCAGGTTTGTTCTTCTCTGTTGCACAATCAGTTATCAAATCTCCTCATTTTCCATTAATACCATTACCAGGGAATTTCAACAACTGTCAGAGGCCCTTCAATCTTCTCCAGCTCACAATACTGCTAGAGGGCTGATTGAACCAATCGTTGCACTTTGGAAAATGTTCATATGCCTGTCACACCTGTCAAACACAGACCTTATGTGGGTGACTGTCAAGAAGTAGCACATACCCCGGATTAAGCCTGCCCAGTGACTCCCACTGTGGCCCCCATGAACACGGTACATGGCCCTGCTATAGCCTCTCACATGGCTCACAGCACAGCCAGGTACCTAACCAGCCGGCCACCCTCTCTGCTCCTGTAGTGACCCTCTGGTCCTGGGGCCCACCCTCCCTTCCCCACCTGACCCCACTCTCAGGTTCCCTTCTACCCTAGGCTCTGATTTCATCTGTCCAAGTCAGGAGATGCGAGGAGCCCTGCCTTAGTGCAGCAAGGCCAGTGAGGCACCACAAGCAGCATCCTGCTCCAGCCTGTCCTGTTTCTTCCAGTTATGGTCCAGGTCCTCTGGGACCAGGGACAGACCCTGTCTCTGGCTTTAGAGATTCAAGTCTTGGGTTTGACCCCATCCCCTAGGGTGAGGTCACAGTGTGTTACACCCCTCACTTCAGCCATCTTCTACCAGCCCAGACCTCTGCATACTGCTTAGTTGCTGAATTCCTCTGTCTGTCAACCTCTCTCTGGGCAGATCTCCATGCCCCAGCTTCCCCAGAGATGGAGCTACACCTGCCTGGGCTTCTTCCCACACCTGCCCATGGTGCCACTTCCAGCACCAGCCTCTAGTCTCAAGGTCCCTGAGCGGTAGTGTTGAGGGATAGTTTTAAGGCCTAGATACATAGAGAGGTATGATAAAGTCCCCAGGGTAGGGTATCACCACCTGAGCTCATGGGGACAGGTATGCCCCACACTGAAGCATCTCAGAGACCTAAAATTTTAGAGGAAATACCTTGATCCTATAGGCCTCTGTGCTACAAAAGAGGGTTGCATTAATTCATTCATTCATGTTTGCCAAGAATCAGACATCAAGATGGTATTAGAAATGCAAGAGAGTAAGGGGAGGAAGGAGCACAAGGAGGTGAGGAGAGCCTCAGGCTGAGATGCAAGTCTGACACCCATGGAAGGACAAAGGCAAGGGAGGAGGGCTGGGTAGGAAGAGTTTCAGACCACAGAGCAGTTCCAAGAAAGGTTTGGCAAAGTCAGTGGGAAATCCTTGAACCGGAGTCATGAATGGAGCCTCATCTCCCCAGAATGGGCTGGCCTTAGTAACTCCACCATGAACCAGTCATCGACAGAGAGGAGGCTGCAGGAAACATGAGCTCTGCAGCAGTGATAGGCCTAAGGGCCAACAGCCGGGGCCTTCAGTCAGTTATGCTCCAGGAGGGGATCTGCGCATGCCATTTTTATGGCAGCTACCTGGGCCTTCATGGAGAATCAAGATGTGGGAGATCAACCCCACCTACCATATCTCAACTTAAGATAGAAAACAGAGCATTTCGGAGGGAATTCAAGAACTACAGACCAGGAGCCAGCTCTAAAAGAAGGCTGCAGGATTTTGAGATTCTCTGCTTCCCATTCTTGGAATTTGGGCTCTCCCCTGCCTGTTTGCCTGTAGTGATTAGGAAAGAAAAGGCTGAAAATAAAAGGGAACTTGGAAGTTATCTTGGAAGAAGTTGGAGAAACCCATCCCATTTCATAGTCCATCTTCAGGGCAGGGTACATCAAGGAACAGAAAATGTGGGAGCTGTGTAAGAGAAGAAGAAAGTAGGCTGGTCTCCCAGGTCTGCAGGAAGAAAGACTAGGGGCCTCTGAGCAGGTAGGTGGCATCTGAAAAGCAGCCCTGGGGCCTAAAAGGGCCTTGAAGTTTCCTGGGAGGTAATGGGCACAACAAGGAGAGAGACCTGGTAAGAACCATGTAAGTGACATCAACCTTTGACCCCACCTGTCATCTGGACACAGAAGCCCTGAGCACTTGACCCAAGGCTTACATGGCCTCACCTGTGGCAACCAAGGGTGAAGCACAAAGGCCAGTGAAAAGGCTGCTTAACTCTGACTCAGAAGCAAATACCTCCTCCCACTCGTTCTTTCTGATCTCCCTAAAGCCACCCCCACACAGGACAAGGAATTTCCTGATTAAGATTTCCAGATTGATAATCTTTACCAAGTTTACAGAAGACATGCCCTTCTCTGTTCTTTTTAAATGATGTATTTTGTAAGATTTGATACATAGGAAAGTATAGATGTGTGTGTAATGTGTATGCATATAAAACAGACACTCATGAGCCCACCACCCAACCTAAGAACTGCAATGTAATCTGCTGGACACATCTTCTGCTCTATTACAAAGCAGTTTTTTAAACTGCTTTCATTAAATATTGGGCACATACAGTAGAATAACTATAATGAAAAATGATACAACTAGCTTCTCTGCGCCTATCATCCACTGTCAGAAAAACAGCAATCTTATAAGCTTTGTGGTCTCCTGTGTGCCCCTCCCTAACTCTGTTCATGACTGTTTGCTACCATTGGGAATGTAATTCTCAGATGAAAGTGTTCAAGATTTAGAACATTTAGAACACTCTTAATACTTGATACTTCATAGCATAACACCTGCTTTGAGTTGAAAACATTTATTAAATTCAGTTCTATTTTTTCCAATTGCAAAAAGTTACTACTTTGGGCAAAGAGGAGAGAGTGGAAGATAAAGAGAGAGAGGGAGAGAAAACAAATTGCTTTGACTTGATATTTTGTGGACATCAGGGACTATTCTTTTTTGGAGTGTCTCTAGGTGCCTAAAGTGCAGTAGATTCTCCATAAACATTCCATCCTCTTTCTTAGTAACTTCTCTTGCACCCATTCCTCAACTTTTCCATTACTTCAGGTTCTTTCACATCTGCATTTAAATATCCTCCAATCTCTCCTGTCTTTAAGCAAAGGAAAATAAAATTCCTGGGCATCTTGAGTCCACGTCCTTCTGGTTCTCTTTCCCCTCCAGACCATCGTTGTAGAGAGAGTTGTCTACACTCATTGCCTCCATCCTGCCTCCCACCAATTCCACAGCCCATGGTAATCTTGGCTTCTGTTCCCCTTCTTCCCTCATCTCAACCTTGCAAACTATTTTCAGCAGCGTCACCAACAACCTCCTTCTTGCTAAACCCAGAAGACATGTGTGTGTCCTACTTCAACTCTCAGCAGTACAGGGCACAGTTAACCACCCCCTCCTTGAAGCTCTTTCTTCCTTACTTTCCAAATCATTACACTATTAGTTGTCTCCCCAGCTCTTTGCTGCTCTTTTTCAATGTCTTCTGTGGGATTCACTGCCTCTGTTCATCCCTGACGTTCTTGGAGACATGTTTTCCTCTACGTTTTCTTCTCATTCTATATGTCCTCACTAGTGAGCTCATCAATTTCCTTCTCTTTCAGTAGATGTTTGGCTTTTTTCCCAAGTAACTGAAATTGACATTGCACCAGTTGAATTTCCAGGGACAGTCAGAGCAGAGGCAGGATCCAGAGTCCAGAGTAGCCAGCACTGGTGGTACAAAGTGTGATCCAATGTTCTGAAGCGGTGGTGGCTTCATAATTAAACTGAGTTTTACTCATTATGTGGATTATTAATAATAATAGAAGATTAAGAAGGAGATCTAGGGCTTCCCTGGTGGCGCAGTGGCTGAGAGTCCGCCTGCCGATGCAGGGGACACGGGTTCACGCCCCGGTCCGGGAAGATCCCACATGCCGCGGAGCGGCTGGGCCCATGAGCCATGACCGCTGAGCCTGCGCGTCCAGAGCCTGTGCTCCAAAACGGGAGAGGCCACAACAGTGAGAGGCCCGCGCACCACAAAAAAAAACAAACAAACAAACAAAAAGAAGGAGATCTAATATGTATTGAGGGATTATTATATACCAGGTGTGAAATAAAATATATATATTGGTCCCTGCCTGACCCCCGAATTGCTGGCACAGAGCTCTTAAAATCTTTGTAATTTCCTAAGTGATAAGAACACCAGGAGCATCTATTGCTCGAATATCTGTCTTTCACCCCATCCCTGACACAAGGCTCCTGAAACCCTTCTAAATTTCAAAATGATAAGAGCACTAGAAGCATCTTTTGCTCTAATGAGGTGACTTGGGTAGGCTCTTGGATGGCTCCTGGATGGGGGCTGGTCACCAGAGAGACCAAGCCATGATTAGAAGCTTGGAATTTTCAGTTCCACCCCACCTCTCAAAAGAGGGGAGAGGGGCTGGAATGAGAGTCAATAATTGATCGTGCCCACGTGAGGAAGCCTCTATAAAATCCCAATAGTAGTGGGTTCAGAGAGCTTCCAGGCTGGGAACACGTCCACACCACGAGAGGGATGCACTTCAACTCCATGGGGACAGAATCTCCTGTGCTCAGGACCCACCCAGACTTCACCCTATGTATGTCTTTATATGACTGTCCATCTGTGTCCTTACCATATCCTTTAATCAACTGGTTAATGTAAGTAAGTGTTTCCCTGACTTCTGTGAGTCACTCTAGCGAATTAATCAAACCTGAGGAAAGGTTCTATAGCCAGTGAATCAACTCAGGTGATAACCTGAGCTTGCAGGGTTTGGGGGGAGGGCAGTCTTGTGGGAATGAGGCCTTAACCTGTGGGATCTGATGCTGTCTCCAGGTAGATAGTGTCAGAATCGAGCTAAATTGCAGGACACCCAGCTGGTGTCACAGAGAATTGCTTGATGTGGAGAAAAACTTCCACACATTTGGTGACCAGAAATGAAGTGTTCTATGTAAAAATAAAGGAGACACACAGGAGAGAAACACAGGGAAGAACTGCGATTTTCCCTCCATAGAAAGAAAAAAACTGAGTTGTTTTTTTTTTTTCCTTTTTATCAGGCATCATGCTAAGTGCTTTACATGTATCATCATCATTAGATTTTTTCAGCAACCATATGGGGTGATACTATTGTTATTCCCATTTTCCAGAAGAGGAAATAGAAGCTTAGAGAATTGAAGAACGTGCCCAAGGCGCCAGAGTTAGTTGGAGGAAAAGCTGGTATAGTATTCAGGAGTTGAACTACAGAACCTGCGCTCCATTCCACCGGACTATACTGACTCACAGTTTCTTTTGCAGTCGTGAATTCTTATTTCTCTTTACCAGTGCTACCCACTAAAATGTTAGTCACTCAAGGGCAAGGCTATTTGTCTGTTTTGTTTACTACTACAACCTCATAGTTGGCTCCAAACAGAGATACTCAATAAAAATTTGTGGAATAAATAAATGATCATTCAACCTCTTTCAATCTCTCTATCAAATAGTCACATCTTTCACCTGCTTTTTGTTGCATTGTTGAACTTCTTCTTATTGATTTTTAGAATTTAAAAATTTTTGTTTTTGTTGTCTTTTAATTTTGTTATATGTATGGAAATAAGTTCTCCCACTTTATGTTTTGTCTCTTCATTTTTAAATGATTTTTTATGTACAGAGATTACTAAATAACACAGTCATATTTCAGTCTTTTGTTTTTGTTAATGATTTTGTATCTTTTTAAAGAAAGCCCTTCCTATCCTGAAGTCATATATCATCCTGTACCCTGTTATAAGCTTGACCTTCACATTTAAACTTTTAATCTATCTGGAATTGATTTGTATGAGTAATGTGATGTAGAGATCTAATTTCGTTTCCCTCCATATAGGTATCCAATTGTCCCAGACCATTTATTGAAGCTTACCCTTTGTGCATTGATCTGCAGTGCCATCTTTGTCATATCTGAAGTTTATATCAATGTAAGGACCACATTCTGTGCTCCCTAAACTTATCTTTGGTTTGTTTTTCTGTCACTCGCTGACACCAAACTGTTCCAGTTACCATATCTCGTAATAAATGCCCCCACCTAGTTCTACCTCAACACAGTTTTGACTATTCGTGGCCCTTTTCCAAGAAAAAGACTTTTTTTTGGCCATTCCTTCCATATAAATTTTGATAAATTCTATGAAATACCACTAGAATTTTCATAATCTAATTTGATGTATTTTGCTGTGATTTTTGTGAAATTTTCAAGTATACAGGAAAAATAGTATAATGATCACCTGTACAATCACAACCCAGGTTAAGTACTTTTTAATATGTGCTATATTTGCTTTACTTAAATATGTGGATATATTTGTAAAGGCTACTTGATTTCTAAACATTTAAACATAATAGGCATTATGCATTTTACTCTTAAATATTTGTGTTAATTTTCTAAAAATAAGAGCCTCCTCCTCCATAACTATAATGCCATTATCATATCTAAGAAAATTAACAATTCCCTGTAATCATCTCATATTCAGTCCACACCTAAATTTCCACAATTATCCAAAAATGTGTTTATACATTAGTATTTTTTGTACCAGGGTCAAATCAAGATGCACACATCCTATTTGATTGTTACAACTCTTAAGTCTTTTGTATTCTAGAAGAGGCTCCTCACCAGTTTTTTTTCATGACATGACTTTTTGTAGCTATCAGGTTAGGTGTCCTATACACTGTCCCACAAATTCTGGATTTGTCTGATTACTTCTGGATAGCGTTACTTAACATTATCCTCAATCTCTTGTATTTCCTATAAATAGGAAATTTGGCTTGAAAACTTGGCTAAATTCAGGTTAAATACTTTGGGCACAAATACTTCATAGTTAATGGTGGGTACTTTATACTGTGTCACATCACAAGTCACATCATGACAAATCATTCCATCATTATGAATCTGAGTTTGCTCCCTGGTTAAGAGAGTGACTGCCAGTTCTCTCCATTGTAAAAGTACATATTTTTCTTTGCAATTAGTAAGTAAGCTGTGGCATGATACCTTAGCACTGTGTAAATATCCTGTTACTAAACAACTTTCATGTAGTGGTTTTTTATCCACCAATAATCTTTGACTAAATGCAAAATTTATTTCACTGGAATGCAATCTGTTGAGGTATTTGGTTTTTTTTTTTTTTAGATGTAAACTGATTCTATAAATCATTTCAGGGAAAACTGACATGTTTGCAATATGGAGACTCATCCGTAAACATGGTATATCTCTTCATTTACTTATATCTTCTTTCAAATATTTTCATTAAATATGATAAATTTAATTATAATGCTGTTCATAATAGCAAAAATTGAAAATGACCCAAATATTCATTGACAGGAGAACTAATAAAGAATTATATATTCATACAATGAAATTCTATATCTGGGTGGAAATGAGTAAACCAGAGCTATGCACATCAACATGGATGATACCAAGAAACATAATGTTGAGTGAAAAAGCAAGTTTCAGAACAATACATACCACATGAAAAGTTTTTATATGGAACTTTAAAAGGAACGTAATATATCATTTAAAATACAAACCCGTGTGGTAAAACATAAAGAAAAGCAAACTGGGACTTCAGCTTTTGAATTATGGACTAGGTTATTCAGACCATCCCTCCCACTGAAGACAGATAAAAAGAAGTGGTGAATTATTTTTTTAATTTTTCTTTAGGTATCAGAGAGCTAACAAGATGGTAGAAAAATTACCGGACCAAGATCTAGGAAGAAAACAAACCCAGGAAAGTGAGGTCTGCAACTCACGCTGCTTTCATCCTGGGAACATTTATCAATCTGGAAGTGATACGTGAAAGATGTAATCATGCTTTGGAGAAGACTTTAAAGAGTAGAGTACAGGGACTTCCCTGGCAGTCCAGTAGTTAAGACTCTGCGCTTCCACTGTAGGGGCATGGGTTTGATCCCTGGTCAGGGAACTAAGATCCCACATGCCACATGGCCAAGAAAAAAAAAAGAGTGGAGGAAAAATATCAGAATCCAAGAACATAAAGAGTGAGGACTGGGGCTTCCCTGGTGGCACAGTGGTTGAGAGTCCGCCTGCCAATGCAGGGGACACGGGTTTGTGCCCTGGTCCGGAAAGATCCCACATGCCGTGGAGCGGCTAGGCCCGTGAGCCATGGCCGCTGAGCCTACGCATCTGGAGCCTGTGCTCTGCAACGGGAGAGGCCACAACTGTGAGAGACCCACGTACCGCAAAAAAAAAAAAAAAAAAAAAGGTGTAGAACAATCAGTACAAATAAAAACTTAGAAGACAATTTTAGCAAAATATACCAGGAATCATATAATATGTAATTGGACAAAGTGTTCCAAAAACAAAAATTGTCAGACTGGGTTTTAAAACTCAATTACATGATTTTAAAAGAGCCACATTTAAACGTAAGGATATAGAATGATTGAAAGCAAAATGATTAGAAAATATATACCTTGCAAATACAGAGCAAAATGAAACTGACATTGCTGTTTTCCTGTTTGAGAAAAAAGACTCTAATATTACAATGATTATTAGATATCAGAAGAATCACCTCATAATGGTGAAAGTTGAATTCACCAAGAAGATATAACAAATCCAAATATATATATATATATATATATTTGACCATAGTACAAGGAGAAAACAATATATTCAGATCACAAAGACCTACTTTAACACTTCTCTCAGTATTTCAGTCATTGTTAGAATAAGCAGACAAAATTCTGTAAAGAAGATATGAATATGTTCTTAATAAACACATATGGAATACTTCAGAATACACATTATTTCAAGCACACTAAGCCAAAAGGAAAATCTAAAAAAAGTTTAAATATTGAAACTATATGAATTCTGTTATCTGATGACCATGAAATTGGGTTCTGAATCAAAAACAAAAAGATACTAAAATCCCTATATGTTTGGAAACTAAGAAATATACTTCTAATTAGCCATGGGTCAAAGAAAAAAACAATTAAGAGGTAAAAGTATAAGTAATCAAAATAATTTTCATTTGAATGATAAAAATACTACATATTAAAATTTGCACAGTGCAGCTAAAACAGTAGAAAAAATGTATAATCTTAAACACATATATTTAAAAAAGAAAGTCCTAAAATAATGAGCTACGCATTTATGTCAAGAAACAAAAACAGAAACAGCAAAATACACCAAATAAATTAGAAAGTTAGAAAATAGATATTTAAAATAAAAGTTAATTAAAAAGAAAAAACTAATAAAAGCCATAACTTCTGACAAGACTGATAGAAAAAAATTGAAAGAGCAAATAAAAATGTCAGAAATGGTGTAGACAATTAAAAGATAAGATATTATGAACAATTTTCCACCAAGAGCTTGAAATTTTAAATAAAAGGAACAAATATTTTAAAAATATACAGCTTAAATAAAATGAACCAAGAAGAAATAGAAAACCTGAATATTCCTATAATTGCACAAGAAATTAAATTGATAATCATAAACACACACAGTCCAGGGGGAGATCTTCAAGATGGCAGAGGAGTAAGACATGAGATCACCTTCCTCCCCACAATTACATCAGAAATACATCTACATGCAGACAACCCCTACAGAACACCTACTGAATGTAGGCAGAAGCCCAGAGATTTTCCAAAAGGGTTTTGGTGCTCCGGGTGTCAGGCCTGTGCCTCTGAGGCGGGAGAGCCAGGTTCAGGACATTGGTCTACCAGAGACCTCCCAGCTCCATGTAATATCAAATGGGGAAAGCTCTCCCAGAGATCTCCATCTCAACGCTAAGACCCAGCTCCACTCAACAACCAGCAAGCTACAGTGCTGGACACCCTATGCCAAACAACTAGCAAGACAGGAACACAACCCCACCCATTAGCAGAGAGGCTGCCTAAATTCATAACAAGGTCACAGACACCCCAAAACACACCAGCGGATGTGGTCCTGCCCACAAGAAAGACAAGATTCAGCTTCATCCACCAGAACACAGGCACTAGTCCCCTACACCAGGAAGCCTACACAACACACTGAACCAACCTTAGCCACTGGGGGTAGACACCAAAAACAACAGGAACTACGAACCTGCAGCCTGCACAAAGGAAACCCCAAACACAGTAAGTTAAGCAAAATGAGAAGACAAAGAAACACACAGCAGATGAAGGAGCAAGGTAAAAACCCACCAGAGCAAAGAAATGAAGAGGAAATAGGCAGTCTACCCAAAAAAGAATTCAGAGTAATGATAGTATGATATCCAAAATCTTGGAAATAGAATGGAGAAAATACAAGAAACCTTTAGCAAGGACCTAGAAGAACTAAAGACCAAACAAACAGTGATGAACAACAAAATAAAAGAAATTAAAAATTCTCTAGAAGGAATCAATAGCAGAAATAAATGAGGCAGAAGAACGGATAAGTGACCAGGAGGACAAAATAGTGGAAATAACTACTGCAGAGCAGAATAAAGAAAAAAAAATGAAAAGAGTTGAGGACAGTCTCAGAGACCCGTGGAATGACATTAAACACACCAATATTCGAATTATTGCGGTCCCAGAAGAAGAAGAGGAAAAGAAAGGGATTGAGAAAATATTTGAAGAGATTATAGTTGAAAACTTCCCTAATATGGGAAAGGAAATAGTTAATCAAGTCCAGGAAGAGCAGAGAGTCCCATACAGGATAAATCCAAGGAGAAACACGCCAGGACACATATTAATCAAACTATCAAAAATTAAATAGAAAGAAAAATATTAAAAGCAGCAAGGGAAAAACAAAACATAACACACAAGAGAATCCCCATAAGGTTAACAGCTGATCTTTCAGCAGGAATTCTGCAAGCCAGAAGGGAGTGGCAGAACATACTTAAAGTCATGAAAGGGAAAAAGCTACAGCCAGGATTACTTTACCCAGCAAAGATCTCATTCAGATTCGACAGAGAAATTAAAACCTTTACAGACAAGCAAAAGCTAAGAGAATTCAGCACCACCAAACCAGCTTTACAACAAATGCTAAAGGAACTTCTCTAGGCAGGAAACACAAAAGAAAGGAAAGGCCTATAATAACAAAACACAAAACAATTAAGAAAATGGTAATAGGAATATACATATTGATAATTACCTTAAATGCAAATGGATTAAATGCTCCCACCAAAAGACATAGACTAGCCGAATGGATACAACAATAAGATCCCATATGTATGCTGTCTACAGGAGACCCACTTCAGACCTAGGGATACATACAGACTGAAAGTAAGGGGATGGAAAAAGATATTCCATGCAAATGGAAATCAAAAGAAAGCTGGAGTAACAATTCTCATATCAGACAAAATAGACTTTAAAATAAAGACTGTTACAAGGGACAAAGAAGGACACTACATAATGATCAAGGGATCAATCCAAGAAGAAGATATAACAATTGTAAATATTTATGCACCCAACAGAGAAGCACCTCAATATATAAGGCAAATGTTAACAGCCATAAAAGGGGAAATCGACAGTAACACAATCATAGTAGGGGACTTTAACACCCCACTTTGACCAATGGACAGATCATCCAAAATGAAAATGAGTAAGGAAACACAAGCTTTAAATGATACATTAAACAACGTGGACTTAAATGATATTTATGGAACATTCCACCAAAAACAACAGAATACACTTTCTTCCCAAGTGCTCATGGAACATTCTCCAGGACAGATCATATCTTGGGTCACAAATCAAGCCTTGGTAAATTTAAGAAAATTGAAATCATATCAAGTATCTTTTCCGACCACAATGCTATGACACTAGATATCAATGACAGTAAAAAAAAAAACTGTAAAAAATACAAACACATGGAGGCTAAACAATGCACTACTTAATAACAAAGAGATCACTGAAGAAATCAAAGAGGAAATCAAAAAATACCTAGAAACAAATGATAATGAAAACACAACAACCCAAAACCTATGGGATGCAGCAAAAGCAGTTCTAAGAGGGAAGTTTATAGCAATACACTCCTACCTCAAGAAACCAGAAACATCTCAAATACGCAATCTAACCTTACAGCTAAAGCAATTAGCGAAAGAACAAAAACACCCCAACGTTAGCAGAAGGAAAGGAGTCATAAACATCAGATCAGAAATAAATGAAAAAGAAATGAAGGAAACAATAGCAAACATCAATAAAACTAAAAGCTGGTTCTTTGAGAAAATAAAATTGATAAACATTAGCCAGACTCATCAAGAAAAAAAGGGAGAAGACTCAAATCAATAGAATTAGAAATGAAAAAGGAGAAGTAACAACTGACACTGCAGAAATACAACAAATCATGAGAGATTACTACAAGCAACTCTATGCCACTAAAATGGACAACCTGGAAGAAATGGACAAATTCTTAGAAAATCACAATCTTCTGAGACTGAACCAGGAAGAAACAGAAAATATAAACAGACCAATAAAAAGCACTGAAACTGAGACTGTGACGAAAAATCTTCCAACAAACTAAAGCCTAGGACCAGATGGCTTCACAGGCGAACTCTATCAAACATTTAGAGAAGAGCTAACACTTATCCTTCTCAAACTCTTCCAAAATATAGCAGAGGGAGGAACACTCCCAAACTCACTCTACAAGGCCACCATCACCCTCATATGAAAACCAGACAAAGATGTCACAAAGAAAAAAAATTACAGGCCAATACACTGATGAACATAGATGCAAATATCCTCAACAAAATATTAGCAAACACAATCCAACAGCACATTAAAAGGATCATACACCATGATCAACTGGAGTTTATCCCAGGAATGCAAGGATTCTTCAATATATGCAAATCAATCAATGTGATACATCATATTAACAAATTGAAGAATAAGAACCATATGATCATCTCAAAAGATGCAGAAAAAGCTTTTGACAAAATTCAACTCCCATTTATGATAAAAACCCTCCAGAAAGTAGGCATAAAAGGAACTTACCTCAACATAATAAAGGCCATATATGACAAACTCACAGCCAACATCGTTCTCAATGGTGAAAAACTGAAAACATTTCCACTAGGATCAGGAACAAGGCAAGGTTGTCCACTCTCACCACTATTATGCAACATAGTTTTGGAAGTGTTAACCACAGCAATCAGAGAAGAAAATGAAATAAAAGGAATACAAATTGGAAAAGAAGAAGTAAAGCTGTCACTGTTTGCAGATGACATGATACTATAAATAGAGAATCCTAAAGATGCTACCAGAAAACTACTAGAGCTAATCAATGAATTTGGTAAAGTAGCAGGATACAAAATTTATGCACAGAAATCTCTTGCATTCCCATACACTAACAATGAAAAATCTGAAATAGAAATTAAGTAAACACTCCCATTTACATTGCAACAAAAAGAATAAAATATCTAGGAATAAACCTACCCAAGGAGACAAAAGGTCTGTATATGGAAAACTATAAGACACTGATGAAAGAAATTAAAGGTGATAAAAACAGATGGAGAGATATACCATGTTCTTGGATTGGAAGAATCAACATTGTGAAAATGACTATACTACCCAAAGCAATCTACAGATTCAATGCAATCCCTATCAAACTACCAATGGCATTTTTAATAAAAATAGAACAAACAATTTCACAATTTGTATGGAAACACAAAAGACCACAAATAACCAAAGCAATCTTGAGAAAGAAAAACGGAACTGAAGGAATCAGGCTCCCAGACTTCAGACTATACTACAAAGCTACAGTAATCAAGACAGTATGGTACTGGCACAAAAACAGTAATATAGATCAATGGAACAGGATAGAAAGCCCAGAGATAAACCCACGAACATATGGTCACCTTATCTTTGACAAAGTAAGCAAGAATACACAGTGGAGAAAACACAGCCTCTTTGATAAGTGATGCTGGGAAAACTGGACAGCTACATGTAAAAGAATGAAATTAGAACACTCCCTAACACCATACACAAAAATAAACTCAAAATGCATTAAGACCTAAATGTAAGACTGGACACTATAAAACTCTTAGAGGAAAATATAGGTAGAACACTCTATGACATAAATCACAGCAAGATCCTTTTTGACCCACCTCCTAGAGAAATGGAAATAAAAACAAAAATAAACAAATGGGACATAATGAAACTTCAAAGCTTTTGCACAGCAAAGGAAACCATAAACAAGACCAAAAGACAGCCCTCAGAATGGGAGAAAATATTTGCAAATGAAGCAACTGACAAAGGATCAATCTCCAAAATTTACAAGTAACACATGCAGCTCAATATCAAAAAAACCCAACCCAATCCAAAAATGGGCAGAAGACCTAAATAGACATTTCTCCAGAGAATATATACAGATTGCCGACAAACACATCAAAGAATGCTCAACATCTCTAATCATTAGAGAAATGCAAGTCAAAACTACCATGAGGTATCACCTCCCACCGGTCATAATGGCCATCTTAAAAAAATCTACAAACAATAAAAGCTGGAGAGGGTGTGGAGAAAAGGGAAACCTCTTGCACTGTTGGTGGGAATGTAAGTTGATACAGCCACTATGGAGAACAGTATGGAGGTTCCTTAAAATACTAAAAATAGAACTACCATATGACCCAGCAATCCCACTACTGGGCATATACCCTGAGAAAACCATAATTCAAAAAGAGTCATGTACCACAATGTTCATTGCAGCTCTATTTACAATAGCCAGGACATGGAAACAACCTAAGTGTCCATCAACAGATGAATGGATAAAGAAGATGTGGCACATATATACAATGGAATATTACTCAGCCATAAAAGGAAATGAAATTGAGTTATTTGTAGTGAGGTGGATGGACCTAGAGTCTGTCATACAGAGTGAAGTAAGTCAGAAAGAGAAAAACAAATACTGTATGCTAACACATACATATGGAATCTGAAAAAAAAAAGGTTCTGAAGAACTAGGGGCAGGACAGGAATAAAGACGCAAACATAGAGAATGGACTTGAGGACATGGGGAGGGGGAAGGGTAAGCTGGGACAAAGTGAGAGAGTGGCATGGACTTATACATACTACCAAATGTAAAATAGATAGCTAGTGGGAAGCAGCCGCATAGCACAGGGAGATCAGCTCAGTGCTTTGTGTCCACCCAGAGGGGTGGGATAGGGAGGGTGGGAGGGAGACGCAAGAAGGAGGAGATATGGGGATATATGTGTATGTATAGCTGATTCACTTTGTTATAAAGCAGAACTAACACACCATTGTAAAGCAATTATACTCAAATAAAGATGTTAAAAAGAAAAAGAAAGAAACATACACACACACACACACACACACAAGAAATTCAGATTCAGATGGTTTCACTGGCAAGTTCTTCAATACTTTTAAGGAAGAAAAAATTTCAGTGTTACACAAACTCTTCCAGAGAATCAAAACAGAGGGTATGTTCACAAATTTATTTTATGAGGCTATCATATTGATACCATAATTTAACAAAGATGGTATGAGAAAAATTTCCCAGCCAGTCTTATTTATGAACTTAGACATCAGTAGCATATAACTAACAAAGGTCTTCTAACAAGAACATATAAAATATTTTTACCAATCAATGACAAAAAGGCAGCTCATCCATTACAAAATTGTGCAAGGGACCTGACCAGGCACTCCACAAAAAGGGAAATGTAAATGACCAATCAACATATGAAAATGTGCTAAATGTCCTAAGTAATCAGGGAAATTAAGACTGTGAGATCCCAGTACACATAAAACATAGTGGTTGTCTAAGAAAAGCACTCCTGTGTTTCTCCTTCATTCTCACACCATTACCACACAATACTTCTTAGACCAAATGTTTGGATTTTCCATACATTAAGCAATTCTCTGACACCAGCTGAGTGTCCTATAATTCAGTTCAGATCTGACACTACCTATCCAGAGTTAGTGTCATATCCCACAGGTTCAGGGCTCAGTCCCACAAGACCATCCCGATTTCAGACATCAATCACAAGTTCTGAATTGTCACCTGTACTTCTGACCAACCAGTTACAAATCAATGACCCCCTCTTTGGCTTTGATAATTTACTAGAATGACTTACAGAACTCAAGGAAACACTTACTTATATTTACCAGTTTATTATAAAGGATATATTAAAGGATATGAGTGAAAAGCCAGATGAAAACATATGTAGGGTGAGGTCCAAAGAGGTCACATGCATAGAAAGGTTTTGTCCCCATGAAGTTGGGTTATTCCACCCTCCCTGGATGTAGATGTGCTGACCAACCCAGAAGCTCTTCAAACCACATACTTTGGGGATTTCTGTGGAGGCTTCAACATATAGTCAGGGTCAATCATTAACTCCACTTCTAGCCCTTCCCCTGCTTCCCAGAAGATGAGGAATGGGGCTGAAAGTTCCAAGTTTCTAATCATGGCTTCCTTTCTGGTGGACAGCCCCTATCATGAAGCTATTCGGGAGCCAACCAAGAGTCACCTGCTTAGAGCAAAAGACAATCCTATCGCCCAGGAAATTTCAAGAGATTTAGGAGCATTGTGTCAGTAACCAGGGTCAAAGACCAAATATTAGAACAAAAGATGCTTCTAGGGTTATTATCATTTAGGAAATTACAAGGGTTTTAGCATCTCTGTGCCAGGAACCAGAAGCAGAGACTGATATATACATTTTCTATTATTTCAAAGTGGATAAAATTAAAAGATGTGACAATATCAAATGTTGGCAAGTTTGTGGGCAGATGGGACTCTCGAACACTCCTAATGGGAGATTAAATTTGTTTCACTGCTTTGGAAATCTTTATCATTATTTATTCAAGTTGAAGATATGTCCACCTTATGACTGAGCAATTCTACTCTTGATTACACACAATAAAGGATTAGTTGCCCATGTGTGCCATGTGTTTCCTAGCCACATTTTATGTAATATCCAAAAATGAGACACAAACCAAATGTCCATCAACAATTATATACAATGTTATACCATACAGCAATGAAAATAAACAATCTGTGGTGAAAAAGAAGCCAGACCAAAAGGTACATACTTTATGATTGCTTTTCATAAGTTTCATAAACAGACAAATTACATTATGGTATTTAAGGATGCATACTGTGGTGGTAAAACCAACAAGAAAAAAGGTGATTACCATAAAATTTAATAGCTATCATTAGGGGAGAGAGAGGAATATGACCAAGAAGGGGCAGAGGAATGTTTCTGAGGTTCTTCCAATATTCTATTTCTTGGCCCATGTGGTGATCACATAGACATTTATTTTACAATAAGTTTTTAAGTTGTACACTTATATATATGCATATTTCTGTAGTAGTGTTATTTTCCACACCAGAAAAGATTTAATTAACATGATAAATCAAAATCTAGATTCATTTTCACTTTTGAGGGGAGAGGCAGGACATGGGACAAGAGGGAAAAGGACATGCAAAGCTTCTATTCATACCTCTCCACCCAATATAAATATCTTTCATTTACTCACTGATGTCTGAGATTTACTTCTTTGCTAAGAATTTGCTTCTGTTAAAATATTAACACCCCACTAAGAAATATGCACTAAGATTTACAATCCCTGACAGTTTCATGAGAACAAAAATGTGTTTAATCTGTCTTTTGCATTAACATTCTGAAAAGTTTTGCATGTGGGGAAAGAGAAGAGTAGTAAGACAAAGGGTACATGAGGGCATGATATATATTTATATAGATAGAGAAATAGGGAGAGATAAGGGGGAAAGCCCAAGAGAGAGAAAGTATAAGAGAAAATTTCTCTGCTTTAAAAATGGAAGATGACACACAAAGAAAAGTACTGTATGATTCCACTTATATGAGTTACTTAGAGTAGTCAAAATCACAGAGACAGAAAGTTGAAAGGTGGTTGCCAGGGGCTGGGAGGAGGAGGGAATGAGGAGGTGTTGTTTAATGGGTCCAGAGTTTCAGTTTTGCAAGATGAGAAGAGGTCTGGTGATGGGTGGTGGTAATTGTTGCACAACAATATGAATGTACTTAATACCACTGAACTACATGCTTAAAAATGGTTAAGGTAGTAAATTTTGTTATGTATTTTACTCAATAAAAAAATTGAGGAAAAAACTGGAAGATGAAAATGACGTTTGGAAACCTTGAGTTTGAGACTACACACCAACTAAGCTTTATTGAGTTTAGACCAAGTATCCTCAGAAGATCCAAAGTCGAGTTTCCTCATGGGATCAACTCTCCATACTGAGCTTGGAGAGGAGATTCTCTGAAGTAGAACCTCACTTCACCTTACTATTGTTCTCAGGATCACTCTGAAAAACATGTCTGTGTCCCTAAATGATAAAATTGGCTACCTCATTCATCAAGATTTTCAAATTTGCAAAGCATGCCTAGAGTCATTTTTCTGGTGTTTAAATTTTAATGTTGATTTTCAAAGACCACAGCTAAAATCTAAAGCTTGCCCAGGTTTCAGTAAGTTCACAATACATGTGGCAGGCATTTAATGTCTCCTTTGCTAATGGCACTCTTCTTTCTGGAACTCTCACTTTTCAAGAACTCACATTTTTCCAGGTATCTTGTTCCAATTTTTTGTTGCCACTTTCTCTCCTCACTAAAGTTTTCCTATTGTCTTCTGAACTTGAAACCATAAAACATAATATTGTGAATTTAGCTTGTAAATTCTTAAATAAATACTCAGTAAAATGGAAAATTTCTTCAAGCATTCAATGAAACAGTTATAGATGACTGGGAAAACCTCCCTGATATCACACATAACTTTCAGTTTTCCATTTCAAGTCAAAAGTCTTAATCTAGCTATTAGATTTTAGTTTTAAATTGTCTAATTTCATTCTTTTACATGTAGCTGTCCAGTTTCCCCAACACCACTTATTGAAGAGGGTGTCTTTTCACCATTGTATATTCTTGCCTCCTTTATCAAAGATAAGGTGACCATATGTGTGTGGGTTTATCTCTGGGCTTTCTATCCTGTTCCATTGATCTATATTTCTGTTTTTGTGCCAGTACCATACTGTCTTGATTACTGTAGCTTTGTAGTATAGTCTGAAGTCAGGGAGCCTGATTTCTCCAGCTCCGTTTTTCTTTCTCAAGATTGCTTTGGCTATTTGGGGTCTTTTGTGTTTCCATACAAACTGTAAAATTTTTTGTTCTAGTTCTGTGAAAACTAAAAATAGAACTATCATATGACCCAGCAATCTCACTACTGGACATATACCCTGAGAAAACCATAATTCAAAAAGAGATGTACCACAATGTTCACTGCAGCACTATTTACAATAGTCAGGACATGGAAGCAACCTAAGCGTCCATCGACAGATGAATGGATAAAAAAGATGTGGCACATATATACAATGGAATATTACTCAGCCATAAAAAGGAACGAAATTGAGTTATTTGTAGTGAGGTGGATGGACCTAGAGTCTGTCATACAGAGTGAAGTAAGTCAGAAAGAGAAAAACAAATACCATATGCTAACACATATATATGGAATCTAAAAAAATAAATGGTTCTGATGAACTTAGGGGCAGGATAGGAACAAAGATGCAGACGTAGAGAATGGACTTTAGGACACAGGGAGGGGGAAGGGTAAGCTGGGATGAAGTGAGAGAGTGGCATGGACATATATACACTACCAAATATAAAATAGATAGCTAGTGGGAAGCAGCCGCATAGCACAGGGAGATCAGCTCGGTGCTTTGTGACCACCTAGAGGGGTGGGATAGGGAGGGTGGCAGGGAGGGAGATGCAAGAGGGAAGAGATATGGGGATATATGTATAACTGATTCAGTTTGTTATTAAGCTGAAACTAACACACCATTGTAAAGCAGTTATACTCCAATCAAGATGTTTAAAAATGTTTTAAAAATGAAATTAAATTAAAGAAAAAAGAGCTGTGCACCAGGCACAACAAAATAAAGTTCCTTAAATTGCTTAATTTGCCATGCTTGCATAATGAACGGCATCAAAACCCTTCAGATGAAAAAGGCTGTATATCTCCCTTTAGAACAATGAGGTAAGTGGGTTCCACACTCCATTTGTCATGAATAGAACATAACCCCTCCAGTTAGAGACGCTTCAAGAGGAGAGGTAGCTCAGTACTGCCACCTGCTACAGGAAAGAAAAGAACGCAGAAAGCTGACCCAGGGCTGAAAAGTAAGCCTGAGACCTTGCAGGAGAAGGTTCTTGGTGGGTTTCCTGGTAGTTTCTGAGAAAGGAGGATTTGAGCTGGCTGGTCTTTAAGACTGTATAAGACTACATTTGTCCTTCACCAGGGGAGAAGACCAGAGTATCCACACTGGGCCAAGATGTAGGTATGAGGAAGTACATAGATCTGCCAACAAGGAGCCAGGCTCCTGACAGGGAGCAGAAAGTAGGGTTGGAATGCAGGTTGGAGCAGAGTCAGGGCAACGTGACTCCTTACAAGTTAGAGACAGGAAGAGGATGAGGACTTTGTTCCGGGGAAGCTATGCCAACCGAACCAACCATGCCCAGACATCTTGTGATGTAGGGTTAAAGCAATTCTCCTCTGAAAACGTAATTTCCTTTCATCTCTTAGGATAAATTCTTTTGTCTTGGCCAAAGTAAGAAAAAGAAGGATAAATTCACAGGGTATAACATAGTGACTAAGAACATGCTTTCTGTAGTTAGACTACCTGAGCTCAAATCCTAGCTCTACTAATTATTCTGTGACCTAGAACAAGTTATACATTTTCCCCTGTGCCTCAGGTCCAGCTTCTGTAAAAATTCTGGAGATAATAATAGTTCTTACTTCAGGGAATAGTGTCAAGATTAAATGAAACAATAGAGATAAAGCTCTTAGAATAATGCCTGGTACATAACTAGAATTCAGTAGATGTTACCACTGGGTAACAAGAAGAAGCTCCTGCAGAAGTGGGTCTCAACTTCAGTATGTAAGAATCACTAACGAAATCTCCTCTAAATACAGATGTCAGGGGATTCTGGGTTAGATATGAGGAATCTGCATTTTTAGTGTCGCTCCAAATGACCCTAATGCAGGTCATCCAAGAAAACCCTGAAGGAACCCTGCCCTAATGATTGCTATATTTAGTGGTGGCATCTCCCCTGCCCAGTTGAAAACCCAGGAGCAATTTGTAAGGCAAACCGCAGAAGAGCTGGAGACAGCAGTGGTGCCACTCTCTTCCAGCTCAGAGCTTTCCCTTTTACACTTGCACAGAGCAAGAGGAGTCTGACGAGGTCATCTCAGTACTGTTACTAAGCAGCATCTCCCATTCCAAAAGAAACTTTTTGCGAGGACTTCCCCTGCCCCTTTTTTAAACTTTTCTGTTCCTCCACTCTGAATGCTGTGCTTTTAAAGAGTGTTTCAAGATTTCTGCTGTCCCAAAGGGATAAAGGTTGGAATTAACACTCCATTCACACATAAGCTTGGGAAATCCTTCTGCAGCACAATGAGAAGATGAAATGGAAAAGCTTTCTTGGGCACTTTGAACAGTCTAGGCAACCCTCCAGATGTGCCCTCCAGATCCTCCAGAACTCCAGGAGTAGCCCCAGATTCCAAACAATAGCGGGCTGAGACCCAAAAATGCTCTTTGTGGTCTTGGATCCTTTCGAGCACCATCCCAGATTGAAGAGAATTCAAAATTTAGCCTAACAGATTCTCTTGAAGTCTTGCCCCACAATGTCCTAAGTAAGCACTTAGCCTCCCACTCACTTAGCAATGGCATGGCACTTAAGAATTGCAAAGTGCATGAAAGACACATGGCTTTATTTTTCTGTGCATTTAGTCCTGGGCTTGATGACGGCATTATCTCCCTAATCATCACAAGCACAAAAATGGTTTGCTTGGGGGGGCAGGGGTGCACTTGCCCTTCACACCAGAAGGCTCCTTGACTAAAAGTCTCCTTTCCATGCAGTCCTTCTGTGCTCACTGCCACAGGATTTGAAATTATGGCAAAATTATCCTACTGAGTTTGTTTGTTTTTTTAGGTAACTGAAACTCTACATGAACTATTTTCCTTATACCATCATTTCCTTATACCAATCATTTATCTACCTTTTTTTTTTTTTTTGGTACGCGGGCCTCTTACTGTTGTGGCCTCTCCCATTGCAGAGCACAGGCTCCGGACGCGCAGGCTCAGCGGCCTATGGCTCACGGGCCCAGCTGCTCCGCAGCACGTGGGATCCTCCCAGACCAGGGCACGAACCCGTGTCCTCTACATCAGCAGGCGGACTCTCAACCACCACCACCAGGGAAGCCCTATCTACCTTATTTTAAATTACATTCCTGCTTTGTCTTCTTTGGAGTATAATTGAAGAAACATGAGCTTTGAAGTCTGATAGAACTGGTTTCAGCTTGGCCCTGCCACTTGACAGCTGTGTGAATTTAAGCAAGTTACTTAACTTCTATTTACCTTGGTTTCTTTAATCTGTAAAATGAAACTAATATGGAAGCTACTTTGGAGGTTCTTCAGAAGAAAATATCCATAGCTTCTACAATCCTTGTTTCTACAACTGGTCCATCATAGATATCTATAACTTCCTTCTTCCACTACCCATTCCATGTTCCATTGCCCTCAGTCATCCCCTCATCTAGAAATGTCTCTTGATCTAATAGGGTAATTCAAAATTTCATTCCTGAAAAGTCTGAATCACTAGCCTGTATTGGGTCGCTATAGTATGCCATTAACTTTTACCACTGGTCATGGAGACATGAGGAGACACTCTAACTGGTTTATTTTATAGAAGAGGAACTCAAGGTTAGAGAGGTGAAAATGCAAGAAGGTAACCTGTATCAAGGACCATATAAATAACCAGTGTCACATCAGTATGGAGTAAAACAAGTATTATTTAAGAAGGTAGGACTTAACCAGATCTCTAAGGGAAGAGTATGAAGAGAGCATTCCAAGGAGGAATGAGGGAATCAGCAAAATTATGGCAATCAAAAGGAACATGATATGTTGGGGAAAACAGTAACCAAACCAGTTTGGAGGGAGCAGAAATTTCTTTCAGGGAAGTAGTAGAAGATAAGGCTCGAATAGTAGGTTGGGGTCAAAATCTGGAAGCCCTTAAATATCAGAGTTCAGACTATCCTGCAACATTGGGGTGCTCTTAAAAGTGTTTTAATATTAGGATGACTTGAAAAAGATGGTGATTTTGAAAGATAAACCAGACACCAAGGAATGTCAGGGGAATGCACTGGAACCAGACAGACTAGTTAGAAAGTAGGAAGTGATGATGTCTGGGCTGGGGAGACTATAAAAGAAATCAAAAAGAGGAAGCAGACTGATTCATCATTAAAACTTGAGAAAGACGATGGGAGAGGGGTAAACATCAAGAGTGAATTAAAGATTTCCAGCTTATGTGACTGGGAGGGTGAGGGTCTGAGGGGAAAAAAAGAGAGGGGGGAGGCAGAGAAAATAAACTCTTAAACCTGGAAAATTCCTTGCAGATTATCTCCTCCAAGTAGTGTGTTTTACAGATGATGACCAGGTGAATGCTGGTGCTGGAGAAAATGGGGAGACTGCTTTTAGTCAGAGTTCTTAGAATGTGTCTCTCATTACTTTAAAGGCCAAGAATGGAAACATCCACTGATGGAGAACAGCAACAGCCTTAGGCAGAGTTGCATCTGGCCCCTGGGTGGGGCTCATCCTGCTTCTCTTTCTTGTCTGGTCTGTGCAGCCCAGGATCTGCCCTGCGCGTGGATGAAATCTTCTTCACCTGGATCTCTGTAGCTTCCCTGTTCCCTTGCCTGGAGTATTCTCTTACCTAAGCCCAGGCCTTTTATTCTGACCCCAGACTCATCCCCTCCGCTTAGACCTGCCCTGAGCAGATGCATGCTAGCTCCACAATATCCCTTTCTCCATTCTCCTTCAGTCACTCCTTCACATTCATTCATTCAAGGTTTTATAAGTCCTGGAAATACAATAGTAAGCAAGACATCGTTGGTGCCCTCATAGGGCTTACATGCTGGAATTGAAGGCAGGCCCTTCCCACTAACGCTTCAAAACAAGTAAACAAATAATTAAAACAAAATAATTTAAAATCATGATAAGTACTAGCAAGAAAAACAGGGCTGGGATGTAAAATTATGGAGGGTTTTTGCAATCTATGTGGGGAATCAGAATAGTCAAAGAAGGTGCTCTGGGGAGGTGTCACTTGAGTTGAGACCTAAAGGATGAGGAGGAGCCAGAATTCCAGCTATGTGCAAAGGCCCTGAGAATTTATGCACTCAAGGAATTGAAAGGAGGCCAGAGAGACTGAAGCACAGTGAGTAAGGGGGGGAGACATACAACCAGGGAACTAGACAGTGAGGAAAATTCTTTCAGAAAAATAATACAGAATTTTGAATACAATATTAGGTACAAAACTAAGTTTATTTAGAATGAGAAAAGATATCACACAAATTATAAATTTGTAAAAGCTTAGGAACTAAAATTTTAGAATTATTAAAACTTTCTAGTTGTTTGAACCTTTTATCATGAACTGAGCCGCTCTAATAATGCTTTCTACCTTAAAGTTTACTTGTCTGACAATAACCATACCAGTTTTCTTTTAGTTAGTTTTTTCCATGGTATCTTTTCTCATTCTTTATTTTCAACCTTTTGGAAACATTATGTTTTAAATCTTTTTCTGATAAACAGTCTATAATGTGTATTTCTTAAATTCCATCTTAAAAAAATCTTTATCTTTTAACTAGAGTACTTGGTTCATTTATATTTAATGAAATTACTGATAAATTTGAATTTAAATCTATCATTATTTTCATCTATTTGAGCCACTTGTTCTATGTTCCTTTTCCCCTCCTTTCATGCCTTCCTTTAGATTGACTGTTTTTTATCATTCTGCCTTTTCCATCTATGAGTTTGGATGTTGCACATACATTTTGCACTCTCTTCATGATTATCCCAGTGCATCTTTGAAATATCAAAGTCTGATGCTAATCTTTACTTTTACCCTCCCCCTGAAAAAATGCAAGAAACTTGGAGTACCTTAACTATGTCTTCTTCGCCTCCAAAAAATCATATGTAGTATTATGTGTTTTGATTGCATATAGTTTCAAAACCCCACATGTTATTATTATTATTGTTGCTTTATATAGTTAATGGTCATTTAGATTCACCTACATATTTACCACTTTCTTTGCTCTCCTTTCCTTTCTACATCACAGAGCTTCCATCTGGCATCATTTTCCTTCTTAGTGAACAATATCCGTTAAATTTTTCTTTAGTGTGTGTCTGTTGGCAGGAATTTTATATTTCCATCAGCAGTGTATGAGGGTTCCAATTTCTCCACGTCCTCCCCAAGACTTACCATCCATCTTTTTAATTATAACCACCCTAGTGGGTGTGAAGTGAAATCTCATAATGCTTTTGATTTGCATTTCCCTAATGACTAATGATAGTGAGCATCTTTTCATGTGTTTATTGTTCATCTGTATATCTTCTTTAGAGAAATGTCTACTCAAATTCTTAGCCCATTTTTAAATTGGGTTATTTATCTTTTTATTATTGAGTTGAATGAGTTCTTTATATATTCTGGATACCAATCCCTTATCAGATATACAAACTGCATATGTTTTCTCCCACTTTGTGGATTATCTTTTCACTTTTGTGATGGGATTGTTTTTAGCATAAAAGTTTTTAATTTTAATGAGGTCAAATTTATCTATTTTTTCTCTTGTTGCTTGTGCTTTTGGTTTCACATCTAAGAAACCATTGCTTAATCAAGGCAACTAAGATTTACTCCTATTATTTCTAAGAGTTTTATAGCTTTAGCTCTCACAGTGAGGTTTATGATCTACTTTGAGCTAATTTTTGTGTATACTGTGAGTTACGGGTTCAAGTTTATTCTTTTGCATGTGGATATACAATTGTCCTGGCAATAATTTTTTTAACATCTTTATTGGAGTAAAATTGCTTTACAATGGTGTGTTAGTTTCTGCTTTATAACAAAGTGAATCAGCTATAGATATACATATATCGCCATATCTCCTCCTTCTTGCGTCTTCCTCCCACCCTCCCTATTCCACCCTTCTAGGTGGTCACAAAGCACCAAGCTGATCTCCCTATGCTATGTGGCCAGCAGTACTTTTTGAAAAGACTGTTCTTTTACCATTGAATTGTCTTGGCATTCTTATCAAAAGTCAGTTTACCATAATATAAGGTATTATTTCTGTATTTTCAATTCTACCCCATTTATCTATATGTCTATCCTTCTGTCGGTACCACACTGTCTTTATTACTATATCTTTGTAGTAAATTTTGAAATAGGAAAATGTGAGTCCTACAGTTTTGTTGTTTTTCAAGATTGTTCTGCCTTGCATTCTCATATGAATTTTAATATCAACCTGTCCCTTTCTGGGAGAAAATCAGCCAGGATTCTGATAGGGACTGTGTTGAATTTGTAGATAAATTGGGGGAATATTGCCAGCTTGACAACACTAAGTATTCCAATCCAGGAGCATGCATATTTTTCCATTTATTTAGATTTTCTTTCATTTCTTCCACCAATGTTTTGTAGTTTTCAGTGTACAAGTCTTGCATTTCTTTTGTTAAATTTATATCTAAGTATTTTATTATTTTTTATGCCATTGTAAATTGCATTGTTTTCTTAATTTCATTTTCAGAACGTTCATTGTTAAGTGTAGAAAAATGCAACTTTTCTTTGTGTGTTGATCTTATATCCTGTAACTTTGCTGAATTTACTAGTCCTAATAGTTTTTTTAGTGGATTTTTTAGGATGTTCTCTACACAAGATCATGTCATCTGTGACTAGAGATGGTTTTATTTCTTCCTCTCCAAGCTGTATGGCATTTATTTATTTATTTATTTTCCCCAGGTGTCCTTGCTAGAACCTTCAGTACAATGATAAATAGAAGTGACAAGAGCAAATAACCTTTTCTTGTTCCTGATGTTAAGGGGAAAACATTCAGTGTCACTCCTTTTTTTTTTTTTAATATTTATTTATTTATTTGGTTGTTCCAGGTCTTAGTTGCAGCATGCGGGCTCCTTAGTTGTGGCATGCAAACTCTTAGCTGTGGCTTGCATGTGGGATCTACTTCCCTGAACAGGGATCAAACCCAGGTCCCCTGCATTGGGAGCACGGAGTCTTATCCACTGTACCACCAGGGAAGTCCCCAGTGTCACTCTTTATGTACCTAGTTCCCTGATGAAATTTTTAAGCTCCAAATTTATCTCTATGAAGTTAGTAAGCATAGTAGTTCTACAGTCCATATCTAATAATTCCAGTATCTTATGTCTCTGTGGAGCTACTTTTTCTGCTAGTTCTGGCTTATACTCTTTTATCTCTTAGTGTATCTCATTGTTTTGAAGCCATTTTCATTTTTAATTACTTGCAGAAGTAATTTGAGGCCTTAAATGGTGTTATCTTCCTTCAGAGGAAATTTTTTTTCCCCTTCTGCCAGGTACCTACGGGCCCCCTTGCTGTTGGGAACCAAGGTTTTCTGAGTTGCCAAGATGACCTACCAAAGTATAGTCATATCCTTATTCCCAAGGCACATCTTGTTGAGGTCTCAGTCCTGAGCAGTGAGTGTTTCAACGCTTTTTCCACCCTTGGACTGTGCTGGACTCCAATCCTTACCTCTGCCAAAATAGAGTATAGATCTACATTTCATTCTTTTCCCTGAAATGAGCATATGCCCCCAGGATAAAAACATTTTTGAATGGTGCAACTTTCATTTTGAATGGTGCGGGAGTCTCAACCTCCTGATTCCAAATCCCTCCTACACTAACCCACCAAAAGTGTAGCTTTGTCCCAATCAATGAACACCTCCAGGGCAGAAGCAGCTGAGGCTTATCTCTCTGAACTATCTTTCTCAAGCTGATCACAACCTCATAATTATTCACTATCATTCTTCCTCACTATTACTTTTAAGACTTCTTTTTCTGTCCAGCATTTTTAGTTGTCTTCAGAGGAAATGTTATTACCAAATCCAGAAAATTCCTTTTCATCTTAGTAAGTTTGCTCTCCAAATAGAAGAGGATATTTCTCTTTATAGATGAAGCCCAACTAATTATTGAAGAAAGAATGACAAATTTTGAATATCATTGTTTTATAAACCTAGTGAAGTAATGAATCTAAGTATTGAATTACTAGCTGCTAAGATCACAAGAAGAGGGACAATCAGACATTGCAAGCCTCCTAATAGAAAAACACAATGCCACTATGAAGTAGTAATCTCACACACACAAAAAATCACACCTAAATTTAATCAAGCCTCTAAATCCATCTACAAATCTATCTACAAGAAATACTAAGGATGAAGGGGCATATTAAAGTGTAACATAAAGATGTAATAGGCAAAATCCAGATTGTGAGACACTCATGAAAAATAGCTTGGTTTCTTTAACAAATAAATTGCATGAGAAAAAAAGAGGATTGGGGGACTTAGAGATTAAAATAGATTTATGAGACATATGAAAGAGTCACATTGCACAGATCTTATTTGGATTCTGATATTTTAAAAACTATTGAAACTATGAAATTTATGATACAACTGAGAATTTGAATACTGAATCAAAATTATTTGATAACATCTTTAAATATTATTACATTTTAAAGTATGCTAATACTATTGTGATTATGTTTAGCAAAAAGAAGTGTGTTTGTATGTGTGTGTGTACATACAAATGTATATGTACATACGTACATACATAATATGTGTATATTATACTATACACACATATATAGTATAGAAGTTATAAGTGCAAATGTTACTGAACCAAATTTGAGTCCACTTGCTGGTATGCAGTAAAGCCAATCTACTGACACCGGCTTGTGGTGAAGGAAAGTGCAGCATTTATTGCAAGGCACCAAGCAAGGAGCTCGGGCCTTTTAAACACTAGCTGCCCAGACTCCTTGCTTGGCACCTGCAATAAATGCTGCAAGATCCTTCACCACAACCCAGTGTCAGTAGATTGGCTTTACTGTGCATGGGCAAGTGGACCCAAGTTTGGTTCAGTAACACAAATATTAAGATGTCCGAGAGTTGTTTAAAACTAACACAGGAAAGTAAGAAGTGGATGGGGGTGTGGAAGCAGGGGAAAAAAAGAAGACTGTGTGGAGAATAGGAGAATGGGTTGGTAACAACAAGAATGCAGAAAAGGAGACCATTTGGGAGCCTACTGTTGTGTCCAGGTGAGAGATGATGGTGACCCAGACTAAGTCAATGAAGCAACGTGGAAATTTTTTATTATTTGAAGGTGGCCTTGATTGTAAATTGAATGTCTGGATCAGGGAAAGGGAAGAACCAAAGGTCACTTCTTAAGGGAACCCTCATATATTGTTGGTGGGAATGTAAACTGGTGCAGCCACTATGGAGAACAGCATGGAGATTCTTCAAAAAAATTAAGACTATAACTACCAAACTACCAAATGATCCAGCTATCCCACTTCTGGGTATTTATCCAAAGAATACGAAAACACTAATTCTAAAAGATATATGTATCCCTATGTTTATCACAACATTACTTACAATAGCCAAGATATGGAAACAACCTAAGTGCCCACCAACAGATGAATGGATAAAGAAGATGTGAGATATATATACACACACACATACACACACACACACACACACACACACACACACACACAATGGAATACTACTCAGGCATAAAAAAGATGAAATCTTGCCATTTGCAACAGCCTGGATAAACTTGAGGATATCATGCTAAGTGAAATAAGTCAGATGAAGAAAGACAGGTACTGCATAATTTTACTTATATGCGTAATAAAAAAAATGAACAAACCAAACCAAACAAAAGCAAACACACCAATACAGAGAGCAGAATAGTGGTTAACAGAGGGAAAGGAGTAGGGAGGAGGGTGAAATGGGTAAAGGGGGTCAACTGTGTGGTGATGGATGGAAACTATTTTTGGTGGTGAACACACTGTAGTGTATACAGAAGTAAAAATATAATGTTGCACACGTGAAACATATAATGTTATAAACTAATGTTACCTGAATAAAAAATAAATTTAAAAATAATAAAAATACCTAACAGCCAAAAACAAAAAAAGTGACTTCTCAGTTTCCAGTTTGAATAACTGAGTTGGTGTGGTAACACTTACAGAGAAAACTTGAGAACAGGTGTGGGGAAGGGCAGGTTGGTGGGGAACAGACTTCTGCTGACATTTGTTACATTTTGACTTTGAGATTTCTGTGAGAAATTCATGAATACGTAAGAAGATAGTTGCCAAGGAAAGATTATATAATTTGGAATGAACTTATATCAATGAAAAGATGATTTTTAAATCTAGATGAATTAATAAGCCTAGTCAGGAGGAGAACATAAAGGCAAACATTTACTGAAGCCTAATATATCAGGCACTCAATAGATTTACAATCTAGATGGGGGAGACAAGTCAGTGGTAAATGCTGTGATAAACACGGGCCAAGCAGAGTTTTAAGTGGGGGTGTGAGGCAGGATCACTCTCTATTCTAGCTCCCCAACCAGTTACAGGGGATGGACTGTGAATATGGGTCGAGAAATGTAAACTGAATGATGTCTGAGATGTTGTCACTGTCTGAACTGCTCAACTTCCTCCAAAGGAAATCGCCATTTTTATTGATAAAATCATTCTTCTAGCCTTGTCTTTTTAAAAAATGAATTTTAAAAGCTTTAGGCACAGGGTAACATGTCATGCCCAGCATTTTGGATGCCCTCAGTATCAGGACAAGATGGAGCCTGAAGCTGCTGGTCAGAGCAGCCACGAGCAAACTAGGCTCCAATTTTCCTTGGTAGGAAGGCACTGGAACAGCCAAACAGGATGAGGGGAGAAGCCAGTCCAAGAGTACATTCTCGCTGGCTCACAAGGCCTGTTTATGCAACCCCTCATGCCCTTCAAGTTTTCTCCCACCCTGAATGCACAGGCTGTGAGTGAGTGCTAGTTTATAGGCACGGCTGATTCCAGTCTCTTACATATCATCTCCTAATGTTTTATGACGTGCTGAGAAGACCTCTGGCAAAAAGTCTCTGTTTGAATTCCTTTTATTATTTTCTCATTTGTGATGTATCAGGCCAGAGGATGTGTGCAACCTGATCAACCTAGTAAAAATTTTAATCCCTTCTATTTTTATGGCCTTCCAGGAAAAATTCCATTTAGGGGAAAAGTAATGAGTTTCAGAACTAATTCACAAACATCCTGTCAACATGTTACCAAAAATGGGGCCCAATCTTGTCAGGGGTCTCAACTCATCTAAAAGTTTTCCTAATAGTTTTTGTTTAAAACGTGGTGCGTTGGAGCACTTGGGAAGCAGAGACTTGAGCAGGGGACGGGTGAAGGGTTCACTGAGAGTGTGTGTGTCTGTTTGTGGGAGGAATGGAGGAAAAGACTTAGGAGTGAAGAGTTGTTAGGATGCCTATTTCCAAGACCTTTAGTCCACAGAAACTAAAGGTCTTTCTTGCTACCAGATCACTCAAAATACTAATCACAGCTAAAGTCACAATCTCTTTGGTTCTCACAAAAAGCCTGTGAAGTAGGTATTCCACACATTGCAACCCCATTTTCCAGATGGGGAACTAAAGCTGGGAAAAGCTAAATGACTTGTTCAGGGCCATATGGCTTAGTGAGCAACAGCTTTGACCTGGTCACTTCTGACCACCATGTCTAGTTTTGTTCCTGCCCTGTGCATGGGCCAAACTACCTTCTACACAGAAGATTGCTCCCCAGTATAAACATTCCCCCACCTCTACTCAAAGAGCCTGGGAACCAAAGGAGGGCAAATTTGAGAGTAACATACACAAGAGCTGCAGCATCATTCCATGTATAGCATCTTCAGTCTAATGATTCTTACCTCCTTTTTATCTCACTCCCACGATAGTTCATGTACACCTGGGATCACCTCATCAGCATAGGATCACCCATCTGTAATTCCAGTACTTTGTCTCTCACTTAAAGAGAAGCATAGCAAAATTCAGGTAAGAGCGATATTAAATCAGCTCTAATTTATCTTCATGTCAGTCATTCACAAACATTCCATAATTAGTAAGAACAAGTTATTAGTAGCACCAATTACTTGCAATGTAGTTTCAAACTGTCACCAGAAGTGACACCTGTTGTTCCATCCCAGTGATCACCACTTATTCTTTTTCACATCTACTACTGTTTCCTATTCACAACCACACACTCACTTTCACTAATTGAGGTCAGACCACATGCCTGCCTTCAGATAATACCAAGAGAGACAAGAGACCTGTCCCCATGGAGGAGGCTATGCACGGAGGTGTGTCAGAGGAACCACAATGGTGAATGACTCCCAAACTGAATCCCAATACTGTAAGTGCAGGTATGACACAAGAGATAAATCAGTAATGGAGAGGCAAAACACAATGAAAAGCGAGATCATCTCAGGATCATATGTTAGTGAATCATCAAAGGATTGATAGGATTCTACCAGAGGAGTTAGCTATATTTATTCTATCAGCTAACAAATCCATTTTTAAAATCTTAAATCTGACACTGATCACTGCTCACTCAAAATCTATAATGGTGCTATGCTGTCTTACCAGGGATTCCTGTCCAGTATTATCTGTATCAAAAAATGAAGATATGATATGTAGCCTCAGCTGGTGCCCCAGGGCCACTCTCTTCACTGACTGACTCTTAAGCCCAGTTTTACAATCATCACTCCATACTTTTTCCACTCTCTTTAATCCCTCAAATAGAAACTCACACCATACTCCCACACTCCACGTCCAAATGCACAGATGACCTAGCCTCCTAGGAGGTTTTGTGAAGCCTGAAGCTTATACAATTTGGGGAAAGGGGTTCTTTAAGGAAAAGAATGCAAAATGATGAATACAATAAAGAAATAATGCAAAGCACAACTTTTTTAAATGTGGAAAATACCACATCATAATATATATAAAAAATACATAATGTTTTTAGTAATTAACTGCCTGACATATCTCTATATTTTTATTACAATTTTTTGCCTGCAAACTCTGTGATCATCTCTTCATATGACAATGGCTTTATAATATAATTTTTTATAGAGAGAACAGAAAGGTCATTATCTTTCCCTTAGCATGGGTTTTTTAAATTGATATTTTAGGAGAGTTTCTTTCAATTTCCCAATTCTGTTACTGGTGATGTGAAGCAAATTTTTAGGATCATTGTCAAATTTAGGAAAACCTCTATTAAGTTTCTTTCATATATAAGCTATAAGATATGGAAGAAATTCCCATAGATTAGTTTATGACTCCTTATTTTTCAAACTTTGTTTCTCCTCCACTATCCACACACTCCTGATGCCTAGCACTGTAGAAAATGTTCGTTTGGGGTTATGACCTTTGGCTGCACACCTTCATGTCATGATGCCAGGTTAAGTCAGCTCAGTGGGCTGTAGAGTATTCCTGGATGTCATTTCTACACCGGGATTGCTATGAATGACTTAACTATACACAGAAGTGACTGAGAACTAAATAAATACACCCCACTAAACCTAATTAAATATATCCCCAACTTACTTCCCTGTAGCCAGATCCTTAGAATGTCCTCCACACTCCAATGTCAATCCACATGAGGGAAAAGTGTGACAAATAGGAAGCTGGAGTGGAAAGAGACAGCAATCTTAACCAAACGCAGTTTAAATATTGTACTTTTGCAAATCTTATAAAAACATGTGAACACATTGCTAGAAAAGGGAGGGGCCCATGAAAGTAAGGGGTTCTGAAGCTTTAAGTTTCATTAGATTCATGGTAAATCTACCTCTGTCTCTTAAGGGATTTGAAGTCATCCTACATAAACTTCCTCAGTTCCTCTCCCTTCTTTTTCAAAATGTGTCCATATCTTTAGCTATCCTCTGACCATTCCCTTCTGTTTCTGGAGGAAAAGCATACCAACCTATTTGCAATAACAACCCTTCCATTTAATCCCATCTCTGCTGAGCTCTTGCCCAATCCATCATCCCTTCTTTTTTATCTCACCCTTCCCTGCACTACTGGTTTCTTTGACTCAGCCTGGAGATATACCAAAATCCCAATACATCTTAAGGTGTTTAGACTGTGCTCTTCATCTTATCCCCATATCTGCTCTTTCTTTGTGTTCTCCATTTTTATTCTGACTTCCATCATCATCCTAGACCCACAGGCTTCAAGACTGACATATTTCACTCCCATATGAATCCTTTTGCCAAGTTTGGTCAAGTGTACATCCACAATATCTTTCTTAATCAGACACTCCATTTTTATATGACCTATACATAGTAAACAAACTAGGCTCTCAAGTCTATAGTCTTCCTGCTCTTACCCAGCCAAATACTGGGTTGACAGAGTGGACCGCTGTTGTTTTTGTCTGCCGAGCATTCACCCTCCTTTCTTACTGTCAATAACAATACCCCAATTTTTTGTTGAGGAGCCAGCCCACCCCCATCCTCAGTCCATCTGTGGGTATAGACCTAAACATGGACAATCAGAGAATTCCATTTCCCTGGCCATAGTGATCAGTTCACATGTGGGCATAAATGACTTACCCAGACCAATGAGACTCCATTCTGAGTTTGGGGTGTTTTTTCTTAATTACTGGGGATGAGGAACTGGTAATGATATCTTACTGGATCTTTCACTAATAAATGGGTTAAATAAAATCTTGACACATTTATTTTACATTTGTATTGGAATCATGATTTTACCTTTTTTTTTTTCAATTAATGATCTTTCTGGAGGTCCTCCACCAAGATGCTCAGTGAATTCACCTGACACAACTGAGTAAACTGCATTGCCAGGAAAGTGCACCCAATGGATAGCTTGAGGCCAGACACATATTATCTTTGCTCCCACAGATGAATGCCAAACAGCAATTTATCTTGAACTTTGCTGACTCTCCACTTCTCTAGTTCGTTTTTTTAAAAATTTCCACTAATTTTGTATGTGTATATTTCATTTATGACTGATCAATTATTCCCCATCGGTGTCAGCAAAGATTAGGAATTTGGTTTGAATGCTATGACCATTTTGGCAATCTCCAAAACTGCATTAATAGACTGTAGAGATCTTTTTATGTCGTTGTTGCGTTAGAGAAGACAGAGAATTTGTTTGTTTGGTTCATCTATTTGTTTATTTTGAGCTCAAGCCAGTCAAGAATTTGTGCTCACTGGGAAGGAGAACTGTTCTTTGATATCTAGACCAGAGTGTTTTGCTATTTCTGTGCCAACTCTTGACTGGTGGCTGAAATTATAGAACTGAAGCATTAAGCTCTCCATCTGTATGTCTATGTCTATAATTCAGAAATGCTTCTACCTCTCTTTGTGGGTGTGTAATGTTTTCCTAACTTCCAAGGGTATTAATAGATTAGATCATGAAATCTCATAAAGGAGCTCTGTTCTGATTAATTACACAAGAGATAAATAAGGCCAGGAGTCTCAGGCTATTTGAGCTACCTCAAGAAGGGAAGAATTCACCCAAACTTATAGACACTGCAGGTGGAATCTGATGGAGTTCATTGGCTTTGGTTTCCTAGCTTCAAGGTTCCCAAATAATAGATGCCTTTAAAAGTCCAATCTAAGATTCCTTTTGAAAATTTCCAAATAAAAATTAATTTTTTAACTCTTCAATACTGTATGACTCTTGATTTGGCAAAGCAAATTTAAGGAGGCCTGTATAGTAAATTAACATTCTTGCTTCACCTATGATAAATAATAAAGCCAAATCTAATGAGTCAGATTTATTATGTGATAACTTTTTTCTCTTTTTTTTTTTCAAGATTATTATGATCACAAGGTGGGGGAACTACCAGAAAATTTTGTCAAAACTTGGAAATGAACAGAAAAAGATTAGAGGGTATTTTGCCTAGCTCACCAGGTTACCTCAGCCTTTCCATGTCTTTGAGCTATTTCACAACTCTGTAAATTGTAAATAACTAATAGCAATGTAGATGATATTTTCCATAGTAATGCAAGTTATGCCTAGTGAAGAACCTATTGATTCCCAGCACCTTCTCCCCTACCCTTGTAGAAAAAGACAGTTTTCAAATTTAAAAATTTTTTGAATTGAAGTATAACTGAAAAATAACATTAAAATTTTAGAACTTTTTCTGGCTATTTTTACATGTCTCCCTTTCCCTCTAAATATTAGAATTAGTTTGTCTGGCTTTTAAAAATAATTTTGGAATTTTTCACTGGAATTGCATTAAATTTATAGATTAAGTTACAAATTATAACTTTGTGAAGTCGAGTTTTTTTTGTTTGTTTGTTTGTTTGTGGTACGCGGGCCTCTCACTGTTGTGGCCTCTCCCGTTGCGGAGCACAGGCTCCGGACGCGCAGGCTCAGCGGCCATGGCTCACGGGCCCAGCCGCTCCACAGCATGTGGGATCTTCCCGGACTGAGGCACGAACCCGTGTCCCCTGCATCAGCAGGCGGACTCTCAACCACTGTGCCACCAGGGAAGCCCTAGAGAATTTTTAATTTCATTGATTGTGTTGTTCATCACTGTTTGTTTTCTCTTTAGTTCTTCTAGGTCCTTGTTAAACATTTCTTGTATTTTCTCCATTCTATTTCCAAGATTTTGGATCATCTTTACTACCATTACTCTGAATTCTTTTTCAGGTAGACTGCCTATTTCCTCTTCATTTGTTTGATCTGGTGGGTTACCTTGCTCCTTCATCTGCTGTGTGTTTCTCTGTCTTCTCATTTTGCTTAACTTACTGTGTTTGCAGTCTCCTTTTTGCAGGCTGCAGGTTCATAGTTCATGTTGTTTTTGGTGTCTACCCCCAGTGGCTATAGTTGGTTCAGTGGTTTGTGTAGGCTTCCTGGTGGAGGGGACTAGTACCTCTGTTCTGGTGGATGAGGCTGGATCTTGTCTTTCTGGTGGGCAGGTCCACATCTGGTGGTGTGTTTTGGAGTGTCTGTGACCTTATTAGGATTTTAGGCAGCCTCTCTGCTAATGGGTGGGGTTGTGTTCCTGCCTTGCTAGTTGTTTGGCATAGGGTGTCCAGCACTGTAGCTTGCTGGTCATTGAGTGGAGCTGGGTCTTGGCGTTGAGGTGGACATCTCTGGGAGATTTTTGCCGTTTGATATTACATGGAGCTAGGAGGTCTCTGGTGGACTAATGTCCTGAACCTGGCTCTCCCACCTCAGAGGCACAGCCCTGATGCCTGGCTGGAGCACCAAGAGCCTGTCATCCACACAGCTCAGAATAAAAGGGAGAAAGAAAGAAAGAAGATAAAATAAAGTTATTAAAATAAAAAGTAAAAATTAATAAAAAAAAATTTAAAGTAATAAAAAAAAGGAAAGAAAGAAAGAAGGGAGCAACCAAACCAAAACACAAATCCACCAATGATAACAAGTGCTAAAAACTATACTAAAAAAAAAAAAGTACACAACCCTAAGACAAATGGTAAAAGCAAAGCTATACAGACAGTATCACCCACAGAAGCATACACATACACACTCCCAAAAAGAGAAAAAGGGAAAAAAAAAAAAAAAAAATATATATATATATATATATATATATATATATATATACCGTTGTTCCCAAAGTCCACCTCCTCAATTTGGGATGATTCGTTGTCTAAAGGAGGGAAGGAAGGAAAGAAAGAATGAAAATAAAGTAAAATAAAATAAAGTTATTAAAATAAAAAGTAATTATTAAGAAAAAAAAAAAAAACAGACGGATAGAACCCTAGGACAAATGGTGGAAGCAAAGCTATACAGACCAAGTCTCACACAGAAGCATACACATACACACTCACAAAAAGAGGAAAAGGGGAAAAAATCATAAATCTTGCTCTCAAAGTCCACCTCCTTAATTTGGGATGATTCGTTGTCTATTCATGAATTCCACAGATGCAGGGTACATCAAGTTGATTGTGGAGATTTAATCCGCTGCTCCTGAGGCTGCTGGGAGATTTCCCATTCTCTTCTTTGTTCGCACAGCTCCTGGGGCTCAGCTTTAGATTTGGCCCTGCCTCTGTGTGTAGGTCGCCTGAGGGCATCTGTTCTTTGCTCGGATACAATGGGGTTAAAGGAGCAGCTGATTCAGGGACTCTGGCACAGTCAGGCCGGGGGTAGGTAGGGGAACAGAGTGCGGGGTGGGCCTGGGGCGGCAGAGGCCGGCGTGATATTGCAACAGCCTGAGGCGGGCCGTGCGTTCTCCTGGGGAAGTTGTCCGTGGATCCCGGAACCCCGGCAGTGGCAGGCTGCACAGGCTCCCGGAAGGGGGGTGTGGATAGTGACCTGTGCTCGCACACAGGCTTCTTGGTGGCTGCAGCAGCAGCCTTAGCGTCTCATGCCCGTCTCTGGGGTGCGTGCTGATAGCCGCGGCTCGCGCCCGTCTCTGGAGCTCCTTTAAGCAGCGCTCTTAATCCCCTCTCCTCGCGCACCAGGAAACACAAGAGGGAAGAAAATGTCTCTTGCCTCTTCGGCAGGTCCAGACTTTTCCCCGGACTCCCTCCCGGCTAGCCGTGGCGCACTAACCCCCTGCAGGTTGTGTTCACGCCGCCAGTCCTCTCCCTGCACTCCGACCGAAGCCGGAGCCTCAGCTCCCAGCCCCGCCCGCCCCAGCGGTTGACTAGACAAGCTTCTCCGGCTGGTGAGTGCCGGTCGGCACCGATCCTCTGTGCGGGAATCTCTCCGCTTTGGCCCCTCAACCCCTATTGCTGTGCTCTCCTCCACAGCTCCGAAGCTTCCCCCTCCGCCACCCGCAGTCTCCGCCCGCAAAGGGGCTTCCTAGTGTGTGGAAACCTTTCTTCCTTCACAGCTCCCACCCACTGGTGCAGGTCCCGTCCCTATTCTTTTGTCTCTGTTTATTCTTTTTTCTTTTGCCCTACCCAGGTACGTGGGGACTTTCTTGCCTTTTGGGATGTCTGAGGTCTTCTGCCAGCGTTCAGTAGGTGTTCTGTAGGAGTTGTTCCACGTGTAGATGTATTTCTGGTGTACCTGTGGGGAGGAAGGTGATCTCCTCGTCTTACTCTTCTGCCATCTTCCGATCGCCTATGAATATTTTTAACACATTTTTATTAATAGAGGACAATCAAGAGTTTGTGACAGATAAATGATAGATAGACAGATATCCAAATATGTGTTCTTGTACAAACTGTAAAGTTAGGTGAATAGGAGTAACTTGGAAAAGTTAGAAATAAACTGAATAAAACTAACGGTGAAATGTTAAATACTTATCAATTGAGTTCTGTTTCCAGCCCTATGGTACCAATGAAGGTCAGAAAAATTCCTCTTTGTACTGAACATTTTTTTAAAAAGCTGGAATATACATAATTCATGGCTGAGCTGAAAGAAGAATGAGAGTACATTGAAAAGACAGGAATAACAATACTAGAATCATACTTATCCTGCAGAAAAGCTGGAACAGCCTTCCAATTTCAGCCCTGAAATACAAAGCTTCTAAGTCATCATTCCTGTCTTTAGTAAAGTCTTCCAAGTGCGAAATTTTAAACTAGGAGATAAGTAGTGAAGGTAGTCTTAGCTGTCTACAGAGGTCTGGGCTTGTCCTTGCTCAAGAGATTTTCATAAATTCAATGAAATTATGACAGCCCAAAAAAGAGATCATGCAAATTAACATTGTTTAAAAATAACTAGAGACAAGTGAAAAAAACCCACAACATACCAAACTTATGGGATGCATCAAAAGTGGAGCTAAGGGAGAAATTTAAAGCGCTAACCACTTACATTAAAAAATAAGAAAGATCTCTAATCAAACTAACTTTACAACTTAAAGAACAAGAACAACAAACAAAACCCAAAGCTAGCAGAAGGAAGGAAATAACAGATTAGAGCAGAGATAAAGAAAATTTAGAATAGTAAAACGACAGAGAAAATCAATAAAAACAAAAATTGGTTCTTCAAAAAGATCAATAAAACTGACAAACCTTTAGCTGCATAGACTAAGATAAAGAGGAAAGACTCAAACTACTAAAAAACAAATGAAAGTAGCGACATTACTACAAATTCTACAGCAATAAACAGGATTATAGGCAGTTTTGGTCCAAGATGGTGATGTGGAAAGATCCTGAACCCACTTCCTCCCATGGACACTCTGAATCTATAACTATTATATATATGGAGCAATTTCCACTGGGGGGGGAAAAAAACCTAAAAGCCAGCTGAGCAACACCTACATATCAGGGAAACAAGAAAGAAGCCACATTGAGCAGGTTGCTGGTATAACCTGGAAAGAAATTTGTAAACTGAACTGGAACCTTGATTTTTGTGATTGCAGTCCAAGGGACACCTCTATATCACCTGGCTCTGGTGGCCAGTGGGACTTATACTTGTGGTCCACAGGACTGTATATATTTGCATACTTTAAAAGCTGCAGCCTGAGGGCTTGGCTCCCAATCAGACTGAATCTAGGTGCTGACAGAGAACCTTCCCTTTAGGACACTGACAGGCCTTGGCACACCCTCAGATACGGGGATCCACTAAAAATGGGCTGCATGGATAATCACAAAGGTTTGAGAGATAATAAAGAGTTAGGGCAGGGTTGAACAATAAGGTTCATCTACACAAGGCCATTCCATCAAGACTGGAAGAGGTGGCTGTTTTATCTAATGAATAGAAACTAACAGAGTCAAGGAAAAAGAAGCAGCAGGGGATTATGTTCCAAATAAAGGACAGACAAAACATCAGGAAAAAAAATAAAGTCCTTAATGAAATGAAGATAAGAGATTTACCTGATAAAGAGTTAAAAAATAATAGCCATTAAGATGCTAACCAATGCAAGAGGGAAGAGATATAGGAACATATGTATAACTGATTCACTTTGTTATAAAGCAGAAACTAACACACCATTGTAAAGCAATTATACTCCAATAAAGATGTTAAAAAAAAATGCTAACCAAACTCAGGAATGATAATTGCAGTGAGAACTTCAACAAAGAAACAGAAAATATATGAAAATACCAAATAGAAGTCACAGATATATATATAGATAGATAGATACAATAACCAAACTGAAACATACACTAGAGAGGTTCAACAGCATGCTAGATGAAGCAGAAGAAATGATCAGTAAACTCAAAGACAAGGCAGTGGAAATCACCAAATCAGAGGAGCAACAAAAGTAAAAATAATAATAATAATAAATAAATAAAGTGAAGATAGCTTAAGGAACTTAAAGAGACAACACCAAGGTAACAAACATTTGCATTATAGGGGCTCGAGAAGAAGAGAGAGAGAGAAAGGGGCAGAAAACTTACATGACGAAATAATGACTGAAAACGTCCCTAACTTGGGAAAGGAAACAGACATCCAGATCCAGGAAGACCAGAGAGTTCCAAATAAGATGAGCCCAAAGAGACCCACGTCAAGATACTTTACAATTTAAAAGTCAACAGTTAAAGGAGAGAATTTTTAGAGGAGCAAGAGAAAAACAACTTGTTATATACAAGGGAATCTCCATAAGACTGTCAGATTTTTCAGCAGAAATGTTATAGGCCAGAAGGGAGTGGCAAGATATATATCTCATGTTCATGGATCAGAAGAATTAATATTGTTTAAATATTCATACTGCCAAAGCCATCAGTAGATTACATCTAAGCTCTATCAAAATTCCAATGACATTTTTCACAGAAATTGAAATCCTAAAATTCATAGGGAACCATAAAAGACCCCGAATAACCAAAAAAATCTTGAGAAGGAAGAACAAAGTTGGAGGTATCACACTTCCTGCTTCTAAACTGTACTACAAAGCTATACTAATCAAAATAGTGTGGTACTGGCAAAAAAAAATACACATTAGACCAACAGAACAGAATAGAGGACCCCAAAATAAACAAACCCCTGCATATATGGTCAACTAATATTTGGAGCCAACAAGGGAGCCAAGAGTATTCAATGGGGAAAATATCATCTCTTTAATAAATGGTACGGGGAAACTGGAAGACCACATGTAGAAAAATGAAACTGGACCCATATCTTACACCCCTCACAAAAATTAACTCAAAATGCATTAAAGACTTAAAATAAGACCTGAAACCATGAACTCCCAGAAGAAAACATAGTCTGTTAGCTCCTTGACATCAGTCTTCGTGATGACTTTTTGATCTGACTCCAAAAGCAAAGGCAAAAAAAGCAAAAATAAACAAGTGAGACTATATCAAACTTAAAAGCTTTTGCACAGCAGAAGAAATCATCAACAAAATGAACCTACTGAATGGGAGAAAGGCAACCTATTGAATGGGAGAAAATGTTTGCAAATCACACATCTGATAAGGGGCTAATATCCAAAATATACAAAGAACTCATACAACTCAATAGAAAAAAACAAACAATCGGATTAAAAAATGGGCAGAGGAACCGAATAGACATTTCTCTAAAGACATACAAACAGTAGATACATGAAAAGTTACTCAACATCACTAATCATCAGGGAAATACAATCAAAACCACAATGAGATATCACCTCACACCTATTTGAATAGCTATCATCAAAAAGATGAGATACTAAGTGCTGGTGAGGATGTGGGGTAAAAGGAATCTTTGTGTACTGCTGTTGGGAATATAAATTGGTTAGCCATTATGGAAAAGAGTATGAATTCCAGCAATTCCAGTTCTAGGTATATAGCAAAAGGAAAACAGTGATATTGAAAAGATATCTGCACACCCGTGTTTATTGCATCATTATTCACAATAGCCAAGACATGGAAACAACGTTAAGTCTCCATCAATGGGTGAATGGATAAAGGAGATATGGCATATCTTGAGGACATTATGCTAAGTGAAATAAGCCAGACAGAGAAAGACAAATAATGTATGATACCACCTATATGTGGACTGTAAAAAAAAAAACAAAAAAACACACACTCATAGAAACAGAGTAAATTAGTGGTTGACAGTGGCTTGGGGGGTGGGGGAATTGGTCAAAAGGTACAAACTTGCAGTTCGAAGATGAGAAAGTTCTGGAGATCTTATGCACAGCACTGTGATTATAGTCAATACTGTACTAGGGCTTCCCTGGTGATGCAGTGGTTGAGAATCCGCCTGCCAATGCAGGGGATAGGGGTTCAAGCCCTGGTCCGGGAAGATCCCACATGCCACGGAGCAACTAAGCCCAGGCGCCACAGCTACTGAGCCTGCGCTCTAGAGCCCGTGAGCCACAACTACTGAAGCCCCCATGCCTAAAGCCCGCGCTCCGCAATAAGAGAAGCCACCGCAATGAGAAGCCTGCGTACCACAAGGACGAGTAGCCCCCGCTCGCCACAACTACAGAAAGCCCGCGCGCAGCAACGAAGACCCAACGCAGCCAAAAATAAATAAATAAATTTTTAAAAACTAATAATAATAATACTGTACTATACACTTCAAAGTTGCTGAGAAACTAGATCTTAAATCTTCTTATCACACATGCACACACACACACAAAGATAATTATGTAATGTGATGGAAGTATAAGCTAACACTATGGTGATGATCATATTGCAATATATAATTGTATCAATTCAACATGTTCAATTCAACCTTAAACTTATACAATGTCAATTATATCTCAATTTTTTAAAAAAGAATTTTAGGTCAAGTCTTCCACCATGTCTACTTCCACTTGCCTCTTAACATTTTCAAAATATACAGAATACTAAGAATTTCTTAAACTTCAGTAAAGCTCTTTTTAAAATATTTATATTTCACACGTCATTCTGATGACCCTGTGTAGTAGGTAAGACAGAGATTATCATTATCTACATAGCTAATAAGTAGTATTAAAGCCTAGAGATAAGAAAATGTTAGCATCCTAGACAAAGAGGAGATGGCTCTAAATTTCTGATATGCTGAGTTTATGGAGGGAGGAGGAGTCAAATGAGATAGGCAGCTCTCTCACTTTCAACAGCTTGCCAATCTGAAAGATTATTGGTGCATAGTAGCCTAAGCTAGTACATTGTTATATCCTTTTCCGGTTTTAGATCTGAATTTCCCAGATCTGCTTTTTTTTTTTTGGCTGTGTCGGGTTGTCGGATCTTAGTTGCGGCACGCGGAATCTTTCATCGCGGCGTGTGGGCTTCTCTCTAGTTGTGGCGGGCAGGCTCTGTATTTGTAGCACATGGGCTTATTTGCCTTGCAGCATGTGGGATCTTAGTTTCTCGACCAGGGCTCAAACCTGCATTGGAAGACGGATTCTTAACCACTGGACCACCAGGGAAGTCTCCCAGATCTGCTTAAGTATCTTCCTATTCCAAGCCAGTTCAGCTTGGATACCCTCTAAATAAAATCAGAGTAGACATTTCGTGTACATGACTATTTGAAGCACAACGCTGACACCTAGTGTATTGACTGATTTTTTTTCTTTCATTCTTTCTACTTTCCTTTTCTTTCATCCCTTCCTTCCTTCCTTCCTTCCTTCCTTCCTCCCTCCCTACCTCCTTCCCTTCCTTCCTCCGTCCCTCCCTCCAAAAATGGCTACTAGGATATAGTTGTGTTTGTTTTTTTTTTCACACCACACGACTTGCGGGATCCTAGTTCCCTGACCAGGGATGGAACCCTGGCCCCCCACAGTGGAAGTGAGGAGTCCCAACGGCTGGACTGCCAGGGAATTCCCTAGGATACAATTTAATAATAGCAAACATTTATTAAGAACTTAACAGCATATCAAGCATTGTGCAAAGCATTTTAAAATATTTATCTTCATCAACTACAAACAATTCTTTATCATCATCCCCATTTCATTAAAAGAAAAGGGGGGGTGGGAGAGGTTAAAAGTTTAAATTTTATGACTGCAAAAGTTAGGATTCAAATGCAGATGTCTGACTCTGGAGCTTAGGTATGCACTCAATCACTATTTTTAAAGGCTTTTAAAAAATAGTTTGATTTGATGGCTAAGTCAGTTTACGTGTTATTCACGTGGAGTACCTGTTTACAACAGAGACTATTCATAAGACTATTCATAAGAGTTAAGGCAGAAAATATGACAAATATTAGGTCTGCAACTTTGAGCCAGCCCTCCTCTTGATTTAATTGTCTCTCTATGACAGGACGTCAGCCCTAGGCTCATCCAGGCTCTTTGCCCTTTCATTCTCCCTCTGAGGGCATAAGAAGACTCACAGAGTCTTCTAGGCAGGTTCTGGTTACCTCTGGCTTTTCAAAAAGAAGAGCAGTTATCCCGTGAACAATATACATTATAGTGTAGTTTCTTGTAGGGAGAGCCTACCTTTCCTTAGGTTAACTTGTTTCTTCTAGACTGAATGCTGCAAGAAGCCAGAATGTATGCCTTTCTCATTTTCAAAGGCAGAAAACTTGGCATATAGTGGGTACTCAGTAATAATGTACTAAATACATTAATGGAAGGCTGAGAATCTGTTATTTCTTTGCACGTTTTATTTAGAATATGCAGTTCTTTGAGTTCAGTTGCTTGGTGCTTGGTGTAAGACTGTAACTGTGAGTACAATCTCCAAGTGAGTAGCTTAGCTTCTCTCTGAGAAAACAGGGTCCCTAGGGCTTGACAGCGTCTCCATCCAAAGGCTCTTTCAAGAATTTTATTTCCCTTTGCCTTCTCCTCGCCTGACAGTTCTGATACTAAGATGCATCAACTGTTCTAATGCAATGGGAATAAAGTGGTTAGAGAGGCTAAGTAACACGCAGTGTCAGGCTTTCCAGTTAGTTTGAGCAAGCATAACTTGGCTGCTTCCAGGACTTCCCTTTCAACTTCCTTGGATCAGCCTGTCACTAAATCTTTGTGTTTAAATCTTTGTAATTAAACCTGAAAAGAACATGTCAAAATACTTCTAGCCTAATTCTTCTAGACTAGATTTTATTCTTCATTTCCAGTGTCTAGTATACAATGGATTCTCAAGGAGAGTTTAGTAATAGAGAAAATATTAAAAGCTAACATTGATCAAATACTTGGCACATGCAAGTTCATTGCTTAACACAGCACACACATTATCTCAGTTCACAATACTAGAAAAAAAACTATTATTATTGTTTCAATTTTACAGATTAGGAAACACAATAAAAGAAATTAAGTAATTCATCCAAGGTCAGGTTCCAGATTAATATTTGACTTAAAACCCAACACTTTACAGCTATGAATCCCAAGTCCAGAACTGAGCTTTCTTTTGCCCCTTTTGGATGAAAAAGGCAAGACGTTCCTGTCAGGCCTGGACTTCAGTTCGAAACTGTTCTCCAAACGTCTGTCTGAAAAAAGTAGTGATGACCTTTTAACTCTACTCAAAAATAGCCTCTGGATGCAGAACATCCCACAACGCCTTTTTTGGGAAACTCTGTAATAAATTCATTAAAATTAAAATGTATGTGATTAATGACTTGTTCACTTGAGGTACAGGCCTTTTAGGTGAAGTAGAAATTTAGAGTTGTTTTAATACCATATTATTTCTACAAAAGTTGGACAAATCCATATTCAGCAATACTACCTCCTTTTCCATAAAATCAGATTCATTTCTATCACTGACTTACAGTTTGTTTCAGGAAAGTATATTCGTCTCAAAATTGTAGGTATTAAAGATATTGAACATCTGATAGAATAACATTAATTTCCTCACACTCCCAATTATACACATTTTACAATCACTTCAGTAGTTCTCAAACTTCAATGTGTAAATTCTGTTGGGAAGACTGCTAAGAGTTGGGGTTCCTAGGCTATTCTCAGAGAATTCTAATTAATGGCTCTTGTTTGGAGCCTATATAATAAACAACTAAGCTAATTCCTTTTTTTAAAATTTTCATGACATATTTATTATGTCAGTATATGCAAAGTGTTATCATTTCAACATGTAATCAATATTAAAACTATTGGGTTATTTTACGTTTTTTTGCACCAAGTCTTTGAAACATAGTATGTATTTTACATTTATAGTACACCTTTTAAAAAATTTTTATTTTATATTGAAGTATTGTTGATTAACAATGGTGGGTTAGTTTCAGGTGTACAACAATGTAATTCACTTATACATATACATGTTTCCATTCTTTTTCAAATTCTTTTCCCACTTAGGTTATTACAGAGTATTGAGCAGAGTTCCCTGTGCTATACAGTAGGTCCTTGTTGGTTATCTATTTTAAGTACAGCAGTGTGTACATGTCAATCCCAAACTCTCAATCTATCCCTACCCCGCACCCTTCCCCCCGGTAATGATTAGTTCATTCTCTAAGTCAGTGAGTATGTTTCTGTTTTATAAGTTCATTTTTATCAATTTTTTTTACATTCTGCATATAATTGATATCATATTTGTCTTTCTCTGACTTACTTCACTTAGTATGATAATCTCCAGGTCCATCCATGTTGCTGCAAATGGCATTATTTCATTCTTTTTAATGGCTGAGTAATATTCTGTCATATATAAGTAACATATCTTCTTTATCCATTCATCTGTTGATGGACATTTAGGTTGCTTCCATGTCTTGGCTACTGTAAACAGTGCTGCAATGAAACTGGGGTGCATGTATCCTTTCGAACCATGTTTTTCTCTGGCTATATGCCCAGGTGTGGGTTTGCTGGGTCATATGGTAGTTCTATTTTTAGTATTTTAAGGAACCTCCATACTGTTCTCCATAGTGGCTGTATCAACTTACATTCCCACCAACAGTGCAAGAGGGTTCCCTTTTCTCCACACCCTCTCCAGCTTTTATTGTTTGTAGATTTTTTTAAGATGGCCATTCTGACCGGTGGGAGGTGATACCTCATGGTAGTTTTGACTTGCATTTCTCTAATGATTAGAGATGTTGAGCATTCTTTGATGTGTTTGTCAGCAATCTGTATATATTCTCTGGAGAAATGTCTATTTAGGTCTTCTGCCCATTTTTGGATTGGGTTGTTTCTTTTTTTGATATTGAGCTGCATGTGTTACTTGTAAATTTTGGAGATTGATCCTTTGTCAGTTGCTTCATTTGCAAATATTTTCTCCCATTCTGAGGGTTGTCTTTCCATCTTGTTTATGGCTTCCTTTGCTGTGCAAAAGCTTTCAAGTTTAATTAGGTCCCATTTGTTTATTTTTGGTTTTATTTTCATCACTCTAGAAGGTGGGTCAAAAAAGGCCATCAGTGTTCATGAGGGATATTGGTTTGTCATTTTTCTTTTAATGAGTTTTTCTGAATTTTTGTTTGGTTGTGTTTTGGTTTAGTTTGGTATCAGGATAATGTTGGACGCATAACTTGGGAAATGTTCCCTACTGTCCTATTTTTAATGAGTTTGTGCAAAATTAGTATTGTTTCTTTCTTAAATGCTTGGTAGAATTTACCAGTGAAGTCATCTAAGCCAGAAATTTTATTTGTGAGAAGTATTTAACTCCTTTAAAAGGTATGCCTATTTTTCCAGTTATCTAGTTTCTTCAGTGAGCTTTGGTTGGTCAAGTTGTGTCTTTCAAAGAACTATCCATTTCACCTAAGTTGTCAAATTTATTGGCATGAAACTACTAATTTCTTTATTTTGATATCTGTATGATCTGTAGTGATGTCCCCTCTTTCATTCTTGTTATTAGTTGTGTCTTCACTCTTTTTTGACCTACTTGGATAGAAATTTATCAGTTATATTGATCTTTCACAAAATCAGTTTTGATTCCATTTATTTTTGTTTGTTTTCTGTATCACTGAGTTCCTCTCTTATCTTTGATTTCCATCTTTATACTTACGGTTACTTTGCTCTTCCTTTTCTAGTTTCTGAAACTGGAAGGTTAGATTATTAACTTGAAATCTTTTCTATTTTCTAAAAAAAAGCAATTAAATTTTTCTCTAAGCACTACTTTACCTAAATCCCATACATTTTAATTTTCATTCAGTCCAAAATATTTTGACTCATTATTTAAAAGTATGTTTTTTAATCTTCATATATTTGAAGTTTGTTCAGACAAGTTTGTTATTAATTTTAGTTTAATTCTACTGTGATCGGAAAAAATTTTTTTGAACTTACTGTGATTTATTGAGATTTGTTTTATGGCCTAGTATATGGTACATCTTGGTGAATGTTCCATGTGAGCTTCAAAGAAAATATATCCTGCTACTGTTAGGTGGAGTGATCTATAGATGTCAGTTAGGTTAAGTTAGTTAATAGTATTGTCCAAGTCTTCTATATCCTTACTGATTTTTCTCTCAACTCATTCTATCAGTTATGAGAAAGGTGTTCTGAAGTAGTCAACTATGATTGTGGATTTATCTAGTTCCCCTTTCCAGTCTATCAGCTTGCGATTTGTGTATTTTGAAACTTTATTATTAGGTGCATCAGAGTTAAGATATTCTCATTTCCTCTTGATCAGTTAACCAGGCTGTCATAATACAATATCCTTTATTATCCATAGTAATATTTTTCGATCTGAAGTATACTTTATTTGACTAACACAGCCACTCCAACTTTGGATTACTGTTTGCATATAACTGGGTCTTGCTTTTTCATCCAGTGTGACAATATCATCTTTTAATTCTGGTGTTTAGACCATTTTCATTTAATATAATTTAATATAATTATTCATATGGTTGGGTTTAAATCTACCCTTTTCACAGTTTTTTCTATTTGTCTCATGTGGTCTTTGTTCCTTTCCTCTTTTCCTAACTTCTTTTGTGTTTGCTGAGGTTGGTTTTTGTTTCTTAAATAATTCAAATATTTTTAAATACCTCTTTGTTTTGTTATTTTGTCTTAGTAATTGCTAGAGTTTACAATATACAGTCAATCTTCAAATAACATTACACCACTTCACACATACTATAAGAACCTTACTAATGCATGCTTCCCATTCCCCATTTGCACACTGTGATATTATTTTTAGACATTTTACTTCTACATATGCTATCCACCCCAAATGCACTGTAAATATTTTTGCTCTACATAATAGATTATTCCATAAGATTTAACAATTAGAAAAATTAATCTTTTTTATTTACTCACATATATGTGTCCAAATATCTGGTTGTTCTTGGTTTTGTTTTTTTCTTGCTAGGAAAACTTACTTGTCTTTTAGTATTGGTCTACTGTCAATTTATTATCTCGTCTTTTGTCTAAAAAAGTGTTTATTTCAACTTCCATTTTAGGAAGTGTTTTCTTGGGTCAAATTTGTAGGTTTAGGTTTTTTTTTTTTTTTTGCGGTACGCGGGCCTCTCACTGTTGTGGCCTCTCCTGTTGCGGAGCACAGGCTCCGGACACGCAGGCTCAGTGGCCATGGCTCATGGGTCCAGCTGCTCCATGGCATGTGGGATCTTCCCAGACCGGGCCACGAACCCGTGTCCCATGCATCGGCAGGTGGACTCTCAACCACTGCACCACCAGGGAAGCCCTAGGTTTAGTTTTTTGTTGTTGCTGTTTGTTTCAGTGCTTTAAAGGCATCCATTGTTACAGCCTGCATAGTTCCTGGTAAGTCAGTTGTCATTTTTATCTTTGTTTCTCTGTGTCTTACCATGTCTTTTTCCCCTCTGGTTTCAGATTTTCTCTGCATCAAAGGTTTTCAGCAACTTGTTTATAATACGCCTTGCTGTGGTTTCTTAGCATTTATTCTTTGTTCAATTTGCTTCTTGAATCTATGTGTCCAGTTTTTATGAAATTTGGGGAAATTCTGGACATTATTTCTTCAAATACTTTTTCTGTCCCTTCCCCAACCACCCCCCTCCTTTTTTTCCCCCACTGGGATGCCAATTACACCTATATTAAACTGCTTAATACTATCCCATAGATCACTAGTGCATTGTTTATTTCCTCTTCCCCTCTTTTTTTTTTCATTATGGATAATCCTGTCTTTGGTTTAGTGTCTAATCTGGTAATCCCATTTAGTGTATTTTTCACTTCAGCTACTGTATTTTTCATTTCTAGAAGTTCCAGTTTGGTCTTTTTTATATCTCCCACTTCTACCCATGCTGTTTTCTTCTGCCTTCTTGGCCACGTGGAGCATTATTTCAAAGTCTCCAGTGTAAGACAACACTCAATCTGGCTAAAAGATTCCAGAGTAAGTCCTTATGATAATGAAGGCCACCAAAGGCTGGCCTTCATCCAAAGAAGGTGATATTGTGTATATGGTGGGATTGGAAGGGAGTCCTCTATTATGAGCCCCTTCTGGAAAACCAAACGATTAATTCCAACAAGTACTGCTCTCAGTTAGACCAACTGAAAGCAGCACTTGACGAAAGCATCAGAATTAGTCAACAGAAAACGCATAATCTTCCATCAGGATAATGCAAGACCACATGTTTCTTTGATGACCAGGTAAGAACTGTTACAGCTTGACTGGGAAGTTCTGATTCATCTGCCATATTCACCAGACATTGCACCTTCGGATTTCCATTTATTTTGGTCTTTATAGAATTCTCTTAATGGAAAAAAATTCAACTCCCTGGAAGACTGTAAAAGGCACCTGGAACAGTTCTTTGCTCCAAAAGATAAGAAGTTTTGGGAAGATGGAATTATGAAGTTGCCTGGAAAATGGCAATAGGTCGTGGAATGGTGAATACGTTGTTCAATAAAGTTCTTGCTGAAAATGAAAAATATGTCTTTTATTTTTACTTAAAAACTGAAGGAACTTTTGGCCAACCCAATAGTATACATAATGTAATGTCATATATTTATATAGTTATAATTTATATATTTAGATGTACTGTTATATATGTACTATTTAATTTAGAAAGTAAATGCATACACACACACACACACACACACACACCCCTATCTATATATCTATACCTATCTATCTATTTCTCTATCTACATATATCCTTTCTAACTGCCCAGGACTCTTTTTCTCAAAAGAATGCTGTTCAAACTAAAGGGTACACCAAACATTATAACAATAGAAAAGACACTGAAAAATTTTTTTAATTACAAGAAAACATCTTGCTGCTTTATTGTGGGTAGTTTTGGTGAAAAGAAAAAAAAATGACATGCTATCAGACCCTGTCCTTGCAACACCATTCTTCATCTGGAATGCCTCTGAGCCGAGATGGACAAGGCAAGGAACATGTAGACAGGTGTGAAGAGGGTTTTCCAGGCATCATAAATAGCAGATGTAAAGCCATAGAAGTGCTGAAGCGTAATTTTGGATGGTTAAAGAAGAGGATGGAAGAGGTCATAGATGAGGTTGAAGAAGAAAGCTCTTTAAGAGCCTTATAAAAGAATTTCGACTTTATCCCATGGATAATGAAATGGCATTCAAAAATTTAAACACAGAAAAAGCACAATCATATTTTCCTATTAGAGAACTCTGGTGCTGGTGTAAATGAGAGATTAGGGACAGTAGAAGACTCGAGGTGGGAAGACTAACCACAAGAGTCTTATCTATAAAATGTGGACAATGATATCTGCTTTGCCTATATCACTTAGAGTACTGTGAGATGATCAAATGAGAATATATGTGAAAGTGTTTTGAAAACATAAGTAGTAAACAAATGCTTATTATATCCAGAAGGTGAACTGTGCATAAGATCTGAGTGTTCATACTATTTCTGAAGAATCAGACAGCAATAAAGATGACAAAAGACCAAAAATTGGTAAATATTCTTCACTTTTTCAAAAGTAGTAAAAGGTGCATTTCCAGAAATTTAAGACTGGTAAAATTGACCTCAAGCCCCATTCCTACCAAGAATCATCCCTATACTTTTTAAGACATTCAGGGCCAAACACATGGGATGGTCTAAGTTCTCTCAGCCCACTGTGAATTTAGAGGTTATAAAAGGATGCACCTTAAATGCTGTGTGCAAGGCATCCTTATGATGTTGTATAGTCCCTTCCCCTTGAGTAACTTGCTTCTACCCAACTTTGAGAGGGTGTCACTTCCATAATTAGACTACAAAAGATTCTGACTTCTGTCTTGCTAGTAGACTTTCTCCCTTGCTCTGATGAAGTTGTCATGTTTGGGAAGCCTAGATGACAAGGAACTTCTGGCCTGCGGCCAGATACACATCTGAGGCCTTAGTCCAACAACCCCAAAAGAACTCAATCCTGCCAAAAACCACGTAAGTGAGCTTGGAAGCAGACCTTTCTTCAGTCAAGCCTTCAGATGAGACTCCAGCCCTGGTTGACACTTTGAATCCATATGAGACAGCCATGAGGCAGATGACCAACCAGCTAAGCTGTGCCCAGATTCCTAACCCACAGAAACTGTGAGATAATAAATAGGTGTAGCTTTAAACTATTACTTTTGTTGTAGTTTGCTATGCAGCAATAGGTAACCAATACATACTAGTAGGATTACCTTGGACAAACACAATGGTTGTAGAACATTCAATTGAGCCAATGTTTTTCCCCCAAAAAAGCAACTGACTATAAGCCAGAATACTCTAGCATTCTCTTGGGAAGAAAACTGTTACTGTCATGGCAACCTGATAAAGTGGCCTTATTTTAGGAGATAAAAGATGTAAACAGCCTGGCCCAGGACTTCATTATAACATCATGTTCCTATTATCAAAAGATGATAGGGCTTCCCTGGTGGCGCAGTGGTTGAGAGTCTGCCTGCCAATGCAGGGGACACAGGTTCGTGCCCCAGTCTGGGAAGATCGCACATGCCATGGAGCGGCTGGGCCCGTGACCCACGGCCGCTGAGCCTGTGCGTCCGGAGCCTGTGCTCCGCAGCAGGAGAGGCCACAACAGTGAGAGGCCCGCGTACCGCAAAAAAAAAGATGATAAACAACCCAGAAAAAAACACTGAAGATGATTAAAAGAAAGCAGACAGTGAAGAAAGATTCAAGGACAAGAATGAATTAGGCCAGGGAAGAGTAATCTGGGTTGATAGGTAAAGAAGTTGAAAATGATTTCAAGTACATAAGGGATAAATGAATACATATGTACGGTTAGGTAAAGTTATAAAATTTCCCCCTAGAGATTTGAAAGGAAGAAAGAACAGGTTATTCTCCATAACCCAGTCAAGCTCTGTGCTTCTGGAATCTACACATCAATTCAAAACACCACAAAACAATGACATCACAAGTTTTAATATTCTGACTTGGCAAAAATATGGGAAGCAGCACTGAACAAGTACAGCCATGTGTCCCGATACTAGTCTAGAGAGTATGGGTTAGCAAATGTAGTCATGCCTATCCATAGGAGTATTAACTACTACTCTGATTACTGCTGCTATAATCTTTGGTTGTCTAGACAGCTGTAACTATCTTAGAAAACGCAACAAATACTGTATATAGATTTAATATAAATTTAAATATCAAAAGAAAATCTTCCTTATCACCTGCAAGTTAACTCTGCCAGAAAGGAAACTTGTGAATAGATGGTCATCACTCAACCCTTTACTGTGCTAGGATACCAACAGATCATTACCACATTAACCACGTAACTGCACTAAATCCCCCAGGTACCTTTAAAAGACAGCTTTTCTCAAATCAAACCACTGCATCCAGAGTCTGAAGAACCAGAACTTGTTTCACTGTTTAGGAGAGGCCTTAAGAAAAGAAAAAGAAAATATGGAAAAAAAAACTATAGTGAAGTTGGGTTCTTTAGTTTTTTACAGTCTGATTCCAGGTAACAGTTTCATTCCAGATATGCCTCACACAGAAGACTTTAATTCTTCAGAGTTCTAAGTAGATGAACAAAGGAAAATAACTTTACAAGGTTTTTAAAAAAATTTTTTTTCTGGCCAGTTACCCCTTTGGTTAAGGTCTTGATATAAAAGCGCGCCATAGGAATGATGTCAGCGAGATGACAAAATAGGAAGCCTTCCCCCAACAAACACATCAATTCAACAACAATTCATGGATAAATTCCCTTTGTGACAAACCCTGAAACTAGTTAAGTAGCAAAAATCCAAAACACTGACAACACCAAATGCTGGAGAGGATATGAAGCAACACGAACTCTCATTCACTGCTGCTGAAAATGTGATAACAATACTACAGTCACTCTGGAAAACGGTTTGGCAATCTCTTACAAAACTAAACGCACTCTTACCATACAATCCAGCAAGCGCACTACTTGGTACTTACCCAAATGAGCTGAAAATTTACATCCACACAAAACCTGCACAAAGATGTTTATAGTAGCATTATTCATAACTGCTGAAACTTGGAAACAACCAAGATGTCCTTCAGCTGGTGAATGGATGAATCAACTGTGGTACATCCAGACAATGGAATATTAGTTAGTGCAAAAAAAGAAGTGAGTTAAAAAGCCATAAAATGACCTGAAGGAAACTGAAATGCACATTAGTAAGTAAAAGATGCCAATCTAAAAAGGTTACAATAGCCTATGATCCCAAATATATGACATTCTGGAAAAGATAAAATTATGGAGACAGTAAAAAGAACAGTGATGGCCAGGAGTATGGAGGTTGGTGGAATGAATAGGCAGGAGCATGTAAGATTTTGAGCAATGAAACTATTCTGTATGATACTATAACGGTGGATACATGTCATTACACATCTGTCAAAACCCACAGACGGTACAATATGTGATGTTGTAAACTGTGGACTTTGAGTGATTATGTGTCAGTGCAGGTTCATGAATTTTAACAAATATACCACTCTGGTTCAGGCCATGATAGTGGGAATGGCTGTGTACATGTCAGGGAAGGGGATATATGTGAACTCTGTACTTTCTGCTCAGTCTTTCTGTGAACCTAAAACTGCTCTTAAGAAGTCTATTTTTAAAAAATTAAAATTAAATTTCATAGGCGCAGGTAGTCTGACAAAAACCTCAACTAATTTCTTAAATGTTCCAACCTGTTTCCTGTCCTTCTTAAGGCTTAAGGTGATCATTGAGAAGAATCAAAAAGAGTATATTGCAAGTTGTGAAGATAGTTATAGAAAGTGCCAAAGTGCTGATAAGTGGTCAGCTACCCACAGATATTGCCACAAGGACAGCAGCTGTCTGTGTACATGAATTCGGATAAGTTGGTAGAAGACAAAGGTCTCTTCAGTTGATAGGCATATCTTATTCAAGGGGATCATCACATAGTATCCAAATCCTCTTTTCCTGAAAGTCTACTGTTTGTATATTGTTTAAATTTTGTTGTTATGCAGATTTTATTTTAAACAGTACTTTCTATAATGAGATTTAACCTGTAATATAGCCTCAAATTGGCTGAATATTACAAAGTTACATATCATTTTCAATTACTAGGTATATAATATAATCATAATGCTCATCAAATGCTTTTACCAAAAAAAAATATTTTTTTAAAATGTGACATTTTAAAAGAAATTTTATGAGAATCGCTAAGAAAGAAAAACTGTTTAAGAACACTGCTGTTTTAAAAGCACAGCTAACAGTTTTAAAATGACATTACTTCCCTGAGAATCACAGCTGTAGATGCCTTAATTCCTGTGCCAGATTAAAGAACATTAATTCGTTACCAAAAAGTAAAACTGAAGGACTTCAATACAAACATCTCTTTTAAATTTTAACGAAGTAAAAGTTAAGATTTTTCTATATCAAAATCACTGAGATTTCCCCAAATTTCACAGTGGTTCTAAGGAATTCTAATTGTTAACAAACAAAAAAACTTTAAACTTTTGCATTTTCAAAAACTGCATTTTTATACCAGTTATCAATTTTCACTGAAATGTCTAGGAGTTTCACATACATAACCTCTAAGTATTTAAGTAATTTCAATTATGTTACATGGCCTAAAGGCTGTCCATCAAGTTAAAATCTTGACTATCCTGCTCACAGAAGTGAATTTAAGGTAAAGCAATGATTTGAAAACTTTTGAGGTGTATTCTTTCTTGCTTCCCTCCCCTCCCACACACCCACAACAGACAACACACAAAAGGGCTGTGGCATTAGGCTTCATAATGAATTCTACAATCTCACCTTGAACTAAGAGAAATTTCACTTAATCTTTGAAACTCCTCCTGGGCAGAGCCTTACCTAAACCATTCTTGATGAAGCTACGTCCCCTCTTCTTCACCAAACCGTCCTATGACTGTGTGCTCTGTTATGCTCCTACAGCTGCACAAGTGTTTCCCAGGGTCTGGTCTGATTTATGACTATTTAAAACTAGCTATTGGGCTTCCCTGGTGGCGCATAGGTTGAGAGTCCGCCTGCCGATGCAGGGAACACAGGTTCGTGCCCCGGTCCGGGAAGATCCCACATGCAGCGGAGCGGCTAGGCCCGTGAGCCATGGCCACTGAGCCTGTGTGTCCGGAGCCTGTGCTCCGCAACGGGAGAGGCCACAACAGTGAGAGGCCCGCGTACAGCAAAAAAAAAAAAAAAAAAAACCAAAAAACTAGCTATTGACTGAAATAAAAACAGCTCATTATCACCCAGAACATGTTCCTAAAGATAAAATCAATCCTGACCTCTCCTCTTTACTATTCCACACATTTTTCTTAAATCTTCCTCCAAATCCTATTTCCTCAAATCACATGTGCCACTTACTCTGAACTTTTTTTCTCCTTTTTTCATGTGTGGAGTCCAAAATCAAGCATAAAACTCTTACAAATGTTTAAACGATGTGTAAGGACTCTGCAAAACACCGTTAGGATGGCCATTTTTCTCCCATCGTACCTATGATGCCATATTATAAGTGGATGGCAATAAGCAAAGTTTGTATTTCCAGAAGAGTTATTTTTTCTCTTTTTGAAAACTCAATGGGAAGGCTTGCATTCCTGGGTCCCTTGAAACTGAAACAGAGAGGCAGTTCTTAGTAGACTACCACCCCCACGGCACTGCGAGGACAGCAGACTGAAATACACCCCCGTCTTTCTGGAAAAGAGGCCTATTTGCTTGTCCTGGAACTTCAGCCTGAGGGGCAGCCTTCTGGTTTGGCACACACCTGGAGACTACAGAGGTGCTCTCAGGGAACAGGATGCCATCTTTGCACTCTCCATCTGCCTCACAACAGCTCTCGGATATTTTCCAGAAAGGAGCTTATACACTCATCTGGAGCACAGATTTGTGCACCTGTTGCCTAGGGAACACCTCCAGATCGCCCAGCTCTAGTGGCCAACAGGGCTTATGCTTGCGGTCCCACTGGTCCCACTGGTCCCACTGTATAAGTTTGCATGCTTCAAAAGCTGCAGCCTAAGGGTTTGGCTCCCAATCAGCCTGAATCTAGGCGCTGACTAAGATACTTGGACAATGACAGGTCTTGACACACCCTCAACTACTGGAAATTATTAAAGATAAAACAGGCTACATGAACAATCATAAAGCCTTCAGATACAACCAACAGCTAGGGCAAGGTTGAATGATAAGTTTCATCTCCTAAACAAGGCTACCCCTTCAAGACTGGAAGAGGTGGTTTTTAATCTAATGCACAGAAACGAGCAGAGAGATGAAACTGGACCACTATCTTACACCATACACAAAAATTAACTCAAAATGCATTAAAAACTTGAATGTAAGACCTCAAACCATAAAACTCCTAGAAGAAAACATAGGTGGTAAGTTCCTTGACATCAGTCTTAGCAATGATTTTTTGGATCTGATTCCAAAAGCAAAGGCAACAAGAGCAAAAATAAACAAGTGGGACTATATCAAACTAGAAAGCTTCTGCACAGCAAAGGAAAACAACAAAATGAAAAGATAACATACTGAATGGGAGAAAATATTTGCAAACCACATATCTGATAAAGGGTTAATATCCAAAATATATAAAGAACTCATACACCTCAATAGGAAAAAAAAATCCAATTTAAAAATGGGCAGGGAATGTGAATAGATATTTTTCCAAAGAATACATACACATGGCCAACAGCTACATGAAAAGCTGCTGAACATCACTAATCATCAGGGAGATGCAAATCAAAACCACAATGTGATATCACCTCAAACCTGTTAGAAGGGTTATTACCAAATAGACAATAAATAACAAGTGTTGGAAAGGACTTGGAGAAAAGGGAACCCATGTACACTATTGGTGGGAATGTAAATTGGTGCAGTCGCTATGGAAAACTGCATGGAGGTTCCTCAAAAAATTAAAAATAGAACTACCATATGAGCTAGCAATTTCACTTCTGGGTATTTATCTAAAGAAAATGAAAACACTAACTCAAAAAGATATATGCACCACCATGTTCACTGCAGCATTTACAGTAGCCAAGATATGAAATCAATCTAAGTGTCCATCAATGCATGGATAAAGAAACCATGGTGATCACATACCAATACACAATATTTATTATTCAGTCATTTTAAAAGTATAAAATCCTGCCATTTGCAACAACATGGATGGACCTTGAGGAGATTATTCTAAGTGAAATAAGTCAGAGAAAGACAAATACCATAAGATCTCACTTACATGTGGAATCTAAAAAAACAACAAAAACAAAACCGAGCTCACTGATACAGAAAACAGATTGGTGCTTATTAGAGGCAGGCAATGATGAGTGGGTGAAATGGGTCAAACGGTACCAACTTTCAGCTATAAAATACATAAATTATAGGGATATAATGTATAGCATGGTGACCATAGTTAATAGTACTGCATTACATATTTGAAAGTTGCTAAGAGAGTAGACCTCAAATGACCTCATCACAAGAAAAAACATTGTATAACTCTATGGTGACATGTTAACTAGACTTATTGTGGAGACCATTTTCCAATATATACTAATATACTTTATGCCAATTATGCCTCAACCCAAAAAAGAAGAAAAAAATGACATTCTTTCTTAGATAAAGGGAGAAAAAGAGACACAGGATAAAAAAATGACAAAATAGAGAAAGCTGTATCCCTTCTGATGTCATATGATGAAAGAAACTGAGATTTAAGTGTTGTTTTAGGCTTGCAAAATTTGCCCTATTACACACAAAGGAACCCCATTCAAGAAGAAACTAAAAATCCATTTTTATTAATGATTTTTGTAAGAAAACAACATATTTACATACATGTTTACAAACATTTGCATAAAATTTTTTTCCTTTCCTTTTAAAAGGTGTTGTTCATTTGGCAAAAGATTAAAACATTATTTACCACTAGCAATGAAATCCAGTAACTTTATAAATGGTTATTTCTTCCCTTCACCCTTTTCCTTATATTAAATACACTTCAAGGCTACCCAAACTAACACTAATATTTAGAAGGACAATGAACTAAAGGAGCATGACTAATGGTAAGAATGCCTGTTAGGAGATAATGCTAAATTTATGCGTGCTAATTAAGAATATGAAATACAGCAATCGCATACTTATAAGGTCCTATTTTCCTTGATGTGTTTCATTGAAGGAAGAGGGAGAAACAGTAAAGGAGTGAGGGAAAAGGGGCAAGAAGGGGGTCGTTGCTGGTGGGGTCTTTTTTGGGGGGTGGGAGGGATGGAAAGGTCCTTGGAGGGGACCACAAAAAAGCATCTGAGACCACAAGTACAGTTAGAGAACATGCCTAACACCATTCCTGCACACAAACATGGGGCTGCTGGGTATTATCTCCTGAGTTCCACTCTCCATTAAAAACCAGGACATGGAAGCAACCTAAGTATCCATCGACAGATGAATGGATAAAGAAGATGTGGCACATATATACAATGGAGTATTACTCAGCCATAAAAAGAAACGAAAGGGAGTTATCTGTAGTGAGGTGGATAGACCTAGAGACTGTCATACCAGAGTGAAGTAAGTCAGAAAGAGAAAAACAAATACCGTATGCTAACACATATATATGGAATCTAAAAAAAAAGGTCATGAAGAACCTAGGGGCAGGACAGTAATAAAGATGCAAACCTACTAGAGAATGGACTTGAGGACACAGGCAGGGGGAAGGGTAAGCTGGGACAAAGTGAGATAGTGGCATGGACATATACACACTACCAAATGTAAAACCGATAGCTAGTGGGAAGCAGCTGCATAGCACAGGGAGAACAGCTCAGTGCTTTGTGACCACCTAGAGGGGTGGGATAGGGAGGGTGGGAGACGCAAGAGGGAAGAGATATGGGGATATATGTATATGTATAGCTGATGCACTGTTACAAAGCAGAAACTAACACACCACTGTAAAGCAATTATACTCCAATAAAGATGTTTTAAAAAAAATGAATTGTAGGGAAAAACGAAAAAAAAACCAAAAGTCAAGCCTAAGGATACAAGAGAATGAATAGATTACCTACTGCCAGAAGCCACAGGTTGTGAGCTATCTTGAAAAAGTTTCTCCCAGGTTAAAGCAGCCTCTTCAGGACTACAAAAGTAGGCTGTCGTCGTTGTTTTCAATATACAGGAAAACAAAAATACAATAAAGAGAAAAGAAGAACGGATACAGATCAGTATCTTTCTTCACATCACCATGTTTTATCTTAGAGGTAATCTTTTTTTTTTCCAACAGCTTTATTAACATTAGCAGCTTCATTCGCATACCATACAGATCATCAATTTAAATCAAACAGTTCAATGGTTTTTAGTATATTCACAGACTTAAGCAACCATCACCAAAATCAATTTTATCACCCCATAAAAGAACACCTGTGCTTTTTATTTTTTGGGGGGGTGCTGCATTGGGTCTTCATTGTTGCATGTGGGCTTTCTCTAGTTCGTCTAGTGGGGGCTACTCTTCATTGTGGTGTGTGGGCTTCTCATTGGGGTGGCTTCTTTTGTTGTGGAGCACAGGCTCTAGGTGCACAGGCTTCAGTAGTTGCAGCATGTGGGCTCAGTAGCTGTGGCTCACAGGCTCTACCGCACAGGCTCAGTTGCTCCACGGCATGTGAGATCTTCCCAGACCAGGGCTCAAACCCATGTCTCCTGCATTGGCAGGCAGATTCTTAACCACTGCGCCACCAGGGAAGTGCCACCTGTGCTCTTTAGTTATCATCTCCTTCGTCTCTCTGTCTCTAAAGATTTGCCTATTCTGGACATTTAATATAAATGGAGTCATGTAATTGGTCTTTTATAATTGGCTTTTTTCACTTAGCATGATGTCTTCAAGGTTCATCCATGTTGTAGAGTGTATCAGTCTTTCATTCCTTTCCATTGCTATGAATATACTACATTTTATCCATTCAGCAGTTGATTTCTACTTTTTGGGTTTTATATGAATAATACTGCTATGGACATTCATGTAAAACTTTTTGTGCAGGCACGTTTTCATTTCTCTTAGGTATGTAGGTAGGAGTAGCACTGCTGGGTCAATCATAAGATACCTCTCTGCTTAGCTTTTTAAGGGACTGCCAGACTATCTTCCAAAGGGGCTGCACCATTTTATATTCCCACCAGCAATGCACAAAGCCTCCAATTTCTCCACATCTTTGCTCACATGTTATCTATCTTTTTTATTATAGCCAGCCCAGTGTGAAATAGTATCTCATTGTGGTTTTGATTTGCATTTATTTCCCTGATGTCTAATGATGGTAAGCATCTTTGCTTATTGGCCATTTGTACAACTTCCTTGGAGAAATGTCTATTCAGATCCTTTGCCCGTTTTTAAATTGAGTTTCATTTTGAGTTGTGAGTTATTTATATATATATAAAATACAAGTCCCTTTCCAGATGTGTGATTGCAAAATTTTCTCCGATTCTCTGGGTTCTTTTATTTTCTTGATGATGTCCTTTGATGTAAAAAAGTTTTAAATTTTGATGAAGTCCAGTTTGTCTTTTTTTTCCGTTTGTTCCATGTGGATATCTAGTTGTCCCAGCACCACTTGTTGAAAAGACTATTCTCTCCCCATTGAATTATCTTTACACTCTTGAAAATCAATTGATCATACATGAGGATTTATTTTTAGACCCTCAGTTCTATTCCATTGATCTATATGTCTATCTTCATGCCAGTACCTCCCTGTCTTGACTACTGTAGCTTTGTAGTAAGTTTTGAAATCAGGAAATGTGAGTCTTCCAGTTTTGTTCTTTTTCAAGATTGTTTTGGCTATTTTAGGTCCCTTGCCTTTCCATATAAGTTTTAGCATCAACTTGTCAAAATCTACAAAAAAGGGCAGCTGGGATTGTGATAGTGATTGTGTTGAATCTGTAGATTACTTTAGGGACTGAGGCAATGTCTTTTTAAACGTTAGGGGATAACAAGTATTATAGAATTAAACCAGTAATACTACTGTTGAATTACTTGTATCAATTAACTAAAAGTGGGGAGAGAAACAGATAAAACTTGGCATTTACTGCTTTAGTTCCCAAATACTCCTAGGAATAACAGATGAAAGACAGATACTCCTAGGAATAACCAATTTAGTTTGCCTTAAAAAGGGTTTAAATTTTTTAAACAATATTTTGACTATTCATATTATTTTCCATTTATTATATAAACCTCATTATCTTTATTTGAAAGACTATTATTCTTCAGTGAACATGATAAAATCCCCAAGCTCAGTAATCTCAGCATCTCTATTTTGCTACACAATCCACTGTTGCTTTCTTGAGGGTGTTCCTAGGCTGATCTGCAAATAAGTACAAAATTTGGTAAAGGTTTATTTTTTAAGAATATTAAGTGCTGCAAACTCTGTTATAAGAGAGAGAAGTATAGCTCCCTATCACAGTGCTGCTCATCTTGGGCAGAAAGACTAAAATTCAGTGAAAATAACTCCACTTTCAAATATGTAGTTTTCCTTAAATTGTAGAGAAGGTACTGGCAATGTAGACTTTTTTTTTTTAAGGAGGGGAAAATAATAGGATAGAAACTAACAAGAAAAGCTAAAGATTCTAACCAGATAGCTTTTTGCTACCATGTGGTATTGAAATTACTATAAAATTTTGCTAAAAATAATTTTTATAATTCATTTTATATCAAGAGTAACTTCAATCATCTACGAGTTGGTTACAGAAACCTGAAGCTATTATAGACAGATATAACTTCAGTTAAAGAGGTAAAATTTCAATGAAAAAAAAAGGAAATGTAGTTGTACCACATAAAAGCTGTTATCACACACTGAACGAAAGGAACAAAAGTTCAAGTAATAAATTACTAATGATTTAAATACTGTACATTTACCTAAATTTCTATTAGCTAAAAATTTTTTTAATCTGCATTTTATAAACAAGCCTAAATGAAGGTAGAAATTTAAAACAACACTAATAATGCAAAACCTCTACATTACACTTAAAATGTAAATTACAATCAAGCAATTTTGAATCCAATATCAATTCTAATGTAAATACCTGAGTGGAAACTGATATCCTTCAGATATTCAATCACAAACCTAATGCAAAACACTAGACCTAAATTTAGACCAGTTTTAGTAATAACAATTGGTTCAACTTCCCTCATTCAATAATGTAAACATTTAGTTAAAAATTATTTGTTGAGACAATAAATGTGAAGATTTTTCAAACAGCAAAAAATGTAAATCAAGCACTGCAAGGTACAATATTTTCCTAACACAAAAACAGTAAGAACCAGAAATTACAAAATTATCTGTGTCAATTATGGAGATCTACTTTTTAAATAGAAATTTTAAAATATTTTAACTATTAAAACATGCATCATTGTTTCATCCAAGTTAATTTTCTCTGACAACTGTACCAAGTAGAACTTTCAGGAACAGACTAACACTGTAAGATTCATCAAATTAACAAACACTCAGAAATATAACATTGTTAAATACAAGTACTTAACATTAATGTAGGCAGGGAGCACTTTTTAAACCTTAAAAAGTCCAGGTTGTACTTGAATACTTAGTACAGAGGTATTGCATAAGGGCCTACTGGTGATGGAAAATATGTGAACTTTTGAAAAGAGACAATTTTTCAAGCTTGTTTTACATCAAGTTATCATGAGATTGTTCACATTTAGCACAAAGAATCAGCTTCCAGTAAAGACTGTAAAAAGATATTTCACATTTTTGATCTAACATTCCTTACACAAAATATTTAGTGTTCAGGAAAGGGGACAGCCTTCTTGACACATTTTAAAAATCATCTCCGGTTCTTACTCCAAATTTTCAATCTATCATATTGAGATATTTGAAATGCCAAAAGCCTTGACTGGATTTGATAATAAATTAGTTAGTTGTTGGGAAGTAACATGTCTAAAAAATAACAAGATTAATGTTTTTGAAATAACAGAACTTATATTTACAAATGAATAGTTACTTTAATAGACTACAAGCTTTTTCCAATATGCCACTGCAGAGATTCTGAGGAGACAGTTTCCACTTTAGACCAGTTTGATGGGTCCCAGGAGAAAGTCAGACTTACTCCTTTGTAACTATTTTCCCCCTAGACCATATTATCCAATTTAATCACCCAGCTGACCTTTGAACATTTCTAACAGACAAATGTAACCTCAAAGGTCAATAAACGCCCTGTCATATATTCAAAAGAACATGGCAGAATGTGAAGTTACCACAAGGCAACTGCATTGAGGGAAAATACTCTGTATACACTCTCTGGTATTTTTGCTTAAAAAAAATACAAATGTTTAAAGATGTTACTTTACAAAAAGGATAACTAATTAAAATACATTCTTTAAATGTTTTGTTTTTTCCTATGGAAAAATATCTGTGCGTGCTAATCTTAGGATGGCCCTATAAATAGAACTATAAACTTGGTTAAATTCATGCATGTTCCATCGCATAAACCAAATCAATAGAGAATACATTTCAGACATACAAACACAATTTTTACATGGAAAAAAGAAGACTGATAACTAACATATACCTAAAAGGAATACAAATCTCCCACATCAATTTTTTTAAAAACATATAAAAATCATTATTTCTAGTTCAAAAAAAAGGTATCCAAGAACTACAAAAGATGTACTTACAATACACTGAATTTAACATAGCGCTTATTCAACTTTAAAACTCCATATTCTTAATCTTTAATAAATCAGAAAAAGTTTTGAGTTAACAAGGACCACAGAGCAATCTTTGGGGAAATTAGCCAGGAACTAAATTTATCCTTACAATCAACGTTCAGCAAGGCTAATCCTGGTCACGGATTGTGAATAAGCAGGTCCTGGTAAGAGATGAGAAGGCTGGATTCAAGTAGAAAATAATCTATAATGTTGGCTGAACCAAATTCCATGTTAATTCAATTTCTACCAAAATAGATAACCCAGTGTGTCCTTATAAAGCATTTGGAAAATCAGGCCATAACTTTTTTTAGAAGGACAAAAAGATATGGTAGAAAGATTTCCACATAAGATATTTACCCTGAACTTCTACTTAAGAGTTTTACCTTGAATCTTTCCTTTGTTAGGAAATGAAGCTAAGGAAATTAATTTGAACATGGATGTGATTATGAGACTAATTAAAGAATCAGAATATTAAAATACTTGTTTTAGATCTTGTTCAAAATAATTGCCTTAAAAAAAAATCTTTCATATCTAACAAGAACACTAGTAATAACTTATTTCCCAAATCAAACATGTTTTAGTTTACCCCAGAAACAGACTCTGAGACAGGATTCAAAGACAAGAATCTCATTTGGGAGGTAATGTCAGAAAACATTGTTAAAGGAATGAGAAGTGAGACAGAGAAGAAGAGGAAGAAAATAAAGAATGCATATTTAACAGTCTCCTGTTGTGGGCAATGAGGTCCAGCCCCACTGGAAACTCTAGGAAACAACATGAAACACGCCTCAAAGTATTACCAGAAGGGCAAGGAAGCTGGAATAATTATTCTCCGATTCCCATCTATCACTGGCTGAGGGATGCTCCCAGAAGATTATCTTCCTAGCACTTCCAGTCTGCCCTGTGTGCAGGTGAGAAAATCCAAGGCAGAGTCGCAGGTGCTTGCAGGACACGTTAATGCATGAACTGGAATGGTGAGAGTGTCTGCTGCAAAGTCTCACCATCAGAAATCACAAAACTTAAATTCATTTTTTGTCACAGTCGCATTACAAAGAAGAAGTGCATTTTTAACGATGCAAGCAATAGCACAGAATTTTGAGGTCTAAAAGTAAACCTCCCAGCAAAGAGAACAGAAGTCTGCAGTTATTAGGAGTATTTTAATCCACCAAAAAAAATCTATTTTTGCCTGAATTAATCAAAGTAGATGTTTACATGAATCATTCCCATTTTCACTAAAGTTGCACAAACCCATTACTATTTGAATTCAATATGATATCTCAAAGAGCCAGCACCAAAAACAAAACATAGAATAATAATATGGTATAGCATTTGTAACACACAAGACTAAAAATTAGAAGAGCTGAATTCTTGCTAGCTCTTCATACTAACTAGCCATGCAAACTTATATAAGTCATGTTATTTGTATGGGCCTCGGAGTCTCTATCAGTAAAAATACAGTAACGTCTGGCCTACTTATTGTTGAGACTAAGAGAAAAGAAAAAGGTGTGAAACATATTTTTTTAAATTACAATATGTTAAAAGTACAATATATTAAATAATAAGGTATTTTTATTATCATCATAAAAAGTCAAAGGTGGAAAGGCCCTTAGGAGTCATACTATTCACTTCTAACACACATTAATAAAGAGATAAACTCTGCTCTAGGAAAGACCAATGATTTGTTCCAGCAAATCAGTAGCAACTCACTGGCAAAGCTGAAAATGGATTCCAGTGCAAAGCTTCTAGCACCTCAAAACATCTTTTTACTTGAGAGTTGGCTAGACATGTCATTGGACAAACAGCTAAAACACAGTTTAATTAGCTGTTTTAAAAACTCTGTAACACTTTTAAATAACAGTAAACACCATAGGATATTATAAAATATAAGCTAAGAATCATGGGCCAATGGTTTCAAATTTACCAGATCACTTATATTATCATTCATTTGGCATTACATAGAGTCTAGGAATATTAAATTCTACCATCTTTTAAAATTAATAAGGAAGCTGGTTTCCACAATCAAAAACTGAACATGGAAAAAGCCAATTAAAAATTGCTTCCAGTTAAAAGGTTTGTTTTCCTGTCCTTTAGAAAACACTTCATATAAAGATTGCCTTTTGTTCTCCTTGCTTTAAAATTCAATTCATCAAAGTTGAACCAATACCAACTGAAGTCTCTTATGTGCTAGATTTAAATGGGTAAATTTTAAATGGAAAAAAAAACTTCTTAGAAAAGAATTTCCATTTATAAAATTGTTAAGGTAAAAATATTTTATTAAATCTAGTTCAACAGTCTAGGTATTTAATTTTAAAACTCACAAAACTCAGTCTTGTCATTTATATGATGTCATTCACATGTCATTCTAATTTTCTTAGTTTTCATCTTGCTTTAATATTTTTTACTTAAATGTATATAATATCACATTCAGTAAGTAATTCAGAGAATACTGTGGTCACAAAAATTAAAATATTTTCCAAAGTTTACATTGGCAGACTTAAAGACCAGAACTAAGGTCTTACTCATAGCTGAATACACTTGGCCTTGAATAAGTTAATAACATTCTCTTTGGTTTCCTTATTAGGCTGATAGGAAAAAAATAGGACTGTATCTAGTAAAATTACAAACCTCACTTTATACAGTATGAAATATACATTTCAATATAGTGTACAATTTAAAAACCAATTGCATTATATGGCTTTCAAAATTAGGAGAACTGGCTTTAAATTTTTTCCATTATTTTTCTAGGGTGATGGCCAAAACCTTGCATTAGAATTAAATACAAACACTGTAAATGTGATAAGCCCTGGGTACAAACCACTCTGTGACCACTGGAGAACCCTCGAACAAATGACAAATGTAAAACTCTACGGTTCTTCACAGAGGACCCAAAAAACAGAACATGTCAATTAACTTAGGATAGGCAAACAAACTCCATACACAACAATTACGTTACAAAGGCAGAAGTTCCAGTTACCAGCATTACTTTTACCAAATGTATATAGCATGGTCAATGTAATACTGTGACATGCCACTCGGTCATATTTACAGCATAGGAAAAGAGGAAAAGCGCAGAGAAAACTTATCTGCCAGCTGCTCTTGGTTCCCCTCCCAATATTTTGACATTAAAATAATATAATATAAAAAGAGCAAGCTCCCTCAATACCCTTTTCTGATACTGATATAGCTCTGTTTTAGATTTAGGAAAGCTAAGTCACTTTCACTAACAATTAAGTAACAATCATCAATTTATAATCTCTGTTGAAAGTTAGTGTTAAATGATCAAAATCAGTTTTTATTTAAAAATGATTTCCCTTAACAGTTTTATACAAATGAAATAAGTTCCATTTTATTTATACTAATTCCATTAGCTTTTTTTCAGCTTGGTGATCCATAATTTCAGGTCTACACAGGTAATATACCCCAGTGGTGGTGCTGATGCTGATAGTATAGGGCTCCTACTTTGAGAACCACTGATCTAGCTTTTGTGCGAATACTTCCAATGATTTTATGAGGACAGAGCTGATTTTCATGTAGAAATTCTCATACACATAATTCTCCTTAAATGTGGAACCAGAAACTTCCATTTCTTATAATTAATTTTTCCACCTAGAACAAGACAGAACAATTCTATTCCTTCTTACACATGGCAGTCACTCAAATATCTGAAGAAAACTCCCTCTCTTTAAACTTATTTTCTCCAAAATAAGTATCACCAATTTCTTTGCATCCCACTCAAGACTTTCAACATTCAGTCTGCCTCCTTATGAACACTATACTTCACAATGTCATTTTTGGTATGTGGCGCTTACAATTTTCAGTCTGCCTCCTTATGAACACTATACTTCACAATGTCACTTTTGATATGTGGCACTTACAATTTAACACAATAATATAAAAGTTTTAGTCTGAATATCAGAGTACATGTGGTTTACTACATCTCCTTATCAATAATAATTTTATAACTACATTAGATCTTTCAGCAACTGTATCACAGCACTTTCCAACTGCCAGTCTGTGGACTGATACTACTCCTTGATGAAATTTTCAGTGATACAGAGTAGATGAGAAAAGAACAGGTGGAGCAATTTTTCCATCAACTTAAAGTCATTCAACTTAAATAACTCTCTTTTATCCTAAGTTTATGTCCTTCCTAAATATGGGAGGAATTTGAGGGGGTCTTAAACAAAGTGATGGTGATGGAAGATGGTAGTTATTTTTCCAACAGTCTTTCTTTATATGGCAAAATAAAGTCACATTTCACAATTTCTCTTATCTGTTCCACCCTCTACTATCATCTAGGTAGCCAAGTGCTTAAGAATAATTTATATAATCTGCAACCACCAATCACAACCTCCACTCATCACTCTTTTGATTAACTATGGCAGCAAAGCAAAACTCTAATGGGCTCTAGCAAATAAAAGGGCTTCAAAGTGCTTTTTTCCCTAATAGTTTCTAGTTTCCCATACCCACTTCCCACTTACCTTTATAATCCTAAATAACATTCAAACCCAGCCAGCCAGACTACATCAAATTAAGAGAGGGCTGGAATGACAGAAACTCACAACCATTTGTTGCAGTTTAAATTACTAGCCAGTAATTTGAACTACAAGTGAACTATACCATCTAGGACAGCAAACTACAGCCTATGGACCAAATCCAGCTCACCATCTTTTTGTGTAAATAAAGTGTGAGTGAAGCACAGCCACAATGACTCATTTACACATTGTCTATGGCTGCATTTGTGTTACAATGGCAAAAGTGAATAGCGGTGGAGCGACTAGATGGCCTGAAAAACCTAAAATATTTATTATGTGGCCCTTCACACAAAACATTTACCAACCTCTAATCTACGATAATGAACTATTTGCTACCAAAGAAAAATTTGAGATCTGCAATAATAACCATTAACTAACTCAGGACACCTACTATCTCCATTGGAATATCTAAACACTGGAATCTGAATAATCCTTTATCCCTACTCTGTATAAAAGATTTGTTGCCCACCCAAGACAGAGAGCATTTACTTACCTGCTCACTGAGCTAATCTTTAACATACATTTCTCAAGGACTCATTACCCGAATAATGAAGAATCCATGAATATACTGCTCTGTGCAATCTAAGGTTTAAAAAAAAGTTGCTGCTAATAACTCAAAAGTATATCAAAAAAAAGAAACTGTATAGAACTACATAAAATTTCCTTTACATTTTATATTTCAAATAAAAATACTTTTAAAGGCACTTAAAGCAGGAAAGCTTAAGTTCAACAATTTAGGTACTATTAACTGCATTAAGTAATGCAAATTAATTTCCCTTTTGTATTAAAAAAAGGACTTTCGTTTTCATGTATGTAGAGTTGAAATCAAAAGATAATACTTCTAATCCAATTCAACCATGTAGTTTTTTAAACATAAATGACATTAGAATCTCTAAAGAGCAAAATCACAAGATCAAAGTACTTTGAAACCGGAAAGTGCTTAAAAGATCACCTCTACATTTTACAGTTAAAGTTTTGATACAACATGAAATATTTATGGTGAGACAAATAATTAGTGGCAGAGGCAGATCCAGAACCCAACACTTAACTATCAGTTTGGAACTCTTTCTACTTTATGACTAAGAAAGATAGCTCATATTCCAGGATAAAGTAAAGTGATGTTGAAGTACTTTGGAGATTTAAATGTACAGTAAACATACTCAGAGGGCTATAGCCCACTCAACCTACCAACCCTCTTGTGTTTTTTATTAATCAATTAACTATAAAATTACAGAAGGGAAAAAAATAATTCATTATAAAGCCACTCTTAATAGAATGATCAAAAGAACAACCAATTATTTGCTTAACAAATTGTCAACGATTAGAAAAAATAATAGTGGAAAAGCGGCAGTATGATGAGTACTCATAAACTGCTAATTTGGTACAATCTTTCTGAAGGATAACTTGGTCATATTTTAAAGAGCTTAAAAAGTTCTCACCATCTAAACCAATTATCCCATTCCCATGAATATATCCTAAAGAACTAGTCTAATATAGAATTCAAATTTCACATACAAAGATGTCCATCCCACTATTATTTATAGTTGTCAAACATTAGAAACAATCTAATATCCAAAGAGAGAACTGGTTAAATCATGTTGTATTCATACAATAGAATAGTAGGCAGCCATTTCTAAAAATCACATTTTCAAAGACATGGGGAAGTACTTATGATGGTCAGTTATAAAAAGTAGGATATACAACTATATGATCAGCATAATCTCAATTTTGTTATTACGCACACACACAAACACATATACACACTCATACATATAAATAGCATAGACAAAGACCGAAAGGAAATACAAAAAATATTAACAGTGTATATCTCTGAATAGTGAGATTGCAGGTAATTTTTTTTCTCTTCTTTATAGCTATCAGCATTTTCTAAATTTTCTGTAATAATCATGTAATTAGTTTTATACCCAGAAAACATTAAAAATGTACTCTGTAGTCAATTTTGAAATTTTTATAGTCTCTATAATAAATAAGGAATAAATATTTACAGTACTCAAAAGTATATCTGAATGATGGGAAATAAATCACTAATATGTAAGAATATAATTTCCACATATGGATTGGTGGGTAATTTTGAATCCAAAAGATTACAGTATTTTATCTCAGTTCTTGAGTATAGAAAGTTGGTATTTAGTAAGAAATGCAAATCTTTAAGTAAAATTGGTGCAAGGCATCTAAAAATTGTGCTATTCTGGCATAACACTGAAGATATAAATGCTCTCCAATGTAATAATACCCACTGTTATATTAAAATAGGTATAATCTAGTACATACATGATGGCCCATATTAACTAATTGAATTAACTTTTTTTTTTTTTGCCAAAGTGACTACGATTGGTCTATGCTAAAGGAAGAAATACAACACCATACCATTATTTTAGTTGGAAGAGCCGCACCAAAAATCATGACAAAAAAAATTGTAGAACTGTAAGAAAATCCAGTGGTTTTTTGTTACTGTTAATGACTTCTTGCTAAAAATTCAAGTAAGAGAGTCAAATTGCTTGAAGCACTAAAAAAGCATAGCAGCAGTGTATGGTCTGCAATGATTTGAAAACCACTAAGAACATTCTTCAGTATTTCCTCATTTGCAGACTACTGCCTATCAAGCACTATCTCTGAATTACAGGACTACACCTATGTTCTTTACCAATCTTGAATTTATATTGCGTTATAATACAGTAATGACACAAAGTGATGTCACACATAAAAAGGCAAACTGTATGTAATTTTAAAAGCTAACTTTAAAATATGATTCTAATATCTGTGATAAAAAAATCACATAAATATGTAAAATATAAAAATACATCCTAACATATTTTTACATAAGAGCTAAAGTTTACCACTTTTAACATAAAAATTCTGAAATGGAATTAATAAAAAACAATTTTCATATGTACCACAGAGCAATAAGTTTAAATCAGACTATTTTGAGTTGTGTAGCCCTTTATTAGCAACTAAAATAGAAGGTATCTGTTGTACAACACGGGTAGTAATTGACTATAACTGGAGATTTTTATATTCTAATACAGATCATTTATAAATGCAATTTCTTTATTAAAAAGCTTCCACCCTTTTCGTTTGTTTGTGTACAATTTGCAAAACTATTCTGAAAGCGGAGTATATGTGCACAAGTCTGCAAAGAGTGCAAATTTAGGATATGGTAAATGCTTTACAAGTTAACTTTCAAAAAACTGACTGCCACAACTGTGCCTTTACATTGCCTTTTTTTTTTTTTGATCAAAATATTTTGATGCCAGCCTTCCTTCCACTGCTCTAAACTATAAAGCATTTTTTTAATGAGTTGAAATTAAGGAAGGACTACACCTACTAGAAAAGAAGAGAAGAAAGTTCCATTAGTTTGAGGTTTCAGAATCCCCCCAAACCAGGACCAGTATCTTGGTAAGGGTTAGGCTGGGACCCTGGACAGAGTATGAGTATGTGCAGGTGGCATCCCTGAGGATTCAGAGCTTCAGTGAACCGTGAGTGCTCCAGCTGCATAACTCACTGAACTGTCTTGCCAGTTTCGACACTGGCTTGACTGGGCATAATTCAAAAAGGAAAAGCTCATATTCATTCCATTCTTCTGCAGCTCTGTGATAGCCTAGAAAAAGAAAAATTTGGTTATGACAGACATCACACAAAAAAGTGAGCACTCTTTGAATGTGCTGGTAGCTTAACTTTGAAGCCTAGATCTCTCTCTCACTCTTAGTTTCTTGAATTTCTCGTCACCCCATATTAAATAGGAAAAAGAAAGAACTCCTTATTTCATTCTCTCAAAGAACTTCTCCTAATCTAGCTTCTTGATAAATATCAGTCATCTTCCACTCTACCTCTCCTTGTATTTAATAAGGCACTTTAAAAAATAAATAAATAAAAAATTTTAAAAATCACAGTATCTTTCTTTCTATTCTCTAAACCAAACCTTGGCCACTTTCGTCTTGAAATGTTGGAGTCTTTTCTTTGTCTGAAATTTTAAATGTATATAAATTGACTACCAAATCTAAGAGGTATACCAGGGTTTTTACTTTAATTGTGAATTGGCTCATCATTTATTTTACTAAAGTTTTATTTGACCCAATTCAAACTTTGGTAAATTAGTATAGCTTATTCTAGTTTAAATTTCATAAATCAATTTAAGCCCTTAACAGGCTTTTCTCCCAGTCAATCAACACTGCTTAAGAGAAGACCTTTCCTAAAAATCCACAATGTACTATTTTTCAAATCACAGTAATACTAGACCTTTTGGTTCCTACCCTAGACTATTCTAGACTACATTACCAACTCCAGTATTTCTCTGCCTCTCCAAACAATGAGCCCATTATTACTTCCTCTAACCATTCCTGAGTGTACACTGTCTTCTTTTTGAGTCTCTCATTTTCTTTCAATTTCAGTTTTATTAGGAAAAAAATTAATGTTATTATCTCTTTAGAAAATCCAGCTAACCAAAACTTCTGCCTCTTTACCAGTCTTTAAATGAAATATTGTTTTTGTTATAAGCAGAAAAACATATACATGTCATCTGCCTTGCTTTATTAAATTATGAATATCTAAAACTCAAGAGCAGAATCTTCCATTTATTTTTTATAAAGTCAAGAACACTAAATAAAACCAAAAAATTAGTAAGACCATATTTCTTGAGACGTTACTTTGGTTTATATTTGTAAAGAGCATATCGGAATTGGCTCAGAGTCAAGAGAAAAAAATGGGTTTCTCTTCTAAATAACTTTCTGTATTTAAAAGAAAGTATTGACCTGTCATACAGTGATGTATAATTTTATTTAAGTAACCAAAACAATGGAAATTTAAATTATCTTAAAGGAACTAGAAAGAAAATTGACTATATATCTAAAATCAAAGCTAATAAGGTATGACAGATGATAACAATTAAGACATTTTGAAACATAATAGGATCAAATTTTAAAAAATCAAGGCTTCCTAAGGATACTCACATTTAATAACACCCCAATGGGATGTCTTCCACATATAGTATTATGGTATTTCTTCAAGTAATTGCTAAAAGATACAGGGTCTAATTGTTCTATAATACTCATACCCTAAAAAAAAAGAAGAAGAGAAAAAAAAGAATGAAAGAAAAAGAAAATAAGACAATTTATTATTTCCTAATTATATTTTAAAACTGTTACTTAGAGCTAACAATCATAATTTTTCAATTAAGGAGAAGTAAAGAAAATACATTAAACATTAAACTCTGTGAAATATCAAATTCATTCATCCAAGATAATCTCATTATAGTCAACTCTCAATAATACACATACTTTATTAAGTATGTATATTAAACATACTGAAACGTTTAATCTCCAGTTTCCTCTGACCTCCTGGTATGTTTCTACACCACCTTCCCCAGTTGTCACTCAGCTCACAAATCCTCAAACATTTCATGATTTTATGTTTTTCATATATAATATTTACACAAGTAAACATGTTGTGAAAATTTTCACACAAAATCTAAAATTAAATTTGATATATGGCTGTTTTTCCAATGTCCATTATACTTCTCATACCACTGGTATAAATAATCAAGAGCTGATTATAATTTATCTTTTTCCATAACATATACTTAAACATCAACAGTGTGTAAGGCATTTTGAATTATCAGTATTTAGGTATGTGATAAAAAGAGTCCACGAACTAAGAAAATAGTTAATGTATTTTAATCAATTTAAAGCTCATAAAAGACTGATAAAAGCTTAAGCAAAATGGGTCTTTAAAAATAAGTGGAAAAAATAAAAGTTCTTTATCTCTTAAACTAGAATGCTTTGCTTTCAAGATTTTAATTGAGAATCAAAATTTTTAGACTACTATTGAAACAATAACTATCATTTGGACACTTGTTTATACTTAATTCTGTATTCTGCAAATGCATTCAAAATAATGTGCTCAAAATACATCAATACAGAGCAACTTTAACTCATCTGAATCAAGCAAATAAATCAATGATTCTAACTCATCCATTCACCAACTACCTTACCTTGTTTTCTTATTCAGGTGAAATACTTTACATTTGTGTTTAATAAACTGGCTTAATATCCTCTGGGAAAAATGTAAATGGTGGTTTAACTCAGGAATTAACTGATACATTTTTGTGTTTTTTTAATTATATTTCAACATGTTTTAACAAGCACAGTGTAAAATCACCTAGAGTAATCAGATGAACACTCAACTGAAAAATGATAGCCATCAGTAGGTAACACAGTACAAATATTGCAATGGCGGTATGTAAATCAAATTTTAATTTTATAAAGAATCTTTCTTCAGAATATCCAAGTCTTTCATAAACATTATCATATTTTTCTACAAATATATCTGAAAGATAAGCGTATGTGTGTATAGTCAACTTTCAATTGCTTCCACATCAATTAGCCACTCTCAGATTTATCCACAACCAGTGTTTAAGGCTAAGTTGGTTTTCCCCTGTCAACTAGGAGGCTTACAGGTCACCATTCTCCACTGACATTTGGTGCAAACCGAGTGAAATATGAACTAATTTAAAAGTTAAACCTAAGATAAACAATTAGTATTATAATTCTGGTACGTAGAAAATCACTCATATTTCTAAACCAAGTAGTAATGCAGAGATGGGGTTACAAATCTCTTCCATAAATATGCATAATCAAGGTAGAACTCCCTAAAGATGAAGAAACTAAGGCATAAAAAAGGTTAAAAGCTTGTCTCAAATTTCTAATCCTAGGCTATTGGATTTCTAATCCTAGGCTTCTCATTGACTTACTCTGCTTCATATAGAATAACAAGAGACATACCAACAATTCTTTAATACTCTCACATAGGTACAATTGGTATACATATTATAAAAGAACTTTCAATGCTCCTGGGTGAAGTCTAGGACAGCTTACCTTAAATAGAATTCCACTTGTTAATAAATCATGTAACACTGAAGTTCAAATGTATATTTTAATACTAAAATCTCAAAGCACATTGTGAACAAACATCACATTTATATATATTAACATGAGTAATTCAAAGAGAAGAGAACTAATGATCACATTTGTAGAAGAGAAAGAATTAAAAGTAACTGGCCAAGAAATTTCACACAGAAAATATAGAATTATAAATGTAGAGAAGTGTAAATAAATAAAGTGTTAAAAATGAAGATATAATGGTTAAATTACAACACAGAAAGTAAAAAATTCAGGTGATGGAAGTTAAGGTATTACATTTAAAATTTTAATTTCCTGAAGTGTGCTATGTACCTACCAGGGCAAGAATCAATTCCATTATACTCAATTCTCTGACAAATATGACAGTTAAGAGGTATGCCTTTTTGGGACTTCCCTGGTGGTGCAGTGGTTAAGAATCCGCCTGCTAATGCAGGGGACACAGGTTCGAGCCCTGGTCCGGGAAGATCCCACATGCCGCGGAGCAACTAAGCCCGTGTGCCACAACTACTGAGCCTGCACTCTAGAGCCCGCGAGCCACAACTACTGAGCCCACGTGCCACAACTACTGAAGCCCACGCACCTAAAGCCCATGCTCCTCAACAAGAGAAACCACTGCAATGAGAAGCCCGCGCACCGCAACAAAGACCCAATGCAGCCAAAAGTAAAAAAAAAAATTTATATAAAAAAAAAGAGATGCCTTTTTATAAAGGAGGGATAGAGAGAAAAATTAAGGCACTTCTCATGAGTGAACCTCTCCAAGTGGAAAATTCATGAAGTTTGCAAACAACAGCAAAAATGATTAGTAAAACTGCAAACTGGGACACCCATTAACTAACACAGAACACTGACAAGCGCTTTTGTATATATTTATGTTTTGATGCAAACAATTTTGAAATTACTATTACCAAAATTCCAAGAAGATAAAAATGCTAGTTTGATACTACTGCACAAATTCCAAAAAGATGAAAAACAAAAATGCTTCCCAAATACACCTAAAGAACTTTTTGATTTCTTAACATACTGGAAGATATGATCAGTAAATCTAAAGTCCAGGTGATAGAAAGCTTGCCTAGGGCCTGGTATATTGAGAGTTTGTTCATATGAACTTAATCTAATATGAAGCAGTGAAGTGGGTCACTACCCATTCAGCTCTAAGATACAAACAGACATTATAAACACCAAGAGCCTATCCATCACAGTACGGGTTTCTGAGGAATTTTAACAGTTTCAGCAAGAAATTCTCAGACTGAAAGCTAACTCCCTACCTTGAGGGGAAGAAGGGCGGAGGGAATCTATCATTGTGCTGACTCTCTCCAAGTAATGAGTGAAAGCTTGTATTGTCAAATCCTAAATGGTAATCCCAAACCTAATAGGCAGTTTTAACTGCCTATTTAACAGAGCTGCAAATTCAAGACTCGATAACAAAGGTCTTCCCTTTTTAAAAGTTTATCTATATATAACGAATTATTTAATTTAAATTTTATTTAATTTTAAATACTATCACCTAGATGTAATCTAAAGTAACACACACAAAAGAGTAGCAAAACATTTTTAGAAGTCTTTGAGAAATAAGAACTAGAATCATGTCTATCAATTATTAACAGATAATTAAAACCATATTATCAAATCATTAGGACTGTGGCCTTATTTTTTAAAATAAGGATACACATTTATGTTGAAGAGATGGGTACACATTTAGGAAGATGAGGTAGGAAAAGGAAATATTCTAGTTTCTTTAAGAGGTATCAAGATAAAATCTTCATTAGAAAGAAATTCTATGGAAAAAAGAAATCACCCTAAATATAGCAGCGCTAAGAACCAGTGTACTAATAAATAGCTACCTTAAAGATGATGCTGTAAAACCGACTAAAGACTACTAAAGAAACTAAACTACTGGCCTAAGTTCAAGAGAAAGAAGTACGAGTGGACAAACATGAACAATTTCACTTTCAGAAGAGTAAAAGGAAGAAAAGAAGTTGAAGTTCAAAGTAAACAAAGTGACTACTAGTAAATTTGGAAGGAAAAGAAGTTACAAAGCTGACTACAATGACATTTTCAGATTCTCTCTGCCAAATCATAAATAGTATGCCAATAGCCATAAGGAAACACTGGTCTATATCAAAAGTAGTACGGAAAAAATAACCTGTGGTCATGTAATATATATAAAATATGTATAAATGTGGCTAATGTTTCCAGTATGTGATCTAAAAGGTTCACAAAAATCAACATCTTAAAATATGTTCTGCTTTGGTCACTATAATTACTGAAATTGCAAAGTACTAATTTCCAAAAAACATGGTCAGTAGTCAGTAATATTCTAAGACTTTCAGAATCTATATCTCTTATAACTAGTTATTTTCTCCCAAATACAACATTTGGAAGATTGTTTGTTTTCCAATTCATTCTTCCTTCCTTATGCGTTTTCTTCACATAATTAACTTCCAAGATATTCAAATGCTGGACATAAAATTTTTGCCAAAAAAAAAAAAAAAGAATTAGCAGTTTTTCTTTTGGAAACTAAAAACTTTCAATTATTTTCTAGCATTTTAATAACTATATTTAATAAGACTTTTCTGATAACAAAAAAGGGACCAAAACTTAATTAACATAATAATATTTAAAAATTAAATCTAAAATTTTATACTTAAAAATAATCTTTTCACTCTATCAAACTTTCCAAACGTATAATTACAATTCAGAATTGCTAACATTTTTGCAATACTTGTACAGAGAAGCATCCTACTATATTTTGCTCTGAAAAGATTGTATATAGCCAACTAACATATTAATTCTGAAATGAAAGAAATTATTTACAACATAAAATGACACTTGTGAAAAGCAATATACAGTGGGATATTCACCATTTGGTTATATAAACCAATTAAGAAAACACATTGTATAAGAGTCTGCCTAATAGTGAGTGTACATATACTCATACATGTATAAAACCATATATACATGAGTATATGTACAGACCTAACCATGCTTATTATTTTAATCCATTTATTCTAACTCCCAGAATGGACTTATAACTTGAATTAATAGCATGCTAATAAAAGAACAGACCATTTTAGACCCCTTTAAAAATTCTATATATTATAAAAAAATTCTATATATAAATAGAAATGTTTCAATAAACGGACCACAAAAATCAAGTTCAAGTCAAATGTTACATCAAATACTAAATTCAAGCATATTAATATGAAGCAAATACTCAATAATTCACTGATTTACAAATTTGCAAAATTAAATGTTGCCTGATTAAAGTTTACAAATGATTTAAAGAGCTGAGTAGAAAACAAAGGGAAAGAAGATGAATAGGAAATTTTCTTCTACTTCAACAGATCAGGGGCCATAATAGGCTAGCTCAAACTCACCTACGAAGCTATTCTGGAATAAAGTTGTTGGGACTCTCTCCATATTACTGAAAGTGGATATCCAGGGGTGGGTATGGGCAGGTCTATTTTGAAAAAGTTCCACAAGTGATTTCAGTTGTAAAGATGGGGTTGAGGATTACTATAGTAGACAACCTTATCTCTGCCCTGGCTTTGATTACCATCTACATGTTGAGAATGCCCAAACTTACTCCAGACCTCTTCTCTGAGCTCCAAACCAATATAGTCAATCCATTAGCAAAGCCCTGTTGAATACAAGAACTCAAATCTATGAACTTCTTTCTATCTCCACTACTACCACCCCAGTCCAAATTACTATCTTCTCTCCCCTAAACTCCTGCCAATGCCCACTGTTACTATCCCTGACCCTCTTGTAGAATCTATTCTCTACACAACCGCCAGACCGACTTTTAAAATAATTATTTCATTACTACATCATTTCACTTCCCACTGTATTCACATAAATTTCTTACCCTGGACTATAAAGCCCTACATTATCTGATCCCTGCCCACCTCTCTTACCAGAGCTCTAACCCCTATCTACTATATTCCTACAACCCTGACCTTTTTCCCATTCTTCTAACACACTAGCCTCTTTCCCATCATAAAGTTTTTGCAATGGCAGTTCTGTCTAGAATGCTCTTCCCTCTACTTCACTTGGTTTGCTCCTTCTTATTTATATCTCAATTTAATATTCCTTCTCAGGAAGTCCTTCTCCAATCATTCAATCTAAAGCAGCCTAGAATTATATACTGTTTAAAAACCCTTTTAATATTTTCTGCATAGCACACATCACTATTAGAAACTAACTTATATACAATATCCTTAACTTAAAAAAAAAAAATGTATCTCCTCCCGTTAGAATAAAATGTCCGTGAGAACAAGTTGGCTTGTTTACTGCCATATCTCCACCAGTGCCTAGAACTGTAAATGCACTCAAAAATAACTGGTGAGGGCTTCCCTGGTGGCGCAGTGGTTGAGAGTCCGCCTGCCGATGCAGGGGACACGGGTTCGTGCCCCGGTCTGGGAAGATCCCACGTGCCGCGGAGCAGCTGGGCCCGTGAGCCATGGCCGCTGAGCCTGCGCGTCCGGAGCCTGCGCTCTGCAACGGGAGAGGCCACAACAGAAAGAGGCCCGCGTACCGCAAAAAAAAAAAAAAAAAACTGGTGAAAAGAAAATCCAAATGCCTACTTGGTTGACATCTCCACTTGGATGCCTTAAAAGCAATAGCAAATATAACATATCCTAATACAATTTATGATCACCCTACCTCGTAAAAAATCTAGTCCTATCTTCTTGTGCTTCCGACTTAAGAGAACAGAACCAAGACTTAACCAGCAGCATAAGCCAGATATTTAGGAAACATCCTTTTTACTTTTTTAATTTTTATAAATTGTTAAAGGTTACATTCCATTTACAATTATTACAAAATACTGGCTTTACTCCCCATGTTGTATGACACATCCTTGTAGCCTATCTTACACTCAATAGTTTGTACCTCCCACTCCCTCACCTCCATGTTGCCCCTCCCCCCCTCCCCACTGGTAACCACTAGTTTGTTCTCTAAATCTGTGAGTCTGCTTCTTTTTTGTTATATTCACTAGTTTGTTGTAGTTTTTAGAAGGAATTATCCTTGATACTTCCTTCCCCTCCAAGTTCAATTGATCTCCAAGTTCTATCATCAATTTGTCTCTAAAATATACTGGATACATCCACTCTGTCCCTCTCTTCCACCATCACCAACCCATCCACTGTCTAAATTACCATGTCTCACTTGGATTATCAAACTAGTCTACTCATTTCTCCTCTGGCATCCCTCCAACCCATCTGCTGCACTGCAACTATACGATCTATTCACATACAATCTGATTTTATCACTTTCCTATTAGATATCCTTTGAACAGCCTGTTCTAGATTCTCTAGCCTAATTTCTCACTACTCTCCCATCCACTCATCCATTAATTTAACAAATACATATACTGAGTACCACAAACAGGCTGATACAAAATGGACAAAGATCCTGATCTCACGAAGCTTATAATCTAATAGGGCAAGTTTTCATCAACAAATAATAAGTCACACAGTAATAAGTACTAAGAAGAAAAATAAAGCAGGGTAAGGTCACAGAATAACTGTTCACCACAGGGGCATAATGGAAAATTGTGGGCACATTTCTGGGTTGTGCCAATAACTAGAAGATACTGTCAGGGGATTTGGTAGATGGAATCCAGGGATGCTGACTGTCCTGCAATACAGGACAGTCCCACACAGAAAGAACTGTTCTCATCCTATAACACTTTCACATGTCCATGTATGCGAAAAACCTGCTTATAATTATCTACACTCTAACGCCATTTTACATACAAACACAAAGAAGTTTTGCATGATTTTAATATACAATAGATTTCCCAGGAACAAACTATCATACAAAGTGAGGGAAGACTGTACTTTGTTTAGTTTACAGTTTTGCTAAGAAATGTTCACCATTTTGGAAAATCAAGTCACCCACCAACGTAACTTGGTAAACGTAAGACAAATATAAACAACTGTTTGTATGTGGCTGTTATATTAAAGATACTATGTGTAAGCATCTAACTACTTCATTGTCTCTTTTAGTACAGTTGGTGCCTGAGCATTTACATTATTAAATATATATTAATATATTATAAATTACTTTCCTTTTATTTCTTTCTCAGAGTACACTTAGGGTATTCATTTAACTCAATTATGTATATAGGAAGATTATAGTCACCAATTCATTCATTTGAAAAGTATTTGTTGAGCACCTACTTATGTTCCAATTGCTATTCTAAGCACTTGGATACATTAGTGAACAAAACAAATATCCTTATGTAATAAATAAGTAAAATATTCGGTTTCTTAGAAGAAAAAGTGGAACTCGGTAAGGTGGACTGGGAATGCTAAAAGGGTGGAGTGTAAGATGTCAAATTAAATACGGTGGTCAGGGCTTCCCTGGTGGCGTAGTGGTTGAGAGTCCGCCTGACGATTCAGGGGACACGGGTTCGTGCCCCGGTCTGGGAAGATCCCACATGCCGCGGAGCGGCTGGGCCCGTGAGCCATGGCCGCTGAGCCTGTGCATCCGGAGCCTGTGCTCCGCAACAGGAGAGGCCACAACAGTGAGAGGCCCGCGTACAGCAAAAAAAAAAAAATACGGTGGTCAGTAGGCCTCATTGGGAAGGTGAAAACGGAGCAAAGCCATAAAGTAAGTGAGACAGTCCAGTGCAAAGAGGGCAAAAGCCCTAAGCTAGGCACACATATGGCATTATCAAGAAATAGTAAGGAGACCAGTGTTTCCACACTGCCTCATAAATATCTTATATCTCTATATTGTAACAGCTTCTTTCTAAATCTGTTCGATGATTAGACTGTAAGATCCATTAAGTGGGAGATCATGTTTTCTCTTATTAGTATCTTCAATACTTCACATAGTACCAGACACACAGTGGATACTCATTAACCATTTGCTATATGAAGAAAATAAATGATATAGAACCAGAAAGTTTTCTGAGGCAACTAAGAACTAAACCTCAGAAAAATAAGATTAGAATAATAGCCAGAAAAGAATTAACTGACTGAAATGGCAACATAATAAAGCCAAAAAAAAAAACAAAAGTCAGTGAATTAAAATCCAAACAAAATTCCAAAGGTAAAAGCATTAGGCCATAATTGGATTTAAAGTAACAGAATAAATTTAAATATGATAAAATCTCCTAAGTAACTATTTTGTATGATAAAATCTCCTAAGTAACTGCATTCATTCCATTTGACTTTTAATAAAATAATACTACTCAATATAATCTACTTATAGTTTCAGATCCAGATTCCTTAGTAAAATGTTTTATCTACTTTAGACTAAATATTTTTATACTAAAACATATACATAAAGCTTTTCACACACTGGTAAAGTTGACTTTAACTTTAACAGATTACAGACTTAAAGGCTGGTGGAGTTTAAAGACAATTTAGAGACCAAGCCTCTCCAAGTCTCTCATCTTAGAGATGACAAATTGAAGACTAGAAAATTGAAACGATCTATTGAAGGTCAGAGAGAATTAGTGATATATCTGCTAGATTCAACTCCTGGACTAGTTAAGAATACAATAATGCTTTAAAATTCTAATTTAAAACAAATTAAAATTCCATTTAAGAAAAACCCAAATGGCCAAAAAATATAACTAAATAATAAAATAAACTTAGAATTTGCTATGGTTGTTTCTGCTTAACAGTAAGTAATGGAATTAGTATCCCATTGTCCCTAAAACTAAGACATTCCCCAAATAGTATCTAAAAATCTGTATCTAATTATTCAAGGTGTAATTAATCAAATAAAATTAAGATGAAGGAAATTTCTACTAATAGAACAGGGATTATTTTTATAATCAATATCACATGACTACAAAATATATATTGCACATTTAGTTAAAGATAGGGAAAGAATTATTAGCCCATTGTATATTTTAACATATTAAGTCTTGAATCACTAATCTGAAATTAAAGAAAAAATCTTAGAGCAGTAAAACCCCACACCTGAAGGACTTACCATTTTATCTAGATGTTCAATGGATCTATAAATCTCCCCCTGGGATTCATCATAGTAACTGTAACGGAACCTTTGACCTTGAAACAAATATCATGTACAAAATAAAATAGGGAAAAATTAGAAGCTAAAAAGAAAGCAAGCGCTTACCAAATAATTTCAGTTCTCATGGAAGGCAAAGCACAGCTTAAGCCTCTGAGAGAATCATTCCCAAGAGCCCTTGTACATAAAAATAAAAGGCATATTTGGGAAGGTAATAAAGAAATGATATATCACCAGTGTTTCATGATGTTAAAAACTATTTCAAACTGTAAAACCTTAAAGTCACGAGCAATACAAAAGACTATGGAAACAAACAGTTTAAAAGTTAGAAGCATTGTTAAACATATTATATCGGTCTATAATGGAAAGTAAACGCCAAGAATATGATTCAAGAAAATTTGGCTTAAGGAAACTATCTCAATTTAACAAATCAATGAAAGCTTAGCTTTTGTTGTACAAATGCAAAGATTTAATCTCTACTACAGAAAAGAAAGAAAAAAAGTAGGTCAGAGATATATGTGGCTTGTATAATTTTTATAACCTAGATTTTAAAAATTTATCTCATTTTTGCAAAATTTTCTACTTGGAAAAGGATCAATACAAGTGCCTTTAAGTAGGATACACAGAAGTATAAATATAACAAATAGTCCTACTCTGACAATAAAATCTCAACAAAGGTACAAGCACAGGACATTCAATGTTTAGCTATTCTCCAAAGAACAGAGAGGGTAAAATGGAAGAAGTTTAAAAAGAAGGTAGAAAACAAAAGGCTCAGGAAATAAAATTTGCTTCCTACTATAGTCAAAGAAAAGCCAAAAGTTAAACATATTCATAATTAATTACATATTATTATTCAACTGATTATGTTGTATTTCAGATATATCTAAACCTATTTTTCAGCAATGCCTTTATTTCCAAGAACTCATTACTTTTATATTCTTTATTTTTAAAGATTCACCAAAACGCAGTTTTGAAGGTATCAGAGTACACTAATCATACACACACATACTATGCATCTTGTGCTTCAATTTTACAGCGAAGTTCACATATCCAATTATTATCCTCCCATCTGAGGAGGCGGGTTTCTTTGGCTGGATAATTATGATTTTTAAGTTTTCTGTTTATCTCACTAAAAAAATCACCTTATAAATAATGCGACATGTAAAATTATAACACCCTTTTGATGTCCTTTTTTAGAGAAACTACACATCACAGTTCTTAACATTTCATTAACTTGTTGATGCTAATCATCTCTGATGGTCACCTTTCTACAATATACCATATTTCCTTAACTTTCACATATTAACTTTTCACATACATTAACATGCACAGCTACTCAATGTGGCAGTTCTTATTTCCCTGCACCCCCTGCCCAGCGCCACTATTAAATAAATATTTCATCTTAAAATTCATGATATCCTATAATCAAGCAATAGGGTTCTGAGACAATTACCTGCATTCTGAATATAACAACCTTTTCTGGTAAACACTGGAGATTACTGCATGTTGCTATAACTATCAGATTCATTACAGTCCTTGCACTGAAAAAATTCTTAAACAGTGACAATTCTATCACTGAGTACCCCTATATTAAATAATTCATCAGACATTTCTTACAAAATTTAGAGTTAAGTATAGCTTTGTTTTTCTTTAAAGAATATATGTACTTCCTCCTAGCTAACAACAGGAACTATATAATTCACCCTATTTTTCCTATTCGTCAGCTGGCTGCCAGAAGATTCAAAGCCAAATATAATGTCTGTCATAATAACTTAGTGATTCAATTCATTGGTACTAAATTTCTACTTCTGTTTCAAAGTTCTTTTGATGAAGCTGCCCCAAATCTTCTGTGAAATGAATAAACAAAAGAATAATCTTAGACAAGAAAATTCTAACTCACTGTCACTGTAATAAGAGTAATATCCTTGGATGAAATCAAGATGAATATTCTTTGAACCCGAGCTGCTTCAGGTTTATACTAACACATTCTCTTTTTCTTGCTTCTGGTGCTGTCAGTTTTAGTTGTCAATAATCCCTGTGACTGGGACATAATTGTCTTATCTCAAGACTGCTACTCTCAGGTGCAAAGAAAAATGCATGTACTTTGTGACATTTACTATTCGAAAGTCCTTTCTATTTATTTCCAAGTTCAGAGCCGCTGTTTCAAACGCTGAAGTTGGTCAAACCTGCCTTAATCATAAGTCAGAAGTGTAACTATATTTTAAAACTCGGTCTTGTTCATATGGACCATTTTCAATGTAACTTTCACTTAAAAACTACTTCTGAAGTAAGAGAGAAGTACATAGAATGTTTAAAATAAGTTAAAATACTAAATCAACATGTGATTTAATAAGAATGAAAATATACACAGAAAATCAATGAGCAAATGTTTAATATTTTGCTATCTACTTTTTGCTACTCTTTAGTAGCCACCTCCCATTTAGTAGCTGAAGAACTGAGTAGAAATATTTGATAAGTGTTAAAGGATTTATCAGTTAAGAAGCTAAATTTACACCACTAAGCTACTACACTGAAAAAAGTATCCTACTTATGATAGCTCAAATTGTCTTACGATCATTGTTTTTAATTATACAAACATTTCAAAATTACTTTTCAAAATTACTACATTCTGGTCAATATACTTAAAGAAAGCATCTAATTTGAAGTAAATAGTTGCCATCATCCTAGCCTAAATGTATATACATACATATGTATGAATATATGTGTGTGCACATGAGTACACACACATACAAGTTCAGTTAAATACTACTTGGAATTTGAGTTCAAAAGATTTTTTTGTTTCTAATTATTAAAAAAAAAGTTTGTCAAAATTTTATTTAACAAGAAATAAAAAAAGACAATCCTAGTGCAATACACTGATCATAAATGCAATTTTAAGTATTTATTGTTCATTTAAAATATATTATGATTTCATGTACCTCATGAGTTTTGTTTTACAATATTTCTAACATTCAGTTAAGTTTATGCATCTAAACTGAACAAATATAGTTGCCTATGTGCCTGGAGAACTGGACTTGTGAACTTTTATATTAAGTATGAATAAAGCATATCACATAGTAAGAGAAAATTACTTACCTGAAACTTATCCTTTCAGAAGGTACACTGGGAAAATGGATTCTTTGAGCCCCTGTTTCAACTCCAAGTATGAGCTTTCTAGCTTTAAGAGCCATTGACACTGCCCCTAGGGGCAGCACAAGCTTTGGAACTCCCCTAGTGAGTATGTCAGTAGTTTCTTCAGGTGCCTTCCCTCAGTTCTTTTCAAATTCAAAAGATGAGAGGAAAAATAACCCAAGAAAAAAATCCTGTAAAGCAGAAACCTTACTCTTTGAGGGAAGGAGGGTAGCTCATTTGTGAATCCATTCCAGAGCACGCTTTCTGAGAAAAAGAAATACAGGTAAGTAATTTTCCCATCTCCAAAGGTGACTGGTGATTAATGAGTGGATTCACAGAGTGTGGAGAATAAGCTCCAGGGATGTCTGTTTAACACACAACAATCAACTAATGAGGACAAACATAACAATGAATGGTACAAGAACCAACACTACGTTTGAATTACCTCAAAACAAAAACTAAAAAAAATATTAAATACCTCAACATTAAGCTATACACTAGATTGCAGAAACAAACATGAGCTTGGAAAGTTGTTCAATAAAGCCCCCAAAAGATCAGTCAGTAAGACAGACTACCAGACTTATGTCCAGTAAAAACTGTACTGTTATACATTTACTTAATCACTTTATGTTTATATGTTAAAACGTTTTCAAATATTTGAGTTAAACCTCACAACAACCTGTGAGATAGACTATTAAACCACAGTACACTAAGGATCTAAACTGGGGACACTCATAATTGACGTCACTACCAAAGAAAAAATGTACTTCACAAAGAAAATATTATCTAAGTATCTCAAATAAGGTAATCATTTTCATAAGCAAAATACTATAGTCCTTTCATTCTGAAGTCTTAGTTATAATGTAAAATTATTGGCTTTATCTCAAACTTGTAAAAGATTAAAACCCTAAATATGTGAAATCAGTATGTACCAGTATTTGAGAAGACAAATGTGAAAGCCTGAATAAGATATATTTCAGGAATTAGCTAGCTTACACTCAAACCAATTTAAATATTTAGAAAATAGTAATACCCTCAGACCCAAGAGACTAACAACAGAAAGGAAGAAGAGTATGCATGAATAATCACGTGTTAATATATATTAAACTAGAATTCTGAATAAAGATATAAATTTCATAAACATTGAAGGAGAATGCCAATTTTAATAAGTGGCACATATTTATAAAAAAGAAATTACGTAAACCTAGACAAATATAAGTTTATAGATAAAAATCCAAAACTGCTGAAGTGACTGTAGTGTAAACTCTATTCATATTTTAACAAAATAATATAATTTATCATTAACATCTACCAAATAAATTTACTGAAACTGATTTGAACTTAAAACTACCATTTAGAAAGAAAATTAAATAGAAGCATGAACCCACTTTTAAAGAATCAATTTCTGTTAGGTCCAGTTTCATTCAGAAACTTCTTAGAAGTTAACTGAAAGTTATGTTAATGAAAGTTGTCAGTAATCTAAATTTGGAAGTATAAAGTTCAGGGTGATGAGGAAAACACAAATATTAACAGTACATACAGAAAAGAGCAAAAATGAAACTCAGGAAAATAGAATAAAAATTCTACTAACTAGAAAAACTAAAATAGGCCCAGACAAAATCCTCTTACACGGAGCCATCCTCTAGGATGTGGAACTTGGTAAGTACACAAAGTATGGGGACAATATTACTTCACCATGGTAAAAGTCAAATACTAGCAGCAAGTGTATCCCACTCTTCCTGGTAGTAGTAGGAAAGGTGAAAAGAGGTGGGATCATTAAAACATTACCAGGGAAACATCATCCTATTGGACTCCCTAATGATCAAATAAAACGCAGGAATTGAAACGCAGGGAGTTGGCAGGGTGATTCAAGTGAGGGGATAGAAAGACAGGGCACAATAGAATCTAGGTTCCCAACTCTCCCTTTGCTTCTCTCACCCAAAAAGAAAAATTGAGAGTATTTTAATCTTTCTATTTTTTCTCTAATATCTCTTTCAAGTCTAAATAAGAGCTAAATGGTATGTGAAAGATGAACATCTTTAAAGTAAAATACCCTTAAAAAAAAAGTCATTCTTATAATGGACATTGGCTAACAAATAAGGTTGACAAAGGCAAAATCCTTCCAGTTACACACATATAGGTCTCCTAACTGTCTCTATCATCAAGTTTCTCATTTTATTTTCCACAGAAGCTGGACATTATATTATATAAAGAGAAATGACCACTGGAGATGAAAGATGTCGTCACTGCCAGTACTCTATTGTTCAACAAAAACAAAAAAATTCCACTGTATATATGTGAGTAATTGATCAACTGTACCATAATCAATTAAGTGATTTTTCTTCAAAAACCAGCTATTCAGAAATGTGGAGTGTGTTAAGAGCATAACTCAATGAAACTTCTAAGATCTCTGAGTACTTGAGGAAATGAATCCTTCCTGTGAAATGACTTAGAATTCAGTGTCATCATTATTTAGTATGGTAAGATCAATCTGCACAGCATCTTTAAAACAAGAAGAAACTACTAAGTATTATTGTCATGAGAAAAAGCTAGAGTTTTGAGATGGAAATATACCCCTCATTAATTTAGGAAAGATGACCAATGCCACTAAAGCATGAATTTGAAAAATATGAAACAATTTCTAAGTAACCACAGTTTAACCCATAACTAGCCAATGATTCATATTATTTCAACAGGCATATAAAATAGAAAATGAAGCTTATTTTACAAGAATGACAGTTACTATTACTATTGTAGAAAGAAGTCTACCAATTTTGGAATAGTGTCCATGTAACTCTTTCCACTTACTCCCAAACCTCCATCAAATTTCCTAACAAGAATTAGTACAGTGCTTTCCATAAGTACAAAGTAAGCACTTAATGAGTATTGTTAGTGATAGTGATACTGAAAAAATAAACACTTGAAAAAGTTCCATTACTTAATCACCAAATGTAAATATAAATATGTTCTAGTCTCTAGATGATTCCCATAGCTAACATTTATCAACCTCTGGAAATTTTGAGTTCTTTTTTGTGATTATCACCAAAAAATTCTATCTTGCAATTTAAATTCCAAAATTTTCAAGAAATCAGGAGATCAAATGGCCTAAATAATTTTCTGAGGACCTAGATAGAATATAAGACAAAATTCATCTTTCTCTCTCAACATTCTACTTAAATATAGTAGTGGCTTAGGATTTGCTTTATAATCATCAGTGAGGTAAAAAGGATGAGTCCACATAAAAGAGCAATATTAAAACATCTACTCATGTTTTATGTGGATTTATGCTGTGGTTGTACGTGCTGCCAAACTTGAGGGAGGGCCCTGAAGAACACTATCAGGGGAGTGAATTATTCAAATCATAAAAGTGATTTTAAATGATTCATAAGAGCCTTAATTAAAAGTGAAGAGGGAGGGAACACATGCTTCAGGAGCTTTTAATTTCTAAAACATGCTTTATTATCAACACAAATTCATAACACTAAGTAAAATAGCCTTTTTTTCAATAATGATACTCCCTAGTTTTATTACTAAACTTCAAAGTTCCCAAGAAAAGAACTCTTTCAAGCATCTACCTACTCAGATCTAAGTAATATACTTATATCCATAAAAAATAACTTCTGCCAAAGGTAGCAAACCAACTAGCAAATAGAATTCATTATTAAAGAACCCTGAGAGCCTCTTAATGAGTTTGACAAGGTAGCAGAGCTACATGCATACCCTAATCCAGGGCTTCCAACCTGAGCACTATCAACATTTGGGGCAGGATAATGCTTTGATGTGGGGGGCTGTCCTGTGCATTGTAGGATGTTTATTTAACAGCTTTCCTGGACTCTACTCTTTAGATGCCAATAGCATCCCCACCTCCTTCCCCACCCCAGCTGTGATGACCAAAAATGTCTCTAGGCATTTCCAAATGTCTCCTGGGGGGACAGTCAGCCCCAGCTGAGAAATCAGTGCCTTAAACAGAAATACTTATCTAGACCATTAGGGAGGATGGTTCTCTTGAACCGAAATCTCAAGGCCATGCATAGTGCAGCATGAGGTAAGAGAAGAAGAAACCAGCCTATCCAGGCCTGATAAATGTTGAATAAACTCCAGCAATCAATGATAAGACATGTAAAAGCCAGGGCTCCCTATATCTCATTAAGGATGTTTTTCTGGCCATTCTGTATCTGAAAATTTATGGTGTTGTGCCTTATGTCTTTACTATAATCAAAGAAATAACTAAAGAATGAACAGATAATGGCATCCTTAAACCATTGAAATAAATGAGTCAAAGAGATGTCCTAAAAGGAATAGGATTCAGAAATATTCTACAACAGTAATGGATAAATGAGAACAAATTGTATCCAAAGAATTCAAAACACAAAATTTACTAAACAAGGCATCCATAAATGTCTCACTTCCTTTATGATCTATTCACTGTGAAGCTTCCTTATTCTTTTAATTCACAATAATAACAAAAATCTCTTAGGAGTCCTTACCCTTATGAACCATTACCAATTTAGACCACAGTGCTAATAGCTAACATGTAACAACCATTGGAGGGTAGTTCTAAACTGGCAACTATGGGCAAAAATTAAGCACCAAAGGAAAAAAAAGAAAGAAGAAAAGACTAATTACAAAAAAGGAAATGTGGAAAAGGACTTGCATAGCACACAGTGCTCTTCTACGGTCTAAAGAACATTTGTTTTATCTACCAAAAATTTAACTTCAGAGAATCTATCGCACAACTCTACCTGGAAATGGGGTTAAAAAATCTTAACTCCCACTAACCTAAGTGTCTAAGCAAGGATGCCCTCACAGTGTGAATCCAATTATACCAGTCGCCTTTGGAAATGTATCCATAATCCCCTATTACAATCTCATCCTTTTTAAATGACCAAAAGACTTTTTTATTCACCTTTAAACACTGTTGCTAAAAGTAAAACTTTCCACGGAAAGTGATAAAGAACTGAAAATCAGAGCTTAGAATGAAAAGATACCTTTAACCACAAGTACATAATATCTACCATGAAATGTTAAAATCTAGAACTTACCCCAATGGCAGAAATCAGAAGAAACCACAAAGAGATTACTAGGATCCGCTAGATATTTACTGAAGAGTTTTCCGAATTCCTGTTCTTTTGACTCACTCAGAGCTCCAACCAATACAGGAATAATGGTAAACTCATCCTTATGGCTTAAAGAAAACAGAAAACAGAAAAAAAAAAAAAAAAAAAAGTCATTTAAGAAATATAAGAATAAAAATAGTTTTCCAATGTGTTGGCACTAAAAAGTGGAACATTTATTAATAGTGGAATGGATAATATACATAATATTGCTGAATTCTTAAAATCTATAAATTAATGTTTAAAGAAAACCATTTAAAAATATGAGGTACAGAATACTAAAAATATCTATTTAAATTACAGAAATGTACAATACTTCTTTAGGTAAACAAAGCTATTTTACTACTAATAATATCTTCGAATGTAAAAAGAAGCCCATCAAACCATCACCAAGTCAAGTCTTCTCAACTATCCATAAAAACTACAGTCATCTCTGCCCAATGCTTCTGTAATTTTAAAAGAGTATTAAATTCTTCCTCACTTATTTTAATTCTATCCGATTATAAATACCACCATTTCTGGCACTTGTTCTATAAACCTGCCAAGTGAGACCTACAAAACTTATCTTGGCTCCCGTAAGATTCACCAAATGCACCTTACTCCTATACTAATAAACAGATACAGGACAGTCTGAAGATACAACTCAAATTTCACTGGCATCTAGGGTGGACATAGAATTCAAGGAAATAGATATTAATTTCTAGCAACAAGAAAAAGACGCCACGCCCATCCACAATGTTTATGGCATATCCACAAGTCCCTTTTTCACTCTATAGATTGAAAGATTTATGGAAAAGGAACAGAGCAGATTAATTAAGAATAACTGTGACGGGCTACAGAAACAGACCTTTTAAATTTTTCATTGTAGTGAAATTTTGTTTACATATATTCAATATTATTTATATTCTAAAGGATCCCAGATTTGGAATTTTAGAAGCATGAATCATGTTTGTCTGACTTGTTCTAAACAGGACTTTTAAAAAAATCATTGTAATAAATGCTTTTTAATATAATCCGGCACTTAATTGATGTTGGACAAACAGAATTCATAAAAGGGTCTGTAAAAACACTAGGTTTAAGTATTACCAAAATAAATGTTAGCTCAGCTTCATAAAGCTAAATTCAGGGCACCCAAGCGCCTCCCCCAAAAAGGCCCCCTTACCCTTGTCAATTGCGAAATAAACAGATCATACAGATCTCCAATCCCTCTGCAATGCAGGGGCTTCTTGGGCAGAATCTGCATCTATGGAGTAAGAAAAAAAGAGGAAGCTGGCAGAGGAAGCTGCCATGGGATATCTCTTTCTCTGATTCTTACCACTTTGCTTAACAACTGCATGAACGAATAGGGGCTCTTCAGTAAGTTAAGAGTGATTATCATATGAAAGAAAAGAATTTGAGCGCTAGTAAAAATTCAAGAAGATTGTTATGAATTGTTCTAACTTCAAGTACTACCTACATAAATAAATACACTAAGATCATTAAAGAGTCTGCAAGTAATTATGACATAGTAGGGAAGCAGTTATATAGAGTATAAAAAACAAGAAGTCAGAAGAAATGGACTCAAGTACTATCTCTATCACATACAAATAAATGTTGAGAGCATAGGTAAGTTACCAACCTAAAAATTTATATTATTTGTAAAATGATCATAATTACAATACCCTTTTCATAAAACTGTTATGAAGTAAGGAATACTACAAGAAAAGTACTTTGTCAACAATAGTTGCTTCACTCTGAGCAAACACGTCTCCTTCTCCATAACAGCCACCAAACTATTCAATTAACCTGTCTGAACTATCTACACAGAGGTAAAAGTCTAATACTACTTAGAAATCTAAGCTCTGAATCAAGATTCATCCATCCACCTCTTTGTTATTTCTCTTTTTAAAAAATTGCTTGTTGTTCTCTATCCCCACAAAGCATGACTTAGAGAAAAGAGCATTTGGCTTTGAAATGTAATATTCCTAGGTTTTAGAATCCAAGTTGTGAAGTTGGACTTCCCTAGTGAAGGAGTATAAAATCTCGCCCTCAAATAACAATTATAAAAACTGGATAAAGCTGTCAAAAAAACCAACCATTTTGTGCTTTGGAAATCAACCAAGGGCGAAAAACACAATGAGAAGAGTTTATTCATGAAAAATAAACTGATTTCTTGGGAAGAACAGTGGAAGTCTGGCATCTTACCAGGAACTGACTCTATCTCCCTTCCCTGCTCCACCAACATTATGGGGAAAGCAAGGTGAGATTGCCTGTGAAAACCAGCAGCTTCACCGCTGAAGGAAGCTGACTTTGATTTGGAGTAGAGAGCAGAATACCCACACCCAGCAGGAAACAGAAAATCCTGCAGCTTTTGTTGCCTGAAATTACCATATCATTTGAGGCAAGCCACAAACCTGAGGACTACCTAGAAATCTAACAGGGAGGTCTGGGAAAGGAGAGACCCATATAGGGACTGAATAAATTCATATATTCTGAAGAGATGCCCTGATGGTGACCTGGCTGAACAGGAGGCAGCACATGTGTACAGGGGAGGTCCATAAGGCCCTAAGCTCTTGCCAAATGCCAGGTAATTGGGAGGATGAGAGCAAGCACAAGGGTAAGTGGAGACCTGAGAGACACCAAGCTCTTACACATCCCTGGCTGACTGGAAACCTCCACACATGCACAGGGAGACCAGAGAAGATCCAACAGAAAGCAAAGGAGGCAAACTTGAAAATTTCATATGTGCTCCCCAAAACATACACAATCCAGCAGCAGAGGGTGAAAGGTATACAGGTTCAACATGTTTAAGCACAACCTCCAAACAAACAGTAGCTAAGCACTAAGCAGTGCAGATACAGGGGTGAACTCTAGAAAGCCAGGGTAAAAAATATAAATAAGAATTTTTTAAAAGCTAAGGAGATACATCAGTAGCCAAATACTGTGAGAGAGACAAATTCCACACAGAGTCCACGAAAGTTACTTTTAAAAAAATTAACGGGGGCTTCCCTGGTGGCGCAGTGGTTGAGAGTCCGCCTGCCAATGCAGGGGACACGGGTTCGTGCCCTGGTCCGGGAAGATCCTACAAGCCGCGGAGCGGCTGGGCCCGTGAGCCATGGCCGCTGAGCCTGTGCGTCCGGAGCCTGTGCTCCGCAACGGGAGAGGCCACAACAGTGAGAGGCCCTCGTACCGCAAAAAAAAAAAAAAAAAAAGGTACAAATGAACTTATTTACAAAACAGAAACAGACTCACAGACTTAGAGAACAAACTTATGATTACCAGGGGGGAAGGGCAGAGGGGAGGGATAGCTAGGGAGTTTGGGACTGACACTACACACTGCTATATTTAAAATGGATAACCAACAAGGACCTACTGTATAGCACAGGGAACTCTGCTCAATATTATGTAACAACCTAAATGGGAAAAGTATTTGAAAAAGAATAGATACATGTATATGTATAACTGAATCACTCTGCTGTACACCTGAAACTATCACAACATTGTTAACTGACTATAATATAAAATAAAAAGTTTAAAAAAAAAGAATAAAGTTGCTATAATATACTATTGGGTTGGCTAAAAGGTTCGTTCCGGTTTTTCTGTAAGATCTTATGGAAAAACACAAACAAACTTTTTGGCCAACCCAGAATGTAAAAAGTCCAGTTTCAAGAAAAAAATTGTGAGCCAAAGAAAAAGGAACCTGTGACCCACTCTTGGGCGTAGGGTGGGGGTGGGAGTGGAAGTAGAAGCTGTATTCAAATGGGACCAGATATTAGATTTAGCAGACAAAGATTTTAAAAGTTATTAAAAATATGTTCAAAGAAATAAAGGAAACTATGCTTGATATATACAATATCAAACATACGAGGATGCACACAATGGGAATCCCAGAAAAGTTACAGTAAAAGTATTAGAAAAAAATAATGGCTGAAAACTTTCCAAATTTCATGAAAAACATTAATCTTCAGATCAAAAAAAACTAAACAACCCAAAGTAGGTAAGTATAAAGAGATTCCCAACCTAGGTACACCATAATGAAACTGATGAAAATCAAAGACAAAGAGAAAATCTTGAAAGCAGCAAAAAGAAAATGACTCATTACTTACAGGATAGACTTTTCAACAAATGGTACTGGGATAATTGCGTATCCATAGGAAAAAAGTGAACTCAGACCTTTACCTCATACCATACACAAACTGGTTAATAGCCACAACTATAATCTAAAACCGTAAGACATCTAGAACTGGGTTCAGCAAACATCTTTTGAAATGGGCCATACTGTAGGTTTTCTGGGCCATACAATATCTGTAGAAACTACTCAACTGTCACTGTAAAGAGAAAGCAGCCATAGTCATTAGGTAAATGAATGGGTGTGACTATGTTCCGATAAAACATTACAATAACAAGCTGTGGGCCAGATATGGTCTGCAGAACACATTCAAGAAGAGAAAATCTATGTGGCCCTGGATTCAAAAGCAGAATCCATACAAGAAAAAAAAAAGATAAAAATTCATCAAGAATGTTTGCTCTTCAACAGACACCATTAAGAAAACAAACAGACAAGCCATACAATGGGAGGAAATCTTTGGATATCATATATATGAATAAAAAAACCTGTGTCCAGAATATATAAAATCTTGTAACTCAGTAAAAAGATGAATTATCAAATTAAAACTAGGGCAAAATATATGAATAGGCATTTGACAAAAGAAGATACACGAATGACTAATAATCATATGAAAACGTGCTCAACTTCATAAGTCACTGGAGAGATGCAAATTAACACCACAGTGAGGTTACACTACACATCTATCAGAATGGTTGTAAAAAAAAGACCGACAATAACAGGTACTGGCCAGAATGTGGAGAAACAAAACCCTCATGCATTGTTCCTGGAATATAAAACAGTGTCATCACTTTGAAAAACAGTTTGGCAGTTTCTAAAAGAGTTAAAACACAGACTTATCATATGACTCAGCAATTCCATTTCCAAGTAACTATTCAAGAGAAATGAAAACATGTGTTCACATAAAGATTTGTACAAGAATGTTTATATCATTATTCCTAATAGCCAAAAATGAAAATGATCCAAATGTCCATTAACTGGTGAATGGTTAAACAAAATGTGGCATATTCATACAACGGAATAACTACTTGGCAATAAAAAGAATGAACCATGGGTACATACCGCAACATGGATGAATCTCAAAAACAGTATGCTAAGTGAAAAAGGACAGACACAAAAGACTATATTTTGTATGATTCCATTTATTTAAAATTTCCAAAAACTACAAATCTATAGAGAAAGAAAGAAGGTAAATGGTTGCCTGAGGTTGAGAATGGGAGCAAGAATTGCCCTCAAATGGACACAAGGTTTCTTTTTTGGGTGATAAAAATGTTGTTTTAAAACTAGATTGTGAGATGTCTGCACAAATCTATAAATTTACCAGAAATCAGTGAGCTATAATCTTATGTGGATGAATTTTACAAGATATCACTCATATTTCAAACTTCAATAAAACTGTTAAAAAAAGAAAAAGAAGAAAGAAAGAAAATCCATCTTTGCCACTTGCAAACTGTGCTACTTGCACCAGGTTACTTAACCTACCCTAAGCCTCAACTGTCATCAGTAAAAACAGAGTTAATAAAATGTACCTTGCAAAACTCTTGTGAGCACTTTAGTAATGTAGATGAAAGTTTTATCCCTTTTTCTGTCCTATACTTTAACCCGTGCTGCAGAAAATTACTATATCCAAGATGTGTAACAAACGATAATTGAAATCCCAGAACCAATAGTGAAGCACTCTCTTTAAAAACAAACAATATAGGCTTCCGTTGTGGTGCAGTGGTTAAGAATCTGCCTGCCAACTACTGAGCCCACATGCCTCAACCACTGAAGCCAACACGTCTCAACCACTGAAACCCACGCACCTAGAGCCTGTGCCCTGCAACAACAGAGAACTAGAGAAGGCCCGCGCGCAGCAACGAAGACCCAATGCAGCCATAAATAAATAAAAATTTAAAAAAACCAAACAAACAATATTGGGACTTCCCTGGTGGTCCAGTGGCTAAGACTCTGCACACCCAACGCAGGGTGCCCGGGTTTGATCGCTGGTCAGGGAACTAGATCCCACATGCCGCAACTAAAGATCCCGCATGCCACAACTAAAAGGTCCCGCGTGCCGCAACTAAGATCCCACGTGCTAGAACAAAGATCCTACATGCCGCAACTAAGACCCAGCGCAGCCAAATAAATAAATAAACAAATATTTTTTAAAAAACAATATCACCGTATCACCAATGCTCTTAATGGTACAGAGCACAAAAAGTCTAAATTCTAATGTAAAAATTCTAATATAAAAATGTGAATTTGTAGCTAACATAATTCTACAGTTAATGCTACAGTTAATAACACTATTGAATATTCGAAACTTGCTAAGAGTAGATCTTAAAAGTCCTCATCAGAAGGAAAAAATGTGAACTCTAATATGAATATTCTAAGTGATAAGAAAACAATTTAAATGACAGTGTTTTTACTTAATTAGTGATATATAAGTAACTGAAATCTTAAAATTGATGACATTTTAAACTAGATGAAATACTGTATACAAATAGTTATTTGCTTATTCTTTCTATGGCATTAATCTGAATATTTCTCCCCTGAACAAAACTGATGAACATGAGAAATTTCTTTTCTATACAAGTTCCAACTTCCCAAAGATTTTAGAAGCAGTCCAGAGCTACTCAGGTGAGAATTTAAAAAAAAAATCATAGGTACTTCCCTGGTGGCACAGTGGTTAAGACTCCGTGTTCCCAATACAGGGGGCCCGGGTTCGATCCCTGGTTGGGGAACTAGATCTCACATGCATGCTGCAACTAAGAGTCTGCATGCCACAACTAAGGAGCTGGCAAGCCACAACTAAGGAGCCTGCCTGCCGCAAGTAAGACCCAGTGCAACCAAATAAATAATAACTAAGCCAGTCAGAAGAAAAATTATTCTTATCCCTAAGGTGCTGAGGCTGTTGCCACAATAATATCACTATATAATTTACTCTCCTCTCCTCTTTTAGACAGAAAATATTCATAGGGAAAAAAGAGGACAAAACATATGTAAATATAAAAAAATCTTTACTCTGATAAAAATAAAATACATCCCAATCTTCTCAAATGTCTTATGCTACCTCTTGCTCATCCTTTTCATGGTCATAGAAACTAAAATTATTCCATTACGACCAACAGAGAATTTGTACTTATTATTCCAGAGAGTCTCCATGTTCTATCTATAATTCTAAAAAATGCTCTCTTCCGGATACAGGTAATACTCAAAAGGAAACTTCTATGTTCATGAAAAAGGGAAACTGGGGAAGGGAAAGAAAAGGGAAAAGGGAGAAGGTAAACTAGCTGTCAATGACAACTAAAATTACCATTAAGTCATTATAAATCTTTACTGTTGGATCAGGTAAGTGAATCTAATGAGATTATCAAAACTAATTTCAAAGGTTTTATCTTTCTGAATTTCCATTCCAGTAGGAGTACTTATTAGAAAGGTTTTACAAGAGCAGGCATATTTCAGGTACCAGAGAATCGTACTAAACTGTGTTTTGGAAACAACCATTTGAAGCAAGAGTCCTATGATAAATTGGCCCAAGTCTGCTGTCAGAATTATAGAGACATTCTAGTATTTTGAGAGAAACAAGTCAACATTTATTTCCATGCCCTATGCTCTCCTAAAATTACACCCGGGTTTACACCTAAAACTTAACAGCTTTACCATCTCTGATAATTGTATACTCTTAGGCCTTAAACTTATCTTAAAATTATCTTACTCTACCACATAGAAATATTTACCAAGTTTTGCTCATTCTAACCTTTAAATGTCTCCCATAATCTGCTCAGTCTGCTACCCTATCCACCACGTTAGTTCAAAGCCCCCGTGATTTCTAAACTATTTCTACCAACCTCTTCCAATTCTAATCCATCCTTCACAGTACCATCACGCCATCAAAGAGTAATACTCTTATAGTCAAGTTCTAATCATCTCCCTCTTTTGTTGAGGAACTTTTACTAGCTCTATGCCAATCATGGAATGAAATACAAATATCTTAAAATGACTTTCAATGCCCTTCATAATCCTGTCCCAACCTACTTTCCAACTTTCTAATCTTGGCCCTCTTACTCTACACCTCTACAAAGTTACCTATTCAAATGTCTCCAGTCCCACGTTGGTATCATATATGTGTGAAAAGTCAGATAAGGTATAAGATAACAGGAAGTGGCAGGACCAATATCCAACTAAAAACATTCATATCTGTGAAAAAACTTTTTCTAACTATGCAGGCCAAAAAACATCTACAGACAGACCTCAGTTACTAGTTCAGCCTTCTGTAACTCCTGCAAGCTAAGTCGATTAATTTTCTGTTCTTAAAATAAGCCCTGGGCTTTCTTACTCCTATACTTTGTATTTACAGTACTCCCTTTCCCTCAAAAAATTCTGCCCCATTCTGTGAAAATTATAGCCATCCTCAAAGTCCACTCAAATATCACCTTCTCACAAAGCCTTCTGTGCTCCCCTAACTCAGTTATCACCTACACCCCCCCTTTTCTGTTCCTATAAACTCTTCAATCGTACTTATTACATTTTGAATTATATTACATTTATTTATATAGATATCTCTCCTACTAGACTATATGCTGAGGAAACACAAAATATTTACTTATTTTTTATCACCTGTCATTCCTTGCACAATTAGGCAACTCTACTAATACCGGAAAAATTCAGATTAACCAAAATTTTTAAATTTTGAGAGTAAATGTCATCTTAAAAACAATCAGGGCTTCCCTGGTGGCGCAGTGGTTGAGAGTCCGCCTGCTGATGCAGGGGACACGGGTTCGTGCCCCGGTTCGGGAAGATCCCACATGCCACGGAGCGGCTGGGCCCATGAGCCATGGCCACTGAGCCTACGCGTGTCTGGAGCCTGTGCTCCACAACGGGAGAGGTCACAACAGTGAGAGGCCCGAGTACCGCAAAAAAAAAAAAAAAAAATTAAATATTTACATCAATAACTAGTAAAACTGAAGGCAGGGGGAATTACGATTATGGGCCAAAATGAGTTTTGTTTACTAGCCTACTTAATTACTCCCCATGAATAAAATACATTATTCTTAATCTGTGATTAACAGCAACATTGGAAAAGGAGTCTCTTGTGTATTCCTGAGAAGGTGACAAAGGTAAAGGAAAAGAAATCCTTTCTCCAACCCAAAATAACAAGTTTTAAATAATAAAATCAGGAACTTCCCTGGTGGTCCAGTGGTTAAGAATCTGCCTTCCAATGCAGGGGAAGCGGGTTTGATCCCTGGTTGGGTAACTAAGATCCTACATGCTGCGGGGCAACTAAACCTGAGGGCCGCACTACTGAGCCCATGTGCTCTGGAGCCTGTGCGCCACATCTAGAGAAGAACCCGCACGCCACTACTAAGACCCAATACAGCCAAATAAATAAATATTTTAAAATAAATAAAATAAAATCAGAGCTATAAACTGCCAAAAAGTCCTTCTGAGACAAGGAAAATGATATAGGTCATAAACTCATATCAACATAAAAGAAAGGAAGCACATTAGAGAGGGATAAAAGAATGTAAAATAACATCTTTCGTTTATTTCATTTTATTTTTCTTATTCTTAATTGATCCAACAGATAACAATTGTTCAAAATAATTATAGCAATAATGTGTTTGGTAATTATAGCTTATGAATGATAACAATGTTATAAGGGACAGGAAGGAGAAATCAGGAATACTCTGTTATAAGATACTTGCACTACATGAATCAGTACCGTGTTACTTGAAAGTACACTTGCATCAGTTGCAAATGTATGTTGCAAACTTTAAAGCAACCACTAAACAAAGTAAAAAGAAGTATAATCAATATACAAAGAGAGGAAAGAAAATGAATTCATATTAAATGCTCAATTAAAACCTGAGCAAGAAGAAAAAGAGGGGAAGACAAAAAAGAAATAAAGAACAAGGGCAATGAACAGAAAATGGTAACAAATATAACAGATATTAATCCAAGTATATCAATAATCTCTTAATAGGTAAATGGATACACTGTGATACACCCATAAAATGGACTATTATTCAACATAAAGAAAAATAAGCTACCAAGCCATAAAAAGACATGAAGGAATCTTGAAAATATATTACCAAGTTAAAGAAGCCAACCTGAAAAGGCTACATACTGCATGATTCCAACTACATGATATTCTAGAAACTGTATGACTATGAAGACAGTAAAAAGATCAGCAGTTACCAGGGGTTGGATGGAGGTAGAGAGGGGGGAGAAGACGAATAGGTAAAGCACAGGGGATTTTTAGGGCAGTAAAACTATTTTACAGGGTACTATAATGGTAGATACATGACATGAGGCACTTCGCAAAACCCATAAACTATATAACACAAAGAGTGAACCCTAATTAAACTATGAACTTCAGTTAATAATCATGTATCAATATTGGTTCATCAATTATCACAAATGTATTATACTAGTATAAGATGTTACAAATAGAAAAAATGTTCAGTTAATAGTAATTAATACCATACAAGGCATCTGACATTCTCACTTAGGGAACTCAAAAATATAATTAATACAAATAAACACAAGAATTACAAGAATTAGGTTTAACAATTTGGATTAAACTATACAAAATCAAGATTTTCTAGATATATATAATGGTATAAGTACTAAGTTACCAAATCCTAACCATGGTGAATTTCTAAGATTGGCTAGAACCTGAAACATAAGATGAAACAGATTTAAATACACGGTACTGTGTTTTCAAGTTGCCCATGTTCCAAAATATTAGTAACAAAAAGCATTATATGGCTAAAAAGATAATAATGATATTTTTACAGTGAACATGAACTTTTTTTTTTTTTTTTTTTTTTTTGCGGTACGCGGGCCTCCCACTGCCGTGGCCTCTCCCACTGCGGAGCACAGGCTCCGGACGCGCAGGCCCAGCGGCCATGGCTCACGGGCCCAGCCTCTCCATGGCATGTGGGACCCTCCCGGACCGGGGCACGAATCCACGTCCCCTGCATCTGCAGGCGGACTCCCAACCACTGCGCCACCAGGGAAGCCCCAACATGAACATTTTTATAGGGTCATATTTCTCAAACACTTTGAAAGTTACTAAAGAACTCTATTTACTTTGCACATTTTTCTGAACAAAAAAGAAAAGCACTGAAATTAGGGCAAAGGAATTGTTCTATATCTTGACGGTGGTGAATATTTACAACTCTGCATTTATCAATATTCACAGACTTCTATGCCATAAAGAGCATATTTTACAGTATGTAAATTACCTCAGAAATCAATTAAAAATTTAAACTGTAAATAGAGTAAATGGGAATGATATAGAGAAAGGAATAAAAGGGGCGAAAGATAACTGAACAGAGTAAAATGCAAAGAAAAAGAAGAGGTGGGATCATGTTGTTAAGAGTGAACAGTTTTTTTCAAGATATACGATTTCTACATATCCAAACTTAACTCTCTCAAATGTAATTATATGCAATATTAAAAACTATGAATTTCTGGACTTCCCTGGTGGCGCAGTGGTTGAGAGTCCGCCTGCCGATGCAGGGGACATGGGTTCGTGCCCCGGTCTGGGAAGATCTCACATGCCGCAGAGCGGCTGGGCCCGTGAGCCATGGCCGCTGAGCCTGCGCGTCCGGAGCCTGTGCTCCGGAACGGGAGAGGCCACGACAGTGAGAGGCCGCGTACCGCAAAAACAAAAACAAAAACAAAAAAATACTATGAATTTCAATCGTAAAGATAATATATGGAAAAAAAGGATCAGAATAAAATACTTAAGATATAATCTCCTATTCACATGTTTTAATTTTCACAAAAACATGTGTATGTATAAATCTTATACATATATTGTATATACACAAACATATATTCATACATATATGTTAGCATATCTATAATAATTTTTACTGTCAGTAAACACTGGTTGAGGAGAAGCAAAGCGGCTTTCACTGCTCATTTTGTACTTCTTGATGTTGTTTACACTTTTAAACCATGTACATCCATTTTTTAAATGTCAACAGAATTAACTGAGCAAGGGGATTATGGGTCATTTTATGTTTTCTCCTCTATAACCTCTAATGAATATCATTTTTAAATCCGTTTAAAATAAGAAAATTATAAATAATAGATATTTAATTGTTAAACCTGTTTTTATAGTAGTGAAAAATGAGGGAAAAGTTTTAAAATTAAATGATCAATTGAAGTATTACAGAGACATATACTAGAAAGTCCTATGTATACCCAATAAAAAGGAGTTTAAAAAATGACATGGAAATAGGTTCATGATATGAAAAGCAGTTAATAAAAAAAACTGATCTCATTTTTGGAAAAAATATTTAATAAAAGTATTAAAAATAGATTGTTATTAATTTATTCAACAATTAATTATTGAGATCCTTTTGTGTACCAGGTACTGAGACGGGTACAGAAGATACAGGGTAGACTAGCTGCCCTGGAGTAGGGAATAGGTTAGGGAAGTACCAGAGAAGGGAGATAAAGAGCTATTTAACTGCAGTGCTACTGTGGTAGGTTGTCTACAAATATAATCACCAAAATTCCTCCCACTTCTGAATGCTCATGCCACCCCTCCCATTAGGTATAGAGCCAATTTCTCCTTCCCTTTGAACCTAGCCTTCCAACTTACTTTGCCAAGTAGAATGCAACATAAGTGATACTGTGCCAGTTCCAAGCCTAAATATTAAGAGGCCTAGAAGTTTCTACTTGTTTTCTTGTTACCCTGAACTGCCATGTACTTCAGGATAGTCCAGCAGGAAAGGGAAACCATGTGTAAGAGACAGGCCCTGAAGGAAGAGTAACAACAAGTGGAGATAGCACCAAGATGAGAACTAGGGTGCCCAGCAGACAACCTGCATCATAGCCCCAAACAGAAAGTGAGAGCACCTTGGAACATCTAGCCTAAGTCAACCTGTCTCAACTGGCAGCAGATAAAACAGAGATGACTGGTTGCCACTCATCCCTGACCAAATTTCTAGCCCAAAGAATCATAAACAAAAAAAAAAACGTACTTTAAGGTGATATGCCATGCTGCAATAGATAACTGAGACCAAAAAATAGTACCTGGAAAGCGTATTACTGTAAGAGAAACCTAAAAAATATAATATTGGCTTTGTGGACACAGAGATAGGTGGAAGTTGAAAGGGCAACAAGGAGCCTGGAAACTGGATGAGCAGTAAGGACACTGCTATAGGAGGCTAGAAATAGGGTTATCCATATTATTTACTGGGAGAACAATTAGCATAACGTAACTTAGTAGATTAAAAATACACTTAAAGATTAAAAATAGCTAAGAAGATTTCCAGACAAAATATTCAAAGTGTCAATGGCTTCTTTACAGCCAAGAATGAGAAGGTACAAGAAGAAAAACATGAGCTAAAGAATTATAAGCAGAATTTAAAAGAAATATTTCCAACCAGGAGTTGCTTGGTTGGAAAATAACTTTCTCATCGCTAGCCTCTACAGATAGCAGAAAACTGTCAAAGAAACAACATAAGGACAAAGATCAAATCCACAGTGCTACCAAGAACATGGGCTCAGAGGCATCAAATCAAAACGCATCTGTAAAATGTATTAGGACCTCAGGAAGACTTAAGACAGTGCTTGTATACTCTCTCAGGCAGGTAAAAGGGCTTCTAAGAAACTCCAGGCCCCTAACTTGAGATCCAAAGTAGAAAGAAGCCTGTCTCAGAAAGAACTGTGGATGTGACTTTTGTCTAATGGAATGCACTTATAATCTGATGTACAGAAAACCCACAAAGTGTTTAATGGAGTTCAATCAGTTTGTACTAAAAAACAAAACAAAACACTGTTCCAAATAAAAAGAGGCCTTTAGGCTCTTAAACTGTCACATACATGAAGCAGACTAAAACTGCTACTTAGATGCAAACAAGGCCCATTTCTTATGGAAAAGTAAAAATGACTCAGAGAGGAGAGCCAAAAGCCGAAAGGATCCAGTCAAGAGCTAAGAATAATACAGGTCTTCTTCAACTTAAATGGGGTTAAGTCTCAATAAACCCACTGTAAGTCGAAAATACATTTAATACACCTAACCTACTAAACATCATAGCTTAGCCTAGCCTACATTAAATGTGCTTAGAACATTTACATTAGTCTACAGTTGGGCAAATCATCTAACACGAAGCCTTTTTCATAATAAAGTGTTGAATCTCTCATGTAATTTATTGAATACTGTACTGAAAATGAAAAACAGAATGGTTGTCTTGGTTCAGAGGATTTTAAGTTGTTCACCCTTCTGATCATGAGGCTGCCTGGGTGCTGCGACTCACTGCCACTGCCCAGAAACATGAGAGAGTAAGCACACACATTGCTAGCCTGGGAAAAGATCAAAATTCGAAGTACAGTTTCTACTTAATATGTATCACTTTCACACCATCAAAAAGCCAAAAAATCTTAAGTGGAATCATCATAAGTCAGGAACCATCTGTAATGAATTATGAAGCCACTACCAGAAGACAGAACCAAGCCATAATCAAGGATATTTTCTATTTCCTGGTTAGAGTTCAGAATTGCTTTGGACCAGAGACTACTACATGCTTCCCATTCTTTCACTCTGCAACGGAAGTAACTATTGTGCTTTACTGTCCTTGTCTCAAAACTGTATACTGAGTGTATTGGGAGGGGGAGGGGGAGACTTGCCTTCTTAGTGCACAGGTATCCAAATCAAAAAGAGCTACACCCAAGGAGCCTCATCCATATCCCAACCTAATGCAGATCATAAGATAATGGACTTCGAACCTGAGGTCATAACTGGATGAGATTTCTGGGCATCTTAGGAGAGCTGGGGGTGCCCTCCATGTTGGAGAAATGTGAATTGTCCACCAGAGGAAGAATTGTGGTAGCCATCTGCAAAGATGGCTGCCAACAATACCTCCTACTCCTGTACACATATGCTACTCCTCCTGTCAAGAGGTGGCATCTATTTCTCCTTTGAAAAACAAAATGCAGTTGAAATGATACTATGTAGTTTCAGGCCTAGGCCTTAATGGGCCAAGAAACTTCTGGTTTTGTTCTCTTGTTATCCAGAATCACCATGTAAAGAAATCCAGACTATCCTTCTACAGAGAAACCAAGAATATAGAAAAGCCCTGGTTGGTAAACAAACAGGCCATCTAGAGAACAGATGAGGTGTCTCAAGTAAAAGCCAGCACTAAGGCCATCTTGGATCCTCAAGGCCCACTCCAGCCATCTCAGTCAGTATCTTGTGGACCAGAGCAAGGTATTCCCTACTCAAACTCCTGATCCAAAAATTGTGAGCAATAAAATAGTTATGATTTTAAGTCACTAAGCGTTGAGGCAATTTGTTACTCAGTAATGAAAGACTGATACAGGTAGTGAGCGCAGCAAAGACTACAAAGGAAAAGTACTAGGTACTTTCTAAGAGTCAGTATTAGGAATCCTAATGTAATCTGAGATGTAGGGAAGGTTTTCTTGAGAAGTGATATACTTAAAAGTGGTTATTTAACACTATTTAATAGGAAATTATGAACAAAAATTTTGTTCACTGGTTTCAAATTTCTATTTTCCTAAATTTCCACATTATGCCTGTTTTACTTTTGAAATAACAACAAAAATGTTATTTTATTAAAGCTTCCTTAAGGATACTGTTGGCAGTTTACTGGTCCTATTGTATTGAAATTTATTAAGTCTAAAATATATTTTCTTATGACAAAATATGCAAACATTTCAGCAAATAACAAAAGTTTTCTACTGTCCTATGTAGTTGAAGAATGGGATGTTCTGATTACACTAGGATTCCAAAACTTAAACAGCCTATATTGGTTTAATAACTTCTAAAGAATTAGAATGTATTAAAACAATTAACCTAAAATTATACTGCTTATAATTTAATATCACACTATTTTTGGAAACTTCTTCAGGTTTATGTTAATTCCTCATAGTTATCATTGTGAAAAGATGTGGATAACATAAGACTGAGAGAAGTAAATAATACTTTGATAACAGAATTAAGAGTGGAAATAACCCCCAAAACTGCAATAATGGAATAAAAGCAACATGGAAAAATTAAACAGAAATAACTGAAGAGACAAACACATTTAGGGTTAAAAAGAAATCAAGCACAAAAGTACAAGAGGAGAAATAATCCAGCTTAACAGTATAAAAAAGCCTTGGGGTTTCAGCTGACCACAAGTATATCAGACAATAGTAAGGTAAGCCATATCAGCATAATAACTGCTTAGATAATCTCAGACTTCATTAATGCATTTAATTGACAAATATTTACTGAAAACCTATAATGCACTACTTATTTTCCTAAGAGAATACAGTAATGAGGACCAGAGAAGGAATAATCTCACCATATTTAGAACTAGTCAAACTACATATGGAATATTAAGTCCATATAAAGGAAATGGTTGAAAAAATTAGAGAAATGTGACCTATAAAAGGAAAACTTCCTAATTTGAATATTGCCCTAAAAGAAGAAAGAAAGCTCTTAAAACAATTCTTTCATTTTACCAAAATAAATTGACTACTACGTGACAGGCGTTGTGCTAGGCACTGGGGTATAAGTGGAAAACAAAATAGATACTGTCCCTGTCTTCACTCTACTTATAGTCTAGTGAACACCCTATCACTAGAAGACCTTTTAGCAGGTACCAAATAAGAATCTGTCAAGCACTTTTTATAAAAGAGATCTCTTTTATAACAGATCTATATTATATTTAGATAATCTCAGATTCATGTACTTTGATTAAGGCTGAAATAAATTACCTCCAAAGTTACTTCCAAATCTAAAATTTTATGATTACTTACTTATAGCACTATAACATGAAAGAATGTAATTGTTACTCTGAGATAAATGAATGTATAATGAATAAGATAACAGGCAAATCAATACACACAAACACACACACACGGGTTGTTGTTTTTTTCTTTTAATATTTCTACCTAATAAGACAACCACGTCACTTTACACGTTAAGCCTTCATAGGCAAACTACTCAAAACCAACTTCAATCCATATTCAGAAAATCCAATCCCAAATTTTTATTTCATTTCAACAAAAATTTTAAAACTCTTTACCCTAATGATTATCTCACCCTAGTTAAAATAATTCCAAAGAAATTAATATCCATGATTTCTCTGGGATTTCTTATATTAATTAATATACCTTTCCATGGCTTTAGCTGTATAAGGCAAATGCATTTCAATACTGTGTTCATCTTCATCTGTCTGCAGAGACATTCGTTCAAACATTCCTGTCTTCCACAGTTCTCCGTAAACTAGAGATTTCAAAATATAGTAAAACAAATATATTAATGTATATCCTTACCCTGTGAGACTCTATCCAGTAACACAAAACTACATGCTTTGGCAAGAGACAAAAAGCACCACATAATATTCTCCATTTTTAGTTTAAAAAAAGGAAAAAACAACTAGCTTCTTACATACCAGACAAAACAGTAAGACATGTAATGATTTATTCAGCACTTTCATATGTTACATAGTTACATAAAAAATAGTAATTTTAATTTTTCATCAATTCCTTTCATTATATCTAAAATCACCTCTGAGTCTAAGCTTATCCTTGACCTTATTCAATCTGTAGATATTAACAAGAACAGTTGATTAGAAATCTTACTGAAATATGGAAAAATCCCCTGGTCTACTTACTCATGAGGTTAATAATATAGTTTTTGAGTTTTGTTTTGTTTTTTAATACAATGTACAGACTTATTATTTTACACCTCAGGTTCCTGTCATACTAAGATAAGAAAAGAAAATTCCTTCTGAGAATGCTATTTTCCTCAACATTAAAAATTAAGCTCGTGGTATAGACTGGAATATAAATTTACCACAGTACCATGCCTTAAATAATCTTAAAATTTTAAAATGATTTAGTAATTCAAATCCTTCTGATGAATTACACTTAAAACTAAATATTATCAATATATAGCAAGAAAATGATGAAATATGTAAAAAAAGATATAAGAATATTTTTATTTTATCATTGAACAAAACCAGCATTTTTATAACTACATCCATAAATGGGTTTACCAATAACAAAGAAACGAACAAATGACGGTATGACTTTTTTTTCTATAAAATTATACCTGATTAAAAATCCTCCATTCCTCATTGTCAGTCTATCCAAAACCAAAATTTTCTGAATGCCCCAACAAGGTTTTAAAAATAAAGCGTGTCCCAGAGGAAAGGGGAATTGGAATGAAGGTCGTAAAAAGGTACAAACTTCCAGTAATAAGATAAGTACTAGGGATGTAATGTACAACATGATAAATATAATAAACACTGCTGTATGTTATATACAAGTTGTTGAGAGTAAATCCTAAGAGTTCATATCACAAGGGAAAAAAATATTTTTTTCTATTTCTTTAATTTTGTATCTATATGAGATGATGGATATTCGCTAAACTTATCATTTCATGATGTATGTAAAGTCAAATCACCATATTGTATAACTTAAACCTATGTAGTGTTGTATGTCAACTATATCTCAATAGAACTGGAAGAAAAAAATAAAAATTTTAAAAGCATTTTAAATATTTGAAAAATGTGTACCCTAAAACCATTCCAGGGAGTAAGGCTAGTTTCATTAATAACCTATATCCTAACAACAAATTGCTAATACTCTATAATACTTAAAACCCCAAATTATGAAAATTTAGGCCTAAAAATTAAAGAAAAAGAGGTGATCATTTCCTCTGCAAATGGCTTTCTTCATTCTACAGAAGAATTTGTTGCAAAATTTCTTGAAACAATAAAAACACTCAACGTACTTAAAATATAATTTGATGAACTGGAAGGATACACACCAAGTTCATGAATGTGGTTACTTTGGGGAAATCAAATTGAGTTCAGATGAGGGGAAATTCTGAGTCAAGTGTGGATGATAAGTACATGAGTATTTGTTATAGTAGTCTCTGTATTGTTTGGTATTTTTTAAATTATGTACAAAATGAGACATGATTAAATAAAAACTGTGATTTCTAGAATTCTATTTAAAAATCAAAATAATAGATATGTTTTAAAAATAAAATGCACTTAAGATTTATGTGGCACCCTTCTTGCAGAGTTTCACAACTACGGTCTCAATTTTTTTCCCATAAAAATTATATATGAGGATATAAAGTCATTATCACCATTATCCATTTACGGTGAGGGAACTGTTATACACAGAGGAAGACAAACATGCCCAAAATGTTTCAACAAGTTGTTATGGGTACCAATTTCTTGTCTCACTGTACAACAAGTACATGGTACTTCCCTGATTATAAATGTAACCACTACACTCCAAAGACTAGCGGATCTGACAGATTTTTGCGGCTGGCAGAAAAACTATAGTTGTCTTTTAGGCATATGGAAGATTTTCTTTCTTAGTTTTTCTTTTTTGCAGATTAGTTATAACAAATTTTATTTTTACAATTCAAATATTACTATGATACTAATACTTTTAACTGTAAATTAACTTATAGTTCCTATTTGTAAAAACTTCAGCTGTTTACAAACTATAAAATTTCTATATACTTACTCTTTTGGTCAATACGAAGGTCATACAGAGGTGTCCTATATATATCCACACTGGAAAGTGCACATCGAGAAAGGGGCACATGATGAGAAGGCCCAAGGATGAAAATTCTCCGGCTAGGAGATATACAATAAAAAACACAGAACAATTGCACTTCTACAAAAACTTTATTAAATAAAAAGGAAAAAACAAGTAATTTTTAAAAATTACATGTAATATTGTTTTCCTTGATTGAGTTCATTACCTACTGCTATATGCTAAACTGTGTTCTCTTGAAATCATACGTTGAAGTCTCAACCCCTGTACCTCAAAATGGAACCTATTTGGAGATAAGGTCTTTAAAGAGGTGATTAAGTTAAAATGAGGTCATTACCGTGAGGCCTGAATTCAATATGATTGGTGTCCTTATAAGAAAAGGAAGAGACACCAGGGGTGCACATGCACAGAGAGGTGATTGACCATGTGAAGAGGCATCAGGAAGACAGTCATCTGTAAGCCAAGGAAGAAACCTAAGAAGAAACCAACCCTGCCAAACCATCTTGGACTTTTCCAGCATCTAGAACTGTGAGAAAATAAATTTCTGTTGTTTCAGTCCCCTAGTTGATGGTAGTTTGTTATGGCAGCACTAGCAAACTAATGTTCCTACCAATGACTTGCTCCTCAGTTAATTAAGTTCAATTACTTATCTCTATCTTTTTGTTGGAAGGTCTTTAAAAGAACCATGTTTAACACCTGGGAATACTAGTTACTGATTATCTACAGTAAACCAACCGACTATGCTTAAAATCACCTCTGTATTCACAATGGCTAGGCTACAAAAGGTTTTCAATAGCTGTATTAATTGAATTTTAAACATTTCATCTATTAAAATCTCAAAATAACAAATTCTAAACTTGCCTACAACATTAATAAAAATTCATAAAAGTATAAATTCTAAAAATCCAAAATATCATTACAAAGAAGCATTCTGTTAAAGCTATTTCTACATTTCTTCCATGGCAGAGAAAAAAGGCATCTTGTTGAGAACTCTGTGTAATAAGCTTTCTCAGTTCCCATTCAAGTAGAAGTCATTCTCAAAAACAAAGAAAATTATGTGTTATTTGCACTGTAGGCTAAAGAAAAGAACTAGGCTAAACTGTAGATTAAATCTTTACAATCCTTTTATCTTAACATCAAGAGTAAAATTAACTTATTCTCCATTTTATCTCAAATATCTCTACAATCTAAATTCCAAACTCTCCATTTTTCGTTGTTTCTCCCAGATTCATATGAACAAAATTTTCCCCACAACACACACACACAAAGTTACAGACACAAAAGAACCAAAACTATAAGAAAAAAAGGAATATATGTAAGCTATATACCTAGAAAATTAAGTGCTACTCATTGCTCATCTAATGGACAAAAACACAAAGACTGAATCACAGAGCTATATCTCTTTCACATCAAAAACTTGCAGGCCAAGGAATGTGTGCTTTAGCAATATATTTATTTTGACAGAATTCTATTACAGCTAAGAAAATTAACCTACTGTCAGCTATATCTTACTTGCTATATGGGGTGTTGGGGGGCAGGGGTGGATAAGAAAGATGTGGATAAGGAAAAGGTAATTCTCAGTTTAGTCCCAAAATCTCCTCAAGATGTTGCAATCCTCAAGATGTCACTCAGAGCCCACATGTAAGACTTCACTCACAGGCCATTTCTAGTCAGAAACATAATCCCTTTCCTCGCCTCCCCTGCTAATACCCACTTCTTGTCACCATCTCTATGATCAACTCAATAACCATTTCAGAAAAAAAAAATCAGATCTATAGATTCCTAAATGAACAAAAGATACCACTATGTTCTTGTATCTTAACAGCACAAAAATATCACCACATTTTTAAAATTAAAGTTTAATGAGGGACATAGAAAATGGTAAATCTGAGTGCTTAGGAAACTTGCTTAAGGATAGGTATTATATGAATCAAGAATCAAGTAAGAAAAAAAGTATTTTTATGATTGAGGAATGTATTTCTATGAAAAGAGAGAGGGATAGAATATTTAAAATCAGAACACTCCTGGGAAATTCAGAATATATAATTAAAATATGAAATGACTTTTAAAAATCAATCTAGGCATAGATATATTTCATAGGTAAGTATAACAAGGTTCTTCTAACAGTGGCTAAAAGATGAGCGTTACTCCAGAAATAAAGACCCGAGGTCAGCTTCGAAAGCCTAACTGCCTCCTCTAATACGTGACTATTCAATTGCTTGCCTTTTTGTCAGACCCAACCTAGATGAAAAGATAAAGTCTGGTGGGGAAAAGGGGTCCCATCAGTCTGAATTATCCAACTGTGTACCCAAAGGTTGAAACTCATCCAAAAGCAACATAGTGAAGTTCCACATTTAGTTAAGAGAGATAATAGGAAAAAAGAGATTTAGGTCCCATCAATATAAAACCCTTAAAAGTGATATACCCAAAAACAAACCAAAAAAGACTTCTTTTCATTGAGAGAAGAAAAAAGAAACTGGATATTGAACAAGTAGTAATCTCAGAATGAGTCTCTGTGTTAGCTATATGCTATAAGACAATTAATAGTGTAAATAAAAGATAATGCATTTTTCCCCCTAGATTGCTAGATCCATAAACACCAAGACCATACAAATATTTTGGAGAGAAATGTAATACAGGCATTGAAAGTAATGCCACTTTCTCTCCCTTCAATTAATTACAAAGTTCTTTGTCTTAAAAGAGTAACTTTTAAATATTGGCATATAATCACTGTTGCCATACACGTAAAAGAAACCTTTAATATAAAAAAATAGAAAAAAATCAGTAGGCATTCTTTCAGAAATAAATGTATTTCACATATAATAATACCTCCAGAGAATCCACATTTGTGGAGTTACTTACTATGAGGAGTGCAGTCTGTACACCTAACACATGAGTTACCTGAGTGTCTGTTCTCATAAATATTCAACTACTTATACTAAATAATGGAACACACGTAATTTTTTTAAAGTGTTTCCTGGTTAAGTGGAGATATTTTAACTAAAGAATAAAATGTCATGTGGCCCCAAAGAAGATTCCTTTTGGCATTCTTTTTCTGCCCTGCAAGGTTTTCTGAAAGATATGAATCAAAATCAAGTTACTATCTAAGTAACATCCTGAGTTCCGGTTTTTAATTAAAGTTTTAGTAATAGGAAAAGACTCTGCAACTCTAAATATGGGAAAGAACTTAATTAAATGTATAATTTTTAAAATTCCTTAAACAGCCTGAGTATTCTTTCTAAAACATGAATCAGATCATATCACTTCCCTGCTTAAAAAGTCTTTCAATGGCTTTTCTTGGTCAGAGGATAAAATACAAAAATCCTTAAAATGGGTTCTAAAGTCTCATATCAACTGGCCCCTTCTTGTGTTATTATTCTTCCCCCGCTGGATCTCAGTACTTTATGCACACTGGTCTTGCAGTTCCTTGATAACAAGAATATCTTTGCCTATTTCAAAACTTCTTCACGTGTAATTGTTTCTTTTGCTTGGCTTAAAAATCATTTCCCCAGAGATGCCTTCTCCAATACCTTATCCACAATATAAATCCAATCACCCTGAATCACAGCAGTTCGCAAAGTGTGAACTGTGAATTCACAAGAACCTTTCAAGGAGTCCACAAAATCAAAACTATTTTCATACTAATACAAAGAAGTTATTTGCCTTTTCAACATGTTAACATTTGCACTTGTAGTACAAAAGTAAGACTGGGTATACTGCTGGCTACAACCAAGATAACGGAATCAAAATGTACTAGTAGTCATGTATTCTTCACCTTCACCCATGCTGTATTTTTTTTTAAGCCAGTTTCATTTAATTTCATTAAATTTTGAACTTCGAGTACAGTTTTATAAAAATATTCTGTATGACAAAATGCATTCAATTTGTGGTGATAAACACATAAAGCACTTCTACTGCATACAGAAGTATGTCTCAAGGAAAAAGCATCTGTGTGATTTTGAGTTATGAGCTGAAGTAGACTTTTTTCCACAGAACACAATTTTTACTTCAAAAAAATGACTGTAGACAAATTGTGGTTATTCCAATTTAGGTATCCAGCAGAAATTTTTTAGAAAATGAACAAAATGAGCCTGACACTTCAAAGAAAATATTTGACGTATTTGTTGCCAATGATAAAATTGAAACTTTTAAGTGAAAATTAGACTTTTGCAAAAAGCTTCCCAATAATTAAAATTTTTTCTCATGAAATTGATGGTGCTATTAACAAATGTGATTTTTTTTTACATCGTATGATGAAATGTCAACATTTGAAAGATCTGCATGACTCAATGAACAAATATTTTCCAAATGTTCATGCAAGATGTTACAAAATCATGCAAAGGTAAAAGATCCATTCAAATTTTAAGGACAAAAGCTGATCCTGGTTGACACGTAGAGAATGGGAACGGGAAAGAAGAATAGAAGCTAGTGGTATCAAATTTATCCTTCTCTCTTGGACTGTTATTTTTTCTCTATACTTATTATTCCCAAAAGGATGTTTTCTCTATTTTCTTAAAGAACTATGAAGATATTGTAAATCTCAGGGAGGGCCACTTCCAAGAGAATACAACAAGACTGTCCATGATTATTTTTAACACTGAGACCTTCACACTTATTTATTCAGAATTCAATTACTATATACTAGTTATAAAAATAAACTGATCACATCATCATCCATCATTCGCATTTCTTTTTACTGATCTCCTTTATTGTCACCTTCTTAGTCCTTGACTCTCTTCCCTTATTATTTTTTTCCTTTCCATTCTCACTGTCCATCAACTTATTTAACACACAATTTCCACTTATATCAATATAGGCTCTCTATATATTCCTAGGCCAAATTTAATTCAGGGGTACCCTTTTAGCACATATCATCATCAATAAAAGTTCTGCCAAATAGAAAAAGGTTTGGAAAAGGCTGTTATATAAACTAGCCTTGATTATGTTGGTTTATAGGCCCAGGGTCAAATAAAGGAAGCTTCTGAAAAGCTTTACAATCTAATTTCTATTTTACTCTTATTCATGAAACAAGTTAAAATTATACATTAAATATGTATTATGAATTATTTGTTAAAGATATGCATCAAAACATCATAAAGGAGGTGGAGCTAACCAAAACCTCCTCAATCTGGCAATATTATCATTTTATTTATTATTAAAAACTTACTAAAAAATAATTTTCAATAAAGGCCTGATAAAATGTGCAGAGCATACTACATAAAAACAAAAGAGAGCAGCTTTTTTGCTTTGACAATTTGAACTAATTGCTCATAAAGGAGTAGGCTGTGGGTGAGATTTTCTTTTTAAACTCAGGGCTATTGTGAGTTACTTCTGAATGATTATACTTCATCTCTACTAGTACGGGTCTAACCTAACAACATTTGACAGAATTAAAATGATCAGTTTCACCTATTCACACAGTGTATGTACAACTGGCAATATAGACTAGAACCTGACACTGGTTCACATGTAGTGAATTAACTATTTAAATAAAATGTTGGTCAGCAAATTAAGTAATTTGGGTGGCTAATTCCAGCAGAAACTTTTGAAATTTCACAAGTTTCTTATTTTAGAGAGTGGTATACTAAGCTTTTAAAGTTCACAAATTGCTCATTTTAGAGAGTAGTATACGACTCAGTCTCAATTTGACAGAAAGATTTTTTTAAGCTAATTTCAGAGCTGTCATTAAATTATTAAGAGCTAATATACTTCAAAAACCATATTAAATTCATTGTCAGATTCTAAAATAACTCAGGTACCTTATCCTGTCAATGAGAAATTATTCTTCATTCATTAAACACAACCTAACACGTGCAATAAAGAATTTTCAATTATAAAGTGATTAAAATAGAACAAAGGGCTTTGAATTTTTCTTAAAAGTATTCATCTCCAGGTTTTCAAAGAAAATTTTAAAAACCAAAATATTTAACTGTTAATGTTCCTGGACCCAATTCCACTGTGTGCGTTCACGTGAGTGGAAGAGGGGGCACACTCAATTCTGACACTATCTACCTTGAGATAGCATCAGATTCCACAGGTTACGGGTTCAGTCCTACAAAAACGTCCCCACACCCACACCCATCCCCCATCTCAGATGCCAGTCACAAGCCCAGGTTGTCACTTGTGCTTCTGACCAACCAGTTACAGATTGGCGATTCCAACAACCACCTCCTTGAATTTCAATTCAGAGGCCAATCATAAGTCCAGGTTGTTACCTATACTTCTGACAGACCGGTTATAAATCAGAGGTTTAATTTGCTAGAGCAGCTCACAAAACTCAGAGAAATACTTCACTTACTAGGTCACCGGTTTATTATAAAAAGATATAACTTAGCAACAGCCAGATGGAAGAGGTGCATAGGACAAGGCAAGGGGAAAGAGCCAGGACCTTCCATGCCCTCTCCAGGCAGGCCACTCTCCCCAAATCTCCACGTGTTCACCAACCTGGAAGCTCTCCGAACCCTGTCCCTTTGGGTTTTTATGGGGGCTTTATTACATAGTCATGATGGCGACTGATTCAACCTCCAGGCTCTCTCCCCTCCCCAGGGGAGGTCAGGGATTGGGAATGAAAATTCCAACCCTCTAAACACAAGGTTGGTTATCCTGGCAACCTGGCAGCCCCATGCTTAGGTGGGGTCCGAAAGTCACCTTATTAACATACAAGAAAAACCTTTGCCATTCTCACCACTTAGGAAATTCCAAGGGTTTTGGGAGCTGTGAGCCAGTAACTGTGGAAAAAGACTGAATATATATGTGAAATATATTTTGGTCATCTAAATGACCAAATACATATTTCGTATAAATCACAATACTGTATTAACCTTCTAACACTTCCAGAACTAAACATTTTACCAAACAAAGGGAAGGTAGAAGCTAAATGTTCAGATAATGAAAAATAGTATTAAAGCTTTTCATAACCTATATAAGGTATAATCAAATTCATAAAGTCAAATTCTTAATGAAATCAAGTATATAAGTATGTAAAACAAATTACTTCAGTGACAAAGCAATTATAATTCCCAACCACCTAATCAAAAAGGTATCTAACTATATTACTTACGTAATAGATGGATCCACTTGTTTGTAAGCATGAGCAGCACAAGACCCACAGTACGTATACCCTGCATGGCTACAAAACAAAAAAATGTTTAACTTAATCATCAGATTCAAAATCAAGTTATTCTGGGAAAAAAAAACTTTTGAAAGAAATCTAATAATTATGGTAAGCATTATGTGTACAGATTAAAAAGCAATGTATTGATAGATAATGATGCAACTTATAGAAGATAACAGGGAACACATCATTGTTCTGTGTTCCACTGTTATTTTTATTTATTTATTTATTTATTTTGTTGGGGGGCCATGCTGCACAGCATGCAGGATCTTAGTTCACCAACCAGAGATCAAACCCGTGCCCCCTGCAGTGGAAGCACGGAGTCTTAACCACTGGACCGCCAGGGAAGTCCCCCTGTGTTCCAATTTTAAATGTTAAAAAGTATTTGGTCTGAAGGAAAATTATATTTGGAAATATTCAAGGCTTATTTGAAGTTGCTAATGTAACATTAATAATATGTGAGCTCTTAACATTCCTCTTCAATACCATAAACAGACTATTACATACATAAAAATGATAAGACCAAGTCAAATCAGAGCAAAACAAATAATCTACAAGAAACAACTCACGTCCCTCTGTGTCTTTAGTGGTAAGAGAATTGACCTGACCTTCTGTGTATTATGCCTTTCATTTTCTCTCCCTACTACTCATTCCATCCTTTTCGTCCTCTGGTCTCAGCTTTACATTGGTTCTCTGATCACCCATACAATGACTTGGTTTCATAACTTCATTTTTCTTTCTTGACTCAAGCTATGTGAGTCTAGAAATATTTCCCTTAATGCTTACTATTTAGTGTACAGCCAGTAAATGTTTAACAAATGGCTCTGTAGGAAAAAACTGTATACATATGTACATAAGCTTATTATAAATTTTACTGAAATAAAGAAAGACGTATCACACAACTGACAAACAATGAAAAAATATAAAATACTCTTTACTGCAAATTCAGCTTAGGCAACTGATTGTCCCAGAATGCTTTCACTGATGGTAGCTGAACTCTTTGACCCACAGCCAAGCAATGGCTGCAAATGACAAGAGTGAAATAATGAAGACATATGTCTGAATTTCACTCATTCAACAATGACTTGAATGACTTCTTTGCTTATTAGACAATAGTTTTTCAAATACTGGAAAGCATATTTCTTTCCTCATTTTTTCGTGCTTGTCACAGTGTAAAGGTTACAGACATAACATAATTTTAAGTTTCATCTGCCTTATTAACCTTTCCCCATTACTTTTCTTGAGTACAGACAATCAACAAAAAATAAAGTCCTGATTTATAGCAATCTGTCTATTAATGTGGATTAAATCATTCCCATCATGGACAATTTCAAGATGCAGAGTAAACTGAAAACACAAAACACAGACTGGGAGAAAATATTTGTAAAGCATATATCTGACAGAGGATTTATATCTAAATATATAAAGAAAAAGCATATATCTGATAAAGCATTTATATCTGAATATATAAAGAAATTTCAAAACAACCTAATACTTTAAAAAATATAGGTAACTGTTTTACAAGACAAAAAGAATTCTGAAGATTGGTTGCACAACAAAGTGAATGCACTTAACACTACTATATAAATGGTTAAAAGTAGTTAAGATAGTAGATTTTATGTTACTACAATTTTTTTTTAATTGTTAAATAGGAAAAGATGTGAACAGATACTTTCACCAAAAAATACACCGGGGGCTTCCCTGGTGGCGCAGTGGTTGAGAGTCCGCCTGCCGATGCAGGGGACACGGGTTCGAGCCTCAGTCCGGGAAGATCCCACATGCAGCGGAGCAGCTGGGCCCGTGAGCCATGGCCGCTGGGCCTGCGCGTCCGGAGCCTGTGTTCCGCAACGGGAGAGGCCACAGTAGTGAGAGGCCCGCGTACCGCAAAAAAAAAAAAAAACACCAGGATGGCAAAAAGCACACAAAAGAAGGCTCTACATCAGTTAGTCTTTGAGGAGAGGCAAATTAAAACTACAGTGAGCTACCACTGAACACCCACTAGAATAAGCTAAAATTAAAATGAGTGACCATACCAAATGTGGCAAGGATGTAGAACTGAAACTCAGTCTGTAGGAAACGTAAAACGGTACAACTACTTTGGAAAATGGTTTGGCAATTTCTTAAAAAAAAAAAAAGAAAGCTAAACATACTTCTGCCATAAAACTCCTGCCAGCGATTCCACTCCTAAATATATATATATATATTTAAGCATTATGTGCACACAAAGATTTGTACACAAATATTCATCCCATTTTTATTTGCAAGAGCCAAAAACGGAAACAGCCAAACGTCCCTCAAAAGGTGAATGGATAAACAAATTGAAGTATATCCATACAATGAAATAACTCTTCAGCAATAGAAAGGAATGAACTACTGACACACTCAAAATAATTATAGTAAAAAAATAAATATGCTGAGTGAGAGAAGCCAGACAAAAAAGAGTTCATGCTATATGATCCCATTTAAATACTTCTACAATAAAAATTTTTTTAAAAGAATATGTATGTATAAAACTGAGTCACTTGCTGTACAGGAGAGACTGGCACAACACTGTAAATCAACTCTTCTTCAATTAAAAATAAAAATAAATAATTCTAGAAAATAAGAACTAATCTATAGTGACAAAGTAAATCAGTGGATGTGGGAGGGTGGGAGAAGGGCAGAGAGGGAAAGAAGGGCACAAGGAAACTTCTGAAGATGAAGAATATGTTCATTATCTTAATCGTGGTAATGATTTCACAGGTGTATACATATTTCAAACTTATCAAACTGCATACTTTATATGCAGTTGAATGTTAATCATACCCCAGTAAAGCTCTATTTTAAAAATGAGGGCTTCCCTGGTGGCGCAGTGGTTGAGAGTCCGCCTGCCGATGTAGGGGACACAGGTTCTTGCCCCGGTCCAGGAAAATCCCACATGCCGCGGAGCGGCTGGGCCCGTGAGCCATGGCCGCTGAGCCTGCGCGTCCGGAGCCTGTGCTCCGCAACTGGAGAGGCCACAACAGTGAGAGGCCCGCGTAACGCAAAAAAAAAAAACACAAAAATGATACTCATCTGATATAGACACAGAAAAAGAGATTCACATAAGTCAATCACAACCATACAAGATAGTAGCGTCCTTAATTAGGAGTAAAGTAATATGGGACATATGCTAAGCACATTGAAATCACTGAGGCTTTATTGGTCAGATTAATGGTAGTCACTCCATCCTTACACCTCTGTCAAGGGAGCCTATCAAGTTGCCTGAATATAGCAGTATTCTCACAACCCAGTTCTAATCTTAGCCAGAAGGTAATATAAGTTGTTCTGTGGCTCAGCAGATTCAGTTTTGCTGTCATCCTGCACTGATCTTGATATTCTAGGCTAACCAGGGGCTCTATTTTAACCGGTTATGTCCCCAATCTTCCAGTCCCCAAGACACCAATACCAACTACTTCAGATACTTAATACCTGTTCCTCATCTGAACATCACTGGCTCCTGTCAGTTCAGATATGCACTATCTTGCCTGGCCATGCAGACCTTAAAAACCATCTGATCCATCTGGATCCTCCCTGGTCTGTCACAAACCTGAATGACATTCAGATTTTCAACACTGCTTTGCTCTCAGTTGTCCCTCACTTCACATCCCTCCACTTCTCAATCCTTACTCTTCTTGAATTTAAAGGCCCTGAACCCCAATCTATACTCCGATCTCTAAATCAACCTGTCTTTGTACTCTAAGTCTCTCCCAGTTTTACCAATGCTGTTCCTACCCAAGCTCAGTTCTTAAATGCCAGAAAGGCTTCTTAGAAACGTTAGATTCTTGAAGTATAGGCAGGAAAGAAATAGTAGGTAGAAGGGTGAGGGCATGAAGGGAATAAAGCCTGAAGGAAAAACATGAGCAAATGTCCAAGTGTATGATGTAAATGAGAAAATATGAAATTGGCCTGAATGGAACAAGACAGTAATGTTAAGCCAGAGTCAGACAGAAGAGTCTGGGCTTGATAAAACAAGTTACTGAAAAACTGCTGTGTGCTCTTGGAACAGGGAGTGATAATATGAAACTGTTATCATGTACTGAAAAACACAAGCACAAAGGACGTGTTAGAGGCAAGATGAGTTACATGAAGCTCTCTTGGAAACTGTGGCATGAGGTAGTAATATCACGGTCTAGGTCTAGAATGGTGTCAGTGTCAGTGAGAAATGAAAAATCAATGCTCTAGGGTCTAGAAAGAAACAGTGACATATCTTAGTGACCAAGTAGGAGGAAGAAGAAGAGGACAGTTATGATGATGGTGATAATTGAGTGCTTACTGCATCTCAGGCACTCTTCTACGTAACTCAAAGCATTACTTTTAATCCTAACAACTCTATGAAATAGGAATTATTATTCTTCTCATTTGATAGATGAAAAAAACTGAAGCAGAAAGGTTAAGAAACTTGCTCAAGGTCATACAGATAGTAAATGGCACTCCAGGATATAAAGCCAGGCAGTAGAGTTCCAGAACCCATTCTTACGCACCGTTAAGAGACCTTTACATAGTTCAAGGAAGAAGGGAAGGAGTCCATGGAGTAGGAAAAGCAACAAGCCTAACAACTGGAAGAACACTTAAAGAATCATAGATCCTGTAAGACTACAAGGAAGGATGATAGTTTCGAAAACACGATTAACTAAGGTAAACTTGTTTAATAAGAACTGAGATTTCATGGTTTCAGTCCTTTTTGAAGCTGAAGGGTTAAGTTTCCTTGACCTAAAGACAACATAGTGGCAAAAAGAAAGGAAGATTCTTTTATCTTTTTTAAAATTTTATTTATTTATTTTATACAGCAGGTTCTTATTAGCTATCTATTTTATACATCTCAGTGTATATATGTCAACCCCAATCTCCCAATTCATCCCACCACCACCACCACCCCACCCCCGCTTTCCACCCATGGTTTCCATACATCTGTTCTCTACATCTCTGTCTCTATTTCTGCCTTGCAAACCAGTTCATCTATACCATTTTTCTATATTCCACAAATATGCATTAATATACTATATTTCTTTTTCTCTTTCTGACTTCACTCTGTATGACAGTATCTAGGTCCATCCACGTTTCTACAAATGACCCAATTTTGTTCCTTTATATGGCTGAGTAATATTCCATTTTATATATGTACCACTTCTTCTTTATCAATTCGGCTGTCGATACGCATTTAGGTTGCTCCCAATGACTTGGTTATTGTAAATAGTGCTGCAATGAACATTGGGGTGCATGTGTCTTTTAGAATTATGGTTTTCTCTGGGTATATGCCCAGTAGTGGGATTGCTGGGTCATATGGTAATTCTATTTTTACTTTTTTAAGGAACCTCCATACTGTTCTCCATAGTGGCTGTATCAACTTACATACCCACCAACAGTGCAAGAGGGTTCCCTCTTCTCCACAGCCTCTCCGGCATTTGTTGTTTGTAGATTTTCTGAGGGATGCCCATTCTAACCAGTGTGAGGTGATACCTCACTGTAGTTTTGATTTCCATTTCTCTAATAATTAGTGATGTTGAGCAGCTTTTCATGTGCCTCTTGGTCATCTGTATGTCTTCTATGGAAATATGTCTATTTAGGTCTTCTGCCCATTTTGGGATTGGGTTGTTCATTTTTTTAATATTGAGCTGCATGAGCTGTTTATATATTTTTGAGATTAATCCTTTGTCCGTTGATTTGTTTGCAAATATTTTCTCCCATTCTGAGGGTTGTCTTTTCGTCTTGTTTATACTTTCCTTTGCTTTGCAAAAGATTTTAAGTTTCATTAGGTCTCATATGTTTATTTTTGTTTTTATTTCCATTATTCTAGGAGGTGGATCAAAAAATATCTTGCTGTGATTTATGTCAAAGAGTGTTCTTCCTATGTTTTCTTCTAAGAGTTTTACAGTGTCCGGTCTTAGGTCTCTAATCTATTTTGACTTTATTTTTGTGTATGGTGTTAGACAGTGTTCTAATTTCACTCCTTTATAGGTAGCTGTCCAGTTTTCCTAGCATCACTTACTAAACAAGCTATCTTTTCTCCATTGTATACTCTTGCCTCCTTTGTCATACATTATTTGACCATAGGTGCGTGGGTTTATCTCTGGGCTTTCTATCCTGTTCCATTGATCTATATTTCTGTTGTTGTGCCAGTACCATACTGTCTTGATTACTGTAGCTTTGTAGTATAGTCTGAAGTCAGGGAGTCTCATTCTTCCAGCTCCCTTTTTTCCCGTCAAGACTGCTTTGGCTATTTGGGGTCTTTGGTGTCTCCATAGAAACTTTAAGATTTTTTGTTCTAGTTCTGTAAAAAATGCCATTGGTAATTTGATAGGGATTGCATTGAATCTGTAGATTGCTTTGGGTAGTACAGTCATTTTCATAATATTCATCCTTCCAATCCAAGAACATGGCACATATCTCCTCCTGTTTGTGTCATCTTTGATTTCTTTCACCAGTGTCTTATAGTTTTCTGAGTACAGTTCTTTTACCTCCTTAGGTAGGTTTATTCCCTTGTATTTTATTATTTTTGTTGCAATGGTGAATGAGATTGTTTCTCCTTAATTTCTTTCTGATATTTTGTTGTTAGTGCATAGAAATGCAAGAGATTTCTGTGCATTAATTTTGTATCCTGCAACTTTACCAAATTCATTGATTAACTCTAGAAGTTTTCTGGTGGCATCTTTTGGATTATCTATGTATAGTATCATGTCATCTGCAAAAAATGACAGTTCTACTTCTTCTTTCCTGATTTGGATTCCTTTTATTTCTTTTTCTTCTCTGCCGCGGCTAGGATTTCCAAAACTACGTTGAATAATAGTGGCGAGAGTGGACATCCTTGTCTTCTTCCTGATCTTAGAGGAAATGCTTTCAGTTTTTCACCATTGAGAATGATGTTTGCTGTGGGTTTGTTGTATATGGCCTTTATTATGTTGAGGTAGGTTCCCACTATGCCCACTTTCTGGAGTTTTTATCATAAATGGGTGTGGAATTTTGTCAAAAGCTTTTTCTACATCTATTCAGATGATCGTTTGGTTTTTATTCTTCAATTTGTTAATATGGTGTATCACACTGATTGATTTGCGTATATTGAAGAATCGTTGCATCCCTGGGGTAAATCCCACTTGATCATGGTGTATGATCCTTTTAATCATACACCATGGTGTTGTTGGATTCTGTTTGCTAGTGCTTCGTTCAGGATTTTTGCATCTATCTTCATCTGTGATATTGGTCTGTAATTTTCTGTCTTTGTATCATCTTTGTCCGGTTTGGGTATCAGGGTGATGGTGGCCTCGTAGAATGAGATTGGGAGTGTTCCATCCTCTGTGATATTTTGGAAGAGTTTGAGAAGGATGGGCATTAGCTCTTCTCTAAACGTTTGATAGAATTCACCTGTGAAGCCATCTGGTCCTGGACTTTTGTTTCTTGGAAGATTTTTAATCACAGTTTCAATTTCATTACTTGTGATTGGTCTGTTCATATTTTCTGTTTCTTCCTGGTTCAGTCTTGGAAGGTTATACCTTTCTAAGAATTTGTCCATTTCTTCCAAGTTCTCCATTTTATTGGCTTACATTTGCTTGTAGTAATCTCTTAGGATGCTTTGTATTTCTGCAGTGTCTGTTGTAACGTCTCGTTTTTCATTTCTAATTTTATTGATTTGAGTCCTCTCCCTCTTTTTCTTGATGAGTCTGGCTAAAGGTTTATTAATTTTGTTTATCTTCTCAAAGAACCAGGCTTTAGTTTTATTATCTTTGCTACTGCTTTGTTTCCATTTCATTTATTTTTGCTCTGATCTTTATGTTTTCTTTCCTTCTACTAACTTTGGGTTTTGTTTGTTCTTCTTTCTCTAGTTCCTTTAGGTGTAAGGTTAATTGTTTATCTGAGATTTTGTTGTGTCTTGAGGTAGGATTGTATTGCTATAAACTTCCCTCTTCGAACTGTTTTGCTGCATCCCATAGGTTTTGGATTGTCATGTTTTCGTTATCATTTGTCTCTAGGAATTTTTTTATTTTCTCCTTGATTTCGTCAGTGATCTCTTGGGTATTTAGTAACATTTTGTTTAGCCTCCATGTGTTTGTCTTTTTTACGTTTTTTTCCCTGTAATTTATTTCTAATCTCATAGCGTGTGGTCAGAAAAGATCTCGATATGATTTCAATTTTCTTAAATTTTCCAAGGCTTTATTTGTGATCCAAGATGTGATCTATCCTGGAGAATGTTCTGTATGCACTTGAGAAGAAAGTGTCATCTGCTGTTTTTGGATGGAATGTCCTATAAATATCAATTAAATCTATCTGGTCTGTTGTGTCATTTAAAGCTTGTGTTTCCTTATTAGTTTTCTGTCTGGATGATCTGTTCACTGGTGTAAGTGAGGTGTTAAAGTCCCCCACTGTTATTGTGTTACTGTCTATTTCCTCATTTATAGCTGTTAGCAGTTGCCTTATGTATTGAGGTGGTCCTATGTTGGGTGAATATATATTTATAACAGTTATACCTTCTTCTTGGATTGATCCCTTGATCATTATGTTGTGTCCTTCCTTGTCTCTTGTAACATTCTTTAAAGTTTATTTTATCTGATATGAGTATTGCTACTCCAGCTTTCTTTTGATTTCCATTTGCATGGAATATCTTTCACCATCCCCTCACTTTCAGTGTGTATGTGTCCCTATGTCTGAAGTGGGTCTCTTATAGACAGCATATATATGGGTCTTGTTTTTGTATCCATTCAGCCAGACTGTGTCTTTTGGTTGGAGCATTTAATCCATTCACATTTAAGGTAATTATTGATATGTATGTTCCTATGACCATTATCTTAATTGTTTTGGTTTTGTTTTTGTAGGTCCATTTCTTCTCTTGTGTTTCCCACTTAGAGAAGTTCCTTTAGCGTTTGTTGTAGAGCTGGTTTGGTGGTGCTGAATTCTCTTAGCTTTTGCTTGTCTGTAAAGCTTTTGATTTCTGTGTCAAAACTGAATGAGAGGGCTTCCCTAGTGGCGCAGTGGTTGAGAGTCCACCTGCCAATGCAGGGGACACGCGTTCGTGCCCCAATCCGGGAGTATCCCAATGTGCCGTGGAGCAGCTGGGCCCGTGAGCCATGGCTGCTGGGCCTGCGCGTCTGGAGCCTGTGCTCCACAACGGGAGAGGCTGCAGCAGTGAGAGGCCCGCGTACCACAAAAAAAAAAAAGAATGAGATCCTTGCTCGGTAGAGTAATCTTGGTTTTAGGTTCTTCCCTTTCATCACTTTAAATATATCATGCTACTCCCTTCTGGCTTGCACAGTTTCTGCTGAGAAATCAGTTGTTACCCTTATGGGAATTCCCTTTTATGTTATGTGTTGTTCTTCCCTTGTTGCTTTCAATAATTTTTCTTTGTCTTTAATTTTTACAATTTGATTACTATGTGTCTCAGCGTGCTTCCCCTTGGGTTTATCCCAACTGGAACTCTGTGTGCTTCCTGGACATGGGTGGCTATTTCCTTTCCCATGTTAGGAAAGTTTTCAACTATAATCTCTTCAAATATTTTCTCGGGTCCTTTCTCTCTCTCTTCTCCTTCTGGGACCCCTATAATGCAAATGTTGGTATGTTTAATGTTGTCCCAGAGGTCCCTTAGGCTTTCTTCATTGCTTTTCATTCTTTTTTCTTTATTCTGTCCTGTGGCAGTGATTTCCACCATTCTGTCTTCCAGGTCACTTATCCGTTCTTCTGCCTCAGTTATTCTGCTATTGATTCCTTCTAGTGTATTTTTCACTTCAGTTATTACATTGTTCACCTCTGTTTAAATCTTCTAGGTCTTTGTTAAACATTTCTTGCATCTTCTCCATCTTTGCCTCCATTCTTTTTCCAAAGTCCTGGATCATCTTCACTATCATTATTCTGAATTCTTTTTCTGTAAGGTTGCCTATCTCCACTTCAGTTCGTTGTTCTTCTGGAGTTTTATCTTGTTTCTTCATCTGGTACATAGTCCTCTGCCTTTTCATTTTGTCTATCTTTCTGTGAATGTGGTTTTCATTCCACAGGCTGCAGGATTACAGTTCTTGCTTCTGCTGTCTGCCCTTGGATAAGGCTATGTAAGCAGTTGTGCAAGCTTCCTGATGGGAGGGACTGGTGGTGGGTAGAGCTGGGTGTTGCTCTGGTGGGCAGAGCTCAGTAAAACTTTAATGCTTGTCTGCTTGTCTGCTGATGGGTGGGGCTGAGTTTCCTCCCTGTTGGTTGTTTGGCCTGAGGCGACCCAGCACTGGAGCCAACAGGCTCTTGGTGGGGCTAATGGTGAACTCTGGGAGGCCTCATGCCAAGGAATACTTCCCAGAACTTCTGCTGCCAGTGTCCTTGTCCCCACGGTGAGCCACAGCTGCCCCCTGCCTCTTCAGGAAACCCTCCAACACTAGCAGGTAGGTCTGGTTCAGTCTCCTATGGGGTCACTGCTCCTTCCCCCGGGTCCTGATACGCACACTACTTTGTGTGTGCCCTCCAAGAGTGGAGTCTCTGCTTCCCCCAGTCCTGTCAAAGTCCTGCAATCAAATCCCACTAGCCTTCAAAGTCTGAGTCTCTAGGAATTCCTCCTCCCGTTGCCAGACCCCCAGGTTAGGAAGCCTGACCTGGGAGTCAGAACCTTCACTCCAGTGGGTGGACTTCTGTGGTATAAGTGTTCTCCAGTTTGTGAGTCATCCACTCAGCAGTTATGGGATTTGATTTTATTGTGATTGCGCCCCTCCTGTCTCATTGTGGCTTCTCCTTTGTCTTTGGATGTGGGGTATCTTTTTTGGTGAGTTCCAGCGTCTTCCTGTCGATGACTGTTCAGCAGTTAGTTGTGATTCCTGTGCTCTTGCAAGAGGGAGTGAGCACACATCCTTCTACCCCGCCATCTTGAACCCATCTCCCAAGGACAGGGAGATTCTTAACTTAGATAGAGAATACACTGCAGTGTATCTATTTTTTGATCATTAAGTATATATACCCCATACTCACTTATCCCATAGTGAGGAACTCACTCTACTTCATGAAAGGATCAAGGTCACATTCAAAGAAGAGAATTTGTAATACTTTCCTTTACCCTGGCCCAGATATATGGTAATGAATAAAGCCAGAGTAATAATCATCAACTCTCACCATTAATCCTGTTCCTACACCCTTCTCTTGCTAACAGAATCTATAACTCTACATGTATGTGGCAACAGGTTCCAGTAAGGAATCACTCACAATAAAGGAGCCTTCGCTAAGGGAACGGCTACGTTTTTTTCTTTAGTCGTTCAGCATAACAGCCAGAAAAGCAATGAAAATTTGAGCTCTACAGATATTTGAATATGCATCATAAAAGTGTGTCTAAGTCAGTCTTTCCAGAGTTCTTAAAACCTTTAATACAAAGTCATCCCTGCTAGGTGTTACAGGTAACTCTGATTCTCAATGTAACTTCTCATGAAAATAAATACAAAATTATACTATTATTATATATTATATATATATTATTATATCTATAATTTGTCATTAGGCTAAAACCATACCTCTAAAAACTGATCTTTCTTTTAACATAGAGTACTTTTGCTTCTCCCTTTACACCTACACAGCAGATCCTTTGCATCAGCAGCTTCAGCTCCTAACCTACCAGAATTTCTCTGCCCCTCAGAGAGCTGCAATTAAATGAGGATGCAAGGTCACACTGTCCACAATCATTCACTAGTTAAGTGACAGTTTCCCATACAGCAACCTTGCAGTGTGGTATAATTTAAATTCCTACCTCAGGAAAATTACTAATCACTACATCACATGGACTTTCACTTATATCAACTATGAATGCCAAGAGTCTACTAAACATTCTATGAGAGGCTTTTCATCAAAGTGGATATAGGGAATAATAAACACTTACTTGAATTCAACAAAGTCAGATTTCCGTAGTCCTAATTCTACTGAATAGCAGGAAAAATGCAAAATAAAAGACTGCCCTAGATGAAATGAGAAGATTGGACCAGATGAAATGAGATCTCCTCCAACAATAAGCAAAGTTTGCAACCTTAAGTTAAGATATGATCTACAAACCTAGAAACTAAATTTAAAAACACCTGTAAACGTACAGGATCAACCTGAATGACAACTGGCCCCAAACAGTTTCCAGAAGCAGCAACCTCCACCTCGGTTTTATTTTGCTGCACGTAGCCTTTTATTCTTTTCCTTCACAGGCAATGCTCAACGGCCCTAAAGATTCCTGCTTCGATAAAAAAATCAGCAAATGATTATATCCAAGAAATATTCAGGTAAAACAGTCATTATTTAGAATATTTTATTTTTACAAATGGAATCTCACAAACATTAAACAAACAATATTATGAGCTAAAAAGTCAAGTAAGAATAAACTAACCACAATGTTACATATTGAGGGGTTTTTTTTTACTGCTAGAGTATATATGATTTGAGATATTGCCATGAATAACCTACCAGTTCTTCTTACTATTAACAAGACTGGGAAAGTCTTGATGGTTTCTACCAGATTTAGCTCGAACTCTATGCTAATGCAGGGAGCCTGTCTTCTGGCCTATCATTCACACAGGGCACATCTGCTTTCACTATGTGAAAGGAAGTGAGACAAAACCAAAACCAAGCCAGACAAGCACACAACACAACACAGAACGCACTATGAGACTGTTTAGAAGATTGTTTGTTAACATTAACAAGGACTGCAAATCTCCAGTAACTTAAGTTAACTAGATAATTTATGAAGATTGTCTCATGACATGTACTGGTAGAGCTCTACAGGTATGCTTCACTATATACAACCTGGTCTTCTATATAAATGTTTCTTAGTTTTTAAATTTTTCAAACAGGTTTTTATACTAAAGGTATAATGTACACAGTAAAAAAAAGTCAAACCGTAATAAAAGGTACGCAACGAAAAGTGAAAGTATCCTTTATTCCATACTATTCCTACTTGGTTAACTACTAAGAAATCAAATTCTGCTTTAAATGTATGGCCTTCAATATTCATTGTCTGTGCTTGACAGTAAAAAATAATTTCATCATGTAAATTAAGCCCCTTCCACAATTATCTGCTTATATTTTTATATTCAATAAGATGTTTCTTAAGTGATGTATACCTGTACAGCTCCATTCTAAGGGTTGCTGAGTTATTGCTGAATACTGCAAGATAAACAACAATTTTGGCATCAAGGTAACTGGCAGTCATGGTAAGAAGGCTTCTGGAACTCCTAGTTCATGAGATCATTTCAATATATATCCCAGGGCCACATACTGTCTCCTGTGCCTCAATATAAGTAAGATAGTTCCAAATGCAACCAAAGGATATTTTTTAGTCAAATTAAATTCTTTTGAATCCCTCTCCCAAATGTGCCTGGTTATGTTATATAGATTAGAATTCATTAAAATTGATCAACAGTTGGTTTATGGGTCAATATTTAATCTTTTAATAACATCAACAATAAATGACATTATTCTATTTAATCTACATCCATATAAAAATAAGCAAACTGTTTAAACATTTTCAAAAGTGTGCTATCTAGGTTCTGAGTTTGTTTTTTTAAGGTTGCCCTCATATGATTTATTCCTATGAAGGCAAAATCTAAGAAAAGGTGGTCCCAGAGAGCTAGAATTTATAAAATTTTAAAAGTATGTTTTTGATTTGAAATAAAAGTAGAAATCTTAAAATTTTAAGTTGTCTAATTACTATATAAGCTCGTTCTTACAAAGACACTTTTGTGCCTATATAACAAGAAAATATTTGTTGTTGCTTTTCTACCTTAAAAAAAAAAAAAAAAAAAAAAAGGAGGGCTTCCCTGGTGGCGCAGTGGTTGAGAGTCCGCCTGCCAATGCAGGGGACACGGGTTCATGCCCCGTCTGGGAAGATCCCACATGCCGCGGAGCGGCTGGGCCCGTGAGCCATGGCCGCTGAGCATCCGGAGCCTGTGCTCCACGGCGGGAGAGGCCACAACAGTGAGAGGCCCGCTTACCGCAAAAAAAAAACAGCAACTCTGGAAAGGAAAATATAATAAGATGAACTTGACTATATTTAAAGTTTTCATATATTAACAAAGTAGAAATTGCCTATATATACATAAACATAACTACAAAGTCACTATATAGCAGAAACATGCACACCAAAGCCAAAACTATTTTCAAATATTCATTTTAAAACCTAAGGTAACTTGGAAATCTTTTACAAATTAATATATTTGTAACGTAGACTCAAACATTTCATTTCCAAGGGCATTTCCAAACATTTCAATTTAAAACTAACTACAAGAAGCAAACAAGTCTAGTTACTTTTTCATGAATAACTAACCTCATTTTAATTTTATGTTGATTCAGTTCAGCTCCCACATTTAGAGTAAGTTTTAACTAGGAAGGTAGTATACCATAATAGTCAAATACCAGCAAAGTAATGGGAATGACAATAGAACATACCTCATGAGATGTTATAAAGAGATGATTACTAATCCACTGTTTCTCACCCAACCAAGGATCTCACTTATACAAACTTCCCAACTTATCCTTGCATCAATTTTTCTTTCTCTACTAGATCATGTCATCAACATTATAAACACTTTAATATCTCCCACCTTCAATAAAAATTCTCCCCAACACCATATTCCCATTGCCCTACTTCCTTGATTTATAGCAAAATTTCTCAAAAAAACTATCTATACTCACTGTCTTCATTTCCCTCCTTGATTCTTTCTTGAACCCACTCCAACTGTGCTTTCATCCCCACCGCCCCACAGAAACTGTTCTTACTAAAATAACCAGCAATCTCCATAGTATCCAATTATCAATCCTCATCTTATTTGACCTCTTGGCAGAATTTGACACACCTGATCATCTTTTCCTCCCTGACACATTTTCATCCTTTTGCCTCCCAGAGACTTCACTCACTCTTGGTTTTCCTCCTTCCCCACTGGTCCTCCTTCAAAATCTCCTTTGCAAATACTCATCTTCATCGTGACCTCTAAATTAAGCTGGCTTGCCTAAGGCCTTAGTCTTTGAACCTCTTCTCTATTTTACTCCCGAGGCAACCATGTCTGATTAAAGTTACACACTTAGCTGTGTTAAGTGTGATATGCCAACACAGCCTTGGCCTTCTTCCCTGTACTCCAGATTCATATACCTAGCTGCCTCACTTGGATACCTAATAGGTATCTCAACATTAACACAGGCAGAATAAAATTTAGATTTTATATAAACACTTCAAATTCCACTCCCCACCTCCACCCTTGTTTTCTCCTTTAATTAGTACAAACCCCAATTCCATCCTTCCAATTTCACAAGCCCAAACTTAAGAGTCATCCTTGACTTCTTCTATTTTATTGGTCCTGCCTTCCAAATACCCAGAATATACAGTTTCTCATCACCTCCACCTCTAGCTCCCAGCCAAAGGCATTATGTCATCTCTTTTCTGTACTATAGTAATAAGCCTCTGAAATTGGACTCCTTGCCCCCACAAAACAGAAAGTTCATACAGCAGCAAGAATAATCCTTTTCAAACCTAAGTCAGATCATGTCACTTTGCTGCTCAAAACTTCTCATTACTTGCCATATCACTTGGAATAAAAACCAAAGTTTGGGGCTTCCCTGGTGGCGCAGTGGTTGAGAGTCCGCCTGCCGATGCAGGGGACACGGGATCATGCCCCGGTCCGGGAAGATCCCACATGCCACGGAGCGGGCCCCGCAACAGGAGAGGCCACAACAGTAGAGGCCCGCGTACCGCAAAAAAAAAAAAAAAAAAAGAAGCAAAAACCAAAGTTTTTATGTTCTCCTACAAAGCCTCCCTACAATCTAGCCCCCGCAGCCTACCTCATCCACTACTCTTCTCCACACACACGCCACTCCAGCTACACTGGCCTTGCTTTTCCTCAAACACCTTAAGCGTATCCTGCCCCAGAGCCTTTGTCCTTGCTTTGTCCTCAACCTGAAACCCTTTTTCCCTGGGCATCTGCATAACTTCTCTCTCACATCATTTAGACTCAACTGTTACCTTATGAGGAAGACCTTTTCTTACTATCCTATCTAAACTAGCAACTCCCTACCCATACTGTCACTCTCAATCTTCTTATCTGCTTTATTTTTCTTAGCACCCATCAGCACCTGACACAGAATATAATTATTTATTTACTGTCTGTCTTCCCCAAATACTAAAAGGCAAGCACTACGAGAGTAGTGATTTTGTTTTATTCAAAGAGCAGCACAAAGAAGAGTATCTGGCATTTAGTCTGGTAGATATTTGCTGAATAACAAAATAAGTAATAGCAAGTCATTATGCTAAAAGTTTTATAAAGATTGGCTCACTTAATCTTCGGAAAAACTATATGAAAGTAATATTATTATTCCAATTTTACCAAGGAGACAAAGGCACAAGAGATTAAATAACTTATATGTCACAGTTGGTAAGTAGTATAGTCAGCTTCCTGAATCTTTTAAACGAGATGAAGTTAGATCATACAAATGGACTATTTAACAAAAAGTGTGGCACAAAAAATACATAACATTTATGGAATACTTATTATGTGCCAAACATTAATGTAAGCTTTTTATGTGTATTTACTCATTTAATTCTCATATTCTTTAATAAGTGGTTGCTATTATTTTTACTATTTACTATTTATCAAGGTACCAACCTGAACTCAACAGAAGTCACATAAAAGATGCTGCTGTGACAGAAATAGTACAAACTCCAACATTTACCAAATCAAAATTAACTGAATTCACATCATACACAGACACATAGTTAACTGTATGTTTGCTAGCCTGTAGTTCTCAAAAAGCCCTCTAACACAGACAAAATAGTCACAGATTTTCTTCATTAAAAAAAAAAAAAAATCTACCCCTCCCCTAAAAATGTGGCTGCTACTCCATACTGCACCATGTTTAATCCATTTTTTATTATAAGTTTAAAATTATGTGATTAAAGTAGATCTTTTCAATGTTTAAAACAGAACTTATTCATTTGTACCAAATACTACTGAAATCACCAAGTTTATCTAATGTAAACAACTCTCTGTTTTAAAAGTCAGTTTTATTACCAAAAGTAAATTTTGATATTTCTGCATCTGAGAAAATAAAGTAGCCAATTCCTTTATCCTTGAGTTAAAGTGAAAGCCACAGAAATCATGAAAGTTAGTGAATATAACTTCTTCAGTTCAACACAGCATTTGATTTTTAATTTTTAATTCAATCCGTAGATACCCATTCTTTATTAATAATTAACATATGAAAGATTCTGGGTAAAGACCCTTAAAACTTACGGTGCAATAATGGCTCTAGCAGGTCTTTTCGTGGACTGTACTTGTGAAAGCCAACCTTCTAGCTGTGCATTCAGTTGCGGTCCTATAAAAAGAGAAAGAGAGAAACAGGAGTGAGCAAAGCAATACAGTACTAATAACCATACATGACACAAAGTCCTCACTGAACCTATTTGGAACTAAAATAGCTTAATGGGCAGTGGATCATCATTTTGGATGTTAATGTTTGAAACTTAACCAACTACAAAGTTTCTAGTAGCAAGCCATGTGATAAAGACAAGCACTGATTCAACAAAATTTGCTTTTATCCATCCACTTATTTATTTACAACCATCTTCATTCAAGAACAATACAATCTACAATTTGAGGCAATGATCAAACAAAATGAAACAAGAAAGAGAAAAATATAGTATATGAAAAGAAAATAACTGAATATATTTTAGAGTACCAAAACCTGCCTTAATCACTAAAATCACATCCATGGAGTGATCATTACCACACTCAATGATCTTTCCTGCCATCCACTCCAGCTCCCTATTCCCATCACCATATCAATAACCAGTGTAACTACACCACCTCAAAAATCTCAATTTCAAGCATCCCACTCTCTTCACTTCCTATCATTCCAGTTCACGTCTAGAAATCTTTTGGAGTCACTTTTCCAACTGTCCTTCATCCTCTCTTCTTCACTTTTTATACCCATCCTGAGATTTGATGATCCATCACTGTAACCACTCCCTTGCCTGTGGCCTCCCTCCTTTGCTCCTCTCTTTCTCCAGTGTAGTCAAATCATAGTTAAAACCAACCTTCCACTTAACAAAGCACCTCCATCTGAACAGCTGAATGAGACTGTAAAGAAACACAACCATATGAACTTTGAAATTATACTCATAAATTACAGCAGATCCTTAGCAAACAAAGCTCAGAAATCATACCACGACAACCTAGTGAATTTGCTCACCTATCTTTAAGATAGAGAGTTACTTCATATAGCTTCTCTTTTTACCTTAAACCATCATCCCCTTCCCATTCCCATTCCCAACAGATGATCAAACTTTTCATTTCGTTAAGGAAAAACAAGCAGAATAACCAACCATCCTGGTTGCTCAGGACTTTGCCAGTTTTAGCACTGGAAGTCCTGCATCCTGGGAAACCTCCCAGTCTCAGGCAAACCTGAATGTTATTCGCCCTAAATTCAGAAGAGAACTACTTCCTCTTCCCACCATTTATTCTGCTTTCCCTACTGTTTCAACAAATTGTCCTTGCTCCTATCAAAAGCCAAACAAATTACTTCTGCACTGGATCTCACTTTGTTTTTCATACTCAAGGACTCTGCTCTTACAACTGTCCTTGTCTCCCGCACTAACTTTTCCCTTTTTACTAGATCATTATCATTACCATGCAAATATGCAATACTAGCAAATTGATTTCCCCCAACTACTGCCCCCTTTTTCTCTGGCTCTCTCTTTTTAAACTTTTAATAAAAAAATATTCAAACATTACAAAAGAACCTAGATAATAATATAACAAACACTCATGGATTGACAGCCCAAATAAATTAAACCTTAACATTCTATCTTATTTACTTAAGATCTTCTTTTATTAAGAAATAAAATACTGGACTTCCCTAGTGGTCCAGTGGTTAAGAATCTGCCTGCCAGTGCAGGGGACACAGGTTCAATCCCTGGTCCGGGAAGATCCCGTATTCCACGGAGCAACTAAGCCTGTGCGCCACAACTACTAAGCCCACGCTCTAGAGCCCGCGAGTCACAACTACTGAGCCCACATGCCTAGAGCCCATGCTCTGCAACAAGAGAAGCCACCGCAATGAGAAGCCCATGCGCCAGGGAAGTCCCAAAAATTGTTTTAAAAATAAAATAAAAACTAAAATAAAAATTAAAGGAGGGCTTCCCTGGTGGTGCAGAGGTTGAGAGTCTGCCTGCCGATGCAGGGGACATGGGTTCATGCCCCGGTCCGGGAAGATCCCACGTGCCGCGGAGCGGCTGGGCCCGTGAGCCACGGCCGCTGAGCCTGCGCGTCCGGAGCCTGTGCTCCGTTGCAACGGGAGAGGCCACAACAGTGAGAGGTCCGCATACAGCAAAAAAATAAATAAATAAAAAATTAAAGGGACTTTCCTGGTGGCACAGTGGTTAAGAATCTGCCTGCCAATGCAGGGGACACAGGTTCAAGCCCTGGTCCTGGAAGATCCCACATGCCACGGAGCAACTAAGCCCGTGCGCCACAACTATTGAACCTGTGCTCTAGAGCCCACGAGTCACAACTACTGAGCCCGTGAGCCACAACTACTGAGTCCACGTGCCACAACTGCTGACGCCCACGTGCCTACAGCCGGTGCTCCACAACAAGAGAAGCCACCGCAGTGAGAAGTCCGTGCACCACAATGATGAGTGGCCCCCGCTCACTGCAACTGGAGAAAGCCCACATGATGCAACAAGGACCCAATGCAGCCATAAATAAATAAATACATTTATTAAAAATAAAAACTTTCTAAAAATGTAAATTTAAAAAAAAGCTAAATAAGCCTCTAATCAGCAACTCAGGACCATCTTTCTCAAGGACCCAAAAGCCATCTCTTTGAAATGTGATAATCAAGGGAGATAGTGCCCCTTTCTGCCAGTTTCTGTGGGATAGGAACTAACTTCAGAGGGCCACCTAGCCCCAAGGTGCAAAATTACCTCCTGTCATAAAAATATGTAAGTTTAGTTTTCCTTTGGATAAAGCAATTAGCTAATACATACGGTCACCTCAATTACCAAGTGAATTTAGGATGAACTACGTGTGACAAATGTTTCTATCAAGTCCTCTTACTTGAACACTACTCATAATTTATCTTGAGAATATGCATATAATGGATTTTATCTGCTTAGCTAAATAAAAGGATGAGCACTCTTCACATCTTTGCAATCTGTTAGCAGATAGCCGGTGACGTGCATCATATGGTAGCTTAATGCTTAGTCAAAAATAAAATTTTCTTTCTCTTCTACCTTTGAAGAGAAGTTTTCTGAGATGGCAGGAGGTTTTGGTTTAAATTATATTTCTCCAACATCAGCAATGTCTCAAAATTCCCATTTCCCTACATCCTTACCAACGTCTGATACTGTCAGAATTTTTCATTTTTGCCAATTTGATATGGGTATGAAATCGTACCCCTTTGTTTCTTCTAATTTGTACTTGCCAAATATCCATTGAGATGAAGCATTTACAGATTTGGAAATTCTGTGTTTAGGACTATATACAAAAACAAGTCAAGTTTATAAATGGCTAGCCCATCTATAAACTGCCAAAGTACAAAAAAGGTCCGATTCAGCAATCAAATGATGTACTTTATTTTCAAAACTTAGATTTAAGAACAGTTACCAAAAAACTTATATTAAATAATTTCATTACTAATTCAAGGAAAAATGGTTCCTAATTTCAAAGTAAATTAAAATTTTCGCTTCCTAATAAATTTCATGTTAACTTAAAATAAGTATTTCCATGTCACAGGAAGTTTACAAAACAAATTTCAAACGAAATAAAACAAAGAAAACAATATCTCCCAATTCAGCAACCCTACTGCCACCAACTTCACTGGTTTTAAGCACTAAACCAAGCTTTCTTAACAGTCCTTCTGTAAAATAACCAGTTTCTTCATAAGGATCCTAAGGTAAAAGTCAAACTCCAAGTTTCTCAATTATTTTTAAGTAAGATAACTGAGTGTATCTATTTATTACAAATGGCTGCTTAACTGTTGATCTGTAAAGTGTCAAATAAAAAATAAATTTGCATTCTTCCACAGAAGCTGATACTTGGCAATATGGCATCCTTAATACATGAAGGTGATGCAGAATGCGTGCTTTCTTTCTCAAATATCACTGAATTTGAAGGCACACTGATGAATGGAAAAAATCAATCAAAAGGAAAAATCCTAGCAAAACTACTTCATGGCTGTGTGACCTTGCCCTGAGAGGAATAAATGGGCATGTACACCTTTGGATAAACAGTAAAAGTAGGTTCCCAAAGGATCAATGCTAAGGTATTTCCTTAAGAAACAGACAATAAATAATGTGCTGTCGGCAAGTCAGTACACTTCTGTTTGAGTCCCAATTAAATCAAACAATATTTCACAAAAAAGTTTATTTGCATAGTGACAAAACCACAAAGATACTAAACACACACACACATTTTCAGGAATTCCTATGCAACCAATTAACAGAACCATTCTAAAATACGGTAATTAACCAAGCCAAATTGATTTTTAACTCTCTTTAGTCTGCTCCTCCTATTCCTCTTCGGAGAGAAAAAAAATTCAACAGCCTCCTGACTCTGAAAAAAATCATGTGTTCTATAAACTGTTCTCAAAAAATGTGCCAATGGAACCACCTGAGGATCTCATTAAAATACTAACTATGGGGGGCTTCTCTGGTGGCGCAGTGGTTGAGAGTCTGCCTGCTGATGCAGGGAACATGGGTTCGTGCCCCAGTCCAGGAAGATCCCACATGCCGCAGTGGCAGAGGCCACAACAGTGAGAGGCTTGCATACCGCCAAAAAAAAAAAAAAAAAAAATACGAATTATGATTCTGTAGGTCTGGAGTGGGGCCTGAGATCCTTCATTTCTAATATACTCTGCAAGTAACAGCAACGTTTGCTGGCCTATAGGCCACACTCCAATAGCAAGTCTAGATCAACGGTGGCCAACCAAAAAAGGGACTTGGACCACAAAGACTCCACAAAACTATATGCATAACAAGTTTTACCTAAAGATAAAATAAATCTCTAGATAAATGTAAGATCTATCACTTACAGATTAAGAAATACATATTCATTTAACAGTGGTAATGAAACTTCTTTTACCTTTTTAAAATCATCTATTTTGTCAATCAAGAGATAGTAAAGAATAATTACTGTCCTCTAGGAAATTCCATACTTTCTAACATGAAGTAGGTTCCTTAAAAAGAGGAAAGTAGAGAAGAACTACAATCCTGCAGCCTGTGGAACGAAAGCCACATTCACAGAAAGACAGACAAGATGAAAGGCAGAGGGCTATGTACCAGATGAAGAACAAGATAAAACCCCAGAAAAACAACTAATTGAAGTGGAGACAGGCAACCTTCCAGAAACAGAATTCAGAATACTGATAGTGAACATGATCCAGGACCTTGAAAAAGAATGGAGGGAAAGATCGAGAAGATGCAAGAAATGTTTAAGAAAGACCTAGAAGAATTCAAGAACAAACACCTAGAAGAATTAAAGAACAAACAAACAGAGAAGAACAATACAATAACTGAGATGGAAAATACACTAGAAGGAATCAATAGCAGAATAACTGAGGCAGAAGAAAGGATAAGTGACCTGGAAAACAAAAGGGTGGAAATTACTGCCAAGGAACAGAATAAAGAAAAAAGTATGAAAAGAAATGAAGACAGCCTAAGAGACCTCTGGAACAACATGAAACTCAACAATATTCACATTATAGGGGTCCCAGAAGGAGAAGAGAAAGAAATGACCCAAGAAAATATTTGAAGAGATTATAGTCGAAAACTTCCCTAACATGGGAAAGAAAATAGCCATCCATGTCCAGGAAGCACAGAGAGTTCCAGGCAGGATAAACCCAAGGAGAAACGCCAAGAAACATAGTAATCAAACTGACGAAAATTAAAGACAAAGAAAAATTATTGAAAGCAACAAGGGAAAAATGATCAATAACATAAAAGGGAACTCCCATAACGTTAAGAGCTCATTTCTCAGCAGAAACTCTACAAGCCAGAAGGGAGTGGCATAATATATTTAAAGTGATGATAGGGAAGAACCTACGACCAAGATTACCCTACCCAGCAAGGATCTCATTCAGTTTCAACAGAGAAATCAAAAGCTTTACAGACAAGCAAAAGCTAAGAGAATTCAGCAGCACCAAACCAGCTCTAAAGCTACAACAAATGCTAAAGGAACTTCTCTAAGTATAAAACACAAGAGAAGAAAAGGACCCACAAAAACAAAGCCAAAACAATTAAGAAAATGGTCATAGGAACATACATATCGATAATCACCTTAACTGTGAATGGATTAAATGCTCCAACCAAAAGACACAGGCTGGCTGAATGGATACAAAAACAAGACCCACATATATGCTGTCTACAAGAGACCCACTTCAGACCTACGGACACATACACACTGAAAGTGAGGGGATGGCGAAAGATATTCCATGCAAATGGAAATCAAAAGAAAGCTGGAGTAGCAATACTCATATCAGATAAAATAAACTTTAAATTAAAGAATGTAACAAGAGACAAGGAAGGACATGACATAATGATCAAGGGATCAATCCAAGAAAAAGATATAAGTTATAAACGTATATTCACCCAACACAGGACCACCTCAATACATAGGGCAACTGCTAACAGCTATAAAAGAGGAAATAGACAGTAACACAATAATAGTGGGGGACTTTTAACACCTCACTTACACCAGTGAACAGATCATCCAGACAGAAAATTAATAAGGAAACACAAGCTTTAAATGACACAACAGACCAGATAGATTTAATTGATATTTATAGGACATTCCATCCAAAAACAGCAGATGACACTTTCTTCTCAAGTGCGCACAAAACATTCTACAGGATAGATCACACCTTGGGTCACAAATAAAGCCTTGGAAAATTTTAGAAAACTGAAATCATATCAAGCATCTTTTCCGACCACAATGCTATGAGATTAGAAATAAACTACAGGGGAAAAAACGTAAAAAAGACAAACACATGGAGGCTAAACAAAATGTTACTAAATAACCAAGAGATCACTGAAGAAATCAAGGAGAAAATAAAAAAATACCTAGAGACAAATGACAACGAAAACATGACAATCCAAAACCTATGCAATGCAGCAAAAGCAGTTCGAAGAGGGAAGTTTATAGCAATAAAATCCTACCTCAAGAAACAAGAAAAATCTCAAATAAACAATCTAAACTTACACCTAAAGGAACCAGAAAAAGAAGAACAAACAAAACCCAAAGTTAGTAGAAGGAAAGAAAACATAAAGATCAGAGCAAAAATAAATGAAATAGAAACAAAGCAGTAGCAAAGATAATAAAACTAAAGCCTGGTTCTTTGAGAAGATAAACAAAATTGATAAACCTTTAGCCAGACTTACCAAGAAAAAGAGAGAGAAGACTCAAATCAATAAAATTAGAAATGAAAAACGAGAAGTTAAAACAGACACTGCAGAAGTACAAAGCATACGAAGAGACTACTACAAGCAAATGTATGCCAATAAAATGGACAACTTGGAAGAAATGGACAAATTCTTGGAAAGGTATAAGCTTCCAAGACTGAAGCAGGAAGAAACAGAAAATATGAACAGACCAATCACAAGTAATGAAATTGAAACTGTGATTAAAAATCTTCCAAGCAGTAATAAAGGCATCATTGTGATTATGAAAAAAAAAAAATCTTCCAAGAAACAAAAGTCCAGGACCAGATGGCTTCACAGGTGAATTCTATCAAACGTTTAGAGAAGAGCTAATGCCCATCCTTCTCAAACTCTTCCAAAATATCACAGAGGATGGAACACTCCCAATCTCATTCTACGAGGCCACCATCACCCTGATACCCAAACCGGACAAAGATGATACAAAGACAGAAAATTACAGACCAATATCACCGATGAAGATAGATGCAAAAATCCTGAACGAAGTACTAGCAAACAGAATCCAACAACAACATGGTGTATGATTAAAAGGATCATACACCATGATCAAGTGGGATTTATCCCAGGGATGCAACGATTCTTCAATATATGCAAATCAATCAATGTGATACACCATATTAACAAATCGAAGAATAAAAACCAAACGATCATCTGAATAGATGCAGAAAAAGCTTTTGACAAAATTCCACACCCACTTATGATAAAAACTCTCCAGAAAGTGGGCACAGAGGGAACCTACCTCAACATAATAAAGGCCATATACAACAAACCCACAGCAAACATAATTCTCAATGGTGAAAAACTGAAAGCATTTCCTCTAAGATCAGGAAGAAGACAAGGATGTCCGCTCTCGCCACTATTATTCAACGAAGTTTTGGAAATCCTGGCCACGGCGGTCAGAGAAGAAAAAGAAATAAAAGGAATCCAAATCAGAAAAGAAGAAGTAAAACTGTCACTGTTTGCAGATGCCTTGATACTATACATAGATAATCCAAAAGATGCCACCAGAAAACTACCAGAGCTAATTAATGAATTTGGTAAAGTTGCAGGATACAAAATTAATGCACAGAAATCTCTTGCATTCCTATGCACTAACAACAAAATATCAGAAAGAAATTAAGGAGAAACAATCTTATTCACAATTGCAACAAAAATAATAAAATACAAAGGAATAAACCTACCTAAGGAGGTAAAAGACCTGTACTTAGAAAACTGTAAGGCACTGGTGAAAGAAATCAAAGATGACACAAACAGAAGGAGAGATATGCCATGTTCTTGGATTGGAAGGATGAATATTATGAAAATGACTATACTACCCAAAGCAATCTACAGATTCAACGCAATCCCTATCAAATTACCAATGGCATTTTTTACAGAACTAGAACAAAAAATCTTCAAGTTTCTATGGAGACACCAAAGATCCCAAATAGCCAAAGCAGTCTTGAGGGAAAAAAACGGAGCTGGAAGAATGAGACTCCCTGACTTCAGACGATACTACAAAGCTACAGTAATCAAGACAATATGGTACTGGCACAACAACAGAAATATAGATCAATGGAACAAGACAGAAAGCCAAGAGATAAACCCACGCACCTATGGTCAACTAATCTATGACAAAGGAGGCAAGAATATACAATGGAGAAAAGACAGTCGCTTCAATAACTGGTGCTAACAAAACTGGACAGCTACCTATAAAAGAATGAAATTAGAATACTCCCTAACACCATACACAAAAAAAACTCAAAATGGATTAGAGACCTAAATGTTAAGACCAGACAGTATAAAACTCTTAGAGGAAAACATAGGAAGAACACTCTTTGACATATATCACAGCAAGAACTTTTTCGATCCACCTCCTTGAGTAATGGAAATAAAAACAAAAGTAAACAAATGGGACCTAGTCAAACTTAAAAGCTTTAGCAAAGCTGAGGAAACTACAAACAAGACGAAAAGAAAACCCTCAGAATGGGAGAAAATATTTGCAAACAAATCAACAGACAAAGGATTAATTTCCAAAATATATTAACAGCTCACGCAGCTCAATATTAAGAAAACAAACAACCCAATCCCAAAATGGGCAGAAGACCTAAATAGACATTTCTCCAAAGAAGGCATACAGATGTCCAAGAAGTACATGAAAAGCTGTTCAACATCACTAATTATTAGAGAAATGCAAATCAAAACTACAGTGAGGTATCACCCACACCAGTTAGAATAGACTTCATCAGAAAATCTACAAACAACAAATGCTGGAGAGGGTGTGGAGAAAAGGGAACCCTCTTGCACTGCTGCTGGGTATGTAAATTGGTACAGCCACTACGGAGAACAGTATGGAGGTTCCTTAAAAAACTAAAAATAGGGCTTCCCTGGTGGCGCAGTGGTTGAGAGTCCACCTGCTGATGCAGGGGACACGGGTTCGTGCCCCAGTCCTGGAAGATACCACATGCCGCGGAGCAGCTGGGCCCATGAGCCATGGCCACTGAGCCTGCGCGTCCAGAGTCTGTGCTCCACAATGGGAGAGGCCACAACAGTGAGGGGTCTGCATACCGCAAAAAAAAAAAAAAAAACTAAAAATAGAATTACCATATCACCCAGCAATCCCACTACTGGGCATATACCCAGAGGAAACCATAATTCAAAAAGACACATGCACCCCAGTGTTCACTGCAGTACTATTTACAATAGCCAGGTCATGGAAGCAACCTAAGTGGCCATCGACAGCCGAATGGATAAAGAAGATGTGGTACATATATACAATGGAATATTACTCAGCCATAAAAAGGAAAAACTGGGTCATTTGCAGAGATGTGGATGGATCTAGAGACTGTCATACAGAGTGAAGTAAGTCAGAAAGAGAAAAACAAATATCGTATATTAACGCATATATGTGGAACCTAGAAAAATGGTACAGATGAACTTTTGTGCAGGGCAGAAACAGAGACACAGATGTAGAGGACAAATGTATGGACACCAATCAGGGAAAGTGGCGGGGGCGGGAGGCGGTGGGATGAACTGGGAGATTGGGATTGACATATATATATACTAATATGTATAAAATGGATGAGTAATAAGAACCTGCTGGGTAAAAGAATAAATTAAATTAAATTCAGGAAAAAAAAAAGAGGAAGGTAGAATACACCTCAAAAACCCCGAGTACCAAAATAAAATTAAACTTTTTTTAAATAAATAAATAAAGCCTGAGGACCATTCTAGTCCTATCACTTACCTTTCCTAGAATTTTTTCTGTATTATGTTTCAGTCACCACACAGCTTTATGTTCCACTAGTTATTTAATAAACTATTACATCATAAGGTTAACTATGATCAATCATGTTATAATTTGCTTTCATTTGTTAACTGAATAAATATTTATGGAGCATCTATTTATGTGCCAGGAAGTGGGATGAATGCTGGAGTTATAGCAATAAAAACAAGACAGGAGATGGGACTTCCCTCGTGGTCCAGTGGTAAAGAATCCTCCTTGCAATGCAGGGGATGTGGGTTCAATCCCTGGTCAGGGAACTAAGATCCCACATGCTGTGGGGCAACTAAGCCCATGCACCACAACTATTGAGCTTGCCCGCCTCAACTAGAGAGCCTGCGTGCCGCAAACTACAGAGCCCATGCACTCTGGAACCCATGCCAGAGCTACAGAGCCCACCAGCCCTGGAGTCTGTGCACCACAAATAGAGAAGAGAAAACCCGCACGCCACAACTTAGAGAGAAGCCCGTGCACCGCAATGGCAAGATCCCACATGCCTCAACGAAGATCCCGCGTGCTGCAACTAAGACCCGATGCAGCCAAAGATAAATAATAAATATTTTTTTAACTTAAAAAAAAAAAAAGACAGGAAAGATACCTGCCTTCGTGACACTTTATAAGTGTCAATGTCTTACATCCAAAGAATGGCAGAAAGATGATAAATTCAGACACCAGGACAAGCTAATAGGAAAGACAATTTTGGTTAGGAGAGAAGCCTTCCAGTACTAATCAAAGTATTCCACATACATAAGGTAAAGAATGATCAACTATCACAATTTTTTTAACATTCTCTTTTAATTGGTACCAGCATAGTAAATATAATTCTACAGGACTGGTTAAAACAAAGTAACCAGGCTTCCCTGGTGGTGCAGTGGTTAAGAATCGTCTTGCCAATGCAGGGGACACGGGTTCGAGCCCTGGTCCGGGAAGATCCCACATGCCACGGAGCAACTAAGCCCGTGCGCCACAACTACTAAGCCTGCACTCTAGAGCCCATGAGCCACAACTACTGAAGCTCACGTGCCTAGAGACCGTGCTCCGCAACAAGAGAAGCCACTGCAATGAGAAGCCTGCGCACCGCAATGAAGAGCAGCGCCCGCTCGCCGCAACTAGAGAAAGCCCACGTGCAGCAACGAAAAACCAACACAGCCAAAAATAAATAAATAAAATGAAAAATTTTTTAAATGTAAAAAACCCCCAAAAAACCAAAGTAACAAGAGACAAAGCAGAAGTAAAAAATACAAAGCCAAAAAAGTAGGTTGTCACCACCTAGTATTTTCTTCTTAATCACTCTAAATCTGTTAAATCTGTTAAAACCAAGCTAAGAAATAAACTCTAACCTGTGATGGAAAGTCTACAAATAATAAGATTAATATGTTAGGGAGTTCCTAGGTGGCCTAGTGGTTAGGATTTGGCGCTCTCACTACGGAGGCCCAGGTTCAATCCCTGGTTGGGGAACCATCCCGCATGCCGCGCAGCGTGGCCAAAACACGAAGATAAATAAAGATTAACATGCTAGACTTTTAATGACAGTGGCTCCTGGATCAATGAATGTTACAGGCCAATAAAATTTCAGTAGAAATTTAAGGGACCAACATAGGGTTGCAATTTTTTTTTTTTTTTGCACATGTCAACTTTATTTGAAGTACTGACAGTAAACTTATTCAAAACAATGTAATGTTGCCTTGACGTATTTTGTATATGAGAAAGATGAATGTGAACATTTTCCATCACAGTACTGGTTGTACAATGATAATTATCATGATTATAAAATTTGTAGCAAGATGGATCCTGGTTTTCCATATTTAGTGCTATTCTAATTATATATTTTATATTAAAAAGAAGATTAAAGTAATGAGAAGTCCAAAATGTCAAAAACATGAGCTCTCATCTCAAAACAGATTTTGTCATTATAGATGGTCTAATTTCCATCCCAATAATAATGTCATGTTACTTCACTATCAATATATTATGCAGGTAAAATGAGATGATACATTATCAATTAAATTTTTTTTTTTTTTTTTTTTTTGCAGTACGCGGGCCTCTCACTGTTGTGGCCTCTCCCGTTGCGGAGGATAGGCTCCGGACACGCAGGCTCAGCGGCCATGGCTCACGGGCCATGTGGGATCTTCCCGGACCGGGGCATGAACCTGTGCCCCCTGTGTTGGCAGGCGGACTCTCAACCACTGAGCCACCAGGGAAGCCCTATCAATTAAAATTTTTTAATTGAAATACAGTTGATTCACAATGTTGTGTTAGTTTCAGGTGTACAGCAAAGTGATTCAGATATATATATATATATATATATTCTTTTTGAGATTCTTTTCCATTATCGGTTATAACAAGATAGTGAATATAATTTCCCGTGCTATACAGTAAGTCCTTGTTTTTTCTCTATTTTATATATAGTAGTGTCTATCTGTTAATCTCAAATTCCTAATTTATCCCTAGCTCCTGCCTTTTCCTTTTGGTAACCATAAGTTTGTTTTCGATGTCTGTGAGTCTATTTCTGTTTTCTAAATAAGTTCATTTGTATCATTTTTTTAGATTCCACATATAAGTGATACCATATGATATTTGTCTTTCTCTGTCTGACTTTATTTAGTATGATAATCTCTAGGTTCATCCATGTTGCTGCAAATGGCATCATTTAATTCTTTTTTGTGGTTGAGTAATATCCCACTATATATTGTACATATACCATATCTTCTTTATCCATTCATCTGTCGATGGACACTTTGGTTGCTTCCATGTCTTGGCTATTGTAAATAGTGCTGCTGCGAACACTGTGGTGCATGTGTCTTTTCAAATTAAGAGTTTTCATCTTTTCCAGATACATGGCCAGGAGTGGGACTGCTACTGTAACTCTATTTTTAGTTTTTTAAGAAGCCTCCATACTGTTTTCCATAGTGGCTGTGCAAATTTTTTATTTTCTCAAGAAAGGACATTTAAAACACATCAACCATTTATCTATGATCACCATGATTTCTTAAAATAAATACTGTAACACCAAAAAGTAATAAATGCACAATTTTAAGATAACCTCAGTCCTTTAAACTGAATAACCACAGTTCATTGATTCCAAGAAGGTGCACCTGTGTTTTATGTATCACTAAGAAAGAAAATAAAAAACCTTCCAATTAAAATAAGACGGTTTCTTATCACTTTGAATTTTTATATTTATTGGAAAAGTTCTTAAACTTATTTAGATATGAATTCTCATAACACAAGTTTATGTAAAAAAGAAAAGCAAAATGAATTCCAGATACTCTTAAAATTTTCTTCACATTCAAAATCTAATACCTAAATTGCTTTTTAACTCAGTCATCAGTGACCCTGTTTGTCCATAATATCATCCTCTGTACCAAAGGAATTAGTGATGTGATATTCCTTTTAAAAATGTTCCTCTACTGCCTCGGGACTCTAGTCCAAGAAACTGACATACATTGTCCAAGTCTTGATGCTATATCTTTTCCGATCTTACCAAAATGTATCACCAGAAGGTGCAACCAACAGGTTTCAGAAGACAACCCAGGCATGTTCATCTCTTTCATAAATGGTCCTTGTTACCAGAAACACCAATGGGTTGCAGTTGTCTAGTCATACCAACAGGATTAATTATTGAGTTCGAGTATATGTAGGCAGTGACAACTATTTCACAACTGACAATGATGTAAAGATGCCATTGATTGTAAAACACATCTCAATTTCAGAAACGTTAAAATGTGGGAAAACGTACATCTTAAAATCAATGAAATATAGTAGCACTATGAAAACCACACTCTCCACAATGTTCTCCCATTTTTTTTATTTCAATGCAAAACAGTGAAAAAATTCATCGAAAAACAGCATTTGGGAACCACTTCTCACTACAATGAAAAGTATTTCTCAGAAGGCTTACTGACTATAATGACCTCATTTAATTAAAAAAATAACATTTCAGCAGTTCTCCCTAAATCCTTTCCCTCATTATTGATGTCTTACTGTGACCATATACTTATAATTTATTGCTATGCTATTTACAAAACTAAGTATCCTATTTTTAGATACATTGCAAGGGATGCTGTTTGTTTTTATGTATCGTATGACAGGACTTCTCATATAGAAAAGAATATGCCCTTAGGAGTACAACACAAGAATTGTCTCACTGAATCTGACCCAAAACCCATCCAGAGCAGTACTGTATCAAACCAAAAACACAAAAATAAAAAAAACCTTGCTATGAAGAACACTATTGTTCTCCTTGATACAAACCTCAAAGGGTTAGACCAAATCTAACCACATATGTTGGATTCCTTATTCCCCACTAAAATTATAAACATTTTAAGAATCTGTTTATATTTTTTGCTAAACTCTGTAGTTCAGAATAGAATCCATAGCGGCAAATAACTATCCAAATGAACAATCTTTAGTGCATACCAACTAACCCATATCTGGCCAAGTGGACATCACTTACCACTTTTCTGCCCACTCATATACAGTCTCTCAAAATTTTCATATAGTTAATACCAATTCCACTGGCATTTCATATGTAAAAGGGCTTCAGATTTGAAGGATCACAGTGCATTTCTCCCTTGAGGTAATTTACAAAACCATAATCTGAAAATAGGTTCAGCACTGATCCCTTTAACAGTCTATTAATTTGGACTCCCTATTCTTACTCTTATTCTGTTTATAAACAAATTTCCTATCCCTATCAAATGATGCCACTAAGCTCCTTGAGAGTGCCTGGTTATAGTATCTTACCTAAACTCCTTTTTAAGATCAGGATATTGATTTTTGTCTGCTATTTCTTCATTATAAAATATATATACATATATATATATATGTTCAGTATGGAAATTGTGGGGAATACATATTAAGAAGGGGGAAAAACAAAAATCCCATAATTATTTTAAAAAACCCACCAAAATTAATATTTTCCAAATTTCCTTCTAGTCTTTAAAATGATATACAATTCTGTAACCTGATTTTATTTACATAACATTATACATAGGTATTTCCCTGTATTATGAACTCTTTATAGACATTTTATGGCTAAATAAGATTTCTTTGTGTAAATGGATCACTGTTTCCTTAAACATTAATATAAGATGTTTAGGTTCTTCCTTTCCAATTTTTTGTGCTATTATAAACAATTCTGTTATATGTATCTCTATTTCCATATTTTAAATTATCTCCTTTTGAGATTCTCAGAATGGAATTACTATGTAAATCAATGAGTCTTAAGATTTCAATACATATATTCAAAATGTTATCCAAAATTGCATCCATTCATAATCATGCAACATGCATGAACAATACCTGTTTCACCATACCCTCACCATTCTCCTCAAAACAGCATTTTAAAAGATTAATTTAACTCATCCCTTATCTGATAAAAATTTAATGCCTGACCTCAATTATATTTGACATTTCAGAATAAATTAATTTATTTCTTCAAAGTAATTTAAATGCCTAGAAAAAATACATTTTGACTCTTAAGATATGTATTTTCTACTTGGACCATGAAATAGCAACATAACTGTTGCTGCCAGTCACAAGTTATCCATTACTAATGTTTAGCAAACAACTACTATCTATTGGCCTTTACAGTAGGCAGGTCAAATTCAAAACCAAGCCTATTATGCTGCATTATGCTACTGTTTTAAATCGCTCACAATCCTTAAGACTTTTATATTCTCCTGCCATTAAATCTTTTTAAGTAATGGGGTATTTTTTTAACCTTTTAGTTACGATAATTCTTTCTCTTATAATAGTCAAAAAGTGGTCTACAGACGAGAATCATCCAATAATGTGTTTATTTGAAAAAGAGATCACTATGTCATCACAATCTCTGGGGATGGTTATCTGGAGTTTTTAACAAGCTTTTAACAAGCTCTCAGGTGGCTGTGAAACACACTAAAATGTGGGGGCCCTACCATAAGGGCATTCATGTACACATGCTATATGAATGAATACATGAATGAATGCAGCTAACAGACTCTTGGACAGTTTATATTAGTTATAAACGGTTTTCATTACATAAATAAATCACATAATCTTTAAGTTAGCAATATATAAATGCATGAAGTTTTACCTCTAAACTACTTTGAATCCATAAGTGATCCACTGTTTCTTAAAATTTACATAAGTTTATTTTTAATAGTGTTTCTAGCCTCTCACTTCAATCAATGCCTCTCCAGCTTTTCCACTCAAATAACAAATGAGAAAGGAAAATAAACTCAGATTCACAGAAACTGGGTGATATGCAAACAAATTCTTTTAAATCTTGTTTTAGTTCAAAAATTCATGTGAGGGGCTTCTCTGGTGGCGTAGTGGTTAAGAATCCGCCTGCCAATGCAAGGGACGTGGGTTCGAGCACTGGTCCAGGAAGATCCCACATGCCACGGATCAACTAAGCCCATGTGCCACAACTACTGAGCCTGCACTCTAGAGCCCATGCTCTGCAACGAGAAGCCCCCGCAATGAGAAGCCCGCGCACCCCAACAGAGTAGCCCCTGCTCTCCGCAACTAGAGAAAGCCCGCGCACAGCAACGAAGACGCAATGCAGCCAAAAATAAAATAAATAAATTTTTTAAAAAATTCATGTGAATGTAATAAACTAAATGACAATATCCATAGTAATTTCAAAATTCCCATGCTCCTATCTGCAATTTAAATGGAGGCTTCAAGAAGATACACCACATTTATCCTCTAACACAGGGTCAAGTACTCTAGTTAGGAAACACGAAACTGGATCATAAAAAGCAACAAGCTAAATGAGCTGAAGTGGTACAAATGCTTAAAGTTGGGTCCACAATACTTCCTCAATGCATATCTAACCAGGAATCATTATTTTCTTCCAATTGCAACTTTTTTTTTTAAATGTTTCTTTAGGTTACAACCAGCCAGTTGATACTAGTGAATCCGGATAATTCGGTCCCAAATGCAAAAACATAATTTATGGAAAAATAAAACAAGTCTGCTTTAGCGGAAAGAATCAGGAATAGGATAACACTTCCCACACAAGGAAACAATTCTCAGGCAATTGCTAAAAAATAAAAGTTTCTTAAGGTAAAAGGAAAAATTAGAATTTTCACTTTTCATATATTTCTACCACAAAACAGATCTGTAGATATTATCACATTCTCACCCTATTCAGTGTAATACAGATTTTCTTCTCTAAGAGTTTTCACTTACAGAGTTTGATCAGAAAAAGTGTATCAGGCCCAGTGGACTAGACCAAATCTAACTTATAATAAGACTGCACATGTGTAAACTGCTATAACAAAAGATCTGAAACAATCTAAGCACCTACCAAAAAAGAAATTAGTTAAACTAATCATGGTAGATCCATAAAATAGAATATTCAGCAACTGGAAAACAAAGAGGCAAATTTTATGAACCTCTATGAAAGATCTTTTAATTGAGGGTAAAAAGAAGCATGGTACAGAAGGATACAATATGCTGCCTTTTTTTTTTTTTGCGGTACACGGGCCTCTCACTGTTGTGGCCTCTCCCGTTGCAGAGCCAGGCTCCGGACGCGCAGGCTCAGTGGCCATGGCTCACGGGCCCAGCCGCTCCGCGGCACGTGGGATCTTCCCGGACCGGGGCACGAACCCGCGTCCCCTGCATCGGCAGGCGGACTCTCAACCACGGTGCCACCAGGGAAGCCCTATGCTGCCATTTTTGTGTGTGCATATATACCATACATGATTATGTACTGGTTTTTATTCATGTGGAATTCCTCTAGGCAAATACAAAAGAAATGGATAACAATGACTGAATCCTGAGAAGAGGACCAAGAGTACAGGGAAACTTTACTTTTCACTGTATACCTTTTTCTATCTCTTGTATTTTGCACTATACACATATACTACCTACCCAAAAATTAAGTATAAAAAAAAGACAGTGCAGTCATATAACATTAAATAATGATGCTGCAGACACATGTTTACTGACATGGAAAAAAACTTATAAACACTAAACCCAGGGACTTCCCTGGTGGTCCAGTGGCTAAGACTTCATGCTCCCAATGCAGGGGGCCCAGGTTCGATCCCTGGTCAGGGAACTAGATCCCACGTGCCACAACTAAGAGTTCACATACTGCCACTACAAAGCCCGCACACCACAACGAAGATCCTGCACACAGCAACGACAATCCCAAGTGCTGCAACTAAAGACCTGGCGTAGCCAAATAAATAAATAAACATTAAAAAAAAAAACAAAACTAAACCCAACTAACAACAAATCATTGTTAGACCTAAGACAATACCTACTTAATAATCTAGGTTAAAATAAATAAAGCCAAACGGTTGAGAATTGCTATTTGATCAATAAAATATGTATCAGAGTACTGGAATACATATGGACCAATCTGACAAGACTTCCCTGTTACCAAGAAGGGATTTCCCCTTTTACTTCACTTCCCTAGGTTTGACATTCATCACCAAATTTCTGGTAGATAGAATCAGTGAATACAGAAACATTCTAGAAAAGAATGGTCCAGAAAAGATAACATTAAACACATTATTAATATTATTTTAGTTTATTTATTTTTATTGAAGTATAGTTGATTATTAATATCTTTCTTTATAATTCTTCTCCATTGAAAACGCAATGCTTTCAACAGTTTTTTTTTTTTTTAATTTGTCTATCAAGGACTAGAGTTATTCTCCACTCTGAGTTCCTCAGCAATCATGTACCAGATAATCTAGAAAAGTCAAATTACTTTTTGAAGTAATTAACTATAATCTAATGCAAGTTTTGTTTTTGTACTCTTGTGGCATGTTTGAGGCCTGTTTCCTTCTTTCACTAAGCGTTGGTACTGCATATGCCAGCTCATCCATCTAAAGAATTATGTTTCTGATTTTGCAACCATAAGATGCAAACAAAAAGAATCTCAGCAAGTTTTTACTTGATAACTAGCCAAGAAAACATGCCTAATGTGGACTGAGAGATGGGCATACCAGGTATCAGATATGCAGAAAAGAAAAAGATAGTCGGTCATAACAGCCATCAAGATAAAAGGATTTCCAAGTTCTGAGATTGATGATTTAGGGAGAAAATTAAGTTTGGAAACAAAAGGATATGGTTCAACACGGAAGTTGAGGTATGTGCATGTGCATCCACTCTGCCAAACCCTTTCCATATCCTTTGTACTGTTTTTTGTTGTTTTTTTTTTTTTGCGGTACGTGGGCCTCTCACTGTTGTGGCCTCTCCTGTTGCGGAGCACGGGCTCCGGACGCGCAGGCTCAGCGGCCATGGCTCACGGGCCCAGCCACTCCGCGGCATGTGGGATCTTCCCAGACCAGGGCACGAACCCATGTCCCCTGCATCAGCAGGCAGACTCTCAACCGCTGCGCCACCAGGGAAGCCCCTTTGTACTGTTTTCATCAAACTGTCTAACACTGAAACAAATGTGTTAATGTAAAAGCTGCCCAGATTGAAGAATACCTGGGTTTAAACCCAAGTGGCACCTCTCCCATTCCCAGATCATACCAGAAAAGTTTTGACAGGCTCAGCCATACTCAGGCACTAGCACCTTTAAGAGGCCTTAGACAATACCACTGGCACTTTCTTTTAAACCAGAGCCACCACAAAAATTCTATTAAAGAAATAAAAACTCCCTCCCAAACTCCTCTACACTTATGCCAATTCAAAAGAAATATAGATAACTACACAACCAATCTTAATTCTATAAGCCAACATTTCCCAAATTGTGTTAGCAAAATGAGAATATAGAATTTTGTGCCTGAATAAATTGGAAAGGGGTGAGTGAAAGAATCAATGATGACTAAACTTGGGAGCTGGATAAGTGACAGTACCACTATCAGTGACAGACTGAAGACCAGGAAGTTTGTTCCAAGATGAAGACTTTGACTTAGACACACTGAAAGTTTTAGCAGACAATAAGGCAACCAGGTAAAGATATGCAATTGGTAAAGAATAAGAGTCTTAAGTACAGAAAAATAAAGGATCAAGGACAGAAACAAAGAATTCAGAGTCATTTAATTAAGGAGGTGAAAGACAAGAATGGATAGGAACTGCCTAAATGTGTACAGATTGATGTTGACAACACAAATGTTAAAAATCTGAGGCTTAGGATACAGATATGAGTAAGAAGTTGAGCCAGTGAAGGAGGGGAAAGAGGTGCAGCACAAGAAATAGAGGGAAAATACAGTACAAGGAAAGCAAAGAGGTAAGATCTTCAGGAAGATTAGCAGAATCCAATGGTCTCTAATGAATGAGCATGATGAGAACAGAAAAAATGCCAATCAATGTAGTATTTGCTGATTATGAGAAATCAGTAACCTTGGAGCAATTAGTGTTCAGTGGCTGGGGGTAAAACTTGCATTTACAAGTAGTTACAGACAAGATGAGTTACAAGAAAATGGAGTCATCAAATGAAAACCAATCCAAGAAGAATTGAAAGCAATTATCATTGCCTTCTTTTTCATCACCTCTAGGCCTCCCAATCTGAGGTCTCCAACACTTCAAATACATCAATTTACTCACTTTATGAAATATAACCTTAGGCATTAGTAATCATATTTTTATACCTCTCAATAAAGAAAGCCATCTATTAATGCCATGGGAAAATCAACATTCGGGTATGCTTTTGGAATTTTATCCAAATAGGTAGCAAACAACCTGAATCTGAGAGTGTATTTATTGGAAGATAAACACCTTCTAAGATTTTCTCTACACATTCACATTTAAACATGTATTACAGGGACTTCCCTGGTGGTGCAGTGGTTAAGAATCTGCCTGCTGGGCTTCCCTGGTGGCGCAGAGGTTAAGAATCCGCCTGCCAATGCAGGGAACGCGGGTTCGAGCCCTGGTCCAGGAAGATCCCACATGCCGCGGAGCAACTAAGCCTATGCACCACGACAACTGAGCCTGTGCTCTAGAGCCCGCAAGCCACAACTACTGAGCCCGTGCGTCACAACTACTGAAGCCCATGCGCCTAGAGCCCATGTTCCGCAACAAGAGAAGCCACAGCAATGAGAAGCCTGTACACCGCAACAAAGAGTAGCCCCCGCTTACCAAAAGTAGAGAAAGCCCGTGTGCAAAAATGAAGACCCAATGCAGCCAAATATTTTAAAATTAATAAATAAATAAATTTATTTTAAAAATAAATAAATAAAAATAAACAGGTATTATAGGTTAACAATGCTGTAGCTAGTTCTACAGAAATGTAAGCCAACATTTCGTGTTAAAAAGGAGAGTGATAATTAAAAATATTAGCATTTGGTATTGGTAGTATAGATTTCAACTAAGGACATAAAAGCAACCTTTCAGTATCTATTAATAATGGCCTTTCTAACAATCCTGTTTCCTGGAGCAGAATACAAGCATGAACATGATTACAGTTTACCCTGATGACACATAAAATATAAGTTAAAATATTTTTGATTAATAGTCAATAATTACAATAAATGGGGATATAACAACCAAAATTATTTTAAAGTACTTCAGAATAAAAGTAAATCTTCTCAATTTGAACTTCAGTAACTGTCATCCAGAAAGTTCAGAAAAGGAGCAGACCAAATTTTTTATTCCAATAAAGAAAAAATTTGTTAAGTAAATACCATGAACAAGGTAATACATGCAACAAAAGCATGCTGTTTTCAGCTACTTTAGGTATATCTGATGTTCAGTTCAAACAGGAGGCAAGAAAAGAAACTGCAAACAAGAGGGACAGGAAAAAAACAGAATTTATAGTGTACCTGCAATGTGACAGGCATAGTACCGGGTTCCTTAAAATGTTACTCTTGATTAACTGTCATAGTAATCATATGACATAGTTATTATCTCTAGCTTACAAATACATTTAAAAAACAAAGTTTCCTTGGGAATTCCCTGGTGGTCCAGGGATTAAGACTCCACACTTCCACCGCAGGGGGCACGGGTTCGATTCCTGGTTGGGGAACGAAAAACCTGCACACCACGTGGCGCAGCCAAAAAAAAAAAAACAAACTTTCCTCAAGTTCATACAGCTAATAAACGGCAATGTCAAGATCTCTGAGCCATATCGGTCTGTCTCTGAACTGTGAGGTTGTGCTACTTCACAGCACAATGCCAACTCTGAGATGCAAGTGATCCAGGTGACAATACTAGCTTTCCTACAGATCCAGGCCTCAACTTCCTTTCCTGTAAAATGAAGAGGGTAAACTCAATTATGTCTGTAATTCCAGGTTACTGTAACATACTAAGAGGTAGAATTGTTTAGGTTGATGCTTAAAGAAGATAATTATCAATCATTTTATATGCATTTTACTAGGTATGACTCCATGCCATCAGTTTCATTCTACACTTTCCTCAAATGTTATATCAGAAACTAAGAAAGATCAAGGTAGGAATGACTGAGCAGACATCAAGAACCTCTTTCCCAAAAGTGAGAAAAGAACAAAATTAAGTAACATATAAGAGAATTTAATTACTCTTAAGAAAGTACACCTTTCTTGATAAAAATCCTGAAACAGAGACTTTTTTTTTTTTTTTTTGGCTGCGCAGATTGTGGGATCTTAGTTCCCTGACAAGGGACTGAACCCAGGCCACCACAGTGAAAGCGCCGAGTCCTAACCACTGGAACACCAGGGAATTCCCAACAAAGCCTTTTAAAGTAAAGCTTTGCGAAGTATGAATCTCAATGTACTTTCATCATTAAAAGAATCATCAACTTTAACAAACTCATTGATTAGTTCTAGTAGTTTTCTGGCGGCATCTTTAGGATTTTCTCTGTATAGCATCATGTCATCTGCAAACAGTGACAGTTTAACTTCTTCTTTTCCAATTTGTATTCCTTTTCTTTTTCTTCTCTGATTGCCATGGCTAGGACTTCCTATACACTAACAACGAAAGATCAGAAAGAGAAATTAAGGAAACAATCCCATTTACCATTGCAATAAAAAGAATAAAATACTTAGGAATAAACCTACCTAAGGAGGCAAAAGATCTGTACTCAGAAAACTATAAAACACTGATAAAAGAAATCAAGGATGACACAAACAGATGGAGAGATACACCATGTTTTTGGATTGGAAGAATCAATATTGTGAGAATGACTATACTTCCCAAAGCAATCTACAGATTCAATGCAATCCCTATCAAATTACCAATGGCATTCTTCAAAGAATTAAAACAAAAAACTTTACAATTTGTATGGAAATACAAAAGACCCCAAATAGCCAAAGCAATCTTGAGAAAGAAAAATGGAGCCGGAGGAATCAGGCTCCCCAACTTCAGACTACACTACAAAGCTACAGTAATCGAGACAGTATGGTACTGGCACAAAAACAAATATAGATCAATGGTACAGAACAGAAAGCCCAGATATAAACCCACGTACCTATGATCACCTAATCTATGACAAAGGAGGCAAGAATATACAATGGAGAAAAGACAGCCTCTTCAATAAGTGGTGCTGGGAAAACTGGACAGCTACATGTAAAAGAATGAAGTTAGAACACTAACACCATACACAAAAATAAACTCAAAATGGATTAAAGACCTAAATGTATTTTTTTTATAAAGCTCTTAGAGAAAACTATAAAGCTCTTAGAGAAAAACATGGGAAAAACACTCTTTAACATAAATCACAGCAAGATCTTTTTTAACCCACCTCCTAGAGTAATGAAAAGAAAAATAAGCAAATGGGACCTAATTAAACTTAAAAGATTTTGCACTGGAAAGGAAACCATAAACAAGATGAAAAAACAACCCTCAGAATGGGAGAAAATATTTGCAAGCAAAGCAATGGACAAAGGATTAATTTCCAAAATATACAAATAGCTCATGCAGCTCAATATCAAAAAAACAAACAACCCAATCAAAAAATGGGCAGAAGACCTAAATAGACATTTCTCCAAAGAAGACATACAGATGGCCAAAAAACACATGAAAAGATACTCAACATCACTAATTATTACAGAAATGCAAATCAAAACTACAATGAGATATCATCTCACACCAGTCAGAATGGCCATCATCAAAAAATCTACAAACAATAAATGCTGGAGAGGGTATGGAGAAAAGGGACACTCTTGTACTGCTGGTGGGAATGTAAATTGATACAGCCACCGTAGACAACAGTATGGAGATTCCCTAAAAATCTAAAGATAGAACTATCATATGACCCAGCAATCCCACTACTGAGCATATACCCTGAGAAAACAATAATTCAAAAAGTCACATGTACCCCAATGTTCACTGCAGCACTATTTACAATAGCCAGGACACGGAAACAATCTAAATGTCCATCAACAGATAAATGGATAAAGAAGATATGGTACATATATATCACGGAATATTACTCAGCCATAAAAAGGAACAAAATTGGGTCATCTGTAGTGATGTGGATGGACCCAGAGTCTGTCATACAGGTTGAAGTAAGTCAGAAAGAGAAAAACAAATATATGTGTAATCTAGAAAAATGGTACAGATGAACCTATCTGCAGGGCAGGAATAGAGACACAGACGTAGAGAATGGATGTGTGGGCACAGTGGGGGAAGGGGAGGGTGGGATGAATGGGGAGATTAGGTTTGACATAACTATACTAGCATGTGTAAAATAGGTAGCTAGTGGGAACCTGCTGTATAGCACAGGGAGCTCAGCTCGGTGCTCTGTGATGACCTAGATGGGTGGGATGTGGTGGGGAGGGAGGTCCAAGAGGGAGGGGATTATACATACATAGAGCTGATTCACTTCATTGTACAGCAGAAACTAACACAACATTGCAAAGCAATTATACTCCAATAAAAGAAAAAAAGAACCATTAGATGGCACTTACTAACTGCCAACATTATTTAGAAGATTTTGCTACTCTGATTTTGTTTAAGAGAGTAAAGATCTGGGCTCCTCAGGAAAATGGTGGATTCCACATCTGGGGAAGGAAATGTAAAATTAAGCCTGGAACATGTTATACCAGTTGCAGTGGTTAATTTAATATGTCAACTTGACTGAATCATGGGGTGCCAGACGTTTGGTCAAACATTATTCTGGGTGCACCCAGAGGGTTTTTCTAGATGAGATTAACATTTGAATCTGTAAACAAGTAAAGCAGGACTTTACTGGTGGCGCAGTGGTTAAGAATCCGCCTGCCAATGCAGGGGACACAGGTTCGAGCCCTGGTCCAGGAAGATCCCACATGTCACGGAGCAACTAAGGCCCCATACCACAACTACTAAGCCTGTGCTCTGGAGCCCGCAAGCCTCAACTACTGAGCCCGCACGCCTAGAGGCCGTGCTCCGCAACGAGAGAAGCCACCACGATGAGAAGCACTGCAACGAAGAGTAGCCCCTGCTCGCCCCAACTAGAGAAAGCCCGCGGCAGCAACGAAGACCCAACACAGCCATAAATAAATAAATAAATTCATTAAAAAAAAAAAAGAAAGAAACAAGTAAAGCAGATTGCCTTCCTCAAACAGTTGAAGGCCTGAATAAAAGATAAAGGCTGACCCTCCCACAAGTAAGAGGGAATTCTGCATAAAGCCTTCAAGCTGCACCCTGGTTTTTCCCCTCCCTTCAGACTCAAACTAAAACAATTGCTCCCCTTGGGTCTCAAGCTTACTGGATTCTTGACTGGAACTACATCATCATCCTTCCTGGGCCTCCAGCTTGCCAACTGCAGATCTTGGGACTTGTCAGCCTCCAAAACTGCATAAACAAATTCATTATAATAAGTCTCTTTATATATATTTACATATGTATATAAATATATATAGATACAGATACATATATCCTATGTCCTACTGGTTGCGTTTCTCTGGAGAATACAGACTAATACACCAGAAAGCAAGAAAGCCGTCAAAGACTATTAGGGCCATGTCAAAAGGACATAAGAGCCAGCTTAATGAGGCTCCCACTGGCTAAAGGTGAGACAATCTGAGTATCTTCTATTTTTTTATTTATTTATTTTTTTATTTTTTTGGCTGTGTTGGGTCTTCCTTGCGGTGTGCAGGCTTTTCACTGTGGTGGTTTCTCTTGTTGTGGAACACAGGCTCTAGGTGCGCTGGCTTCAGCAGTTGTGGCACGTGGGATTCAGTAGTTGTGGCTCAAGGGCTCAGTTGCTCCACAGCATGTGGAATCTTCCCGGACCAGGGATTGAACCTGTGTCCCCTGCATTGGCAGGCAAATTCTCAACCACTGGGCCATCAGGGAAGTCCCGAGAATCTTTTAATTCTATGAGTTTACAATGACACTTGAAGAAAGAAATTTGCTGGTTACCTTTGGATACTGCTAGGGATCCAACTCATTATTTTGATAACTGGTAAATAAAGAAAAAGAATCAAGCATTACTCATCTCACTTTTTCTATACTAATTTTTCCTTTGGGTAGCCAAAACAACTGAGGATAGAAAATATCCCTTTAAAGAAGTATTACAGATAATAAATGAAGGTAGAATAATAAAAATATCACCACTTTATAAGCCTTAACGAATTAATAGATCTAAACAATGATCATGAATGACTACCAACATCACCAAAACAGACAACCAGACATGCCTTATTTCCTGACCAAAAAAAAAAAGTCTAAACCTGATGAAGTCTCTAGATCTGTGCTACTCAATACAGGAGTCACTAGCCACATGTGGCTATCGCGTACTTGCAAGGTGGCTAATCCTGATTGAGATGTGATATAAGTGTAAAATACAAACCAGATTTCTAAGATTTAATACCAAAACAATGTGAAATATCTCAATAATTAAATAGGCTATGCATTGAAATGATAACATTTTGGATATAATGGATTAAAAAAATATGTTAAAACCAATTTCACCTGTTTCTTTTTTTTACTTTTTTTTGAAGTGTATACCATAAAAATTTCAAATAACCGATATGTGGCTAAAATTTATGGCTTTCATTATATTTATATTGGACAGTGTTGCTCTAGATCTAATTACCAAAATTTATATAATACTGGGAGAGAAATATATGTTGAACACCACCACGGAGATGCAATTACCAAAATCCAGTCTATGGGAATTACTAAAAATCACAATATCCAGTTTCTTCAACAACACAGTAGCAAAACTGCAAGGAGGGGGAAAGAAAGAATGAGTAAGATAGAGGAGGAATATGTAGATTTAAAAAGACAATGTCAGGAACATGACAAGGATGCCCCTCTCTCATCACTGCTTTTCAACACAGTACAAGAAATTTTACCTAATACATTAAGACAAGAAAAGGAAATAAAAGTATACAGATTGGGAAGAAAGAATAAAAATTGTTCTTCTAAGCAAATGACATGATCACCTATGGAGAAAATCCAAGAGTCAACCAAAAAATTCCTGAAATTAAAAAGCGGGGGACTTCCCTGGTGGCTCAGTGGTGAAGAATCCACCTGCCAACACAGGGAACATAGGTTCAAGCCCTGGGCCAGGAATATCCCACATGCCACAGGGCAACTAAGCCTGTGCGCCACAACTACTGAGCCTGCACTCTAGAGTCTGTGAGCTACAACTACTGAGCGCACACGCCACAACTACTGAAGCCCACGCACCTAGAACCCGTGCTCCACAACAAGAGAAGCCACTGCAATGAGAAGCCTGCGCACCACAACGAAGAGTAGACCCCACTCACCAAAACTAGAGAAAGTCCGCGTGAAGCAACGAAGACCCAACACAGCCAATAAATTAATTAATTTTAAAAAGTAATAAATAAATAAATAAAAATAAAAAACGATTATAGCAAGGCTGCAGGACAGGCTAAAATTAAAAAGTCAATTGCTTTTCTACATACCAGCAATGAACAAGTGGAATCTGAAATTAAAACACAATACTATTTACAGTACCACCCCACAAAAAGAAATACTTAGGTATATATCCAGCAAAATATGTATAAGATCTATATGAGAAAAACTACAAAACTGATAAGAAGACTCAATATTGTCAAGATGTCAGTTTTTCCCAACTTGACCTATAGATTCAATGCAATCCCAATCAAAATTCCAGCAAGTTATTTTGTGGATATCAACAAACTGATTCTGAAGATTATATGAAGAGGCAAAAGACACAGAAGAGCCAGTACAATACTGAAGGAAAAGAACAAAGTTGGAGGACTAAGAACTGACACTACCCAACTTCAAGAGTTAATATAAAGTTGCAATAATCAAGTGTGGTATTGGTGAAAGAACAGACAAATCAAGTAATGGAATAGAATGGAGAACCCAGGAAAGAATCCACATAAGTACAGTCACCTGATCTTCAACAAAAGAACAGAGGCAATACAGTGAAGAAAAGATAATCTTTTCAACAAATGGTGGTGGAACAAGTGGACATCCAGGAGTTATATCGTAAAGCTCTGTGCCTTCTGCTCAATTCTGCTACGAAGATAAAACTGTTCAAAACAAAATCTATTTTTAAAATAACAATAAAATAATAATTTTTAATGAGACATATCAACCAATTGCAATGTACATAGCCCTTACTTAAATCCCACCTTAAAAACAGTTTTAAAAGAAATTATGACAATCAGGAAAATGTGAGCATTAACTGGAAATGAGGGAATTAATGGTTTTTTAACAGTGATAATATTACTATGGTGATGTTTTAAATTTTTTAAAAATAGTTTCTCTCTTTTAGAGGTATATACTGAAATGTGTGCATATGAAATGTTATGCTGGGACGTGTGTTAAAGTAATGTGGGGGGAATACGATGTGGGGGCAACCATAAATGGTATAGACGAAACACACAGGTAATGGGCTAATAATTTTGTAGTTCCATGTTAGGTAAATGGAAATTCATTATACTGTTCTCTCCACTTCATTAAAGTCACAGATTTTTAGAGTTGGAAAGAACTTTAGAAATCAGAACACCATAAACATGAGGGAAAGAAATGGAGACAAAGCCAGAAATACCTGAGTGTGTGACTTGAACAAAAAACTTTCTGACTTTGTTTCCACTTTTTTTTTTTTCTTTAATCAGCCACGCTGCACACATGCGAGATCTTAGTTCCCCAACCAGGGATGGAACCCGTGCCCCCTGCAGTGGAAGTGCGGAGTCCTAACCACTGTACCGCCAGGGATTTCCCTTGTTTCCTCTTCCATAAAAATGAGGATAAAACACTTGCCTTACATGGGGTGGTTTAAAATTAACTGGAATAACACATATAAAAACATATGTTTCCTTAAAACCAACTCTTTTAACCCTTTCCTAAAGTACTAAACAAACACTAGCTCAACTGGCCCAATCTTATTTAAAAAGTGAGAAAATAAAGAAAATCTCCAAACTCCACATGCAGTTAACTCCTCTTTCCTAATACCATCCCTTCATTCCCAGTTTATACAGAGTATCTATGCTCTGTGTACCTTCTTGCTTAAATGCAGACTTATTTTAATACAAACTTGCTGGTCACCAGACAGTGATAGTTACTGCTACTGGTTATTTGGTGATTATCTTTAGAGTTCAAAACAAACACCCTTCTTTTGAATAATGGATGATATTTACAACCTTCTTCTCTCATAACTGTTTGCCATTAAAACTAACACAATATTGTAAATCAACTACACTTCAACTTTTAAAAAATCCAACAACAGCAGCAGCAGCAACAACTAGGCCTAATATTCATGTCCCAAAGAAAGCTAAACCACTTGTTGCTAGCTCTACATGCATTTCAAGAATCTCACTTATATTGTTTTAGCTAAAATTTATTAAAGATTTAAGTTAAAAATCTTTGGAAAGAATATTACATTTATGCAAAACAACCTAACTTAGTAAATGCTGCCACATGTAAATGCTATAAAACCAATATTCTGTCAGCAGTTATTTCTGGGTGTCAAATTATGGTTACTTACTTTGGTCATCTCTATACATTCTAACTTTTTCTTTTTTAAAGGTTTGGTTCTTTTTTTAAACTTTATTTTCTTTTAAGTGAGGAATTTATTTATTTTTTGGCTGCGTTGGGTCTTCGTTGCTGGGCATGGGCTTTCTCTAGTTGCAGCCAGTGGGGGCTACTCTTCGTTGCGATTTGCGGGCTTCTCACTGTGGTGGCTTCTCTTGTTGCAAAGCACTGGCTCTAGGTGCGTGGACTTCAGTAGTTGTGGCACACGGGCTCTGTAACTGTGGCTCGCGGGCTCTAGAGCACAGGCTCAGTAGTTGGGGCACATGGGCTTAGTTGCTCCACAGCATGTGGGATCTTCCCAGACAGGGATCAAACCCGTGTACGCTTCATTGGCAGGCAGATTCCTAACCACTACGCCACCAGGGAAGTACCTTTTTCTTCAGTAACTAAGTATTTTTATAATTGGAAAAAAGCTTTGTATAAATATAGGATAATGCAGGACTTCATTCTATAAAGGAAGAAGAAAAATAATGAATACTAAATTGTTTTATAGTTATCAGCATGATTTCATTAAATGAAACTGCTACGTAAAAAATATTAATATGGGTTTCCCTGGTGGCGCAGTGGTTAAGAATCCACCTGCCAATGTAGGGGACACAGGTTCGAGCCCTGGTCCGGGAAGATTCCACATGCCGCGGAGCAACTAAGCCATGAGCCACACTGAGTCTGCACTCTAGAGCTCACGAGCCACAACTACTGAGCCCGCATGCCACAGCTACTGAAGTCCTCATGCCTAGAGCCCATGCTCCACAACAAGAGAAGCCACCACAATGAGAAGCCCGCACACCGCAACAAAGAGTAGCCCCTGCTCACAGCAACTACAGAAAGCCCACGTGCAGCAATGAAGACCCAATGCAGTCAAAAACAAAAAGAAATAAATATTTTTTAAAATGTTAATATAACAGGTCCCAATCATTTGGCAATCAATAGTAATTATTTCTAATAAAAATATAATTTCTTAATAAAACTTAATGGGTTTTTAATCTGTTAATGTTTAGCAGAGGGTTTTAAATTTTTGATTTGCTGTTTATGTATGTTCTGAAAACAGTTATTATGAAATTACTGTTCTGACCTCTGTTCTCAAGTATTATCTTGGAGAGCCATCTGAGGCCTCAGAACAATGAGGGATTGACCAGGATGATAAGGTAATAGGAATCAAACTCACAAGTGCCAGTCAACAGTCAAGACTCCTGCCTCTGTGTCTCAATCTCTGGTCCAAGAGCCACATTCAAGAGAACTGCTGATGTACTTAATAAAAATTCAGACACCCCGCACAACAAAGCCTAACTCAAAAAGACTGAATCAGAGTATACAGGAAAGTAACAAGCCTAAATCTGGCAAATAAAAGCACTTCATTGAAGATTATTCTATTTCTTCCTATAATCCTTAAATATCTTCCCCCCCCCAGCCAACCCATGAAACCATCTCACCTCATTTAAACAGTTCCAGGTATCTCATCTTGTGAAGTACCTGATTCTGCCTCACTTGGCAATAGGATGCATCTGCAGACCTGAGCTCTGCCTGACTTCAGTTAACACCAAGGGTCCCAGGGCTGCCTACACCCAAGCAGGGCTGACTGCATACAGCTTCTACCCTGGGATCACCAACTCTGCTCAGGAACTCTCATGCTGATCTCCTGACCTGGAAGTCTCTGAATCTTGCACTGCCTGCTACCCTATCGGTATCAGCAGATTTCCATCTTCTGGTAGCAAACCTTCCAGTTATTTGTTTCTGCTCTGTTAGGGACCAATCGTAGCATGATAAATCCTCCAAGTGCCTCAGATTAATTACAAAGGAGGCCTCCTCCTCTTTCACTTTTTATCTTCTTGATTACAAAACTACCCTCAACTTCATATTCTTACATTCCAAACTCCATGCTTCCCCCCAAATTACTGACATATAAACTGTTTTGTTTCATAATTTAATCTCTATTTGTGCTTTTTGTTTTCATCCTAATTTTATTGTCACTGTCCATAATAGATAGAATTTTAGATAGTAAATACATTTTCTCCCTAAACAGGACATTTCCATTCCAAGTTTTTAACCCTTTCTCATAATCTAGAATATACTAGAGTCCTGGTTCAGTTTAGTACAGTATATTCATAATAACAAAATTTTAAATTTTAAACTAAAAAAAATGGAAAAATACGGGTTCATAAAGTACTAAAAAATGTAAAATACTGAACAATTTGATTTGCTCTTACATACATGACATACTTTTATTAATATTTACTAATAATGTTTACTTTACATAAATGTTATAAACAATTCAATACCATCTATCTTTTATATATGGAAAAGCTAGTTATTACATCCAGTTAGCCATTTAAAACTGTACTAATTACACAGGAAACTTTCTGGCAGGATTCCTAATACCCAATATTTCAACAGAAAGTTTTGTACATGTTAGACTTATGGTTAAGGGAATACAGCAGGATACAAAGCCATATATATATATATATATATATATGAAATATATATAAAATTTATATATATATAAAAACTTAAATGATCCCATTTTTATATACAGGCATAAAAAAGCTAAGAAAGGTTCTTTTAGGATGACAGGTTATTTACTTCTGCTTCATATTTATATTTTCTTAATTTTCTTTAACATACCTGAATTCCCTTTGTAATAAAAATAATACAAGTTTGTTTTTCTTTTTCATAATTTTCAACAGAAGGAACAATTCTCTTCCTGGGCCCTCACAACATTTTTACATTCAGTATATTAGTCCTATTACTGTACTTGAAAATGTAGTTTGTTTTAAAGAGTTAACATTACTTTAGCTGATCCCAGCCTCTTTCATATTTTAGACCACTGCTCAAGCAGTTTTATAGTTAAGTTTGTTTTTACTGATTCATCCATTTAACCAAACATTTATTAAATACCCACTCAATGCCAGACACTGTTATATAGCCTGGTTTCCTAATGAGTCTTAGGGAATCTGTCTGTTAACACCCTTCTTGACCAAATAGTATAATCCTCAGTCACACTCAGAATGTGCTATCATGCTTATCAGGATCAAGTAAAAAAAACACTGTAGACGCACAACCAAACGCTTCTTAATTACATGCACCCCAATGTTCACTGCAGCACTATTCACAATAACCAAAACATGGAAACAACCTAAATGTCCATCAACAGATGAATGGATAAAGAAGATGTGGTACATATATACAATGGAATACTACTCAGCCATAAAAAAGAATGAAATAATGCCATTTGCAGCAACATGAATGGACCTGAAGATTAGCATACTAAGTGAAGTAAATCAGACAGAGAAAGACAAATAGCACATATATCACTTATATGTGGAATCTAAAATATGACACAAACTTATCTATGAAACAGAAACAGACTCACAGACACAGAGAACAGACGGGGTGGGAAAAGGATGGATTGGGAGTTTGCATTAGCAGATGCAAACTATTATATATAGAACAGATAAACAACAAGGTCCTACTGTGTAGCACAGGGAACTATATTCAATATCCTGTGATAAACCACAATGGAAAAGAATATGAAAAAGAATATATATATGCATAACTGAATCACTCTGCTGTACATCAGAAATTAACACAACATTGTAAATCAACTATACTTCAATTTAAAAAATTACTGCTAAGTATTCATTTTGATTCTATCATGAATGAAATTGTTTTCTTAATTTCCTTTTTGGATTGTTCATTGTTAATAAATAGAAATACAACTGTTTGCTGTTTCTTTTTTTTAATTTTTATTTTATATTGCAGTATAGTTCATTAACAATGTTGTGTTAGTTGCAGGTTGCTTTTTGCTTCTTGCTCTTGTATCCTTTATTAGCCCTGATGGTTTTAATGTGGATTCTTTATCATGAATTTATCAAAATTAAAAACTTTGGGGGGGGACTTCCCTGGTGGTCCAGTGGCTAAGACTCCACGCTCCCAATGCAGGAGGACTGGGTTCGATCCCTGGTCAGGGAACTAGATCCCACATACCACAACTAGAAGTTCGCATACTGCAACTAAGACCCAACACAACCAAATAAATAAATAAATAAATTTTTAAAAACTTATGTACATGAAAAGATATTGTCAAGAATGTGAAAATACAACCTACAGAATGGGAGAAAATATTTGCAACTCGTGTATCTGACAAAGAATTAATAGCTAAAATACATAAAGAATTCAACAATAAAAAGACAAACAACCCAATTTTGAAAACATGCAAGACCTGAAAAAACATTTCTCCAAAGACGATATACAAATGGCCAATAAGCACATAAAAAGATGCTCAACATCATTTGTGATCTGGAAACATAAGTCAAACCACAGTGAGATACCACTTCACACTCATTAAAATGGCTATTTAAAAAAATTAGAAGGGGACTTCCCTGGTGGCACAGTGGTTAAGAATCTGCCTGCCAATGCAGGGGACACGGGTTGGAGTCCTAGTCCGGGAAGATCTCACATGCCACAGAGCAACTAAGCTCGTGTGCCACAACTACTGAGCCTGCGCTCTAGAGCCCGCGAGCCACAACTACTGAAGCCCGTGCACCTAGAGCCCGTGCTCCGCAACAAGAGAAGCCACTGCAATGAGAAGCCCGCAGGCCACAATGAAGAGTAGCTCCCCATCGCTGCAACTAGAGAAAGCCCGCGCGCAGCAACGAAGACCCAAGGCTGCCAAAAATAAATAAATTTATTTTTAAAAATGAATAAAATAAAAAGAAGAAAATAACAAGTGATCAAAGAAGATGTGGAGAAACTAGAATCTTCATATGTTGTTGGGGCTGTAAAATGGTGCAGCCACTGTGGAAAGCATTTTGCCATTTCCTAAAGAAATTAAACATAGATCTACCATATGACCCAGCAATTCCACTCCTAGGTAAAAACGCAAAAGCACTGTAAACAGGTATTCAAACAAATAGCTGTGCATAAATGGTCATAGCAGCACTATTCACAAATGCCAAAAGATGGAAACAATTCAAATGTCTATCAATGAATGAATGGATAAGCAAGGTGTGATATACGTACAATAGAATATTATTTCACCATAAAAAAGAATCATGTACCAATACATGCTATAGAGTGGATGAACCATGAAAACACCAGACACAAAAGGTCACAAATTGTATGGTTCAATTTATATGAAATACCCCAAAGAGATAGAGACAGAGAGCAGATTGGTGGCTGACAGTGATTGAAGGTAGGCAGGAATGGGAGTAATTGCTTAATAGGTATGGCATTTTCTTTTGGGATTACGAGGATGTTCTGGAACTCGATATAGGTGATAGTTGCACAACATCATGAATGCATTAAATGCCAATGAAATATACATTTTAAAATGGTTAATTTTATATTATCTGAACTTTACCTCAATAAAACAAAGACAATTTAGACAAATCTTCATTCATAGTATGATAAAAATGAAAAGTCAGTAAATCAGAAAGTGCCAATTATTCTCTACCTCTACCTCCAATCTTTTGTACCTGCTTAATATCATGGAGAGCCATAAAATATACTACCTTGCTCCGTAACACTAAATAAGGGCAATTTATTTACTCACTTCGTTGGTTTTTGTTTGTCTGCCGTACCGCACGTCATGCAGGATCTTCGTTCCCTGACCAGGGATTGAACCCATGCCCCCCAAGAGTGGAAGCGTGAAGTCTTAACCACTGGACTGCCAGGAAAGCCCCTACTCACCAAGTTTTTACCTGACACTCAACAAAGAAGCAAGGTCAGTGTACCACATCATCTGCAGTTAACAATTTAACTATGTGAAAATTAATTTCAATTAACATAATATTGGTTAGAAAACCATACTTTCAGTTTTCATATTCAAAACATGATTGTTAAAAAAAAATGACATGTACCTAACAAGATAATTTGTGTAATGGATATTAAAAGTGTTATGTACCTTTCTAATGACTCAAATTGGCTTCTAAGTAAAAGTTAAAACACATGCACATGCATACACGTTTGTTTTCTCATGGCTTCAACATCTCTAGAAATCCAGCATTTCAAACTACAAAACACCAGCAAACTTATAAAAAAAATCTATGGACAGATACAGAATACCAAAATCTAAATCAACTCAATCTTGTGTTTATAACCACATGCCACAGAGAAAAATAAAACAATGGTCATGAGTAATAGAAGTAGGTAGTGAAATCATAAAAGTACCAAGGGGTACATTGATTTTTCTTAAGCCAGAATAGGAACACCATAAAAACATAAGGTTTCTCCCATTTAAACAGTCTGCAGTAGGAAAGTAAAACTAATGTAAAAAAATAAACACCAACACATTTGGCAAGTATAATGACTCCTAAATTATGCATTCCCCTGGGACAACGCTCCTTTAACCAGACAAAGCTGGTGTTTGAGGAAAATTCTCGTGTCCAGATCTGTGTGACAGAGAGAGGAGTCAGCAGTTAATGCATATACAATAGGGTTTTATCGGGTCAGTTCAGGGAAAGCCGAAACACCTAAACCCATGCCCTACCACGTAGACACACAGGAGATGCCACCTAGATTTAAAGAACACTTAGCTTACACATCCTTTATTGGTTATCTAGAAAAAGGCAATAGTGCCCTAGTTCCATTTCTTCCCCACCCCCTATGTGGGCTGAGTACTAAAAAACAGAGTGGTTTTGCCTATAAACAAACTGTCTCTAGAAACAAACTGTCTCTAGAGAGACTGAAAGAAAAGGAAAGGAAGCAAGTACAATGCAATGATGAGCTGAGAAACGAGTCTATACTCCAAAACACATTTAAATGTAACAGAAATTAAAGATGCTGAAAATAATGTCAAACAAATACATTATAATGACCTAGCATTAGTGGTCACATTTCTAAAAATTACTAAACATATATACTCACATACTAAAATTATGAAGAGACAATTTAAAAAAAGAACCCACAGCGTCCAAAAAGTTGAATTGTGCATGCAAACCACATTCTCTTTAAGTGGCCCATAAATTGAGAACAAGGTTAAGTTTAACTACCATCTGGACTCTTTTTTTTTCCTTTCTCTTTTGTTCTTTTTTTTTGGCCACACCACACAGCATCTTAGTTCCCCAACCAGGGATTGAACCCGGGGCCACAGCAGTGAAAGCACTGAGTCCCAACCAATAACCACTGGACTACCAGGTAACTCCCTCCATGTAGACTCTTAATATAGATAATTTCAATTACTTTTAATAAATATTTCTCCTAAGATTAGTGCTCCCTCAACTAAACACTAAATAGGAGAATGATAAAGTGGCAACTGAGGAAACAAATTCTCAATTTGCTTTAAAAATTTTATATAAGGGTTCAAAGTAGAAAAAACATTAATGAACAGTGCAAACAAGCTGAAGTCAAAGCTTTCCTCAAGTACATTCCAGATTTAGAAAGTATAACTCAAACCTATAAAGGCTATATATTTAAAATTAATATAAGGTATTCGAGAAACCGTTTTGAAGTATAAATAATTAAATATATCAAATACCCATTTCTAAATATTCACAATATTAATTCCTATGATCATATTCTTGCTATTTATACAAACCAACACAAAATAATCTTTTTTTCCTTTCAGAGTTCCAACCTTTCATTTCCTGATGAAATTAAACACCAAAATATTCCACAAGAATATAAATTTTCAGATTGTAAACTTAAGATTTATAATGAGAAAGGATAAAATGTAAACATTTATTAAAAAAACATTACTGATATTGCCATATATAGCTTTTTATCCTGTTTTTCACTAGCAAGCAATTATTGAGCTCCCTGTGTGTATAAGACACTACAAAAAGGTATCGGTGACAGCCACTTGCATCTAGAGGCTTATCTAGTTGGGAAAACAGCTAAACAAAACAAGGAGGATATACACAATGCCTAATGAGGGATTAAAGAGTTCTGAAGAAGGAAAAATGCTGGGAGGGACTTCCCTGGTGGCGCAGTGGTTAAGAATCCACCTGCCAATGCAAGGGACACGGGTTCGAGCCCTGGTCCGGGAAGATCCCACATGCCGCTGAGCAACTAAGCCCGTGCGCCACAACTACTGAGCCTGCGCTCAAAAGCCTGCAAGCCACAACTACTGAACCCCGCTCCCCACAACTAGAGAAAGCCCGCATGCAGCAACAAAGACCCAATGCAGCCAAAAACAAATAAATAAATTTAAATCATGGCTCTTCATTCAATGTTTATTACAAACATTTTAATTTTTGGTCAATATTTTTTGAGTTCTCTCTGCCATTTCACATGTATTCCCACTATAATTAAAATAAAACCCAAACCATTTTACCAGCCCTCCAAGAGTCTATATGATGTAACCCTAGCCTCCTTCTCCAACGTTCTCTACTATATTTTCAGCCATGTATTCTCTCTAACTAGAAATCTCTCTCCCCAAGAACTTCACAGCATTCTGCACTTCAGCTTACTTCTACCTCTACAGAAAGGTCTCTTCTAATCCCCATCCATAGTTATTTCTCCCCTACTCACTTCTTTTTTTTTTTTTTTTTTTTGCAGTATGTGGGCCTCTCACTGTCATGGCCTCTCCCATTGCGGAGCACAGGCTCCGGACGCGCAGGCTCAACAGCCATGGCTCACGGGCCCAGCCGTTCCGCAGCACGTGGGATCCTCCCTGACCGAGGCACGAACCCGTGTCCCCTGCATCGGCAGGCGGACTCCCAACCACTGCGCCACCAGGGAAGCCCCCTCCCCTACTTACTTCTGTATTACCGCTTCACCACAGTCAAATGCAGAGACAAGTAGTACCAAGTACGGTTATATAAGGCATAATATTAAATAACCCTTCCAATCTGGTCACAGCTGACTAGAACAGGAATGGGGGTCTAAACCCAAGAAGAGCCCATTTATAGGCTGGCCAACAGCTGAGAAAGTAGCCTCAGGGGTCAAAGAATTCTACACAAAGCAGACATGGAGACCAGGTAACTAAACAGTCAGTTCCTTGGCTTCTACTTCTTATAGTTTGTTTGTTTGTTTATTTATTTAGCATTGAAGTATAGATGATTTAAAATATTGTGTTAGTTTCAGGTATGCAGCAAAGTGATTCAGTTATACTTTTTTTCAGATTATTTTCCATTATAGGTTACTATAAGATATTGAATATTGTTCCCTGTATTTTACAGTAAATCCTTGTCGCTTGTCTACTTTATGTATAGTAGTTTGTATCTGTTAATCCCATACTCCTAATTTATCCCTTCCCCCACTTCTCCTTTGGTAATAAGTTTGTTTTTTACGTCTGTGAGTCTGCCTGCTTTGTATATAGATTCATTTGTATTACTTTTTAGGTTCCACATATAAATGACATCATATAAATTTGTCTTTCTATGTCTGACTTCACTTAGAATAACATTCTCTAGGTCCATCCATGTTGCTGCAAACTGCAATACTTCATTCTTTTTTATGGCTGAGTAATATATTCCATCTTACACACACACACACACACACACACACACACACACACAGACACACGGGCATTTGAGTTGTTTACATGTCTTAGCTACTGTAACTAGTGCTGCTATAAACATTGGGGTGCATGTATCTTTTCGAATTATAGTTAACACCATAAAACTCGTAAGCAAAACATTCTTGGACATAAATCGCAGCAATATTTTATTAGATCAGTCTCTCAAGGCAAAAGAAATAAAAGCAAAACTAAACAAATGGGACCTAATCAAACTTAAAAGCTTTTGCACTGCAAAGGAAACCATCAACAAAACATCAAGACAACCTATGAAATGAGAAAAAGTATTTGCAAACGAAGGGCCCAACAAGGGCTTAATTTCCAAAATATACAAAGAGCTCATACAACTCAATATCAAAAAAACAAACAACCCAATCAAGAAATGGGCAGAAGACCTAAACAGACATTTCTCCAAAGCAGACATACAGATGGCCAACAGGCACATGAAAAGATGCTCATACCGCTAATTATTTAGAGAAATGCAAATCAAAACTACAATAAGGTATCACCTCACACCAGGTCAGAATAGCTATCAGATAGTCAGAATGGCTACCATCAAAAAGTCTACAAATAGGGCTTCCCTGGTGGCGTAGTGGTTGAGAGTCCGCCTGCCGATGCAGGGGACACGGGCTCATGCCCCTGTCTGCGAGGATCCCACATGCCGCGGAGCGGCTGGGCCTGTGAGCCATGGCCGCTGAGCCTGCGCATCCGGAGCCTGTGCTGCGCAACGGGAGAGGCCACAGAAGTCTACAAATAATAAATGCTAGAGAGGGTGTGGAGAAAAGGGAACCCTCCTACACTGTTGGTGGGAGTGTAAATTGGTGCAGCCACTACGGAAAACAGTATGGAAGTTACTTAAAATTAAAAATTGATCTACCATACAATACAGCAATCCCACTCCTGCACACATACCTGGAAAAGACAAAAACTCTAATTTGAAAAGATACATGCACCCCAATGTTCTCACGGTTTAAATTAATCAGAGGGAGCTCCCTGGTGGCCTAGTGGAATTCCAGGCTTTCACTGCCATGGTCCAGGTTCAATCCCTGGTCAGGGAACTGAGATCCCGCAAGCCGTGTGGCACAGCCAAAAAATATAAATAAATAAAACAAATAAGTCAAATAGCATTAATTCAGAAGAAACAGACCCTGACTTACCTAACAGCAAAGCACTAGAGCAAAAGTATTCATCAGAATCACCTGTAAAGCTTTTTTAAAAAATAATAATAATAATAAACAAAGCCAGAATCCTCATTCCTAGAAGAGTCTAACTGACTCAACAGATCTGGTATAGGGCAGCACGGACAATTCTTATATACAACCTCTGGTTGAGAACCTCTGTAGCAGGGACTGAGCCAAGGACACTTGTTGCTAAGAGGGCAACAAAATAACCGAGAGCTCCCTGGTTTCCTAAATGACTGCTCATTCCCTCAGCCACTCTCAGTCTTACTTATACCTTGCCATGCAACAGCTGAGATTTCTGTGTCCTTTACTTTCCCATAATAAATCTCCATCATTTAAGGTAATTGAAAACAATATCTCTGGCTTATAACCTAAACAACACAGTATCCCACTTTTCCTGTGAAGACCAAATAATCCAGATGTTAAGAATAATCATCAGATAGATAGATGTTCTTCCTTACCACATTTGGTCTAATTTTCCAAATCACTGTGATATCTATGAATCTTGTACTCAAACTTCAAATATTTTTACCAACTGATAACACAAAGGAGAACCAAAGACAAAAGCATTTCATTGACAAAACCAGTATCTAAGTCTACATATGAAATTCATACACTTTATCCCCAGAAAAGTTCCCTAGAATTCAAGACTTATTTCACTCAATTCTAATAAATGTATGCTAATACCAAACACCTGATAGATGAGAAGCAACAACTTAGAGGGAAAAAGAGACTGACTGCTACAAATTGGCCTGACAACATCTACAGGAAATGAGACATACACACAAACACATTTTTCTAAATAAACAGATTTTATGCATTTGCCAAACCCAGAGAACTGGAATCATAAAGAATGAACTTAAATGTATGCAAATTAAACAAACAAAGAAATGTACCAGCATGCCAGGATATTCCAAGATGGAACAGAAATGGTGACAAATAAATCTAACTGTATTTATTTATAATTTATGACACCACCTCACCCAAGGGGGTAAGGGGAAAAGCAGCTGTAAAATGTAGTAACTTTCCAAAACCACTTAACTTTGGAAAATGATGTTTTCATTAGAAATTGTAAGGCTAAAGACAAAAGGAACTGTACATACACACTTTAGTTGGTAAATGTGTTTCACATAGAGATATGGGTTAACAATTCTAAGCCTGCTTTATATATATATAAACTGGGGTTGAGCAAATGAGTACACGGATGGTGGATGGTGGTTACGAGCCAGGTTTCTCACTATTGAAGAGGGAAGTTACAGATAAGCAAGGGGAAAAGAGTAAAAATGATGAATTAGAGTTGGAGAAATGAGTGTGAACTCATGCTTCGCTTAATAAAGAAAGAGATGGATAGATATAAAAATAGAGATATAGGTATATGAGTGAGTAAAAATAAATGTATTTCCTAGTTTATCCAAAAACAAAACCTAGAAGCAATAACACCCAGTATCAGTAAATACATCCCAGTGCCCAGGTCTTACCTCCTAAATACAATTACCATAAAAAAAGAAAGCAAGAATCCTTGCAGAAATGTCACATTCTATGACTAGGGCAGTGAAAATACAACATAAGCGAGGAGTATCTTGTAGAAAGAAAGGAAGTGCTCAAAAAGCAAAAGCATGGGGCATGTAAAGGGAATGCAGGAGCCAACTTGAATGTGCTCCCAATGACCAAAGGTGGAAATATGTGAGCAACCAAAAAACTAGTGTGGGGCAGGATTACCCTCCAAAGTATGAAGTAAATATACATGTGTCCATACTAATACAAATGACTGAATAAATAAATGGGAAAATGGAACAAATCTTCCTTAGAGAAGAGCCCAAAGTATTATATGTAGATACATACCCCTCCAAAAGTGTGGGCTAGACTTCAGTGACTCACATCCAAAGAACAAAACATGAAAAGGGGAAGATAGTAAATTTACAGTGGAGATAATGATGAAAAATCTGCAAGAGAAATTAAGGAAACACTCCCATTTACTACTGCAACAAAAAGAATAAAATACCTAGGAATAAACCTACCTAAGGGGACAAAAGACCTGTATGCAGAAAACTATAAGACACTGATGAAAGAAATTAAAGATAATACAAACAGATGGAGAGATATACCACGATCTTGGATTGGAAGAATCAACATTGTGAAAATGACTATACTACTCAAAGCAATCCACAGATTCAATGCAATCCCTATCAAACTATCAATGGCATTTTTCACAGAACTAGGACAAAAAATTTCACAATTTGTATGGAAACACAAAAGACCCCAAATAGTCAAAGCAATCTTGAGAACGAAAAATGGAGCTGGAGGAATCAGGCTACTGGACTTCAGATTATACTACAAAGTTACAGTAATCAAGACAGCATGGTACTGGCACGAATAAAATATATAGATCAATGGAACAGGATAGAAAACCCAGAGATACGCCCACGCACACATGGTCACCTTATTTTTGACATAGGAGGCAAGAATATACAATGGAGAAAAGATAGCCTCTTCAATAAGTGGTGCTGGGAACACTGGACAGCTACATGTAAAAGAATGAAATTGGAACACTCCCTAACACCATACACAAAAAAAAATTCAAAATGGATGAAAGACCTCAATGTAAGGCCAGACACTATAAAACCCTTAGAGGAAAACAGGCAGAACACTCTATGACATAAATCACAGCAAGATCCTTTTTGACCACCTCCTAGAGAAATGGAGATTAAAAACAAAAATAAACAAATGGGACCTAATGAAACTTCAAAGCTTTTGCACAGCAAAGGAAACCATAAACAAGACAAAAAGACAACCCTCAGAATGGGAGAAAATATTTGCAAATGAAACAACAGACAAAGGATGAATCTCCAAAATTTACAAGCAGCTCATGCAGTTCAATATCAAAAAAACAAACAAACAAATCCAAAAATGGGCAGAAGACCTAAACAGACATTTCTCCAAAGAAAATATACAGATTGCCAACAAACACATGAAAGGATGCTCAACATCACTAATCATTAGAGAAATGGAAATCAAAACTACAATGAGAAGGCTTCCCTGGTGGCGCAGTGGTTGAGAGTCCGCCTGCCGATGCAGGGGACACGGGTTCGTGCCCCAGTCCGTGAAGATCCCACATGCCGCGGAGCGGCTGGGCCCGTGAGCCATGGCCGCTGAGCCTGCACGTCCGGAGCCTGTGCTCCGCAATGGGAGAGGACACAACAGTGAGAGGCCCGCGTACCGCAAAAAAAAAAAAAAAAAAAGGATATTTGGGTAAAAACTGGTGAAATTGAAGTCTAGAGTTCAGTTAATAGTATCGACCAATTTCTGTTCTTAGTTTTAACAAATGTATCATGGTAATCTTTTTTCTTTTTTTTTAATTTTTTTTTTTCTGGTCGTACCGGGTCTTTGTTGTGGCAGGCAGGCTCCTTAGTTGCGGCACATGTGCTCCTTAGTTGCTGCATGTGTGCTTCTTAGTTGTGGCTCACTGGCTCCTTAGTTGTGGCATGTGTGCTCCTTAGTTGCGGCCGGCGGGCTCCTTAGTTGTGGCATGTGAACTCTTAGTTGCAGCATGCATGTGAGATCTAGTTCCCCGACCAGGGATTGAACCCATTTCCACATGCATTGGAAGGCGGACTCTCAACCACTGCGCCACCAGGGAAGTCCTAACATGGTAATTTAAGATGTTACTATTAGGGGAAGCTGGGCGAGAGATACACAGAAACTCTGTATTACCTTTACAATTTTGCAGAAAATCTAAACTTATTCCAAAGTTAAAAGGTTATTAATAATAATAACAAACCAACACAAATAGCACAGAAACTGGGGACAGCAGTAAACACATTGAGAGTAGAGACAAATATCACCAGGCTCCTGACTAAATCCTGAGTGTCACTGGTTGTTTAAGAAAACAGGAGATGGGACTTCCCTGTTGGTGCAGTGGTTAAGAATCTGCCTGCCAATGCAGGGGACATGGGTTCGAGCCCTGGTCCGGGAAGCTGTCATATGCCACGGAGCAACTAAGCCCGTGTGCCACAACTACTGAGCTTGCACTCTGGAGCCCATGAGCCACAACTACTGAGCCTGCATGCCACAACTACTGAAGCCCACGCACCTAGAGCCCGTGCTCCACCACAAAGAAGCCGCCACAATGAGAAGCCCACGCACCGCAACGAAGAGTAGCCCCCGCTCACTGCAACTAGAGAAAGCCTGCATGCAGCAACAAAGACCCAACGCAGCCAAAAATTAATTAATTAATTAAAAAAAAAAAAAAAAGCAGAGGAGTGACATCAGTAAGATGGCCGAATAAGAAGTCCCTTGCCTGTATCCCCACTCAGCAACGATTTGGCATGCATGCATCAACAGAAGTTCCTTTGTAGGAGCTGTGGGATCCTGCACAATATGCCAAGGGACCCAGGAGGAGTCTACCCATCCATGGGTCAAGTAATAGGCATACAGACCTCAGTCCTGGCTGTGGACCCATCAGTGACCCATTAAGTGGCTCCAGCCTCTCTCCAGTGTGGCACACGAGCCCCTGGAGAACACCGTCTTAGACAATCATCCACAATGAGAGAGATTTTGTAGCAGTCTAGGAGTTCAGTGGAGAAGTTCCAGCATACCACTGGAGCAAAAAAATATGAGTTTGGACATACTAGAGACAGTAAGAGAAACAGTTTGACTTCATCCATGTCACTTATACCCTAAGGCAACTTAGCTCAGTGCCAAAAGAAACCTTCTCAGCCTGTGATTTCTCCCATGAGGGAAAATGAAAGGATGTAAGTGAGCACCCAGCTTCCCTAGCTGTGCAGGATTCTACCAGAGAGGCCCATGTCCCCGTGTACCATTATTCACAACAGGCAAGACATGGAAACAACCTAAGTGTCCACTGATGGATGAACAAATAAAGAAAATGTAGTATGTATATATACAATGCAATATTATTCAGCCATGAGAAAGAAAAAATCCTGCCATTTCCAACAATGTGAATGGGCCTTGAGATCACTGTGCTAAGTGAATAAGTCAGACAATGAAACAGACACTGTATGATCTCACTTACATGTGGAATCTAAAAGAATCAAACTCATAGAAACAGAAAGTATAATAGTGGTTGACAGGGGCTAGCGGGTGGGGGAAATTTGGAAGAGGTCAGTGAAAGGATAAAAACTTCCAGTTATAAGATAAATAAGTTCCAGAGATCTAATGCACAGCTATAGTTAACAATACTATATCGTATATTTGAAAACTGCTGAAAGAGTAGATCGTAAATGTTCTCACCAAAAAAACGACATGGTAATTATGTGAGATGATGGAAGTGTTACCCTTCTGTGGTAATCGTTTCGCAATATATAAGGGCATCAAATCATCACGCTGTACACTTTAACCTTACACGATGTTATATGTCAATTATACCTCAAGGGACTTCCCTGGTGGTCCAGTGGGTAAGACTCTGCGCTCCCAATGCAGGGGGCCTGGGTTCGATCCCTGGTCGGGGAACTAGATCTCACATGCATGCCACGACTAAGAGTTCACATGCTGCAACTAAGCCCTCATGTCACAACTAAAAGATCCCACATGCCACAACGAAGATCCCAAGTGCCACAACTAAGACTCGGTGCAGCATAAGTAAAAAAAATTTTTTAAATATTATATCTCAATAAAGCTGGGGGGAAAAAGATATGCCATGTACTTTTCTATTTCCAACTCCCTAAAATAAAAGCTATAATGCTGAAAGCAGTAATTTACCTAATATACTTAATCCAAAATGACTTCTTGGTTATAAATAGCAATGGCTTTATTTTATTTACATACTTATTTTACATCAGAAATTACTGTTGCTCCCTCTTATATTAGTTTTAAAATCTGTTTAAATCACACTTATTTATAATGAGAAATGTCTATTCCACAGGCAATTTTATAAACCAGAAACCATAATCTGTGACACTTAATAACTAGTAGAACAAAGTTATTCATGTTAAGTCCTTAATTATTAATAAATATAACCATTACCTTTATTCATTAAGTTAAAGTTATTTGTTGAGTGATCAAATAATTTTCTTCCATACATTCTTTTCATTCATTCATTCATCTGTTTATTCAATAAATCTTATAAAATGCCTATTACATGCCAAGACTGTTTCTGGTACTGTGGAGACAACAATAAACAAGACAGGCAGATCTATGTTCTCATGGAGCATATATTCTAGAGGAGGGAGGCAGACAGTAAATAAGTAAACAAATAAAGTAACTTCAAATTGTGATAAATGCTATGAAAGAAATAAACAGACTATTTCATTGACATTTTATGTGCAGTAAAGGGAGTAAAAACAAAGACAGGAAAAGCACCTCAAAAGCATGTGACACCTGAATTGAGACCTGAAGAATAAGAAGAAAGAGGCAAGAAAAGAGCTGGGGGAAAAGACTTCTGGGAAGAAAGAACAGCAAGTACAATGGTCCTAAGGTAAGGAGCTTAACATATTAAAGGAACCAGGAGGAAAAAGGAATGACCAGTTTCATGAATCCTAAAATATAGTGAAAAGGGAGAGACTGACAAAAGATGAGGTAGGATAGGCAGGCATAAGCCAAATCATGTTAGGTTATCTAAAATCAGAAGCATAACACACAAGAGGAAACCACTGAAGCAGCAATCATTAAGCAGTACAGCCACATTATCTGACTTAAATATTTTTAAGTTCTAAAATATACTTGTAGGGCTTCTCTGGTGGCGCGGTGGTTAAGAATTCGCCTGCCAATGCAGGGGATACGGGTTCGAGCCCTGGTCCAGGAAGATCCCACATGCCACAGAGCAACTAAGCCCGTGCACCACAACTACTGAGCCTGTGCTCTAGAGGCTGCAAGCCACAACTACTGAGCCTGCGTGCTGCAACTACTGAAGCCCGAGCGCCTAGAGCCCATGCTCCACAACAAGAGAAGCCACCACAATGAGAAGCCCGCGCACTGCAATGAGAAGCCCGCGCACTGCAATGAGAAGCCCGCGCACCGCAACGAAGAGCAGCCCCTGCTCGCGACAACTAGAGAAAGCCCGTGCACAGCAACGAAGACCCAACGCAGCCAAAAATGAGTAAATAAAATTTTTTTAAAAATAAATTAATTAAAAAATATACTTGTAAAGTAAGCACAATACAAAATATAATGAAATACATAATTTAAGGCTAACTTATATTTGGCAAGTTGGTGTCAGACAAATACCATAATAACCTAGTCAGATTGGTCATTCAATCACTCATAAAGCATTTAGTGAGCTCCTGCTCTGTGTCAGACACTTCTCTCAGTGCTAGAAATACAAAGATGATAGTGGTGATGTCACCTTCCACTCTGAACAGTAAAAACAAAACTGATAATGTGATGTCATCTTCTACTTTGGGCAACCCAGTTTTCTTCCTAAAGACTCAAAACAGTGTGGTAAAAATGAAGACACCTGGGTCCCACTTATCAGCAAATCTAATTCAAAAGTTTATGATAGTCCCTCACCATGCTTCTGAGAAACAGAGGTGAGGGAGGAAGCTTATCAAAACCACTTATGACTTATAAATTACATGTCCCCATTTTCCTCGAGCCACTGTAATTAGTAGAAGGAGTATGTAATATGGCATAGGGTGTACTGGGCTGTGTGTGTGTGTGTGTGTGTGTGAGTGTGAAGACAGACATTAAGATTGATAACCACTACAATAAAGAGTTCTTGGCGGGGGGGGGGGGGGGGGGCAGGGTGTTGTTGATTATAATTGCCAAGGAAGAAGTAAGAATTTCTACAAACCAGAGGTTCTCAAAGTAGCATGTACAGATCCCTGGGATCCCCAAGACCCTTTCAGAAGGTCCATCAGATCAAAATCATTTTCAAAATACTAAAAACATGATTGGCTTCTTTCACTGTATTGGCACTCATTGCATTTCACTCATTAGCATTTATTGATGGCTCAAAAGTAACAGTAGGTAAAAACGCTGGTATCTTAGCAGTAGCAGCACACTGTACTAGTAGTCATTACATTCTTTGCCACTACACTCACCACACTCTATTTAAAAAAGAAAAAAAAAACCCAGTTTCATTCAAGAATGTCTTTGATGTAGCTGTAGCTATAAATTTAACACATTTTATAAAATCTCAACCCTTGAGTACACACCTTTTAATATTCTGTGTGTTGAAATGGGAAGTATAATGGTTGTCTCAGGCACTTACACGACTGCACTGCAAGCTGAACTAGCCACTTTTCTATAGAACATCATTTTTCTTGAAAGAATCACTGACAGACAAATGATGGTTACTTAATCTTGGGTATTTAGCAAATATTTCCTTGAAAATCAACAGAGAGCCTAGGGACTTCCCTAGAGGTCCAGTGATAAAGAATCCGCCTTCCAATGCAGGGGATGCAGGTTCTATCCCTGGTCAGGGAACTAAGATCCCACATGCCACAGGGCAACTAAGCCTGCGCACCACAACTACTGAGGCCACATGCCACAAAAACCACAAAGCCCAGGCACCCTGTAGTGCACACACCACAACTAGAGAAACCCACGCGCAGCAACAAAGAACCCGTGCAGCGCAACAAAAAGATCCCACGTGCCTCAACGAAGATCTTGTGTGCTGCAAGTAAGACCCGATGCAGCCAAAAAAATAAAGAAAATAAACAAATATTTTTAAAAAAAAGAAAATCAACTGTGAGCCTATAACATCAAGGAAAACAACTGTCAACATCTATTGCTAACTACAAAATTCAAGCTTTGAGAAAAACAGAATTTTGCAAACTCATTTCTACCAGTGCGGACTTAAAAGCTTCCTACATCAGAAAGACTTTTCTGATGAGAATGTGAAATTAACAAATGTGATTCTTTGACAACGAATAATGAAATGTGTAAACATTCGGAAGATCTGCATAACCCAAGGAACAAATATTTTCCAGATGATCAATGCATGGGGTTAAGAAATCCTGCATGGATAAAAGACACATTCAAAGTGGAGGACAGACCAACTGATCTTAATGAAAACAGAGTATGAAAACTTCATTTCATTGCTATGATTTCAAATTCCACATTGCAATTAAATCTTTCCGAAACTGCCTTTAGGAGTACACCATCTTGATTTCATTGATAGCTTCACAGGTATATTAAAAATGTGTAACTTACTGTATGTCAACTATATGTCAGTAAAAGTTTAAAAAGTAAGAAACTACCACTTGAGTTTTCGTATGGCATCAAAGAAGAATATTCACAATTATCTGAAAGGTCTATTAAAATACTCTGCCCTTTTCTAATTACATATCTGTATGAGACCAGAATTTCCTCATATGCTTCAAGTAAAATAACATATCACAAGACAGTGAATACAGCTACAGATATGAGAATTCAGCTGTTTTCTATTAAGCTAGACATTAAATATATTTGCAAAAATGTTAATAAATGCCAATCTCCTTACACCTGAAACTAGCATAATATTGTAAATCAACTATAATTCAATTAAAAAAAAAAAAGCTGGACTTTCCTGGCGGTCCAGTGGTTAAGACTCCACGCTTCCATTGCAGGGGGCACGGGTTCGATCCCTGGTCAGGGAACTAGGATCCCACATGCCGCACAATGCAGCCTAAATAAATAAATAATTTTTGTAAAAGCGAATCTCTTATATATTCCCTGTTTTGGAAAATAAAGTTATTTTCATTAAAAATGCTACTGGGGGGGAGGGATAAATTGGGAGATTGGGATTGACATATACACACTACTATATATAAAATAGATAACTAATAAGGACCTACTGTATAGCACAGGGAACTCTTCTCAATACTCTGTAATGACCTATCTGGGGAAAGAATCTAAAAAAAAGAGCTGATATATGTATATGTATAACTGATTCACTTTGCTGTACAGCAGAAGCTAACACAACACTGTAAATCAACTATACTCCAATAAAAAATTTTTTAAATGCTGCTTATGTTATTAATATGGAATGGGTTTATTACTGTTATTTTAAATGAATTAAAAGTAAATACTTCTAACGTTTCTCAGTTTTAGTTTCTAATTTGATAGGTATTAATAGACATAATCCACATAAAAGTTCTTTGAGGTTATCAGTAATTTTGAAAAGTATAAAAGAATTCTGAGACTGAAAAATTTGAAAACAACTGCTGGAGATCTGATGATACTTTATTTAGCTATTCACCTCTGGATAACCTTACTGAATGCATCATAACTATCCTCCTTTGAAGAACCAGAATAAACACTGAGAAAAAAAGGAGGTATGATAGGTAGAATAATAACTCTCTGTTGTAACATGAAAAGATCTTCAATTGCTAAATTTGTTAAGTACAAAAAGGCAAAGGATATGACAAAATATGAGATATTGGCATTTATTACACTTCAGCTTCCATTTGCTGAAAAGAGGGAGAAAATGATGACGTGTCCATACGTGCTTGTATATGCATAAAGAAACACCAGGCACTCAAGAAACCAGTAAAGGCAATACCTATAAGGGAAGGGGAATATGGAATACACAGAAGGGTACAGGAATGAGACTTCTCAATGAATATCTTTAATTTTTAAAACATAGAAATGTATTCAAAATTTTTTAATTTATAATTTAATTTAAACAACATAATCCTAAACCAATATTAAGCCATAATTCAAATGTATTTTCAATTTTTATGTTGCTCTGATCTCAGAAAAACAAAAAATTTTACTCTTTTTTTCAGCTCCGAGGCAAAACAGTATCACTAGCAACTAAATACTCATGCCAGAAGAATAAGTATCTCATTTCTAAAACACAAGAGGGAAATGTTTTTTTAAACCTATAAATAAATCCATCATCTGAAAAAAAATAGTAATGAATAAAGTAATTATAAAGAAAATATTAGGAGTTTCCTGGTGGTATAGTGGTTAGGATTTGGCACTTTCACTGCCGTGGTCTGGTTTCAACCCCTGGTCGGGGAACTGAGATCCCGCAAGCCACACAATGCGGCAAAAAAAAAAGAAAAGATTCAGGTAAAACCATGAAATCAGCAGTTATTTTAATTCTTTTATACTTAAAAGATGTCATTGACAGAATTAAAAGCAAAATTAGATACTGCACAAGAAAAAAATCAGTGAACCTGAATATAAAGCAAAAGAAATTATCCAAAAGGAAGCAGAGAGGAAAAAAAGGAAAAAAATAATTCTCAGTGAACTGTGGGACAATATTAAGATATCTAACATACTTTTTTTTATTTGGTCTAGAAAACAAAGGAAGTGAAAAAGAAAAATATCTGAGATGATAATGATGACTGCTTTTCCAAATTTGCTGCAAACTACAACCCACACATCTGAGAAACTTGACAAATTCCAAACAGGATTAAATTCAAAGAAAATTATTCAAAGGCACATGATAATAGACTAACAGGAAAATGTTAATAATTTTTTAAAATCTTAAAGCAACTAGAGGAAAAAAGACACTCTATATTCAGAGGAACAAATATTTAAAAATCACATAATTCTCAGAATCTGTGCAAGCCAAAATACAACAGAACATTTATAAAATGCTAAAAGAAGTAATGTCAACATACCCACTGAATTCAATACCTACCAAACTACCTTTCAAAAATGGAGTAAAAAAGCTACAGAAATCAAGAGTATGGTAGTGGGAATTCCCTGGCGGTCCAGTGGTTAGGAACCTGTGCTTTCAAAAATAGGCAAAGGACCTGAAAACACACTTCTCCAAAGATGATATACAAATGGCCAATAAACACATGAAAAGGTGTTCAACATAATTAGTCATTAGAGAAATACAAATCAAAACCGTAACGATACAAATTCACACTCATTAGGATGATTATCCAAAAAAAGGAAAATAACAAGTGTTGTCAAGGCTGCAAAAAAAATGGAACCCCCAAGCATTGCTGGTAGGAATGTAAAATGGTGCAACTACTGTGGCAATCAGTTTGGTGGTTTCTCAAAAAGTGAAACACAGAATTACTATATGACCCAGCAATTATACTCTTAGATAGATATCCAAAAGTACGGAAAGCAAGACTCCAGCGGATACTTGTACACCAACATTCATAGCACTATTATTCACAAAAGTCAAAAGGTAGCAACAACCCAAATGTCTATCAACAGATAAACGAATAAACAAACTATGGTATATCATACAATGGATATTATTCAGCTTTAAAAAGGAATTCTGATACATGCTACAACATAAATGAACTCTGAAAACATGCTAAGTGAAATAAGCCAGACATAAAAGGACAAATATTGTATGAATCCACCTAAATGCGGTACCTAAGATAGGTGAAATCATAAAGAAAGGAGAAGAGTGGTTGCCAAAGCTGGAGGAAGGAGTCAGTAGGGAGTTAAGTGTTTAATGGGTGCAAAGTTTCAGTTGGAACAGATGAAAACACTCTAGAGATGGATGCTGGAGACGGTTGTATTGGATTGGCCAAAAAGTTCATTCTGTAACATCTTACGGAAAAAACCCAAATGAACTTTTTGGCCACCCCAATAAATAATACAAATGTACTCATGCCAGAGAAGTGTACATTCAGAAATTGGTAAAACAGTAAATTTTGTTATATATATTCTACCACAATTTTTTTAAGTGTCTTTGTATAGCTGGGGCCTTGCCAAATAGTTTATGCTACAATGTGATTTATGGTGAACTCCTCTTTTTGTTCTCCTGCCACCCTGGGCCACACTGTGACCTCTGCAGGAGAGAGGAGGGCTGGAGACTGAGTAGCTAAGGTCAGTCACAAGCTTGCTCCATGCCTACATGACCAGCTCCCAGTAAAAACCCGGGGTACCAAGGCCTAGCTGAGCTTCCCTGGTTGGCAATACTGCACACTTGTTGTCACGCGTCACTAAGGGAACAACTGGACTCTCACTCTTGGTCTCTCCTGCACTCCACTGTACTGTATGCACCTTTTCCTCATTTTAACCTGTATTCTTTCTCTGTAATAAACCCCATCTGTAAGTATAACAGCTCTGATCCTTCTAACAAATCATCAAACCTGAAGGTGGTCTTGGTGATGCTGACACATATGGAAAAGAATATACCATATAAATATTAACCATGAGAAAGCTGGATTGGCTTCATTAATACAAAACAAGGAACACTTCAGAGCAAAAAATATTACCAGATATAAAGAAGAACATACACTGTGATAGTCAATTCATCAACAAAATATAATCCCTAACAGGTATATCAAATAACAGAAATTCACAAAACTTGAAACAACAAATCAACAAAACTAAAAGAAAAAACAGACAAATCCAGAATTACAGTTGGAAATTTCAAAACTGCTCTCAGGAACTGACAGGAAAAAAAGGAAAATCAATAGGAATGTAGAGATTTAAATAACCCAATTTAACCTAATTAACATTTAGAGAGCAATCTACCCCACAATGACAGAAAACATACATTATTTTCAAACAGACACAGAACACTCACCAAGACAGACCATGTAATAAGCCATAAAACAAGTCTCTTGTTAGTTGTCTGGGCCCAATGGAGAAAAACAGATGCAACATTTCCTAAACTTATTTGACCATAAACCCTTTCTGCAAAGGCATCTCCAGGGACTGTTTCTCAGAACACTTTGGGAAAACCTATCCCATTCATTCTCAACATCTCTCCCTAATTGTGCTCCTGGTTGTGACTAAGGAAATAAGAGGGTCAATAAATATACCTTTTCCTTGACTACCAATCCAGGATTAATCAATGTTATTAAGTGCACACAAAAGTCCTAAGGCAGGAATAAGCTTGACATATTTGGGGAACAGCAAGGGGGCCAGAATGGCTGGAACAACATAAGGTAAAGGACAAGTGGTAGAAGATGAAATCAGAAAGTTAGGCAGAGGTCAAAGCATATAAAACCTTCTAAGCCTTGGCAAGGATTTTTAAGTGTGATTTTAAGTATGATAGGATTTTGAGAAAAGAATATTATCTTATTTACATTTTTAAAAGAGCTCTGAGGCTGCTGTGTAAAGAACAGAATGGAAACTAGGCAACCAGTTAGGAAGCTCTGGCAGCAGCATAAGAGATGGCTAAGACCAGAGTGGCTTAGACCAGATTAAATGTGTTTGTCAAAGAAAAAAAGCCCAGAAAAATCTACATAAATTGTGTTGAGATGCCTTAAAGCATTTTCCCTACTTGGCTCCCAGGACATCTCGTTCTTTTCCTCATGAGAAGCTTAATCTATCTTCCTTACATGATATCCCTCACCTCTTCAACCTCTTCAAGTTGGAAATGTTCCAAGGCTCACTCACAAGCCCCTTTTTTCTGGCTACTCTGATTCCTATGGTGATTTCATCCAGACACTTGGCTTTAAATGTTATCTACATAATGATAATTCCCAATTTTAAAGCTCCACCCTAGGCCTCTCCCCTAAACTCCAGACTCATGTATCCACTTAACTATATAGTAAACATCTCAAACTTAACAAACCAAAATTGAGCTCCTAACCTTCCCCCTCCAAACCTGTTTCTCTTAAGTCTTCCCTTTCTCAGATAATAGCAACTCCATTATTGCAATCTCAGGGATAAACCTTAAGAAATATCCATGACTCCTCTCTTTCTCTCACACTCCACTCCAAGTATATCAGCAAATCCTTTGGACTCTACCTTCAAAATATACCCAGTAATGAACCACTTCTTACCCACTTCCACAGCTATTACTCAATCCAAGCCATTATCTGTAACTTGGATTGCTACTTTCCTCTTAACTGTTGGTTCAGCCCTTGCCACTGCCTTCACCACTCCCCAACTGTAGTCTACTCTGAACATGGCAGTCAAGTGGTTCTAGTAAGTCTAAACTATAATAGATCATGTCACCAACTGCTCAAAACTTTCCAATGGCTATCTCACTCAAGTAAAGGTCCTTACAATGGTCTTCCAGACCTAATGTCATCTGACCACAACACTTTTGTGCCTCTGCTCCAGCTATTTATTTTCCTCTTAACCTCATGTCGAACTACTCTGCCCCATGTCACTTCATTCCAGTTGCAATAACCTTCTTGCATTCCTCAAATACTCCAGGCCTGCTCTAGCCACAGGACCTTTAAACTTGCTGTACCCTCGACCTAAAACTATCTAGCCCCTAACCCCTAAAATTACCTAGAATGCAAGGCTTGTTCTTTCACCTACTTCAAGTCTTCACTCAAATGTCAGTTCAGTGACATCTATCCTGTCCTTGCCATTTAAAATTTCTCCCATTCTTGGGGACTTCCCTGGTGGTCCAGTGGCTAAGACTCTGCGCTCCCAATGCAGGGGGCCCAGATTCGATCCCTGGTCAGGGAACTAGATCCCACATGCCGCAACTAAGAGTTCGCATGCTGCAAATGAAGATCCCGTATGCTGCAACTGAAGATCCTGCATGCTGCAACGAAGGTCCCACATGCCGCAACGCAGGTCCCACATGCCACAACTAAGACCCAGCGCAGCCAAATAAATAATTAAACAAATAAATATTTTTTAATAAAAATAAATAAAATTTCTCCCATTCTTTAACATTCCTTATGCACCAGCTCCACTTTATTTGCTTTATAATTCTCCATAGCATTTTCCTCTATCTAACATACTATGTGTTCTACTTACTTACCGTATTTATAGTCTGTCTCCCCCAACTAGAATATAAACTCTAGAGATTTTTGTCTGTTTTCATCTCCTGCTATGCACCTAGTCCCTAGAGCAGTACCTTTCACACAGAACTGAGTTTGTCCAATACTGAATGATGGAAAGTTAAATAAAGCCTCTGCAGAAGTGTCAAGTTTTGATAGGCCCAATTCAAATCCTAGGACTAGAGTAATTAAAATATACCAATTCCTTTGTCTATTTATACCATAAGAATAATATTCAATATTCTTAAGTGCTTTTAGTTATGCTTTTATTATTTTATAATATATTTAACCTGACACTTATAGAGGTGCTTACTGATTCCAAATAGTTCAACTTCTTACTTACTCTGGCATCACTATAAATAGAACACTAGGCTTCAGCTACAAGTCCTAGGTTCAAATTCTAGCTCTACCATTTACTAGTAGTATGACTCAGGCAATTTAGCCTCCTTCAAGTCTTAGATTCTCATCAATAAAATAGAAAGGTGGGGATGGATTAAAGACCTGCCTGCCTTACCTATCCTGTACCTAATCATAAGATTATTGTGAAAGTCAAAAATGTATGAGAAAATGCTTTATAAACCATAAATGATACATAAATGTCTATATTGTAGTTTGGGAAAAACCTGAATGGAACAGAAAAGTTCAGTGTTTGGGGCAGCATATCTCATCATACCTCCCTGCCCCTAACATTTAACTCTAGTTTTGGAGTCAGACTGGCTCTTCCACTTACTTACTATACCTTAAGCAAGTTACTCAACCTCTCTGAGTCATTGTTTCCACATCCATAAATGGAGAATATACCAACCTTGTAGCAACCTTTTGAAAATTAGAGGGTATACAGACATAAATGTAATGTAACTACAGAATACACTTAACAAATGACATTTTTACTTGTTGTCTTGACCTTCTTTAAAATGGACAAAAACCCAAAAGTAGATAATATAAACTACACTATGGAGGTAGGCAAGATGATTTTTGACTTGGAAATTGCATGTGAAAGGATAAGAAGGAAAGTGAGAAAGAGGTAATCAAGCAATAATCTCAAGTTTACCTAAATTTGTTCTTTCCTTCTTGCCTTTCTCCAAGGTTAAATAATAGGATGAGACGCAAACATCATCATACAGAAAACCATATTTAGTAACCTAAAAAAGTTCATTTCAAAACTAAATATTATATAGTATTTTCTCTTCAAAGGAGAATATTTGTATCAGTTTTTTAATTTCTCACACACCAAGATATATTTTGACACTCTAGAACTCAAGGTACATGCCAAAAAAAAAAAGTTGTGGTTTTCCAATTATAGAACCCTGATATAATTTTATTAAATATATTTAGAAATATGACAGAAAGAATTAAAACAACTTAAAAAATAAAACTGCTACTAAGATATATACCATACAAACAGTTCAAGAATGCTTTATGAAATCATTAGACTCTGATATATTTCCTCACTTCTATGACACTAGTAATTATAAGGTATAACAACCACTTTCCGGGGGGGTGGGAGTGGGGGGGAAACCTCCCACATTAAATATACACTTAAGATATAAAACATACCAATTTCAGAAAACATTAAAATGTGATATATCCCTCTGAGATGGTGAAAACGTTCTATTTCTTGAGCTAGGGGATAGTTACACAGAGTATATTTGTGGATATTCATCAAAGTGTACACCCATTTTGTACACCCATTTATACTTTTTCTATATGTACATTTATTTCAAAATAAATTTATGTAATGTACCACAACCATACAGATACAGCTATCAACCAGATGAATTATTGATCTTAATATGAAAGGTGAAAAAATAAAGCTTTTAAAAGAAAACATAGGAAAGTTAGCTTCATGACACTGAGGTAGGTAGAGATTTCATAAACGGAAACAGAAGAATACTAACCAGCTGATAAACTGGACTTCTTTAAAATTAAGAACTTTGACTCACCAAGATACCAAGATCCTGAAAAAGCTACAGAGTAGAAGGTATCTGCAATACATATACCTAAAAAGACTATATCCAGAATATATAAAGAACTACAAATCAATATGAAAAAAGTAAATACTCTAGTATAAAAAGGGCTAAAGACTTGACAGACACTTCACAAAAGCAGAGGTCCAAATGACTAATAAACATGGGGCCCCTAATATGAAAAGGTGCTCAACTTCATTAGTCATCGGAAAATAAAATCAAACTACAATGCAATACCACTACACACCCTTCAAGAAAAACTAAAAATAAAAAGACTGACAATACCAAGTGTTGACAAACATGTGGAACAACTGGAATTCTCTCATATACTTCTGGTGGGAGTATAAGCTTGTAAAACCACTTGGCAAAACTTAAGCAAAATCTACTAAAAATGAACATACCATAGCCATAACCATGACCTAATAATTCCACTTAAGGTACATACCGAACAAAAATGCATATATACATTCATCAGGAAAAAGAGTACAAAAATGTTCAAAGCAGCAAAACTGTAAATAACAAAAATGTCCATTAATAGTAGAATGGAAAAACTGTGGTTTATTCACAGAACAGAACACAACAACAAGAATAAACAAACCACAGTATAACATGGATTAATCTCATAAATGTAATGTTGAGCAAAAGAAGCTCAAACAAGTTATTCTATATGATTTCACTATACAGAGTTCAAAAACAGACAAAACTTTTCTATGGTGTTAGAATACAAGGAATACAGTGTGAGTTGGGAATTCCACTACTGATGTTTATTGAGCTGGGTGCTAGTTACAATGACACGCCTATTTTGTGAAACTTCATCTAGCTGTACACTTTTCTATATGCATGTCGTACTTCTTTAAAAATCTTACATTAAATAAGGTCCCCAACTAGTGAATCATGATTTCTAATCTTTTCCTACCACCAAGATTCTTCACCTATACTACGCTCAGAGACTTAACTAGCAATGGTCTTATATCACCCGCCATGTTCTTAGGGATTTAAATGTCAGTATCTCTGTCCATAAGTACTATATGCTAAGCCCTTTAATGTTCACTCGTTCAGATACTTATTAAATTTATGTACAAAACCTGTGCTTGCTGAGAACCTGGGGTACAAAAAAATTAGTAAGACATAGTCCCTGTCTTCTCGGAGTTCATAATCTTATAAAAGACCACATACACAGATAACAAGGTAAATATATAGAGATACACACAGGATATTATGGGAACACAAAGGAACAGCCAGGGGTAGGTAAGGCATCAGGGTAGGCTTCTAGGAGGTGTTAACACCTGAGTCCTTAAAAGATGAGAAGGAGTTATCCTGGCAAAGTGCATTCCAACACAGGAAACAGCTTGAATAAAAACACAGTGATAAGAAACAGCACAGTGTATTTAAAGAAACAATGAACAGCTGCTAGACAGTTGCTGAAGCGTAGTAAAAGGGAGAACTGGGATGGGGTTGGGGGAAGTGGCCAAAGAGATAGGAAGATGCCAAGTCATGAAGAGACTTAGACCTTATCCAACAGGAAAGATGGGTCAGTGAGATTTATGCAAAGAAATTATGTGGTCAGATAGATTATTCAGGGAGCAATGCAGAGGATGGACTTAAAGGGAATAAAGTTGGCAGAAAGAAGGACAGTTAGGAGGCAGTTATAACTGTCCAGACAGAAGATTATAAGGGCTGAAATAATGAAATGAAAGATATAGCAAATCCGGAAAAAGTACAGACACATTATGCCGCTGATCTAGAGACCACATTTTGAGAACCACAAATATATACTATGGGTTGACAATTTTTTTCTGTAAAGGCCCAAATAAATAGTAAACATTTTAGACTTTACAGGCCACATACAGACTCTATTTCACTTCTTGGTTCTTGTTTGTTTTTTAAACCCTTCAACAATTAAAAACCGGGCTTCCCTGGTGGTGTGGTGGTTAAGAATCTGCCTGCCAATGCAGGGGACACGGGTTCAAGCCCTGGTCTGGGAAGATCTCATGTGCCATGGAGCAACTAAGTCCATGTGCCAAAACTACTGAAGCCCACACGCCTAGAGGCTGTGCTCCGCAACAAGAGAAGCCACTGCAATGAGAGGCCCACTCGCCGCAACTAGGGAAAGCCCACTCGCAGCAGCGAAGACCCAACACAGCCAAAAATAAAATAAATTAAATAAATAAATTTTTTAAAAAATTAAAAACCATTCTGTTAGTGGACTTTACCACAAAAAAAAAAAAAAGGCCACAGGCTGGATTTGGACTGCAGACATAGTGGGTTTGCTGATCCCTGCTGTATACCCATAAAGAAGCAAGGATTAACCTTCCTATGAGATTAATTTTCCTAAAATGCTACTTGCATATCAGTCCCCTACTCAGAAACTTCTGCACTGGTTCTGATTACCTACTGCATAAGTTAAATCCCTATGACGCATAGCATTCACAGGCATCTACACTCTAGCTCCAACCAGGCTCGTGAACTACACCCCGTGAGAACCTTCCATTCTTATTAAATTGGCCTACTTACGCTTACCTGCCTCTGTATCTTTGTGGTGTTCCCCAATGTACTTTCTCCCTTTTCAAATCTACTCAAATACCCTTCCTTCAAAGTATAATTCAAATCCTTTGAAGTGATTCCACCCTCGTCCAAACTCCTAAAAGCACTGCCTCAATTTATCTGATATTTATTTTTTGTCTTGAGTTACTACACTTCAGAGAGAGACTTTTAAACTTGAGTAATAATTAGGGTGAATTTATCCTCCAATATCTTCTTGGAGGGCAGGGAATACTTGATACTTTTATCAAAGGATCTAGCATATAACAAGGGGTAAATAAAAACAAAGGTGTGTATGTAGATATATAACACATATATGTATACACACTTTTTTTTTTCTGAACTAGCTATATAACTGAAGCAAATGTTATCTCACCATTTTATCAGTAATTGAGCACTTTAATTCTATGGACACAATCTGAATGCTGCAGAATTACAGAATGACAATCCAAAAGCACATCTGTCTCTCTCCTACTACATGTTTTTAGGCCTAGTTTAAGGGAACAATAATAATACAAGTAAAATTTTTCCAATGGTCAATGTTATCAATCTAGATACAATGGGGTCTAGAAGTCACTAGATCAAGTCAAAATTTACTTACGTATATTTTTATTCATTTTTAAAATATGAAATCAGCTTTTATAACTAAATTGCCTTTTTTTTTCTTTTAAATTTGGCAGCGATGCATGGCTTGCGAGATCTCATTTCCCTGAGCAGGGATTTGAACCCACGCCCTCAGCAGTGAAAGCACAGAGTCCTAACCACTGGACCACCAGAGAATTCCCCTAAATTGCTTTAAATTCACCCTAATTATTACTCAAGTTTAAAAGTCTCTCTCTCTCTCTCTCTCTCTCTCACACACACACACACACACACACACACACACACCCCCCACACATGGTCTGAATTTTTTTTTTTAACAATAAGGTTCTCCATGACAATTCACATTCCAAAATTGCATTACTGATTTCATTCAGAATTTAGGGAAATAAGAATATATTTTAAAATTTTAAGAAAGTTGTCCATTTTAGTTCACTACTGATAAATAGTTTTAATCACAGAATGTTTTCAGCTGGATTAAAGGATTCTTATATTTGAGATTACTGAAGAAGTCTTTTCAAGTCTGAAGTGTGAACTATGCCTAATTTTACTATGCAAAGAATGTTCAAGAATCTATAAAAATTCCTGCAGAATCATCTGGCCACATTTTCAGTGCAAAAGTTTAAAACACTTTTGAAAGGTATAGAAAACAAAATAAATTAACCAAAAAGTGGCCATGAAAATGAAAACTGTGACTTTTTATCTCTTCAAAACACATTGAAGAAAAAGTTTAGTGACTCACAACCCTGAAAAGACTATTATTCATTGATAACTTGAATAGTAATAATGCATTGATTGGAAGACAAAACCAGGAGCCAGGGACTCCCATTCCTGTTTTGCCACTGGTTTGTACAGAATCTTGGGCATATCCCCATAAGGTGAACAAGAAAGGCTTAACTGACATGCTAAGGTTGTGAGAACTGATGAAATGTTTATGAAGCACTTTGGAACCATGAGGGAAGCCACTATAACCATTAAAAGTCATCTGCTTAATGCAAAACTATAGCTACCTGTTAGGCTTGCAAATCCTTTATGTCTTCTTAACACAGCAAATCTTCAGTGAGTCAGTAAAGAGCATGTATTTAATGAGCGAGCTTAGCAACCTCAGAGAAATGAATTTTCTTCCAAATCTTTGTTTTCTCACAAACCATGTCTCTATCCAACCCAACTATTTGCAAAGGGAAACATGATCCGACCCACACTAAAGATTTGGGTCTAGGTATTGATAAGCCAATACCAAATGACTGAAAATTCAGGAATCACAGTGGAATTTTGTCAACTTATCAGAAATGTGACTCCTGAAAATAATCCCAGAAAACAGTCGTTCTAACAAGAGCTTTATTAAAGCGAAAGTCCCTACACTCTCTCACCTAAAGAGCTGTAAAGTATTTTTGGACAGTGTCGATAGAAGACTAAACTCGCTCAAAACCTGACCCAACGCGTTAAGTAGTTCCAGCACCTGCTTGGTGTTAAGCGACTGGAGACTGGGGAGGCTGCTCAGGAAAAAGTGCTGATGCCATCTCCAGCTGCCCCTTTCGTGAATGACAGTAACAATGAAAACACTGACAAAAGAGCTAGGAGGCCACCCCAAGCCTCTGCTTAGCAATACTTCTACCCTACCCCCAACAGACAGAGCAGCAAACCCCAGAAAGGGGCGTCCCCTCACAGACCTAACATGCCCAGACCCTGCCTCTGGTCTGGCAATGTCAAAAAGTACTACCCTTCACTCCTCTCAAGACGGCTGAGCACCTGAAAGGTGAGGGGGAAATGCGGCCTCTCGTTCTGAACTGCCAAGGGGAGCGGGAGAAGACTGCCTGGCAGGAGGCGGGCGAGCAGAGCCCGTGTGCACCCCGGGAGACTAAGAAGTCCCCGGGTCGCGGGCGCCGCTCGGAGCGTCGTGGGGAGGAGAGGCGAAGAGGGGAGATGGGAGGGGAAGGAACGGGAGGGGAGGGGAGGGGACGGGAGGGGAGGGGAGGGGAAAGGAGGAAGGCGCTTCCCTCCCGCGGCTGGAGGGCGGAGGGTCGCTCGGCTCCGCACGGAGGAAGCAGGGCTAGGGCGCAGGGCTAACCGTCCCCCCGGGGGGTGGCTGCGGCCGGCCGCCCGCTTCCCGGGAGCCGGAGGAGGCGACAAGTAGGCTCGGTCGGGGAGCACATTCTTTCCTCGAGCCTGGTCCTGAGGGAGGGCGCAGGCTGCCGAGGCGGCAACTCTCCCTCTCGCCCAACTCCCGGCAGAGCGTGAGGGAGGCCGACCCCGGGCTGACCGGCGGGATGCCGCCCGGGTGGGAAGGCGGCGAGGCCAGCCTCCGGCCCGCTCCCTCCCCACGCGGTCCGCGGCCGGCGGCCGTCAGCGCCCTCGTCTCTCCCGCCGCCGCGCGGGGCCGGGCCGCCGACCTCGGCCGGCCGGGCGCGGGGCCAGGCAGCGGCGGCGGAAGGGCCGGCCGGCCTGGGGCCCTACCTGAGGCTGTGTACCAGCTCCCGGCGTGACTGGCTTCCCGGCAGACCACTCGGTTGGACATCTTGGTGCCTGTGCCGCCTATGGTGCACGAGGATGAATGAGGAGGCGGCGGCGGCGGCGGCAGGAGCGGCTCCGCGAGGGGACGAGACACCGCGGGCCCAGCCCAGGAGGAGGCGGCAGCGGGGAGGGGATCAGCCCGGCCCAGGAGGAGGAGGAAGAGGAGGAGGCGGCGGCCCGGGAGGAGGAGGAGATGGCAGCCGGGGCGGTGGCGGCGGCGGCGGCGGCAACAATCACCTCAAACTCGGGCGGCCGCCGGAAGACGGGGCCCGCGGCGGCCTCACCGAAGCCCGGAAAGCCTGGCCCCGGCCCCCAAAGTCGCCGCTGCTCCCCAGCCGGGGCTGGTTCCGCCGAGCCACCCCCACGGCCCCCTCCCCTACCGGTCGGCCTCCCGGAGCCACCGCCGGTGACCCCACCCCCGTGACTCCGCGCCCGCCCCCTCCCCCCACCCCCCGCGGGACTCCCCGCACCCACCCCCACCCCCGGCGGGGCCCTCCTGCCCGCCCGGCTGCCGGCCCGCCGGCCCCGCCCCGCCCCGCTCCTCCTCCGGCCGCGCGGCGAGGTTAACGGCGGACACCGAACAGGCCACACGGCATCTGGGGTCGGGCGGCCCCGCGGGGAGCCAGCGGCGGCTGCTGCTCCGCGCACACAAAAGCCCAGGGCCGGGGCCTGAACCGGGGAAGGCAGACCCGGAGAAGAGCCAACGCTTCCTTACTCGCCACTCTAACGGGTCCTGCCCACTGAGCATGCCCAGCAGCCTCTGCCAGGCCCGCCGAGGAATCTCGACGTGCGCGGTCCGCTCTCCGGGGTTTAGCGGCAGCAGAGGCTGGGAGGGGGAGGGCGCGGGGAGTAGGACGCAGCCGCAGGGCAAGCCCCCTCCCCCAACCAACTTCCTTAAACGCAGAGCACCCAGGGCAAGACGGTGCGGCTTTCCACGTGGAAAGTCCCCTGTCTTCCCCGCCACACACAGGAATCCTTAGTGGATGCTCGCCCCCAAGGTTTCACTACTAGGCACGCAAGTCTGTGGCCACGATGGGAAGTTCATTTGTAGAAACAGGCATGTGGTAGTGTGCCTGTGGTCCTGCAAATGCTACTTTTTGCTTCACCGGGCCACTCTTACCGTCTAATCATGGCTCTTACACTGTAAACAGTTATCTTGTTTCAAGTTATATTTATGTAATTGCATGTCTTAACTCCGTAACTAGACTACAGTGTGATATAGCTAGCCTCAGTTATTCTCATCTATAAAATGGGTATAACAATACTCAAGGTGTGTCCCTAGGATTATGAGTTAATAAATGTAAAGAGCCTGATAGAGTAGTCATACAACAAACATTATTTCCAACCCTCCATTATCTTTTAAATCCCACGTGTCAGGAACAAAGAATTACGTTAAAATTATACAAGAATCACAGCAAAGTAGAATATCTTGGACCTCCAAGGAAATGTCATGGAGTAGACCATTCCAAAACTGGGAAGAGAGTAAGAGAAAGTTGCATACCTTCAATGAAAGACTTGGAGTTAAAATCATAAAAATTGTTATATCTGAATTTCACACTAAACAGATCCCCGGTAGAGTCCAAAACAAACGACTGACTGCTTAATTTTCAAGTTTTCCTAGTGTCATATAATAGATTTTTTTTTTCAGGTACTATATAGTTTCTACCCCTCCTCTCACCTTTTCAATTTTAAGGCTCAAGGATCTTGCATGAGATCCCAGTCCTGGTCAATTACTGGAACACTTCTGACTTTCACACCTTTTTATACACTGGTTTTAAGCTGGAAAAAAAAAATCTCCACTCTGTATAGTTCTTTACTCAATTTTTGACCCTCTCACTTCACCACTAACCTGCCCAAATATTAAGCTATTACACAGGAAAAAAAAAAAGGACATGCCAAGTAGTCAATTTAGGGATAACAGAAAAAGGAGGGCTGGAGCTGATTCCCTGGTACTCTTCCTGAAGAAGCAAAACTCAGTGATACCTGATGAAATGGTAAACTTTTCATTGTAAATTTCAAGAAAAGGAAATAGTTGATATGGTTGATACGGTGTAAGAATGTTGATTGCTATGTCACTCATCAGCTGTGTGATTATGGATATCTAGCAATTTAACCTTTTCAATGCTGTTTTCTCATCTGTCAAATGCAAACAGCAGTCATGTGTAACTCACAGGCTTGCTGTGAGAATCATTAAGTATCATGAAAACAATTTATAAGCTGTTCTTTATAAATGTTTTATCATTATCCTCTGCTCCTAGCAACAATCCGAGGTCTCATTCCAAACTAGTAATGTAATCTAAAATTAAGCTTCCTCCCTATTAAAATGCTCAGTTGGAGGCTTCTTTCCCCAAAGGATTTTTCTTACTGATCAAACTCAGTAAAACCACAATGCCAAGCAAAGTGAAAGGTTAGAGGATCTTCTATTTCTAGAATGCTCTTAACATATCCCATCATTACTCCTCCTGTCCATTTTATTCTGGCTACCTTATTCAAGGATGTGCTTTTGAAAGAAATGTTGAAACTACTCACCCACATCCCCTAAATTAAGGAAGATCCATATAATGCAAAATACTTCATATCCTAGAAGAAGCCTGTTTGGCAATACTGTACAATTCCCATGTTATTATTAACAATTTCCAGGGACTTCCCCGGTGGTCCAATGGTTAAGACTCCGTGCTTCCACTGAAGGGGGCGTGGGTTCGATCCCTAGTGAGGGAACTAAGATCCCACGTGCCGCGTGGTGCGGCCAAAAAAAAAAAAAAAAAAATTTCCATTATATCCACCAGGGATTTGGGTTTGACGCTCCATAAACATCATCCAAGTTAAAGGCAAGGAGGAAATCTTCATTAACAGAGAGTCCTTATGAAGCACAGACTTCAACAAATAAGGCACCCAGAGCCCAACATTAATAACACATCTTCTGAAATAGCATGTTGGATAGTCACTGCATCAGTCTGTACTAGCAAACGACTAGAAACAACCACAGTGTCTGTCAATAAGACTTGTTAAATTAGGGTATACCCATACATATGCACCCATTAAAAAGAATAAGGTGATGCTATATCACTGTCATGGAAAGAGCTGCCCACCCCAAAAAAATGCAAAAGGCAAATTGCAGAACAATGTGTAAAGTATGCTACCATTTGTGTAAAAACAAGTACTTATATTCTCACACACTTGCATATACATGGCATACTTCTAGAAGGAAACAAACTGGTAACGGCCAATGTACATCTTTGTATATCTTTTGAATTTTGTGCCATATACATATACTACCTATACCCAACAATAATTATTTATTAAATAATTTATTAGGCTTGATTTTGGGAGCCTATATGGCAATATTAAATTGCCCATTTTTAGATTTTACTTATCCACAACTGACACCTCGAGGAGCCCCCTAATTACTAAAAGCCCTTTGTCAGAAAAATATTCTAGAATGATACCACCAGGTTTTGAAAAAGTCAAGGTTGAGAGAAGGTAGTTTAGTATAAAGATGCTCTTTTAATTTCAATTAACACTGGTACTCTAACCTAGTATCAGTTGACTTTGCTCTTTTCTTCTTTAGAAACCAAACTTAATAAGTAACATTTATTAAACACTTACTATGCACCTGACACTAGGCTAAGTACTTTACATAGTTAATGATTCTTACAAGATGAAAACTTGTTCATTTCCAAATTTTTGGAGTAAATTTTGTACACAGAGCTTTTTCCAAATTTATTGTTAATATTTTTTTTAACATCTTTATTGGGGTATAATTGCTTTACAATGGTGTGTTAGTTTCTGCTTTATAACAAAGTGAATCAGTCATACATAAACATAGGTTCCCATATGTCTTCCCTCTTGTGTCTCCCTATTGTTAATATTATTTAGGATTCCCAGAAATTAAACAACTGAGTCAAAAGATTTGAAGATTTTTTAAAGGCTGACAAGAGTTTTCTTAAAAAGAAAATTCTTATTCATTACTGATTGCCCCCTTTAGCTCTGGTGACCTATTTTCCACTATTATATTACTTTCCTTCTTTAAATCCAGAGATTTTAAACAAGTGGATTCTCAGTGATAGTCATTTACACCTTCCATCTTTTGTCCCTTGTTGCTACAGTTAGACAATATGTATCAGGCCTCCAATTTGTTACTGCCTTTCTGGAATCCAGTCCAGGAAAATACCTGGCTACAATATTTTATGCTGTCCCTACAGCCATCCTATCATGTTGCTAATGGGAAGTTACCAGTCTTAAAATCTCCTTTACCTTCTCCTAAACAAAGAGATTTAAACAAAGGTTCAATATTCTCCCCATAGGTTCATCAGAATTAGGTAAACAGTTTCCTTCTATCCAAACTATTTTTCTGTTCTTTTTCTTTCTTTTTTTTTTTTTTTTGGTGGTACGCGGGCCTCTCACTGTTGTGGCCTCTCCCGTTGCGGAGCACAGGCTCCGGATGCGCAGGCTCAGCGGCCATGGCTCACGGGCCCAGCCGCTCCGTGGCATGTGGGATCTTCCCGGACCGGGTCACGAACCCGCGCTCCCTGCATCGGCAGGCGGACTCTCAACCACTGTGCCACCAGGGAAGCCCTGTTCTTTCTTTTTCTTTCTTTTTTGGCCACGGCTTGTTGGATCTTAGTTCCCCGACCAGGGATTGAACCCGTGCCCTCGGCAGTGAAAGCATTAAGTCCTAACCACTGGACCTCCAGGGAATTCCCTATTTTTCTGTTTTTTTCAATTCAAGGTCTCTATATCCTCTAGGAATCTATTCCTGATTTACTCTATTGGTCCTCCCACTTGTCCACATTTTTCAAGAATTCACTCTACAGGATACAGTACCTTTTACTCTATTACTGTATACGTTTATTAAACATTATCTTCCTGACTAAGCAGTCAAAGGGTAGGAATTGTTTCTATAGTATAATTGTCAGCTACACATGAAATACCTCATCAAAGTATAGTAGAAGCTTTCTTAACTGATTTCTATTTAAGCAACTTACTGGACTAAGTGATGCTGTCCATCCCCATAGTAAAATACACTGAACCATGCCCACCACAAGCTGAATTCTTGGAGATGGTAGACTACACTTTTTAGGAAACTCACACTGTTGCACTCTTCTCCCAGGTTTGTGTGCATAACTAACAAGGGTCAATCATGTTCTCCAACCTATTTATACGAGATGTACAAAGTACTGCCATTACATAATTTAATAAAATATTACATAAACCAATGAAACACAAACACATAATGCAAAAGGTGTTAGTACAAAAATTAGGTGGAATGCTTTGGACTCAATAAAAACAACTGTCAAATTAGAGGCAGATAAGATGGCTGGAGAAAAAAAATCATGAAAAAGTGTATCATTATACACTTAATGCCTTAAGAATTAAGATCTTAAATGTCTAAGATCTTACGCTACTGTCAAAAAATCTGAAACTGAAATTTGTAAACTATACATTATAGGAGTGGTTTGTGGAAGGAAGATACAGAATTCCAATCAAAGAACCCATACTCAGAGCAAAGGCTGACATCAAAATATTACCAAGTTAATATAGATTAATATTTTCTAAGTTTTTAAAAAAACTGTTCACAGTGTCATTTACGTTTCCTTACTATGACTCCTATTTTTCTATTTTTCATCTACCAGCTAGATAAGAGGGCTTCTATTGTATACACATAAGGGCAGACTGATTTTTCCCCCAAAGAAAAATTTTAAGCACATCTGAGAGCATTAGAGCAGAGAGTACTACAGCATTCAGGGCAGGGAGGTAATATAGCATTAAACTGGGTATGAATCCCTGCCTCAAACTTACTTCCCCTGCAGCCTTAAGCAAGTTAACCAAATCTCACTTTCCTCCTCTAAAAGTGAGGTATTAAAATTAAACCTACCTCACAGGGTTTTGAGGTTAAATGACAATTCATGTAAAGTATTTAGCATGGTGCCTGGCATATGGTTAAGTGCTAAGTAGGATGTGCACTGCCAGCAAGACATGCCTATTCTCAGCCCTTACAGAAAAAAGTATCGATTTTACGATTAATTTAAGCCCTATCTTGAAGATAATTCATTAGAACACTGGAAGCCATGCAGCGTTAGGCAGAGTACTGAATTACTTCTAAGTGGTCATTAACCAAAGGTGGTATCAGAATGCCTTAGAGTTTTTGTCAAATTCAGAAGTCCAGGCTCTATCCCAGTTGAATCAGGCTCTCCAGGATCCAGGTACGCATCGATATATAGATGTATAAAAGAGATATATAACACAGAGATATAATTTATATATTTTTAATATATTTTTATATATATTTATATATGAAAAGTTCCACAAGTGGCTCTGATGTGAATCGCTGATGAAGAACTGTTAAGAAGATAAAATTATTGATGCTTTAATAAAAGACTACCCAGTTAGGGCTTCCCTGGTGGCGCAGTGGTTGAGAGTTCGCCTGCCGATGCAGGGGACACGGGTTCGTGCCCCGGTTCGGGAAGATCTCACGTGCCGCGGAGCGGCTAGGCCCGTGAGCCATGGCCACTGATCCTGAGCGTCCGGAGCCTGTGCACCGCAACGGGAGAGGCCCACGTACCGCAAAAAAAAAAAAAAAAGACTACCCAGTTAGTACTTACTCGAATATTAAAATATCATTAAAAGACATAGACAGATTAACTTATGAGTTAGTCAAATCACCAAAATAAATTTAATGAAATTAATAGTTACGAAAACTACTACATAAGCATAAATATTGAGAGCTCAATATTTCCAGGTTTTTCCTATTCAAACCTATAGATCTGCAGATGTATATCAAAACCATCATATCACCTCCCCAAAAGTGTCACTCCTACTGAAATGTTTTTCCTATATTAAAGAGAACTATAAGACACACCTCATCAGCATTAAATTTCTAACTTTGCCTTCACATGTTTAGCTTGGGGACATGTCTTTAATATATGCTTCCAAAGCAGGGTTTCTCAACCTTAGCTCTACTAACATTTTGAGCTGGATGATTCTTGGACATGGGTGGGGCACCCAGGCTGTCCTGCGCATAGTTAAGATATTTAGCAGCATCACTGGCCATTACCCACTAGATGCCAGTAGAATCCCACCTTACTCCAGTTGTGACAACCAAAATGCTTCTGGACATCGCCAAATGTCCCTTGGGGAAAGGGGGGACAAAATCACTCCCAGCTGAGAAACCACTGCTCCACCGAATGTTTATCCTTCCTGGCTCTCTTCAATTTTCTCTTTTCTGAGCTAGTGCATTATCTCAATTTCTTCATACAGGACAAAGTGAGCAGACCCAAAAAAAAGGACTAGCTGGTGTGTTTTATTGCGAAAAGAAGCAATATGTTAACTAGTACAAGTACTTCTCACTTAGCTATCAGCAGCACATTGGTAGAACTGGGTTTGAATGCCCGTTCAAGCACTTACCAGCAGTGTGGTCTTGAGCAAGTCGCTTAACCTCTCCAAATCTGTTTCCTCATCTGCAAAATGGGAATAACAACATCTACTTTGCAGAATTGCTACATCAGAGATAACAAATAAAATAGTTCTGTGCCTGACACATAGTAGAACTGCAATAAATGATAGCTATTATTATATTAATACCATAAAGGTTGATAGCATTGAAGGATATTGTACACCCTCTGCAATGCTTAACAGCACTCCAAAATTTATTGTGAAAAAAACCAATTTATTGTGCATTAGAATCACTGGTGATGTTTGTTAAAAATTGAAGATGTCCAAATCCTACCCTCCAAGAGGTCCAGGAACAACGCTAGAAAAACTGGCTGAGATTTTTTTATATTCTACTTGACTCTGGTGTATTTTCACACTGTTGTAAAACTCTGCAGCATTCTAAGACACAAGGAATAAGTAATACATGAAAACAACTGAACCACATAAAATATTTGTCATATAGAACAAACACTACTGTAAGATAATGATGTTTTAACAGTTTATTTTGAAGGTCATTTTAAAAACAAAGTTAAAGACAATCTGAGAAAAAACTGCACAGAATACACTCATTAAATAAGTATGTGATTAAATCAATAAGGGAGATATGTCTTCTTCTGCAACTCCAAAATAAGTTCTGCTGTCCTGATGATTCTTATACTTCCAAAATGGGGGGGGGGGGGGGGAATCATGGCAATTAAAGTTGCCTCTTAATCATGTAAATCTACAGTGGAAACCAAATTTTTCTGTTCTTCCCAATAAGTCAGTTTCGATCTTCAAACTGTGCCTTGTTTTTTAAAAGATAGGATGCTAGAAATTCAATGGGATTTGGTGGTCTGTAAGGGAAAAGAAATCCAAAATTTAGAAATTTATATTCGAGACGTGTTAATTTAAATGTATTGTCCCATAATGAAAACATCTTTTTTTTTCTGTTTTTTTGGCCACACCGTGCAGCATGTGGCATCTTAGTTCCCCCACCAGGGATCAAACCTGTGTCCCCTGCAGTGGAAGCACGGAGTCTTAACCACTGGACCGCCAGGGAAGTCCCTTAAACATATTTTAAAATTAAGAGGTGAGAGAGAGGGGTTGTTGGAGGAAGGTGGTACAAAATTCCAGTTCTAAGTACTAGGGGTATAAAGTACGACATGACGACTATAGCTGACACTGCTGTATGATATACAGGAAAGTTGTCAAAAGAGGAGATCCTAAGAGTTCTCATCACAAGAAGAAAATTTTTTTCTTTTTTTCCTTTTTATTGTATATGTATATATTGTATATATGTATATATGAGATCATGGATGTTAACTAAACCTGTGTGGTAATCATTTCACAACATATGTAAATCAAACCATTATGCTGTATACCTTAAACTTATATAGTGACGTATATAAATTTTTTCTCAAAACTGGAAAAAAAATTTTAATAAAATAAAGAGGTGTTATTTCATATTTATCACTTTTACATATGTTGCTTTTGCTGATAAAACAGGTCCAAAGATGAAAAGTTGGGGGAAACATCTACCTTAAACCCTACTATAAAAAGGCATATTTTAAAAAAAAAAAAAGGCATATTTAGAATTGATTTACAATGATCTCAAAACATTCTCCTAGCACTTTAAACAACCTTTTGAACTAACTAGACAGAGACAATACTTGTTACATAATATTTACAGTTAATTTGATGAATTATTTTGCTAGAATGCTTACTTAAAAACTGTATTTACTAATAGAATGTTACCGTAAAACTTCTTCAAATTCTTTTCTTCTAGCATTTAAAGTAATATTTAGAATTTCTGATATATTGGCCTTCTTTAGAGAAAGAACAAAAATGCATAAAAGATGCCCATATTTTAATTGTCAGTAGTAGAGCCAAGACATATCTTGCAGTCAAAAATAAATCCTATTTTATAAATATAACAATCCAAAACAAATACTTATTGTTTATTCATTTAATTTTTTAACTTAACACTAAGTAATAAAAATAAATTAATTAAAAAATAAAACTAAGTAATACACCTATTCTAAATAACTCAGATATGTTCCATCAAGTTCCTTATCAAGTTATGTCAGTTTACTACAGTGTTCATTATTAGTCTTTGAGAAAAAGATAATTTACACCCAATAAATGTTGACTAATGTAACTTACAACAAAATTTTCTTATTGGATTTACTTATACAAAAAGAACTTTTGTACAGAAAACATGTACAGAAAAGAGAAAAACTGTAATTGTGCTAACAAAGAAATGTAAATTTAAAAAACTTGGCAAAAAAAGTTTATAACACACATGCACTTGAGGCTATGATGACACCTGAAGAATTTTAAGGATAAACTTTTGGACAGAAATATGATATGTGTCAAACACTATAAAAATAGTCATGTCATTTGAAATAGCAAACCAATTCTTGGGTATTTATCATAAAGTAATTAAACAAAAGTAAAAGGGTATAAAAACAGATAAACTACCTGGTGATCAATAATAACAAAGGAAATTGGTCCTAAATGGTCAACAACAAGAAAATGGCTAAGTTAACTGTGATACTATAATTTCATTTATAATCATGAAGGCTCTGTAAAGATATGGAAGAAGTTTTATCTTATAATTTTAAGTAAAAAGGAGATATAAAATTACATGTATACCATGATTACAAATATGCATATGATCTAAGACTAGTAGAAAAATAAGTGTCTTAATTGAGATTATGGCTGACTTGTTTTTAAAAAACTTCAGTATCTATAAATTCCTTATATAGTAAAAAAATAACTATACATAACTCATGATATTTCAACTAGGGAAGTTTTTATTTTGCTTTTTCTGGTAACTCCATTTGCAGACACTATTATCTTACCTTTCCTTTGCAAGCACAGCAAGTCCTTGTAATAAGATAGGCACAACTGTCTGATCCAGATAGGCACGAGTTGGCAAAGACTGGAGATCCACTTTCTGTTTTGATGACTTTTCTGCATTAATTTTCTCATTTTCTACTATCCTCTAGTGAATTCAAAAAACATGCATGAATATTTAAAAATAACTAGATTATTTTGAGTGCTAAACCAAAATTAATGGAAATATAAAACTAATAGAAAATGTAAATCAATGACTAGAAAGCTGATTGAACTGCAAATCTTTCTGCCAAAATAAAATCAGACCCATTTCTAAATTTCATTCAAGCATTTTCTGAAGGCACCATAATATCTCATTCTTTTAATGTCGTATCTCCAGATCCTACACTTACTTTCTCTCTTTCTTTCTGCCTTTTTAGGAATAAATACAAGTCCCTTTTCTTTTCTTCATGAGAATACACCTTCTTACAATGTGCTTCAAAAAATCTGGACATGACACTAAGTAACACTGAATCACAGTGAGAAAACTAGTCCTGTTTCAATTCTTTTATCACAGATAATATCAAGGACAATGTCTCAGTTTGGCACTAACATGTCTTTAACACTTCTGTAACACTTGCTAAACTCCCTTCTTAACAGAGAGCAGGCTTCAGCTTAGAGACTTCAACTGGCAACAGAATCTAGCTAAAATTTATTACCACTGTTTTGTATTCATTGTTTTCATTTTTACGGTTACCCTCTACAGCAATGAGAATGCTTTTCCATTTGTTTCTTTTCTAAACAAATGCATCTATGATTTTTTAAAAATGAGTAAATTTAAGAAAAAATATAAAGTAAAATTAGCCAAAAAATAGAAGAAATGACTAATATGGGAAAGATCATTAATGTGATATTTAAATGATGTTTCGGAAATGATGACTTACACTTCCTCCGTCTAAGAACCCCCCAAAATCTGGGCCTTTCATATAAATTCACCTGACATCCAGAGCATCAAAAACTACTTTACTGGAAAACTTTGCCTTCTTCTGAAAATCTGTCATTTCAGAAATTTAGAAATAAGTGGCTATCTCAAAGACAAAACACTATTAAGAGCACTTTCATTTAAATGAAATTTGTTCCAATCATACTAGAACTGGATAGTCAACGATTACAAACAAAAAAATTCTACACTTAATTTTTTTAAAGAAAATTTTATTTTGTAAAAACTGAGAAAAAACTTTAAGCATATAACTACAACATACATACCTTGCTTTCCAAAAACACTTGCCAGAACTATGCCAGGTAACTTGTCTAGTTTTGCTTGTGATTTTTCAATCTAATTTTTGGACTTAATAAAAATAATTACCTATACTTATTTAATGTATGAAACAGTTATTTCATTTGCCCATGAATTAAGAAACTTATAGTTCACCAGTGAATTTCAACAAATACCCATATATGATAAAAACTAGTCAATTACATGACATCCCAATACCTTCATTAAGAAACAGCAATGGGCCTTCCCTGGTGGCGCAGTGGTTGAGAATCTGCCTGCCAATGCAGGGGACACAGGTTCGAGCCCTGGTCTGGGAAGATCCCACATGCCACGGAGCAACTAGGCCCATGAGCCACAACTACTGAGCCTGCACGTCTGGAGCTTGTGCTCCACAACAAGAGAGGCCACGATAGTGAGAGGCCCGCACACCGCGATGAAGAGTGGCCCCCGCTCGCCACAACTAGAGAAAGCCCTCTCACAGAAATGAAGACCCAACACAGCCAAATAAATTAATTTTTAAAAGAAAGAAAGAAAAAGAAACAGCAATGCCTAAGCAACTCTGATAGATCCTATAATAAGCTCCTTGACCAAATCCTCTCATTTATTTCATTTAAACATTTACTGATTATCCACTATGTGCCAATTGCTATGCTTACTTTCAGTAAAGTCAAAATCCTGAATTAATCTAAAAAATATACAGTTGATGCCTGAACAACATGACCCTCTGCCCAGCCAAAAATCCACTTATAACTTACAGTTGGCCCTTTATACAGGCTGTTCCTCCATATCTGTGGTTCTGTATCTACAGTTCCATATCCGTGGATTCAAGCAACTGGAAATCGTGTAGTACTACAGTACTTACTACTGAAAAAAAATCCACTTTTAAGTGGACCCATGCAGTTCAAACCTGGGTTGTTCTAGGGTCAAATGTATATCCAACCACAACACACACACACACACACACACACACACACACACACACACAGATTAAGCTTTTAAGAGTGTAGAACAAAAAATAAAAATAAAAAAAAAATTAAAAAAAAAGAGTGTAGAACAATGATCACAAAAATGGGAAAAAATTAGGTGAATCCTATGATTGCCCCAGCTTACTGCATCCTGCCTAGAGAACTTATACAACAAAACCCAGGGAGAAGGACCCCAAGCAGAGCCCTGAAGTCTCCCTAAGTTGAGAAGACAGAGTTGAAAATTCAGGGATACCAAGAGAACTAGAACTTGCAGAGAAGAGTACTGAAAAGGAAACTTTCACAGAGAGGAGAGAGTTGCATAGAAAGAGACTAAGAGATTGCCTTCCAGTTTTCAAGTGAGCATTTATCAGAGCATGAGTGTGAGGGAACTCTTCTTCCAAGTGGTTTTTTCTTCTGGCCTTGAGTAGTTCCCTCTTTTCATGTATGGTATAAGAACCTTATAACAGTATCCTTCCATTTCCTCTCTCCTTGCCTTTATACTATTGTTATCTTATATTTCTACATATGTTACAAACCCTGCAATTGATTTTTATTTTTCTTTAAAAAGTCAATTATCTTTTTTATTTTATTAAAAATTTTTTATTGTTTACTTAACATTATAGTTATTTTATTGCTCTAGAAAATTTAGTTTTTAAAACTATCAGATTACATACATAGTGATAATGAGACTACCCCCCCCCCAACAATCAACTGTATATTATGAGGCTTCTCTAACTTGGTAGATAACTATTACAAAATTACAAAAATAGCTGGTTACAGTTGAGCTATCAAGTAGGTATCACATTTCTGTAGATTGAAAAGTTGAATAAAAAGAAAACTGATGTTACTGATAAGTCGCTGAGTGTATCTGAGAAATCCAAGCTACATGCACACAGAAAAAAAAATGGTTACAAAAACCATTACGTTACTCTGTATTAACATTTTGCAATGTTTTACAAAATGTTTTACAAAATGTGTGAGGGAACTACTCAAGGCCAGAAGAAAAAACCACTTGGAGGAAGCAGGAGGCACAAACCCTGGAGCTCACACAGGCCAGGAGTAGTTCATGTTCCTGTGACCCAGGATGGGAAAACCTCATAACACATGAAGCACTGGGTAGAATACACAAGAGGAAGAAATTAAGTCTAAACTAAAGGTTGGTCTGGTCCCACCTAAAAAAGCTTAAAGGCAAACCTCAAAAGATCAAATTGTTTCCAAGTAACCTAACCGAGTCCTAGAACAAAGCCCTAGAGTATATGAAGAAATACAAAAATAACCAGTACCCAACAAGGTAACATTCATGATGCCCAGCCTCCAATAAAAATTACCAGAGAGGCAAAGAAGCAGAAAAAATTACCCATAATGAAGAGAAAAACCAATTCACAGAAACAGACACAGAAATGTTACAGATAGCATAGGCAATGCCATTAAACCAGTTATTATAATATATTCCATATGTTCAAGAAGACTAAGGAAAGAATTAGTAAATTAAGCTAACAAAATACTTGAAAATATTTGAAGAAATAATGGCTGAAATTTTTTCAAATTTAATGAAAACTCTAAACCCAAAGATCCAAGAAACTCAATGAATCCTAAGCACAAGAAACATTAAAAAAAAATTACGCCAAGACACATTATAATCAAATTATTTAAAACCAGTAAAAAATCTTAAAAGCACAAAGAGAAGACGTTAACTACAGAGGAGCAAAGATAGGAATGATAGCAGACTTTTCAGCAGAAACAATGTCAGCCAGAAGACAGTGGAGCAAATACTCAGCAAAAATACCTCAAAAGCAAAGGCAAAATAATTACCTTTTCAGACATTCAGAACCTTAAAGAATTCCTTCCCAGCCAACCTCCACTACAAGAAATGTTAAAGAAAGCCCTCAGGAGGATGGGAAATGATACCAGCTGGATCTACACAAAAGAATGGAGAACCCAGAAACGACCATTACACGGATAAACGTGAAACACTCCTTTCTCGTACTGTTCAAATCTCTTTTAAAAAGATAATTGGACGGAAGTCAAGGGAGCACTTCCGGGTTCAGCAATAACCTGGAGCCGGCGGCGTTAGGTCGGCCGTCTTGGGCCTTGCTCCGCAGCTCCGCCTTCACTCTGGTCTTTCTAGAAACCCAGCTGTGCTCTCGGGTGTGCCGGACAGCCTCCCAGACGCGTGTGTAATAAGCCCCCCATGGTGGACACAGCCCCGAACGGCCCCCAAGAAGCGGGCGCAATGCAATTCATCACGGCCAATAAACTGGCCACGGCAATGTTGCTTTCTCGCTTGTTCATAGTTTACTGCTCTTTGTTCTGCCTCTTCTTGGGTTGCATGAAGTAGCAAGCTTTTACCAACGTGCTTTGCTGGCAAATGCTCTGGCTAGTGCTCTGAGGCTGCACCAAAGCTTACTACACTTCCAGTTAAGCAGAGCATTCCTGGCCCAGGCTTTGTTAGAGGACAGCTGTCACTACCTGTACTGTTCACTCATCTTTCTCAATTCCTACCCCGTTACAATGAGTATTTCCCAGTCTTGTTATTTTCTTCACTTCATACTGCCACATACACGAAAAAGGTGCCTTGATGCAAAGGGTGCAAATAGTTTACCTCTGCTGAGACCTCTCGGATAAATTCAGCGCTAATCAACAGAATATTCTGAAATTCATTGCTTGTCATGAAATATTCTTGATGCCTGCTACAGTTTTAATGCTTTTTAGGGGTCAAGGAAGTTTGCTCCAGCCTTTTATATACCATAGATTGCTTACTGTTCGATACTCCTCTAGAAGAAATCCATATTATTGGACCTTGTTTAATGAACAGAGGATTGTTGTTGAACATCTAACAATGAAACCTGCTTGCCCACTGTTTGTGAGAAGACTTCGTCTCCAGAGCATTGTCTTTATAAGCAGACTGGCACCAACAGTTGCATAGTTTAACATCCAGCTAAGTTATGTGTAATATAAATAAGCACTGTTAGCTGCTGGTACTTCTGCTAGGAATGGTTAATTCCAGGTGTAAAACTGACCTCACTGCAATTTACATAATTTACATAAATGCATCTCAAAAGAAAAATAATCATTTTCCTGGCATGTTAAATCAAGCCTTTTAAACACTTTCTGAGAAACTTTATTGTAATGTGTTGTTAATAGTTAAGGAAATTTAAATCTTGTGATAAATGTACCAAAAATTCTTTAGACGCTGCTGTGCCTTTATCATGAAGTACGTTTATTTCTCTTGTAAAAATAGCTCTAAAATTCGTTTTCATCTAATTAGTAACTTGAATTTATATCTGGCATGAGTTCATTATGGTAATATTAACATGTAAATTCAGTATATTTTGAGACAGTATTCTTTTGCCATTCAGTAATTTTGGTTGATGATTTTAACAAAAACACTTCCCACTATTTAATTTCAAATTGTTTTTAAATTGATTTTGTGCTGCTTTGTTAGGACAGATTTATTTTGGATGTACCATTATAATAGGAATTCTATATGTATCTTATGCTATGATCTTCCAAAATTTTATTTTCATAATTACTTCTGTGGCTTTGAATATTTTAAAAGGCCCAACTGTAAGACTGTTAGCCAATTGGGTTAAATATTTGTGGTCACCTAAGCATTTTACATCAAAGAGCAGTAGTCAGACAGTTTTTCTTTCAGAGACCCATTGAGTAACATTTCTCAAATAGGAAATCCTTCTTCTAGAAATGTGCACACATAGGTTTTAGTATTATTGTAGTTTACACAATTACTTAGATCAGATTCTTGACTGCCAGTTTTCTCGGTTTCTTAGGCTTGAATTTTCATAGACAATTGCAGCAGTTCAGATGCTTTCTGAAAGGAATGTAACTGAAGACTGAGCATGTGACTAAACTTGGTATCTGTTCTGAAATACTGAAGACTATACATACTTACCCATCAAATCTGATTTAAAAGATTAAACAGAAAGGTTTATATAGATAACGTTATTGAATAGAAATGGGGCCAGAGGAGGAGTTGTGGAGGAAATAGTGTGCATTTCAATGCTGTAATGCATAGATAAATTTGGGAGAACTGGATGTGTTATGATGTGATTTTAGTTGTATAATATGTTAAATACGTTTGTTGAGCTTCCATCAACTCCTTTATAAAATTCATTCTGATCTTTATTATTGTTGCATGATTGGAAATGTTTAAAACATTGCAAAATGTTAATACAGAGTAACGTAATGGTTTTTGTAACCAGTTTTTTTCTGTGTGCATGTAGCTTGGATTTCTCAGATACACTCAGCGACTTATCAGTAACATCAGTTTTCTTTTTATTCAACTTTTCAATCTACAGAAATGTGATACCTACTTGATAGCTCAACTGTAACCAGCTATTTTTGTAATTTTGTAATGGTTATCTACCAAGTTAGAGAAGCCTCATAATATACAGTTGATTGTTGGGGGGGGTAGTCTCATTATCACTATGTATGTAATCTGATAGTTTTAAAAACTAAATTTTCTAGAGCAATAAAGTAACTATAATGTTAAGTAAACAATAAAAAAATTTTAATAAAATAAAAGGATAATTGACTTTTTAAATAAAAATAATCAATTGCAGGGTTTATAACATATGTATAAATATAATATATGATAACAATAGTATAAAGGCAAGGAGAGAGAAAATGGAAGGATACTGTTATAAGGTCCTTATACCATACATGAAAAGATATGATACCACTTGAAGGTAAATTGTGGGAAGTTAAACTTCCGTCCGATAAGTCCTAAAGCAACAACCTAAAAAAACTGTAAGTCAATAATGGACATAAAATGGAATTCTAAGACAAAAAGCAGCAGCAGCAGCTGTAGAGTAGTGGTTTCCAGACTCTGAGATATCACAAACAAGTAAATTAAAAATAAAATAATACAGTGAATGAAGGGACTAACATAGGGTTGTTAACTCTATTTTACCAAGTAAAAACTTACAAACAAACAAGCATAATTATTATTTTACTATCACCATAACTCATAAAAGAACAGGCATTTTAAAATTATGGAAGCAAGAAAACCAATCACCAAATAATGTATCATCAGTACTCACTCCACTCTCCTTATTTTTTTTCTCACTTTACCATGGAAATTGGTCTGAGGGTTTGAAAAACAAAGCATTTGGTATCACTGCTCTACTGTATTATGGCTCTGCCTCCATACACAAGCACCATCAAGAAGACTGCTGATGCCTAAAAAGAAATCTCTTAAATGATAAGTGGCATAAAGTATCTTCACCTGATTCAGCACAGCAGTTCAATTAAAAACTGCATTATGAAAAGACTCAGATTTTCTTAACCCTGATAATCCAACCAACAAACATTCCTAGCAATTTTATAGGCAGAGAGTAGTCACTCCACATGCCAGGGAACTCTAGTAGTTGGTCAAGATCAGCAATACAATTTAATTCCACCTCAAAAATGTCAGCCTGCTTAGGTTTAACACACAGCTCTCCACTTACTTCCTAGTGATCTTAAGACAAGTTACTCAAATTCTCTGAGCCTTGCAAGACTGAAAATACATGGAAGTTACTTAGGAGTGTGCCTGGCACATAGTAAAAGGACTAATATTAGCAGCTATTACTATTATTACTCTGCTTGGAAATGCTCCTGCCCTCATTTATCCAAACTTAATTATTGATGATGTCTCCCCACCCACCTCATAAAACACCCACATCTCTTCCAGGAACTCTCTGTTTTCCTAACCAATCCCACCTAGCTCTGGTTAATTCAACTGTTCCAGCATTTATTCATTCATTTACAAAGTAAATTCTTCTTTTAGACAGCAACTACTTAGTACCTGTATGAAAAAGCTCTATAAAAGTATACCTTCTTTTGCACATTTTTTCACACGTACTCTCTGAATTCAGACTCAACCATGTAAGGCAAAAACAGTGTCTACTACCTGTTATAGCTTCCAATGGCACCTACTACTGAACTCTGCAAAGATATCAACATTTACTAAATGTTGACTTCACCAGCACACTATTCTGCTACAAATACAATGGGCTTCTTAATTGTGATGTGCAGTTTTTCCAATGCAGTATCCCAACAGAGCATTAGTAGCCACCAAGCAAAAGTATTCTGAGTCTCCATCAGTAATGTATGTTTGTTTCTCTATATAATTTTCAAAATTCAACCTCTCGACTCAGCTGATGTGTACGTCTGCATACCACGAAGTATTAGTACCGCTAATAAAACAAGTTTCCCATAATTTGATACTATTTCGTTCGTGACGATAAAGTTTTCCCTTGTGCAAAGCAACCTAGTAAAAATGAAACCCAAGTTTTCTCCAGTTCATAAGAGACGCAAAGATACGGCATAGGAACTGGGCAAGTTACCTCGACGTTGTCTGTGAGACCGTACTCAGAGTGGGGATTTTCTGCAACCTAGAAAACAAAACACCGGTCACAGAAACATCAGCCACTCTTCCTTGCTTCACACCACCACCCTGAATCCAGGGCTTTCTGGTACCTGCGTCTGTCCCTCCAGCATCTGCTCTGGTTCCATGGTGGACCCTGCAAGTCACAGTCCCTGGATACCAGTCTTGGAAAACAAGAAAAACCGTGAGTTACCCGGGAGATTTCAAGACGAAGACACCAGGATGGAGTCCAGCCCAGCCGCGACCCCGCCCCTCACCCCCACCTGGGCGCGGAGCACCCCGAGCAGTAGAGGAACAGGGTGGGACAGTCCACGACCGGGCGCCCGCATCAGGTCCGGAAGCTCCGCCGTACTCCCAAGAACCTAGAAGAGGTAGAGAAAAGGGGAAAGGGAGCTGATTACCCGCGCCCAAGCCGTTCGTTCCTAAGAGCCCTGCACCGCGCCACCAACTCCCAGCACAAACCACTTCCGCCGTAAGTGACGGATGTCGCACGACTGCCGCGCCTGCGCAGAACTGCCAGCGGGGGCCGGGCTGGGAGGGATCCAGACCGGCCCTGATTCTACTACGACACTCTTTGCGGTAAGAAGTGACCTGGGGAAGTTGTGGCCTCGGGGTCTGCCAAAGACTCGTTCCTCGACCTGCCTACCCAGAGCAGGCGCCACCCCAGCTGCAGACCCAGTGACTAGGCCAGCCGGCAGAGGTTCGGCCTGGCCAGCCCTCCGTGCTACCTGAAATCTGCCGAAGCTCTTCGCGGAACCGAAACCACTTGCTGGATAGTTCTTACTAGAAAATCACAGACCCAAACTCAACTGTCTACGAAAGAATGTCAGTGTTTTACTCTAAAGCCAAAGTGGGGAAGAAGAAATGTTTTAGGGTTTCGTAGTAAGCTTTTATTCAAGCCCTTAAATATGTGAACATGCCACGTTGGTGCTACCTTACATTTGTATCAAGATTAGCAATATGCAACTGGCTTTCCAAACCGTGATGCTATTGATACTATTGCATTTGTAAAAATACAAAAGACAATTTGCCTCCTACACACATTTGTAAATACCAAACAGGATCTAGTAAATCGGATTGTTGTTGTAATTCCAATAAATTCCTTTTATTTTAATGTAAATATAAATGATACACTCATTAAAGTGCCTGCCTTTGATTCAGTAATCCCATTTATAGTTGCACTTTGTAATATTAAAATATTTTAACTTCATATAAAATATTTGGAGACTTAATTATGGCATATCAATATACTATAATAAAGCCATAACTCTACAAATGCAGAAATGTTTGTGATCATAACACTAACGTGTTTGTTTTTTAAGGCCGCGCTGTGCAGCATGCGGAATCTTAGTTCCCCAACCAGGGATCAAACCCGTGCCCCCTGTGTTGGGAGTGTGGAGTCTTAACCACTGGACCGCCAGGGAAGAGGTAGAATACAACGTCATTTTACTACTCCGTTAAAACTGCATGGCTAAAAATCTAAAGTAAATAAAATTTGTTTAGGAGCCAGGCTTGTGGATACATTTTTAAAGTTTTATTTTATAATGTATATTTGATTGGGACTTCCCTGTGGGCGTGGCACAGTGGTTAAGAATCCGCCTGCCAATGCAGGGGACACAGGTTCCATCCCTAGTCCGGAAAGATCCCACGTGCCACAGAACAACTAAGTCCGAAAGCCACAACTACTGAGCCTGCATGCTGCAACTACTGGAGCCTGCGCACCTAGAGCCCATGTTCCAAAACAAGAGAAGCCACCGCAATAAGAAGCCCGCGCACCACAACAAAGAGTAGCCCCCACTCACCACAACTAGAGAAAGCCCGCACGCAGCAGTGAGGACCCAACACAGACAAAACTTAAAAAAAAAAAAAATCAGCTTATATAATGTATGCTTGATTAGCATTGTGATTGGTGACAGCTTTTTCATGTAGAACTGTTGCAAAGATGTGGATGCGTATGTACCGGATATAGAATTTTTCATGCAGAATTGATGCAAAGTTGTGGATGCTTATGTACAGGATATAGAAACTGACTAGTACATATATTGATTCAAATTAAGATTAAATGCTTTTTAGGAATGGAAAATAACAGAAAGTAAAACTAGAGAATGATTGGGAAAACTAGAGGAGAGTTATGTGGATCGTTATTAGATATCCATACATTTCCCAATACATAGTAGGCACGCCATAAAAACTTCCAAATTAAAAAAAATAAAAAAACAAAACAAAAAAGTCTTCCAGAAAGTAACTGAGAGCTGCTAATTTACATTTTCTAAGTACTGACAGTATTAGTAAAGTAGGAAGCTAGACTGTGAGCTCCTTCAGGACAGAGAACTTGTTTTATATATCTTTATGCTTCACATGGTGCCTGGTACATCATAGGTACACAACATATATTGAATTGATTCACAGTTAAAACTGGATTTTAATTAAGACACTGACACTACTGAAGAAAAAGGACAGAATGTAAAAATGATTACTAAAGGAAACAGCACAGAATAATTAACTATAGGCCAGGTTTCTCTCAATCAAAAAAAAAAGTTATCAGTGTGGTTTACAAAAAAGCTTCGCTAAAGTTTTTACATTTATAACATTAATTGAAAGATTCAGGGAAAAAGCCATAGCAGCAGAGAGCTGAGCAAAAATAAATAAATAAATAAATAACAGCTAGAAATGATAGAAACAAAGTAGCAAGAAAGTTATAGGAAGTATAAAATTAATTCAAAATACTGCAGAATGTTGTTTTGATATGAAATCAAAAATTCTAAAGAGTATGGCATAGAAAACAAACTTATGGTTACCAAAAGAAAAATGGGGGAGATAAGTTAGGAGTTTGAGATTAACATATACACACTACTATATATAAAATAGATAACCAAAAAGGACCTATTGTATAGCACAGGGAACTATACTCAATATTTTGTAATAACCTGTAACAGAAAAGAACCTGAAAAAAAATATATATATATATACATAGGTATATACATATATCTGAATCACTTTGCTGTACACCTGAAACTAATGCAACGTTGTAAATCAACTATACTTCAATAAAAAAATTAAAATAAAAAGATGGCCCTGAAAACCATCATTATGACAGAAATTTGCAATATTGTGTACTATTTTTTTGTTGTTAGTTTCTGCTTTATATCTTGTGTACTGTCTAGAGTGGGATAAATTAAAAGAATGAGAATAACATTTAGCTCTTATCTGGACTTGTAGTACAAAACTTTGTTCAGTACTCCCCTCATCCACTTCCACTATGTCTATTTATTATGGTACTTACCTCATCCTGCCTTATATTTTGTTTACAGTTAAATACAATTAGATATTTTAGTTCTTCAAAGGCAAAGATCTTATTATATTCATCTTTTCATTTTTTGTTTCTTATATTTGATAAATATTTTTTTCAAAAGTGAATTTATAAGGAAAGCAAGCAGTTGCACCAAAGTACTAGTCTCTAGCCTTCCCTTCTTGGGGTTTTGGGGAGATAGTAGTTATAGATTCTAGAACTAGAATTCTAGAATCTAGAATAATTTTGCTACTGTTCTTGACCCCCTTTTTACAGACATGATGCAAATTCTGTTAATAAAATATTAACCTATTTAGACAGGCAATACCTATTTAGGAATAATACAATATGTGTAGTAGAGAAAGAATTGATTTGGGATTAGTTAAGTATTAAAACCTGGTTCCTTCATTTGTTTGCCATGTGGAATTAAGCAAATAGTTTAACACTTCTGAGCTTCATGTTTTTTTCACATATATAATTAGCATAAAAATTCTTCACAGAGAGAATCAAATGAGATTAGATAGATGAAACTGCTTTGTAAACAAAAGTTATATAAATCTAAGTGAAACCTAAGTACTTCATTATTGTGATATTGTTCTACCTGTTATTGTTGTTGTTTCTAATCTGTTTTTTTTTCTTTTAAATAATTAGTGGGAGAGAAAGTGCTCAGAGAAGTAAAGAACATGATCCAGCACACACACACACACACACACACACACACACACACACACACACACACACACAAATGTGTTTGCAGAGAAATACACAGAAGTTATTGAGTGTAAATGGAACCTCTGCATGCGGTTCGTGTGGAGGGACACCAACCACCTTTCAAGAAGACCTAAAGGGCTTCCCTGGTGGCGCAGTGGTTGAGAGTCCGCCTGCCGATGCAGGGGATATGGGTTCTTGCCCCTGTCTGGGAGGATCCTGCATGCCGTGGAGCGGCTGGGCCCATGAGCCATGGCCGCTGGGCCTGCGCGTCCGGAGCCTGTGCTGCACAACGGGAAAAAAAAGACATGAAAGTATATATTCCAGATTTGGTAAATCACTTTCCAAGGAAGTATTTTTTGTTGTCTAATATAGGAAGACAACTACTCCATCTGTAGTTCCCTTGTCTTCACTACCAAACTCCATGTCCAGGCACACTTACCACCATCCCCAAGGAACATATCAAATGGGCTTTCCAAGACATGAATATAGGGACTTCCCTGATGGTCCAGTGGTTAAGACTCTGCGCTTCCACTGCAGGGGACACGGGTTTGATCCCTGGTCCTGGAATTAAGATCCCACATGCTGTGTGGCATGGCCAAAAAAAAGACATGAATAAAGTGTATTATTGATTTTTATGATACAGACATATCTCAGCAATGAGAATAATAAAAATGAAGGAAAAGGCTAACCTTAATATCACTTCCCATCCCAAAATTGTCAATTACTTCAGCCGTTTCTCATAAGAGCCTATATTTATATTTCTTTTCCACATTTCAGGAGGGAAAGCATCACTTCTCATGGGTCTACCCATGAGAAAAAAGTCTGAAGTTTTCTTTCATCTATCCAACTTGAACCAGTTATTTCGATAAGGCAGATGCCATGTGCTGATTGCCACAGACCTAAATTACTGCCTTCCCTGAGCAATAATGAAGATATGACCTGGTGGTAGTTAATACCACCTGAATTGCATGACTGCTATGCAATGGGACAGGATGGGTTTCACAAGGGAAAACCTTAGAATGGCTAGGAAGAGGGAAGAAAGGTAATGGATTCTGAGTAGTGAGTCAACAAATGTTCACTATCACGTATTATGTAAAGAGTTCATACTCAGTATGAGCTTACCACAAAAGAGATAAAATAAAATGGAATGTTCACTTTGACACACTAATTCTATTTCTGTGTTTTTAATCCCATAAAAATACAAAAATGTACAAGGGTACAAAGATACTTACTGTACCACAGTTTTTAGTAGAAAGAGATTGGGAATAGATTAAATTATGATATCTCAATACAATGGACTACTGTGTAGCCATTGAAAAGAATGAGGTAGATTTATAGGTACTGGCATGTAAAAACATTCACAACATAATTTCATCTGAAAATTCATGTAGGAAAATCTGTGTAGTGAGATTCTTTTTTCTTGCATGTATATACTAGTATATGCATAGGAAAAAGCCTGGAGAGATATACAACAAACTATAAATATGGTTACCTGTGGAGCGGGAAAATGGGGAAGGGAAGTCTTTGCTTTTTGCAAACTTTTACATTGTTTGAACTTTTTTTTTTTTACCGAAAGCATGAATTTATTTTAAAATTAAAAGGTCAGGGACTTCCCTGGTGGTCCAGTGGTTAAGACTCTGTGCTTCCACTGCTGGGGGCATGGGTTCGATCCCTGGTTAGGGAACTAAGATCCCGAGCAGCATGGCCCTCCCCAAAAAAGACCAAAAATATTTGGATAATTTTTTTTTTTTTTTTTTTTTTTTTTTTTTGCGGTATGCGGGCCTCTCACTGTTGTGGCCTCTCCCGTTGCGGAGCACAGGCTCCGGACGCGCAGGCTCAGTGGCCATGGCTCACGGGCCCAGCCGCTCCACGGCATGTGGGATCTTCCCTGACCGGGGCACGAACCCGGGTCCCCTGCATTGGCAGGCGGACTCTCAACCACTGCGCCACCAGAGAAGTCCTGGATAAATTTTTTAAATTGGAAAATATGTCACCTTATTATTTGTAACACAGGCAATAATGGGGAAGAATATTTATATGAGTAATGAGTCTAACTGGTTGTATGACAGCATTAAAAGAAAAATCTTCCAGTTTATTCTTCCCTTTACCCATGTATTTATGAGGCATATGCAGAAAAGAGGTAACATAGCAGGCCTGAGACTGCTGGCCTTAGGAAGTCCTGCTTGCAAGATTGGCTGGTATCTAGGAATTTGAGTGATAAACAGTTCCCTACACTGATATAAAACTTTCCCTAAATGATGAGAGTGACTCACTGGGCCTAAAATGTTTGTGCAAAAAATATGGTTTATGTTAAGCACGTGCTTTCCTTCTAGGAGTCTGGACTTTTAGTATGTATTAGGCATAGGGTGCCTACATGATCAGCAGGACTGAATTTCTTATGAGTGTCCCTGGTAGACAACATTTCACACATGTTGTCAGATCTCAATGCTGGAAGAATTGTGTCCTGTGTGACTCCACTGAGAGAAGACTCATGGAAGTTGATGCCGGGTTTCATTCAGACTTTGCTCCATGTGCCTTTTCCCTTTGCTGATTTTGCTTTGTATCCTTTTGCTGTCATAAATCATAGCTGTGAGTATGACTATATGCTGAGTCCTGTGAGTCCTAGCAAATCACAAAATCTGGGGGTTAACTTGGGGATCAGAAACTCTTGGAGAGCTTGAGATAAATATAAATTACAGTGCCCGCCCTCATAAATTTGTATCCTAGTTCAGCTCGATCAGACATACATATGTCATACATTTAAATTACAAAAAAGATAACTGACTAAAGGTTAAGATGAATGATATAGAGCACAAATTCTGAAGGAGTTCAGATGGGGTTGAGATAAATGTAAGCAGGTATCCTTGGAGCAGTTTGGAACAAAGAATAATTATTTAAGCAAAGCAGGGAGGAATGGGGTGGAGGGGACATAATACAGACTGAAACACTAACAAAGAAATTAAATGGAGGAATTCATTTAATATCCAGTATTAACTGACTCCGCTTACGCTTCCATAGCCTCACAGCTTTAAAAATTGAGCTGAGCAAATTAGGTAACAATTTATACTGTTATACTATTTCAAAAACATGAGTTCATTTACACTTTCACTAGTAACAGATCCTCTGTAAACTAGAGAATCTCAAACTCGTGCCTCAGTTTTGTTTTGGTTTGTTTGTTTTAAAATTTTGAGCCAGAATCTCCTCAGCAATAAATTTCACATAAAAGTTCAGAATTCTGGTTTCTCTTGATATGTTTTAAACTTTGGCAACAGAGGCCACACGTTTCTGAAAGGCAAAAATCAGCGGGAGCTGAGTAACAGCTGTCCCATTTAATAAGGGAAGGCTACTCTCCAATTTCTCAAAATCTTTATATTCACATCATATATACATTTTTGAATTCCACACCCACACATGGAACTCATATATGTTATATGTCTGACCACTGTGTCTCGTTGTTATTTGAGTTTTTTAGCCATTGTATTAGACTGTAAACTTGCTCTTATTCCCTACTATATCCTGGCAACTTACTCGTCAGCTGGCACATTGTCTGTGCTTACTATCTATTTGTTGAACAAATGAATGATTAATATATGTCACAATGTGAACTCAATATGGGGAAATGATTAATTGTCCGCAACGATGTTTTTGCTTATTAACATAGATATAGGATAATAATCCCCTAATTGTTACTCTACTCTTCCCATTCCCTACCTCCAACCATGCCTTCTGTTTCTCTCTTTTAAGTTTTCTGCCTTTTTCAAAATCAGTCATCTCTTCTCTTGGTTCTAGGTGCTCCACTTTATTTTCCTTTTTTTTTTTAATTGAAAAGAAGTCCTTAATAAGTGTCATTGGTCGCTACTTCAAATAATTCAGCATCTCTCCAACTGAAGGTTTGAGGAGCTCCTTAGAAAAGAAGGAGAGCTAAAATATCCAAAAACACTATTTAGTGGTAGTCACTTTCTAAATAAATTAATGGGTTAAAGTGATAAAGTGACCAAATGTCCTGGATTAGTTAGCTCAGTACTCAGCTCCTCCTTTTTGTCCTGGTGAAACTGGCCCAGATTCCCTTCAAGATTAAGTGTTCTGCAAGTTCTTGCCATCTGAAAACTGGGAGGCTGTCACACTGTAGGTTAAATGGCTGAGAAGGTTAGGATCTTCAGTCCAGGGAGATTATAAAGCCAGTGTAATATCCAGGCACTATTTTTCTTGAGACAAATTTCAAAAGATGTTAATTTAGAAAATGTATTTGACTGGGATATAATTCCAAAAGGCAGAAGATGTGGACTGAGATTATTAAAAATTGAGATCCTAGTGGAGTCTGAATTCTGGAATGACATTGTACATGTAAGAGATAAAAACAAATAAAATTATTGAGCCCTCTTACATTGCAGGTATTATGCAGGAGGTTTTAGGTGTATTCTTTCATTTTGTAATTTAATTCTTATCCCACCCATTTTACAGATGAGTTAATTAAAGAACTTGCTCCATAACACACAACTAATAAGTGGCAGAACCAAAATACCAACCCCAGTCTTTCTGACTCTTAAGCCCATATTTTTACCAAAGAAAAAATGGCAAAGGTACAGAAAAGCAGTCAATATTAAGAACAACTGGATAGCAGGGACTTAGCAAGTGAGAGGCCAGGGGCCAGAAACTCAATACCTGGATGCTCAGGAATGAAAGACCACTCTTGTTCCAGGGTCTAATGATATATTTATTTCATGACTAATAAAATATAAAGTCTATGTAAAAATGTTTTTCTTTGGAAGCCTAGATTTTAACCTTAAAACCCTAAAGTAGTGTGTGTCATTAACTAATATGTGATGTTGGGCAAGTAACAGACTGTTAGAGCCTCAAATTCCTTATTTAAAAAAATGGAGACCATAAAGCTTAACTCAAATAGTGATGATTGACTACAACAGTAAAAGTTAACCTGCTTAGCCTGGAGTATGGGTTCAATAAATGTTAGCTAGTAGTAGTAGTAGTCATCATCATCATCATTGTTGCTGTTGTCTCCTTAAACTTCGTTAATTTACCTCATGAATGAAACTAGGAATGTTTTTATGACTCACCAAAGTGACTGGGAAATGCTTTTTTAGATGAGCAATCCATCTTAAGCTCTAATCCGAAATTGAGGTAAAAGGAAATTCTGCACATAATCACTGTGGTAGATTACTTGCAAAGACGGCCACAATAATTTCTTCCATCCCTACATATACACCTCTTTGCAATGTGACTTTGCTACTCCTCCATAAGGATGTAGAATTTATTTTCCCATCTCTTATGTTGGAGCTGGCCATGTGACTTGCTTTGACAAAAGAATGCAGCAGAAATTACATTGTACAACTTTGAAGTTTAGGCTTCAAGAGCCCTTGCATCTTCGACTCATTCTCTCTTGAAAGCCAGATGCTATATAAAGAAGTCTGGAATACTCTGCTGGAGATACATGCCCCAGCCAATAGCCACCACCAGCATCTGGACATGTGAATGAAGATAACTAGGCCACTCAGCCCTGGTCAAGCCTGCAGCAGATTACTGCATTCACATAAATGAACCCAGACAAGGCCAGCAGAAGGACCACCCAGCCAAACTCAACCCAAATTGCTGACTCACAGAACTGTGAGTAAATAAATGGCTGTTATCTTAAGTCAGTAAGTTTTTGAGTGGTTTATTACACAGCAACAGAAATCTACAACAATTACCATGTTTGAATCATTTTTCAAATTATTAATATTTATTAAATGAGTACCATAAGCAAGGCATCAGGCTAGGTACAGAAAGTGAGTCAAAATATGTAAAGTTTGGCCACTGTCTTGAAATGAATTTATAATTTATATCAGGAGGTGATAAAGTATTTAAATAACAATAACACAAGACAATATATTAGAAGAGCCATAGAGTAACACAACTATATTGTTGTAAGAATTAAAAAATAGGGTCATTTCTGCTGGAGGTGATAAGGGAAGGATTTATCATGAAGATAATATTAGAGTTAAGCCTTGAAGGATTTTGACAGTGGAGTAGGAGGAAAAGAAATTCTAAGGGAAAGAAAAATGACCTGAGGATAACTGTGGTCTTGGTAAAGAGCAAAGAGTGCTCAGAAACTTGCCAATACTTTTTGTTGGATTATAGTATATATGTAGATGTGGGAGAACAATTCTTCAACAAATATCAAGTCACAACTTCATTCCAGGCACTGCCTACTACTACGTTATTATGTATTGATGATAGATGTGGAAGCTGAACTACAGATGTGAAGGCCAAGTCACTAGTCCAAGTTCACAGCAAGTGGGGGAGCAGGGGTTTGAATGCAACTAGTCGGACTCTAGAGCCACTCTACTACTGGGCAGTGTCTTGGCTAAGTTAAAAAGTTAGTTACTTAAGGAAAAACCACAAAAAAAAGGCTGGCACCAAACTAAATACCCATTTAACAGTTGCAGTGAAAACAAATCAACAAGGAAGAAATTCAAACACTTAATATTGAGCAGAAAAATCAAATTAAGAAGAATAAATGCAGGGACTTCTCTGGTGGCGCGGTGGTTAAGAATCTGCCTTGCAATGCAGGGGACACGGGTTCGAGCCCTGGTCCGGGAAGATCCCACATGCTGTGGGGCAACTAAGCCCATGTGCCACAACTACTGAGCCTGTGCCCTAGAGCCCACGAGCCACAACTACTGAGCCCATGTGCTGCAACTACTGAAGCCTGCGTGCCTAGAGCCCATGCTCTGCAACAAGAGAAGCCACCACAATGAGAAGCTCGTGCGTAGCAGCGAAGACCCAACACAGCCAAAATAAATAAATTAATTAATTAATTAAAAAAAGAAGAAGAATATATGCAGTATGATTATATTTGTGTAAGGTAAAAACCAGGCAACTATACAGCATATTTACATATGTTAATGTATAAACAAAACTAAAATGAAAAGAAAAAAATGATGAGTACAAAATTCAGGATAAATTTTCTGGAGGTCCAGTGGTTAAGACTCTGCACTTCCACTGAAAGGGTTACAGGTTCGATCCCTGGTCGGGGAACTAAGATCCCGCAGGCCGCGGGGGCGGGGCGGGGGGGGGTGGCCAAAAAAAAAACCCCCAAAATTTAGGATAGTGGCTTCCTCTAGAGGGGGAGAAAAGGGTTTGAGATTAGGGAGGGGCTCACAGAGTGCTTCAAGGAACTGGTTACATTAGTTTTTCTTAAAATAGATGCTGTTTATTTTATTATTTTTCTTTAAATTATATATATGTTATACAGTTGTTCCTTAGTTTCCTGGGGGTGCGGGGTAGGTTCCAGGAACCACCCCCCCCCCGCCCAATACCAAAAGCCAGGATGCTCAAGCCTGTTACATAAAATGACATAGTTTTTGCATATAACCTACTCACATCCTACCATACACTTGAAATAATCTCTAGATTACTTACAACACCTAATACAATGTAAATGCTATGTAAATAGTTGCAGGCCATGTGGTAAATTCAAGTTTTGCTTTTTGGAACTTTCTGGAATTTTTTTCCAAATATTTTCCATCTGCTGTTGGTTGAATTCGGATGCAGAACAACGGATACGGAGGGCCCATTGTATACATCTTGTTTACATGATATATGTATAAATCTAATAGATTTCACACAACAAAAAGTACCACAGGGTTCAAAAGAGGGTAGTTAGGAATTGAAATGAATCAGATGTGAAAGAAAGCATTTCAGAATGAGGAACTGGCCGAGGCACAGAGGCAGGAAAAGGGTGGGGAACAGTAAGAGGGAAACAGGGAGTAAGTCATTTTTGCAATAGCCTACACTTGTAGGGGAGTAGTGGTGGGGAAAAGCTAGATAAAGTTGTGGCCAGAATGTGGAGAGTCTTGGAAGCACTTGTAAACCTCACATTGTAAACAATGGGGTCTTTACTTCAATTAGTATTCCTTAGTTTTGGGAAACAAGAAACAAGAAACAATTACGGCTATTCCAAGTAAAAAGAGAAAGAGAAGAGAGAAAAAAAAGATAGGGAGATAGATAGTAGGAGAGAGAAAGAGAGAAGGAGGGAAGGAGAAAACAGAAGCAGAAAAATAGAGAAATAGACTGAACAGTTTTGGGATAGGTTATCAAGTAAGTGACCAGTCCAGGAACCTGGTAGTTCTGAGGATCTCAATGAAATAAACTGATAGAGCAGCTCTTTAGAACACTCAATTCTTACTACCTTCTACCCCAGTGTGTTTCCATCCAAGATTCCAGTTTCTAGGAGAGTATGGTTAACCTAGTGCTTCCACCTCTGTGATCTGGGAAGCAGGGTTCTGTGCTTGCAGCTCATGAGAATACAGGAAGCGAAGTCGAGTAGAATTAAAAAAAAAAAAAAAAAAAGGCCCAGTCTGAATTGCTCAGGAAGTATGGTATTACTGAGCAAAACCTAAGGATTCCCTTATTCAAACATTAGTTCTTCAGATTAGACATGTCAACACGTACTAATTTAATTAAATCTCTGGAACTGATGATTTCATCACAATGAGCTAACAGTTTCGTTTTCGGTGACCTTAAGTTTTTGTACGCCTCTACAACTGCTGTCCTCTCATAATAATTACTAAATTGGGACCCATTGCTTCTGTGATGGAACTCAGATCAACCAGCCTTTGCGGAAGACCTGGCAGAAAATGCTGAAAGAAATATAAGAAAACTATGACACCGTAAGATGGCCCTGAGAAGTAGCCGAGCGATCCCAGGCTGCAGCGGTCCCTCCAGTGAGTTGATAGCCTAAGTTCCCTGCTAAAGAGCTCCCAGGGTCAGCGAAGTCGACTGAGCGACTGGTCCCTACGGCAGACGTAGGCCGAACTGCGCACTGGGAAATGTAGTTCCATGGGGAAGGGACGGAGTGGCGGGAGCCGCACACGCGCACTAAGAGCTCAGGGCAACAAAGACGGCGGCGTGTGCGCACGCGCCTGAGAAAGACTCGGGAGGGCGTGCGCGTACGCGTGCGCGCCCGGCCGCGGTTCTGAGCTACCGAGCGGCTGAGGGGACAGAGAGGGAGGGGCAGGAGCTACCGACCGCAGGAGGAGGAGAAGGCGTTGTGCTCCTGGCCGAGCAAGGAGAAAGGGGCGGGGCTGGAGAGCAGCGCGCCGGGGTGCCGAGCTCCTGGGACCGGCGGGCGCGTGGGGGTCTGTGGCCCTTGCCGTCCCAGTGGCCGCCGCCGTCGCTTGGCTGCCGTCGGTCTGCGGGAGGCGGGTTATGGCGGCGGCGGCAGTGGGAGCTGTGAATGAGTTCTCCGGGTGGACGAGGGAAGAAGAAAGGCTCCGGCGGCCCCAGCAGCCCGGTGCCTCCCAGGCCTCCGCCCCACTGCCTGGCCCCCTCCCGCCCCGCCCCAAGGCCGGCCCCTTCGCCCCAATCGCCGCATAAGCGAAACCTGTACTACTTCTCCTACCCGCTGTTCGTAGGCTTCGCGCTGCTGCGTTTGGTCGCCTTCCACCTGGGGCTCCTCTTCGTGTGGCTCTGCCAGCGCTTCTCCCGCGCCCTCATGGCCGCCAAGAGGAGCTCCGGGGCCGCGCCGGCGCCGGCCTCGGCCTCGCCCCCGGCGCCAGTGCCAGGCGGGGAGGCCGAGCGCGTCCGAGCCTTCCACAAGCAGGCCTTCGAGTATATCTCCGTTGCTTTGCGCATCGATGAGGACGAGAAAGGTAACTGGGGGCCTGGGGGGAGGGGGCGGCGGCGCCGGGAAGAAAGCGGTGGGGTCGACGAGGGAGGGCAACACCTGCGTCCCTTTCCTGCGGGAGCCGGCGGTGCTCCTCCGTAATTGATCTGCCCAGTGAGACTGCTTCCTCGGGTTAGACCCTCATCCTCCACGATTCTCGGTTAAACACCTCTCTTCTCTCAGGCACCCTAGCCGGTGACTTTGTTTCAGACACTAGCCTACACCTACACTTCTGCATGACCCAAGTCCCTATGAGACACCCAGACGTGCTGTTGACAGTGACAGTTGTCCTAGAGTGACCACACAGATCCTTTCTAGCGCTGTAAACAGTGAGTGGCTTCCTCTGAGCCAGGTTTTCCAAAAGGTTTTGATATCGAAGAAGCTGTGCCTTGTTATAGGCTTTTAGTGAAAGCAGAGTACTGTAGTGTCAGAAAAAAAGAACAAATGGTGACTCAGTTTTGAAAGGAACAGCTGCATATGATTACAGCTGAATTTGCACTATTTTTAAAGTTTCATAACAGTCATTTTTATGAATGTAATGACTTCTAAGTATTTTTCAGTAAAGTTCTATTTTAGTATAAAACTTTTGCTCCTGGTTAATTTGATCTCATCTAAGTAAGTATTCCAAGGTAACCTCTAAATTTTTAAATTGAAATATTGAGTGAGGACTTCCCTTGTGGGGCAGTGGTTAAGAATCCGCCTGCCAACGCAGGGGACACGGGTTTGATCCCTGGTCCGGGAAGATCCCACATGCCGTGGAGCAACTAAGCCCATGCACCACAACTACTGAGCCTGCGCACCTAGGGCTGGTGCTCCACAACAAAAGAAGCCACTGCAATGAGAAGGCTGCACTTGCAGCAATGAAGAAGACTCAGTGCAGCCAAAAATAAATAAATAAATAAATATTTAAAAAATTGAGTGAATAGGATTAATTTATAATACCATTTTACAATAAAATTTAAAGATTTCTATTTCTGAATGAAAGCAAGGGTACTACATCCTTCAGATTTCTTTTAAGCTAACGTTTTTTAGTCTTTCTATAGGCTAGGCACTGTGTGCTCTTAGCTTTACATGTGTTACCTGTTTAGTCCTCAGAGTTACCCTGTGAGGTGAAGGTACTGTTAGTATCAGCATTTTACAGATGAACAAACTGAGGTTCAAAAGATTAAAGCAGGTCATTCCAAACCTATGCTAATTGCTAATGCCAATTTTTTTGATGGAGTTAGAAGGAGTCTTATAGCATTTTGAAAATCCCTCCTTTTGTCCCAACTCCAGTATGCTGAGATCTTCTTTTCCCTCTAACTACTCATTTTCATTGTCCATTAGTTTAAAAAAAAAAAAAGCAATCTGCAGTTCATTTGTAGTGTCTCCACTACCAACTCCAGAAACTGTTCTAGAATGTCGGTTTTGTTGAAACTTATTTCCTTTGTGAGGCCTTGGACTGAGAAGTAGGATATAAGGAAAGAGGCAGGTATTCATGGGTTTTGGAGTGTAAGGACAGAGTGGAGGTTAAGAACGTTGAAGAAAGGAGGCGTGGGGCTTCCCTGGTGGCGCAGTGGTTAAGAATCTGCCTGCCAATTCTGGGCACATGGGTTCAATCCCTGGCCTGGGAAGATCCCACAGGCTGTGGAGCAACTAAGCCCATGCGCCACAACTACTGAGCCTGCGCTCTAGAGCCCATGCTCTGCAACAAGAGAAGCCACGACAATGAGAAGCCTGCGCACCACAATGAAGAGTAGCCCCCACTTGCCTCAACTAGAGAAAGCCTACGCGCAGCAACGATGACCTAATGCAGCCAAAAATAAAAACAAATAAATAAATAAATTTATTTTTTAAAAAAAGGAGGCACATTTAAGAAAAGAATACCGGGCTTCCCTGGTGGCGCAGTGGTTGAGAGTACGCCTGCTGATGCAGGGGACACGGGTTCGTGCCCCAGTCTGGGAAGATCCCATATGCCGCGGAGCAGCTGGGCCTGTGAGCCATGGCCGCTGAGCCTGCACGTCCGGAGCCTGTGCTCCGCAACGGGAGAGGCCACAACAGTGAGAGGCCCGTGTACCGCAAAAAAAAAGAGAAAAAAATACCATGTGTTTTGGGAGGGAAGTCTTTAATCGCTTCATTCTTTTTTTAATATATATTTAAAATATTTATTTATTTGTTTTTGGCTGCGTTGGGTCTTCGTTGCTGCCTGTGGGCTTTTTCTAGTTGTGGCGAGTGCGGGGTGCTGTTTGTTGAGGTGCACAGGCTTCTCATTGCGGTGGCTTCTCTTGTTGCGGAGCACAGCCTCTAGGCGTGTGGGCTTCAGTAGTTTTGGCTTGCAGGCTCAGTAGTTGTGGTGCCCGGGCTTAGTTGCTCCACGGCATGTGGGATCTTCCCGGACCAGGGCTCAAACCCCTGTCCCCGGCATTGGCAGGCGGATTCTTAACCACTGCGCCACCAGGGAACTCCATGTTGCTTCATTTTTTATCTCTAAGGAGCATCCACGATCTAGGGAGGATGAAGAAGCATATCATTATCCCTTCCTAGAGAAGCACTGTTTTATTGCACTATTTTATTATAATAGAGTCCTTTGAAGTTTACTAATCTAGGTCAAAAGTTGTTTTAGAATAGAGGGAATATATTTAAGGGTAGATCAATTCCAGTAAATACAAGGAAATTTTGTTAACACTGGGTGATGGGAGTTGGGAGGTAGCATAAGAGGTCAAGGAAAACTTAGGTATTAAAAAAAAGGATCCTGGACTCTTAGATTTAAAGAGAAATCAGTTCCATGTGAGGGGTAAGTAATGGAAGTGGAATTCAGACCTTGGGTTTCATGCTGGTGACTTATCTTTGGGTATCACATATATACCTCTATCTATTATATTTAATTCCTCTTAAAATATTTACTGTAAATATTTTCAGCAATCTCTGTACCACGTATTTCACTCTCAGCTGATAATGTTTCTATTCAAAGGTTTTGCTTTATTTATACAGTTAGTTTATAAAGTGGACAGCAGAACAGGCAATGATAACTCTAGTTTGAATTCTACAACTGATGCATTATATGAGAAAATAAATTAGATCAAACCGAAACAAATTAGTTATATTAATTTTCCTTTGACAGTGAAGTAAAACTGAGTTTACGTTGTCGTGGTTCTCTTCTATCTCAAAGTTTTCCTTTAGCATATTGAAAATTTTTTTACTTTACCTTTAATTCAGTGGTTGCCGGAGTTCACATTTGAAGTCTATTTGCCTCTCAGCCATCCTTGACAATACAGAACTTAATTTCAGAAGAATTTTATTCTCCCTCTTTCCTACTGCATCAAAATACATACGAACAAATTGAAATGAATTGGATAGTGTTCAAAGGTTTCCTAACTCTGTAGTTAGCCCCAAACCATTAAGGGGCTAGTAATGTCATGCAGTCCCTTTCTGTTAAAAACTTGACCTAGCTTCTAAATATACTGAAAGCCACTTTATTTCATCAGGTGAAGTGGGCTATTTCAGACTGTAGTGATATTAGTTAATTGACACATTTGGTGCCTTCAAATAATAAAGGCCAAATTAAATCTTATTTTAACAAGGTAATACATAAATGTGGTTTATAAGGTGGCTGTTTATTTTGAATTTTATTCTTTTTTATGGCATACTCAACTTTGACACTGAATTTTCATAAAGGCCTAAATTTATCTGAAACCAAGCAATTTTCTAAAAAAAATTTATTTTTTCTCTGCGTGTGGGCTTTCTCTAGTTGCGGCAAGCGGGGGCTACTCTTTGTTGTGGTGTGCGGGCTTCTCATTGCGGTGCCTTCTCTTGTTGCAGAGCACGGGCTCCAGGTGCGCGGTTTTCAGTAGTTGTGGCACATGGGCTCAGTAATTGTGCCTTGCGGGCTCTAGAGTGCAGGCTCAGTAGTTGTGGCGCACGGGCTTAGTTGCTCCACGCCATGTGGGATCTTCCCGGACCAGGGCTCGAATCCATGTCGCCTGTATTGGCAGGCGGATTCTTAACCACTGCGCCACCAGGGAAGCCCCTGTTTGTTTTATATGAAGCAGGTTCTCTGTCTTTTAATTCCAAGGGCCCCTTGGAATACTTGGGGGAGGAGAGAAGGTTGTAATAGTGGTTCTTTGGATTAACCAGAACATGACCTAACATGCTTTGGGTGGCTCCTGCTGATAGACAAGCCTGGGGTCTCCTGAGTAATACAGTGGTGCAGGTTCTTCAGGTGTGGCTCAGTTACCTCAAGTGTGTAGGACTTGACAGACAGTAAGGGCCCAATGTATTGTATGAAAGAGAGAGAGCCAGTTTCTCAGGATAAGATAGGGCTGCAGCATCTGGCATCAAAGATAGAAGTTATCTAAATAAAATCCTTTTTTATTTATTCCTAGTCAGTTTATATTTAAAATGGAAGGTTTTTAAAAAAATTAATTACCATGTACTATAATTTCATATAATCCAATGTAGTACTTTATTTAAAACACACAAAATACTTGCTTATCCACATCTATTTTCAGAAGGTGAAGCTAGAGATTAGAAATCAGAAGTATCAGATTTGGTATACTTTCTTTTATTCCTAAAAACTATTAGATACCATTTTGAAAGGATTGATTTCAGACAATTTTCTTGTGCCTAATTTCTGCTTTAAATGATTAGAACAAGGAAAGAATTATTCTGATGGATGGACATTCTGATAATATCATACTTTTCCCAGAGAATAACATTATTTTTTATTAAATAAACAATAAACACTTTATATTTCTCTTCAAGAATATTTAGTGGCATTTGCACTAAAGCGACAAAAAGGCAGCCACTTTTACGAACTTCATTCCTTGTTCTGTTTTTAGCTGATTTTTATTGCAGTTTATATTCTTCCTAGTACAGAATACAGTTGAACTGTATAAAACTCACCTGGTAACTAGATTCCTAAGATTATTGTTAGTCATCCTGATGACAATTAAGGGATAGTCAGTAAACGGATATTAAATTATTGAAGAAGGATCTTCCCTAACCCTTCCTGCCTCTTTTTCACTATCTTATTCTCTGTGCTCTACCTAATAGTAGTTGGATTTTTCAATTACGGCAAAGTGTAGATTCTCTACTTTTCTACTCGTTTTCCACTCTCTTGACCTGTATAAGATCAGTGAAGGTATTAATCAGTGACCTAGGCTTTTTTTATCTTGCTTTGTGAATTATTAACAAATGCTCATGCTAGACATCCTATAGAATAAAACATCTTTGAGCACACTCACATTTCAGTGGTTCATTCTGGTAGTGAGGAAAGAAAAATGTCAAAATCCACAATTTTCTTGGAACTAGTAAGTGTTTTACAGCTATATAGGTATAGCATAGACATTATACTTATTCACATATCTTTCTGTTCTTTTGCAGATAGTTTATGTTGCAGTAGAGAGGGAGAGAATTAGTTTGTTGTTCTTAAGTGGATTTTGTCAGTTCCTTTCAGTGAGCTTTCACTAGAACACCCATCCATGGCTGAACAAGTGGGATTTATTACTTATTGTAACCAAGAGAACACACACCATGGGGAACCATGGTGTATCTCAGGAAAAGGCTAAAAAGAACTTATAGAATTTGGGCTTGTATTAGGTGATTTTAAGGAGAATTGAAGGAAGCAGGGTTTTGCTCTGGATTGGATGTTTTCAGGAATTGGGGATAATTATGTGATTAAGTATCTTAAATCTAACCCACAAAGAGAGAAGACTAGAGTGAGGATGAAGCTGCAATTGGTTAAGAAGTAGTCATTAGCCCGAAGAGGGGGATGTTTGGTGTTTCATGGCTTGGCCAATGTTCACATTTTGTCTGTGTTTAGACATGATTGTAGAGTGGTCTCATTTTTGTCTTCATCCATCATGATCACAGAGTGACCTTGTCTGATGTTGTCTGATGTTCCACAATTCTGTGGAATTGTTTATACTCAGTAGAACACCAAGGCTTAGTTGTAATGTCAGGTCATTTCCTTGTTACACCAAGGCTTAGTTGACGGTACCAGCTCCTCGATGTCAGGGGCTGCTTTTCTTTATCTCAGGTTTGAGAGTCTAATTTTATCCTTTTTAAATTGCAGTGCCTCTTATCCAAATTGACATTTGAATTCTGGCTCCACAGGATCTTGGACAAGTTACTTATTATTAGACTGAGATAATGTTTGTAAAATACTTAGTGTCTGCACATAGTAGGTCCTCAGAAAATGGGAACTATTGTTATTTATTTATTTATTTTACAAACTTTTAAAAAATTTTATTTATTTAATTTACTTATTTTTGGCTGTGCTGTGTCTTCGTTGCTGTGCACGGGCTTTCTCTAGTTGTGGCGAGTGGGGGCTACTCTTCGTTGGGGGCTACTCTTCGTTGCGGTGCATGGGCTTCTCATTGCGGTGGCTTCTTGTTGTGGAGCACGGGCTCTAGACGCATGGGCTTCAGTAGTTGTGGCATGAGAGCTGAGTGGTTGTGGCTCACAGGCTCTAGAGCACAGGCTCAGTAGTTGTGGTGCACGGGCTTAGTTGCTCCGCAGCATGTGGGATCTTCCTGGACCAGGGCTCGAACCCATGTCCCCTGCATTGGCAGGCGGATGCTTTTTTTTTTAAGATGTTGGGGGTAGGAGTTTATTAATTAATTAATTTATTTTTGCTGTGTTGGGTCTTCGTTTCTGTGCCAGGGCTTTTTCTAGTTGTGGCAAGCGGGGACCACTCTTCTTCGCAGTGCGTGGGCCTCTCACTATCATGGGCTCTCTTGTTGCAGAGCACAGGCTCCAGACGCGCAGGCTCAGTAGTTGTGGCTCACGGGCCCAGTTGCTCTGTGGCACGTGGGATCCTCCCAGACCAGGGCTCGAACCCGTGTGCCCTGCATTAGCAGGCAGATTCTCAACCACTGCATCACCAGGGAAGCCCTGGCAGGCGGATTCTTAACCACTGTGCCACCAGGGAAGTCCCAAACTATTGTTATTAATTTTACAGTTCTTTTAAGGTTAACAGCCTCTAGAGGTTATGTTAGAACATTGTTAAACCTTGATACCTAGTTTTTACTACTCTTTTTATGAAACAGCAGCAGTCTAAATGAGATTTGAGGAAGAAGGCGTATTATCTGAAGAGTGATATAAAAATATTTTTGCTAATTGTGACCCTTTGTTCAGAAAAAACAGATGGAAGTCTCCCCTTAGCGTCGCTTAGTATCCTAGCTTTTTATTACAAAAGAGATGAAATGATTTTTTATTCTCATGTATGTACTCGTGTATGAATGCAAGCTCTTTTTTTTTTTTTTTTTTTTTTTTTGCGGTACATGGGCCTCTCACTGTTGTGGCCTCTCCCGTTGCGGAGCACAGACTCCGGACGTGCAGGCTCAGTGGCCATGGCTCACTGGCCCAGCTGCTCCCGCGGCATGTGGGATCCTCCCGGACCAGGGCACAAACCTGTGTCCCCTGCATCGGCAGGCGGACTCTCAACCACTGCGCCACCAGGGAAGCCCTGAATGCAAGCTCTTGATAGAGAATTGGAAAATACCAAAAATGCACAGAAGAAAATTAAAATTACCTACCATCCATAGTAAATTAAAAAAGACTTAAAGAAGACAAATTGATTGAAATTCTTAAGGTTTAAAGAAAATGTCCAAAACTGTAATGATTCCTTTACATGGGATTCAAAACCTTTCCAATTAAATGGGAAAAAATAAATCTTAACTTCAGAAATAAACCTTGATGGTTGAACATGAAAGCAAATATGGCCTTTTTTTGCTGAATTAAAACAGAGTAGAAAGGATCCTTTCTGTGATAGTGAACTATGAGAGAATTAATCAGGGGGCTGTTAGTCTGATGCTTCATGGTCTCTGTGGTTTATTGTGGATTAGCACACATTAAAATGTACTGTAAGATTTTTAAAGATACCCGTTATTCCGCTAATGTGACACTTGCAAGTTGCTAGCAAAAAATTGTGTAGGAAAATGGATGTACTTACTCCCTGGAATTGTTTGTAGAATGATGCTTAAGAAGGACTAAATAGATAAGTTAAAAGCAGTGGGCTTTATGAGCTAAAATACAACAGTGCATACAGTTCCGGAGTAGAAGGATTTATATTTATTAACAAATTTACTAAGTATGATAAAGGTAATTTTTTACATATCTCTTTATTAAAGTATTATCGCATGCCCTATTTCATTTGATCTTTGCTACAACTCATGAGGTAAAAGAAATGTCATCTTGTTTTTAGGTAAGGAGACTAAAACTCAGAGAAATTGCCAGACTTTGTCAAAGTCATACAGCTATTAAATGATGGAGAAAGACTTAAATCTCTGTCTTCTAACTCACATACTTACAAACTGACATCCTACCTCGCTACCCAAACTACTCACGTTTTGACCCTTCTTGTGGCAATCTGGGTACCACTAACATGTGAGTGAAAAGATTCAGTTGATGATTCACAAATTAGTCTGCTATTCTTTTTTTTTTAAACAGAATGTAGATTTACTTTTTAAAAAATTAATTAATTAATTTGGCTGTGTTGGGTCTTAGCTGCAGCACACGGGGTCTTCATTGTGAGATCTTTTGTTTCACGCATGGGCTCTTTGTTGTGGCGTGCAGGCTTCTCTGGTTGTGGTGCGTGGGCTCAGTAGTTGCGCGTGTGGGCTTAGTTGCCATGCGGCATGTGGGATTTTAGTTCCCTGACCAGCGATTGAACCTGTGTCCCCTGCACTGGAAGGCGGATTCTTAACCACTGGACCACCAGGGAAGTCCCTCCACTATTATTATCTTCATTTAAAGATGGATAACATCAGTATTTTTGTTGCTTGTACAGTAACACAACTCTAAAATAATGCACAAATATAGAAAGTGAAAATCTTCTGTAATCTTATCCTTAGGGAGATGATTACTGATAAGTTTCCTGATTTTGTCTAGTTACATAAACGTAAATATTCATTAGAGGAAAAGAACCATGTTACATAGAAACTGATCTGTAACCTTTTTCACTTAATGTATGGGGACTCACTTTCCGTTTCAATATATTTAATCTTCCTCCTCTATTTTTTTCAGTTTTTAAGTACACTTTTATTAAAGCATACATAAAGTGCACAGTTAGTGTGTTGCTTAATGAATTATTAAACTGAGCACAGCAGTTTGAAACCCCACCAGGTCAAGAAATAGAATATTACTCCAGAAGCCTGCCTTTCTCATCCTCCCTTCTGCTCACTACCTTTCCCCACCCTTCACAAAGGTATCTTCAATTCCTGACTTCTTACACCATAAATCACCTTTACCTGATCTTGAGCTTTATCAGTGAAATCATACAGTATGTGTTCTTTTTATGTATGGCTCCTTTTGCTCAACATTATGCTTGTCAGATTAATCCTTGAGGTTACTTGTGGCAGTAATTGTTCATTTTCATTGCTGTATACCAGGGAGCAGCAAACTGCCTATAATGGGTCATTTAGTAATTTTTTTTTTATTGTAGTAAAAGATAGATAACAAAATTTGCCATTTTAGTCAATTAAAGTCTGCAAATCATTGGCATTAAATACATTCACAGTACTGTGTAACCATCACCACTATCCATTTCTAGAGCTTTTCATCATCCCAAACAGCAACTCTGCATCCATTAAACAATAACTCCCCATTTCCTCTTCTCCATACTCCCTTCCTCCCAGTCCCTGATTAACCTCTGTTCTGCTTTCTGTCTCTATGAATTTGCATATTCTGGGTACCTCATATAAGTGGAATCATACAATGTCTGTCCTTTTGTGTCTGACATTTCACTTAGCATTTCAATGTTTATCAGCCTTGTAGCATATAACAGATTTCATCCCTTTTTGAGGCTGAATAATATTCCATTGTATGTATATACCACATTTTGTTTATTCCTTCATCTGTTGATGGATATTTGGGTTGTTTCCATCTGTTGTTAATAATGCTACTATAAACATTGGTGTACAAGTCTCTGAGTTCCTTTTCAATACTTTTGAGTATCCACCTAGGAATAGAATTGCTGGATCATAAGGTAATTATTATGTTTAATTTTTTGAGTGACTGCCAAACTGCTTTCCACAGCAGCTTTGCATTTTTTAAGCATATTTTTAAAAATTAATTAATTATTTTCTTTAATCTTTGGCTGCGTTGGGTCTTCATTACCGCAAGTGTGCTTTCTCTACTTGCGGTGAGCGGGGGCTACTCTTTGTTGCGGTATGCGGGCTTCTCATTGAGGTGGCTTCTTTTGTTCCGGAGCACGGGCTCTAGGCACATGGGCTTCAGTAGTTGTGGCTCACAGGCTCTAGAGCGCAGGCTCAGTGTTTGTGGCTCAAGGGCTTAGTTGCTCTGCAGCATGTGGGATCTTCCCGGACCGGGGCTCAAACCCGTGTCACCTGCATTGACAGGTGGATTCTTAACCACTGCACCACCAGGGAAGTCCCCAGCTTTGCATTTTTACATTCCCAGCACCAGTGCACAAGGGTTTCTAATTTCTTCATGTTTGTTAGTTTCAAGATTTGCTTGTTTTATTTTTATTTATATTTATTTATTTTTACTTTATTTTTTCGTCTTTTGGCCACACCACGCGGCATGTGGGATCCTAGTTCCCCAACCAGGGATCGAACCCGAGGCCCCTGCATTGGAAGTGTGGAGTCTTAACCACTGGACCGCCAGGGAAGTCTCTGTCTTTTTAAATAACGGCCATATGTGAAGTGGTATTGCATCATGGTTTTGATTTGCATTTCACTAATGACTTATGATATCAAGCATCTTTTCATGTGCTTATTGGCCATTTGCATATCTTCTTTGGAAAAATGTCTATTCAAGTCCTTTGCCCATTTTTGCATTCTCTTGGTTTTTTGTTGAACCATTTAATAAATATTTCTCTCTTTTTTTGGAATTTTGAATTTTATTTTATTTATTTGTTTATGCAGCAGGTTCTTATTAGTTATCTATTTTATACATATTAGTGTATATATTTAATAATTATTTCAAGTGCTCTTTCAAAACTATTCAACACTCTCATATAGGGGGTGTGATCCAGTAAAGCTTTATATACAAAAACAGGCAGCTGACTCTATTTGGCTCTTGGGCTGTTTTTGGTCCTAGATTATATAGTTCACTTGTAGTTCTCATTATTGGCTATTAATTTTAACTACCACTACAACCATTGTAAGTTTCTGCCATCCCAATCTTCTCTTGATTTGATGTAGTCTGTTGGTTGAGTTTGAATGTTGTTGGGGCCCATATAGGAAAGAGGGAACTGTGTAAGGGAAACTAAGAACTGTTCAAGTATCATGAAGGCCTTTTGTGTGCTGGACGCCATTGTAAGGTTTGATTTTTCTGCCATAATTTAGTCAAAAGGGGGAATTCCCTGACGGTCCAGTGTCAGGACTTGGCGCTCTCACTGCCAGGGCCTGGGTTCAATCCCTGGTCGGGGAACTAAGATCCCACAAGCTGCATGGCATGGCCAAAAGTTAAAAAAAAATTCAGTCAGAAGGATGATCACGTAGGAGCTTATGGGCTTGTAGTTTCCCCTAATTTAGGGGACTGAAGTGATTTGAGTGTGGGTGTCAGCCCTTGTACAGGCTGGCCTAGTTCATAACTCTTCAGTGATGCAGGGTCCCAACCAAAATCTTGGAATCATTGCTGCTTATTCTCCTTGGCATGCCCTGGAATTCATTTTTTGTCAGCTTAGTCCCATGAGTCTGCTGAAAGCTCTGCTTAGTTTCTTGGTCACATTTGCATTCAGAATTGACAATTGTTTCAAGCAAAAAAGTGCCCCAAGTCATAGGTTCACCTCTGTTGGCTCTTCTCTTTTCCATATTTTGGTAATTTTTTAAAACAGCCATCCTAATGGGTGTGAAATGTCCCCTCCTTCCAAATTTTAGTAATTTTCATACTGTTTTGAAAATTCTCTGATCCCTTCAAACAGATGTTTTAAAAATATTTTTCTAGTTTTTCTCTTCTAATCTTACTCTTGTAATCAAAATTTTAGTTCTGGTATTATAATTCAAGTCACAACAAATGTTCTTATACATAAATGTTGGAGTATTGCACTCTTAAAACATCAGATTTATTGAGGTATAATTTACATAAAGTTTACCCTATTTAGGGATCTATAGTTCAGTGAGTTATGACAAAGAGCTGTGTAAACCATCACCACACTCAATATATTGAATGTTTTATCACCCCAAAATCTCCCTTGTGCCTCTTTGTAGTCCGTCCCTTTGCCTCCCCCTTAGCCTCTGGCAATCACTAATCTGATTCGTCCCTCTAGTTTTGTCTTCACTGAATGTCATGTAAATGGCATTATATAGTGTGTAGCCTCTTGTGTCTGGCTTTTTTCACTTAGCATGTTTTTGAGATTCATCTATGTTCCTACATGTATCAGTATTTTGTTCTTTTTATTGCTGAGTAGTAGTCTATGTATGGTTGTATCACAATTTGTTAATATGTTCACTAAATGATGGACATCTGGGTTGTTTCCAGTTTTTAGCTCTTATGAATAAAGCTGGTAAACATTCATGTACAGGTCTTTGATGTTTTTATTTCTTAGGGTAAATACATAGAAGAAGGGCTGGTCATGTGGTAAGTATATGTTAATGTCATGAGGAACTACCGAAGTCTTCCAAAATGGCTGTATCATTTTGTAGTCACACCTGCAAATGTGACTTGTAACTTTTTTCCATTCAAAATTAAAATCTTGGAGTTTTAATTTGTAGTTCCCTAACAGCTAATGATCTTGAACATCTTTTCTTGTGTTTATTTGCCATGTATGTCTCTTCTTTGGTAAAGTGTATGTTTTGATCTTTTGCACACTATTTTTAAATGACTTTTTAAAATATCATAAGAAATAATAATATAAGAGTTCTCTATATATTCTCTTTACAAGACGTTTATTAGACATATCGTTTTGCAAATATTCTCTCCCAGTCAATCTGTGGCCTGTCTTTACATTGTCGGATCCATCTTTTGAAGAGCAAGATCTTTTAATTTTTATGAAGTCTGGCTTATCAGTTTTTTCCTCTTTTTAAAAAATTTATTTATTTATTTATTTTTGGCTGTGTTGGGTCTTTGTTGCTGCGTGCAGGCTTTCTCTAGTTGCGGTGAGCGGGGGCTACTCTTTGATGTGGTGCATGGGCTTCTCATTGCGGTGCCTTCTCTTGTTGTGGAGCACGGGTTCTAGGCGGGTGGACGTCAGTAGTTGTGGCTCACGGGCTCAGTAGTTGTGGCTCACAGGCTCTGGAGTGCAGGCTCCGTAGTTGTGGTGCACAGGCTTAGTTGCTCCGTGGCATGTGGGATCTTCCCAGACCAGGGCTCGAACCCCTGTCCCCTGCATTAGCAGGTGGATTCTTAATCACTGCGCCACCAGGGAAGTCCCACTTTTTTCCTCTTAAGGTTTGTGATTTTTATGTTCTAAGGAGTGTCTGCCTAAGCCAAGATCACAAAGAATTTTGTCTATGTTTTCTTCTGTAAATTTTATATTTTTAGGTTTTACATTTAGGTCTGTGATCCATTTCAAGTTAATTTTTGTATGTCACGTGAAGTTTTTTTGTGTATGGGTGTCTGTTATTCCAGTGTCATTTTTTGAAAAAGCTGTTCTTTCTCCATTGAATTACCTTGTCATCTTTGTCAAAGTCAAATCAATGATATATGTGGGGTCTATTTCTGGACTTCTGTTCCATTGATTTTTTTTTTTTTTTTTTTTGTGGTATGCGGACCTCTCACTGCTGTGGCCCCTCCCGCTGTGGAGCACAGGCCCCGGACGCGCAGGACCAGCAGCCACGGCCCACAGGCCCAGCCGCTCCGCGGCATGTGGGATCTTCCCAGACCGGGGCATGAACCCGTGTCCCCTGCATCGGCAGGAGGACTCCCAACCACTGCACCACCAGGGAAGCCCTGGTATTTTTTTTTAATTTTCTTTCTTTTTTGTTTTTGGCTACGTCGGGTCTTAGTTGTGGCATGCAGGATCTTCGTTGAGGCATGTGGGATCTTTCATTGTGGCGCTCAGACTTCTTTCTAGTTGTGGCGTGTGGGTTTTTTTCTCTCTCTAGTTGTGGCACGTGGACTCCAGGGCGCGTGGACTCTGTAGTTTGTGGCACGCGGGCTCTCTTGTTGAGGTGCGTAAGCTCAGTAGTTGTGGTGTGCAGGCTTAGTTGCCCTGCAGCATGTGGGATCTTAGTTCCCTAACCAGGGATCAAACCCACATCTCCTGCATTGGACGGCAGATTCTTTACCACTGGACCACCAGGAAAGTCCCTCTGTTCCATCGATTTATATGTCTATCCTTTCTCTGGTGGTCTTGTACTTTTAGGTAAGAAATATCTGTGCATTTTCTACTGTCACACTGACTTAACGAGATTCAAATAATGCAGTAAATCAACTTCCTGTTACCAACCGAATGTTAGGTAGTAGAGTAATAATTGAGCATGTGATTTTATTTGTAATCAGTCATTTCACTTGCCTCCCTGTAATGTGGTAAAACGCCTTAAAAGATTTTGTTCAGATGTTGCCAGTGAGAACTGTCATACACTGCTGTTAGGAGTATAAATTGGCACAAGCACTCTCAAAAAGCATTTTGTTGATTTCTGGTAAATGGAGAATATGTGATGAACTATGACTCATCAATTCTACTTCTTAAGCATATACTCAAAAGAAACTGGCACATGTACATAGGGGGACAGGTACAAGAATGTTTATTGCAACTATTTGAAATATTGAAAAACTGGAAACAACCTATATATCTTTTAATACGAGATAGTTGAATAAATTGTAGGATGGTATAGGATACTATACAGAGTCAAAATGAATGAACTAATCTCTGTATAGCAACATAGATCTAAAAAGCAATGTAAATTTTTAAAATAAAATGATATCAATAAAGTAGGAACAATAGAAAAATATATACAAGTAAGGTAGACACTCAATTCACGATAGTGGTTTCTGGGAAGGAAAGGAGCATGAGAATGGGAAGAGGCACAAAAAAGGAACTTCTGTTGTATCTGTTAAGTTGCAGTTCATTTTTAAAATTTTTAAGTAAATACGATATTGTTATCAATATTCCCACCACACAGAATGCAAATGCTATTTTACTGTTTTTTGTAGTTTACCCCTTTTTTAAAATTAAAAAACCAAAAATACATGTAAACAGATATTTTCTTCATAAAAAACTAGAAGGTAAGCATCCAAATAGTTTGAATTGACTTACAACAGATTCTTAATAATTTCTTCATGTGTCATTATCAAGTACTTATTGAGCACTTACTCTGGATCAGACACTGTGTAAAATACTAATGGCATTTTATATGGGTAATAAGTAAGAAATTACCCTGTCCAAGGGGCTAAATCTAGTTAGTGATTTATTTTGGGGGTGGAGGAAGGTAGGTAGGAGGTACACACTCATAAGGGGACAGTATTTCTTAGTTGTTGTGTGGTGTTTATAATAAGACTTCATCTATTCTGTGTTATCAAGAGAGTCATGATATTTTATTGATTTTGAAATTTCAAATTAAAGAATGGCATGGGGATTTTTGTTTGATTAAATAGGGACATGAGTAGGGAAAAATGAAAAACAGTTCTTATGCATGATTTCCACCTTTGCTTTACTGTATCTCTATATTAGCCACTTATGAGGCTTTGCAGAGTCTAAGGACTAAGAAACTAATTTTTAAAAACAATGAAATTTGCATATAATTGTTAACACTTTAAAGAAGTATCCTACACATATTTTGATTATGCTGAATTTTTAGGTCCTTTTGAAGATTAATTTTGGATCAAGGATAAATGTCATGTTTCAAAGAAAATAGAAATGTGTTACTTAATGGCCACACTTGTAATCTCATATACCAGTTCTCATGGTGCAATCATTTATGAAATAAAAGCTAACTCTGAAAGGAGCACCCATGAACATGTTACATCATATTTGACTACAGTTAGATTAAACAATGCTTTTTTCCTCATTATTATTGAAATCGTATTTATTTTTCCTAATAGTATATATTTTAAAAACCATTTATTTAAAATAAAATCTTGAATATTTATTTCTCTAATACAACATTTCAGTAGTTATAAGCATCAATACCATGAGATGATAAACAAATAAAGAATCACAGCTCTAAAATTTTGAGAAACGTTGATGTCTGTATCTCCCTCTTGCAGAGCCACATATACATTAAGATGCTAAAGTCCTAAGAAGTCACAGAGTAACAGTTTTCAGACTTGTTTGATCACAACTCTTTTTTTCATGTATCTCCTAATAAGAGCATGCTTTGGAAAATGTTTAGTGTATTCTTAGGGTATACTTGTGATTTATACAAATAATTATTTCTATTTTAAAGTAGGACAAAAGGAGCAAGCTGTGGAATGGTATAAGAAAGGTATTGAAGAACTAGAAAAAGGAATAGCTGTCGTAGTTACAGGACAAGGTAAGGTTATATTTACGTTTGTTTAGTAGCATCCGAAATTGTGTTCACATGATTGTCCTGATTTCAGATCCTTTTATCTTAATAAAGGTATTTAACAGATTTTTTAATGTTCTTGTTAAAGTTAATGCTTTATTACCTATGCTAAAAATGAAGTTGTAACCAGGTATGTTCAAACTTGATTATTGTATTACTTGTGTCCTCCTTGGAACCGCTGTTCATATGTTAACCCTATTTTTAAACCTGTTTTTGAAACCTCATCCTTTCCTCATTGTCGAGGCAGGCAAGGAGTGGTTATTTCACAGACTCCCTTTTACACTGTGGGTAATGCTTGACTGCATGTTAAAATATGAGCTGTAATGTCTGACTTTGATTCACACATGGCTTTTTAAAACCAAAAAATTATTTCTCATCTTTACTTTCCTGTCACATCAAATTAAAAATTAGTCTAAGGACTTCCCTGGTGGCACAGTGGTTAAGAATCCACCTGCCAATGCAGGGGACACAGGTTCAATCCCTGGTCCAGGAAGATCCCACATGCCATGGAGCAACTAAGCCTGTGTGCCACAACTAGTGAGCCTGCGCTCTAGAGCCCACAAGCCACAACTACTGAGCCTGCGTGCCACAACTACTGAAGCCCATGCTCCGCAACAAGAGAAGCCATCGCAATGAGAAGCCAGCACACTACAACTAGAGAAAGCCTGCATGCAGCAACGAAGACCTAACGCAGCCAAAAAAAAAAATCAGAGTCTTAACATTACCTTTAAATATGTAGACAACATTTCTTGCACACATACTATGTGCCCAAGCATCATTGTATGTGCTTCATACGTATTATCTCTTTTAATTTCACCACAACCCTACACTCTAAAGCTGCTACCGTTATCCTTATTTTTCGGATGAAAAACCTTAAGTGCAAAGAAATTAAGTAACTTGCGTGAGGTCTCATAGGCAGGAAATGGTAGAGTCAGGATTTGAACCCAGGCAGTCTGACTTCAGAGCCTGAATTCTTAAATACTATGCTGTGAATAGTGGTATGTGGATACCACTATTATATGAGTAAAGTACTTCAGCTTATGATAGCTAAAATAAATTCAGAAGCAAAAATTACAATGTGTGGGCTGAGAATCTTAGCCTTATGGATCAGTCCACCCAGTGGATATTTTATCTGGTTGGCTGATTCTATAACTTATATCAGCTAATCTCCAGTAACTATGTGTCCAATATTTACCTTTTTCTGTAATCTCTCCTTTTTATTTTGACTGTTTCTCTAGCTACTGGTCTCCTGTATAAAAGAGAGCAGAATAGAACAAGTAAATATGGAAGATTGGGTCTTGGAGACTTTTCATGAGTTTATGAGCATGACTTTATGAATTATGTACAAAATATATTCGCTGTTCTTTGCCAAATGCATAGAAGAAGAGTTAGAAGAAAATGAGTTGGTTATAAGAAAAATAGTATTTCATTGAATCAAAAATGCCTTCAACTGTACCAAGAGAAAAAACAATGTCAATTAAACGATGACACATCCTCTTCTTATCACATAGAATTTGAATTTTAACCTTATTGAATATGCTATCGTAATCTTATTTAGACATAGCTATAACAGAAGTATTAGTATCTATGACCAAATTTTTGTATGCAGAGAAAGTGACAGACTATGTTATGACTGCAGCCTGGCTGATAGCATTAGTAGGTTGGCACAGGTTTTAAAACACTTCCCAATTTCAAAGAGTTTTAAATGTAGGGGGAAAAAAATATATCTCAAAACCCGTAAAATTCCTGAAATACCACAATAGGTCTGAAACCATCATAAGGAACTATAACTGATTTTTTTAAGATATTATTTGAAACTGATATTTTGTTAATTTCATAGTCTTTTTATAAAGACTATGACTCCCCATGAGATTAGTTGGTATGATAAAATTGATCTTGAAGCAGTATTAGTAGGTAAATGTAGATATTTTAATTCTTTTTTTCTGCTTTTTCTTTCAGGTGAACAGTGTGAAAGAGCTAGACGCCTTCAAGCTAAAATGATGACTAATTTGGTTATGGCCAAGGACCGTTTACAACTATTAGGTATCAATTAATGAATTGTATAACTGGAATGAGATGTATTTAAAATCTTAAAATTTAAGATTTAAAATCTTAAAAGTTTAATGAAACTTTAAATGCAGATGGAAATCAGTGAACTTGAAAATGTGTTCTAGGCTTTCTTTTAACTTCTGAAAATTTCTAACGTATACGAAACAGAAGAGTTTATTGAACTAATTATCCATCACTCAGCTTTGGTAATTATCAACTCATTGTCGGTCTTGATTTAAGACTGGCAAACTATAGCCTATGGACTAAACCCAGTTCACTGCCTGTTTTTGTAAGTTGGCACAAAGCTACTCTCATTCCTTTGTATATTATCTGGTTGCTTTCATGCTACAGTGAGAGAATTAAGTAGTTGATACAGAGATCATACAGCCTGCAAAGCCTTTTAATATATAGCTTTTAAAAATATTTTAATATTTACTACTGGCTCTTTACAGAAAAAGTTTGCCAACCACAGTTTATATCCCTGCTTACTTTCCCCAACTTCATATTACTATTTTGAAACAATTTCTCGATATCTTTTTGTTTCATTTATAAGTATTTCATATCTCTAAAAGATAAAGATGCTTTAAAAATAAAATTGCCAAAGTAAGGAGATTGTCGCTTCTAACGTTTCCCTTCTAACGTTTCCCTTCTTTCCGTCCCTCCCTTATTTCCTGTGTATCACTTATTTTTTACTTTGATTTGTAACTAGAACAAACCTTCAAAAAGAAAACTCATTTCATTATAAAACGAAGGTAATGATTCTTCCCTCTGGGGACGCTGTGAGTATTAAATGGGATGATGGACATGACTGCCAAAAAAAAAAAATTGCCAAAATACCATTATCACACCTAAAAAATAACCAATAATTCTTTTAATACTAACATAAACATAAAAGTAATGGCCAAAAAAATGGTCAGTGTCCAAATTTATATATAATATATAAATAATGTGCAGTCAGTATCTCAAAATTTAATAACTCGTACTATTTTTTTAATAATTTAATTGTTTGAATCAGGATTTCAAGAAGATCCATACTATACATCTTTTAATATACAAGTCTGTTTTTTCTTTTTCTTGCAATTTATTTGCTGATGAACCAGATCTTTTCCACGTAGTGTTTCCTGCAGTCTGACTTTCGCTCCATGCATCTCCGTGTTATCTTTTAGTATGTTCTTCTGTCCTCCCTATAAATTGATAGTTGGATATAGAGCCTTAATTGGATTGAAAGTAGATTTTTATTTTTTAATGATAAGACTACTTGATAGGTGGTTTTGTGTTTATCCATCAGTATTTCTTGTGATGTTAGCAGCAGTTGATGACTTACGCCTAGTGACATTATAATTGTCATTCTTTCTGCATTCATCAGCTGTAAAAGGTCTATAAAGAGAAACTTCTCATCTTCTGTTTGATGGTATAGGTTTTAAAAATATATTCTTAAGGTAAATCTACTCCTCAAACAAGGTGGAACTAAAACCCACCCTTCTTGGGTGGTTCTGCCATAGCTTGATGTGATAGAAATAGTAGCAACTTGGTAAACAGGCAGACTTTATTTGTTGCTCTGTGCTTTTGATAAGTTATTTGGCATTTCTGAGTCTTCTTTATTTCATTTGTAATATGAGGCTAATAGATAATTATTATCTCACTGTATTTGTGACTATGAATTGTTGAAGGAACCTAACCCATAGTAAGTACTCGAAAATGCTGGTTTTTGTTCATCTCCTTACCTGTGTGTAATCACCACCCCTGCTTTTGTGTACATATATACACATATGGTTTTTATTAATTCACTTATTCATTCATTCCTATATGGTCCATGGTGTTTATAAACTTTGCCCCACATTTTTGAAAGAGAAACCCTTACTGTTTTCAGATAGCTAACAAGGCAGTGTTCTCCTGGCTTCTGTGGCTGACAGTTTGCTTTCTTACTTCCCAAGTGATGGTTATTACTGTGTCAAATAAAATTACATGTTACATCAAGGGTTGTTGTAGTAAAATAATTATCTAATTGTTCTAGTTGGTCCTTTCTATGTGTTTTAGCTATAACACCTTTTCAGTATATGTACAAAGTATCAATGTATGTGATGCAGATTAAGTTTGATTATGGAACATTTTGTAACATGTTTCAAATTGAATAATCGTTGGTTTTTATCTTTTATCAGTATTTGAAATTGTGATATGGTAAAAGAAGCAACTCATCAATTCATAGACTTGTCTTTAAATGCAACTTAGTAATTTCTTATTTGTGTTGTTAGAGGAGAGGACAAAAAGATATATAATATAACATGAAGCTAGGCTTTAATAGAATTAATATTTGGTTGTTGTTGTTGTCTGTTATCCTCAAAAGTGCTATATGTCCATTCATGAAAGATGTTACTTTAAAAAAGAGACGGTGGAATAAAAGACATCATCAACATTTTCCTGTCTTCTGAGAACGCAGAATATCTGGGAGTTATATACCAAAGACAGTAAAAAAGAAGTGTGCACAAGTGCATAGTAGAGCATATTTGTGTATTATGTGCTGGTTAAAAAAATGGAGCTTTTCAGAGGTGGGATGCCTGATAGGTATCTAAGTAGTATGGAGAATAATAACTGGGAGTTCCCTATACAGACTGGTTTGAGAGGATGTAGCATCTCTGATAAAGATGGGAAGAGTTCATATGTATTACATATCTTCAATTTAGTGATAGTGAACCTTAGAGCAAAGCTTAAGTGTAAAACCTGCTGTAGATAAAAAGATAATTTTGGCGTTGGTGTCTGGTATACTTGGCAATTACCCTTTTTAAAAAAAATTTAGCTTCATTCAAGGTCCATTTATTAAGTCCTTACTCTGTACTAGGAACGGTGCCAAGGGATATAAACTGAATTTCTTTCTTTTCTTTTTTTTAATTTATTTTTGGCTGTGTTGTGTCTTTGTTGCTGTGCGCAGGCATTCTCTAGTTGCAGCAAGCAGGGGCTACTCTTTGTTGCGGCACGCGGGCTTCTCATTGCAGTGGCTTCTCTTGTTGCGGAGCATGGGCTCTAGGCGCATGGGCTTCAGTAGTTGTGGCACGTGGGCTCAGTAGTTGTGTCTCGCAGGCTCTAGAGCACAGGCCAGTAGTTGTGGCGCACAGACTTAGTTGCTCCGCGGCATGTGAGATCTTCCCGGACCAGGGTTTGAACCTGTGTCCCCTGCATTGGCAGGCGGATTCTTAACCTCTGTGCCACCAGGGAAGCCCTGAATTTATTTCTTAACTCGGGAAATATTTATTGGGTGGTTATCATGTTCTAGGCACTTAGGATATAGACAAGGATCCTTGTGTCATAGAGTTTATATTCCAGCAGGGAGAATACTGACAGTAGGCAATAAACATAAAGAATAAATAAGTTATTCCATGTGTTAGAAGGTGATAAATTTGTGGAGAAAAGAAAACATAAAACAGTACAGGGGATTAGGAGTAGATGGGAGATGGTCTGGGTTTTTAGTTTTAAATAGGATAGTCAGGGTATATGCCTCTTGGAGAAGTTGACATGACCTGTAAGTTAGCCTTACAGGTATCTGGGAGAAGAGTGGTCTGGGGAGAAGTAAGAGCTGATGCAAAGCCTTAAGAAAACACATCTGGTATGTTTGAGAGGAGCAAAGAGGCCAGTGTGCCACAGCAAGGAGAGTATAGTAGAGATGAGGTCAGAGAACTAATGGTGGTGGGGTAGGCAGAGGGGGCGGCCATTACAACATGCAGGACCTTACAGGCCACTGAAGATTTGCGCTTTTGCCACCTGTGAAGTGGGGAGCAGTTACAAGGATTTTTTAGGAAAGGAGTAACATCATCTGACTTCAGTTTAAAAAGGATCCCTCTGGTTGTGATGTTGCAAGGGTATGTTATGTACCAAGGAGAGCAAGTAGGACAACTATTGTGGTAAGCTAGGAGAAAAATGATGGAGGCTTGGACCAGGATGATACCAGGAGTAACAAGTGGTTGGATTATGATTGTAGTTGAAACTTGAGCAAACAGATTTACTGATAGATTGGATAAAATGTTCCTGTGTTTAGGCTCTTGTTGATATAGTGGAGAAGGCAGACATAAATAGATAAATCATCATTACTGCAGGATGGAGATACACAGATATTTTGTAGAGTTGGGAAAATAGGTGTCTGAGAAATCTTCCTGGAAGAAACCTAAAGTGGGGATTTAAAAAGATAAATAAAAGTTATTAATGGTTGGGTGGAAAGATATTCCATGAGGAACTAACAGCATGAACATAGACTCAGGGACAAGGAAAAGCATGGTGCTGGTAAAGACATGAATTTGGGATTGCTCAGGCATAAGAAGTGTAGGCAGATCATGGAGGGCCTTGTTGGTCATATAAAGGAGATTGAGTGCTAATCTGTGGGCAATGGGAAACTGCTAAAGGGTTGTAGGCACACAAGTTATGTGGTAAAATTTCCCTTATAAGTAGATCACTGAGATGATTGTGTGGGGATTGCACATGAGGGGATCAAGAAGCAAGGTGACTTGTTTTATTTTAAATCATTGGTTAATCTACACGACCTTTAGTCATTCTAAAAAGAAGCATTAGGGCTTCCCTGATGGCGCAATGGTTGAGAGTCCGCCTGCCGATGCAGGGGACACGGGTTTGTGCCCTGGTCTGGGAGGATCCCACATGCCGCGGAGCAGCTGGGCCCGTGAGCCATGGCCGCTGAGCCTGCACATCCGGAGCCTGTGCTCTGCAACGGGAGAGGCCACAACAGTGAGAGGCCCGTGCAAAAAAAGAAAAAAAGAAAAAAAGCATTAAACTAAGCTTACTTTCTTCAAAAAAAGAGAATTGGAGCAGGTTCACATTAGCTGTGTGCTGCTATTGTGTGTGTGTTTTCATGCATATAAATCCAAACCCTGCACAAAAGTTCGATGACTTATTATTCTTAGTTATTATCAAAACTAAGGATTTAATTTCTGTTTATTTTTTACTATATAATGAATGTTTATGTGAACTTTTTGTTACATTTCATTGAAGAGTTTTAATTGATAAATCAGACATTTACAAATCAGTTCTTTCTAATTTATGTCTTTTACCAACACAAATGGTTTCTTTCTCAATATGGTGATTTGAAGAGTATTATCTTTGAGAAAAATCAGATGACCTACCTGTTAACTAACAACAGAAAAAGGGCTCCAAGGTATATTGTATCAGCCAGTTCTAGGATACAAAAGCTGTGCAGTACTTTGTGCTTTGTGTAAAAAGGGTAGCTGCTATTTAACCTGTCCCAAAGGCATGTGTGGTTGTACCATAAACCAAGCATGGCGCCTGCTTGTCTGACATTAGAAATGAAAGTTTAAAAGAGTTAGTATATATGTGCTACATTTTTGCATATATTCATCGACTTCTTAGTACCAGAGGAAAGAATCAGTAATGATAACTTGGAGTATTTCAACAAAATAAATACGGTCAAAATTGAGCCCTATTATGAATGACACTCAGAGCAAGTACTTCATGTGTTATTTTATTTAACCCTTGAGACCCTCGGAAAACTGACGCTAAAGCAAGTTCGTACTAGTGAGTAAGTGGTAGAGTGTCAGGGTGTTCGTCAGCTAACAATATGGATTGACTTGACTGGGGAAAGAGTGTAGCAGTGATGTAGAGTGGCAAGGAAGCTCAAACCGATACACTCTTGGGCTTCAGGTGCTAGAGGTAGAGACCTAGATCTTGAGAGGATTTGTTGTTGTTATCTGAAGTGGGAGTAAGGTTGAAATAATCCTTTAAAATCTTTGATTAATTTAAAAATAGGCAATATATGCACATGCCACAAAATTTCAAAAGTTTAAGTTTGAAAAGCATCCATCCCATGCTATGCCCCAGCCACTCATTTCCCATCCCCAGAGGCAGCTGGTATTACCAGTTTCTCTGGGTCTTTTTTAGAGATAATTTTCATATATTACAAGTATACATGTGTGTATTTAAATAAATGGTAGGGTACTGTACACACAGTTCTGCAGCATGCTTATTCCATTCTGCTTTATTACATTTATTTTCTGCCTGACATACATTAATGTAGCTGAATATGGCATTTCCTAGACACTCCTTACAGTTTCCTTCTGTGTCATTTCTCCTTTCCTAAATGTCCTTTTTTTTTTTTTAATCTTTACAGATCCCAGCCAACTCACAGCCCACTTCCTCTGTAAAGCCTTTTTAATGTTCTCTTTGTATCTCTATCCTGCTCTCCCTACACAATGATTTGGACATATTAGATATTCAGGAAGTATTTGCTGGCGATGGTAGTGATATAGAATTGCCTCAGGTTACCAAACCTGAATAATGCATATTTTGAACATAGTCATTCACTTGTTCATTTCTGTTGCTATTTTAATGTCTGAGTTTTTACTAATTATGTTGTTAAAGGTAATTCTATGTAAATGCCAAACCCTTCATTATGTAATAACTTTGTAACACCTTGAATCGTTTTTCATTTTCACATATACATTTTATTTTTTATCATGTATTTTTTTCTTTTTGTTTATTTTTTTCTTTTTTACCCCCCTCTGTTGCATAGAGAAGCTGCAGCCAGTTTTGCAGTTTTCCAAGTCACAAACGGACGTCTATAATGACAGTACTAACTTGACATGCCGCAATGGACATCTCCAGTCAGGTGGGTTTAGGTTAACTAACATGTAAAATAACAAAGCTTGCATGCAAAGTAGAGTCTTACTTAACCTGATAATGTTGATTTGATTTTATAGTGGTAGATTTGATTGGTTTTTGTTTGCACAGGGCTGTGTGGAAAATACAGTAGCCCTATCATTCATGGTGTGTAAACATGTAATAAATAGGGCATAGCCATTCTCAACATGTTATATTTGCATATTTTACAACCTCCAATTTTTGAAATTATAAAATATGAAGGTTCATTTTCCTAAATTATTAAAATATTCTTTTGTTTCTATCTTACTTTGAGCTTTTGTGTTTTTTTCTATGGGTACCTGTACCAAATTTTTATGAAGTAGTGTTTATTGAGACAGAAATTTTAATTTTTCTTTGTTATATACCAATTTTCAATGCATATATATTTTCATTTATATAATACATGAATGTTTTATCATAGCACCTGTTAGAAAAAGTTTGAAGCTGAATTCACATAGTGAGGAGAAGCATTAGAATACTATTTTTCTTTTTCTTTTGTCCATGCCGCGTGGCATGCAGGGACCTTAGTTCCCCAACCAGGAGTCAAACCCTACCCCACTGCAGTGGAAGCACGGAGTCTTAACCACTGGACTGCCAGGGAAGTCCCCTAGAATACTATTATTTACTATGGGTTAAATTTGTTTTCCATAAACTTTGGTCATCACATCAACTCCTACAGAAAATTAAATGCTTTTTTGTTTTGTTTTTTTCTTTGACACCTTCTCTAGTTTTATTGGTAACTTTTTCAGAATTCGTTCTGTGTCCAGTACTTAAATTTTATTAAAGTAAATATTACTTTGTTCAAGTTGTAGTAGAAAACCCTTAGTATAGACTATAGAACAACTGCTTTCTTTACTTGTATGTGATTAAAAAAAAGTTTCAAGATTTATTTTTTTGTTTGTTTGCTTTTATCATTTTTATTGGAGTGTAGTTGATTTACAATGTTGTGTTAGTTTCAGGTGTACAGCAAAGTGAATCAGTTATACATATACATATATCCACTCTTTTTTTAGATTCTTTTCCCGTATAGGCCATTACAGAGTATCGAGTAGAGTTCCCTGTGCTATACAGTAGATTCTTATTAGTTATCTATTTCATATATGGTAGTGTATATATGTCAATGCCAATCTCCCAATTTATCCCCCCCCCGTTACCCCCGGTAACCATAAGTTTGTTTTCTACTTCTGTAAATCTATTTCTGTTTTGTAGATAAGTTCAGTTGTACCCATTTTTTAGATTCTACATATAAAAACGATATTATATGATATTTGCCCTTCTCTGTCTAACTTACTTTACTCAGTATGACAATCTCTAGGTCCGTCCATGTTGCTGCACTTGGCATTATTTTTTTCTTTCTTATGGCTGAGTAATATTCCATTGTATATATGTACCACAGCTTTAAAAAATATATTTTATTATTTATTTATCTATTTGGCTGCGCCAGGTCTTAGTTGCTATACAACATTTTCTTTATCCATTCCTCTGTTGATGGACATTTAGGTTGCTTCCATGTCCTGGCTATTGTAAATAGTGCTGCAATGAACAAGATTTCAATAAAGAAGAAATAGTGTGAGTGGATTTCTTGGGATGGAAGAGACAGTTGGTCATCAACTCTTTCCCTTGTGGCTTCACCTCTCCCTTAAGGAGTTCTCAGTCTGGTTTGGTCTTCCACTACAGAGCCCCACCTTAGTAACTATATTCATTTTCCCATTCCCTCCTGTATCTGATTTAAAATAACCTTTTCAAGTATAGAGAAGTATTTTGTCTGTTTCTTTTAGCATGGCTGTGAAGGGCTGACATCTTCATAATGAACTGTTTGAAAAAACAAAGAAATGTAAGAATGCACCATGTGTAAATAGTGAAGTTTCCAAAATACAAATTTGAGATCCTAATAATCCTACCTGAGTAAATAGCAAAATTTTCTAGCCCTGAGAAGCTGGTATGCCTTTCCCTTGTTATCTTGATTTTTTTCTACTTAATTCCACATGTGAGATCCCATTGTATTTTTCTGCCATGTTGGGGGACAAAAGCAGCTTTCTCTTCTGGGACCCATTAAAAAAATCAAACTGTCTTATTTTAAATACCTAGTTATCAATTCTGTTCTTTCTTCTTGTTGGGGGGACATACTGACTTCACAGCTAATTTATGCAGCACTGGTGTTTGATTCCCGTTGAGCCTTAGTGAATCAGCTGGCTCATTCATGCCTAGTTCATTAGTGTCACCCACTTATGGAACATTCTATGATGTTTCACTTGGATGAGTTACTTCTTCTCTCTTAGGAAGCAGATATGCCAAAGTCTGCTTACTACTTTATGTGTTATCTACAATGTCCAATTTTCAAGTCAAAATTATTAGACGTGCAAAGAAATAGGAAAGTGTGACCCTTACTCAAGAAAGAAATCAGCCTGTAAAAACTGATTCTTGACTGGGCCCACATGTTGAATTCAGCAGATAAAGACTTCAAAGCAACCATTATAAATATGTTCAAAGAATTAAAAGAAAATATGGCATCTGTTAACAAACCTGCAATCTTAGCAGAGAATATAAACTAAACAATAAAAATAATGGAAGTTTTAAAGTTGAAAAGTACAGTTGGTGAAAAAAATTGCTAGATAGCCTCAACAGCAGATTGGAGATGTCAAATGAAAGATTCAGTGACCTTGAACTTAGATTAATAGAAATTGCTAAATCAGATGACTCCAATATCAGAAAGCAGATTAGTCATTGCTTAGGGCTAGGGGCAGTAAGAGGAATGGAATGCAAATGGATACAAGGAAACTTTTGGCTATGATGGAAACATTTTGTATCTTGATTTTAGTGGCTATTTTGCCAATATATTATACATTTTAAATGCATGCAAAATATTATACATAGATTATACCCTAAAATGTTGATTTAAAAATACTGAAAAGGTTTATAAAGAGAAATAATATTCCCCTTCCCACCTGTTATATCTCCCTTTCTTACCTGCACCCCTAGTTTGGCTCCTCATACAATATTTAACTCTTTGCTATTTTTTCTCATGCTCATTATACTTTCAAATATTATGCTTTTATTGCTATTCCTGATTTATGAGTTTTTGATATGTATTGACTTCTTTTTCAGGTAGAAGAAGGTTTAATTCTCTTATGCCACCAATATCCTTCATTCCGTGTGTGTTTGTATATATGTACATATATATCACTGTTTTTAGTTATATTGAAAAATTATATTTCATATTATTAGAAACTTAGTAAATATTGTTCACCCAAAGACAAATAATATATTTTAATTGTTTTCCCTTTTGGGTTTTTCCTCCCCCCAGGTTGTCTGACTTTTTTCTTGCTCTCTAGCTTCATATTACAGATTTTTACTTCTTTCTGTGTTTAATTTGCTTTTTAACTAAAAGGCCTCCTTTAGTATTTCTTTTAATGAGGGTTGTAGATAGTAAACTCTCTCAGCCTTTCTAGTGTCTGAAAATACTCTCATTCTTACGTGACTGGTCACCTGAATATAGAATAAATGAAAGTTAGCATTGATTTTTCCTTCAGCATTTTGAGCATACTCCGTTGTCTACTGACCTTTGTTATTTTTATGAAAAGTCTGCTGTCATTCTCACAATTCCTTATGAAAATTTCCATCCATTTGTAATCTTAGGACTATATATTTTCTGTTTGAAGAAATTCTTCTCCAGTCTCCTTTTTTCCCCTCTGAAATGCATGATACTTATCATCACCCTAGACAGACCTTGCTTTTATTCACACCTTAGCTTTTCCTTATTGTCATTCCCTTTTCTGGATTGCTTTCCTGCTTCTTCCTATAGGGTCATTATATTAGTTCCTTGAACATACGGTACAGAACTTTGCATTTGTTTACTAGAAAAGAACCCTTGGATCTCAATTCCCTGACCAGGATCTAACCTGCTCCCCCTGCATTGGGAGCACGGAGTCTTAACCACTGGACCGCCAGGGAAGTCCCTAATTTACTGTACTCTTAAGTTCCCTTCTTTTGTTTCCTTAAGCCATATTAAGCGATTTGATGACAAGAGCAACAATAAGGCTTTTGTCTTTAAGCTAGTCTTTTCTCTAGACTACTCTAATTTGCTGACTGATTTAACATCTGTCTTCACAGTGAACATTGTTATTCATAAACTCTGATGTTTGTTATATAGTATATGAAAATATTATTTAGAAGCAGTGAGATTTGAACATTCAGAAGTCTGTAATTTATGTAGAAGAGCACAGTAGCTAGGTCAGGTAACCTTTTAGATTTAATTGAAGGTGTCCTATATGTGTTTATTTGCATACAGGGTAAAAATACTTGGCGATTTAACCATATCTTTATACCCTTTAAATTAAATTTATTTTTTTAAACTTGGTGGCACAGACTAGACTTTCATTCTATTTTGTAGTCTTAAAAGTTTGGAACGAAGTGCTATTTTTTTTTTTCTCCATACAACCTATCCCTAATGCCTTTACTACATTTTGTTTGTTTAATTTTTGGCAGCTTTTTTTTTTTTTTTTTTTTTTGTGGTACGCGGGCTTCTCACTGTTGTGGCCTCTCCCGTTGCGGAGCACAGGCTCCAGACGCACAGGCTCAGTGGCCATGGCTCACGGGCCTAGCCACTCCGCGGCATGTGGGATCTTCCCGGACCGGGGCACAAACCCGTGTCCCCTGCATTGGCAGGCGGACTCTCAACCACTGTGCCACCAGGGAAGCCCTGGCAGCTTTTAAACAAAGAAAAAAAAAAGAAAAAAACATTTTGGCAGCTTTTTGCTTGGTACCTTTTTTATATCCTCCTTCTGTCCCCACAAATAAAGTTATTTCTTTTTATAGCAAATACATATTCCTTATAAGAAAATTATAATATACATCAGGAAAAGGAAAAAGCTAAATAACCCATAATCTTGCCCACACCCAGTAATAACCCTTATGCACACCCTAGTATATATTCTGATTGAAATCTTATTTTGAAATATTGTTGAAGTAAAAAAAAAATTATTAGTTTTACAAATTTGTACTGGTCTTTATATTTTTATAATGTTTAGCCACAATTTTCTAACCATGATGATTTTATTTTTTTCCTTGCTAGAAAGTGGAGCTGTTCCGAAAAGAAAAGATCCCTTAACACACACTAGTAATTCACTGCCTCGTTCAAAAACAGTTATGAAAACTGGATCCACAGGTCTTTCAGGCCACCACAGAGCACCTAGCTGCAGTGGTTTATCCATGGTTTCTGGAGTGAGACAGGGACCTGGTCCTGCAACTGCCACTCATAAGGTATTTGGAGACAGTAACTTTAATTACTATGCTGTTGCAAATAGAAAATTTTGAACATCATATGCTTGCTTAAGTTTATTACAAGTACTTTATAATACCTTAGAGAATCGATAAGTTTCTACAACACTGAATGAAATTTTTCTTTTTTTTAATTTAGATTTTTAAGACTCTTAAGTAGTAGCGGCAACTTGCTACTAAAAAGCAAACCTCTTTTTTTCTCTATTATTTATTTATTTTTGCGGTACGCGGGCCTCTCACTGTTGTGGCCTCTCCCATTGTGGAGCACAGGCTCTGGACGTGCAGGCTCAGCAGCCATGGCTCACGGGCCTAGCCGCTCCGCGGCATGTGGGATCTTCCCGGACCGGGGCACGAACCCGTGTCCCCTACATCGGCAGGCGGACTCTCAACCACTGCGCCACCAGGGAAGCCCTCTCTATTATTTTTTAAGCAAATTTTTTTTAACTCCTTTTGGTTCTAAATAGGTTTTTTAATAGTAAGTTTGCTTATCCAATCTGTTTCATATAATACTGTATAATTCTTTTTTAAAAAAATTAATTTATTTATTAGGCCGCATGGTGCAGCTTGTGGTATCTTAGTTCCCTGACCAGGGATTGAATCCGAGTCCTTGGCAGTGAAAGCGCCGAGTCCTAACCACTAGACCACCAGGGAATTCCCTATAGTTCATTTAAAATTTGTTATTCTTTTAATTATTTAAATCTACATAAATGTTTTATAACATTAAACATACATAGAGTTTTGTTACAATTCTAACAAGGATCAAAATTGTATGACTGCATTGTGATACAGACTTTTTATTTTATAGTAACTGAATCTCTCTGGATAAAATCTTCTATAAACCCACTTCATGCCAAATGTAGTTCTATAGTGAATGCCATTTTATCTTGGAGTAAATATACAATTTTTGGATTTTTATATCCATTTTTTGCTACTTTTAAGCCTTTAATTCTGTGAACATTAAGGTTGACTCACATGTGAAAAGTGCAAACGTTATGTTGTGTTTTCACATTAAAATTTTGTGTCCTTCAAGAGTACACCAAAAACAAATAGAACAAATAAACCTTCTACCCCTACAACTGCTGCTCGTAAAAAGAAAGACTTGAAGAACTTTAGGAATGTGGACAGCAACCTTGCTAACCTTATAATGAACGAAATTGTGGACAAGTAAGTTTTGTCATCTAAAGTGTTTTATGGGGTTTTAAAATTTTTTTATTTATGAAATATATCATGAGTGAAATGGATAATATATACCTTGTCTAATTTACATATGTAATTTTTATGATGGTTTTCAATTAGTGTAAATGTAGAAAACCATTGCTTTACTGATATAACTATAGTTTCACAGTTAACATAAAAATGGCTGTGTTACATAGAGCTTAGACTTAATATTATAATAACTGAAGTATATTTCTGTTACGGAGCTAACTGAAATTCTGTTTCTTAGTGGAACAGCTGTTAAATTTGATGATATAGCTGGTCAAGAGTTGGCAAAACAAGCATTGCAAGAAATTGTTATTCTTCCTTCTCTGAGGCCTGAGGTAAGGATTTTATGTTATCATTTTCCTATAGCATCATCCATTACTGAATCCATAGTACAGTAAAGAAGTGTTTGAGCTATACTAGAATGATTAGTTCATATAACAGTAGGTTAGATGTCTTTTAAAGGAAAAAAACATTAGCAGTTGATGTTGACTAGTTACTTATACTGGAAAGGAGAATAAATATAATGGTTCCTAATTCCCAATCCATTTTTAATTAAATTTATAGGAAAAGTAGGTAACAGGAAATAATTTTTATATCAAGGTAAGAGAGATTTAAAGTTAAGAAAGAATCCGCCTGCCAATGCAGGCGACATGGGTTCGAGCCCTGATCTGGGAAGATTCCCACGTGCCGCGGAGCCACTAAGCCTGTGTGCCACAGCTACTGAGCCTGCACTCTAGTGCCCGCGAGCCACAACTAGGGAGCCCGTGTGCCACAACTACTGAAGCCTGCACACCTAGAGCCCATGCTTCGCAACAAGAAAAACTACTGCAATGAGAAGCCTGCACACCACAACAAAGAGCAGCCCCTGCTCACCGAAACTAGAGAAAGCCCACGCGCGGCAATGAAGACCCAATGCAGCCATAAATAAATAAATAATAAATAAATAAATAAATCATTATTTTCAAGATATTAAGTCATCAAAGTAAGTGGAGAGCTGGTGAATGATGGGTAGGGACCTCACCTTTCATCCCTTATTTTTAAACTCACTAAGGAAGTTAGGTAATCTTGCAATCGATAATAAATATTTAATTTTCCACACATAGCATTGTTTTTCTTTTTTCAGTGCTTCATTCTTTTTTATTGGCGTATAATTGCTTTACAATGTTGTGTTAGTTTCTGTTGTACAATGAAGTAAATCAGCCATATGTGTACATATATCCTCTCCCTCTTGGGCCTCCCTCCCATCCCTTCCCATCCCCTCCCATCCCACCCATCTAGGTTGTAACAGAGCACCAAGCTGAGCTCCCTGTGCTATACCGCAGGTTCCCACTAGCTATCTGTTTTACACATGGTAGTGTATTTATGTCAAACCTAATCTCCCAATTAGCATTATTTTGGATTCTCACAATTCACAGATTGCATGTTTGATGCTGTTCTGAAAATATTGCAAAAAATAAATATGAGGATCCAGCCTGGAGTAGTTATTTCTCTTCTCCTAGGACTTTCAAGTCTTAATGGACTCATTTACAAAATCTCGTGAAAATAGATGTTATATGGCACATTGTGATGAATACGCTTTTAAATGAATTTGTTGTGTGGCTCTATTTTTCTAGAGTCTATGTCACTCTCATACTACTTTCATGGTGTTTATAACTTGTGAGTACCAACTATACTGAAACTTACTATTTTTTGAGTCCACTTTCTTTATTTTTCCTTCTTGCTCACTCTAAGAAGCAGTGTGCATGAAATCACTGGTTTAATATACTAATTGAAATTTTCTTAATACACAATAAAATAGAGAATTATTAAAATAGAAGGCATTTGTCCTTTTATGAACCAAATTTATCTCTTGTACAACCTCAGGCCACACTTTGAGGAAACATATTATAGCTTGTATTTGGGCTTACTTTTTGCCTGGAGTTATATAAGAGTAGTAAATGTAGCAGAGTGAGTATTGACAAAAAAATGCTTGTTGAAAGAACTCATATAATTGTAGACCTGTTAAGGATCTTATCAGTCATCTAGTCCATTTGTGGATAAAGAAACTAATCCTGAAATCCAAATTTCTTGCTCAAGATTATAATTAAGTGGTGGTTCTAGGAAATGAAATAAATAAGATTCCTAACATTAGACTGCCGCCTCAAGGCTATAACTGCCAGCTAATTCTTGTTTTTTGTATTTGTTTTTTTACTGTATGTGTAATTTAATAGTAATTTTTTTACATCTTTATTGGAGTATAATTGCTTTACAATGGTATGTTAGTTTCTGCTTTATAACAAAGTGAATCAGTTATGCATATACATATGTTCCCATATCTCTTCCCTCTTGCGTCTCCCTCCCTCCCACCCTCCCTATCCCATCCCTCTAGGTGGTAACAGAGCACCGAACTGATCTCCCTGTGCTATGCGGCTGCTTCCCACTAGCTATCTGTTTTACGTTTGGTAGTGTATATATGTCCATGCCACTCTCTCGCTTTGTCACAGCTTACCCTTCCCCCTCCCCATATCCTCAAGTCCATTCGCTAGTAGGTCTGTGTCTTTATTCCTGTCTTACTCCTAGGTTCTTCATGACATTTTTTTTTCTTAAATTCCATATATATGTGTTAGCATACGGTATCTGTCTTTCTCTTTCTGACTTACTTCGCTCTGTATGACAGACTCTAGGTCCATCCACCTCATTACAAATAGCTCAATTTCGTTTCTTTTTATGGCTGAGTAATATTCCATTGTATATATGTGCCACATTTTTATCCATTCATCTGTCGATGGACACTTAGGTTGTTTCCATCTCTGGGCTAGTGTAAACAGAGCTGCAATGAACATTTTGGTACATGACTCTTTTTGAATTATGGTTTTCTCAGGGTATATGCCCAGCAGTGGGATTGCTGGGTCATATGGTAGTTCTATTTGTAGTTTTTTAAGGAACCTCATACTGTTCTCCATAGTGGCTGTACCAATTCACATTCTCACCAGCAGTGCAAGAGTGTTCCCTTTTCTCCACACCCTCTTCAGCATTTATTGTTTCTAGATATTTTGATGATGGCCATTCTGACTGGTATGAGATGATACCTCATTGTAGTTTTGATTTGCACTTCTCTAATGATTAATGATGTTGAGCATTCTTTCATGTGTTTGTTGGCAATCTGTGTATCTTCTTTGGACAAATGTCTGTTTAGGTCTTCTGCCCATGTTTGGCTTGGGTTGTTTGTTTTCTTGTTATTGATCTGCATGAGCTGCTTGTAAATTTTGGAGATTAATCCTTTGTCAGTTGCTTCATTTGCAAATATTTTCTCCCATTCTGAGAGTTGTCTTTTGGTCTTGTTTATGGTTTCCTTTGCTGTGCAAAAGCTTTGAAGTTTCATTAGGTCCCATTTGTTTATTTTTGTTTTTATTTCCATTTCTCTAGGAGGTGGGTCAAAAAGGATCTTGCTGTGATTTATGTCATAGAGTGTTCTGCCTATGTTTTCCTCTAAGAGTTTGATAGATTCTGGCCTTACATTTAGGTCTTTAATCCATTTTGAGCTTATTTTTGTGTATGGTGTTAGGGAGTGATCTAATCTCATACTTTTACATGTACTGTCCAGTTTCCCCAGCACCACTTATTGAAGAGGCTGTCCTTTCTCCACTGTACATTCCTGCCTCCTTTATCAAAGATAAGGTGACCATATGTGCGTGGCTTTATCTCTGGACTTTCTATCCTGTTCCATTGATCTATCTTTCTGTTTTTTGTTTTTTTTTGCGGTACACGGGCCTCTCACTGTTGTGGCCTCTCCCGTTGCGGGGCACAGGCTCCGGACGCGCAGGCTCAGCGGCCATGGCTCACGGGCCCAGCCGCTCCGCGGCATGCGGGATCCCTCTGGACCAGGGCACGAACCCGTGTTCCCTGCATCGGCAGGCGGACTCTCAACCACTGCGCCACCAAGGAAGCCCTATCTTTCTGTTTTTGTGCCAGTACCATACTGTCTTGATTACTGTAGCTTTGTAGTATAATCTGAAGTCAGGGAGCCTGATTCCTCCAGCTCCAGTTTTTATTCTCAAGATTGCTTTGGCTATTCGGGGTCTTTTGTGTTTCCATACAAATTGTGAAATTTTTTGTTCTAGTTCTCTGAAAAATGCCAATGGTAGTTTGATAGGGATTACATTGAATCTGTAGATTGCCTAGGGTCGTAGAGTCATTTTCACAATGTTGATTCTTCCAATCCAAGAGCATGGTATATCTCTCCATGTATTTGTATCATCTTTAATTTCTTTCATCAGTGTCTTATAATTTTCTGCATACAGGTCTTTTGTCTCCTTAGGTAGGTTTATTCCTAGATATTTTATTCTTTTTGTTGCAGTGGCAAATGGGAGTGTTTTCTTGATTTCACTTTCAGATTTTTCATCATTAGTGTATAGGAATGCCAGAGATTTCTGTGCATTAATTTTGTATCCTGCAACTTTACCAAATTCATTGATTAGCTCTAGTAGTTTTCTGGTAGCATCTTTAGGATTCTGTATGTATAGTATCATGTCATCTGCAAACAGTGACAGCTTTACTTCTTCTTTTCCGATTTGGATTCCTTTTATTTCCTTTTCTTCTCTGATTGCTGTGGCTAAAACTTCCAAAACTATGTTGAATAAGAGAGGTGAAAGTGGGCAACCTTGTCTTGTTCCTGATCTTAGTGGAAATGCTTTCAGTTTTTCACCATTGAGGATGATGTTGGCTGTGGGTTTGTCATATATGGCCTTTATTATGTTGAGGAAAGTTCCCACTATGCCTACTTTCTGCAGGGTTTTTATCATAAATGGGTGTTGAATTTTGTCAAAAGCTTTCTCTGTATCTATTGAGATGATCATATGGTTTTTCTCCTTCAATTTGTTAATATGGTTTATCACATTGATTGGTTTGCATATATTGAACAATCCTTGCATTCCTGGAATAAACCCCACTTGATCATGGTGTATAATACTTTTAATGTGCTGTTGGATTCTGTTTGCTAGTATTTTGTTGAGGATTTTTGCATCTGTGTTCATCAGTGATATTGGCCTGTAGTTTTCTCTCTTTGTGACATCTTTGTCTGCTTTCGGTATCAGGGTGATGGTGGCCTCGTAGAATGAGTTTGGGAGTGTTCCTCCCTCTGCTATATTTTGCAAGAGTTTGAGAAGGATAGGTGTTAGTTCTTCTCTAAGTGTTTGATAGAATTCGCCCGTGAAGCTATCTGGTCCTGGGCTTTTGTTTCTTGGAAGATTTTTAGTCACAGTTTCAATTTCAGTGCTTGTGATTGGTCTGCTCATATTTTCTATTTCTTCCTGATTCAGTCTTGGCAGGTTGTGCATTTCTAAGAATTTGTCCATTTCTTCCAGGTTGTCCATTTTATTGGCATAGAGTTGCTTGTAGTAATCTCTCATGATCTTTTGTATTTCTGCAGTGTCAGTTGTTACTTCTCCTTTTTCATTTCTAATTCTATTGATTTGAGTATTCTCCCTTATTTTCTTGATGAGGCTGGCTAATGGTTTATCAATTTTGTTTATCTTCTCAAAGAACCAGCTTTTAGTTTTATTGATCTTTGCTATCGTTTCCTTCATTTCTTTTTCATTTATTTCTGATCTGATCTTTATGATTTCTTTCCTTCTGCTAACTTTGGGGGTTTTTTGTTCTTCTTTCTCTACTTGCTTTAGGTGCAAGGTTAGGTTGTTTATTGGAGATGTTTCCTGTTTCTTAAGGTAGGATTGTATTCCTATAAACGTCCCTCTTAGAACTGCTTTTGCTGCATCCGATAGGTTTTGGGTCGTCGTGTCTCCATTGTCATTTGTTTCTAGGTACTTTTTTATTTCCTCTTTGATTTCTTCAGTGATCACTTCGTTATTAAGTAGTGTATTGTTTAGCCTCCATGTGTTTGTATTTTTTACAGATATTTTCCTGTAATTGATATCTAGTCTCATAGCGTTATGGTCGGAAAAGATACTTGATACAATTTCAATTTTCTTATATTTACCAAGGCTTGATTTGTGACCCAAGATATGATCTATCCTGGAGAATATTCCATGAGCACTTGAGAAGAATGTGTATTCTGTTGTTTTTGGATCGAATTTCCTATAAATATCAATTAAGTCCATCTTGTTTAATGTATCATTTAAAGCTTGTGTTTCCTTATTTATTTTCATTTTGGATGATCTGTCCATTGGTGAAAGTGGGGTGTTAAAGTCCCCTACTATGAATGTGCTACTGTCGATTTCCCCTTTTATGGCTGTTAGTATTTGCCTTATGTATTGAGGTGCTCCTATGTTGGGTGCATAAGTATTTACAATTGTTATATCTTCTTCTTGGCTCGATCCCTTGATCATTATGTAGTGTCCTTCTTTGTCGCTTCTAATCTTTATTTTAAAGTCTATTTTGTCTGATATGAGAATTGCTACTCCAGCTTTCTTTTGGTTTCCATTTGCATGGAATATCTTTTTCAGTCCCCTCACTTTCAGTCTATATGTGTCTCTAGGTCTGAAGTGGGTCCCTTGTAGACAGCATATATATGGTTCTTGTTTTTGTATCCATTCAGCCAGTCTGTTTCTTTTGGTGGTAGCATTTAATCCATTTACATTTAAGGTAGTTATCGATATGTATGTTCCTATTCCCATTTTCTTAATTGTTTTGGGTTCGTTATTGTAGGTCTTTTCCTTCTCTTGTGTTTCTTGCCTAGAGAAGTTCCTTTAGCATTTGTTGTAAAGCTGGTTTGGTGGTGCTGAACTGTCTCAGCTTTTGCTTGTCTGTAAAGGTTTTAATTTCTCCATCAAATCTGAATGAGATCCTTGCTGGGTAGAGTAATCTTGGTTGTAGGTTTTTCTCCTTCATCACTTTAAATATGTCCTGGTAGTCCCTTCTGGCTTGCAGAGTTTCTGCTGAAAGATCAGCTTTTAACCTTATGGGGATTCCCTTGTGTGTTATTTGTTGTTTTTCCCTTGCTGCTTTTAATATGTTTTCTTTGTATTTAGTTTTTGACAGTTTGATTAATATGTGTCTTGGCGTGTTTCTCCTTGGAATTATCCTGTATAGGACTCTCTGTGCTTCCTGGACTTGATTAACTGTTTCCTTTCCCATATTAGGGAAGTTTTCAATTATAATCTCTTCAAATATTTTCTCCGTCCCTTTCTTTTTTCTTCTTCTTCTGGTACCCCTGTAATTCGAATGTTGGTGCGTTTAATGTTGTCCCAGAGGTCTCTGAGACTGTCCTCAGTTCTTTTCATTCTTTTTCTTTATTCTGCTCTGCAGTAGTTATTTCCACTATTTTATCTTCCAGGTCACTTATCCGTTCTTCTGCCTCAGTTATTCTGCTATTGATCCCATCTAGAGTATTTTTAATTTCATTTATTGTGTTGTTCATCGTTGTTTGTTTCATCTTTAGTTCTTCTAGGTCCTTGTTAAATGTTTCTTGCATTTTGTCTATTCTACTTCCAAGATTTTGGATCATCTTTACTATCATTATTCTCAATTCTTTTTCAGGTAGACTGCCTATTTCCTCTTCATTTTTTAGGTCTGGTGGGTTTTTATCTTGCTCCTTCATCTGCTGTGTATTTTTCTGTCTTCTCATTTTGCTTATCTTACTGTGTTTAGGGTCTCCTTTTCGCAGGCTGCAGGTTTGTAGTTCCCGTTGTTTTTGGTGTCTGTTCCCAGAGGCTAAGGTTGGTTCAGTGGGTTGTGTAGGCTTCCTGGTGGAGGGGACTAGTGCCTGTGTTCCTGTGGATGAGGCTGGATCTTGTCTTTCTGGTGGGCAGGTCCACGTCTGGTGGTATGTTTTGGGGTGTCTGTGGACTTATTATGATTTTAGGCAGCCTCTCTGTTAATGGGTGGGGTTGTGTTCCTGTCTTGCTAGTTGTTTGGCATAGAGTGTCCAGCACTGTAGCTTGCTGGTCGTTGAGTGAAGCTGGGTGCTGGTGTTGAGATGGAGATCTCTGGGAGATTTTTGCCGTTAGATATTATGTGGAGGTGGGAGGTCTCTTGTGGACCAGTGTCCTGAAGTTGGCTCTCCCACCTCAGAGGCACAGCACTGACTCCTGGCTGCAGCACCAAGATCCTTTCAGCCACACGGCTCAGAATAAAAGGAGAAGAAAAGAAAGAAAGAAACAAAGAAAGGAGGAAAGAAAGGAAGAAAGAAAGAAGAAGGAAGGAAGGAAGGGAAAGAAAGAAAAAGGAAGGAAGGAAGGGGATAAAATAAAATAAAGTAAGATAAAATAAAATATAGTTATTAAAATAAAAAATAATTATTTAGCAAAAAAAAATTTTTTAAAGAAAAAAAAAACGAACAAAAAAAACCAGACGGATAGAACCCTAGGACCAATGGTGAAAGCAAAGCTATACAGACAGAATCTCACACAGAAGCATACACATACACACTCACAAAAAGAGGAAAAGGGGAAAAAATGATGTTGCTCTCAAAGTACACCTCCTCAATTTGGGATGATTCCTTGTCTACTCATGTATTCCACAGATGCAGGGTATATCGAGTTGATTGTGGAGCTTCTATCGGCTGCTTCTGAGGCTGGTGGGAGAGATTTCCCTTCCTCTTCTTTGTTCTCACTGCTCCTGGGGCTCAGCTTTGGATTTGGCCCTCCCTCTGTGTGTAGGTCACCAGAGGGTGTCTGTTCTTCGCTCAGACAGGATGGGGTTAAAGGAGCAGCTGCTTCAGGGACTCTGGCTCCCTCAGGCCAGAGGGAGGGAGGGAGGAGTGCGGATGCGGGGCGAGCCTGCGGCGGCAGAGGCCGGTGGGACGTTGCAACAGCTTGAGGCGCCCTGTGCGTTCTCCCGGGGAAGTTGTCTCTGGATCACGGGACCCTGGCAGTGGCGGGATGCACAGGCTCTCCGGAAGAGGGGTGTGGGTAGTGACCTGTGCTCGCACAATGGCTTCTTGGTGGTGGCAGCAGCAGCCTTAGCGTCTCATGCCCGTCTCTGGGGTTCGCGCTGTTAGCCGCGGCTTGCGCCCGTCTCTGGGGCTCCTTTAAGCAGCGCTCTTAATCCCCTCTCCTCACGCACCAGGAAACAAAGAGGGGAGCAAAAGTGTCTTGCCTCTTTGGCAGGTCATGACTTTTCCCTGGACTCCCTCCCGGTTAGCCGTGGTGCACTAACCCAGTCAGGCTGTGTTCACGCCGCCAACCCCAGTCCTCTCCCTGCGCTCCGGCCGAAGCCCAAGCCTCAGCTCCCAGCCCCCCCCCCCCGCCCCGGCGGGTGAGCAGACAAGCCTCTCAGGCTGGTGAGTGCTGGTCGGCACCGATCCTCTGTGCGGGAATCTCTCCGCTTTGCCCTCCGCACCCCTGTTGCTGCGCTCCCCACCACGGCTCCGAAGCTTTCCCCCTCCGCCACCCGCAGTCTCTGCCCGCGAAGAGGCTTCCTAGTGTGTGGAAAGTTTTCCTCCTTCACGGCTCCCTCCCACTGGTGCAGGTCCCGTCCCTATTTTTTTGTCTCTGTTTATTCTTTTTTCTTTTGCCCTACCCAGGTACGTGGGGAGTTTCTTACCTTTTGGGATGTCTGAGGTCTTCTGCCAGCGTTCTCTTGGTGTTCTGTAGGAGTTGCTCCACGTGTAGATGTATTTCTGGTGTATCTGCTAGTGTTGGAGGGTATCCTGCAGTGGCGGGGGGGGGTGGCTGTGGCTCACCGTGGAGACAAGGACACTGGCAGCAGAAGTTCTGGGAAGTACTCCTTGGCATGAGCCCTCCAGGAGTCCGCCATTAGTCCCAGCAAAGAGCCTCCAGCTAATTCTTAAGTATGGAGTTTAGTATTTATTCAGTGGTATGCTTCTTAGGGTACAAAAATATATCTAAAATTAGAGAGGTAGTAAGTAAATATTTGGACTGTGCTAGAAGGCATTCAGCTTCTACTCTACCCATAACTTTAGGGAACATATCTAAAGTGGAAAGTGAGATCAAACAGCATATGACTTTACATTTTGGCATATTTCCATGGTAGCGCCATATGTTAGAAAAAACTGGAATTTCAAAATTGAATAACCTAACCTTGGGAGGGGCAGAAACCTTAGTAAATGTACTAAATTGGGGCTTGAGGAAGGACAGCATTTGAGGTAGAGCCAGACCTCAGGGTTTGGACCATTTGTGTGTCTCCACACCTGCCAATTGGACCATTTTTATAATTCTAGTTCAGATTCTAATGCAGAAAGGGAATATGATTGTTCTAGCTCAGCTTTTCACAGTAGACCCATAAAATGGATCGTGGTAAGCCGTGAATGGGTCAGACTTATTTCATAAAGCATCTCCATTGTGCAACAAATCAGCTTTATTCATAATTCTCCACAGTGGGGCGCTTGCATGGACCACGGTGGGGACATTGTTAGGCTAGATTGGAAAGTTGGGTATGACAGGCATCATGACGAACTTATTCATTGTTTAGTGTGCTAGAATTTTTATTTCATCATAGAAACACGGAATCATAATTAAGTCACCGAACACTAAAAATGGCTTTAAGGAGATAAAAAATGTTTTAAATATATGCTTGAGTTAATTTCTTCTCAGAATTACCTAAAGCAAGTACTTTAACCCTTGTTCATTCATGAAGTCATGGACTTGGAAAGGACATTGAAAAAACTCTTGTCCATCTCCCTGCCATCAAATAGGACTATGTTTTAAATACTTCAAAAGTAATTTTTTTTTTTTCAAAAGTAATTTTTTAAAATCACAAATATTAATCTTTGAAACAAGTTGAAACTGTAAGAAGAATATAAAATAAAATGTACCTTCCGACCCCAAAGCAGTACATTTCAAAGTATATCACAGTGATCTGTCTACATACTTTTCTCAAAAATTTTACAACGAATGTATATATTCTTCTGTCCTATTTCATAGACCTCTTTCATATCCTGTCCAGCTTATTTGTCAGCATTTTTCTGAGCTCTTGTGTTTTTTTCTTAATTTTTGAATTTAATTTTATTTATTTTTTTATACAGCAGGTTCTTATTAGTCATCCATTTTATACACATCAGCGGGTAGATGTCAATCCCAATTGCCCAATTCATCCCACCCCCACCCCCACCCCCCGCCGCTTTCCCCCCTTGGTGTCCATACATTTGTTCTCTACATCTGTGTCTCAATTTCTGCCCTGCAAACCGGTTCATCTGTAGAGCTCTTATGTTTATTTTGTTATCTTGCTGCTTAATAATAGCATTTTCTTTCAGTTTTATAGAAGAATGTGACTGTTCTCTAATTTTAAAAGGTTCTACCTACTAGTAAAATTTCCATGAATTTCTAAATATGTTAGCTTGAACATTTGCTTTTTTAAAAGTTTTTGAACTTACCTCTTTAAGTAATAATCTTATAAAGCCAATTCTTTTTTTTTTCATGTAGAATCTTTAATTTGATGAACCCTTAGCTCCATTATATCACACATTCCCTACCCCATCCTCCCAGTGTAGTATATCATTGCTGAGGTTAAATCAATATTCATTTCTTGTTAAGTACCACGCTGAGTAGGATAGTGTGGTTTTTTTTCCCTTGTATAGGTTTTTTTTTCCCCCTAAATAATTGTGTTACTTTTTTGCTTAGTTTTCATCTTACCAATTGTCAAACCAATTTGAAAATTCATTAGCTCAGTTGTTTTTTTTCTTGGAACCCCTTTGTCTGGAACCACCTTTTTCTGTTCCATTCGACCAGTTGTTCTTATTTCATAGCTGTTCTATAATCTTGCTTCACCATCATCATGGAACTTTTCTTTGTCTTTCAATTTTAATGGATATCTGGGTTTTTTGGATTCCTTATTTTCTCTTTCATGGTTTATTTTCTCATTTTGATGGCATACATCCTCCTGTAAGTTCCTGAGAAAGGGTCATGTGAGACAATATTTTGAGATTTCACATATCTGAAAATATATTTAATCTGCTGTCTTCCCTTGTTGATAATTTGATTAGATGTCAAGATTTAGGTTGAAACTGTAATGGTGGATATGTGACACAAATAGTGAACCCTAATGTAAAATATGGACTTAGGTTAATAGTATTATATCACTGTTCATCAGCTGTATTAACATATCACTATTCATCAGCTGTATTAAATGTACGATACTAATGCAAGATGTTAATAATAGGGGAAATGGGGGAAGTGAGGAGTTATGTGGAAACTCTCTATACTTTCCATTAAATTTTCTGTAAACCTAAAACCACTCAAAAAAATATTCCGTCTTTAAGTTGAATATCAGCCGCTTCATATGGTTCAACTTAAAAGTACATACACTTTCACTATTAAGTAAAGTGTTATCAGTCGGGTGCTTCACCCTTCATTCCTGCCATGCCTGGTGTCCCAGAGTTTGGAGACTCTGGTTAAATTTCTCTCCTTTGGTTGTGGAAGAGAAGTACTTGCCGGCGTGCTCTTGGTGGGGGCAAGAGCATGGGTTCCATTGTTCTTCATACAGATTTTCAATCAGTTCCCCTGTTTTTGGCCAGCTACCTTACTGCTGCTTTCTCTGGTACCTGGTGCCTCCAGTTCCTGAGATGTTCCAGGGTTTTTTGTTCACATCAGCTTGCTCCTTGTATCTAGGTATCCCTTCACAAGCTGGCACTTAGGTTTTAGCTCCTTCAACTCCGTTAAATAATTTACCACACTTTATCAGCTCTCCATGTACAAAAATTTGTGTCCTCTCTTGTCTCCTTTTGTATTTTTTGTTTTGTTTTGAAGATTTGTATCTTTTTTATTCATTTACTATTATTTGGTGAGATTTCTAAAGGAAGTAGAGAGGCATACTATGTTCAATATGTCTTGTTTAACCAATCTGCTTTCATTTTGATCAATAAGGGTTTGGTTTTAATTCATTTTGTTTTCTTCTGTTTTTAATAATTATTCTAATTTATTGGTTATGTGTTCTCTTTAGAGCTCTGGGCAGCTCTCTTTGGGAAGATGCTATTGAAAGATGGTGCTTTTTAGATAACAAATAATACTTAAAATGTCTGGAAAAATTGTCTCCAGAATCATGGTTGTGAACTAAAGTGTGTATTTTTAAGTTGTTCACAGGGCTTAGAGCTCCTGCCAGAGGACTGTTACTCTTTGGTCCACCTGGAAATGGGAAAACAATGCTGGTAAGAATTCTTTTTATTTTTATTTTTTAAACTTAAAAAAATATATATTTATTTATTTGGTTGTGCTGGGTCTTAGTTGCAGCATGTGTGCTCCTTAGTTGTGGCATGCGAACTCTTAGTTGGGGCATGCATGTGGGATCTAGTTCCCTGACCAGGGATTGAATCCGGGCCCCTTGCATTGGGATTGCAGAGTCTTAACCACTGGACCAGCAGGGAAGTCCCAAGAATTTTTTTTTTTTTTTTTTTTTTTGCGGTACGCTGGCCTCGCACTGTTGTGGCCTCTCCTGTTGCGGAGCACAGGCTTTGGACGCGCAGGCTCAGCGGCCATGGCTCACGGGCCTAGCCGCTCCGCGGCGTGTGGGATCTTCCCGGACCGGGGCACGAACCCATGTCCCCTGCATCGGCAGGTGGAATCTCAACCACTGTGCCACCAGGGAAGCCCCCCAAGAATTCTTTTTAAATGTGCATGTTCTGTTGAGATATTTGGGAGATAATATGAAAAAAGAAACTTTTCATTGTCCCTGAGTCTATTATTTATGACTTGCCTTTGCTATAATATACTTTTTTTTATGGCCACACTACGTGGCTTGCAGGATCTTAGTTCCCTGACCAGGGATTGAACCCAGGGCCACAGCAGTGAAAACGCCAAGTCCTAACCTCTGAACCACCAGGGAACTCCCAATTTTTAAACTAGTTTTTAATGACGAAGTAGGTGGAAACCCACATACGTTATCTTCCATAGTAGTTTGGGGCTGGCTAAATTTAATAGTGTAATTTTCATTATTTTCCCAAGTTAAATAATAAAATTTTACTGTAGAAGAGCTTACCTTACTATATTGAGTATCTTCCTAATCTTTGATTTTTTTTTTTACTATTGTAACAGGTTTATTTAAATAAAATAATCAGCATGATACAGATTTCTTTCTTTTTTTTTAAATTGAGGCATAATTGACATACAACAGATTTTTTTTTTCTGTGTCCTTTTGCCAAAAGTTTTTGGTAGGATTTGGATATCTTTCTCCTGCATAGCTCTCCTAGAGGGAAAACATAAATAGGGAAAGAGTAACTTTTTCCGTTAGCTGTTTGTATTTCTCCAAGCAGTTATCTTCTATAACTAGGAAGAGAATAATACCCTCTTTTTTTTTTTTCTTTAACCTCTCCCTGTCACTTCTCTCTTAGAGAAAAAGAGAGTGGAAAGAAGCATAGCTCTTCCTAGAGCTTTTCCTCATTGCTGAGAAGAAAACACATTGATTGCCATATGTTGAGAATTGTGTCATGGCTTATATTTTTAGGAAATCTTTTCTAGAACTTAAATTGATCAGATGTGGTTATCTTTTTAAAGCAGTTGAACTAATATTTACCCTTGTGATTTTTAAAGGCTAAAGCAGTAGCTGCAGAATCTAGTGCAACCTTCTTTAATATAAGTGCTGCAAGTTTAACTTCAAAATACGTGAGTATTCTTTTTTCCAGTATTGTCACGTTCTAAGTTACTGTCTAAACATTACTGTGTTAAGTATAAATGGTAAGAACATTACACCAAAATGTTTTTATTTGAGTTTTATATCTATTATTTAGATATGCTGAATATCACTCTTCAAAGTAGAAAGTTATGTGCATTTGCTAGGTTCTTTTAAAATTGAAATTATTCTATTAAATACTGTATTTGTTTGCTAGGGCTGTGTATTAAAGTACCACAAACTGGCTGGCTTGAACAATAGAAATTTATTGTATTGTATTTTGGAGGCTAGAAGTCCAAATCAGGTATTGGCAGGGGTCTTAATTTTGTAAAGTAATTAAAAATAACTATAAAATGATACTTTTCCTGGTTAAATTTTACTTCCTGTGTGAAATTTTATACGTAAAATTGTTATTAAAGTAGGTTTACCCATATTATGCACATACTATAACAGAAAGCATTGTCTTGGAAGCTAGGAGGTAGGGATTCCAGCCTAACTTTTACATGCCAAGCTGGCCTTAAGAAAGTATCACTTTAGGCTTTACTTCATTTATTTTTTAAAAATATAAACCAGGTTCTATTTATTAAATACATAGATCTTCTTTCAAATTCATGTACAAGATTTGTTAGCAGTTATGAATAAGTCTTACTATATTTACTTCACTTATAAAGTGTTGATGTCATAAGAGGTGATCTCTTGCAGTTCCTTCCGGCTCTGAGAATATTTGTTTTGAAGATTCTAATTCTGGGGCCTTTCCTTTTTTCTTTTATTTAATTTTCAATAAAAAGAACAGATGCCACCTAGAGAACAAAATAGTTTTTGCAGTAGATTACCACAAACCTCATGACTCTTTCGTTAGATGCTTTGGTGCATAGAATGGCTTTAGTATAGTATTTCAGCCCCTGGGAATGTCTTAAGGAGTGTTCATAGACCTCCTAGAAATACTTTGATATTTATTGACAGTGATATTGTGAGAATGGGTTTTCACGGTGTTCTCAATAGAGCAAGTTTTATTGAGAGCATTTTCCAACTTACCTGCTTCTATAAATATACCCTGCAACCTAGGGCTTAAGAATACGTGCCGCATCTCTCTCTTCTCTAGTATTCCCTCTTTCTCAGTAGTTATATCCCAATAGCTATTCCATTCTCAAGTCTTAGGAATGCAGAGTGAAACAAGACAGAGATATTTGTCATTTTTTAAAGTACTCACCAGACCGTCTTAAATAATAAATAAGTAGTCTATTTTCTAAAATTATAAGGGACAATTCAGGAGCACTCCCATACCCCCATTCCTTAAACCAAATCTTTGGTTGTTGCAAAGAAAGGAAATTAAATTCCTAGGTTCTAGACTTTTAATAGTGAAATTTAAAAAGCTGGAATAATCTTGCATTTTATGGGTATAACAGTGTATATAATGCCTTGTTTTAGGTGGGAGAAGGAGAGAAATTGGTGAGAGCTCTTTTTGCTGTGGCTCGAGAACTTCAACCTTCTATAATTTTTATAGGTAAGAACATGTTTTCCAACAACTTAGTTGAGCATTTGTAAAATTCCCTTTTCCAAATGTGAGGGATATGATGGGAAAGATTATTCAGAAGTAAAAAGTTTTTTTTAATTTATTTTTTATTGAAGTATAGTTGCAGAAGTAAAAAGTTTTAAAGAAGCACAAAGTTAAAAACTGTCTAATAAATTGAGTAGGACCCATTATATTAATAACCTAAGTGGTAAACTAGAGATCGTTTTATTTCCTCTAGATGAAGTTGATAGCCTTTTGTGTGAAAGAAGAGAAGGAGAACACGATGCTAGTAGACGTCTAAAAACTGAATTTCTAATAGAATTTGATGGTGTAAGTATTGATTATGATATTTTTAATGTGGTAGCATTTTAGGGTATTTTCCTATTGAATGGCCCAAATTAGAAATAAATATCTTTATTATGTTTTTCTTTGTTATTTATCTAAAAGCATTGAAAAAAAAAATTTGGCTTATAGGTACAATCTGCTGGAGATGACAGAGTGCTTGTAATGGGTGCAACTAACAGGCCACAAGAGCTTGATGAGGCTGTTCTCAGGTAGGGAGATTTATGTAGAAACGCACACATTTATTACAGATGTATTTACTCACGTGTTCATCTGACGTATTTCTTGTTTCCTTCTCTCTCAATTTTAAGACTAAATTCATTATTTTCCTCTCTATATCCATCTTCTGGTCTCTTGTTACCAACTGAAGATTTTGAGGACAGGACCAGCATGATATCAGGAAAACTATTTTTAACTTTATGGTTTTAGGGAAATTACTTATTTCTTCTGGGTTGGATTAAAGTATCAAAACACTAAAACTGATTTTTACCCTCTTTTACTGGGCTTCATGAGAAGCTGATAAAGCACAGCTCATGGGAGCCATATGCTCTCTTCTCCTGTGTTTGATCAAATGTATTCCCTTTCTACTGGGAGGATAGTTTGGCTCAGCATAAAATTCTTGGATCTCCCGTTCTTTTCCTGAGGAATTTATAACATTGCCCCATTGTTTCTAGGATTGGATGTTGCAGTGTGAAAGTCTGAAGCCAGCCTGCTTTTATTCACATTTATGGGTTAATCCAGTAGGGTTAGTGTCTAATCTCCTTTCTAATACTACTACTACTACTTTTGTAGCCTTTGTTTCTGTGGTGGTTTTTGTTTTCTTTTTTATTGGTTTCCTGATCTCTGCAAACCCATTTTTCATCTTCTGTTGTCTACTTCTTTGAGCCTTTGTATGTCATTTCCTTGAGCCTTTATATTTCACTGAGCTCTTATTTCATAGGAGCCTTTTTCTTTTCATCAAATTATTTTATTTCTTGGAAAGATATTTGGTCACAATTTTAATTTGCTTTAAGGCAAAATCCTCTTGTGCATGTTCTTCATTTTATCTGTTTTATGTTTAATGTATTCTTTCCCCTCTTTTTTTTGGCACTGTTTTTTAAAATCAGTCCTATGCTTTTGTCTCTTTTGCTTATTAATTTTATTTGAATAAGGGGAGTTTTCTTGGAAAACCTAATTTGGAAGGATATCGTAGAAGAGGTAGAAAAGTAAGATAGCAACCATGTATCTTGACTTGTCCTATGAATACCCTGGACTGGTGGGCAGTCTCCCTGACTCACAACAAAGCCGTACCTGATAAAGAAGTATACGTGTATATAAATAAGCGATTGGGTTGATTTAGTCTTCTTCAACTGAAAAAGATTGGTCATTGCAAAACAGCTTGTCATCTTGCCAGACTGATTGATGTCGTCTTACAAAGATGATGTATCTTTGAGTTTCTTTGTTCAGACTCATCTTCCTTGCCATTCCCTTGCTACTGACTAGGGTCACATGATCTGCAGAGCCAGTCCTCACATGTTTGTTTAAATATGGGGAGGTAGTTTTATTATCCCTCAGAGTGTGCTCTCTGTTTCCTCTGGAAAATTCTGCTCTGACAGCCATGTCTAAAATTTGCAGTGGCAGGTGCTGTCTGTATTCACCTTTGTCAGTGTAATTTTCACTGCCCTAGGCAGCCCTTCTTCATACATTTTAGTTCTGTAAATGTTACGTAGTTTGTTGATGATGGAGTTTACATTTCTGTTTCTGTTGTCCTTGTTGGTTTTAATTGTTTTGTTTCAAGAAGACAGCAGAGATCTGTTTCTTCAACTTCTTATATCAGATATTTTGTTTTAAAGTGTTACTGCTGTTAAAAAAATACAAATATATAAATGGTTAATTTAATTCTGACAATATTGAATTAAGGATTTTTAAACATTAACTAGAATTTTTTTAACTCTTTATTGGAGTATATTTGATTTACAATTTTGTGTTAGTTTCAAGTGTATAGCAAAGTGAATCAGTTATACATATATCCACTCTTTTTTAGATTATTTTCCCATATAGATCATGACAGAGTATTGGGTAGTGTTACCTGTGCTATGCAGTAGGTCCTTATTAGTTATCTATTTTATATATTTAACTAGAATATTTTAAAAGAGTAACTTTTATACTGATAACTACTAAAATGTATTCAAATGCCTTCAGCATTATATTTAAAGCTTTGTTCTTGTTATGTGCTACTTGAACTGAATTATCTGTAAATTCAAAACTGTATTTCTGAGATGGCTTGAATCCTTTTTTTAGGCGTTTCACCAAACGGGTATATGTGTCTTTGCCAAATGAGGAGGTATGTATCTGTGTTTGAATTTTTTTTAAGGCAGAAACAAGAACTACCATCTTGACAGTATTAAGTCTTCCAGTGCATGGTACCGCTGCATTGGAAAAGTTTGGTGGTTTCTTAAAAAGATAAACAGAAAACTTACTGTAAGACCCCAAAACTTCATTCCTAAGAATCTACCCAAGAGAAATGAAAACATATGTCTACACAGACATGTACAAGAATTTTTATAACAGCATTATAAATAATAGCCAAGAACTACAGAGAATCTAAAATAGTCTTCAGGCTTCCCTGGTGGCCTGAATCCACCTGCCAGTGAAGGGGACACAGGTTCGAGCCCTGGTCTGGGAAGATCCCACATGCTGCAGAGCAACTAGTAGACCCTGTGCTCCGCAACAAGAGAAGCCACCGCAATGGGAAGCCCACACACCACAACGAAGAATAGCCCCTGCTCGCCGCAACTAGAGAAGGCCCACACGCAGCAACGAAGACCCAACACAGCCAAAAATAAATAAATAAATAAATTTTTAAAAATCCTTAAAAAAAAGTCATCAGTTGGTGAAAGGATATACAAATGTGGTATATCCATTTAATGGAATACTGTTTAGCAATAAAAGGAATGAGCTACTTACACATACCATAATATGGATGAACCTCAAAAACATACTAAATAAAGATGCCAGATGCAAAAGATTTCCTATCATATGATTCCATTTTTATGAAATGTCTAGAAAAGGCTCACTTCTGGAAACAAAGTAGATAGTGATTAGGTAAGGCTGTGGGTGGAAGTCGGGATTAACTGCAAACAGGCACAAGTGAACTTTTTGGGGTGATAGAAATGTTCTAAAACTGGATTATGGTGATGGTTGCACAATTCTAAACTTACTAAAAGTCATTGAATTATACACTTCAAAAGGGTGAGATTCCATGTTACATGAATTCATATCTCTATAAAACTTTTTTTTTTAAATTGTGGTGTCTAGCTCAGACCCTTAGCATCCTTGGTAGTAACAGCAGCTACTTTCTTAGTGTTTTATTTAGATTGTTTTTAACTCTTTCAGGAACTCTCAAAAAATTGTTATTTTAACAGATATATGTGTGAGGCTCTAAGAGGTAGAGTGGTTTGTATAAGATCATTCAGTTCCTAAATCCTGGATATTTTATTAAGCCAATTCTTAGGACTGATAATTCTTTAAAATTTCTTTTCAGACACGACTACTTTTATTAAAAAATCTATTATGTAAACAAGGAAGCCCATTGACCCAAAAAGAACTAGCACAACTTGCTAGGTGAGTAATTTGATTTAGTCTATCTTGCAGTTGTTTTTTTTTAAGACTTCTTTTTGTTTTCTTTAAAGTAAGCTCATGTATGAAATGAGTAATTTATCTATCAGAAAACTTCTTATTGTTTCATTCTCTACTTCCTTTACCTTCTCTCATCTCATTTTCTTATATATATGGTGTCTAAATTTTAGTTTCTAGATCCTCTAGAAGACATGACCTAAACAGCTAATGATGGTAGTATATATTCTTTTTATAAATTTATTAAAACTTATAAGTGGTATTAAAGTAATTTTTAATAAATTTATTTTATTTATTTTTGGCTGTGTTGGGTCTTCGTTGCTGCATGTGGGCTTTCTCTAGTTTTGGTGAGCGGGGGCTACTCTTCGTTGTGGTGTGTGGGCTTCTCATTGCGGTGGCTTCTCTTGTTGCAGAGCACGGGCTCTAGGCACGCGGGCTTCAGTAGTTGTGGTACACGGGCTCAGTAGTTGTGGCTCATGGGCTCTAGAGCGCAGGCTCAGTAGTTGAGGCTCACAGGCTTAGTTGCCCCGTGGCATGTGGGATCTTCCTGGACCAGCCCTCGAACCTGTGTTCCCTGCATTGGCAGGCAGGTTCTTAACCACTGCGCCACCAGGGAAGCCCTGAAGTAATTTTTAAAATGTAAAACATCTCATATCTGCCTACACCAACACATATTTTCACTTAAACTTATTTTGCTTACACATAATTTTTTTTTCTTTTTTTTTTTGGTACGCGGGCCTCTCACTGCTGTGGCCTCTCCCGTTGCGGAGCGCAGGCTCAGCGGCCATGGCTCACGGGCCCAGCCGCTCCGGCATGTGGGATCTTCCTGGACCGGGGCACGAACTCGTGTCCCCTGCATTGGCAGGCAGACTCTCAACCACTGCGCCACTAGGGAAGCCCCACATAATTTTTTTAAACTTCGACTTCTTCAGCTTTTTTTTATGAGTGGTGTATTAAGTAGAAACTGAATATAGGAGATACACTCATGAATTTTAGTCATTGAAAAAAATCTCATAATTTAAAATGTTCAACAAGCATGTGAATAGCTAGTTATGTTGGTAAAAACTCTGAGTTCCCAGATACCTATGAAAAAATAAATTCAGTACTTGGAAATACTGAGATCCTTCTTTGAATTCCAATAAAATATTTTGCTAATAATGTTTGTGCAGTTATTTAACATAGTACATGATAAGTAAATGCTTTTTTTCCCTGTTTTATTTCCCTCTTCCTCTTTGCCTCCCTAGTTCTTAGTTCCCTTTGATAGTGTCTTGGCTGCCCAGGATCTCCACTGTGGCATCCCATTCAGGTGTGCCTCCTTTTGCCAATGTCTTCTATCCCAGACCCTTCCTTCACCCTGTCTGTCCTACATTTAAAGAAATCTTCCTTGATTGGCCCTCATTTCATCAAGGCAGTTCTCTTTGTGAAGATAAAGACTCATTAACTTATAGAGAAGTAATTGTGGTTATGTGTCAGTTGGCCAGCAATGGCTTATAGATGTTACCTTTCCAGGGCACAAATTTACAATTTAATGGAGCCTCCTGGAGATATAGTATACTTTAATCAAAGGAATGGTTCTAATAATGAAAATTCGAGGCATTATAAGGAACCAGTCGGCTGTTTGTTTTTAGCAAGTAGGCCTTCCTCTGCCCTTCAAATCAAATCACATAGCTGTCTGCTTGATAACAAAGGCAAGCTAGGTTTTACTCTCTTATTCCGTGGAGATTTAAATCTGCAAAGGTGAAAATAAGTTGCTCTTTCTTCTTTCCCATTCTCAGAATGACCGATGGATACTCAGGAAGTGATCTAACAGCTTTGGCAAAAGATGCAGCACTGGGTCCTATCCGAGGTAGGAATACAAAAGCTTGAAACATTTACAACTGTTTATCAGACCACTTCAGAAGTTTAAGAAGTCCCTATTGAGAGGTATTTTTTATTAGTAAGAAAGCAGTAAAACTATATCAGTGGAAAACTTGATACAAAGTTTCTAGACTTAGGGTCAACAAACCTTTCTGAAAATAGTTTTAGACTCATGGGCCACATATGCTCTGTTGCATCTTCTTCTTCTCACTCTTCTTCTGACTCCTCCTCCTCCTCCTGCTCATCCTCCTCTTTTTTTTTTCCAACAACAACAAAAAGCTGTGAAACCATTCTTAGCTCACAGACAATACAAAGACAGTCCGTGGATGAGTGGACCATGAGCCCTGTTCTGGACAGCAGGTTTCGCTTCTTGATAGTAGGTTAGCAGCAGAAAACTCAAGAAAATGAGAACTTTTTAAAGCAAGTGGAAAAGAATAATAAAGGGAAGATTTTCTTATCTATTTTTTGGTTCTTTTCATTTCAGTATTCTAGTATGACTTGAAATTAATGTGTGTAAGGAAACATATAAATAGAAGTTTTAACTTTTATCATTATATGTTATCTTTGAAAAATTGCAGCAAAGTATATCATTCATTGCTCTGTTTTGATTCAAGGTAATTTGTTGACTCTGAAATACCACATCTATCACTTTTAGGTTATGTTAGATTAAACTCACTGTGATAATCACTTTAGACTAGATGTTCTCAGCTACTCTTCCACAGGCAGCATGGGCAGTGGATGGGTGATGCTCTCAGGTATGCACTCAGATTACTGGCTATGGTGGTAAAATTGAACATGGAACATTCAGCTTCTAGAACATATCTCTAACAGTGAAACAGGGTACTGATTAAGAACTGCTGCTTTAGAGAATAATAAATGTAATCTTGAGAATATAGTTTGAAACTCTGGGTAAAGCATTTTAGTCAAGCTCTCTTTCTGCAGGAGGCATGAAATCTTGTTCAGATACTGGACTCAGAATCAGTAGCTAATGTATAAATCGTGTATTTTTTAGAATATTTTAGCTGTTATTCTGAAACAAAGTTGTTGGCTTAAAACAACGAATGCCTTTTATAAAGAACAAGTTGTATTATTTTAAGTTTACTATGAAATTTGTAGAATCTGTTGTTCTTGAGCAATATATAAAGAAATTGAATGCCTTCCTAAGAAGGAATATTATTCTAAGCATTTATAAATTGTATGTGCTCTTAATATTAATGTATGTCTCTTTTAATATAATGATTTATATTGAACATATACTTTTAGATTATTGTACTTCGTTAGTTTAAACTTGGAAGTCTTTTTTTTGTAAGTGACTTTTATATTTTACAGAACTGAAACCAGAACAAGTGAAGAATATGTCTGCCAGTGAGGTATACTATTTTACAATTATCTTTTTTTCGTTCTGGTCCTCTAGATTGTAAAACATATCTTTTGTCTGGATTTTTCTAGTTTATCTGATTAGAAACTAGAAAAAGTTAATTTTGCTTCATTTCAAAATATGGAGGACTGTCCAACTAGTCTCTTATGGTGTCCTTTGGTAATACACAATAAATATACATAATCATTAAGTCATTTTCTGTCAAATCATATTACATAAATACTAAACAGAACAAAATTACAGGCAACTTGAGGATTTTATACATTATGAATATAGCTTGTAACAGGTTAATCCCTTGATGTTCTATTTTGTTAGTTTTTCAGTAATGTTTATGTCTTCCTTATAAAAGCAATACAGTTTCCATTGTAATGTAATTCATTACATTTAAAAAATATGGGAGGTCCCCTTATGAGATGCTGAAGCATTTCTTCTGAAAAAAATTGCCAGCAAAATATAGAATTGGATATGTAGAATGATCATAACTATGTAACCAGCCAGTTTAAATCAGATTTGAATTATGTAACTTATCTCTCAGAGCTCAGATAGCACCGAAACATTACTAACCAAAGAGACTTCATTCTTGGAACAGAAGAGAGAATAGAACTCCAGTGGAGTCCAAATGTGAACTGAAAACAAAACAAACAAAAAAAAACAATAAAAAACCCCAGAGGCATGGGCTAGAGGCTGGTGGCTGGCTAGGGGATCTGCACATTACATTGCAGAGAGTCCTGTCCAAGTGAACTCTTAACATAGAGAATAAATGTACTTGAGTATGAGTACATTTTGGCAGTCTTTTTTCTTCAGGCTTCCAGGTAAATTTGAGGTTGTCTTCAGGCATCTTGTGCATGGTGCTTAACCAACTACATTACTAAGAAAGCCTTCAGACTTCTTGCAACCACCTTTTTCCATTTCAGCAGTCTAGTTTACCTGGAGTGTGTTTGACATGAATGAAGCTTAGGAACAGAGAATTCCACATGTCATATACTTTGGTGTTTAGCTACTATTACCTTAAAAATTCATGTTTAAAGTATAAGTTTCAGGTCCCTTTTATCTGATTCATAATTTTGATTCCACATTTTTCTAATTTTTAAAAATGTATTAGTACTGTCTTAAGGTTATAATTTATTTACAGTATCCCATCAATATATGATTTTTTAAAATGTTCTTATACTTATAGCATAACCTAATAGTACTTTTCTACCCAGAAAGTAAGCATTGTGCATGAATTATTTCTTTTCCACACACCACTCTCCCTACCTTGGACTCAGGACAGGTAAACTTGATATTTCATATATGTACTCTGGCCCCCTAAAGTTGAGGAAAGGCCCATTGTGTGACATTTTAGGCCTCTGTCTTTGTCCCTTGGACAGACCATATACTAAAATTAAAACTACTGAATGAATTACAAAAAATAACATTACTGGTACCTTTTGTGACCATTCCACTAATTATGTGTAGTCAGGTTACAGTGTTATAGTTTTTGGTTCTACTGTATGCTTTCATTCAGTTTAAGTTTATTTTTAACCTAATGATTTTAGTATTAATAATTTGATAATAGCTTTTAGTCATTAGTCCTGGCTTATGAGTTAATATTTTTAAAGAACTTAGAAAAGTCTGGCAATAGTGAATACTGCATAGGTATCCATTAAATAATTTTAAAATACATAAATACTAAATAATGGCAATTTATTATAGAGATCAAGGAAATCCATTCTATTTTCTTATTTATGAGATGACAGAAAAACACAAGTAGTTTGGTTTTAAAATTGTATACTAGAATTTTTTTCAGCCATTCTTCGGTACAATTTTAATAATTGTGTTATCAGGTGCTGGTCTATATGCAGAAATTTAGATGAGATATACCTAATTTGCCTTTTATAGTTTATGAGAATAGAAACTCAAATAATTGTGTTGGAATTCTGTGTTTTTAAAAGGTAGTGCTGAAAATCATTGGTTATAAATTCAGAGTATAATGTACTTTGTTTATAAAGCACACAGTTTGTATCCAGTTCAACTTTATTAGTTCTTTTATTATTTTGTTTTGATAAGATTTCTTTGCTATTTATTTTTCCCTCTTTACTGAACTAGCTACCGGTTGATTTTTCCTGTTAATATACATTAGTCTCTTAGTAACTTTAAAATATCATATTTTCTATATAACTTTTAAAGGTTACTTTCCATTTACAGTTATTACAAAATATTGGCTATATACCCCATGTTGTACAATACATCCTTGAGCCTATCTTACACCCGATAGTTTGTACCTCCCACTCCCCCATGCCTACATTGCCCCTCTCGCCCTCTCCCTGCTGGTAACCACTAGTTTGTTCTCTATATCTGAGTCTGCTTCTTTTTTGTTATATTAACTAGTTCGTTGTATTTTTTGAATTCCACATGTAAGTGATATCATACAGTATTTGTCTTTCTCTGTCTCATTTAGTTCACTTAGCATGATATCCTCCAAGTCCATACATGTTGCTGCAAATGGCAAAATTTTGTACTTTTTTATGGCTGAGTAGTATTCCATTGTGTGTATAATATATGTGTGCATATATATATATATTATACACACACACACACGCACACACCATATCTTTATCCATTCATCTGTTGATGGACACTTAGGTTGCTTCTATATCTTGGCAATTGTAAATAAGGCTGCTATGAACATTGGGGTGCATGTATCTTATCAAATTAGTGTTTTTGTTTTTTTCAGATATATACCCAGGTGTGGAATTGCTGGGTCATATGGTAGTTCTAGTTTTAGTTTTCTGAGGTTTACACACACACACACACACACACACACCCCCGAACTATGAACATAAATTAGAATTTCATCAAAAGCTTTTGAAACCTTAATCTTAATAACAGATATTCAGGAGTATCATAGATAATACTCACATTACATTTATCATTCTTCTAAATTTTGGGCTTTAGGAAGAGCCAGTGTGTGTTTTACAGTTAAATAAGGAGCAAATAGGGGTCATGCAGCGATTATGGTAACAATATATCCTTTTCCATTTTGACAAATTTTTCAGATTAGGCTACAAGTTACAAATGTAGTTGATTTTCTTAATCTATGCTATGTTGATATTAGAGAGGATGTGAAGTAGTTAGATTGGGTTTTATAAGAGTAATAAAAAGAATAATATAGATAAATATCAGTTGTTGAAGTTTTATCTCCAGTTCTTCTTTAACTTCTCATTTGGGAGCAAAATATACATGTGATAATACATAAGTGATAATTTTTAATACCGGTCATCTTGTGCCAAACTCCATTTTGCCTTTTGAAAATCCTTAGGTAAAAATTAGGTATTTATTAACTCAGTATTGTTTTATTTTACTTTCTTGAAGCCAATTAAAAATCTCAGAATATAAGACCAAATTGACATAAAAATGTATTATAAGCAATACTAATATTAGAAAATTTCAGACATAAGCCTCCTCCAAGAGCTCTTTAACTGCTCTTGTAGTTAAAGAGCAATATTTCCTTCAAAGTCCTGTGTACATCTTGTAAACTCCTCTTTCCTTTCTGATAAACCTGGCATGAATTTAGCTAGAGTGTGTTTGTGGTGAGTGAGACTTGAGAGTGCAAAATTCCGTGGAACTATACGCAGAAAAAAAACTGGAAGGAGATAAGCCAATGGTTGTTGTATATCTGAACGGTGGAATTGTGAGTGATTCTTTTTTCTGATTGTCTGTATTTTGTCAAATTTTCTGTAATGAGTATGTTTTGTTTTTATAATGGAAAAATATTGCGATTTAAAATGGTAATACCTAGGAGCTAAAACGTGAAATGAAAGTATATTGGTATAGCATTTTGGTAGGATTTCTTATATAGCAAACTTGCCTAATAAAGAATAATATATAAAATAAGATGATTGGCATGATTTTCTAAGAATACATCTCTATATATTTTAACATTAATAAACAGCATCATTACTTTTATCCATCATTGGGTTAACTATTGCATATGTGTTCATCTATCGTCATGTGTGTTTTTTTTAATCTAGATGAGAAATATTCGATTATCTGACTTCACCGAATCCTTAAAAAAGATAAAACGCAGCGTGAGTCCTCAAACCTTAGAAGCATACATACGTTGGAACAAGGATTTTGGAGATACTACTGTTTAAACCTGCAGAACGTTTTACTTTCCAAGAGAGAAACCTACCATCTTCTATGAATAGTTATCTGCTACAGAAACTCAGCCTAAGTTTACAGGACTTTTCAGAGTCTTACAATTATTTGTGCACCCCAGAAGATGAACCGTAAAATAAATTTAAATAAAGTATACAATGCAAATGGAATATTTTGTTTAAGGCCTTCTTGCCTTGATGGTCACAGATATCCCGATGGGCACTGTAAGTTAGAGCAGAACAAAAACTGATTCTGGTCTTCTTTACCAATATAATCATAATGTAAATAATAATTTGTATATTATGTTGCAGATGAAAGTATTCCAGAGACAGTGAATGGTAGAAGACACAAGAGCCTTTGGTTGTTTGTCTTCTGACATCTTTTCTTAAAATAGTAATTTTTCCTATTTTCCTTTCCTACTGTTGTCTTTACTACACTGTGGGTGATTGGAATGCCAAACACTCTGTTTCTTTTTTTTTTCTTTTTACAAATTGTGTGCCAAATGAAACTTTTTCCTATGTAACAGTAGTAGGAAAAAAGTATTTTGAAGGTTTTTTTCTTCTTCATAAATCTACAGACATTAAACAATGTATCCTTTTCACTTTTTATTTTTCTATTACCTTTCTACCAAACAATTTAGAAAGTAATATGATAGCAACAAAACAAATCTAGTGAAATGGAGAAGGAGAAATTTTGACGTTTTCAGACACTCTGTCATACAACATGTAGATCAGTCCTCCTGTGACCTGATGTATTTTTTTTTCTAATATATTTGTCAGAAATCTATTGTAGACTGTTAACTTATTCCTAATGGAATTTATTTTCTGTTAGAATTCTAATATTTAAGAAAGCCAATTTTAACTGCTGTAAAAGTGGTTTCTGTGCAAGAGAAGGGAAGTACTAGGAGCTAAGACATTTCTAATTTATTGCTTATTACTTTCTTACTGTTTATAGGATAATTACAAGCCAGTGGATTTACCATGTTTTATTCTTAATAATTATTAATCCCTCCAGTGAAACTTTAAAAAAAATTACTGAATTTTTATACATTGCATACATTTTATAGGTTTCTTGTGCTCACTTTGTTAACTAAAAAGTTTTAGTCTGTTAAGCTGCCTTTTGTTCCCCAAAAATGTACAGTAATTCTGTTTCTTGTTTGTATAAGTATGCCTGGGTTTTTATTATAAAAACGTCATTGTAGGAAGTAGAGACTCATATCATGGCCTTTTAAATATTGTAATAAAGGCAAATAGATATTTGCCCTTAGTTTACTGGTTAAAAGTTTGTTTATAGAAATTTTCTTTGGTGCTTTTATGTAAAATGTCATGGGTGGAAATAATAATTTTATAGTAGTAACAAATATTTTTCATTTAGGAAAAATACCTTTGGTTTAGAGAGAATATATTAAAGTTAAAAACTTGCCCCCACTAGATAAGAATTTTATAATGAAGACATACATTCTTCTTCACTTTACTCTTTCTCATCTTAAAGATTTATCTAAATATAGAAGATGATTTCTTAAGATCATGTGCTATCTGTAACCATAACTTAAATCATGTTTCTTCTAACCATAGAACTCCCTGGATAATAAAAATGAGGGTTGAGATAAATAGAAAAAAAATTTTTTAAGCCAGAACCATACATAGTTTTAGGTCATGAGTAGTATCTTTCTAAGGTCTCAAACACTAAACCATCCAATATAAAATATTGATAATGACAGATGATGAAATATACACGATGACAAGAATTAGGAACATCCCAAATTAAAACATTTTCAATAAAGCTCATAAAATTTCATTTTTTCTTTTCATTTAGAAAAAGATTAACATTATTGATACTTGGATAACTGGTCAATCGTATTAAAAGTCTGTGTGCTTTAAACTCAACTTTTAAAATATAAACTCCTTTAAAATTATCATAAAATTATCTGCAATAATTGAATGTAGCTCACTTTTTATTGGGAAAGGTTTTAGGTAACAAAGACTTCAAATGTTATATAAAAGTCAAATTAATATTGTTATAAACATTGATTCAGAATTATATTACTGTATGAATATCCATCCGTGTATGGAAGTTACTTTAATTTCCTGATGAGGTCTAAAATTGAGCTTAGTGCTACAGAACTATTTTCTTTGACTTAACTATGACCAAGTTTTATTTTAAGCTGTGTTTCTCTCATGGAAGGGCCATAAACATAGAATAATTATATAGTAGGATGTGTAAGGGATTGGTTTGGTCTTTTTCAATAAAGATAGAAGTTGCTGAGGTTTCCCGAATTAGTATTAGGCTTAGATTGTGACCTTGTAGATTTTGCACTGAGCTCTGTGTCATGTTATTTCGTAAAAGGTAATGTTTAAACATTAAACGTTAGTGTGTTGTTCATGTAAATATGGCAGAGTTTCGTAAACTAAATTAAAACTTACTGATGTACTGGACTTTGAGCCAAGGGAAAGAATCAATACTGTCTTTCCAGATATCTTAAGGGTAAAAGCTTATTCTAAGACAGTCTGCCAATTGAGGTTATTAGATTTCCGACTTGCATATATACTTTGTGCTTGGGAAGAATTGGAGGAAAATCAGATACTAGAATTCTAATTTAATTAAATATACAGCAGTCTTTGTGTATAGTGTAAAATTCATTATATTTTGTACAAAAACTAATTCTTTTGGTAGAATGAACCATTTACAGTTTGTTTTTGGACTCTGAGTCAGAGGGTTTTTCCTTTAAATGCCTGTCTCAGTTTTATTCTGGTCTTTTGTACCTTTCTTCAGAAGAAATGAATTAAAAGGTTCAGCTGCATAAGTGGGTTTTTATCCTAATGGATTGGAAATAAATTATAAACTTTATTTTGCTTTTAATTTTTTTATTTGAAATTTTTTGAGATTTCAGAGGTTGCAGTCTGGTATTGAACGAATAGCTTTTATTGGACTGACTCTCTTGCCAATAAAAATGTAAAGTCTGAACAAAGTATAAAAAACTGTGATTAGAAGACTCTAGAAAGCAATCAAAAACAGGCAAAAACAGCACAAAATCATATACTAGAAGAGATCCACATTAACTAGCTTTTTACCATGAGGGCAATTTCCAGCTTGTGCAGTGTGCTTGGAAATAGAATTCAAGCAGAATGTGACAGTCTTGCTGGGCTGAGGAGTCATTTGGGGCTTCTAGGACAGCTTGAAATTAGGAGGGAAATTTTGAAAAGGAGAGAGCTTCAGAGATCTAATCCCCCAAATCTGCTTGCAAATTCTTTTCAAATGCTTGGTGGATTCCAAAATTGTACCTGTGCGGTGTGATATTCAAAGGAACCCAGCAGAAAGCAATACTTGAAGTCCAAGGAACTGAGTAGTGGTAACAACGGCTGGACGAATACAGAGCGAATAAGAGGGGTTTAGTAAACACTTCTGGTTTCCCATTGAAACCCAAAACGGGCCGTGGCTTAGGAGGAAGGACAACATCCCAAAACTAAGGGATGTACTTTAGGACTCTGGGCAAAATGGGAAGAAACTCACTGAAACAAAGCTTAAAATCAGGCTTTCACAGCATCAAGGTTATACATTAGTAAGTTAACAGCTAGCCAGAATAAAACATTGTTTGGAAGAAAACAAAATCCAGAGTCTTTACAACATGTCATTCACAAAGTCCAGTACAAAATAAACCTTAAGCATACAAAGAAAAATTATATGATCCGTAATCAACAGAAAATATATAGAAGCAGATACACAGATGACCCTATGTTGGAGTTAACAAAATTATTTTTTAACAGCTTTAAAATACATTTAAAAATGTACAGGGGAAAAAATGGTGGATCAATAGATTGGGATTCTTGGCAGAGAAATAGAAACTGAAAACCAAATGGAAAGTCTGGTGATTAAAAATTAGAATCTGAAATGAAACATATAGTGTCTAAATTTAAATGTTCACTGGATGGGCTTAACAGTAAACTGCACAAGCAGAGGAAAGAAAAGTGGAAGACAGCCAGTACAATTATCAAACTGAAGCACAGAGAAAAAAAGAAACAGCAGAGATTTGAGACCTGTGGGACAGTATCAGTCTAATGTAAGGTACTTTTGAGGTCCAGAGGAGAGGAAAGGAAAAGAATGGGGCAAGAGAAATATTTGAAGCAGTAATGCCTGAAATTTTCTCAAAATTGTTGGAAAACATCAACTTACAGGTCCAAGAAGTTCAGTGAATTCCAAGCAGAATAAATGCAACAAAGATCACATCTGGGTGCATAGTATTGCAAAACACACACACATGCACAAAACCAAACCAAAAAAATCTCAAAAGCAGCCAGAGAGGGGAAATGACATTACACTTGAATAAACAGTAAAAGTGGTGGCTAACTTCATCAGAAACAATGGAATCCAGGAAATGATGGAATGACATTCTTAAAGTGCAAAAATCATACACTACTATATAAAAAACAGATAAGTCCCTACTGTGTAGCACAGGGAACTATATTCAATATCTTGTAATAACTTAAAATGGAAAAGAATCTAGAAACTTTATATATATATATATATATATATATATATATATATATATATATGAGAATCACTTTGCTGTATACCTGAAACTAATACAACATTGGAAATCAACTGTATATCAATTAAAAAAAATAAAGTGCAAAAATTAACAAAAGTTAACCTAAAATTCTGCGTCTACTTAGAATGTTCAAAATAGTAAGACAAAATAAAAGCTATTCCAGGTGTACAAAACCTAAGAGAATTTGTTGTTAGCAGACTGACATTATAGGAAATGCTTTAAGAAATTCTTTAGGCTGACAGAAAGTAATCCTCCATAGGAATCTGTATCGCCAGGAAGGAATTAAGAACTTTGCAAATGATATATATGTCAGTAAATATAAAAGATAATGTTTTCTTAATTTCTCTGAATATCTATTTGTTGTTTTAAAAAAATTTACAGTGTGGTATTTATAATGTATGTAGAAGTAGATGATAAAGATAGCACAAAGGGTAGGAGAGGGCAGTGAATGGAATTATGTTGAAATAAGGTTATTATATTGTACATAAAGTTGTATAGTATTGTAAGGTAGACTAATGAGGATGCATATTATAATCTCACCCAGCAAAGGGAACAAGAGTATGGGGCAAAGTCCAGAGGAAACCAAGCACCAGCTTCCAAGAGTCCTCTCCCAGTAGAATTACACAGGATGCACTTAATTCCTCCAGCATCAAGTTATGACAACATGGGTGAAGATGTTAGGCCTAACTGTGTTAGGCACAGTGAACCACTCTCAGGGAATGGTGGAAACCCTCCCCCAAATCCAAGTTCCCAGATGCCAACCAAACTTGGAATCTGGCCTTTCAAAAGATAGCAATCTCAGCCCAGCTATGCTAGCTTCTTTTCCGCACAGTTGTTCAGGGCAGGTTTTGCAGTGGGGAGGAGGGAAACATGGTGGCCCAAAGTGGGGTGTCATAGACCAAGTGGGGTGAGGAGGGTGTCTACAATAATGGGCAGCTTAGTATGGGGTATTGGGGACAGAGTAAGGAAGTTATTCATATTCGTTGGGGCAACCTAGAATGAGGAATAAGTTCTCAAGAATAGAGAGGTGTGTATTGGGGAAAGGTGTCAGCAAAGATGACAAACTGCTTACATGCAGGAGACTTAATCAGACAAGTCAATATATTAACCATAGTGGAGCCATGTTTCTGTCAGAGAATGGAGTTATGAATACAAAAAAAATGAAACCTGTGGGGTTGGGCTGGAATTGGATTTAAGAGTATGAATTCATGATTTAAGATATATAAAAACAGATGAAGAAATGTAGATGTAAATATATTTGTGTACACATATTCCCCAGTTCTTTGCACTGAGAAGGCCTTGGAGTAGTTAACACCCCAAAAGCAATGAGCACACATACCACTCCTGTCTTCTAAATTCTCTACTGTCTTAGTCTGTTCAAGCTGCCACATTTTTAGGTGTTTTTTAAAAGCAGCATCCCCCTTCTTGGTATCAAAATCTTAGTCTGCTTGAGCTGCCATAACAAAAATATCATAGACTGCAAGACTTAAATGACAGATATTTATTTTCACAGTTCTGGAGGGTAGGAAATCCAAGATCAAGGTGCCGACCAATTTTGTTTCTGGTGAGAGCTCTCACTGGCTTGTAAATGGCTGTGTCCTCAGTGACAGAGAGAGAGCAGGCTCTCTGGTGTCTCTTCTTATGAGGACACTAATCCTATCTTGAGGGTCCCACCCTCATGACCTCATCTAATCTTAATTATCTCCCAAGGACCCCATGTCCAAATACCATCATGTTGTGGTGGTAGGGTTTCAATATACAAATTTTAAGGGGACACAAACATTTGGTGCATAATATCCACTAAAGGAACCTGGGCTCCTTGGTGAAATGGCCAACTCCAGGTTTAGGGCAGAGAAAATACAGGATAACCCAGAATATCTTGCGCCAGAAAAGAAGAAAGTGCTTAAAGAAGGATGAGGATGAATTATTGATTAGAGGGGCTCCCACTGGACAATTTTGAGCGTCTAAAGTAATTATAGTAATGGATTATAACCCATGAGGTAAAATAAGAAACCATGAGCCAATGTGAACATATACATAAACACAAGAATAAATTGAAAGTGTGATTAAGTATGAATACATTCACATAGTTTCAAAGTACAGTTTTTACAGTGGAAAAACTTGACAGATACCACCTTAATCTAGTGATGAAAGTTATTACTGGGCCAAATTTCACATAATAGGGTCAATGAGAAAAATGCAGTACTACCGTGATATTCCTGTCAAAGATTCACAACCTGAATCTATTCCAGGAGCATTCTACAAAATAACTGGAATCTTCAAAGTAACTGGCAAATTCGTGAAAGTCAAGTGAAAAACTGAAGAACTGTTCCAGACTGAAGGAGACAAAATAGAATGACAACTAAATGCAACTTGTGATTTAGAACTGGTTCCTTCTGCTATAAAATACCTTATTGGAACAACTGACAAAACTTGAATGGAGTCTAAGGGTTAGATGACAGTAATGTGTCATTGTTAATTTTCTGATTTTGATGGCTGTTACTGTGGTTACATAGAAGTACGTCCCTGTTTGCAGGGAATACACACTAACATGTTTGGGGGTGATGGGGCAGCAGGTCCACAACTTAACATTTCAAGGAAAACAAAGTTATTTGCACTGTAGTTAAAACTTTTCTGCAACTTCCTCATTGTTTCAAAATCTTTTCAAATAATGTTTGGAGAGGAATTCCCTGGTGGTTCAGTGGTTAGAACTCTGCGCTCTCACTGCCAAGGGCCTGGGTTCAATCCTTAGGGAACTAAAAAAAAATAAGACCTCAGGAAACTTCCAAACATCATCATCATCATCATCATCATCATCATCATCATCATTTTTGCCGCAAACCGCATGGCTTGTGGGATCTTAGTTTCCCAACCAGGGATGAACCCAGGCCCCCTGTAGTTGTAGCGTGGAGTCCTAACCACTGGACTGCCAGGGAATTCCCTTTCATTTTTATTTAGTTTACAATTTTGAATCTTTGGTCAATCTTCCTTTAAAAGATGCTGAAATTAAATGGTATATTTTCTACTTTTATTTTTTAACTTTTATTACACAGTGGAGTTATTTAAATCTTTTCTACTCTGCTGACATAAAACATTTTGCCCTTTCTGAGGAACAAACGAATTATTTGGTACAGATCTGTAGTCCAGGACATTAAGTATCTAACAAAATCCTGAGTTCTGTAGCAATTTTTTTTGCCTGTCTCCCTGAAGTTTAGGAAAAAGATTTTCCTAAACTCCTGGGGTTTGGCTCTAGATTAGAGTTTTCATTTAACTTCTATAAATCTGACTTCTGGTCTAGTAAGTTTACAATGTGATTTTGATTTTCCTGAGAAAACCCTGAAGAAAAGGTATGTCACTTAGAAGGTCAGGGACAGCTGAAGAGAAAGAGAAAAATGCCAGGAGGGTAGGTTTCAGAAGGTTGCAAAATCTTTCAGAGAGACGGTCTTGGAATTAGAATTTTCTTTTGAAGCCTCAGCGTACCAATTAACAAAGCTGACTGTTCACTGGTGTTCTGTCTTCTCAGTTTAAAAAATTGATTTTATGTCAAAAGTTCTCGTAATTGTTATTCTATGTTGATTTTTTTCTAATTTACTAATGAAAATGCAAGACTTTGGATTATAAGTAGTTTTACATAAGGGGCAGAAGTTCTTCTAGGAGGAGGTGGAGACTTTGACATAGGTAATTTGCAAGAAAGGGAGGCCATGGTGGTTGATCGACAATGTGTATTTTGTTAGTGTCACAGATTCTCCAGCCAAGCAGGATGACTAGGAAGAGTCTGTACAATCAACAGTCACAAACTCTACAGATCACTAATCCCAGAATATGGACTAATCAAAGTGATCTTTTTTTGACAAACTGACAGGACAGTGTTCTCATGAAGGTTCTGCAGGATACTTAAGGCAAAGTTTCATCTATCACTTTTTCAACAATTGATCACCAATCCAATGGGACTTCCAATTGTTAGGGCTTAGGGCTGGCTTGTACTGAAGACTTATCAGGTTTATACTTCCATCTGTTTCCTATGGAACACTCCCTTATACATTAAAAATAGATAAAACAATAAAATATAAACAAAACACATGAAACAAGACTTCGTAATACAGACAAACAATAGCAAAAGCAAGAAGAAAGAGTAAGCAGGTTAATGGCAAAAATATATTCAAAACAAAATAAAACGTCTAATAACTTCATACAAAGATGTAGGCCTAATTATAGAATACACTCCAAACTAAAAGGTCTAATTATTCAACATAAGAACCTATGTCTGCGGTTCTATTCCTAGTTTGTTGTTTTTTCTGGTAGGGGTGTTAGATTTGCCAAATGTTTTTCTGCATCTATTGAGATGATTGTGTGGCGTTCGCCCTTTATTAATATGGTGTATTGCACTCTTAATTCTCATATGTTGAACCTGCTTTTCATTCCTGTGAATTCCCATTCACTCATTCATGGTGTATGTCTTTCTATATTTTGGTGGATTCATTTTGCTATTATTCTGTTGAGGTGTTTTTGTGTCTACGTTCATATGGGATGTTGGTCTGTAGTTTTCTTGTGATGTTTTTGTTTAGTTTTGGTATCAGGGTAATTCTGGCTTCATAGAATGAGAAGAGAAGTGTTCCTTTCTCTTCTATTTTTGGGGAACAGTTTGTCAATGATTGGTGCTAATTCTTCTTTAAATGTTTGGTAGACTTCATCGATGAAGCCATCTTTGCCTGGGCTTTTTGTGGAATTTTTTTTTTACTTATAAGTTCAATTGCTTGTTATGTCTAATCAGATTTTCTATTTCTTCTTGAGTCGTTTTCAGTAGTTTGTGTCTTTATAGAAATTAGTCCATTTCATTTAGGTTATCTAATTTGTTGGTATATAACTGTTTATAATACTCCCTATAATCCTTATTTCTGTTAGATCAATAGTAATGTCCCCCCTTTCTTTCTTGATTTTAGTAATTTTTTTAATTATTATTTTTTAAACTTTAATTAATTAATTTATTTTGGCTGCACTGGGTCTTAGTTGTGGCATGCATGCGGGATCTAGTTCCCCAACCAGGGATCAAACCCAGGCTCCCTGCATTGGGAATGCAGAGTCTTACCCACTGGACCACCAGGGAAGTCCCAATTTTAGTAATTTGAATCTTTTTTTTCTTGGTCTAGGTAAAGCTTTGTCAATTTTGTTGAAAATTGCAAAGAATCAATTTTTGGTTTTGTTTTCTCTTTTTTAAAATTAATTAATTAATTAATGTTTTGGCCGTGCAGCTTGCAGAATCTTAGTTCCCTGGGTCCCTGCAGTGAAAGCAGAGAGTCCTAACCACTGTAACCACTGGACTGCCAGGGAATTCCCTCTCTATTGTTTTTCTATTCTCTATTTCATTTATTTCCTCTCCAAGCTTTATTTCCTTCTTTTTATTTTAATTTTTTGGCCGCACCACACAGCACATGGGACCTTAGCTCCCTGAGCAGGGATCAAACCCGTGCCTCCTGCAGTGGAAGTGCAGAGTCTTAACCACTGGACCACCAGGGAAGTCCTTTTATTTCCTTCTTTTTGCTTGAAGTTTAGTTTGCTCTTCTTTTTCTAGTTTCTTAAGATGGAAGGTTAGGTTATTGATTTGAGATCCTTCTTTTTTTAATACACGCATTTACAGCTATACATTTCCCTCTAAGAACTGCTTTTGCTGTATCCAATAAGTTTTGGTATGTTGAGTTTTAATTTTCATTCATCTCAACGTATTTTCTAAGTTCTCTTGTGATTTCTTCTTTGATCCATTGACTAAGTTTTTTAAATTTCCACCAGATGGGAGCATCCCAAATTTCCTTCTGTTATGGATTTCTAATTTCATTCCAGTATATTTGGAGAACATACTTTCTATGATTTTAATCCCTTTAAATTTATTGAAAATTATTTTATGGCCTAACAAATGTTCCGTCCTGGGAATGCTCCATATACACCAGAGAAGAATGTGTATTATGCTGTTGTTGGATGGTGTATTCTAGACATATGTAGGTCTAATAGGTATATAGTGTTGTTCAAGTCTTCTGTTTCATTGTTGATCTTCTGTCTAGTTGTTTCCTATGATTTTATATCAATTACTCAATTCCCTGTATTAGATTTTTTTCTTCTTCTTAAAATAGCTTGAGAGATTTATTTTTGCTACCTCTAAACCCTGTTATACTCATCAATAAGGAATTAGTTAAATATATTGATATTAAGGCACATGCCTATGATTGTATTCTCTAAGGTCACTAAAACTATATTCTAGAAAATTAAGACACGGGAAAAATGTCACAATACATCCTTACATGAAGTAGGCAGACTATAAATAATACGTACTGTTTGATTCCAGTTTTGTTAAAATAAAAAAGACTGGGGCTTCCCTGGTGGCGCAGTGGTTGAGAGTCCGCCTGCTGATGCAGGGGACACGGGTTCGTGCCCTGGTCCGGGAAGATCCCACGTGCCGCGGAGCGGCTGGGCCCGTGAGCCATGGCCGCTGAGCCTGCGCGTCCGGAGCCTGTGCTCTGCAACGGGAGAGGCCATAACAGTGAGAGGCCCGCGTACCGCAAAAAAAAAAAAAAAAAAAAAAAAAAGACTGTAAAGAAACTTCAGGAATCAAGAATGGGGACTTCCCTGGTGGCACGGTGGTTAAGACTCTGCACTCCCAATGCAGGGCGCCCGGGCTGGATCCCAGGTCAGGGAACTAGATCCCACATGCAAGCCACAACTAAGAGTTCGCATGCCACAACTAAGGAGCCTACCTGCTGCAACTAAGACCTGGCACAACCAAATAAATAAATATTAAAAAAAAAAAAAGAATTGAGAATGATTTGCTCAGGGTAAATGAAGCAATAATGTTCTAACTTGCCTTCTTGATTCTAATCCTGTCCAGAAGTAGCAAGTACTGAGTAGTTGGTAAGGCTTTAAAACTATGGTGTACAGAATTCCAGGTCCACCTTTGACTAGGTGTGTTACCTTGGCACACAACTTTCCAAGTAGAGGCTAACAATAGTACCTGTATCAAAGGGCTGTTATGAGGAGTAAATGAGATGATACATTAAGTTCTTAGTAATAGTGCTTACCACATAAGTGCTTAATAAATGTTAGCTATTATCTTCCATCTACAGTTCATTCTCCATACCACAGCCAAAATGTAGAAGGTCACTCCGTTGTTAAAACCATCCACTGGCTTCCGGTCTCAGAAAAAAAAAAAAAAAAAACCAAGCTCTTTACCCCTAATTAGAAATTCCGACTTGATCTGGCCCCTGTTTATCACTTAGATCTTCTCTTTGTTTCTTCCCCTCAGGCACAACTCTCCAGACATACTTTCAGACATTCTTTCTGATCTTAAAACACCCTTGCTTGTTTTACTTAGGTATTTGCATTACTTATTCTGCCTAGAAAAAACTTCACAGAAAGACTTGCCATTTGGAAGTCAAATTTAATCTTCTTAGAGAAGCTTTCTCTGACTACCTCTCTAAATTAGTGACCCAGTTACTCTCTATACCATTACCCTATTTTCTTTTTTTTCCCCTATTTTCTAAATGGCACTACTTACCGATATATTTTAAAAATTTCCTTCTCCTACTTGTTTTGTCTCTTCTTACTAGAATATCATTTTCATGAAATCAGTACCTGATACACACGTACTACATATTCAATTTCTGTCCAATGAATTACATTTCGCTGTGTTTTATTTTCCTTTTATAAAATAAAATTAATCTTATAGAATTGAAGTAGTATTTTAGGAAGCACAACACAGTAGTCCGTCATTAGTCGGCCTGAGTTCAAATTCAGCTACTACAGCAAACTAGATGTATGTCTCTGGGCAAGTTTCTTAATCCTGGTTCCTCACTTGAAAAATGGGAATGTAATCTATTTCGTAAGGTATTGCAAAAATTAAATAACACAACATAGGTAAAAGCGCTTCAGGACTCAATGAAACTTTTCTAACATTACAAAGAAACCCTAATTGCTTCTTGACAAAGACCTCAGCGCGTACCTCTGCACCCACAAGTCGGCAGGGAGCTGAGGAGTCGCTCTAGCCGCCACCTTCGCCTCTATAGAACGCAGGGGCAGCCGGGAAGGGGGAGTGGGACCCTGAGGCCGGTGTACGCACTTCCGCCCCCGCGTCGCTCGCAGCCAATCGGCCTCTGATGCCCAACCCCCTTCCGCTCTAGGGAAAAACCAGCTCCTAGGCCGTCTTCCGGCGGGAGCTGTGCCGCTCCTTATCATGGTGAGTTGGCCAGGGTTGTGAGGGTTTCTGTCGTAAATGATTCCTCTTATCCTTTCTGGTCCTGAAGCGGCCTTGAAATGCCTCAGCCACCCAGAGGTGGGGTCGTCGGACTTATGCTCGGGGTCCCCGGGAGGAGCGGCTGGCGTCCGACAGCGTGCCACCAGAGCTCTGATGCTCCCTCGCTCCCTCACCCGGTTCCTTTGCTGTTCCGGACCCCGGCCCCGCTCCAGGCCAACCTTTCGGCTCTGGGCGAGTTTATGACTCTTCCCTGCAATGACATCCTTGATATAGAAATAAAAGTCTTTGCCAGTGTCAGCGACTACAACATCAACAAAAGGTCAGAATACAAGTCCGCAGCAGCAACGACCGTATTAGTGATGCTTACAGTAGTGACGATAACACTGGTGAAAATAAAAGAGGATGGTTAGTAGGGTATTGAGGCTGACGCCCCAGTCTCCAACTTGCCTTTATCGAGTGCGACAGCCGGGTATGGCAGCAGCTTTCAGAAGGCCAAAGACTGGCGAAAGTCAAGGTGTTGATAGTGCCTCTTACTGAAGCTTATTTTTTGTATGCGTTTGTAGATCCCAATATACCTTATGGCTTTGGGGATGTGGTATTTAAATTTTGTTAGAGGTGTTAGTCATTTTATTCCTTTAGAAATCAGATATATAGCTCTCTGAATTTTATCTAAGGATAAGCAGTTGATTGTGATTTCAGTGTCAAAAGAGGTACACACCATTGTATCAGAAAATTCATGGGTCTCTTATTGATAGCCTGTATATGACAAAAGGACCACGTTTCTGTGCCCCAGCACTGTCACTCTGAGTTTTTTCCTTGAGTGGATATGGTCGAAAAAATGTCTTATTCACATATTTGAAAATATTTTCTAAATTTCCTGTAATCCTTCCTTTACATGCAGAAAGTGGGTAAAAATTTACTTTTTTTGCTGACCAAATAGCTGTGTGCTCCTTCAAAACATTCACCACTGTGTAGCCAGAGTTAAGTTTCTAAAACTTGACCATGCCACTCCCTTGCTTAAAATTCTTCCGTTTTTTTTTTTTCCTTTAGCCTGAAAGCTAAAGTCCTGTTTAGTATGGCAAGCAAAGATATCTGTAGTCTAGCTTCTTACCTTTACAGCCTCTTTTTACACATACATACACCATATTCCAGCTACAGTGAACAGCTTGCAGATTGTGCTCTAAGAATTAGACCTTTGCACCGAATTCATATATGCTCTTCTCTCGCCAGAATTGCTCTCCATTTCCTGTCTTGCCATCCTTATCAGTATAACCCTTAACATGTCCTTTAGTCTCTTTCATGAGCCTTTCTGCCATGTCTAAACATCCTATTAAGTGCCTCCTTTATGCTCCTGTGAGGGTGCTTTTTACCATTAACATCTGGTGCATTTTACCAGACTATGTTAAAGTTGTGTATTCACTTGTCTTTCTCACTTCCTAGGCTGTAAGCTTTTTGAGAGGAGGACCTATGTATTCACTCTGATCTCCCCAGAGCCTTTTGTACAGTGCCTGGCCCAGAGGAAGTTTTCAATAAATATCTATTTTATAGAACACTGAATAAGTAACCATGGCAGTAAATTTTTATGCGTGAAACATTAGTAATAAGGGAAATAGTAGCATTTAAGTTTTATTTTTAAAGTTACCCATTATGTATTATTTATTAATAACATGCTATGTGCAAAACGTAGTGCTTTCTTAGAATATGTCAAGGAAATATAGCCCTTGTCATTAGTGAAGTTACTAAAAAATTAACTTACCATGCAAGATGACAAGATGAAGGCTAGCCTGTGGTTCATTACAAAGCAAGTGGCATAAAAAACTCTATAGTTTGAATAATCTAATAAGGCTTCATGTAGGAAGTGAACCAGTAAACTTAGTACTTTGTCCCTTACTCCAGTACTCTTAATCTACTATTCATTACTCTCATTTGGATGAGGAAACAGAGAGGTCAGGTAACTTGCTAAGTGCTTCAGGGCTGTTAGTGCTTGGATTAGATGAGTCTGGCCTTTTTACTCTAGAATGGTATGAGATCTCATGAGAGATCTCATACTTGTCTCATGAGATCATGAGACAAGGAGAACAGCAGTTTAATTGGAGTTGAGGATTCTTATCTGGAGCAAGAGGAAAAAATGGAAAGAAACTGAGGCTAACTCATTGAAGGCATTGAGTTCCAAGTTGTAAAATTTGGAGTTTATCCTGATAGCAGTGGAGAGCCAATATAATTTTGGAAAGAGTGACGTGAAAATTAGGATTTTTGTGGGTTTTCCCCCACTATCAGAATGGCATCAGAAATGGCCCTCTGCCTTTTAGAAACCTTATTGATTGTCTTAACCTGAAACTATTTTTAAAAATATTTTTATTTATTCATTTGTTTGCGCTGGGTCTTGGTTGCGGCGTGCAGGATCTTTAGTTGCGGCATGCGAACTTTTAGTTGCAGCATGTGGGATCTAGTTCCCTGATCAGGGATCGAACCCAGGCCCCCAGCTCGGAGTCTTAGCCACTGGACCACCAGGGAAGTCCTTTAACCTGAAACTTAAAGTAACTGAAATAATTTAAAATGGGCTGAAGTTAGAAGATATTCAAGGATACCAGTATTAAGTAGAATTTATCTTTGGGACCAAAATATCCACACATAATTCTTTAAGACTACAGTATGTTTGTTGACATTAGCATTTATTAACATCCCAGGTGAAAATAGCATACTGTTCCTTTTCAACTGAATTGGTTTAGCAGAGCCTTAGGGTTATACATATACACTGGTCTTTATTTGGATATGAAAATTAGTTGCACGTTTTTCATGATGCTTTATTTTTACATTTTTTAAAATATTTTTTACTTTAACTTTTTATTGTGGAAATTTTCATACATACACAAAAGTAGAGAGAATATAATATAATGAGCCCCCATGTAGCCATAACTTGGCCTCGACAGTTATCAACATTTTGCTGTTTTTGTTAATGCCAGATTTCTAGAGCTCAGCCTATTTTCTGCCTTTCCTGAGTCTAAACATAATACAACTAATGACATGTAAAACTTGAAGAAATGGGATGTATCATTTTATAACTATTGAGATGTTTCTAGATGCTGACTATAGGAAAATCATACCTCTGCTTGAATTGGATCTGAAAGTTTTTCACATTTTTAATCTGTTAACTCCTAATTCCATTGCTATCTGTGGAGCTTCAGTGTTTGAATCAAATTGGCCAACTTTAATGGGGTAGAAATGTAGTATGGTTGTTATAGTGATTGTGGCCTTTACCATCTAAGAAAATGTTTTGTTAAAATTAAAATCCAAGGACTTCCCTGGTGGCGCAGTGGTTGAGAGTCTGCCTGCCGATTCAGGGGACACGGGTTCGTGCCCCGGTCCGGGAGGATCCCGCATGCCGCGGAGCGGCTGGGCCCGTGGGCCATGGCCGCTGGGCCTGCGCGTCCGGAGCCTGTGCTCCGCAACGGGAGAGGCCACAACAGTGAGAGAGGCCCGCGTACGGCAAAAAAAAAAAAAAAAAAATTAAAATCCAAAAATTTAAGCACATGGCACTTAGCAATCAAATTACTATGTATGACCCGTTGAAAATTGTGAAGGGTTTTTCTTCCCCTAGAAACAATTACTTTGCTTTTGTAATAACAAAGATTTTCACAGCTTATTTTTCCAGGGTGTTTTTTGTATTGTATTCCCATCATGAAAGTGTAGTAAAATTGATCAATTTTTTTCCCCTTTACAGCTTCTTGGTTTTATGTCCTATTAAGAAAAGTCTTCTCCACATACAAGATTATAAAATTACACATCCATGAGTTTCTTCAATTATTCTGTTGTTTTATATTTTGATTTTAAAATAATGAAAAATTAGAGTGAGTAGTAAGGATCCAACTTTACCTTTTTCCAAATACTATTTATTGAATAACTCATACTTTCTCCCACTGATACTGGATACTACCTTAATCACAGGCTAATTTCCTGTGTGCTTGAGCTCTCCTTTATGTTAAGGCTTTCTTACGTGGTTTCCTGAACTTGAGTATTAAATCCCACTGTAATCACCACTCAGTCTCTTCTCTCATTGGTAACCCCACTGCCGTGACCTTTCTCTGCTAGTACCATACCGTGTACTGGCAGGGACCATGGAAGCTAGCTAGGATGTCAGATACTTTGAATGCCTGAGAGAGAAACTCAGAGGTTTTCCTGTAATAATAGTTGCCAAACCTTTCATATATAAAGCTTTAATTAGGTAAATTGTAATAGTTTCTTTCCAATAAAGCTATTTGGCAAACTGGTTTTCTGGTTCAAAATTGCCTAATCCATTAAAAAAAAAAAGAGTTTGGTCTAGAGCTAAAATGCCTGGGTTTGAATTCCTGCTCAGCCATTACTAGCATTGTGTGCTTAGACAATTTACTAAAAATTGTTTCCACCACATAGATGATTGTGAGTCTTAAATAGGTAAATACATGCAAAATGTCTAGAATAATTGCTTGGGACATAATGAGCATTCAAGGAATGTTAGTTGTTATTACTATATCGCAGGAATGAAGAAGATTAGATACTTAAATGCTGATTTGTGTACTTTTGTTTGCTTTAAAGGGGACAATTCATCTCTTTAGAAAACCACAAAGATCTTTTTTTGGCAAGTTATTGCAGGAATTTAGACTTGTAGCAGCTGATCGAAGGGTAAGTTATTTTTATTCCTTAACCCTAATTTTAATTATTGCACAAACATAACATTGAAGAAAGGTAATTTTTAAGGCAAATAGAAATCACTCTTGATCCATCACATTGTTTTCATTTTTTTATGTTGGATAAGTAATTTTTAATGTAAAATTACAGAACTTTAGTATACAGTTGTTTTGCCTGGGAGGAAGCTAGGCTTATGGTTAGTTTTTATTCTAATTCTAAAGAATTTTGAAGAAAAATTGTTTGGTGATAGCCTTATGTTAGTTTTTTTAGCAAATTAAGTGGGTGTGGTCTGAAGCCAAGTTTTCTCATTTTTAATGTAAGGCAGAAAAAATAAGTTATGCTTTGAGACTATAAATAGACAATTGATAGATACCCTTTTTGGTCACCAGTGTAGACCTTCTAATTACTATTCTGTTGTCATTGTTCTCATTATTGTCTTATACTGTAAGCTCCCTGAGGGCAGTGACTATGTCTCTTTTGCTCACTTTTTTTTTTAAACATCTTTATTGGAGTATAATTGTTTTACAATGTTGTGTTAGTTTCTGCCATATAACAAAGTTAATCAGCTATACATATACATATATCCCCTCATTTTTTAATAGAAGTACAAAATAAGCACCCAGCAAATACTTGATGAATTTTAAATAATCCTAGCTTCAATGTAACGTAATAAGCAGTAGTATTGACCACGTATTACAATACTAAACTAAAGACTTCTTTTCTTTGTTTTTTACCACTATATCTCCTGTTTCTAAAACTTTGGGATATGGTCAAAACTCATTAATTCTAGTATTTGGAAATATTATCATCTCTGAATGTTAAACTCTGAGAGCCATGGGTAGGAAATTTATCTGCTTCTTTTGTATTTAGTCATTTAGGATGATCTCTTTTTTAAAAAAAAAAAATTATTTATTTATTTGGCTGCATCAGGTCTTAGTTGTGGCACACAGGATCTTTTATTGCGGTGTGTGGGCTTAGTTGCCCCGTGGCATGTGAGATCTTAGTTCCCCAACCAGGGCTCTAACTTGAGTCCCCTGCATTGGAAGGTGGATTCTTAACCACTGGACCACCAGGGAAGTCCTTAGGATGATCTCTTGAGAACAGATAGTTATAGCTTTATGATGTTGATGGAAAGCAACTATATTGCAGGAGGAAGCAGCAAGTTCTTTAACAGTACACTTCATTGAAGCATAGTATACCACAGAATAGGTAGTAGGAACAAAACGAGTATAGGAACACCTGAATTGTACAGATAACCTCTATCATAATTTAAATCTTAAGAGGTACACCTGGCTTATCTCTTCATTGCTTTTCCTGTCTTAGTTCTTGGTGATTTCATATTTCACGTGGAAGATCCTTACCTCTCAGTTCCTCACCACAAATAACCTTGTCCTGTATCCCTCCCAACCATCCACTCCTATGATCATACCATAAACCTTATCATTTGTAATAACTATATCCTCCCATTGTCTCAATTTAAGCATTTTACTCATCAGTCACTATCTCTTGTCTTTCCAGTTCACTCCTATTACTAGGGCCTCCAGTCCTTTACTCTGCTATATTTTCACTATTTTTCACCTCTCTTATCCTCATTTACTTACTTATCAATTTAGATTCTCTGGTCCATCATTTTCATTTTCTTGCATATGCCTTCAACTCCTTTGTGCCCCTCTTCTGTCTATCATACTTCCTTGGCAAATCCTTAACCTCATTAAGTCCACTTTTTCCCTACTCTGTACCTGCATGCAAGCAACAGAATGTAGCCTTAAAAAAAACACAAAACCATGCTGACTGGTCTCACTTTAAATTCATGATCAAGTATGCCATTAGTGTGGCCCATATTGTATGTTCCTAGTTTATTCAGTTTCCAGTTTCCTAAGTGACAGTTTCATACCATTTTCTTTCACTTCTGTCCTCAAACTCCCAAAAGCTTATTCATCCCCATTCTAACCTGTTCATCTTGCTTCCTGTTTCGCTGAGGGAAAAGAAGTAATCAGGAGAAAACTTCCGCATCCTGTCATTAGCATATCTACCAACACTCTGCCTTCTCTCCTATTTTGTGAATGAACTGTCTGATCTGCTATATAAGGCCAGTTCTTCCACTGTTGCCTACTCAAAGACAGCATTTCTATAATGGTTCCTTCTGTCTCTTGCATTGTTGTTCCTTCTTGAATCATTCTCCTTCTCCTTCTTGCGTCATAATTACATGCCATATATTCCACTCTCAGCTACTGCTTCTTTTCTCTGCTTCCTCTTATACAAAAGTACGTAGAAGAATTGTCTTTACTCTCTTTGTTCACTTTCTCTCCTGCCTGTTTCTATTAAACAAAACCAGTCTGATTCTAGTCCCCACTTATCCACAGAAACAGCTTTTACAAGGTAACTAATAACTTCTGTGTTGCCAAAAGCAATGGTCATCCTCATTTCCCATCTTATTTGACCTTCAGTGGCATTTGACGAAAAACAGTCTCTTCCACCTTAAAGCAGTTTTATTCATTTGAACTCTGAAATGCCACTCTTGATTTTCCTCCTACTTACTTGGCCATTATTTTTAGTCTCCTTTCTTACTTTCCTCTCATCTTTCTGACCTCTTTAAGTTTTGGAGTGTCCCAGGGCTTATGGAGCTCTGGCCTCTCTTGTTTACTTTCATTACCATATGCTGATGACCCTATATTTATATCTCAGTCCCTATCTTCTTCCCTACCTCCAATTCCTATATATAATGGACTTCTCAACATTTTCACCTGGATATCTAATAGGCATCTCAAATTTAGTATGATCAAACCTGAACTTTGATTTTCTATCACTCCTTCACTATGGCTCAGGCCAGAAACCTTGGAGTCACTTTTACCAATCTCTCCCTCACTCCTCACATCTGCTTTATAAGTAATTCTTGCCGGCTCTATCTTCAGTATAATACTCAGAATCTGACTGTTTTTTTTTTTTTTTTTTGCGATACGCGGGCCTCTCACTGTTGTGGCCTCTCCTGTTGCGGAGCACAGGCTCCGGACGCGCAGGCTCAGCAGCCATGGCTCACGGGCCCAGCCGCTCCGCGGCATGTGGGATCTTCCCGGACCGGGGCACGAACCTGTGTCCCCTGCATCGGCAGGCGGACTCTCAACCACTGCGCCACCAGGGAAGCCCAGAATCTGACTCTTAACACCTTCCTACCACGTTCAAAGCCACCATCATTTCCCACATGGTTTATTGCAATCACATTCTAAATGGTCTTCCTACTTTCATCCTTGCCCCTATGCAGTATATTCTACATAGGGTAGCTGAATGAGCTTTTTAAAATGAAGCCTAAGTCACTTTCCATCTCATCTGGAATACATCCCAATTCTTTTCCTGGCATACATGACACTACTTGATGTAGCCCCAGACTCCCTCTCAGCTCTCTTGTCTAACTGTCCTCAGCCATTCTTCTATCTCAAAGAATTTGCACTGTGGTTCCCATTTTCTCTCCCAGATATCTGCATGCTTAGCACCTTTGCCTCTTTCTGATTTCTGGTCACATGTCGCCTTACCAAAGGAGTCTTTTCTGACCACCCTATCTAGAAGAGCAGCTCTTCCAGGTCTTCCATTTACTGTGTTCTTACTGTATTTTTTCTTTTAGCACTTATCACCACCTGACCTTATATATTTGCTTATTGTCTGTCACCTCACCTGGATTATAAGGTCCGTGTTTTGTTCACTGCTGTATCTCCAGTGCCTAGAATAGTGTCTGTTACAAAATAGATACTCAAATATTTGTTGATTAATAGCTTGATTCAGCATTAGAACTGCATGCATTAAATGCTTTATCCTCCTTTTCTGACTGCTGTTGAATCCCTGTCCTGACTAGACCCCATATCCAGTCATTTCATTAATGTTCTCACTGGTATTAGAGTCCCTTGTCTTGTTAACCTATCATATCAGTTCTCAGGTCTCTAACATCCCTATCTCACTTGCTTTTCTGGTTTTGCTCGTGGGTGTAGAGGAAGTTCCACAATGGTGTCTACCATAAATTCATGTTGGTAATTATTGTTCTTCTTTTTGATGATTCAATAGTATATTCACCATAACATCTATTCTGCAGATCCTCTTCTAGATTTAAGTTTCCAGTGCTACTTTATCATATCCCCTAATTTTAGAAAATGGCCTTGCATCTTCCTTTCAAGACTGTTACCTCTGTGTTACATCACTGTCATTTCTTTCTGCCTTACAAGTTCTCTTTCTCTTCCGTTACCTTCTTACCCTTCTCACTTTCTCACGGGTGGTGTTCTTCCTTTCTAGACCTACACCTTTCATCTGTATTGTAAAACCATTCTATCCCATACCATACTTGACCTTAGCAATTACATGTTTAATTTTAACACCTCAAAATAACTACCTTTTCACTAATTTATTTCATCTCTACTTTCAAACAAGCATAGGTCTCCCTTTATAGGGAGAGGAGCAGAACAAAAATAAAAAACAGTTCACTTGATCTCTTCTTCCTTTATTTTTAGAATGCTCTTCCTCCTCCCTCTAAATCCTAGCTATTTCAAGGTGTATCTCAGATCCTCCCTTTTCTGTGAACTTCTAAACTGTGGTAATCTTCCCCTCTTTTGCAGTCCTATTTCATACAATTTACTTGGTAAATAACCAAGTACTGCTCTTTTTTGGTGGGTGGGTGGGCAGGGTAACTTTATTTTGATGTACCATCAAACTTACAGAAATGTTATGAGTATAAGGAACTCCCTTATACCATTTATTCAGATTCATCAATTGCTTTACATTTTGCCCCATTTGTTTTTATCATTGTCTCTACATGTTTATGGAGACAAAATTATATTCAAATGTCAGTATATTTTCTCAACTATTTGAGAGTTTGTGTGTCAGAATTTATTTTCTCTAGGATAATTCCCCTTCTAGAATTATTCGTTTAGGCTTATATATTATAATAGTTAACTTGTTTGATGATAATTTTGGTAGTTTTAGAAAATGTGGCACTTCAACTTTTTGAAACAAGTTGTGCTTATTCCTTTGAATATTAGAGTATGAATCACAGCAACTTGAATGGACCCAGAGAAGTTTGTCACCATTGTACAAATAAGAATGATTTTCTTTTTCACAGTCCTGGAAGATACTGCTCTTTGGTGCAATAAACTTAACATGTACTGGCTTCCTGCTAATGTGGTGCAGTTCCACTAATAGTATAGGTATGTCACTATTCTTATTTTTAGGAGTTAATTATTTCACTTTTATTGTTCTCATAATAAATAAAGGTATGTCTTCCTTTACATAGAATATATTATTCTGAACTATAACTCAAAAGATTTAAATGAGAAAATCTATTCCAAAAGTACCTTGTAAACTATAAAATTTGGTTCAGTTGTTAGGCATTATCTAAAATGAGCTTTTTTTAAAAAAAAATTTAAATCTATTTGAAAAACTAAGATTTCTTTTTATTTTTTAATTGAGGTATTGATTTACATTATTATATTAGTTTCAGGTATACAGCATAGTGATTCAGTATTTTTATAGATTATACTCCACTAAAAATTATTGCAAAATAATGGCTATAATTCCCTGTGCTGTACAATTGATCCTTGTTGCTTATCTATTTTATACATAGTGGTTTGTATATCTTAATCTCTTACCCTTATCTTGCCCCTTTCCCACTGGTAACCACTAGTTTGTTTTCTATACCTGTGAGTCTGTTTTATAAATAGTGCTGCTGTGAACATTGGGGTGCATGTATCTTTTTTGTGAGATTTCCTTTTAATGTGAGAGATTAGTTCTTCAATTTATGTAGTGTATAAATAAAATTTTATGATTTATTGAGTTTTCCTTGAAAAGGGAAATCTAATATTTTTCTTGTGTCATGACTCTTATGTTTTTATTTACCATTATTTTCATCCTGCTATTTTAAAAATACATTTAAAATAGTACTCCGATGACAGAAGGAGGCAAAAAATTGATCTCAGGGCTTTTGAGCATATACTGCTTCATTTTTTCCTGATGGAGAAATCAGGTTCTAAAGTAAGCTTTTGTATTAACCAACTTTGGCTACATGTATTAGTCAAATTTACTAGATAATTGCCAACATATGAGATTAATCAGTGACTCATGTTTTCCGGTGATGGATGTCCCTGTTATGAACAGTTTTGGTGATTTGCTGTATTTCCTAACAATGGATTCAGTAACATTTTAATCAGTCTTTTTGTTGTTTTGCAGCTTTAACTGCCTATACTTACCTGACCATTTTTGATCTTTTTAGGTAAGTTTTAAAAACGCTCCTTAATGTTTTTACTTCCTTCCTTCCTTCCTTACCTATTTACTTACTTATTTATTTATGGCTGTGTTGGGTCTTCATTGCTATGCGCGGGCTTTCTCTAGTTGTGTCAAGTGGGAGCTACTCTTCATTGCGGTGCGCGGGCTTCTCACTGCGGTGGCTTCTCTTGTTGCAGAGCACCGGCTCTAGGCGTGAGGGCTTCAGTAGTTGTGGCATGCGGGCTTAGTTGCTCCATGGTTTGTGGGATCCTCACAGACCAGGGATCGAACCTGTGTCCCCTGCATTGGCAGGCAGATTCTTAACCATTGCGCCACCAGGGAAGTCCCCTCCTTAGTGTTGTGTTGTTTTTTTTTTTTAATTAATTAATTTATTTATTTTTAGCTGCACTGGGTCTTCGTTGCTGTGTGCGGTCTTTCTCTAGTTGCGGCGAGCAGGGGCTATTCTTTGTTGTAGTGTGTGGGCTCTCATTGCAGTGGCTTTTCTTGTTGCAGAGCACAGGCTCTAGGCGCACAGGCTTCAGTAGTTGTGGAATGCAGGCTCAGTAGTTGTAGCTTGCGGGCTCTAGTGGGCTTTAGAGCGCAGGCTCAGTAGTTGTGGCACATGGGCATAGTTGCTCCGTGGCATGTGGGATCTTCCTGGACCAGGGCTCAAACCCGTGTCCCCTGCATTGGCAGGCAGATTCTTAACCACTGTGGTACCAGCGAAGACCCTTCTTAATGTTTTGAAGCTAATAAGGAATTTGTTATCAACTATATATACTTCATTTGAAAAACAGAAAAGAGACCTCCAGAATGCTTCCCCAGTGTTTTACTCCTGACCTTGATTGGTGGTTAAATGGGTGTTTTTTTTCTATTTGTTAAAATGTACATATGTGCTTTATGCACATTTCTGTGTAAATGTCCTATTTTGAATAAAACGATAAAATTAAACTAAAAAAAAGGTTTGTTGCACTGAATTTATGAAGTTTTCTTTACTTAAAGGAAAGTTATCTGTGAAATAAGTAAAATTATCAACATGGACCATATGTACAAATAATAATTAGAAGATATGCTGGAAGAAAATACCCCATTTATATAGCAACAGATAAGATAATACCCAGACTTTAGGTCAGGTGCCTACCTGTAGATGAGTCAGCTGTGACCAGGGAGCAGGAACACATAAGAACATACTAGTTCCCACTGTAACCATGTGGGTGTGAAAAGAAATGAGGGATGTTAATAACTGCAAAGTATATATGTAATTGTGAGCTAGAGAGACGACCTATTGGCTCCTGCTTTGGGGACCTTTCATATTTCCAAATAAAGGTTGCAGAATGCTTAGACCATATGTCTCCAAGATCCGTGCCATAGAAGTATGTTATAGGGATGTCTTTTTCATCAGTCACATAACTAAATCTTCTTGATTGGTCTAAAGCAGATAGTTATTACCTGAATTTCACACTGTAGTAAGTTGTTTTAGAGTGAATCTCCACTAAGAAAGTAACCATAACTTTATCCCATCCAGAATGTTGTCAAGGTGTTATTAATATTTAGTTTAACTTTTAACAGAGATTAAATAAAGTTTATTAAAGTTAAAATGTATTGTATATGCCTAGAATCAAGTAAATTGCACTTATTATTACTGTGTCATTTTTTGCAGGCTCAGTTATGGAAACCATTTAGGGCGGATAACTTTCTGAGTAGAGAAACTATGGGTTTAGGTTCTATTAGTTCTATTATTAGTGTCTTTATGGTATATCATAACTTCTTTCAGTTTCTCCCCATGTTAAAACTCACATTAGGGTGCTTATTGTGATTAGATTATAAATTATTAGAATAACTTGTTGTTAGTTTAGTCTGCAAACACTATTAACTTTTAGCAATTTAGTTATTCTGAAAGCTAAATTTCTTTCTGTAAGTCCTCTAGTTCTAGTTCTAATGCTAAACTTATTTTCCTTTTTACTTAGTTTAATGACATGTTTAATAAGTTACTGGGTAATGATGAGGAAACCTAGCCCTGCCTATTCATTTGGGTAAGTTCAAATTATTTTATTTTCTGCTAACTTATCGCTATTAAAGTAGTAGTTATACCAGGCAGTAAAGAGCTAGCTAGAGTACTTGTAGAAAATAAATGCTGCCTGTTTAGTGGAATAGTGATCAGATAGTGAAAGTAGATAAAAAAACATCTTCCAAGAGGATTCTAGATAAGGAACATGAATGTTTAAATTTAAATCATATTAAAGTAAAATGTTCACATTAGTTTTTTTCTATTTTATAAAACAAATCTTACATAAATTGTTCATTTTAAGTTCTTTAATATTTTGGTAATCTCTTATTCCAGTTAGAGAAAGTACAAAGGATTTTCATGTATGTATCTTCTAGATGTTAAAGTAAGTGGGATATAGTTTAACATTAATGCAGCGGTAGAGATGTATTTTTATCTTAAGACTGTATTTGTGACAGCAATGAACTGACAGATTTTGAGATTTCTGTTTCTATAGTTTAGAAATTACTAAAAGTTAGAAAATAATCTTTTATATCAGAGGATTTTTTAAAATATGTTAGAAAAAATGAGTTCTTTTCAGATTCAAGGAAACAACTTGAAAGAAGAATTTAACTTTGGTGAAGAAACTCTTGGACAAAACTTACCTTTCTTCTCCACCATACCATTTATTGGGATTATATTCTTTTGAACAAAATCAGGTTTTACTTAAATAATGGGACAAAGTAAACATGAAATTTTAGTGCAAAATGAAGATATTTATAAGTGTCACTGAAATTTGATAGAGTTGGATTGATATGATAATCATTTGTAAAGGCTTTTGGTTGTAAGTGACAGAAATCCATCTCAAACTAGTTTGGGGGAAAAATGTTAATTTACATAACCAAAGTGTGGGAAGACTGAGGTAAACTGGTATAGGGACTAGAACACTCAGGACATTGTCTTTCTCTTACCTCAAAAGGCCTGCTTTTCTCTGCATGTCAGTTTCAGTTTCTCAGACCACTTTTCTCCACTATCCTGGAATGATAACTTGTAGCAAAACTTTGAACCTTCTCACCTTCATCCTTGAGACGAAAGGATTCCCCAGCTCTAGAAAATAGTGAGAAAGAACTATTGGTTGGTCCACCTTGGTATAGATGTTAGTCTTTAGATCAGCTCCTGTGGCCAGGAGACAAGGTCACATAAGGACAAGACAGCTCCCATTTTGGCCTAGTTGCTTAGAGTGAATAGGAAAAGAGGGAGCAATCAAATATAATTGCAGTCAGTCACATAGCTTGAAGTATCATCTATATTTAATAATTCCAAAATTCAGTTCTCCAGCACTGAGATTTATCTCATGTCATGTTACCTTCGTGCCAGGTTCACATGGATGTCTAATTCATGTCTTAAATTCAAGCTAGGATTCTTGTTTTCTTCCCCCCAAATCTGTTCCTCTGCAGTTTTTCACATCTTAGCAAATACACCACCACTCAGTTGCTCAAGTAAAATCATTGATTATTCTCTCATCACCCACATTTATCCATGAGCAGGTTATGTCAAGATAACTTACGAACACATCCAGAATCTGTCCTTGCCCCCGTTTCTATCTCCACTACTACCATCCTAACCAAACTACCTTCATTTCTTGCCTTAACCAATGTCTTGCATCCTAACTGGTCCCCATGGTTCTGCTTTTACCCCCCTTCAGTCCATTCTCCATATAGAAACCAGTGTTTTTTTGGGATTTTTCTTCAGTGTTTTTTTTCTTTTTAAGCCTAAATCATGCTATCATTCTACTTCTTAAAACCATCCAGTTGTTTCCTGTCATACTTAGAATAAAATCCTGACCCCTTTCCTCGTTTACAAAGACCTTATATGATTTAGACCGAGCCTACTTCTTTTCAAGTTACCACTCTCATGCCGTCTATACCACACTGTCTTTCTTTCCGTAGTTTGAACACATCTTATTCCTGCTTTAGGGTCTTTATACAAACTATTCTATCTCCTGGAAATGCTCTTCACTTGATTCTTACGAGATTAGCCCCGTTTTGTTATTCCAATCTTAATGTCACTAAATGCTAATGTCATTAAGTGACTGGGCCCAATCTAAAATGGATTCTAAAATAGATCACCTAGTTAGCTTCTTGTCACATCAGACTGCTATAATTCTCTGTATAGAACTTATAAATTAATTTTTCAAAATTTATTTATTTTATTTTTGGCCGTGTTGGGTCTTCGTTGCTGTGCGCGGGTCTTCTTTAGTTGCGGTGAGTGGGAGCTACTCTTCGTTGCGGTGCGTGGGCTTCTCATTGCGGTGGCTTCTCTTGTCGTGGAGCACGGGCTCTAGGCACACGGGCTTCAGTAGTTGTGGCCTTGCGGGCTGTAGAGCACAGGCTCAGTAGTTGTGGAGTACGGGCTTAGTTGCTCTGCAGCATGTGGGATCTTCCTGCACCAGGGCTCAAACCCGTGTCCCCTGCATTGGCAGGCGGATTCTTAACCACTGTGCCACCAGGGAAGCGCAATTAATTGTTTTGTTTTTTTTTGTCTTCCCCTTTAAAATATAAATTTCTTGGTAGCAGGGACTGTAGCTTGTTCTGTCTTATATCCTTGTGCAGTTTGATGAATTTTAACGAATAAATATACTTGTATAACTACTATCTAGATAATGATATAAAGCATTAGAAGTTCTCCCAAAGCCTCCTTTAATGACTTAATGTTAAGTCAGAGTCAAACCCTGAGAAAAGTAACCAGTATTCTGATTGCTGTCATTGCAGATTCTTGTTGCCTGTTTTTGAAGTCATATAAATGGGATACAATATATATATCATCATATAGCAGTAGTTCATTCTTGTTCATTGCTCTAATATTCCATTATGTGAATATATCAAAATTTGTTTATATGTTCAGCTATTGAAAGGAATTTAGATTTTTTTTTTTTAAATTTTTTTTTTGCAGCACACGGGCCTCTCACTGTTGTGGCCTCTCCCGTTGCGGAGCACAGGCTCTGGACGCTCAGGCCCAGCGGCCATGGCTCATGGGCCCAGCCGCTCCGCGGCATGTGGGATCTTCCCGGACCGGGGCACGAACCCGTGTCCCCTGCATCAGCAGGCGGACTCCCAACCACTGCGCCACCAGGGAAGCCCTAGTTAATTTTTAGCTTTTAGGTATTATAAATAAAACTACTTATGAACATTCTTGTACATTTCTTTTGGTATACATGTGTGCTCATTTACGTTGGGCATATGTCTTTGAAATTACTCAGTCATAGGATTTGCATATATTCATCATTAGAAGATAGGATAATACCAAACAGTTTTCCAGCGTGGTTTTACCAATTTAACATTTCCACTGACAGTATATGAGAGTTCTAGTTGCTTCATGTCCTTACCAACTGTTGGTATTGCCTTTTTTTTTAAAGCCATTCTAGGTGTGCAGTGGCATCTCATTGAGGCTTAAGTTATTTTCCTGATGAGTATTTGAGCACTTTTTCTTACGTTTATTAACCATTCAGATTACCCCTTTTGTGAAATGCTTGCTGAAGTGTTTTATCCATTTTTAGATTGGGTTGTCTGTTTTTTCTTATTGATCTATATAGGAGTTCTTTATACATAAATATATTCTCTCACTCCTATTTCTCTTTCATTCTCTTAAAGTTATCTTCTGATGAGTGAAAAGTTTTTAATTTCAATGATAAATTCAATTTATCAGTCTTTTCCTTTATGGTTAATACTTTTTGTGTACTTGTCAAGAAATCTTGGCCAGAATAAAGATATTCTACCCTGTTATTAGTTAGAAGTTTTACCGTTTGACCTTTCACATTTAGGCTTACAATCAAACTAGAATTGATTTTGGGTTTTTTTTAGGACTTTTTTTTTTTTTTTTTTTTTTTTTGCGGTACGCGGGCCTCTCACTATTGTGGCCTCTCCCATTGCGGAGCACAGGCTCTGGACTCGCAGGCTCAGCAGCCATGGCTCACGGGCCCAGCCGCTCTGCGGCACTTGGGATCTTCCCGGACTGGGACACGAACCTGTGTCCCCTGCATCAGCAGGTGGACTCTCAACCACTGCGCCACCAGGGAAGCCCTAGGATTTTTTTTTATTAATTCATTTTATTTATTTTTGGCTGTGTTGGGTCTTTGTCGCTGCGCACGGGCTTTCTCTAGTTGCAGCAAGCGGGGGCTACTCTTCGTTGCAGTGCACAGGCTTCTTATTGCGGTGGCTTCTCCTGTTGCGGGGCACAGGCTCCAGGCACGCAGGCTTCAGTAGTTGTGGTGAAAGGGCTCAGTAGTTGTGGCTCACGGGCTCTAGAGCGCAGGCTCAGTAGTTATGGTGTTCGGGCTTGGTTGTCCCGTGGTATGCGGGATCTTCCCGGACCAGGGCTCAAACCTGTGTCTCCTGCATTCGCAGGCGGATTCTTAACCACTGCGCCACCAGGGAAGACCTGGAATTGATTTTTGTGTATGGGTTGAGGTAAAGGTCAAGGCACATTTGCTTCTATATAGACATTCAGTTTGATAAAACACTATTTATTGAAAAAAATTATTCTTTATTGCTTTTATGTGCTACTTTTTTATTAATCAAGTGACTGTGTATGTGTTTGTTTCTGGATTCTCTTTTCTATTTGGTATATTTGTCTATCCTTGAATTAGTTCCATAGTGTGTCAATTACTGTTGTTTTGAAATCTTGGTTATCTGGTAGTGTAAATCTTCCAGCTTTGTTCTTTTTCAGATTGTCTTTGCTTTCCTACACCATTTGCATTTCAATACACACTTTAGTATCAACTTATCAGTTACCACAAATAATGTTGCTACATTTACATACCGTTTTTTTCATACTCTCCTATAACCCACTTTTTTTCATTTCCATCCTTCCAAGACAGTAAATACATTTCTTTTATATTTGTAATAATGTGTAATGGTATGTTGTTGATTCCAACATTTTTCTATTATAAATAACAATGTGATGAATGTCCTTTATTATTTTATTATCTCCTGAATATTCTGAATTCTGTACCACCTAGAATTAAATCAACTCATTTGAGGGAAAAAACAACTAATGTGATGAACATCGTTAATTATTTTATTATCGTTTCTGAAGATAATTATTTCCTTGAGAAATTTTAAGCATATATACTTACAGGTGTTGAATGCCATTAAACTATGTGCAGTGGGAGAAACTAAGATAAATAAGACAACAGCCCTTGGCCTCCAGCTGATAGCTTAGGGATTATAAGACATATTCAGTTAACTGTAATTGTGTGTAGATAGGAGAGGCAGTGTAGTAGTGGTTAAAATCATGAACTCTAGAGCCAGAGTGTCTGAGTTTGAAAACCTGACTCCTTCACTTGCAAGCCGTATGACTCTAAACAGTTACTTTTCCTCTTTGGGGTTCAGGTTCCTTATCTCTTTTTTAAAAAAAAAAAGTGGATAAACTAACCCTCATAAGGATTTAGATGACGTAATATGTTAAACACTTCGACCAGTGTCTGACACAAGATGGGTCAATTAAGTGCTGTTATTATAATAATGGTTATTTCTAGAAAATAAAAGCCCTAAGGAGTATATGTTGTACAAATAGGCACTCTTTTTAAAATCTGTGATGTTCATTGTTTATTGTCATTCTAGAAATTGTAGTCCTTTTTAACAGCGTTTGGATTATAGTAGGCACATGTATAGTGAGTGAATGAATGTGTTCTCGAGATACTAGTTTGCGAATTGAAAGAATTAGGCTGATTTGATTAATTTTCCAATTTCAGATTTGAAAGATTAGAAGTCCTGGCTGTATTTGCGTCCACAGTCTTGGCACAATTGGGAGCTCTCTTTATATTAAAAGAAAGGTACATTTGTATACAATGTTACTGTCACTGCAAATTCTACCTATGCCACCTTTGGGAATATGAAAGAATCCAGTGAGACACGTCGGGTTGGAAGGGTACAAATAAAATGAGCAGTGCTGGAGTTTTGATAGTACAATTTCTTCATGTTTCAGACTTTTCTCCCTTCCTTTCACCCTTCTTTTATTACCTTCTTTGATGCTACTAAATTTAGTCATAGGTGTGAATGAAAGGAAAGGATTCACACAGACATGTTTTAATGCTTAGTACAAACCCATTGAAACAGGTTTGGTAGAGAAAGATTGAATTACACCTTGAGGATAATTTGTGGGTCTGCTTGTCTCATCACTACTAATAATCAACAGTTGGTTATCATATTTAAAAAGTTTTGTGAATTTATTAATTATATATTTAATAAAGTCTTATAATTTTATAATTTGTAGGACTTATTTAATACATTATTTCCTTCTTTTAGTGCAGAACGCTTTTTGGAGCAGCCTGAGATACACACGTGAGATTCTGCTTTTGACATAACATATAATTTACTATTGCGTTTGATTCCCAGTTATTAATTGATATGTTATTAAATAGTGGTTACTTTGGCCAATATCAGAGTTCAGAGTGTGGTAATATATATTTCATTGATATTTCACAAGCAAAATCCCCAAATCCCAAGACTCCCTCTTTTCACCCTTAACTGTTCCCAAGCCCTTAAATTTTTATACTGAACAGGAAGGCCTTTCTGCCCTGATTTTGGGTCCCTCGGTATTTCTAGGCCCAGGTCAATATCCTAAGCCAGCCCCATCTGGTCTTCTGTAATTTAAGATTGGATCCTCCAAGTCTTTTAGTAGCAGCTGTAGAAAAGATGGAATTGCTATTATTTACAACATAGTGGCCAACTATGTGGACTTTACCTATTCTGATCAGTTTAATTCAGGACAGTCTGACCCGGCCAGTGGACTGTAAACCAAATACCATTAGCATTTCTAAAAATTTATAACAGCAATTACCTGTAAGAAGATACTGTTAATGCTAAGAGTCTTTTTTTTTTTTTTTTTGTCCTGTGTAAGGTGGAGCAACAGTAGACAGGACATTGGTCATGGGGCTAGAACCAAGTTCAGATTCTGGCTCTGCAAATACTAAACCATTGAAGCAGACCAGTCTGCCTTCCCATCTCTTAGTCTCTCTACATGCTGAAATTACGTATTGACATTACCAAGAAAAAAATAATCATGAGTGTTGTTTTTTTCAGGGGAAGATTATTAGTTGGTACTTTTGTGGCTCTTTCTTTCAACCTGTTCACAATGCTTTCTATTCGGAATAAACCTTTTGCTTATGTCTCTGAAGGTATGTTTTTATTTACCATTAATAAAAAACCAATTAACCTCTCATAAAAACAGGTCTTTTGTTTGTTTCGTTAATTCATAGATCAATGAGAAAGTATATCCTGAAGAGAAGAGAGGACTACCCCAAAGGTTCTAAAGTCTTTCTCTGAGCAAAAAATTATGAAACGGAATCTAATTATTACAAGCTTTAAAATAACATATTACTTAAAAACAGGCAAAACTGACTTATGTATTAAATTACATGCAGTAAAAAATTACATTTACCAAATAACATGAATGAGATTTTACATGTATAACCTACCTAAGAAAAGTTTATTGCAAGTATTTTTTTTTTTTTATTGCAAGCATTTTAGAAGCATCAGTGTACATAGACTAGTTGCTATGCTCATTGCAAATAATTGTATTTTGTTAATTAGATAAGTTCCCAGGAACTTCTCTTGGGCAATGGTGGGTAGGCATATATTTGAAAGTAGCAAAACTTTATTCCTTTTGATATATTCTTTTATTTTCAAGTCTTTAAAAATTCAGATAGACTTTTCACTCCAGTGGTCTAAATTATTGGCATTTTTCAATAATTTCAGTGTTTTGGAATCCCACTAACCTACAAAGGGTTAACCACTGATGGATGGAGAAGTGAGGTAAAAACAAAAGTGGGCTGTGTACACAGACCCACACACCTGTACTTTGAAGCAAAAATAGGTGAGGGTCTTTTTAGATATCACTGACTTGAATACCAAGATAACCAAGGGAAGAAAGCTTTCTGAAATACCCATTCAGGTTTAAACAACTTCCTGAGTGTTACAAAGTATGAGTTGTATTTGTATGAATTAGAGTTTAAGAATTACTGCATGAACTAGAACATTAAATAATGATATTTGTGATGACCAGAATTTTTTAGAAAAAACTTTATTAGAATAGTATAATGCTCATTCTAGAAATTCTAAGAAGGTACAGAGGTTTAGAAACTGTATCTCTCTGTGAAGATCAGAAAGATACAAGAAGGAAACAGTATTGATAATCTCATGACCCAGAGATAACATCTGTTAACATTTCTATTTTGTTCCTTTAATTTTTTTTCTATGCACATGTATATATTTTTTTACATATTTAGAATTGTATCAATTAACAATTTTATGTTTAGCTTTTTTCAGTTAACATTATGTCTTGAGTATTGCCTGTCATTAAATACTCTTTGAAAAAATGATTTTTGAAGGCTTGCATAATATTTTGTCATGAATATTTTTAAACAGTCTATTGTTATATAGAATAATATATAAATAACCTTTTACAAATAATGCTGTAACCACCCTTTTTTGTTTGTTTTTTTGTTTGCGGTACGCGGGCCTCTCACTGTTGTGGCCTCTCCCGTTGCGGAGCACAGGCTCTGGACGCGCAGGCTCAGCGGCCATGGCTCACGAGCCTAGCCGCTCCGCGGCATGTGGGATCTTCCCGGACCGGGGCACGAACCCGTGTCCCCTGCATTGGCAGGCGGACTCTCAACCACTGTGCCACCAGGGCAGCGCCACCAGGGCAGCCCCACCCTTTTTTGTACCAAATTTCTTGTATGCATTTCCACTTCTTCTTCCCAAAGAAGAAATTATAAATGGGTTAAAAACACACTATTTTGGGCTTCCCTGGTGGCGCAGTGGTTGAGAGTCCGCCTGCCGATGCAGGGGACACGGGTTCGTGCCCTGGTCCGGCAAGATCCCACATGCCGCGGAGCGGCTAGGCCCGTGAGCCATGGCCGCTGAGCCTGCGCGTCCAGAGCCTGTGCTCTGCAACGGGAGAGGCCACAACAGTGAGAGGCCCGCGTACAGCAAAAAAAAAAACAAAAAACTATTTTTTTGTCTTTGATGTATATTGCCAAATTTATTTCTAGAAAGATCATCTAGTTTGTATTTTTTATTAGCTGGAAATGAAAGTTCACAGAAGCATCAAAATTTATTATACAACATTAGTTGAAATTTAAGTGGAAAATAATATTGAGCACTTTCTATCTGCCAGGCACTGTGATAAACGCTTTACATAGAACCCGTTTAATTCTTCCTATAACGATAGGTAAATCATTTTATTGATATTATCCCCATTTTACACTGAGGCCCTGAGAGATTGTCACTTGTCTCAGGCTACACATCTAGTTAAGGGCAGAGCTGGGGTTGAAGCCAGGTATTCTGGCATCAGAGTCTGCTCTTAAACTGCTGTACCAGGCTACTTTTTATATGGCTTGCCGATCTTTTTTACATCATGGTACACATTAAAAAATGAGAATTTCTGTAGCACCATGGGATAAATGTAAGAGGATGCTTGAGCCTGAAGGCTACTTGTCCAGGGACAGTAACTGACAGGCGTCTGCATGTAGCCAGATTCCCACCTGGCCTTTCTGAGAGCTGAGCGAGTTAGTAATCCGTGTACTTGCAACCCATTCTCAGCACACTGGTTAGGAAGCTTCGCTTTACACTATAATAAGCCTTTAAAACTTCAAATTAATAGTAGCAATGAAATACGTTAAGTTCACTTATTCCTTCAGGTCAGCTGTATATTGCAGTTGAAACTGCTTTTCATTTAGTATCCTAAAGGCATAAAAGAGAAAAAAGTTCTAGATTTGAGGAATAACGTGATCTTTTGTAATGTTATACAGTCATGACCGAACTTATTTTTTAAATTTAAGAATCAAGTATTTCTGGTAATGGTTTATTCTATACACATAATTTAAATATTTTCTTTTTAAAGCTGCTAGTACGAGTTGGCTTCAAGAGCATGTTGCAGATCTTAGTCGAAGGTAAGATGTTATGGGATTTCATGATATACATAACGTTAAAGGAATGCCCAAGAAATGCATCTGTCTCAGCATTATTATTGCTGAGGTTACTACGTGAATCTCACAGATGAGATTCTTATTCTCCCTTTACTTTTTCTTACTTTTTAATTGGTGATAGATAAGAGACCTTTACGAGTGAGAGTTTTGTTCCCAAATTCTCTTTGCTTTCTTTAAAAGATATACTAAAATACAAGTCATCTTTTATATGACTTTCATCAGTATTACGTAAGTTCTACTAATGAATACTCTTTTTATTTGTTTTTTCATAGCTTGTGTGGAATTATTCCAGGACTTAGCAGTATCTTCCTTCCCCGAATGAATCCATTTGTTTTGATTGATCTTGCTGGAGCATTTGCTCTTTGTATTACTTATATGCTAATTGAAATTAAGTAAGTATTTTTTATTGCTATCAAGTGTGTTTTGATTCCTGGGGCATCAGTAGGATGGCTAGGGATTAAGCTTATAGCATGTTTGCTTGTGACCTGTGCAACTTTGGTCAAGTCTTGTCCTCAAGTGTCTTCATCTGAAAAATTATGGGGGTTGGATTCAATAAGAAATTTTCACCACAGTCTATAATGCAGGCTGGAAAACTGTTTAAATTCCTTACTGCTGACCTGATGAGTGAGACTGAGAAGAGAGTAAAAGAGAGATGAATCACAGCGACTGTTGCTGAGTGAGGGAAGACAGGAAGTAGATGTGAATCAACTTTAAGAAAAGCAAGTCTATTAGGAAAGAGACTTTAGCAGCCTTAAGCTTAATTTTATGACGTGATTCGGTGACTCCCTGCCATTTTGCATACTCTCCTAGCATATCACATACAATCATGTTTTTATTTACTACCTCTATGTGATTCCTACATTTTTATTTCTAGCCCAGATCTCTACTGAATTCTGAAAAGCATATCTTCTGTTCATGTCCACCTCAACTGAACCTATTTCCCCCCATCCCCAAAACTGCTTTTTCTTGTACTTTGTGTCTCAGTGAATGCTACTACAGTCTATTCCTTTGCATTCTGCTTTTAAATTGTGTTAAAACATACATAAAATAAAATTTACCATTTTAACCATTTCCAAGCATACAGTTCAGTACTTGCACAGGCATTTAGTGCATTCACTTTGTTGTGCAATCATCATCACGATCCACCTCCAGAACTTTTTCATCTTCCCTAACTGAAACTGTACCCATTAAATAATTACTACCCATTCTACCTCCCCCCAGCCCCTGGCAACCACTATCCTACTTTCTGTCTCTGTGAATCTGACTAGTCTAAGTACTTCATATGAATGAAATTATACATATTTGTCCTTTTATTTCACTTAGCATAATGCCCTCAAGGTCCATCCATGTCACAAATGGCAGGATTTCCTTCTTATGGCTGACTAATATTCATTGTGTGTATATTTATGTATGTATATGCCACATTTTCTTTATCCATTTATCTGTCAACAGAAACGTAAGTTGTTTCCATGTCTTGGCTGTTGTAAACAATAGTCTTGTCACCTACTCTTGTTTAATCTTTCTTTTTAATATTATCTTACCCTTCTTCCCATTCTTTTTCCTAAATTGAGGCCTTTGTGATCATTTCCTTGGCCTAATTAGAATAGTCTTCTGATCTTATAATTTTTATTCTCACACATCTTTAGTTATCTGCTATTTTGCTACTGATGTGATCATTAAAAGTTGCAAATCAGAACATAATATTTTCCTGTTTCAAAATTCTCTTTTGGGTACTTAAAATAATTAAAAGTTGTTAACACAGTAAAGCTTCTACCAACCTTACTAGCCATCCGTCTGTCTATATATACTTAACTGTTGATAGTTTCATTGCTGCATCAGGGTTTTCATGCCCTTGCACATGCTGCTTTCACTGTCTACAGTATCTTGCTCACATCATCTTGCTCATCTTGAAGGCTCAGCTCAAATGTCACCTCTTTTTTTTTTTTTCTTTTTTTTTGCTGCTGGAACGTCCCCGACCAGGGATCGATCCTGCGTGCCCCTCAGTGGAAGCGCGGAGTCTTAACCACTGGACCACCAGGGAAACCCCGTCACCTCTTTTTATATTTAGCGTTTCTGCATTATCCCTACCCCAGTAGGCTTGCCATTCACTCCTTTGTGCATCCATGATACCCTGTAGGACTTCTCCTTTGTACCCAAAGTCCTTTATTATATTTTTCACATGTATGTTTCCTGCCATTTCAAAGGCAGGATCTATGTCTTTACTCATGTTTCTATTCCCAACATATGGGAAAAAGTGAAAAAGAGTACATGATCAGCTTTGTAACCATTGGCATTTTGGTCTGTCTTGTTAATAGAACAGTGAACTACTGATGAGATGTTGCACTTCAGTCACAATATTGCTATAACAAATTCCTGGAGAATCTCACCTTGTGAAATTCCTGGGGAATTTGAAAAATTTTAATAGTAATTATTGGAGTTATTGTTTACAGCAAAATTGATAGAATCACTGATGAATTCTATTGGTCTTCCTGTATCAGAAATTACTAGTTAAAGGTTTTTATTTGTTGCAGCAAATAAATATATATGAAATATTTATAGTTGACAAGTAGATTGAAAATACATTGTGGGGAAATGCTCACATTATTTTTCTTCATCATCTCTCGTCACACTAATTAACATAAATATTAGTTATTTCCCCCTAAACTTTGGCAAGAAAGGATTCTGAAAACCTTTTATTTTCCTTTGAGATGCTCTCATTGCCAGTAGTGGCCAGCTGTGGTAAAACAGTCCTGTTGCTTTAGATAATTAAAGTTTGGTAGATTAAATTGTAAAAAGCCCAGTGAAGCATACATTTGAGATTTAGAATTGTTTTTTCTTTTCAGTAATTATTTTGCTGTAGATACTGCATCAGCCATAGCCATTGCTCTGATGACATTTGGCACTATGTATCCCATGAGTGTGTACAGTGGGAAAGTATTACTCCAGGTAAGGCTCTTCTTTCAATATGCATGCTTAAAATTAGCTATGTTCTTTTACCAGATTATAAAACAATATGGGTTCTTCTACCAGATGATGAAATTTTTAGCTACTGGAGGGCACTGTTGGAAATGAAGCCAAACAATAATCTCTGAAATTTGAATAGTAAGAACCAGATGGTACTTCCCTGGTGGCGCAGTGGTTAAGAATCCGCCTGCCAATGCAGGGGACATGGGTTTGAGCCCTGGTCTGGGAAGATCGCACGTGCCGCGGAGCAGCTAAGCCTGTGCGCCACAACTATCGAGCCTGCACTCTAGAGCCTGTGCTCTGCAACAAGGAAAGCCACCGCAGTGAGAAGCCCTTGCACCAAAATGAAGAGTATCTCCCGCTCACTGCAACTAGAGAAAGCCCGCATGCAGCAACAAAGACCCAGCTCAGCCAAAAATAAATAAATAAATAAATGTATTTTTTAAAAAAAGAACCAGATGAAGTTCTATTGATGCACAAAATAGGCACAGATCTTCATGTAGTTGTAAGGCAAAAGCATAAATGAAAATATTTTGCCTCTAATAATGTTTCAAGTGAAAACAATATTACTTAAAATCTTTTTTAGATATTCATTTTCCCCTAATAAATGTGCTTTGGCTATTGTATAATCTGGTTATGATTGTTTTCTTATTTTCTATTCTTGAATTAGTGAGACTTTTAAATTTAAAATGCGAAATCACTACTTATTGAAACAATAGGAACACCTGTAGACAAGCACCTGAATAGAAAGGTAGTTTCCCAGGACTAGATGAATGTGTAAGCACTGCTTTTCCTTCTGTCTTTCCCTCATGCCTTTTCTAAAACTTATGGGTTGTATCTCCCTCTCCAGAAGCAGTAATAACAATTAGATTAGTTTTATAGTGTTATGCCTTATACAAAATTTTACTTTCTTAAAGATTTTTTTATTGATTATTTGGTTCTAGAGATAGCAGCTTTTTTGCAATATAAGAAATAAGCATGGGCTGATTTCTGATGCTGCTTTATTAGTGGGTCAATTAAAGCCTTTCTTCCCTAAATCATGATAGGGCACATGTGAAACAAAGCAAAGGCTGGTGTAAAACCCAATTTTTTTAGTGTCAGTACTACTGTTGCAAAAGGTTTTTCTCTCTCTAGATTCATATTTTATTTTATTTTTTTCCGCAGACAACACCACCCCATGTTATTGGTCAGTTGGACAAACTCATCAGAGAGGTAAGATGGAATAATAAGTAAAATCATTTTAATTTATAATTAGAGAATGCAAAGAGTGGGTACAAATAATTTCAACTCTTTCTAGAATTTTATTTTAGGGAAGTTTTTGTTCTTTACAATGATATAGTAGGAGACATGACATAGTGACAAAAATAGAACAATTTGACGAATTGCGCAGTCTGGAAGCCAGATTCACTTGAAATATTGGGTTGGCCAGAAAGTTCATTTGAATTTTTCCATAAGATGTTATGAAAAACCGGAACGACCTTTTTGGCCAACCCAATAAGTGTAGACGGTAATGGTCTAAAGGCCACACTATTTGTTATATAAATGCTGTGATTTTTATGATTTTGTATTCAAACCTAGGATTTTGATTACGTCAGAGGCCACCTTTACATGGTGATTGCTTCAGCACCTAATATCTTGATCTGTAGGTTTAGATTTTGTATTGTTATAAAATGCCAACTGTTAACTAATGAAGGAATAAGATAATCAAATTATTTGAATGTTGAGAGTGTTTTAAACTATTGGTTGTCAGTATCACAGAGGCCACTTTGATCAATATAGCTGGCCACTTGCTTCAGCTAGTGGGGTCTGTGCCACTGTATCAATGGGCCACACACTGTATATCTGGCCTTGGAATTTCCTTTTGGCCCATATCCAAATAACATCCTGTATTGTACAGAAATTTGTTAAAAGGGGATCCGGAGAAAGGAATGATTGAGAAGACAAAAACATTCTGATACCACAAGTGCTGAATATAAATATATACTATACTAATAAGATGAAAAGAACTACACACTGTTGAACAGGGTGTGAATGAGGGAAGTAAAGACCTGATTCTTGAGGGATTGGTGCAGAGAATAAACTGGAAAAGAAGGCCCTGGCTTAGTATTGAACAAGCAGAAATGGTATCTGGAGTGAATGGTCTGGGACTTCTCTTGGCTAGTAAGTGTCTTCAGGCAGGGTTTGGCCATGTCATTTCTAGGCTTACAGCAAATCCATAATGTGACTGAATTGTGTTGGATATGTCAAATACAAAAGCCCTATTTCTGTGTTTTTGATTAGGTATCTACGTTGGATGGAGTTTTGGAAGTCCGAAATGAGCATTTTTGGACCCTAGGTTTTGGCTCATTGGTATGCTTTCTATATATTACTTTAGTTTAAACATAGTTTAAAACATAGTTATAAAACAAAGTTTATAAACTGAGTTTATACTTTTTAAAACTGAAAAAAGTATTTCTTTAAAATTTTTGTAGATCCTTTGATTCCCATTTCTGTTCAATAAAGTAAAAAATGTAGATGGATTTAGTAACCTAATTGAGAATTGTTTTTCTTCTTTCATTTTTTTCCTTTCAAACTAAATGATCGCAATACTGGGCTGTCCAAAAAAGAAAAATCCATAGTCATACATTCCTAAATACAAAAATGTTGCAGAAGTAAAATGTCCAATTATTTTCTTTTTTATTACCATTCTTATTTTGGATATTTTTGCTGAATTTGTTAAAGAGTTATAATAACAGCTGCTTCAGCATAAAATTCCGTGTTTTCTAGTCCAATTTAGACCTCATTACCAAAGAGATTTTGTTATGGCATGATTTTATTCCTGTGTCAGGAATGATGAGGAAAATACAGGAAAGTACCCAGAAAAAACAAATTTAAACAACCATAATCCTATTGATGTTTTGGTATTAATACTTGTATACTTACTCTCTTTAGAAAATGAGGTCATGCTGTTTTATAATCTGCTCTTTTCACTTAATATATAATGAACAGTTTTCTATGTTATTAAATACTACTCTTCTACAATATCATTTTTAAAAAGAAAATAGGATTTGACTTTTGTAGCATAACACAGATTTCAGAGGTAGGCAGATTAGGGTTGGTCCAACAGCTCAATGATATCACTACTTTGCAGTCTTTAGTTTCAGGCTTATACTCTTTTAGCAAAAAATGGCTGCTTCATCTCTTCCTTTTCTTTCTCTTCCCCTCTCTAGTCTTTTGGATATCTAAAACTCATTCTCTAGTAAATTCTTCAGGAAAGGCCCTTGGGAACAATATTCCCTAAATTTTTGAATGTTGAAAACAGTTGTGAACATTATACTTGAAAATCATTTAGCCGGATATAAAATCCTGAGCACATATTTTATTTCCTTGAGTTTCTTAAATATATTACTCCATTTTCCTCTGGCATAAAGCATTATGGTGATAAAGCCTGATCATACATAGTCTGATTTTTTTTTCACCTTTATATGTGACTTGATCTTTTTGCTTCTATACCTAAAAGATTTTTAAAAATTAATTAATTTATTTTTTGGCGGCATTGGGTCTTCGTTGCTGCGTGCAGGCTTTCTCTAGTTGCGGCAAGTGGGGGCTTTTCTTGTTGCAGAACATGGGCTCTAGGTGTGGGGGCTTTAGTAGTTGCAGCACATGGACTCAGTAGTTGCAGCTCGAGGGCCCTAGAGCACGTGGGCTTCAGTAGTTGCAGAACGTGGGCTCAGTAGTTGCAGGTAGCGAGCTCTAGAGTGCAGGCTCAGTAGTTGTGGCACATGGGCTTAGTAGCTCTGCGGCATGTGGGATCTTCCCAGACCAAGGATCGAACCTCCAGAATTTTCATTTAACACCCCTGGAAAAAACGTGAGCCCAGTTATTCTTCTTAACCACTGCACTACCAGGGAAGCCTTCCTTGGTTAAATTTATTCCTAGATATTTTATCCTTTTTGATTCAGTTGTAAGTGGGATTTTCTTGATTTTCCTTTTTGATAGTTCATTATTAGTATATAGAAATGCAACAGATTTCTATATATTAGTTTTATATCCTGAAACTTTACTGAATTCATTTATTAGTTCTAATAGTTTTTTGGTGGAGTCTTTAGGGTTTTCTATATATAGTATCATGTCTTCTGCAAATAGTGATAATTTTACTTCTTCCCTTCCAATTTGGATGCATCTTATGTCTTATTCTCCTCTGATTGTTGTGGCTAGGACTTCTAATACTATGTTAAATAGAAATGTCAAGAGTGGGCATCCTTGTCTTATTCCTGATCTTAGAGGAAAAACTTTCAGCTTTTCATCATTGAGTATGATGTTAGCTGTGTGTTTGTCATAAATGGCCTTTATTATTTTGATATATGTTCCCTATATACCAACTTTGTCGAGAGTTTTTATCATAAATGGTGTTGAATTTTGTCAAATGCTTTTTCTTCATCTATTGAGATGATCATGTGATATCATTCTTGGTATTTTTCTGTGTGTGTGTTTTAATCAAACTATGAACATTGTTGTACCTGTTATTTTACTATCTTTTAAAGACAAAATGTATGATGAACATCTTATCAAGTTAATAAGCATACTTATAACCATCATTGTAATGCCTGGTGCTCTGTATCCTAGTATCCTAGGCTAGAAACCTTGAGATCATCTTTGATGACTTCATCTCCCTCATTCATTATATCCAGTTGAGAATTAAGATCGCCCATGGAATATCATGAATCCATCTGTCCCTCTCTGGTCCCACTATATCTGTCCTATCTCAGCCTTCTTCATTTCTAACCTAGACTGTTGCAGTCATTTCCTAACTAATTAGCAATTATCCATAACTGTAATTTTCTGAACACTAATTATTTTACTTCTGTTTGCTTGCTGCAACTAAAACTCCTTACTCATGGTTTTTAGAACCCCCTCCTAGCCTTTCTTTTTACCTTTATTACCTGACCTATCTTTCTTCTTTCTGTTCTTCCTTTCCTTATTTGTTTCCTCCTTTCCTCTTCCTTTTCTTCCTGTCTTTTCTCTCTTTCATTGTTTTTCTGCTCCCTGAAATATTGTACTTCTTTTTATATAATAATATTGCTTATTCTTGCCCAAACATGCCATGGGTTTTAATTGCTATTCCCTCAGCTTAGAATGCCTGTCTCCGCCTTTTGAAATTTCATTTGACCACCAACCCAGATCAAATGCCATCTTCTTTTGAAGTCTTCCTCAATTGAATTAATACCTGCATTTTCTGACCTTTCAGTGCATTTTCCATATACTTCATTTGTATTCTGCCTTGTGTTACAACATGTCTGCCTTCCTCCTACATGGATTTCTTTTTTTAATATTTTAAAAAGTCACATTTTATTTAGAGTCATAAATTATTTTATTAACTCTTTACATTGATAATTACTACTAAGTAGTCTTTAAGGAATATCACGACATTAAGTTTTCTCTTGTTTTAAAGAAAATACCAAGTAATGTTACAACCAAATCATAAATAAAATGTTCATTTCTAATGGAATTTTCAGTAGTATAATTCTAAGCAGTCTCTTTCATATGATTTTGTCCCTTTTAGGCTGGATCTGTTCACGTGAGAATTCGACGAGATGCAAATGAACAAATGGTTCTTGCTCATGTGACCAACAGGCTGTACACACTAGTATCTACTCTGACTGTTCAGATTTTCAAGGATGATTGGATCAGGCCTGCCTTACTGTCTGGGCCTGTTGCAGCCAATGTCCTAAACTTTTCAGATCATCACATAATCCCAATGCCTCCTTTAAAGGGTACTGATGATTCCAACCCTGTTACATCAACTCCAGCTAAACCCAGTAGTCCACCTCCAGAATTTTCATTTAACACCCCTGGAAAAAACGTGAGCCCAGTTATTCTTCTTAATACTCAAACAAGACCTTATGGTTTGGGTCTTAATCATGGACACACACCTTATAGCAGCATGCTTAATCAAGGACTTGGAGTTCCAGGAATTGGAGCAACCCAAGGATTCAGGACTGGTTTTACAAATATACCAAGTAGATATGGAACTAACAATAGAATTGGACAACCAAGACCATGATGTACTATAATTTAATTTATTTTTATGAGGAATATTGACTCCTTGGCTTTCAGTTTGTTTAGTAATCCAACGTTGCATCGACTGTTAAATCATTTAATTAGAGAATAGTAGGTTTGTTCACATTTCATGAAACCAATGAAACTATATTTTTGTAAAATGTATTTGGGGCAGTGAGAACCTTCTAAATGTTATAGGCTTTAAATAGGCTTCCTTTAGAAAGCTGTTTCTCTAAATTTGAATTTTGCTATCTTTGGTTTCGTAGTTGACTGCAGTGTGATATAACACTACCTTTATAAGAGAGCCACTTGATGGAGTGGATCTGTCACATTATTAAAAATATAATACTTTCTTCAGTGAAATTTATAAACATGCTTCTTGAGTACACATTTTAGGAAAAGAAAAAATCCATTTTAAAAGTAAAAGTCTCTTTTATAGATTTTCCAAACATAATTGCTACATTTTCCTTTGAGGTCCTCCTGAATTATGTCTTGCAAAGTAGAAGCAAACATTTTTATCAGAAATTTTAAAACATATTTTACCATCTGGCACAATTTAAAATTTTTACTTATCAGTTTTTTAATAGTTTTTCTCATTAAAAAATTTCAGTACATTTGTAAGTGGCCCATCATTCTCAAAGTGTTTTATTTTGGTTAAATAATACCAAATCCTTAGGTGATATGCAGTGAAGGAATCCCAGTTTTCTGTCTTACATTTAACCAAATACTGACATAATGATAGATTTATCTTTTTTGTCACCTTTTCATTGGTTGACTTTAATTCCTCATTTTATTAACAAAATATATCACATATATTACCAAAATAGGTGGAATTCCATACGCAGTAATACGTTTAATCTTTTTTCAAAGTTGCATGAACAATTTGAGTTTACATTATATAATTTTACCAAAACATAGTGGACCCTAGGTTATAGAATACAGTATTGTTATATCTGCATTAGGCAGTTTCTAACTTACTTTGTTTTGCTTTATTGAAAAGTGAATCAAAGTGTGAGAATCATGTAAATTATTTTTAAATTATTTTCCAAATGCAAATGTTAAGGACTTTCTAACATGGCCAGCATTACTTATAAAAAGTATAACAAGCAGCCATCACAGATTACCTATGAGATTTTTTTTTCATTTTATCATGAGTTTTATAATTAGGTTTTAAAAACGGATTTTGAGAGTGGATTCAACTTTTCTAGAATCCAGTACTCCTGAAGATTTCTGACATTTCCAGCCATCAGCAGCTATCTAGAGAAGATTTTTTTTTTTTTAGATTTTGCAAGTTTCTTCAATAAACTCATCCTCTTTTAAATATGAGCAACACTCCCAAATCCTGTTTCTTTACAGTAGAATCATAAACATCTAAGAAGCCATCTCTGTCAAGCAGAATTGTAGTCATCCTGTGATAAGTGACAATGTCCCAAATAACTTTTGCTTGATGAGGAGTTGATCATTGTCTTTGACATCTGCAACCCTGTTCAGGCACTTGACCTGCTGAAGAAATAGAGCCCACGCTACCTTGACTGCCGGGGAAAGTGAAACTTTGTAAAATGTGATAAGGCAACCTGTTCCTTGACATTTGTCTTATGTTCTCCAACTATTACTATACCTATTATTGGTCTACTATTACAGGGTGATTTTTCCTCCATTGACCTCATCTAAACGTGAATTCGGGTCATGCATGAAATCTGAAGAACTGCCGTGTACTGAGTGATGATTAAGAGGTATGTGCTGCCATGCTATGCATGTCTTCTCCATCTCCAGGGGATTTTTAAAGTGCCCAGGTACTGAACACAGTTCTGTGAGATGTTAAATGCCTATTTCCTCAACACCCATTTAGAGGTAACACCTGTGCAATTAATTGTCCTTCCAAAGGTGCTTTGATACCCACCTACACTATTTGAGAAGTTGCATATGGGTTCTGAAAGAATTGGCTCTACTTGCTGAAATTCAGTATTGCCAACTGCTTCAGGTGACATTGTTCCAGGCATTATTATATAAAGAAGTCTTATTTGCCAAGATCTGACCAGGTTCTGGATATGAAAATAAGAAGCTTGCCCAGCATAGGCCTAGATGTAGTAGCCTTACTAGTAAATCTTGCCACAGAGTTACTTGAAGCTAGACAAAGAAGCAAGTTTGAATTAAGTACTTGACCCATGGTTTGTGATTAAGAGCAAGCTTCATGGAATATGATTAATCCTGTTTGAGAAATTGCTATCATTTAACTTCTGTGAGGTTTCTCATCTGTAAAGTTAGGGTGGGAGATGAAGTAGTTGATCTGGAAACTATGAGCTCTAAAATTGTATGACTAAATCTGCCGAATATATGCCCACTTGTGAAACGGAATATTGTACCTAGTATTTCTTTGCAGTGACTACCTCAGCATTCAGGCCAAGTGTTACCTATGCCAATACCCGAGCCATTAATTGGAGATGCCATGAGAGCAGAGGGTAAACTACAGGTTGACACCATTTTGGTTTTTGTTTATTTCAGACTTGCCTCGACTTAAATCTGTTTAGATTAAACAGATTTTTCTTAGACTTCTTTCTTTGTAGGGAAGGATTATTTTTGGAGGTGGTGGGGAAAAGATTAGGGCAGGGTACCCTTAGCTTCCATAGGGTACAAAGTAATGGGGTCCATTTTTTCTTTCTTCCTTAATCTCTGAAGTCACAGATGGAATTACATACACGTGTCAGCAACTGGTTTAGCTACTCATTCAAGCCTCTGATTTAGCTACTCATAAACTGCCAATTTTTTGCTTAACTAAAGATTGCTGATCTTTTTGGGGAATCTGATCTGCTTCTTATGTAAGAAAATACTTTTTAAATTCCAAATTGTTTGAATTAAACTGTTTGAATAAAGAACATACATGGAGTTTTCTCTCTGCTTTTAAATAATTTTGGCCTGTTCTTTATTGGTAACTTTATCCCATATTCAGCAAATGCTTGTTGAGAGTATAGTACATGCCAGGCCCTGTACTAAGTAAATGTGCATACAGTATATAAATTTTGCTGATCTGCTATTCTTGAGACCAAAGGGAATACAAGGATAAACAGGAGTCCCCTTCAACTAACTGATACTCCTAGTAGAAGTGATGGGACACCAGAACTATTTATAGATGTCAAGTTAAACTCCCTCCCATTTCCTCCTCTTCTTTGGGCTCATTTTCTTGGCATCCTCCTCTTTTCCTTCTCCTTTTTATTTGAATGATGAAACTAAGAAAGTAGATTTCCATGGAAGAGGCCAGCTAGGGAGGTGATGGTGCCACACATCATCCTGATATCAGTAAAAGAAGAAAAAGTTTAGAAGGGGTGAGTTAGGCAGACACTGAAGGATATTTTTTAGGTGTATAGTGGATTGCCATTTACTTTCAGACTCTTGGACTAGATGAGCAAAGATTTTTAAATCACCAGGCTGAAAGTAATGGGGTCCCCAGAGCATTCATGGGCTTAGGGTACCCTTTATTTAAGCAGTTACTAGTTTAAAAGCACCTTTAATAACACTGACATCATAGTCATCAAATTGCCACCCAACAAGCCTAGCTTCTTGGAGAAAAGTTAATTTGGATAACGCATGGCTAAGCTTTCTGACTAATGATGCATCAGGTAAAAGTCTTTTAGTACTGAAGTCAAAAAACACCAATTGCTTAAGATTCTCAAATACACTCATGAAGGCAAGCCATCCATCACTGCTCACACAATTTCCTGCCAAATCCAGCTGTTGGAAGTTTTTCAGAGGGTTCTTTTCAAAAAATGCACCTGAATAAAAAGATAGAAATAAGTATGTTAGCTGGAAGCAAAACAGCTTTTTTTTTTTTTTTAAGAGACCATGTTTGGACTAGTGCTTTGCTTAAGAAAGAAATCAGAATTCTCTGTAGTTAGAGCAGTGATTGTGAACCTGGTCCTTTATATTTGCAAATTATATTTTTCCTAAAATGTAAGGGAATCTGATAAATAGTAATTAGTATAGCAAACCAATATAAATGAATTATATATTTTTCCCTTTTCCTGACTCTTCCAGGAAATGGAAAATTGCATAAAAATTGAGGTATGAGAGATGCAATTAAAATATTCAGTACCTGTTTTCAAAACTGGAGTCGGAGTTCAACAATATTAGGTCATTTCCTCTTCTGAAGAAGCAAACACTACCTAACTATTGTTTCTTTGGATATGGAATATTCCTAACTGTGAACTTGAGTAAGTAAGTTCCTTCAGTATCTCAAGATTTGGAGCTTTGGGCTTATTTTTAACCCTCCCTAGACTCCTCAGGAACTTACTCTTTTCCTTACAGAATAGGGCACTCTAAAATACCTGCTACAAAGGGAAAGTAAACATCCTAGCCATTACCATGAAATCAAAGATAACACCCTAAGGAATGGAGGAGTAAAGAAAAAGTAGGTTTCTGGGTCTGAAAGACTACACAGAGCAAAGCCACCCCAACTGCCTGGACTGCCCACTTCTGAGTATTATAGGAGAGGGGTTCTGTGTTCTGTAAGCCAAGGTGTGGTTGAGTCTTTTGTTACACCAGCTTAGCCTGTGCCCAGCCTAGCTCATACATAGGGCCTCACTTTCTCCTCTCTTTCTCCTTCCCATAATGAGCCCTTCTCTCTTCCTTATAGGTAACTTTCTTCCTGCTCTCTCTTATCCCTCATGTTCAAGTCCTTTCTGCCTCTGCTCTCTTTCCCATATGCTTCCCAGCATGGCATGTGGTCAGTCAAAATACTGGTTGCCAATTAGCGTGTCTGTATATAAGGCTCCTTCCCCAAAGAGCAACTTCATTTCTCCTTCCCAACTAGTAGAACAGATTTCACCACCTAAAAGGAACTTTAACAGAGAAGAATTTCAAGCCCATTCCATCCTCAGAGGGTAAGCTCTTTATACAGGCTGTCTGCCAAGCTTAAAGAATAAGAGAGCTTCTTGCATAATTACTAGAATGTGCACAAGCAAAAGAACCAAGAACAAGCAATATAATCCATAATCAAGGGCATGCATTTTGTTCATTTAATCTGCAGAGGAGCAGACTACTGAGAAAAGAGGAATCTGTGACATTTAGAGCTGTAGGCTATACGTGGGCTGTGGAGAACACAAGTGGCTCGATCCAAATTTCAGGCAGAATCTCAAATCCTCTGGGTAGAAGGATTCTGATCCTTGAAGGTCCCTTCATCCTAAACAAAACTCTAGTGTTGCCAGAGACCACCCTGTAGTTCCCCTGACCCAGAGCTCTTACCATTTATTTATTCAGCAAACATTTTTGAGTGCCTACTGTGTACCCCGGATTGTGCTAGGTGCTAGGGATATGTAAAAGGACATACATGGTCTCTGTCTCATTGGGCTTATAATATAGTGCGAAAACATACATTATAAAGTAATTACTGGCACAACATTGTAAATCAACTATACTTCAATAAAAATAAATAAATTAAAAAAAAAGTAATTAGATGGGTGTTAGGTGCTGTGGTAGGTCAGGGTGCCCCGGAGCACACAAAGGCAATAGGCTTTGCAACTCCACTTTGTTTCCAGAGCAGTGGCAACTGGGCTTACATGCTTCAGGAGTAAGGATCCTTCTCAGGTAGTATTGAATTGCCTCCAAGGAAAGGCTCCACAAAGGAAGAGTCTATTTTTCTTTCCTCATCACCCACAGTGAACCTAATCCCCTCCCTCAGGTGCACAGAGCTTCCTATCAACTTGTGCCTCACTCTAAAATGAGAAGAGAACAGTATAGGAATACCAGACAATTGAGAACAGCCGCCAACAAGGAAGGCTGTTCCTTTGACTAAAAGCCAAACAAAATTGAGGCAACATAGGGAACAGGAAAAACTAACATCAAAAACCTAGTTTTTTTCAGAGACCCTGAAAAGTTACTGCGTCTAACACAGCAAAAATAAGATGCTTTTTTTTTTTAAAAGAATACAATTAGAAAACAAGAAAGAGCACTTGGAAAATTATCAGGATCCATGTGGCAGAATGATTTGGCCCAGGATTTACCACTGAGCTAGAACATGAGTATGGTCTGTGGTGGGTTTTGTTTTTTTTTTTTTTTTTTGAGAACAAACTGGATAATGGAGTTCAGATGTGACGGCTGTCTTTTTGAGAACATGCTGGATAAGAGAGTTCCGCCTCAAACATTTAAATCAAACTATGTCGTCTAAAAAAGGGTTAAGTTAAAACAGGTGAAATAGATCCCTGAGCTAGCGATGATTTCTTTCTGATAGTCCCAGATTGCTGATGGGCTAGAAACAAAATTTTGGGAGTCAGAATTTTAAAATGGCACTTAAAGCTTTAAGATTAAATGTAATCTCTAAGGAAGAAGAGCAGAGAACCTAGGACCAAGTTTTAAGAGAAATTTGGAGCATTTAATATCTATGTAGAGGAATTGCCATTGCAAAGGACACTGAGAAGTAACCAAGGTAGCATGGAAGTCAAGAGCACATTTCAAAAAGGAGGGGGAGTGCTCAATGTCAACTTTTACACAGGTAAGTGAAACACTGGAAAATTTCCATTGAATTAAGACACATGCAGGTGTGTAGAGAATCAGCTGGAATGAGTAGGAAGCAGAGGATGATCAGGAAGTGGAGATGTACGGAGGGTACATAAATTTTTGCCTCGAAGGGAAAGACAGGGGTTGATAGATAGCCATAGTAGGAAGATAGGAGTCAGGAAGAGTTTTATTTAAAATGAGAGAGATTTGAGCATCTTTAAAAACTGATAGATAATGAAAAAAAAAACTGATAGGAAAGAGTCAGTAAAGAGGGGCATAATAGGTGAAATGATGTCCTTGAACAGGAATGAGGGCAGGGCTGGGATCTGAAGCACAGCTAGAGCACAGAGACTGCCCTTAGATAGGAGGGGAGAGACCTACTATAATGCAACAGGAGGAGAGAGGGAAAAAAGAATCACATCCACTGTGAAATAGTGGAAGACTGGTGGATTAAGGAGAATAAAGTTTGCAATTGTTTATTTAGAGAGTGCTGCATACAGAGGCACAGTAAGATTGCCAGGAAATGTTGAGAGATTGTGTTTATTGTTTTAATGGACCTCATGTATTCAGAATTGGATAGGTCACTAATTTCACCTGTTCACTCATGAATCTGTCGCTTGGCCTGAGAATAAGAACATGGGTAAAAACTAGGATCTACTAGTTCCCCCTATTGTACACATCTGCCACCTTCTGACCCAAAGAAACTACTATTCTGATGTAGAGTTTATCATTCTTTTGTATTTTTAAAAATGTGGTTTTGACAAGCACTCTATGTCTAAAAAATACATTGCTTAGGATATACTTCTATGGACTTTTGGGGGAGATATAATACACATACCATAAAATTCACCCTTTTAAAGTGTAACTGTAGTGGGTTTTAGTATATTCACAAAGTTGTACACTACTATATAATTCCAGGACATGTTAATCATCCCCAAGAATAAACTCCACAGTCACTAGCATTCATTCCCACCCTACACCCGACATTGGCAACCATTAATCTACTTTCTGTTACTATAGATTTGCCTATTTTGGACATTTCATATAAATGGAGTCATACCATAATGTGGTCTTTTGTGACTGGTTTCTTTCACTTAGTATGATATTTTCAAGGTTCATCCATGTTATAGTGTATTCTAATACTTCATTCTTTTTATGGCTGAATAATACTCTATTATATGGATATATCACATTTTGTTTATCCATTCAGTAGTGATGGACATTTGGGTTGTCCAAACATGCTATGAACATTGCTGTACAAGTTTTTGTATGGATATATATTTTCATTTTCTCTTGGGTACCTCAGGGTGCAATTGGTAACTCTATGTTTAACCTTTTGAAGAGGTGCCAGAATGTTTTCCTACTCGAAAATTGAATGTTTCCAATTTCTCTTATGTCCTTGTCAACACTTATTACCTGTTTTATCTTTTTTTTTTTTTTTTTTTTGCTCTATGCGGGCCTCTCACTGTGGGGCCTCTCCCGTTGCAGAGCACAGGCTCCGGACGCACAGGCTCAGCGGCCATGGCTCACGGGCCCAGCCGCTCCACGGCATGTGGGATCTTCCCGGACCGGGGCGCGAACCCGTGTCCCTTGCATCGGCAGGCGGACTCTCAACCACTGCGCCACCAGGGAAGCCCGTACCTGTTTTATTATAACTGTCCTAGTGGGTTGCAAGAGGCATTTCACTGTGGCTTTGATTTGCATTTCCCTGATGGCTAATGATGTTGAGCATCTTTTCTGATGCTTATTAGCCATTTATGTATCTTCTTTGGAGAAATGCCTATTCAGATCCTTTGCCTTTTCTAAACATTGAGTTGTCTTTTTATCAATGAGTTGTAAGAGTTCTTTATATATTCTAGATAGTAGTCCCTTATCAGATATGTGATATGAGTAAGCCACTACAAACATACATGTGCTTATGTCTCCATTTTGATTAATGAAATTATTTGTGTTGCTCTGTTTTTTCTTGATCAGTCTTGCTTAATTTTTATCTATTTTGTTACTCGTTTTAAAGAACCAACTTTAAGCTTTACTAATCTTTTTTAATTGTATTTTTGTTTTCTATTTCATTGATTTATACTCTTATGTTTATTGTATTGGGGTTTACTCTGTTTTTCTGGCTTCTTAAATTAGAAACTTACTAATTTTCCAGCCTTTTCTAATGTAAGTATTTAAGACGATGAGAATTTTATTCAAGCCCTGCTTTTGCTGCATACCACAAGTTTCGTTATATAATGCTTTCTTACCATTTGCTCTAAATATTTTTGTTGAAACTTGTCACTATAAACTTGTAGTGTACCTATCTGCCAAATTGTGTGATTTTCCCCAGTAACCTGAGTGTAGGTACAGAAAAAGTGGAAAATTAAGGACAATCCAGGTTTTCAGTTTTGCCAGCAAATACACTGTATCTAATTTCATACTTTTCCACCACATCTCATTTTCTCCCTGCATCTCATTAAGTAGTCTTTCTTTATTTAGAGACTCCACCTCTCATTATACTTTCTTCATTTCACTATTGCATCTATCACACACATCCATCACTAACTGTCATTGCCTACATTGACTTGTAATACTGTGGGCCATGAGAGTTTCAGCTATTGTGACAAGAATGTTTGCAGGATGAAGGGTGGAATTTAAACTAAGTAGGAAGGGAAGTCGAGATAGACAGGGGCTATTCAGTAAGTAGATAGTAGTGAACTCAACAGACTGGAAGTCCCAATGAAGTAAAATGAACTGGTGATGAGTCATTGAGTAACCAGGATGGAAATTTAGAAGGTTGTTGTTTGAGAATGGATTATCTGAATTTAATATCTCAGAGGTAGAACAATTTTAAGTGGAATTATCATAATCTGATAATTCCATGCTCACAGATGGGTGAAGGAGAATGGAAGAGAAGGACCAAAGAGGAGGTTCCTGAGTGTTGCCTGAGTAGCTTCACAGAAGGAGTGAAGTCTTCTAGGTGGATGACCAGAGTTAGAGGGTGAGGAATTCTGTAAGACAGTTGCCAAAGGCTTCAGTGAATAAGAAAAGGTGACAAGAAGTTCAGAATTCATAGCAATAACAAAGGACAAACCATAGTCCAGTTAAATGACCTAAGCTTCATGGGAGTAGGAATCCTTAATGAGGTTGGAGGAGTGGACTAGAAGGGCAGAATGAGAATCAAGGAGAACCTGACCTTGCCTTTGAACTCTGAGAGGCATAAAAGTCAAGAAAATAAAAAGTGACTAAAGAGAGCTGTAGGGGAGAACCAGGTTTCAGTTAGGACCAGGAGGTGTCTAAAACCTTTGGTAAAAAGGTACTTTTCTGAAAATACTCCCTATGTCTCCAGTGCATCTCCCCTACCCTGTATCTCATTAAATACTTCCTATGACATATTTCCTCCTTACTTCTTCCTATGTAGCCCTTATTTCATTAGACTCCCCATCTCTTATTACCAGTCTGCATTTTCTTATCCCATCTCCAGGCATATTGCATCTCATCCATCACATATACCATCACTAAATGGGGATGGGAATCCCAAAGCCAGGTCTGATCCAGGAGAGGTGTTATGGACCAGAGCCAGGAAACTTATGCTAGAGGCTTGAACAATTGGTTGGTTCAGATATAGTAAAGAGGTTGTGAAATCATACAAGTGTATTTTAGAATTTTTGGTTGATTTTATATATAAGAAAATAGCATTTACTATAATTGGGTTTCTAAGAACCCAAGCTAGCCTATATTTCATGGCAAATTGCGGAAGTGCTGTAAGTTAATTTGTTCATTCATACAACAAATATTTATTGAGTTTGGGATATATACTCAATAGCAAGTCTAATGGCCTGGGCCTGTTCTCAAAGACCTCACAGTTTAGTGGGGCAGACAGACATATGAATACATTCTCTAAATTCAAATGGTAAGTGCTCTAATAAAAATAAATTCCTGTATATAATAATGAAAACCACTGTTTTTTAAAACCTGAATTGAATATAAGAACATTGGAAGACTGACGTGTACTAAAGCTGAACATATTCTTACCTATAATCTTTACCTGTAATCCAAACCCACTCCTACATAGATACCAAGCAGAAATGTGGCCATTTGTTCACCAAAAGATATATACAAGGTTGTTCATAGCAGCACTATTCACAATATTCAAAAACTAAAAGTTACTCAAATTATCAACAGTAGAATGGGAAAATCAGTTGAGGTATGTTCACACAGTAGAAGATTTTACAACAATGAGAATGAATGAACCATGACTACACATAATAATATGGATGAATTTCACACACATGATGTTCAACCAAAGAAAACACAAAAGAATACATACTACATGATTCCATTTATATAAAATTCAAAAACAGTCAAGACCAATCTATGATGTTAGAAGTCCGGATAGCAGTTACCCTTGGGAGAAGGGAGCTATAAAGCTGACAATCTTCTGTTTCTTGATCTGGGTACTAGTTACATGGGTATGTGAACCTTATGAAAATTCCTTGTACTATCTACTTAGGATTTGTACACTTTTCTGTGGGTATGTTATACTTCAATTTAAAAAGTACAAAAACAAAATGAACCCTAATTCTGGCTTCATCTGCCTTTTAACATGATTCATATTATGGAGGAAATAAATCTTTTCTTCTCTTTGATGTTTATAGAGCCCAGTGGTGGAGAGGTAGAGGAGAGACCTGGAACTGAAGCCTGTTGTTTATAGAGCACATTAATATGTCTTTGGCTATGTGAAGGAAGGTCCTGAACTGAGCTTGGGCTTAGGGTGCTAGATATAATTGAATTACTCATCATAATAACATGGAGGGATTTTTTGTTTGTTTGTTTGTTTTGGATTGCTGGGGTCTGTAAGAGATGGGGATGGAGGAAGACAGGGCAGTTGACAGGCAACTAGAGCCTGAATTGGCAGAAATGTTCTTGCATCTCATTGGGAATGGGGAAGTGCCAATATTAAATTTAATCTGCTATTCAGAACTATCATGTAATCCCACCCTTCCCAATTACTTATAAGCATTCAGTAAATCTGCTACATCTATAATTATACTGGGGCCTTCCAGTAGAAATTAAGGATAAGTGACTGTTCTACCGATCTGAGTCACTTGGAGCAGCGGTCCCCAACCTTTATGGCATCAGGGACTGGTTTTGTGGAAGACAATTTTTCCACGGACAGGGGAGCGGGTGTGGGTTGGTGGGTGGAGATGGCTCAGGCAGTAATGGGGAGCGGTGGATGAAGCTTTGCTCACTGGCCCGCCCCTCGCCTCCTGCTGTGCGGCCCAGTTCCTAACAGGCCAAGGACCAGTACTGGTCTGCAGGCCCGGGGGTTGGGGACCCCTGACTTGGAGGACAGGGAAAGGAATCACTGCAGGAGGCAAGATTACACAGATCTAGAGTCACACAAGAGCAGAAATGCAGAGCCAGAAATGACCACGGAAACAGAAGCCCTGGATCCAGGATATGGATTAGAGCAGTGGGGGTTTTTTTAATAACCATTTTTAAAATTGAAGTATAGTTAATTTACAATGTTGTGTTAGTTTCAGGTGTACACCAAAGTGATTGTTCTATATATATATATATATGTATGTATATTTTTTCTTTCTCAGATTATTTAACATTATATGTTATTACAAGATATTGAATATAGTTCCCTGTGTTGTACAGTAGGTCCTTCTTGCCCATCTATTTTATGTATAGTAGTGTGTATATGTTAATCCCAAATTCTCCCCCTGTCCCCGCTGTCCCCTTTGGTAACCATATGATTGTTTTCTATGTTTGTGAGTCTATTTCTATTCTGTAAATAAGTATTTGCATCATTTTTTTAGATTCCACATGTAAGTGATATCATATGATATTTGTCTTTCTCTGACTTACTTCACTTAATATGATCATCTCTAGATCCATCCATGTTGCTGCAAATGGCATTATTTCATGCTTTTTATGGCTAAGTAATATTCCATTGTATATATGCACCACATCTTCTTTATGCGTTCATCTGTCAATGAACATTTAGGTTGTTTCCATGTCTTGGCTTTTGTAAATAGTGCTCTGAACACTGGGGTGCATGTATCTTTTTGAATTAGAGTTTTCTCAGGATATATGCCCAGGACTAGGATTGCTGGATCATATGGTAACTCTATTTTTAGTTTTTAAAGGAACCTCCATACCGTTTTCCATAGTGGCTGCACCAACTTACATTCCTACCAACAGTGAAACAGGGTTCCTTTTTTGGATAAGTGCTTTTTCTTAAGCTTCAGGGTATCCCCTCCTTTAGAGGAACATGAGATGAATTTAATGGATTGCAATCAGCATTTGTTTTAAGTGAAATTGGATAGATAGTAAGAATAGAAAATAACAGAGTGTATCACACATAGCAAAAGATAATTACTTTCTGTGAAACTTTAAAAATGTATATGTATGTGTGTACTGGATCATGAGATAAAATGTATTTTTAAAATGTGGGTCCTAGTCAAAAAAAGTTCAGAAGACTCAGGACAAGAGGCTTAAAACAACCATCTAGGTTATGTGTAGCGGTGCAGAAGAGAGAGCATAAGGAGACTGTTTCACCAAGAAGGAGATATGTCAGCTTGGTCTTAAAGGACTATAGGAGGAGGTGAAGGACTTCCTAGAGGGAGTGCATATACAAAGGCATTTCTGGGAACTAGCAACAGTTCCATGAGGATGGAACCTCACATAGGTGGGGAGGCATGCAGAAGATGAAGGTGGAGAGGAAGGTGTATTGAAACACTGTTATAAAGGGTCTTATACATCAGAAGCGAGCGGGCTATATTTTATTTTGCAGGCAAAGGAAGATCTTTTTTAAAGGAAAATGACCCTAGCATCTGGTTCCCCTTGAAGCCCGCCAGAGGATAATGATCATGGTACCATTTATTGAGCATATACAGTGGGTCAGTGTTGAACTTCTTACTTAATATGCATTAGCTCAATTACGGATTAGCACAATAACCTCTCATATGGTAGACATCATAATTTTCCCCATTTGACAGATGAGCAAACTGAGGCTCAGAGACTTCACGTTGCTGCAGACCATACCTCTATCAAGCAGAAGGGATGGGCAGGTCTGTCTGACTCCAAAACAAATGCACCTAACCACTTCATAATGATAGAGCCTCTAGAGGGGCCTGACAGATAGCAGTCTTATCACCTGGCTAGAGACCAAAGGCAGAGAATGCTTGGCTTTCACTCTTCACTCTTATGCCTCAAGCCCAAGTAGACTGCTTTTTATACCTCTGGGAGGTGGAGGAAATGGCTGGAGGGGAGCCATGCCAGCACCTACACTCTCTCCCTCCTTTCATCAACTCTTCTGTCTCTAACCCTCTCCCTGCTTCAGTATGAGAACCTTCTGATGTCCCTGTTTCTTTATAAAACAGGGATAATAATGTTAGGTTTTATTAGATATATAATGATAATTCCACAAATTCTTTTTAAAAACACTTTGAGAACAAATTAGCGACTACTATTGAGGGTTCATTTAGTCATTTTTTTCACTTGCATTTTGGGGTACATCATAACAGCTAAATTTCCAAGAGTCAGCTGTCTTCTGTTTAAATTTCTCATTTACATATGGAAGCGATTAGCCACTAGGCTATTAAAGTAAAATGGCAAATCACTGCCTAGCTTAGTTCTTAATAAACACACCATCTCCTTCTCTGGTCTCGATGGCCAGCCTCAGAAGTGGGCAAATTAAGCAACTACCTACTTAAAGATTTCAAAGATGGTAAAAGGTCTTTACCTAAAAATGCCTCCCCCACCTGTAATTCTAATTCTACACACTCCCCAACAGCCTCCTTGAAGAAAAGACATATCCTTTCCAACTTGCTTTAGGTATGAGGTTACCTGAGAGGGATTATTAGCTAACTAATTAGTCTGTCACAGAAGGCACCTGCTTCCAACATCAACTGGAATGGCAGGGAAGCCTGAAAGAATGACAGCCAAGATGATATGATTTGGTGGGTTAAGGAAAGTGAGGGGGTAGAGGAGGTGGAAGTAGAGTTAGAAATTAAGGGAAGGAAAGATCCATAACTTGGAGCACCACTAAGAAAGGCAAAACCATTGGGCAGGCCTCTCCAGGAGACTCTGCAAGACCAGCAGCCATGTGGCTGACAGGGTCTTGGTGCTCCAGTCAGCTGTCAGGCCTGTGCCTCTGAGGTGCGAGATCTGAGTTCAGGACATTCGTCCACCAGAGACCTCCCAGCTCCATGTAATATCAAATGGCAAAAGCTCTCCAAGAGATCTCCATCTCAACGCCAAGACCCAGCTCCACTCAACAACCAGCAAGCTACAATGCTGGACGCCCCATGCCAAACAACCAGCAAGACAGGAACACAGCCCTACCCATTAGCAGAGAGGCTGCCTAAAATCATAACAAGGTCACAGACACCCCAAAACACACCTGCAGACACAGTCCTGCCCACCAGAAAGACAAGATCCAGCCTCATGCACCAGAACACAGACACCAGTCCCCTACACCAGGAAGCCTACACAACCCACTGAACCAACCTTAGCCACTGGGGACAGACACCAAAAACAACAGGAACTATGTACCTGCAGCCTGTGAAAAGGAGACCCCAAACACAGTAAGCTAAGGAAAATGAGAAGACACAGAAACACACAGCAGATGAAGGAGCAAGGTAAAAACCCACCAGACCAAAAAAATGAAGAGGAAATAGGCAGTGTACCTGAAAAAGAATTCAGAGGAATGATACTAAAGATGATTCAAAATCTTAGAAACAGAATGGAGAAAATACAAGAAACGTTTAACAAGGACATAGAAGAACTAAACAGCAACAAACAATGATGAACAACACAATCCATGAAATTAAAAATTCTCTAGAAGGAATCAATAGCAGAATAACTGAGGCAGAGCGGATACGTGACCTGGAAGATAAAATAGTGGAAATAACTTCTGCACAGCAGAATAAAGAAAAAAGAATGAAAAGAATTGAGGACAGTCTTAGAGACTTCTGGAACAACATTAAACGCACCAACATTCGAATTATAGGGGTCCCAGAGGAAGAGGAAAAGAAAGGAACTGAGAAAATATTTGAAGAGATTATAGTTGAAAACTTATATGGGAAAGGAAATAATCAAGTCCAGGAAGCGCAGAGAGACCCGTACAGGATAAATCCAAGGAGAAACACACCAATACACATATTAATCAAATTATCAAAAATTAAGTACAAAGAAAAAATATTAAAATCAGCAAGGGAAAAACAACAAATAACATACAAGGGAATCCCCATAAGGTTAACAGCTGATCTTTCAGCAGAAACTCTGCAAGCCAGAAGGGAGTGGCAAGACATATTTAAAGTGATGAAGGAGAAAAACCTACAACCAAGATTACCCAGCAAGCATCTCATTCAGATTTCATGGAGAAATTAAAACCTTTACAGACAAGCAAAAGCTAAGAGAATTCACCACCACCAAACCAGCTTTACAACAAATGCTAAAGGAACTTCTCTGGTCAGGAAACACAAGGGAAGGAAAAGACCTACAATAACAAACCCAAAACAATTACGAAAATGGTAATGGGAGCATACATATGGATAATTAGCTTAAATGTAAATGGATTAAATGCTCCCACCAAAAGACATAGACTAACTGAATGGATACAAAAACAAGACCCGTATATATGCTGTCTACAAGAGACCCACTTCAGACCTAGGGACACGTACAGACTGAAAGTGAGGGGTTAGAAAAAGATATTCCATGCAAAGGGAAATCAAAAGAAAGCTGGAGTAGCAAGTCTCATATCAGACAAGATAGACTTTAAAATAAAGACTATTACAAGAGAAAAAGGACACTACATAATGATCAAGGGATCAATCCAAGAAAAAGATATAATGATTGTAAATATTTATTCACCCAACGTAGGAGCACATCAATACATAAGGCAAAAGCTAACAGCCATAAAAGGGGAAATTGACAGTAACACAATCATAGTAGGGGACTTCAACACCCCACTTTCACCAAGATCATCCAAATCTTGGTGATCATCCAAAATGATCATCCAAAATGAAAATAAATAAGGAAACACAAGCTTTAAATGATACATTAACTAAGATGGACTTAGTTGACATTTATAGGCCATTCCATCCAAAAACAACAGAATACACTTTCTTCTCAAGTGCTTATGGAACATCCTCCAGGATAGATCATATCTTGGGTCACAAGTCAAGCTTTGGTAAATTTAAGAAAATTGAAATCATATCAAGTATCTTTTCCAACCACAATGCTGAGACTAGATATCAATTACTGGAAAAAAATCTGTAAAAAATACAAACATGTGGAGGCTAAATAATACACTGCTTAATAACCAAGATATCACTGAAGAAATCAAAGAGGAAATCAAAAAATACTTAGAGACAAATGGCAATAAAAACACGACAACCCAAACCTATGGGATGCAGCAAAAGCAGTTCTAAGAGGGACGTTTATAGCAATACAATCCTACTTCAAGAAACAAAAAACATCTCAAACAACCTAACCTTACAGCTAAAGCAATTAGAGAAAGAAGAACAAAAAAACCCCAAAGTTTGCAGAAAGAAAGAAATCATAAAGATCAGATCAGAAATAAATGAAAAAGAAATGAAGGAAACGATAGCAAAGATCCATAAAACTAAAAGCTGGTTCTTTGAGAAGATAAACAAAATTGAATAACCATTAGCTAGACTCATCAAGAAAAAAAAGGCAGAAGACTTAATAGAATTAGAAATGAAAAAGGAGAAGTAACAGCTGACACTGCAGAAATACAAAGGATCATGAGAGATTACTACAAGCAACTATATGCCAATAAAGTGGACAACCTGGAAGAATTGGACAAATTCTTATAAAAGCACAACATTCTGAGACTGAACCAGGAAAAAATAGAAAGTATAAACAGACCAATCACAAGCACTGAAATTGAGACTGTGACGAAAAATCTTCCAACAAACAAAGGCCCGGACCAGATGGCTTCACAGGCGAATTCTGTCAAACATTTAGAGAATAGCTAACACCTATCTCTCTCAAACTCTTCCAAAGTATAGCAGAGGGAGGAACACTCCCAAACTCATTCTACGAGGCCACCATCACCCTGATACCAAAACCGGACAAAGATGTCACAAAGAAAACTACAGGCCAATATCACTGATGAACATAGATGCAAAAATCCTCAACAAAATACTAGCAAACAGAGTCCAACAGCACATTAAAAGTATCATATACCATGATCAAGTGGGGCTTATCCCAGGAATGCAAGAATTCTTCTATATACACACCAATCGGTGTGATAAACCATATTAACAAATTGAAGGAGAAAAACTATATGATCTTCTGAATAGATGCAGAAAAAGCTTTCGACAAAATTCAACACCCATTTGTGATAAAAACCCTCCAGAAAGTAGGCATAGAGGGAACTTACCTCAACATTATAAAGGCCATATCTGAGAAACCCACAGCCAACATTTTTGTCACTGGTGAAAAACTGAAACCATTTCCTCTAAGATCAGGAACAAGACAAGGTTGTCCACTCTCACCACTATTATTCAACACAGTTTTGGAAATTTTGGTCACAGCAGTCAGAGAAGACGAAGAAATAAAAGGAATCCAAATCAGAAAAGAAGAAGTAAAGCTGTCACTGTTTGCAGATGACATGATATTATACATAGAGAATCCTAAAGATGCTACCAGAAAACTACTAGAGCTAATCAATGTATCTGGTAAAGTAGCAGGATACAAACTTAATGCACAGAAATCTCTGGCATTCCTATACACTAATGATCAAAAATCTGAAAGAGAAATTAAGGAAACACTCCCATTAACCATTGCAACAAAAAGAATAAAATACCTAGGAATAAACCTACCTAAGGAGACAAAAGACCTGTGTGCAGAAAACTATAAGACACTGTTGAAAGAAATTAAAGGTGATACAAACAGATGGAGAGATATACCATGTTCTTGGATGGGAAGAATCAACATTGTGAAAATGACTCTACTACCCAAAGCAATCTACAGATTCAATGCAATACCTATCAAACTACCACTGGCATTTTTCACAGAACTAGGACAAAAAAATTCATAATTTTTATGGAAACACAAATGACCCCAAATAGCCAAAGCAATCTTGAGAAAGAAAAATGGAGCTGGAGGAATCAGGCTCCTTGACTTCAGACTATACTACAAAGCTACAGTAATCAAGTCAATATGATACTGGCACTGAAACAGAAATATAGATCAATGGAACAGGATAGGAAGCCCAGAGATAAAGCCATGCACATATGGTCACCTTATTTTTAGTAAAGGAGGCAAGAATATACAATGGAGAGAATACAGCCTTTTCAATAAGTGGTGCTGGGAAAACTGGACTGCTACATGTAAAAGAATGAAATTAGAACACTCCCTAACACCATACACAAAAATAAATTCAAAATGGATTAAAGACCTAAATGTAAGGCCAGACACTATCAAACTCTTAGAGGAGAACATAGGCAGAACACTCTATGACATAAATCACAGCAAGATCCTTTTTGACCCACCTCCTAGAGAAATGGAAATAAAAACAAAAATAAACACATGGGACCTAATGAAACTTAAAAGCTTTTGTACAGCAAAGGAAGCCATAAACAAGATGAAGAGACGACGCTCAGAATGGGAGAAAATATTTGCAAATGAAGCAACTGACGAAGGATTAATCTCCAAAATTTACAAGAAGCTCATGCAGCTCAATATCAAAAAAACAAACAACCCAATCCAAATATGGGCAGAGGACCTAAATAGACCTCTCTTCAAAGAAGATATACACATTGCCAACAAACACATGAAAGGATGCTCAACATCACTAATCATTAGAGAAATGCAAATCAAAACTAGAATGAGGTATCATCTCACACGAGTCAGAATGGCCATCATCAAAATATCTAGAAACAATAAATGCTGGAGAGGGTGTGGAGAAAAGGGAACCCTCTTGCACTGTGGGTGGGAATGTAAATTGATACAGCCACTATGGAGAACAGTATGGAGTTTCCTTAAAAAATTAAAAATAGAACTACCATACAACCGCAATCCTGCTACTGGGCATATCCCCTGATAAAACCGTAATTCAAAAAGAGTCATGTACCACAATGTTCATTGCAGCTCTATTTACAATAGCCAGGACATGGAAGCAACCTAAGTGTCCATGGACAGATGAATGCATAAAGGAGATGTGGCACATATATACAATGGAATATTACTCAGCCATAAAAGGAAGCAAAATTGAGTTATTTGTAGTGAGGTTGATGGACCTAGAGACTGTCATACACAGTGAAGTAAGTCAGAAAGAGAAATCAGATACTGTATGCTAGCATATATATATGGAATCTAAAAAAAAAAAAAAAAAAAGGTTCCAAAGAACCTGTGGGCAGGAGAGGAATAAAGACGCAGACATAGAGAATGGACCTGAGGACCCGGGGAGGGGGAAGGGGTAAGCTGGGACAAAGTGAGAGAGTGGCATGGACATATATACACTACCAAATGTAAAATGGGTAGCAAGTGGGAAGAAGCTGCATAACACAGGGAGATCAGCTCAGTGCTTTGTGACCACCTAGAGGGGTGGGATAGGGAGGGTGGGAGGGAGACACAAGAAGGAGATATGGGGATATATGTGTATGTATAGCTGATTCACTTTGTTATAAAGCAGAAACTAATACACCATTGTAAAGCAATTATACTCCAATAAAGATGTTAAAAAAAAACCCTTTGGGCAGCGTAAGGACTTAAAGACATACGTATCTCTAAGAGAGAACGTTTTTAAGAGGGGTGTTAGTCTTTAATGGGTAGAGTTTCAGCCAGGGAGAATGAAAAAGTTCTGGAGATGGTTGGTGATGGTGGTTGCATAAGAATGTGAATGCCACAAAACTGTAGACTTAAAAATGGTTAAAATGGTAAGTTTTATGTTATATATACTACGAATATATTCTAGAAAATCCATGAGGGAAATGAAGGCAGTCAAGGCTGTTTTCACTAGTCCTTTGCCTCAGGTAATATGGTAGTCTGCCTTCAAGTTGGCTCCAATAATTCTCATCTCCTAGTATGCACTCCTCTGTGTTGTCCCCTCCCACAGTGGATTGGGCTGACCTGGGTAACCCATAGGACACAGCAGTGGTGACCAGAAATGGTCTTCCAAGGCTAGGTCATAAAAGATACTGCAACTTCTAATTGGTTGTCCCTTGGATTTCTTGCTCTGGAGGAAGTGAGCTGCCATGTTATGAGGACATGCAAGCAGTCTATGGAGAGGTCCAGGCATGAGAAACTAAGGCCTCCAGCCAACAGCCAGCATTAACCTGCCAACCAAATGAGGAGCCACCTTGGAAGCAGGTCTCCAGCAGTCCCAGTCATGACAGCCTAAGCCAGAACCACCCAGCTAAGCTGCTTCCAAATTCCTGACCCACCAAAACGTGAGATAATGTTTATAGTTGTTTTAAGCCACTAAGTTTTGGGGTAATCTTACACAGACATTGATAACTAATACAGAGAGCGTTCAGACCCTTCATCAACTGCCTGAAACTATTGTCTTCAGTCATTTATGTATCTCTGTTTGTTCCTGGATTATATCACAGCTACTTAAAGATATTCCATGACCCCATTTACATAAAGTTGCACTTACCTTTACATGTTTTGAATACCCAACAAGTGACGTAAAAATATTTCCCAAGATTGGAAGGGCATTGCTGAATTTCAGACAGTTAAGACTAGAAGAGCAATTCCTAACACAATACACCTTGTCAGATAACGTGAATGTTTTTCCTTTTAACATTGTTAGGTGAAATGCTTAAAAACCTGAAGGCAGGCCAGTGTTTTCAATCATTTTACTCCTTAACATGTATGAACCCTCTTTCAATATATTTATATAAAAAAGAGGAGGCAAATAAATAAATAAAGATGCTAACTAACTAAATAGAGCAAGCCAACTGAAGAACTTTGTGAGGGCTAACTTCTTTTCTCTTGGTTCCGTGCGTATACCTACCTAGAATTCTAACCTCTGCATCTGTGAGTCTCCAGTTTCTCAGCCCAAGCTTGATGAGCTGTGGGGCCCACTTCAGTTGCTCCAGCAGCCTGTCCAAGCTGACTCGTTCATCACTGCACCAGGGCAGCATCAGCACATTTAGCTGTTCCAAGATGTGCAGCCTGTCAACTTGAAGAACCAGAGAGCAGTTCAGGAATTGGATCCATCTCAAAATTGATGTGGGAGAAGGAATGATTTTTATCTCTGCAGGCTGCTCAATGTGCAATAAGGATCTACTTGGGATTTTTGTTAATATTTTTACGGGAAGTGTTCAAGAATATACAAACATACAGAACAATATAATGAAATTATATGTACTAATAAGCCAACTTTCAACAAACTCTGAATCATGGACAACCTTGCTTCATCGTCATCAAATTCCTTCCCTTCTATATTATTTTGAAGCAAATCTCAGACAGTTAAGTATCAGGTTTTTTAATTCTAACATAATCACAGTAGCATTATCACACCTTAAAAATCTTATCACTGGGACTTCCCTTGGTGGCGCAGTGGTTAAGAATCCTCCTGCTGGTGCAGGGGATGCAGGTTCAAGCCCTGGTCCGGGAGGATCCCACATGCCGTGGAGCAGCTGGGCCTGTGCTCCACAACTACTGAGCCTGTGCTCTAGAGCTCGTGAACCACAACTGCTGAGCCCACGTGCTACAACTACTGAAGCCTGTGCTCCGCAACAAGAAAAGCCACTGCAGTGAGAAGCCCGCACACCACAACAAAGCGTGGCCCCCACTCGCTGCAGCTAGAGAAAGCCCACGCACAGCAACGAAGACCCAACACAGCCAAAAATAAATTAATTTTAAAAAAATCTTATCAGTAACTTAAGCAGATATGTCTTGAATATCACTCTCAGACACTAGCTCACTAGAAGGAGACAAGCAGGTGGGAGTCTCAGGTGCAGTGAGTATGGGAAAACTGGTAACTCAAAAACCATGGGCCTGTATTCCTCAAGGGCAGTTTAAGGAAGGGCTAAATGACTTACTTAAGGTCCATCTAGTAAGGCATATGTGGATAAAAGACTATTTGAGTACCTGATAATGATGACTATTTGAGTATTTGATTTTGGCTAAGTTGTCAATTCGTTTTGTTTTTTTTTTTTTTTTTTTGGCCACACAGTGCTGCATGTGGGATCTTAGTTCCCTGACCAGGAATTGAATCTGCACCGCCCCCTGCAGTGCAAGTGCAGAGTCTTAGCCACTGGACTACCAGGGAAGTCCCTAAATTGTCATTCTTACTTAGTTCACGAAGAGCTTCATTTCCATCCTTTTCCAGATGATTTTCAGATAAATCAAGAATGCTCAGTTTGGCCAAGTTGTGAAGATTCTGAGCTGCAAAAAAAATTTTTTTAATCCAAAACAACAAGACTTTCAGGGAACTATAAATGCATTTTTAAAAATCCTTAGAAGAATTCTGAGTCCTTGTTTTCTTTGTTGATAGTATACAAACCATTATTTGACTTGATTAATTAATTTATTTCAAAAAGTATCTGGATAGGTTTAACCCCCAATTGCCACGACTGTGACTAGTGCACAGATATTTCCTTGTTCTAAGTTCTGACTAAAAAAATTGAGTTCACAAAAAGCCTAAAGCATCCGGGAATATAGTTTTTATGTCACTTTAGTAAAGTCACTCCATTTCTCTAAGCCTCAGTGTCTTCATCTTTAGAATAAGGAAGGTGAACTAAATAAACTGCGAGGGTGCTTACAATTCTAAAATGCCCTATCATGAAGGAAAAACAAAGGAACAAAAACCAGATGAGATGAGATGTTCTTTGTGTACTCAGTTTAGATGATTTTGTTAATGTCATAGTGGTGATACTAATAATAAAAACTTAGAAATTAAAAAAAGACAGATGAGGGGCTTCCCTGGTGGCACAGTGGTTGTGAGTCCACCTGCCGATGCAGGGGACACGGGTTCGTGCCCCGGTCCGGGAAGATCCCACATGCCACGGAGCGGCTAGGCCCATGAGCCATGGCCGCTGAGCCTGCGCGTCCGGAGCCTGTGCTCCACAACGGGAGAGGCCACAACAGTGAGAGGCCCGCGTACTGCAAAAAAAAAAAAAAAAGACAGATGAGAAAAATAGAAAACAAATAGCAAAATGACTGATGGAAATCTAGTCCTATAAATAATTACATTAAATGTAAATGGATTAAACACTCCAGTTAAAGAGATTAATAAGACTAGATTTTTTTTTTTAAAGCAAGACCCAACTCCATCTACAAGACATGTATTTTAATGACAAAGACATGAATATACTGAGGTTAAAATTTGGAAAACTATATTACATGTAAACATTAATCATAAAATGCTATCACTCTAGCTGATCACTGCTTAATTCTTTTCATTTCAGATATTTATCATGGTTGTTTAATCTAGTTGAAGTTTTTCCTATCAAGAATAATGAGAAAAATCTCCTTTAAAAAATAGTCAATTTTTTAATGAATATATACTCTTGTTATAATATTAGCTATTATTTATTTATTTATTTATTTTGTGGTATGCGGGCCTCTCACTGTTGTGGCTTCTCCCGTTGCGGAGCACAGGCTCCGGACGCGCAGGCTCAGCGGCCATGGCTTATGGGTCCAGCTGCTCTGCGGCATGTGGGATCTTCCCAGACCGGGGCACGAGCCCGTGTCCCCTGCATCGGCAGGCGGACTCTCAACCACTGCGCCACCAGGGAAGCCCACTATTATTAATTTTAAGCAATCATATGACCCTTTTTCTTATAATAAAATATCTTCTGGGATTTGGTTTAAAATAAAAAACCTGCAGAACTCCTCTTAAAAAGGGTACAGCTGCTATTTTAAGTTCTAAGCCTTTCTCGCTGCAGAGCAAGTAGAGAAGTAAAGTAGTATGGTCATCATTCTCATGCTTTCCATTGTTTATCTGGCCTTTTCTAATCCTGGGTTTCTCTAGCTTTTGGTTTATGTTGGCATATAAATAGTTTCCTTAGGAAACTTTACAGACTCCTAGCAGTTGTGTATTCTGTTTTTAAAAGGCTAGACCATCTTTTTTACCAAAATCTAAATTAAAAAATAATCTGAATCGAACATATCTAGTTTATCCTTAAATATGCAAAGGTTTCTCCATACTTGGTATATGCACACTTTAAGAACTCAAAAGACTCAACTCATATTGATGCACATTAACTCCTTCTTTACAGGGCAATAGGTAAGCTTTGGAAAGCCTGAAAACATTTAAGGAAATCCTTCTCTCTCTGCTTCTCAATCACTTCTTTATCCATTCATCCAAATCTTTATTAAGCAGTTATTATATAACAGAATATGTGCCAAGCTTCAAGCACCTATTTCTTATTTTCTTCCTCTTTACCTTTTCTTAAAATGACATCTTCAATTATCCTGAAATTCTCTCCTATTATTTATCCATAATAAATTTTCATTCCAGTCATGAAGAAGGTCATTAAAAACAAGTTAGATATTACCTAGAAGTCTTTATTATCTTTTCCAGTTTCCCTAAAAATTAAATTTCCATTTGAGAGACTTAGCATGCCTTAGTATGAAAATATCGCGTGTTTTCTTACACTATTTTCATAATGCAGGCAGCAGTTACCTAGGGTTTTCACAGCATTTCCTGACAGGCAGCAGGAGACTAATTGGATTTCTTTAAGGTCACAGGGTTCAGCTGACAGAGACTTGACTATGTAATCCATTCCCTCCCCTATATCAGACAAGTGGGTCAAACGAAGTAAACACATCTTTTTCAGATTTGTCAGACCTTCAGCTGCAAAAAAAAAGGAAAGGAAATGCATTAAGTCACCAAGTACATAAAGGCATCCTTGCCTTGTATAGACACAGCCAGTGTTAAAGCATCTTATCTGTTCTTATTATCAAACTTGTATTAGTAAATATATTAGAGAAAACAAAAATCTGACCTAGTTTTATAGCATCTTCCTCATTCATCTTAATATTATCCAGTATGAGCGTCATAAGGTTCTTCAAATTACCTAAGCTGTCAGTCAGACCACCTGCCAAAGAAAAGGGATTGGACTATGTTCAGCTGTCATTTACTATATTTCTATTACCAATCAAAAGATTTTAGTTGTCACTATGGGCAAGAAATGCTCATGAAATTGACACAAAAATATATTTTTTTGGTGAGAGATGGAGATCTTCCTTAGCTAAAAACATGTTTTAAAAATATAATGGAATTACAATGGAAAACAATAACAGAAAGATAACTGGGAAATCTCCAAACAGTTGGATGTTAAACAACGCACTTCTAAACAAGCATGGATCAAACAGGAAGTCTCAAGGAAAATTAGATAATATTTTGAAAAATACAGAAATTAAAATATATCAAAATCTCCAGTTAACAGTTACTTAAAGGGAGGTTTAGAGCATTGAATGCTTATATTAGAAATAAGGAAAGTTTTCAAATCAATAACCTAAGCTTACTACTTCAGAAACTAGAGAGAGAAGAGCAAAATAAACCCAATGCAAGACAAAGCAATAAAATAATAAAGATAAGGGCAGAAATCAATAACAAATCACAAACAGAAACAATAGGGAAAAATCAATGGAAATTAAAAGTTATATCTTTAAAAAGATCAATAAAATTGATAAATTTCTAGCAAGACTGACAAAGAAAAAATGAGGAATAACAAATTACCAATATCAGAAATGAAAGGGAAGATATCATTACAGAAATCACAGATGTTAAAAGGATAGAGAATAATATGAACAAATCTACATGCATAAATTTGACAACATAGACAAAATTGCACAATTTCTTGAAAGGCACAAACTAGTAAAATTTACCCAACATTACATAAGTAATCTGAATAGTCCTGTATAACTAAGGAAATTGAATTTGTAGTTTAAAATTTTCCAAAAAAGAAAGTTGCAGGCACAGATAATTTGACTTGAAAATTCTACCAAACTTTCAAAGAAGAAATAACACCAATTCTACACAATCATTTCCAGGAAACAGAAATACAGACAACACTTCCCAACTCATTTTATGACACTACCATTAACCAATCTGAAACCCAGACTAAGGGAATAAAACAAAAGAAAACTTCAAACCAATATCACTTATGAAATCCTCAACAAAATATTACCAAGGAGTCCAGCCATATATAAAAAGAATATTATACTACCACCAAGTGAGCTTCATACAGGGAATGCAGGACTGTTTTGATATTTGGAAATCAATCCATGTACTTCACTATATTAACAGTCTAAGGAAGAAAAACTACATGATCATATAAATTGATACAGCAAAAATTGTTGATACAATCCAATAACCATTCATGATAAAAATCCTCAGCAACCTAGGAATAGAAGGAAACTTCCCCAACCTGATAAAAGGCACCTTCAAAAAAACTACAGTTAGCATCACACTTCATGGTGAAAGTCTGAATGCTTACTCCCTAGGATCAGGAACAAGGGAGGATGTTCACTTTAACCTCTCCTTTTCAACACTATACTGCAAGTCATAATCAGTGCAGTAAGGCAAGAAAATGAAATAAAAGGAATACAGGGACTTCCCTGGTGGCGCAGTGGTTAAGAATCTGCCTGCCAATGCAGGGGACATGGGTTCGATCCCTGGTCTGGGAAAATCCCACATGCTGCAGAGCAACTAAACCTGTGCACCACAACTACTGAGCCTGCACTCTAGAGCCCGCCTGCGCACCTAGAACCTGTGCTCTGCAACAAGAGAAGCCATCGCAATGAGAAGTCTGCACACCACAACCAACAGTAGCTCCTGCTCGCTGCAACTAGAGAAAGCCCGCGCGCAGCAACAAAGACCCAACGCAGCCAAAGATAATGAAATAAATTTATTTTAAAAAATGAATAAATAAAAGGAATACAAAATTGGAAAGGAAGAAATGAAAATAATCTTTTTGGAAGGGACATGAAATAAGTTTATCAAAGGTATAGAGTACAAGATCGACACACAAAAATCAACTGTATTTCTGTAGTAGCAATAAATAATTGGTAACCAAATTTTTTTAAATTACCATTTTTAAATTACCATTTTTTAAATTACCAAATGAATGAAACAGGTATAAATCTAAAAAACATATACACAATCAACATGATGAAAAGTACAAAATGGTGAAAAAAGAAATCAAGGAAAATCTAAACAAATGGAAAGAGAAACCATGGTCATAGATTCAACATAATAACAATGTCAATTCTCCCTAAATTGTTCTATAGATTTAACGTAATTCCAACCAAGATCCCAAGAAGAGTTTTTGAGGATATAAACAATGTGATTCTTGGGAATTTCCTGGCAGTCCAATGGTTAGAACTCTGTGATTTCACTGCTAAGGGCTCAGGTTCAATCCCTGGTTGGGGAACTAAGATCCCACAGGCCGTGCGATGCATCCAAAAAAAAAAAAACAAAAAAAAATGTGATTCTAAAATTTATATGAAAGGACAAAGGAACTAGAATATTTTACAATTATATTGAAAAAGAAGAAGAAAGTTGGAGAAATAACACTACCCAATTTTATGACTTACTATAAAGTAAAAGTTACTAAGACAATGTAGTATTTGCAAGGGATAGACAAGGGTATTGACAAATGAAAGATCAATGGAAAATAGTATCCAGAAATACACCCATACAACTATAGCCAAAAAATTTGGGCAAAGATATAAAGGCTATTCAAACATGAAAGAATAGTCATTTCAATAAACAGAACAACTGGATATCCATAGGGAAGAAAAATGAACCTTGATCTAAACTTCACACCTTACACAAATGTTAACTCAAAATGGATCATAGATCTAAATGTAAAACATAAAACTTTAAAAGAAAATATAGGAAAAAAATCATCATGACCTGGGGTTATGCGAAGAGTTCTTAGACATGACACCAAAAGCATGATTTATAAAGAAAGAAAATGGACTGCAACAAAATGTAAAACTTTTGTTCTATGAAAGACACTGTTAAAGAATGAAAAGACTAGCTACAGATTGGGAGAAAATATTTTCAAATCACTTATCTCACAAAGGACTTGTATCATGAATATATTTTTAAAAAAACATGTAAAACTCAACATTAAGAAAACAAATTGACCCAATTAAAAATGGGTAGGAACTTCCCTGTTGGTCCAGTGGGTAAGACTCCATGCTCCCAATGCAGGGGTTCGATCCCTGGTCAGGGAACTAGATCCTGCATGCATGCCACAACTAAGAGTCCACAAGCCACAACTAAGAAGTCTGCATGCTGCAACTAAGAGCCTGCATGCCACAACTAAAGATCCCACATGCCACAACGAAGATCTCACATGCTGCAACTAAGACCTGGCACAGCCAAAATAAAAATATAAATAAATACTTTTTAAAAACTGGGTAAAAACTTGAAGAGACATTTCACTAAGTTGCAAACAAGCACATGAAGAATTTTCAACTTTTATTAGCCAACTCTGATGATATAACACCATACACAGAGTTCCAGTTGCTCCACATCCTCATCAGCACTTGGTATTGTCTGGTTTTTTTTTTCTTATTGTAAAATGACAAAAAGAAAAACAGAAATAATACTAAATGCTTAGCATTAAGTGAGAATGCAGAGCAACTAAAATTCTCATGTATTGCTACTGAAAATGTAAAATGTACAAAGTGGAAAATAGTTTGGAAGTTTCCTAAAAAGTTAAACAAGCACTTGTCATATGGCTCAGCAACGCTAATCCTACATATTTACCCAAGTGAATTGAAAACTTATTTTCACATTAAAAACTTTCATAAGAATGTTTATAGTAGTTCTATCTATAATTGCCCAAACTGGAAATAACCGACATGTCTTTCAGTAGTGACTAGATTCTAGCTATAAGAAAAAATAAGTGCTGATTGCAAACTCAAATGTCAAAGAGGGCCAGGGAGATGATGTTATTATAAGAAGTAGAACAGATGGGCTTTGTGCCCAACTGGAGATTATGTGTCTTTCCAAAGAGTGTAGGAGCAGATCATGAAGCTCTAGCCAGTTGTTACCAACTGCAGTTGTCAAATCTATAATTTTCAAGAGGAATGAGAAACCTGTATTTTCACATGATATTTCCCAATTTCAAAATGGTGGCATCTCCTTTAGGGAGAAGAGTCATAGCTAAGGGAGAGAGAACGGAAGGAGACTTTTCATCATAGATTGTTTTATAAATTGGACCATGTAAATATATTACTCAAAAAATAAATTTAAAATATTAAGAACAAAATATTGGCAAACATTAAAAAGAAAATTTTTAATTATATGTAGGTCAAATTCAGCATGTAAGTGACCGGTTTGCAATATCAGCACAAACAAATGGCCATCAAGAGAAGATGGTAAAGCCTCCTAACACAGAACGCAGTCTAATAAAGTCTGAGTGAGTATCCAGAATCTTATAGAAGGTCTTCCTGCATTGAGTAGGAGGTTGCAAAGCTTATCTGTACAAAAGGTTCTAGATTCTTAAAATGATAGAAAATGTCCTCTACAGGGTGACAAGTGAGGCAGAGCCTAATGGGAAGCCACTTGTGGATGAAAATGAATATCAGATTACAGTCACATAGAACAAGACTCCTGCCGGCCCATAGCTTCACAGAACTCAGCAGCCCCTGCTCTGGGCAACAGGACTGATCTACACAGGTGTGGCTGGACTACACAGGTAAGGGAGTCACCCACCTTAGTGTTATTGTGAATCTGGGGAAAACTCCCCTTTACCCAGAAAGATTGACCCCACATGTATGTGTCTGAAGTCTGGAATTTCTTCATGTTCGACAAAAACTGTTCCCAAAATCTTCCTTCAAAATGAATGATATTTGGGGTGGGGCTGGGGCTGGATGTGCTGCAGTTTCCTAGATGAGAATCTAGTGACACAGTTAGCCACCAGCTTCTGCAGGTGATTAGTTTATGGTGGGATTTCCTCCCAGACTTCAAAGAAGGAGGGGTGCTACTTGGCAGGAAAGCAGTGAATGTTGGGTTAAGACAGAGATGCTGACAAGAGGGAGGGTTCACAGAAGACAAGCTTAACCTACTGTATACAAACACAGACAAACATACAAACACGCACTTTACCATATATATACTACATAGCTATTCAGTCAGACTACAGAGCTTCAGCTCTGGGAATCCTTCCTAGGGCCTCCCAATCTGACAGCCTTCCCCTGACATGGAAGTCTCTCCCAAGCCCTTCCACTTCCCTTCCAAGTCCTGACACTAGTAGAAACTATTAGAAAATTTCAAGCAAAACAAATAATATCTAATATTTCCACAGTAACTAGCCGGGTTTAATTATAGCTTAAACTGCTAATGTTTACAATACCTGGTAGCTGTTGAGTCTCTAGGTTGTGAATACTTAAGGTGTGCAGGTTTGTCACAGATGTGATATGCCGCTCGTCTTCTAAGGTGAGGGGACTGGCTTCCACTATGATGGAGTGAATGTCCTTAAAGGTGCTGAGGACCGAACTGAGGCTTCCAGCCATGCCGGCACATCTCTTAATGTACAACCTGAGGCTTTTAGCAGAGCTGAATATTTTCCCTAGGTATGTGATATCTTGCTTATTCAACTTGCAGAAATCCCGGAGTGTAACCTCCAATGTCTTGAATTCCTGCTTCCAGTTGAAGAACAAAGACACAGCCCTGCTGGGAATGTAGGTTCCTGAGGACTCTTGCATGTGGACCCTGCTTGCGTCTTCTGTGGTCTTATCCTGAGAAGCCACAGCTCCCCCGTACAGGTCTAGTTTAACAAAGTCCAGAGCACTTGCACAATTAGGCAAGTTTTCAAAGAAGTCAAATAAGTAATCAGGGATGTTCTCTGAGTTGATATGTAGGCTTTTACCATGAAAGAAAGCTTCAAATTCTTCTCTCAGGTTTGATGTGGATATACTCTCACAGAATAAATTGATGCCACACTCTGTAAAGGAGTTGATGTTTATGGCTTTCAGAATTTCTTGCACAGTGGTGCTTTTCACATTTTGCATAGATTCCTGCCTCCAGAGAGGCCTCTTGGTGACTAAAAGCCCACCGAGGCTGCCATGTTGATACACTGATGCCAGGTGTTTCAGAACAGTCCGGGTGGCTTCGGCAGATGACCCACACGTATACAGGAGCAGGTTGCTGTACTTGGATGTAATGTCTGAAATGGAAACCATTTTCTGCAAGTGACCATTCCCCTTGGTCACCTCTGCTGGCTCTTCAGACGTCAATAAACTGCTGAGTCTGCGTCCTGCTGTGTACTCCTGGAATGATTTATGAAAGAACTTATACTTCGGCTTGAACCGTTGAGCTGTGTATTTACAGAGGAGTCCCGTTGTCAGCAGAACATCCTCGTTCACACTGGACAAGTCATCCGGTTCAAAATCAAACCTGTGGGAGAACACGCCCTCCAGAGCTAGGTCTCCACAGTGGTCCAGGCTCCGAGTGACCTCACTTGGAGCCACCCCTTTACGTTTGTGCTTGTTTTTATTTACTAGCAGATCGTAGAAAGCACAGAACAGTGTGGTTTGTGTGTTAGAGTGGAACTCACTTTTCCCCATCTGAATTGCACAAGTGATGACCACAAAGAGAGGGGTCTTCATCAGATTCCTCAAGCACCTGGATTTCTGAATTTGGAGCAACAAGCCTTCAGCGAGCTCCTTTATCAGCACTTCCCGGATGAGAGCCTGGGCACTGTCCTCGGTCATGTCCCCCACCTCGGCAATCAGCGCACCAAACTGCCTGATGTACCTCAGGCACTCCGTGGTGGTGGTGACGATGACCATATTCTTGAAGCGGTGGTTTTCCTTTATTAGGGCTTCGATTTCTGGGCAGTTCTGGGCCTTGAATTCATTGTAGCCATCAAGGAGAAAAAGAACCCTCTGCCGTAGCTTCAGTAGCATGGCCATGAAAGTCTGCTTCCTGATTGTGTCAGGTATATCCAAGAGTTGGTCACACAGGGTTTTGAAGAGTCCACCCTGGGCCCTGCTCAGACGGAGAAATAAAACTAATTTGAACTTGGTCAGAGCCTGGCACTCTCCAGAGGCCCAGAGCATGGCGATTCGCTGCAGCAAAGTGGACTTCCCTTTGCCCGGTTCCCCTTCGATGATGCAGGGGCTCTGAAGAGTGTCCAGCAGGCCACTCAGGGTCAGCTGCTCCAGACGGTGATGGTGTTGGTCCTTCCTCCATAGAACCGGTTCTGTGAAGGTGCTTTTCAAATTAAAAATAATGTCAATATCTTCACCCAGTGGATAGTAGTTCAGAAAAGATGGGGTATGGTATAAGTCCTTTAAATCCTGAGCCAAACCATCTAAGTCTTCTTCTGACATCTGATAAAAAAGACCTGTTAGAGAAGAGGTGAAATTGAAGAGGATCCAATTCTGTGTCTCCCCAGAACCTAGAGTTCAGGAGGAGGAAGGAGGAGTGAGGCTGAGAATCTTCCCTTGGTGACTTTCTTTTCCTTCCCCAGTTCTGAGCTGGCAGAAAGGGTTCCAAATATTTACTCCTGCTTTTCCCTGTTACCCTTTACCCTACTTGCCCTTTTGCCTTGTGTTTCTTCCTTTCCACCACCAAATTTTGTAGCAGCTGATTGGAAAGGAGAGGAGCCAGAGTTTGGGTTAAGGAAAGTGCCTGAGAATAGTGGGGATATGGTTGAGAATGATGGTCAGGGGTAACTTTCAGCCAATCAAGCCTTAACCTTGATTAAAATCTGTCAGGAAAGAATTGACTAATTTAAAGAAAGAAAAACTAAATTAATATTTCATGAAAAGCAGAATCATGCTTCTTTAGTCAGTCAGGCTCTCTTTACCATGGTGCTTGGATTACAGAGTAGGTAGTCTGGGGGCCACTTGTCCACAGATGGTCCTCATCAGACTAAGGAATGTTGACAACTACTACTGCCTACTGCCTTGGCTTCTTAAGTGCCTTCACTGTCCAGTTTGATTCTGAAGTCAGCCTGTGCTAAATCATTTATTCCCTTACCCTGGAGTTACTTATTTGGCTTCACCATCAAGTGACCTAGTGGGAGTTTTTTGTTTTGTTTTGTTTTCCTGAGAGTGTCTGAGCTTTTCCTCAACATAACCAAAGCCCAATGCCCAGTGATATGAGAGCATTGGAGGGAGGAGAGCAGAGGTTCTGTCATGGGGATTATGGATCTTCTTCATGATTTATTCTATTTGTAGAACAGCTAAAAGAAAACTAATACTTACTAAGTCCATGCAAGTCCTGAAACAGAGGATAGTTCCACTTTTCAAGGGATTTAAGGAACAGGTTACAGGCTTCTGAACCCTTCTTCAAAATCATGTGAATGATCCCTCTCGCAGCATCCTGCTCGACCTTCTCACAGCAAATGATGTTTACTTCATTGTCATTCAGAACATTCCATACAAATAGCTCATCCAAAATTTGCTTTATAACAGTCATTCCCATCCTTTGAATGAGAATTTGACTGTTCTCCTTTATGAAATCCACTGAGGGGATGGGGGAGAAATATACATATTTATTCATTTATACAAAATGTGCATATCAGCATTATGTTGCCAGGGCATTAGGTTCATGCTTTTTTTTTTTTCCCCTTTGGACCTATCTTGAGTTATGGAGATGCCAAATGCTTGAATTCCAGGCCCTCAAGAAAAGCTGTAAAGACCCTCATTCCTGACCCCAGAGTCCTTGGTGAGCAAGACGTTTTTTCTTCGATAACAAAGTAAAGTGAGCAATCTTGTCCTTGATATAAAAGCATCCCCACTAAGGTAATAGGGGTAAGACGATGTGCTTTCAAGTAGGGAGACTGGCGTACGATCTGCCATTACCATCTGTGTAACCTTGGCAAGTTGCTAAACCTCTTTGAGCCTATTTCAATGCTGTGCTGATAAATGTTGAACACACTGCCTCTCTGGGGGTAAAGGCCTGAATTCATAACACGTACCAATCTGCATGTTATAAATATTCCCACTGAAGCCAAATTCAAGCTAACAATGTATGTCAACTGGCTAACAAAAATCATAAAAATTCAACAGTGAGTTCTCACAAAACAGTAAGAACCAGCTGTAGTACACCAGTGGTTCCTTGTCTGTACAATGGAGTTGAGAACAGTATTTTACTTATGAAGTTGTAATGAGAACTCGTGTATAGTATTTCATACAAAGTAATAGCTCAATAAATGTTAGCTACTATTTTTAGCCATTATTCTGCTGTCAACACTCAAAGGAGTAGCACATTTTATCTCCCATAGAATTTGGTATTTTCTGAAGAGTATCACTGCAAAATAGTCGTCTGTATTCAGTTTAAGCTCTCTCACCTCTCACAGTGAGGTTCCCTGAAGAAGCTGTCTCGTTTCTGTGTCTGCCTTGCCAAGATCTAACTCTCCCAGGCAGTCCATGCCAGCTCGGAGAAGTGCCTCCCTGGTGTTGTACTCTCAGACACTGTCTGCACTACTTTTCCTCTTGGGCTAGGCTGCTCCTGGTTTTCAAATCTTTCTTGACTCATCCAAGTGGATACCTCCTCCCGAAGACCCTGAGGCATCTCTGGTCTGAATTACACCATCAGGCACTCAGACCCCCAGGATCGTACCCCAGGTCCCCTTTCTCTCTGTCCCATGCAGATCTCTACTGCTAACCTCAGCTGGAATGTTACCACATCCCTGTCTACGTGGCCGGTCAGCAAGTCTCTCTCTCGCCCTCTGGGGTCTCATCTGTTTTCTAGGCTTCTACATCCTCCCTATGGAGACAACCTCTAAGTCTGATTCTAGTCACTTAGAAAGGCCTAGAGACCACCGCAAGATCACAGGACTAGCCTTTTGGAGGTGACATTTCTTCAGCTGTAAAATTAAGATATTGATACTTTAATTCTTTAAAAGGCTCATGAAAAAGACTGAATAAAGTCACATAAGGCACAGACATAAAAATATTTAAAAATTTGAAAAGTGTGCTGCTATGTAACTGTAAGATGTTCTTATTACTAGCCATGGTATCTCCCTGAGTGTGGACTACCATACTCCTCTCTTATCAAGTAGTTAAGTGAAAACCATGCTGCTTATTCATTCATCCAGTATTCATTCTTAGCAGAATATCTCTGTTTAGACTAGTGCTGTACAGTAGAATTTTCTGAGATGATAAACATGTTCTATATTTGCTCTGTCCAGTAGTGGAGCCATTAGTCACGTGTGGCTATTGAGCACTTGAAATGTGGCTAGCGTGACTGTGAGACTGAATTTTACATTTTATTTAGTTTTTGTTTATTTAAATTACTGTGTGACTGAATTTTAAATTTTATTTAGTCTTTGTTTATTTAAATTTGCATTAAATAGACACATATAGCTACTTACTAGTAACTACATTGGATAGCATAGTCTACACCCAGTCATCAAATCGGAAAGAGTTATATTTTGGTCGCCACTTAGATCTACTCCGTGTTTCTTCACAATGATCTTGACAGATCTCTCTGCTTTCTGACCAGGAGGGTAAGCCCGAGTAGGTGATGGCAGGAGACCAATATTTTTTCCTTTTCAACCATAAAAACCAGAGAGTTTAATGAAAAGCAAGCTTGTATAAAAGAACATTCATGTTCAATAGGCAAAAAAATTAGACATATCATTGAAGAAATTAGGGGCAACAAATTGCACTAAGGGGAAAAATGCTTTCAGGTAATATAGGAAATATAAATGTACTTTTGATTATTGAATAAAATCTTAATGTATTACAATATTCTCAGCATATAAGAAAATTCCAACAGGAGATAATTTCTAGTGGAACAGAGCTGAACTTTCCTTCTTCTGAAGGGACTCAGATTTGAATTGCTGACTTGATAAAAAGATAGATCATGTAATATTCTTCCTGAGTGCATCTTCAGGACTGACAAAGAGATCAGAAAGAATAGCATCTTTATTCAATTACTGTTACAAATAGGAGATGTGTTCTGGAAACACCCACAGAAATAAAAACACAACATAATGAGATGTCATTTTGCACCTACCAATTATTTATATTTTATTTGTGTTATCATTTTTCACATAAATATTGTTTATTGTCTATTTTACCCTTATTCCACCTTCTCCCTGTACCCTCCATTCCTGAATTACACTCACAAATATACACCATATTGTAAGCACTGTGAGAACAAAAAGCATGCTTTGTTTTGATATTATACCCCCAGGGCCTAGAACTGTGGTTAATTAATTAACATTTGTTGAATAAATGAATTTGGTACAGATTAAAATGAAAAACCTCACCATGATGAAAAAGTTGTGAGAAAGCATTTACCATTAGAACTATTGGATAGTGCTGCAGTGAACATTGGGGTGATATATGTATACGTATAACTGATTTACCTTGCCGTACAGCAGAAACCAACACGACATTGCAAATCAGTTACACTCCAATAAAAATTTTTTTAAAATAAAGTGTTTGGAATAGTAAAAAACAAAAACAAACAAAAAACCTATTGGATAGTTTGGGCTTATATTCTTAGTCATCTAGGATCACATTCTTGCAAGAGTTAAACATGCAACCCAGACCTTGAACATGGTACCTTTTATTTAATGTTCCTTAAGCAAATCAATATCCCCCAAATTTGTATATTATTTCAGATTTTCCTGAGGTTTTAGGACAATGTATGTGTTTTATCTCACATAAGTCCCAAATTATTTAGAACTGAGTACTAATAGCAAAACCTTTCAAAGTGTGTGGCAATGTACCAGGAAACAGGAAATTCCCAGAAGCCATCTTTCAAACCCAGGATCTAGCCTCCCATGATGTCAGGGGACCAATATTTTAAAACAATCACTCTCTGTCCTAGCTTATCTGTGGTTCTGTGGTTCTGCCATTTAACACGGGCCACCATGTTTATAACTGAATTCTCAGAACCACAGAAAAATATTTGATGGGCATTCCATATATCAATATAACTGATCAGAGAAAGGCATGAATTGATTTTCTGCTCACTATCACCCGTATTTGGAAACACACTCTACAATCACGCAGATTTGATTTCTAGTATACTTACTTGTTCTGAATAAAAGCTTTCCAGCTTTCTATATCTCAATAGACAATATTAGTTCCAAATGGAGAAGTCAAAGATGACTCCAATACTGTCCTCTTCTTTCTGTAAAACGGCTACTCATTCTGTAAAACTAACAAAACAGAAACAATCAAGACAGCACCCATTGTCACTTTTGTATTTTTTTTCCCACACCAAAAAGGACGCACTATACATAATGTTTGACATGTTTTTTTTTCATTTAGTATATTTTGAGACATTTCTATATCAGTTAAGCAGTAAACTGCGTCATTTTAAAAATCAATTTCATTGACGTAAAATTTACATGCAATAAAATACAAGGAGCTTTGACAAATGTACACACCCAAGTCAGTAATACCCCAGTCAAGATTTAGAATATTCCCATCACTGCAGAAAGCTCCCTTGTGCCCCTTTATAATTCATTCCTCCTAGTCTCCATCAAAGCAACCACTGATCGGATTTCTTTAACTATAAATTACTTTTGCCTGTTCTAGAAATTCATGTAAATGGACAAATGTAGGGGGTACTCTTGTGTCTGGCTCCTTTCACTTAGTATCATGCTGTTGAGATTCTCCTTGCTGTTTGCAGGAATTGGTAGTTCAGTCGTTTTTAATGGCTAAGCAGTATTCCATTGTAGGAACAGATCAATTTACCTATTAATTCTGTTGATGGACATTTGGTTTGTGTCCAGTTTTTGGCTATCATGAATGAAGCTTCTATCAACATTCCTTTGTGGACATACGTTTTCATTTCTATTGGGTGAGAATCTAGAAGTGGAATTTCTAGGTCATATGGTGAGTGTATGTTAATTTTATAGACGGTGCCAAACTGTTTTTTAAAGTGGTCATACCATTTTACATGCTTACCAGCAGATAAAATCAACAGTTCCAGTGGTTCCAAATCCTCAGCAGCACTTGGCATTATCCGTCTTTTTAATTTTAGCCATTCTAATGAATGGGTAGTGTTATCTCATTTTGTAATATTAATTTTCATTTCTTGATGACTAATGATGTTGAGCATCTTTTCATGTACTTTATTGTTCATTCATAAACTTTTTGTGAAGTATCTGTACAAATCTTTTGCACATTTTACAAATTGGGTTGTCTTTTTATTATTGACTTTTAAGAGTTCTTCATAGATTCTGAATACAATTTTTTTGTCAAATACATGTATTATAAATATTTTTTACTCATCTGTGGTTGTTTTGATTGTGCCTAGGATTTAATTTACAGAGATAACTGAGTGACAAAATGAAGACGTCAATGCCAATGAAAAATGTTTTATTACTTATGATTCGCAAGAGAAGGAGGGCCTGCCGTGCCACACAGGACCACATGGGGCCTCATGGGGAAGTACCAGAGTTGATCAGGAGGCAGAAGGAGCAAAGGAGAAAGCTTAGCCCAGAGCCTCTATAACAGTTTTCACAGGAAGAAACAGGTGATGCAGGGTAGGCAAGTTCAGCAAGTTTAGGATTGGATAGTTTGAATAATTTCAGTAGACTCTGGACTATAAGGGTGGCCTGGGAGTGATTTAGGGCAGGGGAAATATTGGCTTGATGTGTGAGAGTTTGATAAAGTTGGTGGTTGAAGATACGGTCTTTGGATTCATTTGTTTGCATATGAAAGGCACACTCACAGGCAAGTTTTTTGCTATCCCTAGGAATTAGCTAGCCCTGGTATGGGCAGCCTCTTTTGGCCAGCAAAGCCCCCAAGATATCAAAGCATCATAAAATATAGAAAATAAAAAACATGATTAATACAATGGTTTGCCTTTTGTTCTTTGCGTCTTTTGAAAAGCAAAACATTTTTATTTTTATGAAGCTCAACTTATTAATTTTTTCTTCTTTATGCTATTTGATTCATGCTATTTGTTCATGCTATTTGTGTCCTCTTGAAAAAATCATTGTTACCCTGAGCCACAAAGATTTTCACCTAAGTTTTCTTTTAGAGGTTTTATAATTTTAGCTTTTACATTTAGGTCATTGATCCATTTTGAGATAATTTTTTGTTTATGATGTGAGATAAGGAGTTGAGGTTCACTTTTTTTCCATAGGGATGTACAGTTTTTCCATCATGATTGGTTGAAAAGAATATCTTTTACCCACTGAACTTGTGAACATATTTCTGGACTCTATTCTGTTCCACTGATTTATGCCTGTCCTTATGCCAATATCACACTGTCTTGATTACCGTATCCTTATAATAAGCCTTGAAATCGGGTAGTGTAAATCCTTCAGTTTTGTTCTTTTTGAGAATTGTTTGCATTCCCATATAAATTTTATTTTATTTTTATTTAACTTAATTTAATTTTATTTATTTTTGGCCACACCACACAGCTTGTGGGATTTCAGTTCCCTGACCAGGGATTGAACCCAGGCCCTCAGCAGTGAAAGCACAGAGTTCTAACCACTGGACCGCCAGGACATTCCCTTTATTTAATTTTATTTATTTATTTTTTAGCATGACGTATTAGGGCAGTTTATTACACAGCAAAAGCAACCAGGACAATGAGCAACAGGAAGTGGTGGCAAACATTAATATTGATGCAGCTTCTAAATCACAGAAACCCTAGAATTGAACCTCCTGCTTTCTGAGGTATGAATGCCACGGAGTGTCACAGTTCAACCCTTCTGCCTACATTTAGAGTTCTCTCTCCTCAGAGCCTGGTGTGTTTCAATTCTCTGCTAGGTTTCCTGTCTAACTTCTAGATCAAGAAAGTTTGAATGAACTTTAGATAAACACTTAAAATTATTTCCTGGAAGTTCACCAGACCGAACATGTGAATCCTCCCCAGTCTGCACAATTGAAAACACGTTATATAATTTCTGCTTCTCAGGGCAGTAGGGCTGTGCAAGACGCAGAACACTGGGACTGCTGCCTGTCCTCTGGAATCACATTTTATTTATTTTTTAAATATTTTAATTTTATTGGAGTATAGTTGATTTACAATGTTGTGTTAGTTTCAGGTGTACAGCTAAGTGATTTAGTTATACATGTACATATGTTCATTCTTTTTTAGATTCTTTTCTCTTATAGCTTATCACAGAATACTAAGTAGAGCTCCCTGTGCTGCTATACAGTGGGTCCTTGTTGGTTATCTGTCTTATATATAGTAGTGTGTGTGTGTACATCCCGTGCTCCTGGTTTATCCTTCTCCTACAATGTTTCCCCTTTGGTAACCATAAGTTTGTTTCTGATATCTGTAAGTCAGTTTCTGTTTTGTAAATAAGTTCATCTGTATCTTTTTTTAAAAAATTAGAGAACGGACATGTGGACACGGCAGGGAAAGGGGAGGGTGGGACGAATTGGGAGATTAGGATTGACATATATACACTACCATGTGTAAAATAGATAGCTAGCAGTAACATTCTATAAAGCACAGGAAGCTCAACTCGGTGCTCTGTGACTTCCTAGATGGGTGCGATGGGGGTGGGGAGGGAGGTCCACGAGGGAGGGGATATAGGTATACATATAGCTGATTCACTTCATTGTACAGCAGAAACTAACACAACATTGTAAAGCAATTATACTCCAATAAAAAAAATTAGATTCCATATATGAGTGATATCATACGATGTTTGTCTTTCTCTGTCTGACTTACTTCATTTACTATGATAATCTCTAGATCCATCCATGTTGCTGTAAATGGCATTATTTCATTCTTTTTTATGGTAGGGTAATATTCCATTGTATATAAGTACCACATCTTCTTTATCCATTCCTCTGTCGATGGACATTTACATATAAATTTTAAAATTAGTTTATTAAATTCTGTTTTCAAAAGAAGATTTTTTGACTTCTGCTTTCTGGCCGGGCACGTAAGGAAATCATTACTCCATCCTAATGTCAAGTTAAAAGCTGAATAAACTGAACATGAACAACTCTTCTTAGAGCTATCAGAGAATTGAGGTCACAGAGCAAACTGCTACTGCAAAATTGAAGACGCAGTCAGGCAGACACAGAATTGCAAACTTACTGGAGCAGAAACCCAGGAGGAGCAGACACTCATGAGCAGAAACCTCAGAGGATCTCATAACCAGGTAGGAAACCCTAAACTGTAATTGATGAATTTCTAGAGGATCAGTGTGGACAAGTCTGTGAGTTAAAAACTCCAAGAGCATCCAGTTTAGCAAAGTCCCCATGCTTTTGTGAGTTTTACCTCCAGGAGCCCTACCAGGTTCTCATAGTGTAGATCAGAGAAAAATCTCTTGCTTCCAGTAAAGGGAGGGGAAAAGTAGCCATTTTGAATTATGCCCAGAGCATTCTATTCTTCCTAAAAAATCCTGCCCTCAACATCAATTATTTTACCAGAACCTCACCTACTGAGATATTAACAGAGCTTAGCTGACCTGGGGGAAGGGAAATACCCAGCTCCAGCCTCCTCTAGGAGGAGGAATATTTTATTTATTTATTTTACTACAGAGACTTTTAAGAGCCATTACAATCAATACCAAAGAAACAAGAGCATGGACACTATTTCAAGTTCTGGAACATAATGTGAAATAGAATATTTATGAATTTCTGCTAAACCTAGCATCATGTTTAAGGCTTTCAATAAGTCTTTTTTTCTGTTGCTTCATGTGAAAAAAACTTTTTTTAACATCTTTATTGGAGTATAATTGCTTTACAATGGTGTGTTAGTTTCTGCTTTATAACAAAGTGAATCAGTTATACATATACATATGTTCCCATATCTCTTCCCTCTTGCGTCTCCCTCCCTCCCACCCTCCCTATCCCACCCATCCAGGTGGTCACAAACCACCTAGCTGATCTCCCTGTGCTATGCAGTTGCTTCCCACTAGTTATCTATTTTACGTTTGGTAGTGTATATATATGTCCATGCCACTCTCACTTTGTCACAGCTTACCCTTCCCCCTCCCCATATCCTCAAGTCCATTCTCTAGTAGGTCTGTGTCTCTATTCCCGTCTTACCCCTAGATTCTTCATGACCTTTTTTTTTTCTTAGATTCCATATATATGTGTTAGCATAAGGTATTTGTTTTTCTCTTTCTGACTTACTTCACTCTGTATGACAGACTCTAGGTCCATCCACCTCACTACAAATAACTCAATTTCATTTCTTTTTATGGCTGAATAATATTCCATTCAACCTAAGTGAAAAAAAAGTGAAAAAAACTTTTTGAAATTAAAATTTTTAAGAAGTGTTCTTCATTTAACTATGATCAAAGATATATTAACAATTCTGGCAAGACTCCATTGAACACAAATACACAAAATGATCAATTTGCTAAAGTCATTGAAAAAGGTACAGAAGGTAAGGCTTGAGAAGGGATTTTATTATTCATTACTATCCTGGACTGATATGTCGATATAGGTTTTTCCTTTTTTTGTACCTCAATATTTACTCTAGTTTGTATGTTTGTATGTTTTTACTGCCATGATTACATACACAAAATTCAATAAAAGAAAATTGTCACTACTAAAACAACAACAGGATTAAAAAATGGGCAAAGAACTTGAATAGACATTTCTCCAAAGAAGATATACAAATGGCCAAAAAGCATATGAAAAGATGCTCAACATCACTAATCACTAGGGAAATGCAAATCAAAACCACAATGAGATATCACTTGAACCTATTAGAATGGCTACTGTTAAAAACAAAAACAGAAAATAACAAGTGTTGGTAAGGATATGGAGAAATTGGAAACCTTGTGCACTTTGGTAGAAAGTAAAATGGTGCAGCTGTTATGGAAAACGGTATGGTGGTTCTTCAGAAAATTAAAAATAGAATCACTGTATGATCCAGCAATTCCACTGGGTATATATCCAAAATCATGAAAGCAAGGTCTCATTGTAAGTTGTACACCCATATTCATAGCAATATTATATTATGATAGCCAAGAGACAGAAGCAACCCATGTGTTAATTGATGGATGGATGGATAAACAAAATGTGGTATAAACACAAAATGGAATATTACTGAGCCTTAAAAAGGAAGGAAATCCTCCAGCAATCCCACTCCTGAGCATATATCCAGAGAAAACGCTAATTTGAAAAGATACATGCACCCCAGTGTTCATAGCAGCACTATTTACAATAGCCAAGACATGGAAGTGAACTAAACATCCATTGACAGATGAATGGATAAAGAAGATGTGGTACATATATAAAATGGAATATTACTCAGACATAAAAAAGAATGAAATAATGCCATTTGCAGCAACATGGATGGACCTAAAGATTATCCTGTTGCAAGGAAAGGAAGGCAATCCTGTCACAAGCGGCAGTATGAATGAAACTTGAGGACATGATGCTAAGTGAAATAAACTAGTCATAAAAAGATGAAAACTGTATGCTTTAACTTAAATGAAATATCTAGAGTAGCCAAATTCATAGAAACAGAAAGTAGAATGGTAGTTGCCAAGGGCTGTGGGGAGGGGAAAATGGGTAATTGTTGCTTAACAGATACAGTTTCAATTTTGCAATACACAAAAGTTCTGGAGATTGTACAACAGTGTGAATATACATAACCGCTACTGAACTGTACACTTAAAAATGATTAAGATGGGGGAGTTTCCTGGTGGTCCAGTGGTTAAGACTCCACGCTTCCACAGCAGAGGGCACGTGTTTAGGGAACTAAGATCCTGCAAGCCATGTGGCAGAGCCAAAAAAATAAACTAATAAGTAAAATAAAATCCAATGTCTAATTTTAAAAAAATGGTTAAGATGGTAAATTTCATGTTACATGTGTTTTACCACATTAAATTAATTGTCACTGAGTTTCCTTTTTTGCCATTACTATCATTAATCTTGTTGTGTGACTATTATTGAAAATTAGTTTATATGGAGGAGGGAGGTGTACAAAATGATTTGTTTAAATGTCAAATATGCTAGGTACACCCAGCTGAGATACAAATAGTCATGTTCTTAGGGCCAAACTTTTCATCACTGGACAAATAAATGAGATTAAAATGGAACTTAGATGGCTAATGGATGGGGCACCAAAGAACTGGGCCCCATTGTCTCTGTGTGAGGAGCCAGAGGATCTGAGGCTTTCAGAGATGAGAGAAGCAAGAAAAGCTGTCAAAGGAAGAAAGAGTTTCTTTGAGGGCAGTTTTTCAAACTAGTGAGCTCATTAGCAGGTCATGATATCAACTGAAGTGTGTTACAATTAGAATAATTTTAAAAATGAAATAGAATTAAAACTATCAGAATGTACTGTATTTTTTCAGGAAAGTTTCGTTACAGTTACTTGTATATCCTGGCACTGGGTAATGATGTCTTACTTCTTATTGTGAGTTGAAGTCAGTAAAAGTTTGAAGTTCAGTCTTGTAGGAGGAATCCCATGGAGGGATTTAATTCTGCCTGTAAGAGGTGACTTTTGAATTGTTCTTAAAGGAAACCAAAGTTCACCAGGCAGTAAAGGGGAAAGGCTATTTCTTGGCAGAGGAAGCAGCATAGGAAAGGAGCCATGGGGGAAAGAGCCTGAAAACACGGATTGAGACAACTCATGAGTGTGAGCAAGGGCCTATTTTCACTCCAGGACTGAGTTCAAATTCCAGCTCTAGCCCTGACAGCCTGGGAGTCCTCAATCAAGGGATAGTGACCGGCACACAGAAAGGATAGCAGCTACTACAGTTTCTTCCCTCCCTTCCTAGACACCTCCCAGAAAAAAGGGTGGGTCTGGGAGGAATCAGTCCTCCACTGACTAGGTTAGAGTTTAAGTGAGAACAGAAAAAAGAGGAAGAAGATAGAGGAAGGGGCCAAGAAGCTTTTTATATTCACATGTAAAGAGAATAAACTAGTCCCAGAGTTAGCCGTCCAGTCACTTCGTCCACTAAAATGATTAACTAAAACTTTACGTGGATCATCAGGCAGCAATCTCAGCTGATTCTGAAGATGCTAAAAATTCATATTCAGTTTGGATACTGAATAGTCTTCCTACCCACAGAGAAGTCTGTGACTAGATCAGGAAACCTACTCAGAGATAGTCAACTAGTTATTTGTTGATCTCAAGAAGAAAATCTGCCTGTAGTATGAAGCTCGGGTCATCTATTGTTACCCACTGACATAAAGAATAAGGCTCTGACCAGTTTGCTCCCCTGGACCCTGGCTATTGCTCTGAACACCCCCCAGGTCCCACCCTTAAGCAAGATGTCCAGAGAATAACTGAATTACATGGAAGAAGTCCTTTTCCTATATTTGTGCTTTGGGAAATAATATTTAGAACTAATTCTAAAAATGGATATTTTCTTCAAAATGGTTACATGAGCTCCTTAGAGAACTGAATTTACTCAGGACCCATAAACCCACGTCTATGGAGCCATTCCTACAACTTATGGATGAAATGAGAGAAAAGTTATATATAATGGGAGCAGAGAGGCAGCACACAGAAGTGGAAAATGTGTGTGAGCTTTGGCATTGCAGTCCTGAATTCAAATCCTCACTGTGCAGCTTATTAGATGGGTACCTTTACCTATCTGAGTCTTGATTTCTTTATCTGAAACACTGACATGGATAATATCCACCTCCTAGGACTGTTATGAAGATTAAACAGGAGAGCAGTTGGGACAGCGATGGTCAGTGGGCGTTATCTGTCTCCCTTTCTAGTAAAAAGGCTCTAGTCTAGAATGCTCTTAGATCTCCAATAGACTCCAGCAATCTCACATATTATTGTTACTGTTAATGTTATTGGCTGAATTGTGTTCCCCCCAAAGTCCATATTTTGAAGCCCTAACCCCCAATAGCTCAGAATGTGACTGTACCTAAAGATGGGGGCCTTTAAAGATATAATTAAATTACATGAGGCCTTTAGGATGGGCCCTAATCCAATCTGCTTGGTGTCCTTATAAGAAGAGTAGATTTGGACACACGGAGAGAGACCCCAGAGATGCACGCCCTGAGGAGAGATCATGGGAGGACACAGTGGGCAGGCGGCCGTCTTCAAGCTAAGGAGAGCGGCCTCAGGAGAAGCCAAACCTGCCAACACTCTGACCTTGGACTTCTGGCCTCCAGAACTGTGAGGAAATAACTTTCTGTTGTTTAAGCCAACCGGTCTGTGGTATTTTGTTATGGCAGCCCGAGCAGACTAACACAATTAGTATTATAGAAGGGCGCTGAACTGTTAAGAGAACAGTGACAGGAGACGAGGTTCTATCCTAATTCTGTAGACAATTAGCTGCGTGACCTACAGCAAGTCACTTGACTTCTCTCTACATTTTCCACCTCTCTCCTCCAGGGTTGTAAGGATTAACTGAGATAAAGTCTGTAAAGACCCTATCAATAATAGGTGTCCTGTAAGCAGCGGTTCCCTTCACTGCTCTGTCCAGATATCAGGTTTCTTGTAATTCAGGGGAGTGCATGGACTGAGCAGTGCCCCTAGGGCTTTTCAGCTCTGACCTCCTGCAACTCTAATAGCAGTCTCACTAACAACAGTAGGTTTCATTTCTGTAAAGCCAAAAAGTATTTTCAAAGTCCTTTCCCTCACAGTAAACACAAATGCATCCCTCTGACTTAACATGCATTTAAACATCAATTCTGAAGAACCCCATGAAACTCCAGCAGACCAGACCCACCACCCCTAAAAGTCTCCCTGCAGGCAAGTCCAGCCAGCCAAGCAAAACTGCATTCTTCAGTGTTAAGGCTTTCATACCCACCAGACACAAACTTTAAATGAATGTAAATCCAAATTTCAACATTAGGTTCCAAAACCCACTTAAAACCCCATTCTCTCTCCCCACTGTACCTGGATGAACAATCCAGTTGCCCTCTTCTTGGTGGATCAAAAGACACTTTTAAAATAAAGTTTCTTTTCATTTGCTTTCTGTTTCACAGCAAAGCCTGGTGTTCCTGTAGATCTGAAGTCTCATTCTGTGGCAGGGGATTGTAAGAAAATGGCAAACACTGACAAGTTCCTCTTTTCTTTTTCTTTTTTCAAAGCATAGTAAGAATGGTTTGGACACAGCTCAAACTGTGTTCAAAAGGGATCAAAAAGGGAAGATGAGTGTAAGTACAAGTAGCTGGGGAAAGAAGTGAAACGAGCTTAAAGATGCAAAAGCTGGAAATTCACAACAAGAAAGGAATTACTCATTTGTTCCCTGTTTATTCACAACATATGAATCCTACTGCTGTTAGTTTATTATTCTATAGCTTAAAATGAAAACAAAGTGTTTTGAACACTTAGTGTGCGTTAATTTTTGTCATTAACTGAGAGAGAAAGAGAAAGAAATGAAATAAACTGGTTTGGTTAGTTAAAGTTTATTGCAAAGCAGCCAAAGTCATGCTTATCATCTGTACCTCGGGTCCCAGGAGACTTCTAGCAAATGCATACTCTTAGTCACCAGGGTCCTCAGCAAGGTGAGCACAGAGCAAATGGACCACCACTATCAGCCCACCCAACTGATAGTGCTCAGGGCATCCTCCAACTATGAAGAGCCACAGGCTCCCACATGCACACACACATTCAGAGCTTGTGGTCACAAACTCCAGGAAGCTAGTTCACACTCAGCTCCCAGAATGGAGAAATCTCCCAGGACTTCTCTTGAGAATGACATTCTTGCATACATTTTCCCCATCTTTGCACAATCTATCATGAGATTTTTATGTTACAAAACTTCTTATTTCAAAAAGAGCATTCCGACATTAACTTACCTGACATAGAAGGATACCTAAGTTTTACCCTAAATAAATTTCTACATTCTGGGTTTTCTATGGGAGTAACAACAGTGTTTCCCAACTTGTGAGATGGGCGTCTCTGAAGTGAGATTAAGGGCTGTGCCATCAGCTGGATTTCTGAAATTTTAGTGAAACTTATATGTAAATGTGTGTTCACAGAGAAAAAACTGTAAAGACAGGCACCAACAATATAAATACTACTTATCTTTGGGGAGTAATTTCAAATTTTTTTCTTTTGTTTATCCATATATTCTGATTTTCTATAACGAACACCTATTACTTTTGTAGTAACAAATGATGTAAAACAGGATAGAAAGGGGAAGTGTAGAAATGTGGTTGTAGTTTCCACCCAAATATATCAAGTCTTAATCCCTGGAACCTGTAAATGTTGTATCTTTATAGACTTGATTAAACTAAGGGTCTTGAGATGAGGAGATAATCCTGGATTATCTGGGTAAGCACTAAATGCAGTCAAAAGTGTCCACATAAAAGAGAGGCAGAAGGAGGTTTGAAAGAGATAGAAAAGGAGAAGACAATGTGACCATGGAGGCAGATATTGGAGTGGCTGTGAGTCAAGGAACAGGGGCAGCCACCTGAAGCTAGAAGAGGCAAAGGATGGATTCTCCTCTTGAGCCTCCAGAGGGAGCATGGTCCTGCTTACAACTTGATTTCAGCCCAGTGATGCTGATTTTGGACATCTGGCCTCCAGAGTGTGAGAGAATAAATTTCTGTTGTTTTAAGCCATCCAGTGTATGGTATTTTGTTACAGCACCCGCAGGAGACTAATGCTGTAGAATATCATGGTAAAAGGAGCAAAATTATATCCACATTCATTCACGCACATCCTCCATGTGGCCCCATCACTTTCCTTTGCAAATGGATTTGCAGTCAGTTGTTTTCAATGAATTTAGAATGGATAACGTACTAAAAATCTTGGCATCTTGAAGAAGTTCCAAGAGCTATGTCCCTTGCCTTTTGCTTTTCCTCCTAGTCTCTTCCCACCCTTTACTCTCCTGGGAGTGTGGCAAAGTGGAAATGCCTAGGGCTCTGGAGCCAAAAGACCTGAGTTCAAGTGTGGGTTTCAAGTGTGGGTTTCATCTTGTTTCTAAAACAAGTCACTTAAGCTTCTTAGCAGGAAAGTGGTGGCTTAAGCCTATTAGCAGTAAAACAATCCCCAGCTTGCTCCAGGATTGTTTGAACATCATCTGAGCTACTGTATCTGAAAGTACCACCTGAGTGCTATTTGGTGACTTTAAACATTTATAGATGCTCATGCTTTTCACTCTCAATTTAATGGGGAGGGAGGGGAAAAGTGACAATACTTTGCTCCCTGGGGGCCTGTAACTCCTAACTCTAATAATTGTTCTAGAATTTTGCTAGTCTTCTGCCCAAAAAGTCAGTGGCAGGGGAAGCTATTGGGCCAATTCATTTTTGGCAACTTCCTAGTATGCCTTAATAAAGGAGGGCCAAACCTTCTTGAGTAACTAACTCCTTTAGGAAGTAGGGGTATATCATGTCTATTATTCTCAGCTTTATATATATATATATATATATAATATATATTTTTTAAAACTCTATATAATTCCCCATCCTCACTCCTTACAATTGGCCTGTCTAATAATTCAGATACACTAATATAAGAGAGGCTTTAGTAAGAGAAACTGAATGTGGGAGGACAGATTGTTGATTTTCAAGGTGACTGAAATCCTATCCTAAAATTAACATTTGAAATAGCTGGAGATATTTGTCAAGAAGAAAAAAAACTTTAAGGAGTTTCGATAGCTGTGTTCAGATGTCTGCAGGGGCGTGGCATAGGGAAGAAGGAGCAGGTTTCAGATGCTTATGACAAATAAATGTTATTTACAAGGAATCAATATTTCATTCAAAACGCCAAGACTGCCAAAGATAAAATGCACTGCTTTAGGGTAACTGGTCATGCTTTTTGCTCTCCTTGAATTTTAAAACACCCTTCCAATAATTGGGGTTTCCCAAATTATGAAACCCACATTCCCAAAGCAAAAGCCAAAAACCCTTTTTCACAGCGTCCCTTGAAGTTAGTGCATACTTGCCCCCAGGGTTCTGCCAATTGGAAACCAATATGAGACTGCACTTGGAGCCAACATGGTGCCAATGTGAAAGCCATCCTGGTGAAATAGCGAAGAGATATCCAGCTTGTGGAAGCAGTAGCACAGTTGCTCCAGCTCTGGTGTCCTGCAGAGCCTGTGTCCAATGGCAGAGACAGTAGGGTTGCCAAGTGAGCAATCCAGCCCTGAAATCACCTGCTCTTGCTTGCACAACCTCCCAATCCTGGTTCTCTGGACCCTCCTGAAGATTCTGTGAGTTACCTGACATCCTCGATAAAGTTCTTTTCTGCTTAAACCCACTGAAATGGGCTCTGTTGTACTTTTTCACATTGACTATTGTCTTAGCAGCTAATTGGCATGAATTCTTTAGGAGGTTAGTATTTGCTTTATGTGGGAAGTTGAATTAGTTCTGATCTCTATCAAATTTAAGATTCTCTGAATAAGAGTGGTAAGGGGATGACAAGTAGGAATCTGGGTAAGTAAATTTGATTAGTGTCCTATAAAAAATTTGTGATTACTTCTCCACCACAGGTGATTTAAAAATTTAAGCAAGAGTATACAGAAGACAGTTAGGCCAAGGCTTAACTAATATTCCACCATTAGTCATATAATAATTCCTTTAGGTAAAGCACAAACCAATCAGTCCATTTTTACAATGGAAATATTTTGGAATGAGTCTATGATGATTCTACTGCCTTTGATTTAGTGTATGAATTTCAAACTCAGGTGTGAAAAGATGCAAACTTTATTTCTCTATAAATCAAGCTGCTGTCTGATACAATCTCCATTTAAGTTGATGGGAGAATTCTAATCTACTCATTTTGAGGTCAGTTTCTCCAGTTCAGTGAGCCCTCAGTCTATCCAGATCTATAGTTTAGTCATATTCCAACTTAAAACTCCTGTTGACTTTTTCTTTTCCCTCTCTCCTTCCTAGGATGTAGTCTAAGTTCTGCCTCTAACAGCAATAAGGGGGATCAGAATCCTCTCCTCAGCTCAGTTCCTATGATGGAACTTGTCGCTGGTATACTCATCCTGAGTGTTACACTTGGCTTGGATGGTGTGTAATTTCTGTTTCCCAGTGTGGATCCCATCTGGTTGCCCGCTGCCAGGAGACTGCTAAGATATGGCTCCTTCCTCCTCTTGCTCCAAGTCAGCAGTTTACATCTCAGCCTTTGAATGCATGTTTTCCACCCCTGCCTTACACACTGTCTGTCTCTCTGCTTCTCCCATCTCCTCACAGAAGACTGGGAATTTCAGACTTCCTGAATGCTACAGGAAAGCCTCCGGAAACTAGGGAGTAGGGTCATCCCCGTCCCAACCACGGATGCTCTAGATATCTGGGTCAATGGACTCAGGACTATTGACTGAGAAAGGTCTTGAGAGAAAAAATGATCAGACTTGCTGGTTAGTATCTAAAATAATTCATCCGCCACATTTTATTGAGGATGGACCTGGATTAAGCTATTTATGTTTGAAAAGTGAACATACCATTTTCTAGTTTCTAAAAAGCTGATTCTGCAAAAGCATTTTTGTATGTAATTAATGAGATAATTACCTCTTGGCTCAATGAAGAAAATACAGCAAGTGCTGAATGGGATATATTTCTATACCATTTGAAACTAATTAAACTGCTTTTATCTTTATAAAATATTTTTAATTAAAAAAGTAATACATATTAATTTCAGAAAATTTGGAAAACATAGAAAAGCTTAATATAGAAAAGCACAGAAGCCACCCACGATAATAATCACTTGTGACACTTTGAGATGTTATACTTTCAGTTATATTTTTTATATTTCTGTATCTATATAATATTGGGAGCATATGCAAATTGAGATCACGAGCAGATCAAAGTGAAAGTGAAAAAACAGATTTTTTTCACTTCATAAAGAATTTTGAGATTGTTTTCCCCCATATCATGAAATAACTCTAAAAGATGATTCTCAGTGTATCATTTCATTAAATGGCTATCCCAAAATTTATTTACTCATTCTCATGGACATTTAAATTGTATCCAGTTTTGGACTTCCCTGGTGGCGCAGTGGTTAAGAATCCGCCTGCCAATGCAGGTTCGAGCCCTGGTCCAGGAAGATCCCACATGCTGCAGAGCAACTAAGCCCGTGCGCCACAGCTACTGAGCCTGCACTCTAGAGCCCGCGAGCCACAACTACTAAAGCGCAGGCGCCTAGAGCCCGTGCTCTGCAACAAGGGAAGCCACCCCAATGAGAAGCCTGCACACCGCAACAAAGAGTAGCCCCCACTTGCCGCAACTAGAGAAAGCCCGCGCGCAGCAACGAAGACCCAACGCAGCCAAAAATAAATAAATTTATGTAAAAAAAAAATACCAGTCTCTGCTTCCCAAACCAAAACATCCACTACTGTGGACAGTTTAAGTAATTATTGTAACAAGAATATCTGATATGTCACTCCTTTGCTCTAATTCCTTTAATGGTTTCCCCCAACACTTCCATAAAAATATTTTTTAATCCTTCGAATAGCATGCAAGATTGTTCATGATTTCTTCTTTACCTATTCATGCAGTCTCATCTGTAGCCATTCTCTCCCACGTAAACTAAGGTCCAAGCAAACTAAATGACTTCCAGTTTCCCAAGTCCATTAAATGATCTTTGGAATGTTATGACCCAGGCTGTCAGCCCCCCACACCTCTTTGGCTGAAATTTTTTACTCATCTTTTAAGTACCAAGTTAATTGTTACCTCCTGTGAGAATTTTTTCAATATTCCCTTTTACACATTAATGGCCATGACTTTCCATTGCTCTACCGCTGATCTATCATTTATTTCCTCAAGGCTGTCCTCATAATATACCCTCAAACTCTCCCTCTCCAAATTGGAAGTCACATTAATGTAGCTTGGATATTAAAATTAAGTATATCTATTTTAAAACTTCAAAAATTAGATGGATTTGTAAGTTTATCAGCAGACAGGACCTTGTAGTGAAAACAGCATTGGGGACTTCCCTGGTGACGCAGTGGTTAAGAATCCTCCTGCCAATGCAGGGGACACGGGTTCGAACCCTGGTCCAGGAAGATCCCACATGCCGCGGAGAAACGAAGCCCGTGAGCCACAACTACTGAGCCCATGTGCCGCAACTACTGAGCCTGCGTGCCTAGAGCCCGTGCTCCGCAACAAGAGAAGCCACCCAATGAGAAGTCCCCGCACCACAACGAAGAGCAGTCCCGGCTCGCTGCAACTAGAGAAAGCCCGCACTCAGCAACGAAGACCAAACATAGACAAAAATAAATAAATAAATAAGTTTATAAAAAGAAAGAAAGAAAGAAAAGGGCATTGGACTAGAATTCAGAAGATTTAGGTACTTCTGTTCCTTCTTCACCTTTTCTGGCCTCAATTACCTCCCTCATAAAGGAATGTGGCTTGACTACAGCCCTAGTCTTTGGGTGGCAATTTACAGTTTATCTTCTTTTTTATTAGTCCAATCCAGCCCCCTTCATTTCCCAGATGAGGAAACTGAGTCTCAGAGAGGATATATAATTTAAGTTAAGATACTATACAATTAATTAATGACTAAGGTAAACGGAAGGGATCTTGGACCGGTGCGGACCAATGCTGACCTCTAAAAACACTCCCTCTTCTAAAATTCTTTAACCCGCCCAGTTAACAAAAGCAGAGGATATAAAGAAAGGCCACAAGAGAATAGACTTAACGGAAACAAAAATCAGCGGGAAGCTCGAGCTTTCCACGAATTACAAGTGAACTTCCTGTCCTGGGTAAACTTCCGGAATCAACAACAGGGAGAGCCAATCAGAACCTTCCTCCGGGAGCCAATGGGCGAGTACATTACAAAGAGCCAATCGCAGCGACGCTGTCACTGTTATGGTCCTGTCAGGGCGCCGGCGTTGTGGTTTCTGGGCGGCAGCCACCGAGAGGACTTTGGTGGGGGACCCTCAGGGGCAGCCCCCCGGCCAGCTGCGCTCGTCTCCGGACTCGTTCCCAGCCTACATATCTCGGCTCGCGGGTCGCGCCGTCGGGCGCGCGTGCTGGTCGGTGCCGCGGCCGCCTTGGGGCCTGGGCCCAGCCACAGCCTCCTCCTCCGCCGCGGGCTCGGTGGGGCCGCGAGATGCAGCCGCCGGGCCCTCCCCCTGCGTATTCCCCCACTAACGGGGACTTCACCTTTGTCTCCTCAGCAGACGCGGAAGGTGAGACTGAGCCCCGTGAGTCGCACTGGGGGACGCCGGGCGGACGCGGCAGTGTCTTTCTGGGGCCGAGGCGGTTGTGGCCCGGTGGGGACGGGCAAGAAGCTGACCCATGGGGGACTCGAGCCCTCTGCTCCCGCCGGGCCTTCCCAGAGGCCCGAGTGGCCGAGGGTGGGGTGTGGGGAACTTTCCAAGTGACTCGGTCAGCTTCTGGTTTTCGCTACACCGTCTGGTGGCAGGTTTTTCTGGCGAACTTACCCACCTCGAGGGCACCCACGGGACCCAAGATTTTATTTCTAAAGTGACTTGGCATTGCTCAGAAAGGGATGGTTAGATTGGCCGGGCTAGGTGTCAAAGAATGAGAACGAGGAACGAGAGCTTGTTGCTTTGTTATTTATCAGCACATAACTTTTTGCTGAGATTAAATTAGGCGCTGCTAATACTAACTTCCCTCGAGGAGTTTGTGGGTTTTATGGAACCTGGTATCTTGCCAACGTTACAGTTTTCCTCCTATTTTATGGTGTTTGACCTCAATATTCAGAGAAGTAGACCCAGATATATTTGGGAACACCCAGCTGGATTACAAGAAGTTTCAGTTGCTTTCCAGATTTCCTTATGTACTGTTTTGAGGAAGCATTTGTGCTGGAGAGATTTTTCTACAGCACGGGAGAATTTGTTTTCCTCTGTACTTTACCAGACTCTTTGTAACTGAAATCTTTCTCTGCTACTTTTGTTAGACTTTGTATACCAGTATACCAGTAATTTTCCAGTGACCAGACTTAAGTGCTGGATATGGAAAAATAAGTTATACTTAACTATAGAAATTTCATTCTAGAGAAGGACCTAGTGTGTTTCCTGAGAAATCGAGTTTTGTAATGCATCAGTTAATATAGCTTGCTTTCCCTTTTTCTGTTTTGCTTTCCTCGTATTGGTTTTTGAATGGCGTTGTTTAAAAACAAAAATAGCACTGTAGTTTTGGTTATATTAAAATGCAAAATACAATTTTTATCATAGAGAACATAGCTGATACATTTAAATGTAATATGGAAATTTGGTGAAATATAGCAACCCAAAATATTTTAGTTTGTTTCATCTACATTTGGTAGCCTAGTGCTTGGGGAGGAATAACCAACCATAGTTTTCCAGACTTTAAGGAAAAATTGTCTGTATACACAAAAAATTGAGTATCACAACCTGATGTTTGTTCAGACTTATATATCTGTGTTTATAGTTCTAATACCCCCACTTCCTCCAGGAATTACCTTTCTTAAATATGCCTAAAAAATCTGACAATAATATAACAAGCTAATCCATTGACTCCATATATTAAACCAAGAAACCTGGAATAAGTAAAATCCGTAAGATTTATTCAGACTTCTCCGTATAGCCTCCAAGATTGTATAGACTCCCTGTATATCCAGGGATATACAGACAAGGATAGATATTTGTATAATACCCTCAAGTTTATAACATTATACAGTTTAAATTTACAGTATTTTAAGCAAACGGCTTGTTTGATCTTTCTAAGAATCCTGCTGAGCTTTTTTATTCCTGTGTTTTTTTTTTTAACATCTTTATTGGGGTATAATTGCTTTACAATGGTGTGTTAGTTTCTGCTTTATAACAAAGTGAATCAGTTATACATACACATATGTTCCCATATCTCTTCCCTCTTGCGTCTCCCTCCCTCCCACCCTCCTTATCCCACCCCTCCAGGCGGTCACAAAGCACGGAGCTTATATCCCTGTGCTATGCGGCTGCTTCCCACTAGCTATCTACCTTACGTTTGGTAGTGTATATATGTCCATGCCTCTCTCTCGCTTTGTCACAGCTCACCCTTCCCCCTCCCCATATCCTCAAGTCCGTTCTCCAGTAGGTCTGTGTCTTTATTCCTGTCTTACCCCTAGGTTGTTCATGACATTTTTTTCCCTTAAATTCCATATATATGTGTTATCATACGGTATTTGTCTTTCTCTTTCTGACTTACTTCACAGTAAGTCAGACTTACTGTGTATGACAGACTCTAGGTCTAGTGAACCTGAGGCTTAGAGAAGTTCAGTAACCTCCACATGAAGGATCTGGAATTAAGAGCTAGCGTTCTGTTTCCTAAGATTTCTTTATACTAAACCATGATGAGTCTGACATATATTTTTGTAAACTGAAAAGTGTATCTGAAGTATAGAGTCCTGGATTTGCATCCTGTCTTTACCAATTACTATCTTTGTGATGTTGGGCAGGTTACTTAATCTCTCTTAACCTCAGTTTTCGTATACATAAAATGAGAATAATAATACCCAAGTGCTCAAACATTTTGCAAATGCAAAGCACTTAGTACACCTAGAAGAGTTAAGTGCTCAGTATTTGTTAGCAGTGTTGCTGCTGCTTTGGATTTCATTATTAATTGGTGCCACGGTTATTTTTTTACTGTTCTCTAACATAAACATTTGACTCTGCAACACCAAGTTTCTTCTCTAGTTTCTAAGCGTGTCACGTAAATTCTTGCTTTTCCCCTCTTACGGTGTTTATCTAACCATGGATGTTTTTAGCTTGTAGAGGTTTTATTGTATACCTTGCTTCTAGATTCTGTCCAAGTCTCTTTCTCAGTGATACTTATCAATACTAATTTGTACATGTCCTTTGTTTTAAAATGTGCCTTGGTGTTTGTCTCCAAACCTATGTGTATCAAGGTCCTCATGCTTAGAATGCTTTTCTCCTTCTTACCCCAAGATGAAATTTTTTTTTTTTTTTTTTTTTTTTTTTGCGGTATGCGGGCCTCTCACTGTTGTGGCCCTCTCCCGTTGCGGAGCACAGGTTCTGGACACGCAGGCTCAGCGGCCATGGCTCACGGGCCCAGCCGCTCTGCGGCATGTGGGATCCTCCCGGACCGGGGAACGAACCCGTGTCCCCTGCATTGGCAGGCGGACTCTCAACCACTGTGCCACCAGGGAAACCCCCAAGATGAAACTTAAGGCTGAATTCAAATACTCCTTTCTTGCTGAAACTTTGCTTAACTGTTCCTCAGAAACAGAAATGTCCCTAATTTTTTCTATATCCCAGCACTTAGCACAGAACCCAGAATATTAACATCACAAAGTAATTGTTTGTTGAAGGAATAAATGATTTCTGCTTTCTTTTATCTCCTATGACATTGATACTTGGGACTATAAAACCTAGCACATTTTGGATGGTATAACTAAAAAGTTACTGGTTTAGAGCCAGAAGACTTCAGTTAAAGTTCTGACTCTTACAGAAGCTATGTGATATTGGCCAAATTACATAGCTTCTATAAACTCACATTTTCATCCATAAAACGAAAATCACACTTATAAGAATATTGTGAAAATTACTTAAGGTAACGTGTATAAAAGCAAGGTCCATAAGTACAAGTTAAAAGAACGTAGACTAAAAAAAAAAAAAAGAACGTAGACTATGTGAATAAGCTAGTAAATGAATAATGAAATCCAGACTTTATATTCAGTTCTGTGGTGTAAAACTACATCCAAAAGCAGTAATGAAATGCATGTGTATAAATGCAAGAATGTACCACCGCAATGAGAAGCCCGCGCACCACAACGAAGAGTAGTCCCTACTCACCACAACTAGAGAAAGCCCGCACATAGAAATGAAGACCAAACGCAGCCAAAAAAAAAAAAAAGTAATGATACCATTAAGTATAATATAGACGTCTTTAAGACAGTCCTTTGACTTTATTTTGTGTCACACAAATAAGTAGTTCTTTGCCTGCTTTATTTCCACAGACCAGCAGCATTGGCATTACTGGGCTCTAGTAATGCAGAATCTGCCTTAATCATAATTTACATTTTGACAAGATCATCCTTAAGTGATTCATAAGCACATTAAAGCTTGAGAGGCACTGATTTAGAATATTATGAAAGATCAACAAAAAGAGGAGGAAATTTTTTATAGCTAGAAGATCAGGGACAATTTAATATTGGTCATATTTTGCCAAAATTTGAAAGATAGGTAATGTTTTGTATATGTAGGATGGAGTATGTCCATATGCAAGGGACTGTATATGAGGAAGTCCCTAACCAAGAAATGGCTTAATAAGAATGGGATTTTAAAGAATTCATCATACATAATAAATGCTATAAAAAGGAGGTTCAGGAACTTCCCCAGTGGCTCAGTGGTTAAGAATCCGCCTGCCAACGCAGGGGACATGGGTTTGAGCCCTGGTCCGGGAAGATCCCACAAGCTGTGGAGCAACTAAGCTCGTGTGCCACAACTACTGAGCCTGCTCTCTAGAGCCCATGAGCCACAACTGCTGGGCCCACATGCCACAACTACTGAAGCCCACGCACCTAGAGCCCGTGCTCCGCAACAAGAGAAGCCACTGCAATGAGAGGCCCGTGCACCACAGTGAAGAGTAGCCCCCACTCGCCACAACTGGAGAAAGCCCGCGCACAGCAACGAAGACCCAGTGCAGCCAAAAATAAATAAATAAATAAATTAATTGAAAAAAAAAAGAGGTTCAAAGGTGGAAGTGGTTAACTGCAGGAAGGGATCAAGGAAGTCTTCAGAGACAGATGAGGTACATTTTGAAGGAAAAGGAGTTCTTCAGGTTGAAAAAAGGGAAGAGCATTCACTTATAAATTATGCAAATGCAATAATTGGTCGAAGCAGTCCCTGTATTTTATACTTCTCAATCTTCACAGACCTAAAACAATGCTGATTTAGACCATGAGCCCCTTGGGGTTAGAAGCTGTGTTTTACTGTCTACCAGTATCATACCCACTGCCTAGCACAGAGCCTGGTATATAGCAGGAACTTAATAAATGTTCGATGACTACATGATACTTTTTGATTAAGATAAAGGTGTTGTGCTGCTAGAACTGAAGCCAACACTAATTCAACAGAAGTCCAACAAGTGGTTGGAAAGGGCGTGAACAGAGACAACTAACCAAGAAAGATGATCTAAGCCACCCAATAGCCATTTTCCCGTCCTCATATTTTTCTCCCTCTAATGATCATTTTATGTATATCAAAACATTCATCTTTCCTCCAAATCTTAAAGGAAACCTTTCTTCCTTTCCAAGGATAAGCCTCTACTAGTGCTTTTATTCGCATATCTTCTTGCCTCTTTTGGAACCTTTCTTTGTTTTTCTCTCTAGCATTTTTTATTTCTCCTCTGTTTCTTCCATCACGATCATCACTCACAGGTCCCCTCCTAATTGACAGAATTTTTAATTAAATCTACTACTTCCCTTTTTCCTTACTTTCACAGCTAAACTATCTCTTATTTCCTGTTTCCTCAGCATCCAGCAATTCCTACCATTCTGCTGGAACTTGACTTGCTTCCTATCATCTACAGAAGGACCTTCAGGAGTGTTTCCCAAAGGGGAAAGGTTGCATGACAAAAATTGGGTAAATAATGTGTTAAGCTAAGTTAAACCAGTTTCCTTAATGCAGAATTCCCAGAGCCTTTAATATGACAATATTAGTTCTGAAACTCCAAATGGAGGTTGTAGTATGCAGGGTTTTCCAAACTTAGTGAATATCAAAAGCTTTTTGTAGAGGGCATCTCATAGGATCCAGATTCCACAGAACATGCATAAAGAAATGCTTACCTATAAAGACAAGTTTAAAAATATTAGGGTTTTTTTGCCTGATATTTATTCTCTTAACACTTTGTCCCCAACCTATCTTCCACAACTTTTGAACTCTGTGCCTTTTATAAGCCTTGGGCTTCCATGCCTTTGTCTCTGCCCTTTCTTTTCCTTGGAATGATTTCTTTATTATTTTTAAAAATTTTATTTATTTTTTATTGAAGAATAGTTGATTTATAATGTTGTGCTAGTCTCTGCTGTACAGCAGAGTGACTTAGTTATACACATGTAGACATTCTTTTTAATATTCTTTTCCATTATGGTTTATTACAGGTTATTGAATACAGTTCCCTGTGCTAGTAGGATATTGTTGTTTATCCATACTATATATAATAGTTTACATCTGCTAATCCCAAACTCCCAGTCCTTTTCTCCCTCACCCCTCTCCCCCTTGGCAACCAGTCTGTTCTCTGTGTCTGAGAGTCTGTTTCTGTTTTGTAGATAGGTTCATTTGTGCCATATTTTAGATTCCACATATAAGTGATATCATATGGTATTTGTCTTTCTCTTTCTGACTTACTTCACTTAGTATGATAATCTCTAGTTGTATCCATGTTGCTACAAATGGCATGATTTCATTCTTTTTTATGGCTGAGTAGTATTCCATTGTATATATGTACCCCATCTTCTTTATCCATTCATCTATCCATGGACATTTAGGTTGTTTCCATGTTTTGGCTGTTGTGAATAGTGCTGCTATGAACATAGGGGTGCATGTATCTTTTTTTTTTTTTAAGATTTTTTAATGTGGACTATTTTTAAAGTCTTTATTGAATTTGTTACAATATTGTTTCGGTTTTATGTTTTGTTTTTTTGGCCCCAAGGCATGTGGGATCTTAGCTCCTTGACCAGGGATCGAACCTGCACCCTCTGCATTGCAAGGCGAAGTCTTAACCACTGGACTGCCAGGGAAGTCCCAGCATGTATCTTTTTGAATTACAGTTTTGTGCGGATATATACCCAGGAGTGGGATTGCTGGATCATATGGTAATTCTATTTTTAGTTTTCTGAGGAACCTCCACACTGTTCCATAGTGGCTGCACCAACTTACATACCCACCAGCAGTGTAGGAGGGTTCCCTTTTCTCCACACTCTCTCCAGCATTTGTTATTTGTAGACTTTTTAATGATGGCCATTCTGACTGGTGTGAGGTGGTACCTCACTGTAGTTTTGATTTGCATTTCTCTAATAATTAGTGATGTTGAGCATCTTTTCATGTGCCTACTGGCCATCTGTGTGTCTTCTTTGGAAAAGTGTCTATTAAGGTCTTCTGCCCATTTTTCAGTTGGGTTGTTTGTTTTTTTGATAGTGAGCCTCATGAGCTGTTTGTATATTTTGGAGATTAAGGCCTTGTTAGTCGCATCATTTGCAGATATTTTCTCCCATCTTTGGAATGATTTCTTATTCCTTCTCTGCTCATCCACTTATCTCTCATGGCCAGATTCCAGTTCTACTTCCACATAGCCTTCCTGACCACCTCTTTGATAGCTTAGGTCTCTTTACTCCTATGGCACCTATGATCTGTTGGCAATAGGCATTGTCATTTACCTACACAAGAGTGTGTTTTACAGTACTAGTAGGGTTTTGTATCATATTCAGCACTCCAAAAAGAAACCCTGTACCCATTTTCAGTCACTCTCTATTCCCTCCCTGCCTTCCAGTCCCTGGCAACCGCTAATCTACTTTCTGTCTCTATCGACTTGCTTATTCTGGATATTTCATGTAAATGGGGTAATACAATATGTGACCTTCTGTGACTGGTTTCTTTCACTCAGCATAATGCTTTCAAGGTTCATTCATGTTACAGCATGAATCAGTAACTCATTCCTTTTCTGGCTGAATAAAATTCCATTGCTTGGATATACTGTCAGTTGGATTTTGAACTCCTTGAAGTATCTCACTTCTTTATATCACTCTCAGGGCATTATAGAAATAAGTAATCCTTAAATATTTATTGGTGGATTAATTAACCAATGTTGAAAGTGAGAAAGGTACTAAAGTGAAAATGACTTATTGTTTGTGATATAGTTCCTTTTGCCAAAGGCCAGAAACTTGTCTCTAGTCTCTCTCTCACTTTCTCATATTCAGTTGGTCATCAAATTATTTCAGAATAGTTCCAGAATAGCTATGTAATTAATCTGTCCTTCCCTTTCTACTGACATTGCCTTAGTTCAAGTCCTTTCCATTTCTCATCTATACTTTTTGCTGACCATACTCCCTCCTCAAATCTCTCCCCCACTTAAATCAGCCCTCCACAGTGCAGCTAAGATTATGTTTACACAATGCAAATCTGATTTTGTATATTTACTTTATTAAAAACCTCTGATGTCTCTTCTTGATATAAGCTCTGTGGAGCTATTTGCCCTTATATTAATTAATTCATCCAACCAGCACACATTTATTGGTTGCCTACTATGGGCCAGGCACTGTTATAGGTACTGGAGATACGTGTTCAAAACAAAACTACAACAAACACACCTTAGTTCCTCCCATCAGCGAACTTACAGACATTATCCAAATAATCATACAAATACATTATTATAAACAGTGATAAATGTTATGAAGGAAAAGTCCAGGGGACTATGAAAGGAACCTAATCTAGTCAGGGAGATCATGGAAAATTTCTTTAAATAGGTATATCTAGGGGACTTCCCTGGTGGTGCAGTGGTTGAGAGTCCGCCTGCCAATGCAAGGGGCATGGGTTCGAGCCCTTGTCCAGGAAGATCCCACATGCCGCAGAGCAGCTAAGCCTGTGCACCACAACTACTGAGCCCGCATGCCACAACTACTGAAGCCTGCTTGCCTAGAGCCCGTGCTCAGCAACAAGAGAAGCCACCGCAGTGAGAAGCCCTTGCACCACAAGAAGAGTAGCCCCTGCTCGCCATAACCAGAGAAAGCCCACACGCAGCAATGAAGACCCAGTGCAGCCAAAAATAATAAATAAAATAAATAAATTTATATATTAAAAACAAAGTATATCTAGGAACTGAAGAATGGGTGGCATTTAATTATCTGAAGTTAGGGGAGACAGCCTGGTACAAAGTCCCTGAGGTACAAGGGATCCTGGTTCATTCAAAGAACTGAGAGGCTTAATATGGCTAGAACATAGGGTCACGGTGGGTAGGGAGGCAGAAAATTGTTCTGGAGAAGTAGATAGGGCATGTAGAGATTGTTAGATTTGAGCTGAAAAAGTAGTGGGAGGCCACTGAAGGATTTTAAACGGGAGAGTGAAAGATTTGCATTTTAAAAATATTCTTCTGCCTATAGGTGAGAATGGATTGGAAAGAGAATGACTAGGGAGAGGAGTTAGTAGACCATTATAGTCATACAGACAGGAGATGTTAATTTGCACGAGCATGGTGCAGGTGGTAGAAATGGAGAAAAGTGGGCAGGTTCAAAAAATATTTAGGGGTAAAAGCGATAGAATTTAGTTGTGGTTGAATGGTGTGGGGAGCATGTGAATGAAGGAAATTGTCAAGGATAATTAAACTTCTGGTTTACAGTGCTAGATGGGATTAGTGGTACTATTCACTGAAATAGGAAACTGGAGGAAGACCTTAACTATCAAGAATTCAGTTTTGGAATATTGAGTTTTAAATGCTTTTGAAATAACTACAACGTTAAACTGACACTTGATTGTATAAGTCTACAGAAGAGGACTGGGCTCAATATATTGCTTTTTGAGCTCAGCCTTCCTCAGTGTTTTTACCTCTTTTTATGGTCTGAATGTTTGTGTCCCCCAAAATTCATATGTTGAAATCCTAATGCCCAGTGGGGAAGTGGAGCCTTTGGGAGGTACTTAGGTCATGAGGATGGGGCCCTCATAAATGGGATTAGTGCTCTTATAAAAAAGATTTCACAGATCTCCCTACCCGTTTCTGCCATGTGAGGGCACAAGGAGAAGTCAGCTAGCCAGAAGAGAGCCCTTTCCTGACCATGCTGACACTCTGACTTTAGACTTCCAACCTCCAGAACTGTGAGAAACAAATTTCTATTGTTTATAAGCCACCCAGTCTATGGTATTTTGTTATATAGAAGCCTAAACAGACTAAGACACTCCTATATAAAAATGATAGTATATACAACTCATAATACTTTATTGTGATCAGTAATTTATAGACATAATAATGCAATAATTTTTGTGTTAATAGGCTTTTTTGAGTAAACAATAATTTTCTGTTACTCTGTTAAGGTGTCCATTTAGCCTACTTTGTGTGACATTCTCCCTCCCCAGGAAAGATGTCACTTCTAATATAATTTAGTAGTGTTGATAGAGGAATCTTTAGTTTTTCCTCTTTAAAAGTTTCCTACTTGATTTTTAAAAAATTATATCCAGATAGATATTATCACAAGTATCTTCTATACAATGTGCTCAAGAAGTACAATATATGATATATAATGGGTGCAAGAATAGCTTTTCTTCTGTGTTTGAAAATTGAAAATGACTTTTTAGTCAACCTTTCTTGGGAAGAAAACAAGGTAGTTAAGCAAGATTTATCTTTTAAAAAAATTAATCTATTTCTTTTCATAAATTTTAAACTTGTAAGGCATTACACAAATCCATAAATGTGGTAAAATTGCATAGAACTATACACACATACACACAAATAAGTGCACTTAAAACTGGTAAAATCTGAATAAGTTCTATCAACTGTATCAGTGTCAGTGTCCTGGTTTTGATAGTACGTATGATGGTATGGTACCATTGGGGGAAACAGGGTGAAGGGTGCATATAACCTCTCTGCAACTTCCTGTGAATCTATAATTATTTCAAAATAAAACTTAAAAGACTCATAAGGCAAATAAAAGAAATTTCTGTTAGATAACTGATTTATGCCAAAATGGGATTTGATTTTTCTAAAGGTAGGCTCAGGAGATGTAATTGATTTTAATTAATATTATGTGCAATATGAAAATTAACTGGCAATATTGAATAGTAAAGCTACTGAAATCGTAAACCAAAATGATATGAATAAAAATATAACCTAGGGGCTTCCCTGGTGGTGCAGTGGTTAAGAATCCGCCTGCCAATGCCTGGGACACAGGTTCGAGCCCTGATCTGGGAAGATCCCACATGCCGCGGAGCAACTAAGCCCGTGAGCCACAACTGCTGAGCCCGTGTGCCTAGAGCCCGTGCTCTGCAACAAGAGAAGCCACCGCAGTGAGAAGCCTGTGCACCGCAACTAGAGAAGGCGCTTCCGCGCGCAGCAATGAAGACCCAACACCGCCAAAAATAAATAAAAAATTAAAAAGTATATATATATATATATATATAAAAATATATATATATATATATATAAAACCTAGGACACAATTTTATACAAGGCTTTAAAAGTTTTTCTCATGGAGTAACATAATCAACTCCAATATAGGTCTAGCAATTATAAAATCATTATATACTTGTGTTGGTTTCTTGAGCTCTTTCATTGGCCTATATACGCATTAAAATGTTTTTATAACTAAAATGGAACAGTGTTTGTCCCTTTAGTATGAAACATGTGCTTGTTTTATTTTGTTGCACAATAGTCAATTCTGGTTTAGATTTAAGCACACATGGATTTCATTTTCATTCAGATAAAATGGAATTATTTTTGTCCTTGCTCTTGGTTGCTTGTTAAGTAAGAAAACGCTTATTCATGTTATGTAAGAAGTTGGCAAGTACCAACAAAATGTTCATGTTCATTGCAGATTACTCTTCTTTCATAGAAATCTAGAACTTTTGTAGGGGCAGATCAGTAAATCTCACCCTGAGTATGCTCTCATACTACACTGACTGAATTCTTCAAAGTGAAGTTCTCAGGCTGAGGAGAAGATTCAGAGAAAAGATCCCTCACCCAGTAATACACTTGAGTTGAAAGGGAGGGAAGATTACTGTTAAGTTTTGTTCTGCAGTTTTTCCAGGTGGCTTTTAATAAAACTTGAAACTTACTGATATTCTTTCCTCTCTCTGAACCCAAACAGTAGTGGAAACATTTTTAAGATTTCTTTCAAAGATTATTTCCTCTTAAAACCATTTACATTTATTATTATCTTTATGTTATTTTTTACTTAGAAAATGACAAGAATATTATAGTGTAGTAAGAAAGGATTAATTTAAGATCAGTGTTTTATAATTCTGGACACCTGTCCTAGAGTTGACGATCAAGCAAGCTGGTTCTTACCGTGGTTTAATGTAAGACAGCTGTGCTCCTGGAGTGACCCCCCCCCCCTTTATTTTTTTTTTAATATTTCTCATTGTTTTCCGACATTATTTTTTACCTGTTAGCTTGATCACATGTTAGGCTAACTACTGAGTTTTTTTACTTTTCTGTTGCTTTTTTTTTTGGCTGTACGCTTTTTTTTTTGGCTCTCACTGTTGTGGCCTCTCCCGTTGTGGAGCACAAGCTCCGGACGCGCAGGCTCAGCGGCCATGGCTCACCAGGGAAGCCCTTCTGTTGCTTTATTTATTTTATTTTTTTTGCGGTACACGGGCCTCTCACTGCTGCGGCCTCTCGCTTTGCGGAGCACAGGCTCCGGACGCACAGGCCCAGCGGCCATGGCTCACGGGCGCAGCCGTTCCGCAGCACGTGGGATCCTCCCGGACCGGGGCACGAACCCGCGTCCCCTGCATGGGCAGGCGGACTCTCAACCACTGCGCCACCAGGGAAGCCCAGTTGCTTTATTTTTAACACATGTAATTGTGTCTTGGGGGAACTGGATGGTTTGTCAGACTGCTGTTTCTAGCATTCTCCTACCATATGTCCATGATATTTTCCTTCTTTGCATAGAATGGAAAACACTACAAAATTATAAGCTAAAGGTGTCTTTTTGAGGTCCTGCATCCCTGCTATGAAAAACTCCTAAACATATACAATTCTTTCTCACAGCACTCCTTAGCACTATAATTTATATATCCTTTTTTGGTTTAGATTAAGGACTTTAACTGCAGTCTTTTCTAGAGGCCAGGAAACAGTTGTTAAGGTCCTTTCCTGCCTTATAATTCCAAAACCTTTAATGTCACTGCTCTACTAATGACTTCCTGATCTAAGTTTTCCTCTTGTTAAATCAAGAAAGGCACTCTTTGTACCTGTTGGAAGTAGAATTTTAGTTAAGTTTCAACTCTTTCATTTTCAACTTAGAGTATGACAAAGAAGCAGAAAGTAATTTTGAGAGAATATTTTAATCACAAGATTCTATGGCAATTAGCATCTATAGGGACTATTTTTAAGCTTTAAGTAGGGAAGGACAGTGAATTCAAAAGTACTTGCATTTTATCTCTAGATGAATTAACTAAACTATAAAAGCTTTTTAGAATCATGTAATGTTAAACCTGGAAAGAACTTTGAATAGGAAACTGGAGACCAGAAGGCATTAATGATTTGCTGTATTAATTAGTAGCTTAGCTAGGACTTAGCTTCAGAATGCAAACTTTATTATAATTAATTGCAGGAGTTGTCAGAACCAGATCGTTATGTGACTCATAATTGATCCACTCACTGATTGAAGTTTAAGCCAGAATTTTTTAATGGCAGTTCTCAAAAGCTAACCTAGAATTTAGGGTAATGTGCAAATTAAGCTCTTCGTTCTACTGTATAGGATCTCCAGGAAAGGAGAGTCTGTGTTGAGTGTTCTGGTTTGCTGTTGCCGAAATTGTTTTCTAAAGTATCACTCCAGTCTTTTGACTTCTAGTTAACAACATTGATGGTTGTTTACTAGTGCATGTTGTCTGGTCCTACAAATGTGTTTTTTTATTAATTCCTGTATGACCTCAAGCAAGTCCTTACTAGTCCCAATTTTTTTTTGACCAGAAATTTTGACATATGTACTACTGTGATTATCTGTAACCTCTAAGGCACTGGTACAGACTGTGAGTGGAATTTATTTTGTAACGTGGATAACAGAGTCTCTTCACTGCTTTTTTTTTAATCTATGTAAATTTATTTATTTATTTATTTATTTTTGGCTGCGTTGGGTCTTCGTTGCTGCACGCGGGCTTTCTCTAGTTGCGGCAAGCGGGGGCTACTCTTTGTTGTGGCGTGCAGGCTTCTTATTGTGGTGCCTTCTCTTGTTGCAGAGCATGGGCTCTAGGCATGCGGGCTTCAGTAGTTGTGGCATGCGGGCTCAGTAGTTGTGGTGCACGGGCTCTAGAGCTCAGGCTCAGTAGTTGTGGCGCACGGGCTTAGTTGCTCCGCAGCATGTGGGATCTTCCTGGACCAGGACTCGAACCCGTGTCCCCTGCATTGGCAGGCAGATTCTTAACCACTGCACCACCAGGGAAGCCCTTCACTGCTTTTTAGAATTGACCTAAAAAAACCCAACAACCTTTATTTTGCCAAAACTAAAGATAAATGATGTAATTATATAAAGAAAAAAGTTAGCTGAAATAGTAGGAAACTCTTACTAGTCAGATTTATCCAAAACTAAGCATTAATATATGAGGCACTTAGCATAGATATTTAGTTTTAAAAGAAATAATGTATGAATAAATATATGAAAAAGTAAGGGAAGTTATCTGCGGTTTTCCTTTAGCAAATAATTATGTCTAATGGTTTGTATATATAAATATGTAATGCCTTTAAAGAGAATTTATACATCACTTTGTTCTGAAGCACATAATGTACATAATAATGAAGGGACTCCGAGATGATATCCTGTTGGGAGTTCCTGGGGGTCCAGTGGTTAGGACTCCGTGCTTTTGCTGCCGGACCTGGGTTCAGTCCCTGGTCGGGGAACTAAGATCCCGCAAGCCTCGCAGTGCAGCCAAAACCAAACCAAACCCAACCAAACAAACAAAAAAAACAAAGTGATATCCTGTAATATATTTTGTATATATCTTCCATTTAAATTTTAAAGTTACAGTTTTAAGTCTAGATTCTGGTACAAGGCTAGCTAGTTAGATGTGAAACCTTTCATGTGAATTCACCTCTCTTGTTTTCGTTTTCTTGTTGTAAAAGTAAAAAGTGGTTTTTAGATATCATTACTGAAAAAAAATTCAACTGAGTAACTTTTAAAGATTTTATTGGCTTATTCAGTGATACATGAAATGGGCAGCATTCCAATTTGCAGGTAGAAAGGAGCTCTGAGGAGCTGTACAAAACGAAAGACTTTAGGCAGAAGGAAGTGGGACAAGGAAGTTATACTAGCTAAAAGTGGATTAGTTATGGCAAGGTCACTTTCCTTTAGGAGATTGCAGGGGTCTTTCAGGCACATTACTTCACTAGTGCTGACCAGGTGATTCCTGATTCACTAGTTTAAGGTTCTGTTTCTGGGAGAGGCCAAAACTGTAATTAAGTCTTGGTTTGGTGACATGATACTTAGCATAAGTGACTCCATTTTGGGCCTGCTGTCTTGTTTTTATCACTGTCAACTATAAAATACAAAGATTGTATACAGTAGCAGATGTTCATATGTAGAGATCTTCAAGTGATAATTATTTAATTGGATATATGCTCGTGTTGGTTAGGATTCACACATTTTACCTTGGTTTATAGTTTTGTCCTCTTTTCTCCTTAGATCTCAGTGGTTCAATAGCATCCCCAGATGTCAAGTTAAACCTTGGTGGAGATTTTATCAAAGAGTCTACAGCTACTACATTTCTGAGACAAAGAGGATATGGCTGGCTTTTGGAAGTTGAAGATGATGACCCTGAAGATAACAAGCCACTCTTGTATGTAAAAATAATATGTATTTTTTGGTTTTTTAGAGCTAGTCTGTGGGATGATTGTATTTTTTCGTATTGTTTAAGACAGGTATAGAAAATCTTAACCTTTTTGGTCAAAAGTTTTAGCTATTTTCAGTTTTACTGTTATAGTTGACCCTTGAACAACACAGGTTTGAACTGTGTAGGTCTACTTGTACATAGATTATTTTTAATACATACATTGGGAATTTTTTTGAGTTTGCAACAATGTGAAAAAACTCGCAGACGAACCATGCAGCCTAGAAGTATCGAAAAAATTAAGAAAAAGGTATGTCATGAATGCAGAAAGTATATGTAGATGTACATGTAACATATAAAATATATGTTAATCAACTGTTTATGTGATTGGGAAGGCTTCTGGTCAACAGTAGGCTTTTAGTTAAGTTTTGGGGGAGTCAAAATTATATGTGGATCTTTGAGGGTGGTACCCATAACCCCAAAGTTGTTCCAGGTCAACTGTAACTAGTAAAACTGAAATAATGAGAGAATATTTTTAACCTACTGAATGGCAAAAGTTAAAAGAATCATAATCCTATATCACACACAAATATACTCCAAACTGTTAGGACTTACCTGGGTCTATAGATATCTGAAGTGAACATACAATGTAAGTAAAAAAGCAAGGTGCTTGGGTGCGTGCTGTGGAAGTTCAGTTTAAGATTTCCAAAAAGATTACCCCTCCAAACTCTCTCCTATATAGAAATTCTAGAGCTACCACTGGGAGGACTATAGGGATACTTTCACTTTCTTCATAGTACTTGAAAATTTTTAAGTGATTATGTATCACTTGGGGAAAAAAGGTGAAGAATTTAACAATTTTGGAAAGAAGAACCTATAGCTTTGTAAAATCAAGGTATTACCAAGTTATTCTCTGTAGTAATTATTGGTAGATCAAGTGCTAAAACATCCTGTTTCTTAACTGTTAATATACCGAACTTCATCAAATCTAAGATGGTATGGATTATAAGATGCAGTTATTTCACGTTTATTGATAAAACAGAAAAAGTACCTAAGACAGCATAAAGCTAGGACATCAAAGGGCTATCTTATCTCCTTAGTGTAAGGATAAATGAGAAATAACCTACCATACAAAGAGAGACAGCAAGGAAGTTTGCTTGTCTGTTTGGCACTGGGTGGGGTGTTGGAAGAAAAAGTGTCTGTGAGAATATAGGATTGCAGTCTGATTTATCAGTACGGTCCCAAAAAGTCTCAAGCAGAGAATTTTATTTAAAGTCCCAAGTTGATAGTGCCTCCAGGAGACTGGCAAAAGGAAAGGCAGATCTTGGAAGCACTTGGCTTCACTCCAGACTGACAGCAGTTGTAAGACACCAGCTATTGTGAGATGCATCCCAACTTTAGAGATGTTGAAATGATAAAAATGTTCATCATGGAACCAGTGAAATGTGGTACTTCAAATGCAAATGTTTTGTTGATCTGTGGTGACTGTAATGTTATATTTAAACTTTTCTTAAATTCTGCTGCAACTGTCTCAGTATTCAGAAGTGTGTGCTTTTTAAGAATTCTTATTTTAAAATTATAGGGAAGAATTGGATATCGACCTAAAGGATATTTACTACAAAATTCGATGTGTTTTGATGCCAATGCCATCACTAGGTTTTAATAGGCAAGTGGTGAGAGACAATCCTGACTTTTGGGGTCCTCTGGCTGTTGTTCTTTTCTTTTCCATGATATCATTATATGGACAGTTTAGGGTAAGTATATCTTACTTTTCACAAATTCTAAATAGTTTAAGAGTTTTAAAATTGAAAATAGCCAAATATTAACTGTAGTACTTCATGTTTGAGAAATGCTTTAGCTTTACCCATTATTTCTCACTTGTTTATCCCTACAAGCTGTTCTTAATTAAATAAGTGGGGAGTGCCTTGGATTAATGATTTCCAAACTCTTCTACATCCTCATTCTCATAAAAAGTATTAGTATTTGTATGGCAAGTGGGTAAAATGGTTGGGACTGCTCCCAGCTGCCCATACCCTTTCTGATTTCTCCCAAGGATAAAGAGTTTGAAACACAATACTCATGTTCTTATCTTTTATTCATTTTTAGTTCTGTTTTTTACAGTAAGCTTCTTAATAAATGATGACAAGAATTCCATCCGTTTTTGTTTTTATATAATACTTTGTCCTATTCTCAGAGGCTTTATCTCTATCATCAAAATATGGCACATGCATATCATTCCCTCATCCCTAGTTTAAGGCTTTAGGGGAGTAAAAAATAACTCTTTACCACAGAGTGATTTGGAAATGAATTAGTTTCCTTTTGTACTATAACATATTTCCACAAGTTTAGTGGCTTAAAACAATGCAGATTTATTCTTTGACAGTTCTGAAAGTCAGAAACCCAAATTGAGTCTTAAAGGGCTAAAATCAAAATGTCAGCAGGGCTGGTTCTTCTGGAGGCTCCAGGACAGTCTGTTGCTTGCCTCTTCCCATGTCTGGAGGCTGCCAACATTCCTTGACTTCTGGCTGCATCACTGCAATCTGTTTCCATTTGTCACATTGCCTTCTCTACTGTAGTCAAATATCCCTCTGCCTCCTTTTTTAAAGGACAGTTGTGATTACATTTAGTGCTCACCAGATAATCCAGAGTGTTCTCTCCATAGCAAGACCCTTAACGTTATATAATACTGGTCCTATTAGTATTTACCTTGGATCAGTAGTTCATATCAAGTATTCTGTTGCAAGTATAAGGACCATTGAAGAAGTTGAATGGGGGTCTGGTCTCCTACCCACCACCAACCCTTCATGTAGAACATCTCTATATGAATTTTATCTATTTTATATAATCTTTCATTTGAACAAAGTGTTCTAAGGCTAAAAACAGAAGATTCTTATCTCCATAGAATGCTTCTTTGTCATTACTTAATCATTCATTTATTTTTGTCAGTATGGACTCATGGATATTTATTTTATTTTCTGGACTATAATACAATACTGTCATTTATTTTATTGCTCAGATTGTTGCAGTTTTAGCCATTGGGAGCGCCTTCAGGTTAGCTTCTGTATCCTTTTGCCATATCCCCATCTTTTTTGAGTACTTCCTTTCTTTCTGACTCCACAGAGTGTTCTGGGCTCACCTTTTATTGTCCCTGTCCCAGCCCAGAATCAGTCATTTTTCTAGGGAGTCCTAGTGCCTTTTGGGGAATATTTAGAAACCAGGATCTGGGCAATAAGTGTGCTTATGTTGCTACTGGGTGTCATTATTTCTAGACCCCCCCAAGGAGACAGAACTTGGAAATACATGCATATATCATTACTATGTCAAGTCTCAGGAGTTAAAATTGTGTGAAGTATCGTCCACATTCTATTACTTGGATAAATGTGTAATTAATGTAAATTTTAGAGACCTCTTGAGAAGACTGGTAACTTGTTTCACAGATGAATTTACCTTCCAAAATGCTATACAGCAGGGGTTGGGAGTCAACAGTTTGGTCTTTCTTTGCAGTTCTTTTATTATATATCATAAAATACTAAGGTTTCCTTAGGCAATTGATCATTGCTAAATTTTCAGTTTGGATGTAAAATTACATTACACATTTATATTCTTATTAAGTTTTACCTGGGAACCCAAACTCTCTATGACCTGAAGTTGGGTATACCAAAATATATGGTAGAGGATTGAGTTCGTGGGAAATTATCAGCTTATTTGGTACACAGATATTAACTGCATGAATTTTTTTTCTCTTAAGGTGGTCTCATGGATTATAACCATTTGGATATTTGGTTCATTAACAATTTTCTTACTGGCCAGAGTTCTTGGTGGAGAAGTAAGTGGTTAATTTTGAAAATAGCCTTTGTTTTTTATGGTAAGCTTTATTTTTGATACTGCAGGTAGTATCAGTAGCTATGTTCATTGTAACTGCTTTTTGTCCCAGAATTGCTTTTAAGTTATGCTACTTCTTTTAAGGTGATGTAAATATTAGTATAAATGTTATGAGAAATAAAGAGGAAAGAAAATCCAATTTCACTCATAAATAATGTATAGCTTTTTAGGGAAGCATGCAATTTATTCTCTGTTACAGCAGTTCTCAAACTTTTTGATCTCAGGTCCCCAAAGAGATTTCTTTCTGTAGGTTGTATTTATTGATGTTTACCATGTTAGAAATTAAAATAAAAATTTTAAATATATATTTATTCATTTAAAACTAAAAGTAAACCAAATACATTTTGACATAAAAAATACATTTTAATGAAAACTATTTTTCAAAACAAAGTGAGAAAAAGGTATTGTTTTACATATTTGCAAGTAGCTTTAATGTCTGGGTTAGTGGAAATTGTATTCTAATATCTGCTTTCTGCATTCAATTGTTATGCTATATTTTGGTTAAAGTAAAAAATAAGGCCTCACACAGGTATATAATTTTAAAAGGAAGAGTATTTTAATACATGTTTTGGATGATTATGATTATTCTACTCTGATACTACATCAACACTCAACAAGTAATATTTTCTTAAAGGTTCGTTGTAGTGAGGAATCTCAAACCATATCAGTGAACTTTTTATACACTGTATCATTGAAATTGACTTTGGATGGATCTTTTTACCCATGCACGATCTACTAAGAAAACATTAGTTCCCTGAGCTTTGTAGATCTTCCAAATGTTGACTCGTTTTATTGTACAATGTCAGAAAATCACATTCATTAATATCACCACCTATTTCATCAGAAAAATCTGTATTGGAAAACTATCAAGATAAGAGTGTTGGATACAAGTTTTCCAAAATTCTACTTTTTGCTTGAGAGAAATTTTGTAATTTGGAAGAAATACTGTCAGTTTTCCTTGAAATAAGAGGCTCACTTCATTCATTTTCATTCATGTTGCCTGTCAGTACCTAACTCTGAATAATCATAGTTTGTCTTTCAGTTGTTCTTTCAAGTAAAAGTGGTATTCTATGGATAAAGCATCTAATTCAACTCTTCACTCACACAGTTGTACAAATGCTCTTCCTTGGGATAACCATTGAATCAAGATACAGAAGAAATGCTTTCTGTGTACTTCTCATTTTGTTACACAGAATATTAAAAAGACATATTCAAAGGTTGAGGCTTAATAAAATTAATCATTTTAACTGCTTCATTAAGGACATTCTTAAGTGAAACTGGCTTTTTTTCTTCTTTTCCTGTGAGTGTGGGGTAGTAAAGAACACAGTAACTACTAGTATGTTTCATGCCACCTTATTTGTGCTAAAGCAGCATGTTTTACCCATTGCTTTTGTTCTATTAGTACCAATATCAACCCAATTAAAAAGGCAAATAATATTTTATTACTATTATAAAAAATAGTTTTGTGGGTTTTTTTTTTGCGGAACGCGGGCCTCTTACTGTTGTGGCCTCTCCTGTTGCGGAGCACGGGCTCCGGACGCGCAGGCTCAGCGGCCATGGCTCACGGGCCCAGCCGCTACACGGCATGTGGCATCTTCTGAGACCGGGGCACGAACCCGTGTCCCCTGCATTGGCAGGCGGACTCTCAACCACTGCACCACCAGGGAAGCCCTGGGTTTTTTTTTTTAAGTTTTATTTATTTTTTTTCCGTGCCTTGTGGCATGTGGGATCTTAGTTCCCCGACCAGGGATTGAACCTGTGCCCCATGCAGTGGAAGCGTGGAGTCTTAACCACTGGACCGCCAGGGAAGTCCCCTATTACAAAAAATAGTTTTGACGTTCCAGTCTTTAAGAAGAGTCTCTGGGACCCCCAGAGGTCCATGGGTCACACCTTGAGAATCACTGCTCCATTAAATTAGACTTTATGAATTACTATAAACCTAGGAATTCCAGCACTCTGGAATTCAACTCTCTGTGAAGAGGGTAAAGCACAAGGGATGCCAGGCAGAGTTACTATATCATGTGGGTGCTGACTCATATCAGGCTTGCTCTATGAACACTGAATGCTAAATGCAGAACTCTTGAGCCTTTTTCTCATACTTGGTGGAAAGGTCTCCACCAAGCTCTTGTTCTTCTGCTTTCCAGTTTCCAAAATCAAGGTGCTCTTGTCCTGTCTTCTAATCTCCTGTTTATGCTTCTTATAAAAAGGAGTTTCCTTTTTTCCTTCCCTTTTAATGGAGTTTCAGGAAGGAATGGTATTAGATATATGCACTCAATCCATCATCTTAACTTAAAACTCTTGAATAAATGTAGAATAACATTTATCTATGTAATTTTATCACTCTGCTTATGAAAATTTAAAATAATTCTAACAGTGACATTTGTTTGCATATTATTTCTTACATTCTAGACAAAACCTCATATAATTTTTAGGTGAAAAAAGGTGTCACTAAATGTTTTGGTAATTTAGGACTGTTGATAGAGAAGTTAAAAGACCTAGATCTTAATTTGAACTCTTACCAACTAGCTTTGCTTTCCTGAACAAAGCTCTTTGTCTCTCTGGAATCACTTTCTTCATAATGGGGACAGTAATACCACATAGGGTTGTTAGTGCCTTTGATCTTCACAATATGTGAAGCTCTATCACGGAGTGTGGCACACAGTAGCCACTAAAAAATATTTCTCTCTTCAGTCCTCCTACCTTCTCTCCCTTCCCTTCTAGTCTGCATTTGTCACATCTAGCTTCTCTAGACTTGAATTTTTCATCAAAATAAGATGGTTGTGGTTCCTTTAAATAATCCTTCTACAACAAGGGAAATAGTGACTAAGAGATATACTCAAGGTAATTGGATATATAAGTCTGAAGCTCAAAAGAGAGAGGGCAGGAAATGTAGATTTGGGTATTATCAGAATTGATAATTGAAATCACGGTGGGTTGTTGACCTTGTCCACGAATATGAGACTATATGATAATTTGAAATATAATGGGTATGATACTTTTTTCTTAATTCTCACCTTTATGTAAGTACAACAAAGTATATATGATGTTTAATAGTGGTTAAAATAAGTATCTTGATTTCTGTGATATTTATTTAACATTTTGAAAATTCACAGGTTGCATATGGCCAAGTTCTTGGAGTTATAGGATATTCATTACTTCCTCTCATTGTAATAGCCCCTATACTTTTGGTGGTTGGATCATTTGAAGTGGTGTCTACACTTATAAAAGTAAGTAGTGTGTTATAAAAAGTAGTTTACTGTTTCCCAGTAAAAAAAAAAAAGTATACAGTTGTCCCTCCGTATCCATGGGAGATTCGTTCTAGGACCCCCCCGCAGACAAGAAAATCTGCAGATGCTTAAGTTCCCTGTACAAAATGGTGTAGTATTTACATGTAATCTGTGCATATCCTTCCATCTACTTTAAATCATCTCTAGATTACTTACAATACCTAATACAATGTAAATGCTATATAAATAGTTGTCTGTAGTGCAGCAAATTCAAGTTTGGCTTTCTGGAACTTTCTGGTATTTTTTCTTCCCCCCAAATATTTTCGATCCACAGTTGGTTGAATCCGTGTATGCAGAACCCACAGGTAATAAGAGCTGACTGTACTAGTTCTCTGGCTAAGAATCTTGTAATCTATAACTGTTTATCAAACAGTTCGTAGTGTTTTGGAACAGGGACCTTACTCACTAATTATACCAGTTGTATTTCTTTTATTTTCCCCTTTTAATTGCCATAAATTATAATGTATGTCTATGGCAGAATAAAGAACAAAGAGCAAATCAGACCTTGGGGTATTACACTCAGAGAATTTTTTAATTTAATGTTAAAATTTTCTTCTAGTTCATCTGACTTAGATTTTGTGGGAGGTATTTATTTAAAATTCCACTGGCTCAAAAGGACACCTGTACCCCAATGTTCATTGCAGCACTATTTACAGTAGCCAGAACATGGAAACAACCTAAATGTCCAACGACAGATGAATGGATAAAGATGTGGTACATATGTACAATGGAATATTACTCAGCCATAAAAAAGGAACGAAATTGGGTCATTTGTAGAGATCTGGATGGACCTAGAGTCTGTCATACAGAGTGGAGTAAGCCAGAAAGAGGAAAAAAATATCATATATTAATGCATATATGTGGAATCTAGTAAAATGGTACAGATGAACCTATTTGCAGGGCAGGAATAGAGACGTAGATGTAGAAAATGGACATGTGGATACAGGTGTGGAAGGGGATGGTGGGACAAATTGGGGGATTAGGATTGACATATGTACACTACCATGCGTAAAATAGATAGCGGGAATATTCTATAAAGCACAGGAAGCTCAGCTTGATGCTCTGTGATGACGTAGATGGGTGGGATTGGGAAGGGGGGTGGGAGGGAAGTCCAAGAGGGAGGGGATATAGGTATACATATAGCTGATTCACTTCATTGTACAGCAGAAACTAACATAACATTGTAAAGCAATTATACTCCAATAAAAAAAAAACCTCGCTAAAAATAAATAAAATAATATTCCACTGGGACTGGACATTTATTTAATAATTGTCACTCATATTTGAATAGTAAGTTCTTTACCAAATATGATATATATGGTTCTAATAAATTGGCTTTTCTGTGTTGCAGAGATCAGGACTTCTTTGTGCTGTGTTAAGCTTATATTAACATATGTACCCACTTTAAACATTTACTGATAATATTAAATATTAATGAGTAGTGATTGAACTTAAATTTTGGCATTTATTAATTTTGAACAACTTTTGGAAATAAATGACCACTCTAACACATGTATGTATATAACATAGTGAATATAATTTTTTTTCTTTATGGAAAATAGAACTTCGACTTAAATTTTTAAGTAGAGTAACTTTTATGAGTTTTGGTTTTACTTAAAGTTTATTACCAATTCCAATATAAAATTATTCCTTTTAGAATTGAGTAACTACAGGCTAATACTGACATTATATAAGCCTTGGGTATTGAGAAGAGTTGGATTTTGGAACCAGTCAGTTCTGAATTCAGATTCTGGTTCTGCCACTTACTTGCTGTTTGCCTTGGGGAGATATCTTTTAGTACCCTCCTGTGCAAATTGGGAGTCTTAACTACTTTTTAGGGTTTGTTACGGATTTTAAAGTATAAATAATGTCTAGTATAGTGTTTAACAGAGTAGGCAAAGTGGTAGCTGTTATTATTATAAATGTTAATCGAATATTTTGAGAACATCTCTGTATGTTTGAACTGTTTGAACACTTTAGAGACCAAGCAGAAGAGCTTTCTTTCCTCTAATCCTAAATATTTTTTTAATTGTCATTATTAGCACTTAGTTTAAAAGTCTTACAGTACAAGAGCTAGCCCCATGCTGGCATTTAATTATCTAGCCTTAGTGAACATACCACTTTACTGAATCATTCAGGATCACTGCTTGTGTGTTGTTTTACTTGGGTTAAAGCATGTTTGAATGCTTCTGAGACTACTGCCCAAATTGCTAAAACTGTCCTCTGGTTATTTTTAGTCATTGAGTTCAACTGAAAATTGGTCTTAATGTTCTTTATGCAACATGTGAATGTTTTATTATAAAGCGGAAGAATCTTTTTTATATCATTAAAAGTTTAGGATACAATTCTTTTTAAACTTTAGATTTTCTTCCCCACATTTCTTTCCCTAATCACTTAATCTTCTGTGTGTAGCAATCTATTTTACATGTTTCTTGTTTTAGTCCAAAGTTTGCTGAGAAATAATGTTGCAAAACTCTCATCACTTAACTCTAGCATTAGAATACAGTTTAATCTACAAGCACTCATTTTTTAACATTAAATCTCTGTAACTCTTACCAATCTTTAACCATTTATTTACAAAAAAATTTAATCATGCCATACAAATGCAATTTGATTATAATTTTACTTGATTTATTTCCCTATACTTTTTTGTAGGTTTAAAATATCTTGCAGGTTTTTTTGTATGTTTTTAGTTTAAAAAGCACAATATAAAATCGGACCATCTCAAATACATTTTCAGTCAGTCTGCCAGTATTTATTTTTTACCTCTGTACCAGTGGTTCTCAACTGATGGCGATTTTGCCCCCCTAGGACATTTGGCAATGTCTGGAGACATTTTTGGGTATCACAAATGGGGAGGGCTGGGATGGCACTCGTATATAGTGACTAGAAACCAGGGATACTGCTAAACATCCTACAGTGCACAGGACAACTTCCCACAACTATTTTGATTAGTGCATGGTTGAGAAACCCTGGTCTGTGCCAGGTCTGTTTCTGTCATAGTTTCCCTGATTTCTACCGTTATAGTTCTTCCTTTCATTTTATTCTGTAAAATGCCTTCAGTGACTATATTGATAAGTATTATATAAATTTCTAGTTGAAATAATTTAAAATTAAGCACGTGCATAATCAGAAAACTCTCTTCCATTATGGTTTACCATGGGATATTGAATATAGTTCCCTGTGCTATACATTAGGACATCAACTATACTTCAATTTTTAAAAAAAGCAAAAAAAAATTTTTTATTATGAAAAATTTTCAAACAATAAAAAAAAAAGAAAACTCAACCAAAATGTTATGGTTTTCCTCCTTTCCATGTAACACTATACTTCTACCTTGTCCTGGGAAAATGATTTGATACTTAATAAATGTTGTGTAAAATTTTCACTTAATATGTTTTTCTACTTCTTGGGGGAAAAAAAGGAAAAATTTCTATTTTGTGAAGATCAATTAGTTTTCTTTCAGGAAACAAATATCTTTCAGCTGCCTATCCCTATAATAGTTTTTCCGAAAGTTGCCGTATCTTAAGTCACCAGGGACACTTGTTAAAAAGTCTGATAATTAGACCCTTCTTCCCCTTAAAGATTCTGATTCAGGAGAACTAGAATGAATCCCAGGATTCTGTTTTTTAATAGGCACCCAAGGTGATTCCTATGATTAGACAAGTTTGATAACAAAAGACTTCATTTGCAGAAGTCAGGGAGCAGAGCAAGGATGAATATTCCTAACAAGTTTTAAACATTCTCAATAAGTGTTACTGCTTCTACAATTGGTTGTTAGGGTTGTTTTAAAAAAATACTGTAAATGTTATTTTTATGATACCCAAAATGTTAATTAACTTGCTAATATGCTGCCTTTTGTCTTTTTTGTTTGTTTTTTTAAAGCTCTTTGGTGTGTTTTGGGCTGCCTACAGTGCTGCTTCATTGTTAGTGGGTGAAGAATTCAAGACCAAAAAGCCTCTCCTGATTTATCCAATCTTTTTATTATACATTTATTTTTTGTCCTTATATACTGGGGTGTGATCTAAGTCATATATGAGTAGAAAAAGACGATGTTACCTTTCTGTGTAGGCTGGGAATTCTTGCTTGAGGGGATTGAAAAAAACGTATTGCTGGTAAAATTTTACATGTTCCAGATGTAAAGGCAGTCTAAGGTCTTTTTAAAACAATATTTTTTTTTGTATTTAATTAAGCAATTGCAGTTACCTGAATATTTTTGGTCAGAATTCTGAATTCTGTTTGATTCATCATATTCCAGTGAATAAAATATAAAAGCATTGTGTTTTTAAGATTGTGTCAATATTCTCCTAAAAACTTGTGCCAAAAGCACCTGGAATGGTAATTATATTTCACTTGAAGGGTAAATATGACAGCATCCTGGTAATCCAAAAGTGCAATTTTTTTCTTTAAAGGGTTTTCTCCTGCATTGCAGATCCTGTAGATATATATTTATATTTATATATATATTTATGAAGTAATTCTTATTATTCACAAAATGTATTTCTGAATAACCTAAAAATTAAGATATTTTAAATCTGATGCTTAAACTTTATTTAATTTGGCCATTAATCTTTTTATTTATAAATTTAATTTTGCTTTTAAATTATATATAATTAAAAAAATCTCATACATGCTTCAGTCAGTATGTCCTTGTTAAGAATTCTTAATAATAACAATTGAAACTAATAACAGTTGCTGATGTAGATTTGGTTGATTTGGGTGTGCTTTTAAAAACCACTTTTGAATGTCTAAACATTTGATTTAAAGTTTCTGTTTATCTTTCTGACCAAAAAAGCAAGAGATATGATGGATATGGCATTCATTAAAATTGTCAATATGTAGAAAAACAGTAATATTTATAGCATCAGTAAATATTTTTAAGTGGTACTCCAAAGTCATAAAAGTTGCTGGAAAGAGACCATTAGAGTCTTGTGGTCCTGAACAATGTTATATGAAGTAGAAGAAAATAAAATGCTTCCCAGCTGTGTGTTTTGTTTTTATAACACCTTGTCCTGTATTACTTGATATTTTAACAAGTATCAGGTACTCTTTAACAAGAATACAATAATATTTACAAAGGGAAGTATTAAATTTTAACTAGAGAAATTTTTTTGGCAAATAATTTCATAGACTGTAGATGTACGTTTAATCTTAGTTTGTACAGTAGATAAAATAATTTATATCGATAAAATAGCAAATGCCTAATAACCATTAGCATATTATTATATTATCCTTTCTGGTCTCAGCTGGAAGAGTTAACTGCTGTCTTCAATATGGTAATGTGGCCACCTCTTGGTATGTATTCCTTTAGCAACCTAATCTGTCAGGAAATATCCAGCAACTCTGAAGTAAGCCTACAGATTAGCAAAATATCAAGCCCATCTCTCTTCCATTTCCCCTCTCCCCTCCCCCACCTGAAAAAGAAAAAAATAGCTTATTTTAAGGAAAACTGTGGAGCTACCTTTGGGCCAGAATAATGTGGAAAAATTACATAATGCTGGTTATTTAAATAAGTTTAGGAAAGCAGATTAGAAGCAACAGGATAGAACCTCTAGAACCTAAAATAATATGGAATAGTGAGGAAGGATCTACAGCTACAGAAGCAGCAACTGTAAAATGAACATTTGTCATACTTCAGGAGTTTCTGAGATCAGTACTTTATTATAGTAGATTATTATATTTGATGGTCATAGTGTTGACCCTGAAATCTTCCTCAGAAAGCTTAGGGGTCCACACCCGGCAGTAGAATTTTACTAAGCAATAAGTCAAGGCATTTTAGGACCAACTCCATCAAAAAGATGGTTTAAAAATTTTTTAAGCTATCATTTCTTTAAGATGTGAATAAAAAGTTCACTTATATGAATCACGTTTATTCCTGATGATGTAAGATAAAAGGAGATATTTGTGTTCTAAAAATAACAGCATTTAATCTTGGGACCTGTCCAATTTAGGATATATATAAATACAATTTATAATGTTTCAAGCTCAGCCAATGTCTTCATGTGCTAATGAGCAAAGCAGTTAAAACAGATTGTTAGTTTGAAAACATGACTTGTAAATGTGTGCAAGATACAGTACTGCTACAGCTAATAATGGTAAGCTGACTACAATGTCCTCTCCTTGAATTTATATATAATAATATTTTATGTCATATTGATTGTAAATCATGATTTCCAGCCTAATTATTAGTTCATTAGTGTTTTTAAAACAATTACCCAGATAGCCTCTTCTAGGTGTCTGTGTGTGCGTATACATGTTTTAAGTGTTTTCAGTTGTAGTAATCCTGATGAATGTTAATCCTCAAAAAAAAAAGAAAAGAATTATGAGACATTTACTTCTGTTTTAAATTGATTATAAAATAACTGAAATTTTGAATATAAATCAAAGTCTATATATAATTTTCTTTGTATTAAAATACAGTTTAGGGAGATTTGTAAAGTTTTATGAACCATTACTAAACCTGCTAATTTCTAAGGTCTATAAGACAGTTTTATATATATCTATTTCCAAAAATTCCCCCAATATTAATATATTAATATTCTAAATTAGTGAAAATTTGCATTGACTTAAAATGTGAGGTAGATATTTTTGTTTAAATATTGTTTAAAATTTAGTTCATTTAAAAAATTCTGATGTAATAAAACATTGAATAAAAGAATGCTTCTACAAACAATAAAAACAATATTTTTCATATTCAACAGAACAGTATTTTAAAATGATTGTTATTTATCTTTTACATTTTCAATACATATTTTAGCTAGTGTTAGGCTTCAGGAAATTGTGACACGTTTGTTAAGTTTTGTTAAAATGTCTTACTTCCATACAGTTTTTTTTGGTAATTGAACAAATTGGTTTTCTTGTTTTGTTCTTTGCAGCAGAGGAGAACAACACACATCTTGGGGAACCAACCATAGGGTGTCTCAGAGTGTTTAAAAGGCCCTATTACAGGATTTAGGCTTGTGTTAATACAATTCATGGCAGTCTGAAATAAGTCTTAATAGAGCCAAAAATCACCCTTAGGTATTCTCTTCTCTGAAATTTTAGTCACATAAACAATATAAGTGTTTTATTATCTTTCATAAAAGGTTTCTTTAACTGAACCCTGTACCTAGTAGTACATTTTAATTTCCCTTTAGAAACTGAATTACAAGTACTCTATTCCTCATTTGTTTAATCTCCTGACAGTACTTTGTGTGTTTGAGAATCTGTTGTCACTTTTCAAATAAATTCCAAAATATGATTTTTGACATTAGTGAAGACTAGACATTCTTATATCTTTGCACTAGAAATCATTATATTTTCTGAAGAAAGTCTGCTTGTGAATACATTTTCTTTATAACAAACTTTCTTCCTGTACATTTTCTTTATAACAATTTTAGGCCCTACTGTGTCTTATGGGGTATAGTGGTCTGAAGAGAAGTGGTTAAGAGAATACTTATTCCCTGGTGCAAAGCATATATTATTGCAGCTTAGGGTTAGGTTGCTCATTTGAAATTCTTTTGATATGCTGAGGTTGCAGTTTGGAGATTAATTTAAGGAAAGAATGTCAGGATGATTAAGATGGCATTAGTAAAATAATTTCCTATTTTACATTTTGTATTAGTAGTAACCATGGTTTCAACTTTTCTAATTTTCAGCAAGATATCCACAAGTTTTTACTTTGAAGATACTTAATTTGAAATTTGCAAGTGCTTGGAAAAAATTCCTGAAACATCCCTTCTGAACAGTTCGATGATATACTAATGCTGTCACTGAGATTTAAGTTAGATATTAATATGAAAAAAATTTTAATGAAATATTTTGAATTTACTTGTAATTAGAGTATATGAAGGTTATTAATGCCTATGGGGTGGGGAAAGTAAGCTTTCCTACCTGTAATAATTTTGTTAAATTAACACTTGGAATATAAGTAAATTAGATTTATCAGGAGTAGAAACCTTAGTTTTTCTATAATAGTTGCCACTGAGCTGTTTTTATTAAAAATCAAGCAAGCAAAAATATCTTACCAAAGTACTTATACAGGATCAAATGAAATTACACAGAATGACTGGTTATGGGAGAAATTTGTCATCTGGTAATAAAGAGAAAAAGCTAATATAAAAGTAGATTGGTGCTATTCACAAATAAGTGCTCACTGATGAAGATAAATGATTGAAATTCTACATTTTTCTTGGTTTTATAGTGATTCTTTTGTGGAATTAATCAGTTGCTATTTAAATATCACTTAAATTGTGTGCACCATTTGATAATGAAACAACCCATATGTTTTGTAATCCTTATGCTGAATTACACTCTGATAATTTAGTGTCTCCATAGAAAACAGTGAAAATATTCTTGTTGATGATGATGGGCCTAGGTACTAAGTCCCTCATACTCCATCCTCTGTGCTAAATGGGACTTAGGAAACTCTTTAGCCTAATACAAATTTATTTTCCAAGGATGGTACCGGTGATGGCCCCAAGAATGAAACGTTCAGAAGAAACAGCATTCGAATTGGGTAACTTGAATGTGAAGAGATAGTAGATATTCATCAGCTATTAATTGACCCCTTTCTATGTGCCAGGTACTACACTAGGTGCAGGAATACAATGATGTGCAACAAAGACCACACATGCACCCTAATGAGCCAGTATTTTTTGAAAGATAGACAATTAGTTTAACGAAGTGTAAAACAGTTGCAACAAATGGAGAAAGGCCTGTGGTGGCAAGAGAGTGTATAACAGAGGAATTAGACAAGAAAAGGCTTGCTGAGGCAATGATGCTTAAGCTGAAATCCTTAGGGATAAGTAAAAGCTAACTAAGCAGAGAAGGGAGGGAAGACTGTTAACAGACAGAGGGAATAGCAGGTGAGTAGAAGGAAACGAAAACTCGTTTGGCTGAAGTTTAGTTGTTTGTGAAATTGAGCGGGTATATTGGTACCACACCATACCTGACATTCTAAGCTATGTTTTCTTTGTCAGAGCTTTTGATTAGAAATACGGTATCTGAAACATGTGCTTTTAAAACTAAGGCCAAGGTCTGCAATTCTACTCCTGATATATCCCAACAGAAATGCATGTACATATGCCACAAAAGACATGTGCAGAGTAACATGAAAAATTGGACATAGCATATCCATCAACATAAAATGGTACAATTATATGGTGGAATCTTATGCAATGAAAATGAATAGAGTCTTGTGCAAGAAAGTGACCACCAAAAGTCTTAATGCTTATCCCTAATGGGGAGGGAGAAGAGTTGTATTTGGAAAGACTCTTGAGGGACTTTAATGGGTGGTTTTTAATGATGTATTAAGCTGTATGTTTCATGTACTTTTCTGTATGTGTGTTACAGTGCATCCTTACATTGTTATAATTGTTTTAACGTAGTTAAATTGCCACTTTGCATTTTACTCTTTTTCATGTATTATTATGCCATAGCCATCTTCATGTCATACAAACTTCATAACCATTTCTTCAGAGAAATCTTCCCTGAATCTTGTAACTGTCCAACCATGTGCCCCAGTTTATCTCTATCACATCATGGCTTATTTCCTTTGTAGTACTACTACTCTTGGTGTCTAGGTTTTTTTTTATTTTTTTCATTCGTCCACTGTAATGTAAGCTCCATTGGGGCAGGGACATTTTCTGACACGTTCATCAGTGTATCCTCAGTACTTTTGTTGAATGAATACATGAACCTGGTCATTGAATCCCGAAATCATATTCGGATCCAGTGAATTTCAAAACCAATAGCTTAATTATAGTCTTTCATAGATTGTTAGAGTTAGGCAAAACTCTAGAGATCACTAATGAGTGTAATCATACGTCACTATACAGATGAGGAAAGTAAAGCCTAAGGAAGGCTTGTCTAAAGTAACACTGTTGACCGGCAGAGTTGGAATAAGAGCTTATGTCTTCAAACCCTAAGTCTAGTGCTCTTTCCATTACAATGTGGAACAACAGTGTTGCCAGTTAAGAGAGCAACATAGATAGTTGCCTTCAGCTCTAATCCATCATATAGATTATTGAAACACCCTTTCTTTCTCTTTACTTTTTGATCTTTTCCATTCCACTTTTAAAAATCCACTATTGGGCTTCCCTGGTGGCGCAGTGGTTGAGAGTCCGCCTGCCGATGCAGGGGACACGGGTTCGTGCCCCGGTCCAGGAAGATCCCACATGCTGCGGAGCGGCTGGGCCCGTGAGCCGTGGCCGCTGATCCTGCGCGTCTGGAGCCTGTGCTCTGCAACGGGAGAGGCCACAACAGTGAGAGGCCCACGTACCACACACACACACACACAAAAATCCACTATTAGCTCTAGGCTTACAAGTGCTACACATTAATATTAAATAATTAAGGTTCAAAGGGCTGTTGTGAGGTTTAAGCGATCTAGTTAATATAAAGCATATAGAATCAGCCTAGTATTTAGTAAATAGTAGCTATTAAGCTGAAGTCATTTACATCAATGAAACGAGGGTTTCCAGAAACATACTCAATTATATATAGGAAGTTAGTATGTTAGAAGTTAGAGGTAGCGTGCCAAATTGGTATAAAAAGATGGATTATTAAATAAGTGAGATATTGCATCAATAAGAATGTATTTGTTTGCAAGAAACAACCCTATGATCAATGGCTTCAGTAAATAGGAGCTTATTTTTCTCATAAGTAATCCAAGAGTGTATAATACAGGACTAATATGGCAGCTTAATGTCATCAAGGACTCAGGCTCCTTTTATCTTTTTACTCTGCCATTTTTGGTGAGCGGCTTTCATCCTTGTCTCAAGATAGCTGCTTCACCTCTAAGCAGGAAGAAAGGTGAAGGTCAAATGGAGCATGTCAGTCAAAATTGCCTTTATTTAAAAATCTGTCTGGAAGCCACATTCAGTGACTTCCCCTTATAGCTCAGGACAGATATGAATCACTTGGCCACCCCTTGCTGCAAGAGAGTCTGGGAAAGTATTTTAAGCTGGGCACAGTTGCTGCCCTAAACAAAGTCACATTGTGTTAGTAAGGAAGAATGGATGCCAGGTAGGTAACTAGCAGTGTCTAACAAAAATATTATAGGCCACTTAGAAAAATACAAGGCTAGATCTGTACTTCTTATGCCAAAGTAAATTACAGATATATCAAATATTTTAAAAACAAAGTCAGAAAAAAACGAATTTTTCATATACTCTGAGAAGGTAAGGCTCTCAAAGCATGACATAAAATACAAAAGCCAAAAAAGAGATTAAGAAACTTGATTACATATCATTTAAAACAATTCTATAGGAAAAAGATGAACTACAAATTGGAGGGAAATATTTGTAAGACATGTAGACAAAAGGCTAATTTCCTTAATATAAAAAGAACATTTGCAAATTAGTAATTTTAAATGGGCAAAGGATATACATGGGCAATCATACAGTATATAATATATAATAGTAAAAGTATAAATTGATAAAATGGACAAGGAATATAAATGAGCACCTCAAGAGAGGAGAAATGATAAAGACCAACATATATATGTACAGGTGCACAAATTCATGGTTAAATACAGTTTAGACAACAACATTGGCCCTCCGTTTGCCAAAACTTTAAAAGATTGATAATATGCAGTGTTAATTGGTTGGGATTATGAGCAGATCTGATATTTAGCTGATAGACACCAGCATAGCTGTCTCAGTTAAAGTACTGAAATTTGTACCAGTGGTAAATAGTATTACTGTAACTGTCATAGCACTAAAATAAATAGATTGTGTAAATTCTAAGATAAGTTCATTAGTTCTTCTGTGACAGCCATTGATAACAGACCTTTTGTTGTAATGACATCTGAGAAACATTTGCAACATCTGTTAGCTTGGCCTGTGTAAATTATAGTAAATAATAGTAAATAATGTCACTGCCTTGTGCATTACCTACGAATCATTCCATGTTCTAACAGTTGTTACTGCTCCTAAATAGTTTAATTTTTTATTTGGTTTTACTGTTTTAGTGCATTGTAATTCTTAGGTGAAAAGTAAATACAGTGGTTTAATATTTTAAAATAGAAGAATTTATAACAAAATAATAATGAACACCCCAAAACTATTTGACAGTATCTGCTGTCAGTGTTGAACATATGCATAGCTTTTGACCCAGCAGTTTCATATGTTCACCAACACGTGAATTCACTGTGCAATGGAACTTGCTGCAGTGATGCGAGTGCTCTATTCTGTGCTGTCCATACAGTAGCTACTAGCCACATAACTATTGAGCACTTGAAATGTGGTTAGTGCAACTGAGGAAGTGATTTTCAATTTAATTTTATTCAAACTTAAAGAGCTACATTTGGCTAGTAGCTATTGTATTGGTCAGAGCAGTGAGTGTTCATAGCAGTGCCATTAGTAATATCCAAACCTGGAAACAACCCAAATGGACAAATTATGGTGTTGTCACACAATAGACTACAATAAGATTGAAAGATGTATAACTACGTGTAAGATTACGGATGATCTCAAAAACCTAATGTTGAGCAACAGAAACCATACACAAAAAAATACGTACTTTATGATTCTATTTATGTAATGTACAAAAACAGGCTGTTGGTTACTCTTGAGTGGGAAGGAAATAACAGAGAAGGTATGGGTATTGGGGCTTCTGGGATGTTGGTATGTTCTATTTCTTTATCTGGGTGCTAATCATATGGGTGTGTTCAATTTATGAAAATTTATCAAGCTGTTGTAACATGTACACCTTTACATGTACACCATGTAACATGTACACCTTTACATGTACACCTTTCTGTAAAGGTATTGTGTTTGAGTTAAAAGTTGTAAATTGGAGAGAGAAAAAAACACCCAGAATGAGTGTTAGCAAAGTGTTGTTAAGCTTCTTAACATTCCTTTTAAATGCTTTAAATATTCATATTCTAAAACTGTGGAAGAACATGATAATGAACTATAGCTTGGAACATTTCTTAAAACGTCCTGAAATGTCTTTTGATATTGTGTAAGAATTAATATAAAATAAAACAAATGATTTTCATTTCTGAAATGAAAACATGACATTGCAAGTGACATGAATGTCGAATGCAGACACTCTTCAAAATTGTAGTGTTGAAAGTGCTAAACTAATATTTCATCCAAAAAGCCATCGTGTTCACATAAAGCTCATGGTTCAAACAAAGATTTGCAATCATCAGTGAGAAAAGAAAAGGATAATCATAAATCATTTTCAACAATAAAGAATTTGAAATAATGACTTCTGAGAATTTCACCTAAGAGTTTCAACTGATCAAACAAAAAATATTTTTAAATACCATTCAAATTGTTAACACCATCTACTATGTTGTTAATGTTAAGTATAATCAAAAGACTTTTAGGCATGAAACGTTTAACAAAACATTAATACAGACTTATTGCAATTTAGATTTATGGTCTTATAAAACGTATCTGACAAAAACAGGAAAGAAAAACTTCAGTCGTTATTGCACAGCTTCAATTGTTACACATAAAAGTGTCTTAATTTACTTAAAAGGCAAAATAAGATTTAGATGCTGTGGAGCTAAAAGTAACATCTGGGGGAAGATATCAAAATTTATTACAGGCATTCAAGTGAAATGATTCCAATAAAAACTATATAGAAATTTTACTGGGTTTTGAACAGCCAGTACTATGGAATGCTAGGGGAAAAATCTGGAAATTTAGCCAAAGTTTTAGAAAAATTTCCAGATGTTTTAACTTGGCCCAAAGACACTAAATTCAAATATCTCCAAATGATGTAATAAAGATGTAAATAAATGAATCACTTTTAAGTATTTTCCCAGTAAACTATATATTTACTATCGTAAATTTGTGATAGCAAATAAAGGTAAAATTTTTCTGAGAAAGTTAAATAATATATGAAGAGCTTAGAATTGTGATAATGATAATTGGAATTATATTTTGGTTTCAGTGGCAGCCTGTAGTGCTAGAACTACAAAGGTAATTTGGAAATCTTATCAAGCCTTGTATATTTTCTTCATTAGAGATTTTGAAATCAGAGCAAACATTTAGAATATGAAAATATTTTTAGAAATTTGTCCTTACTAAAAGGTTTTATTTTTATTTAGGTTTTCCAGAATAGAATGTTTTATTAATTAAGATTTATAAATTAATTTGACAGGAACTAAAAGTGATTGAAACTAAAAACGTGAAAAAGAAGCAATGGAAATACATGTGATATTGTGTGGTAATTATAACTCAATAAAAATTTTAAAAATAAAATATGGAAATATGCCATTTGAGATAAAATATAAGGCCAATTCAAGTGAAACTATTATTATCTAATAAATTGATAACATTTTTATGTATTCCATTTTGTGGTGGTTAATATTATATGTAAACTTGACTGGGCCACGTGGAGCCCAGATATTAACATTCTGTGAGAATGTTTTTTGGATGAGATTAATGTTTAAATATAGACAGAGTAAAATAGATTGCCCTCCTAAGGTGGGTGGACCTCAGTCAATTAGTTGAAAGCCTGAATAGGACAAAAAGGCCTACTCTCCTCTCCCTGCCCCCAGTAAGAGAGAATTCCTCCTGGCTGACTGCCTCCAGCTGGGACATCTGTTTTTTCCCCCGGCCTCGGACTCAACTCTTTCTGGGTTGAGCCTTCTGGCCTTTGGACTGGAGCTGCACCTTTGACTCTTCTGGGTCTTCAGCTTACCTGCTTACCCTGCATGTCTTGGGACTTGTCAGCCTTTATGATCTTGTGAGCTACTTCCTTATTATAATCTCTTTGCATCTCTATATATGTCTAAATGTATGTGTCAGTGAGAGTTTAGGCCTCACATTTTAAAAGAAACAAAAATATTTGTAGAGGGATTTTATTATTGCTACTGTTAAGTAGAACTTACAATATAATTTAGCCCTTTCTTAGAGGTCACTGAGATGTATTCAGCTTTTTGCTGTTATAGTAAATATCCCTAGACTTCTGGGCTTCTTGGGATCATAGATACGCTTTTTAAAGTGTTTGTCTCTGGCAGCTATTGTTTCTTTATGTTCAGACTTCGCATTGTATCCTCACATGGCAGATGGGACTAGGAACCTCTCTGGGATCTTTTTTATAGGAGCAAAACATTATACACACACACATACACACACACACACACTTCCTATTGGTTCTGTTTCTCTGGAGAACACTAATACACTTTCTTTTGTTCCTTATACATACTCTTAAAACATGGACATTCTATATAAGTAACTTCTTTGTAACCTTTTCTAAGTATACTTTAGTGCTCACTGATTTTCAGGAACCTATATAAGAGAAAATAGAGTTATATTTACCTTTTTAAAGCATAGGGAATACAAGGTTTTCTGTAGGTGGGTTGGCATACATGTAAACAGCTTGACATAGAATATGGTTATCTGAAAGCTCAATTTCACTCACTTCTGAGTACTTTTTGGCTGTTCCTCAAATCTGGCTGTGGCCTAACTGGCATCCAGTGGGATTTTTCTCCCTCCGGTGGTCTGACCATTTAAGTCTGTCAGTGCAGTCTGCTGTGGGGTTTATTTTCTTGGAAGCTGCGTCACACTGATAACCCAGCTTATGGGTTCAGCTAATACTTCTTATACACTTATTTGAGAACCTAAGTTTCCTTGTTTTACCTTTGGTCTGGCCCATTGGTTTGGAGGTTATTTTTTTCCCTTGAGAAGATGGGAAAAAGAGACTCCTAGCTCTGTTTGCTTCCAATTATCTGCTAACAATGTACTCTCTTCTTTGGATTTGGACCTGTTCCTAATAGTCTCTAGCCTTTGCTTATTCTGCTTTCTCACATTAATGTGTAATCATTCAGGTACAAGAAACATCACGTTTCTCTGTTTTTCTAAAGTAAATTAAATCTAACCTGAGCTTCCTCAGGGCTGGCTAAAGAACTTCCAATATGGGTGGGAAATGGGATTTCCTAACCCCTTCATTGGCTCCTAAAAGAACCCTTGGCCTTACCTGATGCCAAGGATGAGGTGTGGTTCATTGTTTCCATTGCATTGCTCCTTCTAGAGAATGCTATTGCTGGGGATGACACTCTATCTAGTAGACCGTTGCTCTGTGAGGATCACCAAGATTCCCTCTCTGCCATCTCCCCACTGACCAGGCTGGCACAGCACAGGGACTTATGCTCTGCTCTCAAGGCCCCTGCAATTACACCAGCCTTGACCACCCTGGACATGGCCACATAAGAGAGACTTGTCTAAACATCTTAAGAAGATCCCCCAAACCCAATCACCTTCCCAGTCCCCAGGACCCCTCCTTTTTCCTCTAATCAGACTACTTTTTCCATCCCAGTACCAGTATCTCCCATATCCCTATTCCATTCTCAGCACCAGATTAATTCCTTTCCAACAAAGGCCTAGAAGAAATTATTTTCCCTGAGCCACTGAAATACGAAGGAGCCACAACAGACCCTCCCCTCTTCCTACACACACACACCAATGGAGAAGAGCCCAAATTCTAGAACATAAAGGCTTGATTGGAAAAGGGGTACTACCTCTCTATCATGATGAGGAACTATGTTCGTATCATGATGAGCCTACAGTCAGGAAAATAAGACCAAGGTTATTTATCTTTTAAATATACTATGAAACATTTCAGACTCATAAAAAGTATGCAGATTAATGTAACCAGCACCTGTGTTAAAAAAAATAAAGAACTTAAGAAATAAAGCGTTACTAATAGTTTGTACTCCATAATCACTTTTTCCTTCCTTTGTATCCCCCCAACCCCAACAAAAATGCCAACTCCTAAATTTGGTGATTTTCGTTTCCATATATTTTATTATAATTTACATTTGTGTGTGTGTGTGTGTGTGCGCACGCATGTGCAAGCATGCATGCATATGTTTGTGTCAAGCAATATATATAGGATTTCTTTGTTTAAAAATTTTATGTCAGTGGAATCTTTATGTATTCTTTTGCATTCTGCTTCATCTGTGGGGATACATCTAGCTGTAAATTTATACATTTCCACCACTGTAGAGAATTTACTTGACTGAATATACCACATGTTATTTACCCACTCTCCAGTGGATAGGGGATTTAGGTTGTTGCCAAATATTTGGTATTACATACAATGTAGCTATGAACATTCTTTCTCTTAGTGCCTTGTGCACACAAGTAACGTTTCTCTAAAGGAAATTTTACCTAGGAGTAGAATTAGGAGGTCCTAGGGCATGTGCATCTTCTACCTCAATATAAACTTCCAAATTGCTCTCCAAAGTGGATACAGCAACATACTCTTTTACCAGAACTTCCCTTTTGCTTCACATCTTCCCCAGTGTTTAACATTCTCAGAATTCTTAACTTGCCAATCTAATTGTACCCCATTATGGTTTTCATCACTGATTACCAATGAAGTGGAGCATCTTTTCATATATTTGTTGGCTCTTCAACTTTCGTTTTCTGTAAAGGACTCTTGTGAATGTTAATACCCTATGTCATCATCATCATTAGTAGTAGTAGTAGTAGTATTTTACGGTATTGAGTTGTCTTTCTTGTATTGATTTGTAGGAGTTCTTTACTCAAGAAACTAATTCCTTGTCATTCATTTGCATTTGCAAATATAGTGTTCCAATCTGCAGCTTGTTTTTTCACTTTGTTTATGGAAGTTTTGAATGTACAGAATTTTTAATCTTTAACATAATCAAATGTCATTTTCTTGCACGTATGCTTTAATTTTGTTTAAAAAAAACAACAACCTTTTCTATCGTACAGTCATAAGGATATTCTCCCTATCCTCAGCATTCCCTTGTTTAAAATTTTTGTTTTTCATATTTAGGGCTTTAATCTTCCTGTTTATTATTTTATTCATGGTGTGAAATAGGAACGGATTGTATTATTGTTTATGTTATTTTGTTTATGGTGTGAAATAGGAACGGATTGTATTATTTTCCATATAGATAATCAATTGTCCAAGCAACAGTTAGTAAATAATTCAACATATCCCCACTAACCTGCAGTGCATCAAGTTTCCACGTACGTATAAGTCTATACAGAGGTAATTTGTGGTGTGGCTACCCTACCACACTATCCTTAGAGTTCTTATGTTTTCTATTCATCCGTGATCTTTTGGGTTTTTCTGTGTTCATCTGAGAGCTCCATTCATGGCACTTTGGGTGCTTTGAACACCTCCCCTTCTTACTCAGTGGAATCACTGGCGCTTATATTGTTAGAATATCATTTAGGTTCCCTGTCCCTTTGTATTTCCTTCAAGAATCACTGGCCTTGGTGTCACATGATGAATTTTAAAAATTTTCATGATATCACTCACAAAATTAGACAAAGTGTATGTCTAATTTATATTCAACCTTCTTTTTGCTCTTACAAAATCTTCCAGGGATAAATTCACACTGGTGTCATGGCAAAGTCTGCCCTCCTGGTCAGAATTAAATTTGGCTTACAAGTCATTGTTAAAATTTTTGCTTCCTTCAGAGCAACAGAGTCATGAGCTAGGCAAGAAGAGCTCTCTGGATAGGTATTAAAAACTTTCCAATATCCCACCATGAGGTATTTCTTGATTACTTTTAAAGTAATAAATATCCTTTGACCTTATCAAAAAATCCACAGTCCTATTCATCCTCCACTTTAAAAAACACACTAATTTTCTTGTTTTGCATGCATACTTTGAAGTGTGAATAAGTAGCAGGAAATGGAGCCTCAGCTTAGCCTGAGGTGAAGTCTGATCACATACACTGGATAGATGGGCAGGCTCACCAGAAGCCTATTTCCACCACGGCCTGAAGATCCTCAAAGGGCAAGACTCAGCCTTAGGAAAGAGAGAACGAGGCATAGCAAGTTTGGTGCAGTTGCAGACCTTTAGTTTTCTGAGTGAAGAAGGAATTGTGTGTCGTCTCGCTTGGATTTGATTCCCAGGTGAGCAGTACATTCCCTACCTCTTCCCCAAGTAGAAAACGGGATATGACATTAAAGTCAAAGAACTCAATAAAAAATTTTAGATCATATTGGATAAACTTCCTTCTCAACCCTGGAAATACTTTTATCTTTAAATAGTCATGCTAAGGACAGGAATAAAGACGCAGATGTAGAGAATGGACTTGAGGACACGGGGAGGGGGAAGGGTAAGCTGGGACGAAGTGAGAGAGTGGCATGGACATATATACACTACCAAATGTAAAATAGATAGCTAGTGGGAAGCAGCGCATAGCCCGGGGAGATCAGCTCTGTGCTTTGTGACCATCTAGAAGGGTGGGATAGGGAGGCTGGGAGGCAGACGCAAGAAGGAGGAGATGTGGGGATATATGTATATGTATAGCTGATTCACTTTGTTATAAAGCAGAAACTAACACAGCATTGTAAAGTAATTATATTCCAATAAAGTTGTTAAAAAAAATAGTCATGCTAATAGGGTAAGCCTGCAGCCAGACTGCCCAGGTTCCGATCTCAGCCTTATCATTTGGCTGGGAGACCTTTAGCAAGTTATTTAACGTCTTCTGTGCCTCAGTTTCTTCAATTGTAAAATGAAAATAATAGTAAAAGTGGTAGATATTTCATAGGATTGTAATGATGAGTAAATGTTAATACAGAAATACCTTGGAGATAACTGCGGGTTCGGTTCCGGACCACCACAATAAAGGAAATATTGCAATAATGAGAGTCACGCAAATTTTTTGGTTTCCCAGTGCATATAAAAGTTATGTTTACACTATACTGTAGTGTATTAAGTGTGCAATAGCATTATGTCTAAAAAACAATATACATAGTTTACTGCTGGGACTTCCTTGGTGGTCCAGTGGTTAAGACTCCACGCTTCCACTGCAGCGGGCATGGGTTCAATCCCTGGTGGGGATCCCGCATGCCACACAACACGGCCAAACAAAAAAAAACTTTATTGCTAAAAAATGTTAACAATCATTTGAGTCTTCAGCGAATCGTAGTCTTTTTGCAATTGTAACATCAAAGAACACCATAACAAATATAATAATAATGAAAAAGTTTGAAATATTGCGAGAATTACCAAAATGTGACACAGAGACATGAACAAATACTGTTGGAAAAATGCTGCGGTGATAGACTTGCTTGATGCAGGGTTGCCACAGACTTTCAGTTTGTAAAAAATGCAGTGTCTGTGAAGTGCAGTAAGATGATGTATTCCTTTATATGTATATGTATGCATGTATGTATATACACACAAATATGTAGGTATAAATGCCTATAAATACATCTATTTCCCATTTGTCTGTTCATTGAGCCTAGTAGCAGCAAGCACACAGCATCCAGCTGCTGGCTTTGAAATCCCATTCTCCACTAAAAAGAACCAAGACTTCTTGAAGAAATGCTTGATTCCAGGACTGGGACAGAGAAAATACAAGATGAGCCTCGAACATCTTTTTGAGCTATGTCAATTACAGAAGCCTGTTCGAAGGAGCTCTATTGACCAAATCTGTAACAATTTGAACATCAAGATAAAAAATGAAAGCAAAGGAATATAACCTATTGAATAAAGAGCAGGACCACAATGATAGAACTAGATAGACAGATAGGTAGATTCATAGGTAGACAGATAGGAAAAATAAGTTCATTTTTAAAGTAGAAAGGAAAGCCATGTAGAAGAAATTAAAACTTAGAAAATCATTATTTGGCAACCATAATAGTAAAATTACAGGTGCTAAAACTAGTGGGTGAAAGTTTGAGGATAAAAGAATATTTACATAGTCTCAAAGTATCTCTCTACAAGATACCTATTAACTACAAAGGGTGAACTAATAATTTGATGGTGGAGAAACCTGGCCGATAACACCTTAACCAATGTCAAAGACAGTATCACTAATATTTGGAAAAACCAGTATCATATGTCTTTTGAAGCACTGAAAAGAACTCACCGTCACTTCTGTGGTATTCTTGCCATATTGCATAGCCTGAATCTAATCATGAACTATCACACAAATCCAAACTGAGGAACAGTCTACAACATGAGTGGCCTGTACTCGCCAAAAATGTCAATGTGATTTACTGCAAAGAAAGACTGAGAAACTGTGCCAGACTAAAGGATGATAAAGAGCCATGACAATTGAATGTGCAAATTCATCTTGGATTTTCCTCTGATTTAAAGGACATTTTTAGGACAAATGGTGAAATCTGAATGTATGTAGATTAGATAATAGTATCATAATAATGTCAATTTCTTTGATTTTAGGAAAAACACTACACCGAGGTATTTAGAGGTAAAAATGACATAATGTAACTTATTCTTAAATGGTTCAGGAAAAAATTACATACTATAGACACACACACACATGGAGGGGGGAGGGAGAAGCAAATGTAGTAAAGTGTTAGCAACTGGTGAATCTGAGTGAAAGATATTCAGGAGCTCGTTGTACTGTTCTTGTAATTTTTCTGTCTGAACTTAAGTCAAAATAAGACATTTTATTTTGATAGATATGTTTATTGCCTTGATTACGCTGATGGTTTCACAGTTGTATGCATATGTGCAAACTTATCAAATTGTATAAATATGTGCAGGTTTTTGTATATCAGTTATACCTCAATAAAGGGGAAAACAATTTAAATAAATTTGAAGGAGCTTAGAATGAGGCCTGGCAAATAAGGAGTGTACATGTGTTTGCTGTTACTGTAAGGATAGATTAGAAGCTTAGGTTACATGAAGATATAAGAAGGTGAGAGTAAAGAACGTGAAGGTAGATGACATTTTCCTTAAATTTAGAAGTCCCAGGGATCTCAGGACTTGTGATGGTTTGCTTTAGTGTCTAATGTAGCCTGGACTTTTTTTTCTCACTTGGAAAGAATCTAAAAGCATATGATCTTAAAGTGGAAAGTGAAAAATAGCTTTTTATTTGAAAAGAATGGAAAGATTTTGTAGGCAGATCATAAGCATGCCATCTGGTTAACTCAAGAGAAATCCTAAAAGCTTAGATTTCACATTTTTACCAGCCATGTATGGTTTAAGATAGACTCCCTAAGCTAAAAATAGCGAATCATATTTGTTCTGCTATTCATAAGTTAGTTGAAAATGCCGCTCAACTGCAGTGCTAAAAGATTCCATTTATCTCAACTAAGAATCGGAGGCCACTGTGCCTTATATTTCTCAAATCGAACGTTCATCGGTATGCAAGACAAATTCATCACAAAAGAAATAAGCAATGTTGGCACAGTAATAGTATCTCTAAAATAAATTTTAGATCTTTGAAAATATGATCTCACCCAATGATTCTCAACCAGGTACAAAGTCTGGGGACAGTTTTGGTTGTCACTGCTGGGAGTTGGGGAGAGGGGAGGGCATATTACTGGCATCTAGTGGTAGAAACCAGGGATGCCGCTAAATATCCTATAAGGCACAGGACAGACCTTCAACAGCAAAGAATTACGTGGTCCAATGTGTCAATTGTGCCAAGGTTGAGAAATCCTGCACTAAATGAACATGTTTTCTAAAATTTCAGATAAAGTGCTACTAGGGATGGAATAATGCTTCTAGCCCTGTCTTGATATAGGATATTATGAGCTAGCCTTGTGCCTGGTAGGTAATATGTACTTGATATGTATTTGTTTACTGAATCTATTCTATGTGTATTTTTATGGTTTTCCCTTCATTTTTGTAGGCACTAAAACTAGATCAGAATTTCATTACACCTGCTTCATAAATATCCCACCCTTGTCTCATAAAATAGCAAAGGAGAGATTTTTATACACGATTATACATAAACTAGGTTGTAGGAAATTGTAGAAAAGCCAATATTCATTAGAGGTTGAAAGAGAACCAATTTTTGTAGCTTCTAGTATTATGAAAGAATCTTAAATGTAATGAAGATATTTATTAGGAAATCTCATTTTAAAAAAAAGTTCAAATGATATTAAAAACATGGATAAGAATTCAGCCCTGCAAGGGTTCACACGCTGTGCAAATCTCTAACGCTATTTAGTAAAGAAAAATTAGCCAGTCCAGGGGACTTAAAATGAAATGCCACAGCCCCCCTGCCATTCCTTCTCCATTCATCCCAGTTCTTCTCTGGGGCAACTCGTTTTGTTTTCCAGGTAGTCATCTTTATAACTCTGAATAATATTCCTATGTTAATACTTCTTGATGTATCAGTTGTAGACATTTATTCCTACCTTTGAAAGGTAGGGACTTTACTTAAGCTACTCTCCCTTCTCTCCAATTTTAGTAGTTATATTATCTTTAATATAACTTTATTCTATTGGAAGTCTTTATAACTTAAGATAAACTCCTATTTCCTGTTCATCAGCTTTTTTTTTTTTTTTGTCTGCGTTGGGTCTTCGTTGCTGCGCTGGCTTTCGCTGGTCGTGGTGAGTGGGGGCTACTCTTTGTTGCGGTGCACGGGCTTCTCAACGCGGTGGCTTCCCTTGTTGTGGAGCACAGGCTGTAGGAGCGCAGGCTTCAGTAATTGCAGCACGCGGGATCAGTAGTTGCAGCATGCAGGCCCTAGAGCGTGTAGGCTTCAGTAGTTGCAGCGTGTGGACTCAGTAGATGTGGCTCATGGGCTCTAGAGCCAGGGCTTGGTAGTTGTGGCGCACGGGCTTAGATGTTAAGCGGCATGTGGAATCTTCCCAGACCAGAGCTCGAACCCGTGTCCCCTGCATTGGCAGGTGGATTCTTAACCACAGCACCACCAGGGAAGTCCCCATCAGCTTATATATATCAGGTGTCAGGTCTTAGTTGTGGCAGGCAGGATCTCTTAGTTGTGGCACGCTGGATCTTTAGTTGAGGCATGCGAACTTCTTAGTTGCGGCATGTGGGATCTAGTTCCCCAGTCAGGGATCGAACCTGGGCCCCATGCATTGGGAGCACGGAGTCTTAGCCACTGGACCACCAGGGAAGTCCCTCATCAGCATTTTTTTATAATAGCTTTGTCTCCCCTGTAAGATGAAGCCATTGTCACACCCTCCTTTCCTTTTCTCCTCCTGTTCTTCCACCCAACCTCTGTCAGCTTCACTTTTGCTTTCTGTATTTTAATTTTATGACAGCAAGGTTAATGACAACTACACTCTGTTCTGTAGCTATAAATAAATATGCAGTGTTTTGTCTATAACTGATTCTAAACTTTGAACGGCAGTAAGCAACATTTGCTTTATTATCACTATGTAAATATTACTCAGTGCAGCGGCAGGTGCTATGCCAGGACATTTCCTCCTTCATGAGTCCACTTTTTGACCCCTCTGCCACCTAAGAGAATGTCCCTTTCCTTAAATCCAGTCAACTGTTCAAAATCAAGCCACGTTTTAGTTTGCTTCATATCTGGACTGTGGCTTTCTTGTGAATTTTTCTGTTTTTCCTACAAATTCTAATTGCCTTTCTTTTTCCCTACTGAAAGAGGAACTATGTACCTCCTTTATCCATCTACAGCACGAAAGGCATTCTGTTCTCATTCTTGAATACATGTTCCTTGGGGCCCACTGATTTACGTCCTGTGGAGACAGGTTGTTTCCAGCTCTGCCACATTTTGGCATTGCTCTTCGCTGGACTTTTGGTTGGTTGCTGTCTTCTTGTACCCCATGTCTTCATTGTTCTTGATTTTTGCCCTTGTTTTGCTGGCATACGTCAATAGATTTTCACAAGGATTTCTTGTTTTCTGATTTAGGACATTTCCTTGGTTCTCCTTTCTGAAAAAAATAAGTGATATGCACCCATTTGAATTTCTTCTACTTTAAATGTTCTTCCTTTTGAACTTACCTTCCAACTTCCTTCTTAGATTCCTTACAAGAGAAGCACAAGTATCCTCCTTTAAAAGGTAAGTGTATTATGAATTCTATAACTTGGAGCAATCATTGGTTCTCTGTATGGTGCAATCATTGGTTCCCTGTTTGGTGAAATAATCTAAATAATATGGAAAAACCTAATATGTATTTTGCAACATAAAATTTGCCAAATCGAGTGTGAGTTTGACTAATTTTGTCAGCCTGTCTTGATTTTATTTTCCAATAACATAGATTAACTCAATTTAAGTGTGTGGACATAATTATTGTCACTATATAAAGAGATCTAAATAATAACCACAGATTTTATTTTTTAATAATGGTCATGAGATAAAATTTTGTTTAGCCTAAAGAATTTAAGCATATTTTAATGTTTAAAGTGTTTTAAAAATACTGTTTCTTAGAATGTTAATTTTTTCTTGTAAATATAGTTTAGAATAGGATTGATTCAGGAAGCTAGGACTAAAGGCAGGTAAAGATTGAGGCTTTTAAAAGGGATCCATAATCCCAGGAGTCTTTTCTACAGTAAGACATGAGCTAGTTAAGAGATCTGTCAGAAGACATAATGGATAATATAAAAGTCTTGGACATCAGTGGAAACTAGAATCTAAAACCAAGAGATGGAACAGTAAAGATTCATGGAATAAATAGGAGGCAAGTTTCCTAGCTGCAAATAAATAATAGAGGTAAAGAGGTAACCCAATCAGCAAAGACACTACAGACCTGCATACAGAAATGATCTTCAAGTGTTTGACCACCAATAGGGAACAGTCAAGGACCAATCAGAATTGAGCCTGACCATGGCTCTGGAACCCATGCGTTGAGGACTCTGCTGGATAGAGCTTTGATCTTTAGTGGATGCATTGTAGGGAGGGTCGATGTGGCCCCCAGGTGGGAGGGGAAGTGTGAGGAAGCACTGGGGTATCCAGGAGAGTGGCTGTTTCAGTATTTTAACTACCTGTACAGCCATGCTGGTAAGTCCTGTCTCTTCGAGTTGGTCTCCAGCCTGAAGTGCTTGCAGGGATCAGGGATCCAGACAGTGTTCTAACCATCTATTTAGGAACTCAGCTTCCAGGGTGTTAGGCAAAAATCAGAAACTGAGTCACAAGTGCAGAAACTCAGCTCCAGAGGGGAGATTATGCCAAAGGATGAGAAACTTGGAACAAATGTCAGAGCAGGATAAGTAGCAAAGTCAGATGGCTACTGATTTTGAGCTCTGTATATCTTATCAGCATGGGGTCAAGGTTGGAATCACAGTGAAGGACCCTGGAGTGGGGGTAATTAGAAAACCTGGATTGGAACGTGAAGGTCTGGGCAGAACATTTCAGTATATTATTATTCTCTGAAATCTTATTGATTGTACCAGCTAGGGTTCAGTGCAGGAAACAGAAACCATTGGAAGTATTTTAAGCATGAAGGGATTTATTATGCAGATTTACGTGCTTAGAAAATCTTTGAAAGGGCTGAAGGAGCAGGTTCTAGGCTGGGACTTCAGTAATGAGTCCTAGAACAATACCAAACTGACTCACCAGGCAACTGCCTTCTGAGGCCATTACTTTGAATGATCAAGTACAAGACCCCAACATCACGTATACATTCCAGGGTTCAGGAATCCAACATGGCTCCTATTGCCACAGTAACTGCACCCTAAACCCCAGGAAGCGGTAGAAGGAACACTGAAGGTGCTACCGTAAAAAAATAAAACCCCACTTTCCCATGACCTCACCTGAAGCAAGAAAATAAGCAAGAGGAACAGGAAAATAGCGTCTACCTCACTTTTGCCTTCCAAAGCTCACTCGAATGTGTTGAATTGGTGGAAGCTAATTCACATCCAGAGCTGTACCTGCAAAGGAGCCAGACCATAGATTTCAGTGTTCTAGCCTCTCCAGTCCGGGGAGGTACCCTGGAGAAGGGTGCAATGCAGGCTGAGTGAACCAATCCACATTATCCACTAAAATGACACATCGACTTAAAGGTGCAAGGAAGTACACTGAGCAGAAACAGGAAGGACCGCTCAGGGTGTCAGCTAGAGGCCAGGTGCTGTGCAGGGGTGCTGAATGCAAGATCAAACATTTCTCTATGGTGTTTACAATCACTACGGCCTTATTGGTCAATCTTTTCTCCTTTCAAAATAATTATTTGAGGGACTTCCCTAGTGGCACAGTGGTTAAGAATCCGCCTGCCAATGCAGGGGACACAGGTTCGAGCCCTGATCTGGGAAGATCCCACATGTAGCAGAGCAACTAAGCCCATGTGCCACAAGTACTGAGCCTGCGCTCTGGAGCCCATGAGCCACAACTACTGAGCCCACGTGCCACAACTCCTGAAGCCCGTGCACCTAGAGCCCATGCTCTGCAACAAGAGAAGCCCCCGCAATGAGAAGCCTGTGCACTGCAACAAAGAGTAGCTCCCGCTCACCACAACTAGAGAAAGCCCGCACACAGCAACAAAGATCCAACACAGCCAAAAATAAATGAAATTTTATTTAATATTTATTTATTTAATAAAATAAATTTAAAAAGATTATTTGACAGTTTAATTTTATTTTGTGAATAGGTATTGCATCCATATGGTTCAACATTTTAAAGGTTCACAAGGCTGTCCCTCAGCTACTCAGTTATTCTCCTTATAAGTAAACAATCGTATGTATGCTTCCAGAGATATTTAATGCAAATACAAGCATATATGTGTATCGTATTCGTCCCTCCCACAGTGGTGGCCTTTACATGCCTTGGTCTGCACTGTATATTTTTCACTTCCCAATAGATCTTGGAGATTATGCTGTATCACCACAAAAAGAGCCTCTCCATTCTTATTTACAGATGCCTAGTGTTCCATTGTATGATTTTTAACCATTATTTAACCAGTCCCCCACTGATGGATGCATTGATTGCTTGCTTCTTTTGCTATTACAAATAATACTTTGAGAAGTAGTCTTATACACATGCCACTTCACAAGTCTGCAGGCATATCCATAAGATATTCCTAGATGTGGAATTCCTGGTATTTTCATTATTTAATGAAGAACATGGACTAGAAATGACGAGGAAGACCCGGAAGCACTGAGACAGCTCTGCAGAGGAAGGTAGCCCTAGTGTGCTTAGGTTTGGGTCACCCTATGGTAGATCCTCTAAGACTTTCATGAGGACCTTGTGAAAACCAGGTTTTACTTGCATGTTTGTCCTTTAAGACTCCAATTTACTATGATCAACTGGTCCTTTAAAATTAAGTAATATTAGTTAAGTAAAATTCCCTTTTGTGCGACAGTTTAGCAGTATCTATCAAGATAAATAATACATGTACATTTCACCTAGCAATTTCACTAGAATCACCATAATATCTAGCAAGAGGGTCTGGTTAAAACCATTGTGATGCATAGAATCAGTGGCTTACTGTTAGTTGTATAGAAGAATGAAGAAGCTGTTTATGAACTGATATGGAAAGATTTTCTAGAAACATCCTGAAGCAAAAGAAGCAAGGTGCAGATAACTATGTATAGTATGCTTCTAATTGTATAACAGTAAAAAGAAGGACAACATATACTCATATTCGATAATAAATAAATATTTAAAATTTCTAGAATGATACGTACAAAACTAACAATGGTGGTTAACTGTTAGTGGAAGAGGAGGAAAAGCCAGGCAAACAGAAGACAGAAGGAGGTGGGGAAGGTGGGATGGGTAAGGAAGAGGGAGAGGGAGAGGAAATGAATTTTTAAAGACAAAGTGTAAAATAAAGTAAGCTTTAAGTAAAATAGTCCAGAAGGACAATATCCCGGGAAACCCAGTATTCCTTCAAAACCTCTGGAAATTCTTATGGTCCCCACATATTTCCTATTTGACTCTGTCTTTGAGTTCTTGCTTCTGCTGACTCTTTTTTTCTCTGCCATTTGACCTCCCACACAGTGTTGTCCCTTTGTTGTCCTGTGTTACAGCTGTGCCTCCTCCTGATTCATTCAGTTCCCAAAGTACAACCACAAGCCTTCACGGAGCACGCTTTTACTCAAGGGGTACGTGGTAGCCCATTATGGCCCAACATAGAGCCTCAGGTTGGATGCCGTTCTTAAAAGTCCCTCAGCCACTCCCTCCTCATGACTGCCTCTCCACAAAGAGCCTTGTAGTTGGGGACTTGTCTCCTTTTTGACATTCTCCCCTCTCCTCTAGTATCACTCCCCAAAGTCCTGTGAATTTCTTGAGCAAAGCAGTTTGGCTCTCTCTTTGCCTCTCAGTCCATCCCAGAGGGCCTCAATCAATCTAAAGCAACCTTTAAGGTGTGTGTGTGTGTGTGTGTGTGTGTTAACTTTTTATTTTGAAGTAATTTAGACACGCTAAAGTTGCAAAAATAATACAGAGAGTTCCTGAGTACCTATCACCCAGTTTTCCCTAATGTTAACATCTTGCATAACCATAGTACATTTATAAAAACCAGGATATTAACATCAATACAATACTATTAACTAAATGACAGACTTTATTTGGATTTCATCAGCTTTTCCATCAGTATCTATTTTCTGTTCCAGGACCCAATCCAGGATCCCACATTGCATCTTGTCATCGTGTCTCCTTAAATCTCCTCCAGCCTGTGACAGTTCCTCAGTCTTTCCTTGTCCTCATGACCTTGAAACTTTTGGAGAGTACTAAAATTGTGAAGAGTACAGTTCTTTTGTAGAACGTCCCTTAGTTTGGATCTGCCTGATACTTTCCTCATGATTAGACTGAAGGTGTGCATTTTTAGCAAGAAACTTCAAAGTGATGTCCTTCCCAGTAGCATGTCACATCATGGGGTTCATATATATATATATATATATATATATATATATATATATATATATATTCTTTTTCCAATTATTTTCCATTGTAGGTTACTACAAGATACTGAATATAATTCCTTGTGCTATACAGTAAATCCTTGTTGTTTATCTTGAAAGGTACAGTTTTATTAATTTGATATTAATGCTCAAAGGAAACAGTGTAATGAGAGGACAGATTGGGTCAGAGGATCTTGTGCTAGTTCTGGTTTTCCCAGGTGTCCCTCACTTTGTCCCTCTGAGTAGTAATTCTCAATCACAGGAGCCCCTCAGGCCTCTAGGGGAACTTCCTTGTCCCACAGTAGACCTACTGAGTTGGAATTGTTGCCATATGGGAGAGCAGGTCAGGGTAGATAGATCTGATTTTTTTAAGCAAAACCATCAATTTGGACTTTTAATGTGAAATCTGAATGAATAGGTGAATGATCTCCTCATTGGTCTTCCTATTTCTACTCTTGTAGGGTGAGGCAAGTGAGGCACTCGCCTGAGGTGCAAAACTTATGGGGGTGCCAAAAACCTCAATGATAAATCATATTTTAATGAAGTATTTTTAAAAATCAAAATAAATGCAAAAAAATGGTGGAAAAGCATCAAAATTTTTAGTAAAGACAGGATCTGCACTTGCACAATCCTGTTGTATTTTCTTAAGCTGATCTCAGCCCTGGTTCCAAGAGAAACTTATTTACAGAAACAGGGAGCTGGACTGTAGGCCATAGTTGGTAGATTTTATTTTTTTAAATATTGCTTTTAAAGTATGACTAATCTGGATCACTGAGTGTTTTCGCAGCTCTTTAAATTTCTCATCCAAGGTCAGTGCTTAACCCAAGTGCCTTACCCAAGGTGAGTGCCGCTTCCTGGTTGAGCCTGGCTTGTGGGATCTTAGTTCCTGGACCAGGGGTTGAACCCCAGGCTCTTGGCAGAGAAAGTGCAAGTGTGGAGTCCTAACCACTGGAACACCAGGGAATACCCCCTGCTGTTACCTTTCAATTTACTCTTTACATAGCAGTCAGAGTGGTCTCTTTAAAGGTAAATCAGATCCTGTCACTCCACTGTTAAATGGCTTTCCTTTGCACTTAATGTAAAGCCCCAAATCCTTACTGTGGCCCACACCTACCAGCTCCGACATAAGCTGGCCCCTGCCTTCCTCTTGAACTTCATCTGTGCCATTCTTCCCACGGCTTACTCAGCTCCAGCTACACTGGTGGGAAAAAGCCAAATGCCCCAGGGACTTCATACAGCCCAGAAGATTCTCTTTTCCAAAATACTCCTAAATACTTTCCTCTTCAACTGGTATTTAGATGTTAGATGTCAGCTTGACTTCCATGTTTGTTGAAAAGCCTGATTTCACGCTCTAGTCACTTTTTCATAGCACTATAAGTTTTTCCTTCATACACATCACATTTGTAATCACATATTTTTTTGATGATGATTTGATTAATGTCTGTTAGCTCACTTAGTTGTAATCCCCAAGGAGCAGCCATGCTCTGTGGCTTGCAGGATCTTAGCTGCCTGACCAGAGACTGAACCCGGGCCGAGCAGTGAAAGCGCCGAGTCCTAACCACTGGACTGCCAGGGAATTCCGACACCTGTTTCTTTGTTCTGTTGTTTCTTTCATCTTTATCACTAGTGGCGAGGTTGTAGTAAGTGCTTAATAAATACCTAACACAGTGACTGGACCATAATAAATTCTCAATAATTGTTCACAAAATATTATTAGAAAGCTAAGTCAGGTAGTGTATGAAAGCAAGGAGGAAAGCAAATGAACTTTCCAGGTACTTTAGTCAACTTCCAGTGAGTTCCCACTATTTTTTGGTTTGTTTTTTCAGTCCATGACTTTTCCTTTAATCTCAGGCTGCAATCCTATGCTTACCCTTATTATATCTATGGCTCCTGAAGATGTCTATCCTTAATCCAGAACAGCCTGGTGAACTTTTGTATCGTTGCCTGAAAGTGTCAAAGGTAAGTGGATCAGGTATCCAAAACTTTCAGTTAAATGCCACATTGAGCTTTTCTCCAGAAATAATGACTGCTCACACCAAAAAGGCACTAGGCTTTTCCATATGATTATTCTATATCAAATTCAGAAAATGGAAGGTGTTCAACATGCTTCACTTCCTGTGAGTGTGGTTTGGCCAAAAAGAAGAATTGAACCTATGAAAAAATAGGGGGTTCCCCTGTCTCTTGTTTCTGATCTTCTAGCTCTTTGATTCTCAAAATATGGTCTAGGCATCACCGGCATTGGCCTCAGAGCCGGAACTTGTTAAATGCAGAATCTAAGATCCCCACCCCCAGAATCTATATTTTAATAAGATCCCTGGGCCTTAAAAAATTTAAGAACATGTGTTCCTAGTAAGGGTTTAGTATAAACAGGTACCCACTTCAGAATGGGAAAAGACTCTGTAGTCCAAAGGTTTCTAAACCTGGTTGATACTAAAACCCCATGAGACACTTGTCTAAAAAATATGGATTTCGTGAGAGTCTAATTTTATAGGCTTAGGGTGGGGCTCCAGAATGACTCTGGTGCTGCCAACACATAAAATGACTTTTGGGAACTGCTGGTTTTGTCCAGTTTTATAATTTCACACAGGAGGTGACTGAGTTAGGAAGATTTAGCAGCTTGCTTTTAGTCACTAGTGATAAAGCTCCACTGGAAAAGAATTCTTTTGGAGGGGGATTACAAGTGTTTAATTTTATTTTTTCATTCTGGTAAGTATTTTAAAAAATATTTTATTATGAAAAGTTTCAAACATACAGGAGAGTTGATAGAACTTTCATAGTAAACATAGTAAAAAAGATTCCACCATTAACATTTTACTATCCTTGCTTTATCCCATATCTACACACTTCAATCCATTCCTCTATTCATCCATCCCCAATCTATCTTTTTTTTTTCAATCTATCTTTTTTAGTGCATTTCAAAGTAAATTGCACATATCAGTACGTCTCCCAAACAATGCATCATGTATGTGAGATAATTTGTTTGATTTCTCATCTTTACACTGTATCACATTTTTCATAGGAAGGGCAAGAAAACTATGAAGATAGCAGAAGTGAGAAAAACAGTAAAAACATGTAGAAGAAGGAAAGCAAGAAACACTGGCACATTTAAAGATGATTACCTCCAATTTTCGAAGTACAGAAAACCTCACACCAATCTAGTAAGCTTGTGCAAATTACTACAGAGAGTAATTTTTAAAAAAACAGTACCCTCTAGATACATATTAACTTCATGAAGACTGATCTTTGGCACTAACCCAATATTTGGAGCTAGCGTGCTCTTGTTCCCTGTGACTGCATTTCCCTCCTAGAAATCATGATATTCACATCCCAAATATACACATCCTGTAACAGCCCTAGCTCTGGCCTCTTTCCAGGACACTAGGATACCACTGATGTGAAACGAAACTGAATCTGGAATAACTGAGGAGACTCTAATCCCTGCCCAGTGATGAGAAACAAATGTGGACTGTGCTTCTGTTTTCTCCTGACAGTAAATTTTTTTATTAGAAAAATTGTGATACAATACATATAAAACTTACCATTTTGACCATTTTTAAAAATTAATAAACTTTAGTTTTCTAGAACAGTTTTAGATTTACAGAAAAACTGAGCAGACAGTACAGAGAATTCCCATATAACTGCTCCCCTGTACTCAGTTCTCCTATTATTAACATCTTGCATCAATATGGCATATTTGTTATAGTAAATAAACAAACACTGCTACATAATTATTAACCAAAGCCCATAGTTTACATTAAAGTTCCCTCTTTGTGTTGTACAGCTCTGCGGGGTTTGACAAATGCATAATGTCGTGTATCTGTCATTATAGAAACACACAAAATTATTTCACTGCCCTAAAAATCCCATCCTCCACCTATTCATTGCTCCTCCCTTCCTATTAACCACTGGCAACCACTGATCTTTTCACTGTCTCCACACTTCTTCCTTTTCAATAATGTTGTATGGTTGGAATCATACAGTAGGTAGCCTTTTCAGTTTGCCTTCTTTCACTTAGCCTTATGCACTTATGGTTCCTCCATGTATTTCATAGCTTGATCGTATATTCCTTTTTATCACTGAATGACAATCCACTGTACAGATGTACCACAGATTGCTTATCCATGCATCTATTGAAGGGCATCTTAGTGGCTTCCAAGTTTTGGTGATTATGAATAAAGCTACTATAAATATTTGTGTACAGGTTTTGTGTAGACATAAGTTTTCAACTAAGTTGGGTAAATACCTAGGAGTGTGATTGCTGGCTCATATGGTTAAACTATGTTTAGCTTTATAGAAAACTAACAAAGTGTGTTTCAAAGTGGTTTTACCATTTTGTATTCTTTTTTTTGAGGTATGCGGGCCTCTCACTGTTGTGGCCTCTAACGTTGCGGAGCACAGGCTCCAGACACGCAGGCCCAGCGGCCATGGCTCACGGGCCCAGCTGCTCCATGGCATGTGGGATCTTCCCGGACCGAGGCACGAACCCGTGTCCCCTGCATCGGCAGGCGGACTCTCAACCACTGCACCACCAGGGAAGCCCCCATTTTGTATTCTTACTAGCAATGAATGAGAGTTCCTGTTGCTCCACATCCTTATCAGCACTTGTTATTGTCAGTTTAAAATTGTTTAGCCATTCTAATAGGTGTGTAGTAGTACCATCTTAATCATTTTTAAGTTCACAGTTCAGCAGCATTAAGTACATTCACATTATTGTGCTACCATCACCACCATTAATCCACAGAGCTCTTCATCTAGCATGACTAAAACTCTGTACCCATTAAACAGCTCCACATTCCCTCCTCCCTTTAGCCTCTGCAACCACCATTCCACTATCTGTCTCTAAGAATTTAACTAAGTACCTCATGTAAGTGGAATCATACAGTATTTGTCTTTATGTGATTGCCTTATTTCACTGAGCATCATGGCCTTAAGTTTCATCTGTGTAGTGGCATGACTCAGAATTTCCTTGCTTTCTAAGTCTGAATAATATCCATATATAGATATATATATCTCACATTTTGCTTATACAGTCATCAGTCATCTGTCATTGATGGAAACTTTGGGTTCCTACTGCACTTTAGCTATTGGGAATAATACTGCTATGAACATGGATGTACAAATGTCTTTGAGATCCTGCTTTCAGTTCTTTTCAGTATGTACCCAAAAGTGGAATTGCTGAATCAAATTGTAATTCTATTTGTAATTTTTGGATGAACAGCCATACTATTTTCCACAGCAGCTGTACCATTTTACATTCCCACCAATAGTGCACAAGTTTCAATTTCTACACATCCTTGCCAACACTTTTTTCCTGTGTTTTTTTGGTTTTTGTTCTCTTTTGTTTTGTTTTGTTTTTTATAGTAGCCATCCTAATGAATATGAAGTGGTATCTCATTGTGCTTTTTGTCCTTAGAGTGAATTTTAGTGATACATATACTGGCTGTCAATATCAGGCCAGATAGAAAGAATTTCTAGGAGATCAGCCTTTCCATTAGAAATCATTAGAACTTCATTGTATTCTGCTTTGGGACAAGGCAAATCTCCCCGTAAACTTCAGCAGAGAAGTTAATTGGGCATTAGGCTGTTGATTTCCAATTTTTTTTTTTTTTTAGTTTAAAGATTTCTTTATTGTCATCAAAGTTTTTTTTCTTCCCTAAATTCAGATTCCCTTACTATATCAAGCATTTGTTTTATGCAATTTTGTATATAGCTTAAGTGTGTGTGTGTGCGGGTATTGTGGGTTTTACTGGAGTATGTTATAAATGTGCCCCAATTGTAGCTCCTATGGCATGACCTCAGGCATCCATTCAGACTCCCTCTAGTACTTACCAGGGAATCTTCAGGGACAGTGTTTGCTCTGTAAGCTCCAGAATCAGTTTAACCTCTCTCTCTGTTCCTGTGTGTTTCCAGACAGGCCTCCACTCAGCTAGAGCCCCTGCTTACTCCTCTGCCAATCATCATCTTGTAGTCCTGGGGAAGCTTGTCTCTTTTAGACCTCACCTCTATTCCTCCTACTACAGGCTGGTTCCCCATCACCAGTGACTGCACAAGGGAAAGAGAGGGGCGGGAGGGAGTGAGAAACTCTGCTCTCTCTCTCTCTTTTTATGCCTTTTATTTCTTTTTTTTTTGCCTTGTTGCAGTGACTTCCATTAAGTTCCAGAACTTCCAGTACTGTGTTAAAAAGGACTGATGAGAGTGGATGTTCTTGACTTGTCCCTGATTTTAGAGGGAAAGCAGTCAGTATTTTACTGTTAAATATGGTGTTAGCTGTAGGTGTTTTGTGGACACTTTTTTTTTCAAGTTGGGGAAATTTCCCTCTATTTTTAGTTTGCTGAAAGGCTTTTTTTTTCCTTGTAATGGATGTTGGATTTTTTTTTAAAATATATTTATTGGAGTCTAATTGCTTTACAATGGTGTTAGTTTCTGCTGTATAACAAAGTGAATCAGCTATACATATACATATATCCCCACATCTCTTCCCTCTTGTGTCTCCCTCCCACCCTCGCTATCCCACCCCTCTAGGTGGACACAAAGCACCGAGCTGATCTCCCTGTGCTATGCAGCTGCTTCCCACTAGCTATCTATTTTACATTTGGTAGTGTATATATGTCCATGCCACTCTCTCACTTCATGCCAGCTTACCCTTCCCCCTCCCCGTGTCTTCAAGTCCATTCTCTATGTATGCATCTTTATTCCTGTCCTGCCCCTAGGTTCTTCAGAACCATTTTGTTTTTTAGATTCCCTATATATGTGTTAGCATACGGTATTTGTTTTTCTCTTTCTGACTTACTTCACTCTGTATGACAGTCTCTAGGTTCATCTACCTCACTACAAATAGGATGTTGGATTTTTATCAAAATGCTTTTTCTGTATCAATAAGGCCTGTTTTTTGAGTCCACATGTCTGATTCCAGCAAATTTCTCTTTCCAGAATGATTGTCTGTGAGAATTTCTACTTCCTTTAGGTGATCACCACCTATGCCCAAAATGGTTGGGCTGAAGGCCCTCAAAAGGCCACCGCTTCAAAATAGAATAGCCATGAAAATCAGTACATTTTCAATGTCAGGAGTATTTGCTCTCAACTCCGCGAGCAGAAAGACATTAACAACACAGCTGATGCTAAACTTCACCCAGTCTTGCCTAATTTCATTTCCATGATCAGTTCCAAGAATCTTACCCTGGGTCCTGAAACACTTCACTGCAGTCTGGAGGTCTCAGCCAGTGCTCAAACAAAAATACATACTCACAAAAACAAGCAGCAATTTTCACTAAAGATTGCTCTTTGCAACACTGGTTTTTCAGGGTTCTATGGTTATATGAGTTTGTGAAATGTTGATAAAAGGAGGTTAAACAGTATATATGCTAGTATGTATGATAAATCTCCCAAGAGGAGAAATACAGAGGGAGTTCTTTCTCAAAATTTTTTGATTATTAAAGTGTTGTATTTCAGGACATCTTCTGGGTAATGAGCTTTGGAGAAAGCTAATTTACAGGTGAAAGAAATCTAAATTCACAGAAAGAATTATATATATATATTTTTTCCAATGAAAAAATGTAACACAGTCTAACAGAAAAAACTATGCCTTTTATTCTTTTCAATATAGCACATTAAAGTACACTAAGTTTAAATTTAGTGTTCAGTTTACTAGTTTGTTTTCCCTACCAACAAGATGGGGGGCTTGATTTGTATTAAAGGCCTATTCAGGGGAACCTTTCAGATTAATGGAAAAGTTTGGCCCTAATGGGTCTTGAGAGAGAAAATCTTCAAAATGGCAGTTTTTATAGTTTCAGCTTCAGTCCTCTGATTTAAAAAACTGTTTTGGAAGGATACCTCCAGTTACACTTTGATTTGATCATTTGCACTCCTTTATTTAGCTCAAGACACTGAAGTTTTGAGCAGGAGGCTTAAGTTTGGAGTATGGGTTTTGGAGTCAAACTGCCCGAGTTCAAACTCTAGTATGCTATTACACTCCTCCTCACAAGCTGTGAGACCTTGGGCAAGCCATTTAATCTCCCAGTGTTTCCATTTTTACAGTTTACAAGTACTTTCACAAAGACTCGTAAAAGTAGGGGAAATAATTTGATCATTTCCATTTGACTCTTGATGGAACATTTTCAGAATGTATACATGACTTGCCCAAGTTCACAGATAAATGAAGCCACAGTGACTCAATATCAGATATTCATTTAGACTTTAATACTTGGGTATTTTTCCCAGTTTATTATATGTTACCTCTCAACATCGGATAAAAATGGCATATTTGCCATTCTAAAATGGAATGAATATATAGATTATATAAATACAACTTTGCATATGAATAAACAGGTTTAAGATGTAGTTGGGATAATTCATGAAGATTTCCTGAAGGACGTCTGCAGGAATGTGGGAAGGTAATTAACATTCATAACTTTTATTGAGCACCTACTATATGTCTGATCCTATTCTACACATTTAACAAATGATTCTTAAGCCTCTCAGTAGCACTTTGATTAGATTTTAAGGAAGAGGAAATTAGGCTTTCCGGGATAATACAATGTTCCCCCAATACACAGAATAGTCCTTGATTGTGCTGCATGAATCTACACGTGATAAAATGACATAGAATTATACACACATCGTATGTCAGATCGCTGCTTTTGATATTGTACTACAATTATGTAACTGTTAGGGGACTCTGGGTAAGTAGGACCTCTCTATCTTTCAGGAGTATTGGTCAGGTATTTTATAGAATGACCTTCAGTTTCGGTTTGTCCAATGTTTTTCTCTCAGTTAGATAGAGGTTACGGGTTTTGGGGTGACAGACCACAGAAGTCTGTACTATATTTGCAACTAACTGTGTATAATAATTATTTCGAAATAAAAAGTTAAAAAAAAGCATTGTTATGCTCCAGAGGGGGATTTGTAAATTTACTTAACTGCAGTCCCACAACACCCATACACACCGATTAACAAGTTCTGCGTTTGGAATGTGGATAAACTAAGCTTAACTATACGCTCCCAGCACCTCGTATCTGGCACTTCTGTTCAACAGAAAGATTTGGGGATGGGACGGGGGGCGATGTAATACGCGTGGGCTTGGGGAAGTCGCTCGGTTTCTCCAAATCCAGACTAGACGTTTTTCAGACTGCTAAGCCGAGGCCCAGACCTGAGGTCTCCTTTGGGCCATAGCCAAACCGCTGCACCGCGCTGCTGGGAACGGTCCGGGCGCAGCTGGAACCGTAGCAACGGGCCTCAAGGCGTCTCGGCCAGGTCGCACCGGACGGGGTACTCGCCTAGCGGAAATACACGTCCCAACCCCCCACTCTCCATCCATCCACCCCGCCGCGGCCCGGAGCAGGGGAGCTGGGCGGGGCGCAGGCTGCGGCCACTCCCCGGGCTCGAAAAATACTGGGACGTTGCGGACGCGTAGCTGGCCAGACCAGAAGCGCGTGGCACGCGCTAGCCCTCCCGCGCATGCTTCTCCCGCCCCGGGTCCCGCCTCTCTATCTCCCTCTCCCCCTCCTTCGCCAGCCTCCCTCGCCAGCCTCCCTCTGAGCTTGGCCCCTCCGGGCGCGCGGCCGACGTCCCGCGTGCGTGCCGGCGCCTGACCTCACTTCCGGCTAACGCGCTTGGCTTGCCCCCCGGCCCCGGATGGTGACTGGGGGTGGTGCTGCACCTCCCGGGACTGTCACTGAGCCGCTTCCAGTGTGATTGTGCTGAGCGCAGGCCGGAAGATGGCGGCTGCGGCTGCGGCGGCCTCGGGCCCGGGCTGCTCCTCGGCGGCGGGGGCGGGAGCGGCCGGGGTCTCCGAGTGGCTGGTGCTGCGGGACGGCTGCATGCGCTGCGACGCCGAAGGGCTGCACAGCCTCTCCTATCACCCGGCGCTCAACGCCATCCTGGCCGTCACCAGTCGCGGGACCATCAAAGTCATCGACGGCACCTCGGGGGCCACCCTGCAGGCCTCGGCGCTCGGCGGTGAGTGTGCCGCACGCCGGGCGGGGGCCGGGCCGGCCGCGGGAGGAGCCGGGCCCCGGGATGCTGGGGAAGGAAGCCGCCCAGCCTCGGGGCTCGGCCTCCGGAGGAGGGAAGCGGCGTGACTGGAGCGGGTGGCGGAGGGCAGGGCTGGGGGCTCAGGCCTGGCTGTGAAGGGAGGCCCGGAAGCTGATTGAGGAGGACCTTAGGACTTGGCTTTTTCAGCGGCGGCAGCTGGGAAGTAAAGACGGGCGAGGCGGGGAGTGGTGGGAGTTGCCTTTCGGGCTTTGAGCGTCCGGTGTGGGTTGGTCCTCTGGGAGAGGTGAGGAGGCCTAGGAGCTCAGCACCGGAGAAGCTCAGGCCCCCTGCTAGGTCCTGGAGAGGGTGTCGGTACTGCCTTCTCTTAGATCAGAAAGCGACAGGGTCGCAGGGTTGGTCTCGACGTGAGAGGCCGGTGGCCAGAGGCGAGCGTCCGAGGCGACATCCAAGCCCTACCCTCTTGTGGAGAGAAGTGGATCCGTGTCTGTTCCTGGGACTCGCAGGTGCTGGGATGTACAGCAGGCTTCGCGCCCGGGTTGGGGGTGGGGTGGGTCTGGAGTGGGGGCGGGGAGGGAAGTAGGCGGGCCAGGTGCCTGAACCGTTCCGTCGACGACTTTAGGATTCGGGAGGACGCCATGGAAGACTAGCCCTTGTTCCCTAGGTCGGGGCTTCCACCTTATACTCACCAGGGACGAGAAACTCGGCACCTGCGGTGTATGAGTTACAGATTTCCTTTGGGTTCCGAACTAGGTGAAACTTCCGGCCCTCTCTGCCGGTTTTACCACTGCGAGCTGAAAGTTGGGATACGGAGGCGCGTGTGAGGCTCACCATTGGAGGAGAGCAGTTCTGGCTGGTGTAAACGTTGGTCCAGGGATGGGACTTTGAATGTGCATGAGATGAACGCTCGGTGGGCTGGGGTGGAGTGTTTTGGAATTGCCCTGGCTAGGTTACGTTTGGCTGAGACGACATTTCATTTGCGATAGAATGAGTGGCTTAATTTAGATGTTACAAATTGATATTGGAAAGTTAGTATACAAGTGAGTTAGACTCATGCACAGAGATGTAATGTGTGTGACTGTCCATATTTAGCCAAGTGGAAGTCGTGAAGTGGTCTTACCCATTCACTTGTATTTTAACAGAGACAAATAAGGAAAGGTCGTTATTCTGATTTACTGTCTGAGGCACTTAAGAGTAAATGGGAATCTAGGTATACAAAGTTAAAGGATTTAATTTTTGTTTTTGTGAGCGTTGTGAAAGAAATGGGCTGTGTATAGCTATAGAAAATAAACCTGGAACACATCTAAAATATGTCTGAGGGAAAGTTTGTATTGTAGTCTTGTAATTTTTCTTTTCTTGGCTTAGGTAAAGTACAGGAGTGGTGTCCCAGATGTAGCAATGAGCATTTACTGCAACTTGGACATAACAGCTTGTCACTCTGTATGAGAGGGTGCTTCTCATTAATAGTTGGATTTCTTTCCTCTTAAACTCACTTAAATATATTTCACATATGAAAAGGTATAAAGAACAATTGTGGCAGACAACCATGTATTCTCGACTTGGTTAAAAAAAAAAAAACATCACAAATAGAGTTGAAGTCTTGTGTGTCCCTCCTGGATTGCATTCCTTCAACTCTCCCTCCCCCATGAGCATTATCCTTAATTTGGTTTTATCATTCTTATACGTGTCTTTATGTTTTTTAGTATATACCTTTATCTTTAAATGGTATCTATTACTGTCTTTCATGACTTTAAATTTTGAATAAGTGGTAACATAGTATATATACTTGAATTTCTATAAAAAGCCATCTTAACAAAAGTCTTAAAATGTTTTCAGTAGAAAGAGGACTCTCACAGGGTGATTTTATATCTGGAGGTCGTGTTTCAGAAAGATTATATGTGCCAGAGTTAGTTATAAATGATTGGGGAAATTGGACAAATATGAATGTGCCTGTTCATGAAAGGGAAGAAAACAGTCACTCTAATGGTAGATTACTTAAGGGGAGGGCTTTATGTAAGTGTAAAGGTAGATATATAAACTGTAGCACTGATTTGGGATACCTTAGTTGAGGTATGTTGGAACATTTAATTAGAAAGTATGGGATTGGATACAATGGTGGATAGCTATGCATTGAGAATTGAGTAGTATGTGATTAAAATTATGTAGAAGAGTTTATGGCAAATAAAACAAAAGGATTACAAAAGAAGTTTGAAAGTAACAATGGACAAATTCTGAAGTGTTTTCATATATGAGAAGTGCAGTTTATTAATAATAATTACCAGAGGTTGTATAGGGTCCTGTGTGTGTCATTTCTTCAGATGATGGGGGAAGGAATGCTGCATTTTATGTTTTGCCTGGAATATGTAGGTACTTAGTAGGTTTGGCTTTAATGATGAATAGAGGGTGACAGTCCTATAAATAGGATGGGCAGAAGGTGCCGGTAGTGATGATGGCCCTAACATGACCCCTCTTTCCAGTTCATGGGCAGTGAGCCACCTTCTTTTCTACCCCAGAGGAAAGACATCTTTGTTAAAGGGGATAAAGAGTGGTGATGTAAGTGGTTTAAGGGGATAGAGAGTTTTATTGGGTGATAGAGTAGTCTTATGGATAGGTTCAGTTTATGGGGTTATGGGTAGTCTGTTGGTGTTGGTTGGAAATCGAAAAATGGGAGCAGGACTTGTATGTATATGTATTCACTTGGATGGCCAAGATGGTGAATTTTAAACCACCGTTGTTGACTACTGTATATGTTTAAATTATCTGTATCTCACAAAAAATGTTTATAAATGCATTTTCTTTAGATTAAGAGTCATCAGTATATACTTAGGTTAGGCAAGTATTTGCCCCCTGTTAGTGTTTTAGAGTTAAGATTTCTGAGTCTCTGTGCTCATTCTTTGGCCTGGCATTCAGTAACCTCCATGATCTGGCCTCTAGCAGTCTTTCCAGTCGTGTCTCCCTATTTTGTTTTGTGAAACTGGTTCATTTAATTTTCTTTCCCAACTCCAGTAGTTTTACTCTTTCTTGGAATTCACCAATTCCCTCCAGAAAATTAGACAAATCTTACCCATTTTTCGAGACCTAGAGCATACCTTTGACTTCCTGATTCTTTTAGCCTGAAGTGATCCACTGAACCCCTAAGCACATATTGTTCTATTAATTCTTATTTCAGTAATTTGGCAACTTAACTCTTTGTGATATGTTTTCTGTCTGGAACTATTTAAATTCCATTTTATTTAGTTTTTTTGTGAGTATATGATGTCTGTTTAACTATATTTCAAACTCCCTGTCACAAGGAGCCTTGTCTACTTGTTTATATCCCCTCCCCAGCATGCCTAGTACAACATATTAATAAATATTTTTGATTTGGTATATGTATACTAATGAGTATGTTAAATGGATGCTGCTTTACATATTAACTGCTAAGTAAACACACTTTCTTTGGCTTTGGTGATTTTTGTTTTTTCTTTCTTTCTTAAATGGACATTTTTTTAGATTCACAGTAAAATTGAGCAGAAAGTACAGAGTTCCTCTATTTACCACCTACCCCCATGAATATCTGACACACGTTGGTATGTTTGTTACAATCAATGAACCTGCATTAACACATCATTATCACCCAAAGTCCATAGTTTATGTTAGTGTTCACCCTTGGTACTGTACATTCTGTGCGTTCTGACTGTATATGACATATTGTAGAATATAGTTTCATTGAAATCCTCTTACTCTGCCTATTCACCCTCTCTCCCTTCTGCTCCCTGGCAACTACTGATCATTTCACTGTCTCCATAGTTTTACCTTTTCTAGAATGTAATATAGTTGGAAGCATACAGTATGTAACCTTTTCAGTATGGCTTCGTTCCCTGAATGATATGCATTTAAGTTTCTTTCATGTCTTTCTGTGGCTTGATAGCTTATTTCTTTTTAGCATGGAATAATATATTCCATTGTCTGGATGGACCACAGTTTATTTATCCATTCACCTACTGAAGGACATCTTGGTTGCTTCCAGGTTGTAACAGTTATGAATAAAGCTGCTATAAATACCTGTGTCTAGGTTTTTGTGTGGACATAAGTTTTCAGTTCATTTGGGTAAATACCAAGGAGCATGATTGCTGGATCTTATGGCAGGAGTATGTTTAGTTTGTTTTCTTTCTTCTGTTAAAAAAAATTTTTGGCCGTACCGTGTGGCATGTGAGATCTTAGTTTTCTGACCGGGGATTGAACCTGTGCCCTCTGTATTGGAAGTGCGGAGTCATAGCCACTGGACCAACAGGGAAGTCCCAGGAATATGTTTAGTTTTGTAAGAAACTGCCAAATTGTCTTCTAAAGTAGCTGTACCATTTTGCATTCCCAGCAGCAATGAATGAGAGTTCTTGTTGCTTCACATCCCTCATCAGCATTTGACGTTGTCAGTGTTTTGGATTGTTGCCATTCTAATATGTGTGTAATATCTCATTGTTTTAATTTGTAATTCCCTAATGACATATGATGTTGAACATGTTTTCATATGCTTATTTGTGGACTTTGGGTTTTAAAAATCAAAATAGCTCTGTGTACACCACTAGACCATATTGTTTATATTACTAGATATGTCCCTCTCTTTAGTTATTGTTTGTTAATGCCATTGAGCATAATAGGAAGGAGCAAAGTTTTGAGTTAAGATCCTAGTTTCTGTTTTGTTTTTTTTTTCCTCCCTGAACTGTGTAACTTTGAATTACGTAGCATTTCTTTTCCACTTTCTCCATTTGCAAAAAGGGGGTGATAACTGTATTAATTGTGAGGACTAAGTGTTACACGTAAAGTGCTTAGAATAGTGTGTTCACTGTTCAAAACATGTTTTTTATTTATTTGTAAATCTCTTTTTTTTACTTAAACCATTTTGATGTTCTGTTAAGTTTTTTGAACTTAACACCACATTTGAACTTCTTAGGATTTTTTTTTGTAATTTACCACTTTTCACTATCTTGTAGAATCCATCTAGTTTTTGCTTCAGTGTAAGAGTAAGGTATTGTTAATTTGTTTAGTATTTTCTTATTTATTTAATTACTGGTGGTGGTGTTTTCTCTTGCTTCCTGAAATAGAGCCCCTTCTCCACTAAATGTGTAGTACATTATATATATGTATAGTATATATATAATTTATATATATACATTTTTTTTCTTTTTCTTTTTGTGTATATATACATATTTTTTAAGCAAGCTTTTCTGAGGACATGTGGAGAGAGAATGGGCTTTATGTAGTCCTGAATTTTGAATTTTAGCTCACTTCCTAAACTTCCTGAACTCCAGCTTCCTCCTCATTTGTAAGTTATGATTAATACTTAATAGGATGGTTGTGAAGATTTAAGAGGTAAACATTTTTAAAGTGCCTAACACTGCTAGGCATATGTATAAGCAGATACACAGTGAATACTAATTCTCTTAAGCCACAGGGTGCTTAGTATTGCCGTGCCCCTCACTGTTACTTTAAAAATTGTTCACTGACTTAGTGTTTATATTACAGAGGATAGATTTCATTAAAATGTAGATGGAAATAAAAATGTTGGTAACAAATATTATCTATATTTGGATAAATATCTTTCATTGTGTTGGTGTGGCTAAATGTCAGAATGAAGTCAAGACTGTTGTATTACTAGTTCTGTGTGTGTGTACACACACACACACACACACACACACACACACACACACACACACACACACACACACACACACACACACACACACACACACGGCCAAAAAGTTCATTTGGGTTTTTTCCACAGAAAAAACCCAAATGAACTTTTCGGCCAACCCAGTAGATTGTTCATGCAATATATGTACATAAGTAAATGAAGATATAGATGGGTATTAATCAATGAGTATTGTAGTATATGTGTAAGAGTAAGTTACGTTTCTTCAGTTTCTGAAGTGGGTTACAGATCTCTGTCATAGTGAAGAAGAGGAAACTCCAGAGTTGCTCTGGAGTTTTTAGACAATCATTCTAGTTTTATATATTTTTTTAATGGATATCTCCCCTTTTCCTTTTCTGAGACATTTAGTTTTTGGCTGTGCCGGGTCTTAGTTGTGGCATGCGGGACCTTTCATGGCGGCGCTTGGGCTCTTCGTTGTGGTGTGCAGGCTTCTCTCTAGTTGTGGCGTGCGGATTTTCTCTTGTTGTGGCTTGTAGGCTCCAGGGTGCATGGGCTCTGTAGTTGTGGCGCGCGGGGTACAGAGCACGTGGGCTCTGTAGTTTGCGCCATTCAGGCTCTAGTTGAGGTGCGTGAGCTCAGTAGTTGTGGCGCGTGGGCTTAGTTGCCCTGTAGCATGTGGGATCTTAGTTCCCTGACTAGGGATCGAACCCGCATCCCCTGCATTGTACGGCGGAATCTTTACCACTGGACCACCAGGGAAGTCCCTAAGACACTGACTTTGATTTGACTTGAGAAGTTTGTACAGTGATCATAAATGAAAAAAAAGATCATTGTACTCTACTCCAGTTGTAGTGAAGTTCAGATTGGGTGAATTTTAATCGATTGATTGATTGTCTGGTATGACGGCTTCTTGTTCAGACTTAGAACTCAGAGATACCTGTTCCAAGAAGTCTTGGAATGTAGAAAACTAATTAGGTTAGCTTGCATAGTCCTCACGAAATGAATTTTATGGATGACACTCATATTTATCATCTCTTTAGAGGTGGAAAATATTTTTCTTACTACTTCTGAATTGGGCATGCATCAATTTGGGTAAAATGCAACATCTTCCTGTAGATCTCAGTTTTGGAAATTGTAAATGATACAGATCACTTACTATGTCCTGACTAATTTTGGTGCATGAAGCCTTCCTAGTCTCAGTTATAAACATGGTATAGAGTTGGGGTTTCAGTAGCCTTTCAAGATAGTTGTCTTCTGGATACGTCTGAGTTCCTTATAAAAACTTAATTCGGCAAGTATCTTTGTGGGCTATGACTACGTACTTTGGCTCTGTTTCAGTTGACTGACTTTAGTAATGCTACAGAATGACCTATCTTATGTCAAAGATTTGGTGTTTTATTAGCAAAACATTTTTCTGTAATTAATTAGAGTGAATTAATATTCTTAAAAAATATTTTGCTATGTTTTCAAGATCCTCTATACCCAAATTTTTACATTTACCTCCCACATTTTCCTAACTATTCAATGTTCAAAGATGGCTTGGCTCTAGGAAAGAATTTACCTAGTCTTTGTTTCAGTAGTGTTAGACTTATTAATGAGAGGCAGTATAAGAGATCAGCCTCTGGAACCAAATAGCTTGAGCTTTAGTCTTGGTTCTATTCGATCTTGAAGTTCATCAGGAAGATGAACATAATAATACTATCTACCTCATAAAGTGGTTGTGAGAATTAAAATGAGTCAACATATGTTAAACATATAGAATAGTGCCTGGTATATAGTATGTGCTCTGTAAGTTGTTCTTGTGGTAGCAGTGGCTGTTTGAAAGTTTGCTGAGTGTAGTAGATGTTTTTACTATAGATACTCTGTTGAAATTGCAGTGTTTTTTTCTTCCAGTTTGCCACGTATGTGGAAATGTGACCACTGAAATCGAATAGACATAAGAGCAGTAATTTTGTATTACAGGAGAGTAAAAAAAAATTATGTAAGTTAATTGATTTTGGACTTGAAATTGTTAAAAGAACACAGTGATGTGAAGAGCTGGTTGATTGGTATTCATTTACACATTTATTGAACATGTGCTAGTCATGGGGGCACAAAATAATTAAGGCAACATTTTGACCTTTGAATGCATAGAGGAGGGAGTTTCTTCAACCTGAGCAGAATAGAGAAGGCTTCTCAAAGGATGTTGCCTTTATGATTGGGTTGGGAAGATGACATAGTGGGAGGGATGATCATCTTAGGCCAAGGTACTTGGCTTATGCAGAGACATATTGGTCTTTAAAAGCATGGTGTAGGGACTTGCCTGGTGGTGCAGTGGTTAAGAATCAGCCTGCCGATGAAGGGGACACAGGTTTGAGCCCTGGTCCGGGAAGATCCCACATGCCACGGAGCAACTCAGCTCGTGCACCACAGCTACTGAGCCTGTGCTCTAGAGGCTGCGAGCCACAACTAGTGAGCCCACATGCCACAACTGCTGAAGCCTGTGTGCCTAGAGCCCGTGCTCCACAACAAGAGAAGCCACCTCAGTGAGAAGCCTGCGCACTGCAATGAAGAGTAGCCCCGGGGCGTCCCTGGTGGCGCAGTGGTTGAGAGTCCACCTGCCGATGCAGGGGACACGGGTTCGTGCCCCGGTCCGGGAGGATCCCACATGCCGCGGAGCGGCTGGGCCCGTGAGCCATGGCTGCTGAGCCTGCGCGTCCCGAGCCTGTGCTCCGCAATGGGAGAGGCCACACAGTGAGAGGTCTGCGTACTGCAAAAGAAAAAAAAAAAAAAGAGTAGCCCCGCTCGCAGCAACTAGAGAAAGGCCGCGTGAAACAACAAAGACCCAATGCAGCCAAAGAAATTAAATAAATAAATAAATAAATGCATGGTAAATTCAGGGAAGTTTTGGGGGGAAGACGAGTTGGGGTTGGATGGTTAGAGTTGAAGCTGAGAGATTGGCAAAGACAAGAACGTAATATGTTTTGCTAAAAAGTTTGGAGTTGATATCAATGGTAGGGAGCCATTGTAGGTTATGACAGAATCTCAGTTGTTTTTTATTTATTCATTTATTTATTGTTAACATCTTTATTGGAGTATAATTGCTTTACAATGGTGTGTTAGTTTCTGCTTTATAACAAAGTGAATTAGTTATACATATACATATGTCCCCATATCTCTTCCCTCTTGCCTCTCCCTCCCTCCCACCCTCCCTATCCCACCCCTCTAGATGGTCACAAAGCACCAAGCTGATCTCCCTGTGCTACGTGGCTGCTTCCCACTAGCTATCTATTTTACGTTTGGTAGTGTATATATGTCCATGCCACTCTCTCACTTCCTCCCAGCTTACCCTTTCCCCTCCCCATATCCTCAAGTCCATTCTCTATTAGGTCTGTGTCTTTATTCCCGTCTTGCCCCTAGGTTCTTCATGCCTTTTTTTTTCTTATTTTTCTTAGATTCCATATATATGTGTTAGCATACGGTATTTGTTTTTCAGAAAGAAAGATTCCAAGCTAATGCCCAGTTGTGAGAAGTGATGAGAGCTGCATCTAAGTTAGTTTGAGAGGTAGAAACAACATAATTTGGTGAACGTGGGGATGAGAGGGATTGACAAGGTGAAAATTACTCATACTTAGCTTTCTACTTTGGGTAACTGGATGAATGAATTAACCTGAAGTACAAGAAGTACAAGAAGGTGTGGTGAGTAGCTTTTGTTGGCGAATGCTGAGGAGCAAGAGGGACATAGTGATTTCAGTTGTGTTACTTTTGAGGTTATTGAAGGACATCCATGTAGAGATGTCCAGAAGACATTTGGAAATTCAGGGTTGAAGCTTGAAGATTTGGGAATACAGACTTGGAAGGCATTGGCATTTATAGACAAAGCCTAGTCTAGTGGTTAAGGATATTGGCTCCGGAGCCAGACTGAGTTCCAGTCTATGATTTATCACTTCCTAGCTGTGTCTTAGGCAAGATGCTTAACCTCTCTCTGCACTTCATAATTAGTACCTAACTCATTTGGTTTTTGGAAAGATATTAAGTAAACTAATGGATGTAGACATTGCTTGACCCACCATAAGCACTCAGTAAATGTTACTTTTTGTATTGGTGTTTTAAATTATATAGTTCATTTCAACAGGTGTTTGCCGCATGGGGATAATAAGATGAATTGTAAGTCCACTCTCCTCCCAAATTTGGAAAGCTTTCTAAAAGCAGTGACACCTCAGTTGAAACTTGAAAGAAGTGGAGTTAGCCAGGCAGAGGGAACAGCATGAGCAAGAGCCAGAGGCATGCAGCAGGTAATGTTTGTTATAAGCAGTTTGGTATTAGAGTGCAAAGCATGAGGAAGGGAGTGATGGGATAGCCTGAGGATCTTGGACTTGGCCCTCCTGGGCTATGGCTCCCATATTTTTCAGTTGAAGAACTCCCAGTTTAAGGTAAAAACTGTAGGGCCCTATTATGATAGGTATGTTTTTAGTATTAGTTAATTGAGAAAATATTGCAAAAAGCTACTACTTTTAAGTAATTTTTATTTTAGACTTATTATTGTCTGTGTAATTTGAAAAATACTGCAACACGTAATTTGAGCTTTCCTCCTTGCTGGCTTAACCTTGAAATTTTTATGGGGGGGAACAAGTCAGTTAATATTCTTCTACCTGCCCTCCGACTTCAAAAATTTTGTTGTTATCATCTTCTCACTTGGTCTTTGTGGCCTTGTTTAATGCCCTCTTTAGTATGTCTTTCCTGTCTTTCCGTGGGAGCATGGGAGGGAGCAGAGGTAAATGTGTGTGCATTATATCCTTGTTTAACTGGAAATCTGTAGTTGTAACCGTACTTAAGTTGTTGAACATTTGGAAATCTATCCTTAGGAATGTTCTCTATAACTATAGATAGAATATAAACAATAATAGATTTCTGTAATGGAGTAGGTAAAAATAGTGGGGAGGTCGTGGGAGGTACCTCTCTGATATGTGCATTGTACTGATCATAGCCTCATGCAAAGGTGGGTGCATTTGGCAAGACACTTCTCTGGGTTACCATCTCTAAAATGGGCTAATAATTCTTGCCCAGACTACTTCATTATGTGATATGATAATGAATGTAGAAATTCTTTGTAAATTGTACTTCAAATGTGAGGGATACAAAATAGTTAAGCCAAACTCCTTTGGTATAGAGAGGAGAAAATGGAGGTACAGATGACAAAAAGAATAAGTTATTTGCTATATAAAACAGTTTGTGACAAGGGCAGTGCTCCTAAAAACAAGTAATTGTGCTCTACTTGAGTATGTTAAATCAAGGATGTATTTTAGAGGAAATAAATATTCTTACTTTTTAGAGGAAATGATTGGAATGTTAGAGTAGGGCAGGTAGAAATGTGTTGTGATTTATCGTGGGCACCAGGAGTTTAAATCTTTATGATTTGTTTCTGTGCTTTTACATTGATTTATGTAGTCGGAGAGAGACAAGAAAGACTGGGGAGATAGCACAGGGCAGTGGTTCTCAGCCCCACTTGCTCATTAGAATCATCAGGAGAGCTTTTAAAAAACTATTCTGCTTGGGTCCCAGTATTCTCACTTAAGTGGCCTGGAATGGAGCCCAAGCGTACTTTAAAAAAATTTTTTTTTCTTTTATTTTTAGAGCATGCCTGATGATTCTAATGGGCAGCCAGGTTTAGAGGTTCAAACTTCACCTAGAATCTTAAATGAGCAAGTTTATTTCATATGCCTGGGATGAATGAGAGACAAATTTTATTTGAATTGAATAGTATTGTATTTAGCCATAAATTTTTTTTTTTGGTAAGAAAACCTCCCAAGTTAGTCTGCTAATAAAACCTACCCCACTGTATCTTTTTTTTAAAAAATATTTTAATTTAATTTAATTTTTATTTATTTATTTTTGGTTGCATTGGGTCTTCGTTGCTGCACGCGGGCTTTCTCTAGTTGCGGCGAGCGGGGGCCACTCTTCATTGTGGTGTGTGGGTCTCTCATTGCAGTGGCCTCTTGTTGCGGAGCACAGGCTCTAGGCGCGCGGGCTTCAGTAGTTGTGGCACATGGGCTCAGTAGTTGTGGCTCGTGGGCTCTAGAGCGCAGGCTCAGTCGTGGCGAACGGGCCTAGTTGCTCTGTGGCATGTGGGATCCTCCCGGAGCAGGGCTCGAACCCATGTCCCCTGCATTGGCAGGGGGATTCTTAACCACTGCGCCACCAGGGAAGTCCCCCCACTGTATCTTAAATTGTATTTAGTGTATATATAATGAATATGCTTGTAAGCAACAGGAATATACCAAGGGCCAAATTCCTGTTGCTTTCTATTTTGTCCTTTTCTCATGTAATTCAGTTTTGTTTGATTTTTTGGAACCAGTTAAGTGCTCTGATTCTTTTTCACCAAAATGCCGCTATAGCGAGGACAGTGACCTCATACTGAGGGCAGAAGGAGGGCAGGGGAAATAGTGGCTACAGAGGGCAGAAATGGCTAGGATTATCTACCAGATCAACTGTTCCATGCCTCAAATGTCTTTGTTTCATGTTGTCTTAAGAAAAAAGCTAACTGTTAGAATGTTTCATTTTATCACATTATAGCTTAGTTTTTAAAATATATTTTAATTAATTAATGATTTATTTATTTAGGCTGTGCCGGGTCTTAGTTGTGGTACATGGGATCTTTGTTGTGGCATGTGGGCTTTTGGTTGTGCCATGTGAACTCTTAGTTGCAGCATACATGCGGGATCTAGTTCCCCCACCAGGGATCGAACCCGGGCCCCCTGCATTGGGAGCATGGAGTCTTACCCACTGAACCACCAGGGAAGTCCCAGTATAGCTTACTTTTAATCCATTAAAAAATTCTTCAAAACTATAGAAAATGATTCATTTATTCAGAAACATTTACTGGGACTTCCCTGGTGGTGCAGTGGTTAAGAATCTGCCTGCTAATGCAGGGGACAGAGGTTCGAGCCCCGGTCTGGGAAGATCCCACATGCCGCGGAGCAACTAAGCCCGCGTGCCACAACTACTGAGCCTGCCCTCTAGAGCCCGCGAGCCACAGCTACTGAGCCCGCATGCCACAACTACTGAAGCCCGCATGCCTAGAGCCTGCTCTCTGCAACAAGAGAAGCCACCTCAAAGAGAAGCCTGCACACTGCAACGAAGACCCAACACAGACAAATAAATAAATAATTAAATTAAAAAAAAAAAAAACATTTACTGTGTGTCAAGCACTGGTGATACAGCAGTTAACAAAGTCCTTGCTTTCCTAGAGCTCATGGTTTAGTGGAAAGAGGTGTATTACACACCACACCACACCCCCCCACATACCCTATATCAAGTGGTGATAAATGCCATAAGATATCAAAACTGATGTGAGATGATGGTGGATAAATTTGTGCTGTGTGGTGGTCTCGCGGGGTGGGGGTGGGGTCTCTCTGTGATGGCACTTGAGCAAAGATCCCAGTGATGTGAGAGAGCAGCAAGGCAGATATCCAGGGGAAGTTTTTGTTGGTCTGTTATTGTAGTATGCAGAAACAGCTGGGTGCATTTTCATCATATTTGGATGGAATTTGACTTGAACTGACTTAAAATGTAGGCTATGTGAGGAATGATGATGCGTGCCATCTATGCTATTTTATGTTAAACAGAAAATAGCAGTTTCAGATATGAGCTCTGAATAGAAATTCACAAGGTCACATGTTCCAAATTGTAGAATTATATTGATTTGTAGCTGAGTTGCTTCTCACATGGGCAACTTCCTGTGTAGCAACAGGAATTTATTTACAGATGGTTAGGGGTTCTCCTGTGCAATATCAGATAGGGAAGTTAGTCCCCAAATTTTACTTAATTATAGCCAGGTCAAAATCCTGAAGGAAGCATGTAACCTATATATCCCAGACTGGTTAAGAGATTTAACTGTGTCAAATTGAGTAATGTATATGAAAAGGGCCCCACAATTTCTTACAGGAAGTAGGTCCTTAAAGATTGAGTCCCGTCCATGGAAATTTTTCAGTGGTGATTATGTTCTCAAAACTTTCTCAATTGATGTCAGATACTTAAGATTATTGTAAAAATAAGTGGTCTGGTGGTAGTTTTGGATAAAGTGAATAGGGAGAATTGGAACTTGGAACTCTTAATTTCAGTAATTCTGTATATTTCGGAGAACCGCTTCCATGTTTAGGTAGATCTGCCTAAATAATACTATCCCTGCTTTATATTTTATCCATTTGTTACTTTTTCTTCATGGCCTAGCCACTGAACTTTCCCAAACTTCCTTTGCTTTGCACCAGGTTCTTTTTTATAGGAATACTCATTTTGGCTTTGAATAATACACTATACTAACAACTTTTGTTAAATGATTTTATTTTGGTAACTTTAAATAAATTTTAAGGGCTTTATAAGAACCTAACATTAATTTTGCACGCTCTTTATTGACCTTGAATGATATTTGTATGTTTGTATGTTATGGTAGACTATTTTAAGCATTGAAGTCTGATGATATCTCAGTGGACATGGACTTTTACAGTGTGTTGTGTCCGTTTGCAAAGATAATGTATTTCTGATAGTATTTTTAGAAGTTTTATAGGGATGCACATGGATGGTGTATTTTTAGAGTTGACTATTTCTTAATATGGGTATTAAAATTGATAACTAATTTAAAAAACCCTGCAATTTTCTTCCTTTGAAAATTTCCATTTTAAAAGTGATTTACCTTATTATAGGACATCAGATAGACTAAGGGAAGGTGCAGTTACCTATGGTTTCATTACCTAGAGATGGCCCGTCTTAGCATTTTGGTGTGTAACAGGTTCTTTTTGACTTTTTCTATTATTTAATATATTTTTATAGAACTTGGATGGTAAGATATGTTATGAACCATTTCCCCCCTTTGTTAAAACTGTATTGTAAATATTTTCCTATGTCTTTATTCTTTTATATAATTTAAAAATAAATTTTGATTAATGATTATAATAAATGGCCTTTTATGTGTGTATACTAGTAATACATGCATAGATTCATGTAACCATCACCACAATCAGGGTACAGGGCAGTTTCAATACCTGAAAAGTTCCTTGTGGTATCCACTTTGGTGTCTGTTTGTAGTTAGCCTCCCCCCCACAGCCCCAACCTTTGGTAATCACTGATCTGTTCTCTGTATTGTTAGTTTTGTCTTTTCTAGAATGTATGGAAATGGAACCCTACAGCATGCAACTTTAATTAATGGCTGTGTTTGGTCTTTGTTGCTGCGTGCGGGCTTTCTCTAGTTGCAGCGAGTGGGGGCTACTCTTTGTTGCGGTGTGCGGGCTTCTCACCACGGTGGCTTCTCTTGTGGAGCATGGTCTTCAGTAGTTGTGGCACCCGGGCTCAGTAGTTGTGGCTCGTGGGCTCTAGAGCACAGGCTCAGTAGTTGTGGCGCATGGGCTTAGTTGCTCCGCGGCATGTGGGATCTTCCCGGACCAGGGCTCGAACCCGTGACCCCTGCATTGGCAGGCGGATTCTTAACCACTGCACCACCAGGGAAACCCAGTATGTAACTTTTTTTTTTTTTTTTTTTTTTGCCGTACGCGGGCCTCTCACTGTTGTGGCCTTTCCCGTTGCGGAGCACAGGCTCCGGACGCGCAGGCTCAGCGGCCATGGCTCACGGGCTCAGCCGCTCTGCGGCATGTGGGATCTTCCCGGACCGGGGCACGAACCCGTGTCCCCTGCATTGGCAGGCGGACTCTCAACCACTGCGCCACCAGGGAAACCCAGTATGTAACTTTTTTTTTTTTTTTTTTTGCCGTACGCGGGCCTCTCACTGTTGTGGCCTCTCACATTGCGGAGCACAGGCTCCGGACGCGCAGGCTCAGCGGCCATGGCTCACGGGCTCAGCCGCTCTGCGGCATGTGGGATCTTCCCGGACCGGGGCACGAACCCGTGTCCCCTGCATTGGCAGGCGGACTCTCAACCACTGCGCCACCAGGGAAACCCAGTATGTAACTTTTTTTTTTTTTTTTTTTTTTGCCGTACGCGGGCCTCTCACTGTTGTGGCCTCTCACATTGCGGAGCACAGGCTCCGGACGCGCAGGCTCAGCAGCCATGGCTCACGGGCTCAGCCGCTCTGCGGCATGTGGGATCTTCCCGGACCGGGGCACGAACCCGTGTCCCCTGCATTGGCAGGCGGACTCTCAACCACTGCGCCACCAGGGAAGCCCCAGTATGTAACTTTTTGCTACTGACTTGTTGCACAAAGCATAATGCCTGTGAGAATCATCGAGTTGTTGCATGTATCCATAGTTCATTCCTCTTTATTCTAAATAGTATTCCACTATTTGAATGTATCACCATTTATTTAGTCAGTCAGTCTTGGGAGGACATGCTTTTGATAATTATGAATAGAGCTGTTATAAACACCTGAATACAAGTTTTTATGTGAATAAAGGTTTTATGTCTCTAGGGTAAATACATAGAAGTGGGATTGCAAGGCCATTTGATAAGTGTATGTTTAACTTTATAAGAAGCTGTCAAACTAGTGTGGCTGTACCATTATGCATTTCCATTAGAAATTTTTGAGTTCCACTTGCTCTGCATCCTTGCCAGCATTTGGTATTGTCTCTATATTGTTAAGAAGTCAGTACTACCCAAAGCTGTTTACAGATTGCAATCCTTATCAAAATCCCAATGACTTTTTTTTGTAGAAATAGAAAAATCCATCCTAAAATTTGTATGGAATCTCAAGGGACCCCAAATAGCCAACGCATTCTTGAAAAAAAAAAAAAAGAAAAATGTTGGAGGACTCACACTTGCTGATTTCAAAATTTATTACTACAGTGCTACAGTAATCAAAACAATGTGGTTCTGGCATAGACAGACATAAAGACTGATGGACTAATGAGCACAGAAGTAACCCCTTACATATGTGGTCAAATGATTTTTGACGAGGAGGCCAAGACCATCCAAAGGGGGAAAGGACGATCTCTTTAAGAAATAGTGCTGAGAAAACTGGATATCCACATGCAAAAGAATGAAGTTCGACCATTATACAATCATATACACCATAGTCAAACATATACAAAACACCATATACAAAAATTAACTCAAAATGGATCAAAGACTTGAGTGTAAGAGCTATAACTCTTAAGCTCTTAGAAGAAAACAAAGCAGAAAAGCTTCAAGATGTTGGATATGACAGTGATTTCTTGGATATGATACCAAAGGCACAGACACCCAGAGAATAAATAGACAAATTGGACTTCATCAAAATGAAAAACTTTTGCACATTGAAGGATACTATCAAGAGAGTAAGAAGGCAGAACACAGAAGGGGAGAAAATATTTGCCAATCAGGTATCCAGAGATATAGCCAGATATATTTAGACAATTACAGAGAAGCAACTCAACAACAGCAAAAAACAAATAGCCTGGTTAAAGAATAAACAAAGGACTTAAATAGACATTTCTCCAAAGAAGATAAACAAATGACCAACAAGCACATGAAAGGATGCTCAGCATCGTTAATCATTACGGAAATGCAAATCAAACCCACAATGAGGTATCACTTCACACCCATTAGGATGGCTATTATCAAAAAAGAAAAAAGAAGAGTAAGTGTTGGCAAGGATATATAGAGATTGGAACCTTTTTTGCCATACTGGTAGGAATATAAAATGGTGCAGCCATTGTGGATAACAGTATGTGGTTTCTCAAATAATTAAAAATTACCATATGAACCTGCAATTCCACATTTGAGTAATACAGTTTCTCAAATAATTAAAAATTACTGTATGAACTTGAAATTCTACGTTTGAGTATTGGGTATAAAGAATTGAAAGCAGGATCTTGAAGAAACATTTGTATGCCATGTTCACAGTGGCATTATTCCCAGCTAGACAAGAAGTAGATGCCACCCAAGTGTCTATCAGTGGATGAATGGATAAACAAAATATGGTGTATGTATACAATGAAATATTAGCCTTAAAAAGGGAGGAAATTCTGAGACATGCTACATCATGGATGAACCTTGAAGATGTTATGCTCAGTGAAATAAGCCAGTCACAAAAGAACAAATACTGTATGATGCCACTTACATGAGGTACTTAGTCAATTTCATAGAGACAGAAGAAAGTAGAATCGTGGTTGCCAGGTTCTATAGGGATGGAGGTGGGGAGTTAGTGTCAATGGTTATAGAGTTTCAGTATTGCAAGATGGAAAGAGTTCTGTGGATGGATGGTGGTGATGGTTGCAAAACATGAATGTACTTAATGCCACTGAACTTTACACTTAGAAATGGTTAAAATGGTAAGTTTTATGTAATGTATAATTTACCACAATTAAAAAAATCATTTAAAAAAATCAGATGGTTATGTTTATGCAGTTCTGTCTCTGGATTCTGTTCTGTTCCATAGATCTAATGTGTCTATACATTTTCCAGTAGCACACATTCTTGTGGTAATATAAGTTTTATAGCAGGTCTTAAAGTCATATAATGTGATTTGTCCAGCTTTATTCTTTATCAAAATTGTTTTGGCTATTCCAGTTCCTTTGCCTTTTCAAATTATTTTGGACTCAGTTTATCTATATCTCAAAACTCCTGCTGGGATTTTGATTGAAATTGCATTAAATTTATAGAGGACATCTTTGCGATGTTGACTCTTCCATTCTGTGACCATGGTTTTATTTAGCTCTTCTTTGATTTCTTTCACTGGTCATTTGTACTTTTCAGCATACATATTCTGTATACCTTTTGTTAGATATGTATCTAAGTATTTTATTTTATGTTTTTAGAGCTCTTGTAGACTGTTAATTTGGGGGGTGAATTTTGGTTTCAGATTGATCATTGCTAGTATATAGAAATACAGTTGTTTGATTTTGTGTATTGACTTTGTTCAGTGAAACCTTGCCCAACTAGTTAGCTCTAGGAGTTTTTGTTTGTTTTTTAGATTCTTTGGGATTTTCTACATAGGTAATCATGTTATCTGTGAATAGGGACAGTTTGATTTCTTCCTTTCTAATCTGTCTGGTTCCCCGTTTCTTATTGCAGTGGCTAGATCTTCCATCATGATATTGCATAGGAGTGGTGAGAGTGTAATATCCTTGTCCTGTTCGTGATCTTAGGGGGAAAGTGTTCAGTCTTTTACCATTAAGTGTTTGATAGTGGTAGACTTCCTGTAGTCATCCTTTATCAGATTGGGGAAATTACCTTTTAATTTGCTGAGGGCTTTTTTTTCTTTTTAAATCATGAAAAGATGTATTTTGCCAAATGCATCTGCTGAGTTGATTATGTGGTTTTTCTTCTTTAAGCAATTATCATGATAGCTTACATTGATTGATTTTTGAATATTGAACCAGTTTTGCATCCCTGGGGATAACCCTACTTGGTCCTGGTGTATTGTCATTTTTATATATTGCTAAACTCCATTTGCTTTTATTTTGTTGAGGATTTTTGCATCAATCTGCGTGAGGAATAATGGTATGCAGTTTCTCTTTTTGTACTGTCTTTTTCTAGTTTTGATATCAGGTTAAATCTGGCCTCATAAAATGAGTTTGGAAGTGTTCCCTCTTCTTCTGTTTCCTGAAAGAGATTGTGTAGAATTGGTGTTACTTTTTAAGTTCTCCAGAGAAATCAGGTAAGCCTGGAGATTTCTTTGAAAAGTTTTAAACTGTGAATTCACTTTCCTTAATTTGGATTATCTGTTTCATTTTGGATAATTTGGTAGTTTGTGGTTTTTAAGGAATCTCACTAATGTTTCAAAATTTATGTGTATAGATCTACCTGTATTATTCCTCAGTTACCTTCTTAACATTTGTAGTGTCAAATTTATTTATTTTGATGACCTAAGTTGTCAAATTTATGTGCATAGAGATGTTCATAGTATTATTTATCTTTCGATGTCTACAGAATCTGTCGTCTAGCTCCTCTTTCATTCCTGATATTATTGGTAATTTATGTCTTCTTTTTTTTTCTTTGCCAGTCTTGCTACAGCTTTATAAATTTCATTGATCTTTTCAAAGAACTCGTTTTTGCTTATATTGATTTTCTGTGTTGTTTTTCTATTTTCACTTCCACTGATTTCTGCTATTATCTTTATTGTTTCTTTTCTTTTGCTTGTTTTGCTCTTTTTCTGGTTTTCTTAAGTAGGAAGCTTAGGTTATTGATTTAAGGCCTTCTTCCCCACCCCAGTATAAGCGTTCAATTCCTATAAATTTTACTCTAATCACTGTTTTAGCTTCTTTTTGTTTTTAAAAATTATTTATTTAATTTTTGGCTGTATCGGGTCTCAGTTGCAGCATGTGGGTTCCTCGTTGTGGTGCATGGGCTTCTCTCTAGTTGTGGCACGCAGGCTCTCTAGTTGTGGCCTGTGTGCTCAGTAGTTGTGGCATGAGGGCTTAGTTGCCCTGTGGCATGTGGGATCTTAGTTCCCCGACCAGGGATTGAACCCACGTCCCCTGCATTGGAAGACGGATTCTTAACCACTGGACCACCAGGGAAGTCCCTGTTGTAGCTTCATGTGACGTTTTGATATTATATTTTCATTTTCATTCTTTTTTTTTTTTTGGCTGTGCTGCAGCTTGTGGGATATCAGTTCCCCAACAGGGATTGAACCCAGGCCACGGCAGTGAAAGCGCCGAATCCCAACCACTAGACCATGGGGAACTGAACTCCCTCATTTTCATTCTTTTAAAAATGTTTAGACTTCTTCATCAACCTAAAGATTATTTAGAAGTATGTTGTTTAATTTACAAGTATTTAGAGGTTTCCCATTATATTTCTGTTACTGATTTCTACTTAAATCCATTATGGTCAGAGAACATACCTTTTGTTTGTTTGTTTGTTTTATTGAAGTATAGTTGTTTTACAACATTGTGTTAATTTCTGCTGTACACTGAAGTGATTCAGTTATACATATATACATTCTTTTTTTAAATATTCTTTTCCATTATGGTTTATCATAGGATATTGAATATAGTTTCCCATGCTGTACAGTAGGACCTTGTTATTTATCCATTCTGTATACAATAGCTAACATCTGCTGACCCCATCCCTCCCCCAATCCCCTCCCCCTTGGCAACCACAAGTCTGTTTTCTGTGTCCGTGAGTCTGTTTCTGTTTTGTACATAGGTTCATTTGTGTCATATTTTAGATTTCACATATAAGTGATATCATATGGTATTTTGCCTTTCTCTTTCTGACTTACTTCACTTAGTATGATAATCTCTAGTTGCATCCCTGTTGCTGCAAATGACATTATTTTGTTCTTTTTATTTGCTGAGTAGTATTTGATTGTATATATGTACCACATCTTCTTTATCCATTCATCTTTTGCTGGACATTTAGGTTGTTTTCGTGTTTTGGCTATTGTGAATAGTGCTGCTGTGAACATAGGGGTGCATGTATCTTTTTGAATAATTTTTGTCTGGATATATGTCCAGGAGTGGGATTGCTGAATCATATGGTAATTATGTTTTTAGTCTTTTGAGGAACCTCCATACTGTTTTCCCTAGTGGCTGCACCAACTTACATTCCCACCAACAGTGTAGGAGGGTTCCCTTTTCTCCATACCCTCTCCAGCATTTGTTATTTGTAGACTTTTTAATGATGGCCATTATGACCAGTGTGAGGTGGTACCTCATTGTAGTTTTGATTTGCATTTCTCTAATAATTAGTGATGTTGAATATCTTTTTATGTGCTTGTTGGCCATCTGTATTTCTTCTTTGGAGAAATGTCTATTAAGGTCTTCTGCCCATTTTTCGATTGGGTTGTATGAGCTACTTGTATATTTTGGAGATTAAGCCCTTGTCTGTCACATCATTTGCTAATATTTTCTCCTAGTTCATAGGTTGTCTTTTTGTTTTGTTTATGGTTTCCTTTGCTGTGCAAAAGCCTATAAGTTTGATTAGGTCCCGTTTGTTTATTTTCACTTTTATTTCTGTTGCCTTGGGAGACTGACCTAAGAAAACATTGGTATGATTTATTTCAGAGAATGTTTTCCCTATGATCTTTTCTAGGAGTTTTATGGTGTCATGTCTTATATTTGTCTTTAAGCCATTTTGAGTTTATTTTTGTGTGTGGTGTGAGGGTGTGTTCTAACTTCATTGATTTACATGTGGCCATCCAACTTTCCCAACACCACTTGCTGAAGAGACTGTCTTTTTCGCATTGTATATTCTTACATCCTTTGTTGAAGATTAATTGACCCGGAGGTGTATGGGTTTATTTCTGGGCTCTCAGAGAACATACTTTTAACTTCACTTCTTGTATATTAAGGTCTGTCTTATGATCCAGGATATGATATGTCTTGATTAATATTCAGTGTGCATCTGAAATGAATGTGCATTCTACTGTTGATAGGTGGAATATTTTTAAAATGTCATGGGTTGATGGTACTGTTTTTTTTTTTGATGGTACTGTTTTCTATCTACTAGTTCTGTTAACTACTGAAAGTTGAAGTCTTCCGCTGTAATTATGGATGCCTATTTCTCCCTTCAGTTCTGTTAATTTTTGCTGAATGTATTTTGAAGTTCTCCTATGTGTATATATATTTAGGATTGCTTTTTGTTCTTCATGAACTGACCCTTTTATCATGTAATGTCCTCATTTATTCCTGGTGATTTTCTTTGTTATGATCATTGGCTGATCTAAATATAACTATTCCATCTTTCTATGATAACATTTGCATGATATATCTTTTTTCCATCCTTTTACCCTTTTAGAATGGTAAAAGTTTCTTGTAGACATCATAGAATTGGCTTGTGTGTGTTTAAATTCAGTTTATCTTTTCATTGGCATACTTAGGCCATTTATGTTTAATGTAGTTGTTGATATTTTGATTTAGATACTCCAGTTGATTATTTATTTGTTTCCTCTTTTTTCCTTTATTTTTTCTTTCTGCTTTTTTTGGCTTGATTTTTTTTTTAAACTTATCTATTGCTTTTGCCTAATTATTTGTATGTGCTTTTGTAGTTACTTGAAGGATTGCAATATACATACTTTTCTCAGTCTATTTAGAGTCAGTATTTTACCACTTTATTTATTTATTTATTTAGGGAACTTTATTTACTCATGGCTGCGTTGGGTCTTCGTTGTTGCGTGGGCTTTCTTTAGTTGCAGCGAGCAGGGGCTACTCTTCATTGCAGTGCATGGGTTTCTCATTGTGGTGGATTCCCTTATTGTGGAGCATGGGCTGTAGGCACATGGGCTTCAGTAGTTGTGGCACGAGGGCTCAGTAGTTGTGGCTCTCGGGATTTAGAGCACAGACTCAGTAATTGTGGTGCACAGGCTTAGTTGCTCCACGACATGTGGGATCTTCCCGAACCAGGGCTCAAACCTATGTCCCCTGCATTGGCAGGCGGATTCTTAACCACTGCGCCACCAGGGAAGCCCTATTTTACCACTTTAAGTGGCATATAGAAACCATACTGCCCTATTGTACCCTTCTCTCTTTTAAGTTATGGTTGACTTATTTATTACATATATGTGACATTGAAGACCCCCAGGCATTGTAGTAATTTTTGCTTTCAGTTGTCAAATATATTTTAAAGAACTGAGGTGAAGAATCATCACTTACATTTACCCAGATATTTACCATTTCTGTTGCTCTTCCCTCATTCTTTTTTTTTTCTAATATTTATTTAGTTATTTATTTTATTTTATTTTTGGCTGTGTTGGGTCTTCGTTTCTGTGTGAGGGCTTTCTCTAGTTGTGGCAAGCGGGGGCCACTCTTCATCGCGGTGCACGGGCCTCTCACTATCGCGGCCTCTCTTGTTGTGGAGCACAGGCTCCAGATGCGCAGGCTCAGTAGTTGTGGCTCACGGGCCTAGTTGCTCTGCGGTATATGGGATCTTCCCAGACCAGGGCTCGAACCCGTGTTCCCTGCATTGGCAGGCAGATTCTCAACCACTGTGCCACCAGGGAAGCCCTCTTCCCTCATTCTTGATACTCTAAGTTTATTTCTGAATAGTTTCCCTTCTCTTTGATGAACTTCCTTTTGTGATTCTTTTTGAGCAGGTTTGCTGGCAGAATTTCCCTTTAGTGTTCCCTCATCTGAGCATGTCTTTATTTCACCTTCATTCCTGATGGATATTTTTGTTGAATACAGAATTTCTTTTTTCAGTATTTTAAAAATGGTTCAATTCCTAACAAACCCCATGGTTTTTAATGATAAATGTGCTTTTATTGTAATTATTACTTGCTTGTACGTAACATATCCTCTGGTTGCTTTCAAGATTTTTCTATGTTAGGTTTCAGCAGCTTATTGTGTCTGGCTGTGAATTTTTAACCTACTATTTTTGTGAAATTTCCCCTGCCCCAAAAGAAAATCTGTACTAATGCAAGTCATTAGTGTCAGTCAGGAGTCTGCAAACTATGGCCTGCCACCTCGGTAGCTCTCAACCTGTTTCCTGATTTTGCAAATAAAATGCTACTGGAACACATATATACCCGTTTATTTACATGTTGCTTTTGCACTACAGTGGCAGAGTTGAGTAATTGTGAGAAAGACCATATGTATTGTGAGGCCTTAAATAGTTACTATCTGACCTTTTTATAAGAAGCTTGCTGATCTCTGGTATAGTTGGAGGAAATTTGAGTGTTTCTTCTATTAAAATTTTCTGCTTGAATTTCTTTTTAAACTTTATCCTGTAGGGTTCAAAGTCATTTTACAAGTATCTTCTATAGAAAATTCTAACAAGGTGTAACATGTCATAGAGGGTAGGTGTAAGAGTTTTTCCCCTGTATTTAAAAGCCAAAAATGACTTTTTAGCCAACTTTTCTTGAAAATTTAAACATTAGTTAAGCATGACTTACGTTTCTTTGAGAAATTTATTTTCAGACATTTTAAACTCAGAAGGCAAACAAAATAAATTTCTATTAAATAACTAACTTATGCCAAAATGGGACTTAAGTTTTTTAAAGGTAAACTTGGGAGGTTTAGTTTAAGTACAGGTTATAAGTTTTTTATTTTTTATAAACTTATTTATTTTTGGCTGAATTGGGTCTTCGTTGCTGCGTGCAGGCTTTCTCTAGTTGGGGCGAGTAGGGGCTACTCTTTGTTGTGGTGCACGGGCTTCTCATTGTGGTGGCTTCTCTTGTTGTGGAGCACGGGCTCTAGGCGTGTGGGCTTCAGTAGTTGTGGCATGTGGGCTCAGTAGTTGTGGCGCATGGGCTTAGTTCCTCCATGGCATGTGGGATCTTCCCGGACCAGGGCTCGAACCCATGTCCCCTGCATTGGCAGGTGGATTCTTAACCACTGCACCACCAGAGAAGTCCTGTAAGTTTTTTGTTAATGTTATTTGCAGCATTAAAATTTATCAACAGTGTTGCGTAGTAATACTACTAAAACCATGGAACAAAGCAATATGAATAAATGTATAACTTAAGAGACAATTTCATACAAACCTTTGAAAAGATGTTTTCTTACTGAGTGACACATCCTGGCTTGAACATAGGTTTCTTGGTTTCATCTCTTTTATGAACCTTTATGCACTTAAAATTGTTATTCTTATAACTAAAAATAAATGTCTATTGTTACCTCTCACTGTGAAACCTGTGCTTGTTTTTTTGCTGTACAAATACTCAGTTCTGGGTCAGACTTAAGCACACATGGATTTCATTTTTATCCCAAGTTAGAGAATTTGTGTCTTTGGTCTTATTTCTTGTTAGGTAAGAAAAGACATGCCCAAACGTGTTAGAAGGTGAAAAGTTCCATAAAATATTCTTTGTTCATTGCAGGATATTTTTTCTTCACAGAAATCTAAAACTTGTTTAGGGCCAGATGTAAATGAAATCTTGAGCATACTATCAGCCTACATTAGCAAAGCTCTTTTTCTCGAAATAAAGTTCTCAGGCTGAGTAAAAGATTCAGAGAAAGAGTTTGTGTGGTGGGTTGTACAATTCATGTGCACATGGGACCTCAGATTGTGACCTTATTTAGAAATAGGGTCTTTGCTAATGTAATTAGTGAAGATGAGGTCACACGAACTCAAAGAGCCTTTGGGGTAGTATGGCTGATAATAAGTTTACTGTCTTTCTGGTGTGTAGTACAGCAAGTCACTGCTTACAAATGGCCTTCTGTAACTTAGGTCAAAAAATCGGGAATGGACTCATCTGAATAAACACGGTTCTACTACATGCTGCTCTGTGGGCCTGGAAGACCTCTGAAGAAATTGCCAGTAAGGCTGCTTGGTCACTGTGCATTACTTTGAGGGCTAATATTGTATAGTATAAGAAGTTCCAAAAAAGTGTTGACTTTTTTTTGTCAAGATCTATTGAGGAATTTCTAGTGACATTATATGGAATTCTAGGGTTGCATGGAAACCCAGTTGAAAAGCTTTGCGTAGATTCTCACATTTTATACCTCTCTGGGAAAGTTTTCACAAAATAATGGTTTTTACAGTTCCTTACCTAATTACCTGTCCCTAAAACAATAAAACAGAATTCGTAGTTTTGGTTTTAAAAATTTTATAGTTATGTGTGGGGGGCATGGCACATATGGGAAATCTCTGCCTTCTGCTCAATTTTGCTGTGAACCTAAAACTGCTGTAAAAAAAGGATAGTCTATTTAAAAAAATTATAGTTAATGAGTTTTGAAACTATCTTTACAAGTTCTTACATAATTTTACTCTCAGTTCCTATAATGTGTATGATTTCTTGTGATTTCACCTAGAGATCAAAAGTGCTAGGTCAATATTCCTGTTTTATTGTATTACAGAGATTATTTTCCTATATGCTAACATATATTTCAAATCAAAAGATCTGGGAATGAACTATAGAAATTCCATGAATTTTTCTTGGTTTTATGTAGATAATGAATTAGTTCCTAATCAGTTACGTAATGTCTCCAGGAGCTTGAGAGAGCTGTAATAATCTGGGATTAAGAAAGCCAATCCTAATATTAATTGATTATAACATGTTTTATAGTTGTCCTATAGGTTGATGAGTAGGACCCTGATTTATCTTCTCTTTTCTGCTTTTGTATCACTAGGCAATAATCGTACTACTATCAGGAATGTTCTGTAGCGTCGTGGTGGGGGTTTAGAATAAGGTATACTGGCGGCAGGATTGCTTGCTTCCAGAGAAGTTTCTTCATTAGTGCAATAAAATTTCATAGTTGATCATTCTTTCAAGTCTTTTTTACAGAGACTCTGTATTCATGGGAGAATACTTAACATTAGTCTCCTTATAAATCTCTTATAAATTAAAATGTATAAATTGATGTTATCTTTTCCAATATTTTTTGGTATTTAAAGCTTCTGTGTTTTACTGTCTTTTGTAATACTTCTTGAAATTCTACTCTAATTTATTCTGAGAAATTTTATTTCTGTTAAAATACTCTTCTGAAATTGATTAATGGAAACTTCAGGGGACATTGATTGTCAGTGATAGTTGACTGTTTTTTCAGTGGTAGTTGAACTAGAGACTTTACTAGTTCTCTTAGCTTAGGTTATAACCATTCTCCATAATTTTATCTCAGATATAAAAGCCCTAAAGAACTTTTGAGGTAGTTACCTAAAAACTGTCCACATTGACTTTATGCTTAATGACTTTTGGAAAAAAGATGTAAAGAAAATATTGAGTATTTATTTTAATTGAAGTATAGTTGATTTACAATGTTGTACAGTATTGAATATTTAAAAAATTTTTCCAAACACTTTATTTTGAAGTAGTGTAGTACAAAGAACTTCTCTACACCTTTTACCCAGTTCCACTAATTTTTTTAAATTTATATATTTTATTTTTTTAAATTTATTTTTGGCCACGTTGGGTCTTTGTTGCTGCGTGCCGGCTTTCTCTAGTTGCGTGAGTGGGGGCTACTCTTCATTGCGGTGCACGGGTTTCTCATTGCGGTGGCTTCTCTTGTTGCGGAGAACAGGCTATAGGCACACGGGCTTCTGTAGTTGTGGCTCGCGGGCTCTAGAGCACAGGCTCAGTAGTTGTGGTGCATGGGCTTAGTTGCTCCGCGGCATGTGGGATCTTCCCCGACCAGGGCTCGAACCCGTGTGCCCTGCATTGGCAGGCAGATTCTTAACCACTGTGACACCAGGGAAACCCCCAGTTTCACTAATTTTAATTTTAAATCTTTTACCACATTTTCTTATCATCCCCTCACACATACATACATATTACTTTTGCTCTCTTGTGAATAGGTTGCGTATATCATGTTCCTTTACCCTTTACTATTTCCATGTGTATTTCTAAGAATAATGATATTCTCTTATAACAGCAATATAGTTTTCAAGTTCTGATAATTTCATATTGTTACTTTAAGCTACAGTACATATTCCAATTTATCAGTTCTAATGTCCTTTAGAGCATTTTTTTTCAGTCAAAGATTATTATATTTAGTTGCCATGTAAACATTTATTTTAAATGAACTATTGGCCTTAAAATCTTAAGTGTTGAATTTTTGTTCTTTTAACAGCTAAACCAGGTGGACAGGTGAAATGTCAGTATATTTCTGCTGTGGATAAAGTTATTTTTGTGGATGATTATGCAGTAGGGTGTAGAAAGGACCTTAATGGAATCTTGTTGTTAGACACTGCTCTGCAAACTCCAGTTTCAAAGCAGGATGATGTGGTTCAGCTTGAATTACCTGTCACAGAGGTAAGTTGAAATAAGTATCAATATGCTTTTCTACTTAATGTAGTTTCAGACTTACTAGCTGTTAAATGAAATTAGGTTGTCCTTTGAGAATATTATATATGTATCCCTATAAAAACAAAGAAGTATGAACTGTACAGGTTATACCACTGTAACAGAGGCCCCAAAATACAGTGGCTTAAACAGGATAGTTTCTTTCCAGTAACAGTACTGGGCTAAGTTATAGGGACAGCTTTGTTTACCTCAACACTTAGCTTCCATTTCCTGAGTCCAAGACAGCTGCTTCAAGTCTCATTACTTCTGTCTTAAGGAAAAGGTGGGCAGAAGGCCAGGGGAGCACACTAGTATTACCCACCCTCTTTCTCTCCTTTTCCTTTCACCTACTTCCCTCATCCTCTCCTTCCTTCTCTTCCCCTCCATCATTTTTCTTGTTCTCTTTTACAAACTCTTTCATATATGCCCTTTTCATATTTACTCCATTGGCTAGAATTCAGTCACATGGCCACATTAAGCTGAGGTGGTTCTTTTTTCTTTAATATTAAAAAAAGAAGGAATAAATAGTAATTGACAACCAGTAATCTTTGCTATGTATCATGTTTCTTAACAATTCCAGTTTAAAATTTTAGCTATATGTATTTTTCTGTGTTACATATTCATTACTTAATTTGTAAGTCTACCCTAACTTAAATCCTTTTGTGTGAGTTGATGTTCATATCATGGAATTTGAAAGTACATTTTTCCAATTTATCAGATTTTAAATCATCTCAGAATATAAAAGATTATAATGCTGTACACGCTAATAAAGTGAGATATTATTTGTCTTCATCCCAGTTGTTGATTATTAATTGTTTTGCATTTGGCAGACTGATATGATTAATTCATAAAAATCAATATAGCATATTTCCCATTTTTAGGACATGAAAAGTGTTAATGTGTGAATTTTAAGTGCAGTTTAAATGTTTTATTCCCTCTTTGGAAGGCTTTTTGTAAAAAGAAAGTACCAATGTATATCTACTTGGATTTCATATTTACTGTCATATCACAGTCATCTAGTATATGTTAATATTGAAAGCATGTTGCTAAAGGTTTGAGTTCTGAAAACAGAGTAGCCATCTTTTTGTCATCAGAATATCTGGATCTGGGGGCATGTCTAAAATCTTTGGACAGAGAATTAATTAGTTCTACTTGTACTGAACATTTTTTCCTCTCCTACTTTAAGGAAGTTAGACCATGTGATATCTTAATAAAGGATATACATCGTAGCCTACAATGAAGGATGGTATCAAACTGTTGGGTTTTAAAAGGAACTACAGAATTACAATAAAATAGTTGAACATGTATATGAAATGGACCGTCAAGTCAATATTTTTCCTACTACTCTGACCTAAATGCTAGATATTTAGCCAGCTTCTGCCACCTCCTCCACCTTGCCAGCTCATAATATCTGTAGCTGGTTTTCTTTCTTTCTACATAAATAATTACAGCTCTCTTGTTCATGTAATATTGTTTGTAGTCCTTCCACCATCCCAGGCATCCTTTCCTGCATCACACTAGTTTGTTACTGTCTTGCCTAAAGAATGGGGTCCTGGGTTTGGTTGGATTAGTGTGGATGTGTTCTTTTCCATATATTGCCCAAATATTTCTGTTAACGTAGTTCATATTGAATATGTGGGTAACAATGCAAAGGGCTTTTTTTTTATTACCTGCTGACTTAGTGAGTGACCCCTCTTATGGTTTTGCATAGTTTGAGTATTTTAAGCTCATTGGAGCACTTTACATTTATGTCTTTACATTTTTATCTCTTTTACTTTTGTTCATGGTTTCAGCTTAGCCAGTTTTTTCTATCTTGCTTTGGCTTATAAAAGCTTCTATGTACTAAAAGTTTACTATGTGGTACTACACTGAATACGTTGCTTTATCTCATTTAATTTTGTAACAGCCCTTCAAGTCATTATTTGATTTAACTAAGTTTGTTTAAAAAACGTAAAAGTAGGAAGCTTTAGTATAGTACCTATCAGAATTAAAATATTTGTATAAGAATCTGAATTTAACATTTTTGGTTGTGGTTAATTTTTTGTGATCATCTCTTTTATTTAGGCACAACAGCTCTTATCTGCATGTTTAGAAAAGGTAGATATTTCTAGTACGGAGGGTTATGATTTGTTCATCACACAGCTCAAAGATGGTTTGAAAAATACATCTCATGAGACTGCAGCAAACCACAAAGTTGCTAAGGTAAGAAGTTAAAAAAAAATTACTTTGGGGTTGTAGTAGAAAGAACACCTCTATACTTTTGCCTTTCTCTGTCCTCCCCACACTGATGACTAAGGATGTCTGTGGGAGATGGTGCTTTGAATTAAATCCTTGGATATATTTCATTAATTTTTCTGTGTTTTTCTTTTAACATCTTTCCTAAGTTGTAAATATAGTACATATACAATTTTTATATTGAAGGTATAAAAGGTAGAAGGTAAAAGCTATTTTCCTAAAAATAACTTTTGCATCTATAAATATCTTTTTTTCTCGAGTACAGTTGAAATTATACTAAAATATTGTGATGTACTGTCTTAGTCTGTTTGGGCTGCTATAACGGAATACCACCGACTGAGTGATATTTCTTCTGGTGAAGTCCTTCTTCCTGGGTCATAGCTGGTACCTTCTCACTGTGTCCTTACATGGTGGAAAAGGGAAAGGATCTCTCTGGAACCTCTTTTATAAAGAGGACTCCACCCTCATGACTTAAGTACCTCCCAAAGGCCCTACTTACTAATAACCCTCCCCTTTGGGGGTTAGAATTTCAACAGGTGAATTTTGGGGGGACACAAACATTCAAATTATAGCATATACCATGCTTTTTTTCATTGAAGGATGTATCTTGAGTATCTTTTTGTATCAGTCCTCATAGATCATCTGTATTCTTCCTAATATTTACATTGAAGTTTATTTTTATAGATTTACCATGATTTTATGAACCCTTATTCCATTGATGGGACATTTTTATTTAGTAAAACAGAAATCATACTGTGTATTTCAACAGAGAGAATTTATTGTAAGGAATTGACGTAATATGTGTATGAGAACTGAAAAAGCGAAAAGGAAACCCTGAGGTAATACACAGATGGTAACTATGGGAATCAGCACTCACCTCAGTCTGAAGGAACAAGAGGTTAGGATTTTTAGAACCTAGATACTTAAAAACTTAGAGAATAGGCCCCATGGGTCTGGAACTCAGACTTCTGAGGAGGAGATGTTATCCAGTAGGTACCTCAGGAGCTTGGAGATTGGAACTTGATGAACTGAGCCTCAGATTTCTGAAGAGAGATGCTACTAGGCTAATGTTAGTGTCTCTGAGGGAGCTCTGTGAAACTGGTCCTGGGAATGCTAAGAAAACAAAACAAAAAACCTCTAAAGACCAGAAGAATCAACTGCTGCCACCAGGTCCTTCGCTAAAACAATATTGATGGTAATGACGAGTAATAGCAAGGAGCAAGTCTTTCTCCCCTCATCGTGCTTTCCAGTTTCCATCCTGTGTTCCTTTTGTCAGAACTTAACAGCCAGGAAACTGGTTGGCAAAGAAGAAATAATAGTTTACAGAATCCCAGCCCAAACATGATGGAGAAGAAAAAAAAGGGTAGGTTTGGACCCGAGAGACAGTAGTTTAATAACTGGCACATGCCACTCCTTTGGCCACTCTGCATCTCCATACATACCATCTATATGTGTTTGAACTTTCATACAACAAAAATATTATGCTTTTACTTAACAAGACGTACTGTTCCTTTTTACAAATGAAGATATTCTCTCCCCGTCCCCAGAACAGACACAAAGTTCCAGCAGATATTTTATCCATCCCTAGTTGATACTAACTACTCCTAAAATTTATAGTTTCAAGCGTTTAGGTAACAGAACCGTGCTACCTAAAGACTAAATTAACTACAACAAAAATTCTTACGTGAAATAATGTATCTCTCTGTGTCTGTATCTATCTAAATATATATCCATCTATCATTTATGTATAAGGGAAGAAAATATATATAGTTGCTGTATCCCTCAGTTCTATAATGGTCTGTAATATCAAGAGGATATATTTGATATTTACAGCCTCTTTCTTCTCCTACCTATTCCGTATTCCCTTTGTCCTCAGCCAGCACCTCAACTGGTCAGGTGTCTTTACGTGGTCAGGTGACTCAAGGCTTCACTCTTGCAGGATCCAAATCTTCTGTGGTACTGTGTTAAGTTGTAATTGTCCTTTCACTGTTACTATTAGATGTGGAAGAGCTTAGAGGCACCCTAGAGAGTCTCCTGGATTGTAATTAAGTTCTCCTTGCTCCTGTTATTTAGCATCAATCCAATTTCCCTGTGTTTGTCAGTTTTCCTCATACCAACCAGTAGAATAACCACCTTCTTTGCCTGATGATTCAGTGACAAGAGGAACCCAAAATTGCTGGGTAGCAGTATCAATACCTAATTCAATGGAACCATTGTACCCTTGGTGGAACATTCCTTCCTTGACACAAGACCTCTAGAGCCTAAAGCTTAAAAAAAAAAAGTCTGTGAATGGATTATTACGTATAATAGCAACCCTGCTAGGAGAAGCTGTGTCATGTGTTTTTTGCCGATTGAAAGCATACACATAATCCTGTAAGGTAGAACTCCAGACTTTCAGACGTCTCTCTCAGTTAGTACTGAAGATGAGTCTTTGGTAAGGCATCACACCTTTCTGTCAGGTCAGCTCCTTCTCTATGATACCCTGGTAAGACCAGTCAATCTCATGGGCAAGAGCCCGTTGCTGCCTTTTTTTTTTCCTTTGAAGTGCTTTCTTGGTCAGAAGCAAAAAGCAAAGTTGTATGGAATACTTTGTTGGTACATAAGCCATTCTATTAGTCCCCAGTAGTGGTATAATATTATGGCAGAGCATTGTGGGCAGAACATATAAATGCACATCCAGAATACGTGCCTATTACAGTGAATACAAATTGCTACCCAGTCTGTGACTGAAGGAATCCAATATAATCAACCTGCAATCAGATAGTTGGCTGTTTCTTCTGGAAAATGGTGTCCTATTGGTGCCTCAGCTTTGGTATTTGCCATTGGCAGGTTAACCTGCCGTTAGCCTGCTCAGTCCTGGTGAGAGGAAGTTAATGTTGGGTCTGTACATACCCTCTGTCTCTGTTGCCATGGCATTTCGCATACAGGTCCATTGAGCAAGCACTGGAGTGGCTATGGCCAGAGGGTGAGTGACATTCGTATAGTGTGTATAATTTGCCCATTTCCTCTAGAGTGGATGCCTTTTGATGAGCATTCACGTATTTCACAAATATTTTCACACTCGGTTTATTTTGAGAGGTCCTTCCAAAGACTTTAACTGTTGACTTCCTTGTTAACAGTCTTCCAATCCTGATCCTTCGGAATTCCTGAACATCTAGCCAAAACATTACCTACTGTTCATTAATCATTGAGGACCTTTACTTCTGGCCAACTCTCAGTCCAGACAAAGAGAACAGCCAAATGAACTGGTTGAAGTTCTGACCACTGAGAAGATTTCACCTTCACCACTGTCCTGATTGGGACTGTGATGCTGCAGCCATCCACTTAGGGATGGTACCAACATAATGTGCAGAACCATCTGTATGTCACAGCTAAAGGTTTTCTTCCTCAATTATCTCATCATAAGGAGTTCCCTCTGAAGCCATCAATGTGGAATGAGAAAGGAGTCATAAAGAGTAGATATTGTGGAAATGTGAGCTACTCGATTATTCAACTGGTCCAAAATTGAATTGCCTTTTGGATTTCTCAAGACTGATTTCTTATAAACCACTTAATGAAGGCTAGCCCTCATACCCAGTGTTATGGTTTGGTGTGTCAGATAGCACCTAGTTTGTGGTGAACAACTCTGATTGCATAGACATTTGTCTCATGGGTAGGTATTTCTGTCAGGGACTACTAAGAAGCCAGGAGCTGTTTCTCAAAAGGAGAAGAGTTATTTACAGGAGCGGGCATGGCTTTGCCCTAGCGTTCTGCTACGTGATTGTCCCAGAGACTCCTGATAGGATCTTTACTTGCGGCAGACACTTCTAGTGTCATTGAATATGCTCACAAGTTACAAGTGGTAGAGCATCTTGCAATTCAGCCTGGACATGCTACAGAGCTTCTTGTGCCTTATGTATTATTTGATAATTGAGTTAGAGCAGCATACTCAAATATGCTGAACGCTGGGGTCCAAAATCCACTTAGGCCCACCGAGCATTGTGCCTCTTTTCATTGTTTGCCTTTACAAGTTATAGTAACTTATCTTTCACCTTGGAGGAAATATCCTGACATGCCCAGACTACTGGACCTTTAGAAAAAACTTAAAAGAGATTTTAGGACCCTGAGTTTTTCTGGGGATTATTGATTCTCTCTGGCTTGCATGTGTCTTACTAAGGCATTTAAGTTCCTTGCTACTTCCCCCTCATCTGGACCAGTTAGTGTGATGTTACTAATGTAGTAGACCAAGGTGGTGATCTGCAGGATGTTAGGCTGATCAGGATCTCTACAGACTAGATTATGGTAAAGAGCATGAGTCCTAGGGTAAGACTGTGCAGATTTATTGTTTCTGCCAGATAGAAGCAGTCTACTTTTGGATGGCCCTAAAAATTAGTATAGACAAAAAAGTATTTGACAGAATTGTAGCTGCCTACAAAATATCAAGGGATTTGTTGATTTGCTTCAGTAAAAATATCTCATCTGGAACAGTAGCTACAGTTGAAGTCATCACCTGATTTTACAGTCCATAGTCATTCTTCAAGATCCATTTACGTTTGCATGGGCCAAATAGGTCAGTTAAATGGAGATGAGATAATTTGATTACCCCTGTATCTTTCAGGTCTAGTATAGTGACATTAATCTCAGAAATTTCCTTAGGATGTGGCATTGCTTTAGTTTAGTAGCTTTGTAGAAAAAATGAAAGTTCTAGGGGCTTCCACCTGGCCTTTCTTACTTTAGTAGTACTCCAAGAGGATCAGAGAAACAGTGTAGGAATTTTTCTAGTTGCCTATTCTGTTTCTCTTCCAGTTGTACATTTGGGAAGTAGAGAAATAGCTACAAGATACGTCTGGGGATCCACAGAGCTCATTGAGACAGCTTTGGGCCAAAATTCCATCAATCACTTCACCATCATGTCCCCACTTTCACTAGTGGACCACAGTGATGTTTTAGGTCAGTTCAGTGTTACTATCTTGTGATGCCTGAAAGATCAAAATATTTTCTATTCCCTAGTTCACAGTGACTACAGTGAATGTCCACAGGTGCCTTTGGGGAAGGCTTGGAGTATGATTTACAGTGTAGAGTTGGGGCATTGTTGTAGGATCCTTTCTCAAGGGGATTTGGCCTCCCTTTCAACCAAGAGGCTCTGGGTCTATGAGCGGATTAGGTCTAGAAACAAAGTAAGAGCTTCTCTCTCTCTGTTTCTTAGGTAATGGAAGTCATGTTTCTGGCCACAAGTTTTTCCAGTAATATAGATAAGTAGTAATTTAGTAGGCTGCCTAGAGTGTATTAGACAGAATGGAAACCATTCATAGGCAAGCAGGAACAGGATATAAAGATGAAATTACTTTATAGACTTATTTCTCTTGGAGATTAATACTTAGGATTTTTTTCAGTCTAACTTCTTAAGTAATTATTTTAATATTAAATAATTGTAGTTAACACTTATTGAAGGCTTACTCTGTTAGACACTGTACCAATCCTCACTTGAATTCTTGTAAAAACATTATGTGAATAGGTATTTGTTTTTTCCCATTTCACAGAAGCAGGAAATTGAAGTTAATTTGACTAGGGTCTCATGGTTGATGGAGAAGCTGGGCTTAGAATCCAAGTCTGTGGGACAATAAGGTCTATGCTTTAGATACTTTGCTGAATTATGGTGACAACAAAAAATACATCTGAAGTAAATCTTCGTATAACCCAGTAGCGATGAATTGTGCAGCTATATATTTATGAGTGGAGATATTTAAGTGCCTAGTTTATGCTTAACATTGTATATGTGCTGGAGGAATGTGAAAAATGACAGATGATTTTATTTATTTAAAATTTTAATTAATTTATTTTTACATCTTTATTGGAGTATAATTGCTTTACAATGTTGTGTTAGTTTCTGCTGTACAACAAAGTGAATCAGCTGTATGTATACACATATCCCCATATCCCCTCCCTCTTGAGTTCCCTCCCACCCTCCCTATCCCACCCCTCTAGGTCATCAGAAAACATTGAGCTGATCTCCTTGTGCTATGCAGCAGCTTCTCACTACAGATGATTTTAGTTCTCCTTAATTGTGGATGAGATATGTAAGAAGATGTGCTACCATTTGGTTCTAAACTTTCTTTTTCAGGATGGTTAGTTTCATTTTTTATGTAATTGCAGGTTCTTACTTTAAATGATAAATTAATGGAGTAAACTCACTTGAGACTGTAAATAGTTGTTTATCTTATAATGTATAAGTCATGGTTTTGGTGAAAACTATTGAGTATGTTTTCCTTTGCTTACACTCCTGTTTTCTTTCAGTGGGCCACAGTTACATTTCATCTTCCTCATCATGTGTTGAAGTCCATTGCCAGTGCCATTGTGAATGAACTTAAGAAAATAAATCAAAATATTGCTGCCTTACCTGTGGCGTCCTCAGTGATGGACAGATTGTCTTACCTCTTACCTAGTGCACGTCCAGAACTTGGGGTGGGGCCAGGTCGTTCTGTGGACAGGTATGACCTTGCTTATAAAAAGATGTGACAGTGAGATTGAATTGATAAGTTTTTTGATTAACAAAGAATAACTGTAAAATTTGATGATGATTTAAAAAATTTCAAAATATTTTTGAAAACCACTCAGATTTTTATTTCTCTTAAAATACTGAAGTGAAGTAAACTACTCCTTGACTTGTTAAACAATTTCTTTTGGTGCCTGGAAAGTATTTAAAGGGATTATGAAACTGTATTTTTAAAATTCCATCTTTGTACTTGCTTAGTAAATATTTGAGTCAACTTAAAAATATTATAATTATTAAATATATATGAATTATTTTGCCTTGATGAAATTTTGTGACCTTTGGCATAAATTTTGGTAAGTTAAAAGACTCTGCCAGAATCTGAATAAAAGAGCTATATATTATTTCCTACTTAAAAAATGAACAGTTAAAAAAGCAGTTAGGGATGGGCTTCCCTGGTTGTGCAGTGGTTGAGAGTCCGCCTGCCGATGCAGGGGACACGGGTTCGTGCCCCGGTCCGGGAAGATCCCGCATGCCGCTGAGTGGCTGGACCCATGAGCCATGGCCGCTGAGCCTGCGCGTCTGGAGCCTGTGCTCCGCAACGGGAGAGGCGCCAACAGTGAGAGGCCCGCGTACCGCAAAAAAAAAAAAAAAAAAGCAGTTAGAGCAATTTTTTGGTTTTTTTTTTTTTTGTTTGTTTTTTTCTTTCTTTCTTTCTTTTTTTTTGCCGTACACGGGCCTCTCACTGTTGCGCCCTCTCCCGTTGCGGAGCACAGGCTCCGGACGCGCAGGCTTAGCGGCCATGGCTCACGGCCCTAGCCTCTCCGCGGCATGTGGGATCTTCCCAGACAGGGGCACGAACCCGTGTCCCCTGCATCGGCAGGCGGACTCTCAACCACTGTGCCACCAGGGAAGCCCTGTTTTTGTTTTTCTAGGGCAATTTTGAATTAAGCTTGTTATGCTGCCTGCCCTGGATTTGAACAGTATTATAAAAAACCATACCTCAATCATTATTTTCTTCACTAGAGATTTATTGGAGTTCTGCTTTGTGTAAAACTAACTAAAAAGTCAGTAATGCATTCATTGAAAAACTTAAATGATTTGTTTTTGAAATAAAATTTATCAGTACTGAAGTTTAGAAATGCTTTACTGAAATATTAAATTTAGCAGTTTTGATAAGTTCACATTTCCCTTTCCATGTAGCATTTTACATTTTCACTTCTTCATTGAATGTGAATTGTAACTGCCTATGCTGTTTTCTGAAGTACATTTATAAAGAGTACATGCTGATGTAGCAAAAAAATTACTGAATGAGTTAACCTTTAACTTCTGTTATCTTAAGTATTGCTCCCCCCTGCCCCGCCCTCCCGCCAGCTGCACTGTGCGGCTTGTGGGAATCCCAGTTCTCTGACCAGGGATTGAATCCGGGCCTCCGGCAGCAAAAGCATGGAGTCTCAACCACCGGGCAGCCAGGGAATTCCCGTATAGCTCTTACATTAGTTTGCGATATTTATTAGTTTATCCTTTTGTAAACTGAAACTGCTTAATCAATTGCCCTTTTTTTGTTAAGTGATTTTATTATTGTGTAAATAACTTCTCTTGGTTGTTAACATTTGGGAAGAATTTTTGTATTCCATAGTAATATTGCTATCTCTAACTTTTGGGCAAAATGTGGAGACTTTCATTTTTAATAACTGTCAGATGATATGTGCTGTGGCTATCATTAAAATGTTCTTTGGAATATGTCCGGAGAGGGGGAGAAAAAGGAAGAGTATGTATTTAGAATAAATGTTTCCTATCTGAGAGCCATGCCTATCTTGAGATTATAATTTCAGAGCTATTTTCTTTGCAATCAGTAGGAGAGTATCTGAAGAACTCAGTGCAAGCTGTCATAAATGGTTTATTTTAGAAAATGCATTCATTAGATGGGATTTTCAGTGTTTCTGGAGGTGTTAAAATGTCTCAAAGTATTAATTTTGATATAGCCTGTGGTGTTTATTTCATTAAATATGAATCTAGGAACCTTATGAAAACCTTGATGAACTCTGTTGGAGGTTTGAGTAAGGGTCTACTGGATGCTATTGCTGTTTTGTTTGGTAATATAACTAAATAGACAGGTTTCTGTTTTGAGACTGACACAGATCTTTGAAGACATCTATACCCTGTAGATGATAAAACTTTTCTAACTCAACAATTTTTTTTTTAATTTTTATTTTTTTTAAATTTTGTTTACTTTTGGCTGTGTTGGATCTTTGTTGCTGCGTGAGGGCTTTCTCTAGTTGCAGTGAGCGGGGACTACTCTTCGTTGCATGGGCTTCTCATTGTGGTGGCTTCTCTTTTTGCAGTGCACAGGCTCTAGGTGTGTGGGCTTCAGTAGTTGTAGCACGCGGGCTCAGTAGTTGTGGCACACAGGCCCTAGAGTGCGCGGGCTTCAGTAGTTGCGGCGCATGGGCTCAGTAGTTGCTGTGCACGGGCTCTAGGGTGCATGGGCTTCAGTAGTTGGGGTGCACAGCTCAGTAGTTGTGGCTCGTGGGCTCTAGAGTGCAGGCCCAATAGTTGTGGCGCATGGGCTTAGTTTCTCCACGATATGTGGGATCTTCTCGGACCAGGGATTGGAACTGTGTCCCCTGCATTGGCAGGTAGATTCTTAACCACTGCACCACCAGCAAAGTGCCTGTTTTTCTTTTTTTCAAATCAGAACACAACTATGAGTTAAACCTAAAGCTCTCTAGCAATATTATAGGAAACCATGTACTAATTTAAGGGAAGAATTTAAAGAAAAGTATTTTTCTGGTCTCTTTGTGATGACCTTTACCACTTTCTCTCTCTTTTTAAAAATCAGTTGCCCTTCTGTGTTAGGAAGAGGAAGCTCTGCTTATCAGTCCTTTCTTATTTGAAGCTGTTTGGACTTTTTCTAATTTTGGTAGTCTCCCTTAAAAAGATACTCTAGTATTGTTACAGGTTCACTCTTAGTGAGCTAATGTATTTTAATGAAAACATATGTGAAGATTTCTTTTTTTTTGACAATTCCCTGGAGAGTACAAGTTTCCTGGAAAAGGATTTCTCTGGAGAAAGAACATATAAATTGCTTTCTACTTAAAAAAAAAAGAAATTAAACTAGAATATACTTTCTCAATATGGTTGAGATAAAACTACCATTCCTTTGGTTGTAGTTTTATCCATTTTTGCAAAACTTGTCACATGATGAAAGTGTAGGGTTCTCTGCCTCTACATTTTCAGATTTTCTGCTCTCTGATTGCTAATTATGCAACATTGGTTAATTTAATCTCCCCGGGAATTGTTTATCAGTTGTAGCTATCTTATCATGTTTCTTTTTTCCCTACTCTGTTCAAGGGAAGTTCCTAAAACTGATCATTTTTAATTTAAAATACAAATTTGAATTGGTAATTAGACATTCCCAGTTTGTGTTGATAATCCAGTAAACTTTTTTCTTCAGTGGTAGATAGTAGTGTCACTGTAATTTGATGCCTAACTTTGGTTACATAAAGTTTGTTTACTTTTAGATCATTGATGTATAGTGAAGCTAACAGACGGGAGACATTTACCTCATGGCCTCATGTAGGCTATAGATGGGCACAGCCAGATCCCATGGCTCAAGCTGGATTTTATCATCAGGTAAATAAGGCTGTCAGAAATTTCTTCACAATATGACTTTGTAGCCTTTAGTAAAATTGTCAACATTTTAATACTTTTTCAGTCATTATACTATTTTATGCACCCAGGCTCTGTGCTTGTGTGTATGTATATAATGTGAGTTTTGTTCTTATACCTTTGATCTTAATACTGACTGGCTGTTTCCTATGTCACATACTGTGTATGAAAGGGGAAAACATTAAAAAAAAAAAGTAACCAATAACTGAGAATGCTTTATAACTATTTTCTTTCAGATTATATATAAGTATGATATATACAATATGTTTATGTATACAGTTAATCAACAAGCAGGCAGTATTCTCCAGATTTGTGTCTTGAGAAGTGTTCTCTCTGGGTGTGTGTTTATTTTCAGTTTTGACTTATGTATTCATAACAGAGTAGTACATGTTAGGGTAATGCAATAACAGCAATACATTGCAGTTACTCTTGAAATTTTAATTTTATTGGGATTAAAAATTACCTATATATTAGATAACTATGGAAGCAGCATTGTGGGTAGTACAGTGTGACTTGAATACATATGTATTGAAGAATTGATCAAGAAATTATTTAGAAAGAGAAAGAATTAATCAGGGAAAATAGTCATGGTTTTATGTAGGAAAAGAGGAGGGTGTACAGGTAAGGATGAGTGTGACAAAAAGACATGAGAATGGGACATTATAGAAAGCTTTGTGGAGCTAAAGTAGAGGAAGTTAAGAAAAATGAGTTTAGATAGGCATAATAAACCAGTTAAAGGAAACTTCAGCTGAATAATGTAGACTGGCCTACCACTGTTTTGCCATTGCTAAAGAAGCTGAGAAATCTAATAATTACATGTCAATTTACATAAAACATGCGTATTTAATTTTAGAACTAAATTAAACTTTGAATACATTGAAGTTACTGTCATAAAGAATCTTAAGAGTGATTATTCCTTTGTTATCCTGAAGTGTTCTTGAAGTATCTTAAACTAGGATTAAATCAGAAAACCATATATATTTGAAGATTTTATTCAGAGTTTGTCAAATTTCCAGTTAAAGATAGATTTATCTGGGGACTGGCTAATATTAAAATCACTGAATATGTTTTCCTAAGTTAAGGATTGAATGAGGACTATTTTTCCTAATAATTTATCTTCTTCTTATTTGGTGTCATTTCCTAAAACAGTCTGTTAGGTGATACCTTGATATTTTTTCTGTTGAGCTCTTGTTCATTGTATTCCTTTTTTTTTTTTTTTTTCCTTTTGGCCGCACCATGCGGTTTGTGGGATCTTAGTTCCCTTACCAGGGATTGAACCCATGCCCCCTGCATTGGAAGCACGGAGTCTTAACCACTGGACCACCAGGGAAGTCCCTGTATTCCATTTTTGCAAAGATCAAATCATAGGTTTTCTAGAATCTTCTACCTGTATTAGGTGCTGATTATTCTCAGTCTTCTAAAAAATATATTTACACCTGTAGACATACTAAGTGCTAAGTAGAGTAAGTATTCAAAAATATTAATATTAGTTTTTAGAGGTATATTTCAGTTCAGATTTAGATTTTATATATGTATAAATGTCATTTTGTCATATGTGTTTTACTTAAAGAATGTTACCTTAATTACGTTCACTAGTTTGCTTTTCCTTTTTACTTGCCCTTTCCTATGTAGTAGTATAGAATTCAGTTTTTAATAATAAACCTGTTAGACAATTTCCTTTCATATACTTAACTATATTTAAAATACTTTAGTAATACAATTAGAAGATGCTAGATCAGAGATTGAGGATGTGTGTGTCCCCATATTTGACTTAGTGGTCATTTGCTGATGAAACATAATTTTTCAAATAAGGCAGCAAATTTATAAACGTTTGGGGATTAAAAGTATATTGTTGAGGCCTAATAGTATAGGCTAATTTTCTTTTCCTCAATATGGAATTTTACCTAAAATTATGAACTTATTTAGAAGAGTTTTTATTAAGCAATTTTAATATTGATAAACCTTTTCTGTCTTCTTTATAAATTTGCAGCCTGCCTCATCTGGAGATGATAGAGCCATGTGTTTTACTTGTAGTGTATGTCTCGTCTGTTGGGAACCTACTGATGAACCTTGGTGAGTCTTGATATTTCTGAATGTAATAGGCTAAGTTCTATAAATGTGCTTCTAAATTTTATTTTTCTGATATCTGTATATTAATACTCTTGCCTTTTGTCATCTATATTTTTGCCTCTGTCCTAAGAGAATGAGGTAATGCTGTCTATGCTGTGTCATATCACTTGGCATACAGGATCTCTAATGTGTAACTTTCCAAGATGTGTACATGGGAGAAGTGCCAAAGAATGGAACTAGACTCTGACTGAAAACTAGAAGGCTATGATAAAATAAGTTTAAAAAGCATGATTAAATTCAGCAGTTTAGCCTTGTTCTTTTGAGGGCAGGTCATCAATAGAGAATCCACGGAGGAGGGCCTTTATGATTTGCATTTCTAATTTTGAAGTAATTCTAGGGAGTCTGTGGTGGTTTTGAATTCTAGTGCATGAAAGTTTAGAACTTGGTTAAACAATAGAGATCATGTATTGGAACCTCATTTTTAGAAATAACTACCCAGAGGCCCTATTAATAGAAATAGTGGGACTTCCCTGGTGGTACAGTGGTTAAGAATCTGCCTGCCAGTGCAGGGGACGTGGATTCAAGTCCTGGTCCGGGAAGATCCCACATGCTGTGGAGCAACGAAGCCCGTGCTCCACAACTACTGAGCCTGTGCTCTAGAGCCCATGAGCCACAACTGCTGAGCCCACATGCCACAACTACTGAAGCCTCCATGCCTAGAGCCCATGCTCTGCAACAAGAGAAGCCACCACAGTGAGAAGCCTGCGCAGTGCAATGAAGAGTAGCCCCCGCTCGCCGCAACTAGAGAAAGCCCGCACGCAGCAACGAAGACCCAACGCAGCCAAAAATAAATAAAATGGTAATAATAGCAAATATTTATATAATATGGTTTACCAGATACCATCCTACACATTTTATATATTTTTAACTCATTTAATTCTCACATTAGCTTTATGAGTTAGGTATTATTATCATCTCCATTTTATAGAAGGGAATTGAGAATATTCTCCAGTTTAATCCATAGTCACTCTATGAGATAAGAATTATTATACCATTTTAAAATAAAAAAAATAAAATTTGGTGAAGAGCATTTGGCTAGTAAGTCATGGAGCCAGGATTTGGTTTTAAGATATACCACTTATTTTGTACTCTAATTAGTTCGAGATCTCTGAATGTTAATCAGCTGATGTGAACTTGCTAAAGCCTATTAGAGTGTGCATGTGGATTCCAGGTTGCAGTGGGAAATACTGAAAATATGAAAAATTGAAATTGCGTCTGCTGACTGAGAGTTGAGTATGAGCAATTTCCAATTTAGGTTAAGGTTCTGTTTAGAATTTAGTCTTTTCCCCATGAAACCATCTTTATATATATAGCAACCATTTTAACACGTATATTTTAGTTTCTTAGGCTGATCCTCAGAAAGTTATTTAACCCACACCTGAAAAATTATACCATAACATTATAGAATGTATCTTTATTCATAAATATTTTTCTGTGGGAAAGTTGATTCAGATTTCCAACTTGGGCTGTTTAAAACCCATCTTTTCTTGATATGGTCAGGAAATCAAGGGTTCTACCTTTTCTTTGCCCCGGGATTCAGGATTCCTCAAACTCTTAAGCAGTTGGTAGAGTCTCTGAGGGCCTAGGGCCAGTGCTCCAAATGGATAGAGGGAATGGGATTGATGGGGGCTAGGGAGCTGAGCCTGTGTACCTTCTGAATCTGAAAGGAGGAATAGAATGAAGATTTTTCATTTTTAGGGGAAGATGGGACTCATATTTTCATGGTGGGAGTTGATAGAGCCACTTTGGAGGGAGATTGAACTTTAAAAAAATAAAATAAAATGGGCCCCTTATTATCTAGCAGTTCCACTTCTAATTTACACTAGAGAATTAATTGCTCTTATATGCAAGGAAGCGCAAAATGGTCATGGTAGTGAAAAACTGGAAAATCTTACATGCCTCTCAGGAGGGGACTACCTAAGTAAAATATATTCATGTAATTGACTATGATCCAACAGTTAAAGGAATGAACAGTTAGCTCTCTATTAATCACGAGTACCTTTTAGATATGTTATTGTATCAAGAAAGCTGTTGTAGGGACTTCCTTGGTGGCGAAGTGGTTAAGAATCCGCCTGCCAGTGCAGGGGACACAGGTTCGAGCCCTGGTCCGGGAAGATCCCACATGCCGCAGAGCAGCTAAGCCCGGGAGCCACAACTACTGAGTCCATGTGCCACAACTACTGAAGCCCGCGCACCTGGAGCCCGTGCTCCGCAACAAGAGAAGCCACCGCAGTGAGAAGCTATGCACCTTAACAAAGAGCAGCCCCGGCTCGCCACAACTGGAGAAAGCCCACGCACAGCAGCAAAAACCCAATGCAGCCAAAAATTAAATAAATAAATAAATAAATTTATAAAAAGAGCAAAAAAAAAAAAGCTGTTGTAGAATGATTCATATAATAATATTGTTTATTTAAAATGAAAAAACCCATATTTTCTGAATGTACATGTATGTGTATAAACTTATAAAAATATTTTAGAAGTATATTAAATTCGTAATAGTGGTTACCTGGAGGTGGGATAGGAGATTACTGGGGTTGGCTATTATAACCGAAGTGGGTCTTTTGCTGTATTTCAGATAGTCATATGTTGTGTAAATAAAATTTTAATTAAAAAGTTAAAACTCAGGTTAAGAGAGAAAGATGGAAAGAGGAAAAATACCCTAAGGTTTGGCTGTGAAGGAATCCAGTTCAGATATCATGTGCCTGCAGATGCCATGTAAAAGCATTAACGTAAGACACCTTGTGTATTGTAAAGTGTCCAGGATTTATATATGGTTATAGGTAAGTTGTAGGTGCAGTGTAAAAAGAAATATGTATACCCCATGGAATATTTTATAGTGTATAGCTTTCCTTTCTTTGACATGGAAGTATAAAAATGGGTTTTAAAAAAAGCCTCTTTTTTTGGATGGCAGCATTCTTACATTTCAAATAATGCCTTGTAATTACAGCTAGTGAAAGTTTAAAAAAATAAAAAAAAAGAATAACCAAAAAGAAATAAAGTAGTCACAAAGTTGGGCAGATAATTTTTAAGTGTTAAGTTGATCCTGCTTTAAATATTTGAGAAAATTCTTTAAGTCAGTATACCAATCTTGATCTGAGGTCCTAGTATTTTATTCTTATTACACATGTTAGGGTTTTCTAGTAAACTAATTTACCATTTCATTTTGCTCAGTAAGTATTTATGTGAAGGAAATAATGTACAATCTATAGACATTATCCAAGTTTCTTTAAAGTTATTTGTCTGATGGAGTCTGATAGTGAATGTGAAGGGTATATCTGTGTTTTTGATATATGTTATTTTATCCATACTCTAGAGATCTTTCTGCCTTCAGGTCTTTACTAAAAAAGTTTTTTGCAGTATGAATGGCATTTATAGAGTTTTATTGTATGCTCTTTACAGCTGTGGCCACTTATATAGATAGGTGGGTCTGTATCTACGTATGGATTATTTATTTATTTATTTTAAAAACAACTTTATTGAGATAACTTTGACATGTAAAAATTACATACATTTAAGGTGTACAATCTGGTGTTTTAGTATATATACATATTGTGAAAAGATCACCATAATCAAGTTAATTAACATATCCATCACCTCTAATAGTTACCAGTTTGTGTTTGTGTGTTAAGAATGTTTAATTCAAGATACATCCTCTTCACAAATTTCAAATATACAATATGGTAGTGTTATCTTTTGTCACCATGCTGTAGAATACATAGAAAATTTTAAACTGAAACAAAGTAATTATTTATTTAAAGCTGTGGGAAACTAGTGTGAAGAAATATAAGGAGATTAAACAGTTTTATCAGTATATTAATATGATATAAATTTTACTGTATCATTTATCTGTTTCATCTGAGACTGGTTTTGTTTGTAATCAGTTAAAGTGAACAATTGCTGTTAAAGTGAGTAGTTTAACATGTTAGAGTGATCTCAGTAAAATGAAACAATTTGCTATTTAAGTCTTTAATTAAAGAATACTTTAAGTTCAATTAATTGTTTTTTTTTAAAGAAAAAATATCGTGGAGTTCTCTTTTAGTGTACAGACTTAACGGCTTAGTTGTTCAGTAAACTTTCCCTTCCTTAATTTGTGTAAAGGTCTGAACACGAGAGACATTCCCCAAACTGCCCGTTCGTGAAAGGTGAGCACACACAGAATGTGCCATTGTCAGTCACTCTGGCAACAAGTCCCGCGCAGTTCCCTTGCACGGATGGAACTGACAGAATATCTTGCTTTGGGTCCGGGAGCTGCCCTCACTTTTTAGCTGCTGCAACGAAACGAGGAAAGATCTGTATATGGGATGTTTCCAAACTTATGAAGGTATGTTTTAATTTTGAAGAAACATATTAGTGATTGAGAAAAAATCCGTTGTAAATTTAGGCTTTTCATTTATTTGTTTAGGTGCACTTAAAATTTGAAATTAATGCATATGATCCAGCAATTGTACAACAGCTTATTCTCTCAGGAGAACCAAGCTCAGCAGTTGAATCTAGGAGACCAACTTTGGCATGGCTGGAAGACTCGTCTAGTTGCTCAGATATACCAAAATTGGAAGGAGATAGGTATGTAAATTTGTTTTGATAATATTTATAGAAGTTAAGTGTTTTCTTTTCCTAAATTGTATATTCTCTTAATTCTAATTAAAGAGGCAGAAAACGTTGTTAGTCTCAAGAGATTAGAGACTCAGTGTTTGGTTAGAAATCTGAAATAATTGATTCTTGAAAGAAATTGTCATTCACAAACAACATAGTCTATAAAATATACTTTATTTTCTATCTCAGTCTATGCCAATTGGGAATAATCACACCATTGAAAAGTAAAGTCTAAATAATGAAATGAAATCCTTGGATTAGATTTGTAATTTTGCCTTCTTCTAAATCTTTTCATAGAGCAGTTGAATCATTTGGTTCATTTCCCCTTTTTTCATTAGCAGCTAAAATATAGAAGTGGTAATGAATAGTGAAATAACCCATGGCTAGGCAAGGTGATCTAATTATTTAAAACAATAAATGTATCAGTAGTCAACAGTGAGTTGAGGTACAATAATTAATGCTAAGGAAAGATTCTGGTAGAATTGTTGTGCTGGATTCTATTCTATTCAGCTTTTCTGGAGATTGATGATTTCTGTGGCTGTATTTGACCTGTGTGGGGGAAAGAGAGTCAATTAAAATCCCATCTTACCTACTTGTCTCCAAAGAAGGTCTGCAGTTGTAACTCTAAACTGGGTAGGATTATAGATAGAGCAACATTTGCGATACTCCCAATGTAGGCAGAATGAAGGGGTCCATAAGCCACTCAGCTTGTTTTCAGCAATAGCAGCTACCACTTTTTAAGATTCTGACGGTAGCCATGTGAAATGGAGCCTGTGTAACTGATCAGGTGTCCTGGTATACTGAGATCTATCATTTCACTTGCAGGGCTTCTTGTGTTACTGATGTGTGATTGGTGTTACACCACAGTGATTTATCATTTTTATTTCGCAGTCTGCTTATTTGGTGGCATGCACTTTCATTAAGAAGTAATATAGGGGCTTCCCTGGTGGCACAGTGGTTGACAGTCCACCTGCCAATGCAGGGGACACGGGTTTGTGCCCTGGTCCGGGAAGATGCCGCAGAGCGGCTGGACCTGTGAGCCATGGCCGCTGAGCCTGCGCGTCCGGAGCCTGTGCTCCGCAACGGGAGAGGCCACAACAGTGAGAGGCCCGTGTACCACAAAAAAAAAAAAAAAAAAAGAAGTAATATAAAACTTTACGAATGGAAATGATTTCATTATTTAAATTAATGGGGAATTCACAACATATAAAATGGGAAGTTTACCTCTGTCTAGTCCCTCTTGCTAATTAGTATGTGGAAATTATTAGTAGGTAAATGAATGTGCTTTGAGTTCTGGAACAGACTGAATTGAAGCTTCATGGTGCTCTCAGTTATTTTAAGTCCCTGTGAGAGCTTGATGGGAAAGCAGTTGGCCCATTGTTGTCTTGAATTTGACCATATTTGCCAATAAGACTGAAAAGTAAGCATGCGTGATCTCTTTGATTTACTTTGAAATTAGTGGAAAATTATTCATAGAAGATAATGAAACTGGTGTGTCCTGAACACTGACTTTAACTAGAACTTTTGACTCAGTTTTGTAATTTGAGGATTAAAAATTGAGTCAAGATGTAGTTTTAAGATCACACACATATACACACCTTGGTAAAATGTACATTTTAGGTAAACACTTGTCCAGTATTTCTTGCGGACAGGTATTATCTGAGCTCGTGTGCTAGGGTTGAGATATAAATCGCTCTGCCTGCTTTTTTAAGAGACTTAAAATCTTTCCAGGGTAGAATGACCCTTTTCTCCCAAGATAGTGTGAAATGAGTCATATACAAAGATTACTGTGTGTCGGGGTGGTAGGAGGAAGCTGAAGAGGTGGAGCTTCAAGCCCTTTCTCTCTCCTTCCTTTCCTCCAGAGGTAGCAGGATTCCTGTTGAATTGGTGGTAGATATAATGAGCCAGACTACCTCTGCTTCTGTGGCACGAGATATAGTATATATAGTATATTTTGTCTTAAAATATGCTTTGCTTCATTAGCTTGAAGAATAATACATTAACTGAAGAAATTAAAGCTTAACCAAGAAGTTTAAAGTAATTAGCAGTATAGCTTGCTTGGCAGTTGTTTTTTGTCTATTTCTGCTTAGAAGGCAACATTTGTTTTTGTTCTGAATTTATTTAAGGAAGAATATTTGGGACACATTTAATTTTAATGAATTAACATTTTTGTCTGGATGCCTCATTTGTATGTTATGTCTTTCAAATTTGCAAAAATTTCCTGAGTTTAACTTTGAAATTGCTTATAGTGTTGTATATCTTAGTTATATATCAAAACTAAGGTACACCTGTAGTATTAGCATATATAATCTTAACTAAGCATTTTAAACTTACCATATATATTTTTTTGCATGTTTATTACTTTGGAAAAGGTTTTATATCATGTAAAAGACTTCAGTAAATCTAGTGTCTATTATATAAGTACATTTGACCCTTGAACAACATGGGTTAACTGCGTGAATCCAATTATGTGTGTATTTTTTTTAATAGTGAATACAGCACGATCTGTGGTTGGTTGAATCTGCAGATGCAGAACCACGGATACAGAAGGGCAATTAGTATAAGTTACACACAGATTTTCCACTTGATGGAGTATTGGTGCACCTAACCCCTGTGTTGTTCAGTGGTCAACTGTAATGCATGTTTATTGTAGAAATATTAGAAAATATATGGAAGTAAGTTGAAGAAAAGTAGAGTCCCCATTATCATACCATCCAGTCTTGTTAACGTTTAGGTGTGTATAGTTTTTTTTAAACCCATGTGATTAAAAAAAAAATTTATTGATGCATCATTACCCATCAGAAGATTCACCCTTTAAGTGTACAGTTTAGTGGTTTTACTCATATGATTTTATCACTTAGTAGTATGAGCATTTTTCTGTGAAGAAATAATGTTTTTTTAAATATTATTTTATTTTGAAGAATTTCACAATAAAGCTTGTTTTTTTGTGGGCTAATTAAGGCAATTATCTGGCAACCCTTTGTAACATTCTCTGTAACTTCAAGACAGCTGAATTCCTTCTTTAAAATACACTACTACTAGATTTTATCTTTTGTCTCTGTAACTGGGTAATATTTGGCTATTTTTCTTAATGCAAAAGCCCTCAAAACCTATAGTTTCTTCTTGGTTTGGACTTCTTCATTCTGGATAATTCCCAATCATTCATTTTTCCTCTTAGGATTTATTTTTCCAAATATCTTTATTATTTTTTCTGAAACTAGCCAGTTAATATTTGAATGGCTTGAGGCTAATTAGCAGCTCATCTTTTTCACATTCTTTTTTATTTTTAAATTATAGCACAAAATTTGTTTATGGTTAATTATTACCAATTGAAAAGACTGAAACACAGAAATTATGTCAAAAATATCTAAGCAAGTATCTTCCCACCCCAATTTCAGACATTACTTTAAGCATTTCTAAGGGACATTTCCAGGTTACGTTTCATAATAAAATAACATTATAAATGCCTATGTATTTCAGATGGAAGGTGCAATATATTGTTTCAAAAAGGGAGAATTACTTTTCCTTCTTGTGAAATGCATCTTTTAATTTTTGTAGTTTAGGTTATCAGAATTTTAGAACTGCTGTAAATGTGCTGATTGTTAGTTCATACACTGCCTAATGTTGTGCTAGAGTGGTCTGTAATTATATCTTTTTTCCTGTTTGCTAACAGTGGAGACTGAGGATAATGTTAGATGCAAAGAGAGAGGCTGGCAATTTCTTGGCCACCTGAGTGAAGAGGAAAAAGAGTCTTGTTGTCTTGACTCCTAAGTTATGAGTTTTAGTAGTTTTCCTGCTTTATCAAGGTGGTCTTAACAGCCCCTCCCAAACAAGGAAAAAAAACCAAGAGCAAAACACAAATTAAATGCATATCTGTGTGAAAACACTTACATACACACATATTTATACAGCTATTCTATTTGGTTTTAGGGTAACTTTTCTGAATTCAGTAATAGAATAGTTACTAAAATTTTACTACTGGAAGCTTGTGCTTGATTTTATTAGCTGTTTTTCTCTTTTTTCATTTTATTTACCCAGACTATCCCTAGTCGTACCTATTCATTTGTCGAATTCCCATAGATTCTGTTGTAAATTTTTAGAGATTACCACACTCTATTTCAGGCAAACATTTATTTAATGATTTAAGATGATTCATTATTAGCATTGTTAATCAGTTAGGGTCTCAAACTACTTATATATCATTTAAGCTAGTTGTGTGGTGCTTGTTTGAGATGCAAAACAATGGTGGTAACATTGTCCTTTTTTCTTTGCTGTCTCATGTTATGTATACTTTTTTTGAAATGGAAATTAATTTTTAATTTATCTTTTAAGTGATGATTTACTGGAGGATTCAGACAGTGAAGAGCACTCCAGATCAGATTCTGTGACAGGTATGTAAAAAATACTAGATAATCTTTTTTTTATATCCTTGTATTTATATAGTTTTTAGGTAAAGCTAAATACCACTTAATTCTGTATTTCTTAGTGCAAACTCTAAATTTTCATTAATACACAAAGAAATCTCAAATATTATGTATCAGAGATCTTGAATTAGTAGTGTGTTCATAGAGTTTCATACTTAAAATTTAAATAGTACCTATTTGAGCCAAAGGAATTAAAATGAATCTTATTAAATCTTTGTCACATATTTCAGGGACATTAAACTCTTCCAAATGTGTTCAGCTTATTTGTATAGTGTATTGTATTGTTAAATAAAAGTAACATTTAAATTAATAATTATTAATTAATGATTTCTTATTCTCCCCAAAACACAGGTGAATAGAGAATAAATTATAAAGTATAAAATCATAGACATTAAGGCATCAAATAAATGCTGCCTTGTTCATTAACTTATGAAATATTAAGGCGAAAGAGTATGCTTCATATTTTAATGTAGTTATATTATAGGCAAGGCATCTCAGAATTCGAATCCTAACCCTGTCACTTTTTTTTTTTGGCTGTGTTGGGTCTTCGTTGCTGTGCATGGGCTTTCTCTAGTTGCGGTGCGTGGGCTTCTCATTGAGGTGGCTTCTCTTGTTGCGGAGCACGGGCTCTAGGCGCGCGGGCTTCAGTAGTTGTGGCTTGTGGGCTCTAGAGCGCAGGCTCAGTAGTTGTGGCGCACAGGCTTAGTTGCTCCGCGCCATGTGGGATCTTCCTGGACCAGGGCACGAACCCGTGTCCCCTGCCTCGGCAGACGGATTCTTAACCACTGCGCCACCAGGGAAGCCCAACTCTGTCACTTACTATAGTCTGATTGCACTTCCTAATATATAAAATAGTGATATTAACATCTGTTACTTAAAATTTTGGCAATTGATTAAGATAAAAATATGTAAACAGATTACCTGGGAAGTAGCCACTATTTTAAAGAAGTGACCATTATTAAATTCTGGCTATTTTCTAATGTCAAATGTCATGAAATAAGGACATATATGACTTATTAAATCTCTTTAGGGGAGACTTGGTTTTGTATAGTTCAGTTGTTAAAAGTTATGTGTCTAAAGTTAGTATAGAGTAGCAGGTGCTCTCAATTCCAATTTGTTGTAAAATCTTTTTAAAGCCACCAAACAGAACACTGCACTGATTTTTGCGTTAACCCTCATTTGTCTTTTAAGGTAGTTCTTAGCAATGAAAACAATGAAGAAAAATGTAGGAAATGGCCCCAAATAATATACAAATGTGTAATTAGCTCTAGGAAGAATAATTGATTACATTTAAAAAATTTAGTCTGATGAAGAGTGCTCTTTTTCCACTTTGTTACCCCTTTGCAAAAGAAAGGGCTACTATTGCATTTTGAAAAATCTGATGAAGAATAATACATTGGTCACTGGTTATCTGGAGATCTGGTTAGAGCTTGAACTCTTGCAAAATAAGTCTTTGGTCTTGTCAGGTCACTTAAACTCTCTGGGCTTCAGTTTTTCCTTTGTCAAGTGAAGTATTTGAACTAACTGTTCCTTTTTCTGCTCTTAAATTTTTTGATTCTAGCTATTATCCTTTCCTTTGTATGCTGTGGCCTAGCTCTTTCCTCTGGGTCTAGGGATCTCAGTAGGTATTTTTGTAATTATAGTACTTATATATTGATCTATTTCCTTATCCCCTTTCTACCTTTATCATTTTCATCTACGCCCATTTGATCTTTCACACTTCCTTTAGATTCTGTAGTCCTGTTTACTTCACTTCCCGCTTACCGTATATTTTTGTTGACTCTTTTTATGATACCTCATTCAGGGTTGGGAGTGGTGTCCTCATGTAGTATTAAAAGGTAACCATGGTAAGAGAAAAAAATTCTTCCAGTTCAGAATTTTTAATTGCCTCATTTGAGGATTTGTAAGTAGTTCATTGATTTATAGTAAAATATGTATCTTCTAAGCTAATTCTTTTATATTGAGAGACTGTTAGTGAATTTTGGAGCTTGTGATATTAATGGGAGATATATTTTATTCCTGAAGTATCTAAAATAAGTCATAGATGCTATTTCCAAACTTAAGTTTACTAACTCCAAGTTCTTCCTGTCAAATTGAATGATATGGTCTGAAAAATTGTAGAATATATTTCTTAATTTCAAAAATGTGAGTGGAGACTAAGAGACTTTTATCTGTTTATTAGTTGAAGGTTATGACTTTTGTAAGTAGATCATGTCAGAGAGAAAAGTTTGCTCTTTGGTTCATATATCAGAATTAAGGGTACATACCGTCTTGTGTAGAAGGAGAAGAATGTTTGGCAAGAGATTGAAGAACAGTTCAAATTGAAATTTGATGGTTTTAGGAAAATGCCTAATGTAAACCTCTGGAAGTTTGGCTGGCAGAACTGTGGGTTGACACTACCTAAGTAAGCAGAATAGAGAAGGGTTTCCCAATATGATTATCTGAAGAATATTATACTGCAGGATATTTGTAGGTATGTTCTGTAAAAATTTATTTTGTGGTCCAACAGGTTTGAGAAATTCTGAGACAAGTAAAGATGACAGTTTTCCTTACTGCAGTATTTGACAGTGGTCATGCTTTGTCAATCTTCTGAGGAGAATGTACTGCATACGCTGTTTCCTAGACATCAATTAAATAGTTGGGAAGAAACAGAGTAGTAATGCCACTTGTTATATTTTCTTTTTTAATGGATAATCTCATCTCACATGTCTTTTGAATATTGTCTTAAATGTGTGTTAATATATGTAACTTATGGTCAGTTTACTTTGTTTTAATATGTACATAAGAGCTTTTTCTTGGCAATTTCCTACCATAACTAAAAGAAAAAAATCAGTTAAGTAAATTTCAGTTTAGTCCAATAGATAGTTAGCATCCTCAAGATTTATTACAGTGTATTGCATGTTATAAAAATCTCACTCAAAATAATGTTTCAACTTTCAGCCTCATATCTAAATGAGTAAATTTGTAAAGTAAATATATATAAATATTGCATGGCAATATAAAGGCTGCACATGAATATAGTCAAATGAGTGGTTAAACAGCTTCATTAGTACAATTAAATTGTTAAGTTTATAACTAAAGTTTTTTCTGCTTTGCTAGAAATGGATTTAGTTTTAGATGATAATAGTGACATTGTGTGAAATGAGAAGTTTATGCTGAGAAAATGGGAAAGTCTAGATAAAGCTGTCCGTGAGCATTTTGAAGATATTGCATATGAAATCGTTAACAAAAATGGTGTAAACAGAGCTTTCAGTATATCTCAAGTGTTGGATGTTCCATGAATCTCTGTTGCTCATTCCTGTACTTGGGTAACTTTCAAACTTCCATGCAATCACCTTGAGTTATTTTATACTTATTTCCTTACTCTTCTATGCTCTTCCTAATCTAAAATTGTAAAACCAATTCCAGTTTTTTTGGTATTTCCACAAGTTACATAGAGTGACCTTTACATTATTATTGCTAATAATGTTGTTGCCTGATAGTTTGTGCTATTGAGGAAAAAAACAGATTGGTTGAAACTTTGCATTCAGTATCAAGAGATTATACCTGGTTTAGAGGTTGACTGACACCTACTTCAGGGTTTTGTGTTGAGAGAGGTGGTATTTTTGGAGCATTGAGACTGAGGAATGACCTTTATACTATTTGTAAGGGGACAGCTTGAAGATCACATGGTAGACAAAAGGTCAGTAAGGGTATTGTAATGTAGTTGACTTGAACTATAAATGAGAGGATAATACTGAAGACACTTATATTTCACTTAAAATGACTAATTTTGGGAACTTTATTTTCTAGTTATTATTTTTTCTGAGCTGAGGTTAGAAATAAATTGCATGCTATGACAGTCAGCTGATAATTAGCATGGTGGGGTGGGAGAGAGGTGATGAACTGAGATTACAGTAATGTTTCATGGATATTCTTCAAAGTGCATAAATGACATATGCGTAGTATTGAGTATATTTTTGGTTTAGAGTTGAAGGACAGAAATCTTTTATTTTGATACTAATAATGTCTTCATTCTTTAACCCTTTTTTCCTCCTTTTTTTTTTTTTTTTTTTAAAGATTTTGCTCACAGATTGCCAGGAGAATGTATTCTGAATTAAAAATGATTTTTGAAACTCTTTAATACCTCTGTGGTTTTTCTGAGTAGATTCATCTCAGGTTTGATTAAATTTCCTTTAAAAGGTCTTAAATTCTTCCACTAGTGTAATTAAAATGCACCAACTGGATGAGTCAAAAAAAAGAAAATTAATGAAAATGTTATACTACAGATTTTGATTTATATTCACAAGGCCATTTGTAATGAATATTGTTCCTTTTCAAAGGGCATGCATCACAGAAGGAAGCCATGGACGTGAGCCTTGATATAACAGCACTCAGCATCCTCCAGCAGCCAGAAAAACTTCAGTGGGAGATTGTTGCAAATGTTCTTGAAGATACTGTTAAGGATCTTGAAGAACTTGGGGCAAATCCTTGCTTAACCAACTCTAAGAGTGAAAAGACAAAGGAAAAGCACCAGGAACAACACAACATTCCCTTTCCATGTTTATTAGCCGGAGGTTTATTAACATATAAATCTCCTGCTACCTCACCCATTAGTAGTAATTCTCACAGGTCACTGGATGGTTTAAGCAGAACTCAGGGTGAAAGTATATCAGAACAAGGGTCAACTGACAATGAATCCTGCACTAATTCAGAATTAAATTTTCCTCTGGTAAGAAGGACTTTACCCATTTTGCTTCTTTATAGCATCAAGGAATCTGATGAGAAAGCAGGAAAAATCTTTTCACAGATGAACAATATAATGAGTAAAAGTTTGCACGATGATGGTTTTACAGTTCCACAGATTATTGAAATGGAGCTGGATAGTCAGGAGCAGTTGTTGTTGCAGGATCCTCCTGTGACTTACATTCAGCAATTTGCAGATGCAGCAGCCAACCTTACCTCTCCAGATTCTGAGAAGTGGAACTCTGTGTTTCCCAAGCCTGGGACTTTGGTTCAGTGTTTGAGGCTGCCAAAGTTTGCGGAGGAGGAGAATCTTTGTATAGACTCAATAACTCCTTGTGCTGATGGAATTCATTTATTAGTAGGACTGCGGACATGCCCTGTTGAATCCTTGAGTGCAATAAATCAAGTAGAGGCCTTGAATAATTTAAATAAGTTAAACTCTGCACTATGTAATAGACGGAAAGGTGAGCTGGAATCAAATCTTGCTGTAGTGAATGGTGCAAATATTAGTATAATCCAACACGAATCACCAGCAGATGTACAGACTCCTTTGATAATTCAACCTGAGCAGAGGAATGTTAGTGGTGGATATTTAATACTTTATAAAATGAATTATGCCACTCGGATAGTGACTTTAGAAGAGGAGCCAATAAAAATCCAACATATCAAAGATCCCCAGGACACAATTACCTCGCTCATTTTGCTTCCGCCAGATATACTGGATAATCGAGAGGATGACTATGAGGAACCTGCTGAGGAAATGCAGTTAACCTCAAAGAATGGCATTGAGAGAGAGAAAAAGTCTGATATTTCTACTCTTGGACACCTGGTAATAACCACTCAGGGAGGATATGTAAAAATATTAGATCTTTCAAACTTTGAAATTTTGGCCAAAGTGGAACCTCCTAAAAAGGAGGGCACTGAGGAACAAGACACATTTGTTTCTGTCATTTACTGCTCGGGCACAGACAGGCTGTGTGCATGCACCAAAGGTAAGCTATTGATTAGTTTGGTTCTTCTACAAATCTTATAAAATCAATGTATATGGCATTCATTTATGTGCATACTTAGCATGAATTTTAGATCCATATAGATGGAAATTTATTTTTTTTATAATGAAGTCGTAAATCTTTCTACTGTTTTAACTGTTTTTAAAACTTTTTTCTACTGCCCTAGGTAAGGATTCTAATTTAAATAAGTTAATAAGTCTCTCAGAAAGTATCTTCTCTGCTTTAACCTCAAGAAAATAACCTGCTGTTGTTTCTGTGAGTCCTGACTCTGCATCTGCTCAAATTTGTGGCTTTGGACAAGTTACTTTAAACTCAGTAAACCTTTGTTTCTTTATTTATAAACTAGGACAAGGCAGCCTATTTCCAGGCTTGGTAGAATTAAATGAAATAATGTATGTAAAGTTTCTGGCACAAATACATGTCCTTATTTCCTTCTGAAATAAAAGTATTTAGTAAATAATTATTAGTTTTACCAAATAAATTTTTCTTGTCTTATTTACTCTTAACCTTTTGCTGATAGTGAATCAGTTTTGCAACATTTGAGGCTTCATACAGAGTAACAGATAGTGTTACTAAGGAATTACTGACAATATCAAGAAAATGAATAGTCCTATTGATTGTTTAGTAGGAATTTAGGGCCAGGAAATATTTGAAGCCTAAGTAACTATAACCAATGCTTGGCAGAGGAATTGGGTTTGGGAAGAGTTATGCATCTCATTTGTGGTTCTGGTAGGAATTAACCTGAATTTTTCCTCTCTTTAAAAAGATTTTAAGAGTTTGGCTAAGAAGGATAACAGTGGACGTAGTGGTGTGGGTTGCCTTCTTTGAAACACATCTAGTGAAATAACAAGGGGAAAAAAAATCTTCAAATAACATCAAAATCCAACTAGATTATTTTAAAAAATGAGCAGTGTAGAATAATTTTAGAATAATAGAACTTTCAGAAAAACCATTAAAATACTATGTGGTGTCAAGGATAAATTGAGCTTATTAATCATGTATATGCCAGTTCATTTCTGTGAGAGTTTTACCTCTGTTAATTTGTTTAGTCATCACACCAACTTTATGAGTTATGTACTGTTATTGTCTCCATTTTACAGATAAGGAAACCGAGGGAAAGAGGTTAAGTAACTTGCCTAAGTCACAGAGCTAATAAATGACAGAGTCAGCGTTCAGACCTGGGCAGTCTGTCATCAGAGTGCTTAAACTACATTAAACTGCCACAATGTAATAAAAGCAGAACACCCATACATTGAATTTTTTGGAATATTTTAATCTGAAAGATTTAAAAAATGAAAACAATATAATTTGCTGTAGGCCATCTGGAAGTGGAGCTGGGTTTGGAACCTGAGTTACCTGGTCCCAGGGCACATATTCATAAGATACTAGTAGTTTCCACAAACGCAATCAGAGTTTAATGATTTGATTTATTTGATGAGATAGCTTTTGGCGATTCAGAGGAGAAATAGTATTTAAGCTATGAAATAGATTAATGTTTTCATGGAGTTTGGACAATGAAAATTTCTAGGAAGTGATCTCATGTAATGGAATTTATTTAGATGAATTGAAGGACGAGAGAAAGCCTGAGAAGTTAACCACTTTAAAAATTATCCCCCAGTTCTTTAAGGGTTGACTGATCAAGATGCATTTGAAAAGATGAGATTAATAACAATAAAGAGGACAGAAAAGTTGATGTTTTAAAATGTATGTATGACAGTCCGTAAAGTAGATTTTTGAAAAGCACTGTAGACTGTAAATCAAATGGATTTGACTCTGTCTTGTGAGTATATTCAAATAGCATAAGACTCTCATGGAGAAACATTGAGTCTTTTGATAAAAATCTACAATTAATGTTGTAAGTTAATTTTTTTTTTTTTGGCCACACCATATGGCATGTGGGATTTTACTTCCCCCACCAGGGATCGAACCTGTGCCCCATGCAGTGGAAGTGTGGAGCCCTAACCACTGGACCACAAGGGAATTCCCTATTATTATTATTTTTTGATGAGAACTCTTAGGATTTACTCTTAACAACTTTCATATATAACACACAACTATTGATCTGTTTTTATTTCACTGATTCCTTCTCCTGTCATCTCAAATCTGCATTGAGTCTCTAGTGAACTTTTTCATTTTAGGTACTTTTCAACTCTAGGATTTCCCTTTTGTTCTTTTAAAATAATTTCTTTTTTTTTGTTGAGATTCTTTATTTGTTGAGTCATTTTCACCGTTCGTTCTTCTAATTCTCTATACCTGGTTTTCTTTTATTCTATAAAATATTTACAATAGCTTCTTTGAAGTATTTGTCTGCTAAATCTAAATATGGGTGCTCAGAGATATTTCTCATTGATTTTGTTTTTCTTGAGCATGTGTCACTCTTCACATGTTTTATAATTTTTAATTTAATACTAGACATTTTAAATAATGTTGTAGAAACTCTGGACTATGATTTACCCCCCTTTGGAGGGGGTTGTTGCATTGGTTATTTGGTAACCCACCTGGCCTAAATCTGTGAAATCTGTTTCGTTTGCAGTGAGCAGCCACTGATGTTTCTTTCATTTTTTTACCCCCTCTGGTTTTTATTTATTTATTTTAAAAAATGTATTTATTTTACTTAATTATTTTTGGCTGCATTGGGTCTTTGTTGCTGCGGGCGGGCTTTCTCTAGTTGCGGCGAACGGGGACTACTCTTTGTTGTGGTGCGTGGGCTTCTCATTGCAGTGGCTTCTCTTGTTGCAGAGCACGGGCTCTAGGTGCGCGGGCTTCAGTAGTTGTGGCTCACGGGCTCTAGAGCGCAGACTCAGTAGTTGTGGTGCACAGGCTTAGTTGCTCCGTGGCCTGTGGGATCTTCCCGCACCAGGGCTCGAATCTGTGTCCCCTGCATTGGCAGGCGGATTCTTAACCCCTGCGCCACCAGGGAAACCCTCTGATTTTTATTTTTAAGACTTGTATCTTATTTGTTGTCTCTCTGTCCACATAGTTTAGTATTCAGCCAATGATTTTGATAATTGGCTGTGACGAAACACCTTTACTGGTAAGGTTGTGTTCAGGTGTGCCTTGGCTGTTATTATCTTTATTTTTATTTTCTCTTGTGCCCTTTCAGGTCTTTTCTACGTAGGCATGGGGACTTGGTTGACTGAGAATATGTTGATGGCTTGGACCCCATCTGGTCTTTGCTGCACATATTTGCAACCTCTGATCAATGTGGGATGTGTGGAATGTTTACCAAGCCCCCTATGTTTCTTTCTTAATCTCTCGTTATTTCTAGTGTTTTGCTTGTCCTACACAGGATTCTGACTTCGGATAGTAGAGTAGATGGGCCTTCTTTTCGCCCCTGAGCCACTTTAAGCGGACAAGCTTTCCAAATCAGAGTCCCCTGTGGCAGTAGTAGCATATCTGCTGGTTTTCACCGTTTGACCCACTCTGTTTAAATTACAGTTTTGTGCAACTTTATAGATGCTTTTCAGGAATAAGATTTTTGTCTTCCTTATTATTCTGGAAGCGAATCTCCAAATATTCTTGTTTTTTTTTTGTTCTTAAATATTTGCTAAGCTCATTTTCCATTTTCTTTTCTGTGATAGAAATAATGAAAAATAGAAATTTGATTTGATTTCATTTTATTGTGAATGCTTCAAAAAATTAAGAATCTTTGTTCAGTTTTGTTACTGCTGTGATTAAGAGATTGGGCTGTGGATTCCAACATAGCTAGTGCATCAGTTTCCTCATCTGTAAAGTGGCCACAATTATACTCCCTACTTTAAGGTTATTTGTGAAGACTAAATGAATTAAGCATTTAAAATAGTGTCTTACACATGTAAGTACTAGATAAATAACTATTTTTACATATGTTTATGTATTTGCCATTTTCATCATTAAATTTAATTTTCCTTGACAGTTTGATTTCTGAATTCTTAGAGATATGTCACTTTGGTAGCCCTCTTTTTTTGCCTTTTGAGTGAAATTTAAATAAATTAAGTTTCTTAACTAAGTAGTAGACACTTGTCTGTTTACCTATTTTTCATGTACCTACGTTGATGGAATTTTACTACACTGTAGGTGGTGAGCTTCATTTTCTCCAAATTGGAGGAACCTGTGATGATATTGATGAAGCTGACATACTAGTGGATGGATCTCTTTCTAAAGGAATAGAACCGTCTTCAGAAGGTTCCAAACCTTTATCAAATCCTTCAAGTCCTGGCATTTCAGGTATGGTATTAACTTTTTAAAATGATTCTTAAAAATGCAAATTCTTGTGATGTTCAAAGTTTTCTGGATCTTTCTTATATTATCTTAAACATTATTTCATTTATAGTCAATTCTTGGTTACTTTGAGAGAGTTCATTTCCTTGTGGACATTCTGTTGCCAGGCTTGTTTTTGTCTATTGTTTATCACTATTTTTTCAGTAGTTGGAAAATGTTGTAAACATTAGAATAAGAAATGGTTCTCAACCTGTGGTAGGTTGATCAGTTTTGGTGAAGTCACCTAAGAGGTAAAAACATTATTTTGGTCGTTAAGGAGCTTTCGGTCTAGTTAGGGAGCAACAAAGCATATGAAAAAAAGAAGAGTTCATTAAGTAAGTGTAAAGTGAGTGGAATGGCTAATATTACCAACATTACTACTGGAATAAAAATGCTGAAAAAATATTCTTTCCCAGGGGTGATATATTCAGACTCTCATTGCCCCATTGTGAACCTTTACATAGGTTTTGTTTTGTTGTTTTTGCCTTTTCTCCTACCCATCTTCTCTACTGTCCTCCAAAACTTGTTTTTCAAAAGAAGTAATGTTAGCATTGTTACTCCTGCTTAAAAATCTTTACTTGCTCTGTGGGCTAATAACTAGTCTTTTTCTCAACCTCCAGTTATAGGAAACTTTTCATGATTTCTTAAGTGTATTCAGTTTCATGCTCTTCATATGTTACACTAAGCTCTCTTTCCTTATCCTTTCCCTATACCACAGTCCTTCTGTACTTCCATTGTGCTGTTATGTTTTATTCTTAGCACTTACCACATTTTATTCCCCAAACCTAGCATTTAAAAGAAATTTAATGAATCTTTAAAGAAAAAATGTGTTTAAACTCAAATGTATTCCAAACAAATAATACATGAAGTTGGTATTTGTTCTTCATGAATACTTATATTTGTGCATTTGATCATTCTTCTTTGCACCAAAGGGAAACTTCTAGTGATTACTAGTATAATATATCTTAATTTTAGTGATTACTTGTATAATATATAGCAGTCTTTACTACCGTAAGGCAGGGTTTCTCATTCTCAGCACTATTGACGTTTCGGACTAGGTAATTCTTTGTTGTGGGAGGACCGTCCTGTGCTGTATTAGGAGTATCTCTGGCTTCTACCTACTTGATTGCTGTAGCACACACAATTATCCTCATCCAAATGGCCCTGGGGAGGCAAGATTATCCTCTGGTTGAGATAAAGTGACTCATGTCTCTTGCTATGTATAATTAGACTTGATTGTCTTGATTAACTACACAAGTTGGTTTAAAAAGCTAACATATTGAATGTTTTCATATTTTATAGGGTATTGGTGTAATAAGAGTTTTCATATAAATTCCATAAAAATACTATTTAATAAAGATGAATTAGATTATAAAGAAATAAAGAAGGAGCATTGATATGCTGTTAATGTTTACAAACAACATTTAATACAGTTTCAGTCAGATTTCTGTAAGCTTTGCGGAAAAATGTAATTTGAAGTACACTTGTAATAATTTTATAGAATGCAGTGTAAACTTTCTTTGTGAAGCTATTGTAAACTTACCAGATTTCATATTTTAGTCTTTTTTAAAAGTTATTTTTGTTAATTGGAATAAGAACAACAGTTTTTCAGCTTTGTTCTACGTTAGGCATTTCACAGATGTGAATACATATGTTTGTAAACGCAAACTAATCTCTCTGAAGCAGGTTGTTACTCTTATAATACTGGTATGTATACAAGGTATTCTTAACTACCCCAGAAGTGGAAAAAATGCTGTTTAAGCTTTTGGTTTGTAAGTATTTGTTTGCCGTCAGTATAGCTTTGACTTCTTAAAAATTACTTTTTAATACAGTAAAAAGGGGCAGATATTATGTGCTTGCAGATGTTTAGCATTTTGTTTTATAAATGACAAAGTGTAAAAGTTAATTATTGATCTGATGTAAGTCAGGCTTACATTTCAGCACCACTACTTCTGTTGCCCTTGTTAACCTGGTGCTCGTTAAAGCTCAGTCAGGGCTCTTCTAACAGGTTGAGTTTAGGTTTCTCCAATAAGTACCCTTTCTATAATTTAAAATATTCAAGATGGATTTTTCTTAATGCTAGTTATGTAGTCAGTGCTAGTTGCTTTAGTTGTATATAGGTATCTGAGCCTACATTATTAACTTTGAGGCCATTTGGTGAATGTTGTAATTGACTAGACAAAAAACATGGATTAAAACTTTTTTTAAAACCTATTTCAAATTCTACATTCACTATTGTTAAGGAGTTGATTTATTGGTGGACCAGCCATTTACCCTTGACATCTTGACGTCTCTAGTGGAGCTAACCCGCTTTGAGACTTTGACTCCACGGTTTTCAGCTACTGTTCCTCCATGCTGGGTAGAAGTTCAACAAGAACAGCAGCAAAGGAGGCATCCTCAGCATTTGCATCAGCAACATCATGGAGATGCTGCTCAGCATACTAGAACTTGGAAACTACAGACTGACAGGTAAAACATTCTTCCAAGCTCATCTTATATATTTGTTAGAGACAACATAGAATTGTTATATATGTTACTCTTTTCTTAACTTTTGCATATTAACAGCTTTGTTCCTTTCATTTGTCACCTTAATTTTAGAAATTCCTATATTCTTAGTTGTAGGATAAAACGCTAAGAGTAATCCATCATTGCAGTTAGTTTGTTAAATAAATTTGTGGATTGTGTGACTAAATACTTAAATGTTTGTTTTGTGTAGGTACTTTTTTTTTTAATATGAGTTTTCCTTTTTTCTGTTTTTTAAAAATTTTTATTGGCGTATAGTTGATTTACAATGTTGTGTTAGTTTCAGGTATACAGCAGAGTAAATCAGTTATACATATACCTATATCCACCTTTTTTTAGATTCTTTGCCCATATAGACCATTACAGAGTACTGAGTAGAGTTCCCTGTGCTATGCAGTAGGTTCTTATTAGTTATCTATTTTATATATAGCAGTGTGTATTTGTCAATCCCAGTCTCCCAATTGTGCAGGTACTTTTGAAGGCACTAATAATATGGCTTTCATGGAATTTACATTCTGGTGGGGATAGACAGACAGTAGCAGATATCTACTATGTCATATATAGTCATAAAAGCTCTGAAGCATGTTAAAACAGTATGGTGATAGAATAGTTGTTGGGTGTGTACATGTGTGTGAGCGTGAGAGAAGGAGAGAAGATATGTGTGATATTTTTTTATATAAGGGCCCTCAGAAAGGCCTCCATGAAGACATTAATTTGGAGACAATAGCAAGTACAGAGACCCTGAGAGGTATGTTTTATGAATTTTAGGAAGAGCAAGGACACTACTATTGGAGTGCAGTGAACATGGAGGAGAGTGGTAGGAGGTGAGATCAAAGGAAATGGTTGGTAGCCAGATCATGACCATCTTTATAGGCCATAGTGAGACTTTCATGTTGAGTGAGATGGGAAGATGTTAGATGGTTTTGAATGTAGGAGTGATGCGATATAATTTATATATTAGAAGGATACATTAAGACTGCTGTGTTGGTAGTAGATTACGAGTGGTTGTGGTGTGTGTATTGGGGGGAAGTGATAGAAGCAAGGATTCTAACTTGATTGCTGTTGTGGTAATTCAGGTAATTATGGTGCTGTTGATGGTAACTTGGACCATGATGATAGTTGATGGAGGAAGTGAGGAGTGGTCACATATAGTTTGGAGGTAGAAGGAATAGTGTATGCTAATATACTGAGCATCTGGTGTGAGTGAGAATAGTTAAGGATGACTAATGTTTTGGATTGAGAAATGGAATTTCTTTTTACTGATATTGAAGTTAGTTATCAAGTAATTTGGGTTTATTTATGATAAGTTTGAGATACCTAGTAGGCATTTGGATATGAATCTGGAATTTAGTGGAGTTTTATTTTACAGCATATATGTAGAATTTAAAATCAGAGAATGGACATGTATAAGAAATACAAAAAGTTCTTATTTTAAAATACAGATTCCTGTGACCCCTCTCTTAGATTCAGGGTGGGCCCCATGAATCTGCACGTAATTCTGATGCACAGTAGCTCACACTTAGGGGAACAAGGGCTTTTGGGAATGTACAGTTCCGAAGGCAGGTAGAGATTCCTGAGGTAAGATTATTCATTGCCCTAAGTTTAATCTTTCTCAGTAGAACTGCTTATCTTCTCTCCTGATCTGATTGAGAAGCACTAAGTTTTGTTGGAGGCTGCAAATCAGAGTATGAAAGGTGATATTAGTGGTAAGATGGTTACGGCTGAAGAAAGATTTTCGCATTATTTACTATTTTCTCCCTTACTTGACAGCAACAGCTGGGATGAACACGTTTTTGAATTGGTTCTACCTAAAGCTTGTATGGTTGGACATGTGGACTTCAAATTTGTTTTGAACTCAAACATCACCAATATTCCACAGATACAAGTGACACTGCTGAAAAATAAAGCTCCAGGCTTAGGGAAAGTCAATGGTAAGAATGGATCAAATTTTACATTGAAGATTTTATCTTGTAGTTGGTTTCTTAAAAAAACGAATTTTCAACTTGGCTGTCTAGGTTTGACGTCCCTCCTTGCCCCCCCACCCCTGTGGTATTTTCCTTCTTTACTTTTTGTGGTTCTATTTAGAAAAGTTAATCCAGAGAACATTTAAGAGCTTTTCAGTAACTCATTGTTGTTCAGGCTTGCATAAACTTAAGTAATTTAATTATGGTTCTTGGGAAATGCAGTTAGTTCCTGTGTGAGTTAGTTTCACTTTTAGCATTACTAGACTTACGCATTTCTCTTCCTAAGAGGAGACTTGATTGGGAAAAGAGCTTTGTTATGGAGTCACATATTCTTTTAAGGTTATTAGTAAAACCCAGAAGGTAATGCCAGAAATACATTCATCTTTATTTATCTTTCTTACAAGTTCCGAATTTGATGTATTGAGTTATTAAAATAGATCGTACATATTTGGCATATTGGAAACTAGATGTTATTTCTCAGTGTTTTCTTCTTAATAGGATAATTTAAAAAACTGGGGATAATTTAAGAGTAAAATGGCTACTTCACATCAGGGGTAAAAACATTGAAACCTGAAAAATTTCCTGTTTCACAAATATGTATGTATGTGTTTGTGTATATATGTGCGTTTGTATATATACGTGTGTATTTGTGTGTGTGTGTGTGTGTGTGTGTATTATTTTGAATCATGACAGACTCTGATGTAATTGGGATAGGACTTAGGTGTTGGTATTTTCAAAAGTCTGCAGGTGCAGTACTGTGTAGCCTAGGGTAAGAATTCTTAGTTTAGTTGCCAGCAGATTATTTCTTCAGGTGAATATCCACCATTAAAAGAGAGAAGAGTGTATGAAACAATTGAATCTAATTTTCTTCTTCTCCTAACAACCATTTTAGCATCTGTGATAAAAATCACTGCAGTTCCCAGTTTAACAGAGAATTTTAGAATTTTAGGCACATAAATCATTGATATTAAGCAAAATTAAGTTTACTAATATTTTTATCCTCTAGAAACAGCAGTAGATAGGCAGATCACCTTTCCTTTGTCTCCAGCTCTTAACATTGAAGTGGAACAAAATGGGAAACCGTCCCTGGTTGATTTGAATGAAGAAATGCAGCACATGGATGTAGAGGAATCACAGTGTGAGTTAAATTACAGAGCTGTTGTCCATGACAGTAAAAGGAGTAGTGATCCAAATGCATCATGTTGGGCAAAGATTTCCTTATGGCTTGCAAAAACATGGTTTTAAGAACACAGTTAAAAATAACCTATAATTCTGCTTTGGCAGTATGCTTTAACTTTCAGCGCATCTTTGTGAACACAGCTGCACTAATACTTGCATTCTTGTTTTTTAATATCTTGAGATTTGAAATCATGTCATGGTTCTATAATTTTTTTTTTAATCAAGGTGAATGTAAATAATATGGGAGTGGAAAAGCAACATAATATATCAGATAATTGATTATAGTTCCTTAGCATGATAGTGAATTCTTATTTGAACACATTCAAATATGGAATTTTGTGTGGTGCTGTTACATGTAAATGGGATGGATATTTGCTTATTAAATATTACATTTTAAATTATAAGCTAACTTAAAAATGTGTATTTTTCTTTTTAGGTCTTAGATTATGTCCGTTTTTAGAAGATCATAAAGAAGACATTCTGTGTGGGCCAGTATGGCTTGCTAGTGGCCTTGATCTATCAGGGCATGCTGGGATGTTGACGTTAACAAGCCCCAAACTTGTTAAAGGTGAAGTAACATATTTTACAAAAGCAGAATAAATAATCCCACAATTGTAAAAGTAGATTAGAAAAAACTGATTTCAGAAAAGTAAGATTGTTTTTTGGGGGACTTTTCATTAGTGATTCCATCAGTTTCCTGGTAACTGAGGTAATTTCCTCTCATAAGTGATTATTGTTATGTGAAACTTCAGATCCTACTTTCTGTGTCTTGAAGGTCTCAGTGCTTTTTAAAAAAGCATAAAGAAGATGAATGTAGGATGACTTAGCATGACATACAGAATTCTTCAAATAACCAGACATCATGTTCTGGCATGTTTGCCTTTTCCATCAATTTAAAGTCCTGTGTCTTCAGAGTGTTGTATATTGTTATAATATCTTCGCTTATGGGATTTTTATAGAGGAGTTTTGAAAGTATCAGATGTAATGATCTGAGTGTCTTAAGCACAAATTATAATTAATGTATATTTTATATCTTATATCTGTAAGATATTAGATATTGCAGTAGTAGGACATTTATTTCACCTTTGTATCTCAGGGGTGAATAAAAAAAGCCAACAAATGAGACACTTACCTTGATTGTTAAAGTAAAATTGGAGGTGGGTAAGGTGTGGAGATCCTTCCCTAAACCAAGAAAATATCTGACCACCTAAGTAACAACTATTTTAACTTGTGTACATTCCCTTCATAATGTTTGTCCCTATTCACACGCTTACTTTTAGCTGCAGACATAGTATATACACAAGTTTGAATGTACTCCCTTGACTACATCTTATTCATTCATTCATTAACTTTATGAGACTCTTTAACTTTATGATGTGTTAGGCCACATCCTGGGTTAGTGGTGAGCAAAACTAATAACATCTCTTCTCTCATATTGCTGAGAGTACAAGTTAATTTTGTTGAATGAGAGTGTGAAACTGAAAATTTTATATGAAAATTAAAATGTCGGCTTTGACAAAATTGGGGATAAAATTATGTAACATGTATTTCAAAAGACTCAATAATGTAAAAGTGTTAATTTTCCCAGAATTTAGTAGAAATGACTCTTCTTCCCATCAAATTCCTAAAACTTTGAACTGGAGAAAATGATTGCTAAATTTTTGTGGATGAATAAAAGGATGATATTGGCCAGAGACATTTAGAAAAAGAAGATTGAGGTGGAGGGTCTTATTGGATTCTAGAACCTAGAATAATGCAGCAGTAAGAAGAATGTTAACAGTGTGGCGCTAGCACAGTAGGCAGACAGATCAGTGGAAAACAACAAAAGTAGCTTTTGTAATTACAGAAGGATTTCATACCTGCGTAGGCAACAATCAGCTTATGGTTTGTTCATGGGTATATTAGTTTGAGGGTATTTTTGCAATAAATTTTACATATAGATTGTATAGTATGATCTCAACTTAGTTAAAACCATATAAAATTGAAGCTAGCGATAATAACAACCAATATTTATCGAGTGCTTCCTTTGTGCCATGCAGTTATAAGTGTTTCAGTTACCTTTGAGGTAGGTACTATTATTATTCTCATTTACTTTTGAAGAAACTGAACCATGGAGAGGTTAATTTGTCACATGCCTAATAAAATGGCAGAACCATTATCAAAGCCAGGTAGTGGCTCCAAAGCCTGTGCTTTTTCAACTGTAATACTATAATGCTTATGTGTATGTATGCATTCACATATGTATGTGTGTGCATGCGTGCATTAAAGGACTGGATGGATACACATACGATACATCATTATCTTTGGGTGGTGCTTTAATGACAGTATTTTCTTTGTGTTTTTCTGTAGTTCACAAAATTTCTGTTATTAAAATGAATAACTTCTTTGATTGGGGTAAAACATGCGAGGTGTCAAAACTTTCTATCTTAGGCTGTTCATATAACTCCTGTGCTTTTTGTTCTTTTGCTACCAAAGGTTATTTAGCCATATTGTATGTAAACAGTGTAATTCGAAAATTCTGGCCAAGTGTGTTTTTCTTTTTGTGGAGTTAATTTAACTTGCTCTGGGAAGACAAAAAACAATTTGATTTTTTGGTGATTGAATAATTTACCCCCTTCTGTACCACTCCTCTAGGTATGGCAGGAGGAAAATATCGTTCATTTTTAATCCATGTCAAGGCAGTGAATGAAAGAGGAACAGATGAGATCTGTAATGGTGGTATACGTCCGGTAGTAAGACTTCCATCCCTAAAACACCAGAGTAACAAGGGTTATTCACTTGCTTCACTCTTGGCAAAAGTTGCAGCAGGCAAGGTATGAAACAGTATCATTTTGAACTGTAACGTGCTGTTTTAAACATGGTGGTTGAGATTTGACACACTGTTAGAAGTAGTATGGCCCATAATTGATTTATCAGTAGACACTTTGTTTGTTTGTATTTTTTCTCTGCAGCAAGTTAAAAAAATATAATCAAGGAGAAAATATTTGAATTAACTTTAAGCCGACTACCTAGCTTATATAAAGTACATTCAGTAGGGAATAATTGTTAGCAGGTACTTCCCTGTATAATTATTCTTAGTTCCTTGGGTGTGAGAGTTTGTTTCTCTGCCCTCTACTGATAATTCACTACTTTTTTTTGTTTGTTTGTTTGTTTTGTAAACATTTGAGAGACTGCAGGAACAGAAGTTGAGAAGTGATTTTAGAGATGTATCTTAATTTTCATGGTTCATTTTCTACAACTAGCTATATATCATGCAGTTTCCTCATACTTGTTTGATCTTGGACTTTCCTGAACTCTGGAGAGATTTTGTTTCTCTATCATCATTATTCATAAGCAACAATAGCAGTACCAGTAACACTAATCATCTTATATTTGTATAGGTCTTCCAATTTTTCAAGGACTTCTGTGTACTTTATCTGATTTAATCCTCAAAATAACTCTGAGGTAGGCAGAGCAGGTGTTATTACCTCCAGTTTTTCATGTTGAAAGTGAGTGAACCTTAGAGATTGGGGAGCTCGCATATCTTGTAGAGCTGTAGCTGGGACTTAGACTCAAGACTTTGGCTTTATAATCTTAATTCATTGGATTATTACCTTTAAACAGTGACTATGTCTTTCTTTTTTTTTTTTTTTTTTTTTTTTTGCGGTACGTGGGCCTCTCACCGTTGTGGCCTCTCCCGTTGCGGAGCACAGGCTCCGGACGCGTAGGCTCAGCGGCCATGGCTCACGGGCCCAGCCGCTCTGCGGCATGTGGGATCTTCCCGGACCGGGGCACGAACCCGTGTCCCCTGCATCGGCAGGCGGACTCCCAACCACTGCACCACCAGGGAAGCCCGACTATGTCTTTCTTTCTTTCCCTGTTATAATTCTGGGCTAAATTAGTCATTTACTGAATATGAGGGTGAAAGCTGTCATTTTAATTTGAGATTTATGTTTTGATAGCCATAATTCAGTTATATTCTTTTATTTATAGACTTTAATAGTAAATAATTTTTTTGTTTCATTTGTTTGTTCATTCAGTTATTTATTTTTGTATGTTTAGGAAAAATCCTCTAATGTTAAGAATGAAAATGCAAGTGGCACCCGTAAATCCGAAAACCTCCGGGGCTGTGACTTACTTCAGGAAGTCTCAGTCACCATCCGAAGATTTAAGAAAACTTCAATTTCTAAGGAAAGGTAACCTCATTTTCTTGTACTATTCTTAAAGTAATAGGAGTACAAAGGAAGAATTCCAATAAATATACCAAAATACACAAAATTTTTAAATCCTGACTTTTACTTGAAAATTTTTATTTGCTTTTCATTTCTCTTAAGAACTTATCTCAGTGATGGTATATATTGTCTTTCCACTTCATTGGTTCATCCCTGGTGTCTTTATAGTGTTTGGGAATTTTCAAAAGTTCTTTTTTTAAATTGTGATAGTAATGATTTCAAGTGAAACATTATATGTCCAACCAGGTTGAAATAGCTTCAGTTTTAACTTTTCTATTTTGGTTGTTAATGTGTTTATATATTCTTTTTTGTAGAGTGCAACGATGTGCCATGTTACAGTTTTCAGAATTTCATGAGAAACTTCTTAACACTTTGTGTAGAAAAGCAGATGATGGCCAAATCACAGAACATGCCCAGAGCCTTGTGTTAGATATTCTTTGTTGGTTAGCTGGAGTACATTCAAATGGACCTGGAAGGTTAATAAGATTTTATTTACCACGGATTGCCCTTTGGATGTTATGATTGGAAGTTCAAGATGAGCCTAAACATCTGCTATTGTTTTGCAGCTCAAAGGAAGGAAATGAGAGCCTGCTTTCAAAAACACGAAAATGTCTTTTAGACATTGTACATGTTTGCTTCTTTGAGGCAGGACGCAGCATAGCCCATAAGTGTGCACGATTTCTAGCCTTGTGTATCAGGTTGGTTTTTTTTCTTTGTTTTTGCTGTACGCGGGCCTCTCACTGTTGTGGCCTCTCCCGTTGCGGAGCACAGGCTCCAGACACGCAGGCTCAGTGGTCATGGCTCACGGGCCCAGCCGCTCCGCGGCATGTGGGATCTTCCCGGACTGGGGCACGAACCCATGTCCCCTGCATCGGCAGGCGGACTCTCAACCACTGCGCCACCAGGGAAGCCCCTGTTTTTTTGTTTAATTTGAAAATATACGTTGCAGGTGCACCTGCAGTTTGGCAGGGGATACCTTGTCTATAGTGTTATTTGGTCCCTGTTGAATATATGTATAACTTAAGAGGATTTTCAAAAGTTGATGAGGATTATTGAGATTCTAAGAAAAAATTTGGGTTTTTTTGGGCAAAATGTCATGTTAAATAAATCTAGTAATAAAAGAATTCTACTAGGCTTCTTTGCCTATTAGGAAAACTTCGGGGAGTTTGGTAAGGGGATCCCTTCCCCCACTTTCACTCCTACTGTCCCTGATTGTCTTTGGATTGTTCACCTGAGGCCTTGTTCCCAGTTACATAATAATTTTACCAGACTTATATGTAGTGTTATGCAGATCATTTTCTCTAAACACTGAAACTATCTAGGAAGTGTTTAAAAGCTAATAGTCTATATTGACTATACCTGCTTGTTAGCCCTTTTTGGTAAAAAAAAAAAAAAAAAAAAAGTGGTTTAATGTGTAAGAAAACAGTTACAAAGACCCTTAGTATAATCAATCCCTACTATCTTTCTGCATGTCTATAGGGCTTTAAGGCAGATTTTCTTTCAATTTGTATGAACACATTTTAAAGATTTTAAAAGTACTACACCATGTTTAGAGTTGGATTTAGACCTTGAGTAATGTATTTAAATTTTTTCTTTTAAAATTGTTTTCAGTAATGGCAAATGTGACCCATGTCAACCAGGATTTGGATCTGTTCTGTTGAAGGCCTTACTTGATAATATGTCGTTCTTACCTGCAGCAGCAACTGGTGGTATGTGAAATTAGTTCAATCACAAATAGCTGTAGCCTTAGGAAATATCTCACAGTATGCTTGGGGTTGTGTAGTAACTTCTTTTTTTTCTCAATTAGTTTTCTTTTTTTCTGTAGCTTATCTGTTTTTTAAGGGGTTTTAAATTGTGATTGGGTAGGCAGATACTCTCTGTTCGATAATATTTTTAGGAAAAAGTTAATGGGAGATTTAAGTAAATAACCAGGTCATCTCAATTCATACATTTTCTGTACTTCATTAAAATAATTGAGTTGCTTGGTTGTTCACAAACTAAAATGTCAGTAAGTGCCAGAGAGATGACATAAATAAGAAGAATGGTTCATAAACATATTGTGTGAGAATGGTAGGGTCTGTGGCAAACTCTGGTTCCCTAAAAGAAGCCAGTGGGTTGTTTTTTTTTTTTTACAGCACCTAAAGACTGGAAATGCCATTCAAAAATGAATGTAGTTATCAGGTAGGAATTTACTATGAAGGGCTACAGATTTGTCCTTTACCTAGTGTTAGTTTTTTGTGGGCATTTCTCACAGTCTTTTATTTTATAAATAACCATTCAACAAGTTATCTCAATGAGATAAACATATTCCACAAGGATTTGATCTTGGTGGTATACCAGAAAAAAAGTTTGCTCAAAGTTAGGGTAAATGGTTATTTTATCAATACCTTAATTTAGACAAAGAGTCTGTTTATATTTACCTTGAACATATATTGACTAAAACTATGAACTGTTTGTTTTATAGAGTAGAATGTTTTGGACTTGGTTGCTCACTTTAATAGTCTCTGGTGTTTAAAACAGTTTCTTGAGGATAGTGTTAGTGGTAGGGTGCTTAAATTATGGGATGTATTTAGTTAGATATCTCAAGTTAGAGTCTTAAAATACATCATCATGGTCACCTTTTAATATCACCTTTGGTCTGTATCTAACTGGCAGTATGGAATAACTATACTTCATTCACTTGCTAAAGTATATTATTTGTAGGTCACTGCCATCAACTGGTTTTGAAATTTTTAGTATAGAGAAATAGTATTTTAGGAAAGATGGCTTGAAGGACCTGACATCTCCGCTTTTCTAGCTATTATAAAATGTCCCTCAGAGTCATCTCACGTTACTGAAAACCTAAACGACTAGGTTGATCCTATACACTTCTCAAAAAATATGATTGCAGTTCTTTTTCAGTGTCCTCTTAGAGTCCTCCAAGGAGTTAGTCCTTCTTTGTAATTTGCCCTTACAGATTTTATTTCCAGAAAATCCTTCTAGGAAAAGGGGACATACTGATAAATATGAAATCTGAAGTTCTCTTTGTTAGAGAAAAATGAGGAAAAGAAACAGTGATTTAGACAACTGATTTGCTGCTGTTGTTTTCAGGTTCGGTCTACTGGTATTTTGTCTTACTGAATTATGTTAAAGATGAAGATTTGGCTGGGTGCAGTACCGCGTGTGCATCTCTGCTTACTGCTGTGTCCAGGCAGTTACAGGACAGGCTAACACCAATGGAGGCTTTGCTTCAGACAAGGTATTTTAATCTATGAAATGACTAATCATGGGCCTTTCTGGATATGATACCACCTTTGCGCATAATTGTTATTATATATATTTGCTTAAGTTTTTCTTCCCTTTATTTTCTCTGAAAATAATTCCCTTTAACAACTTTGGAAGTCCTGGAGATGGTTATTCAGAGGGCTAATTATATTAAAATACTTAAAAGTGGTGTATCTTGCTAATGGTAGAAGCACTTAAGGTAATTTGTTTCTTTGTTGTTAAAACTTTGTAAGCAAAATTATGTAAATCACTTATTGCCCTTAACTAGTATTCTTTATCTGCTGTTTGATTTTCTAAAACTTAAACATAATGAACTAAGAAATAGCTAGAGGTTAGATTTGAGTTCTTGCCTAATCTTCATTATTTGAAGTATCTTATTTAAAGCAAGGATTTTTGTAATCTTTATAGATTAGAAATCTTGATTTCAATGAGATGTTACTCAAAGCCTTTGTACCTTCTGCTGAGTCAATGTAATGATTGAGGCAAGGGAGGGGTGCTTGATAGCTCTTTCTTGATTCAGACTGCAGATGAAGGTTGTCTTGGTTCATTAGTTATCAGCTTAATTGAAATCACATTTATTGAGTCTCTGGACTGTATCTTTTGGAGTATAGGTTTTCAGGGAACACAGTTGAGATTCAGTGAATTTAAGGAGTTAATAGTGTCTCCTTCTGCCCTGTGTAAAAACTGCTTTGAAAACTAAGTAAATAGATAATTTGTTAATTAGATGGCTGACAGGAAAATTGTTAGGACATTATTTTATTTTTCAGATATGGATTATATAGTTCACCATTCGATCCAGTCCTCTTTGATTTGGAGATGAGTGGCTCTTCTTGTAAAAATGTATACAACAGCAGCATTGGTGTCCAGTCAGATGAAATTGATTTATCAGATGTCCTTTCAGGTAGTAAAGTCTTTTATTAAAGGAATTTCTGAATTTTATATCTTGGGTTTAAGTTACCATTGATTTTTTAATAGATTGTAGTCACTACATTCTATCTTTGAGAACTAAAAGTTTTTAGAACTTAACTTTAGTATCCGTGAGTCATTAAACTATTTGCCTTTGTTTCTTAACTCCCCCCTCAAAAAATATTGAAGTTATTTTTGAAAGGGTTGCAAATTTGGTTTTTGTGTGTGTGTGTGTTTCATTGCATGTCAGTATGACGTTAATGCTAATAAGAGATTAAAATTTGGTTATTTGTTGTAGTCCTTTCAGTTTTATGTGGTGTGCCTTTGTTGTTCATAAACTCAAAGAACATGTTATTTCATATTACAAAATATGAAAATAAAATTAATTTATACTTATTTTAATAAGCAAAGATGCAGAAAGAAAAAATAATTTTCTGCATCTTCTGTCACACTCTCCTGAGGTGAACTTGGTACACCATGTTACATGTATTCTTGTATGCATTTCTAAAGAATATGTTTTTAGGATTGAATGTATAACACTATTTGTATAATCTTTTCAGGTGCTGGAATTTGGTGTTTTTCTAGTTTTGTCAGATAGAGCAATGATCGCTTTGTTTTTTGTTTTCTTCCATCTTACCGAACTTACTGCAGGTGTTGCTAGTAAACCAAAATGTTAAAAAATTTATTTGTAAACATACTATGATAATTACCACATTAATTATAAGTAAATTTTGGGAGTTAGTCTCAGGTTTGTAAATTATGAGTTGTGAAAAAAGCAAAAGAGAAAAATCAAATATAGAAATATAAATAGAACACAAAATGTCTCAACTCTAACCTCTTCATCCTTTTAGATTACCATTGTTAACAGAATGCTTAGCTATTTAGACGTATTTGCTGCACGTGTTTATGAGCATTTTTAATGAAAGAGGTCATACTATACTTCTGGTCTGTTACTTGCTTTTTAATGACTTATTCTGCCTTAGATACTGGTGTTATCTCCTCTGTTTGATGACTTAGGCTCCTGACTACCTTACTGCCAGTGTGTCTCTCTCTAAGTGACTTGTCAAATTATGACTAGAACTCAAAGGAGGGGTTAGAGTTAGACCTGTAGATGCCTTCTGAACTCCTTAGGATAGAATGAAATTCCTTATAGAGAGAACGTAAGGAGAGGACCGTAGAGCTCAGGCCAAGCCTGGGGGTTAAATAAGCAAGAGCAGCCATGCTCTATATTATAGAGTATCATAGGCCCAGAAGAAGGGACTTAGAAGTCGTGATATATGTCTCCATATGAGCGTCTCTTCATTTTATTTCTCACCATCCAGCATTCCTTTTTTCAGTTAATGGCATCCATGGCACAAAACAGAAATCTGAATGGTATCCTCTCTTTCTCATCCTCCACAATGAGGCTGTCGTTAGATTCTATTTTTCCACCAACATATATTTCAAATCTGCCCATTCTCTTACTTCCCACGATCGCAGTATTACGATCTAAGCCACAGTCGTTTTGAACCTGGACTACAGTAATAGCTTTCTAACTGGTCATTCTGCATCTGTTCTTGGCTCACTTCTGTACATTCTCCACAATGCAATGAATGCAATCATTTTTGAATGCAAACCTGATCTGATCATTCTCTGTCTCTTCTTAAAATACTTTTCATTTCTTTCCATAATTGTGCAGTCCAGAGTCTCTAATATAGCACAGAACATCTTGTGTGATCTGCCCTGTTAGTTTTCTTTCTGTGGCCCAGTGATTCTCAAAGTGTGGTCCATAGGTCCCCTCAGGGTTCCTGAGATCCTTTTAGGGAGTCCACGGGTTAAATGTTTTCATGATAAAACAATGTTACTTGCCTTTTTTCATTGCATTGACATTCATACTGATTGTGCAAAAGCCTGATGCTCTTCCCCATGCACTTAGAGTAAGAAGTATGGCAGTTTCACTTAGAAATACCTTTGACGAAACAGTAAAAATTGTTAATTTTATTAAATTTTGAACCCACGAGTATGCATCTTTTAAGTATTCTGTGATGAAATGGGAAGTGTGCATGAAACACTTCTGCTGCATGCTGAAGAACCATGGTTGTTTCAAGGAAGTGCACTTGTGTAGTTGTTAGAGTTATAAGCTGAACTAGTTGCTTATTTCATGGTATACCATTTTTATTTGCAAGAATGACTGATAAAATACGTTTATTCAGATTTGATTATTTGGCAGGTATTTTCTCAAAAATGAATAAAAAATGCCTGTCAGTATCTATCCAGTTGATAGTATTTGTTGCCAATATTAGAAGCAGACTTTTAAGCAGAAATTAGAATTTTGGAAAACTTGTTTCCTCTGAAATGAGCTTTAATGACTTTTCTGATGGCCTACGATGATATTAGTGAATGTCATTTTCTGATATTATATGATGAAATGTGTTAACATTTGGAAGATCTGTATATAGCAGTGGACCAGTATTTTCCCTATGATTGATGCATGGTGATTCAACATCAAGCATGGGTTTGAGAAGTTCTTTTTTTTTTTTTTTTTGCGGTATGCGGGCCTCTCACTGTTGTGCCCTCTCCCGTTGCGGAGCACAGGCTCCGGACGCGCAGGCTCAGCGGCCATGGCTCACGGGCCTAGCTGCTCTGCGGCATGTGGGATCTTCCTGGACCGGGGCACGAACCCGCGTCCCCTGCATCGGCAGGCGGACTCTCAACCACTGCGCCACCAGGGAAGCCCAGAGAAGTTCTTTTTTTAAGATTTTTTAAGATAGAGTTTGAGAAGTTCTTTTTTTAAGATTTCAGATACCGTATTGCAACTAATCCTAAACTACCACTTTTCAAGTTTTTGAATATTTAATACTTTATTAAAATATTCCGTTCTTTTCCAATCACATATTTGTATTGGGTCGGCGTTTCTTCATGTATTTCTGCCAGAGCATCCTATTGTAATACATTGAATGCAGAGGCAGATAGGCAAATCCAACTACCTTCTGATAAGCCAAATTTTAAAGAGATTTGCAAGAATGTAAAACATCACCAGTCTTCTCATTATTTTTGTTTTTTTTTTAAAGTATAATTTCCATTTTATTGTCTTTCCAGGGGGCAGTATTTCTTTAGTCTTTAAGAACTTAGCTTCTTACCTGGGCTTTGGTGGAGGTCGTGGGGCAGCACCAGCAGGTCTAAATCCAGGTGGAGGTGTTCGGTCCTTCCCGGCTTCCCGAGAACGATTCCTGACTGCCTTGCTGTGAATGGCACAACTCACGCAGTAATGCAGTTTCACATACAGCTTGGGAAGCACATAGGCATCGAAAACACTCGCTTTGGAAATGTCCTGGATGGCTGTGGCCTCTACGATGTTCCGAATGACGAGCTTCTTAATGGCCTTATCCTCGGGCACGCGTCGGGCACAGTTGGTGCAGCGAATAGGCTGCATGTGGCTGCGGCCCTTCTTGGCACGACCATTATTCCTTGTTTTCTTGGTCATAACAGTCATTTTTCATCAAAAGATGCTATTTAGTTTTATACCTAATGAGTTTATTACTGTTATACTAATTAATGTTTAAAATATTCTCATCTTAAAATTTCTACCTTGATAAATATTTCTATATAGACACACACACACACACACACACACACACACACACACATACACACAGAGCCAACATAAATGAAAACTCAATTTTCAAGTTCTTTTAATTATTTTAAAGATGTGTAGAGGGGTTTTAGGGTTGAGAAATGTTCCTCTAGGCACATTTTTCTTTCAGTTTCTCTAATGTGTCATGTTCCTTCCTACTGAAGGGATTTCACCCATGTCATTTCTTCTGCCTGGATTCCCGTCCCAGTGAAATAAAGACATAAAAATCTTTTATTCTTCCCATATGTCTCATCACCTCATCATGGAAGTATTTTATTACCCCTGGCATAGACTGATTTCCCCTTGATTTATTTATCCTTTGAACTTCTCTTAAGTAAAGCATAGGAATTTTTTTTGGTTCAGTTGTATAATTAATTAATACCTGGTAACCTTGAACAGAATATGCATTTCATGACAACTAGGGCCTGTCCCTTTTCTTGTATCTCCCATGTCTTCTATTGAATAAGTGCTCAATAAATATTTTTTTAACACACGTGTCAGGTCCTATGCTGGGTGCCAATGGGACGTTGGAGAACAAGGTTTTGACAGTTTAGTCTTGCGTTTAATTTATTCCTTCAGATGTTTGATGATATTTTTCATATCTCTCCATTCTTTCCATCTTCTCTTTCTGTTTTACTTTGTGTGTTAAAGAATTCTGTTTAAAAGTAGTGCTCTGATTAGAACATTTGAAAAGTACTAAAAATAACCCTTCCCTCTTCCTCCCCTTGTACGATATACACCACTCTTAATTCTTTTGTGTTCTTCTGTCCAGTCTTCTTACTGTGGTTTTACGATTCGCATAGTTGTGACCATTTGATTTTTCTTTCTTACTACTACATGTGCCAACTTAAACTTTTTATGATTATAAGGTAGCATATCTCATTCTAGAATATTGATATTATATTCAAAATATAAAATTTATAGATAAACCTTGCTAATATTTTAGAATTTTTTTTAGTTTTTAATAAGTGTCATTTGTACTGTTGACATCATAGAATGTATTCTGATATTTTGCATACTTAAACAGATTGAGTAATAGCTAATCTAAGTAGCTGGTTATTTTTTCCCCTCATTTAAAATCTATTTTATTTATTTATTAATTGTTTTTCTTTTGTCTTCTGTTCCTCATTTAAAATCTAAATCACTTGTTATAGTTTCTTGTTAATGTGAATGGCCACTAGGTTGCTTCTCTGCAACTCTGCTTTTGTAGTAAGGAGACTAGTATCTGTGTGTTTTCTTAATACCATGTCCATTGTTGAAGCCCTGTGTAAACCCTGTGTTTATGCATTTATACATCTTTCTATTTAAAATCGAAGTAGTAGCTATAATTCTCAATATGACTATTGCCTTTTTAAGGTTAATTCACGTTTTATAAAACTTGTCTCTTTTTTGTATTAGGAAATGGAAAGGTCAGTAGTTGCACAGCTGCTGAAGGTAGTTTCACATCTCTCACTGGACTTCTAGAAGTTGAACCTCTGCACTTTACTTGTGTGTCAACTAGTGATGGAACCAGAATAGAAAGGGATGATGCAAGTACGTTTACTGGTATATACCTTCTCTTATTATATACATTCTTTTATTACATATTTTATGTTGTAATAAAGTGATATATCAGTATTTACATATCAGTTTATAGTATATGTAATTTCCTTTGCTGTCATGTTTAGTAGAAACTTATTGGTAGGAGGCACATTTTGGGGAAAAATCATAAGTGGTTTCATATTCTTTTCTAAGTCTATTCATGGGTTTTTTCCTACCCTCTAGAACCCTATGTTAAATCTTTTTGTTTTATGTATGTGCGTTTTTAGAAACATTTTAATTTGGAAAATATCAAACATAACGAAAGTAGAGGGACGAGTACAATAGACTATATTTTCATTACCCACCTTCAGCAATCAGTCTTGATGGTCAGTTTGGCATCATGATTTAATTTCTTGCGTTTAAAGTTAAAGGTATATTTGGTAATGTCTTTGAGAAGGTTGAGATGAGTGAAGACGAAATACTGTTTTTTCAGCTAGTTTAAAACAACTTTGGATATATGAACCAGTATTTGTGTGTGTTGAATATATGGTGTTGTTGATGTTTTAAATGAATAATCGGTGAGAAGAACTTCTGTTTATTCTGTATATCTTACTTTCTGTGTTTTTTCTTCACATTGTAGGATCAGTGTTTATTTACAGTTAGTTCTATCTGGGCACAAATAATTGAAGTTTTTATAATTAAAAATATTGGTATATGGTTTTACATTTATATTACAGTCCCAGAAGTGTTTTTGAATATTGTCTTGAATGAATTCTGCTGTTGATGGTTTTTTGTAAGTAGGTGTCTTTTTGTTTCTTCAACTGTCTAACAGAAAGTAAAAATAGTTTGCTTGAGAAGTCATGAAAAATTTAATCTTGCACTTGGGTCCAGAATGGCAAAGTGTTTTAAAGGGAAATTAACAGTCCTTTGAGTGCCTTTTTATTCAGAATCATCTTGTATCTTCCAATTGTAGAAGTAACCACTAAGTGAAATTCATGGCTTATGTAGCTGAGAGTTTTAATTTAAAAATAAAATTTTATATTTCTTTCATATGGAGATGCCAGAAGGGTCAAAATTCATTTGTGTTTGTTTTCTTGGACTATTGCAGTCATTTTGTAGAAACTTATATATTTACAGTGGTATGGAAACATGCGATAACAAGAAATTAAACTTCCAGAAAACTCTTTGGTTCTAAATCAGACTTTTTTTTTGGAACTGTCATGAAATTAATTTTTTATTTTAAGAAAATTAATGTGTTTGAATAAGTAATACTTTCAGAAGTTATAAAATTTAAAACATAAAAGATCTGGTTTGAAAAAGAAAAGTATTTCCTCACGTTCCTACCCATTTCTACTCCTGTAAAACGTACAATAGGACCCGTTTCTTGTCTTTCCAAAGGTAGCCTATGCTTTTATAAGCGTTCACCTCTGTATTCCACCCAGATTGAAACCACCACCAGCAGAGGGATACTTACTAAATGTTAGGGCAGAGTCCTGACTAGTGATCATAAGGTGCTAGAAGATGACTGTAGTCTCTCAGCTTCCTGTCTCCTTTTCTTTTGAAACATGTTAATTGTGAAATATAATGCGCATACAGAAAGGTGCAGAAAACAATTGTATAGTGAAGCAATTTATCACAACACAAACTGCCCATGGGACCACCAAGTCAAGAAATAACATTTCCAGTACTCTAAAAAAGATTTCTTCATGCCCCCTTTCCATTTATTTTTCCCTCACTCTCTCCAAAAGGTAAACATTGTCCTAACTTTTAGAGTAATCATTTCTTGGTTTTTATTTGTTTCTTTGTATAACCTCTTAGCTACGTGTTCCTAAACACTGATTGAGTAGGGTCTGTATAGTATAGAATTGCATTTATGTATTTGTTGGTCAGCCTTCTGTTCCATGTTATCGTTGTTAAATTCATCTATATCATTGCATATATAGATAGTTGGTTCATTTTCATTGCTGTTTACGATTCTACTCTCTGAATAAAACAAAATTTATGTACCCACTATTGATTTGTGTACTCGAGTGACATTTAGGTTGTTATATTGTAGTGCTGTTAGTACTAGTGGATACACTATTCTCTTAGCTATGACTGTAGAAGTTGATTTGCTGCTTTATAGGGTTTTCATATATTCAACTTTAATAAGTAACGTTAAAAAATGCACTCCTTAATTTACAAGCATATTAAGATTTTCTAGTTATCATCTTACTCATTTCTATTTAAAATGCTGTGGGGTCAAAAGAAATACTTTGTCAGTCTGCAAAACTTATTGGGAATTGCAGAGGATCAGCAATAATGCTTGACAATAATGTTTACTCTGCACTTGGTGAAGTGTGCTCTGTATATCCACTTGGATTAATTGTGGTCTTCAAATTCTCTGTCTTTGATTATTTCATCTTTTTTTTTTGTTTGTTTTTGTTTTTAGTTAATAAGATCAACGTGTTAAATTCCTTTCATTATACCTGTGGATTTGTCTATTTTAGTTTCAACAATTTTTATTTTATACATTTTGAAGCTACCATATAAATTTAGAATGGTTGTATCTTTCTTGTGAATTGAATCTTTTATCGTTAGGTATTCTCTCTCTCTCTCTAAGACTGATTTTCCTAAATTACTTTGTTTGATATTTCTCTACCAGTTATCAGCTTTCTTTTAGTTACTATTTGTATGGTATATATTTTTCCTGCTTTTTACTTTCAGCTTTTCAGTGTCTCCTTTCATTTTAGTCATGTCTTTTATAAGCAGAATGTAGTTGCTTTTTTCCTCGCCTTCTTTCAGTTGGAGTATTTACTTTATTTACATTTAATATACTTAGTAATATATTTGGATTCAAATCTACCATGTTTTTCATATATTCTATTAGATTTCTCATCTTGCCTGTTAGATGTTTCTTTTTCTCCTTTGTTTCCATTTTATTGGTGATTGTATTTTTATTGAGCTATTTTTCTACTTTTTATTATAATATTTTTAGCAATCATCCCAGAGAGCATAATATACACATATCCTTGACATCCAGAAATCCAGTTGCTTTTCTTTTTACCATACAGTGCTAATATATTGAACATTATCTATCACCTTTCTAATTTATATGGCAATGTGGCTTTGTACCTTAATTTTATATGTATTTTAATTCCATGGTTATTATTATAGTTTTTATATTCAGTATTCATTTGGATTTATTTCATAACTCCATTTTCATTTCTCTGTTTCTTTGCTTTTGAGCTTTTCTGTGGTTTGATTTTTCTTTATGTCTGAAAACTCTGTAAGATCACTTTTTTTGTTCTTGTCTACTGATGATGAATTAACTTAGTTTTCTATAGGAAAATTTCAAATATTTCTTGAAAAATTAGATAAATGACAGCCATTATCCATGCATAGTATCTATCTATTTATTTATTTTTTTATTTTTATTTTTTTTTGGCAGTACGCGGGCCTGTCACTGTTGTGGCCTCTCTCGTTGCGGAGCACAGGCTCCGGACGCGCAGGCTCAGTGGCCATGGCTCACGGGCCCAGCCGCTCTGCGGCATGTGGGATCTTCCTGGACCGGGGCACGAACCCGTGTCCCCTGCATCGGCAGGCGGACTCTCAACCACTGCGCCACCAGGGAAGCCCCGCATACATAGTATCTTAAACAATGCAGATGTCCTCTTTAATAACTGATTCCATTTTTATTATAATTATCTAAGTTAACTATGGTTTATTATGATGCACTTTATCATAATCCAATAAATTAGTATAATCAATGTCATAGTATCATCTAATTTTCAGTACTTAATTAAATTTTTCTGAACATCATAATAATAACTTTCTACATTTGGCTTGTTTGGATCAAGATATGTCATCTTCATTCTTTTTTTTTAAATAAATTTATTTTATTTATTTTATTTTTGGCTGCGTTGGGTCTTCATTGCTGTGCACGGGCCTTCTCTAGTTGCGGCAAGCGGGGGCTACTCTTTGTTGTGGTGTGCGGGCTTCTTATTGTGGTGGCTTCTCTTGTTGTGGAGCATGGGCTCTAGGCACGCAGGCTTCAGTAGTTGTGGCACGTGGGCTCAGTAGTTGTGGCTCGTGGGGTCTAGAGCGCAGGCTCAGTAGTTGTGGTGCATGGGCTTAGTTTTGCCCCGCAGAATGTGGGATCTTTCTGGACCAGGGCTTGAACCCATGTCCCCTGCATTGGCAGGTGGATTCTTAACCACTGCGCCACCAGGGAAGCCCCCATCTTCATTCTTGAAGAGTATTTCACATGTTATAGAATTGTAAGCCAGCTATTATTTCTTCTAGTTATTTAAAGGTAATCTTTCATTTTACTTTACACTGTTTTTGTTAGACATCACTTGTCAGTCTTATTATTCCTTTTTTAATGTCATTGTCAGTTTTCAAGGTGTTTTTGAGATTCATACTCTTCCCCCGCCCTCCTTGATTTCTCCCCTTCACCTCCTTTCTCTCTGTTTTCAGCATTTTTCTATGATTTCCTACATGTGGTTTCAGTTGTAATTATCCTGGTTGGGATTCACAGAGCTTCTTGAATGCTTACTTCGTATCTTCCATCAGCTTTAGAAAGATCTCAGCCATTAACTGTTGAAACACTGCTTCTGCCCTGTTTTTTATCTTCTTTCTTTTTGCATCTCCAATTTCATGTATGTTACACTTCATCACTATAACTGACATAATTTCAACTTTTAAATCTCTTCTTTTACTATGGGTATTTTCTTCTAATTCATCTTAGTTTACTCTTTCTCTCTTCTGATGTGTAATCATTTGTGGGGGAAAAGCTATCTTTCCTTCACTCTACTGCAATGTCACCTCTCTTCAGAATTATGTGTTTGCTATCTGTGTGGGTCATTTCTGTTCCTTTGGTCAGTTTATCTAGCCTTATGCCAGTACCTCATTGTCTTAATTACTGTAACTTTATGTTAAGTCTTAAGATCTGCTAGTACAAATCTATCAACTTTTTTTCTTTTTTGGTAGATTTAGAAAATTTATATATGAAGTTTTCATAGTGTTGTGCAGTCATTACCACTAATTCCAGAGCGTTTTAATCACTCCAGAAAGAAACCCTGTAACCATTAACAGTCACTCCCAATTCCCCTCTCTCCCATCTTCTAGCAATCACTAATCTGTTTTGAGTCTATGGATTTGCCTACCCTGGACATTTCCCATAAATGTGGAATCATATAGTATATGACCTTTTTGTCTGGGTTCTTCCACTTGGTTTAATATTTTCAAGGTTTGTCCATCATTTTTGATGTACATCATTTTTGTAGCTGAATAATATTCCATTTTATATTTACTACTTAAAAATTTTTTTGGATGTACCACATTTCGTTTATCTACTCAGCAGTTAATGGACATTTGGGTTGTTTCCTCTTTTTGGCTATTAAGAAAAATACTGCTGTGAACATTTTTGTGTTAGGTGTTCATTGTGATGTATGTTTTCAGTTCTCTTGAGTGTATACCTAGGAGTGTAATCCACCAACATTCTTTTTCTTAAAGGTGCTCTTTCATAAAGATTCTGGGTCTTTTGTATTTCCATTTTTTCCAGCTTTATTGAAATATAAATGACATATAACAGTGAGCAAGTTTAAGGTGTACAGTGTGTTGTTTTGAAAAATTTATATATTGTAAAATGATTACCTCCATAGCATTAGCTAATACCTTCATCGCGTCACAGAATTACTGTTTCTTTTTTGTGGTGAGAACATTTAAGATTTACTCTCTTTGTAACTTTCAAGTATATAATGCAGTATTATGATCTATAATCAATGTGCTGTACATTAGATCTCAGTAATTCCATTTAAATTTTAGAATTGGATTGATAATTTATACTCAAAAAACTTATTGTATTTTAATATGGGGTTTGAATATAAGTCAGTTTGGGAGGATTGACATCTTAACATTAAGACTTCCAGTCCATTAACATGGTAATATTCTTTAGTATATATTTATGCTAAATTAGGTATTCCATTTATCTTGGTGATGTCTTATAGTTCTTGGTGCACTAGAAGTTTTGCACATCCTTTTTAGATTTGTACCTAGCTATTTGATTTTTTATGCTATTGTAAGTGCTATTTTTCTTAATTTTATTTCCAGGTTTTTCTTGCTGGTCTATAGAAGTATAATTGATCTGTGTATATTAATCTCATACCTGGTGACACTGCTATATTAACTTATTAATTCTTGTAGATTGTATATTCTTAGGGATTTTTTTTTTTAGGGAGTTTAAATATACACAATTATATCATCTGTTAATAAAGAGATTTTTACTTTGTTGTTTTTCTAGTTGTTGTATCTTTTATTTCTTTTTCTTGCTCTATCATGCTTCCTAGGACCTCCTGCATTTATACTGATTAGGAATGGTGATGGTAGTCATCTTTTTCTTGTTCTCACCTCTTTTTTTTTATATCTAGTTTTAGAGGCTCTTAGTATAAAAATAGAAAATGATATTGAAAACTCAGACTGTGCAAAAGATTTAAAAATTAGTTTTATAGTAGCAGGATGACTTATTTTTCTTGGGTTGTTTATGTCTCTTATGTGTTTCTTGTGACTTAGCTCATTTTCCTTTAAATATTATTTGGGCATTAGATTTTTAAAGTCAGTAAAGGGCTAAAATACACATGGTTAATATTGAAAAACCACTTAAATTACCCCAAAGTACAAGTACAACATAAATGCCTTAGTAAGTCTAATAATTTTCCCTCTAGAGTTGGAATGAACTGCTGTTGCTTTGGTGGAACACTTGATGGAGCAAGTGGATTTCATTTTGCAGCACACAACTTATATGAGTTATGATTGCTCTTTCTTTGCCCAAGCTTACATAGTTGAATTTGTGCAAGTTAAATGAGGTGTATGATGGCTACACTGTAATGATCATGTTTTTTTTTTAAGTTGAGTTTTAATTGTTAAGAGGCTATGCACAGTTTTGTTGTTATTTCAATCTTGTGATTATAGCTTAGTTTTTAAAAATAGTTTATTTGAATTCTGGCATAATATAGTCATTGTTAGATGTTAAGATAGGCTGTCAGATTACCTTTTTTCTCCCCTTTTCAGGTATTTATGAGCAGATTACTTCCCTCAATTTTATTTTATTTATTTTTATTTTTATTGGAGTATAGTTGATTTAAAATGTTGTGTTAGTTTCTGCCATATAGTTCCCTCAATTTTAGATACATTATCTGTAAAATGGGATAATATATTACCTACTCATGTGCCATTGCAAAGATTAAATGAGTTGATGTAAGTTCCATGCTTAGCACTATGCCTCATGTTAGGTTTGATTTCACACAGCCCTTGGTTCTAACCCTAGTTCTACCATTAGGTAACTCTACAGGGTAACTTCTCTGAGCCATTCTTTACTTAATCAACTAAAGACCAGAATCATAGTACCTGCCCTTCAGGGTTCATTTGTTGAATGTAGTAATTAACTAAAACAGTGTAAGGTAGTAGGTAATACATACTAAACATTTGTTGTTATTGTAGCAGTTATCTTTCCTTAATATAAGTAAGTCTTTCTCTTACTTCACTTAGTATAATAATCTCCAGGTCCATCCATATTGCTGCATATGGCATTATTTCATTCTTTTTCATGGATGAGTAGTATTCCATTGTATATACGTACCACATCTTCTTTATCCATTCGTCTGTTGATGGACATTTAGGTTGCTTCCATGTCCTGGCTATTGTAAATAGCGCAGCCATGAACATTGGGGTGCACGTATCTTTTCAAATTAGAGTTTTCTCTGGATGTATGTCCAGGAGTGGGATTGCCGAATCATATGGCAATTCTATTTTTAGTTTTTTAAGGAACCTACATACTGTTTTCCATAGTGGCTGCACCAGTTCACATTGCCACCAACAGTGTAGGAGTAGGAGGGTTTCCTTTTCTCCACACCCTCTCCAGCATTTGTTATTTGTAGACTTTTTAATGATGGCCATTCTGACCAGTGTGAGGTGGTACCTCATTGTAGTTTTGTTTTGCATTTCTCTAATTATTAGTGATGTTGAACATATTTTCTTGTGCCTATTGGCCATCTGTATGTCTTCTTTGGAGAAATGTCTATTTAAGTCTTCTGCCCATTTTTTGATTGGGTGGTTTGTTTTTTTGTTATTGAATTGTATGAGCTGTTTGTATATTTTGGAAATTAAGCCCTTGTTTATCACATCGTTTGCAAATATTTTCTTACAGGTTGTCTTTTTGTTTTGTTTATGGTTTCCTTTGCTGTGCAAAAGCCTATAAGTTTGATTAGGTCCCATTTGTTTATTTTTGCTTTTATTTCTATTGCCTTGGGAGACATTGGTACGATTTATGTCAGAGAATGTTTTGCCTGTGATCTCTTCTGGGAGTTTTATGGTGTCATGTCTTATATTTAAGTCTTTCAGCCATTTTGAGTTTCTTTTTGTGTATGGTGTGAGGGTGTGTTCTAACTTCATTGATTTACATGGGGCTGTCCAGCTTTCCCAGCACCACTTGCTGAAGAGACTGTCTTTTCTCCATTGTATGTTCTTGCCTCCTTTGTCGAAGATTAATCGTGTGAGTTTATGAAATTAAGTTTTTATTTCATCTTTTTCCAAAATGTTTTACACAGATACTGGTAAATATATCATGGGAAAAAAGTTCTTTTATGCTGTATATTTGAATAACATTGAAAAGAGGAGTAAAAAAATTTTAACTTCGTGCGATTTCATAGGCCTGTAATGATGGTAATGTTCATGGGTAAGCAGTGTGTGCCAGACTTATTTGACTGTGCATCTGACATGCTTCTCCTCTTCTTAGTGTTCTGAGGAGCATATGGTAGGAAACATTGCTTTGCATATTCTTTGTGGGCAAGATTCTCTTTTCCAGGCTATGCTTTAAATGAGGAAATAGGTGTTGTCAGTCTTGTTAAATGATGTTCTTGTAATTGAAAGTTGTTTGAGCTTTTTAGGGGAGGGAGAAGAAGGTGGTGTTGCTGTAAGAAACTTAGTAAAGGAAACTCAGCCTGTTTCTTATGCTCAAATTGCATAAGAGTTTAGCCATGTTAAATGAAATTTCTTCCATGCTGACAACATTTTTAAACTCAAAAGCATACTAATTTTTCTTTGATCAGAAGTCATTCCTGGATCCCTTATACTTGAATACTATTATTATTGATATACTTTTACCATTAAGATTTCCTCTAAAGAGTCTTATTTTTTAAAGGAAAATTAACTGTAGTTTTAGTGTGAAAGTAGTATATACTTTGTATATGTTTCTCTGTGAACCTTTTCTTCATCCTGTTTCTTTTCCCCCCTTGTCTTATGCCAGTGAGTTCCTTCGGGGTTACTCCTGCAGTAGGTGGACTATCATCTGGGACAGTTGGGGAAGCTTCGACAGCCCTGAGTTCGGCAGCCCAGGTAGCTTTGCAGTCTCTCTCTCATGCAATGGCTTCAGCCGAGCAACAGCTGCAGGTGCTGCAAGAGAAACAGCAGCAGCTTTTGAAGCTTCAGCAACAGGTTGGAGACTATTTGGCTCTTTGTTCATGCTGTCTCTAAACTTCAAAAGCTGAAAAAATACTGTAAAAATGACCATTATTTTTGTAAAGGTTGACCGATCTGAGCTAATCATTTTCTACAAAAATTGAGGTAACATCTTTGTGATATACTTAAATTTTTAAAACTTATATAAATGCATTTTCTTTGATACATATCTGGGGGAATATAATTGATATTTTCTTTGCAGTCTTTAAGTAAGTTCCATCCTTTACTCTGTTTATAAACACTCTTGGTCAAACATAAGAGTTAAAAGTTACTATTTTAATGGATTGAAAAACCTAAAACAACATTTTAAAGACCAATTAACTTAACGTGAATTAAAATTTACTAATAATAGCAGATGTTTTGGAAACTTCATACAGTTCCAGGTGACAAATTGTATCAGGTTAGGCAGCATGAGAATCCATTTCCTGTTAATATTTTGTTTTGAGGAGAACTTTCTTTCCTTATTTACATTTAATTGTTCTGGTTCCTTTCCGCCTTTGCTTTGAGAAATTCCTATTTCCCAAATACTCAGGAAAGTTTATATCAAATATTTAAGGAAGTATGTGTGTGTGTGTGTGTGTGTGTGTGTATTATACACACACACACACACACACTCACACACACACACATATATAGCATAGAAGTACTCCATGTTGAGTCCATTTTTTACTTAATTTCCTTTTTATTGAACTAAGATACAGTTAATCATGTTTATTTTCACAATATATACCCACGTAGTATTCCCCACAATTTAGATAGGCAGGATTAGTCTATATTTGTTGCTTTTACTTCTTTTACAGAAAGCGAAGCTGGAAGCCAAGTTACATCAGACAACAGCTGCAGCAGCTGCAGCAGCATCCGCAGCATCAGCAGTAGGTCCTGTTCACAACTCTGTGCCTTCCAACCCAGTGGCAGCCCCTGGATTCTTCATTCATCCATCTGATGTTATTCCACCCACTCCAAAAACAACACCACTTTTTATGACTCCACCACTCACCCCACCCAATGAAGCAGTTTCCGTTGTGATTAATGCCGAACTTGCACAGCTTTTCCCAGGCTCAGTTATTGATCCCCCAGCAGTCAATCTTGCTGCACATAACAAAAATTCCAACAAGTCCAGAATGGTAAATTACTATATTTTAAATAGGTGTTCGCTTAGACATTTAAAAGTATTTTGATGTATACGCTAACTTTAGAAAGCAAAGTTTTATTATGTTAACTTGTTATATCAAATTAGATTTTTTATTTAATGTTATAGAATATACATCTGGAAATGGGACTTGTTAACTTTATATTATGGTTATTAGTTTTTATAGAGCAAGAGTGATATCAATATAGAGTTATACTTTTTTCTTTTCTAGAATCCACTTGGCTCTGGTCTAGCCCTTGCAATTTCTCATGCTTCACATTTTCTTCAGCCTCCCCCTCACCAGTCCATTATTATAGAACGGATGCATTCAGGTAATCTTTGATTTGCTTAAAATATTTTTTTTGCCTTGTCTGCTGGCCCTTTGAAGACTTAATATTTTGTAGTTTGATTTTCCTGTGCAAATAAATCACATCTGCTCTTGGGAAAGTCTTTTTACCAAGAATAAACATTACATAAGGCTCAAGCTGTGTGCTTACCAAGTTGAATGGAAGAGTGCTGCTGAGTGGTTTCATTAATTGTATCCAAACAGTGGATTTCTTCTGTATAAGAATCTCACCTGGGGCTTCCCTGCTGGTGCAGTGGTTGAGAATCCGCCTGCCAATGCAGGAGACACGGGTTCAAGCCCTGGTCTGGGAAGATCCCACATGCCATGGAGCAGCTAAGCCCGTGAACCACAACTACTGAGCCTGCACTCTAGAGCCCAGGAGCCACAACTGTTGAAGCCCGCGTGCCTAGAGCCCATGCTCTGCAACAAGAGAAGCCACTGCAATGAGAAGCCTGCGCACCACAACGAAGAGTAGCCCCTGCTCACCGCAGCTAGAGAAAAGCCCACACGCAGCAGCGAAGACCTAATGCAGTCAAAAATTAGTTAATTTAAAAAAAAAGAATCTCGTCTGTTGAACTATGGTTGACATAAATATCTGTCTTTATTGTAGCTGATCAATTACCATTACACTAAAAATTATGCTTAAAGAAGTATTCATTAAGACTAGCATTCTAATGTTGGAACCATTTTTTGAGAATAGCTGACAAAATTACTGCTATTAAAATAACTGAGTAGGATTACTAACATTTCATGGTCTCTGGATAGTTCAAATTTTACTTAGGCTTCTACCATGCTTATATGCTACAGACCTGTGATCAGGATAGTTGCTTTTAATTAGAGCATGTTTACTAATACACTGTAGGCAATATTTGCCTTATTATCCTACCAAATGTTATTTCTGGGCTTGAACAGCAGCAGAATTTAATGAAGTCCTTAGGTATGTTTTATAGGAGGAATTAACATGAATATAGTGCATACTGTATCACTTTTCATCATATGAAGAGTTGAACCATATTTGCTTTATTGCAGTGGGTTGTTTCCTCTTTGGAAGAGAGAGTTTTAAAAATTAAAGTGTTACATGCTGTTTTCTGCCCAATTAATCATCCATTGGTAACAGTAATTAGTGTTCATGGCGTATAGACTGAAATTCGTTGTTGTCCAGTCTCTATGAAATGTCAGCAGTTGTTTACACTATGATTTGGTTTTCTATCTGTGGACTCGACTGTGGCACGTAAGCCCCCTAAAGGGGGGAGAATTATGTTTTTTGTTCAGTAGTCTTTCTGTTTAGGAAAATACTGCCTTGTTTTCCTTAAAATGGCTCTATGGAAATGGCACTAGTCCTACAAGTTAAATTTAGTTGGGTTCCTTCACTGTAAAATGTAACTGGTAAGGTTACTATCTGCCCCTAACACAATAAAGAAGAAAAATAAGTAGGATTTTATTAATGCCTGCTGTTTCACTAACTGAGCTTATTCCTGAAATGTGTGTGAGTTGAGAGATGCAAATCTGCTCCTCTGTTTCTCTCAGATCATTCTTTTGTTAATATATGAGCTTACACATAAAAGACATACTGTCTCTTTAGTGTCGCCCTTAAGAGTAAGCCTTCTACTTCATTTGGTACTGAGCTGAAGAGACAGTGATGTGTCAGTATGGGAGGGAAGCATTGTTTGTAAGTAAGTTTTATCTGTCTCCATTGGAGGACCTTCCTCAGAGATTTTTTAGTGTGGTAGTAATGACTACATGTGATTTCAGCCTTACGCTTGTCTTTTACATCTTAACCCCAATGTAAGATGCAACTCCAAAAGATGTTAAATAAGGCTTAAGAAAACCAAAATCAAATAATAAAATTTGGTATCAGTAATAAATACATTTAGTTGTAAAATTAAAAGACCAAATGACTGAAAGAAAAACCGATAGGTACTTCATTGAATTAATCTATATTTTTGCTGATTTACCTTTTTTTGCTCTAAAGTTTTAAAATAAGCTTATATGTACAGTTGATTGCCTTCATAGTAACAAACTTATTCTTGTATATTTTTTACTTAAATCTTGGGGTTCAAACTAATATAAATTGAGGTTTTAGACAGTTTTTGAATGAGAATTATTAACATTTCTTCTTGTTTGTAGTTTAGTGAGTTGATTTCATATTTTAAGATGAATGTTCCAGATTGTTTCAGAGTGTGTCTTTTGGTTAATTGATACATGGTATTTTGTGTCAGCTGTTGCTCTCTATCTCTCATAGGAGCAAGGAGATTTGTGACCTTGGATTTTGGTAGACCAATACTGTTGACAGACGTATTGATTCCCACTTGTGGAGACTTGGCCTCCTTGTCAATTGACATTTGGACATTAGGAGAAGAGGTTGATGGGAGGCGACTGGTAGTGGCAACAGATATAAGCACCCATTCACTAATTCTTCATGATTTGATACCACCTCCAGTGTGTAGATTCATGAAGGTAAAGAACTTCAAGAAAATGAATTGATATGCCTTCCATGTTTCTGATAAGTTATGGAAAATATTCAGACATATAATTTAAAAGTATCCTTATAGCACAGGGAACCATATTCAATATCCTGTGGTAAACCATAATGGAAAAATTATGTATAACTGAATCACTTTGCTGTACAGCAGAAATTAATACAACATTGTAATTCAACTATACTTCAATTAAAAAATAAAAACAAAAGTATCTTTTTATAATTTATAATATAATTATCTTTTAAAATACATGACTCAGATTTTTATTGTGGTAGATGGGTGGTTATGTATATTTATAAGTTTTCATTTCAGATCACTGTCATTGGACGCTATGGAAGTACAAATGCCAGAGCTAAAATCCCATTAGGATTTTACTATGGTCATACCTATATCTTGCCTTGGGAGAGTGAACTGAAATTAATGCATGATCCTCTGAGGGGAGAGGGAGAATCTGCAAACCAACCAGAAATTGACCAGCATTTAACAATGATGGTTGCTCTACAGGAGGATATACAGTGCAGGTTAGTAGAAAATTGCAATATATTTTAGTCTTATTGAAACCCTATATTTTCTATAATGTCTCCCACATACTTGTCAAGAAATGACTTTTCATAAGTGTATAGAAAAGAGAAAAAGGCAGTAGGACACTAGCATGTTACAATAATGTTTAATGCATTAATATATTGTGATTAAATAATTGGTTCTATTTTTTTTAGTACTTACCAATTGATGAATTGACATTGATTAATTCTTTTTAATGGTTGTGTGTTAACTTGTTTTAGAGATTTAATTTTAGTGTGTATTCGTACATGTATGTCAAAGAGAACATTGCAGGAATTATTTTGTTCGTTTATTTTTTACTTACAGGTATAACTTGGCTTGTCATCGACTAGAAACTCTTTTGCAAAGTATTGATCTTCCTCCTCTCAACAGTGCTAACAATGCACAGTACTTTTTGAGAAAGCCAGACAAGGCCGTCGAGGAGGACAGCAGGGTCTTTTCTGCCTATCAGGACTGTATTCAGCTACAGCTTCAACTAAATTTGGCTCATAATGCAGTGCAGAGGCTCAGAGTAGCTCTTGGAGCAAGTAGGAGGATGTTGAATGAAACTTCAGACCCAAAAGATTTAATTCAGACGTCTTCCACAGAGCAGTTACGTACTATCATCAGATATTTATTGGACACTTTGCTCAGCCTTCTTCACTCTTCCAATGGTTTGTATTTGACTTAAGTATTTAAAAAGGCCGGAAATATATTTGATGTGATTTTGTTGCATGTTTTGTTGTATTCATATTTCCTGGGTTCTGTTTATTTTGGTATCCTTTCTGATGTTTTTATGTAATGTGTTTTTAGGTTAATTCATTTTTTCCCCTTATTTTTGTTTTTCTTAAATAGATTATTTTTTAAATTTTTTGAATTTTACTTTATTTTTATTATACAGCAGGTTCTTATTAGTCATCCATTTTATACACATCAGTGTATACATGTCAATCCCAATCTCCCAATTCATCCCACCCCCCCAGCCGCTTTCCCCACTTGGTGTCCATACATTTGTTCTCTACATCTGTGTCTCTATTTCTCCCCTGCAAACCGGTTCATCTGTACGATTTTTCTAGGTTCCACATATATGCGTTAATATACGATATTTGTTTTTCTCTTTCTGACTTACTTCACTCTGTATGACAGTCTCTAGATCCATCCACGTCTCTACAAATGACCCAATTTCGTTCCTTTTTATGGCTGAGGAATATTCCATTGTATATACGTACCACATCTTCTTTATCCATTCGTCTGTCGATGGGCATTTAGGTTGCTTCCATGACCGGGCTATTGTAAATAGTGCTGCAGTGAACATTGGGGTGCATGTGTCTTTTTGAATTTTCTCTGGGTATATGCCCAGTAGTGGAATTGCTGGATCATACGGTAATTCTATTTTTAGTTTTTTAAGGAACCTCCATACTGTTCTCCATAGTGGCTCTATCAATTTACATTCCCACCAACAGTGCAAGAGGGTTCCCTTTTCTCCACACCCTCTCCAGCATTTGTTGTTTGTAGATTTTCTGATGATGCCCATTCTAACTGGTGTGAGGTGATACCTCATTGTAGTTTTGATTTGCATTTCTCTAATAATTAGTGATGTTGAGCAGCTTTTCATGTGCTTCTTGGCCATCTATATGTCTTCTTTGGAGAAATGTCTATTTAGGTCTTCTGCCTTTTTTTTTTTTTTTTTGCCATACGCGGGCCTCTCACTGTTGTGGCCTCCCCCGTTGCAGAGCACAGGCTCCGGACGCACAGGCTCAGCGGCCATGGCTCACGGGCCCAGCCGCTCCACGGCATGTGGGATCTTCCCGGACCGGGGCACGAACCCGCGTCCCCTGCATCGGCAGGCGGACTCTGAACCACTGCGCCACCAGGGAAGCCCTGCAGATTTCTTTTGATTTCCATTTGCATGGAATATCTTTTTCCATCCCCTCACTTTCAGTCTGAATGTGTCCTTAGGTCTGAAGTGGGTCTCTCGTAGACAGCATATATGTGGGTCTTGTTTTTGTTTTTGTTTTTTTTTCTTCGGTACACGGGCCTCTCACCGCTGCGGCCTCTCCCGCTGCAGAGCACAGGCTCCGGACACGCACACTCAGTGGCCATGGCTCCCGGGCCCAGCCGCTCCATGGCATGTGGGATCCTCCCGGAGGGTCTTGTTTTTATATCCATTCAGCAAGCCTGTGTCTTTTGCTTGGAACATTTAATCCATTCACGTTTAAGGTAATTATCGATATGTATGTTCCTGTGACCATTTTATTAATTGTTTTGGGTTTGTTTTTTGTAGGTCCTTTTCTTCTCTTGTGTTTCCCATGTAGAGGTTCCTTTAGTATTTTTTGTAGAGCTGGTTTTATGGTGCTGAATTTTCTTAGCTTTTGCTTGTCTGTAAAGCTTTTGATTTCTCCATGGGATCTGAATGAGATCCTTGCTGGGTAGAGTAATCTTGGTTGTAGGTTCTTCCCTTTCATCACTTCAAGTATATCATGCCACTCCCTTCTGGCTTGTAGAGTTTTTGCTGAGAAATCAGCTGTTAACGTTATGGGAGTTCCCTTGTGTGTTATTTGTCGTTTTTTCCCTTGCTGCTTTTAATAATTTTTCTTTGTCTTTAATTTTTGCCAATTTGATTACTGTGTGTCTTGGCGTGTTTCTCCTTGGGTTTGTCCTGTATGGGACTCGCTGCGCTTCCTGGACTTGGGTGGCTATTTCCTTTCCCATGTTAGGGAAGTTTTCAATTACAGTCTCTTCAAATATTTTCTCGGGTCCTTTCTCTTCTCCTTCTGAGACCCCTGTAATGTGAAAGTTGTTGTGTTTAATGTTGTCCCAGAGGTCTCTTAGGCTGTCTTCATTTCTTTTCATTCTTTTTTCTTTATTCTGTTCCGCAGCAGTGAATTCCACCATTCTGTCTTCCAGGTCACTTATCCATTCTTCTGCCTTAGTTATTCTGCTGTTGATTCCTTCTAGTGTAGGAATCACTTATTGTATTGTTCATCTCTGTTTGTTTGTTCTTTAATTCTTCTAGGACTTTGTTAAACATTTCTTGCATCCTTTCGATCTTTGCCTCCATTCTTTTTCCGAGGTCCTGGATCATCTTCACTATCATTATTCTGAATTCTTTTTCTGGAAGGTTGCCTATTTTCATTTAGTTGTTTTTCTGGGGTTTTATCTTGTTCCTTCATCTGGGATGTAGCCCTCTGCCTTTTCATCTTGTCTCTGTTTCTGTGAATGTGGTTTTTGTTCCACAGGCTGCAGGATTGTAGTTCTTCTTGCTTCTGCTGTCTGTCCTCTGGTGGAGAGGCTATCTCTTAAATAGATTTTTGATGATTTTTTTCTTGAGTTTCCGCTATTGATGTGTCATATCATTGTGTTACTAGCAAAACAATAAATAATGTTTGAAAGTGCAACGGTGAAAACTGTTAATAAATTGCTAATCTAATACAGAACTGTCATTTTCTAACCAGGAGCTATTTTTGATTATTATATATGATGTAATGTGCGCACGTGCACACACAGCCATCTGATACACTGAACTCCACAAAAAAAGAAATATAATTGATATAATTGCTAATTCTTCTTTTCTCCAAGTATTTGACAGTTAAAATTCTACATATAAGGAGTAAATAAATGAATAGGAAAATAAATAGACCAAAAATATGCTGGTAAAGAGGAAAGCCTATCTAGGGATGCTGATGTTGATACTATAGCATGCTCTTAACTAGGAAATTTTACTGTTTTCTTTCTTGTAATAGGACACTCTGTTCCTGCAGTTTTGCAGAGTACATTCCATGCCCAGGCCTGTGAAGAGCTTTTTAAACACCTGTGCATCAGTGGAACCCCAAAGATACGGTTACATACTGGTCTTCTACTGGTTCAACTCTGTGGTGGTGAAAGATGGTGGGGCCAGTTTCTTTCTAATGTTCTTCAGGAACTGTACAATTCAGAGCAACTTCTCATCTTCCCACAGGATAGGTAGGTCAGAAAATATTGGATTAATTTGTTATTAGTGACTTATGCTTCCCGCAGTGTTCAGATTTGGAAATCTTGTGTATGTGGATACTGAGTGTGGAGAAATGAACTAAAGCCTGTCTTTTCACAGTTTGAGGAATGCCCAGTGAAGGGCATTTTGAAGAAGATTCTACATGATGTAACTGGACTATATTCTTTAGTTTCCTAACTGAATCTGTGGAGTTTATAGATCTGTGTTTACAAATATTTCCTATCAGATCATGTTATTTTATGTATCAAATTTATATTTTTGAGTCTATTATACAGTTCTCTCTAGTTGATTTCTTGTAGATAAAATTAGAAAATATAAGCAGTAGCTGAAAAAGAGCTAATTTTAACATTATACTTCCAGATATAAATCTTACTAATAACCAGATATTCTATCATTACTCTCTTAGATTACAAAGTGAATTATTTTTAAGATGAACACTTAAAGTGATTCATATTGGCTATTTTATTTGTATCTTTTTTTTTTTTTAGGGTCTTCATGTTACTTTCCTGCATTGGTCAGAGATCACTTAGTAATAGTGGAGTATTAGAAAGCTTACTTAATCTGTTGGATAATTTACTGTCACCTCTTCAGCCGCAGTTACCCATGCATAGGAGGACAGAAGGTATTATTTAAATTAGTGATCTTTAGTAAAAACGTAAGATTCCTGTAAATACGGCTTTTATAAAATGACTAGTCTGAAATACTTATTTTACTATTCATTTTGCTGCACACTAATATTTTTATGATGTAGACTTTTTAGAATGATCAGCCTTCGTGTGATTGACTGCCACATGGTTACTGCTTTTTAAAAATGTTACCTTTTCTTTATGTGAGTTTTGAACTTGGGAATTATTGTGGGTATGTTGTTTTTATACTATCATAGATAAAATCAAACTCTTGTGTTTAAGCTTTAAGGCAGCATTGCTGTTCTCATCATGGATAATGAGCTTCATTTGAGCAAGAAAATTGTTATTGGAATAAAAACTTTAGAGCATAGTTTAAAACTGTATGAATTATAACTTGAGAGACTTTAAATTTCAGTCACCTGTAAGTCGAGGAATAGCTTCTTATACCTTGTTTTCTAGTTTATAAGTTATTACCTGTTAGATTCAAGCTACACTTATGAATCTATTTTTGTACCAAGAAGCATTTGTCAAGTCTTCCATTTGATTTGATGTGTTACTTCATTTTTGGCCATAGGTTTCAGTTTTGAGGCTTACTATAAATATTAGTGTTCATAATTATATGGTGTGTTTTGGATTTATAAAATGTCTTAATTTTATAATTATTTTATCAGATTTCATTAGGATTCTTAGAGTCACCTGATTATTTTTTCTCCTCACATTTCTATTCAGGAGTACTAGATATTCCCATGATCAGTTGGGTTGTTATGCTGGTGTCCAGGTTGCTGGATTATGTGGCAACTGTAGAAGATGAAGCAGCAGCTGCAAAGAAACCTTTGAATGGTAAAGACAGGGAGAGGTTTATGACAGGTATCAGAAGTTTATAATAATCTGTTGGTGGGGATTTTGAGTGACTACCCAGTTTTTCCAGAACTGGCATTGGCCTGGAGATTCCAGCTGTATGTAATTTATGTAAAATATTAATTAACTTTACCAGGAATAACATACATATAGGTGAAGTTTATAAAAAGGAAATCTGTGGAGAGTTATTGTATTTAGTTTAGTATATCATTCCATTTACTATTATAAAATGTTTCTACTAATTAACTACAAATGACTTTTATGCTTAGATATAGAAATTCTCAGATTTTTGCGAGTTGTAATCTTTCTCCGTAAGCTTAAAGCACAGAAAATTTTTTAAATGAAAGACAAAGTGCAAGACAAATTTTCTTCTCCTCTTCCAAGTTAACAAGACTTTATGAAGTAGCTACATCTAATATGTAAATACAGATAGTAAGTGCCTTAAAACTTAGAATTTTATACATTATTAGGATTATAATATTAAAAAAAGATCACTTGAGATGTTTTATAGGTATAAGATGTTACAGAAAATCCTGAATGAACTTTTTGGCCAGCCCAATTAATCAGTTGTTTATGGTACACATTATGTTTGAGAATAGGGTGGGGAATTCTTTTCATGTACAGGGAATATTTTTAACAAATGCTATATGTCTCAGTTATAGGATGTAGAATTAAGACACAAATACAACTACCTGTAAAGTTGGAATGTAACAGATGGTATGGGAGGAGTTAGTTTTTATTTACAGTATTCATGTATTATGGAAATACATTAGTAGAAGACATTTTTTTAGGGCTTGAAGAATTTGAATTGACTTGACAAAGGGATAATAGAAAACAGAAAAAGATGTCATTAGGTTAAGCAGACATGAAAAAATCATTGAGGATGGTTAAAGTATGGGATTAAGCCTGAACTGAGCAAAGTGACAAGGAATAATCTGGACACATTCCAAAATGAGAATAAGTAGAGCTACACAGCATGTTTTTTAAACTATCCAACTTTATTTTTGCAGTCATTAAATCAGATTATTGAGTATCCCTTTTTTTGGGTCCCTGTACAAAAAGCATGTGAGTTCGAAATAGGCAATAGTGAGCATTTTGTTGTTGTTACAGTTGAGCGACATTATCAAAGTTGTGTTGTACAGAGATCAATTTTAAACAGTTGTGGAGAAAGTTGGCTGTTAATGAAAGGATTGGAGGCAGAGAGAACTGTGGTCTTAAAGTCATTTAGGATCTAGGTTAACTTTTCTAAGGTCAGATGTTCTTAGCAATTTCTTTACGATGGTTTCCTTAATTTTTTTAAAAATTGCTTTGTCGTTATTGACACATTTATCATTTTATGTTTTCTGGGTGTCAATAGTACTTTAAAATCACATTTAACAGAATTATTAATACAACTTTTCCTTGCCCTGTAGGTAACCAGTGGAGTTTTATTAATAATAATCTGCACACCCAGAACATAAATAGGTCTTCCAAAGGCAGCAGTAGCCTTGATAGATTATATTCCAGAAAAATAAGAAAGCAGCTAGTTCATCATAAACAGGTAATTTTCAGTATTTTTTTTGTTTGTTTGGTTTGTTTTAATGTTTGAGACATTGCATGAGATAGACCTGCCATCAGACCTTAGGTATGATATTTAATGAACTAGTTAATTTAGGGAAATTATTTGACACTTTTGAGTCTGAGTTCCTTATTTGTAAGATGGCAACAATATGTAGTTTACAGATTTTTGGTAATGTCCTTTAAACCGTAGGGACATCCCTGGCGGTCCAGTGGTTAAGACTTTGCCTTCCAGTGCAGGGGGTGTGGGTTTAATCCCTGGGAGCTGAGATCCCACATGCCTCACGGCCAAAAAACCAAAACATAAAAAAACAGAAGCAGTATTGTAACAAATTCAATAAAGACTTTAAAAATGGTACACATCAAAAAACAAAAAACTGTCTACCTCTTCACATGTCTATTACTACCATTCTAAGTGCAGCCGTCATTTGCCTAGTCAGAAGGCCTATCTGCCTTTGTTCTTTCTCAGTCCAATCCATTTTTCATGCTGCCCCTACAGAGTTCTTTTAGATACAAACCTAATCATATCACTCCTTCTCTAAATTATTAGTGGTTTCCAGTTGAACTTTGGATGACGGTCAAACACCTTAACATAGCTTTAGTATATCTGTCATCTGCCCATCTAACTTTCAGGTTTGAATTTTGGTCTAGCCATACTGAATGTGGGTTCCTGGACCACCTACACCAGTTTTTTCATCCAGGATTTTAGTATGTGCTTATCCCCCATCCCTCCCCTCCTTCCCACCAACTACTAAATTTACTGTTTTGCTTGGATAATCTAACTTATTTTTCACATGTTAGTTTACATTCACTTCCTCAAAGACGTTTTCCCTGGTTTCTCAGTTATTATCCCATAAAATATGTTCCCCATGTACCCTATATTTTTCCTTTCATTATATTTATCATACTTTTTTGTTGGGATTCTTTTATTAACCTGAGTTTATAGCTGATGTCAGATTCTTATGAGCCAGTTCTTTATTTTAAAACGTGTCTTCCTCTTTGTCTTACAGTATATACAGGAATATATACTGTATCTTTGATACCCGGTATAGAGCCTAGTGTGTCATCTAAAAATATTTGTATAATTGATTTAAGATGAAATGAGATTTTATAAGAACGCCTTTAAGATCTGAAAGTTTGTGAAAGCTTTTGGGCTTTTTAAAAAATATGAACTCAGCAATAAATTATTTAGTTTTACTACTGAATTTTTCAACTATGAGCAACTATTGGCCTTTTGCAAGAAAAATGATGTGAAGCTTTTCCCTCAACTCCTTTTTCCATTTGAGACTCCTAACTAATTTTAGGTGGTACTAATAATCACCTAAAATTTCAAATTCAGCTAAAATTTATCGAGCACTTAATGATTATATTTGCTGTATTTACTTTAGGATATGAAGATGGAAAACAAACCTAGAGAATGATCCAGTGGATTTTTCTTAGCAGTATTTTACTATTTTATGCTTTATTATAAAGGACATTTTGGGGACAGTTAGCAAAACTTAAAAGTGGGGTCTGGGGCTTCCCTGGTGGCGCAGTGGTTGAGAGTCCGCCTGCCGATGCAGGGGACGCGGGTTAGTGCCCCGGTCCGGGAGGATCCCGCGTGCCGCGGAGCGGCTGGGCCCGTGAGCCATGGCCGCTGGGCCTGCGCGTCCGGAGCCTGTGCTCCGCAACGGGAGAGGCCGCAGCAGTGAGAGGCCCGCGTACGGCAAAAAAAAAAAAAAAAAAAGTGGGGTCTGAGGAATAGTTAGTTGTTAGTAGTGCATGGATGTTACTTCTTTGATTTTAGTGGTTGTATTATGGTTTGTAGGAGAAGGGTCTTGTTTCTAGGAAATACACATTAAAGTATTCAGGGGTGATTGGTCATCAGGTTGCCAACGTATTCTCAGATAGTTAGGGAAAAAATGTCTTTGTATAGCAATATAAATTGTTGATTAAGATTATGGTTGTTTCAAAATAAAGATTATATTTTTTCTTGATTGCAGTTGTTGTATATGTTAATTGTAGAACTTTTGGAACAATTTTCTGAAAATACTGATTTGTTCTTCTCACATTCACATACCATGTATTGATTATTTAATACACGTGCATGCTGGTTTTAATTTATGATATATTTTTCTTCATATATGGAGATAACAGCCAAATGGATATTTCTTTATAATATAATGTTCTTTTTCTTGCTGATAACAAAAATATGTAGCAACAGTAGAAATTAAGGAAATATTCCTTGAAAAGGTAGATTAAGTTCTTAACTGAATTGTGCATTTATAATTATGGCTATAATGTTCTAGTGACTTTCTGTTTAGAGTAATGTTCTGCATAATGGATATATGGCAAAGTGGTTTTGTCATTCAGCAGATTTTCAAGGTCTTTCTAGGCAGAAATTTTTTTCTCCTTGTTGGTCTATTTGTTCATTTCAACCTACTAGTGGTTGCCAGGGGTACGGATGGGACAGATAGGATAGGAGGGAGGAGGGCGGGCAGCATAAGAGGACAACATGAGAAAACCTTGTGATGGTGATGGTGTACAGTATTAACTGTAGTGGTGGATACCTGAACCAACAAATTGGGTAAAGTGTACCAGAGATCTCTGCATTATTTTTTAACAACTGCATGTGAATTTACAGTTACTGCAGTAAACTTTTTAATTAATAAAAAACATAGACATACCAAAAAATGTTCTACTTTTGAAGATTCCCATAAAAGCCAAGCTAAGAATATTGTACAATAAAAGAATTTTCCCCATGTATTTAAAAATAATTCTTTTCCTCTGTTTAAAAAATACTCCATCAGTCAGTCTCATTAGTGGCTTACATAAAAAAGTATTCCAGTTATTTCCCTTCTCCCATGGGTAAGAAATTAATTACTTCTTAATTACAACAGGGGGAGATCTTTTATTTGGAATTTGGAAGTGATTTTTAAAAAATCAGCAACATAGTTTAAACTAGATTTTTCAGAGAATTACTTATTCTATTAGTTTGATGTATAGATTCTGAGGAGTATAATAATTTACTTTGTTGTTTTTAACACTGTTAACTATAAGATTAACTTTTTTTTTTTTAAGCAACTTAACTTACTAAAAGCAAAACAGAAGGCTTTGGTGGAACAGATGGAAAAAGAAAAAATACAAAGCAACAAAGGATCATCATATAAACTTCTGGTAGAGCAAGCCAAATTAAAGCAGGCGACCTCAAAGGTATGATCTTTACTTTTTAATGTAATTATCTTAGAAAAGTCACTCTCCCTTTTAGTATTTTAAGTTACTTGAATAGTTAAGTATTTTTAGTAATGATCAGGAAACTTTGTTATTCTGCTTATCAACAAAAATCTATTCCTTGTACCTTTTTTGGGAAAGGTAGCTTTTAACTCAAGTAAATATATGATTAATGTGGGCTTAAAGTATTTTTATAGTGTATTTCTTCTAAAGTGAATTGTGTTCCAGTAAATTGAAGATAAAAGGACTCAGGAAATATATGGTTTTCCTAATGTGTCCTTTATATGTAAAATTTTTAAAAATAATGATATATTTTTTTAAATTTGGGGGATAACATTTATATGTAGCAACCAAGTTTACATATTGTGTTTCTTTAAATATGAAATTACAGTTACTCCATCAGAGTTTGAAATGAATTAATACTCTGTACTTAGTATATATAGGTTTCTTTACCATTCACCTTTTATGATTATATTTAGATGTTTTGGTAATATTTATTTAAAATGTTAGATTTGACCTGTTGTAGCCTTTCTATAGAACTTCACCTTTCTGATATTCTGTTATGTATCTGATACCTTATTTTAAAATAGGACATGAGGTATATTGGTCAGTATAGTTTTTAATAGTCTTACTTTTTGAAGCTTATGGTTTGCCTAAAAATTTTGTTCTTTAGAAGTTGTAAGTTTTCTGAGTGAATATTTTCATGTCATAAATAAACTTTTACTGCAAGAATTTTCATTCAATAAACAGTGGTTTAAATATTGTAAATTTCTGTGTACAGCACTTTAAGGATTTAATTCGATTACGTCGGACAGCAGAGTGGTCTCGTTCTAATTTAGACACAGAAGTTACAACAACAAAGGAAAGCCCAGAGATAGAACCACTTCCATTTACCCTGGCTCATGAACGTTGTATTTCAGTAGTCCAGAAACTTGTCCTTTTTCTCCTCTCCATGGATTTTACATGCCATGCAGATCTCTTATTATTTGTTTGTAAGGTAAGTAAACGAACAGACATAATTTATAATTATACAGACTTAGTAAGAAAAAGAAATAAGAAAAAATGCAGTTTTTAATTGATTTTTAAGAGAAATAAAAGTGCTTTCACTGGTTTTCCTTTTATGCAGTTTAGTTTTTTTTTTAATGTGCCTTGAAAGGTTTTAAAAATATTTTGGCACTTATTTCTTAGGAGACCTAATGTGTGTGTGTGTGTGTGTGTGTGTGTGTATATATATATATATATATATATATTTTGCGGTACGCGGGCCTCTCACTGTTGTGGCCTCTCTGGTTGCGTAGCACAGGCTCTGGACGCGCAGGCTCAGCGGCCATGGCTGACAGGCCCAGCCGCTCCGCGGCATGTGGGATCTTCCCGGACCGGGGCATGAACCTGTGTCCCCTGCATCGGCAGGCGGACCCCCAACCACTGTGCCACCAGGGAAGCCCCTAATGTATATTTTTAACCTAGTTAAAACTAGATTAATGTAGATTTGAAATGTAAGTAATGTGGGTATGTCTATCTACAGCCTACCTTTTGTCTATTAGGATAGGAAATTATTATTATCAGGATAGGAAATCTACAAACGAGTGTCAGATTATAGCAGTGAAGGGTGTATTAATGCCCTGAAAGCTTTCCTGTAGCATATTCATTGCTTATAGAAATTATTTTAAACTATTCAACTCAGGTTTTTACCTGGATTTTAATATTTGATCCATGAAATTACATTTCTTTTGCATTTACATCAAATAATTATTTTGACATCAAAAGCATATCTCATTGAAAGCAGTTACTTCAATGCTTTATTTTTGGAAAAACATATTTAATTGCTATTTAAGTGTATGATTTTATAAAATGTATTACAGGTTCTTGCACGCATTGCGAATGCCACGAGGCCAACTATACATCTGTGTGAGATTGTGAATGAACCCCAACTGGAAAGACTGCTATTACTCTTGGTTGGAACTGACTTCAATAGAGGAGATATATCTTGGGGTGGTGCTTGGGCTCAATATTCCTTAACTTGTATGCTACAGGATATTTTAGCAGGTTTGTTAGGATTTATTTTTAATAAGGTATGTCAAAATTAGCTTGTTGCTGCTTGACTAATCTTTAAAGGAAACTGTGAGCTCCTCAAAAGTATAAAATGTCTCTTTCATGTATGGCAGTAGCAACCATTTAGAATTACTTTTGCGTTTAATTATGTTGACACTTGTAATAAATGCAAGTTTTTATGGAGGAGTTAGGTTACAGAGTACAGGGATATTGGAGCTAGTCAGCTTCCTTATTAATACCAGCAGTGGGCTGCTTCCTAATTCTTTATGTGCACTTGAGGAAGGTACTCCCTGCTCCTCAGTTTTTTCATCTGTAAAATAAGGATAATAAAAGTATCTTTCTTATGAAGTTATTTTGATGAATAAGTGAGTTAATGTGTGTAAAGTGATTATAATAACTCCTTGTTCATATCGCACATTTTGTATTTGCTATTAGTTAGCATTTGAAGGTAATGCAGTGAGCCCTAGCATTTCCTTGGGTAGGTGTGGACTCATTTGCCTCAGAATCTTTTGTGGTTGGTAGAGTACACATGCTATTCTCAATACTGGATGAAAAACTATGGTTTGGATGTCTGTTTACTAATTACTAAAGCAGTTAGGATGCTCTTCTTACCTGCAGGAGAATTGCTGGCTCCAGTAGCTGCAGAAGCCATGGAGGAAGGAACAGTGAGTGATGATGTAGGTGCAACAGCTGGTGACTCTGATGACGCCCTGCAGCAGTCTTCAGCTCAGTTGCTGGAAACTATAGATGAACCTTTGACACATGATATAACAGGTACATTCTTTAAATTTTTTACTTAAAATATCTGTAGCTCTTTTTTAAGAAAATGAAACATGTTTCAAAATTAAGAATATTAATGAAGTATAAAGTTAAGTTTTATATTAGGTCTTTGGCCTTAGTAACCATATCAGTTATTTTCCTGATAAGTATGTTTTGCTTTGATTCTCTGAATGCATATTAAAATAAAATGGTATCCTTTCACAGGGTCTGTGTTATCTTGATATGGTCTTATTTGGCTATGTTGAAAGAATTACAACCTAGAAAACAGTTAAAGATACACAGTGGTAAAGATAGCAAGGCTCTTGTTCTCTTTTTCTTTTTTCTTTCTTTGTTTTCTGCCTTTTCAAAAACTATAATGTGTATCTTAGCGTGTACAGTCCTTTGTGGTGTACTCCTTACTTTTGAAGACTGTTTTGCAATGCTGTGGTCATTTCATCTGTCTCATTCCTTAATCTTAGATTCTCTCATGATTTTATCCTTTCTGTCTGATAGTCCCTTTATCTGGAGTAGACTTTCTTCTCTAGTTTGCATGATGAACTTCTTATCTAAGATTCCCATAAAGCATGCTCTCCTCCAAGAAGCTTTTTCCATTACCACCAGCAATGCTGGAGACTGCCATCGGTGCTGCCTGCAGCACTGCCTACATTCTAGATTGTCTCTGATAGCACCTATTACGTTGTAGTTGGTTTAATTTCTGTAGTGTACCCTCACCTCTGAACCTCTGTTAATTTGTTGGAGGGTGGACATTTGTTTTATTAATCTTTATATACTCAGACCCTAATACAGGCTAGTATTTTCTTGGCATTCTATAAATATATGTTGAATAATAGAGGGTGGGAAGGGAAGGAAGATAAGAGTTGTAAGGCATAAAAGGCTAGTTAAAAATTTGGAGTCATCTGAGAGCAAAATCATTTCCAATTCATGATAGAAAAATAAGGTGAATAGCAGTCTTAAAACTGAAATCTTTGCTTTTCACTGTAATACCTGGTATTATTTCCTTAACTACTGGATGTAATATAATGAATTACATATTGAGGCAATAAAACGAATAACATTGTTCATTCTAGAAATGGTTAATGATTATTTTTAACAACAAAGTTTATGTAACTTGATTCAACAAGGATTAATCATATGGTCTTTTTCCCTAGGAAGTCACATATTATTGCACTGGTGCTCTTAATTTTGTGTTATAGGGTGATATTTTTGCATACTTACTCTTAATTGTCAGGTATAAAAATTTAGAGATTTTTGTATCAGTAGAAATATATATTATGTATAAGTAAATTAACTTTTTCTGTAATTAAAAGCAATATATTGGTTAAATTTTATGTTATGTACTCCACCAAAAAAAACCACTTTCAATTATTTGAAGGTGCACCTCCTCTTTCCTCTTTGGAAAAAGATAAAGAAATTGATCTTGAGCTACTTCAGGATCTAATGGAAGTTGACATTGATCCTTTAGATATTGATTTGGAAAAGGATCCTCTTGCAGCCAAAGTTTTTAAGGTACGATATAGTAGAGTATTCTTTGCAATTAAAACCTTTCATCTTATACTTCTGGTTTATTAATTACTTAAAAGACGAAAGTATACACCTAATATAACCCATTATTTAGCTTACTCAAAATTAAATTCCTCTAGGTACTATAGTAGATTTTTTATAGAACTAGTGGAATAGTATACGGAGGACTTACATCATTTTATTAATATAGCCACTAACATTATCTTATATGATAATAAGAACCACTAATAAGCATGGGAGGTATGGTTATGGACTGTTGACATTTCAAGCAGCATTTAAGCTTATCCAAGTTGGGTTCATTGCAGAATCTCCTTCTTTGTTAGCTGCTACTTTTTCTAAAGGAGATACCTCCCTAATACTTTATTTTGGTTCATTTTGTGTGTAAGAGATTTTATTAAAGATGTTAATTACCTCTCAGAGTCTAACAAATAAGGTTTTTTTAGATTTTGGGATAAAATGGAGAGAATATTAGGAACCATTCCTTTAATCATTAAGATTATGTTTTAGAAATTTAAAGGGTAAGGAGAACGTTTATTTTGTAGCCCTGTTTGACTTTAGGTAATGTAAATAATATGTCACTCTTCGTGAAGAGGCAAAAATAAACCACAGTTTTTTCCTATTCTTTTAAGCCAATAAGCAGTACATGGTATGACTATTGGGGTGCTGATTATGGCACCTACAATTACAACCCATACATAGGAGGTCTTGGAATTCCTGTAGCAAAGCCACCAGCAAATACAGAGAAGAATGGATCACAGACAGTTAGTGTTTCAGTGTCTCAGGGTAAGTGTGTGTTCATATTTTAAGGCATAAGCTATTCTTAAAACAAGTCCTCAATTTATGTATTCTTTGTCTCCTGAGAATTTGATCCTGAGTGTTTGCTGAGAGGGTTTATTATTGCAGGGGTGCCGTGAGAGTGACTGTCATTCAGAGCTGTGTGTCAGTCAGTTTAGAAGAGCTTCTATTTATGGTCTATTTTTTGTTTCTCAGAATAACACTTTGCAAAATATATTTGTGAGTTGTGTGGGTTTGCTGGTGGTTTTAATTAATTGTGCTTCCTTTTATTTTTATTGTTAATAATAAATTTATATTTTATTTGTAAACAGAATGAAATCACGTTGAGTATTATTTTTGCACTCTTCTAGTCACATAGAGTATATAACTTTTTTTAAAAATAAAATCTTTTCTTAAATTTTGAAACAATCATACATTTACTGAAAAGTTGCAAGTTAATACAGAGAACATTTGTTATCCTGACCCATTTGGGAGTAAGTTGGTAATCTGATGTTTTTTTGTTTTATTTTGTTTGTTTTACAAAGCAGAACATTTCTTCTACATAAACACATCAGGAAGCACATTCCATCAAAATCAGGAAATTAACATTAGTAACTTTAAGACCCCATTCAGGTTTCAGCAGTTATGTCTAAATTATGCCCTTTATGCAGAATGATCCAGTACAAAATTGTGTGTTGCATTTACTGTTGACCCTTGAATAAGGTGGGGGTGGGGGGCCCACTCCCACACAGTTGGAAGTCTGTGTATAACTTTACAGTTGGCCCTCCGTCTCCAAGGTTTTGCATCCATGCATTCAACCAACTATGGATAGTGCGTACATATTTGTTGAAAAAAGTCCATGTATAAGTGGACTCATGTGGCTCAAACTGTGTTGTTCAAGCATCAACCGTAGTTATCATATCTCTTTAGTCTTATTCAGTCTGCCACACTTTGTCAGAGGTAACTTTCATGACCTTGGTGCTTTTGATGATTATAGGACACTTGTTCAGTAGTATGTCCCTCAATTTGGGTTTGTATGCTATTTCCTCACAATTAGATTGTGGTCATGTGTTTTTGGCATAAATATCAAGAAAGTGTACTGCTCAGGTTTTCTTACTGCATCCTATTAGGTGGCTCATGATTTTAATTTGGACCACTGCTGGTGGCATTAAGTTTAATTACTTGATAAAGGAGATGTCTACCAATATTTTCCAGTGAAAAGTTATTCTTTTCCCTTTTGTAAGAAAGTTTTGATGGGTTGGAGTGGCAGAATAATACTTGGAATCTATTCTTTTTTAAAAAAGTTATTATTTTATTCACTTAGTTTTGAATAGACCAGTGGTTTCCTATTTTATTCAGTGGGTTATAATTTGTTATCATTATTTTCTTGTTTTTATTGAGGTAAATTCAAGAGATCATAAAATTTTCCATTTTAGCCTTTTTTTTTTTTTTTTTTTTTTGCGGTATGCGGGCCTCTCACTGTTGTGGCCTCTCCCGTTGTGGAGCACAGGCTCCGGACGCGCAGGCTCAGCGATTGTGGCTCACGGGCCCAGCCGCTCTGCGGCATGTGGGATCCTCCCGGACCGGGGCATGAACCCGTGTCCCCTGCATTGGCAGGTGGAACCTCAACCACTGCACCACCAGAGAAGACCCATTTTAACCATTTTTAAGTGTACAATTCTGTGGCATTAAGTACATTCGCAATGTTGTCATTATTTATTTTGATGTTCGAAATGTCCCTGATTTGACACATGGTATCTCCTTTAATCTGGTCTCTGTCTTTTTGAAATGTCTTCATATTTCTTTGAACACTTCTCTGTTTCCTGGCATAACAAAATGCCCCAGGCTCATCATTTACTTTCCCTTCCCCAGACTGGGAGTTAGCCACTTCATGAATGAAAATGGTATTTCAGAACCTTTTAGTGGAGAAATGTGATTAAGAATTCAAGATTTGAGTGCTAGATAGACTTGCTGTTAATTTTTGGCTGTTCCACACTCTCTCTTGATGGATAAATCTAGGGAGTGTGTACACACATTTGTGTTTATATTTATTTCTATATTTGTCTGTCTATCCGTCTAGAATGCCATGAGTCCACATTGATATATCAGTTAATCTAACAGTAATCTACTCCATAAGCTTCATATTAGTTTTTTCCTTTTCCATATTTCTCTTTTCTCTGATAGTGAGGTACCTGATTCTCATCATTCTTAATTTATTTGCTTCCATTATCATTACTTCACTTACTTGATCTACCTCTCTTTATATATCTACTCTCCCATCTCTAGCCTCCTTTGCACAGATGTTGTTACCTGCTGTAACTCTGATACCCCATGCCAGGTTGTTCTGATGTGAAGATACACTACTCACCCTGTTTTGGGTTCAGATGTCAACATTTTATTGTAGGAAGTAGGACGTGAATAATAATTATCAAATAGGTTTTGTTTTTTCTTTTAATTGCTTTCTGTAGCCCTAGATGCTCGTCTAGAAGTTGGACTTGAACAACAAGCAGAACTTATGTTGAAAATGATGTCAACCCTAGAAGCAGATTCCATTTTACAGGCATTAACAAATACATCTCCTACCTGTGAGTAAAAGTCACCATTCTTAGAGAATTACCATGAACAGTTCATCTCCTGATTATTTTCAGGTGCACTCAGTAAGGATGGATTTTTAAATTCTCCCTTGCTAAGTTAGTAGGAAGTTGAGAAATAAGACAAAGGATTAATAAATCAGGAGAGCAGAGGGGGAACAAATTACCTCCATGTAGTGCTCATAAGTTCAGTCCAAAAACCTGAGTCATGTTTTTGTTATGGTGGTGGTGTGCGGTTAATGAAATTCCTGGGGGAGCCTGCATAGCTAGCTGCCTGGGAGTTCGTTGCATTATATCCAAATTTATGATAAAATGGGTTTCTTAATAGTAACATCTTTATCTTCCTTTAAGACCAAGATGGAAGACTTAGGTAATGAAGATAGCCAAATGGGCCTGATTGAACTACAGAATTGAGAGGATTTACTACCTAATTATTTACAGCAAAAGAAGAAAAACTTTTTGTAGTAAATGACTGGATAGTAAATATTTTAGGCTTTCTGGGGCTATACAGGGTGTGTTGCAGGTCTACTCTGACTTTGCAGCAGGAAAGCAGCTGTAGACAATATATACCTAAATGAATAGGCATGGTTATTAAAGAAACCGTGTTACGGAATCTGGTGGCCTGTCAGATTTGGCCGTTAGGACATGGTTTGCTGACAGTTGATGTTGTTCTAGGCTTGGGTAGATCCCCTTCTGTCAGGTGAGTATAGTTAGATAGCAGCCTGTCTGTCTTAACATAGGAGCTGTGCTGACGTGATGGTGATATTTTTATTTTTCTTAGGCCAAGAAAAATAAAAACATGGTGGGTAATGGTGGTGAGTAAAGCTGTAGAGATACTAGTTAGAACCTAGGAAGCACATCATGTCCTTCTCCTATGAAGTAAAGTTCCCAACCCATTTCAATAGAGAAATTTGGATTTTTAGATCTTCCTATGTTAAATTGAATTCTTTTGGTTTGCATTCTGTATTTCTTGCCTTAGGAAGTATATAAAAAAGGAGAAAAAGAGAAGATTTGTCTAGTGTTCTGTTTCTTGATATATTCTATCTTTTGATTATTTTCCTGTGCAGAACTGTGTTCTCCTTTTAATATAAAACTTTCTAAATATACGAAAAACTCTCTTAACATCCCTTTATTTCTCTGCTCCCCATGAATATATACTCAGTTAGTTTGGTGTGTGTATCCTGGCATCAGAATTTTTGAACACTTCCCAGGCAATTTTAATGTGCTATCAAGGTTGAGAATCAATGGATTAGAGTCTAGGTTATTCTAAAACTACCTTCTCAAGAAATAGGCAGGATTCTTTTTTCTTTCCCTTTTCTCCTCCCTCTTATTAATTAGGAAAAAATTGAAAATAAAAATTTATAGAGAGTAAGGTTCTTCTCCCTTTGTGGACAAGTCCTGTGAATTTGGGAGCTTCTCTTTGTGGTGATTATCTTTTGAACTTTCAAGTAATGTTGTAAAAACAGGTTTTCAAATAATACAATGCTGAACCATTTTAAAGAATGCAATTTTAATTTTTAAAAAAATATACCTTGACTTACCTGTACATATTAATAACTAGTTAACGTTTCTCCTGATACTTTGTGTATAAAATCATAACTGTGTTTAATTTTCAGTATCACAGTCTCCCACTGGAACAGATGATTCGCTTCTAGGGGGTTTACAAGCAGCGAACCAATCCAGCCAGCTCATTGTACAGTTATCATCTGTCCCAATGTTAAATGTTTGTTTCAACAAACTTTTTTCCATGCTTCAAGTCCATCACGTTCAGGTATGACTTCAGGAGAAATTGTGTATTTTTAGACATTATTGCCAGCCTAGAAAAGATGAAAATAAACGGGCAGATCAGTCTTAACCAGAGAGGGATGATTTCTTTGTCATACTCAGATGAAAAAATGTTGGAGATACTTTGATTAACCCAGCTCCTCAGTGATAGGTTATTTATAACTTTTATGATTTTAAGCTTACTGCTTTTGTTCCAACTACATATTATACACACACCTGCATTTAAAGACTTGAATCACGTCTTTTAATTTAGTAAAACATTTATATTAGGTAAATTATAAATTTTAATTCAGTTAAATTTCATTTGATCTAGAATTTTAAGATGTGTTTGCTTGTGAACTGAATTGAAAGTAACCAGAAGAAGTATTTTTCTTTAACATTTATTTTTATTATTTATTTATTTAATTTTATTTTTGGCTGTGTTGGGTCTTAGTTGTGGCACGCGGGATCTTAGCTGAGGCATGCAGGGTCTTTTGTTGTGGCATGCGGGCTCTTCATTGCAGCGCACGGGCTTCTCTCTAGTTGTGGCATAAGGGTTTTCTCTCTCTAGTTGTGACACGCAGGCTCCAGGGTGCATGGGCTCTGTAGTTGTGGCGAGCGGGTTCCAGAACAAGTGGGCTCTGTAGTTTGCAGCATGCAGGCTCTCTAGTTGAGGCACGCAAGCTCAGTAGTTGTGGCGCGTGGGCTTAGTTGCCCCATGGCATGTGGGATCTTAGTTCCCTGACCAGGGATCGAACACGTGTCCCCTGCATTGTAAGGTGGGTTCTTCACCACTGGACCACCAGGGAAGTCCCCAGAAGAAGTATTTAACAGAAAAATTATTTACTCATAATCATAAGGATTCATACATGAGATTTTTGCTTAGATGGTATTTCCTAATAGGTACATTTTCTTTCTGTCAATTTACATTCTTTTTCAGTTGGAATCACTTCTCCAGTTGTGGCTCACATTGAGTCTGAATTCTAGTTCGTCTGGAAACAAAGAAAATGGAGCAGACATTTTTTTATATAATGCTAATCGAATACCTGTCATTTCATTAAATCAAGGTAAGATTTATTAGAAGGAAAGTTATTAACGTAGCATAAACAATCTAAAAAGGTATTGATTAGGTTAACACCTAATCTTTGTCATTAGGGTTGTAATGTTGTAGTGAAAAAAACATTTAAAATACTGACTGTTCTCTTTTGCAGGAAAGAGAACAGAAAACTTATTCTCTGGTCTGTATTATGTCTGTGTATAACACAGACATAAAATCTACAATGTTCTGTTTGTCTTTACATTGTAGTTCCTTAAAGTATTGTCTTGTTCATAGGCTGTTCTTTTGCAACTGGTCTTTTTTAAAAAATGTGAAATACCTCTAGGGAATTGGTAAATTGGAGAAGGATGTCAATTTTTTGTAGAAATTGTGTTCTTTCATTTTTTTTCTTGGCAAATGCAGGAATGTGGGAATAGTGAGACTTGAATAATATCCTTCAACAGGAATAGAACTAGCTTTCAGCTCGGGCTATAGGAATCTATTTAAAGAACAGTAAAAATCATTTATTCCTGATGCTTTCTCTCTAGAGATGTGCATCATGCATGGCCTTCACATGGCCTGTCTGTCAACCTTAGTGACAGCCACACTGGCTTACGGTCCTACTTAACATCCGCATTCTCTCAGCAAGAGCTGGCCCTACTTTAATTATTAGGTTTCCTTCTGTTTCACTGTGTTAATGATTATTATTATAAATTTTACTCCAATCAGTTTTTAAAACTTTTTTATTGTGAGAAACATTAAGCATAAACAAGAGTGAATAGAAGGGTAAAAAAAGTAATTATTTCTTACTGTCATCAGGTATTTTGTGAGTATTCAAATTTCCAATTGTCTAAACTATTACAGAATTTTTTTTGTATATTTGAAATAGATTCCATATAGAGTCTACACATTTTAATTAATTATGTTTCTTAATTCCTCTAATCTGTCTTTTTTTTTTAATCCCCTTGCAAAGTTTGGTTGTTTTGTCTTTCAAGATTCCCTAGGTCCCAATTTTTAGTGATTGTATCTCTATGATGTCCTCTCTACTTTCTATAAATTGGTAATTAGACATGGAGCTTAATTTGATTTGAGTTTTTTTTTTTTTTTTTTTTTTTTTTGTGGTACGCGGGCCTCTCACTCTTGTGGCCTGTCCCGTTGCGGAGCACAGGCCCCGGACGCACAGGCTCAGCAGCCATGGCTCATGGGCCCAGCTGCTCTGCGGCATGTGGGATCTTCCTGGACCGGGGCACGAACCCGTGTCCCCTGCATTGGCAGGTGGACTCTCAACCACAGTGCCACCAGGGAAGCCCAGAGGTTTTTTTTTTAAGGCAGTTTCATAGGTTGTCTTTTTTTATGTTGTTAATAGACACTAATGATTAATGCCTAGAATTAGTAGCAGTTCACAGGAAGTTTTGAAATGAAGATAGTCTAATTTTGTTATTCCTTTTTTATTAACTGAAATACTTCCATAAAGAGAAACTTCCTTTCATGTGCTATCATGTCACCCTTTGGAGATACAGTTTTTATATAGAGCCAGGAAAAATGCTAGAAATTTTCTGTATTTTAAAATTAAATTTAAAAATTAATTGGTTCACAAGTAGTCTATAATCATGACCACTTAGTTTCCTTAGTAAATATCTGTATAAGTTCGTGATTTTAAAGTATTTCTTACGTTTCTGTTACAATCATTATGTTTATTGATGCTGAAATTATGCTGTTTGTGGTCAGTAAGATGATGCTTCATTAGATTCTTTTGGTTTTGTTTTTTGTGAAATACACAACTATATCTTTGTTAGATTTTAATATCATAGGTGTTCCAAACTATATTTCCTGCCTGAGATCTGGAATCAGCCATTCTACACAGTGTTTTAAGGGCAAAAACTGGGCACTGTATTATGTTTGTTTATTTTTAATAACTTTTGGCTTCTCCACCTGCCACATGTGCTTCTTATTTAGGCCTTGCAGGTGACTTAGTTATTGTTTTAGTTTGTGCTTTTTCTGTGAAGTTACATTGGTTTTGAACGGTCAACCCCATCCCTGTCTTTCCAATATGCCCTATTATTTTCAATTTTTGGCTTTGCAGAATGTGAGGATTTTTAGTAAAGCACAAATTGTGTTACAGTAGAAATGCCTGTAGTTTGGAAAGGACAACAAATGTATAGTGATGACATGTTATTTTATTTGTCATGGGATGAGCTTTAACCTTAGATATAAAATGTTATTGACTCTCTAATGCTTTAGTTATGTTTAATGGGGAACTTTTATTTATATGTTTTGAGGACACAAGGTAGTGAATTGATTTAAAAAAATAATGTCATGTTTTACAATTTATTCTTTTTGTTTTAATTCTTAGTAAACATTTGCTTTTTCTGAGTTAAAATTTCCCCTTTCTCTTTTCTACGTAGCATCAATAACTAGCTTTCTCACGGTGTTAGCGTGGTATCCCAATACTTTGCTCCGGACATGGTGCCTTGTTCTTCATAGTCTAACACTCATGACAAACATGCAACTTAATCGTAAGTCCAAATATTTATTCCTTTAAATCTCTGACATATACTTTATTATTCTTGCTATGAGATTCTTGAAAAAGATTTTTTCAAGAAGTGATATAGTTGTGAAGATGATTAAATTCTTTATTTGCATATGTCTCTTCTGAATTTGTTCTTTTTGTTGTTGTTCTTAATGTATCTTGCCCTTTGTGCTTCTTTACTTTGATTATATACTCTCATCTATCTACAGTTACAAGATCAAATTATATTTTTACCTTCTAAAAACTTTTACTAGTTTTTAAAAATTGATTACTCTTAGAGTACAAAGTCAAGTATTTAATGTTAGTCTATGTCTTGTGTTGGTTATTTATTCTTTTTAAAGTAACTTAGCAGTTAAAAATGATTTATTCATTATAATATTCATGAACGTATATGACTAGGTTCCTCGGTGTATGCTTTTCACATCTAAAACCTACATTCACTGAACCTAATCGCTTCTTCTCAGATTCTAAAGTCCTATTAGTTTCCTACTTTCTTCACCCCACTCCTTTATTTCCCAATTAAGATAGTAAAATTAATTTCTGAACCTTTTAAGAAAGGAACTTTTAGTGCTTTCTGTGGCTTTTTGTATCTCAAAGTCACAAAGATACTCTCATACATTATCTTCTGTACTGCTTACTGGTTTTACTTTTTACATTTAGGTCTAGATTTTATCTGACATTCTTAGGTTGTTGGGAAGTAGGTATCCAAGTTCATATTAGAGAGCAAGGAGTAGCCATTTGTGAATTGAAATCTTCATTCCATCTGTAGGTTATGACAGCAGGTGGGTGGATTTCATCCCCATTCTCTTTGGGCTTAATTTCATTGACTAGAAAGCAGCGTCACCTTGATAAAGGTATTAATTAAAATCATTGCTGAGAATCAAAATGCTACTTCATTTTTCATTTGGAATATAATATTTTCCAAATATGGGATTGAAAACATCCCTGTGTGATACTGAAGATAGATTTGACTCAAGGATATTTTATTCACTTCAGAAAACTTGTGCATTGTCTGTGTATCAGTTAACAGTATACAACCTTTATGTAGCTGACATGCAAAAATGAATAGGTTTTGCTTCAGTTTATCTTAGAAGGCTGTGTTAAAATTTACCTGAAAAATAGATCTTTATTTCTGGAAGGGGGAAATAATTACTAAGAATAGGCTCACCAAAAGGACAGTAAGCATTTAGTTATTTCTTTTCCACTTGACTGTATACTGAATAAGATGCACATTAAACTAGGTATTTTTCACAGCCAAACTAGGAGAGAGGCAGGAGATCTATGGCAGATGAAAATAGAGAATGAGGCTCAGTCAGTGCAGTAGAGATTCAGATCCTTTTAGTAACTCCCAGGAGTATGTGAGTTTCCTTTGAAATTAAAAGATGTTTTAAATACTGCATTTCCATTGTTTCGGGGTCCTTTCGTTGGGGACTTTTTTTTTTTTTTTTAATGTTTTATAGCTGGTTCCAGTACTGCCATTGGAACTCAGGAGAGTACTGCCCATCTGCTGGTTTCAGATCCAAACCTGATTCATGTTTTAGTGAAATTTCTTTCTGGCACCAGTCCACATGGAACAAATCAACACAGTCCACAGGTAATGTGACTTCTGAAAGCCAGTGATAGGCCCAGATTATACAGTAAACTTATTTGTAAAGGAAATTTTAAGTGCAGTTAAATACATAAAATTTTCATTACTAAAGCATTAAATGATGGCCTTTTATGTATCAATGTAATAAAATGTTTTGAATTACATATAATAATAGCTATGCTGAAACTGAATTATAGCAGGTAGTAAGTTTTCTCTTGGAATTTTACTGGATTTTTTAATGTAGCGATATATTTTTGGTGTTAATTTCATATAATTTGAGAAACATTCTAAACAGATATTAACCTTAATGTTAGGGAAGCATTTAAAAAATTGGGGAATTTAAAAATTTTTAAAAATAATGTGTTATGGGCTTCCCTGGTGGCGCAGTGGTTGAGAGTCTGCCTGCCAACGCAGGACACAGGTTCGTGTCCCGGTCCGGGAAGATCCCACATGCCGCGGAGTGACTGGGCCCGTGAGCCATGGCTGCTGAGCCTGCGCGTCCGGAGCCTGTGCTCCGCAATGGGAGAGGCCACAACAGTGAGAGGCCCATGTACCCCAAAAAAAAAAAACGTGTTATGTTAAATGACCTCTATTATCAAGATTGACAGGTCACCTAACTTAATTCTTTTATGCTATTAAGTATTTTATTTAACAAAAAACAAAAAGATGACATCAATGGACCTAAAGGGTATTATGATACGTGAAATAAAACAGAGAAAGACAGATGCCATGTGAGTTCTCTTATATGTAGAATCTAGAAAACAAAGCAAATGAAGAAACATAAGAAAACTGAAATTGAGTCCTAGATACAGGGAACAAACAGCTGGTTGCCAGAATGGGGGATGGGGGATGGGGGTGGGGGAAGGAGGGTGAGGGAAATTGAGAGGTACACATTTCCAGGTACAAAATAAATGAATCACCAGTATAAAATGTACTGTGTGGGGCGTATAGTCAATAATAATGCAATATCTTTTTGATGACAGATGGTAACTAGTCTTATTGTGGTGAGCATTTTGAAATGTATAGAAATATCAAATCACTGTGTTGTACACCAAGAACAAATATAGCATTGTAGGTGAATTTTACTTCAAAAACAAACAGGGCTTCCCTTGTGGCGCAGTGGTTGAGAGTCCACCTGCCGATGCAGGGGACACAGGTTCGTGCCCCGGTCTGGGAGATCCCACATGCCATGGCCGCTGAGCCTTCGCGTCCAGAGCCTGTAACAGGAGAGGCCACAACAGTGAGAGGCCCGCATACCGCAAACAAAACAAAACAAAAAGACACAAACTCATAGAAAAAGAGATCAGATTCGTGATTACCAGAGGCAGGGGTTGGGGGAATTGGATGAAGGTAGCCAGAAGGCAAAAACTTGTTGAGAGAGTAAATCTTGAGACTTCTCATCATAAAGAAAAAAAATTTTTTTCTTTTATTTTGTATCTATATGAGACGATGGCTGTTCTCTAAACTTACTGTGGTAATCGTTTCATGATGTATTAAGTCAAATCATTATGCTGTATACTTTAAACTTATGCAGTCCTGTATGTCAATTATATCTCAAAACTGAAATGAAAAAAAATATTGCTTTTGTTAATTCAGAAAAAGAAGATATATCAGAGCTTATAAACATTTTTAGTCTAACCAGAGATTTCTTTTATATCAGTTTAGCTTTTGTTATATTGTACTGCTTTAAAAAATATCTTTCCTTCATTATATTTCTTTTCACATAAAATATATTTAGTGTTCATAGCATCTTTCCAATGGACGTTATTCAAGATTATCTTGCAAGGTTGTCATCTTTTATTTCTTAGCTATGTGCTTATCTATGTGCTAGGTCTAGGTGCTGTTCTAGGTGCTAGGGATTTAAGTAGTTACCCTGTCCGAGTCTCTGCCTTTCTTGGAGCTTAAGTTCTGTTGGATACATTTAGTCAGTACTCTCATACTGAATAGACTTGATTTTTGTAGATCATCATAAAATAAACCAGACAAGGAAAAAAATGAGAAGGAACAAACTACTTGTAATTAGATTGGGCCAGAGTTTTGATGGGGGTAGAGGCATGTTATCAAGTGATTATTACACATAAAGATTGCATGAATTTGGAATGTGAAGATTCCTGAAATCACTAATTCCAGCTTCTTTATTTTACATATGAGTAAACATGCATTATCTGCATTGCCCACAATTATACAACTAGTTAGTGATAGAGCCTAGGTGTCAGGGAACATGCCGCTGTATAAAGTAGTGTTTTTTCCTCTCTTTTTTTTTTTTAAAGGCAAAGTAAAAGTTACTGAAGGTCAAGGTTTCCTCAGATATTTTGGTTTTGTAGTTTGGTTATGAATGTTATGATTTTTATACTCAGTGTTAGAAATTGTTAACTTTAAAATGGTTTGGAGAATTACATTGCATTTTGTTTTTTCCAAAACTCCTCTAGGGTTTTATGATCATAACATTCCAAAACATACTTCAGGGTACTTGGTGTGGTTCTCACTATCATTTTTTTTTCATTGAAGAGATAGAAGTTTGGGAAAGCATTGTTTTTACAAATAGATACAGGTTCGTTTTTAGCTTTAAGGGGTTTTTTGTAGGGTTTTTTCCCCAATTCACTTTAGTATTTGCTCTGCTAGTCATTAGAAGCATGACCTTTTGTGAATCACTTAACGTGAGTCTGAGTTCTTTTGTTTTGAAATGGGATAATTAAGAAGATTGTGAAAATCAGTACATAAGTTCTTTGTGCTTTTGAAAGCATTATAAAGATATTCTTGTGTAATTCAGGTGAGTCTTTTTCTGTATTGAATTAAATAAAAGTAACAAGTTATTCTAAACCATAATGAAAAAAATATTGACAATAGAAGCTATAATTTTCGATTTAAAATAAGTATATCAAGATCTAAAAGCTTAATTGGTTTCCTACTATCACTGTTAATATTTTTGTTCTTCAAATGAAAAGTTTCACCCGTATGGCTCTTGACTTAACGTTTGATGCTTTTTTATTTTTTTTTCTCTACAGGGAAAGAGAATTTTTTTTTCCACATCTTTATACAATATTGTGTTAGTTTCTGCTATACAACAAAGTGTATCAGCTATATGTATACTTATATCCCCATATCCCCTCCCTCTTGAGCCTATCCTCCCTCCCTATCCCATCCCTCTAGGTCACCACAAAGCATTGAGTTGATCTCCTTGTGCTATGCAGCAGCTTCCCACTAGCCATCCTTTTTACATTTGGTAGTGTATATATGTCAGTGCTACTCTCTCACTTCATCCCAGCTTCCCCTTCCCCCGCCGTGCCCTCAACTCTGTTCTCTACGTCTGCGTCTTTATTCCTGCCCTGCCACTAGGTTCAGCAGAACTGCTTTTTTTTTTTTTTTTTTTTTTTTGCGGTACGCGGGCCTCTCACTGTTTTGGCCTCTCCCGTTGCGGAGCACAGGCTCCGGACGCACAGGCTCAGCAGCCATGGCTCACGGGCCCAGCCGCTCCGCGGCATGTGGGATCTTCCCGGTCCGGGGCATGAACCCGTGTCCCCCGCATCGGCAGGCGGACTCTCAACCACTGTGCCACCAGGGAAGCCCCAGAACCGCTTTTTTAAATTCCTTATATGTGCGTTAGCATACGGTATTTGTTTTTCTCTTTCTGACTTACTTTATTCTGTATGACAGATTCTAGGTCCATCCACCTCACTACAAATAACTCAGTTTCGTTCCTTTTTATGGCTGAGTAATATTCCATTGTATATAGGTGCCACATCTTCTTTATCCATTCATCTGTTGATGGACATTTAGGTTGACAAAAGATTAATCTCCAAAATATACAAGCAGCTCATGCAGCTCAATATCACAAAAACAGACAACCCAATCCAAAAATGGGCGGAAGACCTAAGTAGACATTTCTCCAAAGAAGGCATACAGATGATACTTTTTAAATGAATAATTCTGTAGATGGGATCAGTAAGCAGTTGTCAACAGAATTTCATTTCTCTTCAGGTTGGTCCAACAGCTACGCAAGCTATGCAAGAATTTCTTACCCGATTACAAGTGCATCTTTCTTCAACATGTCCTCAGATATTCAGTGAATTTTTGCTCAAGCTAATTCATATACTTTCAACAGAAAGGTAAATGTCAAGGTGTTACATATATTCCTGATATAGAAGCAATAGGTAATCCTCCAAATTAATTTCCCCTTAGCATTTGTTGGGAGTTTATCTGGGAACAGATAAGCAGGACGATATTAGGAATTAAGAGGGAAAGGTTTATTGGTATGTTTCCCAGTTGTTTTCACTTCTTTTCATTATGGCTCTCCCAGATCCTGAACTCCTTCTATTGTGAAAGGAATAACAGGTTCATAGATTAGGAAGTATAAACCTTCTAGGTGAAATTTACTTGAAGCTGTTTAAATTATTCTAGAATACAGGTAGAGAATTAAAGCTACCAGTAATTTTATTTGAAACCTATATTTGATAAAACCCAAAAAAGATATCTTAAAAAAGAAAATTAAATACTAACCTCATACAGAAATCCTAAATAAATTGATTACCAAAGTCAGGCAATAGGTTAAAAAGAATAAGCTGTGACCGTGATGGGTTGATTCTTAAAATGCGTGAATGCTTCGATATCATATATCATATTAATGAGTCATTTTCGTCATAGTTTAAGGCATTTCATAAAATCCAACATTACTTTCTGATAAAACTTTTAATGAAATATAAACAGTATCATCTTAAAGTTACAAAAAACATTATGAACAAACCAAACTCTAGTATGTTTGATTATTTTAAAACTTCCCATTAATATCAGGAAGAAATTAAAGGTGCTGTTTGCTATATTTATTATTTAATTTCATTGTGGAAGTGCCAGTGAATTTTTTAAAAATTTATGTTAGAAAATGATTAAAATCACTTGTAGATTATATCACTCTTTAAAAATTAGTTCGAAAATATTAGAAATCAGAAAAAGGTATGATTTATAATAGTTATAAAATTAATAAATTTATTCATAATAATAGTTATTTTTCATAGATCAGTAGCAAAATGCCTGAAACCAGTATAAAAATTAACGCAAAAAATTTATATGGCGTATGTTTTCATAGCTGCAGAAAATTTTATAGTACTATCCTCATTTGTTTTCTTCCTCCTTTATAACTATTTTAAAACACTAATGTGGTTGTAGTTCAACTTGTTTGTAGTGTATACACAGTGAAGCACAGGTGTGGGAAGGAGTAGATTCACAAAACCAAAAACATGCTGTTATGATATGCATCTGTGTATTTGGAAAACATGAACTTGAGGTTTTTGTGTGATCCAATTAAGAAGCAAAAACCAGTTACCATGGAGTTCATTTTTCTTTTAACTAGGCTTTTTTTTAAACTGTATGTGAGACCTCTAAACACACTCATTAGATGTAGACTTTAGTATCGTTCTGTCTATGTAGGGTCTAGCAGTAAAAGGTTTCATGTGAAAATTCGATGCATTTACTCTAACATTTCCTACAGAAATATCAATCTTGTTTTAGTTTATAACATGCTGTCTTTTTTAAAAAAATCTATTTTATATCTTTTTTTATAAGTAAAGGTATTTATAGGTTTACGTGCCTCAAAAACTAATTACAATGTTTTTTTCCAGCTCCTCTTCCACCCTGTACACACCTCATACATTTTCTAGCACATTTTCTTTAATTGGGTCCATAACATTGGCCCAAATATATTCTTAGCTTTTGTTTTCTTTGTATGTTTTTAAGAAAGTGTCTGGCATCCGTATAAATTAGCCTGCAGCTTTTTAGTTCAATTAATACTATAGGTTGAGAAGAAGTACCCAGACTTCATATGAAGAGGGCACTCATTTATATCACATAAGTGTTTTGCAGATATATTCTCTTGGTCTGTGGATTATATTTTCATTTTCTTAACAATATCTTTGAAAAAGCAGCTTTTAATTTTGATGAAATTTTGTTAGCTTTTTCTTTTATTTATTATTATTTTTGTTTCATAACAATATCCTTGCTTAACCCAAGGTCATAGAGATGATTCTCTATGCTTTCTTCTAGAAATTTTATTGTTTTAGGTTTTACACGTAGGTTATATTGAGTTAAATTTTGCATTTGGGTCTAAGTTCTTTTTTTTCTTTTTTTTTTTTTTTGCCTGTGGATGATGTCAAATTGTTACTATACCATTTGTTGAAAAACACATCCTTTTTAAATTGAATTCTCTTTCTGCCTTTTCCAAAAATCAATTGACCATATTTGTTTTGCTCTATTTCTGGACTCTATAGAATTGATGTTTTTGTCTATTCTTTTCTGATAACACACTGGTTTGGTATTTTTATATTATTTCTTGAGGTCTGGTAGTGTGGATTTTCCAACTTTGTTCTTGTTGTTTTAGAGTTGTTTTGGCTATTCTGCTTTCTTTGCTTTTACATGTAAGTTTTAGGATCAGCTTACTGATCCCCCACCACCCCCACAAAAACAAAAACAAATCAAACCAAAAAAACACTTCTGCTCCATTGTGACTGAATAAGCGTGAATCTGTAGATCAATTTGGGAGGAGTTGTAGGTATATTTATAGATACAGATATAGTTATTCATATAGACATAGATACAAAAATATAGTTATACGTAAAGTTATATATATATTTGTGATTTTTCTTTGTACAGTCATGTGGTTAGTGAATAGTATGTATGTCTTTTTGCTTTTTCTGCACCTACTGAAATGATCATATATTGTTTCTTCTAAAATCTGTAGGTATGATAAATTACATGGATTTTTTTTTTTTTTTAAGTGTTGATCAGTATACATTCCCAGGATATATACTCACTCGGTCATGATGTATTATCCTTTTTATATCTTGCTTGTTTAAGTAGTTAATGCTTTGTTGCTTCCCTGGTGGCTCAAATGCTTTGTTGAAGATTTCAAAATCTCTGCTTATGAGAGATATTTGCATTTTTAAAAATAATGCCTTTGGTTTTTATGTCAGGATAATCCTGGACTCCTAAAATGAGTGTTTCCTTTTCTGTTTTCTGGAAGAGGTTGTGTAAATTGGATTATTACTTATTTAAATGTTTGATAGTAATTGCCATTGAGACAACCAGGGTCTGGAGTTTTCTTTGTATTAATAGAAAAAAGTTTCTACTTATTTTATAGGTAAAAGATTATTCAGGTTTTCTTTCTTCTTGAGTGAACTTTGGCAGTTTGTGTCTTGAAGGAATTTGTTCATTTCATCTGTGTTGTTGAATTCATTATTTGTAATTTTTTCAATTATGCTTTTAATGTTTTATAGTATGTAGTTTGATTCATTCTATCATTTCTGATATTGGTAATTTTAATCTATTTATCTTGGTCATTCTTGCTAGAGGTTTATAATATTATTGATATTTTCAAAGAACCAACTTAAAGCTTTGTTGATATTCTTTATTTTTTCATTTCCAATTTCATTAAATTTTGCTCTAATAGTTATTATTTCCTTCTTTCAGTTTTTCTTGTATAAGTGTTTGACAATATGTGTCTCTTAATTGATCTGTTAGACCACTTTACATTTAATGTAGTTATTGATTTAGTGGACTAAAATGTATCACTTTGCCAGTTTTGTTTATTTAATCTATTCTTCGCTTAAAAATTTTTTTTCCTGCCTACTTTTGGATTAAGTAATTTTTATAATGATTTCATTTTGTTTCTAGTATTATTATTTATAACAAAGAAATTTTGATTATAGTGTTTTCCCTAGCTTTGCAATATATGTCTTTATTTCATCACATTCTGCTTTCATATATTATTATACCTTAGCTCACACATAATGTAAGAACTTTACAGCAGTAGATTTACAGTTTCTTTCTTTCATCTTTTGTGATGTAGGTATCATATGTTTACTTTTACATATGCTGTAAACATAATACATCCCTACAATTTTTGCTTTGGATAATCACATATCTTTTAGACACTGAAGTAAATAGTATTTATGCCTGGAAATGGACAAGCCTCTTCTACCGGGTGATTAGTGTGAGGATTTGAATCACTCTTTTCAAGATTTGACCTGGCTTTGGTTTTATTGTTGCTATGGTTACCTTTTGTGTTTTGTCAGCTTCAAAATGATCTAGTTAGCTTGTTTCGATGTGAGTCAGGGTAAAGGGGGTGGTTTCCAGTTTTATTGTTCCATCCTTAGCTTTTGTTGTTCCTTATACATTTGTACCACAGAGGGACTCTCTCTCCATGGCTCCATCTCTAGCAGTCAACTGCTTTTGCTTGTTTCTTAATGTTCACTAGACTCCTAGTGATGGCGGGTGTTTTCCGATATTGTGTCCAGCCTCAGTCTTTGGCAGGCACTCTGTGACTGAACCTCAGGGGAAGGAGCTTTCTCAATAAATTTTTCCTTCTTTTTGTCAGCCAAACTCTGGCTTATATCTTTGGCCATTTCTGAGGAGAGCATTTCCTTCTCTCCAGTGGTAGGAAACAGCTATTGGTATTTGAGGGGTTTTTTCACTAGCACCAAATACATGGTGTCTTTTTTAACACCATTTCCCTGATTATCTGACATCAACCTGTGTCCTACAGTTCAGTTCTATTCTGCCACTATCCAAAGTTAGCCCAGGTTTACAGTTTTAACTGTTCAATCCCACAAGACTGTCCTTACTTCAGAGGGCACTTACAAGTCCAAGGTCCCCAGGTTACCCACATTTTTGTATCATTTGACTACAAATTCAGGGGTTCTCACAATCCCCCCCTCAGGTTCAGTAATTTGCTAGAAGGATTCACAGAACTCAGGAAAAACACTTTATTTTACCAGTTATATAAAGTATAGCTCAGGAACAGCCAGATGGAATAGATGCACAGGGCAAGATATGTGTGGGGGTTGGTGAGGGAGGATGCCTGTGAATGGGTATGAACTCCAAGGGTTCAGTGTTACCACACTTACATACCTGGGGTTTAACAACTTGTAAAGTATTTTACCTGAATTCTTCTTAACCATATGTATATTGCCAGCATCTCGACTTCCCAGATTCTGCGACAGGAAAGCCAATGCTCATATTCTGTCTTCTTGGAGGAGGTGCCTATCTTTTCATGGATTTCAGGCTTTTTGGTACTCTTTTGACCTTAGCTCTCTGATGGGTTCAAGAAAAGTTATGACTTTAGAGTTAATTTGGCTTTTTTAATTGATAAGCTGGGGCCAATGACCTTTCCAGCTTTCTATTTCTTAGGCATAAGTAGAACTTGAGAGCATTCAATTTTGATGCATAAGAATTACTTGATTGAATCTTAATTTTTGAAAATCAAAATCAGTAAGAAATATTTAAACTAACAACATTTGAGGTTGTAACAAACCAGAGCTCATTCATTATGAGGAGTGCCTTGTGATATATAATTATTTTAGTCTGTAGCTTCAAAATCATCTCTTTGATTTACTTGTCCTTCAGTTTTCTATTTGGAAGGGAATTCATTTTTTATTTTATATGATAAAATGGAGGCAAGAACAAGAAGGACTCAGGAAGAGCTGGAAACTCTTTGCTACAAAATGAAATAGTGAATACCAGCAGTTTAATTATTGTTTAGCTTTCTTGTATTCTGGTGGTTACTTCTTTCAAAACAATTTAAAATGGATTAATTTTTAATCCTCTCTCTTTTTCTGCAGGGGTGCCTTCCAGACAGGCCAAGGACCTCTTGATGCCCAAGTAAAGCTCTTAGAATTCACTTTGGAGCAGAATTTTGAAGTCGTTTCAGTTAGTACTATTTCTGCTGTGATAGAGTCTGTCACTTTTTTAGTGCACCACTATATCACTTGCTCAGACAAAGTAATGTCTCGAAGTGGATCAGATAGCTCAGTGGGTGCTCGAGCATGCTTTGGGGGACTCTTTGCCAACCTCATTCGTCCAGGTGATGCAAAAGCAGTTTGTGGTGAAATGACAAGAGATCAACTCATGTTTGATTTGTTAAAACTGGTTAACATTTTAGTACAGCTGCCTCTTTCGGGCAATAGGGAATACAGTGCAAGAGTGTCTGTGACCACCAATACGACAGACAGTGTTTCAGATGAAGAAAAAGTTTCAGGAGGCAAAGATGGTAATGGAAGCAGTAGTAGTATTCAAGGATCACCTGCATATGTCGCTGACTTAGTGTTAGCCAACCAACAGATAATGAGCCAGATTTTGTCGGCTCTGGGCCTGTGTAATAGCAGTGCCATGGCGATGATAATTGGTACGTATTAATATTAAGAATATTAATCTTATACTTGTTTCTAGTACTATATCTCTTTCCTTTAGCAATGTATGAATTCTTTTACTTTATAATGCAGAGTTACTCTTTTGTAAACTTCTTAGCATGACTGATTTTTATTAGTGAAAACTTTTATAGAGTGGCTTCAATCAGTTGAAAATTTTTAAGTGTGAATTTTTTAAAAATTGGAAAATACTAACAAAATAACTTGTAGTGAATTAAGAAAAAAAATCAGTCTTGTAAGTTAGGTACCATAATTTATAGTCACGTATCGCTAACATTTTAACGATGAAGAATTTCACATCAAATTTTGTATTAGGGAATGAGTAAGATTTATTTATTCACAGTTTTTTAAAAAGTGAAGTATAAAATTTTGTTCAAGTTTCTATGACACATATATCAATGTAAAATTTATATATAGTTGCTTTCCTTTTCTACCTATTTGAAAGCTAATATATTATGTTAATTTTTTTAACTAATTAAACTTCTGTAAATTGTGACAAAATCCATTCCTGATATATTTTTGCTTATTAGTATTTCTTTTTTCATGTAAGGGAAACAACCATATCTTTTTGATTAAAAGTTTTGAAGTTTAGTCACATAATAGTATCACTTATTTTTCTCTCCTTTTCTTTTTGGTATGTATAATGATGTTCCTCAGTCATGTAATAGAGCAACTTTATTGTTACCAACAACAGAGGTATCTCCTATAAAAGATACCAAAAAACATCCTCTACTGAATGTTATGAGAGATATTTTAATTTCTAGATATGTGTATATGTATACACACACACACACAGCTTTTATGTACCCATCCTTCAGTGGTTTGGGGGTAAAATGGCTTTTAAGACTCTATTTTAATTATTATGGTTTTTAAGGATATGCGTTTTAAAAATGTGTCATCTTTTTATTTAAACTAGGGGCAAGTGGATTACATCTCACCAAACACGAAAACTTTCATGGTGGGTTAGATGCCATATCAGTTGGGGATGGATTATTTACCATACTGACAACACTTAGTAAAAAAGCTTCTACAGTTCACATGATGCTGCAGCCAATTTTAACCTACATGGCCTGTGGATATATGGGCAGACAGGTAAGTTCAATCCAGCAACAACTGCAGTAATTTAAGTAGTTACTAGCAATGGGAGCAGAGAATTATTTGTAAGACAGAGACAGCGTATTCTAGTTATATGTTGGAAAATGAATGGAGTCAGCGGGTGAGAACTATAGATTACTAGTAGAAGTTGGAGAGGAAAGTTTCCTTGAAACTGTCAAAGATGACTACAGTGATGTAAGAATAAAATGTTTAACATATTTTTAAATTTTAGATTTTCTTTCCATTGTCTTAAGAAGTAGTTCTTTCCTTTTCCCTAACCATAGCATAGTTGAAAACCAACATGTTCTTCGTAGATGTTACATATGAAAATTTAATATGAGTATTTTTTTTCAAGCTTAAGTTACATATTTAGTTTCCTTTCAGTTAAAAGGGGTTAGGGTAATTTTAAAAGAGAAATAGGTTAGAATGTTACTACTTTTTAAATTTCCTTTTTAAAAAATGAGATTTTAGGAGCCAGTGTGATTATTTTAATTTCTAGTCCATTTACCATTTTTTTCAAAAGCAGATTTTAAAACAGTTTCTTAAGGAATCTTCTATATGTCAGTGTATAATTATCATTTTCATAAATATACATTGCATGTGTATATATATTTCCCCATTGGAAGATACAAAGATATTTGAGAAGGATACATGTTTTAAATGAAAGTACTGTCTACTCGAAAACAAAATCGATGCACATTAATTTAAGGTAGAAAATGATAATAGTAGGTAAACACAGATGCAAAAAATGCTGAGTTCAGAGAGGAGACTGTTCATTTCCTTTTTGATTCAGGTTAAGATTTCCTAAATATTTTGGCAGACATTTTGTATTTAGTGATTTAGGTTAAGGTTGCCATTTTATAATAATTAACTGTAAAAGAATATTACATTCAATAAGAAATTTAGTTGTCCTAATTCACAGGAAATTAATAATCACCTTTTAAAAATCACAGTATACATGTATGGTTTTTTTTTTTAGGGCTCTCTCGCTACTTGCCAGTTATCTGAACCATTATTGTGGTTCATTTTGAGAGTACTGGATACTAGTGATGCCTTGAAAGCATTCCACGATATGGGTAAGACAAAGTTACAAAACTGTCATTTAAGTGTAACCATTTGATAGTAAATTATGTTCTTATTTTTGTAGTCTTCTGTGAAAGTTGACTCAATGTCAAATCATCTATGTTAAGATAATTTTCATTTAGTATTCTCCTTAAATTTAGGTGGTGTTCAGCTCATTTGCAACAATATGGTTACTAGTACAAGGGCTATTGTAAACACTGCAAGAAGTATGGTATCAACTATTATGAAATTTCTTGACTCTGGTCCGAATAAAGCTGTTGACAGCACTTTGAAAACACGAATACTAGCTTCTGAGCCTGACAATGCAGAAGGGATCCATAACTTTGCACCCCTGGGTAAGAAAAGCGTTATTTCATCTTATGAGTATGAATTTAAGTAGTAGTTAATTGGCTGGTATGAAGCAAAAATAGTTGTCAAAGTAAGTTGATTGTGTTACAGTATCACCATTTCAATTACAAGCCATTGATTTTAAAGGTAGTAGTTTTCCAAACATTCTACTGATTAGAAGGAAATTTTTAATTGTTCTTTAGTAGTAAAATTTGTTTTTATTTCTGAGTTTAAATAGAACACAATTTATGAAACTAAGTAGTAGATTCTTATGTCAGTTTTCATTGTAAATGTTAGTTTTAAAGGACTTGTTCCTTCTTATTTGGAGTGGTACTTTTTTTTATAAAAAGTTTCAGATTTATATAGTTATTTTTTTTTCCATTCTACATAGTTTCTTTTTATATTTTTCTTTTCATATTTCTAACTCATGAATATTGACAATTTAGAATAAAGGTGATTATTTTCAAACTGAAGCCTGTATTGGACATTGTTTTTTACTTAAATCATTTGAGAATTACTGTGCTAGATTTGTTGTTGCTAGTTTAGTTTTCATTTGACATGTTAGTGCATAGAAATTAGGCAGCAGTTAACAGTGAATTTGTCGCCTTGCCAGTTGACTGGATGTCCTGAGGTTTTGTGAATACTGTAACAAATTATGCTAAATGTATTAAGTACATTCATAGTATTAAATGTTCATGTTTTTAGCTAATTTTTCTAGTGTAATTATTATGGTTTGAATAGTTCTTGATGCCTTATTGGGTTTCTTTTGCAAGTTTTTATTTTATTTAAAATACTTCTGTAGGTACAATCACATCTAGCAGTCCTACTGCCCAACCAGCTGAGGTGCTTTTGCAGGCCACACCACCCCATAGAAGAGCTCGCTCTGCTGCTTGGTCCTACATCTTTCTGCCAGAGGAGGCTTGGTGCGACCTTACCATTCACCTTCCTGCAGCAGTGCTTCTTAAAGAGATACATATCCAACCTCACCTTGCATCTCTTGCAAGTGAGTAATATTTTTTGTAAAGATCCATCATGAAAATAAACTATAATTTAGAAGCATTTAAAAAATGAGAAAAATACTTAGCAAACAGTGATTAACTTAGATACAATTTCCAGATCGCTTAATTTTGAACAGTTTTAATATAATATTTAACACTACCACCGAATCATTTCCCATCAAATGAATTGACATGGCTATTCCCCTGAAACAAATAGAGTGTGTGATGAAATTTAAACAAATATATTCTAGTTATATATTATTTTGCCTTTCCTCTTCCCTCAAATTTATGAAGCTATCTATATAGCATTAAGATAAAATAAGTTAGTTTATACAGCTGTAGACAGCAGTCTTAGTTTTTCTAGGCTGGTCCTCAGTCCTAGCTCTGTAATGTGAAATTAGCATAGATTCCCCTTCACATTGTAAGGTAATTACATCTGCCTTAATACTTTGTGATATTTTGAATATTTATGATCTTTAGATTTTTAATATTTTGAGTATCATTCATTTGATGCATTTTCATTGAATACATTTTGTTGTAACTTTGCAACGTTAAATAATTGAAAAGAATTTTAGAAAAGTTGTACATTAAAAGGAGCAGGAACTCCTTTAAGTATTCATGAAGGAATATGAAGTACTATTTTAAGTTTATGAGGGTCCCCAAATTCTTTCAATATAAATATAATAATTTGTACAGAATTGTTGAAGTCGTCACAGTCATTTATCTTCATTGATTGATTCTCATTGCTATCATATGTCACTAATTTAATGAAGAACTATAGGGAATTTTGTAGACCCCTGGCATATTTGGAAGAATCAATTTTTCCATTTATTTGCAAGATTAGATTATTATACTCTAATACAGTTGTGGAATCCACACATTAGATAAAAATAGATATAATGAATAAAATGGCAGAAGAAAAATAGACTAATGCACAGTGTTTTAGCAGGTCAAAAATAATTATATTACATGGCAAAATATAAGTCAGTGTAAGACTTAGGGGATAATCTAAGATGAGGAGGAAGCTCCTTTTATTCAGAAGGAGAAAGTGGTTCATGTGAATGGTGGCTTTGGAGTGTAGCTAGAATTTGCACATAGGAATTGGGACAGGAAGGATGTTACAATGGAGAACTCTGTACATTATGAAAAATCAGTAGGTTAGGTGTTCTCCAATACAAGTGTGATTAATAATTTTGGTTTTGGATTGGAGCAGAAACTGAAGATATAGTGTGTTTCAGTGGAAATAACATAGCCTTTAGAATCAAACATGGGCTTGAATATAAAATGTGCCCTTTGTTCATTTGGGGGTTTGAATTATTTAATCTCTTTGTCAGTTTGTATTGACAGATTCAAAGAGATTAAATAATGTGGATAATACTTATCTCAAAAGGTAAGATTAAATTTAAAAATTGATGTGACTTGTCTAGTTCTCAGTGTAAACCAGGAGTGTAATTGGCATATAATAAAAGTTACTTCCTAATTTTACAGTTGATATTAAAGTCAAAGTTCAAAGATTGTTTTAGTTGATAGATAAATTTATTATATGGGCTTCCATGTTTGTGAGAAAGAAATTTTCCCATAACAGCTGCCAGTTATTACTTCATTGGGCCTCCTTAAATTTTAGCAGGAAATGGTTTTATTTTTAAGTATTCTGGACGTTTGTTTAAATTTTGAAAGGCAAAAACAGATTAGAGGCAAAAGCAATTTCTAAATTCAACTGTGTTTAAAATCATAGCAGTATGGTAGTAGTGAAATAATGAGTTTGTGAAAAAGTACTTTTTAAGTTACATTCCTCCCAATTTACAACAGTAAACCATAGCATATTAATCACCATATTGTTGGTGATAATTCTGAGTAAAGTAGAAATAATAGAGTAAGTAATTGCCTATTTTTCTTTTCTTGGAGCGAATTAAGTACATGTGGATTGCATATCTTCAGTTACTCTTTTTTAGGTTAATGTTAGAATTTTTTAAATATAATTTTTATTATACTGTGAATTTCATATAATAGCTGTAAAATCAATTATGGTGAAAGTCAGTGACAAAGTATGACTTGGTGTATACATTTTCTTTTTATGAGTTCATAATGAATATAACTGAAAGCTGTTTTACTGGGATTGCCACTAAAATATGAACTCTAGTTTACTTTTCCTTTAGTAATTGTTCAATTTTCTCTTCCTGTAGCCTGCCCATCCTCAGTGTCTGTTGAAGTAAGTGCAGATGGGGTAAATATGCTACCATTATCCACTCCTGTTGTCACAAGTGGTCTCACCTACATAAAAATTCAGCTTGTAAAAGCTGAAGTAGCTTCTGCTGTCTGCCTTAGACTTCATCGTCCACGAGATGCCAGCACATTAGGCCTTTCACAAATTAAATTACTGGGCCTCACTGCTTTTGGTACCACTTCTTCAGCAACAGTTAATAATCCTTTTCTTCCATCTGAAGATCAGGTATCCAAAACAAGGTATGTGGTTTCTCATTCTTAAGAAAAACCTTTCTGTGCTTTTCATGAAATTGTTTATACTGTGTTTTTTTTTTTTTAGAGTTTAGGAAATTCTTTGTTCCATAGGTATCTAAGTAATATCATAATTTTATTAAGTGTAATAAAGAATAATTCTACAGAAGCAAAACCTTGAGGCTGGTTAAAATTGAGATTTATGTATGTTTAATCCTTGGGATGATCCACAATGTGGTATATGTGGGTGTGGGTTCCAGTTCTTTGGATTGTAGTCTTATGTAAGCATTTCCAAATGCCTATCCCCAAGAATACATCTGAAGCATACAAATTGATCATATAGATAGGCACCTAGCCCTATATGGTCATTCCTAAGTTGCCAGTCTGCAGAGGGTTAGATTTGAACCATACAAACTGACCAAACAAAGAAGGACCTGAATATATCCTTTAATTTACATTCTTCTGGTAACGTTTGATGGTTGAAAATTTTATAGATTGTCTTAATATAAGTTTTACCTGACAAAAAAATTTAGGATTTCTTTTTTATTCTTGAGCTGCCAAGACTTTACAGTTTTGCAATTCTGTGATCCTTTGCAGTTTATATTTATGCATATAAATATATGTATATACAAAAACATTTCCTGACTAATTAAATAAAAAGGAAGTTCATAATTCCTAAATGCTACTAGCACTTAAGTATTTTATTATGTTATAGGGGAAACTTACTGTGTGTTTAATTCTTTATTGATGTTACAGTATTCTAAAAGTATTTTTTAACGTAGATTGGTGCTACTTACGAAATACAACATGCTGATCTTTTCGTTTTTTCTTTCTTTTTTTTTCTGCTTTATAAGTCACAAGGAATTTTTTTTTTAAATACATATCCTCTCCTTGTTTTTTATTTAGATTCTTTTCCCATGTAGGTCATTACAGAGTATTGAGCAGAGTTCCCTTGCTATACAGCAGGTTCTTACTAGTTATCTATTTTATATATAGTAGTGTATATATGTCAATCCCAATCTCCCAATTTATCCCTCCCCCAGCTTACCCCCTGGTAACCATAAGTTTGTTTTCTACATCCATGACTCTACTTATGTTTTGTGAATAAGTTCATTTGTACCCCTTTTTTTTAGACTCCACATATAAGTGATATTGTATGATATTTGTCTTTCTGTGTCAGACTTACTTCACTCAGTATGACAATCTTTAGGTCCATCCACAACATGCTGATCTTTGAGAAGTTTTGTTTTACCCCTGAAGTAATTTAAGCTACTTAAATTTACCCATATAGGCCATTTTGTGTTGTGTATTGCAGTATTGGATGGTTACGGTTATTACATCATTGCCTTACTCACATAAGTGATCTGGAAGGAATGATGGCAAGTGCAGCTGCACCTACTGCTAATCTGCTACAGACTTGTGCTGCCTTATTGATGTCTCCATACTGTGGAATGCATTCACCCAACATTGAGGTTGTGCTTGTAAAGATAGGACTGCAGTCCACTAGAATTGGCCTGAAGCTTATAGACATTCTTCTGAGAAATTGTGCAGCATCAGGCAGTGATCCTACAGGTGACAATTTTGATATTTTAATTTTTACATATCTGCAAAATAATGGCAGTTGAACTATGTGATATTTGTGATTAATTCTGTTTCTGAAATTAACTTCCATTATGGCTTCATTATTTTTGGAGTTTTGTTTCTGTTGTTGAAATTTACAGAAGTTATTTTTAATGAATAATTTAAGATTAAATTGAGCAAATCTTCTCATCCCATTTGCTTATTTAGCAAATTTTTCCTTTTGATTCTTTGTTGCAAGATTTGAATAGCCCTTTACTTTTTGGAAGACTGAATGGACTCTCTTCTGACTCTACGATAGATATTCTTTACCAGCTTGGGACAACTCAGGATCCTGGAACAAAAGACAGGTAGGTATGTGGTGATCTCGGTTTTCATATGAGGACACACATACACACAATCAGATGTAGTGAATGTTACTTGGAATGCTTTATTTTTCTTTTTTTAAATTAGTTTATTTATTTTTGGCTGCGTTGGGTCTTCATTGCTGCTCGTGGGCTTTCTCTAGTTGCAGCGAGTGGGGGCTGTTCTTCATTGTGTTGCACGGGCTTCTCATTGTGGTGGCTTCTCATTGCAGAGCACGGGCTTCAGTAGTTGTGGCACGCGGGCTGAGTAGTTGTGGCTCGCGGGCTCTAGAGCACAGGCTCAGTAGTTGTGGTGCATAGGCTTAGCTGCTCCGCAGCATGTGGGATCTTCCCAGACTAGGGCTCAAACCCGTGTCCCCTGCATTGGCAGGTGGATTCTTAACTAGTGCACCACTAGGCAAGTCCTGGAATGCTTTCTTTTTAGATCTTTTCATAAAAGTTAAGCTTAGGTATTACTAAACATGTAGAAATATAGGAATATTGTGTCCATATTAGGTACTTGGAGTATTTTGTTAATAGCAATAATGTTTGTTTTTATTGATTACTTATTGCTATTGATTATATTATTCACGGACAACTTTTCATATACTCCTTACCCTCTTTCTCCTGCTTCCTACCATAAAATGAAACACTCTCATACCAAGTAAATAATATCTGAATGTTTCACCTAAATGTTTAGTGATCTTTCGGTATAGGTAATTTTAGGTGAGTTTTACTAGTGTAGATCTTCCTTGATGTCTTTTACCTCCAAATTGATAGGAACTCCAAGTAATTTTGAAAAATGTTTTAGTTGATAAATTTTTGAATGATACTTTGGTATTCTCTGGTTTTATGTATATCATCTGTATCTGGAGAACATATTTATAGAGTGTGTGATTCTATAAATAATATAAATTATCTTCATACTAGAGATTGTTTCCTGAGTTAATATCCTTTGAAGTATATTGAATATTTTATATCCAATTAATATTCTTTAATATTGTTATTAGTTTGTGTTTAAAATGAAATCATTTGGTATGTTATTAAATGTCTTACTTCATAAATTATTAACAGATTATTTTTTGTGGGTGCTTATTCATTTTATAGCTATTTACCAAGTAGTTGCTATATGCTTGACATTGTGCTAATACTGGAGAGGTAAAGTTTATTGAGTCCAGCTTGTGCCCTCAGGACTGGGAAGACAGCGGTGTCACTCATAAGGGAAGATTTATGAAGGTCAGACTTAAGGGTATGAATTAGAGTGACAGACAGTGAGGGCATCTCGGAAAAATTGTTACTTAATCTCTGGTAATGTAATAGCTTTCATTTAGTTTAGGCTCATTGCTTTCAGGTTCTCTGGATTAAAAATATTTAAAGGACATATTGAACAAAGTATAATTAGTTTCAGCAGGGTAACTTTAAAATATTAAATAGGCTGACTTCCTTTCCATTAAACTTTTTGCTTTATATACACTATGTGATACCTGTATTATATTTAAAAATATACTGGAGTATTTTTGACAAAGATATTAATTTATGTCAATTCATAATTGTTAATAGGATTTAAAAATACATTAAAAATATGTGCTAAATATTTTTCTAGAATAGTTTTCTTTAAATCTCTTGTGATTATTAAAAAAATTTTTTTATCATAAGAAAATTGCATTTAAAATTATTTTCTTAGCATAAATGCAAATGTAAATATTTCAGAATGTTTCAGAACTAACATTAATGACAAGATTGTTGGCTGCTGTTTTTCTAGAAAATGTTACTCTTCTGTAATTGCCTCATCTCCCTTCTTTTTCTATGACTTGTCCTTATGTCCTGTCATACGAAATTTAAAGCATCTTACCCTTCAGTCCTTCAGGGTAGAGAGAGGGATTAAGTAGTATTATATACGTTCCAATTCCCATTTCTTTTACCCTGAAGCAGAGAATCTTGTGCTCTAAACTAGACATTTAAAAGTAAACAAAAACAAAGATAAATACAGTGTTTTAAGAACTTGACAATAAGTCTTACCTCCCACCCCCCCAAAATACAAACTCCAAAGCATTACTGCTTTAAAAAGCCTTTTGCTTTCATTTTGTGGTCTCCAGCTCTAGGGGATTGAGTGTAGAGTGGCACTTGAAAAAGAACATATGTTGGGGCTATTCTGTTGTCAGAGTGAAAGAGAGTGGGTGGCTACTACTAGTATTTAATGCTTGGGGGCCTGAGTTGTGAAACATTTCATGCTGTATTGCATGAAATTCTGCACAATGAAGAACTGGCCCCAGATCGCTGCTCTGTGGTATGTGGATTTGTTACAAGATGAGTGAAAATTTAGAGGACAGAGTGAGTTTGTTTAAGCTGTGTATCCTGTAATTCTAGATATTTATATATTCTGTCATAAATGAGGTAAGAATCAATGATTATTTGCTGAATTAGACTTGAGTTATCTCAAACATTTTCATTGCTTAAGATTGGTAGCGTTTTGGAAAATTAGAGTTACTATGACCTTATTGATTGTATAATTCCTTTTCCCTCCTATTTTATTGATATGTTAAAACTATTGAGAAAAATCAGTATATTATTCCGATAAATACATTGCTTACATGCAGTGGTGGTATTTATATGTATTAAATGTCAGCTGGAGTATAATTGGTTATTCAAATTCATCTTCTTCTTTTAAGAATTCAAGCCTTGTTAAAATGGGTCAGTGATTCTGCAAGAGTGGCTGCTATGAAAAGAAGTGGCAGGATGAGCTACATGTGTCCTAACTCTTCAACAATAGAGTATGGTCTTTTGATGCCATCTCCTTCTCACTTGCACTGTGTAGCAGCAATTCTGTGGCACAGTTATGAGCTGCTGGTAGAGTATGATTTACCAGCACTGCTAGACCGAGAGCTCTTTGAGTAAGTATGATTTGTGAAATTCTCTTTTCCCCCAGTACTAGATCACTTTAGATTTTTACTTGATAAAACAGCATTTTACATTTTTATTTATATAAAAATAATACTTCAAAAAGTACTAGTTAAGTATAATCAGTATAATTTCGAAATGATATGCTACACAAATTTAATTAATTTATCTTCAAGTTTTAAGAAGCTACATTAGTGTCATTGCTGCTTTTCCCACCTAAAATTGGAATGTTTAATATATTCTCCTGCAGGTCATAATGTTTATTCTCATCTGCAAATTTACCTTCCAGATTCTTTTATCTTTAATATGCAACTTTGGAGGGAAAGTGTAGCTAGAAATTTTGAGAGACTACTTTAGACAGTTTTTACAATTGGTTGTTTTTACTTCTTTCTAGATGGCTGTTATGATTGCTCTTTTGACAAGTAGTTTCCACTTAACCCACATTTCTTCACCATACTCAGTTAAGGCTTTGTTGAGCTGACTGCCTAATAACTGCTAAGTCTATAGCAAAATATAATAATTTATTTCTGAAGAGTTCCATGACTCTTAAAAGGTTGGCTTTTTGTCCTCTAGTTTGTCATTTTCATATTTGGTCCTATCAGTTGGCATAATCCATGACTTATTAGTGAAACTTGCTAACAGTTTTCATTTTGCAGATATGAATTAAAGCCATTAATAATGTCGAATTCAGTCTAGACATTTCTTAGGTATAATTTTTTTAATTGTTTCTTTATGTCATTTTTTTGAGGTCACACAGAGAATGGTAGAACCATTTTGATATAGATCTCTTGGTTTTCTATACTCATTTTACAAATCTAATCTAACTTCCAATCTACTGAAGTACTTAATGATGTTTATCACAGTCTTCCTGAAACATTACAGTGTCATTATATTGAACGTCAAACTATATAATTTTCATGAAAGTGATTTCTACTAGAAATAATTGACAAAGAGGTCATACTAAATATATGTATATATTGTTAACATGGTATCTTTTATTCCGTAGGTTACTTTTTAATTGGTCCATGTCTCTTTCCTGCAACATGGTTTTGAAGAAAGCTGTTGACAGTCTACTTTGCTCGATGTGCCACATACACCCAAGTTATTTTTCTTTGCTTATGGGCTGGATGGGAATTACCCCTCCTCCAATGCAGTGTCACCATGGACTGTCCATGACAGATGATAGCAAAAAGCAAGATCTTAGTTCATCTTTAACAGATGACTCTAAAAATGCACAAGCACCTCTTGCACTAACTGAATCACATTTGGCAACCCTTGCTTCCTCTTCTCAATCTCCAGAAGCTATCAAACAATTACTGGACTCAGGTTTGCCTTCTCTTCTTGTGAGGAGTCTGGCTAGTTTCTGTTTTAGCCACATTTCTTATTCTGAAAGCATTGCTCAATCAATAGATATTTCCCAGGACAAACTCAGGCGGCATCACGTTCCACAACAATGTAATAAGATGCCTATCACAGCAGACCTGGTTGCTCCTATTCTTAGGTTTTTGACAGAAGTTGGCAATAGCCATATTATGAAAGACTGGCTTGGTGGGTCTGAAGTCAATCCACTATGGACAGCACTTCTGTTTTTATTGTGTCACTCTGGGTCCACTTCTGGAGGACATAATTTAGGTGCACAACAGACCAGTGCAAGATCAGCTTCTCTTTCTTCAGCTGCTACAACAGGATTGACTACTCAACAGAGGACAGCAATTGAGAATGCAACTGTTGCATTCTTTCTGCAGTGCATTTCATGTCACCCTAATAATCAAAAGCTGATGGCCCAGGTAAGAGTAGAAAAACTGGCTTATGTTCCAGTGTCTTATTATTTTAATGTGCTGTAACATGGCACTCTTGAAATTAGCTCAGAAAGGATCATGTATTAAGGCCAGGTGATGGTGAAGTTTGGGGTTGGTTGCATTTAAGGATTTGAATTTAAACTATAATTAATATCTCCTCCCTCCTCTCCTCAACTGTTAAATAAATCAGTTATTATTTCTGATGAATGATGGGCAAATTCATGGAGATTCTAGCTAAAGATCATACATTCCTCCTTTTAAAAAACTGCCCCTAATCAAAAGAACAACGCTTCAGGGACTTCCCTGGTGGTCCAGTGGCTAAGACTCCGCGCTCCCAATGCAGGGGGCCTGGGTTCGATCCCTGGTCAGGGAACTAGATCCCACATGCTGCAACTAAGAGTTCGCATGCCGCAACTAAGACCCGGCACAGCCAAATAAATACATAAATAAAAATATTAAAAACAAAAAAACAACGCTTCAGCTATTGGAACAGGATTGACCACTTGAAGGTGGCCATCAAGTGCCTCACAGCATTGAGGCATTGCATTTTATAGTAACCGGATTGTTAGAGCTGTTGATTTGCTTCTAATGAAGCAGACATTAGAATGAGTTTCAGATAGGAGACTCCTGACAAATCACATTAAAGGTATGAAAGATGATTTTATTGTATTAAGTCCACAGAGCCAAAAATCTTGAAAGCTGGAGTTATCTGGAGCATAATTCTGGTTGCTTTTTGCCAGTTTCTGTCTGTTGAGATCTTCAGCAAGTTGTTTAAACTGTAAAATGGAGATAGTAATACCTGCCTCACAAAAGGTTTTCTTCTTTTGAGAGGATTAAATATGATCATGTATATGAAGTATCTAGCATAGAGCCTGTCTGAGACATGGTAGACACCAATAAATAGGAACCAGCTTCTATTTTTACCCCCTTATTTGATAGTGCTTATTCAGGTTAAACTATTAATGAAGGATGAGCTATCATAATTTTAGAATCTAGAAGGATGAGCTATCATAATTTTCAAAATATACTGAATGATTTAACTTTAAGAAGAGGAAGATACTTTGTTGCATAAAGTAATTAATTATTGGGAAACTACTTAATGTGTCTAATTTGAAAGAAATGCTTAAATGACCAATTTTAACCAAGTCCTTGAATACGGACATTTCACAATTTGGTTTGTGCCTGTGGGTAGTATGAAACTTTGTGTTCCATTGTCTTCTGGCCTAATAATCATCACTTAGCTTCTTGTTAAGGCTTTGTTTTATATTTTTAATATATTTTTTCAAAATTTTTGTTGTATTGTAACCACATTGATATTGACTGAAGTTAAAATTAAGTTGGTTTTGCTGGGTATTTATTATGTGAAAACCCTGTAGTAGTAACTTCTCTCATCCACAGAAATTTGTATTTCACTTTTAACTTTTTGTCTACTTCCATATAATCTTTAATTGCTGATTTGATGAATTCAAATACACTTATTAATCCACATTTAAAATTTCCTCTTTGTTCTTTAAAATATAAAGCTGCAAGTAAATACCTCATTTAACTTTTTAAATCTCTCACTTTGCCAGGTTCTCTGTGAACTATTTCAGACATCTCCTCAAAGAGGGAACCTTCCAACATCAGGGAACATTTCAGGGTTTGTACGTAGATTATTTTTGCAACTGATGTTAGAGGATGAGAAAGTGACAATGTTTCTTCAGTCTCCCTGCCCAGTGAGTATTTAACAATTAAATTAAATCTTTATGATGAGCTGTGTGTAAAAATATTTTATGTTTTCATGTCAGAGCTTTCAGTTATCTCTGTTCTAATTTCTAATGAAATGAAATGAAATAGAAATCAGAGGTTGTGCTAGCAAAGCGAAACTAGCACAACCTTTATACTTAAGGATAGGACTTAAAAATCTCAGCTAACCCTCTCTGTCCAAAATAACCTAGTTGTAACTTGCCATAGATAGTATAATTTGATTTGGGGGGTGGGATTGACAGATTATTAGGTACAATAGTGCTAATGCAAAGTATGATGAACAAATCGCATGGCAGACATGCCACATTTGAAGAAATATATAAAATAAACTCTTTACATTTTTGTATGCATTACTGAATTGTTTGTTTTTCTATGCTTCTGAAATTGTTATATAATGATATACATTTCAAAAAAACCTTCTTAATTTCTTTTAAATTTATTTCCAGCTGTACAAGGGTAGAATTAATGCTACTAGCCATGTCATCCAGCATCCAATGTATGGAGCAGGCCACAAGTTCCGTACACTTCATTTGCCGGTCTCAACAACATTATCGGAAGTTCTTGACAGAGTGTCAGGCAAGTCACATTTAAATATTTGTGTTTCTTTAACTTTATGTTAGATGTATATAGGAATTTTATTATTTTTATAACTTTATTGCATTCACTCACTCACCAACCATTTCATGACTAGAAAAGGTCAAGGTAGCTTCACATTTAGAAGCATGATGCAGTGGACAAAATGTACAATACATTCCAGCACCTGTAATTCTTTTGCTGTGATGTTTGTTATGTGTAGTAATGACAGAATGGGCAGTTGGAAATGTAGACAAGCTGTGGGAAGCCATTGATGGAATTTTCTCATGATAAACCATCAGGCTGTGTTTTTTGTTTTTTTTTTTTTTTGTGGTACGCGGGCCTCTCACTGTTGTGGCCTGTCCCGTTGCGGAGCACAGGCTCCAAACACGCAGGCTCAGCGGCCATGGCTCATGGGCCCAGCCGCTGCGCGGCATGTGGGATCTTCCCTGACCGGGGCACGAACCCCTGTCCCCTGCATCAACAGGCGGACTCTCAACCACTGCGCCACCAGGGAAACCCTGGGCTGTTTTATAGTAGATGAATTACAGTGTATTAGGTTGCATGACAGAATTCTAAGTAATAAACATTTACTAAATCTAGGGGAGAAATGAGTGGTCAGTAGGTAGAATCAGCTGGTGACCTTATTGTTTATAACAGTGAAGAAAGCAGAGAGCACGTTTCCCCTAAGTTTTTCAAGAGCTCTCCAATGATGCCTTTAAACAGGATATAAATTATTAAAGTAAAAGCATTTTTTTGAGGTAGAATACAAATTGACTGTGGTTAGTTTGGGTTTATTGCCTCTCAGAAATCCTAATCAGTGATGAATTCATTGAGCATCTGCTATGGGTAAACACAGTAATTTCTTCTAGGGATGTAAAAGTGAGCAGGACATATATTCTACCTCTCAAAGTATTTATGATCTTTTGTATGTTGTCAGAATAAAAAATAAACTGAAAATTTTAAATGTTTGCATTTTAATTTAAATATAAGTCAGTGTGTTTCTATCTGTATATATTAGAGGGGGTACCTAAGTCTTTAAGCAACACTGATAACTGAAAGACGTTAGGAGTATCCAGAAAAAAAGCTGGTGCTATTTGTTAGTTGGAAATAGAAATCTAAACTTAGAATAAAAGACTGAGTTGAAGAGATTTGGGAGTTGTTACCATACATACGTACATAGATGGTAAGTTAAACCATGTGAACAGATATGATCACTTTGAGAAAATAATGTAGAAAAGATTCTTTACCAGTTTTAGACACTGCATCTAACAGAAATGTGTGCATAAAATTATAATAGTTTCCTACATTTTTACATGTTATACAGTAAAATGTTAGAATATATGATAAATGTGTAACAGTTTTTTCTTATTTGAAAATGTCCACCTTACCTGTTACAGCTAAACTTTTGTGAAAATTTGACTTTGCAAACTTTTTTCTAAATTTCAATTTTCTGAAATTGTACCTTCTACATGATGAAGAAAAACTTTAAAATTAATTAATTGAAGGAAGGAAGTGGGGAAGAGTACTAAACTTCAATATTTGAGATTTCATACATTAACTTGATAATGGAAAAGTGTAGACATAGTACAAAATAATTGGAAATTTAACATTTTTATTTATCTTTAAATGAATACTATTTTCTAAAATGTCATGGTCTGTCATTTAGGATATTTAACAAAATAGTTCCCTTTATTAACTAAAAATTAACAAATAAAACTTATTGCTGTGGAAGAATAGTACATCCTAGTAAAAAGTCCAACAAAGTTATCCTGAGCAAATATCCGAAACTTATAAGTGCTCAGTTTAACCTTTGTTTAGCAACGCTTTGGTACTTTAAGGTGTATTTGTGATATTTAGCCATATCTTACGATATCTTAACATGTGCATGTGTATTTTATTAACATGTATGAAAACAAGTAATCCAAAATTATTCAAGCCATACTTTTACCCACTGCCTATAGCTTTCGACTATACTGCTTTCAAATAATAAAGTTCATGTGTCTTTTTAAAAAAATTCTATTATTGTTTTTAAGCAATTTGATTATTATTATCATCAAATAATATACCTTGTAGTTATCTTCATGTTTCTTATGATTTGAGTTTTTGGACATGAATCTGTGTGGGTGTATAAATTTCATCAAATTTGGAAATTTTTTGGCTATTAGTTTCTCAAATATATTCTGTCTCCCCGTCACTCTCCTCTCTTTTGGTGATTCCAGTTACACATTTATGAGGCCTCTTGAAGTTGTTTCACAACTCACTGAAGCTTTGTTCCTTTTTCCCCCCATTTTCCCCCTGTATTTAAAGAAATTATCTTTTTTTACAACTTTATTGGAGTATAAGTGCTTTACAATGATGTGTTAGTTTCTGCTTTATAACAAAGTGAATCAGTTATACATATACATATGTTCCCATATCTCTTCCCTCTTGCATCTCCCTCCCTCCCACCCTCCCTATCCCACCCCTCTAGGTGGTCACAAAGCACCGAGCTGATCTCCCTGTGCTATGCGGCTGCTTCCCACTAGCTATCTGTTTTACATTTGGTAGTGTATATATGTCCATGCCACTCTCTCGCTTTGTCACAGCTTACCCTTCCCCCTCCCCATATCCTCAAGTCCATTCTCTAGTAGGTCTGTGTCTTTATTCCTGTCTTACCCCTAGGTTCTTCATGACATTTTTTCTTCTTAGATTCCATATATATGTGTTAGCGTACACTATTTGTCTTTCTCTTTCTGACTTACTTCACTCTGTATGACAGCCTCTAGGTCCATCTACCTCATTACAAATAGCTCAATTTCGTTTCTTTTTATGGCTGAGTAATATTCCATTGTATATATGTGCCACATCTTCTTTATCCATTCATCCGATGATGGACACTTAGGTTGTTTCCATCTCCGGGCTATTGTAAATAGAGCTGCAATGAACATTTTGGTACATGACTCTTTTTGAATTATGGTTTTCTCAGGGTATATGCCCAGTAGTGGGATTGCTGGGTCATATGGTAGTTCTATTTGTAGTTTTTTAAGGAACCTCCATACTGTTCTCCATAGTGGCTGTACCAATTCACATTCCCACCAGCAGTGCAAGAGTATTCCCTTTTCTCCACACCCTCTCCAGCATTTATTGCTTCTAGATTTTTTGATGATGGCCATTCTGACTGGTGTGAGATGATATCTCATTGTAGTTTTGATTTGCATTTCTCTAATGATTAATGATGTCGAGTATTCTTTCATGTGTTTGTTGGCAATCTGTATATCTTCTTTGGAGAAATGTCTATTTAGGTATTCTGCCCATTTTTGGATTGGGTTGTTTGTTTTTTTATTATTGAGCTGCATGAGCTGCTTATAAATTTTGGAGATGAATCCTTTGTCAGTTGCTTCATTTGCAAATATTTTCTCCCATTCTGAGGGTTGTCTTTTGGTCTTCTTTATGGTTTCCTTTGCTGTGCAAAAGCTTTGAAGTTTCATTAGGTCCCATTTGTTTATTTTTGTTTTTATTTCCATTTCTCTAGGAGGTGGGTCAAAAAGGATCTTGCTGTGATTTATGTCATAGAGTATTCTGCCTATGTTTTCCTCTAAGAGTTTGCTAGTTTCTGGCCTTACATTTAGGTCTTTAATCCATTTTGAGCTTATTTTTGTGTATGCTGTTAGGGAGTGATCTAATCTCATACTTTTACATGCACCTGTCCAGTTTTCCCAGCACCACTTATTGAAGAGGCTGTCCTTTCTCAACTGTACATTCCTGCCTCCTTTATCAAAGATAAGGTGATCATATGTGCGTGGGTTTATCTCTGGGCTTTCTATCCTGTTCCATTGATATGTTTTTCTTTTTTTGTGCCAGTACCATACTGTCTTGATTACTGTAGCTTTGTAGTATAGTCTGAAGTCAGGGAGCCTGATTCCTCCAGCTCCGTTTTTCGTTCTCAAGATTTCTTTGGCTATTTGGGGTCTTTTGTGTTTCCAAACAAATTGTGAAATTTTTTGTTCTAGTTCTGTGAAAAATGCCAGTGGTAGTTTGATAGGGATTGCATTGAATCTGTACATTGCTTTGGGTAGTAGAGTCATTTTCACAATGTTGATTCTTCCAATCCAAGAACATGGTATATCTCTCCATCTATTTGTATCATCTTTAATTTCTTTCATCAGTGTCTTATAATTTTCTGCATACAGGTCTTTTGTCTCCTTAGGTAGGTTTATTCCTAGATATTTTATTCTTTTTGTTGCAGTGATAAATGGGAGTGTTTTCTGGATTTCACCTTCAGATTTTTCATCATTAGTGTATAGGAATGCCAGAGATTTCTGTGCATTAATTTTGTATCCTGCTACTTTACCAAATTCATTGATTAGCTCTAGTAGTTTTCTGGTAGCATCTTTAGGATTCTCTATGTATAGTATCATGTCATCTGCAAAGAGTGACAGCTTTACTTCTTCTTTTCCGATTTGGATTCCTTTTATTTCCTTTTCTTCTCTGATTGCTGTGGCTAAAACTTCCAAAACTATGTTGAATAAGAGTGGTGAGAGTGGGCACCCTTGTCTTGTTCCTGATCTTAGTGGAAATGCTTTCAGTTTTTCACCATTGAGGATGATGTTGGCTGTGGGTTTGTCATATATGGCCTTTATTTTTTTTTATTTATTTATTTTTTTATATGGCCTTTATTATGTTGAGGAAAGTTCCCTCTATGCCTCCTTTCTGCAGGACTTTTATCATAAATGGGTGTTGAATTTTGTCAAAAGCTTTCTCTGCATCTATTGAGCTGATCATATGGTTTTTCTCCTTCAGTTTGTTAATATGGTGTATTACATTGATTGATTTGCGTATATTGAAGAATCCTTGCATTCCTGGAATAAACCCCACTTGATCATGTTGTATGATCCTTTTAATGTGCTGTTGGATTCTGTTTGCTAGTATTTTGTTGAGGATTTTTGCATCTATGTTCATCAGTGATATTGGCCTGTAGTTTTCTTTCTTTGTGACATCCTTGTCTGATTTCGCTATCAGGGTGATACCAGGATGATGGTGGCCTCATAGAATGAGTTTGGGAGTGTTCCTCCCTCTACTATATTTTGGAAGAGTTTGAGAAGGATAGGTGTTAGTTCTTCTCTAAATGTTTGATAGAATTCGCCTCTGAAGCCATCTGATCCTGGGTTTTTGTTTGTTGGAAGATTTTTAATCACAGTTTCAATTTCAGTGCTTGTGATTGGTCTGTTCATATTTTCTATTTCTTCCTGATTCAGTCTTGGCAGGTTGTGCCTTTCTAAGAATTTGTCCATTTCTTCCAGGTTGTCCATTTTATTGGCATAGAGTTGCTTGTAGTAATCTCTCATGATCTTTTGTATTTCTGCAGTGTCAGTTGTTACTTCTCCTTTTTCATTTCTAATTCTATTGATTTGAGTCTTCTCCTTTTTTTTTCTTGATGAGTCTGGCTAATGGTTTATCAATTTTGTTTATCTTCTCAAAGAACCAGCTTTTAGTTTTATTGATCTTTGCTATCGTTTCCTTCATTTCTTTTTCATTTAATTCTGATCTGATTTTTATGATTTCTTTCCTTCTGCTAACTTTGGGTTTTTTTTTTTGTTCTTCTTTCTCTAATTGCTTTAGGTGCAAGGTTAGGTTGTTTATTCGAGATGTTTCCTGTTTCTCAAGGTAGGATTATATTGCTATAAACTTCCCTCTTAGAACTGCTTTTGCCGAATCCCATAAGTTTTGGGTCGTCGTGTCTCCATTGTCATTTGTTTCTAGGTATTTTTTAATTTCCTCTTTGATTTCTTCAGTGATCACTTCGTTATTAAGTGATGTATTGTTTAGCCTCCATGTGTTTGTATTTTTTACAAATCTTTTCCTGTAATTGATATCTAGTCTCATAGCATTGTGGTCGGAAAAGATACTTGATACAATTTCAATTTTTAAAAATTTACCGAGGCTTGATTTGTGACCCAAGATATGATCTATCCTGGAGAATGTTCCATAAGCACTTGAGAAAAATGTGTATTCTGTTGTTTTTGGATGGAATGTCCTATAAATATCAATTAAGTCCATCTTGTTTAATGTATCATTTAAACCTTGTGTTTCCTTATTTATTTTCATTTTGGATGATCTGTCCATTGGTGAAAATGGGGTGTTAAAGTCCCCTACCATGAATGTGTTCCTGTCCATTTCCCCTTTTATGGCTGTTAGTATTTGCCTTATGTATTGAGGTGCTCCTATGTTGGGGGCATAAGTATTAACAATTGTTATAACTTCTTCTTGGATCGATCCCTTGATCGTTATGTAGTGTCCTTCTTTGTCTCTTCTAATAGTCTTTATTTTAAAGTCTATTTTGTCTGATATGAATATTGCTACTCCAGCTTTCTTTTGGTTTCCATTTGCATGGAATATCTTTTTCCGTTCCCTTACTTTCAGTCTGTATGTGTCTCTAGGTCTGAAGTGGGTCTCTTGTAGACAGCATATATATCGGTCTTGTTTTTGTATCCATTCAGCCAATCTGTGTCTTTTGGTGGGAGCATTTAGCCATTTACATTTAAGGTAATTATCGATATGTATGTTCCTATTCCCATTTTCTTAATTGTTTTGGGTTCGTTATTGTAGGTCTTTTCCTTCTCTTGTGTTTCTTGCGTAGAGAAGTTCCTTTAGCATTTGTTGTTAAAGCTGGTTTGGTGGTGCTGAACTTCTCAGCTTTTGCTTGTCTGTAAAGGTTTTAATTTCTCCATCAAATCTGAATGAGATCAATGCTGGGTAGAGTAATCTTGGTTGCAGGTTTTTCTCCTTCATCACTTTAAATATGTCCTGCCAGTCCTTTCTGGCTTGCAGAGTTTCTGCAGAGAGATCAGCTGTTAACCTTATGGGGATTCCCTTGTGTGTTATTTGTTGTTTTTCCCTTGCTGCTTTTAATATGTTTTCTTTGTATTTAATTTTTGACAGTTTGGTTAATATGTCTTGGCATATTTCTCCTTGGATTTATCCTGTATGGGACTCTTTGTGCTTCCTGGACTTAATTAACTATTTCCTTTCCCATATTACGGAAGTTTTCAACTATAATCTCTTCAAATATTTACTCAGTCCCTTTCTTTTTCTCTTCTTCTTCTGGAACCCCTGTAGTTCGAATATTGGTGCGTTTAATGTTGTCCAGATGTCTCTGAGACTGTCCTCAGTTCTTTTCATTCTTTTTTCTTTGTTCTGCTCTGCAGTAATTATTTCCACTATTTTATCTTCCAGGTCACTTATCCGTTCTTCTGCCTCAGTTATTCTGCTATTGATCCCATATAGAGTATTTTTAATTTCGTTTATTGTGTTGTTCATCGTTGCTTGTTTCATCTTTAGTTCTTTTATGTCCTTGTTAAATGTTTCTTGCATTTTGTCTATTCTATTTCCAAGATCTTGGATCATCTTTACTATCATTATTCTGAATTCCTTTTCAGGTAGACTGCCTATTTCCTCCTCATTTGTTAGGTCTGGTGGGTTTTTATCTTGCTCCTTCATCTGCCGTGTATTTTTCTGTCTTCTCGTTTTTCTTATCTTGCTGTGTTTGGGGTCTCCTTTTTGCAGGCTGCAGGTTTGTAGTTCCCGTTGTTTTTGGTGTCTGTCCCCAGAGGCTAAGGTTGATTCAGTGGGTTGTGTAGGCTTCCTGGTGGAGGGGACTAGTGCGTGTGTTCTGGGGGATGAGGCTGTATCTTGTCTTTCTGGTGGGCAGGTCCACATCTGGTGGTGTGTTTTGGGGTGTCTGTGAACTTGGTATGATTTTAGGCAGCCTCTCTGCTAATGTGTAGGGTTGTGTTCCTGTCGTGCTAGTTGTTTGGCATAGGGTGTCCAGCACTGTAGCTTGCTGGTTGTTGAGTGAAGCTCGGTGCTGGTGTTGAGATGGAGATCTCTGGGAGATTTTCGCTGTTTAATATTGTGTGGAGCTGGGAGGTCTCTTGTGGACCAGTGTCTTGAAGTTGGCTCTCCCACCTCAGAGGCACAGCACTGACTCCTGGCTGCAGCACCAAGAGCCTTTAATCCACACGGCTGAGAATAAAAGGGAGAGAAAGAAAGAAAGAAAGGAAGGAAGGAGGGAAGGAGGGAGGGAGAGAGCGAGGGAGGGGAGGAAAGAAAGAAAGAAGATAAAATAAAATAAAGTAAGATAAAATAAAGTTATTAAAATAAAGAATAATTATTAAAAAAATGTTTTTAAAGAAAAAAATAACGCACGGATAGAACCCTCGGACAAATGGTGGAAGCAAAGCTATACAGACAAAATCTCACACAGAAGCATGCACATACACGCTCACAAAAAGAGGAAAAGGGGAAAAAATCATAAATCTTGCTCTCAGTCCACCTCCCTAATTTGGGGTGATTCGTTGTCTATTCATGTATTCCACAGATGCAGGGTATATCGAGTTGATTGTGGAGCTTTAATCCGCTGCTTCTGAGGCTGCTGGGAGAGATTTGCCTTTCTCTTCTTTGTTCTCACAGCTCCCGGGGCTCAGCTTTGGATTTGGCCCCGCCTCTGCGTGTAGGTCGCTGGAGGACGTCTGTTCTTCGCTCAAACAGGACGGGGTTAAAAGAGCAGCTGCTTCGGGGACTCTGTCTCACTCAGGCCAGGGGGAGGGAGGGGCACGGAGTGCGCGGCGAGCCTGCGGCGGCAGCGTAACATTGCACCAGCCTGAGGCACGCCGTGCGTTGTCCCGGGGAAGTGGTCCCTGAATTCTGGGACCCTGGCAGTGGCGGGCTGCACAGCCTCCCCGGAAGGGAGGTGTGGATAGTGAACTGTGCTCGCATACAGGCTTCTTGGTGGCAGCAGCAGCAGCCTTAGCGTCTCATGCCCGCCTCTGGGGTCTGTGCTTTTAGCCGCGGCTCACGCCCGTCTCTGGAGCTCCTTTAAGCAGCGCTTTTAATCCCCTCTCCTCGCGCACCAGGAAACAAAGAGGCAAGAAAAAGTCTCTTGCCTCTTTGGCAGGTCCAGACTTTTCCCGGCTGGCTAGCCGTGGTGCACTAACCCCCTACTGGCTGTGTTCATGCCGCCAACCCCAGTCCTCTCCGTGCGCTGCGACTGAAAACCGAGCCTCAGCTCCCACCGCCACCTGCCCTGGCGGGTGAGCAGACAATCCTCTCGGGCTGGTGAGTGCCGCTCGGCACCGATCCTCTGTGTGGGAATCTCTCCACTTTGCCCTCTGCCCTCCTGCTGCTGTGCTCTCCTCCGCGGCTCCGAAGCTTTCCCCCTCCTCCAGCTGCAGTCTCCGCCCGCAAAGGGGCTTCCTAGTATGTGGAAACCTTTCCTCCTTCACAGCTCCCTCCCACTGGTGCAGGTCCTGTCCCTATCCTTTTGTCTCTGTTTATTCTTTTTTCTTTTGCCCTACCCATGTACGTGGGGGAGTTTCTTGCCTTTTGGGAGGTCTGAGGTCTTCTGCCAGCGTTCAGTAGGTGTTCTGTAGGAGTTGTTCCACGTGTAGATGTATTTCTGGTGTATTTGTGGGGAGGAAGGTGATCTCCGCGTCTTACTTTTCCGCCATCTTCCCCTCGTCCGCTCTAAAATTTTTGATAATTTATATTGTTCTATCTTCAAATTGACTTCAGTATCTAATCTGCTGGAAGTTATATCTGGTTCTTTTCTATATATGTCCTTCTCTTTATTTAAAGTGTACAAGCTTTCTTCTAGTGTCTTGATTTTTTGTTGTTTGTTTGTTTGTTTGTTTTGGTCACACCGCTCGACCCGCGGAATCTTAGTTCCCTGACCAGGGATTGATCCCGTGCCCTGTGGAGTGGAAGCACAGAGCCTTAACCACTGGACTGCCAGGGAAGTCCCTAGTGTCTTGAGTCTATTGATCTGTTTATGTAGATTTATTTTTTTCATTGTGGATTGTGTGTTACTGCTTTTTTTTGTGTGTGTGGTACACGGGCCTCTCGCTGTTGTGGCCTCTCCTGTTGCGGAGCACAGGCCCCAGACGTGCAGGCTCAGCAGCCATGGCTCACGGGCCCAGCCGCTCTGCAGCATGTGGGATCTTCCCGCACTGGGGCACGAACCCGCATCCCCTGCATCAGCAGGCGGACTCTCAACCACTCCGCCACCAGGGAAGCCCCTGTTTTTTTAATTTGCCTAGAAAATTTCGTTGGTTGCTAGACAATGTGATTTTTACTTTTCTGGGTGGTGGATATTTTTGTATTCTAATAAATATTTTTTATTTCTTTCTGAGATGTAGTTATGTTACTTAAAAACAGAACGTTACTTTTAGGACCAGCTTTTAATAAGCTTTATTAGGTGGGACCAGAGCAGCTGTTAATTTAGAGCAGAACTTACTGTGATGATGGAAATATTTTATAATCCTATACTATCTAGTGCAGTAGCTTTTAAGCATATAGAATGTGTCTGGTGAGACTAAGGAACTAGTGTTTTAATTTTACTGGACTTACTTTTAAGGAGGTACTGTATTGGAATAGAAGCACAGTACCACATTTGAAAACAGAGGTCTGGGGTTAATTTGGCCCCACTGCTGAGGTTATACTCTTCTGATAATTCTGTTAGAAATTCACTAGGCATTGGGAATACTAAGTATTCCAGCCCTCATTTTAGAACCTGGGATTCATCCCCTTGCTACTTTTTTTTTTTTTTTAATATTGATTTATTTTATTTATTTATTTTTTGGCTGTGTTGGGTCTTAGTTGTGGCGTGCAGGATCTTTCTTTGCAGCACACGGGCTCTTCGTTGTGGCATGCGGGCTTCTCTCTAGTTGTGCTGTGCGGGTTTTCTCTCTAGTTGTGGCTTGCGGGCTTCAGGGCGAGTGGACTCTGTGGCACGCGAGCTCAGTAGTTGTGGCGCACGGGCTTAGTTGCCCCGCGGCATGTGGGATCTTAATTCCCCGACCAGGGATTGAACCGGCGTTCCCTGCCTTGCAAGGTGGATTCTTTTTTTTTTTTAATTAATTTATTTATTTATATTTGGCTGCGTTGGGTATTTGCTGCTGCACACGGACTTTCTCTGGTTGCGGTAAGTGGGGGCCACTCCTCGTTGCAGTGCGCGGGCTTCTCATTGTGGTGCCTTGTCTTGTTGCGGAGCACAGGCTCTAGGCACGCGGGCTTCAGTAGTTGTGGCTCGCGGTCTCCAGAGCGCAGCCTCAGCAGTTGTGGCGCATGGGCTCAGTTGCTCCGTGGCATTTGGGATCCTCCCAGACCAAGGCTCGAACCCGCGTCTCCCGCGTTGGCAGGCGGATTCTTAACCGCTGCGCCACCACGGAAGCCCACAAGGTGGATTCTTTACCACTGGACCACCAGGGGAGTCCCCCCTTGCTACTTTTTTTTTTTTTTTTTTTTAACATCTTTATTGGGGTATAATTGCTTTACAATGGTGTGTTAGTTTCTGCTTTATAACAAAGTGAATCAGTCATACATAAACATATGTTCCCATATGTCTTCCCTGTTGCGTCTCCCTCCCTCCCACCCTCCCTATCCCACCCCTCCAGGCTGTCACAAAGCACCGAGCCAATATCCCTGTGCCATGCGGCTGCTTCCCACTAGCTATCTACCTTACTGCCTTTGTTAGTGTGTATATGCCCATGACTCTCTCTCGCCCTGTCACCCCCCTTGCTACTTTTTAAAAGTATTTTCCTTGCCCTTTAGGTGGTTTCCTTGTGTGTAATGCTTGTCAGTATGCATTCCAGATTAGAGGAGACCCTCTCTAGATCACTGGGGCTCACTCTCTGTGCAGATCTCTCCTTGTTGGCACTGTGCCCTGTGAACTGCAGCCAAACCTGCCTTTGTCTTCCTGGATTCCCATCTCTGTATCTTCACCTTGAGTGATGCCTCGGTTGTGCTGAGCTGTGGTCTGGGAAATTGCGGGAAATAAGCTGGTGCAATCCTAGTGCTTACTTCATTTGTTTCCATTCACCCAGGAATCACTGTCCTGCCTTCCTGATGCCCAGTATCTGAAAACTTTATTTCATATATTTTCCTAATTTTTAGTTATTTCAGGTAGGACAGTAATCTGGTCTTTGTTATTTCATTTTGGCCACAGGTGGAAATCCAAGCCAGAACAATTTTAAGCAGTAAATTGAGCAAAATCTTTCTCAGTGATACCTTTTAGTGTTTGAATGGCATTTATTGAGATAACACTATATATATTCTTGTTTTGTTATTTTTATTTAGTTAGGAGTCTTAGATAACAAAGTAATATAAAAATAAAGAATATAAATTCTTATCACCTAATGAACTATGATTGTGTGAATTTTTTATTACTTAAATATTTCCCTCTGACTTGTGTAACTCTTTTTGCCATTTGGGGTTACTTGCTTGTTTTTCTGAGAAAGTAAAATGTATTGTTGCATTATGTATTTATTACAGTAGTCCCCCTTTATCTGCAGGGGATACATTCCAGGACCCCCAGTTGATGCTTGAAACCACAGACAGTAGCGAACCCTGTATATACTATGTTTTTTCTCTTCCATACATATCTATGATAAATATGATATATATGTTAATCTCTTACTGTGCCCACAGTAAGAGATCAATAAGAATAACTAATAATAAAATAGAACGATTACCTAATATACTGTAATAAAAGTTAGGTAATGTGGTCTCTCTTTTTCAAAATAATCTTACTGTACTGTCTCACCCTCCTTCTTGTGATGATGAGAGATGATAAAATGCCTACGTGATGAGATGAAGTGAGGTGAATGACATAGGCATTGGGAACATAGGCTTAGGTTACTTTTGACCTTCTAACAATACATCCAAAGGAGGAACAGAAGAGGGATCATCTGCTTTGGGTGATCCTGGGTTATCTAGCCATGACGACTGACATCCATGACTGAATGTCAGAGCAGACGATGACATGGTTGGGAATTCCAAGTGGGATGGATCCAGTGAGATTTCGTCATTATAGTCAGAACAGCAAGCAATTTAAAACCTATGAGTTAATTATTTCTGGAATTTTTCATTTAATATCCTCAGACTGCAAGTAACTGAAACCACAGAAAATGAAACCATGGATAAGGGGGAGCTGCTGTATTAACAGTGTTTAATTTTTTTTTTAATTTCACAAAAATAGAAATGGTCTAAAGGCAATCTGTAGTTTAGAAGAGGTTCTAGAAATTGAGATCACAGGGATATTTTCAGATATTCAAAGAAAGCTACAAAATAGGAAATAATACAAAAGATGCTGTTTTATCACTTGATCATTTCACCTTAACATTATAATAAAGCACTGGATCATAACTGTGTTAAGTTAGAAAAGTAAAAAGAGAGCCTGTATCAGTCATATCCATTTAGTGAAAAACATTCTTAATGTCAGAACAGTTCATCCAGCTTTTTGAGCTTCTTAATGGTTAAATAAGATCACTGTATGGACATCATTTATTTCATGATTTATAATAGCATGCCATATTCAAAAGCATGAAAGAAAATATGATTTCAGAGTAGTAACTATCTATGAAGGTCTTTAGTATTCATTCTTTTTTTTTTTTTTTTGCGGTATGCGGGCCTCTCACTGTTGTGGCCTCTCCTATTGCGGAGCACAGGCTCCAGACGCGCAGGCTTAGCGGCCATGGCTCACGGGCCCAGCCGCTCTGTGGCATGTGGGATCTTCCCAGAACGGGGCACGAACCCGTGTCCCCTGCATCGGCAGGCGGACTCTCAACCACTGCGCCACCAGGGAAGCCCAGTATTCATTCTTAAAGTACTTGTAAAATATATCACTTCATCTAAGCTTCTTAACCAAATAAAAACAACAAAACCAGAAACCTCTGTTACTTACATTTGTTCCTTTATACTCCTATTTGTAGAATAAAATAGAAGTCTAATGTAATGCATTAGGAGGAGTCCTGAGCTTGAATTCCATATTGCCCTTTGCAGGTTGTATGAGTAACCTTGCTAATAAGGCTGTTTACCCTATTTTGAAAATAATATTCTTCCTTGGTTTGCATGTTGTGAGGACTGAAATTGATGTTACGTGGCAAGCATATTGAACTATGCCTACAGTAAAGCAAATGCTCTTGATAATGGTTTTCAAAACTTCCTCTAGAGGTAGACTATTGTAATACATAATATTTTCTAGAGATTGGAATTTAAATATCCTGGCCTAAGGAGAGTGATGAGTTCCTTTCATTGATAATGAGAATTGAATGTCAGATTTTCCTTAACAACATTCCTTCCAGACCATTTACATTGCCTTTGTATTAGTGATAATAATAATCTCGTGTAAACGTCCCCAAGATATTTATTGCTTCCCTTCTTAACCATTTTGAAAAGCAATGTATTTTGCATAAAAATTTCTTACAGATACACCAAGTATCACTGCTAAACTAATTAATGAACAAAAAGATGACAAAGACAAGAAAAACCATGAAGAGAAGGAAAAAGTTAAGGCAGAAAATGGATTTCAGGACAATTACAGTGTTGTTGTTGCTTCAGGTATGCTTGCTTGCTTTTTTTTTTTATGATCTTGATTTTGTTTGGGTTTCTGTAAAATGTAACAATTTATATTTACAGGAGCTTCATGTAATAAAAAGTATTAATGCAGAAAGCTGGCATAATGATGTCTTAATATTAAATACACAATTATTGCACCAGAAATCCATTACTTTTTGGCACTGGAATTATTAAACTTATTTTGAGCTTAGTATATTTTAATCAGATACTCAGCATGTGTAAATAGATATTTTGTTTCAGTTTGACAGCGTACTGGGAATTATACTCTTAAAAGCTCACTAAGTGTTAAGGAATTTTTCTGTAACCTCCTATTTATTGATTGATTGATTGATTGCTGCATCGGGTCTTAGTTGCGATGCGTGGGCTTCTCTCTAGTTGTAGCACGCAGGCTTAGTTGCCCCGTGGCATGTGGGATCTTACTTCCCCGACCAGGGATTGAACCTGCATCCCCTGCATTGGAAAGAGGATTCTCAATCACTGGACCACCAGGGAAGTCCCTGTAACCTCCTTTTTTTTAAAAATGAAAAAGTATTCACTAGTTTTACTTATGATATTGTGCTTATTACATAAAATTAGAAAATAAAAATCATCAAAAGAAAATTGGTTGAAAAATGAGTTTTTACTGTTAGATGCAGGAAGAAGAAAAAATGACCATGATAAGTGATAATTTTGGAGGATATTTTCTTTAACAAAATTCTTAGTTCAGAAGAGAAAGCTCAGCCTAGATTACCTTACTCCTCAAATAGCAGACCTATGTATTGGTTTAATCCATCCTATCTCAGAGAAAAATTAAGAACACAAGATTTTCTGTACATATTTGCACAAAATTACATTCTAGTAAATGGATGGTCATCTATATGTATCTCAGAGAGTATAGGAGTTAATTTATACTTTCTTGGAAAATAGTTACACATGCAGCCAGTTATTCATGGAGTATAATACATGACAGGTAGAATCAAGAGAATAGATATTTAATGAGAAGAAATATTTCTATCTTTTGGCGTTAGGAGTGTGGCGCTTTAGTAATATATTGTAGGAATACACTTTTACTTCATGAGTGTGTTGGCTATATAAAATCTTGGTGATTTTTTTTCTTTTAGGGCTGAAATCCCAATCTAAACGTGCTGTGTCATCTACACCACCTCGCCCACCATCCAGGAGAGGGAGGACAATGCCCGATAAAACAGGAAGTGCTTCCTCAGGAGCAGAGGCCGCCAACAAAATAATCACTGTCCCTGTGTTTCACCTGTTCCACAAACTCTTAGCTGGTAGTGTTCACAGTGATAAAACATATAAGAAATTTTAGTAATCTTACAAGTGTACAAATCAGATGTGTAATCAGGTGCTATTGATGAGATAAATAATTTAGTGAAACTTTGTCCATATAGTTCCCTCCAAAAGAAGTGAGAACAAAAAGGGAGTAACCTATTTCGTACCCCTTTTAACACTATAATGTTGCATTTTTACACTTTACTTGCTTCCTGAATTTTCTTATGAATGTGCCATAAAATGATCAGTAAAATGAATATTTTTGTGTGTTCATAACAAGTTATGTAGGATGCAGTGTGAGGCTAATTTTAAAGAATTAGTTCTAGCTGTGGAATTCTTAGATGTAGCCCTGATAGTTAAGCTTCCTCTCTACCTAAACATATTCTTTGACCAGTATACTTTCCGTTGGTCAAGGTGATAACCATTTTATCTGCATTTTTGTGCTGTATCATTATAATCAAATTGCCAACTAACTTTGACTGGATTTTACTTCTTAGCTTTACATTGTTGATTTAAAGCAGAGGTCAGTAAACTACCGCAGGTGGACCGGATGCTTCTTTTTGTAAAAACATTTTTATAGGAATACAGCTATGCCCATTCAGTTATGTATTGTCCATAGCTGTTTTCATGCTACAGTAGAGTTAGTAGGTTGCAGCAGAGACCATATGGCCTCCATAGCTTAAAATATTTTTTATCTGGCCTTTTATGGAAAAGATTTGCCAATCCCAGATTTATGGGAATGTTTCTTTTTTTTCTATTCACTGTGGCTCTCAGAAGATGTTGGTGGGATTTGGTTAGCAACTGATTAACACTTTGTATAGATATTTTTGTTCACATATGTCAGAAGTAAATTTGAGTTTTGTAAACATTCTGTGGGCAGTTTTTAAATTGCTTTGAAATTGGTGTCAGAATCAAACTCTTACCTGTAATTTAACTTAGTAAAAGCATTAAGTAATTGAGTAAACGGAATCAAGTAAATGTCTCCCTCTCGGATTCCAGGTTTAACTTAGTTATGTCATTTTTAGGCCAGCCGTTGCCAGCTGAAATGACGCTTGCCCAACTTTTAACTCTGCTATATGACCGAAAACTTCCTCAAGGTTACCGTTCAATAGATCTGACAGTTAAATTGGGTTCTAGAGTCATCACAGACCCAAGTCTGTCAAAAACAGATTCTTTTAAAAGACTGCACCCTGAGAAAGGTATGTATATGATATTTCTTTAAAATTGCAGTCTGTAATCTGAGCAGGCAGGGATTTGTATAGCTGATGACTTAATGTACATTTTTGTTACATCAACTTGAGATCCTTTTCTTTCTTTATGACTGAGTTATCTGTAAATATAGAAAATTGCCATTATTTCCATTGGAAATTAATGTTAATTCCTTGAGTAGCATCACTTATTTTATGGGCCCATATGCTTTAATTTCTGCTTTAATTTTTTTTTTCCTTTGGCCACACTGTGTGGCTTGCAGGATCTTAGTTCCCCGACCAGGGATCGATCCTGGGCCCTCAGCAGTGAAAGCATGGAGTCCTAACCACTGGGCCACCAAGGAATTCCCTGATTTTTAAAAATATTATTTCTGCATGAGCCATGTGAATTGTTCATAATTTTATAATCAAAGTGAGAACCCCAATTTAGAATTTCCAATTTATTGATAATTTATATTGAGTGATATTTTGTGTTCATAAACATTTTTTACCTTAAACAAAAGTCGGATCATACATTTTCTTACCTTTTTATTTTTATATATTCAATTAAATATTTATAAATGTGCGTTTTATTGCCTATTTTTAATATATAATTAATATAATAATTTATCTGTTTCACAGTTGTTGAAGGAATCTGATTGTTTCTGATTTTTCACTACTATAAATGGTATTTAAGCAATGATTTTCATAGTGTGGATATGGTGTCATCTTATTTATTGTCAGTCTTTCTCATGATGAAAGATTCAATTATTAGCCTTTTGTACTCTTTAATAAATTTTAGTACATTTTCTTTGCCCAGATTTTCAGCAGGATCATTTGTCTGTTTTAATGTTCGTAGGGTCTGGTTATGTGTGAACATAAACTTTTGGTTTTTCTCTGTGAGTGATTTGAAGTTAACCAATATGGTATAATTTTCAGTTTTCAGTAAGAAAAGTCTTTGTCATTATTCAGTTTTTCCTAATTGGATACTTTAGAGCATAACATGCACATACATTAATATTTTCTGGAGTCTCTGATGTTTTACTTATTTGCCCTAAAGGACAGTACTTCTCAAACTTCAGTATGCTTGTAAATCACCTAGAACATTATAAAAATGCAGATTCCTACACAGTCTAGGATGGGACCTGAGAGTCTACATTTCAGAAGCTCTCAGGCTGATACTGATGCTTACTAGTCCATGGACCATATACTTCGAGTAGTAAGACTGTAGGAAGCAACATCAGAAGTTATCTAAATGTGTTTGTAGCATCTAGCCTAAAATAGCTGTATCTGAATAACTTAAGATAATTATGCTCTTTTGTTGAGTAGAGAGATGACAACAGTATTTGCTTTGTAAATGAAAAAGTATTATAAAAATAGACCCTCTCTTAGCTGTTATTTGCGATTATTCTTCTAGATCATGGAGATTTACTTGGTAGCTGTCCCGATGATGAGGCTCTCACTCCAAGTGATGAATGTATGGATGGGATACTGGATGAATCCTTACTTGAAACCTGTCCCATTCAGTCACCATTACAAGTTTTTGCAGGAATGGGTGGACTGGCTCTTATTGCAGAAAGACTACCCATGCTATATCCAGAAGTAATTCAACAGGTAAGATAAGATTCTAAATAATTATATCATTCCATGGGAAAGACCTTCTGTTTTCCGGTTTGTGTTTAAGTTAACATTTGGAAGTACCGTTTCCCTTAGTCTTTGAGTAGTGTATAAACCTTTCAAAGCTCAGCCTATATGGAGCTGTGTAAGAATTAATTTGGTAAAGAAATGTTGAAGACCAGGCAGATTTGCCAGGGGCATCACACTGTAGCATTACTTTGATTTCATGGTCATCACACTGTAACATTTTTGTTTCTGTGCTTCCTAAGGTGTGATATTAATTACGGATATTACTGGAAATGGGAGAGTGAAATAGTAGTGTATGCTTCTACCCAAATACACTATGTCTTTTGGCTTAACTTTTATTCCTTTTTAAGTGCCATTTCCATTTAAGTAGTTTTTAAAACATTAATCTCTTCCCCTGTTCATTGATGTTACTGTCACTGAGGTGTGTACTTTTGATGTTCTGCTATTAATGAGGGGGGAGTGTGATGCGTGAAGAGTTGTAAACACCAAGTTCTTTATTTCTGTTGATTGAGGTAGGGGAATTATTCTCTCTAATTTTATCTACTTGGAGTGTGTGTGTGTGTGTGTGTACTTGGGGGTGTGTGTGTGTGTGTATGTGTGTGTGTATGCTTGCATTAGTTTCTTAGGGCCATGGTGACAAAGTGTCACAAACTGGGTGGCTTAAAACAACCGAAATTTAATTTTCTTACGGCTCAGGAGGCTGTAAGTCTGAAATCAAGGTGTCACCAGAGCCATGGTCACTGATGGCTCTAGGAGATTATCCTTCCTTGCCTCTTCTTAGCTTCTGGTTATTGCTGGCAGTTAATGGCATTCATTGGTCTGTAGCGGCATCACTCCAGTTTCTGCCTGCCTTTTCACATGGCCATCTTCCTTTTGTGTATCTGTGTGTCTCTGTATCTCCCTCTCCTTATAACAACACTGTCATTGGATTTAGGGTCCACCCTAAGCCATTATGACCTCATCTCTTAATTGATTACATCTGCAAAGACCCTATTTCCAAATAAGGTCACATTCACAGGTATTGGGGGTTAAGACCTGAGCATATCTTTGGGAGGATACAGTTCAATCCACAATAATACCTATTCAGTAAATGGTTATTACTTAACCTGCTATTCAAAGAGCTTATGCTATTTTTATTTTAAGATAATATAACCATGATATAAGATGACTGTCACAGAAAAATATGAGTAAAATTTTATTTCTTCCTAGAAAATGTAATGATACAGCCAAAAGTTTGAAATGGAAAAAACTTCGACATTCTCAAGATTATTGTTGTTCAATGAAAATGACTTCCCTAATTCAGTATTCAGTGTGCTTTATTATATTGAGTGGAAATTGGGTGCTACTATAATAAATACTAAAAGGTGGAAGTGGCTTTAGAATTGGGTAGTTGTCAGAGTGTGGAAGAATTTTGAGGAGCATGATAAAAAGAGGTCTAGATTGCCTTGAACAGGTGACTAGTAGAACTATGGATGGAAAGCCTTTGCCAGTGAGGGCCCAGATGAAAGTGAGGATCACAGTAGAGAGAACCTGTGTATCATAGAGAATACCTAAATTGGCTTAAGCAGACTGTTGGTAGAAATATGGATGTTAAAAGTACTAATGGTGCAGCTTAGAAAGAAATGAGGAACATGTTATTGGAAACTGGAGGAAAGGATATCCCTGTCTTTTATTGGTAGAAATCCTAGCATATTTATGTCCTGAATGTGGAAGGCAGTACTTGTAAGTGATGAACTTGGATATTTAGTTGAATTTCCAACCCGAGTGTGAAGAGTTACCTGTTTTCTTCTTGGTGCTAATAGTAAAATGTGAGAGGAAAGAACTGTTGAGCAACAAGCAACTATCACTTGACAATTTGAGAAATTCTCAGTCTATCCAGATTGCAAAAGATGCTAAAATTAGAGATTTGCTGTCAGAAAAGCATGCTCTGGAGAAAAAGCCAAAGATGTGGCTGTTCAACCTTTGCTGGTGCCTCCGAAAAATCAAGATGCTAGTGCATTCAGTCACACAGAGTGCTATTTGAAGAGATCAGTCATATTATTCATGGATCCCGTCAGCCATCTAAACAGAAGCCAAGAATAGAGAAAGTTGTGTGACAGTGGTAGCAAAGTCAAAGGAGGAGATGTGACTGTGGAAGCAGAGGTTCAAATGAAGCGGCCAAAAGCCAAGGAATGTGAATAGCCTCTAGAAGCTGGAAAACACAAGGAACCCACACTCCCTGAGAGTCTCCAGAAGGAACGCTTGATATTTAGGATCAAAAGCTTTGATTCTAGCTCCCTAAGACTCTCTTTGGATTTCTGACCTCTAGATCTTTAGTATAACAAATTTGTATTGTTTTAAGTAAGTTTGTGGTGATGTGTTACAGCTTACCATATAGGAAATGAATACAGATTTTGGTCTGTACTTTCTTAGGATGTTTTTGTCTCATTTTGGTATCAGGGTAATACCGTCTTGTAGAATGGGTTGGGAATTTCTAATACTTCATATTAAGAAAACTGTTAGATGGATTTTTCTACAGATTAAACACTAAAGATTACAAAATTAGTGATAGAGAAGATGCGTCAAAAGAAATCATCCAAACTGAAGCATGGAATGTATAAGGAATGAAAAGAACATAAGAGCTATATGGACTTGTAGCTAGAAGTGAAAAATTCTGATGTGAATTTATGGTTGCAGAAAAAGAGTGGATTGAAACAGGGACAGAAACAGTACAGAAAGGAAGAAAATTTCCAGAACTGATATAAAACCTCAATCCAAAATTCAAGAAGCTCTGTAAACCCCAAGCAGGATATTCATATTTAAGAACATTATGATAAACTGCTTAAAACAAAAACAAGAGAAGAGCTTAAAACCAGCCAAAAAAGCAGTCAACTCATTTCTTTTCAAAACAGTAACAATAACACTGACAACTAACCTTTCATCAGAAACCTTGGGAGCCAGGGAATTACATCTTTGAAATATAAAAAGAAAAAAAATCTGCCATCCTAGAATTTTATACCCAGTGAAGAAAATTTTGTACATTTCCCTCAACATTACTACTCTTTCCATAAAAAGTAAATTGGTAAAACAGAATAACAGGTATAGGATTAACTCTCCTGTATATATAAACTCTGGACAGACTATTTTAAAAAAAAATGTTGAAAGGCTCTGGAGAGCGACTAAAAGTAGACACATATTGAAGAGGATTTAAACACAAAAAGAATGGAACCACATTGGGTGAGATTAGTGTCTACGTGACTTTTCTCCTGAGAGTACTCCTCAGGCTCTGTGGGGTAGGATGGTAGAACTCATGCAAAAGCTACAGAGGAGTTTGGTTCTTCCATCCTGGCTGGAAATTAAAAGGGGAGGAATTCAGAAAGGAGGGAGCCACAGATGGGGGAGCTCCAGGAATTCTGCACATGAATTTCTGCACGTGAATTTCTGCACAACAATAGCTGGCTCCTGAATTATGGATACATAGGTTTCTTGAGGGAAAACTAGAAGGGTGAAAGAGCTGTCCAGAGATTTCAGCGTCTTTCCAGCATGGAGAAGACAATTTGCAGTTCTATTCCTTCCAAGTTAGAGGTAAAAATCTTGGCTTTTCTATTGGAATTGAAAATGAGTTACACATTAAGAGTATAGATGGCATCCCGGTAATCAGGGATTCACTTGAGAAATAAGAGCAAAACCAAAATAAACTCTCCTAATAAATTTACAGAAGGCCTCAAGGTAACCTATCAGTAATTTAACTATTTTCTAAAATAAAACTGAACACATTGCAGAGTATGATTATAGAACTAAGAGTTACTACAACATCTCATCAATAATGTACGGTGTATAATAGAAAGATTACCAGACGTGCAAAGAAATAAGAAAATGTTACCTGTGGTTAACAGTGAAATAAGTCAGTGATCAGATCTTATTCACATTTTGCCAGTTGTCCCACTAATGTTCTCAAGGGCAAAAGGAAAAAAATTCAATTTCTTTTGCATGATTTGAGGGAGGTAATCGTCAGAGATTCAGTTCAGGATCATATATTGCATTCAGTTGTCTCTTTAGTCTCCTGTAATCTGTAACAATTCTGTTACCTTTGTTTTTCATGACCATGGCATATGGAAGAGTACAGGCTAGAAATTTTGTCTATATATTTAGTCACAGATATACATGTTTCTATATATTTTTTCCTAGACTTGTTTGCTTATAGGGCATGGAATCAGACTACCCCCAGCAGTGTGTACATTCCTATATACCATATCTTCTTCTTAAAATACCGTTTCCACTAAAATCAGTGCCCCTTGGAAAAATTCTAGGATTGGGGCAGAGAATGTACAAGATGAGCCTAGATACAGAAGCCTGCTTTAAGGGGGTTCCACTGACCAAATCTGATTCTCCTTGGGCATCAGATAAAATGATAGTAACAGATTATAACTTATAGAGTAAAATTAGAATCCATACGGATATAAATAAATGAATGAATAAATAGATGGAGAAGAAGGAAACGTTTTTGTGTACAGTTCAGTGCCAACTAATGTAGCAGGAATGGTAGAATTAGAAAATCACCATTTGGCAACCACTGCAATCATGATTATTTCACACAGCATAAAAATGCTAACTCTAATGATCAAAGTTTAGTGCAAAACAGGGTATTTATATAGTCTCAAAGGACCTGTCTACAGATACTTAACTAATTCCAAAGGAGAAAATAGTCATTTTTAGAGTAGAGATACTTGGCAGACACCACCATACTCATGGTATCATGTAACTCATTTTAAAAAACATGTCCTTTTACTGATTTTTTTAAAAAAATTTATTTTATATTGGAGTATAGTTGATTAACAATGTGTTAGTTTCAGGTATACACCAAAGTGATCAGTTATACATCCTTTATTGATTTTTATATTCTTATATTTTAAGGAGATCATTTGAATTCAAGTCTTTAGTTTGAATCTGATGTTGAAACATACAAATAGCCGAACAAAATTGTTTTTTCTTTAGGTGAGTGCTCCAGTTGTAACATCTACCACTCAGGAGAAACCAAAGGATAGTGATCAGTTTGAATGGGTGACTATTGAACAATCAGGGGAATTAGTTTATGAAGCACCAGAAACCATTGCTGCTGAACCTCCACCTATCAAGTCAGCAGTACAGACCATGTCTCCCATACCTGCCCATTCTTTGGCTGCTTTTGGATTATTTCTTCGTCTTCCGGGCTATGCTGAAGTGCTACTAAAAGAAAGAAAACATGCCCAGTGCCTTCTTCGCTTGGTTTTGGGAGTGACAGATGATGGAGAAGGAAGTAAGTGTTTAGTGTTATTAATGAAATTTAATGTAGGTAGGTTGTGTAAAATTACTCAGATCATTACCTATTATTCATCATTTATTTATTTCATAGTTTAGCTACTAGATAATTTCTTATTGGCAACTTAGTTCCAATAATAGATATAATAAATCCTAAAGAAGCTTCATTTTCACTTCTTTATTCATTCAAAAGTTATATATTGAGTGCTTACAAAACTGCTGGGCACCGTTGGAGGCATTTAAAGATGAAGCAGGTATTTAGATCCTGCCATCAAGTAGCTAATGTGTTCCAGTAATAGCAATGAGGAATGTATATACACATATAGACATAGCAAGTTATAAAAGCCTTGAGAGAAGTACAGTATTATGGAGGCTTACAAGTGTGAGATCATTTCCTTACTACCCAGCAATGTGAATAAAACAGCATTGTAGTTTTTAGTGGGGCCTTGAAGGAAATTGTCAATGTAGGTTGAGAATGGTTATTGCAGAAAGAAGGAATGATTTGAGCAGTGTTTATATGCTCATATTATATGAGAGGGGATAAGTTGGCTGATGAAATTTGCATAAAGCAGGACTGAGAACTCATTTAAAAAGTTGTTATTGATAACAGATCATGGAAAGGCTTCTTAAGAACTTCAGATTTTATTCCGAATAGTAATTAAAATTTATTAAAATATGTTAAGTGAAGTAGTGATATGATGAGAATCTTTTTAAAGAATTCTTCAGTGAATCTGGTAGTAATATTTAGATTAAAGAGAAAAGAATGGGGCTTCCCTGGTGGTGCAGTGGTTGAGAGTCTGCCTGCCAATGCAGGGGACACGGGTTTGTGCCCCGGTCCGGGAAGATCCCACGTGCCGCGGAGGGGCTGGGCCCGTACTGCAAAAAAAAAGAGAACAGAATGAAGAAAATATTATAACAATATACTATATGATTATTTCATAATATAATAATAATAGAGCATAATAATAGAAAGCTATGGTGATTATTTCCATTGGGCTGGCAGTTGTGTTAATAGAAGAAACAAAGAAAAATCATAGGGTAGCCTAGCAAGTACATTTTCATTTGGTTTACCTCTAATTCTTCAATTACCATTACATTTGATAATTAGTATTTTTTAATCTTACTTTAAACTCATGTCGTTTTGATTAGAGGTGATATCTTTCACATGCCATTTAGAAAGTATACACTTTTAAACTCTGTACAACAAAGTATATATAATCCAATAAAATTATATGAATTTATTCGTGAATCCTATAACTGAAGCTGTTGAATATTCATTGCATGGACTTTTTCATATTGATGGAATTCTTCAAAAATGTTGACATAATTTTAAATGTTTTTGTAATAATTGTTATTAAATTACAGTATCTATATACTAAATAAGTCCTGCTTGTTTGGTTTCATATATAAATTATATATACTTATTTTAATGGATCGGGAATTTCTAATTGCTTCATCTGATTTTTTAAGTACCTAGAGGGATAAGAACCACAGTATTTTAGGACTCTATTATGAGATAGTAGGTGTAACACTAAACTGAAAAGGAAAAAGAATTGTCTTTAGGTCATTTCAAACTATTTCTAGTGAATATACAATGAATGTTTATTAAAAAGCATAATTCTGACATACCTTTTTACAGTAGTCTCATCTCCCATTCATTTAGGAGTGGGTGTTTGTTTGTTTTGTTTTTTTACATTTAAGGCTCCTCCCTAGCTAGAACATAGTACAAAACTTTATTGCAAACAAAACAAAATTGTTACACGCTTGCATTCATGGTTGAAACTACTTCCAAGGCAAGCAGTTACTTTCATACTCTTGTAAGAAACTTTTAATGCTTCTTTTTTAGTTGTTAGTTTTTGCTTAAATTCTAGATTATAATAATTTTGACAGTCTGTAACTAATATCATATGAGTATATTTCAACTTTCTTTTGGAGTTTATGTATCTGATGTCTTCTTACTGAACTTTTCTAGACACTTTATTATTAAAGATTAAGATATCACTATTTCTGATATTATTTTGTGGTTGCTTTCTAATAAGTATAATGATATAATTTTATATTACATTGCCATTATAAATTTGTGAGCTTGTGTGTTGTTCCTTATTGTGTTTTTAAATATTTTTAATTTTGAGTTCTCTTCTCCTTTTAATCTAGGTCATATCCTGCAATCTCCATCAGCCAATGTGCTCCCAACCCTTCCTTTCCATGTCCTTCGTAGCTTGTTTAGCACTACACCTTTGACGACTGACGATGGTGTGCTTCTGCGGAGGATGGCATTGGAAATTGGAGCACTACACCTCATACTTGTCTGTCTCTCTGCTCTGAGCCACCATGCCCCACGAGTTCCAAACTCTAGCCTCAATCAAACAGAGGTAGGTTCAGTTGTTTTTATAAAGAAGGTGTCATTTTATTTATATCTATTTTTGGCTGTGTTGGGTCTTCGTTGCTGCGTGTTGGCTTTCTTTAGTTGAGGGGAGCGGGAGCTACTCTTCCCTTTGGTGCATGGGCTTCTCATCGCGGTGGCTACTCTTGTTGTGGAGCACAGGCTCTAGGTGCGTGAGCTTCAGTAGCTGTGGCACGTAGGCTCAGTAGTTGTGGCTCATGGGCTCTAGAGCGCAGGCTCAGTAGTTGTGGCACACAGGCTTAGTTGCTCCGCCGCATGTGGGATCTTCCCGGACCAGGGACTGAACCTGTGTCCCCTGCATTGGCAGGTGGTTTCTTAACTACTGTGCCACCAATAAAGTCCCAAATGAGCTTTTTAAAGATGTCTTTTAGAATAGTATCAAAAATAGAAAATGTCGGACTTCCTTTGGGGGTCCAGTGGTTAAGACTCTGTGCTTCCAACGCAGGGGGCGCGGGTTCAATCCCTAGTCGGGGAACTATATCCCACATCCTTTGGGTGGCACGGCCAAAAGAAAAAGAAAATATCTATAAATAAATCTGAAAAAGATGTGTAAGACATCTCATAAAATATATAAAACTTTTTAGAAAGACAGTTATTAATTAGACTTTAATAAACTGAAGCATCTGTCCATGTTTACCTCTCACAGAGTAGAAAATACGGCATTTCATTAACATTTTTTTTTTTTTTTGACCGTGGCAAAAATAAAAAAGAAGGAATACAGTGAACAATAGCTCAACGGAAAAAATATCAAGGCATCACCTAACAGAGACTGTTTTAGGAAATGACACCAAATAAGAAGGAAGAAGATAAATTATTAGGAAAAATAGTCCTTGTTCAACCGTTAATTTAGGAAAATAATTTCAGTGATTCTGATATTAGCCAGTCTCCAAGCAAATCTGTCTTTAGCTGGAAATCTGACAAACTTTGAATAAAATCTTCAAATATATACGATTTTCTGATTTAATCTTAGTTTGATACTTCAAAAACACTTCAAGATAACAAAGGAGTAATCACTCTTAAGAGTTTTTGAAGTTTTTCAAAAACTTCAATGTATTCAAAGTTTAATTTAGTTTTAAAATTAAATAAGCATGCTTTATATAAACTGACAGGTGATTATTAGATTTCTTAGCTTCTTTAGCAATGGCAAAACAGGGGTGAGCCAGTCTACATTACTCAGTTGAAGTTTCCTTTAATTGAAAACATATGACACCATTATAGATTCATCCTAAATGATTTGGCTCATATCCCTATTCCTTTCACTGTTTTCTCTGTTTAATTTTGAGTTATTGACTCTTTAGGCCCTAAAATGCTTTGACCTATCTATTCCTGGGAAACATTGTTAAAGTTTCATTTATCCTTTTTAAAAAATAATTAATTAATTAATTTTTATTTTTGTCTGTGTTGGGTCTTTGTTACTGCGGGCAGGCTTTCTCTAGTTGCAAGGAGTGGGGACTACTCTTCGTTGTGGTGCGTGGGCTTCTCATTGCGGTGGCTTCTCTTGTTGTGGAGCACGGGCTCTAGGCGCGTGGGCTTCAGTAGTTGTGGCCCACGGGCTTAGTTGCTCCACGGCATGTGGGATCTTCCTGGACCAGGGCTCGAACCCATGTCCCCTGCATTGGCAGGTGGATTCTTAACCACTGAGCCACCAGGGAAGTCCCCATTTATCTATTCTTAAATATAAGCATTTGTTCCCCATTTTTCCCTTCCCCTAACCCTTGACAGCTATACTTTGCATTCTGTCTCTGTTTATTTACCTACTCTGGATATTTCATATAAATGGAATCATACAACATGTTACCTTTGTGTCTGTCTTCTTTGACTTAGCATAATGTTTTTGAGTATCATCCAGGTAACATGTATCAGAACTTCGTTATTCCTTATGGCTGAATAATATTCCATTGTATGTATAAACCACAGTTTGTTTATCCATTCAGCCATTGGTGGGCTTTTGGGCTGACCCTTTGGCTATTGTGAATGGTCTTGCTATGAACATAAGAGTAACGTATTTGTTTGAGTATCAGTTTTTATGTCTTTGGATGTATACCTAGGAGTGGAATTGCTGGGTCACATTGTCTTTCTTTGTCTAATTTTTTAAGGAGTGCCAAACTGTTCTCCATAGCAGCTAAACTATTTAAATTTCTACTGATAAATTTTTGATGATAAATGAAACCAAATAGTAATACATTTTAATTTTTTGTTATAAGCCGCCAGTATCAAGCTCTCACAACCCTACATCAACAGAAGAACAGCAGCTCTATTGGGCCAAAGGGACTGGCTTTGGAACAGGCTCTACAGCTTCTGGATGGGATGTGGAACAAGCCTTAACTAAACAGAGGCTGGAAGAGGAACATGTTACCTGTCTCCTGCAGGTATATTTGCAAAGTTGACATTGTCAGTGATAATAGTTAAATTTTTTGTTGTTGTATTGATTTTTAACTATTGTTGACTATCCATCTCATCCTAAGCTACTTTTATACAGCCCATTGTACTTCTTGCTCTCAGTACATTTAAGATACTGGACAGAGATTTCTCTTCCCTACTTGTAACTCTAAATTCTTCCCTCTTAGCTTCTTCACTGAGAGGAAAGTGACAAAGATGAAATTATCAAATAACTGGACTGTGCCATGTCTACTTTCTTCTGGTCAACTTCTCATCTAAAGTGCTATATCTGGACTCTTTAAAAAAATCTATTTTTTATATCTTTGTTTCTCACATTGTTCTGTAAGTTTTCTAGAACTGGGCAAGGTGAACTAGCTTATAAAGTCTTCAGTACCACAGAAATGAGAAGAGTACGTTCTTAAAGATTAGCTTTTGTTCCTGGATCAACTAATTGACTAAAATTAGTTGTCCATTTTTTTTTTAGAGCATTGGTGAAGTCTTTGAACATAATTTTTGCAGTTCTAGGATGATAAGCTTATTCTTGTATAAAATTCTAAGATTCCATCACCCTCAAACTGTAAACTGAATCTATTCAATGAAATAAATAATCTCAGAGTTCCTACTAAGCTTTTAAGTTCATGTTCTTAGGTGGATTGCTTCTGTATGTCTGGTCATACAGTACATCATCATGGAAAGCATACCCTCTTTTGAAAATCTAAAGAAAAAACGTCATTTTTAAAACATGTATGAGGCATTGATTGAGTTGAAAATACATTCTCTTGGTATTCAGATTGACTAACATAAAATATGGGCTTTTAAACTACAAAGATAGAATGCAGTTTAAATCCAACAATTTTTATTTTTAGGTTCTTGCAAGTTATATAAATCCTGCAAGTGGTGCTGTAAATGGAGAAGCTCAGTCATCTCACGAGAGTAGAGGACAGAACAGTAATGCCCTTCCATCTGTTCTTCTAGAGCTTCTCAGTCAGTCCTGCCTCATCCCAGCCATGTCATCTTATCTACGAAATGACTCAGGTAAATCACACTGTAACTAGTCCTTTGAAATATCTTAGTGGATGATTACTTTTGTTTACTTATTTTATCATTATCAGTTTAAATAATAAGGTTCAATTGGAATATTTGAAATTATCCTTCACTGATATATATAGGTGTGAGTTTGATGGATTTATTTCTTAAAATTATTTGAGAAACAGTTAGTTGTTTTAGGGGGCCCCTAATTTGTTACTATGTAGTCATCTATAACATAAATAAAAGTTTTCATTATCCCTTTGTTTTCAACTGTGAAAATACATTTTTTTCTTTTAATAACCTGTAACTGAAAATGATAGGGCAAAGGCTAGCAGTTTCATGACAATATTCTGATCTGAATACGATTAATTGAATTTCTATGTGTTTTTAATGTTTTTCTCAAATATTAGAATTTCAGACAGTAGTTATTTGAAGAAAGGCAGATAGATGAATTATTCAAGTCCATAGATACTTGACAATGGGTATTAGTTTTTACAAATTCAGTAATAAAAGTACCATAGTTACTTACTTTGTCAATATACAATTGATTATTGATTGAAACTAGTTCATTATTTTCTTGGTTGTGGAATTATCTTCCAAGAAATGTATTCTTTTCCTAAATAAGAATAGAAAGTTTATGTTTTATTTAGACACTCAGTGACATACAAGTATTGCCAAGAAAAACAAACAGTTAACATTTCCTTTTAGCCAGGACCTTTAATTTTATTTATTCATTTTAAAATTTAAAATATTTGCTCTGCTTCTTATCTCTGCTTTTATTCATATTCTTACTCAAGAAAATAAACACTTACACATTTAATTATATTATTAAGGAAGAATAGGTAAGGAAAGCAATGGAAATGAATCTTGAAGTAGTTTATTTTGATTTGTGGTAGCAGTTCAAATGCAATTGGATGGATGGAAAATGTACTCGTATTTGAAAAGGGATTACTGCCCATATTCTCCACTTTGAAAAGTTTATTGTGATTCCAAACACACCATTTCCCAGCCTACCTCAAACTTTTTCATAAAAATATTGAGGTGTTATGTAATTGATTTTTTTTTTTAGATTGACCTGTTTGATCCATCAGACTTGTCTTTTTGAAAAAATAGATGTCAAATGCACAATATATTTTTTGATTAAGTAAAATATTTGGAGCTGTAAACTTAAGTATTTCAGATCAGTGCCGCAATTTAACATTAAATCGTTTAGAAAAATTGAACAGAGTAAGATAAGGTTTCTCTTTACTTCCTTCCACATTGTTAAAATATTATTAATCCTTTTACTTTCAAACTGTATGACCTCTCAGAAATTTTTAATTTTGTCTTGTTCGGAAATTCAGTCCTTGTGTAACACTGAGCTTTTATCTTTATGGTTCAGAATCAAAAAGGAAATCTGGTATTACTTACTTTTACTGTTTAAAATAGTCTATTCAGGTAGGTGCACTTTCTGTTAAGTGTGTATTTTAATAAATAAGCCTTGATTCTGGTAAACATATGGAATTGCAGAGACTTAAGATAGTCTGTCTTGGAACTACTTTAGAAATTTAACGTTTGCCTTTCCTTTGTGATTATTTTCCCAGAGTAAAGAAAAGACATTTCTTTGCCCAAGGTTGAGATTTATATGCTTGAATCTGGTACTTTGTCCAGTGGTATAATTTTAATTTTAATTGATAGTGGCCTAATTTTAATTGATAGTGGTATAATTTTAATTGATAGATTTATATTTGAACCACATTTATATTTGAACCACATTTTGTAACCACATTACAAAAATTATTTTGAAATAAGATTTTAAGTTAAGGTAAATTAATATAAAATAATTAACTTAGTTAAGATAAGTAGGTCAGATAATTGGCAGAACACCTCTTAAATGATGTTTTCATTTATCAGAGAAAATTTTTTGGAACTTGGGATATATTCAATCCATAGTTTTTAAGGAACAAGGTATATTATTTAAGTATGCCCATTTAGAATATTCTAAATATGAGTTATAGATGTATTTCAAGAAAATGTAACTTAATATATTAGTAAATATCAATTTTGGTTAAAACGCTAATTTTTAAAGTGACATTTTAAAATCTGAACAAATTATCTAGTCAGTCTTCTCAGAACTTAGTAAAATTCTTATTTTATAAAATTAGTCTTAAGTCCATTTTCCAGTGTTGTCATTGGTCTGTAGAATATTATTTTTGGCCATTTGAGGGGTTGGGATAAGGTAGAGCATCCAATACAGAATCTATTACTTCATGTAATTGTCATATCTTTGTTCTCCTTTAATCCAGAAAAGTTCCCAACTTTTCTTTGTCTTTCATGATATTGACATTTATACAGAATACAGACTATTTTATAGCATATCCAGCAAGTTGGTTTTTAAGTGTGAGAGCAGTGCTAATAATTTCGTGTGAGATGTTATATTCAATGGCTTGCTTACGTTGCTAGCAGATGATATGCAAAAACACAAGCCGAATGTAATAAGCTCTTTCGAGAGCTGTAGTAAAATATAGTTAACCTTTGGGAGATTGGTTCCAGGACCCTCCACCAAAACCAAAATCCACAGGAGCACAAGTCACTTATATCAAATGGCATAGTGTTTGCATATAAGCTCTGCACATCCTCCCGTATGCTCTAAATCAACTCTAGATTACTTATAAGACCTAACACAATGTAAATGTTACATAAATAGTTGTTATGCTGTATTGTTTAAGGAATAATGACAAGAAAAAAGTCTACAGGTTCAGTACAGAGACACTCATCATAGACCTAACTACATAGTACACACCAGCAACAACAACATATTTTCTTCCTTTCAGCACATACAGACTGCTTTCATTTAATGAAAGAGAAATACATAGAATGTTTAAAATATAAGTACATATAGAAAATATAGTTATAAATAGAGAAAATATAAATTTTTTCTTTTTCTCACACACACTGTGTTAACACTCACCAAAACCCTGGTTCTTCTCTTTTGTTAACCGTCATGTGATGATGATGATGATTGCTGTCTTATGCCTATGGTGAGGCGACAGATGTGTAGCATGTAGGTAAGCAGTGAGACATCAGGCTAACTTGAACCTACTGACAGGACATCTGTGTTGGAAGAACCAGCTTCTAATTGCAGATGTTGATACTTTGGAGGAGGTCCAATAATAATGATGTCTTGATGTGTGGAGGTTGTGAGCTGAGGGTCTTGAAGTATTGAAGATCAAGGCTTCACAATTGCAGGTGCTTTAGTTAGAAACATTGTTGTAAGCTGTTTCTTCTTTTCTTTGCATCATCAAACAAATCTTGCAGTGGTTGTACTTATGTTGTTATCCCTCGGGTGACACGGAGGTTTCATTCCATTGGAGGATGTACTCAGGATCATATCCTTTAACAATTCCACCTTTTGAAAAACTGCTGCAAATTTTTCAAGTGTCCAGATTGATAGCCCTGCCTCTTCTAGATCTTCTGCTGCATCATCATCATCATCATCATCATCATCATCATCATCTGTCAAGGATTTCAGTAGATCTTTGAGTTCCTTGTTGGGAAAGGTTTCTCTGTGTTCTTCTGTGTGTTCCTTGTTGTCCTCACATCATATCAGTGAAGTCTTCTCCACCAACTTCACTTGCAACATTCAAGATATTCCTGACTTCTGCATCAATAATGGGTAATCACTGACTACCCCACTCGATAATGGCTTCCAACATGCGTTAACGGTCTTGGGCTTTAGGGCATCTGCAGCCTCTGCAATAAGGACAGTTTCATCTATAGTTGTGAAGCTCTTCCATAAATCCACGATGCTGAAGTCAAGGTTAGTATCAAGGGCAGCAGGGATCCTCCTGAAGGTGAAGTGGGTGTAAGTCACCTCAATAATGCACTTGATGATCCATTGGTCAAGTGGCTGTGGTAGTGAGATAGTGTTAAGAGGCAGAAACATCACTTCCATGTTCTTGTTGGCAAAGCAGAGACATTGGGGATGGCTGGGAGCATTGTGAGGAGGACCTTACTGGCAGCCCCTTCTCTTTGAGGTATTTCTTCACTTCAGGAATGAAGCACTGGTGGAACCATCTCAACAAGATGGCTGTCACTCAAGCTTTCTTGTTGCATCGCCAACACACGGGCAGGCAATTTTTGTTTTCAAGGGCCTGGGGATTGTTTGCTTCATAGATGAGGCCTAGCTTGATCATGTGACCTGCTGTGTTGCCACACAGCACCAGTAAAGCTATCTTTCCAGGCCTAGAGCCCCCGCGGCCTGCTTGGTACTGTTATGGATGTAGGTATGATTGGACATCTTATTCCCGAATAAGCCTGTTTCATCACAGTTGAAGACTTTCTCTAGAAGATAGCCTTTCTCTTCTGTGAGTTTCTTGAGCTCTTCTAGGAATGCCGATTCTCCTGTGCTCTTTAAGTTCTTAAGACTGTAGCACTTTCCGTAGCTAGCCAACCATCCTTTACTAGCCTTGAACTTCCTCTCCTCAGCTCTCCTCAACCCCCTCACAGTAGTGCTCATAGAGGCCAAGTGCTTTTTCACACATTGTTTTGCCTTCAACGGGGATATGCTTCTGTGACATGTCCTCTAGTCACAAACTTGATGCTTTCTCAGTCTTTGCAGGCACTTTATCACGAACCAGAGAAACCATTTTTGCCATTGTAAGGACAGCACTAACACTTCCACAAATTTTGACTTCTTTCTGTTTTATTTTATGAACGTTCAGTTTATTCTTATCAGCCTTACCAGTCCACTTTGGCAGGCGACATGCCACTTTTTAAATGATCTAAGATTTTAATTTTCTCGTCAAGAGATAGCACTTTATGTTCCCTCTTAGCCTTTGAGGTGTTGCTTTGACCACTTAATTGCTTTTTAGGAGCCTTTTTTTTTTCATAGAAACAAAGGGTGCACACAGCACAAGTAGTGAATGAGTGAGACTTGAGGCGAACAATGGTCATTAAGGTAACTCTGTGTATAGAACAGTGAATTTGAAGCCACAGCTTCAAGGTAGGTAACTGAAACAAATAAGTGATTTATATGTTTGTATTAGGCTATTTTTATCTCTAGTATCATTTTTAAAAGGAATGATAAAAATCTTAAAAGGAAGAAAGTAGTTATTTTCATGAGATTTCTTAGGTAGATAGGAGAATATTCATATGAAGGATGTGCTCATTTTAATTTCTCTCTCCCAACATTCTGAGTTCCATTTGTCACAGCCATGTTATTTTGAAAGCTGCGTTGTGAACGAGGATCATTTTTCCTCAGGCTGCTGTCAGTTACATACACGCTATTGAGTAAGCCTTCGGTTACCCCACTGGCCACTAGATGGCGATCTCATTTCATTGCTAGAAATACTTTGTAAAATTGTATGAATGTGAGAATTAGCAGGTAAAATGTTACTTTAGAGTCTCTCACCCTTATCATTCTCATTCCCGTTTTGGAAAATGACTTGTTCCTGTCTTCAGAAAACAGCACCACTGAGCACATTAAATTACTTGCCATTAATATAGTAGAGCATGCTGGAAACTCTTTATCAAAGTGTTATAAAATCTCTACCTTTTTAGTGCGTGTTTCATAGTGTCAGATTAGGAAAGAGCAAATGAAATCCAGAGAAATTTATTCAGTTGCCCACGTTTTACTGTTTAGCTGTGATGTGGCCATTACTAAGCTCACATATTTTCAAATTTAAAAAAGATATAAATGGATTTTTTCACTATGGAAGAGAGAAATGAATACATGTGATATGTTAAAGGAAGGAATAAAGGAGAACAAGCACAAAACTTTTTTTTTTATTGAGAACATTATAAAGTATCTACTAATTTGGCTTGGTTGTCTTAGCTAAGTGATAGTATATACTAGTATTAAAATTTCCTCTTTTTCATAATATTGGTATGGTAGTTCTGTAACTAGCTATAATGGGACAAAAGCCATTATTGCAAGCTTTCTTATACCACCTGATTTTCCTCAGGAAAATGGATTTTGGGTTAAAATCCAATATATCTTTGGAATATATCTTAGGTTATATTCCTCAAAAATTCAGTATTTAGGTTTAATTTTATGAGAGAATAAAGTTAATTTTGTTGTTATGGCAAATGTCTTAAATATGACCACATTCTTTAAATCTTAAAAAGATCCTTCAGAGTAAACGTACAGTTGGAACCGTTGCTATCTTTTCAGGCCTCAGGGCAGCAAATTCAGGAGGGCCTGTTGTTTGTAGAGGGCTTACAAATTATATTAGTACTGTTACATGAAAATATAGTGGTTTATCAGTAGAAAATATATTACTTTATCATTTACGAAAATAGTTATTTTGCTTGTTTTGTTGATACACATTGCCTGAGAAACAAATAAGTAGAAATTATTGAGCTGTCATAACACATAGTTCTTAACATCATATCCTTATTTATGGTTTTCTTGGTAAAGTTCATTTGAAACTTTTGAGTTATATTGTATTTTATTGCCATTTCTTTACACTGTTTTAATAATGAGTCTGTCAGAAATGGGTGAAGATTTTACAAGATTCTTCTGCTAAGTAAAGTTGCAGGTCACTTGGTTTTTAATTACAAACTGTGTTATAATATGGCCCCAGTTTTCTTAAAAATTATCTGAGTAATACAAATAAAATCTGAAACACTTGCCTGCATTTAATGTATTTTATTTCTGCATATGAGTCAAAAACAAGATCCTGTCTGCTGTTTCATTCTTGGTAAAAGAGTACAGAGTACCAAAATTTTGAGCATGATAGTGGCCACTCAGAGTATCTGGCACACATAAGTGCTCATCAATAAATATTAGTTTCTTTTATCTAGAATTTTCCTGTTTGTCAAAGGTATTCTATTTTGAAATGTCTTTGGTATGGAATACATTACTCTGTCTCTTAAATGATTATGTTGCATAAATTTTATAAGGGGGAGAGAGGTTGCTTAAATTAAAATTTATCTGGTCTCCAGTTGATTTGATTTGTATAGATTTGTAAGGGTAAAATACCTGGAACCTTTCAAAGATACCTTCCTTGTTTACCCAAAGTAGAGTGGTCCTTCTCTTCCTGTTAGTTGCCAGTGTATCTATTGTTTATATTTTCACTTCTCACATTGTAGTCTGTTTATAGTACACACCTTCTTAATAAAATTCCACCTAACCAACCTGCCAAATGAACTATAACTCTTCATTTCTTCTATAAACAACTTGACTTGTGCCATATATATATATATATATAAAATTTCCCATTAATTAAATTGTAAGCCTATTAAGAGTTATATTTGTTTCCAAATTTATTTATGCCAGTTATATTGCCATTACATAGTCAAATATTACACATATTAGATGCTTATATGATAAATTAGTGAAATACTTTTTTTATGTGTGGCTGTGCAGTGTGGCTTATGGGATCTTAGTTCCCTGACCAGGGATTGAACCTGCGCTGTGGCAGTGAAAGCGCCAAGCCCTAACCACTGGACCAGCAGGGAATTCCCAGTAGAATACTTTTTAAAAGCATAAAAAGGGAATTGGCTAAAACAATCATTGAATTAGGCTTACATGAGAAACTGTAAAAGATTGTGTGTGTGTGTGTGTGTGTATCACACCCCCAGTATAATATCCTTCTTGCTGAGTAGAGCAAGTTGGCCTTGACTTGTGTAAAAAACATTCATACTTTGATATTCTGCCAAAAATCTTTGACCTCTTGATAGGGTTTCCGTTTATTTCATTATTTTGCCCTAGTGGCTGGCTTAACTGCCAACTTCAGCCAAAGTTTAACATATTCTGGGGTTGACATGAATCCCCAAAACAGTTTGTTGGCTAAGGCTTGATTGAAAAGTATAAATTCAAGAAATTAAACAATGGAAAAATTGAAATATTGTGTATGAATCCTTACATACAGAAGTTATTTTTATCAAAGTATTTGTGTAAGACTCATTGATGTTTTCCTTACAGCACTTGTATGTGATAGAGTTATTACTAATTACATATTAAATTCATGGCTCTGCAGTAAAACAACTTTGAACTAACATTTTATTAATGTACAAATATTCTTGATGATATATGCTCACTTAAGATATCCTTTCAGTAATCTCATTTGCAAAGATCTTTATTGCAGAGCCATGTTTTGTTTTTAAATGTATAGTATCAAGGAAGAGTTTTTGGTTTATTCGTTGAGTTACATTTTAGTGAGAATTTAAGATCCTAGATGAAAAAATTCTCTCTTACTTTACTGTACCCAGTGTTTATTTCAGCCTTTTTTAAAAAAACTGTATGTTGTTCAAGTATAATTTCTACAACTATTGATCTGCTAGGGAAGAAAATAGTTTAGCGTTAGGAAGGTTTATAAGTGTAAAAGTCAAATTATTGGATTGGTACTTTGAAAAATGGAGCTGCCTTTTGAATAAGGTAGTTTACCAGATAGAATATATTTGTTACATGATTATCTTTTAAGATATGTATACTAGCCACGCTAGTTGTAGGGATGTTGATTGCATATAGTCATGGATTAAATTTTAATATTCAGTTACTTGAAAGGATTTTTAATTTACAGAGAAATAATTTAAGGATCTCTGATTGCTTTATTTCCATGTGATATTTCCGTGAAATGTAGGATGACTTTATATTTCAAGTTAGGCAAAGTAGGATGAATAAATTCTTTAATTGAAAATAAATATTTGAGCAATTTATTATTTAATTTTCACATTAGTTTTTGAGTCCACTCAAATGAACATTCCATAAACAAGTATTACTTTATTAGATTGAGTTGAGGTTTTTATACTTTAGGTGGGCCTCTCGTTTTGTATTACTGAAATTGATCAGAGAAACAAAGTCAACACATGCTGAAGAACATCAGAAAAAAACAAGATGCTTTTTCTATGTAGTATTTATTTTCTATGCAATCTTATAGTTACAAATGCGTAACTACCAAAAAATTATTATAAAGCATGCATTTCTTTTGAGATATTAAGTATAAATCCAGAGGAAGACAATGCTTTTGAGAATATTCAGCATTTATTGATACTGAATAAAACTTTATTTTTCTGTAGATTTTGTTAGTTTTCTTTCCCATGCTGAAAAAATTTTCCTTTCCTATATTAGGTAGATTAGAGGCTTAAAATAAACATAAATTTAAAAGCAATTGGAATGAAAATGATATATATTCAATATGTACTTTTAGAAAAAAATCCATTGCATGGTTGCTTTTGTGTCTTATTTCTATTACTGGATCTTGTGTGTTTTCTGGCATACAGAAATAAATCTTTATTATCCACATATTCACTGCAGTGCCTAGAGTAGGGCACTTACCCTGGTTACTGCCCTTAGAGCCAGGCACTTGCCCTGGAATGTTTGTCATAATCTTCTGGAAATATTCTTTTAAAGGTTATTCTTAGAAATCATTTTTGTTAGAGCTGGCTTTTGTCCTGAATGCAACCCCATGAAAGAGACTATCAGCTTGTGATATAGATATACACAATAACTACTACCAAGAAGTTAAGTACTATCCCAATAATGCCTAACATGGTCAAGACAGATTCTTCATTTTCTTCTTTCTCTTCTTGCTTCTTTACATCTTCTGTTGTAGTGATGACAGGAGTACCCATTTTCCCCAAAAATCTCTCGGTCTGGAGAAGAAGAAAGTTGACTGTGAAACAAATCCTTAGGAAAGGTATCTTTGAACTATACAGAGAAATAGGAAATAAATTTATTGTACTTGCTTTTGTTGCATTATTTTTCAGCCTGCAGTTCTGATTTACTCTGTTGAAGGTGGTGGAACATGATAGAAAATAGAGGCATTTTAGTAGAACTTCAAATAATCTATTATCATTTTAACAGTTGGATAGAATAATAGAAAATATAATGAAAAGGCACACAGATACTGTCATTTATATATTCTGGGTGTATATTTAGTAGCCATAAATACATTTTTTAAGTCTTTTATGTATATTTAACTAAGCTGATGTATTTAATGTGAATTACAGTTTATACCTAATATGTATAATCACCACATATTTTAGCCTAAAATAATGAAGTTACTAAACGTCAGAGTTTATTTTTTTGAAGTATAGTTGACGTATGATATTATAAAAATTACAGGTATACAAAATAGTGATTCACAATTTTTAAAGCTTATACTCCATTTATAGTTTTTATAAAATATTTTCTATAAATGTCCAAGTTCCAAAATAATTAAAAGAGAAGTGTTCCTTACCCTACATTGCATCAGGAATAAAGTATTCCCAGTTATCCTGCTTTAGTCCACAGTAGTGATGAATGGACCTTTTCTCTTTGTGGAGAACTTCTGTTTACATTCAGCGAAAAGGAAGTGCACAAAAAACCTGGACAAACTTCTTTATTGAACATGGCAAATGTTTTCAGTTGTCCAGAAGGGGTGTGTCTTTTCCATTAGTAATCCGTGGTGAATTTCACTGTAACTGTTTGGTAAGAATTGATGAGCTTCTGCCAGTAGTCAGCCAAGCAGTAAATGTTTTACATTTTTTCTTAGAATTATTTTTAGCTTTTATACATGCTGGATCATGTGTTTCATGGATAAAATGACTAATCTTTTTGATTATTTCTTATAAATTTCTTATCAACCTTTAAACCATTCTGTTTTTTTCCAGCCATTTGAATATCCTTTTCCCCATTGAAATGTTGTTTCAAATACAGAAGATGAGAATTTTATTCTTTTACCTAGTACTAGTAACTACTTTCAAATTAGAAAATTTCTCTTACTGAAATAATTATATAGTAGTGTCACACCTGTATCTGTAGTTGTTGATGATACTTCCAAGGTAGTTTTCAAGCATTGCATAATTCAGCAAACAGGTTCATCTGAGGATCCAAAGGATAGTGTCTTTACTTGGTTGGTGGTAAGCAGTGACATTGAACATGCACTTGGCATTTGCTGAGTGAAGAAGTTGCTGCAAGCCACCCTTGCAGACATGGAGTTGAATAACAGTGTCATGCCCCTGCTCTTCTTTGTCAGGCTGGTCACATTTAATCCTGTATTAATGATGAAGTGTGCTGTGTGGAAAAACACCTAAAGTTTTCTGATGAAGTTCTGCATGGCCAAACATAGGATTAAGGAATTCAGGATTGAAACACTTGGTATATTTTGTACTCGTTTGTATTTCATTAAGAGTTTGTTACATTTACGGACTCCTCTTGTTCGCTGACCACCCATACATGTTAGTTTAAAAGTGCATATCTTAAAAAAGCGAGCAAAAATTAGCTCTCCCTTAGTTTTCCAGATTCCCTTCTGCAGGGATATTCAGACGTAAGTCTTTAAAAGAAAAACACGAGTAATGTAAAATCAGATATGAATAATCATTTTCCAGTTTCCTGGCATAAGCATAGATTGCTGGATGCATTAATATCTGGGTGGAATTTGACATTAAAATGAGCACACTTGTTTATGTAACTGACTGTTGTCAAGAAAAATGCAAATATACAAAACCTTCCTATTTTAAGTTTAAAATGTGTATCATAAGAAATGGCATAGTACTGAAATTTATTTAAAGTTCTTTGTAAATCAGACCCATAATTTTGTCTTGCCCTGTTTTTACTATTTTCAATCTCATTGTCCACTGCCTATTACCTTGCCTCCACAGCTTTTGCTTGCATCCCTCCTTGATATGAAGAGAGTATCTTCTCTTTCCATAATTTAAGATTCCCAGTTGGAATCCTCTCACTGCTAACTTAATTGAATAAGATAAACAACAATAGCATAAAAAGAAGTATCATGTTTCATTTATTTTAGAAGAGCTGTCTTATTTTCTCTACGCCCATTTATTTCCAGATTTTAAAGTGTTTTAAAAATTATCAACCCTTCATGTTTGTCAGATTCCTTTCCCCCTCTCGTCAGTATTGAGTATCAGCATGGTAGGCTGTCCTCGGCTTTATTCGTATAATGGAGAGGTAGCTTCTCATTTTGTGGTTTTTCTTGTTGTTCTTGATAACTTCATAACCATTTAATTGCTTTTGAAAAATCAACCTGTCTTGGATTACCTGTATTCTTATGTAATTTTAGGTAAAGTACTATAATTTTAGGTAGTTAATTTTTTAAAATTAATAGACTAATATTTTAAAAAATCAATAGACTACTAGTTTAAAAGCAGCTTTGGGTTTACAGAAAATTGAGCAGATAGTACATATCACCACCCCCTTCCACTCATAGTGTCCTGTTACATCTTGTATTAGTGTGGTACATGGTAAAATTGATAAACAAATAGTGACATGACATATTATTTTTAACTAAAGTCAGTAATTTACATTAGGGTTCACTCTTTGTGTTATACCATTCTATGGGTTTTGACAAATGCCTGGTGTTGTGCATTTCACCATTACAGTATTGTACAGAATAGTTTCACTGCCCTGAGAAATTTCCTGTGCTCTATTCATCCCACCCTCTCTCTCTCCACAGTGAAACCTCTGGTGACCACTGATATTTTTCCTGGCTCCATAGTTTTTCCTTTTCCAGAATGTCATATAGTTGGAATCATAACAGTGTATAACCTTTTCAGATTGGCTTCTTTTACTAAGCAATATACATTTAAGTTTCCTCCATGTCTTTTCTTGGTTTGGTAGCTCATTTCCTTTTATTGCAGAATAATATTCCACTGTATTGATATATAACAGTTTGTTTATCCAGTCACCTTTTGAAGAACATCTCGATTGCTTCCAGTTTGGGGCAGTTATGAATAAAGCTGCTATAAACCGTCATGTACAGATTCTTGTTACTGTTTTTGTTCCATTGATCTATTTGTTCTTTCGCCAGTGCTACATTATCTTGATTATTGTAGCTTTATAGTAAGCTTCGAAGTCTGGTCATATCAGTCCTCTGACTTTGTTCTTCTTCTTCATTATTGTGTTGGCTCTTCTGGGTATTCTGCCTTTCCATATAAAGTTTAGAATCATTTGGTCAATATCCACAAAATAACTAGCTAGGGCTTTTATTGGGATGATTTTTGTACTCTGTTCTTTTTTTCATTGTATGCGGCATGGAAGGGGATTGGGGAAAATAAAACACTGTGTGCAATACTTTGATAAATAAGTTTATAGAGCAGTACAAATGGAAATCTTTGGATAACTGGCTACATTTATAGTAATGGAAATTCTAATGTTTCAAATACTTAAATAGAGAAATGGAAGCCATTCAAAACGTGAGTGAAAGACAAAGTTTTTCCAAGACTTCATTCTTTTGCTGATCTCAAGTTGGAAGAGGCTATATGAGTATGCATTTACATCTATGTTTGCATATATTTGAAAATCAAAACATCATATTAGGGGGAAATGTTTGGAAAGCTTATTGTGTTCTTTGTCTCATATACAAAGTAATATTATTAAGCAATTGAAGAAAATAAACATCCCAGAAGAAAAAGGAGCAAATGGTATGTGAATAAGTACTTAAAAAAATTAATAACAGCTTTATTGAAAGATAATTCACTTACCATACAATTTGTCCACTTAAAGGGCACATTCACTGATTTTTGGCATGTTCACAGTTATGTGCAACTGTTATGACAATCAAATTTAGAACATTTTTGTCAATTTAAAAAGAAACCAGAGGTGGCTTCCCTGATGGCACAGTGGTTAAGATTCTGCCTGCCAGTGCAGGGGGCATGGCTTCGAGCCCTGGTCCAGGAAGATCCCACATGCCGCGGAGCAGCTAAGCCCGTGCGCCACAACTACTGAGCCTGTGCTCTAGGGCCCACGAGCCACAACTACTGAGCCTGTGTGCCACGACTACTGAAGCCCGCGCACCTAGAGCCCGTGCCCTACAACAAGAGAAACCACCACAGTAAGAAGCCCGCACACCACAACGAAGAGTAGCCCCCGCTCACCGTAACTAGAGAAAGCCCGTGCACAGCAACGAAGACCCAATGCAGCCATAAAGAGAGAGAGAGAGAGAGAGAGGAAGGAAGAGAGGGAGGGAGGGAGGAAGAAAGGAAAGAAAAGAAAAAAAAAGAAAACGAAATGAAACCAGGGCTTCCCTGGTGGCACAGTGGTTACTGCCAATGCAGGGAACGTGGGTTCGAGCCCTGGTCTGGGAAGATCCCACGTGCCGTGGAGCAGCTAAGCCTGTGCGCCACACCTACTGAAGCCCATGCGACTAGAGCCCGTGCTCCACAAGAGAAGCCACTGTAGTGAGAAGCCTGCGCACCTCAACGAAGAGTAGCCCCTGCTCGCCGCAACTAGAGAAAGCCCGCGCACGGTAACGAAGACCCAGCACAGCCAAAATAAATGAATTAAATTAATTAATTTTAAAAAAACCACCATATACACCTTAGCTATCATCCCTCTTTCTCCTTACCACCCCTCCAGCCTTAAGCAACCACTAATCTACTGTCTCTCTATGTATAGTTGCCCACTGTGAACATTTCATATAAATCAGATCATGTAATATGTAGTCTTTTGTTTAAATTTTTAATCTCAGTACAGTGTTGTCAAGGTCCATTGATATTGTTTCATGTATCAGTACTCGATTTCCTTTTTATGACTGCATAATATTTCACTGTTTGGATATCTACTGCATTTTGCTTATTCATCATTTAATAGACATTTGAGTTGTTTATACCTTTTGGCTATTGTGAATAACAGTGAACATGAGTGCACAAATATCTGTTTTCGTTCCTCCTTTCATTTACTTTGTCTGTATACCTAGGAGTGGAAATGCTGGTTCACATGGTAATAAGTTATTCCTTGACTTTTATTTTATTTATTTATTTCCCGTTACGCGGGCCTCTCACTGTTGTGGCCTCTCCCGTTGCGGAGCACAGGCTCCAGACACGCAGGCTCAGCGGCCATGGCTCACGGGCCCAGCCGCTCCGCGGCATGTGGGATCTTCCCGGACCGGGGCACAAACCCGTGTCCCCTGCATCGGCAGGTGGACTCTCAACCACTGTGCCAACCAGGGAAGCCCCTCCTTGACTTTTAAATTACAGCCATCTTAGTGTATGTGAGATGGCAGGTATCTCATTGTGGTTTTGATTTGCATTTCCCTGATGACTAATGATGATGTGTTTGCTGGTCATTTGTGTATCTTTTTTGGAGAATTATCTATTCAGATCCCCTGTCCCATAAGTGGGGTCTGGGGAAAAGGAAGCATCTGCCTCTTAGCTCTACTTATCTGAAACTTAGCCACAGCAGCAAGTAGCTGGTGGTAGGATGAGAAATGCTGAGATCTTCCCCTCCTGGGGAGATAATCTTCTAACTCAAGCTAGGGGAAGAGGGAGCTCAGGTTCTACCAGTCTGTGGTGAGTTTGCTTTCTTGCTGAGCTGAGAGCAGGAAGAGAGTAGGATCTTGCTTCAGATACTTTAGGTTCTTGTTTTTCTTACTGAGTTTTAGTAGACTTTCTTACATGAATGTTTTCTCAGTTTGTTGTGTGCTCTTTGGACTATTTCTAGGGCCTTGAGTGGTGATGTTTTTTAAAAAATTTGTATCTGTTTCATGGCGGAGCAGGTTCACTGAACTCTTCATGCTGTCAAGCTGGTGCGAAAAAAAAATTAGGTTTCAAAAGCCTAGTAAAATTTTTAACCTCTCATTAATTGTTCTATATCCTTATAGTGGGATATTTTGCATCCATTAATTCCTTGAAAGTAAAAATTCAACACATACCTAACTGTACTATATCATGTGCCTTTTACCTGTAACATTAATCAGCTTTATTAAATATTAAATTACCATTTTTTTCTTTATCCAAATATTATATTCTTCACTTGTTTTAAAATTCAAAAGCTTTAAGATGGTATCTAATAAATGGTTGTCTTCCTGCACCTGTCCTCTAGCCGACCAATATAGCTCCCTAGAGATAATCAATAGTACTAATTTCTTATATTTTTTAATAGAGATCCTGTGTGTGTGTGTATATATGTATATATAAAAAACAAGTAAATATGAATACATATTCTTTTTCCTTACCTTTTACGTTGTTGTTATGTTTACTGAAATGGCACTATACCATACAACACCATTTCTTTCTTTCTTTCTTTTTTTTTTTTCCCCCCACACCCATGAGGCTTGTAGGGTCTTAGTTCCCCAATCAAGAGGTTGAACACGGGCCCCCAGCAGTGAAAGCACCATGTCCTAACCACTGGACCGCCTGGGAATTCCCCATACAACCCCATTTCTATTCCTTGTTCCTCCTGTTCCCACCTTAGGTATTTTGGAATTTGTTCCAATGCAGCATAAGGCACATCTTCATTTTTATGACTGCATAATTGATATTTAGTAATCGAAACAGCTCCATCTAATGAACATAAATGGATTATTTTGCTGTTATAAACAATGTTGCAGTGACTAATTTTGGTGACCTTGATAATTTTATCTGTAGGATTAATTTTCAGAATTAACTAGAATTGATGATTGAAAGGGTATGCCAATTTGTTGTTTTGACAGATTGTAACTTGTGCTCCATAGACATTATACCAGTAATGTTGAGTGGCTATTTCCCCACACCTTTCTTTTTTTAAAAAATATTTATTTTATTTATTTATTTATTTTGGCTGCACCGGGTCTTAGTTGTGGCACGCGGAGTCTTCATTTTGGCATGCGGGATCTTTAATTGCAGCATGAGGGTTCTTAGTTGCAGCATGCATGTGGGCTCTGGTTCCCCGACCAGGGATCGAACCCGGGCTCCTTGCATCGGGAGCACGGAGTCTTACCAGCGAAGTCCCCCCGCACCCCATGCCTTTCTAGGAGTTTGATACCAACTTCCTTCCTTTCTTTTGTCTATCTATACATGTAAGCATATATAAATTTTATACATACACACATTATTTTTTCTGCACCAATTGTGAGACATATGTTGCAGATATGATAGCTCTGTTACCCCTAAGTATTTCACTGTTTATTTCCTAAAACACAAAGGCAGCCTACTACATAACCACATTACAGTAACCAAAATCAGAAAAAAAGCATTGATAGAATACACCTATCTAATCATCCAATCCACAGATACCATACATATTTCATCTGTTGTCCCAATTATGTCCTCTATAGCAAAGAAAAAAATTGCTTTTTGTCCAAAATTTAATCTAGGATCATTTAGTAACCTTTTCCACCTTCTTCAGTTTGTAACATTCCTCCAACTTTGTCTAATGACCAGGACAATTTAATAAAATTTTTTATTATGTAAAAGTTCAAAATATGTAAAACTAATGAATGTAGCATAATGAACCCCTTTGAGTTCCATCACCAGCTTCATCAGATAAACATATGCCATGCTTTTCAGTTACATGCTCACTAACCCATTTTTTCCAAACACATACATATATACACATAATAGGTTATTTTAAAGCAAATTTAAGACATGGTTTTATGCAGGCTATAAGTATTAAGCAATGCCTAAAAGCACGAAGGAGAAAGTAAAAATAAATTTTAACATAAGTTACCTCATGGACCACCATCCAGAAATAGTAATCAGTAACATTATATCTAGCATGTATAGCTAGAAGTATGAACAGACAGATTGGTAATAGAAGATGAGAGTATGAAAATATTTGGAACTTACACAGATTAGCTATTTCTACCAGAATTGGAGAAAAGAGTAAAAGGCTGGTGTTGGGACATCAGCGATTATATACCCAAGCTCTTGTAACTTTTATGTGGGCTAGAATGAATAGAAATTCTACATGGAAGTATTTTTGTCAGTCATAGGTATTCAGCTAAACAATTAGGCTTTGCATGATTTGCAAAGTATTTTTGTTTTGTTTTTACCTAGAGGATTTCTACTCTCAGAGATTTTATTAGTCAAAGTATCATTGTAAATTTGTTTGTTTCTTGTTCCTTTGTCCTACTAGATAGTTTCAAAAAAGGCAAGCATTTGACCAGTTAATATTTATAAAGTTTACTTAACTCTTAAGATGCATTAATTGCAGAATTTGTAATCTTATGGCAAATAAAATTCAGCTGTAATTATTTTGACTCTCTAGGTCCTTTGCATTTCCATATATATGAGTCATCTTGTCAGTTTCTACCCCCCAACTAAAAGCCCATTGGAAATTTGATTGGAATTGCATTCAATCTGTACATGAATTTGGAGAGAATTAACTTATTAACAATATTGGGTCTTCTATGAGCATTGTATATCTAGTTGTTTAAATTTCCTTTAATGAGCCTCAGCAGTGTTTTTATACTTCTGAAATTGTCAAATTTATCCCAATTTCATTTTTTATGCTATTGTAAATTATACTTTTTTTAAAATTTTATTTTCTTGTTACTAGTATGTAAGAATACAGTTGATTTTTATTTATTCACCTGATACCCTACTACCTTGTACAACTCAGTAGTTGTGCTACATTCCTTAGGATTTCTGTATAGAAAGATAATCATGCCATGAACATTAAAGGCAGACAATTTTATTTCTTCTTTCCAATTTATATGAGTTTTGTTTGTTCCTTTAAAAGATTTTTTTTTTTCTTATTGTACTGTTTAGATCTTGCAGAAGTTGTCAGTTTGGGGGAAAGGTGTTCAGTCTTTTCACCATTAAATATGGTGGTTGATGTAGGGTTTTTTTTAGATTCCCTTTATCAGCTTGAGGCAGTTTTCTTCTGTTTCTGGTTTGGTTAGAGTTTTATCATCAGTGGATTTTGAATTTCATTAAATACTTTGTTTAGATCTGGTAAGATGATCATATGGCTTTTCTTATTTTGTCTGTTAATATGGTGAATTACATTGATTTTTCAAATGTAAAGTCGACTTTGCAATCCTGGAATAAAAGCCACTTGGTTGTGATTTATTTTACTTTTTTGTTTCTGTGTTCATGAGGGATACTCATCTGTAGTTTCTTTTTTCTTTTCTTTCTTTTTTTTGTTGGTAATGTCTTTGTCTTATTTTGGTATCTGGGTAATTTTGTCCTCATAAAATGAGTTGTTACCACTTCCTCTGTTTTCTGAAGTAGACCGCATACAAGTAATAGTATGTGTTTTTTAGGGAATTCCCTGGTGGTCCAGTGGTTAGGACTAGGTGCTTTCACAGCCGGGTTAGTGGGGGGGCAGGTGTCAATCCCTGGTCATGGAGCAAAAATCCCGCAAGTCACGTGGTGTGGCCAAAAAAAAAAGTATGTGTTTTTTAAGTGTTTGATAACATTTACCTGTGAAGCCATATGGAGCTTTTTAATGAAAAGGATTTTAAGTAAGAATTCAATTTTTTTTAACTGACGGGGGCTATTGAGATTTGCTATTTATTTTTAAAGAACTGATTTGGGGGAATTCCCTGGCGGTCCAGTGGTTAGGACTCTGTGCTTTAACTGCCGAGGGCTCGGGTTCAATCCCTGGTCAGGAAACTAAAATCCCACAAGCCGCACTGCATGGCAATCAATCAGTCAATAAGTAAGTGGGTTTTTTTTAATGTTAAAAAAAAAAAAAAGAACCGATTTGGCATTGTTGGTTTTCTCTGTTGCTTATCTGCTTTCCACGGTGACAGCATAGGAGTGGTTGCCTGAAGCTGGCCAGAGGAGGATGATTAACTACAAAGGTGTTTGGGATGATAAAAATATTACATATCTTCATTTTGGCAGTGATTACACAGGAGTGTATATTGTCAGATATCATTGAATATGTACTTAAAATTAGTGCATTTTATTGATTGTAAGTTGTGCCTCAATAAGTTGATTTTGAAAGTTATAAATAATTCATCGGGAAATGATTTTGTGATTTTGCTTGGATTACTTAGAGTTTTGATTTTTTTTTTGTTAATAACAAGTGCCACTTAAAGATTCTAGAGAATTACATTATATTAAGAGGGAAATTTCTTATTTTACCATTTGAATGTTGTAGTAGAAAGCTAAATTTGAGACTGTGCTGTAAGGTATGTTGAAAATATTTAAGATTATGAACTATACCGATTAAAGCTTAAAGGCACCTAGCACTTTTTAGTGTGCTTTAAGGAACCTGTTAGGAGGAATTTCAGGCCATATTAAATTTTTTCCCATACCTAGAACACTTTTTTTTCCTCTCTGTTGGTAAATCATGTTAGTGTTTTTTCTGAAACTGTGACTATTGAGTGCTGTTATATTTCAGTAGTTAAGTTTCTGGACTTCAGAACTGGATGGCCTGTGTGTGCGTTCTGCTTGCTCCACTTCACTGATTATACAGTCTTGAGCAAGTTCTTCATGCAAGTTCATTCCTATGTCAAATCATTTCTTATATTCTTTGGATCGAATAGTTTATTTATATCTCAGAACATTTTAGATTTAATTCTCCAAGTTTATTGTCTTATAGTAAGAACACAATATTGCCTCATTTTCAATCGCATTGATTGTTATCCTGGCAAAGTGTCTGTCATTAAACCCCTAAGACAGTTTTTGTGTATACATAGTAACCCTCTGTCACTTTAATGTTTAGAATTACTTAACGTGATGTGATTTAGCAGGTAATTTATGTTACTGCTTTTCTAATGTAAGAATATATGTTATTTACTATATTATAAAAAAACATGCTGGGCTTCCCTGGTTGGGCAGTGGTTGAGAGTCCGCCTGCCGATGCAGGGGACACAGATTCGTGCCGCGGTCCGGGAGGATCCCACATGCCGCGGAGCGGCTGGGCCCGTGAGCCATGGCCGCTGAGCCTGCGCGTCCCGAGCCTGTGCTCCGCAACGGGAGAGGCCACACAGTGAGAGGTCCGCGTACTGCAAAAAAGAAAAACAACAAAAACAACTGTGCTTTCTTATAGTTGGCTTTATTTTTCTGGGAATAGAATGTTGAACAGTGAAGTGTGGATTAGTTGGAGGTAATATTGTAATACGGAGCATAAATTACATTCATAGAACTCCATTCAAAAGAATGTAAGGAGAAACAGCAAATTCTGAGGAAAGTATTATAACTATACATTATTTAATAAAATTGGGAAATAATCTTCTACCTCTTAATGAACACACTATCTAAAACACTAAGTGTTTTTCTTTTTTATAGAGGTCAGATTAATTTTTAGGATTAATTAATGTTGTTTGTTGCTTTTTATAACTGGGATAAGATCATAGCTTAGGGCTTCCCTGGTGGCGCTGTGGTTAAGAATCCGCCTGCCGATGCAGGGGACACAGGTTCGAGCCCTGGTCCGGGAAGATCCCACATGCCGCGGAGCAACTAAGCCCGTGCGCCACAACTACTGAGCCTGCATGCTGCAACTACTGAGCCTGCATGCTGCAACTACTGAAGCCCACACACCTAGAGCCCATGCTCCGCAACAAGAGAAGCCACCACAATGAGAAGCCCGCTCACCGCAACGAAGAGTAGCCCCTACTTGCAGCAACTAGAGAAAGCCGCATGCAGCAACAAAGACCCAATGCAGCCAAAAATAAATAATAAATAATTTTTTTAAGTAAATAAGTAAATGTATTTACTGCCATAATGTATTATCTGGACTATTTAATCATTTTTATGTGTGATATAACTAAATAGTTACTTAATTACATTTTTTGCTGTCTCCCCAACTCTGTGCCATTTTCATTTTTTTTTGTTCCCTAAAAGTGCTACACTTTGTACATTGGTGCTTCATGAACATGTACTTTAGTCCACTTACCAACCAAGCAATTAATCTTAAGATCCAAGTAGAAGCTACATTGCTGTGGACTTACTTTTATATTGCACATCTGCTCATTTTATGCTTTCCCCTTCTTCCTTCTTACAGTTCTCGACATGGCAAGACATGTGCCACTCTATCGAGCTCTGCTAGAATTGCTCCGGGCCATTGCTTCTTGTACGTGCATGGTGCCCCTATTGTTGCCTCTTTCTGCAGAGAATGGTGAAGAGGAAGAAGAACAGTCAGAGTGTCAAACTTCTGTTGGTACATTATTAGCCAAAATGAAGACCTGTGTTGATACCTACACCAACCGTTTAAGGTACTATACTTTGTTCATTTCTTTTGACCTTGGCTTTTACTATCTTTTTTAAAATAGCTTTGTTGGTTTTTTAAAAATGTATGCTAATTAAACAAACATATGCACAAGCAGTAAATAAAACTACAAAGAAAAAGTAGCCACCAAATCCTACACTCAGAAACGTTTATTAACAGTGGCTTACCAGACATCGCCCTATGCGATCTTATAGCTATAGATAGAGTTTTTCTTAAGTGCTATCACATTGTACCTATTATACAGATAGATGCTAGTTTTACTCAATATTGAGGTGAAAGACACCTTCACTCTCAGTAAATACATATTGCTGATAATGTTCTTAATATTTCTGATTATGCATTGTATATAGATGCTGTATTTTACTTAACCATCTATTAGTGGACATTTGGGTTATTTCTAATTTGTAGTAACCTCTGACATACATCTTTTGGGACTTGCAAAAATCTCTGCAGAGTAGATTCATAGAATTAGAACTGTTGGCTTTAGGAATTACTAGTTTCATTTTGATACATATGTTATAATTCATGCTATAATGTTTTTTAGAAGGTAGAGGATTTGGTATTTATTTGTTGAAGTTATAGTAAAGTTAGTATTTTATCTTCGTGGAAAATTGAAGTTTTAAATGAATCTTTGGTTAAGTTTATACCTTGCTAGAAATCAGATGGTGAGTCCTCTTATCAAAAACTTTTTTAAAAACCTTTTCCTGGTAACCTTTTTCATTCTCTTAGCAGAATCTGTTTAATGGTTGTCAGTTTTACTTAAAGATGGCATAAATTCTGATGTTTGCATAAACATTCAGAATTAGGCTAGAGGAAGCTTATTTCTTTGTTAGTGGTCTTTTGAATCAGTTAATCTTCTTTACCATCTTTGCAATATATTTGTCCTACCTGTTCTCACTTATTTTTTTAGTAGCCTAAAATTTGAGAAACTCAGTATACATCAAATGATGGCAGAGAATTGGTCATTGGAGGAATAGTTTTTGTCAGCTTTCATTTTTCAGAAGAAATCAACTCCTCAGATTATTCTGACTCTTTTAGCTTTATTGTACTGTCAATATCACTTTAAAAACTAGTGGCTCACTGCCAGGCAGTAAGAATCATGAATTAGAGAAGAGATTAAAGAAGACCCAGTTGATAGCGATATAAAAAGCTGTAGGTTCATACTCTTTTACCAGGGAGGGAAAATGTAAAGGTATATTTTCTTTGATAGTGTGAGACATTTTTATGTTGTAGAGAAGAAAATAATATTATCTTTGGTCCCATCCTTCATTATGGCAAAAATCTTTCTAACTGGTAACCTAGGTAGCTAACATAATTATACAAAAATAGTGTGGTATCATCAGACTAAAGGTCTGATTTTCTAACTGAGCTAAGTGAATGGAATTTGCAGACCTAGAGTGCCGTTTTTGCTGCTTTTCTTAATGTATATCCTGTTCACATAACATGCAGTATAATTTCTTAAAAATTAAACTTCTGCATGAAATGTATTAATGAACCACTACAAAAATTTAATTGCGGATAGAGGATAACTGAGTTTCAGTTAACAGGAGCTCTTTATTTTTCTACTTGGTTACCTGGAAAAAAAAATTCTTTAAAATCTTTCACCAAGAAAAAATGACACTTCAAACTTTTAAATTTTGTACCAGCAAAACATGCATGTAGGGAGCTTCCCTGGTGGCGCAGTGGTTGGGAGTCCGCCTGCTAATGCAGGGGACACAGGTTCGTGCCCTGGTCCGGGAAGATCCCACATGCCGCGGAGCAGCTAAGCCCATGCGCCACAACTGCTGAAGCCCACACACCTAGAGCCCGTGCTCCGCAACAAGAGAAGCCACCACAATGAGAAGCCTGCGCATTGCAACGAAGAGTAGCCCCCACTCGCCGCAACTAGAGAAAGCCCACGCGCAGCAATGAAGACCCAACGCAGCCAAAAATAAATAAATTAGTTAATTTTTTTTAAATTGAAAAAAAAACATGCACATAAAGATCATAATGACTGTTCACAGAGATCATTTCATTTTTTATTTTATCTTTACAGTGACCCTGGGCAGTTAACTATATTTTAAAGCTATTTTACTGACAAACACTAAAGAGAGTTTTGTATTATGGTTTGAATGTGCCTCTTCGTCAAGATTCCTCATGATATCTTTTGTTTTTTTATATATGTGTAGAATACAGCCTCTGTTACAAAAAGAAGCCAGCAAAGACATACATGTTATAACATCCCTACTTTCCTATCAAGGTTTGGCACCTTGAGAATTCACTTTCCACTTCACAGAAAGAGGGGAAAATCTACTCTTTTCCAGCCTGTCAAAACTTAAATGTATTTCTTTTCATATTTTCATCAGACTAGAACTCTAATAAAGTGAACAGTATAGTCCAATTTCCTGTAAAGTTTATACCCACAGAAATTGGTCTAAATTTATTTTTAACACTGTTTCAAGATGCAAAGCTTCCCCCTCCCCCCTCCCCTCTACCTGATCCCCAACTGTATTTAAAAACAAAAACAAAACCCAGGATACTCTGAGAAGAGGATGGTCAAGGCAAATTACATTCTGTTTACATATCAATTTTAGGATGTGTTTTAGTGCTTCATCAGGATTTGGAGTTATGACTTTAAAAATAATGTGTAGGTGTTCCCCAGCTCAGAACATTTTTGCATTATTTTTGTCTCTTTTTCTCTCAGTAAGAAATAAGGCAGGTGGGGGGGATGCCTTGACTGTGGGTGATTCCCTGGGATGTCCTGGCCACATCTGCACCTGGGGGCTCAGGGGAAAAATAGGTAAGGGTAAATAGAGTACATCTATTTAGTATAGGTTTTTCTTTTTTTTTTTTAAAGGAAGAAAGCAAGTACTAGTTTACTAATTATGTTTATGTATATTATTGTATTGCCTTGTTTTCTTCTTATTATTTCTCATTTGTTACTTTTTTTTTTTCTTTCTAAAAGCCAGGAATACACAAAAGGCATGCAGTTTTTTCCCTCCAAATGAAAATTTAACATAGCACAATTTTGTCATATTAGATAAAGAAAAGATAGATTCTCTATGTAATTTGCAGGTCTCTGGATGATAATTGTGGTTACATATAATGATTTACATTGATATTATTTCTTCTGTATATGTTATACTTACAATTTTTAGCTTTTTTGGATGAAAGAAATTAAAACGTTTTGCCCAAATCTAAAGAGGAAGTTTACTTTTACTGGTTGGAATAATCCAATTAAGAGTATCCTATCTTGGGCTTCCCTGGTGGCGCAGTGGTTGAGAGTCCGCCTGCTGATGCAGGGGATGCGGGTTCGTGCCCCGGTCCAGGAGAATCCCACATGCCGCGGAGCGGCTGGGCCCATGAGCCATGGCCGCTGAGCCTGCGCGTCCGGAGCCTGTGCTCCGCGACGGGAGAGGCCACAGCAGTGAGAGGCCCGCGTACCGCAAAAAAAAAAAAAAAGTATCCTATCTTGAGGACAATACTTAAACCCAACTAATTTTGATCTCAAAATTCAAAGAATGATAGAGATTATATAGGTTAACTGACTCTCCCCTCCAAGCCTGAAACCTTCTATAAGAGGAACTAGGAAAATATCATGAAGAAGCTGAAAAGGCAGATCACTTACTTTGCTTTTATCTAATTTGTGTTTTAGAAGCTTGCGCTTATATTCAGATAGGTGATATCTGGCCTGGTCACAAGAGCATCACTGATTTGTTCATTTAACGGATGTTTATTGAATGTTCATGAGAGCATAACAAGAAAATTAGGACTTTTTCTAAGGGACTGACGGATTATGGGGGAAACAATAACTAGGCAGTTTTAATAACACAGTACATGGCATATTGGAAGTTTAAAACATTACTGGAGGATCAACCCAGATTTGGAAGCCCAGAGAATACATAAGAATTGGCTAAATAAAGAGGAGCAGGGGCCTGATGTACCAGGCTGTGTGAAGAATGTTGGAGTGAAAGAAAGCATCAAGTATTCAGCGAAATGTAGAGAATAAAGAAGTTTGGTGTGCCTGGGTGTCCTTCGGGTGAGAAATAGGGGTGGGAAATGAGGCTAGAGAGGAAAGCAGGGGCTTGAAGAACTTCATAGTTACCTACTCTTAAATGTGATGAGCCATTGAAAGGATTTCAGCAGAGATCTAATCAGATCTGCATTATAAAAAGATTGTCTTGCAGTGTATCTGAATGGTTAGGGTGGGAGTTAGAACAAGACTAAATTGCCATGGAAGAGATTTTCATCCTTTCTATCTTGACAGTTGAGCTGTTTGTGTCCTCTCCCATCCTGCCATTCTGGGGACTGAGGATTTGAGTCTATTAGCATTCTTGCTCTAAAATTATGGACTTAAAAGAAAGAAAGTTCCTAGGTAGAAATACTGTCTATGTTTCAGATGTTTGACTTTAAAAAAGAAATAATATAACTCAGGCTTTAAATTACTTATTAACTACATTATTCTGCCTATGTGTTAGTATCAGTGACTGCGGATTTATCCCTGGGGATCTCCTTCAATAAAGTGTAAGTGCTATCGAATAAATGGTTTTCGGAGCATGGTTTCCTTTGTTAACATACCAGAATCTGAAGTCTGTAATCCTACGCAGAAGTTCTCCAGTACTAATCCTACTAGGTTATTTTACTGAAGACAGAAAACAGTCATCTATTGGCTTGACAGAGGCTCAGAATCATTAGCAGAGAATCTAAAATCTTTTATATTAAGGTTTAGGAATGACAGGGTGAGACTACATTCATTTTCATACAATTCTTCTCTTTCCTTAAAGCTGTCATCCAGCCAAAATTGTATATGTGGAAAACTTATATGACAGTAAGTAGGCTTTAGATTTAATTTTTCTAGAGCCTTTTGTCTATATTATTTTAGAATTCATCTTAAAAGAGTATCATGTGATAATGGGATTTTTATTAATCGGATCAAAATAAACCAAACCATTTTCATGGTTGAAAACTGAAGGAAATTTTTCTTGGTAGAAATTCTTTGTCAGAGTGAAGAGCCTCAGCATTTATGAGGAGGAACTTTCAAACCTTATACCACCCATGCTTTTGCTAGAATCTTTCTTTACATCAGATTTTCTTTTTTAACCAAACATTTTATTTAAAGAGGAAACTTCACATTACTAACATATCAGACGGACCAGTATCATTTGCCATAAATAGAAGATAAGTCTAAAAGTGAATAAACTAAATTTAAAAAATTAGTGTCTGGGACTTCCCTGGTGGTCCAGTGGTAAAGAATCCACCTTACAAGGCAGGGGACGCGGGTTTGATCCCTGGTCAGAGAACTAACATCCCACATGCTGCAGGGCAACTGGGCCTGTGCGCCACAACTACTGAGCTCGTGCATCTCAACTGCACGTGCTGCAAACTACAGAGTCCAAGCACTCTGGAACCCATGCGCCACAACTACAGAGCCCATGCGTCCTGGAGCTTTTGCGCCACAACTAGAGAGAAGCCCACATGCCACAACTAGAGAGAAGCCCACACACCACAACGAGGAGCCCAAGTGCCGCCATGAAAGATCCTGCGTGCCTCAACAAAGATCTCATGTGCTGCAACTGAGACCTGATGCAGCCAAAAATAAATAAATAATAAATAAATATTAAAAAAAAAAAGTTAGTGTCTGACTCCAGACCCGTTTTGTGTTTTAATAAGGAAGATTTAACAATGCTAAGAAATTACCAAAGGCTTACTGAGACCTTTCTTTTCATTGGAAAGAGACTAGTTTTCTCACTCTTCAATTCAGTTAACTAATACCATGTCTAATTATCACTTAATGTTTTCTCACGCTTTGGGAAACTTTATTAATAGGATATATCAAGTCCTCTAAAAGTAATGGCATTTTGCAAATATAAACTAACAAAATTAAAAAGGAGAAGAAATGGGATGATGTATGTCCATTGACTGTCTTACTCTCCTTCCCCCTTTTATCTGTGCTTAATTGGGAGAATCGAAAGTTAGCAGAAGCCAGACTAGCCTTGCTTTTGTTTTAATGTGGCTACAATTTAGAGTGGTATTTTGATTCTCATCCTCACTCTCCTATGGATGAGGATTAGTTTGGTGACAGATAATTACAGTATTCTGATGGGATTGGTATTAGTGTAAACCAGAGCACTATTCAAGGAATAAATGTATATACTTCTAGTTTATTATGTTCATCTTTCCTGGCAAGACTAACCTGTTGACATGGCAAGGTGGCACCTAGGAGTGATTTATTGTGATTTAGTCTGTCTTTAAAAAGTTGTTAAATATTTACTGTACAAATTGCATTAAGAACTTCCTAAAGATGACGATATTTTAATATTCTTTTACTCATGATTCTATATTTTACTGTCTACCACCTCTCCTAATAAGTCCTCTCAAGATTCACAATTTGCAATAACTGCTTAGAGTTAATTTGAGTCTAATGGTTAACATAAATAAACTGATGAATATTGCTGTTGGCTGATTATTAGTAAACATTTATATTAAGATAAGTCAGGGAAACATTCCTAACTAAAGACTAGGCAAAAGTGTATTGCTTCAAAATAGAGAATTTTTACATTCAGCACTTTCCAACTTTTGTCTGAAACAGATAACATTTAGATAATTAATTATGAGGACTTTTTCAGAAATTAATTTTTTTCTAAGTATATAATAGCATGTTTTGTACACTGGTTTTATACCATTTTGAAAACATACCTTAAATGTACCTATAATGTTAAATGTAATTTTCTACTTAGGCCATTTTCTAACATCATCTATCACTTAAAATTTAAACAAAATTGGGACATTTCATGATGCTATCATATGGAAATTTTGTACTTTTTTCTTGCATAGTTTTTGAAAACTTTATTACCATAAATGTTCCGTTTTTCAGGTGTCCTCAGTATAGCAATATTGACACTTTTCTTTCTTACCGAATGCAGAAAAAAAAGTTTTTCATTTATTTTATCCAAAAAGCCTTACTTTCTGGGTTTTTTTTAGTTTTATAATTTGATGATTTTTGTGTTTAATACTTTTAATTTTTATATCTACAAGCAGTGGAAGAAATAGTTCCCTAGGGGCCAAAAGAGAGAGGCTGGGGCAGGGGGCGAGGGGGAGCGCATGTGAGAATGACACCCTGATACAAAAGTAGGAGGTAAAGGATGTATAAAGGTGTAAGCAGTGTTTGTTAGACACATGCCAAAGACAGCCTGTGATTAGATGTTTACTGCACATAAGTCCAAGGTCACTACCACTTAATTTTATGCCAGTTATGAGAGATCAAAATCTGGTAAAAATGGGGCTTCCCTGGTGGCGCAGTGGTTGAGAGTCCGCCTGCCAATGCATGGGACACGGGTTCGTGCCCCTGTCTGGGAAGATCCCACATGCCGCGGAGCGACTAGGCCCGTGAGCCATGGCCGCTGAGCCTGCGGGTCCGGAGCCTGTGCTCTGCAACGGGAGAGGCCACAACAGTGAGAGGCCCGCCTACTGCAAAAAAAAAAAATCTGGTAAAAATGAATTTTTCTAACTGTCAGATTAATGACTTAGGCAGATAAAAGACAAAAGTATTTTCTGAATTCCTTTTGTTCTGTCAGTTTGAAATAATTTTGATTAGTATAATATTTATGTTCCAGCCTCTATGTTTTTATTGATTTCCCTTCTTGTTTCTGAAGAATAAGCCAAACTGCTTTAAATGTGCGAAAAGTTATAATAAATATATAGTAGCATATAGCTGTGTAAAAAATACAAGGAATAATATTATAACCTAACTTTTGTGTAGGATATAGAGTTTCAGAAGTTCTTAGATGTGTATTACTAGTTTTTTTTGCTCTGTGTGGTAGACAAGAAAATATTCTTGTTCTACAAAGAATGAAACTATTACTTAGAATTTAACATTTAAAAACTTACTAATAGGTAATAAATCTGGGATTTAGCTCCCCACTTTCCTGATGCCTGTAGTGTTCATTATCAAAAACAACATTTATGAAGAAAGGGGGACTTCCCTGGTGGTTCAGTGGGTAGGACTCCATGCTCCCAAGGCCGGGAGCCTGGGTTCAATCCCTGGTCAGGGAGCTAAATCCCACATGCAGCGACTAAAGATCCTGCATGCCGTGGCTAAGACCCAGCACAGCCAAATAAATAATTAAAAAAAAAAAAAAAAAGACAAGTTGATTGACCCGTAGTCCAGATACTTCTATTTTTATACCCCATTGCTACCTTTTACCAAAATTGTTTATTGATCACTAAGGTGACATGTAATGGCTAGACTTCAGCTTTAGCTGATTCCTGAAAAACACTTAGATCAAGTACCAAAGTACAGCTTATTCTATTATTTAAGTGATTAACAAACATAAACTCATTAAAAATTATAAATTGACTTAATACTTCTACCTCAGTAGCATAACATGTAAAATGATTATTTATTCCTTGTCAGATTACATTAGATGAGCTTTATGTTTCAAGATGGTTTCCACTATCTTACTTCTGACAAAATCTCAAGCAATCTTAATTGCTGAATTTGAAGTCTCTTGCTAAGTAAGATTTAGTTTGTAAATCTTTCTGGGCACTTCACGATAAGTAACCTGTCACATAATATCTACAGGGTTTTAGAACTATAAGGAATGCTCTTAAGAGTTCAGATAGTTCATATCCCCCTTTTTATAAATGATGAAAACAAGGTCCATAAATACTGTGATTTGTTCCAAGGTCTCGTGCTTAGTGGCAGAGAGCTATGATAAGACCTCAAATTTCCTAATGTCCCAATCAAGTATATTTATTTACTAAATTGAACTTAACTTCCAAAGAACAATTGGATTTATGCGTCAGTGAATAATTAGAAATCGAAGTGTGAACTTATTTCTGATTTGGCTTTGGAAAGTTAGGATACATAAATATTTTTAATGTTGACAAGTAACATTTTTTAATTGAAAATTTTGCTTTTGATAATTAAAAAAGTATATATAAAAATGCAGATTCTACAGAATTTTTCTTATATTTTCTTTTGCTTATCTTTTTTCACTCCCCTGAAGAATTTTTTTTAACACTATGATAAGATGTTAAAAGGCAGCATATTTCGTTAGATATGCATAGCCATTCGAGTTGTGCCTAAGTGATAATTACTAGATCACTAAGGTAACCTAAGTAAGGTAAACTGTGTTTTGTGGTCTGTAGAACATGAGCTGGTAGCAACTTCATGTAATTATCACTTAAATGAGGATTAAGTCAGCTTTACCCATTTGATTTTTTTTTTTTGCTCAAAAGAATCAATAAAAACATTTCCTCTGAAAATTTCTTAGTTATTGATGTATGTATTTTTCCTTTACTGTCTTTTCAAGCTGATTTGGTGTCTACTTGCATAGACTAGGGTGGTGTGTTGGAGATATAATTATTTTCTCTATGTTGCTGGAGAAGCCTCTTCCCACCCCGCTAAACACCCTCTTGTTTTCCATCTCCTGAATTTTGTTACTATCTTAGTATGTCCTATATTTGTAATATCTTTAACTCCCTTGTCAAGAAGAAATTAAAGAGTTTATTAGCAAAACTCGATATTTAAATAACAAATAGAAAAAACAACTCCTGCCTGTTTATGACCAGTTGTCGATCAGCATTTTATTTTAGATTCTTAAAAAAGAAAGAAGTTGAAAGCAACTCTGTCACCTCCATTAATAAAGGGATTTGTGGCATCAGGTAGCGTAATACTTTAAACCTTTATATATGTATTGTTTCCACTTGAAATATAATTATCTAGTGTGAAAATTCATTTTGTTGCCCACAAAATAATCACAGTGTGAAAATGTGAGCCCTTCAGATTTTAAGTACCATTCTTGGTGAAATTCATCTGCTGGCCATTTCAACCTGTGTTATCTCAAAATGAAGTCACAGTACAGCCATAGTAGTTTGGTTTCACTTTTGAGTAAGTGTGGCACTTCGTAGCCTCCTTGGAGTTGGAGCAAAGGCAGATATTTTGTCCTTGATCTTTTGTGCAGACTTTTCCTGCTCGACTCCAGTAGACAAATAATCATATTTTGTATATTTAGTATTTGATAGCTTCACCAGAAGTTTGAAAAAGGCACTTGCCGCCAATCACATAATCTTAATTGCTAATAAGGACGTGACACAAATGACTCTGTTGAGTGTAAGGTGTTCTCAACATTGAACTTCTCTTTAATAGCATTATTAAAGTAAGCATCCTTGATTGCCCTTTCCCTTAGCTATCCCAAAGTGTCTTCCGGTGCAAAGTTCATCAGTTTTTAAAATAACTGAATTGTCTTGTAGAAATACCCAATTCATTTTTATCCAAGTAAGCAATAAGATTAGTTAATTTACTTCTTAAACGGCATATTTTCTATCAAACTCTCTTGTTTTAACTCCTTTAAGTTAGTTCCTTTAGGGCTTCAGTTGAGAAAGAATTTCAGTTCCAGTCCTCCTACATTTGTTTTCATTGGAAAAACATTTCCTATCTTTTCTTTTTCCTCTGTTTCTCAAACCTACAAAGTGAAAAAGGCCTGATTTCTTAGACAAGAAGAATTTGTTGCAACCATATATATATACTTTTTAAGTTTCTTTTTGTGATGACCTTGAACAAATTCAGTGGTTTGTCAACCTTTCTTACTTGGTGGTGGAGACAGCAGTGCCAACATTTATTTTAATATCTCTTAGCCCCAGTTGGATTGTCCCCTGGTGAAGCATATTACTTGTGGCAACTCCATTCCACAGCAGCACACAGTACCGTATTTGTCCTGTGATGTTTAATCTGACTGGAAAACTATTATATTTTTATCTAATCTAAAAATCAAGGTTTTATTTTCAAAGGCTTCTCATACCTCTGTTTTGAATATTCCCTTCTCTCCTATTGCTCATTTATGCTTCATTTAAGACAAAGAAGATTTTATTTTCTACTTTCATTTAAATCATATTGAAAACTAAAACCAGTACTTCCATTTGGAAAGAATTTAAGTAAAAACTAAAGGGAATCTAAAGTTTAAAACTAAGCTTTAAAATAAGCATGGAAAACATTCATCTTACAAAGGTCTTATCCCATTTAGTGGTGCATTTCAAAAATTATTTTCGTGTTTTCTATAGACATTAGAAGCAAATAATTCTCCACAGTAATATTTTTAAAAATCTTTCTGCTTACTTTTACTTCTACTTTTTTTTAAACTATAATTCCTGGCAAAGAGCTTTAGAACTGTGGATATGGTGCATTGTTTTATAGGTAAATATAGAAGTTTCATTCTCTTGTAGTTTTAGAATCTTCCTCTAAGACACTAATTCTTAATACTTCTGAATCTGGACATTTCAGCACGTGGTGTCCTGATTACTTCTTCAATGTGGTTCTGCTTTTTAAATGTTTATTTCAACAGTTTGATAGTTTTGACTTTAGAATTAGGAGTGCAGGGGATTGAAGTGGTCTTTCCTAATGTCCAACCAAGAAGATAGTTGTATTAAGCTGTTTTTAGTTTATAGATTATAAGAGAACATAATTCTGATATCTTGTAGTCATACAAATATCCAACTTAATGTGGGTGGTAGAATTAGAAGAAGCAGTTCAATATAACTGAATGTTGAGTTATGGGTTTCTTTTTTCTTTTTGTTTTCACAAGAAAGATTTGCCCATTCTGCTCACATCCTAGTTTAGATTATATGTCACAGAGCCAAAATTTGCTTAATTTATTAGCTGTGTCGTTGGAATTCACAGCATAGTGGAAAATGTTTGCAGATAATTCTGTGCAATAGTAGAAACTTCAGTTGATTCCTCGTATTTCTTCAGGGCAGTGATCACAACCAGATTCAACGTATGCACAAAGCAGCGGATACCATGGTAGCGGCCGTCGCTGATTGCTTTTACCATGTTGGATCCATTGTCAGTCTCAAAGACCTACTTCCAGCTAGGTGCCTTGAACTCAAATAGCTTTTCACACAGACTTCAGGATGTGAGCTAAGGTATGGCCTTTTTTCATGAGCTGGGCCTACATATGGGTTGACAGTAACCTGCAGCTTTTATAGAAAAGAGACTGCTGTCTGTAGTTTAATGTCAGACAATGACTAGTTGTAGTCATCATCAGGCAGATAGTGTGTGTTCTTCATATATTTGAAGTACTTTTACCTTTTGAAGATTATTCCTTTTTCTGCTGTATGTTTTTTCAAAAAGACTATCCACATAAAAAATTCTCGTTAGAACCTGCTGTAAAGGTCTAATTATGTCTGCTTTATGATTCAGCCATTATCTTCAAGATGTATGTGATTATTTCTTTTACGCATTTGGTGTAAAAAATGCTGTTTTTAAAATTTCTGTGGATCTTTTTGCAAAATTCTTAAACATCTTTAAAATTTTGTGGTCAAAAATAACAAAAATTTTTATCCTAACTATTTGCAGTATTTTAATAATAGAGATTTCTCCTACTAATCATCTTTTAAAAACTGGAGTTAGGAAATTGGTATTCATGAATAGGGCTTGAAATTTAGAATCAGTAGTTTTCTGAGGGTAACTTGCTCTAAATTGCATTGAGGCAGTTTACTCTCCATGCCAGAGGTTCTTGTTTCTTCAAGGAGAAAATACCCTAATTCTGGAAAAATGAGCTTCAGTCCTGTAATCTTCCTTCTCTGCTTGGCAAGATATGTTTCTTTAAGTGACATCTTTATTGAGAATATAATGGATCAACTGACTAATCATAGATTTAGGAAACCATCTTTATTTTATTATGGCTATAACCATAACTCTTCTGTTTTCTCAAACTACTTACTGTTATTTTCCTATTGTTCAGTGGCCCTTCTAATTAAGAATTTTTTTAAGCCCCAGGAAGAGAATCATTTGCAACTGGGGAGAGAGAGAGTCTTTATAAATTCAGAGGGGGTACTATCAATCAACTTAAGTGTTTTTTCTTGACTCTCAGTGTTTCACAAAGTTTGTGAACAGCCATTGGTAAATGCAGAATTTGAGAATCTGTTTGATCTTGTCTACCAGAATCATATCTTTATTTAAAAAATTGTCAGACTCACTATTAAACTGTAGTCTCAGCTTAACTTCATAGCTATAAAAGATGCAGTATGTTATTTGATTCTAGCAGTAAAATGTCTATTTCAGTCTTAAAACATTCATTCACTATATTCTCCTTACTTACATATGCAAACATATATGTTCGTATACATGTTCACACACAGAGGTTGATGCCTAATATGATACACAGCAAAACATCTACCAAGTGGTTCCTGAGTAGCAAATGAGAGTTGGCCATGTGTTCTCTGTGACTCCTACATATACATCAGGGAAGATAAGAAGAGAGGGTAGGAGAAAAGGCAGTAACCCAGTGACACATTACGGTTCTTAAGTTAAATCCTCTTGCCAGGTGAGGTGGTGTATGAGGTGGTATAAAAATATCTGTGGATGCTAGATTTTCACACAGTGTGGGAGCCAATTCAAGACTCATGCATAACACTAAATCCGGTTACCCTTGTTATCCATCTGAGTGGCTCTTCTTAATTTACCTCTTATTATCTACCTAAAGTTAAGCACTGAATTGCTTCTGAGCAGATTTTTGTCTTTGTGATAAAGAACAGTTTATTTGGACATAGATTGCATGATATTATTTTGTTAAAGACTCTTCTATCTTCTGTCAGTCTTTTTATAGTTCTCTAAGGCTCCATGCCCACTTTGTGAAATGTTGTTTTAACATAATAGCCATGTCCTTTTGTTAGTAGCTGTACAAACTAGAAAAATGAATGATGCGTAGTTTAGATCATACCTTAGCATAAACATTTTAAACGCTTTTATTTATATGTGATTTCAGTTTGTTTTAAATTATCTATTTAATGAATTAACAAAGATGTAGATCTTTAGTATCTAAGAAGTAGTGTAATGATGATGTGAGTAAAACATGCTGAGAGTTGAAATAGAAAAAAGGAAATTGATACTTAGTTGCTGTTTTTAGTGAACCTTGTTAATAAAATGCTACTGCATTCACCTAGAAAATTTAATTTGAGTCTATATTAGACCCTGAATAGGGAATACAGAAGAATATCTTTAAAATGATTATGCCCTAAAACTTAACGTTTAAATAAAGATTCAGTGTATAGAAGCACATTATATTAAGTTACCTAGTAGTGAACCTGCACTTTATTCTGGAATTTTTCTTTTTTTCCCCCCCTTGGAAATTAATATACTCTAAGTGAAATACAAAGAGTATTAAACTGAAAAACCACCTATGGATCTTTGATTCCCAAGTCTTAGAAGGCAGAGGATCTTTTACTTTTAGATATAGAAGTGATTTCTCTACTTCTAGGTACATAGTTACTGTAAGTATGTTTTTAAAGGTGTGGATCGAAGGACATACCAGGTATTGGGGTCTTTTTACAGTATGACATTTCTACAGTGTTTAACTCTTGTCTGTTTTTGCATATGAAGAGACAACCTACCGGAAACTGGTTATTATGCTAGGCATTATCCTATGGCTTCAAAATGAATCTGATTTAAACTACTCCTGGTATATATCATGTGTATGTCAAATGAAATGCAGACTATCATGTTGATTTTTAAACTGTTACTGATTTATGGAAGTATTTATTTTTCAAAACTAAAATCTTAATTTTCCTTGCATTTCTTTCCATATTAAAAAAAACTTTTCAGATCTAAAAGGGAAAATGTTAAAACAGGAGTAAAACCAGATGCATCTGATCAAGAGCCAGAAGGACTTACTCTTTTGGTGCCAGACATTCAGAGGACTGCTGAGATTGTTTATGCAGCCACTACCAGTTTGCGGCAAGCAAATCAAGGTACAGCACTATTCTCTTTATGCTCCTTTTCTTTTGATACAAAGATGTTTCATTTACTACTGAAAACCGCCTTCTCTTCCCTCTATGTTAATGGTTTTCCAGCAAGTTATTTACTTAAAGATTCTGTTCTATGTCAGGTTTTCAAGCTAATTATGTATAGTCTCTAATTTTAAAATATTTATCTCTACTGTGTATGATTTCTAAGACTGTTGGTAGGCTGACAGCATGCATTATAAATTTCTCTTCCCACTGAAAGTTATGAAATTGAAAAATGCAATTGTATTAGATAGAAAACAGTACATTAATAGTGTGTAAGAATTCAGTTAAAATTGGCATTTTCACATATTAGCAATGGAAGAAATAAATGATTCTTCATCATCTATTGCTTTATTTCTGCTGTTTTTGCCTGAATAGATGAAATCTAATTAGCATTTTAAGAATTTAAGCTTTAAAATTGATAAGATTTTTAGCCCTATTAGTTATTTTTATGAAATAGAAAGAAATCTTTTAATTTTAAAATGGTACAATAGGAAGATAATTATGAAGAGTTTGGTAATTTTTCAGAATTCAAATTCTGAACTCTAGAAGTTAATAGTTTTTTTGTTTTACTCTTCGAAAATGTATACTTATGTTATTTATCTTGAAATATTAAATAACAGAAAAAAAACTAGGTGAATATTCAAAGAAGGTGGCTATGAAACCCAAACCTTTATCAGTATTGAAATCACTTGAAGAAAAATATGTGGCTGTCATGAAGAAATTACAGTTTGGTAAGTTGAAATTGTACTCTTTATTTCTTCAGCTCTCATTTTACATTTTTTAATAGTGCTATTGAAATGTGTTCTAGTAAAATTAAAGAATTTCAAACTTGCTTTTACCATGAATTATTCATATACTGTATATATGTGTGTATGTATGTTTACATATACACACATGCAAAAATTTTTATCATCTTTCTATCTCTGAATTTATATCTGTGTTTATAGTTATGTTTGGAAATCATGATTCAGTAGAAACCAGGAAAAAAACAAAGCCAAATGTCTAACAAACAGGCAGAAAGTGGTTTTCTTTCTTTACCCCTCCATGTCTGCATATCCTTGCCTGAAGGAAGCCAAGACCTGGGACTTTGAACCAAGTCTGTTACTCTTACCATTTTAGAATCCCAAGGGATATACCTTTGGAAAATGTAGCCTTTCCCATTCCAAAACTCTTGACAAGTAAGGACTGATGAAAAGATCATATAAGCACCCTTCATAAGGTGCTGGTTTATGAATAAACACTAGAATTCCAAATTTTGATGACCATTATTAACTATTATTGTATGTCCCTCTTTTTCATTCTTGAGAACCAGCCCAAAGGACATTGACTATATTAAAAAGAACACCAAAGTAGGAGTCCAAAAAAAATGTAGATTTATGTCATAACTGTCAGAGTCATAGGCCAGAGCCTTTGATTAATGTTAGTCAGCCAGGAGGCTACTCTCATATCACTTAAAATCATAAACTCTGCCAGTTGGACATGACTTTAAATGTAATTGAGTTTTGCTATCCATTGACTTTTAGAATAATTTAGAAAAAAAAACGGGTTTTCTGTTGTGTTGTTTTTTAGTAAACGTTTTCTAACTTAGGTATCAAATATTTTCTCATATCACGATTCTTATACAACTTGATATTTATTGACTGCCTAATATTTTTTATAAGCCTAATTATTTTTTTAAAGTACTTTATATATTTTAAAAAAAATTTTTTTGGCTGCGCTGGGTCTTTGTTGCTCCATGCGGGCTGTCTCTAGTTGTGGTGAGCAGGGGCTAGAACGTGGGCTCAGTAATTGTGGTGCACAGGCTTAGTTGCCCCTCGGCATGTGGGATCTTCCCAGACCAGGTCTTGAACCCATGTGCCCTGCATTGGCAGGTGGATTTTTAATGACTGGACCACCAGGGAAGTCCTTGACTGCCTAATATTCTCATATAAAGTACTGTCATTTGTTTAACCAATAACTAGACTTTTAGGTTGTTTCCAGTTTTTTAGTAACGTCTGCAACATCTCAGTGGGCATTATTGCATATAAATATTTGTACACATCCAGGATTATTTCCATAGGACAAATTAATAGAAGAGGAATTGCTGAATCAAGCAGTATGTAGGTTTTTAGCAACTAGCCATTATCTTTGATTGTATATTTTAATAAAATTTTGGTATTAGAAGACCCTGTTTTCTTATAGATATATGATATAAAAATTTCCTCCAGGCGTGGGGATAAGCTCATGTATGTGTCTGGTGGATTGCTGTTTATAAAACTCAAAGGAAATTTATCCCTGTATTATGTGAAAGGCAGCAGAGTTGAACAGATGAAATAACTCTGGTTTACAACTTTACTGATAGAAACTACTCAGAAGTCTTGTTGAGACATAGTACATTTGTAGTGCACAGACCCATGACACTGTTTATAGGTCTTCCCCTTTTTTCTGGATTATAAACTTCTTGAGGCAGATATATTTTCCTGTTTATTATTTAACTGAAAGAGCCTAGCCTAGGACCTAGCACTTAGTAAGTTCTTGGTAAAATTTACTGCATTAATGATAATTATAATGTAGTTTTCATGTTTTTCTGTATATTTAGAATTGTATGAACACAAGATCAGAAGTTACCATTGTTTCTTTGTATTTGCCCTTGTATCAGTAGGTGGTTTTAATTTAGTTTTATAAGATATTTAAATATCTTTGTTTTCATCCATTGGTGGGGTAGGGTTAATCTGAATTAGAGATGTAGTTCAAATCCACTTTTTTTCTTTCTATTTTGTATGGACATATAGCTTATAAGTAAATCATAACTTTAAGTCCTTCCAAATCTGCCTGAATAAATGGTTAAGAATTAACCCATTACTTTTATTCTGTCAAAGTACTTCAGAGATTTCCCTAATAATCCTCCTTTATCCTATTAACTTAAATTTCAAAAGTAATACAGAAATAAACTTCAGCCTGTCATTTCTGTTTTCTGATTCCAAATGCAAATATATAAAGACTTATTCTCTTTTTAAAAATGAAATATAATGAAATACTTTTTGGCATTTCATGTTCTGAAATATTTTGGCAAAAAACATTATATACCATTCATTTTATCTACTACTTTGCATTGTGATTTAAATGCTTGATGTTATATAATCTACCTGCATGTCCAAATTGTAAATTTTAGTTGATTTCTTCCTTTGCTTCCATGACATATTCCATCGCTCTAGCAGCATTAACACACATATGTAGGTATTACGTAAACATTTATAGTTTGCTCTTCTTCCACATTGTAGACCTCTCCATTTTGTGGGGGAAGAAGGATTAGTGATTTGTTTATTTGTAATTTTTTGTTATTATGACAGCTATCCTCCATTCTGGTTCTTTTTTTTTTTTTTTCAGTGTTTTTTTTTTTTTCTTTTCTTTTAGATACGTTTGAGATGGTTTCTGAAGATGAAGATGGGAAATTGGGTTTTAAAGTAACCTACCACTACATGTCTCAGGTGAAAAATGCAAACGATGCTAACAGTGCTGCCAGAGCCCGCCGCCTTGCACAGGAAGCTGTGACGCTGTCAACCTCACTGCCTCTTTCATCGTCCTCTAGTGTTTTTGTGCGCTGTGATGAGGAGCGACTTGACATCATGAAGGTAGAAAAAACAACTTTTTTTCCTATTTCCCTGGCTAATCCAGTTATTCAAGTATTCATATAAAGCACTAGAAATAACATGAATTTAAATAAATTTAATAAAAATTCTGTTGACCATTTGGTACGCGGGCTTCTCACTGTTGTGGCCTCTCCCATCGCGGAGCACAGGCTCCAGACGCGCAGGCTCAGTGGCCATGGCTCACGGGCCCAGCTGCTCTGCGGCATGTGGGATCTTCCTGGACCGGGGCACGAACCCGTGTCCCCTGCATCGGCAGGCGGACTCTCAACCACTGCACCACCAGGGAAGCCCAAGGGAGTCCTTTTCTAATGTTAGTTCAGAGTATGTGGATGAGAGTACTATTCAAAATAAAGATTTAGAAGAAAATACCAAGATACCTTCCCTGAACAAAGGCTGTGTGCAGCCTGTCATAGTTTTAGAACATACTATGAAAGGATTTAATGCTGGTCAGTTGAAAAAAAGTTACAGGACTTCTTCCTTGTAATCCAGAATACTTCTCTCATGTTTTATACTATCAGTCTTCAAAATTTTTTCTCTCTTTTTCTTTTCTAGGAAATTTATGTATTTACAGACTCATATGATTTAAGTAATGGTAGTACAATAATAAATAAAACCAGCAGCTTTATGTTTTAACACTGTGGTGATCTGCCCTTAAATTCCAAGAGACGCTGCAGCTAGTAATTTTTAAAGATTTGATAGCTGGGGTGGGAGGAACCTTTCTTTACTTGATTTAATTCATGGATTAAATATTGCGTCTTCTTTAGATACACAGCTAAAACTATTGACCCATTGATTTGAATAAGGTTTTTTGCTTGTTTGCTTTTTTGTTTTGCTCTTTTGGATAAATTTTCAGTAGAAATCTCATAGACTTTGCCTATCGACCACACTTTTCCTTGTTACAAACAGTAGAGCCGATTATTGTATGATTGTCTAGGGAAGTATTTTATTGCTAAATAGACCACACAAGTTCAAACTTGTGACTGTTAAGCATTATGCTGTACCTCACATAAAGGATCCCAACTTGGAGCCCCAAAATGTAAATCAGAGTTGTCACAGAATGGGACTCTAGTACCACTTGCCTCCACGCACAGCTGTTCAGGACCCGAGGCTTTGCTGCTTATGTCTTGTACACTAAATATCTGTTGATTGACTCAAACATAATTCATTAAATAATTCTGACACTCACTGTTGGGTTCTCTGCTATTTTTTGGACTACCAGTAACCCTAAGGGAAACATCACACCTACTGTTGTCTCAGAACCTTTTTATCATAAGGTGTTAGGTGAAAACATTTATTCCTCTTACCTACTTGTCTCATTATCCCAGAAGAAAATATTTAAAAGTAAGCTATTAAATATTTAATATTTAATTATTAAGGAAGTCTTGGACTTCCTTGGTGGCACAGTGGTTAAGAATCCACCTGCCAATGCAGGGGACACAGGTTCGAGCCCTGGTCTGGGAAGATCCCACATGCCGTGGAGCATCTAAGCCTGTGTGCCACAACTACTGAGCCTGTGCTCTAGAGCCTGCGAGCCACAACTACTGAGCCTATGTGCCACAACTACTAAAGCCGCATACCTAGAGCCATGCTCTGTCTGCATCAAGAGAAGCCACCGCAACGAAGAGTAGCCCCTGCTCGCCTCAACTAGAGAGCGCCCGTGCACAGCAATGAAGACCCAACGCAGCCAAAAATAAATAAATAAAATAAATTTATTTTTTAAATGTTAATTTAGTTTTTTAAAAAGTAAGCTATTTCTTAAAATATTAACTTGAAGATTTGAAGCAGAAAGTTACTCTCATACCTTTGAGATATGATAATGAATATACCTAGAATCTCAAATTGTTGACAGTAATGTAGAGATCATGAAGGAAAGCTCTTAGAAAAAAAGTAACTTAATATTTTAAAAGGTATTTGCTGTTAAGGTAAGCTTTCCTGCTGCCAATTGGGCATCTCTCTTTTAAAAGCCCATTTTCACCAAAACCAAATCACTTTAATTGTAATTTAAAACTGTTTCCTAGTCCTGTGTATGTTTTTAACTTTTAACTTCATTTTTAACACATTTTGGTAGAGATGTATATAGGATGTAAGAAGATTGTTCTTATTTCATGTTGAATTGTTTTTCTAAATAGTAGCATTTAGGAATAGTAACACAGGCTTTTGTGTTTGTATGTGCATACTAGGTTCTGATAACTGGTCCAGCAGACACTCCTTATGCAAATGGCTGCTTTGAGTTTGATGTCTATTTTCCTCAAGATTATCCCAGTTCACCTCCTCTTGTGAATCTAGAGACTACTGGTGGTCATAGTGTGCGATTCAATCCAAACCTTTATAATGATGGCAAGGTAATGTAATTGCAGTCTTTTGTTTCTAATGCCAAAGTATTGTAACCCAAAGTTTCTTTGTAATTTGAACAGAAATTTTGTTTTAGTTATCATCTTTTCAAAAGTACATGAGTTTCTTTGTGCTTCTTTTCCCTGTATGCAAAGATTAGCCTGAGGAATGAGAGAGAAGGAACCAAAAATGGCAGAAACACAACAGTGTTACAAAGCACTTATAGTCTTAAGGGGTTATTGTGAGGGACTAACTTATTCAACACATTCCTTGGCCAACTGAGAGCTATCTCCACTCAGAAGATAATAGAGACAGATGCCTGTCTTTGCCATTCACCTTTCTTTACTTTCTTTTTACTTTGTGTTTTTTTTTTTTTTTTTTTTTTTTTGCGGTACGCGGGCCTCTCACTGTTGTGGCCTCTCCCGTTGCGGAGCACAGGCTCCAGACACGCAGGCTCAGCAGCCATGGCTCAAGGGCCCAGCCGCTCCGTGGCATGTGGGATCTTCCCGGACCGGGGCACGAACCCGCGTCCCCTGCATCGGCAGGCGGACTCTCAACCACTGCGCCACCAGGGAAGCCCCTGTTTACTTTCTATATCTTCAATTCCAGTTATCTTTTCACAATTACCTGAAGATACTATCCATGTTTTCTATGATACATACCATTGTGTACCATTATTTTTAAAGTTTAATTTGTTTTAAAATGTTTTATATTTTCTTGTAAGTAGGAAGATGCGTTCCTGTCTCCACAAAAATAGTTAATGAAGAGGTATAATAAAAATCATTTCATATGGCAATAAACCTTTAAAAATTAGATTTAAAAGAATAATCATCACCTTTCAAAGTAATTTTGGACAGTTTGATGAAATTTCAATAGTAAATTCCATGCTGAGAGTATTTAATGTTTAAAAATTACTAGAAGGTCAGAAGAAATTTCTCGATTTCATAAGCAGACTCTTTGATGATGTGAGAATAATAGATGCTTGAAGTTGATCTGGTTTATTAAAGATGGCCCAAGTTTTCCCTTGGTTTTGTCTTCCTATTTTTAAAAAGTGCAGCCTGCCTCCAATCTGTGCTTACAAGTTATCATTTTGTCTTCACCATAAGCTCAAATCACAAAATTGGAATTCATTTTCTGGGTTTATTGTAGGATACTTAACCAGAGGTAAACCTTACTTTGTTGGGGAAAGCAAAGAACAGGTCTTTTATAACTGAGCAAATTAGACAAAGTAGCAATGTTGACTTTATTCAAGAGAGAGTCTGGAACTTGAATAGAGTTTAAGTGTAGATGTTAAGAATTATTTAAGAAATTACTTCCTTTGGACTTCCCTGGTGGCATAGTGGTTAAGAATCCGCCTGCCAATGCAGGGGACCTGGGTTCAAGCCCTGGTCTGGGAAGATCCCACATGCCGCAGAGCAACTAAGCCTGTGCACCACAACTACTGAGCCTGCGCTCTAGATCCCACAAGCCACAACTACTGAGCCCACATGCCACAACTTCTAGAGCCCGTGCTCTGCAACAAGAGAAGCCACCGCAGGGAGAAGCCTGTGCACCACAACGAAGAGTAGCCCCTCCCCCACTCGCTGCAACTAGAGAAAGCCCACGTGCAACAATGAAGACCCAGTGCAGCCAAAAATAAATAAATTAATTAATTTAAAAAAAAATAGAAATTACTTCCTTAAGACTTACTGGTATAGGGAAGAGGTTTAGAGTTTGAGATTCCAGTACCCTGAATTGTATAGTCTGTTCTATTATACATTGGGACTAACATTTAACCTTGGGATCTAGATCTGTAGTTAGGGAGAAGATCCCTGTCATTGGTAGTCACAGGGATGCTCTAAAAACCAGGTGGGATGGTATGTATGATAGTGCTTCAAACAATAATTCACAAAACTGTTCAGATACAAGTCTTTTAAAATTATTAATGAATTTATCTACTAAACAAATTGATGTATTTTACATTATTGTTTTCACAGAGAATAGCAAGGAGATGGACTTCTCTGCTTTTTTAAGGACCACTTATTTTCCAAATCTGTTGCCCATTACATGAAATTATTAGTTTACAAGTACAGATAACATGTCCCTGGTTCTCTTTTTCCTGGAGTGACTGTTGACCTGTGTTTGGCAGATGCTTTGAGTTCATTCTTGGCTCTTTGAGTGAACAAATAACTAATGCGTCTTCAAATTTGTTCTGAAGAACTCTGGGGATCCTCAGGACCCTTCAGGGAATCTGCAGGGTCCTCCCCTTTCCCACTTCATGTTTGCGTGAGGCCAGATTTTATTCATACATTTCAACCAAAGCAATATATAACAACAAATCGAATGTAGAGGCAGGTATGGAATCAAGATCTCTTCTATTGGGCTTCCCTGGTGGCGCAGTGGTTGAGAGTCTGCCTGCCGATGCAGGGGACACGGGTTCACGCTGCAGTCCGGTAAGATCCCACATGCCGCGGAGCGGCTGGGCCCGTGAGCCATGGCCGCTAAGCCTGCGCGTCCGGAGCCTGTGCTCCGCAACGCGAGAGGCCACAACAGTGAGAGGCCTGCGTACCACAAAAAAAAAAAAAAAAAAAAAAAGATCTCTTCTATTAAGCTATAACCCATTTTCAAAATTTACAGAATTTTGAAAGAGATTTTCTTAAATGTAAAACAATACCACTTTTCCTCACCAAAAAATATTTTGTTGTTGTTTGGAAAAGAGTTATTTTTCATTAAAAAATATGTTATTTGTATTAATGTGTAATAGCTGCTAACTCACTTTTCATTATGAAGAAATTGTAATGCCACACAGATCTGGATCACATTTGGAGATACCAATTTGTTTTAACAGACCAACCCTTAGGGTTTTCTGGGGGTCCATAAAACTGAGATACTTTGACATAATAACATTTCAATTTTATTTCTATTTCCGTCAGATTACTTTTAAAAAGCACTCCTTTCAATTCTGTTTATACTTTTCCCCCTTCTTCCTCAGGTTTGTTTAAGCATCTTAAATACATGGCATGGAAGACCAGAAGAGAAGTGGAATCCTCAGACCTCAAGCTTTTTGCAAGTAAACAAATTTCTCTTACAATTTCACTTAGAAAATAAGGAACCATCTTGGTTTAAGAACATTTTTTTTTAGCGACCAAGAATAAACATAGTAAACCATAAAAAATAAAAAGCTAGATTGATAGGAAGTACATACTAAACAGCTTATAGGTGAGCAGTTAGTACAATGGAGTTATAGCTCATTTTGAGTTTAGAATCTTAAGTTAGGACATTAGAATTTTCTTTTTGTCAAAATTCCCTTTTAAAAAATCCCTAACTTGCCTAACTTGTAGTTTAGTACTGTAGTTGTAGTTTTAAAAATAAATTTACAGTTTTCAAGGTTTTTTAGTTTAAAATTGGATTTGCTTTTAACTTTTATATTATCTGTATGTCTAATATATACCAAAAATCCTGTGAAATAAAGAAACTTATTCTGAAGTGTTTAAATTTTACAACTTTGAAACCTTACTACACATAAAGTATGATCTTTTCTGTATTTTCCCTTTAGGGTTTTTTGTCATATACATAGTTTACATAGTCATAATTAACATAGTAGATAATTATTTGTATATTGCTTTGTTCACCTAACAGTAGAGCATATCCATCTTCCCCGTTTACAATTTTATAATTTGTAAATGCTATGTAATAATCTTTTGAGTTCATATAGTATAATTGAACTATTTCACCACTGTTGACTAAATATTTCACTTTTATTATTTTAGTTTTACAAATAATACCATTATTATATGACTTTCTCTACATTTTAGATAGTTTACTGAATATAGATTTCCAGATCTGTGACAAAATTGACTTGAGCAAGAACAAGAGAGGCTGTATCTTTTCTGTGGCAAGAGTGAATCGCCTTGTTTTGTCCAGATCTTAGGGGAAAACTTTCAGTCTTCCCCCATTGAGTGTGATAATAGCTGTGGATTTTTCATAAATTCCCTTCATCATGTTGAGGACATTCCCCTCTACTAGTTTGAGTATTTTTAACATGAACAGATGTTGGATTTTGTCAAATGCTTTTTCTGCATCTATTGAAATGATTGTATTATTCTTATTTTTTATTCTATTATTATGATATATTAATTTTTTGATATAAACCAACTTTGCTTTCCTGGGATAAAGCTCAGTTGGTCATGGTGTGTAATTCTTTTTGTATGTAACTGGATTGTTTGCTAGTGTGTGTATATATATATGTGTATATATATATATATATATATATATATATATAGGCCATGCTGAGCGGCTTGCAGGATCTTAGTTCCCCAACCAGGGATTGAACCCTGGCCCAGGCAGTGAAAGCGCCGAGTCCTAACCACTGGACCGCCAGGGAAGTCCCAGTTTGCTAGTATTTTTCTTAAGGATTTTTGTATCCATATTTCTAAGAAATATTGGCCTGTAGTTTTTTGTGTGTTATACTGCTTTATAAACATCATACTAGAAACAAATGCATCTAGTCAGGAACACATTGCCCTTTGTTGTCTATTAGATTTGTTCTTCAGAGGCAGACTACAGAGCCTTAGGAAAAATTACTTAATTTCTTTACTTTTTAAATTTTATTTATTCTTGGCTGCGTGGGGTCTTTGTTGCAGTGCACAGGCTTCTCATTGTGGTGGCTTCTCTTGTTGCGGAACACAGGCTATAGGTGCACGGGCTTCAGTAGTTGTGGCACACAGGCTCAGTAGTTGTGGCTCGTGGGCTCTAGCGTGCAGGCTCAGTAGTTGTGGCGCACGGGCTTAGTTGCTCCTTGGCATGTGGGATCTTCCCGAACCAGGGCGCTCACCCGTGTCCCCTGCATTGGCAGATGGATTCTTAATCACTGTGCCAAAAGGGAATTCCCATATGTGACTGGTTTTTAATGTTGCTGTAATCTACCTAAAATACATATTAATGCGTTATGAATAGTTTGTTCCAGTTGGATGTTAATAAAGATGTCATGTGCAAGAGGAGTTAAACATATTTAATGTCACATAATCAACCATTTATAAATATATTTATAATATAATAATATATAAATACTACCATTTTTCTTAAGATGGAAAGTACTGGAAATCAGCCACTGATTATAGTTCTACTCAATAGCAGCATAATTTTCCGTAGAGGAGGATGCTTACTATTTTGAAAGGCTAAAAGCATTTTTAACTAAGACTGGTTTCTTTCCATTACCCTAAACAAGTTATTAGTTTGTATAACATAGTTTCTTGTTGCAAATTAATATTTTGGATTGTATACTCTGTACTTTCCTGTGTTTGAAATACCTATAATGAAAATTTTTAACATACCAGACCAGGTCAAAGAATTAAATCTTCTGACAAGTTATAATTTGAAAATAAAGGCATTCATAGGAGGCAAGATTGCTGACTGGTTATGGCCTGGTAGGGTTAAAATTTTTGTTTGACACAGACAGTGAAAGGAAGCTGTCATATATGGTTCTTGATTTAGTCAGCCTCTGAATAAAATATAATGAGAACATCTTGCAGTTTTGTGGGTGCTAACATAAAGCTAAAGAGGAGAGGGACTGTAAATTCAGCCTATGAATAAAAGCTTTTTTGACTCTTGACTTTATGAAAATGTCAAAGAACTGACTAAGAATCGGTGAACTTCCACTATGGAATGCAAATATATTCTGTTTATTATTAAGTATAACTTATATATAGCATATTAATGTACGTAATAGATATTTTTCTGTTAATTACCGACTCATTTTCAACTCATTCTAAGAAAACACTTTAGGCCAGATGTGGCTATGATAAATATTGGGTTTTTTTGGTTTGTTTTTTGGTTTGATCCAGGGAGCTCTTTTAATTAAGTTTTGTTGATCAAAATGGAACTCATGCTGACTGCTTTTTTGCATATCCGTATTACATAAGTTAAAATGTATTGATTTTAGAGTAGAAGTGATTTTGTTTTGCATTTTGCTATCTTCTGGATGTATGCTGTCATTTTCACTCCACGAAAGAATAGCTATTGTGTATTAATTACACGTATGAGCCCTATTGTTTTACACCTCTCAACCCCTTATTTAATTCTCACAGTCATCCTATAATGTAAGTAGGTATTATTTCTATTTACAGACGACCAAAAAATGGATTCTGAGGGGATAAAGTTATTCTGCCTACCTTGGTCTCTCTGACTTCAAAATATAGTGTTTCTCAGAGTTAGATAAATCCTATTAATTTAGAATATTGAAAATCAAATCCTTTTAAAAGAGAGAAATCCTCTTCCCAAGGATTTATTTACTGGTTTTTCATGAGAGTGTTTTATGGGCTACAATAAAGTGTGCTGTGAAATAAAATGAGTAAGTAGGTCAGATAATTCAAGGCTCCAGAAATTCCATAAAATGAATATTTTGACTCCTAAATAGCTGAGTTCACCAAAGAAAAATAAAGTGGCACTTATATATTTCCTATAAGGTACATGTTTAAAAAGTAAATAGAAGATGCCCGTAAAAAGTAAATAATAATGTCACCCAGTGAGAAAAGAGCATGTGTTATAAATTATTCTTTGAATTTAATTCCAAGAAATATCGATCTCTGCTAATTTATTTGTTATCAAATGCAGATGTTATAGTTCAATTTTTTTAGCAGACAATATTAAACTCAAATTTATTTCTCAAATATAGTTTTCTTTGTTCTGTATACAAAGCATCTATTTTTCATTTCCTGTATATAGTTTAGCTCTTTTAAAAAACCAGATGTGTTATGAATCTGAAGTAGTTTGTAAATTGTTTGAATCTCCAGCTGCTTGAGATTTATAAAACTATATTTTGTCTCAAAGGAGTTGAGGTTAAGTAAGTAACTGAATCCTATGTTACAAAATTTCTTTCTCCGCCTTTGTAGATAATGGGAATATACCCTACTCATATAAGAGGAAGATTATTTAAAAGGGAAAAGGAAAGGAACTAATAAATATGCCCTGGAAGATTATTTCAGAAGTGTCAGATTTGAGTTGGGGGAAAGTATATAGCCAAGGGAAATCACTTTCCTTTAGTGATATACTTAGTTTCAGTAAGTTTAAAAATTATGAGATCTTTGCCTCAGAATTATACAGGTTAATTTTTTTTTTCCGTAGTTGACCTTGGCCTCAGTAACATGGTTACTTCAGGTCATATTTAACTTTGTGTATTCATAGGTCATATATTTCAGGTTCAAGTTTTCCATTTTTTAAATTTTTTAAGAAAATATATTCCTTGACTTCTAAGGTGCATATCCTTGATGTTTAATCATCTTCCCTAAAGAAAATGCAACTGCTGCTAATTGTTTTTCATTTATGAAGTGGGAAAATTATAGCTAATATTTTCCTGCCTCCAAAGATGTCATATTAGCCAGTTATGTAAGTATATTAGCAAACAGTACTATACTAACTAAGAGTGAACTCTCAATATTGGTTATATCTAGAGAAACAAACCTTCTGGTATGTAAGTAGGGGGTCAGAGCTGGTCTTAGAGCCATGTCATCTTGCCATTGAAAGCTTCTGGTAATATTTTTGTGATACCGTGAAAGTAAATTTTCCTTGGAATGAAAGTAAAGACTGCGTCATGTGTAGTTTTCCTTACAAGTGAGTATTGTTAGGAGTCCATTGTTAGCTTTATGCCCTTTAAGAGTAAGGACAGTTCGAACAAAATGATGTCTAAATTGGTATGGGATGTTTATAAGCAAGTGTTTTTTTTAGTAGTTTCAGGAAAAAGGATCTTCATACCTATTTTTCTTTTTCAAGGATTCAAGAATATAAAACATATATATAAATATTATATAAGATTCTACTATACCTATTTTAATTTTGCTCTAATAATAAAGTATTTCAGTGTCAATTATTAACATCAGTTTTATGGTGATAAAGTTATGTGGAAGCACATATTAAAAGGCACTCCTAGTTGATAAAGCAAGGTATTAGTTTACTGGTAGTAAAAATGTCCTATCATAACTATTCTTTATTTCTTTGGTCCTCAGGTGTTGGTGTCTGTTCAGTCCCTTATATTAGTAGCTGAGCCTTATTTTAATGAACCAGGATATGAACGGTCTAGAGGCACTCCCAGTGGCACACAGAGTTCTCGAGAATATGATGGAAACATTCGACAAGCAACGGTTAAGTGGGCAATGCTAGAACAAATCAGAAACCCTTCACCATGTTTTAAAGAGGTATGTTTAATAAAATTAATGAAATACTTTATTAAAGACATAATAGAATATAGTTTAGGTATTATACTTCCCTTTATATCTGTGGTATACTAAAGTTTACTCTTGTTTTTAGTCATGAAAAATCAGTAATAATATAGTACAGGTGAATTTTTTAAACCATTTACTTCCTAAAAGGCATCTGACTATATTTTTGGACAGTTTTATTAATTCTTTATTTTTCATGGCTACTGTTCTACTAGCATACTGTGCTAGTTATTATGTTAGTATATGCTAGAATATGTTACGAAAATATTCTTCATAAAAATATTCTTTTTTATTAGAGATTAAGATACTTTCTAATTGTCTTGCAAATAGAAACTTTGCCCTTATACTAATATCTGTGTGTGAAATTGAAGAAAAAGACATTTTCTTTTCTTTAGGAAAAGTTGAACTTAGTTTCTGAAACCAGTCTTGATACTGTCACGTGCTTTCATTTTTACCACATCCTGAAGTGTGGCTCTTTTCCTGTACTTAGTTATCTCTCCTTAGTCTGCCTAAAATATGGTTGTATTTTTTACTTGTCACATCAGATTACATCATCACATCTTACTTTAACTCTGTCATGAAACATTTTTTTTCCTAAATTGTTTCCCTTGATCATCAGTTTCTTAGGTTGTGCTAGAAACACAACACTTTAGAGGAAGAATTGGCGTATTTACCTGATAGAAAATTGATCTTTAATACAGTTAAGCAAATATTATGTGTGAACTATATGTAGCATTATACGCAAAACTCTCCTCATTAAGTAGTATCGATGAATATACTCTGAAGGAATGTAAAAACGTTTCTTCCTTTTGTTATTACTAAATGACTTTGCACTTTGAATGACATAGTTGGGTATTTTACTTTTGCAAAGGCTTGTATTCAAGGCTGTGGGTAATTACTTTTCCTAATATTACAGGAAATACAAACATGCATTTCTTTGTACTCTTAAGCATAATGTTCTGTCCCTTTTCAAGTTTGGGCTACTTACATTAAGTAATTCATTTGGCAGCCGTGTGGAATATCAGCTGTTACTAGGTACTGCACTAAGATACTCTGAACTCAAGGAAAAGTGAAAGTCAGTTCCTGCCCTTGATAAACTTATATTCCTCCTGTTTGTATCATATATTAATTTCTTAGTGCCTTTAAGACTCAAATAACGGGGGAGCTGTGAGAACAAAGAAGAGAAAGGGAAATCTCTCCCAGCAGCCTCAGAAGCAGCGGATTAAAGCTCCACAATCAACTTGATATACCCTGCATCTGTGGAATACCTGAATAGTCAACGAATCATCCCAAATTAAGGAGCCCTGTGGATGAAAGGCTCTTGGTGCTGCAGCCAGGAGTCAGTGCTGTGCCTCTGAGGTGGGAGAGCCAACCTCAGGACACTGGTCCACAAGAGGCCTCCCAGCTGCACATAATATCAAACAGCAAAAATCTCCGAGAGATCTCCATCTCAACGCCAGCACCCAGCTTCACTCAACGACCAGAAAGCTACAGTGCTGGACATCCTATGCCAAACAACTAGCAAGACACGAACACAACCCCACCCATTAGCAGAGAGGCTGCCCAAAATCATAATAAGTCTACAGACACCCCAAAACACACCACCAGACGTGGACCTGCCCACCAGAAAGACAAGATCCAGCCTCATCCACCAGAACACAGGCACTAGTACCCTCCACCAGGAAGCCGACACAACCCACTGAACCAACCTTAGCCACTGGGGACAGACACAAAAAACAACAGGAACTACGAACCTTCAGCCTGCAAAAAAGGAGACCACAAACACAGTAAGATAAGCAAAATGAAAAGACAGAAAAACACACAGCAGATGAAGGAGCAAGATAAAAACCCACCAGACCTAACAAATGAAGAGGAAATAGGCAGTCTACCGGAAAAAGAATTCAGAATAATGATAGTAAGGTTGATCCGAAATCTTGGAGATAGAATGGACAATAGAATGGACAAAATGCAAGAATCAGTTAACAAGGACCTAGAAGAACTAAAGATGAAACAGGCAACGATGAACAACACAATAAATGAAATTAAAAGTACTCTAGATGGGATCAATAGCAGAATAACTGAGGCAGAAGAACGGATAAGTGACCTGGAAGATAAAATAGTGGAAATAACTACTGCAGAGCAGAATAAAGAAAAAAGAATGAAAAGAACTGAGGACAGTCTCAGAGACCTCTGGGACAACATTAAACGCACCAACATTCGAATTATAGGGGTTCCAGAAGAAGAAGAGAAAAAGAAAGGGACTGAGAAAATATTTGAAGAGATTATAGTTGAAAACTTCCCTAATATGGGAAAGGAAATAGTTAATCAAGTCCAGGAAGCACAGAGAGTCCCATACAGGATAAATCCAAGGAGAAACACGCCAAGACACATATTAATCAAACTGTCAAAAATTAAATACAAAGAAAACATATTAAAAGCAGCAAGGGAAAAACAACAAATAACACACAAGGGAATCCCCATAAGGTTAACAGCTGATCTTTCAGCAGAAACTCTGCAAGCCAGAAGGGAGTGGCAGGACATATTGAAAGTGTTGAAGGAGAAAAACCTGCAACCAAGATTACTCTACCCAGCAAGGATCTCATTCAGATTTGATGGAGAAATTAAAACCTTTACAGACAAGCAAAAGCTGAGAGAGTTCAGCACCACCAAACCAGCTCTACAACAACTGCTAAAGGAACTTCTCTAGGCAAGAAACACAAAAGAAGGAAAAGACCTACAATAACAAACCCCAAACAATTAAGAAAATGGGAATGGGAACACACATATCGATAATTACCTTAAATGTAAATGGACTAAATGCTCCCACCAAAAGACACAGATTGGCTGAATGGATACAAAAACAAGACCCATATATTTGCTGTCTACAAGAGACCCACTTCAGACCTAGAGACACATACAGACTGAAAGTAAGGGGATGGAAAAAGGTATTTCATGCAAATGGAAACCAAAAGAAAGCTGGAGTAGCAATTCTCATATAAGTTATATATATATATATATATATATGTAGTTTGCTTGAGTGCAGTGTTTTTTGTTTTCTGTACTGAATTCATTAGCATGGGTCGGTATAAAATTTAGCATAGGTCAATATGTAATTTGTAAACTAATAAGGTCTTAAAAGTGAGGAATTAAGTCTTTTAAATTTAATTATTTATTGTAAAGAGCAGAATAGCATACATAAACAGGTGCCTAAGGAAAACTTGTATTCTAATATGGAACTCTCATGAACACCTTTTTTTTTTTTTTTTTTTTCTTCTAACGGTATGATAGTAGGCCATTTGATTATTTTTATGGCTTTAACTTTACAACAATGAAATATTCGTAAATTTTAAAAAGTATTTTTCTTTATTTGATGCGCGTGGGATACTGGAGAAATGAAAGGTCAAACATCTATTGAGGAATCCATACTTGTCTATATATTGTGTACTTTTATTTCAAGAACTGATTTAAAATTCCTAAAAGGATGCTATAATAAGTTATTATGCCATTTTACAGACTGAATTAAGTGAATTTCAGGGAGGTATGAAACTTGCCTAAGGCTATCCAGCTACCAAGCGGTAGAAGTGAGAATTAAATCCAGGTATACCTATAAAAAAAAAATAAAAAAAAATAAAAAAAATAAAAAAAAAGAAGGCAAGGGCAGCACCAGGGTATGGGGTTGTTAGTTTTATAGGGGTGAGTAATTTCATACGCTGATGAGTGGGAGGAGTATTCCAGCTATTTTGGGGAAGGGGTGGGGATTTCTAGGAATTGAGCCACCGCCCACTTTTTGACCTTTATGGTCATCCTTGGAACTGTCGTGGCACCTGTGGGTGTGTCGCTTAGCTTGCTGATGTGTTACAATGAGTGTATACTGAGGCTCAAGGTCTAGTGGAAGTAGACTCGTCCGCCATCTTGGACCTATTTTGTTCTAATCAGTTTATGTTGTGTCCTCGGGCTATGTAATTCTTTTAAAGGTTGTGCCCTGCCCCCTTTCCTCCTGTTTCATATTGAATATATAATATTTACCAGAGTATGTTTTAATAATTAATACATGATATATTGTATAATTTATATATCATATATATAATGATATCTATAGGTATTTGTTCTAATAAGTCATTAAAAATAAATGAATATTCAAAAAAAAAAAAAAAGAATGCTTAAGACAGGAATAAAGACACAGACCTACTAGAGAATGGACTTGAGGATATGGGGAGTGGGTAGGGTAAGCTGTGACAAAGCGCGAGAGAGGCATGGACATATATACACTACCAAACGTAAAATAGATAGCTAGTGGGAAGCAGCCGCATAGCACAGGGAGATCAGCTTGGTGCTTTGTAACCGCCTGGAGGGGTGGGATAGGGAGGGTGGGAGGGAGGGAGATGCAAGAGGGAAGAGATATGAGAACATATGTATATGTATAACTGATTCACTTTGTTATGAAGCAGAAACTAACACACCATTGTAAAGCAATTATACTCCAATAAAGATGTAATTAAAAAAAAAAAGACTCAAATAACGTATCCAGATATGTAAACTACTTGACAAGTCTACTAGAATGTATAATAACCACCTCAAACTTAACACTGCAACACTGCACTCTTGATTCTTCCTTCCTTTCTTCTCTCAGTAAAAGCACCATGGTCTAAACCCAAAACCCTAACAACGTGTGGCTTCATTCTTTCACTCACATACCACATTCAATCTGTTGACAAATTTCGCTCTACCATTCAAAGCATAATCAAAATATGATGAAAAATATATTTTCACTGTGACCAAAAAGGGCTTAATTTCCAAAATATACAAACAGCTCATACAGCTCAATAACAAAAAAACAACCCAGTCAAAAAAAATGGGCAGAAGACCTAAAGAGACATTTCTCCAAAGAAGACATAGAGATGGCCAATAAGCGTATGAAAAGATGCTTAGCATTGCTAATTATTAGAGACATGCAAATCACAACTACAGTGAGGGGGGCTTCCCTGGTGGAGCAGTGGTTAAGAATCCGCCTGCCAATGCAGGGAACACAGGTTCAAGCCCTGGTCCGGGAAGATCTCACATGCCGCGGAGCAACTAAGCCTGTGGGCCACAACTACTGAGCCTGCGCTCTAGAGTCCGTGTGCCACAACTCCTGAGATCGCGTGCCATGACTACTGAAGCCTGCGCACCTAGAGCCTGTGCTCTGCAACAAGAGAAGCCACCGCAATGAGAAGCCTGCGCACCACAATGAAGAGTAGCCCCCGCTCGCCACAACTAGAGAAAGCCCGCACGCAGCAACAAAGACCCAATGCATCCAAAAATAAATTAATTAATTAATTAATTTTAAAAAAAGAAAAACTACAGTGAGGTACCACCTCACACTGGTCAGAGTGGCCATCATCAAAAAATCTACAGGGCTTCCCCGGTGGGGCAGTGGTTGAGAATCCACCTGCCAATTCAGGGGACACGGGTTCGATCCCTGGTCCAGGAAGTTCCCACATGCCGCGGAGCAGCTAAGCTCGTGTGACACAACTACTGAGCCTGTGCTCTAGAGCCTGTGAGCCACAACTACTGAGCCCACGTGCCGCAACTACTTAAGCCCGCGCGCCTAGAGCCCATGCTTCACAATGAGAGAAGCCAGTGCAATGAGAAGTCCACGTACCGCAACGAAGAGTAGCCCCCACTCGGCGCAACTAGAGAAAGCCCGCACGCAGCAATGAAGACCCAACACAGCCAAAAATAAATAAATAAATAGAGTAAATTTTTAAAAAATCTACAAATAACAAGTGCTGGAGAGCGTGTGGAGAAAAGGGAACCCTCCTACACTGTTGGTGGGAATGTAAATTGGTACACCCACTATGGAAAACAGTGTGGAGGTTCCTTAAAAAACTAAAAATAGAGTTGCCATATGATCCAGCAGTCCCACTCCTGGGCATATATCCAGAGAAGACTCTAATTCAAAAAGATATATGCAGGGCTTCCCTGGTGGCACAGTGGTTAAGAATCCGCCTGCCAATATAGGGTACATGGGTTCAAGCCCTGGTCCGGGAAGTTCCCACATGCCGTGGAGCAACGAGGCCCGTGCGCCACAACTACTGAGCCTGCGCTCTAGAGCCTGCAAGCCTAGAGCCCATGCTCTGCAACAAGAAAAGCCACCACAATGAGAAGCCCGTGCACCGCAACGAAGAGTAGCGCCCGCTCGCCACAACTAGAGAAAGCCCCGCACACAGCAACGAAGACCCAACGCAGCCAAAAAATAATTAATTAATTAATTTTAAAAAAAATGATACATGCACCCTGATGTTCACGGCCACACTATTTACAATAGCCAAGACATGGAAGCAACCTGAATGTCCATTGATAGATGAATGGATAAAGGTGTGGTATATATGCAATGGAATACTACTCATCCATAAAAAAAAATGAAATAATGCCATTTGCAGCAACAAGGATGGACCTAGAGATTATCATACTAAGTGAAGTAAGTCAGACAGAGAAAGACAAATACCATATGATATCACTTATATGTGGAATCTAATTGAACTTAAATCTAAAATGAACTTACTTACAAAACAGACTTGCAGACACAGAAAACAAACTTATGGTTACCAAAGGGGAAAGGGGGTGGGGGAGGGATAAAGTAGAAGTTTGGAATTAGCAAATACAAACTACTGTATGTAAAACAGATAAACAACAAGGTTCTACCATATAGTACAGGGAACTATATTCAATGTTCTGTAATAAATCATAATGGAAGAGAATATGTATGTATATGTATAACTGAATTACTTTGCTGTATCCAGAAACAGACACATCACTGTAAATCAACTATACTACAATTAATTAATTAATTAATTAAATCTTCACCCTGGCCAGCCTATTTCAAGCTCCCATTACTGGGACTTCCCTGGTGGTGCAGTGATTAAGACTCTGCGCTGCCAATGCGGGGGGCCCAGGTTTGATCCCTGGTCACGGAACTAGATCCCACATGCTGCTGCAACTAAGGAGTCAGCAAGCCACAACTAAGGAGCCCACCTGCTGCAACTAAGACCCAGTGCAGGGACTTCCCTGGTGGCACATGGGTTAAGAATCTGCCTGCCAACACAGGGGACATGGGTTCGATCCCTGGTCCGGGAAGATCCCACATGCCGTGGAGCAGCTAAGCCTGTGTGCCACAACTACTGAGCCTGCACTCTAGAGCCCGTGAGCCACAACTACTGAGCCCGCATGCCACGACTACTGAAGCCCACACATCTAGAGCCCATGCTCCACAACAAGAGGAGCCACCGCAATGAGAAGCCCACGTACCGCAACGAAGAGGAGCCCCTGCTCCCCACAACTAGAGAAAGCCTGTGCACAGCAACGAAGACCCAACGCAGTCAAAAATAAATAAATAAATTTATTTTAAAAAAAAAAAGACCTGGTGCAACCAAACAAATAAATAAATATTTTTTAAAAACCAACCAAACAAAAAAATCAAGCTACCATTACCTATTGCTTGAATTGTTGAAGTAGTTTTCTGATTTCGCTGCTTCCACTTTGTCCTTCTACAATGGTTCTCCACGCATAATCAGATCATCTCACTCCATTGACTTCCCATTAAAAGAAGATGAAAACACAGAGTCCTTACCATAGCCTTCAAAACTCTACATTGTCTGGCTCCTGTCTGCCTATCCTTCATCTCTAAGAGTTCAAAGGCTTTTGATACCAAATGTTAGGTTGTGGAACAACTGGAGCTCTGATATATCAATACTTTGTAACATATCAATAGTTTCAGGTAATAAGCTTAATATATGCTTTATGACTAGCAATTCCATTCCTTGGTATATACTCAATAGCAGTTGTGTACATATTGGGTGTAGAGAATGTTCATAACATTGCCAAAAATTGGAAACAGTCTGATCAGCAGAATGAATGGAGAAATTATGGAATTTTCATAAAGTGGAGTACAGCAGTGTAAATGAGTGAACTCCTTCACACATTAAGATGGACAGATATTATAAACACAATAAAGAGCATAAGAAGCCAGGCACAAGAGTACTTTCTATATGATTCTATTTATAAAAAGTTCAAAACTGAGTTAAACTCATACTTAAAGAAGTTAGTATAGTGTATACTTTTGGATGAGGGTTAATGGTAAGAAGTAGCACAAGGGGATCTTCCGGCATGCTTGGTAATGTTCTGTTTCTTATCTAAGTAGAGGTTGTTTTCTTGTGTTCACTGTGGGAAAATGCGTTCAGTTATACACATGATTTGGGCACTTTTCTGTGTATGTTAAACGTCAGTTTTGAAATGTATTGAAAGAAATTTGTAAGTATACACAGTCAGTGTAATTTGTTGGTTCATGCTTAAAGTTTTGTTTTGTTTTCTGGAAGAATAGACTGCTAACACAGGGGACTCAGAGTGGGGACATGACTTTCACAAAAAGGAAATATGTATAATTTGAAACAATAATTCTTTCTCATCTTTTAGAACCTAGCTCACATTAAAGGGGTACCCCTTGTCCATGAATGCTTTTCTAATTTTCCCAATCAGTTGTGGCCTGCTACTTTTTTAATTTCATGGGATTTGTTTTTGTTTTTTATTGTTGTTTTGTATTTTTCAAAACGTATCTTTTTCTTGTGCACTCATCTCCCATCTTATTCTGTGGTCATCATGGTTCTTCGTATCAGGTGGTTTCGTACTCATTTTTGTATCCCTGTATGCATCAAACTCAATAACTTACTGGTGGTGTTTTATGTCCATTCCCAGTTTTTCCTGATTTTTCCTTGTAGGTATTATTGCCTTTTCTTTAGAGGAGACAAGCTCATTGGGCAACGTAGTAAGTAGCTCACCCAGAATACAGAATAATAATTCCAAAATGATCTATTTTCTAGCTTAAATTTGTCAAAAATAGACTTTTACTACATACACAGAAATTTTACTCGGTTTTTCAAAGAAAGAATTTTTAAAATCTGAAATGTAAAGCACATTTATCTTAAGGAGTTAAACGTCATAAAATAAAATCTTGTTCATAAGTTAACCAGAAGACAAAATTAAGAGAGTAATAATATTGCCTATTTGGGGCTATGTTCTGATATCTGTGCGAATGCCTGTGATTGAGAATCTCTTTACTCATGTAAATGTTCTTTGAGTTCTCTTTGAAAGATAGAGATTGACAGTTTTTCTGTTGTCAGTACTTTTTCTCCTGGTTATTCATTTATTTACATTTGCCTTCTGACTTTATTGTTTTATAGATGTCTTATGTTCTCTGGATAGGATTAACTACTGAAATGTCTGAGTGGGATTGGGCATTATTTTCTGCTTATAGAACTGGGTATTTCAACACAAGTCATCTGATGTCATAATCCTGATGCTTCCCTGTTAATAATGTAGAGTGTTAACCACATTGAGTTTTGTGGAGAGAAAAAAAATGCCATGTCGTTTAAATTTCATGTTTTTGTAATGCCACATACTTTGTCTTTTAAATTCTGACCCGATCACATGTTGTTCTCTTGCTTGGTTTATTCTTAAGGTTATACATAAACATTTTTACTTGAAAAGAGCTGAGATCATGGCCCAGTGTGAGGAGTGGATTGCAGACATCCAGCAGCACAGCAGTGATAAGCGGGTAGGCAGGACCATGTCTCACCATGCAGCGGCTCTCAAGGTGAGTAACCCTCCCTAACAGGAGCCTTGTCGGTGGCTTTAAAAGAAGAGTTGTATATTCACTGACAGAACTGTGATGACTGCTAGAAAGAAACATTAAATTTATTAAGTTCAGAGGTTACCCAGAAGTCTATAGAAAAGATACATTCCTTTTGACAACGAAGTGACAGTTCCTAAAATTAAAAATGAGTATAGGGACTGAGCCAACAGAGCTTCATAGAGTTGTTTGACAATGATGGCAACAAAATGTTCTCCATGACAGTTTGCATTAGCTTTTCCCTGAGCCTCTTACGTTCCAGAATTTTATTACTTGGAGTAATGAGGGAGATGGTAGCTGCAGAGCCTCCAGCAGCTGATTGGTGTGGAAGCATCTGTGATACAATCCTGTTTTGGGGGCAGTGAGCTGTTGTTTTCAACTAGGGCGTTCACAGAATGGAAATGTAGTACATTATGGTTTTGGAGATTTTTTTTTTTTTTTTTATGTGGGAATCATACCTCCAAAGGCCACCTTTTTTTCCCTGCCTTGGGAGATATCTGTCTTTACTCACCTCTGTTCCTTTTATCCTCCACTGATTATGGTCGTCTCTACTGGCTCCTTTCCTTCTAACTTTAAAAGTATCTTCACTTAAAATGATTAGATTATAATGATAAGGATTTATTAGGTTTTTTTAATTGGTGAATTTTTTTAATGTCCCTATTTTTCAGGTTACATACAGAAATATTTATGAATGTAAAACCATACAATATCTGGGGTTTGCTTCAAAACAAAATGAGAAAAGTGGTGGTATTATAGATGAAAGAAGACTAGCTCTGAGTTGATAAATGTTGAAGCTCGGTGATAGATTCATGGGAGTTCATTTTATATTCTGCTTACTTCTGTATATGTTTGAGATTTTCCATTATAAAAACCTTTAAAAACAAAATTTTTTTTCTCCTTAACATTTGCATCCCCTTAAGCTAGTTTTATTTTGCCCCTGTTATTATAAAAATGATTCTCTCCTTTTACTACAAAAACTAGAGCTGTTAACACTTTTGCCTCCATTTTTAAATAACCCTCTCACCAATCAACGTTTTGCAGTTGAATTTCCATTCTATGGAAGTGACCCGCTATCCAGTTCTCAAAGTGACCCTGGCTCTGCTCTCTATGCACCTCTCTCCCCTCCGTGCATCTCTCTCCCCTCCAGGCCTTTACAGATGCTTACTTTTGCCTGCTCTACTGGCTCACTTCCATTCAGTTTTCAGCTGAAATTTCACTTCATGGAAACTTGCCTTGACTTTTAAATTAGATGGTTTCAGTATAATCTCTTGTAACACTGTTGCCTACTTGATAAAAACAGTCCTAACACTGGTCTAATGTTCTTTTTTTCTCTGTACTTTTCATCTGTGGGCTATCGTGGCTCCTCTTCTCACACTCTTAATTCTTTCAGCTTGTTTTTTCTTTCCCCTTCTCCTGGATGATTGTGTACCTGAAGCCTTACTATTTGGCCCTTAGGACTATTTTATTCTCTTTCTCTATCATTGTATCTATACCCCTGACATTGGCCATTTTCTCTTTAAAAGTGACTTTGCAAACTGTTGTCTGCTCTTAGCTTTCTCAAAGTCATATTACTGGCATTTTTACTTGGATGCCCTGTCATCACTCTTCATTGAAGATCTAAAAGAGAGAACTTATCTTTCCTTCAGTCAAATTTTATAACCTTCTGTATTTTCTTAATCTTAAACAACTTTTCTCTGTCTAAAAATCTTCAAATTTTATTTAACTCCCGCTTCATCTAGTATACCTACCTGGTCAGTGCTAGGTCCTATCAGTGCTGCCTTCATACGGGGATTCTCCTCCCCATTATTCTCCTCAGTTCCCATAGCTCAGTCGTTTAGATATATCTTTCCCTTACACAAAACCTCGGTGGCTAAAGTCCAGCTTCTTTTGCTTTGTTATTTCAGTCAGTGTCTTGTTTTTATCTCAAATTCTTATTCTTTGTTTCTGTAATGCCCTGATTTGGAAATCTCTATCCTGAATCAGTCCAAATTTATATCATCTCAGGTATACTTTTGCTGCTGAGTGCTACTTGAGAAAAGTATGCAGCTCTTCAGTTTAATTTCACAATAAAGGCATAGTATTCCCACCTCAACTGGGCCTTCATAATTGCCCTTTTTTTTTCTTCTTCTTCCCTAGTTAGTGTTTTCTTCTGTTGTCCATGGTGGAAGGGAAATTGAGGCTAGAAAAATTTCGAGTTACCAGTATGTAAATATACTTTGAAACCTTAAAAATGGCTGCAAATGTGTAGTTGTCTTATCTTGCTTATATGTCTTCTACTTCTAACCAAAGTTTAGGCTCTGTAAAATCAGAGATCATATAGTTGGTCCTCCATATCCACAGGGGATTGGTTCCAGGATCCCCTGCAAATACCAAGATCCACAGATGCTCAAGTCCCTTAGATAAAATGGCCTAGTACAGTCAGCTCTTTTTATCCAGCTGTGTCCTCCTTATTTTATGCATTGCTTTTACATTGTTACTGTTGAGCACAGTTCCTTGTTCTATAAATGTTGGTTAATTTTCAAAGTCAGCTATTGACACAACTAATTTTCAAAGCCCTTGGTGTGAGATTTGAGGTCATTTCTCTCCCACTAGAAATTTATAAACTAAAACTTAATGTTTGTAAACAACCAGCCACTCTCTGTTAACATCTCTGTATCCTTCCCTAAATGGCAGTATGGGGTAATACAAAGTTATGTACTCTCTCTAGATCTTCTTTTTCATTTGCTTACGTTTTAAAAAATCCTTATGATTAAATTATTTATAAGGTGTAAGCCAGGCATTACATGAGGCAATGAGTATGAAAGATTTCAAACGTTTTACATAGGGCCTAGTTTTCATTCACTAAAATAGCAGTGGTTTTATTTTAATTTATGGACTGTCTCTCAAAAATTTTAGTCAGAGGCAGCATGTATTACAAGTTAAGATGTTATTCTCTTTAATTTAAAACTATATATGGCAAATGACTGGTGTCCTCTAAGTCATTAGTAATGCTGTTTTTGTTACAGGTGTTGGGGCATTGGTAGGGTCTGTAGGCATGCTACTCAGTACTCAGGGCTTACCAGAAGCATCAGTTACTTTGAGGTTAGAGATTTGTGCCAACTTTGTTCACTGCCTGTTAGAGCAGCTAGCTTAAGGAAGGTCTTACTAAATTTTTGTAGACCTAATGCTTTGGGTTTTGTTTTGAACTCAATTCTTCCCTCCAGTGATGTTGTGCTAGTACCCCAGGGTTTACAGTTCTAACATCACTCATTTTCCCCTGCGTAGCGTCACACTGCGCAGCTCCGAGAAGAGCTGCTGAAACTTCCCTGTCCTGAAGACTTGGACCCTGATGCCGATGATGCCTCGGAGATGTGCAGTGCCACAGCGGGTGCTGAGGAGACTCTCATGCATGATCAGGTCAAACCCAGCAGCAGTAAAGAACTCCCCAGTGACTTCAAATTGTGAGCTGCATTGATATGGACTTCATAGACGCAGAGGCTTTGAAGCACAAGCCAAATATGTCAATATTTGTATGTAAGAAACTAATTATGTAATAGGTAATGAAACTGAAATTATACTACACCCTTAAGGAGATCCAGTTTAATTCAAGGTGATCTTTTATTTACCTGTACAAGAGTGTAAACTTTTTTGTGCTTTTATTTTTCACTTGTGAGAACCACTGATTGGTATGTTCAACAAATTTGTGTATACAAAGAAATGGATAAATCACTGATTATATAAGGGAAACTACCTTAGGAAAGAATGTTTACTGAATTTTTTTTTTTTTACTGTAGAGTGAAGGGTTGTTAACAAAGAATATATATTGGTCATTCTTACAACTACTATTTAAAGTCAGCAACTTTTCACTGAATTTGATAGATTTTATGTTTGGCCATATCTTCATGCTCATATTTGATTTCTGAAGACCTCCTACATACACTTCAATAAAAGTTAAATGGACATACTCCCTCTTTTTTGATTTACTGGTACATTTTTTAAATGATAAATCTGCCATAAAATGCATTATAGCTGGAGACTTGCACTTGTATGGATGAATTTATTACATTCAACGTATTTAATTTTATGCTTTCTAAAATTCTAAGATGCAGAAAAATAAATGAACATGATTTTATTCTATGCCAATATTTGGGCCTGTGAATGTATCTGTTATTTGAATTTAAGTATATGAAGAGGAATGGTCAATTTGAAAAGTCACTCTAAACTGAGTTTTTCCTAAAGGGCTCCTTTCTTCCTGGACTATCTGGTTTTATTACTAACGTCACATGTATGTGTTAAACATTGAGGCTCTGTAGAGCAGAGAGGATGTACCTCTCTGGTGCTGTTACAGTACATTCTGTACTTGCCATATAGGCTCATTTTCTTGCAAATTCTTCCTAGAGCCAAATAAATAAAGACTTAGGTGTATTGGTATGTCTTGTTTCTAAAACAGTTTGCCATGGTGTGAAATGCTATTTCTACAAAGAATTGGACACTTTCAAGAGCTACTCACGGGAAAGGGAAGGCTATTTTTTTCAAGACCAGTTATCACAAAGGAAGAGCTAAGGTGATTCTTGATAGTGTTAATAGAAAATAAACTGGAAACCCTGAATCTGGAGCTGACCTGAGGGAGAAGCTGTATCCTGAGCAGTGAGTTACTCTCTGAAGGAAAAGGGGAACTAGGGATCATGATACTCTCTCAACAAGGTACAGAGCTCCTTAAAGTGAATGAAGTGTGTGACCAGGAAATCAAAGGTTCCAAAACACATAGCATTAGGTCTAGTGGGTGATGAGTTACACAAGCATGACAAAATCAAGTCAGTTTGTGAGGAAGCAGAGTCAATTAAATGTTACTCACAGACCTGCTATCTTATAGCTCAGTATAAAATTAGCAGCAATAAGTAGTAAAAGGACGGTCATCACATCAATCCTCTAGGCCTTTTGTTTTTCAGTCTGTCAGGGTCCTGTCAGGGATAGATGATAAAAGCTTCTATCCAAGTATATTGTTTACCTCCAATTTGGGATTTTATTTTTAATCATTAAAATAAGGTAGGGTCATTTCCCTAATGGTCATTTCACACCAATTAGTCCTCAGAAAACTTTATAAAGGCTAAGTAACAATATCAGTACTGTAAGTTCCAGTTCATGTTTTTTAAAAACCAAGACCTAAAGTCTGAATTTGAGACTTTAGTCTAATTTGGTTCCACCTGGAATCTAGACTACAACAAACATTTGAGCACTCAGTTTGTACTAGGTACAGGTTCCTGCACTTGAGGATTGAATGACAAACATGAAAACATAATGTCAGTGCAAAATGGTAAGTTCTCTGATACTGTTATTTACAGGGTATATTGGGAGCACAGAGGAGGGACACCTACCTCAGGCAAAATGTTGATGGGCAGGAAGAGCTTCCTAAAGGAAGATATCCTGGACTTCCCTGGTGGCGTAGTGGTTAAGAATCTGCCTGCCAATGCAGAGGACACGGGTTTGATCCCTGGTCTGGGAAGATCCCACGTGCCGCAGAGCAACGAAGCCCGTGCGCCACAACTGCTGAGCTTGCACTCTAGAGCCTGTGCGCCACAACTACTGAGCCTGCGTTCCACAACTACTGAAGCCCGTGCGCGTAGAACCCGTGCTCCACAACAAGAGAAGCCACCACCATGAGAAGCCCATGCACTGCAATGAAGAGTAGCCCCCGCTCGCCACAACTAGAGAAAGCCCACGTGCAGCGACAAGGACCCAATGCAGCCAAAACAAAAACAAAAACAAAAAAAAAGGAAGATATCCTGAGTCTGGAAGGGTGAGGATAAGTAAGTTAGCCAGGCAGAAAGAAGTTATTCCAGATACAAGAGAGCAAAAAGGAGAGCTTGAGTTAATGGTACCATGTTCGATACTATTGGACTTTAAGAGGCAAAGTGGGGATAGTTGAATGGGTGCGATGTGGGCTGTGGTGTCAGGAAGATAGGAGGGGTTGGGTCATGGAAGAACTTGGTTGTCCTGTTAAGGAGCTTTGACATCCTGCAGGTGATGGAGGGCTGTCCAGTAGCTTTAATTAGAGGAGCAACCTGGTCAGATGGTATTTCAGGAAGATCGTTCTGCCAACTGTTGGGTGGCAAGGAGGTCAGTAGAGAGCCTACACTAGAGTCGAGGTCGTGGTCATAAACTAGGACAATGAAGGGGTGGAGAGGAAGGGAAAAGTGACAGAACTTGGGGAAATATGTATTTTTTGGTATGGGAATAACTCCAGGATGTTTACAGGCTGAGGAGCCAGGGGAGAAGGGTGAGTGTGAAGGCCTTGGAGAAGGCTGGAGCAGATGCCAGCAGACATGGGATGGCCTAGGTCCAAGAGCACGTGAGGAAATCAGTAAATCCAATGGTCAGTTCATAAAACTATTAGCTATGAAGTTGTGATCTTAAAGAGAAGTACAAAAATAAACTGCTTAGTTAACATTTTAGTGTTAAGACCAGTATCCCCGAAGTCAGACAAATGTAGAAAGTACTGTAAACTTTTTTTTCTTTTTTTTTTTGGCTGCACCTGCTGCTTGTCAGACCTTAGTTCCCCAACCAGAGATCGAACCCGGGCCCTCAGCAGGCAGTGAGAGTGCAGGAGTCCTAACTACTGGACCTCTAGGGAATTCCCAACAATTTTTCTTTGATGTCCTATAATTTGGTTTACTTAGGGTAAGATGGGTGAGGTGAAATATTCTAGTTAGTGTGTCAAACTGTGGTGAAGGGCCAAGGTTTTTGGTTACCCTTCTTTCCGTTAGAGACCAGTACTTTATAAAATACAGTGAAGACATTGCAGCATTGTCCTATTGCTTACTCACTTTCTGTACTTAGCCCACTGCCAACTGGTCGCAGTCTGTGGACTGTGGCTTGATCGGCCCTGTACTAAATAACTCAAACGAGGGTTGGTCCCTAGCTAGGCATTGCTGACTGGCCATTTATTCCTTAAACCAAAGCTAATTATTTAGTAGACAAATTTCTACAGTTACATTTTTTTCACCATATTACATATTTTTCCACAATTAATAGTTAATACTCTGGTATGTCCATGAGATTGGTTAGACCAAAAGATTCCAAGAAGGAGACAGACATGCCTGCTGGATCAGCCTAGAGATGGGAACAGACCCAGTTGCAGACCTTGGTGGAGCTAGATACTCAGCTGGAGCAGGCAGCCAGGGTACAAGAGGACTGGAATGAGGAGCCTGGGCCAAGCTGCTGCACTGGTGTTTCAGTCTTAGACAAGGTGGTCAGAACATGACAGGGCCTCAGGTTCATTTGGTTTCAGTAATACTGAGCTTTTTGAGTTGTTTTTCTTTTTCTCTTTTATGATAGTTATACTCTATAATGAATAGCTCACTAAGGAAAATTGGGAAAATACTGAAAAATACAACATGTGAAATTAAAACACTTAATTTTCTGATATCTTTCTTCATAGTCTATTTTCTATACTTCTCTTTTCTATATAATTGGTATATTGTATGAACAATTTTAGCACCTTTTTAACAATATATTATGCACTTTTTATCATAAAGAAAATTAATGGCGGGCCTTACCTTGTGGCTCAGTGGTTAAGAATCCGCCTGCCAATGAATAGGACATGGGTTTAAGCCCTGGTCCAGGAAGATCCCACATGCCGCGGAGCAGCATGTGTCACAAGTACTGAACCTGTGCTCTAGAGCCCATGAGCCACAACTACTGAGCCAGCGTGCCACAACTATTGAAGCCCGCACGCCTAGAGCCCGTGCTCTGCAACAAGAGAAGCCACCTTAATGAGAAGCCCGCACACCACGAGGAAGAGTAGCCCCCGCTCGCTCACTGCAACTAGAGAAAGCCTGCGTGCAGCAACAAAGACCCAATGCAGCCAAAAATAAAATAAATAAATAAATACATTTATTTAAAAAAAAATTAATGACTGCATGATATGAATGTAGTTAACTAATCCCTTACTGTTGGACATTTAAGCTATTTCTATTTTGCTAACTATAAATAATGCTCTAATAACCATGATCTATATCTTTTATTTCCTTATGATAAAGCCTAGAGTTATTAGGTCAAAGGGTTTGATATTTAATGACTAATTGCTTTCCAGAGAGATTGTATTGATTTCACACTTCCAGGTTCAGTTAATGTTCCTATTCCCTGGCCAGCATTGGGGATTATAACTTTTTAATCTGGAATTTTTAATGTATCATCATTAAACATGCTTTAGTCTACTTTTTTTTTTCAACAGTGTTTATATCAATATTTATTAGCCATTTGAATTTCTACTTTGTCAATAATCAGTTTATACCTTTTCCCCATTTTTTGTATTGTTTTAGGATGTTTTAATGTAAATGAGCTACTTGCATAGTAGAATATTAATTTTTATCATATTTGTATGTTTTCCAAGTGGCCTTTTAACTTTCAATTTTTCTCATAGAAGTTTTTTGTTTGTTTTAATTTGGCTGCATTGGGTCTTAGTTGTGGCATGCGGGGGATCTTTGTTGTGGTGCGTGGGCTTCTCTCTAGTTGTGGCACGTGGGCTCAGTAGTTGTGGTACATGGGCTTAGTTGCCCTGTGGCATGTGGGATCTTAGTTCCCTGACCAGTGATTGAACCTACGTCCCCTGCATTGGAAGGTGGACTCTTAACCACTGGACCACTAGGGAAGTCCCTCATAGAAGTTTTAAATTATCATGAAGTCATCTATTGATCTTCTCCTTTGTGATTTTAATTACTTTTTTACTCTTTTTCAGAACTCCCCTCTACAAAGACGAAAGAATCATATATTTTCTAACTAGGTTGGTTCTGGTATTGGTGTAAACCTGTCTGGAGCTAAATTGGAACAGGCCTAAAAGTTCTCTGCTTCCCATCCCCTCCAGAGCCTAGCAAAGTGGTAAGAATGTAGGGGCCACATGCTTGAGTTGGACGGGGCACACCAGGTTGAAAGGAAGCTCTTTCCTCTTTTTCTCTTCAAAATCTGTCCAGTTTCCAGCAGCCATCCTCCTTTTTTCTCAGCTTCTAGTGTCCTGATTCTTCAAACTAAAGGAGCTGACAGCCCTCTGAACTTATGCATTTCCTGGGCAGAAGAAGCATCCTCTGGCCTTCTTCCCTCAGCCCCTGGATGTGATCCTGTAGTGATCCCATGGGCTCCACCAAAAGACTGGTTTTCTTTGTTTTATTCATGTGTCCCTCCTCAGGTTGCACCAGCTATGTTTTCCAGTGCAGGAAGAGATGAAGAGATTGCAACAGGCCACCGTTTTGATAGTGTTTTAGTTTTACTCACTTGGAGTGTCTCCAAGGAGGGAATGCCCAGTCCAGCTATGTCAGCTTCAGGTTGCCCTGGGTCACTGGGCAGCACACAGCCTCTGGTTAAGTATCTCTGCCTAGTGGGGTTCCTAGGAGAGTGATTGATCTTCTCCACCTCCCTGGCCTCTCTCTTTTCCAAGGGCTGAGTCACAAGGGTAGACACAGATCTCCTTCATCCTCGCCACCCCCTCCCCTTCTGTTCCTTGCTCTTGTTTTTCCCTAGCCTTTCTACAGGTTTTGTTCTTTGATTTATCTCGTCCTCTTTTCACCTTGTTGTCTGCAAAACTGGCATACCTAGCCCCAGAGTACCTCCCATTTCTCTGGAGCTATTATTATTTAGAGGGACCAGCTAGAGCTCCTTTAGCTTGTTGGTGCCCCTTTTCTACAAGTGGCTATCCTTGTTATCTTAGCTCTAGCTCTATAAGGTTTTTTTGACCAGTTGGCTCTTGTAATTGCTGTGAGGCAAGGCTAAGCATTGGCTACTGAATTAAAGGATATAGTTTATCTGGCAATGGTTCTTCAATATGTACCATGTTATTGAGGTAATACTCCAAAAGTGCAGACTAACATTTTCAATATTTGTATGAAAAGAAAGATTTATAATTTTCTAGGAATAGTTAATCTGGACTCTCCTGTGTTCATAATCTTCCTGTGTTTATCCTATATTATTACCTATAGAGATTCTCTGATCAGAGGTAGTATTTTTAGTAATTTCTTGAATTATACATAGTCTAGGCTTTCTAATGTCTAGTTCAGCTATAATCTGATCCTGCATAAGAGCTGCAGTACCTTCTGTCTGGAAGCAAATCCTAAAATTGTAGGTGTTGTGTCCCATAGAATAAAGAAGTATTCTTCTACTAATGATTCCAAAACACTAATCATAGGTTAGGATATAGGCTCATCAGAGATTCTTACTATTTGAATGCTTCTATTAAACCAATGTAAGTAAAGTTCATTTCCCTTCAACCGCTTTACAGTTTACTGTATACCCTCAAATTTGTCTTTTATTATCTTTTTTCCCCCACACACTGGCACAAGAAGTTCCTCTCTTTTTTTCTTAAGAAAAGTGAACTTGCTTTCCTTTTTGCTTTTCAGCCAACTTTAAAATTGTTCACAGCAAGATTTTATGTTCTACAGTAGTAGGAATGAGGTAGATAAAATGGCACTATATCAACAAGAATTATCGTCCCATTATTATAGATAATTCTCCTTGGGAGTTTAGAGGAAGGACAGAATATTTTTGGGTGCTAATATCTCTTGGAATGGCACCATTGGACCGATTTTGGACACTTGTCCTTTTTTTTTAGGCAATGTGGATCAATGTTTCTTTCAATGGGCCTTCTGCTTGTAATCTGTACCATTATCCTTATATGTAGGCCCCCAAGTCTTAAAGAAGAAAGGCTCATTTTGTTGTTTTATAGAGAGAGACATAAATTATATGGATTTCTCACTTGTTTACTTTCTGAGACTATCCGGAAATATCTAACTACACAGTGGATATTTTTTAACCTGGCAATTTCATGTATTATTTCTGATTGAATTCAATAATTCATGCTTGAGCCCATTTATAAAAGAGGTTATTAGGCTCCCTTTATCTCACCTTGAGTCTACTCTAGAATATTGGCTGAAACTTTCTTAAAGTCTTTTAAATCTGTATTTCATAATTTTGAAACTTTAGGTTTTAAGTTTAATCCAACCTTAACAGAAAGGCTTCTGAACTTTATGTAGTGTTTTTATTTTTAAATTTTACATAGAGGCTTTATTGAAATCTTTTTTTTTTTTTTTTTTGGCGGTACGCGGGCCTCTCACTGTTGTGGCCCCTCCCGTTGCGGAGCACAGGCACCGGACGCGCAGGCTCAGCGGCCATGGCTCACGGGCCCAGCCGCTCCGCGGCATGTGGGATCTTCCCGGACCGGGGCACGAAGCCGTGTCCCCTGCATCGGCAGGCGGACTCTCAACCACTGCGCCACCAGGGAAGCCCGAAATCTTTTTTTTTAATAAATTTTTTTTCTCTTTATTTTTTATTTATTTATTTTTGGCTGCATTGGGCCTTCATTGCTGCGCACAGACTTTATCTAGTTGCGGCGAGCGGGGGTTACTCTTTGTTGCAGTGCACGGGCTTCTCATTGCGGTGGCTTCTCTTGTTTCGGAGCACGGGCTCTATGCACGCGGGCTTCAGTAGCTGTGGCGCTCGGTCTCAGTAGTTGTGGCTCGCGGGCTCTAGAGCACAGGCTCAGTGGTTGTGGCGCATGGGCTTAGCTCTTCTGCGGCATGTGGGATCTTCCTGGACCAGGGCTTGAACCCATTTCCCCTGCATTGTAAGGCAGATTCTTAACCACTGTGCCACCAGGAAAGCCCAAAATCCTTTTTTTACCCTGCTATTCTGAAACTTTTTTTTTCCATCTAAGAGTCTAACAGTTAATTGAACTAATTGATACAGAGGTATAGTCCAGGACTGTAACCTATCTCAAATATCTTGTCCCTTTATCTGTTTTCCTGAAGTTGATGATGAAGTTAATTATAGTCCTTTACTTGACTCTTGACGGTAGTTTTAATTTAACTTCAAATCTGTCTTTCTGTCCTAGCAGTTTTACAATGTACTTGTCTTTTTGTTTGATTGGTTTTTGTTTTCAGATTGTCTTTTTGTATTACACAAAAGGATATTTATTTAAAATGAGAAAAGAGACCCTAATCAATAAAAATGCCACAAACATAAAATGCAGAAAAAAATTAATTTAATTAATTAATTGACATCTTTATAATACTTTTTCCTTATATACTTTGGCTGCAGTTTTTTAAAAAATCTTTTTGTTTTGTTTTTTTTTCTTGCCTGTAACCTTTTGATTACCTCTTCATAGGACCACGGTTTTTGTAATGTTTTCTAAGATTGAATAGAAAGAGAATTCATTATTTCTTCCTGCATGGTTGAACAAACTTTGCTTTCTATTATTGATGGTAGGGATGCATAAAACATACAACTTCTTCCATGGACATATACACTGTTTATAGTATTCCAACAGGTTTGTGGCCTACCAACACATACATTTTGTATTCTGTGATTCCCATCACAAAAGAAAAGAACATGATGGATTTATAATGGTATCCATACTCAGTGTAAACATCAAGTCTATTCCTGGTAGGGGTGGGTTTCCATTTTGGCCAAGCGTTGATGAGGATTGAATCTTCTCACAATTTTAGATTAGTCTGATTACTGGAAGAATTTTACATCGACAGCTTCTGGTTGTGGGCATTTCAAATCTTGTTTCTCTTCCATTTCCCACCTACCTCTTGTGTTGAGCACCACAGAACTCACTCATTCATTTCATTCTAAGACCTCCAGCCTTCAATTTTTTTTCATGGTAGGTCAGTACAGAGGCTGTAGGAATATTCCTGGAAGCCAGTTCCTACACTGAAGTGGTTAGCAATATCCACAGAAATGACAGCATACTATATAAATCTAGCTCACCCATCCAAAATTAAACACATCCCCAACTTCCTGGATTCCCCAGATTACCACAACCACTCCAAAGCCACCTGAGTAGAGGGGAAGTATCTCAGTGAAAGGTACAATAGACCTAACTGATTGACATGAGAGTATCTTTTTTTTGGCCACGCCGCATAACTTGCAGGATCTTAGTTACCCAACCAGAGGTTGAACCCATGCCCCCCACAGTGGAAGTTCAGAGTCCTGACCACTGGACCACCAGGAAATTCCCAAAAGTATCATTTTTTTTTAAGTTGTATTAAGATATATTTCACATACCATACAATTTAACCATTTGAAGTGTAAAATTCAGTGGGTTTTAGTATATTCATAGATACATGCAACCATCACCACAATTTTAGAATATGTTCATCATCTCAAGAAGAAACCCCATATCTTTTAGTTATCACTGTCCACTCCCCTTGTCCCCTCACCAGCCCTAAACCATCATTAACCTACTTTCCTATTATGTATTGTAAACTTTATGCAATCTTAGGATCAGGTCACTACATTGTTAGGTCCGTTCCCAGAGTCTTGAGAGGGGCCATAAAACTTAAGGTGCATTTATTAGCTTTGTGGTTTATCTGCCTCTGTACCTTTATTCTGCCAGAATCTGTACATTCAATTCCCTATCGTTCACAGAGTTGATTTGATCTACTACAGTATGTGCGTGTGTTTTGTGAAAATTCTGTGGGTAAAGAGTTCATTTGAAAAGTCAGGTAAAGCTGAGTAAAACGAGAGTAACTCAAAGAGGATAAGATTCAGAAGGTTACAAAGTCTTTGAGACTGTCTCTTTTTAAAAATATTTTATTTATTTATATATTTATTTATTTACTTTTGGCTGTGTCAGGTCTTTTTTTTTAACATCTTTATTGGAGTATAATTGCTTTACATTGTTATGTTAGTTTCTGTTGTATAACAAAGTGAATCGGCTGTACGTATACATATATCCCCATATCCCCTCCCTCTTGCGTCTCCTTCCCTGTCCCACCCCTCTAGGTGGTCACAAAGCACCCAGCTGATCTCCTGTGCTATGCAGGTGCTTCCCACTAGCTATCTGTTTTACATTTGGTAGTGTATATATGTCCGTGCCACTCTCAAATTTCGTCTCAGCTTCCCCTTCCCCCTCCCCGTGTCCTCAAGTGCATTCTCTACGTCTGTGTCTTTATTCCTGTCCTGCCTCTGGGTTCTTCAGAACCATTTTTTTTTTTTAAGATTCCATATATATGTGTTAACATACGGTATTTGTTTTTCTCTTTCTGACTTACTTCACTCTGTATGACAGACTCTAGGTCCATCCCCCTCACTACAAATAACTCAATTTCCTTTCTTTTTATACCTGAGTAATATTCCATTGTATATATGTGCCACATCTTCTTTGTTAGTTCATCTGTCGATGGACACTTAGGTTGCTTCCATGTCCTGATATTGTAAATAGAGCTGCAGTGAACATTGTGGTACATGACTATTTTTGAATTATGGTTTTCTCAGGGTATATGCCCAGCAGTGGGATTGCTGGGTCATATGGTAGTTCTATTTTTAGTTTTTTGAGGACCCTCCATACTGTTCTCCATAGTGGCTGTATCAATTTACATTCCCACCAACAGTGCAAGAGGGTTCCCTTTTCTCCACACCCTCTCCAGCATTTATTGTTTCTAGATTTTTTGATGATGGCCATTCTGACTGGAGTGAGGTGATATCTCATTGTAGTTTTGATTTGCATTTCTCTAATGATTAGTGATGTTGAGCATTCTTTCATGTGTTTGTTGGCAATCTGTGTATCTTCTTTGGAGAAATGTCTACTTAGGTCTTCTGTCCATTTTTCGATTGGGTTGTTTGTTGTTTCATATTGAGCTGCATGAGCTGCTTGTAAATTTTGGAGATTAATCCTTTGTCAGTTGATTCGTTTGCAAATATTTTCTCCCATTCTGAGGGTTGTCTTTTCATCTTGTTTATGGTTACCTTTGCTGTGCAAAAGCTTTTAAGTTTCATTAGGTCCCACTTGTTTACTTTTGTTTTTATTTCCATTTCTCTAGGAGGTGGGTCAAAAAGGATCCTGCTGTGATTTATGTCATAGAGTGTTCTGCCTATGTTTTCCTCTAAGAGTTTTATAGTGTCTGGCCTTACATTTAGGTTTTTCATCCATTTTGAGTTTTTTTGTGTGTATGGTGTTAGGGAGTGTTCTAATTTCATTCTTTTACATGTAGCTGTCCAGTTTTCCCAACACCACTTATTGAAGAGGCTGTCTTTTCTCCATTGTATATTCTTCCCTCCTTTATCAAAAATAAGGTGACCATATGTGCGTGGGTTTATCTCTGGGCTTTCTATCCTGTTCCATTGATCTACATTTTTTTTTTGTGCCAGTACCATACTGTCTTGATTACTGTAGCTTTGTAGTATAATCTGAAGTCAGGGAGCCTGATCCCTCCAGCTCCATTTTTCTTTCAGAAGATTGCTTTGCCTATTCGGGTCTTTTATGTTTCCATACAAAAATTGTGAAATTTTTTGTTCTAGTTCTGTGAAAAATGCCAGTGGTAGTTTGATAGGGATTGCACTGAATCTGTAGATTGCTTTGGGTAGTAGAGTTATTTTCACAATGTAGATTCTTCCAATCCAAGAACATGGTACCTCTCTCCATCTGCTTGTATCATCTTTAATTTCTTTCATCAGTGTCTTATAGTTCTCTGCATACAGGTCTTTTGTCTCCTTAGGTAGGTTTATTCCTAGGTATTTTATTCTTTTTGTTGCAATGGTAAATGGTAGTGCTCCCTTAATTTCTCTTTCAGATTTTTCATCATTAGTGTATGGGAATGCAAGAGATTTCTGTGCATTAATTTTGTATCCTGCTACTTTACCAAATTCATTGATTAGTTCCAGTAGTGTTCTGGTAGCATCTTTAGGATTCTCTGTGTATGGTATCATGATCTGCAAACAGTGACAGTTTTACTTCTTCTCTTCCGATTTGGATTCCTTTAATATCTTTTTCATCTCTGATTGCTGTGGCTAAAACTTCCAAAACTATGTTGAATAATAGTGGTGAGAGTGGGCACCCTTGTGTTTTTCCTGATCTTAGTGGAAATGGTTTCAGTTTTTCACCGTTGAGGATGATGTTGGCTGTGGGTTTGTCATATATGGCCTTTATTGTGTTGAGGTTAGTTCCCTCTATGCCTGTTTTCTGGAGAGTTTTTATCATAAATGGGATTGAATTTTGTTGAAAGCTTTCTCTGCATCTATTGAGATGATCATATGGTTTTTATCCTACAGTTTGTTAATATGGTTTATCACATTGATTGATGTGTGTATATTGAAGAATCCTTCCGTTCCTGGAATAAACCCCACTTGATCATGGTGTATGATCCTTTTAATGTGCTGCTGGATTCTGTTTGCCAGTATTTTGTTGAGGATTTTTGCATCTATGCTCATTAGTGATATTGGTGTGTAATTTTCTTTTTTTGTGACATCTTTGTCTGGTTTTGGTATCAAGGTCATGGTGGCCTCATAGAATGAGTTTGGAAGTGTTCCTCCCTCTGCTATATTTTGGAAGAGTTTGAGAAGGAGAGGTGTTAGCTCTTCTCTAAATGTTTGATTGAATTCGCCTGTGAAGCCATCTGGTCCTGGGCTTTTGTTTATTAGAAGATTTTTAATCACAGTTTCAATTCAGTGCTTGTGATTGGTCTGTTTATATTTTCTATTTCTTCCTGGTCTAGTCTTGGAAGGTTGTGCTTTTCTCAGAATTTGTCCATTTCTTCCAGGTTGGCCATTTTATTGGCATATAGTTGCTTGTAGTAATCTCTCGCGATCCTTTGTATTTCTGCAGTGTCAGTTGTTACTTCTCCTTTTTCATTTCTAATTCTATTCATTTGAGTCTTCTCCCTTTTTTTCTTGATGAGTCTGGTTAATGGTTTATCAGTTTTGTTTATCTTCTCAAAGAACCAACCAGCTTTTAGTTTTATTGATCTTTGCTTTTGTTTTCTTCATGTCTTTTTCATTTATTTCTGATCTGATCTTTATGATTTCTTTCCTTCTGCTAACTTTGAGGGGTTTTTCTGTTCTTCTTTCTGTAACTTCTTTAGGCGTAAGGTTAGGTTGTTTATTTGAGATGTTTCTTGTTTCTTGAGGTAGGATTGTATTCTGTAAACTTCCCTGTTAGAACTGTTTTTGCTGCATCTCATAGGTTTTGGGCCATCGTGTTTTCATTGTCATTTGTTTCTAGGTATTTTTTGATTTCCACTTTGATTTCTTCAGTGATCTCTTGGTTATTTAGTAGTGTATTGTTTAGCCTCCTTGTGTTTGTATTTTTTACAGATTTTTTCCTGTAATTGATATCTAGTCTCATAGCATTGTGGTTGGAAAAGATACTTGATTTGACTTCAATTTTCTTAAATTTACCAAGGCTTAATTTGTGACACAAGATATGATTTATACTGGAGAATGTTCCATGAGCGCTTGAGAAGAAAGTGTATTCTGTTGTTTTTAGACGGAATGTCCTATAAATATCAATTAAGTCTGTCTTGTTTAATGTGGCATTCAAAGCTTGTGTTTCCTGGGCTTCCCTGGTGGTTCAGTGGTTGAGAGTCCACCTGCCAATGCAGGGGACATGGGTTCGAGCCCTGATCTGGGAACATCTCACATGCCATGGAGCAGCTAAGCCCATGCACCACAACTAGTGAGCCTGTGCTCTAGAGCCCGCGAACCACAGCTAATGAAGCCCAAGCGCCTAGAGCCCATGCTGCACAACAAGAGAAGCCGCCACAAGGAGAAGCCAGCACACCACAACGAAGAGTAGGCCCTGCTCACTGCAGCTAGAGAAAGCACAGGCAGCAATGAAGACCCAACACAGCCAAAAATAAATAAATAAAATTTATTTTAAAAAATAAATAAAGCTTGTGTTTCCTTATTTATTTTCAGTTAGTTGATCTGTCCATTGGTGGAAGTGGGTTGTTAAAGTCCCCTACTATTATTGTGTTACTGTCAGTTTCCCCTTTTTTGGCTGTTAGCATTTGACTTATGTATTAAGGTGCTCCTTTGTTGGGTGCATAAATATTTAAAATTGTTACATCTTCTTCGATTGATCCCTTGATCATTATGGAGTGTCCTTCTTTGTCTCTTGTAATAGTCTTTATTTTAAAGTCTGTTTTGTCTTATATGAGAATTGCTCCTCCAGCTTTCTTTTGATTTCCATTTGCATAGGATATCTTTTTCCATCCCCTCACTTTCAGTCTGTATGTGTCCATAGGTCTGAAGTGGGTCTCTTATAGACAGCATATATATGGGTCTTGTTTTTGTATCCATTCAGCCAGTCTGTGTCTTTTGGTGGGAGCATTTAATCCATTTACATATAACGTAATTATCAATACATATTTTCCTATTACCATTTTCTCAATTGTTTTGAATTTGTTATTGTAGGTCTTTCCTTCTCTTGTTTCCTGCCTAGAGAAGTTCCTTTAGCATTTGTTGTAAAGCTGGTTTGGTGGTGCTGAATTCTCTTAGCTTTTGCTTGTCTGTAAAGGTTTTAATTTCTCTGTTGAATCTCAGTGAGACCGTTCCTGGGTAGAGTAATCTTGGTTGTAGGTTTTTCCCTTTCATCACTTTAAATATGTCCTTCCACACCTTTCTGGCTTGCAGAATTTCTGCTGAAAGATCAGCTGTTAACCTTATGGGGATTCCCTTGTAATTTGTTGTTTTTCCTTTGGTGCTTTTAATATTTTTTCTTTGTATTTAATTTTTGATAGTTTGATTAATATGTGTCTTGGTGTGTTTCTCCTTGGATTTATCCTGTTTGGGACTCTCTGCGCTTCCTGGACTTGGTTGACTATTTCCTTTCCCATATTAGGGAAGTTTTCAACTATAATCTCTTCAAATATTTTCTCAGTCCCTTTCTTTTTCTCTTCTTTTTCTGGGACCCCTATAATTTGAATGTTGGTATGTTTAATGTTGTCTCAGAGGTCTCTGAGATCGTCCTCCATTCTTTTCATTCTTTTTTCTTTATTCTGCTCTGTGGTCGTTATTTCCACTATTTTATCTTCCAGGTCACTTATCCATTCTTCTGCCTCAGTTATTCTGCTCTTGATTCCTTCTAGCGAATTTTTCTTTTTTTTTTTTGCGGTATGCGGGCCTCTCACTGTTGTGGCCTCTCCCATTGCGGAGCACAGGCTCTGGACGCGCAGGCTCCGGATGCGTAGGCTCAGCGGCCATGCCTCCCGGGCCCAGCCGCTCCGCGGCATGTGGGATCTTCCCAGACCGGGGCACAAACCCGTGTCCTCTGCATTGGCAGGCGGACTCTACCACTGCGCCACCAGGGAAGCCCCCTTCTAGCGAATTTTTAATTTCATTTTTTGTGTTGTTCATCATTGTTTGTTTTCTCTTTAGTTCTTCTAGGCCCTTGTTAAACGTTTCTTGTATTTTCTCCATTCTATTGCCAAGATTTTGGATATCTTTATTATCATTAATCTGAATTCTTTTTCAGGTAGACTGCCTATTTCCCCTTCATTTGTTTGGTCTGGTGGGTTTTTACCTTGCTCCTTCATCTGCTGCATATTTCTCTGTCTTCTCATTTTGCTTAACTTACTGTGTTTGGGGTTTCCTTTTCGCAGGCTTCAGGTTCATAGTTTCCCTTGTTTTTGGTGTCTGCCCCCAGTGAATAAGGTTGGTTCAGTGGCTTGTGTAGGCTTCCTGGTGGAGGGGACTGGTGCCTGTGTTCTGGTGGATGAAGCTGGATCTTGTCTTTCTGCTGGGCAGGACTGCGTCCTGTGGTGTGTTTTGGGATGTCTGTGAACTTAATATGATTTTAGGCAGTCTCTCTGCTGATGCGTGGGGTTGTGTTCCTGTCTTGCTAGTTGTTTGGCATGGGGTGTCCAGCACTGTCGCTTGCTGTTCGTTGAGTGGAGCTGGGTCTTAGAATTGAGACAGAGATCTCTGCGAGAGCTCTTGCCAATTGGTATTACGTGGGGCCAGGAGGTCTCTGGTGGTCCATTGTCCTCAACTTGGCTTTCCCACCTCAGTGGCTCAGGCCTGACATCCGGCTGGAGCATCAGGAGCCTATCAGCCAGACAGCTGGAGTTCCTTCCGAGTTGGAGAATCTGGCTTGCATTGGCTGTCCTTCTGTGCTGCACATTAGAATCACCTACTTATTTTTTGTTTTTGCAGGCAGTGTTCCACAGAGAAAAACAGTAGCATGAAAATAGTCACAGCTCTGAGATGGCTTTCTTTTTCATTTGTGCTTAGTCGGGTTTCACTTGCTCATGGGGCTACATGCGGAGGCCTCACATCTGGCTCTTCTAACCAGAGTCTGAGTTGGGTCTTAGTTGTGGCATGTGGGATCTTTCATTGCAGCACACAGACTTCTCTCTAACCGTGTCACGTGGGCTCAGTAGTAGCAACGCCTGGGCTCTAGGGCTCTATAGTTGCCGCACACAGACTTAGTTACCCCGCGGCATGTGGGATCTTAGTTCCCTGATCAGGGATCAAACCCGCATCCCCTACATTGGAAGGCTGATTCTTAACCAGTGGACCACCAGGGAAGTCCCATTGGGTACTGTCTTGGAGTTTGAATTTTTTTTTTTTTTTTGAGGCCTCACTTTTCCAATTTTAAAGAAGCTGATATTGTCTATTTGGTGTTTTGTCTCCTAATTTTTTTTAGAATGCCTCTTAAACGTATTTATTCTTTATGACATGTCAGAAGCTTCCCATGATGGCCATTGTTTTTTAAGTTTTAAAAGATTTAAAAAATTTTTTCGTTTAATTTTTCCATTTACCAAAGAAAATTCAAGAGTTAGGATTATGGTATAGCTTTGTATAAGAGGTAGAAATTCTTCCAGGAAGAAGTTTAGACTTTGTCACAGGCAAACCTGTGACACACCAAGAGCAAGGCCAGCACAGTTGGTTAACGTATATGCTTGGTAACTGTATCTCACATTCTCCTTTACAAGAAGGACACCAGTCACTTTGGATTAGTGCCCACCCTAATGACCTTATTTTACTTTAATTACCTCTTTAAAGACCCTATCTCCAAATACAATCACTTTTTTTTTTACAATCACATTTTGAGGGGTCCTAATTGGGGGGCTAAGGAATTAGCATAGGAATTCAACATAGGAATTTGGGGAGCCTACACAGTTCAGCCCGTAACATATAGCAAGGTGTCAATGCAAATAATCAATAAACAATCTGTAACAGGAATAGAAAAAATAGAAAAATCCAAACTGAGGATTATAGCTTGGGAAACACAAATTGAGGACACACTTGAACAGTGTTCCGCTGGACTACAAAATGGGAGAGGCTTATATAGGCAAAAATGGAAAAGTTGCGTAAATTGTTAAGAATTAGGATTAGAGCTGGCATGAAGGGTGCTTGTTAAGCAAGGATTGATTGGGGTCCAAAATGGTTGCATGTTTACGAGGGAAGACCTTGAGGCCTTATGGTTGCATCTGGTAGCTGCTAGCCGATATTGTTTTGAAAATGGCTGGTGGTGTCCTTGAGTTTGATACAGTTCAGAAAATTCAGATTCTCAGTTGATGCGGGAATGTGTCTGAAACCACATTCACAATGGCCACCAGGCTCTACTTTGAATGCCTGAATCACATTTACTCCGTTTTGATTTTAAAGGATCTTAAATATGTCATCAGTGAGAAAGTTATGCTGGTCAGGCCCAGTCTCTCACAGCTGAGCAGAGTGTTGGTCTTGCATGGGTTTGGGGCAGTGTGGAGATCAGAGTCTGGCAGACTTTCAGAGCAATAAGGAATTGATATCATCTGAAGTATGACTACCTAGTTGACACTCTTGTTGGTTGGTTGGCACTCAGAGGTAAGTTTATTTGATTGAGTCCATCCCTGACAGGCTGACTTTCAGAAGCAAGAGTCTAACACTGATTGGATGGCTTACGAAAGTATCTTCAGTGAGGTAGGTTTTCATTAATTGATTGAATAGGTTTAATGGCTGGCAGAATAGCCAGTCTTTTCCTAAATTTTGGGGAATGTTATTCTCAACATAAAAAGTGACTTTCATATGTCCCACTTTTCTTCTAAAGTGGCTGAACATCTCTTAGCTCTAGACAAGGGAATTTGTGGTACTTTCTGGCTGATTGACAAGTTTACACTCTGAATCCAAGTCAATGATATTTTGTTGGTCTACAGAGGAAAGAAGTTTGGAGTCATCCTGGTTCTTCAGATCACTAGTTGTGTGGCCTCAGACAAGCCACATGACTTCTCTGAGAGTCATTTTCTTCATCTGTAATTGGAAACAATAATAACTATCTGTGTTATTATAAGTATCAAGGGCATAACTTAAGGGGAATGCCTAGCACAGTATCCATGGTACCTACCAGTTCATGGTTCTCGTCCCTGGCTTATTAGACTCACCTGGAGACCTTTAAAAAGTCCTGAGAATAGGAGTCTCCCCATCTGCCAGAGCTTCTGATTTAATTAGTGAGGGTTGATTCCAAGCAGGCGATTACAAAACTCCCAAGGCGGTTCTGATGGACAGCCTGATTTGAGAACCACTATTAACTGCTCCCAAAAGTGGTAATTCTCTCTCAGTCCACTCTCTTCTATTTCTATTAGTTTTCCCCCTGAAGTTGATGCCCTTCCCAAACTTCAGAAATTTTTCTCCTATATGCCTGAGAGGGAAAAGTCCTCCCCATGCCATGTGTGTACTGATTTTGATAGGATGTCTATGGCTCTGATATTACTTTAAAGTGGCTATCCTCTTTTTTTTTTCAGTTGAGGTAAAATTGGTATATAACATCACATAGTTTCAGGTGTACAACATTTAATTTTATGTCTGTATACTCTGTAAAGTGACCACCCCCCAAAGTCTAGTTACCATCTGTCACCATACAATTGACCCCTTCACTCCTTTCCCTCAGTCCCTAACCTCTTTACCCTCTGGTAAACACCAATCTGTTCTCTGTATCTACGAGTTTGTTTTTCTTTGTTTGTTTGTTTAAATTCCACATATTAGTGAAATCATATGGTATTTGTCTTTCTCTGTCAGACTTATTTGACTTAGCATAATATCCTCAAGTTCCATCCATGCTGTCTCAAGTGGCAAGATTTCCTTTTTTTTTTTAATGTCTGAGTGGTATTCTATTATATATACATACCACATCTTTATCCATTCACCCATTGATGGACACTTAAGTTGTTTCCATATCTAGGATATTGTAAAAACTGCTGCAGTGAGCATAGGGGTGCATATGTCTTTTCAAATTAATGTTTTAGTGTTCTTCAGATAAATACCCAGAAGTTAAATAGCTGAATCACATGGTAGTTCTATTCTTAAATTTTTCAGGAATCTACATACCATTTTCCACAGTGGCTGCACCAATTTACATTCCCACCAGTAGTGCACAAGGGTTTCCTTTTCTCTACATCCTCTCCAACACTGTTATTTCTTGTTTTTTTGATAATAGCCATTCTAACAGGTATGATGATTAGTGATGTTGAACATCTTTTCATGTGCCTGTTGGCCGTGTGTGTGTCTTCTTTGGAAAAATGTATATTCAGAACTTCTGCCCATTTTTTTTAAATTTTATTTATTTTTATTTATTATTATTATTATTATTATTTTTTTTTTGCAGTACACAGGCCTCTCACTGTTGTGGCCTCTCCCGTTGTGGAGCATAGGCTCCAGACGCGCAGGCTCAGCGGCCATGGCTCACGGGCCCAGCCGCTCCACGGCATGTGGGGTCCTCCCGGACCAGGGCACAAACCCGTGTCCCCTGCATCGGCAGGCAGACTCTCAACCACTGCGCCACCAGGGAAGCCCTTCTGCCCATTTTTTCATTAAGTTGCTTTTTGTTGTTGAGTTGTATGAGTTCTTTATATATTTTGGATATTAACCCTTTGTCAAGTGTATGATTTGTAAATATCTTTTCCCATTCAGTAGGTTGCCTTTTCATTTTGATAATGGTTTCCTTCACTATGCAGAAGCTTTATAGTTTGATGTAATCCCATTTATTTATTTTTGCTTTTGTTTCTTTTGCTTTTGGAGTCAGATCCACCAAACATTGCTAAGACCAATGTCAATGCGTTTACCACCTTTGCTTTCTTCCAGGAATTTTATGGTTTCAGGTCTTAAAATCTTCAAGCCATTTTGAGTTAATTTTTGTGTATGGTGTAAGATAGTGGTCTAGTTTCATTCTTTTGCATGTGGCTGTCCAGTTTTCCCAACACAATTTGTCAAAGAGACTGTTTTCTCTCTGCTGTATCTTCTTGGTTCCTCTGTCATAAATTAAATGTCCATATATACATGGGTTTATTTCTCGTCTCTCAGTTCTGTTCCACAGATCTGTGTCTGTTTTCTTATGTGAAGTGGCTATTCTTTTCTTGTCTGTGAAGTGATTATCCTCTTAATGCATGAAAGTACATGTTACATTGATCATGTGGATAAGAGAAGTGTCTTCAGATCGAAAACTGGAACTGAGGAGGCAGGTAGGGAGACTGGAAGGTAGAAATCTCCTTTCTTGTTCCAAACTGTAAAAGGACATCACACAGAAGTCTGCTTATAACATTTACAGGGTGAGAGGCAAGATGGAAATGAAGATACACATGCCATTTTTAGGTTCTTAATCAAGCTAACAAAGTATTATGTGAAATATGACCTATAATACTACTTTGACAAATATATTTTCATAGCAAAAAGTGTGTTAAACTAAGTTTTTTATATACGTGCTAGTCATCAAAATAATTAAAATAATTTATTGGGCAATTGAAGGGCCAGTAATGTTTGGATAAGTAATGAAATAAAGACATACATAATTAACATTATGTATTCCATAAAATGTATTTATCTTGCCTTTACTTCTACAAAATCATTAATTATGTTTTAATACTTGTATTAGTTCCTAGGGCTGCTGTAGCAAATTACCACAAACTCGGTGACTTAAAGCAACAGAAATTTATTCATTCACAGTTCTGAAGACCAAAAGTCCAAAATCAAGGTCTTGGCAGGGCTGCTCTCCCTCTGAAGGCTCTAGGGGAGAATCCATTCCTTGTCGTTTCCAGCTTCTGGTGACTGCCAGCATTTGTTGGCTTGTGGATGCAGTACTCCAACCTCTGCCCCCATCTGCACATATCTTTCTTGTGTGTGCGTGTGTGTGTGTGTGTGTGTGTGTGTGTGTGTATAATCTCCCTCTGCCTGTCTCTAATATGGACACTGCTGATGGCACTTTGAACCCATTGGGATTATCCAGGATTATCACCTCATTTTTAAATCCTTAACCACAACTGCAAAGACTCTTTTTCCAAATAAGGTAACAAGGATTAAGACTTGATGTCTTTGGGGCTACTAGTCAGCTCACTATAATAATTGAGGGTTTCCTGCTTCTTTTTACATTAATCAACTAAAGGATTTAAAAACATGTATTTTTATTTAAAGTATGTAAAGTTTAAATGTATTGTTGGCCTGAAACATATAGACTGCCAGATACTTCTTCAGCAAAGATGGGTTTATCTAGGATCATCAGAGAATTGCAATTTGGGGCCTGCAACCATGGCAAGCCACGTGTAAGTACCCCCTTCTGGTCTCCCAACTCTGTTTAATTGAAACGTCTGTTTGTTAATTTTTTATATTTCCCTCTATTGATCAAGGCCTTTCTCTGAAAGCATCCCTGATCAATAGTCAAGTTTTCTAGTTTCAGTGGCTTTTTGTTCCTCTATGTCAGGAAGGACCTTTCCTGAGCGTAATGTCTCACGTCAGAGGGAAAGTCGACAGATTGGAAACTGATTAAGGTCATATTCAAGTAAAAAGGACAGGTAGGAGGGAGAACTCTCAGGTACTTTTTGTCTGAAGTCCGTATGTTATCAAGATCATAGATGTTGGAAATCATCTGAAGCATTACATCATCATCAAAGGTTTGGCAACAAAATTCTAACAGACCTAGTCCAGATATCTTGGGCAAGCTGTCTCATCAAATGTTGTTTGCTTCAAATCCAGGAAATCTTTACTTCAGGTCACCAGATGATATGTAGGTCCAGTCAGGTTTTGGCACTTCCTTTAGCTGTGTCATGTGAATCCAAGAGTCTGTTGATTGGAATTTGGGGGCACAAGGGTTGGTTAGCGATACTTGGTAGGGGCCTGTCCGGTGTGGTTGAAGAAAGTTCTGAAAGTTTCCTTTCCAATAGATGAAATCTCTAGGTTGCAAGATGTGATGCTTAAGGTCTTTGTTTCCTGAGGGTTTGCTGAGAAAAGATTGCTCTACCAAAACAAGGTTATTTTTAATAGAAGCAATTAGCCCTTTGCAGTATTGGACTACCTTTCCTTTTATCCATTGTGGATCAAAAGAAGCAGAGGCCAATTGCATTGGGCATCCTGTGACTATCCCAGTAGGTGAGAGTTCATGAGTTTCAAAAGGGGTGGGTCTGAGATTTAGAAGGACCAATGGCAATGCTTTTGCCCAGCGTATTTGGAGGACCTCTACAAATTTTGCCTATTGGGTCTTAATAATGCTGTAAGTGCGTTTGACTAAACCAGAGGTTTGAGCTTGGTGAGCACAGTGAAAGTGCTGTAAAACCAGCGAAGCAGCATAGACTTGTTGAAGCACATGGCCAGTAAAATGGGTTCCTCAATCACTGCGAAATTTGGGAGGAGTTTCCCAGGTAGGGGTAATCTTTTCCAAAAGGACTTCAGCCATAGAAGAGGCAGTAGCCTGTCTGCAAGGGAACGCTTCAGTCCAGTGTGAAAACATACAGACCACGACTAAAACACATTTATATTCACTAGACACAGGAAGTTGTATCAAATCCATTTGCCAGAGCTCGAGCAGTCCATTGGGCATTTTAAAATGTCTGGGAGCAGTACCAACAGGCTTCCCTGGGTTGTACTTTGGACAAGCGGGACAAGTGAGGTAGGTGCTTTTGTGGCCTTGTTGATATTGTGGCCTTGTTAATAATCACCAGTATTGATTCATGCAGGCTACTATTTTGTCAGTAGACCAATGGTTTAATGCATGCAGCATGATGAGGAGTGGGAATTTTAGAGTCTCCTGTAGGACTGGGTTGTTATTTGGTCCAAACCAGAGCTTTCTCTTTTTATCAAACCAACAACTGTTGAATTTCCAATCTTGTTTTTCCTTTTTTGAGGCTAATTGTTGAGCTCTCTAGCCAGTGTTTCTAAATTATCATTTGGGGAAATATCTCTTCGAACCATGACAGAGATTTGGCTGCTTTAAGGGCAGCATTCCTTGCAGCAATATTGGCAGGATGATTTTCCCCTAGCTTCCAGAGAGTCAAGTTTAGAATGCCCCAGTATCTTAAAAGTAGCTAAAGAGGCAAGTAAAAGTATTACATTAAATAATTCCTGAACATAGGGGCCATTTAAAATTTTATTTCCACTAGAAGTTAGGAAGCCACACTGCTTCCACAACATTCCAAAATCACAGGTACTCTAAAAGCATATCTACTATTGGTATAAATATTGGCAGTTTTGTCCTTGGCTAAAGTACAAGCCCATGTAAGAACATATAATTCAGCTTGTTGGGCTGAAGTAACCATAGGTAAAGATGCTGCCTCAACAACATCAAAAGGAGTTGTAGGGGCTTCCCTGGTGGCGCAGTGGTTGAGAGTCCGCCTACCGATGCAGGGGACATGGGTTCGTGCCCCGGTCCGGGAAGATCCCACATGCCGCGGAGCGGCTGGGCCCGTGAGCCATGGCTGCTGAGCCTGCGTGTCCGGAGCCTGTGCTCCGCAACGGGAGAGGCCACAACAGTGAGAGGCCCGCGTACCGCAAAAAAAAAAAAAAAAAAAAGACAGTGTTATAGAGGTCTAATTGACATAGAATAAAGTGCACATATTTTAACTGTACAGGGCGATGTTTTTCCATATGTACATTTCCATGGAACCATCAGCACAATCAAGATAGTGAACACATCCATCAATCCCCAAAGTGTTCTTGTTCCTCTTTGTAACCTCTCCCTGCTTTCCTCTCCGCCTCCCCACCCCAAACAACCACTCATCTGCTTTCTGTCATTAGAGTTTAGTTTACATTTACATAAATGGAATCATATGAGATGTTCTCTTTTTTCTTCTGACTTATTTCACTCAGCGTAATTATTTTGATGCTTGTGTATGTTGGGTGTATCTATAGTTCATTCTTTTTTATAGGGGAACAGTATTCAATTGTATGAATATACCACAATTTGTTTATTCATTTACCTGTGGATGGACATTTGTGTTGTTTCCAGTTTTGGGCTGTTACTAAAAATGCTGCTATAAACATTTTCAGGGCTTCCCTGGTAGCGCAGTGGTTAAGAATCTGCCTGACGATACAGGGGACATGGGTTTGAGCCTTGGTCCAGGAAGATCCCACATGCCGCGGAGTAACTAAGCCTGTGTGCCACAACTACTGAGCCTGCGAGCCTAGAGCCCGTGCTCCACAACAAGAGAAGCCACCGCAATGAGAGGCCCATGCATGGCAACAAATAGTAGCCTCTGCTCACTATAACTAGAGAAAGCCCGCGCGCAGCAACGAGGACCCAGTGCAGCCAAAAATAAATAAATAAATATAAAACAAAAACTCCAAAAAAATTTGCAAACATTAAAAAATTATTATCATTATTAAACATGAGAGTTGTTAATGAATATGAAAAGGGGTTGAAGGGTCATGAAATGCTGGTTACAATCCTGACTTCTCCATGCTAGTGAAGAATGTCTTGAGCTAGTGAAAAGATCCTGCCTCCCCTTTACTACCTGAAAGACATGAGATAGAATTGGTTAAAACACATAAATGTATCAAACCTGAAGCTACTTGGAGAAAGGTGTCATTTACAACACAATTTAAGGTTCTGTGTAAACATGGCATATTGAATGTATGCATCTAATTTCTCTCCTTCAAAACCCATTAAAACTACGGTAAAGACAGCTCATGCAGCTCAATATCAAAAAAACAAACAACACAATCAAAAAATGGGCAGAAGATCTAAATAGACATTTCTCCAAAGAAGACGTACAGATGGCCAAAAAACACATGAAAAGATGCTCAACATCACTAATTATTGGAGAAATGCAGATCAAAACTACAATGAGATATCATCTCACACCAGTCAGAATGGCCATCATCAAAAAATCTAGAAACAATAAATGCTGGAGAGGGTGTGGAGAAAAGGGAACCCTCCTACACTGTTGGTGGGAATGTGAATTGGTACAGCTACTATGGAGAACAGTATGGAGGTTCCTTAAAAAACTGAAAATAGAGCTACCATATGATCCAGCAATCCCACTCTGCATATATCTGGAGAAAACCATAATTCGAAAGGATGCATGCACCCAGATGTTCATTGCAGCACTACTTAAAATAGTCAGGACGTGGAAGCAACCTAAATGTCCATCGACAGAAGAATGCATAAAGAAGATGTGGTACATATATACAATGGAATATTATCAGCCATTAAAAGGAATGAAATAATGCCATTTTCAGTGACATGGATGGACCTAGAGATTGTCACACCGAGTGAAATAACTCAGAAAGAGAAAGACAAATATCGTATAGTATCAGTTATATGTGGAATCTAGAAAAATGGTGCAGATGAACTTATTTGCAAAGCAGAAATAGAGTCACAGATGTAGAAAACAAACTTATGGTTACCAAGGGGGGAAGGGAGGGGTGGAATGAATTGGGAGATTGGGATTGACATATATACACTACTATATGTAAAATAGATAACTAATGAGAACCTACTGTATAGCACAGGGAACTCTGCTCTGTGGTGACCTAAAAAGATTAGATATATGTATATGTATAACTGATTCACCTTGCTGTACAGCAGACACTAACACAACATTGTAAAGCAACTATACTCCAAAAAAAATTAATTTAAAAAACTACGGTAAAGAAAAAAAATTAAGACATAACTCTCAAGGAAAGAGAAGATGAGAGGAGTTAACAGTGTTGGAAGCTAGGTAACTGATTTCACTGACCAAAGAAAGCCCAATCCTAAAAATGCAACAGAGAATGCTAAGGCCACTTTTTTTTTTTTTTTTTTTTGCGGTACGCGGGCCTCTCACCGCCGCGGCCTCTCCCGTTGCGAAGCACAGGCTCCGGACGCGCAGGCCCAGCGGCCACGGCTCACGGGCGCAGCCGCTCCGCGGCATGTGGGATCCTCCCGGACCGGGGCACGAACCCGCGTCCCCTGCATCGGCAGGCGGACCCTCAACCACTGCGCCACCAGGGAAGCCCCCTAAGGCCACCTTTTATCTACACTGAAGAATCCCCAAAAGACTCAGGAACGAGGAGCACTAGGTGCCTCTGGGACCGAAGATTATGGGGTGGGAGAAGGAGGGGCTAAAATGAGGAGGACTCCTGCACAGCTGAGTCAGTCGTTTGGAACGTGCATCCACTGCTTTCCCTCCACCACCCCTGCAGTGGTGTATATGGACCCTGTAGAGGGTCCCATATACAGACTGGGTCCTGAATGCTGAGACTCCTGGCTTTCTTGCTCCACTTGGCTTTGAAATTCTGGCAACCAGACACTATCCAGGTGGGAGATTTAAAGACTCTCCCTGAGAAATCTGACTAGCATAAGAAAAAGGACTTATAAATAGTGGCATCTGGGTTCCCACCAGACCTTCCAGCCAAGGCACTCCACACTGATCCTAAAGTGGACATAGCTCACCTACCAACTCAGTTTCCACTCAGTATTTTCTTTTTAATTTTTATTTATTTTATTTTTTTAAAGTTTTATTTATTTTTAAAATTTTTTTGATGTGGACCATTTTTAAAGTCTGTATTGCATTTGTTAAAATACTGCTTCTGTTTTATGTTTTTTTTTTTTTTTGGCCTCAAGGCATGTGGGATCTTAGGTTCCTGACCAGGGATCAAACCTGCACCCCCGGCATTGAAAGGCGAAATCCTAACCACTGGACCTCCAGGGAAGTCTCAGTATTTTTTTTTTTTAAATTGAGATGTTTTTTCTCCCATTTTTATTACTGGACTCTATTTTGTTTCAAGGGAGATTAATAGATTTAATGACTATCATTGTCTCGCAAATCACATTTAAAATAAACCTTGATACAGCAGAACTTAACACAACATTGTAAATCAACTATGCTTCAATTAAAAAAACAAAACAAAACTTGAATTATAGTGAGAGCTCCAAGTTCACCCTGTGGGTCAATGGGGCTCTACACACAAGTGAGGAACTTGGTGTAGTGGTTAGTGTGTTTCTGCAACTGTTGATCTTTAACAACTGTCAAATAGTTCCACAGTGCTATATTTTGTGCTTGAAAAAACAGATGATCGCACCGATCAAAAATGCTTCCCTGCACAAATACCTTTTCATTACTTCTCAGTGAGAAAACATTCTAGGGCATCTGCTCTTTTCTCACAGCCCAGGTCTGGCTTCTGTTGGCATCTGCTGGCAGCTGCTGAGCTAAGCCGAGCACCTCTTCCTTCCAAAGTCTAGAGGGGCTCTGGGTCCTGAGGAAGAAAGTGAATTAAGAATTCGTAGGAGGTGCCGACTGTCCCCATGGCGGCTGCGCTGGAGCCCGGGGCGCCCGGGAAGGCGAAGGTAGAATTAGAAGATCATGTGACGTTCGAGTAGGAGGATTTATCTTGGTGACTTTAGGATGCTGGTTCCATTGTAGGTATAATTATGCAAAGCTAAGAATCCAGGAATGACTTGCCAGAGAAGGAATTAAAAACAAGATTTTATATGAAAGTACCCATCTTGATCCTGAAAGAAAACAAACCAACAGCGGCAGCAGCAGCAATTGAGCAGTCTTGAGCACAGAAAACCCAGACACAACTCACTTAGGTGTGAACAAAGCTGAGATCAACTATAGAAAGCATTTTATGTACCATAAAGCTTTCAGTCAAGTAAATAAAGTATGTGTAAGTTGTAAAAAAAAAAAAAAGAAAAAAAGAATTACTTCGCTTCTCGCCTTGGAGCCGGTACTGGGCAAGGCTCTTCCAGAACTGCACTTGATTCTTCCATGAATCCCGAGTGGTCAGTGTCACCCTGCAGCTTTCTCCTGGATCGTGTACGGCAGGCGCACTCACGGTGCAGGCTTCAAGCTGACTGGGGCAGAGTCCTGTTCCACCAAGTCCGGCTCTCAGTGCTCCGTTCTGGCCTAGGAGTGCGGCTATGAAGATTAAAAGACGTGCGACTAAGGCGCCAGCTCTGGGCCGGCAGCAGGAACGCAGGGCTGGGAGGTTTCTCACAGTCTAGCCTCCAAAAGTTTCTCTGCACCAGTGGCTGGGCCAGATGTCCCACCTAATTATGATTTATGTAGTGGCAGCATCAAAACCGGATACTTTTCTTACACTTGAATACATTCAAGAATAAAGACCTCTGCTGACAGGGTTCTTTTTTTTTTCCAGTATTTTTTAATTTTAATTTTTATTTATTTTTTGCTGCGTTGGGTCTTCGTTGCTGCACGCAGTATTTCTCTAGTTGTGGTGAGCGGGGGCTACTCTTTGTTGTGGTGTGCAGGCTTCTCACTGCGGTTGCTTCTCTTGTTGCAGAGCTCGGGCTCCAGGCGCAAAGGCTTCAGTAGTCTGGCACGTGGGCTCAGTAGTTGTGGCTCGCGGGCTCTAGAGCTCAGTAATTGTGGCGCGCGGGCTTCGTTGCTCCGCGGCATGTAGGATCTTTCCGGACCAGGGCTCAAACCCGTGTCCCCTGCATTGGCAGGCGGATTCTTAACCACTGTGGCGCCAGGGAAGCCCAGCTGACGGGGTTGTTAACCTGGGGTTCACAGACTCCACTTCAGAGGGACTTTAACTCCCTGAAATGGTACCCCAGTGTTGGTGGTAAGGGTCCACGTGCTTTTGCGGGAAGGACTATGGCTTTCATCAGGTAGTCTGGAGGGTTCTGACCCAAACAGGTTTAGGAATCAAAGGCTTAGACCTTCCAAGTAAACCGCAGCTAGGCAAAATCGCGACTTTGAACTGCCTTTCAACCTGCCTCCTCGGTGGGCGGTACAAGATGACTCCACGCCCTCCACTCCTTCGGCAGCACCCCTGGGGGCAGGGCTGAGGTCGGCCACGCCCTCCAAACACCGCCCATTCCCCTGCTCGGGGTGGGGCATTCCTACTGGGCATGCTCAGTACCAAGGACTCGGGTTGGTCTCCTAGGCGGAAGCGGGTCCCTGAGAGTTTGTGTGTTCTTCCCAGGGTTCTCCGCGCTACCGTTATGGTCGCCTCCTTGTGCCGGTGTCCGCACATGGGGTTCTAGGGCTGTGGATGTGCTTACAGGAACTGTCGCCACTACTCTTCGACGTCTTTGGACCCTCTTCCTTTCACTTTCTTTTGTTGACTCCTGTGTGACCCTCGTAGGACTCTGTTTTGGTTGCACCGATATCTGAGGTGATGTGGACCCCGGAGCTGGCCCTACTGAGGGGCTTCCCCACTGAGGCTGAGCTGCAGCAGTGGAAGCAAGAGGGAGTCGCCGGTTCGGGTGAGAGGGGTGCACCTGCCAAGGAGGGACTGAGGCCAGCGTGAGGACTGTGGGGAGAAGGGGTGGCGGCGGCTGGGTTCTCATTCCTTCTGGTTTTAGTTTTTTCCTACCCAAATCTATCTGATTCTTAATGCTTTGGGTTGCTGCATCCTTGACATAGTGGGCGCGGTCCAAAGGCTCCGTGCATGTCTTTACCCCAGACTTCTCACCGTCCGGGTTCAATAATAATGTCAATTGTTTTTCTAATCCCTTAACATTTCTTCAGTCATTTAATGCTTAGAATAGACCTGTAAGGTAGACACTACTTTTATTCCCGTTTTGCAGATGGAGGCATTTAAGTACAGATTAAGTAATTTATTCAAGGTCACACAGCTGGTAAGCACAACAGCTGAAATGAGGCAGCAAAGATGTAATCTTGTAAGCAAAGCACATTTACCGGAGAGAGAAAGAGTTAAAAGGCACATATACTAGTGGGATATAGGCACATCTGGTTGTGGAATTTAGGCTGGACCCAAAAGAGAAATAACAATGTAGGACAGTATATGTCCTGTCCTATATTTTTGTGTGTGTATGTATGTGTGCGCGGACCCGTGTTTGTGTGTATACGCAATAGGTGCTTCAGGAGAGAGGTAGTTTCTGAAGTTTGGGTCTGGAAGTCTCATGGAACAAGTCAAACTTGACCTGAGTTTTGTTTAAAGAGTGAGACTGACAAGTGGAAAAGTTCCCCAGGAGGAGTCACAAGTGTAAAAGTGTGGAGGCAGAATGTGCATATGGATATTAGGGGAACAATGAGGGAACCAGCTTTTCATCAGGGAGGACAGTGGGGGTAGGAGGAGCCAGATCGTGAAAGGAAACTTTGTAAGGAAACTTTTCTGTTGTCAGTAGGAATTCTTTTGAATTCCCAGCAGAATTCCTTTTGATGTTACTTGCTAATGAGGAATATTATTTCTGGGTCTAACTTCTGACATGCTGCTCATGGTATGAATGAGCTTCTAATTCTAGGAGAAGTGATGGGCATTTGCTCAGTACTTTGTGGTTAATGTATAGGAAGCATTCTAAGTATATACATTTTTTTTTTGGCATGCTGAAATGATAATAGTTACCTTTTACGGTATGAAAGTAGTTGTTCTTTGGATTATTGGACTAATTTTTTTCTATTACAGAGAGTGGATCTTTCCTACAATTGCTGCTAGAAGGGAACTATGAGGCCATATTCTTAAATTCATTGACTCAAAGTATTTTAAATTCAGCAACGATGACTGAAGAAAAGATTGACAGCTACCTAGAGAAGCAGATAGTAACATTCCTGGATTACTCAACAGATTTGGACAAAACCAGAAGGTAGAATTTTATTTGAAATTTTCGTAGGGAAACAGATTCTGAATACATTTAATATTGCCTTGACAGTGTAAGGCACTGATTTTTGCAGTTGTTGAAAAACCTGGCTTTGTGTTTACTCAGGACTCATGATGTACCAAATAATCTATGTAAGAGTTTCTGTCCAAAGGACCATCGAGAATGAAAAGGTAAAGTCGTGTAGGATATACAGGTTTCATATATAACACTGACTTATGACTGGGTGCTAACCTACTGAGTTTCTAAATTCTTAAGTCTCATAGGTTTTAGCCATAGACAAGACTTCAGATCTTCTTTTCTTTTAACTTGAAAGTGTACACTCTCCATCTTGCTGTTTGTAGATTGCTGAGTGATAATTATAACTACTTTTATTATGTTTTAGGTTATCTTTAATGTTTTTATTATGGAACCCTTGGTTTATCTTCTTCCATTGACGTTTATGTAATTTTATAGGATTAAATATAATGGATAGTTACACAGCAGTGTAACCTAAGTTTTTCAGTGGCTTATATTTTACTGTTGTTAGTTTGTTAATATACCTTCCTTTTCTCTAGCATCTCTGGCAACCACATCAAGCTTTAGTTGTCTTTAAAACACAGTTTTGTTTTACCATTATTTCTAGGGAATGGCTTCATTTAGTTCTTCAACAAATCAACTCCTGGCTAGGTGTTGAGGTTGTGAAGATGAATAAAACATAATCTGTATCTATAAGGAGTTCACAAAAGAGTGCTACTATAGGCATTTTATTTAAAAAATTAGTGTCATTCATTTTTATTTTTCTGGTTTACTAGTAGTTTACATTCCTCTGATGTTGTTCCTGACTCTTATTTTGCTGTCAGATGTGTGTGTGGTATTATAGCCATTAGCTTTGTGTGGTGCACATGAAAACACACATACACACAAATACATCATACACTGGTAGACCAGAATTCGGCTTGTCACACAGAGCTGAGAAGAGACATTTCAGTTACCTCATTATGAGGTATTTGGAAATTAAACTCTATTCTCAATTCCCCTTAAGGATCTTGATTTTTAGTTATGACAGTTATATTAAGGCTTTGAGATCTTGCTGCACACCTGTTTCCTCAAGTTTCCTGACTTCTAATTACAAACAGCCTCTTTTGTCACCTGTTTTCTGCTCATTCTTTGCTGTCAGTTGTGCTGCATCCAGAGCACTCCAGCTACCACAGGCTTGTAGGCTTGATTTTTTTTTTCCTTAAAGAATCTTCCTTTTGAGGTAGGGCCTAGGGGATATGGGAAGAAGAGGGTGACTGCTTTTATTTTTCCTTCAGTGTGAAGCTACAGGATTCTCTGGCTGCTGTTCCTTAGAGTTGAATCCCCACCTATTTGTGTCTTAATCTAGGGGTTGGCAAATTACTGCTGGTGGAGCAAGTCCAAAGTGCCTAAGAATGATGTTTACGTTTTTAAAGGGTTGGAAAAAAAGAAACACGTGTGACCCACAAAGCTTAAAGTTTTTTTTTAAATCTCTCCTTTGCAGTATAGGTTTACCTACCCACTCCTGTCTTCAGCCAAAGTAGGATTGAAAAGGAATGGGTTCAAGTGAAATTTCTAGGGTTTTTTTTGTTGTTGTTGTTCTGATAGTTGGTAGTACAGGATCAGTAAAATATTTGAAAACAACTTTTTGTTGTCAGCTTTCTTTTGTATAAAATCAGTTTTCCATCCAGTGTCAGAGCTGTTAAATAGAACACAAGACAAAATTCTAAGTGCCTGATAGGGTCCTAAACCAGTGCTGTTCAGGAGAACTTCCTGTGATGATGGAGATGTTCTGTATCTGCGCCGTACAGTACGGTAGCCAGTAGCCACGTTTGGCCATTGAGCACTTGAAATGTGGACAGTGCAACTGAATTTTAAATTTTATTTAATTGTAATAATTTAAATTTAAAGCAGCCGTATGTGGCTCATGGTGATAATATTGGACATTGCAGATGTAAATTGTTTCAGAAATTTTTTTTTGTAATACTCTCAGATAATCTCAATAAATGTTGATATCTTACATTTTTCTTAATAAAACTGAAATGAAATAGTGTGTGGTTATACAGTGATAGTGGCTCATGTTTATTTCTTTATTCTCATATGCAGACAGCAGCTGATATTCCTACTTGGTGTGAGCAGTTTGCAACTTTTTGTTCAGAGTAACTGGACGGGGCCTCTTGTTGATTTACACCCTCAGGATTTTCTGCCGTCTGTTTTGCTCCAGCAGTTTAGTGAGGTACGCTTCTTGGAAATGTCATATATAGGTATTATTGTGTTGTTTATTCTTTAGGAACGGCTCTTTATAAACTGGAGTTAATAATAGGTAGGAGAGAAACATGACTTTATTGCTTGTACAGAACCTACTAAGAATGCTTGTTCATTGATCAGATTTTCAATTCCAGAAGTTCCATTATCAGACTCAAACTCCTCTTCAGATGCTCCCCATTTTATGGAGCTCTGTTAGCTGCTCTTTTTATTAAAGTGCAGGCAGCTGCACCAGTCACCCAGCTGCATGTGTTACCACAGTTACATAAAGATCTTTTCTGGCAAAGCAGAGAATGTGGAGATCTGTTTAATTTTGTTGCAGGAAACTTTTGCTGCTGTCCTTACTAACAGTTCCCAGGGGTGATTTCCTTTATGTCACAGATATACTTATTTGTATATACTTACAGTGTCTGGCACAGAGGTGCTCCATGGTGATAATGATTCTTCTTATCCATATATGGAGGTAATATTATTGACCTGCATCAGTAGGTCATCAGTAGAGCTTGCAGTTTGAATTCCTCAGTACTGTTTGAGCACATATACGCAGGGCTTGGGGGATATGACATGCTCTGAAAAGAAGTATGGTAACTGATTTATCCAGACACCTCAGAACTAGAGCATTACTATCGACCACTCAGCCTGGAAGGCTGCGCTTAGCATCCAAAACTTGCACAGCAAAAGGGACCTATTTACTGTTACCTGGTTTCTCAGAATTAGAAGTAACAAATGAAAGGGGAATGGAGTTGTTAGAGATTAGTGTTAATAATTTGATGGTGGTTGGAAAGAGAAATACAAAAGCAGTCATAATCTGAAGCCTCTGTACACATCAGTTTACTGAGTCATTATGTTATATTGCAATAGAGTAATTGAGATTCATAATGCTGGCCCTAAATTGTAATTGAAAGGTTAAAAGCTCTTCCGTATCTTATGTCTAAGAAGGGAATTTAATCTATACTTTACAGAAGTTTTCATCCAAAATGGTTAAAATAAAATCCCCAAGATTTTGGCACTTAAAGAGATATGCTTCAATTATCTAGGAAATTACTTATAAGGAATGTCTCATTCCCTCTCTTACTGTGTATAAAACAGTTTCTGGCCTCTATTGCCCTATAGTGCAGGTTAGAAACCCACCAGACAAAGTTGTAAATACATACCGAGCGCTAACGTGTGGTTGGAGTGGTGCTTCATTCATGTATGCTATATCAATTTGACGTATTCTCTAGATGAGAAGACTGATGCTCACAGTGGTGAAAGAAACTTGTCAGAGGCCTTATAGCTGGGGGATTGGAACACACATTTTCTGGGTCCGAATTCAGTACTCTTTCTGCTATACTAAAGTAGAAGCACCTGTAAAGTTAGGTAACAATTCAAACAGTACAGAAATGGGTTACATGAGAGGTTCAACCTATAAGAAATACTGAAATTAGGCTTCCCTGGTGGTGCAGTGGTTGAGAATCTGCCTGCTAATGCAGGGGACACGGGTTCGAGCCCTGGTCTGGGAGGATCCCACATGCCGCAGAGCAACTAGGCCCATGAGCCACAACTACTGAGTCTGCGTGTCTGGAGCCTGTGCTCTGCCACAAGAGAGGCCGCGATAGTGAGAGGCCTGCACACCACGATGAAGAGTGGCCCCCGCTTGCCACAACTAGAGAAAGCCCTTGCACAGAAACGAAGACCCAACACAGCAAAAATAAATAAAATAAATTAATAAACTCCTACCCCCAACATCAAAAAAAAAAAAGAAATACTGAAATTAATGAAGACGTGTGGAAAGTGAATTTTGTCTGAGAAGACCTTTTCGTCAAGAGTGGACCTTGAGTTAGAACCTGAAAGATGATGAGGAAATGGACAGGTAGAGAAGAGAAAGAAATACGTTCTAGGTGCAGTCACATGAGCAGAAATTTAGAGAGGAGAAGAGTGCGGTGTTTGTGGGAAACGGTTGCTTTGAGCCTGTTGGAGCAGCAGTAAAAGGTCAGCCTTGATGGGGCTCAGACCAAATCATAGGAAACTTTAAATAAGACCTTGATTTTAATTTTTTTATTAGAAGTGCATCATACATCCAGGGACTTCCCTGGCAGTCCAGTGGTTAAGACTTTGCCTTCTAATGCAGGGGGTGTGGGTTCAATCCCTGCTCTGGGAGCTAAGATCCCACATGCCTCGTGGCCAAAATACTAAAATCAAAAAACAGAAGCAAATTCAATAATGACTTTAAAAATGGTCCACATTAAAAAAAAAAATCTTAAAAAAAAAGTGCCTCATACATTCCAAAAAGCATACAGAATGTGTACAGTTTAAATAACAAAACTCCTTTGTTCCCACCACCCGGCTTGAGAGAGAGAACATCACCAGCATTGTAGAACAGAGCTTCCCGACTGCTGTTCCCCAGGTTTTGAGCCCCTTTGCCATTGCAGTAGCTGTGTGGGGCTGGGGCTGGGGAGAGCTTTTGAACTGGTCTCGTCTGGTGTAGTAGCCTTCTCTAGTTACCTGATGTGCACTACAAATAATAGCATCTTATGCATTTGCTCTGACTTGGAAAAGGTTGGGAAATACAGGGTTATAAGGTCCCCTGTGTGTGCTTCCTGGTGGTATCCCTGGCCCCCTTTCTCATGAACCGCTCTCATGAATTTTGTGTTAACATTCCATTGCTTTTTTTTTTTTTTAATTTTATTTATTTGTTTGGCTGCGTTGGGTCTTCACTGCTCCAGGAGTGCTTTCTCTAGTTGCGGAGAGCGGGGGCTACTCTTCGTTGCAGTGCGCGGGCTTCTCATTGCGGTGGCTTCTCTTGTTGCAGAGCACGGGCTCTAGGCGCTCGGGCTTCAGTAGTTGTGGCTCACGGGCTCTAGAGCGCAGGCTCAGTAGTTGTGGCGCACGGGCTTAGTTGCTCCGCAGCATGGGGGATCTTCCCGGACCAGGGCTTGAACCCGTGTCCCCTGCATTGGCAGGTGGACTCTCAACCACTGCACCACCAGGGAAGTCCTCCATTGCTTTTCTTCATGATTTTAGCACCTATGTATGTATGTATCCCCAGAGGACAGATTGTTTAGTTTTGCCAGTTTTTGAACTTTGTATAAATGAAACAAATTGTGTGTGTTCTGTGACTTGCTTTGCTCAGTGGTGTATTTCTGAAATTATACTATTATTCATTTTTACTATTGCATAGTATTCCAGTTGTATGAATATACCACAGTTTATATATCTGTTCTACTCTCAGTGGCCACATGGGATGTTTCCATTTTTTGCAATATATTATGTACAGTGCTATTAGGAACACGTCTTCTGGGAATCATTTGCAAGAATTTCCAAGCACAACATATGCTTAAAAAAAAAGGGATAGTGTTTGGTGCAGTGTGCTAGATGGAAGAGGCTGTTTTTACTGGCCCTCAGGCTGTAGTCGGGCAACCGCTGAGGGCTGAGGGGATTGATATTTTGCCACACGTGGAAATGCTTCCCAGCACTGAGTTGGGAAGCTCTGCTGAGGACATATACCTGTGAGTGGAGTTGCTGTGCCCTAGGGTATATGCATGTTCAGCTCTTGGTCATGTCATGTTGTTTTTGAGAGGATTATTCAATTTATACTCTATACCAGCAATCTGAGAATTTAGAAGATAAAGGGAGTTGAAGTTTTTAAACTGGGGAGTGGCACATCAGTATTTTCTAGTTGTCATTTTCCTGTGCTGATTTATGTTTCATAGTTCTTGTGAAGGACAAATATTTGTGAATATACTTTATGGTCATGGAGTATAGTCATCAAAGCCAAATTAATTTCCCCTGCCTCTAAATTACGGCCTTGGCATTTTTAGCACTGTTTTTTGACCTCTGGTGCTAACCAGCCTCAGGGGAATAGCAGTGAAGGTTCATTTCTGAGTAGGTCACCTCTCACACATAAAAGTTGATCTCCTAGTAATCTAGTTTTATATTAAGTTTATCTCAGATGTTGACTTTTTTTCACTATTCTGATAAATAAGTATTTTTGTATGTCATATGCTCTCTTGACTGAGGAGTCATTCCTAAGGGAATTGTAACCTTCATTTTGTCTGTTTTAATTGAGAATATAAACAATTCTCTTTATTTATTTATTTTTTGGATTCTTTTATAGGTTATTACAGAGTGCTGAGTAGAGTTCCCAGTGCTATACACTCATCCTTATTGGTTATCTGCTTTACATATAGTAGTATGTATTGTTCATCCTCAAGATTTATCCATGTTGTATCATGTCAGAATTTTCTTACTTTTAAGACTGAATGATATTCCATTGTATGTACATACCAGTTTTTTTTGTTTTGTTTTTTGTCTTTAATTAATTTTTTTAAAATTTATTTTTGGCTGTGTTGGGTCTCCACTGCTGCACACGGGCTTTCTCTAGTTGCAGTGAGCGGGGGCTACTCTTTGTTGTGGTGTGTGGGCTTCTTGTTGCAGTGGTTTGTTGTGGAGCACGGGCTCTAGGCGCGTGAGCTTCAGTAGTTGTGGCACGCGGGCTCAGTAGTTGTGGCTCATGGGCTCTAGAATGCAGACTCAGTAGTTGTGGCTCACGGGCTTAGTTGCTCCACAGCATGTAGGATCTTCCTGGACCAGGGCCTGAACCTGTGTCCCCTGAATTGGCAGGCGGATTCTTAACCACTGTGCCACCAGGGAAGTCCCACAATCGTCTTTAAAACTCGGCCATTTCCCAAAACCTCTGGAAGCACATTTAGAATTCGGTTGGAATATCAGTGTTATGTCACAGGAAGATAGGAAAGCATTTAATTTTTTAATGATGGTGATGCAAGGTAACTCTAGGAAAAGAAGTTTATTTATTTGTTTATTCATGCATTCACTCCTTTATTTATTTATTATTTACCCAATTAATGACATTTCCAGAGGACTTAGAGTAGGAGGTTTGGTAACCAACTAAACCTTTGAGTATCAGAGGTAATGAGATCCAAGTAGTATATCATGGAGTATCTCTTTGTGTAATTTTTTATTTGTTTCCCTGTTAAATTACTTGTTTGTTATCTTTAAAGATTTCGTTTAGAAGAAAATGATCTAAATTTGTTCTACAGCAGGTAGACATCTTTCTCATCTCAATGTGATTAGAATAAGGATTCTTTTCCTTAAAGGCATGTCTTATACTTCACCAGCTTGGTTTGGATGTTAGGAAATAAAGATTGTTAAATCCATCTAAATGGCAAGATGATTTGATGAGGCTGCAGGTCCAACTTGGGCACATTAGGCAGGGTCTTCTTTCTAGTTCTTTTTTAAAAAAATTTATTTATTATTTTATTTTTGGCTGCATTGGGTCTTTGTTGCTGTGCGTGGGCTTTCTCTAGTTGCAGTGAGCAGGGGCTGCTCTTTGTTGTGGTGTGCGGGCTTCTCATTGCAGTGGCTTCTCCTGTTGCGGAGCATGGGCTCTAGGTGCGCGGGCTTCAGTAGTTGCAGCATGCAGGCTCAGTAGTTCTGGCTCACGGGGTCTAGAGCGCAGGCTCAGTAGTTGTGGCGCACGGGCTTAGTTGCTGTGCGGCATGTGGGATCTTCCTGGACCAGGGCTCGAACCCGTGTCCTCTGCACTGGCAGGCGGATTCTTAACCACTGTACCCCCAGGGAAGCCCTTCTCTCTAGTTCTTAAGCAGTAGATTCACTTGTGTATTCGGTACCTCCACTTGGAGGTCTCACAAGGTACCTCAGACTCATTGTGTCCAAGACTGAACTCATGGTGAGGTTCTTCTCCAAACCAGGTCTTCTTCTGGTGTCTGTGTCTCAGTGACCCACACTACCATCATGCAGTTGTCCTAGTCAGAAGTCTAGAAGTGATCCTGGCCCTGTCCTTGAGGACTTCCTCATGCTTAGCATAGCCCAGGAGCTTGCTGAGGGGCAGGAAGAGGTAGAGAGGTCTGAGGGGAAGGCAGTATGAGGTGGTAGGAAGAACACTGGTTTGGGAGTTGGAAAACTTGGGCTGTAATGTCTTTTCAAACGCTGATAACTTCTGTGTGATTTTGGACTGCACTTAACTTTTTTGTATCTGTTTTCTTCTGAAGTTGAGGCAGTTACAGTACTTAAATAGTTCCTTGATTATTGAACTTAAAAAAAAAATTCCTTCTACCCTCAGTGTAGGTAACAGTAAGCTTTATTTGTGGTTTGGTGGTGGTCATTCACGTTGTCTTTATTCCTCTAGTACACTTTTCAGTAATGATGAAAGTTAGACAGAGGATGAACCCACAGCTATTACTTTCTTACCTTTATTGAATGTTTCAACAAAGCATTGAGCCAGACACTGATCACTTGGATTGTTTAATCCTTACAAGAACCCTGTGAGGTTTAGGTTCTATTATTTTATTTTATAACTGATGAAACAGAGGCTTCAGTTAAAAAAAAATTACCTATGCCCACAAATTAATAATCAGAAAAAGGACCCTATCCTGTGTCTGTGACTTACAGCCCATGTTCCTAACATTGAGCATTCCTACTATCGATTTTGTGGTGACTGTCAAAATGATTCAGTCCACATTTTAAAAACACAGGTGCTTCGTCTGTTGTAGAAAATCTTTGTTCAGTAAGAAGTAGATTTTTCAGAGGCATCCCTTTTGGGCAGCCTCTGTTCACATTGATCCATGATTGTATGCCTACTCAGCATTTGATATGTAAAACCTTGTTGTTTTTTGGCTTTATAGTAATTATGGAGTAGCAATGGTTTGTAATGACATTAGCCAGCTGGTGAAGCATATATGAAATGTAGGTGTTTAATATGAATACTTTCACATAGGGATGGTTTTTATTGAGAAGCTATTTTGTTGTAAGTAAATCTGTAAAGTCATGATGCTTCTTCAATAGTAGCATTTTCTTGGGCTTCCCTGGTGGTGCAGTGGTTAAGAATCTGCCTGCCAATGCAGGGGACGTGGGCTTGAGCCCTGGTCCCGGAAGATCCCACATGCCACGGAGCAACTAAGCCCAAGCGCCACAACTACTGAGCCTGCTCTCTAGAGCCCGTGTGCCACAACTACTGAAGCCCGCACGCCTAGAGCCTGTGCTCTGCAGCAAGAGAAGGCACCCATGCGCCGCAACGAAGAGTAGCCCCTGCTTGCCACAACGAGAGAAAGCCCATGCGCAGCAGTGAAGACCCAGTGCAGCCAAAAATAAATAAATAAAATTTATTTTGAAAAAAAAAGGGTGCAACTTGGGAAAAGCAAATTAAAAAAAAAAAATAGTAGCATTTTCTTGATTGCCCTGTTCTCTAAAGTACAAGCAGGCAGCTGTCTGTCAGGGCAGGCTGGAGTTGTAATGTTAGGACTCCGTCCAGTGCCAACTGCTGTGTAATAGATCAGTGCCTGTGTTTCACAGCTGATTACCTGGAAAATATGTATTCTTGTAAGACATGTAACGATTAATATGTTGCTAAATTATATCATCTTAAATTTTTTTTTTTCAGGTCAAAGGACTGGATGCACTCGTTCTGAGTTTGCTCATTCTAGATGGTGAATCAATCTACAGCCTGACCTTGAAGCCTATACTGCTATTATTAGCACGAATTTCCCTAGTGAATGTAAGACATAGGCTGACAGCTATTCAGGTAAGGGAAGAAAAGGAGCCAGGAGATTCAGACCCAGGTGTGACTTTTGTGCCGATTAGCATAAAACTTTAGGTGTGATGCTGAAAATGTCTTGGTATATTTGTTTTCTAAGTCTTCTTTAGGTGTTTAATTTTAAAATCTGATGAAAATAAGCAAAAACTGTCTCCTCTCATGAGATTCGTCTAGTATAAAATGAGATGTTGAGCCTCTTTAATGGGGTTGTATATATGTGTTGTGTGTATATTTGCATGTGTATAAATGTTCATTCTCTGAATCTTAAAAATAGGTTTAAAAACACCCTTCATAGTTTTTTGTGAATTTCATGTAAGGATAATGAGTAGCCAGAAGTATAGCACTTTCAGTAGATCTTTTTTTTAAAAATTAATTTCACTTTTTACTGTTTTTTATTAAAGCTCCTAGAAATTTTTTTTAATAAATTTATTTATTTTATTTACTTATTTTTGGCTCCGTTGGGTCTTTGTTGCTTGCACACGGGCTTTCTCTAGTTGCGGCAAGCAGGCTTCTTATTGTGGTGGCTTCTCTTGTTGCAGAGCACGCGCTCTAGGTGTGTGGCCTTCAGCAGTTGTGGCACGCGGGCTCAGTAGTTGTGGCTCGCAGCTCTAGAGCACAGGCTCAGTAGTTGTGGCGCATGGGCTTAGTTGCTCCATGGCATGTGGGATCTTCCCAGACCAGGGCTCGAACCCGTGTCCTGTGCCTTGGCAGGTGGATTCTTAACCATTGTGCCACCAGGGAAGCTGTTTCTTGATTACTGTTTCTTGGCTCACATCCTACCTTGTTTCATATTTGGGTTGGATTTAGTAGAGCATTTGTTGAATGCCTGTTATATGGTTTCTTTAGGTCACATATAAATTAGTGAGAAAAGCACTGATACAGATAGCTATTACGCAGTAGGAGGTGACGAAAACCACATGAGAGATTCGAAGAAAGTCCTTGAGGTGTAGTGGAGGTTGTCAGCTGTGCAGTGTGCAGGCTCCGTCACAACTGGTCAACTCTGTGCACCTAACTATTCAATCTGCCTTGTAGTGTGAAAGCAGCTGTAGATGATATGTATGTGAATGGGTGTGACTGTGTACCAATAGAGCTTTATTTATGGACACTGAAATTTACATTTCATATGCTTTTCACATGTCACAAAATATTATTTTTCTCTCTTTCTTTCTTTCTTTTTTTTTTGCAATGATTTAAAAATGTAAGAACAAGTCTTGGTTTTAGGCTATAGGAAAACAGGTGGTGGGCTGGTTTGGGTCCATAGGCTGTAGCTTCCTGACTCCTGTCCTGATTGTTGCAACTTGGGCATACAGACCTTGTATCTCCAGAAATAGTAAATCTAAATTTTATGTGAGATCTCCCAATTTCCAAGTGTTGGCTGAAAAAGTTTAAGAAACACAGTATTTCTATTGGCAAAATGTGGACTTGGTCTGTACTGTAGAAGGGCTTACTTTCCTAAGCATTTAAGTTGTGACAAAGAGGAGGTAAGAAGGGAATCATGCCTCTTTCAGCAGCTCTCATGAGGAAAGATGATTTGGAATCAGTTGTACCAGAAGGGTTTTTTGTTTTTGTTTTTTTTTTTTGCTGTACGCGGGCCTCTCACTGTTGCGGCCTCTCCCGTTGTGGAGCACAGGCTCAGCGGCCATGGCTCACGGGCCCAGCCGCTCCGCAGCATGTGGGATCTTCCCAGACCAGGGCACGAACCCGTGTCCCCTGCATTGGCAGGCGGACTCTCAACCACTGCGCCACTAGGGAAGCCCAAGAGAAGGGTTTTTTAATAGATGGATTTTAACATATCCTAGCAGATATAAGACCTTATCTTTGATTTTTTTGTTTAGTGATGTTAGCTTGAATAAAAAAATGTTTTCCCAAGTTGATCTGAGTTAAATGATCTTATAGACTGACTAGTACTTGGCCCTAAAGGAAGTATCATCAAAGCATGAGGTTGCTAAATGGCATTATTTTCTTTCTAGTGAGACTAATGGTCAATGAGTTAGTGATACAGTTTTCTTGGTGGAAAACTTTCATCAGCAAGTACCTTCTTTAAGCATCATTTGTAAAAAGATACATATAGTATCAACAGCTTAGGAGAACAAGTAAATATGTGAACTGCTGGTTGCAGATGTCGTAGGATTGGAGAGATAAGTTACCTGAGTTTCCTGGCAGATGCTAAACAGCTTTTGACTTCTGTTTCAAAACCCTATTTTCTTGTACATCTCCATGCAAAGATCATTCTGTGCTGAAACCTTGCCTTTCAGTTGAAATGTTATAGTTTTCTTTCCTTTGGGTCTTTGATATATTATTCTGTAAACGATGATGTTAAAAATTATTTCTTTGAGAAATGAAGATAAAATGATAAAGAAGCATGACATGCTTATCCAAGTTAATCTTAACCTTTTAAATTAATTTTGAAATGGCTGGATCTTAAGGAACATATCAGGTTGTTTATTATGATTTTATTTTTGTGGAACTATAAAAGAAGATGATTTTCCCCCACCCCCTAGTCTGTGAAGTGGATAGACTAGTGTTAGTAATATGTGAATGTTGAGTAAAAAGAATTTTGGCTTTGGAATCAGACCAGAGTTTGTCTGGCTCAGCCACTTAACAACCGTGTGGCCTTAGGCCAGTGAGTTTCTCTGAATATCAGTTTTCTTATTTATAAAATGGACTAAGTTGGCAAACATTTATTGGGTTTCTTTTGAGTACACTCATGCTCCCTGCCTTCTAGGAGGTTATTGACTAGTGTGACTTGTCAATCAGAATATTCTGTAGTAAGTGCGATAATCAGGAGACAGGATCTAGGAACTATCTAAAGCAAGGCTTCTAGTTTTCTTTTTTATTAATGCCTCAAATTGTCTATTAAGTGATTCCTGACAGATAGAAAAAGGCACTTATATTTTCTAGTAGAAAAATAGGCTATGCTTTCTTTCTCTGTTTCACACTCCCCCTTCTCCCATCTGAAGATTTTGGGTTAAGAGTTAGTTTATAGATCTGATTTTAAGAGTTGAGCATCTTATGTTGTATGTTTTCTTAAAAGGGCAGTCTCTTTGACCGGATCTATCTAAATTCCCATGTCTAGAAAAGGAAAGACTGCTGCCAGACCTGACTCACTTATTGCTGACAGCAGATAAGGGACAGATAATTGAAATATAGACTGACTTCATCAGCCTAGTGATAGGAAAAGAATGAAAATGAGACAGCACCTCAGGGAATTAAATTAAAAATGATGTGAAACTTTATTAGATAATTCTACCTTTCCTCTCCTTAGATGGACTGAGGGAACAGCGTTAATAATTAGAAAAGATTTTGTCAGAGGGTCAAAATTCATTTGTGATTTTTTGATTGTTGTAGCATTTGTGTGTAGTTTAGAAGGGGAGCAAGCAGTTTTACCCCTTAATCAAATGAAATTAAGTTCAAGTAAAAAAGAAAATGCTTTTGGTAATTAAGCTTGATCTCCTATTAGTAGGTATTGCTTTAAAAAAAAAAGGAAAATTAATTTTTCACTCCTTTGTGCAATATAATTTAGAGTAACATAGTTGTAATTACGTTAGATGATTCAATGCATCATCATACTCGGTAATTTAATGAGCCTATCAAAAATATTTAATACTTACTACTTGCATGCATGCGCACACACACACACACACACATGCATAGCAGAAGATCTAGAAGAATATAAACCTTTGTCATGGATTTTTCTGTGGGAGGAGAAAGACGCTGAGGCAGCAGAAGAGAGACTTTCATCTTCACTGCGTATGCTTCTGTATTGGCTTGTTGTTTGTTGTTGTTGTTTAATAAGGATGTGTTGAAAAGTAAGAGTAAGCATCAGAGAACTGAGAAAAAGCTACTGTGTTCTCAGCCTGTGCATTAGTCAAGACAATGTATAAAATGCAGTTTCTACCCTCCAAAATATATGGACCAGGTATTTACACACTTGAAAAACAAGAGCTCTGCAGTGTGGTGCTAACTTCTAAGCACAGTGTGGAAGTTTAGAGAAGTGAGAGACCAGTGTGTGCCCTACTAGTGGGAGAAGGCTTCATGGAAGAGGGTGTGGAAGAGATCTTCCCAGTTTGGGGAATATCTGAAGCCAGGGTATATCTTACCTTGTAGTTTGCATAGCATACGTTGCTTCAAGGAGGATACAGAGATGAGTAAGACATGATTCCTTATCTTGTTGGCTAGATGGCAGACAGCATTGAAAGCTAGGATGATATACACGAATACGGTGGAGTGTGTCTGCAAAGAGAGGTGCAAACAATGTGCTGGAAGTTGAGATGAGGGAAAAAAATCACCCCATAGGAGGTTCTTGGGGGAGGCCTCCTAGGATTGTTCGTATTGGATTATGGTGCTGCTAGAGTGTCACAGCAGAGCAGCACGATTACAGTAGGTATTTTAAAGGAGGAAATGGTAGGTTCGAAATGACATCAGGAAGCCCAACTGGCTACAAATACAGGCTTTGAGAGAATGGAGGAGAGATGTTATTCTTGTGGAAGACATGGCAGTGGATTTGGTATTATTACTGAAGACATAGCAGCTTATTGAAGGGTAAATTTAATCTCACAAATGTAAAAAAATTCTAAAAATTGATTTGAATTAATGTGAAATTTTTTTCCTAAGGGTCCTTTTAATTCAACGTAAACACGTTGGTGTTTCCTTTTTCTAGAGCTTGCCATGGTGGACTTTGAGATGTGTGAATATTCACCAGCAATTGCTTGAGGAACGCTCACCTCAGCTCTTTGCTCTTGCTGAAGACTGTATTGATCAAGGTATGTCGCAGATGTTGTTTGCTATGAGCATGTAGCTCCATTCTGTTTTCTTGGCTGAGACATTCCTCTTTCGTCTGTTGTTTGACAGCAGATGGTAACTTTTTGTGTTCCATTCTTTCTGGATGTGGAGTATCACAAATTATTAGGATGTCAGATTATAGGATTTCTTTTTTGTCTTTGAATTTTTAAAAAGGCAATCACTATTATTTATATTACCTACTTAAAAAGAGTGAGTTATTCTATGTAGCTCACCATGATTTTATCACAAACTGCCTAAAGGTATTTAAATATTTTCTCGGTTCTTTAATGTAAGAAGCCTCATTAGAAACAAATGTAAACTCCCTTCATTTAAAAAAATCTTTAACTAATTTGAACTGGAGTAAATTGTGCCAAATTGCATGCAGAACAGGAAATTATTTATCCTATATCCTACTGAGTACATGAAGAAAGGATTCAGCTTTTCTTTTTATTAAACATTTTGTAGAAAATACATTTTACTGAGGATGACAGTGGGTAGAGAGGCATTTTTGCATTTTGTTTTATTGTTTTTTATTGTAGTACATAATGTACCTATAGAAATGTGCCTAGATATAAATATAAAATTAAGTAAATGATCATAAACCACACACCCCTGTAAATGCCTTTGTTGCAGATGCCTCATATGTCTTTTAGGAAAACATTTTGAAGAAGGGGGAAAATCTTGGGTACCTTGACCCTTGATTTCCCTGGGATTTTGGAACAATTATTCCTAACAAAAGTTGCCAAACAAAAACAAATTCTCTTGTAGTGAAGGAATACAGAACACAAGTAAACTTGAGTTCAGAAATGAACTTCTGAGTTTCAGAGAAGGGATTTGACATTAAGTGTGCCTGATTCCAGAGCCCTTACTCCTCTCACATCACAAGAGTATGAAGTCATTATGTATGTGGGTGCGTATGTGTGTTGGGGGTGGTGGTTAGCATCACTCTGCGTGGAGAAGCAGTGATCTGCTCTTGATTGAGGCGGCACATTCGTAAGGCGTAAGACAGCTCTTGTGGGTGTGGGCATGTGTAATTGCAGGATGCTGCTGTACCTTTCTGGAGTCTGGTTCCTTTAAAGGTGCATCTGTATGGTAACAGGCTAGGTCACAATGCACTAGAGAGGACATTAGTTCGTGCAGTAACACATACTACTAAGCTAGAAACTAGTTTCTCAATTTTGTTCTAAGACAGAAATACATACACGTATTGCTAATCTTAGATAAAATGAACATCTATATGTGATTCAAAATGAGAATGTCAGGTAAATATTATTCAGTCAGTATAATTGTTATTTATATGCCTGGACTTAGTTTATACTTGTTCAGGATTTTAGGTTATGTAAGAGTGTGGAACAAGCAAGGGTATGTTAGATCAGACTTGTGCATGTAAAAAAGTTATTCTGAGCTTAAACTTTGTATATATGAAACAATATTTGTTCTTCATGAGATTTAAACCTGACATGTTAGCAGATTGTTTTATTAAATGTAAGCAGTTTACTTTTCTATACAATGACATTTCACTACATGTACAATGATGCAATGAAGTAACAGAACTGAAAAACAGTATTTCTTTTTCCTGTAAAAGTCTTTGGTTTAATGCTTTTGGATTACAAAAGGTTTTTATGAGCAAATTTAGGCTGCTGAACCATCTATATTTTTGTTAAGACTGTAAGCAACTCTCTGTAAGTTGTGAGCAACTTGAGGGCTGATTTTTTTTATAATAAGTTTTTTTTTTTTCTTTTTTTTTTCTTTTTGCGGTACGCGGGCCTCTCACTGCTGTGGCCTCTCCCGTTGTGGAGCACAGGCTCCGGACACGCAGGCTAAGCAGCCATGGCTCACGGGCTCAGCCGCTCCGCGGCATGAGGGATCTTCCCAGACCAGGGCACGAACCCATGTCCCCTGCATCGGCAGACAGACTCTCAACCACTTCGCCACCAGGGAAGCCCTTGAGGGCTGATTTTTTTCTTGTTTCTGCTTAATGCCTAGAAAATAATAAATATTTAATGCATATTTGTTGAATAGTGATAGCTAACATTTATTGAGCCTTTTCTACATTCACTTTTCAGGGGAGAAGTTGCAGGACTCCCTCTATTTGTCCTCCATCTTGATAGCAGTTTTTATCTGAGTTTACTTCTATACAGAAGTTTTTCAAAAAGTGAAATGTTATAGAAATTATGAGAAAATTGATCCTATCCAGATACCCTATGGGATCTTGAATCTTCTCATTACAGTGTTGCCTAAGTGTGGAGTTCTCTTGCAAATGAAATATGAAGTTGGACTTGGAGAAAATTAAGACCTGATGCCCAGTTTAGCAGACGTCATTGTCCTCTTTCTATTTTTAGTAAAATGAAAACTGTATAGACTAAGTCTTCCCGCATTCATGCCATTTCATATTTTTAAAATGAAGTGAGATACGTTCCATAAACAAACTTAGTGCAAGGGAGACAGAGGAGTGGGGGCTCACAAAACTGGTAAAGTTTTGAAAGTCAGAGATGAGTTGAACTTTACTGATATTAATGGGGAAAAAAGTTGATTTTTCCTGAGGATAGTGAAAGCGTTTGGAAGAAGATGGCATCAGGATTCAGCCCACTATTTAATTTTGTAAAAGGTTATTACATTATACTGTGTAGCATATTATACAGTTTCGTATGCTTCATTATACTTTTATGGAAAATCGGTAAATGAACAAAAAAACAAGGTGTCACTGGGAGTTTTTATTTCTCTTTTTGTAAAGGAAATCAAGTTTGATGCAGTTGCCAGAGGGAAAGCTCCATCTCTTCCCTTTATCCCATATACTATATATAAATCTGCATTTATGTCTACATCTTTACCACATCTCAGTGACTAATGTTCTTAATGATGACCCTTAATTATTAAGAAAAGAAAAAAAATACCTTTTTTATGCACCATTTTCAAAGGTAGGAACCATATGAATGATAGGAACCATCCTCTTCTTAGAGAGAATTCTAAAAGGTAAAATTAGGTCCTCAACAGAAAGTGTTAACTAAGATATCTGGAAGATATGACTCTAAGTGACTCATTCCCCAAGTGGTCTCATTTCTTTCCTGCAGTATATTTTAGCATATCATTTGCTTTGCCTTGCAACTAAGAATTTTTTATGTTGCTGTTCTAGGCTAATCAACGACATTTTTAATTTTATCTTCTCGTAAATTGGTCCATTTTGGCTATGTCTAAGTGTGCACATAGTCTTAAACTGCAACATTTCATAAACAATTTTATTTAAAAAAATGTTCTGGGATTTAACCCAAATGTTGACCCAACAGTCAGTTATAACTGAAATATTGTTCAGTGTCCAGAGAAGAATATTATATTTGAAATGTTGCCCTTGAAGGATCATCAAAAAGTTGGCAAGTTTTTTTTTTGCTTCAGTCTATGAAACATAAGCAACTGCGATCTTTATATTTTTGTCCAGGAATGTTGCATCAGTACAATGTAGTGGAATATAACCCATCAGAATGCCAGCATAACTTTGCTGGACTGATCACATCTCTGAAAGGAGTGAGTTAGAATCTTGAAAAGTCTGATCCTCAGTGCACTCTGAGATCCTCTTTTGGATGTCATACTGATGAAACCGTGATTCTCTGAAGGCTGCTTAAGGGCACACAATCATTTATTGTGGGATCTGATACTGAAAACGTGTTCCGTATAGTGCATGAGATGCAATATTGAGGTTTAGGTATTTGAAGATGAGTTTATGTCTAAGAGAAAACAGGCTAAAATGCTTTGTCCGAGATTCCACGGTAACATTTACAGGCAGCTCTGTGCCTCTAGGCTTAGATTGTTTCCACATAGAAAGAGTTCGTCAAGAGATTAGTTTCTTGATGACTGATGAATGTATGGATTTTTAAAGATAAATTTGATACTTTGGGATGGATGTCTTTAAATATACTAAGTATAATTATCTAATTATAATTATCCATATGAATCCATAGGGATTTCATTTTAACATAGCTTTCAATAATCTCATGAGAAGAGATTTTGGTTTTAGCATACATTTTAAATATATGCTAAATATATTAAATATATGCTGGTTGACATTTTGATCCAGAAGGTCATGAATATTCATTTCCATGGAGAACCTACTGATTTATTAAAATAGTAAATATATGTCTGTTGGGTCAACATGCTCCTCTTTCTGTTTAAACTTGAGTTATCCAAAGCTTAAAACTTTGTGTTCACGGTTGACTCATTGTTTTCCATCATTCTTCGTATCTAGCCAGTTCTTAAATCTTATCAGTTCATCCCTAAGAGTTCCATATCCATCCTTCTTTTCCATTCCTACAACTCTTATCCTAGTCCATATCTGAAATCTTTAGTTTGGAAAGGCCCTTTAGAGGTTATCTTGTCCAGCTAACTCATTTTACAAAGAATTGAGACTCAGAGAGATTCTCCAAGAACCAGAACTATGATCTGGAGTTTCTGACTCCAAATCTGTTTACTCTTCTTTCCATTACTTTTCTCCAAACTGGTCAGTAGGGCAGAATTCTAACATCTAATAATAATAATGCAGTTTACATTTCAGTAGTTCTTACTCCACACCAAGTACTGTTCTAAGTCTTTAAATATGTTAACTACCTTATTCCTTCCAACAACTCTATGAGATAGAACTGAAGACTTGATATTGGAAGGTGTAGCAGTGAATTTGTGTGCTTTTGTTTTTGCAATGTTTTTGAAGTATAATTAACCTACAGTAAGACTCAAATTTAAGGTGTACAGTTGGTGATATTTTACATATGTATATACTTGTGAAATTATCACAATCAAGATAATTAACAGAACCTAGAGTTTTAAGATCTGACTTTCAGTTTCTGTTCTGTCACTGACATGCTGTGTGCTTCAGGGAGCTCGTCTGACTTCCAAACCAAGAGTTTTCTTCTGCGTAAAAATGGTCTTTAAGTCCTTACTAGGTGTAAAATAATGTGATTCTTCGTAGGCCAGCTTCCCACCCATCCTAATGCTGGGATCTGTTGGAAGATCGTGTCCAAAAATGTTATTTCCGGGCTTCCCTGGTTGCGCAGTGGTTGAGAGTCCGCCTGCCGATGCAGGGGACACGGGTTCGTGCCCCAGTCCAGGAAGATCCCACATGCCGCAGAGCAGCTGGGCCCGTGAGCCATGGCCGCTGAGCCTGCGCGTCCGGAGCCTGTGCTCTGCAACGGGAGAGGCTGCAACAGTGAGAGGCCTGCGTACTGCAAAAAAAAAAAAAAAAAAAAAAATGTTATTTCCTTTTTCATTGGGCTTTCTGAGATGACCTTGAGAAGGAGCTCATTCCATTGTTGGGATCTGTAATTGCTACAAAGTGCCTTTTAGTAAATAAAAAAACCTGCTAGTCTTTCACTTGCTAGCTAGCTAGAGCCGTGCTGTCCAACACAGTAGCCACTAGCCGCATGTGGCTAATTAAAATAAAAGAAATGAAATAAAGAATTCAGTTTCTCTAGCCCCATTTCAAGTGCTCAGAAGCCACCTGTGGTAAATGGCTACCATTTTGGACAGTGCAGCTGTGGAGTATTTACATCGTTACAGAAACTTTCATTGGCCGGTGCTCCTATTGAGCAACAGAATTTCAGGGTAGGTCTATCCTTCTTTCTGTGTGACCAGCCTTGCAGTTCCTTAAGGCTGTTATCACCATCACTTTGTGTCTGAAGGGTTGCACCTGACTTGTAGGCTCCTTCTTGGCCTTCCTTTCTTCTGCCTGTACAGCAGTACTGGATTTTTTTTTTAAATACCAATTTCATCATGTCATTTTTAAATTAGGAAAATCTTTAATCATTCCCAGTTTTATTTTTGACTTTCTGTTTCCTGCCCAACTTGATATTTAATTAAAAAAATTTTTTTTGCAATGATTGCTGAGTTCCAGTCACTGTGGTAGTTGCTAGGGATATCAGTGAACTCAGTGGGTTAGGGAATAAAATGCAAGTGAAACCGTGCACCTCAGATTGGGACTTGAACCCACGCAGCCGGGACTTGAACCCAGCCAAAACCCTGATTGGGAACTCGAACCCAGGTGGCCGGCACTCGAACCGGGACAAAATGGACAGGTGATACCTCCAACTGAGATCACACACTTGGTTTCAGGACTTAATGAAGCTCAGGTTCTTGATGTCTCATTGCAGAAAGAATTCAGTGAGAGACAAAGTGATAGGTAAGAAGTGGATTTATTTAGAGGGAAACACACTCCATAGACAGAGTGTGGGCCATCTCAGAAGGCGAGAGTGGTACCAGGGTATGGGGTTGTGAGTTTTTACAGGGGTGGGTAATTTCATAGGCTAATGAGTGGGAGGAGTATTCTAGCTATTTTGGGAAGGGGTGGGGATTTCCAGGAATTGGGCCACTGCCTACTTTTTGATCCTTATGGTCTGTCTTGGAACTGTCATGGTGCTTGTGGGTGTGTCATTTAGCTTGCTGATGTGTTACAGTGAGCATATACTGAGGCTCAAGGTCTAGTGGAAGTTGACTTGTCCAACATCTTGGACCCATTTGGTTCTAATCAGTTTTTTTTTTTAAAAACATCTTTATTGGAGTATAATTGCTTTACAATGGTGTGTTAGTTTCTGCTTTATAACAAAGTGAATCAGCTATACATATACATATATCCCCATATCTCTTCCCTCTTGCGTCTCCCTCCCTCCCACCCTCCCTATCCCACCCCTCTAGGTGGTCACAAAGCACTGAGCTGATCTCCCTGTGCTATGCGGCTGCTTCCCACTAGCTATCGGTTTTACATTTGGTAGTGTATATATGTCCATGCCACTATCTCACTTTCTCTCAGCTTACCCTTCCCCCTCCTCCCCTGTGTCCTCAAGTCCATTCCCTAATAGGACTGTGTCTTTATTCCTGTCCTTCCCCTAGGTTCTTCATAACCATTTTTTGTTTTCTTTAGATTCCATATATATGTGTTAGCATACGGTATTTGTTTTTCTCTTTCTGACTTACTTCACTCTGTATGACAGCCTCTAGGTCCATTCACCTCACTACAAATAACTCAATTTCCTTTCTTTTTATGGCTGAGTAATATTCCATTGTATATATGTGCCACATCTTCTTTATCTATTCATCTGTCGATGGACACTTAGGTTGCTTCCATGTCCTGGCTATTGTAAATAGAGATGCAATGAATATTGTGGTACATGACTCTTTTTGAATTATGGTTTTCTCAGGCTATATGCCCAGTAGTGGGATTGCTGGGTCATATGGTAGTTCTATTTTTAGTTGTTTAAGGAACCTCCACACTGTTCTCCATAGTGGCTGTATCAATTTACATTCCCACCAACAGTGCACAGGGTTCCCTTTTCTCCACACCTTCCCCAGCATTTAGTGTTTGTAGGTATTTTGATGGTGGCCATTCTGACTGGTGTGAGGTGATACCTCATTGTAGTTTTGATTTGCATTTCTCTAATAATTAGTGATGTTGAGCATTCTTTCACGGGTTTGTTGGCAATCTGTTTATCTTCTTTGGAGAAATGTCTATGTAGGTCTTCTGCCCATTTTTCGATTGGGTTGTCTTTTGATATTGAGCTGCATGAGCTGCTTGTAAATTTTGGAGATTAACCCTTTGTCAGTTGCTTCATTTGCAAATATTTTCTCTCATTCTGAGGGTTGTCTTTTTGTCTTGTTTATAGTTTCCTTTGCTGTGCAAAACCTTTTAAGTTTCATTACGTCCCATTTGTCTATTTTTGTTTTTATTTCCATTTCTCTAGGAGGTGGGTCAAAAAGGATCTTGCTGTGATTTATGTCAGAGTGCTCTGCCTATGCTTTCCTCTAAGAGTTTTATAGTGTCTGGCCTTACATTTAGGTTTTCATCCATTGTGAGTTTATTTCTGTGTATGGTGTTAGCGAGTGTTCTAATTTCATTCTTTTACATGTAGCTGTCCAGTTTTCCCAGCACCACTTATTGAAGAGGCTGTCCTTTCTACATTGTGTATTCTTGCCTCCTTTATCAAAAATAAGGTGACCATATGTACATGGGTTTATCTCTGGGCTTTCTATCCTGTTGCATTGATCTATATTTCTGTTTTTGTACCATACTGTCTTGATTACCATAGCTTTGTACCATAGTCTGAAGTCAGGGAGCCTGATGGCTCCAGCTCCTTTTTTCTTTCAGAAGATTGCTTTGGCTATTCGGGGTCTTTTGTGTTTCCATACAAATTGTGCAATTTTTTGTTCTAGTTCTGTGGAAAATGCCAGTGGTAGTTTGATAGGAATTGCATTGAATCTAGATTGCTTTGGGTAGTATACTCATTTTCACAATGTTGATTCTTCCAATCCAAGAACATGGTACTTCTCTCCATCTGTTTCTATCATCTTTAATTTCTTTCATCATTGTGTTAAAGTTTTCTGCATACAGGTCTTTTGTCTCCTTAGGTAGGTTTATTCCTAGGTGTTTTATTCTTCTTGTTACAGTGGTAAATGGGAGTGTTTCCTTAATTTCTCTTTCAGATTTTTCATCATTAGTGTATAGGAATGCAAGAGATTTCTGTGCATTAATTTTGTATCCCTCTACTTACCAAATTCATTGATTAGCTCTAGTAGTTTTCTGGTAGCATCTTTAGGATTCTCTATATATAGTATCATGTCATCTGCAGACAGTGGCAGCTTTACTTGTTTTCCGATTTGGATTCACTTTATTTCTTTTTCTTCTCTGATTGCTGTGGCTAAAACTTCTAAAACAATGTTGAATAATAGTGGTGAGAGTGGGCAACCTTGTCTTGTTCCTGATCTTAGTGGAAATGGTTTCAGTTTTTCACAGTTGAGCATGATGTTGGCTGTGGGTTTGTCATAAATGGCCTTTATTATGTTGAGTTAAGTTCCCTCTAGGCCTACTTTCTGGAGGGTTTTTATCATAAATGGGTGTTGAATTTTGTCAAAAGCTTTTTCTGCGTCTATTGAGATGATCATATGGTTTTATCCTTCAGTTTGTTAATATGGGGTATCACATTGATTGATTTGCATATATTGAAGAATCCTTGCATTCGTGGGATAAGCCCCACTTGATCATGTTGTATGATCCTTTCAATGTGCTGCTGGATTCTGTTTGCTAGTATCATTATTATTATTATTTTTTTGCAGTATGCGGGCCTCCCACTGCTGCGGCCTCTCTCCCCGCGGAGCACAGGCTCCGGATGCACAGGCTCAGCGGCCATGGCTCGGGCCCAGCTGCTCCGCGGCATGTGGGATCCTTCCTTACCAGGGTACGAACCTGTGTCCCCTGCATCAGTAGGCAGACTCTGAACCACTGCGCCACTGTGGAAGCCCTGTTTGCTAGTATTTTGTTAAGGATTTTTGCATCTGTGGTCATCAGTGATATTGGCCTGTAGTTTTCTTTCTCTATGACATCTTTGTCTGGTTTTGGCATCAGGGGGATGGTGGTCTCGTAGAATGAGTTTGGGAGTGTTCCTCCCTCTGCTATATTTTGGAAGAGTTTGAGAAGGATAGGTGTTAGCTCCTCTTTAAATGTTTGATAGAATTCACCTGTGAAGCCATCTGGTCCTGGGCTTATGTTTGTTGGAAGATTTTTAATCAGTCTCAATTTCAGTGCTTGTGATTGGTCTGTTTATATTTTCTATTTCTTCCTTGTTCAGTCTCAGAAGGTTGTGCTTTTCTAAGGCCCTGTCCATTTCTTCCAGGTTGTCCATTTTATTGGCATATAATTGCTTGTAGCAATCTCTCATGATCCTTTGTATTTCTGCAGTGTCAGTTGTTACTTCTCCTTTTTCATTTCTAATTCTTCTTATTTGAGTCTTCTCCCTTTTTTTCTTGATGAGTCTGGCCAGTGCTTTATCAATTTTGTTTATCTTCTCAAAGAAGCAACTTTTAATTTTTTTGATGTTTGCTATTGTTTTCTTCATTTCTTTTTCATTTATTTCTGGTCTGATCTTTTGATTTCTTTCCTTCTGCTAACTCTGGGGTTTTTTGTTCTTATTTCTCTAATTGCTGTAGGTGTAAGCTTAGATTGTTTATTTGAGGTGTTTCTTGTTTCTTGAGGTGGGACTGTAGTGCTCTAAACTTCCCTCTTAGAACTGCTTTTGCTGCATCCCATAGGTTTTGGGTCATTGTGTTTTCATTGTAAATTGTTTCTAGGTATTTTTTGATTTCCTCTTTGATTTCTTCAGTAATCTCTTGGTTACTAAGTAGTGTATTGTCTAGCCTCCATTTGTTTGTATTTTTTACAGATTTTTCCTGTAATTCATATCTAGTCTCACAGCGTTGTGGTCAGAAAAGATACTTGATATGATTTCAATTCTCTTAAATTTACCAAGGCTTGATATGTGACCCAAGATATGATCTATCCTGGAGAATGTTCCATGAGCACTTGAGAAGAAAGTATATTCTCTTGTTTTTGGATGGAATGTGCTATAAATATCAATGAAGTCCATCTTGTTTAATGTATCATTTAAAGCTTGTGTTTCCTTATTTATTTTCATTTTGGGTTTCCTTATTTATTTTCATTTTGATCTGTCCAGTGGTGAAAGTGGGGTATTTAAGTCCCCTACTATGATTGTGTTACTGTCAGTTTCCCCTTTTATGGCTGTTAGCATTTGCCTTATGTGTTGCGGGTCTCCTCTGTTGGGTGCATAAATATTTACAATTGTTATATTTTCTTCTTGGATTGATCTCTTGATCATTATGTAGTGTCTTTCTTTGTCTCTTGTAATAATCTTTATTTTAAAGTGTATTTTGTCTGATATGAGAATTGCTACCCCAGCTTTCTTTTGATTTCCATTTGCATGGAATATCTTTTTCCATCCCCTCACTTTCAGTCTGTATGTGTCCCTAGGTCTGACGTTGGTCTCTTGTAGACAGCATATATGCGGTCTTGTTTTTGTATCCATTCAGCCAGTCTGTGCCTTTTGGTTGGTGCATTTAATCCATTTACATTTAAGGTAATTTTCGATATGTGTGTTCCTATTACTGTATTCTTAATTGTTTGGGGTTTGTTATCATAGGTCTTTTCCTTCTCTTGTGTGTCCTGCCTAGAGAAGTTCCTTTAGCATTTGTTGTAAAGCTCGTTTGGTGGTGCTGAATTCTCTTAGCTTTTGCTTGTCTGTAAAGGTTTCAATTTTGTCCGTCGAATCTGAATGAGATCCTTGCTGGGTAGAGTAATCTTGGTTGTAGTTTCTTCCCTTTCATCACTTTAAATATGTCCTGCCACTCCCTTCTGGCTTGCAGAGTTTCTGCTGAAAGATCAGCTGTTAACCTTATGGGGATTCCCTTGTGCTGTTTTTCCCTTGCTGCTTTTTAATATTTTTTGTTTGTATTTAATTTTTGATAGTTTGATTAATATGTGCCTTGGCGTGTTTCTCCTTGGATTAATCCTGTATGGGACTCTCTGTGCTTCCTGGACTTGATCAACTATTTCCTTTCCTGTATTAGGGAAGTTTTCAACTATAATCTCTTCAAATATTTTCTCGTTCCCTTCTTTTTCTCTTCTTCTTCTGGGACACCTATAATTCGAATGTTGGTGCGTTTAATGTTGTCCCAGAGGTCTCTGAGACTGTCCTCAATTCTTTTCATTCTTTTTTCTTTATTCTGCTCTGTGGTCGTTATTTCCACTATTTTATCTTCCAGGTCACTTACCCGTTTTTCTGCCTCAGTTATTCTGCTGTTGATTCCTTCTAGAGAGTTTTTAATTTCATTGATTGTGCTGTTCATCATTGTTTGTTTGTGCTTTAGTTCTTCTAGGTCATTGTTAAACGTTTCTGTATTTTCTTCATTCTATTTCCAAGATTTTAGGTGATCTTTACTATCATTACTCTGAATTCTTTTTCAGGTAGACTGCCTATTTCCTCTTCATTTATTTGGTCTGGTGGGTTTTTACCTTGCTCCTTTATGTGCTGTGTGTTTCTCTGTCTTCTCATTTTGCTTAACTTACTGTGTTTGGGGTCTCCTTTTCACAAGATGCGGGTTTGTAGTTCCCGTTGTTTTTGATGTCTGTCCCCAGTGGCTAAGGTTGGCTCAGTGGGTTGTGTAGGGCTTCCTGGTGGAGGGGACTTGTGCCTGTGTTCTGGTGGATGAGGCTGGATTTTGTCTTTTTGGTGGGCAGGACCATGTCCGTTGGTGTGTTTTGGGTTGTCTGTGACCTTATTATGATTTTAGGCAGCCTCTCTGCTAGTGGTTGGGCTTGTGTTTCTGTGTTGCTAGTTGTTTGGCATAGGGTGTCCAGCACTGTAGCTTGCTGGTTGTTGAGTGGAGCTGGGTGTTGGCATTGACATGGAGATCTCCGGGAGATTTTTTCCGTTTGATAATACATGGAGCTGGGAGGTCTCTGGTGGACCAGTGTCCTGAACTTGGCTCTCCCACCTCAGAGGCATGGACCTGACACCCGGTCGGAGCACTAAGACCCTGTCATCCACATGGCTCAGAATAAAAGGGAGAAAAAAAGAAAGAAAAAAAATAAATACAGTAAAGTTATTAAAATAAATAATTATTAAAAATTAAAATATTAAAATGTAATAAAAAAGAGAGCAACCAAACCAAAAAAAAATCAACCAATGATAACAAGTGCTAAAAGCTATACTAAAATAAACCAAAACAGACAGAGAGAACCCTGGACAAATGGTAAAAGTAAAGCTATACAGAAAAAGTCACACACAGAAGTATACACATACACACTCACAAAAAGAGAAAAAGGAAAAATATATATATATCATTCCCAAAGTCCACCGCCTCCATTTGGGATGATTTGTTGTCTATTCAGGTATTCCACAGATGCAGGGTACATCAAGTTGATTGTTGAGATTTAATCCACCGCTCCTGAGGGTGCTGGGATAGATATCTGTTTCTCTTCTTTTTTCACACAGCTCCTGGGGTTCAGCTTTAGATTTGGCCCTTCCTCTGCCTGTAGGTCACGTTTAGGCACCCGTTCCCAGCTGATTTGGGGGCTCTGGCTCACTCAGGCCGGGGGGAGGGAGGGTACAGAATGCGGGTTGAGCCTGCAACAGCAGAGGCAGCATGATGTTGCAACAGCCCGAGGCTTGCTGTGCATTCTCCTGGGGAAGTTGTCCCTGGATCATGGGACCCCGGCAGTGGCGGGCTGCACTGGTTCCCGGGAGGGGAGGTGTGGACAGTGACCTGTGCTCGCACCCAGGCTTCTTGGTGGCAGCAGCAGACTTTGTGTTTCATGCACATCTCTGGGGTCCGCGTTGATAGACGCAGCTCGCGCCTGTCTCTGGAGCTTGTTTAGGCGGCGCCCTGAATCCCCTCTCCTCGCGCACCAGGAAACAAAGAGGCAGGAAAAAGTCTCTTGCCTCTTAGGCAGGTCCAGACTTTTCCCCAGACTCCCTTCTGGCTAGCTTTGGTGCACTAGCACCCTTCAGGCTGTGTTCATGCAGCCAACCCCAGTCCTCTCCCTGGGATCTGACTTCTGAAGCCCGAGACTCAGCTCCTAGCCCCGCCCGCCCTGGCTGGTGAGCAGACAAGCCTCTCGGGCTGGTGAGTGCTGGTCGGCATCGATCCTCTGTGCGGGAATCTCTCAGCTTTGCTCTCTGCACCCCTGTTGCTGTGCTCTCCTCTGTGGCTCCGAAGCTTCCCCACTCCGCCACCCACGGTCTCTGCCCGCAAAGGGGCTTCCTAGTGTGTGGAAACTGTTCCTCCTTCACAGCTCCCTCCCACTGGTGCAGGTCCCGTCCCTATCCTTTTGTCTCTGTTTATTCTTTTTTCTTTTGCCCTACCCAGGGACGTGGGGAGTTTCTTGCCTTTTCGGAAGTCTGAGGTCTTTTGCCAGCATTCAGTAGGTGTTCTGTAGGAGCTGTTCCACATGTAGATGTATTTCTGATGTATTTGTGTGGAGGAAGGTGATCTCCACGTCTTACCCTTCCTCCATCTTGAAGATCTCCTTGGTTCTAATCAGTTCATGTTATGCCCTCGGGCTATGTCATTCTTTCAGTGGTTGTGCCCTGCCCCCTTCCCTCCTGCTTCACAAGTAGAAGAAAAGAGGAGGGGATGGCAGCCATTAAAAAAAAAAGAAAGAAAGAAAGAAACCTTGCTATATGTGACAACATGGATGAACCTTGAGGGTATCATGCTACGTGAAGTAAGTCAGAGAAAGACAAAAATTGTGTGATCTTACTTATATGTGGAATCCAAAACACAAAACAAAGAAACACAACAATGAAAACCAACTCATAGATACAGTGGTTGCCAGAGGGGAGAAAGGTGGGAGGGGCAAAATAGGTAAAGGGGATTAAGAGGTACAAACCTCTATTTATAAAATAAATAAGCCTTGGAGACTTAATATACAGCATAAGAAATGGGTCAGTAATATTGTAATAACTTTGTATGGGGACAGATGGTTATTAGACTTACAGTGGTGATCATTTCATAATGTATACAAATGTGAAATCCCTATGTAGTACACTTGAAAATGACAAAATATTGTACATCAACTATATTTCAATTAAAAAAGAAAGAGGAAGGAATGAATGAAAGGATATGATTAGTCTAAACTTGAGAGACCAGAGAAGGCTTTACAAAGTGGCTAATGCTTGAACTGATTCTTGAAGAATGAGTAAGAATTTATTAGGTGAAGTTGGAAATGACATATAATATGTACAAAGAGAGGCACATAGACTTGAAACATCTTTGTGCATTTGGGGATTCCGGTAGTTTGGAATGGTTGGAGCGATGTTAGGAGTTGTGTGTCAGGTTATGAGGTTGAAACAGGTTGACAGGAGCTAGATGGATAGGAAATTGGATTTCTATCTTGTTGGTGACAGCCGTCAAAGGGTTTTTAAATATTTTTTCACTCCTAGGATATTTATTAAACACCAACTATGACAAGTGCTAGACTTAAACAGCAGTGAATAAGACACTGCTCTGACCCTTACAGTCTAGAGGTGGAGTTATAGCCAAATTCTACCCATCTTTTAAGGCCCAGCCCTTCTGACGAGGTTTGTTCAACTATCCCAGCTTTATGAATTTCCCCCCCTTTGGTATTTATGGTCAGTACCACCCAATTTCAAATCATATTAACTGTGTGTTGAATAATGATTATGTGTCTTCTCTTCCTAGTGCTCCTTCCCCCATCTTCTTTTTTGCAGAGAGTAGGGCTTAAACTGTGCTGTAGGATATAGCACAATTGTAAGCATATATAATATTTCAGTAGATATTGATTAGAATTGTGGGATGGAAGAAAAATCAGAGAGGGCAATGTAGGAAACAAGCTTGGAAAGTATGGAAGTTGGGGAGAAGAGGATTTTTGTTTGTTTTTTTTAAGAAATGAGTTGAAATTGGCTGTCACTTTCCTATGGCTGTGTGCCTCCCTGGTTTTCATGACTTACGATGGATACCCTCCATCCACCTATTGAGGATCTTACGAAGTTTCCATTTGGTTGGCATGTTACTGAGGCAACCCAGGCTACATTTGGCTCTGAAAGTGCAATCTGTCTATATTAATCTTAAGTACATATCTAGAATTCTTTTGTAAAGAACTCATCCTCATCAACCAGGGCTCTGTGAAAACCCTAAAATTTGGTTTATGTAGGAAAGGCCAGATATGTTCTTAATTATTTTTCTTTATTAGTTGCTAATATTTTGGACTTAAAAAATTTTTCTTGAAACATAAACCTCTAGAAAAGTTGCAAGTATAGTACAAAGAACTTTTTTTCCCCCTCTGAAACCGTTTAAGAATAAATTGCTGAATTGATGGCCTATCACTCCTCCATAGTTTAGGGTATTTTTTCTATGAAGGCATTTTCCTATACAACCACAATACAACAATCAATATTAGGAAATTAACATCGATACAATACAAATATTTAATTACTGCCATTCAGGATTTGCCAGTTGTCCCTAAAACGTCCTAAAAAGCAAAATGACCCAGTCCAGAATCAAGTGTTACATTTAGTTGTCATATCCCTTTAGTCTCTTTCAGTCTAGGTCTGTCACAGAAATCATGCTGTGTTACTGTCATTGCATCCTATCATATGGTGCACGATTTCAGTTGGTTCCATTACTGGTGATACTAACTTTGGTCACTCGACTAAGGTGGTATTTGTCAGTCTTCTTCACTACAGAATTATCCATTTTCTCTTTATATTTTTTAATTTTTGAAACAGCTTTATTGAGATAAAATTGACATGCAGTACACCTGACATACTTAAAATGTATAATTTGTAAAGTTTGGGCATATGTTTACACCCATGAAACCATCACCACAATTGAGATAATGAACATATACTTTGCTCCCAAAAGCTTCCTTGTGCTTCTCGGGAGCCCTGTCCTCTCACCCTTCCTGATCTTTCCTTCAGCCTCTTCAGGCCAGCACTGATCTGCTTTCTATAGCTATATATTAGTTTGCATTTTGTTGAATTTTATAAAAGTTGATTCATACAGTCTGTACTCTTATTTTTTTTTTTTGTGGCCTGGCTTCTTTGACTCAGCATAATTATTTTGATTCATCCGGTAGGTCTTTCGTTTTAATTTTTGAGTAGTGTTCCATTGTATGGGAATACCACAGTTTGTTTATCCTTTCATCTGTTGATGGAAATTTGGATTGCTTCCAGTTTTTGGCTGTTACTCTTTATAATTAATTGCTGTTTTATGATGATGTACTTAGAGACCATGTAAGTCTCCTATTCCTCACTAAACTTTGAATTTATGCATTTATATATTGATACTGGTATGTGGTCACAGATTCCTAATTTATTCAGTAGATTATAATTGTTACTATAATTGTTTTGATGCTCAAATTGTCCCAGATTTGGCCAGTTGGAGCTTGTTGAAGTTGGCTTCTGTGCCCTTTCAACATATCTTTGGGCACTTCTTTAATTTCTGACATAAGAAGATGCTTTAGCCTTATTTGCTCTGGCCCTGGAATCAGTAATTTCTCCAAGGAGCTCTGGTTCCTTTTAAAGCCTTTCAACAGACATAGCTGGAAAGTATATGTATATGTATATATAAGTACATGTACACATCTGTATCTATTTCTATATTTATCTTTGTATTAAAAACCACAAATTTACATAATCTCCAATTCCAATCCAATATCACAGGGCTTATTTTAGTCTTCTCTCTTCCAAATTTCTAACTCTTTTCTTTGACAGTGAAAAACCAGGCTCCCATTAACCTCAATATGAGTACTTGTACAGTTTTCCCAGCCATACCTCTACTGTGCAGGCTGCTCCCTTGGCTCTGACCTTGGGTAACACACAGCTTAATCCTTGACCTGGCTCTGTTGAATGTTGGTTAAGTCCCTGGCCCTGTTGAGCACGCCAGTTGAGACCCCAGCCCCGCAAACATACTGCTCTAGTCTCTGACTGATCCCCAGCCCCAGCAGACTCTCCGGGTGAGCCCTGGACCTTGCAAACATGCTGGCTGAGTCTTTGGTCAAGTCACCAGTCCTGGTTTTAGGAACGCATAAGTCATGTCTCAAACTTAGGGCAAGCACCCAGCTGAGGCCCTTGTTGAGACTTTGTTTTTGGCAAACACGCTGGTTGAATCCCCATTCAGACCAGGCCCCAGGAGACATGCCTGTTAAGTCCCTGACCCTGACCAAAGAGCTCCAATTAAAATTTAACCTTACGAAGTGTTTATAATGGTATTTATATCTTTTTCTTAAACTGGAGATCTTGTTTCTAACAATATTAATGTAATTACTTGTTTTACTTTACATATAAAATGTTTCAATGGGGAAAAAGTAGTCTTTTCAACTGGGACAAGTGGGTAACCACATGCAAAAGAATGATATTGGACCCTTACCTTATACTGTCTACAAAAGTTAAATTTAAGTGGATTAGAGACCTAAATGAAAGGGCTAAAACTATAGGACTCTTAGGAGAAAATATAGGGGTAAATCTTTATGACCTTAGATTTGGCAACAGATTCTTAAATATGACACGAAAAGCATGAGCAACAAAAGAAAAAAAATAGATACGTTGGACTTCATCAAAATTTAAAAAACTTTTGGGTTTCAAAGGACACTATCAAGAAAGTGAAAAGACAAGCCATAGAATGGGAGAATATATTTGCAAATCACATATATCATAAGGGACTTGTATCTGGAATATGTAAAGAACTCTGACAACCCAATTATAAAAAAAAAAGACCCAATTAAAAATGGGCAAAGGATCTAAGCAGATGTTTATCTAGAGAAGACATAAGTACATGAAAGAATGTTCGATATCGGGCTTCCCTGGTGGCGCAGTGGTTGAGAGTCCGCCTGCCGATCAGGGGACGTTGGTTCGTGCCCCGGTCCTGGAAGATCTCACATGCCGTGGAGCGGCTGGGCCTGTGAGCCATGGCCGCTGAGCCTGCGTGTCCGGAGCCTGTGCTCCGCAACGGGAGAGGCCACAACAGTGAGAGGCCCGCGTACTGCAAAAAGAAAAAAAAAGAGTTCGATATCATTAGCCATTAGGGCAGAGAGAATCAAGACCATGGTGAGATGTAAGTTCACACTCCCACGACTGGCTATAATAAAAAAAGTGAGATAATAACAAGTATTGTTGAGGATGTGGAAAAATTGGAACACTGCTGGTGGAAATGTAAAATGGTACAGCCATTTTGGAAGACAGTTTGGCAGTTTCTTAAACAGTTAAGTACAGAATCACCATCTGATCCAGCAGTTCAACTCCTAGGTATATACCCAAGAGAAATGAAAACGTAGGTCCATACAAAACCTTGTATATGAATGTTTATAGCAGCATTATTTGTAATAACTAAAAGATGGAAGTGTCCATCAAGTGATATATGGATAAACAAAATATTGTATATCCATACAATGGATTCCATTGTAGCATTATTTAGCCATAAACAGAAATGAAGTGCTGATACATACTACAACACAAGTGAACCTTGAAAACATCATACTAAGTTATAGAAGCCAGTTATGAAAGACTACATAGTATATGATTTCATTTATATGAAATGTCCGGAATAGGCAGATTTAGAGTCAGAAAGTAGATTAGTTGTATTTAGGGCTATGGGAGGGGTGGGCGGAGGAGAGTGATAGCTAAAGGGTTCAGGATTTATTTTTGAGGTGATAAAAATGTTTTAGAGTTGACTGTTGTGATGGTTGCAGATTTCTTGGAATATACTAAAAGCCATTGAGTTTCACACTTCAGGTTGTTGGGCTTGTACGTATGTGAATTATCTAAATAAAGCTGTTGAAAAATTTAACCTTGCATGTACAGCATAGTGACTATAGTTAATAATTCTGTATCGAAAGTTGCTGAGAGAGTAGGTCTTAAAAGTTCTTATCACAAGAAAAAAAACTGTAACTGTATGTGGTGATGGATGTTAACTAGACTTACTGTGGTGATCATTTTGCAGTATATACATATATTGAATCATTATGTTTTATACCTGAAATTAATATCATGTTATATGTCAATTTTATTTCAATAAAAAGGTGAAAAAAAGATTTAACCTAGGAATTTCTTAAAATGTCCAAAACCAAAATGAAGTCAATTGTATAACTTTACTAAAAATGTTAAAGACATACTGTTTTCTTGAATAGGATGATCAGTATTGTAAAGATGCTAATTGTGCAATTACAGTAAGTGCAATTACATTTTGAAGAGAGAATATGCAAATTGATTTTGGAAGAAAAAGTATGTAAGAATAGTCAAGAGGATTTTTAAAGAGAAAAATAATGATGCAGACTTTCCCTTAGATATAAAAGTTACTCTAAAACTATAGTAATTTCAGCAGCATGATAGTAGTAAAGAAATAATATGATATAAAAAAATTTAATCTTGCAGTGTATCAATATCTTTGATTTCATATTTATATCCTTCTTCTCTTAAACTGAAAATCTTGTTCCTAACAACATAAACATAAGTACTTACTTGCTTTGTTGTATATATAAAAAGTTTCAAAACAATGCCAGCATTCCTACTAACAATAAGACCACTGAATAAGGCTCAAGATTTCTTTGCAACTCTCTTTGCCCCTAGAATATGTTACCTTAAGGATGTATACTATGCTCTAAGGCAAAACATTTTAAAGACATTTGCAATAATTCTTTCCCTTGTCACCAACTTGTTATATAGTTAGAGTTATATTTTTCCATTTGTTTTCAATTTTTAGGACTTGATGTTTTTATTTTTGATTTTTTGAATATATAAAATAATTACGTGATTCCAGAATCAGAACTCTTCAGAGAAGAGTCAAGGTCAAGTTAAGGTCGCTTCAGAGAAGTTTCTCATCTATCTCTGTTTTCCTTCTACCCTATTCTCTCTTTTTCCCTTTATTAGTTTTATTAATTTTTGGTTTATTCTTCTAGTTTTCTTTTTGCTCTTTGGTATTCTCCCTCCCTTCATGTTACACAAAATATTTTATATATATATATATAAAATATAAAGTATATTTTATGTATATACACACGTATACACACACACATTGCTGTTTGGGACTTTATTTCCTTAATTTTTTTTTTTTTTTTTTAAAGCTGAAAACCAAATCCTGTTCTTTTAATCATTTTTTTTTTTTAGATGTTGGGGGTAGGAGGTTATTAATTAATTAATTTATTTTTGCTGTGTTGGGTCTTCGTTTCTATGCGAGGGCTTTCTCTAGCTGTGGCAAGTGGGGGCCACTCTTCATCGCGGTGCGCGGGCCTCTCACTGTCGCGGCCTTTCTTGTTGCGGATCACAAGCTCCAGATGCGCAGGCTCAGTAGTTGTGGCTCACGGGCCTAGTTGCTCCGCGGCATGTGGGATCCTCCCAGACCAGGGCTCAAACCCGTGTCCCCTGCATTAGCAGGCAGATTCTCAACCACTGCGCCACCAGGGAAGCCCCTCCTTAATGTATTTTGAAGATCATTCCTTTTTACAGCTGTCTAATATTCTAGTATGTTGGTGTTTCATAGTTTATTCACCTGTCTTCTTTTGACAGACGTGAGACCTCTGGACTATGTCCAATCTTCTGCTGTGTTTGGATCCTCAAAGGTAGACTTTAAAAATTAGCTGAGGCAAACAGGAGCCCCAGGTTCCCCTAAGTGGCAAAAGCTTCTATTCCTCATGTATTATAATTTGCGCTCTTACTTTTCCCTACCCTTTGTTATTTTCCGGAGGGCTAGTTCTACCTGTCCATTCATGTCCAATTTTGCTGCCAAATGAGGTCAGTTCAGATCTTTTCCCCCAAAACAAATTGCAAAAACACTTTAGGTTTGCAGGGATTTTAAAAAATTTCATCATTGCAGATAAGGGATTTTGGATGTATAATAGGCTAAGATAAGCAGTATCTTATAAATGGGTGACAGGGTAGTCGATAAATGTCTGACTTGGCAAACTTTGATGCCAGAAAGAAGGGCTTATGTGAACCGTAAAGGTTCTGTGGCATGAGCAAGATGGTCTAAGGTCATTGTGGTTGAAGCAGAGAGAGGACAGTGTGGGAGGTGGAAGTCCAGGACTGTATAGGATATGATAGGGGATGTTCAGGAATTTTGTTTTTATCCTAAGAGCAATGGGAATCAGTTAAATGGCTTTAGCTAGGGCATATTTGATCAGTTTTATTGATGGTTATGCTGTATATTTAAGAAATTAAATAATCCTGTACGTGCTTGTCTAGTTAATATCCATGAGATTCAGCTTCTCATGAGAATGTTGTCACTAGGATGATGGGGTTGCTTTTGGGGAAACACCAATTCTCTACCTTTTCATTGCTCTTTACTCTTCTAAGTTTTATGTCTTCATCAGTAGCTTAATTAACATTGGGAAGTATCTCTGCTGAAGCAGATACAAGTACTTACAGCAGCTTTCAACTTTTACTCTAAATCAGAAGCTTTAAAAATAGATAAAATTCTCAATGCTCCTTCACACTTGTTCATAAAGAGACTTGGCCTTCTTCCTTTCCATACTCCAAAGATGTACTGTTTTTTGAAGTCTGAAACTGCAGTGTTGGGTTATGGTCCTTGGCTTTTTCCTGTCTGTCTTTGGGCAATGTTTTCTCATTTTTCTCTACCTAGGGGAGGTATGGAGGTAATAAAAGTTATGTTTTGGGGGACTTCCCTAGTGGTGCAGTGGTTAAGAATCCGCCTGCCAATGCAGGGGACATGGGTTCAAGCCCTGGTCCAGGAAGATCCCACATGCCACGGAGCAACTAAGCCTGTGTACCACAACTACTGAGCCTGCGTTCTAGAGCCCATTAGCCACAACTACTGAGCCTGCATGCCACAACTACTGAAGCCCGTGCACCTAGAGCCCGTGCTCCACAACAAGAGAAGCCACCCCAATGAGAAGCCCGTGCACTGCAATGAAGAGTAGCCCCCACTTGCTGCAACTAGAGAAAGCCCATGCTCAGCAACGAAGACCCAACACAGCCAAAAATAAATAAATTTATTTTTAAAAGTTATGTTTTTGTATACTAAAAGTTATTTAAAGTAATTTAGCAGTTCAGTTTTAGCAAACATATCTTGGTGATAGACTCTGCTTCTTTTTACTTGGAAATATCATTATTTCACTCTCCTTGAATTGTCGGCTAAAGGATTCTAGGTTCATAGTTATTTTCTCTCAGTACCATGAAGATATTAATCTGTTTTCTTCTGATTCCACTGTTGGCATTGAGAAATCAGGCGTTGGTCCAACTATTCTTCGTTTGTGTGCATTTTTCCTTTTGCTGTTCTTAAGATCTTGTCTTTGTATTTGGCATTCTTTAGTTTGACTGTTACTGGACTAGGTGTGGATTTCTCTTTATCTTGTTAGGGATTTAGTGGGCTTCCTGATTCTGAGATTTAGTTTCTTTCCACATCTCTGGAAATGCTTAGCCATTGTCTCTTCAGATATCATCTCTTCTTCATTATCTGTTTTCTCCTTCTAGATCTTCAGACACATTAGAACTTCTCATCTGCATCCTCAACGTTCTTTAATTCTTTTATTTTCTATCTCTTTGTTGCCCTATGTTGCCTCCTGAATAATTTTATTTAGATCTATCTTCTAGTTCTCTGGTCTGTCCATTTAATTTTTAATTTTAATTAAAATGTTTTTTCTAAACTATTTTTGGTTTCTTTTCTGATTTGCCTGGTAGATTTCTATAGTTTCTTTTTCCTTGTTCATATTTTCTAGCCTTTTATTTTTTGAAACCTATTGAATATTTCATGTATGGGTATCTCAGAATTTCAGCCTCTGAAGGCTTTGAAGGTGTGTTTCTGCCTTTTGCTGTTTCTGCTAATGTTCTGTTTTTTGGTGGTTTTTGTTGTTTTCTGTGAGCTCTTGTTCCTTGGAAATTTATCTGTGGGAATTCATTGAATCCTGGTTGAAGTTGCATTCCTACAAAAGAGGATTTTTCTTTGTGCTACTTCTCTGGGGACCTAAATTCTTGGCTTGAGGGGTAGGGTTTTTTTGTTTTTGTTTTTGCGGTACGCGGGCCTCTCACTGTTGTGGTCTCTCCCATTGCGGAGCACAGGCTCCAGATGTGCAGGCTCAGCGGCCATGGCTCATGGGCCCAGCCGCTCTGCGGCATGTGGGATCTTCCCGGGCCGGGGCACGAACCTGTTGTCCTCTGCATCGGCAGGCGGATTCTCAACCACTGCGCCACCAGGGAAGCCCTATTTGTTTTTGTGGGGTTTTTTTTTTTTTTTTTTGACTGAATATTGTCTACAAATCTGTGTGAAAGCTAGCTTATGGTGATGAATTCTTGGGATAAATGTTTTCCCCTTTGCCCACTGCCATTTTCCTTTTTGACCTCTTCTGCGTGGCAGACCTAGTTCTTTTTTTTTTTTTTTTTTTTTTTTTTTGGTGGCGATACGCAGGCCTCTGACTGTTGTGGCCTCTCCCGTTGCGGAGCACAGGCTCCGGACGCGCAGGCTCAGCGGCCGTGGCTTACGGGCCCAGCCGCTCCGCGGCATGTGGGATCTTCCCGGACCGGGGCACGAACCTGTGTCCCCTGCATCGGCAGGCGGACTCAACCACTGCGCCACCAGGGAAGCCCAGACCTAGTTCTTTTTAACTTCCATTGAAGACACAGTTCTTTGGGGCTCAGTTTTAAATGGAGCTCTTTGGCTAGATTGCCTACTTTGGGTAGGTTCAGGTCTGATCTTTTGACTTTGGTGCTCCTTGCAGCCATCAGAGTGGAATCCTCAGGTCCCTAAAGGTTTGGTAGGTAGCTTCCGGGCAGAATATGGCAGACTGTGTGCTTAATTCCTAAGGTTGCAGTTTTCATTTAGTTTTTGTCTTTTGATGATTCCTTATTTTGTTCTCAGCAGTCATTTTGTTCCCAACACAATCATTAACACAAAAATATATTAAAAATTTTAAATCCAGTTTCTTAAAGGTATTTTTATTGGGAGAGTAATTGGTCATGCTGGTGGAATTAAAGATTAAACTAATTCTTAAAAAAATTAGTATCTATCCTACTTTTTGAACAGTCTTTGACCCCTGAACATGTAAGAAATGCAGAAAAAGCACAGAAGTAGAAGATCAGAACCAATTGTACTAATATGTGTTTGTGTGTATACACACACACACACACACACATATATTTCTACAAGTAGGTAAGTGGGTAGGTAGGAGGGACGATAGATATACACATCTTGCTTTGAGCATTTATGTGACTTATGTGTTATTAGGACAGTTTAAATTTGGTGGTCCTCCCTAGACGTTTGTGAGTGATCACAGCATAACAAGCCTACTTAAGTGCAGAAATGGCCGTTTTGTGATATTTGAGAGAGGATTTTGAAAAACCTTAGGCAACATCCCTTAATACAGTTTGCATCCAGAACCTTTAGAGAAGATTACTGTCATTGACAATTAGGTGAAATTGTGTCATTTGTGAATTGTGCTAAGCTCATAGAAGGTTATATTTCTGAGAGTAGTGGCTAGACACTCAGGAATAATGGGCAGAGAAAAGAAGAGAAAGTTTAAAAAGAAAAAGCACTCACTGACAGCATGGAGTATCATCAGATCCACCTTTTCTTGAGTTTGGTTTGCATGGAGGAAATCTGTTGAAGGATTTTCACAGTGAGGAGTTCGTGTTTGTATGCCTGTCTGCCTTTTGAAGTAAGACATGTACATCTTTTTTAAAAAAATTAATTTATGGCTGCATTAGGTCTTCGTTGCTGCATGCGGGCTTTCTCTAGTTGTGGCGAGCGGGGGCTACTCTTCGTTGCGGTGCGCAGGCTTCTCATTGCGGTGGCTTTTCTTGTTGCAGAGCGTGGGCTCTAGGCACGCGGGCTTCAGTAGTTGGGGCATGCGGGCTCAGTAGTTGTGGCTCACGGGCTCTAGAACGCAGGCTCAGTAGTTGTGGCACATGGGCTTCGTTGCTCCACGGCATGTGGGATCTTCCCAGACCAGGGCTTGAACCCGTGTCCCCTACATTGGCAGGTGGATTCTTAACCACTGTGCCACCAAGGAAGTCCTAAGACATGTACATCTTGATTTAGTCTCTTTATTTGAGTTAAGAATCTCTTTAAAGGACTGACAGTATATAGAAAAACACTTTCTTTTTCAGACTCATTTTATTTTCAGTTCATGGTAAGACAAAGGATGTCTGTTTCTTAGCTGTAGGTTTCTGTCAGATTACTTGGTGAGAAAGTAGATTAGGTTTTGTAACATCATCTCTACACCTTTGTCCTTCCAATGCCAGCTCCCTCCTCCCGTTTTCCCAACAAGTTTGGATTCAAATTCTGGCTTTGTCATTTAACAGGTGAGGTGACTAGTCAGTAAGCGATGTAAGCTCAGTTTTCTAATGAGTTCAATGGGGTTAATGTCAACCCTAAAGACATCATTGTGAGAATTAACACAACATGTAAAATACGTAGTGCTGAGCAGAGTAGCCATCGATCAATGTCACTTCCCTCTCAGCTTGAATTACAGAAAACTGATTCTCAATTTTTGGACATTCTAAGTGTGTTTTCTATTCATTCATTATACTTTCATTCATGTAAACTGTTTTGTGCAATGCTGATCCTGTTCCGGGAACATTTGTGAAGGATAGTTTTTCAGGGATATTGTAGAGGGATGGATGAGGTGACCTGTTGGAAACTCCCTTGGTGTATGCCAACTAGCCCCTTTATTATATATAATTAATTTTGAAAATCATCTTATTTCAGATACCATGTTATTAGGCTATTATTCTCCCATCTTTTCATCTCATGTGTTTAGAGAAATAAAGTAGAATATGACTGCTAAGCCAATACTTATTCATTTTCTATTTGATACTCATATTGTGTTAGCTCTATATGGATATATATCTGTTTCTTCTTTTAAGGGAGAAATTCTACATTCTTTATGGGGAAAACTGTCTGTAAGCTGAGCTGTTCATTAGATTTTCATATCGTTTAACTTTGCAGATTCACTTGGTATATTGTATCATCACCTTGTGTTGTCATATTTTTTTATTGTACGATTAAGACAAGTACTCTAAAATAAGAAAGAGTAGGGTTATGAATCATATCTCCTAGGATTGTGTGGAATAAAGGAGATAATGTATATAATATCCTTAACTTGAAGCTTGGAACATGTAAGTGCTCAGAGAATGCTTACTGTAACCTATTATTATATGTGTCTCTCATCTTCCAGATTTGAAATTCTTTAAGAGCAGGAACTATGTAATATATATATTTCATATTATTATGGACTCAGTGTTTTACTTTATAATATATTTTTATTCTCATCATACTTTTCAATGTTTCATCTTTTGTCTTACAGTGATGAAACTAGAGGATCTGTTTGTAGATGATTCAGGTCGATATTTGGCTGTTCAGTTCCATCTGGAATGTGCATATATATTTTTATATTATTATGAATATAAAAAAGCAAAAGATCAGTTCAATATTGCTAAAGAGATCTGCAGATTACAAATTGATTTGACAGGTAAGATTTTTTTTGACGTTTTGTGGATAATTGATTTATTTTCATGATAAACTAATATATAATTGGTAGTTTGTCTGTATTGTATGGTTGTATTTTATTATCTGTGTCCTCTTGTTTGCTTTACAAAAATAGATTTTATTTAAAAATTCATAGTTTTAGAACAAAGTTGAAATCATATACTTTATTCCTGTAGATGCCCATGTCTAGTTAGACATGTCAGTAGTATGTGGCAGCTGGGCAGTACACAAATGAACTTTGTGTATTTGGTTGTGCATGTGGGCTTCCCAAGGCCCCTCCTGATTCCCAAATTTACTTTGCCCTTTCTGTTAAATACCCACCTGCGGCTTCCATCCTGCCTTTCTTGTATTTCTTAAGAACAGAAATTTTTGACTGTTTTGTTTAGATGTTTCTTCATGGCCTTAGAACACTGTCTGGCATACAGTAGGCACTCAATAAACATTTGTTGGAAGAACAAATAAATTGCAGAATTTTTCCCAAGATCTCTGTGTTTTTTTCTGAGTACCAAATAAGAAACATTATTTTCTCTTAATGTATTGCCCTGTCCCTAGTCTCACAATGTAATTGGCATTCTATATTGAAGACATTCATGAAAATCAGACATCATCAGTGGGTCACACCATTTATACCTGTTGAACCTGGGCTCTGTGAATGTTGAAACAACAATCTGTGAATGTTGAAATGATTGAAACTGCTTGTCCTGCGTAGGCTTGGTCTAGATTATCTCTAAGGCCCATTCTTAGTCCCCAAACTCTGTGCTTTTTGAGGTAGTCCTGTCAATAAAATCCTTCAGGTACATTATGAGGTAAATGTGACTTTGTGGCCTAGTCTGGCATCTTACCCACCTTTTATTACATTGTTTGTATGGGGAGAATTATTAAATATCCAACTTATAACTTTGTGACAATGGCCAGGTGTAAGTTGGAGTCTTGTTTTTGAGATATATGTAATATAAGTTGTGAGGTTAGTTTCAGAGATTTTGTTTTTAAATATTTCGGTCCTAGGAGACTTCTTTTTTTGGATTATTTAAAAAACTAGTATCATGGTACCCAGTATAGTCAGCTTTAGCTGTTGGTGTATTTACTAGCTAGTTCTTCATATTTTTTTCCAAGTTAAGGCTGAAGAACTTAAAAATACAAATGTGCTCACAAATATAAAATGAGAATCAGATTATTACTTTTTTCTTTTCAGCTCTAGCCTTACTATAAAAAAGTAAGCTGTGTTAGACCATCTCAATAGCTATTTTTAGTATAACGTGTTTAAATGGTTGTTGTATAAAGTAGAGCCAGACTCATCACAGGATAAAATCCAGACTTCTTAGACTGGTCTTTGTAATCAAGGGTCTTTGTAATCTGACTCTTGCTAGAGAATAGATGTCAGAGGTTTTGCTTCTCTTAAAGCTGTTCTGCAGCAAGTTATTTCAGATACAAAATGAAAAAAAATTTGGTCTTACGTGGAGCCAGATAGTGTAATAGAAAGACTGTGGGATTTAGAACCTGAAGACCCTGGCTTTAAGCCCTGGCTCTGATACTGAAAACCCTGTGATCTTGAGCAAATGACTGCACTTCAGAACTTCCCTTTTTTCATCTGTTGTATGGAGAGGATAGTATTTCTTCTCTCTATGACACCTAATGAGTTATGTTTTTTGAGAAGGGAGGTAGTTTAGTGAAAAAGTAACTATGTGGAAACTAGTGGCAGAAATCCTGGGTTTGAGTTTTGACCTTATAACTTACTGGCTTTATAATTTTATAAAAAGTCATTTTAAAGTCATCTTTGAGCCTCAGGTTTCTCTTATTTGAAATGGAGAAAATACCTCATAAGCTCTAAAGCACTCTGAAAATACTACTCTTTAAGATCGTACTGTATGTCTGATTGACAAGTTGATACATATAATTTAGTATATATTTTTTCAGGTGCTTTGGGAAAAAGGACACGGTTCCAGGAAAATTACGTGGCCCAACTTATTCTAGATGTAAGAAGGGAAGGAGCTGTGTTTTCAAATTATGAATTCACTCCAGCACCCACTCCTCAGGAATATTTAACCAAGGTAAGTAGGATTGTAAATTATTTAAATTAGCATCCAAGTCTAACAGTTTCCGTAGGTGAGTTTTGTAGAAACACTGGATGGGGTGGGAAGAGGCTTCTTTTGACCCTTCTTGAGCTTTTACAAGGTGGCTGGATGTTTTAAAACAAAACAAAACAAAACAAAACAGGACCCATTTTTTTAAGCCATTTTTACCTTTAAATAGAGATAAAATGTTGTTTTTTCCCTAGACTTCAGTAAGTATGAATTAGTAATGCAGTTAGTTATGTATTACTACCCTTGAAAAAAGTCCAAAAGGCAGACTGAGTAGAGACTAATTTTTCCAGTGGCTACCATATTTTTTGCCTTCTGTTGATATTTTCAAATATTAAGAGCCTTGAAATTTCTTGGGTTTCTTCTAACTATGTAAACAGATGATCAGAATTCCTTTTTACCAGTTTTCTGGTCTGTCCTTAGTTACTACTATGTCATTACTGGGCTGGTTGCTGCCTTAGTATGTTTTCTTGACTTGGCTAATACATTCTCTTGTAGCTTAAATTTATAGCTTTTAGTCAGTTTACCTGCTCAATAGGCCTTTCCATCTGCTTCCATGGAGGCCATTAGCATTTACATTTTCTTATCCCAGAGACCCCAAACCAACATTTTTGCTTGTTCTTTGGTTGATGTTACCGTCCTTGAAGCCCATGTCTTGCTACTTTTCATTCCAGAGCCTGCAAACAAATTTACTTGGTGCATTGAACACGAAAATTCTGTTGTGTACTGAAAATAATGCCAAGGGTAGGGACTAGGGAGATGGGAAAGAGTGGCAGCAGTAAGGAGTCCTGAGGAAGGCCTTTGATGCGATCTTACGTCCCTCCTGGGCTTGCTCCAGCTTCTGTTTGCTTTTGTGGTAACTTCAGGGTGGGGAAAGTTACTGATCTAAGAGGAGAAGGAAGGAAGGAAGGAAGGGAAAAATGGAGAAACTCAGGGATGAGACTGCACAGAGGACAGCCTATATCTCCTGATGTAGGTAGAGCCACAGTTGAACAAGTATTTGTACTGCTGTGTTGATGCTGGTCAGGGAACTGTGTTGATACCTGCTTCCATCCTCCATTTCCTCCTTGTATATCCCAGACCCTTCTCCTTCAGCTATTTGATGTAACCCAAGTCCCTCCCTGAGTCTTAGATTAAGTATCATTAAGCTGGTTTTTAGGCCATAGCACAGCATCAATGAAAAGAGATTTAATTCTGCAATCTAAGCATTTAATTCAGTAATCCATTGTTGTTTGTTTGTTTGTTTGTTTATTAGTGTGGAGTTCTCGTATTGAAAATTGTCTCCTATGATTATAAATAGAATGTGATGACTCTTATGAGGAATGTATAAAAATGATGTACAATTTAATACAGAATTTATTCTTTCATACTTGAAATAAAATACATTCTGATAGTTTTATGATCTTCATTAATTACCACTTAAAGGTGGAAAGTACAAATTATGTGATGTAGGTATGGATTAGATAGAAACAGCTTTTTACTCATGGATGGAAGATAGACTTGCTTGTTTAATCAGTTATGTATGATATTTTCTTATTCAGATACCATTAGATTATAAAATACACCATCTGGTTTTTTTTTTTAAATTTTATTTATTAATTTTTTGGCTGCATTGGGTCTTAGTTGCGGCACACAGGATCTTTGTTGCAGCATGCGGGCTCTTTGTTGCAGCGCATGGGCTTCTCCTTAGTTGTGGCACCCAGGCTCCAGAGCACATGGGCTCAGTACTTGCAGCATGTGGGCTTAGTTGCCCTGCAGCATGTGGGATCTTAGTTCCCCGACCAGGGATCGAACCCGCGTCCCCTGCATTGGAAGGCGGATTCTTAACCACTGGACCACCAGGGAAGTCCCCACCATCTGTTTAATAACCAAACTCTTCAGGAAAAAAGGAACACTATTATACCAATTATAGTGATTATAAAATACATCGTGATTAGAAATGTTACAATGTGAAGATGTATATCTTAGAATTGAGGAAATACAGTAATTTTATTGCCAGTGAGGAACATAGTGTTTCCCTTTGGACCTTGCTAGACTTTTAATCTGTTATTAATGGGGAATTACATAGCCTGAAGCTATTGGACTTCAGGCTTTAATAAGCCAACAGTTATGAGCAACCCCAATGTGCAAATCAAAGGCGCAGTCTCTGTTCTTTATTATTCAATCATGAGGGCACGGTGTGAGGAGGGAGAATAAATTAAAATTGTATATTCACAGAAAACACAAACACATACGTGATCAGCATCATTGAAAAGAAATATACATTAAATGCTGAATATGGTGTGTCCCATGAATTGGAGATAAATTACGTGCTAATTTCTTTTTCTCTTTTTTTTTTTACATTAAGCACAATACAGCAATTTATAAAGATGCTTAAAATGAATACAAAGGGAAATAAAGATCACAGAATTACACATTGTACAGCAGTGTGTCACATATAAGATGGTGTAAATGAATACACCAGTATGGTGTTTAACTAAAGATAAAACGGCACCCATTGATTTGCTGCTTCTACACAGCCCAAAGCGTTCATACAGATTGAAAGGGTGTCAATATGAGTAGTTGCAAAGTCAGTTCTTGCATGTGATTTTAGCTTTAAAGGTTTCAGAAAACAGATCTGCGATATCAGTTTTCATTTTTGTCAGCTGTAATGTCAAGGATATTCAGAACAAGAAAAATGCAATAATACAGGACAATCTAGATCTGTGACTGGCCTCTGTTGCAGGATTGTACAAGGTTATGCGCAAAAACAAAGTCTGTCCAAAAGTCCACACTCTTGCAGTTTCAGCCTTTAGTTTGATTATCTAGATATAACGTTTATTACACAGCAAGGGCAGCATGAAAAGAAGAAACAAATTTATGATGGGTGAGCAATAACAGTATCATAAGCATCACTTGACTAGGAGGTCTGAAAGACTGTAGCTAAATTTTTGATTCAGTAGAACGTTATGAGGTTGGAGTGGGACTAAAGTAGAACCGTATTTTAAATTTGTGGCTTGTAGAACACATAGGCAAGTAGGTAGTGCAGCCAACCAGTTTTAATTTCGAAAAGAGCTGAATAGGAACGCAGAGTATCTTGAATGAAGATTGAAACTATTTTGATCACCTGTTTGTAGCTGAAGAGTAATAAATAATGCCTTGTTGTTAAGGCTGACCTGTCTCAGGTCTTCTGTGGGGGCTGGAGGGGAAGGAGTCCTCGCTGGGAGGTGGAGACTTGGGTCCCTGTCACACCTTTATTGTCTAGCCGAGGTGAGAACCTGGGAAAGTTATTGTATTTTTAGCCTCCTCATTTGTTTTTCCCCACATCACACTTTTAAAAAAAAAATTTATTTATTTATTCGGCTGCGATGGATCTTAGTTGTGGCACGTGGGGTCTTAGTTGCGGCACAGGGGCTCTTGGTTGCAGTGCGCAGGCTTCTCTCTCATTGTGGTACGCGGGCTTAGTTGCGCTGCGGCATGTGGGATCTTAGTTCCCCGGACAGAGATTGAACCCTGCATTGGACGGCGGATTCTTAACCACTGGACCACCAGGGAAGTCCCCACATCACACTTTTTTTAAGGGATCAGATTAGATCTATAAAGGTGCTCCACAAACATTGGATATTAAAAGCAGGTTGATACAACCCTATCTGGATGTGAAAAGGTGAGAGATTTGGATACTCTGGAGCTGCACTGTCCAATATGGTAGCCACATATGGTTATTAATCACTTGAAAATTGGTTGGTCCAAACTTTGATGTGCTGAAGTGTAAGTGTAAAAGATGTACTAGATTTCATAAGCTGTGTATGAAAGAGTGTATAGTATCTAATTAATTATTTTCTGTTGATACATGTTACAAGGATAATATTTTTGATGTATTAGGTTAAATCACTTATTATTATTATTTTTTTTTACTTTTTAAAGTGTAGCTGTTAGAAAATTTAGAATTACATAAGTAGCTTCCTAAAAAAAAATATGAAAGGCTTGTATTGAAAACGGTTGGCCACCAGGGTGCGCTGTGCACCTGCCAGCTCTGCCTTTTGAGGTTGTGCGGGTCAGGGAGGAGGAGACACTTTTTCAGTGCAGCCTGAGTAGCCACCTAAAGTTGTGTGTTTCTCCTGTCAGCAGTTGTTGGAGGTTGTTGTACTCTTTTCTCTTTTCTCGAAACCTTATAGATAGAGCTAGGCCTACAGTTTAAAGTCTTCCTAGTTTTAGCTACTACTTCTATTGAATTAGAAAAAAATTTAAATCAGGTTTATTGAGGAATAATTTACATAAAATAAAATGCACTTATTTTAAGTGTCCAATTTGATGAGTTTTGACAAACAGGTAGAACCATGTAATCACCACTGTAATCAAAATACAGAACCATTTCCATTAGGCCAAGAAGTCCATCCATACTCCTTTGCAGTCAATCGCTTTCCCTCCCACTGGTCTGCTTTCTGTCACAGATTAGAGCTGTTTTTTCCTAGAATCTCAAACAAATGGAATCATATAGTATGACTCTTCTGTGTCTGGTTTCTTTCACTTAGCATAATGTTTTGAGCTTCATCTATATTTTGATACCAATAGTTAGCTCCTGTTTATTGCTGAGTTATTTCATTGTATGGATAAGCCACAGTGTGTTTATCCATTCACCTCTTGGTAGACAATCGAGCAATTTTTAGTTTTTGGCTGTTATGAATAAAGCTGCTTGGAACATTCATGTGTAAGTCTTTGTGTGAACGTATGTTTTTAATTCTCAGGGGTAAATGCCGAGGAATGGAAGGGCTAGGTTGTGTGGTAAGTGTATTTTCAACTTGAGAAACTGCCAAAGTGTTTTCCAAAGTGGTTGTACTATTTCACATTCCCACCATCAGTATATGAGAGCACCAGCTGCTCTGCATCCTTGCCAGTGCTTGGTAAAATTTTTTTGCTATTCTGGTGAGTTGTGTGTAGTGGTTTCTCATCGTGATTTTACTATTTTTTGATGATTAATTTTTTTAAAAATCCATTTTATTGAGATATAACTTATACACAGAAAATTTTTAATTGTACAGTTTGCTGAGATTTGAAAAATATATACACACAACCATTACAGTCAAGATACATTTCATTACCCTAGAAAGTTCCATCCTGCCCCTTTGCAGTTAATTCCCCATCCTCTCTGGCCCTAAAGAGTCATTGATCTGCTTTCTGTGGCTACAGGTAGTTTGCCTTTTCTAGAATTTCATGTGACTGGAATCCTACAGTATGTACTCTTTTGTATCTGGCCTCTTTTGCTCAGCAGTTGAGATATATCTATGTAGTTGCATGTGTCAGTACTTCCTTTTTGTTTCTGATTAGAATTTTATTAAATGCATATAGCATAATTTTTCTTTTTAATCTGTTTACCTGTTGACAGACATTTGGGTTGTTTCCAGTTTAGGGTTATTACAGATAAAACTGCTATGAACACTTTTTTATTTATATACATATATATATACACACACACACACACACACACACATGTTTTTGGGTGGACATACGTTTTTGTTTCTCATAGGTAACTACATAGGAGTGGAACTGATAGCTCATATGGTAAATATGTTTATTATAAGAAACTAGCAAACTGTTTTCTATGGTTGTACCATTTTACATTTCTACCAGCAATGTATGAAAGTTCTAATTGTTCCAGATCCTTGTCAACAATTAGTATTGTCAGTCTTTTAAATTTTATCTATTCTAATGTGTGTGTACTAGTAGTTCATTCTGATTTTAATTGGTATTTCCCTTTTGACTACTGTTGTTGAGGATCTTTTTATGTGCTTACTGCCCATTCTTTTGTGAAGTGTCTGTACAAATCTTTTGTCCATTTTTATGTTGGGTTGTTTATCTTCTTCTTAAGTTGTAATTCCATATTCTGAATACAAGCCTTTTTTCAGATATTTGTTTTGTGAATATGTTCTCTGAGTCTGTAACTTGGCTTTTCATTTTCTTAACAATGTTTTCAAAGAGCAGAAGTTTTAATTTGCTGAAGTCCAGTTTATTAAGTTTTTCTTTGATGGTTCGAGTATTTTGTGTCCTAATTAAGGACTGTCTGCCTACCCCAAAGTGGCAAAGCTTTTCTCCTATGATTTTTTTTCCTAGAAGTTTTTTAGTGTTAGCTTCTACAGTAAGGTCTCTGATTAATTTTGATTTAATTTTTGTGTATGGTGTGAGATCAGGACGGAGGGTCATTTTTTCCCAAATGGATATACAGTTGTTCTAACATCATTTATTGAAAAACCTTTCCTTTGTTTGACTCACCTAGACACCTTTGAAAATCAATTGACCATACAACATGGGTCTAAAATTTTGGACTTTATTCTATTCCTTTCATCTATATGTCTGTCTTCATGCTAGTACAACACTGTCTTGGCTTTGTAGTAATTCTGAAATCAAGTACTCTACCAACTTCTCTAAGTCTTCAGGTTTTATTCCTTTCTCAAATTGTTTTGCCTATTCTAAATCCTATTGAGAAACAGAGTTGGCGGTTGATGTTTTAGATTATAATTTAGAATCAGAGTAGAAAGATCTGGTTTTGAATCCTGATGTGTTAGAGGGGCTTTTGCCTACTAGGCTGAATCAACAATAGCAGTCATTCCCTGTTATTGATGTTGTCAGTGCATCCTGAGGTATAGATGCGTGTCCTCCATTTCTGCACAGTAAATTGTCTCCAAATATGTGTTTCACAAGAAGCAGCCTATTGACCATATATAGACATTGTAAAATCTTGAACAAAAAGATGTTATCCCCCCAGCAATCTGTTGTGTATAGTCTGTTGAATGAATCAGAATTAATTTTTTGTTCTAAGTAGTTTCTTTTGTATTCCACCAGAATATTGAGCTCAATGATGATACTGTTCTAAATGAGATAAAGTTAGCAGATTGTGAACAGTCGCAGATGCCTGACCTGTGTGCTGAAGAGCTTGCTGTTATCCTTGGAATCTGGTGAGTTAATGACTTACTTGGCTACCTTAAACTTCTGGCATATTGGTTCTCTTGTGTTGGGGAAATCTTTGTTCGAGCAGGCTCCCAGAGTTGTGGATGAATAGAGAATCTTGTCATGGCTTATGAAGATGAAGAATACTTGGGCAACCAATTAGAGTTAGAAATGAGGAATCTCAAGAATCTCCTGTAAGTTGGTATACTTATCCTTCTCTTTTCTTCATAAACAAAATTTCTTTGGTTAACCTTGGCTAGGAATAGACTCTTAATGAAGTATTTAGGATAGGTGACTGTTTTGACCTTTGAGGATATTTACGTTCAGAGTATGGAATTTTTTATTTTATTTTATTCTTTAAAGACTTTTTGATGTGGACCATTTTAAAAATCTTTATCAAATTTGTTACAATATTGCTTCTGTTTTATATTTTGTCTTTTTGGCCCCGAGGCATGTGGGATCTTCACTTCCCGACCAGAGATCAAACCTGCACCCCCTGCATTGGAAGGTGAAGTCTTAACCACTAGACCTCTAGGGAAGTCCCTAGAATTTTTTTTTTAATACAAGAGAACCTTATGTGTGGTAGAAATAGTTTTTCATTTTATTTTATTTTTCTATTTTGAAATAATTTCAAATTTGGAAAAAAGTGGCAAGGGCAAGGCATTGGAAATAACTTTTTTGAGAATAATTTTCCAACATGATATTCTATCACCCCTGAATACTTTAGTGTGTGTTTTCAACAAACAAGGGAGCTGTTGTGCATAGCCATAATACAGCTATCAAAATCAGGAAATTTAACATTCATACTTTACTGTCACTTCCTACTCAGACCCCATTCAAGTTTTGCCAGTTGTCCCAATAATCTCCTTTATAGTACAGGATCCAGTCTAGAACATATGTGTTACATTTAGTTGTCATGTCCCTTTAGTTTCTATCAATCTGGAATAGTTCTTCATTTTTGCTTGACTTTCATGATCTTGACACCTAAAATTTATAAGCCAGTTATTCTGTAGGCTTACTCTCAGTTTGAATTTGTCTGATTTAAAAAAAAAAAGGATTAGTTTCACATTTTGTATCATTATCAGGGGTATCAGAAAATGGAGGTTTTGTGGTTCTTATTGCATCCCAGCAGGTAGAAAACAATTTTCATTTGTTCCTCTACTGGCCATGTTAAGTTTGATCACATGATTAAAGTGGGGTCTGCCAGGCTTCTCCAATGTAAAGTTATTCTTTTTTAACTTTTGTTATTAACATGGTCTTTTAGAGTATATAAATATCCCATTTCTCATCTGGAGATTTAGTAATGTTCAAAACAGGCTATTTCACTAAGTTATAATATTGAGACTGGTTAAATTAGTAATAGGCAATTTAATAAAGGGAGCATTTATAAAAAAATTTGTGTTTTAGCTCAGTAGAACTTAGCATTTTATCTCATAGCATTTTATCTCCTTTACACTAACAGTAGGTTTTCATTTATACAAAAGTTACATTCAGTTCTACAGTCCCCTTTTGTTTGATTAAAAAGAATCACACATGCAGAGTTCTGTTTCTAATCCAAATCAGTTGTCTTATCACATTATTTTATTCCAGTGACAGAATTTATGCTTACTGCCAAAGAATTATTTGTTCAATTCATAATGATACTTAGTATATAAATAATATAAACAGCAATCATTTACAAGCAGTGTTATATGCTAGGAATTATACCATGTACTTTCACCCTATCCCTCATTAATGTTCTAACAGTCCTAGAGGTTGTTGTTTTTCTCCATTTTTCAGATGGGAAATCAGGGTTTAAATGGCAAAATGACTCAATCAGAATTACAGTACAGCATTTAGGGCTTGAATCCAGGTTTTACGGACCCAAATTCTGAGTTTTCCTTTATGCTATTTCTTAAAAGATTATTTTGGCAAACATAATTGTCAACTCAACAGGAAACTAAATCAAACCCAATATATATATTCCCAGAGTTCTCTCAGTTGTGCTTTAGCTTTATTGAGTCTGACTTCACAGTTGAGAGAGGACTGAAAAACCAAGAAAATGCTTGTCTGCAAATACTTTTGTTCCCCCAAATATGATCTTGGTAGAATCTCAATATATAGAACAATTAAAAGTGCTGAATGGATTTCATGGGCAATTTAAATCTTCATTGTTTGGTAGAAACTACTCGATTATATTCTGAATCTTGGGGCATCTGATGCACTTTATAAACCCCTGGGTTGGAACATCCGTGAATTGATGATTTGAATGTGGGGGTCGTGATTTTATTATACTGTCTGATCTCTGCGTGACCTCCATGGCCACTAACCCCTGTGAAGAGGTGATTTGGACATTGTGGTGGGCTGGGTTCTTTGGAAAGGAGATATAGGGGGAATTCATATAGATGGTGGATTGACCAAACTGTGGGGCCAGCTTCATGCTCCTTTTCTTCAACTCCTTTGCTTCACTGGCCTCCTGCTTGAATTTGATTTTACCTGGAGGCCACATGTCTCATACATCAATGTACCTGATTGCTTTTATGTAAAGTAACTGTGGGAGAAATTCCTTAAAATACAGCAATCCTTCAGTAATTCAGACAACTGGAGTGAGAAGGGTAATTGCTTTTGAATTAGTAGTCTGATTTTCAGATATGCAGAGTAATATATTCTAAGCCTAAGTTAGTAAGTTACAGTGAAGAGTGGTGGCCTGATTCAGTTACTGTATCATAATTACTTGTAATGAGCCTGTAGCATTTCAACTTTATCTATATACTTTATGCAGTGAAGTTAAGATTGGAATTTTGTATGTGAGGGATGAATTTTCATCCATTTTGGTTGAGGTTCTTATTTTAGAATGACTTTTGTTTTTTTGTTCACTTATCAGAGTCATAGTATTAGAACCGAAAGGACCTTAGGGGTTATTTGGATCATCTTGCCAACTGATAACATAATTCCTTTGTGCAAACTAGAAATGTCTAAGTATGTATGTGTGTATTGTGTGTGTGTATGTTTTCAAATGAGGTAAATTTGAGACATAACATTGTATTAATTTCAGGTGTACAACATAAAATGATTTTATAATTCCTTCCTTCCATTCATTTTTTTTTTTTTACCAACAATATGTTCATTTAACAATTATTATGTAAACATTTTATGCTCATTATAAAATCCTCCAACAGTATGGAAAATTATGAGGAAGTGGTACTATTTTGTGAGGTGGTATTTTCTTTTCATTCTTAATACAAGTAATATTTGCATACAAAATAACTTATGTAATATATAAATATAAGTTATATAATATAATAAACTGAACCCACCGCCCAATTTAAAAACTAGAAGATTGCAAATACCACCTGCTCAGTCTGTGTGCTTCTTTCCCATCTCATCTTCCTGCCTCTCTTTAAAAGGTAATCACTGTCCTGAATTTTGTCTTTTTCTTGCCTTTTCAAAAAATATATTTATTCACATCTTTTATACCTCTAAGTCAGTTGCTTCATTTTGTTTGTTTTCGCGCTTTATAAAAGCGCTATCTTACCATATGTAGTTTTCTGTGATTTGCTTTTTTCTCTCACTAGTGTCTTTCTGTGCCTCATCCATGTTGTTATACATAGCTGAAATTTACTTTGCCGTATAACATTCCATTGGGTGAATCTTTTACAATTTATTGGTTTCTTTTTTGGACATCTGGATTGTTAACAGATTTTTCCTGTTACGCACAATATTACTATGGATATTCGTGTGTATGATCCCTGGTACACCTGTTGAAGAATTTCTCTCAGCTCTATACCTAGGCTGGAATTACTGAGATTAGGATATATGAATGTTCACTTTACAAGATAATGCTAAATTGTTTTCCAAAATTATCCAATCAAATCATCTGCCTCTTTGACAACTTCTTAATTTTTGCCTGTCTCATGGTGATACTAAATTTTTTTTGTATGAGTTTGATAAATAGGAGTTGTTGCTATATTTTTTTCATTTTCTTTGTGGAGTGACACAGATTGGATTTCATTTTTTTCTTATAAAATAAATTGTGTTGATATTTTGTACACCAACCACATTTCATTTCTCAGCATTTTATTACTTTTTGTACTTATCTTTGGCACACTCATCTCTACATTTCTATATAATGCAGTAATATTAAAATGTGCTTTCAAATATGTAAATATAGTTTACTTGCCTTTTAAAAATTATATTTCATTCATTATGACATGCATTCTGGACTTAATTTGCTTTTTTTTTTCAATATAAAGCACAAATCTCCAAAAGAATAACCCAGTGCATAAGTTAACTGAAGAGGAGCTGCTGGCATTTACATCCGTGAGTAATGTCTTTTTCCTTTCCATTTCTTTCTTTTTCCTTGTAAATTATTTTGCCTCTGGTATATTCTTGCCTCAGATTGCTCATGATGAAACACTGCCACCTAAGGAAATTGAGGGGAAAAAAGCTCATCATTTTAGTTTCCAAGCTGCATATATCTTGCTGCTGATTTAGACATAAGCATTTTTCTTTGCACTTGCTTAGATTTGGGGGTGGTGACCAAATATTTCTTGCTCTTTGTTTGATCCCAGGGCCTAGTCCAGTATCTCACATATAATAGGTGCTCAATAAATACTTGTTGAATGAATAAATGAAGTGACAGAGCAAGAGTTTGAACCTTTACTCCAAAGCCAGTATAGTGTGCAACTCTTTCGTCTCAGATTGAAGGTGATGCGACACGGATGTGATGAGAAAGAGGACTTCAGAGAGCGAGGAGGAGAACCAGCAGAGGGAATGGGTTTTGGAGGCTGAGGCAGGAGGCAGTGTCAAGAGCCAGGAGTACTTGTCAGCATTCAGCAGTGGAGAGCAGTCTGGAGGAAAGGCTGAGGCTTTGATGTTTTGCGTTGCTTATCTCTATGACAGTTTCAGTGGAATAGCTGGGTAGTCACCTCACTACAGAGAATTGAGGGAATGGGGTGTAAGAAAATAAAGTTGATAGATGAAGACCACAGTTAGAGAAGAATGGCAGTGAAAAGGAAAGATAGAGTAATCGATGTTTGAGGATTCATGATCAAAGAAGGCTTTTCTAGAAGAGGAAGGTCAGAGAGCAAGAGGTCAGTCAGTATCTTTTTAGCTTTATGGATAAGAAGAAGATACACACTTCTTTAATGAACACAAGTTGCTTAAGATACATCATTTTTTCAAAGACATTTTTATTATCATAGTTAGGGATCAAGTTAGAATTCTGGTGTTTTCTTCCTTTGTTATTTTTCAGATAAGACAAAAATAAAGCACTTTTATCTGGTAGAAAGGAAAGCTAGCTTACTTTGTACTGTAAAATAAATTTTGCAAGTTACTATTTTCTACATACAGTTTTGGAACTGGTTGGATGTTAATCTTCTGAGTCCTCTGGGTGCCTGTTTTATTTTCTCACTTAAGTATTCTTAGAAATCTGCTGTTTTTCATTATAGCATATGAGTGTTTAGGTAACTATGTAGAATGTCCCTAATTAGTCATTACATATGCTATAGGGAATTTGACAAGTAAAGTGTTAAACATTTTTTAAAAGATATATTTTAAAAATTGTTACGTACCTCCCATTTATTCATTCAGCTAATATCAATTGAATACTTAATATCTACCAGGCATTGTGCTGGTTATTGGAGATACAGCAGTAAACAGTCTTTTCCCTCTTGGAGTTTACATCAGTTTACACTCTTGTGAGGGAAATAACACAGTAGACAAAAAAATAAATAGATATTTAATAGAAGTGCTCAATGTAAATATAAAACAGTATAAGGGAATAAGAATAGGTTGGGGATGGCTGTTTTATTTTATTTATTTATTTATTTATTTATTTGTGGTACGTGGGCCTCTCACTGCTGTGGCCTCTTCCGTTGCGGAGCACAGGCTCCGGACGCGCAGAGCCTGTGGGATCTTCCCGGACCGGGGCATGAACCCGTGTCCCCTTCATCGGCAGGCGGACTCTCAACCACTGCGCCACCAGGGAAGCCCGGGGATGGCTGTTTTAGACAAGAAGGTGGGGGAAGATCTCAATGGGAAGGTGATGTTGAACATGGATCTTCCTGATGTGAGGCACAGGAAAGGACATGGAGGGTCTGGAATGATGGGGAGCTTGAGTCAGTGTAGGGAAGTACAGAGCTGGATGGGGACAGTCACCTAGTATCTAGATGATAAATGATGACCAGGATGCTTGTGTTTCTTCTGATGACTGAGCTAAACAGGATGCAGCATATGATAGGAAGTGTTCCTGCTGTCCTCTCATGGGGACAGTGGTCAGCAGTAACGCCTTCTTGGGATTGGCTTCATAAACAGATTATTGTGGAATGTAGATTATCCACAGTTATCCTGAAATGACATTAAAACACTCTATTTACATTCAAGCAGTTAACTTTTTTTTTAGTGTTTTTTGTGGGTGGGGTGTATTCTTTTCTTTAACCTTTTCTTATTTCTTTTCTGATTCTTTTCTCTTTCTCTCTCTCTTTCTTTCTTCTTTTCCTGTTCTTGTTCCTCTACACAGTGAGGTACTTCTGAAGTAATTAACTCTGGTAGCCTGTGATGGTAGGTGACTCAGCCCTCCTAACTTGCAATGAAGGTCATAAACTCAGGTTTCATACTTTCCCCCCAGGGCTTTATAATACATAAGTTTTCTGCTCTCCTCCTCCAGCTCTCTTCCAAGTCAGCACTGACCTGAGGACTGATCTCTTTTTCGAGGAAAGCTGTTCAGTGACAGTGCTTTATAGTGCCAGGCCTAACTCTTCTAAAGAGATGAGTTTGTTAATGCCAAGTAAATGTTTAATTGGTAAGAAGTAAGGCAAGGAACTTATAGTGAGGAGGGCTTTGAGGAGCCCCAAGCATTCCATTTCTTATCCCAAAGGAAGCATACGGAATACACCAGAAAAACCCAAATCAGCTCTTCCTTTTATCATTCAGTCCTTCCTCTTATCCCTTCTTTGTGCATGATTCTGAAGTGGGTAATAAGGTGAATTAGAAGTGGCCCCTGGTTTCAATGAAGAATTTCACTAAAATCTATATCCTATAATATAACTGTATGTCCTGGACATAAATATCCTTTATTTATATCCTATATAACTCCAGAGGAGTGTTTGAGACAAGAGGTACCACTTTTAAGTGCTACCCTGCTTCTGAACTCTCTTTTAACAAGGATCATATTTGGGCTTACAGTATTGTAATTATTTATGTGTATGTCTTATCTTCCCCATAAGGCTGTAAACTTCCAGTTTTAGGCACTGGTCTCTGTTCTTCTCTGGGTCTTCTACAAGGCCTACTGCAGTGCTTCAATGCTTTACTCACAGTTGTTGCTCAAGAAAAGTATGCAAAATGCAGGAATGAATGAAGTACACTAGAACCAGAAACAGGATTTATTTCTGTCCTGTGGCAAGGTGCTGCATTGCTCCACTTAGTTCCATAATATAGGTAGTACTACCACCCAGCGTACTACCTAGTGTATCCTTAGGATAACCACTTATTTCATCTTCCTCTTCAGTGAAATGAGGGAAGGAGTGATGTGTCCCTCCCTCGGCACTGAAAACTTGTTTTGAGGATCAAATTACAGAATGTATGTGAAAATACTTCAGAGTGGGTAGATAGAGCCTGGTGCCCCCGTAGCATTCAGGAATGAGTCAGCTTATCTGGTTGCTGGTTTGTAGGAGCGCGCTACTGTTTTCAAGGAATAGGACTTCCTAACTGGATAAGGCCGGTTTGGAATTGGCTGTAGATGTGGAAGAGAAGGGAGTAGAGAGGAAAGAAGCAGCATCCTCTTCCTTCCTGAGCATACGTTTCCATGCTATGGCTGTGGCGTGGTGGCTGGGGTCTGGAGTTGTGAACTCTTGAGGCTGTGAGGTGTCTTCCTCTGTTGATAGAAGAGCAAGTCCTGAAGAAATCTCAGTCCCCTACCAGAGTATTGTGAGCACTTGGAGGGACAGGAATGACAGTTATTGAACATTTGATTTATACTTACTGAACAAATGAATGGCTTATTGGTCCTGAATTTTGTTCAGTTTTCATGTGCTATCCTAAAGTTTACTAAAATAATGGTGAAATCTCTTTTTTGGAAGAATTTTTGCCACTGTTTCCAGGTTGGTGTAGCATGTTGAAATATATGTGAGATATGTTGGGAAAAAGTTTTAATTCAGCAATGGCAGAAGATTTTCCCAAGAAGAATACTTTACCTTTTTAATATTGGTATTATGTAATGCTCTTCCTGAGATATTCTTTCCTCACATTTCAGGAAAACTGAATGAGTCATAGTAAAAATAACCCACATTGTTCTAGAGAGTCATTTATGTTGTGTCGGCTTGATAATTTAAAATTAGCTCTGTTGTCTACGTTATTTCCTTTCAGATGAGCCAAATCAGTGACATTCAGTAATGCCTTTAATTTCCTTTCATTGTTGAAAATGGGAACAATTTAGTTAATTCATACAGGTGTTTCAGTTTTCATTGGCAAAAGTTCTGCTTAAGTGTGAATTGGTACTGGCAGCCTGCCTTCTCACTGTCTGCCTGAAGCCCCAAGGTCTCTGCAAATGAAAAATGGAAAAAGACCTTTGAAAGTTACACATTATATTGTATGTATTTTCTCTTTCTGCTATTAACTTTAAGGCTACTTAATAAATACTTAACTATGGAATTAAAATAGTTTGCTAACCATTTTTGAAGAGAAAAATTATACCTTTTTTTCTTCTAGGGCATACTTATTTCTTAATTTTAATTTTTTAAGATAGGCAATATAACTGTGAGATAGTCATGATACTTCGCATTACATGTTGACATGTCTATATTAAGCAGGATAACCCAGGATTTTGATTTTCTTTCTGGTTTGAATACTTGTCTCCCCAGATGTTACTCATGCATTTTAATTTAACAGGCATTCGGATCATGAGCCTTGTAGCTATATCTGGGTCATAACTTGGTAACTTTTAAAGAAGCAGGAGATGGGTATGTTTTGTTCCATTTGTGGGTTAACTGTTACTCAACAGAGGCTTAAAATATTTTTTTTTGATTGGAGTTGAACTAGGTTACTTGTATATATCTTACTTCAAGAATAGACAGAGAAAGAATAATGAGTAATAGGATTTCTGGGATCTTACATGGCTCTTTTCTTACCATCATCTACTTTGGTAACTGCTAGATTTCTTTCTTCGCAGTTAACCATGGCTTAAGGTTAATGCTTATTTGTGGGTCTATTTCTAGCCATGTTTGAGTAACTGGTACTGCATTTGAACTCTCATTGTAAACAACCACAAATCTGGGGCAAAATAAATATATGAAACAGCAGTATATAAAAAGGATAGTAAGTTATGACCAAATAAGTGTTTATCTCAGGAATGCAAAATTGGTTTAACATTAAACAGTCATTGTAATTCATCTTATAATGTAGTAAAGGAGAAAAGCTGAATGATTATCTCATTATATTTATTTATTTTAGCATTTGAAAAAATTCAACACTCTTTCATTGTAAAAACTTAGTAAACTATGAATAGAAGAGAATATCAACCTTATAAAGGGTATCTATGAAAAATCAGAGTTAAAATCATTATTGATGAAAAACTAGTTTTTCCTCTAAGATCAGGAAAGTGGCACTTCTATTCTTCATTGAACTGGAAATCCCAGCTAGTGCAATAAAACATTAAGAAGATACAAAGGGAGTGCAAATTGGAAAGGAAGATATAAGATTATCGTTTTGCATAGATAGCACAATTCGTTACATAGGGAAACTCTATAAAGAATAGACATGAAAGCTACTGGAACTAATAAGCAAGGTCTGAGAATACAAGGTCAATATAAAAAAGTCAGTTATGTTTATATATACTAGCAGTGAATAATTGGGAAAGTAATTTTAAAACTACTTACAATAGCATAAAAACACCAAATGTTTAGTGATGAATTTGACTAAAGTGTAAGACCCGTACACTGAAAATGACAAATATTGCTTTAAGAAATTGAAGATCTGAATAAATGGAGAGACTTACCATGTTCATGGATTGGAAGGCTTAATATTGAGTTGACAGTTCTCCCAAAATTGAGCTATAATTTAAATCCAGTAGCAATTGGAATCCAGGAGAACCCCCTTCTCTTTTCTATTTTTGCAGAAATTGACAAGATGATTCTAAAATTTATTTGGAATACTTTTGCTTCTGCGATGGCCAAGTAAGCTCTTTGGACCCATCTGTCTGCAGATAAAAATTACAAACTATGGACAAAATACAAAAAAACAAACAAAATAAACTACCTGATGACATTAGGTTATATGAATGACCATTAAGAGAATGAAAGATTGTTAATATCACTAGTCATTGGGAAAATGCAAATTAAAACCTCAACAATATACCACTATACACCACTTAAAAGGTATATTACCATACAGAGTAGTTGGAATTCTCATACATTGTAAATGTAATGTGACATAAAATGGCACAACCACTTTGGAACACAGTTTGGCATTTTCTCATACAGTTAATCATCAATCCCACCTCTAGGTATTTGTCTATGTGAAATGAAAGTATGTGGCTCCACAAAGACTTACACAAATGTTCATAGTTGTTTAATGCATAATAGCTTAAAACTGGAAGCAGTGCAAATGTCCATCAACAAGGAAATGATAAATTGCAGTATATCCATCTAAAGAAATAATACTCAGCAATAAAAGGAAGTATTGATACATGCAACAATGTGGATGAAATCTGAAAAACACGATTTTGAGTTAAAGAAGCCAGATTGTATGATTCCATTTCATTAGAGTTCTAGAATAGGCAAAACTAAATCATAATCACAGAAAATAGATCACAGATTGATTGCAAAGAGGTGCAAGGAAACCAGGGAATTTTTGTGGCTGATAGAAATTTTGTATATCTTGATGTTTGTGGTGTATACATTTGTCAACACAGATCAAACACTATACTAAATATGGGTTTATTTTATTGTACCTATCATATACTTCATTAAAGTCACTAAGAAGGGAAAATGCATGTATGTTATTTAGAGCTGTAATATTTAAGATGGATTAGTTTGTCAAAGTAGATTTCGGTTTCCGTGTAGATTAGTCCTTATCATCAATTTATGAAGTACACCAGAAATACTCAACCTACCTAAAGTGTTAAATGGAAAGAATGTAGAAGGAGAAGAACAAATTCCCGATGGGAAATTGCTCAGTGTTCACATTCAGTATGAAGCTTACTTCTTTTTCAAGGCAAAATCAAGCTAGTTTTACCCAAATATTTTTGGAAACTTGTGTTCAAAAGAAACCCTAAAATTGAGTGGATGGATATACTGTATAGATCTCCAGTTGGGGGTCCCTTTGACCCTTAGCATCCAACCCAGGTTGTCGATATTCAAATGTTTATTGAATTGAATTTTTTCCCTCTCATGATTGAGAGTCAACAGAAACAACAAATAGAAAGATAGTTAGGATGAATGTAATGCTTAGGAGTGCACAGGGCAGGAAACTTGTGTATACAATAAAATAAAGTGAGGTACTAATATATGATTTCAGGTAACTTCTTGTGTTAATGGACATAAAAGTAGTTAATTAGTAGAATTTAATTATTTTAAATCTGTAAATGCCATCTTTAGTAGAATCGGTATTGGGCCTGCAGATCAGACTATTGGTTGTGTGGCAAAATGTTAACACTTGGGTGAAGGGTGTATGGGAATTCTTTGTATTATTCTCGAAACTCTTCTGAAGAAGAAAATAAATTTGAAAATAAGTTGAAAGACCTCTGGCACAAAACTATATGGAAAATGTGCAAAGTCCATTATTGCCTCATTGCTAGATAACCATCCTTATTTGGGGTTGAAGATATACACAGGCCCTCTGGAGCATACTCAGGCTACCTTTAAACTTCGGTCGGTCTCCCTGTGTCTCTTACTGGGTTTCAACCTTGTCTTGCCCCATATTGTCTGTAGCAGCAAAGGAAATAGGGAGGAGCTACGAAATTTAAAGACGTGGCTTAAAATAAAAGGAAGAAGGGGGACTCCTGGACCAGAGAGCAGAGGCTTTCACAGTGTTAAGACACTGCTGATCTCACAAGAGGTAGAAAAGGTGTCGTCCAAGGAGTCTTCAGACCTGATTTAAACACGTACATATGTGCATAGCCACTCAGAGACGTCAGCAGCTGGGATCAGGGCCAGCAATGAGAGGCAGGGAGCCGAGGCCTCGGCAGGCAGCCGTGAGGGATGGGGTTACCTGAAGTAATAGCACTTTCAGAACTTTCCACTGAGCTAAGACTGAAGCAAGCAAGTCTGAAGTGATCGTGACTGCATGGTGCTGCTTGGCTGTTGCAGCAGAAGCCAGTCTGTCTAGAGGAAAACATCTCCTAAACCCAACTTAAAAATTGAGCAGTGAGCTCATAATTAAAGATCAATAAACAGAAGAGAAGGCAAGCCACTGTGGTTGAGAGTCAACAAACAACAGATTAAAGGATGAATTGCAGTTTTCTCATTCATAATGCATAACAGCTATGTGTGAAACGTTTACAGAAATATAGGGTATAATCACAAAGATAACCTAGCAACTTATGTTAGTTATTAGATGTTCATGATTTGGGAGAGAAAATGTAACTTCTAGAAATAACTTGAAATTAAAAAGCAGAATTAAAAAATAATGTAATCCATGTTTATCCACATCAGAGAGATGTCCAAAAACACCAAGAAGTTGTGTATAACTAGAAATTCCAGTCTTAGAAGTACACCTAAGAAACTCATGCATGTGCATCAGTGGATGTGTATAAGAATGTTTAACAATAGCAGTGTTTGTAATGGCAAACAAACTGTAAACAGCCTAAATGTTTGTTGACAGGAGAAGGGATAAATAAACCGTGATATCTTATATCACAAGTATGAAATATTATACAACAGTGAAGTGAAAATAAATGAACTATAGCTATAAGTAACAATGTGGATGAGTTTTATAAAGGTAATGATAGGTTAAAAAACCAGTCCCAGGGACTTCCCTGGCAGTCCAGTGGTTGAGACTCCACACTTCCAATGCAGGGGACGCGGGTTCGATCCCTTGTTGGAGAAGTAAGATTCCCACATGCCACAAGGTATGGCAAAAACAACAACAAAAAAACCAGTCCCAGATTCACAGGTGCTTATATTATACTTTATAACTTGCATTTTAGTTACTTTTAATCTTCTTTGTATATCAAATAATAAAAAAATCTGAAAAGCATTTTGGGCAAGAGCAAAATCATTTAAATGTTATTTGATAAACGATTTTAAGGAATAAACGACACTGACATCATTGTGTATATTTTACTTTTAAAGTGAATCTTGTTGTTTATTAGGCTGGTGACAATGGAGAGCATTAATGTAAGGTGAAGGAAAAAACCTTAAGAAAGAAAAGCTCCTTAGTGGAGCTTCCAGTCCCCAGATAGGAGAAATATATGGGGCTTATAGCTAAGATGTTGATACATTTGATACTGAGGAGTCTTACTCAGACTCGTGGCTTTGTGCTTCGGCTTTTGGCCATCATTGAAGCTACAGGTGTTAGGCCTTTTGACATTATGAATTCACATGGTGTTAAAGGATGAAAAATCCAGTTCAAAAATAATTTGTATGCTTTAAATAGGTCTGCTTTTCATGACCATGTGAAAGGTGCATCTGGTACTGACGAACTGGCATCTCCAGAATGCAGGAGATCTTTCTTTTTTGAGGCAACCAAATGACCATCAGCTTGATCTCTCTGGTGTCTGCTTTCTATGTGAAAATTTGCAGACTGGAGAAAAGAACTTTGAGCGCGTTGTAATAGCAGGAGATCCAGAATCTCAGGATTTGCCAAGCATGCTGCTAGATACTGTGGAAGAAATAAAGGTATAAAACATAAGACTTGCCTTCATGGAATTTTTAATTTAGCCAAGATCAGATAAACTTATGAAAATGTAATTAGCAGTACCAGGCAATTTAAACTACAAACTGATAGCACAGATAAATAAATCCCCTAACTGCTTAGAAAAGAAGAAAATATTTAGAACAGAGCAGTCAAAGAAGGCTTTGTTCACTAAGGGAGGATTAGAGGGGCCTTGAAAGACAGATGGGATCTAGATGGAGTGATAACACCAGCAAAGGCAAGGAGATGGCCATGTGTGAGCTGCACTGGGTTCATTTGGCTGTGTTGGAAGGTTTGTTTAAGGCAGTAGTAAGACTTGGGGGAAAATAGCTTTGAGACAGATTTTAAATGGTCTAGAGAGCAAGGACAGGGCATTTGGACTGCTGTTCTACTGGGAATGATTTATAGACTACATTTGGAATTTAAAGTTATTTGGTACTGATTTTAACAACGAATGCTCTTTTAAACAGTTGGTTAAGAAGGGGGAATAGTTTTGTTTTTTTTATAATATTTCTTTGTTCCTTACTTTTATAAGGTCAGCCTGACCTGGGTTGGCGTTGTTTGATTTGCCTTTAGTGTAGCCAAACAACTATGCATCCACAGGAGAGCTCTGAGTTGCCTTGATTTATGTGTAGAAAAAGCAACTATGTGAAAGTTCCTTCATATTTAAAAGAGCAGACTGGCTGTCTGTCATGTAAAGGGTCCTAGTGACCTCTGGAAGAAGAGTATTTGAAATGTATAATGATAAGAATGAAAGGAAATTTGTTTCTAATAGAAACAACACTCCAGATCCTCTTTGATGGTGGTACATAATTTTCTTGGCTACTTATCTGGAAATGAGGGTAATGTTGCATATGGTGGGAAATTGTTAGCTAAGTAAAATCATGCCTTCTGTATAGTGTGTCATAATATTAAAATTTACTTTTTAGTGTAAGTTAAAGTGGTATTCACTGACTTTTTCAAGTAGTTACTGGCATTTCCTCAGATGTCATCAACAGATGATTACAGCTCCCTTTCTGGTCTGAGCCCAAGCATCAGCTCAGGTGGCATAGTTTAGTGAGAAACTCCTACTGAGGCGTGCAGAACTGTCTCCCTTTTGCTCTCAAGGTATCTTGTTACACTCCTTATCAACAATTGCTGAAGTGGATTGATTCTTTAACTTATAAAATATTCTAACTATAAATAGTTTATTTCAACTTTCACAACAACAATAGAAATGTTAAAGTGTGTATGAAAAGTGATACACTTGTAGAAACCTACTGACTCAGTGAGTAACCTTTCAGCAGTTCTGGTTAATGAGATTTGAGATATGAGAGAACTTTCCTTAAAAAGAGACACACAAATGTTACCACTTACTTTTAGGGGGTTTCTGGCCTCTGCCCTAGTATGTGAAAATGGTGGAAATTCCATTTCACATACAAGTATATGGTTGCAATAGGCACAGTGTTCTGTAGCAATTGTCCTAATTCTCAAATTGCTGCTAGTTGAAAACACCAAATTTCTTTTTTTCTTTCTTTTATTTTTTTAACATCTTAATTGGACTATAATTGCTTTACAGTGGTGTGTTAGTTTCTGCTTTATAACAAAGTGAATCACCTATACATGTACATACATCCCCCTATCGCCTCCCTCTTGTGTCTCCCTTCCACCCTCCCTATCCCACCTCTCTAGGTGGACACAAAGCACGGAGCTGATCTCCCTGTGCTATGCGGCTGCTTCCCACTAGCTATTTGTTTTACGTTTGGTATTGTATGTATGTCCATGCCAATCTCTCACTTTGTCCCAGCTTACCCTTCCCCCTCCCTCCCCATGTCCTCAAGTCCATTCTCTAGTAGGTCTGCATCTTTATTCCCATCCTGCCCCTAGGTTCTTCATGACCTTTTTTTTTTTTTAAGATTCCATATATATGTGTTAGCATATGGTATTTATTTTTCTCTTTCTGACTTACTTCACTCTGTATGACAGACTCTAGGTCCATCCACCTCACTACAAATAACTCAATTTCGTTTCTTTTTATGGCTGAGTAATATTCCATTCTATCTATGTGCCACATCTTCTTTATCCATTCATCTGTCGATGGACACTTAAGTTGCTTCCATGTCCTGATATTGTTAATAGAGCTGCAGTGAACATTGTGATACATGATTCTTTTTGAATTATGGTTTTCTCAGGGTATATGCCCAGTAGTGGGATTGCTGGGTCGTATGGCAGTTCTATTTTTAGTTTTTTATGGAACCTCCATACTGTTCTCCATAGTGGCTGTATCAATTTACATTCCCAGCAACAGTGCAAGAGTGTTCCCTTTTCTCCACACCCTCTCCAGCATTTATTGTTTGTAGATTTTTTGATGATGGCCATTCTCACCAGTGTGAGATGATATCTCATTATAGTTTTGATTTGCATTTCTCTAATGATTAGTGATGTTGAGCATCCTGTCACGTGTTTGTTGGCAATCTGTATATCTTGTCTATTTGGTCTTCTGCACATTTTTGGATTGGGTTGTTTGTTTTTTTGATACTAAGCTACATGACCTGCTTGTAAATTTTGGAGATTAATCCTTTGTCAGTTGCTTCATGTGCAAATATTTTCTCCCATTCTGAGGGTTGTCTTTTCATCTTGTTTATGGTTTCCTTTGCTGTGCAAAAGCTTTTGAGTTTCATTAGGTCCCATTTTTTAATTTTTGTTTTTATTCTCATTTCTTTAGGAGGAAGGTCAAAAAGGATCTTGCTGTGATTTGTGCCATAGAATGTTCTGCCTATGTTTTCCTCTAAGTGTTTGATAGTGTCTGGCCTTACATTTAGGTCTTTCATCCATTTTGAGTTTATTTTTGTGTGTGGTATTAGGGAGTGTTCTAATTTCATTCTTTTACCTGTACCTGTCCAGTTTTCCCAGCACCACTTATTGAAGAGGCTGTCTTTTCTCCACTATATATTCTTCCCACCTTTATCAAAAATAAGGTGACCATATGTGTGTGGGTTTATCTCTGGGCTTTCTATCCTGTTCCATTGATCTATATTACTGTTTTTGTGCCAGTACCATACTGTCTTGATTACTGTAGCTTTGTAGTATAGTCTGAAGTCAGGAAGCCTGATTCCTCCAGCTCCGTTTTTCTTTCTCAAGATTGCTTTGGCTATTCGGGGTCTTTTGTGTTTCCAAACAAATTGTGAAATTTTTTGTTTTAGTTCTGTGAAAAATGCCACTGGTATTTTTTAATAGAGATTGCATTGAATCTGTAGATTGCTTTGGGTAGTATAATCGTTTTCACAATGTTGATTCTACCAATCCAAGAACATGGTATATCTCTCCATCTGTTGGTATCATCTTTAATTTCTTTCTTCCATGTCTTATAGTTTTCTGCATACAGGTGTTCTGTCTCTTTAGGTAGGTTTATTCCTAGGTATTTTATTATTTTTGTTGCAATGGTAAATGTGAGTGTTTCCTTAATTTCTCTTTCATATTTTTCATCTTTAGTGTATAGGAATGCAAGAGACTTCTGTGCATTAATTTTGTATCCCACTACTTTACCAAATTCATTGATTAGCTCTAGTAGTTTTCTGGTAGCATCTTTAGGATTCTCTATGTATAGTATCATGTCATCTGCAAACAGTGACAGCTTTACTTCTTCTTTTCTGGTTTGGATTCTTTTTATTTCTTCTGTGATTGCTGTGGTTAAAACTTCCAACACTATGTTGAATAATAGTGGTGAGAGTGGGCAACCTTGTGTTTTTCCAGATCTTAGTGGAAATGGTATCAGATTTCACCATTGAGGAGGATGTTGGCTGTGGGTTTGTCATATATGGCCTTTATTATGTTGAGTTAAATTCCCTCTAGGCCCATTTTCTGGAGGGTTTTTATCATAAATCGGTGTTGAATTTTGTCTAAAGGTTTTTCTGCATCTATTGAGATGATCATATGGTTCTTATTCTTCAATTTGTTAATATGGTATATCACATTCATTGATTTGGATGTATTGAAGAATCCTTGTATTCCTGGGATAAACCCCACTTGATCATGGTGTATGATCCTTTTAATGTGCTGTTGGATTCTGTTTGCTAGTATTTTGTTGAGGATTTTTGCATCTGTGTTCATCAGTGATATTGGCCTGTAGTTTTCTTTTCTTGTTACATCTTTGTCTGGTTTTGGCGTCAGGGGGATGGTGGCCTCGTAGAATGGGTTTGGGAGTGAACCTCCCTCTGCTATATTTTGGAAGAGTTTGAGAAGGATAGGTGTTAGCTCTTCACTAAATGTTTGATAAAATTCGCCTGTGAAACCATCTGGTCCTGGGCTTTTGTTTGTTGGAAGGTTTTTAATCACAGTCTCAATTTCAGTGCTTGTGATTGATCTGTTTATACTTTCTATTTCTTCCTGGTTTGGTCTCGGAAGGTTGTGCTTTTCTAATTATTTGTCCATTTCTTCCAGGTTGTCCATTTTATTGGCATAGAGTTGCTTGTAGTAATCTCTCATGATCCTTTGTATTTCTACAGTGTCAGTTATTCTCCTTTTTCATTTCTTATTCTATTGATGAGAGGCTTCTCCCTTTTTGTCTTGATGTGTCTGGCTAATGGTTTATCAATTTTCTTTATCGTCTCAAAGAACCAGCTTTTAGTTTTATTGATCTTTTGCTGTTGTTTCCTTCATTTCTTTTAAATTTATTTCTGATCTGATCTTTATGATTTCTTTCCTTCTGTTAACTTTGGGGTTTCTTTGTTTTTCTTTCTCTAATTGCTTTAGGTATGAGGTTAGGTTGTTTATTTGAGATGTTTCTTGTTTCTTGAGGTTGGCTTGTATAGCTATAAACTTCCCTCTTAGAACTGCTTTTTCTGCATCCCATAGGTTTTGGGTGATCGTATTTTCATTGTCATTTGTTTCTAGGTATTTTCTGATTTCCTCTTTGATTTCTTCAGTGTTCTCTTGGTTATTAAGTAGTGTATTGTGTAGCCTCCATGTGTTTGTATTTTTTACAGATTTTTTCCTGTAATTGATATCTAGTCTCATAGCGCTGTGGTCGGAAAAGATACTTCATACAATTTCAGTTTTCTTAAATTTACCAAGGATTGATTTGTGACCCAGGATATCATCTATCATGGAGAACGTTCCATGAGCACTTGAGAAGAAAGTGTATTCTGTTCTTTCTGGATGGAATGCCCTATAAATATCAATGAAGTCCCTCTTGTTTAATGTATCATTTAAAGCTTGTGTTTCCTTATTTATTTTCATTTTGCATGATCTGTCCATTGATGAAAGTGGAGTGTTAAAGTACCGTACTGTGATTGTGTTACTGTTGATTTCCCCTTTTATGGCTGTTAGCATTTGCCTTATGTATTGAGGTGTTCCTCTGTTGGATGCATAAATATTTACAATTGTTATATCTTGGATTGATTCCTTGATCATTATGTAGCGTCCTTCTTTGTCTCTTGTAATAGTCTTTGTTTTAAAGTCTTTTTTGTCTTATATGAGAATTGCTACTTCAGCTTTCTTTTGATTTCCGTTTTCATGGAATATATTTTTCCATCCCCTCACTTTCTGTCTGTATGTGTCCGTAGGTCTGAAGTGGGTCTCTTGTAGACAGCATATATACGGGTCTTGTTTTTGTATCCATTCAGCTGGTCTATGTCTTTTTGTTGGAGTATTTAATCCATTTACATTTAAGGTAATTTTCGATATGTATGTTCCTATTACCATTTTCTTAATTGTTTTTGGTTTGTTTTTGTAGGTCTTTTCCTTCTCTTGTGTTTTCTGCCTAGAGAAGTTCCTTTAGCATTTGTTGTGAAGCTGGTTCGGTGGTGCTGAATTCTCTTTGTTTTTGCTTGTATGTAAAGGTTTTAATTTCTCCGTCAAATCTGAATGAGATCCTTGCTGGGTAGAGTAATCTTGGTTGTAGGTTTTTCCCTTTCATCACTTTAAATATGTCCTGCCACAGCCTTCTGGCTTGCAGAGATTCTGCTGAAAGATCAGCTGTTAACCTTTTGGGGATTCCCTTGTATGTTATTTGTTGGTTTTCCCTTGCTGCTTTTAATAATTTTTGTTTGCATTTAATTTTTGATAGTTTGATTAATATGTGTCTTGGCGTGTTTCTCCTTGGATTTATCCTGTATGGGACTCTCTGTGCTTCCTGGACTTGATCAACTATTTCCTTTCCCATATTAGGGAAGTTTTCAACTAAAATCTCTTCAGATATCTTCTCAGTCCCTTTCTTTTGCTCTTCTTCTTCTTGGACCCCTATAATTTGAATGTTGGTGTGTTCAGTGTCATCTCAGAGGTCTCTGAGACCGTCTTCCATTCTTTTCATTCTTTTTTCTTTATTCTGCTCTGCAGTAGTTATTTCCACTATTTTATCTTCCAGGTCACTTATCTGTTCTTCTGCCTCAGTTTTTCTGCTATTGATTCCTTGTAGAGATTTTTCATTTCATTTATTGTGGTGTTCATCATTGTTTGCGCTTTAATTCTTATAGGTCCTTTTAAAATGTTTCTTGAATTTTCTGCATTCTGTTTCCAAGATTTTGGATCATCTTTACTCTCATTTTCTGAATTCTTTTTCAGGTAGACTGCCTATTTCCTCTTCATTTGTTTGGTCTGGTGGGTTTTTACCTTGCTCCTTTATCTGCTGTGTATTTCTCTGTCTTCTCATTTTGCTTAACTTACTGTGTTTGGGGTCTCCTTTTTGCAGGCTGCAGGTTGTAGTTCCCGTTGTTTTTGGTGTCTGCTGCCAGTGGCTAAGGTTGGTTCAGTGGGTTGTGTAGGCTTCCTGGTGGAGGGGACTGGTGCCTGTGTTCTGGTGGTTGAGGCTGGATCTTGTCTTTCTGGTGGGCAGGACCACGTCTGGTGGTGTGGTTTGGGGTGTCTGTGACCTTATTATGATTTTAGGCAGCCTCTCTGCTAATGTGTAGGGTTGTGTTCCTGTCTTGCTAGTTGTTTGGCATAGGGTGTCCAGCACTGTAGCTTGCTGGTCGTTGAGTGGAGCTGGGTGTTGGCGTTGAGATGGAGATCTCTGGTAGATTTTCGCTCTTTGATATTATGTGGAGCTGGGAGGTCTCTGGTGGACCAGTGTCCTGAACTTGGCTCTCCCACTTCAGAGGCACAGGCCTGATGCCCGACCAGAGCACCAGGACCCTGTCATCCACAAGGCTCAAAATAAAAGGAAGAAAAGAAAGAAAGAAAGAATGAAAAAGAAATAAAATAAAGTCATTAAAATAAAAAATAATAAAAATTAGAAAAATTTACAAGGTAATTTAAAAAGAAAGAAAGAAAGAAAGAGCAACCAAACCAAAAAGCAAATCCAGCAATGATAAGAAGTACTGAAAACTATACTAAAAAAAATTAAGAGAAAACGGACAGACAGAACCCCAGGACAAATGGTAAAAGCAAAGCTATACAGACAAAATCACACACAGAAGCATATACATACATAAGCACAAAAAGAGAAAAAGGAAAAATATGTATATATCGTTGTTCCCAAAGTCCACTGCCTCAATTTGGGATGATTCTTTGTCTATTCAGGTATTCCACAGATGCAGGGTACATCAAGTTGATTGTTGAGATTTAATCCGCTGCTCCTGAGGCTGCTGGGAGAGATTTCCCTTTCTCTTCTTTGTTGGCACAGCTCCTGGGGCTCAGCTTTGGATTTGGACCTGCCTCTGCGTGTAGGTCGCCTGAGGGCGTCTGTTCCCCAGCTCAGACAGGGCAGGGTCAACGTATCAGCTGATTCGGGGGCTCTGGCTCACTCAGGCTGGGAGGAGGGACGGTACGGAATGCTGGGCGAGCCTGTGGCAGCAGAGGCCAGAGTGACGTTGCAACAGCGTGAGGCGCGCCGTGTGTTCTCCCGGGGAAGTTGTCCCTGGATCACGGGACCCTGGCAGTGGCGGGCTGCACGGGTTCCCCTGAAGGGAGGTGTGGATAGTGACCTGTGCTTGCACACAGGCTTCTTGGTGCCCGCAGTAGCAGCCTTAGCATTTCATGCCTGTCTCTGGGGTCTGCTCTGATAGCCACGGCTCGCACCCGTCTCTGGAGCTCGTTCAGGTGGTGCTCTGAATCCCCTCTTCTCGTGCACCACAAAACAATGGTCTCTTGCCTCTTCGGCAGCTCCAGACTTTTTCCCGGACTCCCTCCCTGCTAGCTGTGGCTCAGTAGCCCCCTTCAGGCTGTGACCACGCAGCCAACCCCAGTCCTCTCCCTGGGATCCAACCTCTGAAGCTGGAGCCTTAGCTCCCAGCCCCCAACCGCCCCAGCAGGTGAGCAGGCAAGCCTCTGGGGCTGGTGAGTGCTGGTTGGCACCGATCCTTTGTGCGGGAATCTCTACGCTTTGCCCTCTGCACCCCTGTTGCTGTGGTCTCCTCTGTGGCTCTGAAGCTTTACCCCCCACCACCCCGTCTCCCTCTCCGCCAGTGAAGGGCCTTCCTAGTGTGTGGAAACCTTTCCTCCTTCACAGCTCCCTCCCACTGGTGCAGGTCTCGTCTCTATTCTTTTGTCTCTGTTTTTTCTTTTTTCTTTTGCCCTACCCAGGTATGTGGGGAGTTTCTTGCCTTTGGGGAGGTCTGAGTTCTTCTGCCAGCATTCAGTAGGTGTTCTGGAGGAGTTGTTCCACATGTAGATGTATTTCTGATGTATTTGTGGGGAGGAAGGTGATCTCCATGTCTTACTCTTCTGCCATCTTGAAACTCTCCCAAATTTCTTTCTTAAGTGTCTGTTTTTACTGGATTTTTAGCCAGTACTCAGTTTAGTGAGCCAACATTTCATCAAATCGCTTTAGTTAATAGACTCCAGGTAAAAGTAAATGAACTTTAAAAAAGGATAGCATTTGCAACTGCCTGTTTCCACTTATTTATATGAGGTACCTAGAGTAATCAAATTCATAGAAAAAGTAGCATGGTGGGGACTTCCCTGGTAGTCCAATGGTTAAGGCTCTGCACTTCCACTGCAGTGGGCATGGATTCGATCCCTGGTCAGGGAACTAAAATTCTACATGACATGCCCCAAAAAACACGCCCCCTGCCCCCCCCCGCAAAAGAAAAACTAACCCAAAACAGAAAGCAAGCAAACAAACCAGAAAGGAGCATGGTGGTTGTTGCCTTGGGGTGGAGTGGGGTATTTTTGTTTAATGGGTATAGAGTTTCAGTTGAAGGATGAGAAGATTTCTATAGATTGGTTGCATAAGTAAACTGTACAGTTAAAAATGGTCAAGAGTGTACATTTTATGTTATATGTATCTTACCATAATTTAAAAAAATGAAAAAGAGGGGAAAAAGATAACACCTGCAATAATGTTAAAAAACATCAAATTCCTAGGAGTGAATCTGTCAAAGGATTTACAAGGCCTCTGTGCTAGAATCTACAAAACATTATTAAGAGAAATTAATGAAGACCTAAATAGAGGAATATGCTATGTGTGTGTGGGGCTCAATATTTTAAAATTTCAAGTCTCCTCAAATTAACCTACATTATCAATGCAATCTGTAACAAAATCCCAGCGCTTGATTTTTGTTGTTGCTGTTGCTGTTGTTTTTTCTGGTTTTGTGGAACTCAAGCTGACTTTAAAATTCATATGGAAATGTGAAAGGCTAAGAATAGCGAAGTCAGTCATGAAGAACAGAATTGGAGTACTTCCACTGGCAGATACCAAGACTTATTATAAAACTATATCAATTAAGGCAGAGCTTAGCCTATTGTGGTTCTTGGACTGGCAGCATCAGCATCACCTGGGAGCTTGTTAGAAATGGAATTTCTCCGGCTCCACTTCACACCCTGTTCAATCAGAATCTCTGGGGTTGGGGCCAAGGAGTCTGTGTTTTAACAATCTCTCTAGATTATTCTTATGCACTTGAAAGTTTGAGAAACACTGAATTAAGACATTTTGTCACAAGGAAATACAGACTAACTAGTGGAACAGATAGAGAGTCCAAAAACATAGCCATACATACACAGTTCATCTGACTTACGTCAAATCTGGCGTTGCAGTGCAGTGGGGAAAGGGTAGGCTTTTCAATACATGCTAGTAGATGATTTATATCCATATGGAAAAAAGCTACCTTAACCCCTATATCATACTAGATATACAAAAAATCAATTCCAAATTGAATATGCCGAAGTAGAAAGCAAAACTGTAAAGTTTTTAGAGGAAAAATACAGGAGAACATCTTTGAGACCTTAGGACGATCAAAAAGGACAATAAAGCTCTAACCATAAAACAAAAATGATAAACTGGATGACTAGTAATATTAAACACTATAAATTTCAAAAGATACTGTTAATATTTGTAAAGCAGTTAGACCAGTGCCTTGCCAGAACAAGTATGTGTTGTGTTTTTGTCAAATAAGAAGATGAATATGTTTTCCTCTTCCAACAAAAAGACAGGGAGGCTTGTGTTCAGAAAATATAAAGAATATTTAACAAATTATCAAGAAAAAATTTTTTTAATTTATTTATTTTTGGCAGCATTGGGTCTTCGTTGCTGCGTGTGGGCTTTTTCTAGTTGCGGTGAGCAGGGGCTACTCTTCGTTGCCGTGCATGGGCTTCTCATTGCGGTAGCTTCTCTTGATGCGGAGCATGGGCTCTAGGTGCGCGGGCTTCAGTAGTTGTGGTACCTGGCCTTCGGTAGTTGTGGCTCGTGGGCTCTAGAGCGCAGGCTCAGTAGTTGTGGCACAAGGCTTAGTTGCTCCATGGCATGTGGGATCTTCCCAGACCAAGGCTCAAACTTGTGTCCCCTGCATTGGCAGGTGGATTCTTAACCACTGTGCCACCAGGGAAGCCCAAGAATATTTTTGACAACCCAATAGAAAACAGCAGGCAAAGGACTTCAATAGGGACTTAAAAGAGAGGCATTAAAATGGTCATTAACATATTAAAAGGTGCACAACTTTATTAACCAGTAGAGAAATGCAAATTTGTTAGAGAAGTGAAAATTAACCATAATGGAATACTACTAAATACCCACCAGAATAGTTAAAATGTAAAAAATAGACAATATTGAGTGTTGCAGGGTTGTGAAGTAACAAGGACTCTAATGTTTCTAATAAGAGTGTAAAGTGGAAAACCTTTTAGAAGATTGGGTGTATTCCTGAAAGCTGAATACTCTGACCTAGCAGTTTCACTCGTAAGTATATGTCCAGCAGAAATACTTGTACATGTTCACCTCAACTGATGGCACATTCTGATAGCACATCTAGAATGTTCATAGCAGATTTGTAATAGCCCCAGATTGGAAACTACCTAAATGCCCATTAGCAGGATAATGGTTAAATAAATTGTATATTGCAGTGAAATATTATTCAGCAATAAAATGAACATTCTTCAACTATGTAGAGCATTAAAGCATATATATCCTGTTTAATTTTCTTTTTCTTTACCTAATGTCTCATATTCTGACTGATTTTTACCTTGTGGGCAGCAGTGTTTTGTAAGATATATTAGACACAGCCTATCTGCAGTTACCTCCTTTTAGAAAGACTTTCCCAAGTCAGTATATCTCCCAGCCAAACAAATATAAGATAAATGCATTCTTCAGTGATATCATTATCCAGTCAGTTCCTTCTTTAAAGCTTTTCAAATGTCTGTTTTTCGGATTGCATTTTACTTTCAGCGTTTAGTGAGAATGTTTTGCTTGAGCTTCACATAAAAGTCTCAAACTCTTGTTCTCATGCCAGCATAGAAAACAGTCTGAGTTGGTAGTTTTCCGAGGAAAATATCTCCCCGCTTTGGTATGCAAACCTTTTAAAGCTGGGCTTTAACTGACAAGCCCACGGCCTGTGCTGGCCCATGTGCCATGATGTTATTGGTGTAAAGTGACCGTGTGGCTGGGGACTGTGGGGGAGGACAGAGTTTTCCTCCACGCTCTTAGGGTTCCAGACTGGGTCTGAAAATTCAACTGACAAAGACAGATTAACAGGAAAAAAGGGCACACATTTACTTAATAGAGATTTTGTGTGACACAGGAGCCTTCATAAGGAAATGAAGACCTGATGAAACAGTTCAACCTGAGTATTTTTGTGCTAGGTTTGATGAAGTGCGGGCAGTCGTGGAGGAGTATGATAGTTCAAAGGTAAGGGTAGTACACTGGGAGAAATTTAGTAAGGCCTGCTTGTTGGGATTCTTCTCAGGGTCCCTTTTTCTTCAGAGATAAGGATGCACCTTTCCTCTGGGTATAGGGAAGGCACCTCTCATATGAGAGTTTTATGACCTGTTTCAGGAGAAAAGGGCAGTGGGAAGGTCGGAGTGATCTTCCTGCTTCAGCTGTTTTCTCAGACTCCTTCAGCTTAAGATGCTCAGTATGCCCAGGTACCATATTTTGGGGGTAGCTGATGGTTAGGGCCATCACCTGTGCCCACTCTGGATGCTGCATTCCTGCTGAGGGTGAGAGAAGGCATTACAGGAGGAGAAATCCCGGAGGGGACCACATGTGCTTTTTAGCAGGTACTCTCAGAGGCTAGTTAAGTGTTAACCTATTCATGCTTATTTAATCCTCACAAGTTTGTGAGAGATGGGAGTTACTACTCCTATTTTAGAGAGGAGGAAAATGAGATCCTAAGAGGTCAGGTGGCTTCCCAAGGTCACCCAGCTAATCACCTGACTTGGTGGAGCTGGGATTCTGATCAAGCTCTGGCTGACTTGGAGATTATCCCCACTGTTCTACAGAGCCATTTCCTCAGTGCTCTTCCATCCTGTCATGAGGTTACCGAGACAGTCCCTTTAATAAAATGAACAGAAAACAGGCGACCCACTGTAGGTAGTAGAATCAGTGTGCAGATTTACTTATTTCATGTCTTCTGTTTCATCATGTATATATTTATAGTGCCATATAACTGTATTCCAAGGAGATAAAAATATTTTAATTTGCAAACTTAGTTATAGAAGAATTAGGTTACTTAATAGTCATTGCATTAGAATGTAAGTTCTCTGAGGGCAGGGACCTTGTCTGTCTTGCTCGCTACTTTGTCCCTGGGGCCTTGTGCACACTGCCTTGTACAAAGTAGGTGCTCAAGTGAATTAATGAATGAACACATTTCAGTAAGAATTTATTCTTCTGATTCTCCTTCTCCATTATTTGCATATTCTCTGTTTACTCCTCTTCTTCCACTTCCCTTTAATAGAGCAGTTTCCTAAAGTTCTCTACTGAGTCCTCTTCTTACATTACTCTACAGTGTTTCCTGGGTACTGTCATCTACTTCCTTGGAGAAAGTGTTAAGAAAACAATGTAAATGTGTTCTGCGGCTGTAAAAAAGTGAAATCTTGCCATTTGCGGCAACATGGATGGATCTAGAGGGTATTTTGCTAACTGAAATAAGTCAGACAGAGAAAGATTGCATGATCTTATATGGTGAATCTAAAAAACAAAACAAGCAAATAAACAAAACAAGATGAAAACAGACTCACAGATTCAGAGAAGAAACAGGTGGTTGCCAGAAAGTGAGGTGGGGTGGGCGAAATAGGTAAAGGGGATTAAGAGTTACAAACATCCAGTTATAGAATAAAATAAGTCATGGGGATATATTGATAATACACAACATGAGGAATATGGTCAATAATATTGTAATAACTTTGGGAAAAGATGGTTACTGGACTTATTGTGGTGATCACTTTATAATGTATGCAAATATCAAATCATTATGTAGTACTCTTTTTTTTAAATAACTTTTTTATTTTTGGCTGTGTTGGGTCTTCACTGCTGTGCATGGGCTTTCTCTAGATGCGGGGAGCAGGGGCTCCTTGCAGTGCGTGAGCTTCTCATTGCAGTGGCGTCTCTTGTTGTGGAGCACGGGCTCTAGGCACGTGGGTTCAGTAGTTGTGGCTTGCGGGCTCTAGAGTGCAGGCTCAGTAGTTGTGGCACATGGGCTCTAGAGCGCAGGCTCAGTAGTTGTGGCGCACGGGCTTAGTTGCTCCGCAGCATGTGGGATCTTCCCAGACCAGGGCTCAAACCCGTGTCCCCTGCATTGGCAGGCAGATTCTTAACCACTGCGCCACCAGGGAAGCCCTGTAGTACTCTTGAAACTGACATAACATTGTATGTCAACTATATTTCAGTTACAAAATGAAAATGGTTGAAGCTCATGCATCCAGTGCAATTTCCAAAAAAAAAAAAAAAAAAAAGATGTTGTTTTGGGGATCGAGACCAAGTATTAGAATCAGCTTTTGCTCCTAATGAAGGTGTGACATTGAGCAAGTGATCTAACCTGTTGGTGCTTCAGTCTCCTTTTTATTGTAAGAAAGTTGGCAAAGATTTGGAGTTGAAAAATTCACATACCTATAGGGGCCAGGTAGGTAATAGAAATGATGGAAGTGAGCTGGGCACGGTACAGTAAGGCATTGCAGGGACGGTGATATAGTTTATGTATACTCCATTGAAGAACTTCTTGCTAACTTTTAATGAGATTTTGGAGTTACAAGGGAATTTGACCAAAAACAAATACTTGTATTAGCTTAGCCTACTAGTTCTTAAATTTGGCTATGTCTTAGAATTACCTGGGGAGTTTTTAAAAAACACCGATGCCCAGATTCTGCTCTCAGAGATCTGATTTAGTTTTAAAATACCAAAAGCTTCTCCTGCTAGTGCGCAGCTAGGTTTTGAATGATTAATTGGACGCTTATTAACTAGGATGTTTTTTATACCTGACTTTTAGAAATAAGCAGATAATCAAGGATGTAGTCAGCTTTCAGACAAATAAACCTTTTGCCTTTCTGCGAAGCAATCTTCACTGAAAGTTATTATATCACTCAGGGACAGCATTGGTTTCCGTGTCACCAGCAAAGAGCTTAAGTTGTGTTCATTATACCAGTCAGTCCCTATTGTCTCATAATACATTTTGCCCCTGTTTTCACACACCCAGAACTTCCACTTTTTCCCCACTACATTTGTGGTCATATTCAGTGGTTTCTACTGCACTCTGTGAACTGATGGTTGGTCACAGTTTTCTCTGGGGCTAGGATTCAGTATGTGCATATTCAGAGTTTTCTTATGAGCCAGTCTTTCTTAAGGTGCCCTCTCTAGGATAGCATTTTAACTAACATTAGAGACTCCCTACCCTAACCAAGACTAGAAAGCATTCTCAAAAATTTTAGAGCGGTTTTCTTAAAGTTTGATTTGCATTTGCATCAGTGGATTAGGATATTTAAGTGAAAGGTACCAGATTTCTAATTATTTGTTTTTGTTTGTGAGTTTGGATGATTTTTAAAAATGTATTTCAAATTTGAGAAGATGGCATTTATTTTATGTAGTTTATTTTCTCACATTTTTAAATAACTCGTGAGATAAAAAGATTTATTAATTTATGGTATGATACATTCTGCTTACCTTTTTGATTATATGGAAATATTCTGATTCATTCCTTAAGGAATTTATTCAGTAGAACAGGTCAACTAGGTTAAGTAATGACTCTGCTCAGATGAATACATTCTTCATAAAAAATATTCTTCATAAAAAACATAAAGCACGTGTTGTCTTTTATTATTTTTCACTGAGGTGATTTTCAAATCTGCACTCACTCAGCACTACCTGATATATTCATTTTGTTATATTCAGAGTGGAATTACCCAGCTTATCCATTCCTTCTGTGGTTTTTTTCTTTCTTTCTTTCTTTCTTTCTTCCCCTCAGTGTTTGCTTTCACAACCCAAGTTCTGGGCCATTCAGACATCAGCTTTGATCCTCCGGACAAAACTTGAGAGAGGAAGCACACGCCGAGTGGAACGGGCAATGAGGCAGACACAGGTAAGAATTAATGTGGCAATTTTTGTTATTCTTCCAGCTCTTTATTATTATCAATAACCGTACATGTTTGTTGTGAGTATAAAATCATTTTCCTCTAACACGTTTTATTATTGAAGAGTGTTGTTTTAGAGTCTGCTTGGCTCCAAAACCCAACTCTGTCACTTAGCTCTGTGACCGTAGTATTTAACCTTTCTAAAGGAAAGCTGTTCGCTACTCAACATTTCTGACGCCAAGTGTGTGGGTCTTTCACACCAAGCATTTCATCATTTCCCTGTGGACATCAACTGGGTGTCCTACAATTTAATTCAATTCTGACCCTCCCTGGAATTAGTACAGACCCCATATGTTAAGGGCTAAGTTCCAAAAGACTGCCTCCCACTTCAGATTCCAATCTCAAGTCTTCTACTTCTGACTGACTGGCTATAAATCAGGGGTCCTCACGACCTCCTCCTCACCTCAGGTTTGATAATTTGCTAGAACTGGCTCACAGAACTAGGGGAAACACTTAATTACGATTACTGGTTTATTATAAAGGATGTTATAAAGGATTCAAATGAACGGCCAGATGAAGAGGTATATAGGGCAAGGATCCTGAGCAAAGGAGCTTCTCTGTCTTTGTGGAGTTTGGGGTGCACTCCCCCTCCCAGAACGTCGGTGCGTTTTCCAACGTGGGTGCTCTCTGAACCCATTTGTTTTGGGGGGTTTTATGGAGTATCTATTATGTGGGCATGATTGATTAAATCAGTGGCCATTGGTGATAACCTCAATCCCCAGCCCTTTTTCCCTCCCCGGACCTTGGGGTGGGGCTGGAAGTTTCAACCCCCTAGTCACATGGTTGGTTCCTCTGACAACCGGCCCCAATCCTCCCAGAGTCACCTCATTGCCATAAGCTCAGGTGTGGTGAAAGGGACTTACTATGGATAAAAAAAGACACTCTTCTAACCCTACAACTCAGGAAGTTATAAGACTTTTAGAAGCTCTGTGCTGGGAACCAGAGCTTATATATTTCTTATTATATCACAGCATCACATCCCTAAGTTTCATTATCTATATAATAGGGTAGTAATAATTGTACTTATAGCATAGGTTTGTGGTGAGTGGTAAAGAGATAATACAAGAGTTAGTGAAAAAGGTAAGCAGTTTCACAGACATAGATTGTATGAAGAAACAAAATTCATCCTAATGCAAAAATATTCACTGATGAAGTAGAATGAATAGTCTCTATTCCAAAGTGGTTTTTTTTTAAAACTACTGAAGAATATTTTATTAATTTCTTTGTTTAAAAATATTTCTGATAGACACCTCACTAAGCTTAGAGCACTCTATTGATGCTGCTGGAAATATAGTACAAAGTTATTCCTTAGGTTCTGTATCTTTCCTAGCTAGCTTTCCAGTTTGAAACCTGCATGATTCTCTGAATTGTGCAGATGATGCTTTTAGATATCAAATACACAGGATGTGCTTTGCTTGGGGAAAATGGATTTGAAGAAAGAGCCAAATCACCATGCTTTGGCCCTTTGCCCCTGTCTTGGCCTTACTATATCTGGGGTCTCTTCATCTTGCCATGCAAATGCTATGTGATGAAGAGAGTGGTATACCTTTCTACCTATACAGTGGAATGGGGGAGTTGTTATTCCTGCCTCTGTGGGAAAAATCAGAGAAAGTCTTTTCACTCCCCAACCCAGAAAATTTGGAAATGAGTCAGATCATGGAACAAGATGAATTAGACAAAATTTGTCTAATTTTCTGTCACTTGTTGAGCCATTTACTTCATAATCTGAACTTTTGCCAATTCCTCTGATTCAGAGTTTGATATTACTAATTGTTGAAGTTATTGCATCCCTGAAGAATAAGATGAAAATGATTTAAAAAATACATGTATACATAAAACAATGGTTTTTTTTTTGTTTTTTTTTTTTAACATCTTTATTGGGGTATAATTGCTTTACAATGGTGTGTTAGTTTCTGCTTTATAACAAAGTGAATCAGTCATACATAAACATATGTTCCCATATGTCTTCCCTCTTGCGTCTCCCTCCCACCCTCCCTATCCCACCCCTCCAGGCTGTCACAAAGCACCGAGCCAATATCCCCGTGCCATGCGGCTGCTTCCCACTAGCTATCTACCTTACTACGTTTGTTAGTGTGTATATGTCCAGGACTCTCTCTCGCCCTGTCACAGCTCACCCTTCCCTCTCCGCATAACCTCAAGTCCGTTCTCTAGGAGGTCTGCGTCTTTATTCCTGCCTTACCCCTAGGTTGTTCATGACATTTTTTTTTCTTAAATTCCATATATATGTGTTAGCATACGGTATTTGTCTTTTTCTTTCTGACTTACTTCACTCTGTATGACAGACTCTAGGTCTATCCACCTCATTACAAATAGCTCAATTTCGTTTCTTTTTATGGCTGAGTAATATTCCATTGTATATATGTGCCACATCTTCTTTATCCATTCATCCGATGATGGGCATTTAGGTTGTTTCCATCTCCGGGCTATTGTAAATAGAGCTGCAATGAACATTTTGGTACATGACTCTTTTTGAATTTTGGTTTTCTCAGGGTATATGCCCAGTAGTGGGACTGCTGGGTCATATGGTAGTTCTATTTGTAGTTTTTTAAGGAACCTCCATAATGTTCTCCATAGTGGCTGAACCAATTCACATTCCCACCAGCAGTGCAAGAGTGTTCCCTTTTCTCCACACCCTCTCCAGCATTTATTGTTTCTAGATTTTTTGATGATGGCCATTCTGACTGGTGTGAGATGATATCTCATTGTAGTTTTGATTTGCATTTCTCTAATGATTAGTGATGTTGAGCATTCTTTCGTGTGTTTGTTGGCAGTCTGTATATCTTCTTTGGAGAAATGTCTATTTAGGTCTTCTGCCCATTTTTGGATTGGGTTGTTGTTTCTTTATTATTGAGCTTCATGAGCTGTTTATATACTTTGTAGATTAATCCTTTGTCCGTTGATTCGTTTGCACATATTTTCTCCCATTCTGAGGGTTGTCTTTTCGTCCTGTTTATCATTTCCTTTGCTGTGCAAAAGCTTTGTAGTTGCATTAGGTCCCATTGTTTATTTTTTTTTAATTTCCATTACTGTAGGAGGTGGATTAAAAAAGATCTTGTTGTGATTTATGTCAACGAGTGTTCTTCCTATGTTTTCCTCTGAGAGTTTTATGGTGTCTGGTCTTACATTTAGGTCTTTAATCCATTTTGAGTTTATTTTTGTGTAAGGTGTTAGGGAGTGTTCTAATTGCATTCTTTTACATGTAGCTGTCCAGTTTTCCCAGCGCCACTTATTGAAGAGGCTGTCTTTTCTCCATTGTATATTCTTGCCTCTTTTGTCATAGATTAGTTGACCATACCTGTGTGGGTTTATCTCTGGGCTTTCTATCTGTTCCATTGATCTGTGTTTCTGTTTTTGTGCCAGTACCATATTGTCTTGATTACTGTAGCTTTGTAGTATAGTCTGTAGTCAGGGAGTCTGATTCCTCCTGCTCCGTGTTTTTCCGTCAAGACTGCTTTGGCTATTCAAGGTCTTTTGTGTCTCCATACAAATTTTAAGGTTTTTTGTTCTAGTTCTGTAAAAAATGCCATTGGTAATTTGATAGGGATTGCATTGACTCTGTAGATTGCTTTGGGTAGTATACTCATTTTCACAATATTGATTCTTCCAATCCAAGAACATGGTATATCTCTCCATCTGTTGGTATCATCTTTAATGTATTTTATCAGTGTCTTATAGTTTTCTGCACACAGGTGTTTTGTCTCCTTAGGTAGGTTTATTCCTAGGTTTTTTGTTTTTGTTTTTGTTTTTGCAGTACGCAGGCCTCTCACTGTTGTGGCCTCTCCTGTTGCAGAGCACAGGCTCCTTATGCACAGGATCAGCGGCCATGGCTTATGGGCCCAGTCGCTCCGCAGCATGTGGGATCTTCCCGGACCGGGCCACGAACCCGTGTCCGCTGCATCGGCAGGCGGACTCTCAACCACTGCGCCACCAGGGAAGCCTTATTCCTATGTATTTTATTCTTTTTGTTGCATTGGTAAATGGGAGAGTTTCCTTAATTTCTCTTTCAGATTTTTAATCATTAGTGTATAGGAATGCAAGAGATTTCTGTGCATTAATTTTGTATTCTGCAACTTTATCAAATTCATTGATTAGCTCTAGTAGTTTTCTGGTGGCATCTTTAGGATTCTCTATGTATAGTATCATGTCATCTGCAGACAGTGACAGTTTTATTTCTTCTTTTACAATTTGTATTACTTTTATTTCCTTTTCTTCTCTGATTGCTGTGCCTAGGACTTCCAAACTATCTTGAATAGTAGTGGTGAGAGTGGACATCCTTGTCTTTTTCCTGATCTTAGAGGAAATGCTTTCAGTCTTTCACCATTGAGAGTGATGTTGGCTGTGGGTTTGTTGTATATGGCCTTTATTATGTTGAGGTTCGTTCCCTCTAGGCCTATTTTCTGGATGGTTTTTATCATAAATAGGTGTTGAAATTTGTCAAAAGCTTTTTATGCATCTATTGAGATGATCATATGGTTTTTATTCTTCAATATATTCATATGGTGTATCACATTGAGTTGCATATATTGAAGAATCCTTGCATCCTTGAGATAAACCCCACTTGATCATATTGTATGATCCTTTTAATGTATTGTTGGATTGTGTTTGCTAGTATTTTGTTGAGGATTTTTGGATTTATAATCATCAGTAATATTAGTCTGTAATTTTTTTTGTAGTATCTTTGTCTGGTTTTGGTATCAGGGTGATGGTGGCCTCATAGAATGAGTTTGGGAATGTTCCTTCCTCTGCAATTTTTTGGAAGAGTTTGAGAAGGATAGGTGTTAGCTCTTCTGTAAATGTTTCATAGAATTCACCTGTGATGCCATCTGGTCCTGTACTTTTATTTGTTGGAAGATCTTTAATCACCGTTTCAATTTCATTACTTGTGATTGGTCTGTTCATGTTTTCTATTTCTTCCTGGTTTTGTCTTGGGAGGTTATACCTTTCTAAGAATTTGTCCATTTCTTCCAGGTTGTCCATTTTATTGGCATAGAGTTGCTTGTAGTTGTTTCTTAGGATTCTTTGTATTTCTGTGATGTCTGTTGTAACTTCTCCTTTTTCATTTCTAAATGTATTGATTTGAGTCCTCTCCCTCTTTTTGTTGATGAGTCTGGCTAATGGTTTATCAATTTTGTTTGTCTTCTCAAAGAACCAGCTTTTAGTTTTATTGATCTTTGCTATTGTTTTCTTGATTCTATTTCATTTATTTCTCCTCTGATCTTTATAATTTCTTTTCTTCTGCTAACTTTGGGTTTTGTTTGTTCTTCTTTCTCTAGTTCCTTTAGGTGTAACGTTAGATTGTTTTTTTGAGATTTTTCTTGTTTCTTGAGGTAGGCTTGTATAGCTATAAACTTCCCTTTTAGAACTGCTTTTGCTGCATCCCATAGGTTTTGGGTGATCGTGTTTTCCTTGTCATTTGTTTCTAGGTATTTTTTGATTTCCTCTTTGATTTCTTCAGTGATCACTTGGTTATTCAGTAACATATTGTTTAGCCTCCATGTGTTTGTGTTTTTTACGTTTTTTTCCCTGTAATTGTTTTCTAATCTCATAGTGTTGTGTTCAGGAAAGATGGTTGATATAATTTCAGTTTTCTTCAGTGTACTGAGGCTTGATTTGTGACCCAAGATGTGATCTCTCCTGGAGAATGTTCCGTGTGCACTTGAGAAGAAAGTGTAATCTGCTGTTTTTGGATGGAATGTCCTATAAATATCAATTAAATCTTTCTGGTCTATTGTGTCATTTAAAACTTCTGTTTCCTTATTAATTTTCTGTTTGGATGATCTGTGCATTGGTGTAAGTGAGGTGTTAAAGTCCCCCACTGTTATTGTATTACTGTCCATTTCCTCTTTTATAGCTGGTAGCAATTTCCTTATGTATTGAGGTTCTGCTGTGTTAGGTGCATATATATTTATAATTGTTTTATCTTCTTGGGTGGATCCCTTGATCATTATGTAGTGTCCTTCCTTGTCTCTTGTAACATTATTTTAAAGTCTGTTTTATCTGATGTAAGTATTGCCACTCCAGCTTTCTTTTGATTTCCGTTTGCATGGAATATCTTTTTCCATCCCCTCACTTTCAGTCTGTATGTGTCCTTAGGTCTGAAGTGGGTCTCTTGTAGACAGCATATACATGGGTCTTATTTTTGTATCCATTCAGCAAGCGTGTGTCTTTTGGTTGGAGCATTTAATCCATTCACTTTTAAGGTAGCTATCGAAATTTGTGTTCATATTACCATTTTCTTAAACGTTTTGGGTTTGTTTTTGTAAGTCCTTTTCTTCTTTATGTTTAATTTTTAATTACCTACTTATTAGCGGGAATAATTGAGAGTTAGCTAAATTAGAGATTATATTTTCATCTGGCAATTTAGCAATCTGAGAGCAGTAGAGACCAGCCTTTGTAATATCCTACAGTCCAAATCTTCAGTCGAGTGCCAAAGCTAACAGGAACAGAGCAATCACTGTGATCACACTGAGGGCAACGTAGAGGTCTCAGCGGGTAGTAATTCACACTTTGGTTGGTTGTATTCTTTTAAGGGGAAAGAGGTAAAGGAATTTCAGTTTTTTCTTACAGGGTTTCCTAAAAAATGATGAACTGCATGCATAAATTGCTACCCTTTGAGGTCATTAGAAGAAGTGATAAGAATTGTAAAGCAAGTATACTCCAATAAAGACATTGGGCTTTCCTGGTGGCGCAGTGGTTGCGAGTCCGCCTGCTGATGCAGGAGACACGGGTTTGTGCCCCGGTCCAGGAAGACCCCACGTGCTGCGGAGCAGCTAGGCCCGTGAGCCATGACCGCTGAGGCTGCGCGTCCGGAGCCTGTGCTCTGCAATGGGAGAGGCCACAACAGTGAGAGGCCCACGTGCCCCCCACTCCCCCCCCCAAAAAAAAGATGTTAAAAAAAATGATAAGAGACCGGAGTTCATGAATTAGCTACTTAATTATCTCGAAATATGTTCACAGTATTTCTCAACATACCATAAAACAAAGCTTTTCCTCTGTATTACAAGCTGGTCATTTGTTCTGCATTGCAGACTGCTCTCTGAAGTTTTGGTGTCTCATAATATGCACCTGCTCTATTACATTTTCACATATCTTCTTCATGAAAGTACATCCACATGAATTATATTTGGCAGGCTTGGCATTGACCTTGATGTGCAGCTATTTGCGTGAGTGGAATATATGGCTGTCATTATGGATTACAGGAGGTGCAGGGGAGCACGTGATGTAGTAATTCAAGCTGACCTTGGCTGTATTTGGCTTACCCCACGAGGGGGTATGGCTTCAAAATTTGAGAAGTTGCATTTGATTTTTATACTTTAAATATCCTTTTCTAAATATAAGGTGCTTGTAATGGACAGATTGAAGTTTAGAGCTTTTTGAGACTTTTTATACTTCTACTTTAGTACAATTCAAGGACAGGTCTCAGTAGGAAACTTTTAGTTGTAAGGGACAGAAACCCAATTCAAACTGTCTGTAAAAAAGGAAATTGGTTGACTGTTATAATAACTGGGAAGTCTAGGGGTATTCCGATCCCATAGTTAGCTGGATTCAAGGCTCGAAGAGCTCATCCGGTCTTTCTGTCTTTTCTCATCTCTCCTTTTCTCTGCCTGCTTCAGTGTCAGATTGTCTGTTGTCAGAAAAGCACCAGATTTTATTGTCCATAGACCTCACAATCCAAGAGGAAGAGATGTCACGTACTGTGGCCAAGGCTAAGCACCCTAACCTCTTATGCTTCACTTCCCTTACCTGGAGAATGGAGAGAGCGGTAATGCCCACCTCATTCAGATACTGAGGGGTTAAATGACTTAATATTTGTGAAACACTCCAAATAGCGCCTGGCACATAGTAAACCCTCAGTAAATGTTGACTGTTTCTATTATCCTGACTTTAAAGGAGGTACAAGAAAAGAAAACTGCCCAATCCTTCATAACTCACTAAAAGCAATCATTATTACCTAGAATAGAATGCTTTAGATTTAGAAAATCTAAAAACATTGGGATAATTACAATGCTTCACGTTTAGTGTGCTGGGTCCCGCCATTGAGTTTTTCACATATCTGAGATATGAAATCATGTCTTCTGTTCTAACTCTGTACTTCACCTGCATTAATAACCACATGTAGCGCTTGAAAGTTATTGAAAAGTATACTAGAACTTGCTCCTGTGACTGTAGCTATGCTGTTTTTTTTGGAGTCATTATAGTTACTACTGTTTATTCAGAACTGTGTACAGTTACTACCGTTTCCTGGATACTCATGTGCCAGGTTCTAAATAATCCTAGGAAGTAGGCACTATTTATATTTTTACTGGTGAAGAAACTGAAGCACAGAAAATATAAGTGACTTACCCAAGGTCTAATTGAATTCACACCAGGTCTGTGTTGGATTTCGAAGTCCATGCTTTTTTTTTTTTTTTTTAAATTTATTTATTTTTGACTGAGTTGGGTCTTCGTTGCTGTGCGTGGGCTTTCTCTAATTGTGGCAAGCGGGGGCTACTTTTCGTTGCACTGCACGGGCTTCTCATTGCGGTGGCTTCTCTTGTTGCAGTGCACGGGCTCTAGGCACGCGGGCTTCAGTAGTTGTGGTGCCTGGGCTCAGTAGTTGTGGCTCGTGGGCTCTAGAGTGCAGGCTTAGTAGTTGTGGTGCACGGGCTTAGTTGTTCCACAGCACGTGGAATCTTCCTGGATCAGGGCTCGAACCCGTGTCCCCTGCATTGGCAGGCAGATTCTTAACCACTGAACCACCAAGGAAGCCCCCGAAGTCCATGCTTTGATTCACCATGCTGTATTCTCAGGAAACTCTGAGAAAGAAGATATCAGTGGAAGACTTGGCATCATCTGGGGGAAAGGGGTTGAACCAGCATAGGCAGGAAGAAATGAATAGAGGCTTTTGTGAGGAAGGTTTGGTTGCAGAACTCAGCGTCTGAATGCCTACAATTTAGGTGAAAGGAGGAGGAAATGGATTGTACACAATATCAGGATGCAGTCCCATGTGGGAAAAGAACGTGCACCTGGGTGAGTGAAACTGGCTTCTGCTAAGGCCAAGAAAGGGGGATGCCTGGACAGAGGCTGATGGGCTGAACCAGGATGTGAGTTTCGTGATAATAGATGAGTAAAAATATAGGCAACAATTAGTTCATAAATAAGGGAGATAAAAGAAGGGAGAAGCGATAAACAACATAAAATATTGTTAATAGTTAAAAAAATATTTTGAAAACCTAGAAAGTTACAGAACAGTGAAAACTCAGTAACAGCAGAGAAACTTACTAGTGGAATGGAATAAAGTACACCCACTTAAAGCACACTTCTAAAGGCACTAAATGCTAACTTCAGTCAGATTCCAGTAGGGGCACACTGAAGGTCTTTGACAGAGTCAGATTGTGTTGATTGAACTGACACATTGGTGTTTCCTGGGACAGCACCCTGTGTACATCTTATGAGCCTTATACAACATTTCTCAAACTTGCCTGAACATATGAACCACTTCCAAGGTGCTTGTTAAAATATAGCTCTCCATGGGACTTCCCCGGTGGCGCAGTGGTTAAGAATCCACCTGCCAATGCAGGGGACATGGGTTCGAGCCCTGGTCCGGGAAGATCCCACATGCTGTGGATCAAGTAAGCCCGTGTGCCACAACTACTGAGCCTGCGCTCTAGAGCCCACGAGCCACAACTACTGAAGCCCGCACGCTTAGAGCCCATGCTCCACAACAAGAGAAGCCACCACAATGAGAAGCCCGCGCACCGCAACCAAGAGTAGCCCCTGCTTGCCGCAACTAGAGGAAGCCTGCACGCAGCAACAAAGACCCAATGCAGACAAAAGTAAAAAATATATATATATGTAATATATATATATATATATATATATATATATATATATATATATATATATATATATATATATATATATATATATGGCTCTTCAGCCCAGCCTGCAGAAATTCAGGGTCTGGTGAGGGTGGTGATTATGGGTGCGTTTGGAAGAGACTGCCCCTGACAGAGGCAGGTTGTTAATCTTTTGTAGCTCCAGATATTTTCCTGTCTTACATCCAAGTACAAACAGAACAGAGACTAAAAGGGCATTTACCAAGGCCTGGAGGCCAGCGTTGTGGTTTAACAGGGGACTGGGTGCCAGAAGGAACCTTAGAGGTGAGTGTTACTGAGGGCTGCAGACGAGGGCCAGGTGGAATTGAGCTGGCTGAGGAACAGATGCTTTGCATCTGACTGAGAGTGCTCAGGAAAGTAGGTGTAATTATTATTAGACTTAACTATTTTAACTTTTTTAGAAAGGATAATACTGGGAATTTAAAGCATTCATTTAAGTTTTAATAAATATTCTTTGCACTCTTATGATACTTGCAGACTGTAAACAGACTGACTTTTCTCATTTCCTAATCTTTTAAGAAAAGATAATAAAGGAGAACTTCTAAGTATTGCCTTAAATACTAAGCAGGGTCCCCTGAGAAGTTGTGGGAGAAGGTTGGAGGTGGGCGGCGTCTGGGGAAGGCACGAGAGATTGTGCATCTCCCAGTTCTCAGGCAGCAGTTCTCAGGGGGTGATTGTGGAGCCCCGAGGCTCCTCAGCCCTTTCAGAGTGTCCAAGGTCACAACTGTCTTCACAACAATATTGAGATACTATTTATCTTGTCACTGTGTTGATACTGAATCACTAGAAGCAATGGGGGGTCAAACTGTTGGCCCCTTAACCGGAATCAAGGTCAGGACACCATACTGTGCTGGTAGTCATCCTGTGCTTCACCACCACGAGTTTGTAGCTTAAAAAAAAGAAAAGACAGTTTTGTTTTTTGGGTTTTTTAAATTTATTTATTTTTTGGTTGTGTTGGGTCTCTTAGTTGCAACGCGTGGTATCTTCGTTGTGGCACTCAGGATCTTTTGTTGTGGTATGCGGGCTTCTCTCTAGCTGTGGTGCACGGCTCCAGAGTGCATGGGCTCAGTAGTTGTGGCATGCGGGCTCTCTAGTTGTCGCACGCTGGCTCTAGAGTGCGTGGGTTCAATAGTTGCGGCATGCGGGCTTAGTTGCCCCGTGGCATGTGGGATCTCAGTACCCCAACCAGGGATTGACCCATGTTTCCCTACATCGGAAGGCGGATTCTTAACCACTGAACCACCAGGGAAGTCCCAAGACAGTTTTGTTTATGAATGTCTTTGATAAAGCGGTAAATATTATTTTATTAAGTCTTCACCCTTGACAGCATGCTTTTTAATATTCTACGTGATGAACTGGGAAGTACTTGCGAAACACTTGTGCTGCGTGCTGAAGTACAGTGGTTGTCTCAAGAAAAGCTAAGCGAGTTGCTTTTCCTAGGAAACACTGTTTTTACTAAGAAGAACTATTGACAGACTATGCGTATTCATACTTGGGTATTGGGCAGAAATTTTCTTAAAAATAAATGAAGTGAGCTCATCACTTCTAGGAAAATAATTGACAGTATTTCTTACCAGTGATGAAATTTTGAGCTTTTAAGAAAAAAAATGAGACTTTTGGAAATCTTTTATATGCAGTTATGAATTTGACAGCTTTCCAATACTTCAAGTACTGGGCTGAGAGTTTTCTTGTGAGATTATTGGTGATATTAATGCATACAATTTTTAATATTATATGAAATATGTCAACATTTGTAAATCTGCACATTTTCCAAATGACTAATGCATGATGTGAAAAATCAAGCATGGGTAAAAGATCCATTCAGGGTTCAAGATACATCAGTGAGTAGTTTTTTGTTTTTTGTTTTTTTTTTAGACCAGTGGATTTTACTGTAACAGGGTATTTAATGTAACAGGGAAACATTCATTGATAGGATTTCAAATTCCACATTGCAGGTAACTCTAAGAAGCCACCACATTTTGAATTTTGATGTAGTGTCAAAGGATAATGTGCACAATTAACTGAAAAAGCTGTTAACATACTTCTCCCTTTTCCAACTACCTATCTGTATGAGGCCAAATTTTCTTCATAAATTTCAACCAAAACATCATATTGTAACAGATTGACTACAGAAGACAGTATGAGAATAGATGACAGAATAGCTGTCATCTATTAAGCCAGACATTAAAGACAGTTGCAAAAATGTAACACATTGACAGTTTTTTTTTTTTTTTTTTTTTTTTTTACTTTTTTCTTTGTGCCACTCAGCTTGCAGGATCTTAATTCCCTGACCAGGAATTGAACGCGGGCCCCCAGCCGTGGAAGCTCGAGTCTTAACCACTGGACGTCCAGGGAATTCCCAAGACATTGCCAATCTTTTCAAGACTTTTTTTTGGGGGGGGGTAGATATAGTTATTTTTCATGAAACATATTATGTATGTTAATGTAATAGATTCATTATTTTCTTTTAGAATGGATTAATATTTAAATTTTATTCAGTTTTAATTTCTAATATGATAAATATTGATAGATGATAGCCCACACAAACAAAAGCTCTTTGGAGTCCCTCAATAATTTATAAGAGTTTAAAGAGGTCCTACAACATTGTAAAGCAACTATACTCCAATAAAAATTAATAAAAAAAATAAATATAAAGAGGTCCTGAAACGAAATGGTTTAAGAACTGCTAAGGTGTGACTAAGGGGAATGTTCCAAGATCCTTGTGTGGGCTTCCTTGAAGCCTCCCTCTTTATGTTCATCTCTTCTGTCTGGAATCATAAAAAAGACATCTAGGCTCTCCCAGCCCCCTTTAGTAGACCCAGCTCCTACCAGCCAACACATAAAAGTCTTTGGAACAGGAAGTAGTGATTAAAGATCTTCTTGGCCAGGCCACACCCTGACTCCCATATTATGTGATTAGGTGGGGAAAAACCCAGTTACTTAGAGTTCTCAGTATTTTTCCAGTGAGAAGCTGCTTTTTATTTTCACAGCTCTGATAATTTCCACTTAGGAGGTAAGGTTTTAATGAAGCTGTCAACTTAGTGTTTGGAATCAGACAGGCTCACCTATTTCATAGCCTTAAACTTTGGGCAAGCCATTTTTAAAAAAATGAATGAATGAATGAATGAATGGCTGAGTTGGGTCTTTGCTGCTGTGCACGGGCTTTTTCTAGTTGCGGTGAGCAGGGGCTACTCTTCGTTGCAGTGCGCGGGCTTCTCATTGTGGTGGCTTCTCTTGATGCGGAGCATGGGCTCTAGGTGCACGGGCTTCAGTAGTTGTGGCTCACGGGCTCTAGGTGCACGGGCTTCAGTAGTTGTGGCTCACGGGCTCTAGAGTGCAGGCTCAGTAGTTGTGGCGCATGGGCTTTGTTGCTCCGCGGCATGTGGGATCTTCCTGGACAAGGGCTCAAACCCGTGTCCCCTGCATTGGCAGGCGGATTCTTAACCACTGCGCCACCAGGGAAGCCTGGGCAAGCCATTTTTTTAATCTCTCTGATTCCCTGCAATTCCCAATACACAAGGTAAAACTGAATTAACAATAGGTTTAACAACTTAGTAGGTTGTTAATAGGTTTTGATTCTCATTCCCCTTGTTCCTATTAGAAGTTTTCTTGGGCTTGGGAGCTTGAGATGGCAGTTAGCTTCACCACTCTTAATCATGGCGGAATGACTGCAGACTCCTGTCAAAGAGAGCAGTTCAGCCCAACTGTTGGATATATTTGATTAAGTACGTATTTTTATAATAAATCCCACCCTCCTACACACACACACACACACACTCACATTGCACAAAAAAGCAAGGTGATTTGGCATATGATCAATCATACCTTTTAGATTATCAGCTAATTTCTACTTGGCTCTTCAGAAAGTGGATAAACACTTTGATATCACGCAAGCAAGAAAGAATAGCCTTCAGTGAAAGTGTAGGTCCTTAGGGACTAGCTCTGTTCTTTTGAAGATATGTGTGCCATACTTTTAGATACGAGCACATAAATAAAGTCTAAATCATACCAGACCTTGTTCAGAATCGTCCTTCTATACTAAGTCATTCTCCATGTGCTAATTTTAAAATGTAGCCTTGATCTTCTCTAGTTTTTTGGAGGGGAAGTTCTTTCGGTACTGAAAACAGAGCATTGAAAAGAGAGGACCCATCATTGTTTTCCAGGGTTTTATTCCCCATTCCTTAGAGGTATCTTTTATTCCCCATTCCTTAGAGGTATCTCCTGACCTCTGGTACAGTGGCTCCTGGAAGGCTGGAGAGTCGTTATTGTTTGGGGTTAGAGAATCTGTATGCACAAGCACGTTGTCTCAAAGGACACTCAAAGTATAAATGCTTTGCGATGGAGTTTGGGGAGAAAAAGACATTAAAAGGGAGTCTTAAAACTTGAAAACAGTTTCATATCACAGTAGTTTATACATCATGAGGTCATCTTTGGTGTCTCCCAGCAGTTATCATACCTGGATTTTCTGTGACTTGGCTGTCCCCCCACCTCCTGACTGAGCTCTAGACTCTTCCTTACTCTTTACTCATCGTCTTTCCCGTTTATCCACATTTCTTCTGTCACCCTCCTATGTACACTCTGCTTGCTTTCAACTCTTAATGATTTGTCTAGGGTATATTCACTTCTCTCTCTCTCTCTCCATTTTTGACGTTACCATTTTCCCTTAAAGGCAACTTCTCATACCAGTTTTAACTTATGACCAAGTGCCCATGACTTTCAGGTGTGAAATACATGAAATTTAGAAACTGGAGAGAGAAAATGGGAAGTGAAAGGGTAGGACACTGCTTTAGAGGTCATTTACCTCAATTTCTGGGGGTGTGTGAAAGCTTACAAAGTGCCAGTTTGTCTCTGAGCTACTGTTTCTGTCCACGTTCACACACACACGTATACACGGCAGGAGCTCGGGCTTGCTGTTCATTCAGTCCCATTCTCCTAGGACTTAATGTCCTGCCGTTGTCTTCCAGACCGCTTTGGTACAGTTTGCCCCTGAGGAATGAACCTGATGCTTGTGTTCGGCTAATGGTACCTGAAACTAGCAACCTCCTCAGATGCTTGAAATTAAACAAAATACTCTTTTGATAAAGCCATATACTCAGAGTGTTTGGAGTGCAAAAGATCATTTAGAAAATCATTTCGTAGATGAGTGCCTTTGTGTTTAAATGACTTGCTTGTTGGAGGCAGAACAGCAGGCAGGCCACTTCACCTATCAGTACTCTTTTTGTTGTAAAGGACTCCAGTTCATTTGACTATAATGGGATTATTCCAGAATGAGTCATTAGAAATAATCCTGCTCTGAAAAACCTAGAGATGAATTGTAAATAAGTTCCTGTATTTGGAGTGAGTTAGCAAATAAGAGAGTACTTTGAATGCAGTAGAGGAAATAGACAAGTTAATTTGACGTTCTTGGTTTTATTGGTAGGTGAATCTTTAGGTGGTTGTCATATTTAAGGTAGGAAGAAGTATATTCTGTGCAGGAGTGAAAATAGGTTAGAATTCTGTTTTTAATCTTTATTATACACATGGCCTATTTGAGTTCTATAAAGCATGGCTGTACTTGTACAGGGGTTTATTTATGGTATCAGATTCAAGTAAATGTTCATTCTCTGCTCTCTCCGGTGGTCTCTGACATTTTGGAGAGTATCTGAGAGTACCAGAGACACTCTGAGGTCATCTAAAAGTATCGGAGAGTATCTGAAATACATAATAAATCTGTTTATTAATAAATGAGGAAGTATTTACTGAGCACTGATTAATACGTTTTAGCTAGATGCAGTAAGTGCAGCAAACAGCGTGAGTTTTGTTTGAAAATCAGATGTCTTGCATGTAATTAAGACTTCATAAAAGTAAATGTTGGGATGTTGCTTTTGGCTTTTAATTATTAAATAAGCATTATTTATTTTTTCTTTCCAAAGGAATAAAAAGAATTTGATAAAAGGGAAAATTTGCCCCCCTTAATGAAGTAATTCAGTGAACCTTCTATTTATGTATTGTAACCATATGTATTCAGCCAGAGGTTTTTCTTCTCTTCTCTCTCTCCTACAACTAAATAGCTTTGGGCAGAAGCATGCAACCTTTTTGCTATTAAGTTTCTCTGAAGTAAGGCCAGAAAGCTTTGAAAATATTTTGATCAAGATGGTTTAGGAGTCTGGTTATGACTCAGTTTGTTCTGACTGATTTGATTGAATAACATCTTGGATTGTCAAAGAAGTGATGTAATGAGTGTTTTCTCATTCTGCAGGGTATTCTTAGACTAACAAATGTATCTCCCACCTATTATAATATAGAGAACTTCCCTTCTCCCCCAGTTGAGGAGCAGTTCCCCTGCTCAGAAACTGGTCTCCTCTTACTTATAGTGGGATTTGTTAGATTCTTGTCCTTTTCTTTCTCCTGAGGAAGTTTGAACTTGCTACCTCTTACTTTCTTTTTTTGTTTTTGAAATTTTCAATTTTAATTTCATAAAAACTTGAAAAAATTTCAAACTTACAGAAAAGTTTTAAGTACAGGACCAGCTGTCTTTTGTATCCTGAAGTTTTGGAAAGTAAGTTGCAAACATAGAGCTTCATCATCCTCAAATACATGGACGGTCTCCTCCATAACTACAATATGTGCATTAACATCAGAAAATTAACGTTGACGTATTGTTGCCATCTAATCCTTATAAGATAGGCCTGTGAAAACTAGTCAATTGCCAAAAAAAGAAAATTTGAGCACTGCATTATGCAAAAAAGGTCATGATAATTCACAGTTGAGAGGTCTCCGTATAAAACAGAAAAAACATATATGTGTACTGTATGGCAAATGAGGAGGCAGGTGAAGATGATCACGGTAATGGAACTACTGTCTGTGTATTTACCTAGGACTCCCGTGCGTCTGCATTCACTTTGATGCTGAATATGTGGGGTCCTGTGATGACTCATCACGTGACTACCAGTTAGTGCCAGCCTTTGGCTTTGCATTTGGCCCTGGTACCTTTGCTCAGAGTCAGCCATCTTGGTCTTGTTGGTCTGCTTCTTGACATAGCCTCTTCGAGTTCAGTTACTTAGTACAAAAAAAAAAGTGCAGGTATTTCAAACCAGCAGAGGGATTCCTCAGTGCATGCAGCTTGAAGCTGTCCACTGCACCTTAAGGGTGGTCTCACATGAATGAATGTCCTGCCCTATGTCTCTCTTGCTGAAGAGTAAGAGAACTCACCCTCTGTGATCAAATAGACACATGCTTTGATTTCACTTTATTCGTTAGAAAATTCCTAAATGAAGTTCTTCATGTAATTTTTCTCTGATTTATGTTAGAAAGTGCCATTGTCACATTGACAGTATGGCTGTGAAATAGATATGCTGAAGAACAGTTTTTCTTAGAAAAAGTAAAAAGGCTGATTAATAAGGCTAGTTCTTTGAAAGAACTATTATAGGAAACCTCAATTTAAAAAACTATTTTCCTGGGCTTCCCTGGTGGCGCAGTGGTTGAGAGTCCACCTGCCGATCCAGGGGACAGGGGTTCATACCCTGGTCCGGGAAGATCCCACATGCCACAGAGTGTCTGGGCCCGTGAGCCATGGCTGCTGAGCCTGCGTGTCCGGAGCCTGTTCTCCGCAACAGGAGAGGCCACAACAGTGAGAAGCCCGCGTACCGCCAAAAAAAATAAATAAATAAAAATAAACTATTTTCCTGGTAAGTTTTAAATGTACAAATTTACATAGATGTTGATTAAAGTTTTTAAAAATATTTAACGAAATTCAAGGACTTCCCTGGTGGCGCCGTGGTTAAGAATCTACCTGCCAATGCAGAGGACAAGGGTTCGATCCCTGGTTTGGGAAAATCCCACATGCCGCGGAGCAACTAAGCCCGCGTGCCACAACTACTGAGTCCATGTGTCACAACTACTGAAGCCCACGTGCTCTAGGGCACGAGTGCTGCAACTGCTGAGCTCGCATGCTGCAACTACTGAAGCCCTCACTCCTAGAGCCCGTGCTCTGCAACTAGAGAAGCCACCGCAATGAGAAGCCCGCGCACTGCAACAAAGAGTAGCCCCTGCTCACCGCAACTAGAGAAAAGCCTGTGCACAGCAACGAAGAGTCAGTGCAGCCAAAAAAAAAATGAAATTCAAGAAAAAATTCACACATCCCATCACCTTATCAAAGTAACTTGTGTTCTTTATTGTTTATATGTCTGTATAACTTGCAATAAGAATCTTGTTTATATTAAAAAGTTATTGCACATATAGATTCTGATTATGATACATGCTCTTAAGGCTCTTGCAGACCAATTTGAAGATAAGACTACGTCTGTATTGGAACGTCTGAAGATTTTCTATTGCTGTCAAGTGCCACCTCATTGGGCCATTCAGGTATTTTTGTTGTTGTTGTCATTGGGTATGGAAAATACTTCGCATTTGAAAGATAAATGCATTAGATGTTTATGTTTGAGTTTTCAAATATTTCAGTGAAAAGAATAAAAGTATCTAGCTGAGGATTGCCAGTTACTTCAAACTGCTATTTGAGTAAAGTGATATTAGACTTTTATAACATTAAAAAAAATTTAAACTAGATCAACTAGAACCACAGAAGTCTTCATTTTCAATGTTTAAAAGCCCTTTAAGGACCTTCTGCTAAAGAATGAACCTTTTAAGCAAGTTGTGTACAAAAGGTAAAGGAAAGCATTTATTCAATACTTGATATTGTGGGATACCCTTAACTACTCTCCTCTTTCTAGTGATATGAGAATACCTAGTTTAGCTCCCACACCATGGTTCTCCTGTGTAAGAGGCGTCGGTTCTCTAGTTTGTAAAATTTTAAGCACTGAAGGCCACTTAAGATATGTGGTCCAGTTTCTTAATTCTACAGAAAAGAAAATTGAGGCCCAGTGCAATTAATTACACTTTTCCAATGTTGATCATATAGCTGTTCATGAACTACATCTTTAGTTTCCCAACTTTTAGTCTAGTTTACCTCCTTTCCTGTATCTCCATTGGGTTGTAATTATTACAAATAATAACAGCCAGCTTTTACTGCACATTTATTATGAGGTGCACATTTTGTTCTGCCTTTCACACACGTTATCTTATTTTATTGCAACAATTTTGTGAAATAGCCTCATTTTACAGATGTGAAAGCTATGGTGCAGAGTGGCTAAGTGGAGTTAAATGATGCTAGCCAGAAATTTCTAGATGATTTAGTAACTATTGTCATTTTAACCAGCTTCCTGTCCTCTCTTGTGGATTAGGCACATAGGCAGTGATTTAGAACTATAAATGCCAACCCACAATTCAGTGACTCAGAATCTCCATCATAAGATTTCTTAGAGAGTAGGTTATATTCTTAAGCACAGGGTAAATGAGGGGGTTTATTACACATTGGGATTCATTTTATCTATTGAAGGCATCTCAATAAAACATAGGCACAAAAAAAGCTTTGTTATATCATCTCAAAAGGAGTAGCTTCTTCATCAGGAAGGTGTTAAAAATTGGAACTTTTTGGCATGTTTTTGACCCTGATCTGTGAAATTTAAGTGCTTTGTACTGTGTGATTTGTGGTGTATAAACCTCTCAGACTGTTATTGTGACAAAACATGTCTGTTGAGGGTGTAGCTGTTACTCTGTTTCTGAACAGAACCATTAGGAAAATTAAGTACTGTTCAAATAAATTTAGGATGTAGGCTAAGTGTTTATTTTATCTGCTTAGGAAGCTGTGGATTTTAGGATATTTGGGCAGTTAGATAAACATCCTCTTTCATTAAGAAATTAAATCATTTTTCTTTCATAATAGGGAGTAACCATATCTTTATGTATTATTTTTAAAGATCAAGAAGTAACAGCATAGTTTATTATAAAAAGAGAATTCATCTTTACTGCTAGCTAAAGATCATATCAGCTTAGATGTCATAACTTTCTTCATCTGTTAAATGAAAAGATTAAACTACTTACTACATGAGCATTAAGACTTATTCCAGCTCCCACATGCTATGTTCAGGTTTTGAAAATGTCCAACCACATATTCTAAAATAGCCAAATTCTCTTGTATTTCATAGGATACAGAAGAATTGGACCATCCCTTTTATTTATTTCGATAATATGTTAGCTTATAATTTTCAGGCATATTTCATTTTACTTTCTAAGTTTGTTAGTCCTGCATGTTCCATGTCCATAAGCCTCTTAACTCTTAAATATGTATTGAATTTTGAAACCAGACCTTCAAGAGTCTCACCTACTTTTTAAACCTTTTTAATATTGTTTTTCTATTCCTGCAGGTTGGATCACTTATAATATACAGTATGTTTATTTTTGAATATATTTAACCTTCACTCACCTTACCATAATTTGTACCCTTTTATCTGCCAAGGACTGGGAAATTAGTAGCTAAGTTTTTTAGGATGTGCTTAAAATAAATTAGTGTTTTCATTTTCCTCAGCTATATGCCCAGAAGTGGAATTACTGGATCATATGGTAGTTCTATTTTCAGCTTCCTGAGGAACCTCCATACAGTTTTCTGTAGTGGCTGCACCAGTTTACATTGCCACCAACAGTGCACAAGAGTTCCCTTTTCTCCACGCCCTCAGCAACACTTATCTCTTGTCTTTCTGATAATGGCCATTCTAACTAGAGTTTTAAAAATTGATTTATTGGATATCAGCTTTACAACAGAGATTGTCCTATATAGAATCTCTAGGTAATGAAGAAATACAGATTTTGCCTTTTAAGTTCTGAATTCTTGGGAAAAAATTGATATATTGAGTGTTTTGAACAGTTCCTATATTGTTTTTTAATTCCTTACCCCCTCTAAAGAGGCTTGCTAAAGTAAAGGTAAGTATTGAATGATTGCAAATTTCTAATTAGTAGAGGTTGAATTGTAGAAATTAGGCATTTAATACAGTAAGCAGATGCTTAAAATGGCAGATTGGATATACCTACAAGTGGAATAGGAATCTGTCTTTGTGTAAAGGATTGTTCATTATTTTAACTTGATTTTCTAGCGCCAGCTTGCAAGTCTACTCTTTGAGTTGGGATGTACCAGTTCAGCCCTTCAGATATTTGAGAAGCTAGAAATGTGGGAAGATGTTGTCATTTGTTATGAAAGAGCTGGGCAGCATGGGAAGGTATGTAATAGTAAAATTCTGTGTACTGGCCAGGGCCTTTCATCTTTGAGCGTCTTCTCACTTGTTTTTTAAGCCTACTTTTGCCAACAGTTCACTTATATTCCTTTTTTTACTTTTTTCCCCAGAAATCTTTTTAATGTTTTCTCTGATTTCCATTGGGGCAGGTTATTTTGTCTGCATGTGTATGTGTATATAAAAGAGAAAAGCAAGGCCCAAAACTGATACAGTATTTGATGTTTGTGAATAAATAATGAAAGCTTTAAACACATTGCACCTTGCGATCTCTTTCCTTTATTAACTCTCCTTCTGTAGACAACTTCAAAATGAACTATTAGAAATTATTTTAAGCACCATTGTGTTGCCTTATGATCAGAGGCTGTGGGTCTGAAGGAAGGTTACCTAGGAGGGAGGGCAGCTGGCTTGGCCTGTAGAAAATCCAAAGAGTGTGACAACCCACCCCGCCTTGGGGCAGAAGAGTTGTCAAGTGTGTAATGCACATTTAATTCCACCTTTAAATTGGGTCAAGAGAGAGAATGTTGCCATATTTGCATCTGTTATTAATCTATTGTTTTTTCCCTCATAAATGAAAAGAATTTTTAAAGAAAGAAAAAAGGACTATGCAGTGTGTGTATGTTCAATGGACACATTGAAATCATTTGTTAATTTTGGATTAAAATTTTAAATGGCTAAATTTCTATCATAAATGTAGTACACAGGCAGAGTAAAACCCACAAATTGGATCATTTGTGTCTACAGTCAGCCTTTTGCCGTCACGCTGAAAAAGAGAAATGGTGGTACGTGTGTGTCTGTTTCTTAATACCTTTCTAAGTGTGTGTATTTTAGACTAATAGTAAAAGTTACATTCCTTTCACTAATCACTAATGTCAGTGAAGGTCTTTGAATTGTATTGGGTTAAGGAGAGACTACCATGGTGATAACATGTTACTATAGAAGATTATAGAATTATAATATTTTCATCCTGGGAAAGGGCTCCATAATCATCCGTTCCATTTTTCTCCTTTTCCAGGTAAGGAAAGGAGTCTCTAACGATTCGGGTTAGGTCACAAAGCTAGTTATTGATTAATAACTTAAGAGACCACATGACGTAATGGTTAAAAGCATAGCCCAGACTGCCTGGATTCAAAAGCTAACCTTGGCACGTGCTAGCTTTGTGATATTGGGGCAGGTTGCTCAAACATCCCCTAGCCCCCAAGCCTCAGTTTCCTCATCTAGAGGCACATAATCTATCTACCTTACAAGTTTTCGTGGCAAAATGTATGTAAACTACATAGAATGGTGCTTTCCTCATAGTGCTGTGTGAGTGTTTGCTGCTATTACTGATTCTAAGACATAATGTTTTTCACATTTTAACGTCTTTGAATTTGGAATATATCTGTTGCTTGATGGCATCTGTCAGTCGCTGTCAGTCAGGTGGCCATTTGGCCAGGTTGTAATTGCTTGTGCTTGTACAAGTTTAGTTGTAGCTATATTTAGTATCATCATTTCAATTGAGTTATGTACACAGTGTCAGCTCTACATATGTTGGGTTTAATTGCCATTTAAGATATCTTCAAAAAGATTCCCTTATGATATGGCGTTGAAACACAGAGTTATTGAACACACAGTAAAGGACCAAAACAAGGTCAAGAGGTGTGAATTTAGCATTAGTGAAGTGAACATGTGCCATTGGCAAAATCATCACAGTTCCATTTACTTTTCTTTAATAACACTAAAAACTTTATGGCAGCCAAGAAAGGAAGACATCCCAAAGTAAATGAAGCTGTGTTTTGTACTGAGATCTGTGAAAAAATGGTTGCCACTTAAAATTTCAAGCAGTGTATTGAGGGCAGGAAAAATTGCCAAATTTTTCTGAATAGATTTCAAAAATATCAAAGCACTGAGAGGCTGATGTGATTCATCCATGGCATTGTGTCATAATTTAATTGAAAGCGTTTTTTCTTTTTCTTTTTTTTTACGGTACGCGGGCCTCTCACTGTTGTGGCCTCTCCCGTTGCGGAGCACAGACTCCGGACGCGCAGGCTTAGCAGCCATGGCTCACGGGCCCAGCCGCTCTGCGGCATGTGGGATCTTCCCGGACCGGGGCACGAACCCGTGTCCCCTGCATCAGCAGGCAGACTCTCAACCACTGTGCCACCAGGGAAGCCCGCATTTTTTCTTTATTAGTTAAGAGTTAGTCTTACTATTGATGGCATCTCACATTTGATGAAATATAGTATTATGTTTCTTCAGGGACTTAAGTTTTTTTTTTTTTTTTAGTGCCTATTGTCTGGCACACAGGTAGTACTCAGATATTTGTTTAACAAAGAAATGAATGGATGAATGAATGGTATCTTGACTCCCAGGATACCATTGATGTAGTTCCCATTGCATCATTCTTCACATCGGTCAGTGAACAAATAATAACTGTATATAAAAATATGGAAATTTTTGAAATAGTGATTTTTGAAATAATTAAGCAAGTTGGTGAATCACAAATATCCAAAGCACATTTTGAAATATTAAATTTATTTAATTATTTTTAGAAAGTATGGAAAGTAGAGACCTTCTCTTATTGTAAAAAAATATATATAATGAGTCCATTCCTTTGGATGGATGGACTATGGAATGGATTTGACTATGTTTCCTAAAGTAGTTGTGGTATTATTATTTTTTAAATTTGCACATAACCTTATAAGAAATGTCTTATAGTAATGATAAATTCCTATGTTTTTAATCACTCTATAAAATGTGCATATTTTAATTTTTAGGAATGTATAGTCATTTACTTTGTCTCAAGTCTTTTGTGAGTTACAGCCAAACATCCTTCAAAATCTTGATATTAGCTTTTTATTTGCCACATAAAAGACTTCCCTTACCTGTTTTTCTTATGCTGTATTTACAGATCAGCTTAATCATAGACCCTAAAAACGTTTGCGTCAAGTTGGAAGCAAATGTTTTATTTCTAAAACAGCTAAGATTCTTTTAGTGTTTGGTTGTGTGCCAGTAGTTGTCACCACATTTTGATTTAAGTAGAAGTTTGTGAAATTTTAATCCTTGCATTTAGTGCTTAATGGCATAATTTATTTTTGAAAGGCAAATTCGGAAAAGTATCTAAGTCTAATTATTATGCTCTGGTGCTCATGTTTGCACCCCACTAGTAAGATCTCAGACTTTCTAATTTAGAAACTACCTACAGAAATTCTCGTTATTTAATGACCACTGGCAAAATAGCCAAGATTAGTTTTGCTTGACCTTGGGGTCAGAACTGGTTCTTATCTGCTAGCATTTAATTTTTTAAGGCTATTTGGCACACTGCAGTTTCCCCAAGCCTTTTCTATAACACAAGTTTTATTTTGTTGCTCAAATTGGGTCCATAAGTGAAAAGACAAAAGACTGAGCAGGCGTAAGCTGCCTGGAGAGGGCAGGGGGGAAGGAAGTGGAGAGATTCAGGTTGGGACCTCTCTTATTTTCTCTTGTTTCTAGGAAACAAGGCTTACCTGAGATGCAGAGCCTTATCTTTCATTATGCTACAGTTGCAGATCATCGTAGCCTTTGGGCTTTAACATTTTTTTCCTTTAAATTGCCAAGTAAATCTTTTATTTCTAAAACAGCTGAGATTCTTTTTAACATTTGGTTGGGGTTTTCTAAGATAGTTTCTTTATATGATTTAAGAGAGTTCCCACATGTTCTTTTCTCACACTACAGTCGAGTAAGCTTCCTAAAAGGCAAATCTGATCATGTTGTTCTGACTCTTCAGGAACTTCCCTGTATCTCCAGGATTAACTCAGAGCTCTTTAGCGTGAATGGTCTTTACTTCATGATCTGACTCCTGCTTACCTTGCTAACTGCATTGTCTGCCTACTTTTTTTTTTTTTAATATTTATTTATTTATTTTGGCAGCGCCAGCTCTTAGTTGTGGCATGCGGGGTCTTTGTCGCCACACATGGGATCTTAGTTGCGGCATGGGGGATCTAGTTCCCTGATCAGGGATCAAACCCGGGCTTCCTGCATTGGGAGCACCGAGTCTTAACCCCTGGACCACCAGGGAAGTCACTACCTACTCTTTTATCTCTGCTTTGCCCCCCTTTGTACTCACTCATCCAGGTTGTGCCCAAAGTTCTGGTAGGACTAAACTACTTGTAATTCTTGAATTTTCAGCATTGTTTGACCTCAGAACCTTTGCACATGCTATTGTCTGTCTAGAACTTGTCCTCCTTAGCTCACTCCTTATTCTTCAGACGTCTCTTTGGTGATTGCTTCCTACAGTGTACTTTCCCTGAAATCTCCCTTGAAGATTTGGTGATATTCTCCTGTGTGCTCCTATAACACCCAGCAGTGCTTTTATCCTTCATGTGCTGGCTTAGCTCACCTGCTAAACTGTAAGCTGTTTAAGAGCCAGACTTGTGTCTATATTATTTATAGCTGTCTCGCCAACACTTACCACAGGCCTGGAGCCTAGGGAGAACTTAAATATATTTGCTGAATGAATGATTAGTAGGTGTTCGTAGAATAGTGATTGCATTGAAGCAAATTCCCAAGTAGACACTCCTTATGGAATTTACATGTGGTGAAAGATACCTCTCCAACCCCTGCTATATATTTTCTCTCCAAAAACAAATTATAACATCTCACCCCTCTCATTTCAACCTTTTAATTTTAGGAATAGAAATAGGAGCCTTCGAGAACTTTTATTTTTGCTCTGCAGATGCTAAGATACTGTGAGCATGCTGTTATTATGTAATGCAATTTTGAGAGCCTTTTATGTACTACATTCTTTATAGAATTATTTTCTCACTGTCATTTAATATTTGTAACAGCCTACAAAGTATGAATTGTTTTTGCCACTCTACTGATTAGCCTTAGTAAGTGGCAGATTTTGGAATCCAAGCTCAGACCTTCCTTTCCTCTAAAGCCCACACTGCTTCCCCAGCATCTGCCCCCCATCCTGGTTGTTGTTAATCCCTTAAAATTTGATGGTCAATTTGTAAGTTAAAACCTGTTGTGTTCACTTGAATGAGGAAGATAGGCAGAACAACTGAAAATATAACTTGGTGTACAAATAGGAGATGACCAACTAATTGGATAACAAGGGCTGTTTTTTGTTTTTTTTTTTAATTTTTTTTTTAATTAATTTTTGTCTGTGTTGGGTCTTCGCTTCTGCACAACGGCTTTCTCTAGTTGTGGCGAACGGGGGCCACTCTTCATCGCGGTGCGCGGGCCTCTCACTGTCATGGCCTCTCCCGTTGCGGAGCACAGGCTCCAGACGCGCAGGCTCTGTAGTTGTGGCTCACGGGCCCAGTTGCTCCACGGCATGTGGGATCTTCCCAGACCAGGGCTCGAACCCGTGTCCCCTGCATTAGCAGGCAGATTCTCAACCACTGCGCCACCAGGGAAGCCCAACAAGGGCTGTTTTTAATTATTCTGTTTTATCTTGGACCTGGAATATTTATGTTGGCAGGTACCCTTTGAAAAATCAAGCCAGAGCGTGGTGCAGTTACACACATAAATGTAAAGAGCAATTAGTGAATAGTTGGCTCAGTCAGAGAGTGGATAAGACTAGGCATCACCTCACGGAAAAGGGGAGTGAGCGACTGGGCTGAGATGAAGTGTTTTGTACTTTTCACCTCTCAGTTGCCTCTCACAGAACAAGAATGTAGGCTAGGGATAAACTGCCTTTCTGCTAGAAGGATTGTCTGTGACAGCCGTAAGAGTACAAGGTTCTTTGGTGCTCTCTTAGTTCTGCCCTCTCGTCCCATTCACTGTGTCAAGGGCAGTAGAGCACCTTTCCAGTGGTCCAGCTCCCTGTTTTTGAGAAACAGTCTCTGCAGTAGTAAAAATTAGAATCCATTTTCCTCTGTGCTTCAGAGGAAAAGACTGAGTTAGACTATGCCCAAAGTTGTTTGAGCTGTACGCACAACACACACACACACACACACAAACACACACACACACTTTTAAAAACCTGAAGCTATTGTCAGATGGCCAAATCTAATTCATAGTACGACTTTAAATTCTTAGCCTGCCATTTATTGGTCCCCTTGGAGCAAACCTCTACTTGTTAAGCCTAATTCTGTCATTTCTGTAGTCCTCAAATGTACTTGTTATAATTAGTACCATCTCTGGGTCTAGAGCTCATTTCCCCACCTTCATTTTTTTGCCAGGAGAGCTTCCTGTAGTTGTTGGTCTACCAATTCCCCTACCTACATACTGACCAGATGCAGTGTCAGATGAGGGCCACTCTTATCGCACATTAGAATTTTTAATTCCTTCCTCTCATTCACAAAATCAAGGCCCAAATCGCAGCCAGGAAGGGCAGTTTGTTTTGATAATTCCTTCTGACTCAAGTAGGAATAATTTTCTTGAAATGTTTTATTTTTCTTTTTATTAGATACTGAACTGAACTTTCACCCATATTCTTTACCCCAAATGCAGGGCCTTGTCTCTGACAGGGTGCTTCCTGGAATCCTAGTGTGCTTCGGGTAGGGTCCCTGCTTCAAACCCGAATATCCCATATAACAGCTTGTAGAAAAATATACCTTCATAAATGTAAGTGAGTCCCAATATGGCATATTTTTCACTATATTAACTTTTTTCTTGCATATATCTAAAATTCTCAGTTACCTCTCAACACTGGACTGTTTGATCAAAAGGTACATCACCAGGGTACGGAACTTAGGCTGTCAGTTTTGCTCCTCGGTATTTTTAGTCCTAAGGAGAGTCACTTCTTAGGTGTGATCACTTGCATGAGAAGGGCCTGTGAAATTCAGATTCTGCTGTATGACCTCTCTGTTTGCTAGGACTAACTTGTTGTTAGATCATTCCTAATTTAGTCATGCTCAGTGTTGATGTCAGCCAGAGCATGTCCCCAAAATGTTCTCCCTTTGTTCTCAGTAGGAAGAATCTTTTATGTCTCATTTAGAATCTGAAGCCCTTTGTGATTTCAGTGTTAGTTTCAGTTGAATTCATCCAACATTTATAGAGTACCTGCTCTGTGCTGGGCAATGGTATTCCAAAGATGAGAATGAGAAAAAAAGTTACCTCCAAGGAGCTTATAGTCTGATAGTGCAGATATTTGTGAGCAGAATACTTTAGTATAGTGTGACAGATGCTAAGATGGAAGTGTGTAGATTCCAAGTTCTACTTGGCCAGCAAAATATTTCTCCCACTGCTATCCTTCTATAAAGCAACATTCTACTCAGTTTGTATCTTGTACAGATTCTTTCTGTGAGATCTACAGGGCCTCCTCCTGTGATTCCACACATTTTCATAAAAAACCGATGTTTGGTTGAAATCAGCCTTGAGTGGAAAAATTCAGCTTTAACCTTGTAGCATCAGTACTTTTCCCCTTTGTCCTTACTTCCTCCAGTCCTGTTACATGAACACCTGGGTTACATGAACACCTGGGTTACATAAACGCCTGTTTAACAGTTGACAACAGCAATTCTTCTGTCTTTGGAGAAACTGTACACAGTGACTAATATGATTATTTATAGAAAATTTTAATGTTTCTAGAAGCTGTGTCAAGTTTCTATCCTTCTTCCTAGTAGTGAAGCCTCAAGCATCTTGCTTTCCAATCTGGTTTTCCAGTGGAGGGATTGAGAAAAAACACAAACATTAGTTTAGGGCTTACTGTGTGCCTGACAAAATGCTAGGTACATTTCACATCTAATTCTTCATCTTAATTTTTGGATATAAATTTGTTATTTATTTATTTGGCTGAGTTGGGTCTTCATTGCTGCGCACGGGCTTTCTCTAGTTGCAGCGAGCGGGGGCTACTCTTCATTGCGATGCGCGGGCTTCTCATTGCGGTGGCTTCTCTTGTTGCGGAGCACAGGCTCTAGGCATGCGGGCTTCAGTAGTTGTGGCATGCAGGCTCAGTAGTTGTGGCTTGCGGGCTCTAGAGCACAGGCTCAACAGTCGTGGCACACGGGCTTAGTTGCTCCGCGGCATGTGGGATCTTCCCAGACCAGGGCTGGAACCTGTGTCCGTTGCACTGGCAGGTGGATTCTTAACCACTGCACCACCAAGGAAGTCCCTCACAGATCTTCTTATTGTTCGAAGTCTAGAGAATGAATTATGCAACACAGTTTTCTAGGGACATGTTAGGGCCCTTTTGGTTTTAAGAGAACCAACATATACTAGCTTAGGCAAAAAAAGGAATTTATAGGTTCATGCAACTGAAAATTCTAGTAGACCCATCATGATAGCCGTATCCAGGGGCTGAGATGATGTTTTCTCTCAAAGAGCCAGACAAGATAGCCCCTGGAAGCTCAAGGTTAGTAATCCCATTGGAAAAATACAGTCAACTCCTTGGCTGTGACAGAAAAGTTCTGAACTGCCTGAGGCATGTGCCCTTGCCTCTGATAGGCCCTACCTGTACCACATGGAATGGTTTCCCCTCAGGGAAGGGGAATCAGAAGATCAGAGAATAGATTCTGAGCAGGAAAAAGAGCAGTTGATGTCCACTGTAGGGTGGGAGTTTAATTTTCTAAATCTGAAGTTGCAAGAGGTATTTTGTTTGGCTTACATAGTGTTTTGAAAAAAAATTAGAGTAAGCATTTTCAGGCAATTTCATCTAAAAATCTAGATTTCTTCTCTTAAAGAATCAAATGATGTGGAAACATTGGGGCAAATTCCCATATTCTTGTGCTAACTGGCTGGAGTTGAGGAGTGGCTCCTTCCTTTGTATGTTCAATCGCCAGCCTACTTTATTCATTCTCAATAATTGGCAAGAATCTCTGGGCATTTGAGTGAGTGACCCTTGCTCTAAGCACTGCAGGTTTTCCTGGTAGAGTAGGGAGAGTGTTATTCCAGCCATAATTCATAAGGTTCTGTGTAAGTCTTGGCTGACTTAATTTTATGCTGAGATTCACTGTGCCTAGTCATTGCTGTAAAGTTGTATTAAGAATAGTAATTAGTTGTGTGGAATTACAAAATAAAATAGATATGTAAGATATGTATATATGTGTGGGTAAGGGAATGGTCTTTGGGGTTTGCAGGTTCCTGTAGGCACCCCAGGTTCATTGCAGCCATTTGCCACTTGAAGTATGCCTTTGCATGTTTGGGAATGTATTTTTATCCTACTTCATAGATGTTAAGATGACAAATTTCTTGTATTTTGTAAGAACATACATCTGTGTTTTCCAGTAGGGAAGCCAGAAATACCACAAAGCTTTTCACATTCTATGAAGATTTCTGACCACCCACATTTTGACACTGCAGAAGTGATATTACAAGCCCTTGTGCTTTATTTATGTTCACTGGGCACATCTTTTTTAGTTCTTTATTTGGTAATAAATTATATAAATTGAGTGGATAAGTGGAGGAGGGAAGAGAAAATAGAACATGTTGGAGAGAGTGAGGAAGACTGAGGGTGTGACTAATTGAAGAGAGCAAATATATTGCCTGCAAGCATTGCCCTTGGGGGAGATAAGTCTGTCGGCAGGATGAAGAGGTGTAAGTGCTCAAGGAGAAAGAATTGACTTATCTAAAGAAACGTGGGATAGGAATTTGAGGAAAAAAGAGGCCAATTTAGATTAAGCAGAGTCACTGCTCTGGTGTTTCTTACCTTCTTCTGGAAGCTGCCCCACTCTGGCCCTCCAGACCCATCTTCCAGAATTGATATTATTTATTATTGATATATAGGCATTTATAACTGTAAATTTTCCTCTAAGCACTGCTTTCACTGCATCCCATAAGTTTTGGCATATTATATATTTGTTTCCATTTATCTCAAAATGTTTTCAATTTCCCTGTGATTTCTTTTTTGACTTACTGTTTATTTAACAGTGTGTTGTTTAATTTCCACATATTTGTGAATTTCTCAAATTTCTTTGTTACTGATTTCTAATTTCATCCCATTGTAGTTGGAGAATATCCTTTGTGTGACTTCTACACTTTCAGATTTATTGAGACATTTTATGACCTAACATATAGTATATCTTCTGGAGAATGTTCTGTGTGCACTTGAGAAGAATGTGTATTCCACTGTTGTTGGACAGAGTGTCCTTTAAGTGTATGTTGGGTCTAGTTGGTTTATAGCATTGTTCAAGTCTTCTATTTCTGTCTTCTGTATAGTTGTTCTATTCATTATTAAAAGTTGGATATTGAAGTCTCCAAATATTATTGTTGAATTTGTATTTCTCCCTTCAGATCTGTCAGTTTTTGCTTGGGGCTCTGTTGTTAGGTGAGTATATGCTCGCAACTATTCTATCTTCTTGATGGAGTGAATATTTATCATTAAAATATGCCTTTCTTTGTTCTAGTAACAATTTTTGTCTTAAGGTGTATTTTGTCTTATATTAGTATAGCTACTCCAGCTTTCTTTTGGTTACTGTTTCCACGGTGTGTTATCTTCCTTTTTATTTTTTAAAAATTTTCAATCTGTTTGTGTCTGAATCTAAAGTGTGTCCCTTGTAGACAGCATTTAGTTGAATCATAATTTTAAAATCCTTTCTGCCAATCTTGCCTTTGATTGGAGTATTTAATCCCTTTACATTTAATTTAATTACTGATAGTGTAGGATGTATGTTGGTCATTTTGTTTTCTATATGTCTTTTTTATTTCCCCATTACTGCCTTCTTTGTGGCTAAATGGTTGTTTTCTACTTCTAGTATACCATTTTAATTCCGTTGTCATTTCTTTTACTTTTTTTTCTTTTTGAGTTTCTTAGTCCTTGTACTAGGCATTATTTAAAATAGCAGATTTTAAGTGTCTTTTAAGTCCATCATATGGACATCCTCAGGGATGGTTTCTACTTTTTTTTCCCATGTAAGGGCCATACTTTCTTGTTTCTTTGTGTAGTTTCAGATTGGTTAGCTTAATGGTCAGCTAATGATTGGACAGAAAATTCCTTAAATGCCTAAATTAAGAAGTCTCCCAGTCTTTGATGGTGGGCTCTAGGTGTGTGTGTGTTGGGGTACGCTTTCAGCACTTAGCCAGGCAGTTGACAACTCTGCCTTAGCATTCACTAACTGCTTGTGCAAAGCCTCAGGGTCATCCTGAGGTGAGAGCATAGGGCCTTCTCAGGTCTTTCCTGAACATGTGCACAGCCCTACACATGCATGGACTTCTAGATTCCCACCAATATGGTGGAGTTTTTCAAAGCCCTTATGTATATCTCATTCCCTTATTTTCCTTTAAGTGTTTTGTATAGCCTATTGTTTGCCCCAGCTGTTACTACCTCAGGCAGCTGCAGAATTAATTAATTGTCTCTAATTGTTTTTGACAAAGGGTAGTCACTGGACAAGTTCAGAGTTAGCTTAAGTAAAGACAGCTTTGCAAGTGGGCTCTTCCAGGGAACCACCAGACAATTTTCTGGGAATGAAACTTCAGAGGAGCTCCAAACCCATTTTGTTCCCTCTGGTGGCTGCTGGGCTGATAATTTTCCCATGATAATATGCTGTTGGTTTTCAAGGCTAGTGCAGAGCTGGAGAAGAGGGAATAGGAATGGTACATGTTAAAATGACACAAAGCTTGCTGTTCTTACCAAGAGTTTTATCATTTTCTTGAATAAACACTCCCTGGGTTATTTCAAATCTTTGATTAATTTCCAGAGTTCTGAAAAAGTTGATTCTAACACTTTTTTCCAGTTTTCTTTGTTGCTTTTGTGGTGCAGGGAAATTTTAGAGGTCCTTATACCACCATTTTTGCTGATGTGAAAATAGGAAAAGTATTGAACCTGAAATCAAGGTCCTGTTTTTCAACTTAGTAGGTTTTGGTTTGGGGCTTACCAGTTGATCAAGGAATCTAAACTTGTATTTGTCTTAAAAATGGGCATATTAGTATCTACCTCTCAGAATTATTACAGAGGTTAAGTGAGATAATGCATTTAATAATGTGCTGAATAAAAACTAATCTGTAAATACTGTCAGATGGAAGGACACGTAAGGCATTTAAAAGGAAAAATGAAAAAAACAATTTTATCATTCAGGTTTTGTTTATGAAAGCAGAGCCACTTTGAGTATTTTGGGGAGTAGAGGTTCGCTAAAAGAATTAGATATTACACACATGTGGGAAGGAAAATGAAGGAGTGAAAGAGGGAGTAAGAGGATCAGGGAAAGAATCATTTAACGATCCGCTTGAAGCATTGGCACAAGTGCATCAGTCAGAACTTACAGGGGAATCTGAGAAGCCACGTACTTCCAGCCATTGCAATGGGAGGATGAAGAAGGAACTTGTGGAGAGGTCTGTGGAAAGCTGTTGGATCTCTGTAGCTACAAGCTCCGTGGGTCCAAAGTGAAGTGTCTTATGGTGGGCCCGGGATTGCTATTGGTTGACAGGGCCAGCAAGTGGAAAGACAAGATGGACACATAGAGCATGGTCAAGCTGGGATCTTCAGGACATCTCTGCCTCTTGTTTGATGTCATATTTAACCATGACAACCTTCCAAGAGTAAAGGATGTTTGTTGCTTTACTTCTGCCTTTCAAATCCTTAGCAAGTTTCCCTTCTGACCAACTCTAACACGAAATCAGAAGGGAAAGGGATTTTAGGAAACGTAGTTCCCAGCTTAAGCAAGTACATAGCATGATCTGGTACATATGACTATGCAGTGGTTTAGTCCTTTTACTTGGGAGTTTACTTATTTGGAAAGTGACAAACTACTAATAGGCCCAGAGTATTGTATTTTTTAATACAATTAATTAATTATTTTTTATTTTTTTGGCCAGTTTTTTGGATCTTAGTTTCCTGACCAGGGATCAAACCCACTGGACTGCCAGGGAATTCCCAGACACAGAGTATTTTATAGATTGTGTTGTATATGTAAAGAAGAATTTCTGATTTGGGGGGAAACGTACAGTTTCTTCAAAAGAGGTTTAGATATTGAAGCATTCTTAGGGCATATAAGAACAAAAATAACTAGAAATAATAACAAAAATAACACATTAACATTTATTTTACATATCTTGCTTTATTTAATAAATGAGTTCCTTCTAAGGAACGTATAAAATGAATTTTTATAAATGAAAAATTTCCTAATAACAAATTACAGTGACAAGAGTATATAATTTCCAATTGGTTTTTGGTTGACATTGGCATATAATTTTTTATTTTAGTTTCTTGACCTTTTTTATTAGCATGATGTCATCAAGACTGGTAAGGCCTAATGGAATAGTGAGACAATCAAGGTACTTGCAGACTGAATTATACCATAAGTCTATGAAATTCTGAGGAAAGACAGGGAAGTCTACTTTTCTCTGTGCTAGTTAAAACCCACTGCATTTGATGTTGCCTGGCTATTGGGTAGAGGAAAATGTATTTGCTGTATCAGTACCTGCTTAGCATATGTCAGGGGCTGTGATTATTTGCTACAGTAAAGAGATCATGTCTGGAACAGTAGCTATAATTAGAGCACCATTACATTAAGTTTATAATAATCTATGACACTTTCCAGGACCCGTCTGTGTTCTCAATTTAAATGGGTAGGTTAAACGGCCCATGCACACACGTACAAACACACACACTTTGCAGTGTCTCTCAAGGTTTTGATAGTGGCGCACATGTCTGTGGTTTGTGTGGATAATGCGGTGTTGCTTTGGGTTTTCTCTTTTAATGAGGAGAAGCAGCTTCGGAGGCTTTCACTCGGCCCTTTATTGGCCCACAGTAGCACTCACTGTGGACTCTGCTTGTTGCTGGATGTATGTAATTCAGCTCTGTATTCAACTAGGGAAGTAACCACTGGGTGGGTTCGGGACTTAGTCCATCCCATGGTAGGCTTAGTATCTCCCATAAACCCGCTAACTCAACATGGTGATATTCTGGGTCCCCAGGGATTAGCAGTAACTAAGAGCTAATCAACCCTGAAAAGAGGAGGTATTTCTTTTTCCCCAGGATAAAATTACCTGGTAAATGGTTATAATTACTTATTTAGGGAAGAAGAATTGTGGTATACACGTGTTATGTTATCACAGGGTCCTTTCTCACCAGTACTGAGTTGCTTGCTTAGGTATTTGTTTGCTTATAAGAGGCTCTGAGTCTGTGAAATGACTCAGGGATAGGAATTGGGTGAGAGACAGTGTGTCAGCATGGTGATTCAGGTCAGACATCTAGTCTCCAAATCTAGATTTTTTTTTAAGTCTTACGTAGATCAAGTTGTACTTAGTTGGCTGTTTATCTAATTTGGTTAAAAATCTTTATGATCAGTTGGCCATCACCTATGATCCATGCTAGTCACACCATTCTACTTATCACTCTGGATGTGCCTGTTACAAAGAACTGTGTTCGTCTTGCTTCCAGGGGCTATCAGCAAGTCTCTGCTACCTTGGCTTCTGATCATCCCCACTGAAATCAGGAAGCCCATTTAACAGAAGGACCTCTCGGCTTTACCCCCAGCTTACAGGATATCTACTATAGCACTTTTCAAAATGCTGATACTCCCAGGTATAATGTATTTCTCAAAGTCAGGGTGAAAGGAGTATCCCCTTGGCCTTAATGGGGGACACAGGTAGGGTGGGTAACAGGTTGCAAATGCTAAATTAACAACAGCCTTTTCTTCTGAGTTGTTGGATTCTTTCTTCCATATTACACCAAGGAATTTTTGGCATCTCAGCCTTCGTTTTGGCCATGTTTGAGTCTAGGTTTTAGTCAAGCAGTTGAGCAAATAGTTGGAACCATCCCCAGCTGCTTGCGTTAGAACTGTGAATCAAAATTTTCTGATGAGTGTCTACATTAAGCTGATTTAAAATTATGATCCTCTTTGTCTATGGTCTAGCTCCCTTAGAATCTTTTTCCACATGGTCCCAAGGTTTTCTCTCTAGAAAGTAACAAAATCTTGCAGTTCTTTTTGTGTATAAACCCATTTACATGTCTGGAGGCAATGAGGGGTGGGAGGGGTTAGGTAATAGGAGAGAATTGGCATTCTCTTGCAAGGTAACTCCTTGAGGTGTAGTTGTTACACTGTCCTTAAGCAAGGTAGCACTAGTCTTATCAGATAGGGGAGGGTTGCCTCTGCTGGCTTAGGAAACTCCATAGAATCTGGGGGTTTTCTGTTATCTGAATCGTCCCAAATGTCTCCATTTAAATTCTTGGGTCTTGCTCTTTTATAATCAGTGCCCTCTTCTCCTGGCCACGACGAAGTAACTGGCACTAGAGTAACCCTCTCGCTTTAAACAACTGTTGCAGTTATTATTGGTATATAACAAACCACATCAAAACATAGTGGCTTAAAACAATAGCAGTTGTTTAGTTCATTGTTTCTGGGGAACAGAAATTTAGGAAGGCCACTTATGACATGAGAAAGGTGAGGTGATACAGTATTAACTCTAAATGAACTTAGATCAATTGAAGATGCACACGAGTAGCCCTAGAGCAATCATGAAAATTTAATAAAATGATGTGTAGCTAAGAGGCAATAGAGGAAATAAAATGAATCAGTAAAACATATTTGATTAACCCAATCAAATGCCCTAACTTTCACATAGAACTAGTGAAACTGAATTCATCCTATATTGTAATTCAGCAATCCTACAAGAGCAATGCCTGCATCTGATTTTTGCCTGTACCAGCTTGGCAGCGACAAGGAAAACAAATTCTTTTAGGAAATTATAGAAATTCCCTGGTTCTCTGGCCTTGAGGATTTAAAACACTGAGTGTCCTTTTCTCTTTTTGAGCTGTCCAGTGAACTTAGGAGCAGCTGACCTACCTCACAGTCTTGCGCTCTCTCACAATGTCCTGTCACTCAAACTGCAAAAGCCTTGCATTAGATCGGTGCTTCATTCTAAGTTACCGCAGGTGATAATTTAAGTAATCCTTTCATCACTGGATGTCATGGACTAGTGACGTTAAACCCTGTCATGATCACTGGATCCTCATTGTCTTCAACTCCAACCAGATCAGATAACCAATTACAAAATTTCATGTTTTTTTTTTTTAACATCTTTATTGGGGTATAATTGCTTTACAAAGGTGTGTTAGTTTCTGCTTTATAACAAGGTTGTCAGTTATTCATATACATATGTCCCCATATCTCTTCCCTCTTGCATCTCCCTCCCTCCCACCCTCCCTATCCCACCCCTCCAGGTGGTCACAAAGCACCAAGCTGATCTCCCTGTGCTATGTGGCTGCTTCCCACTAGCTATCTATTTTACGTTTGGTAGTGTATATATATCCATGCCACTCTCTCACTTTGTCCCAACTTACCCTTCCCCCTCCCTCCCTGTGTCCTCAAGTCCATTCGCTAGTAGGTCTGCATCTTTATTCCCATCCTGCCCCTAGGTTCTTCATGACCTTTTTTTTTTTTTTTTTAGATTCCACATATATGTATTAGCATACGGTATTTGTTTTTCTCTTTCTGACTTACTTCACTCTGTATGACAGACTCTAGGTCCATCCACCTCACTACAAATAACTCAATTTCGTTGCTTTTTATGGCTGAGTAATATTCCATTCTATCTATGTGCCACATCTTCTTTATCCATTCATCTGCCGATGGACACTTAGGTTGCTTTCATGTCCTGGCTATTGTAAATAGAGCTGCAGAGAACTTTGTGGTACATGACTCTTTGAATTATGGATTTCTCAGGGAATATGCCCAGTAGTGGGATTGCTGGGTTATATGGTATCAGTATCAAAAAAACAAACAACCCAATCCAAAAATGGGCAGAAGACCTAAATAGACATTTCTCCAAAGAAGATATACAGACTGCCAACAAGCACATGAAAGAATGCTCAACATCATTAATCATTAGAGAAATGCAAATCCAAACTACAATGAGATATCATCTCACACTGGTCAGAATGGCCATCATCAAAAAATCTACAAACAATAAGTGCTGGAGAGGGTGTGGAGAAAAGGGAACCCTCTTGCACTGTTGGTGGGAATGTAAATTGATACAGCCACTATGGAGAACAGTATGGAGGTTCCTTATAAAACTAAAGTTTCACTTTTTTCAGGAGTGTATTGACAGCAGTAACTTCTGTACCCAGTTACTGTAATGGTCACTGTTTAATTGCAGACCACAGAATCCACTCTAGCAGTTTAAAGCAGAAGTGGGAGAGTGTGGGTTTCGAGTTTTAGTGACATGCTGTCAAGAGAAATGCCTCAACTACACTGTAAGGTCATTTCAGCAAAAATCCTGCTGTGGCTACAATCTGTTATACACAATTTGGTTGAATACATACACGTATATACATAAAAATAAATATATTAAATACAAAGTATATTGAAATGTACCTACTGAAAATATATCGAATGCGGAATTATAGTTAGATACATTAATAACTGCTGTATTATCTGTGAATAAAGGAATTACATGGATTATATTTGAAAACTTCATGTTTATTTTGGCCATTTAGGACTTGGAATTGTTTTCTCTTAGAACCTGTTTTATAAATTCTGGTTTCATTTTCAGACTAGCCTAAAAGACCTACATAACCCATACTGTATCAGAAATGCAAAAGAGGCCATAGCATCCGAAGACACTTTCAGAAGCACAGCCGTCTTTTAAAAGATTTCACAAAAATTAGACTGCTTAAGACTTAAATTATAGATATGTTGAACCTAAAGAAAATAAGATATACAGACTTTAAGATTGCCAGCCATGCAAGTTAGGGGGTCTAAACTACCATTCTAGCTACCAAAGGATGGCTTCCTGGTTATCTCCATCCACTTTGGCCAAGGCTGTATTGGCATATTTGGTGACCCCACTGCTGTTTATGTGGAAGTATTTGTATGTGAGGATGGAAAGTAGAACTGCTACCATGCTTCTTGCCCTCTGTTGAAATTAATCAGAAATGGGGGTGGGGGTGGGTAACAGACATGGGTGGGGGAAGTGAGATAGTATATGTCACAACTACAGAGTTAGCTTGGGTGACAAGGTGAATCCGAATTGTGGACACATGAGAATAATACCCAAGCCATGTACTGAGGATGGTCTTTAATTTCTACAGTGAATGGACTGTCTGGAAGCAGGTCTCATGTTGGCAAGGTTTTTTGTTTGTTTGTTTTTTTGGCCACGCTGCACAGCATGCAGGATCCTAGTTCCCCAACTGGGGATCGAACCGTGCCCTCTGCAGTGGAAGCACGGAGTCCTAACTACTGGCAGCAGGGAATTCCAGCAGGTTTTATCTGTGAGGTGTGATGTAGTTCGGTTAAGAGGTAGGTGCTTAGCAGTGCCTATTAAATTGTACCCTCTCCCTCCTTTTATAAATTTTTCAGCGATCCCAGGCTCCTGAAGCATACCATTTTTAAAAAGGGAAAACATACTTTTCATTGCTATTGGGTGGAGGTGAACTGAAGGCTCTGCTCTAACAAACGGTCACAATGGTGACAACTGGAGCAGGGAGCAGGGAAAAGGGGAGCTAAGTGAATCCCCCCCAGTATCATGAAGTCAGCCTCTCCTCGGGGCCTTTTCTTGAGGATTCCAGAGGCCAGCAAAGCGTGTTCGCCTCTTACTTCTTGTTCCTCTGTTACTTGTACCATATTGATCTCCTACTGTTCCTCTCTTTTTCAGCCTGTGTGCTAGATGCATGAAATAAGCAGGTCATCTCAAACTTTGAAAATAAAATTTTGGATCATGTGACATAAAAGATTGTATATGTGCTAAAAAATAGGCATTTGTCACTGTTCAGCAATTTAGTTATTTCTGTTGTTATTTCTAGGCAGAAGAAATCCTCAGGCAAGAGCTGGAGAAAAAAGAAACACCAAGTCTATACTGCTTGCTTGGAGATGTCCTTCGAGAGCACTCTTACTACGACCAGGCCTGGGAGTTGTCTCAGCACCGCAGTGCTCGCGCCCAGCGCTCCAAAGGCCTCCTCCATCTGCGAAGCAAAGAGTTTAAAGAATGTGTGGAGTGCTTTGAACGCTCGGTGAAGATTAATCCCATGCAGGTTAGACAGTTCATAAAGCCTCATCTGCTCTTGTCTTTCTTTGATTTTGACTTACTGAATGAACACCCATTTTCTTTCATAAAGACTGGGGAGCTCATCTGTGAGCTAAGGACCTAGCCTTTAGAATACTTCTTGCTTGTCACTAAGAGTGGACAGGTTGCTTTTCTCTTACTCGCTTTCTTTTGTGCTTCTTTTATTCACTTTTCTGTTTCATTTTGTTATTTCTCTCTGTTAACTGTCCTTAACACAAATACAGCTATTAAAGTTAGGCTCCATTTTGAGTAGATATACTAGGAAGGAAGTGAATGAGAGTCAAAATTACAGGCAGTGAAGGACTCTGCAAGTAATTGTTGATGTCAATAATGAAAGAAAAACCTTTATATAAAAAGGGTAACATATAGAATGGGTAGTTGATCATTTTAGGGAAAAAAAAGTCTGTATTTACATGCACAGAAGCATTTTTAAATGTTTAAAAAAATTTTTAAGATTTGAAAAAATAATGCAAAAGGAACCTGGATCTTTAAAATAAGTAAGTGCAAGATAAATCCACAGGAGAGGACCTAATTTTGAGGGGAAAAAGATCAACCTATTTTGTATTTCATGATATTCAGTTAGTTAAATGGTTTTATTCCTAGAAATGTTTATTTTTTTTAACCAAACTTTCTTTATGACTGCTTTCCCAATCACCAAAGTCACACATACCTGTCAACCATCCTCCTGACAAACATGCACACCGACTTAGTATAATTTTAGTTATAATAGTAATTTAATATCAGCCACTAATATTTACTGAGTACTTACTATGAGCCAGGTACCTCTTTGGGCACTTTGCCAGTATTTGAACCCAGACAGTCTCACTCCAGAGCCAGCAGTCTGTTCTTTTTTAAATTGTGATAAAAAGCCTGTAACATAAAATTTACCATGTTAACCATTTCTAAGTGTACAGTTCAGTAGTGTGAAGTACATTAACTTTGTTGTGTAGCCATTGCCACCACCCATCCCTACAACTCTTTTCATCCTGCAGAACTGAAACTCTGCACCCAGTAAACAGTAGCTCCCGGTTCTCCTCCCATGACTCTAGTCCCTAAAAACCACTGTACTTTCTGTCTCTATGAATTTGGCTACTCTAAGTACCTCATATGAGTGGGATCATACAGGATTTGTCCTTTTGTGACTGGCGTATTTCACTTAGCGTAACGCCCTCAAGGCTCATCCATGTTGTATCGTGTGTCAGAATTTTCTTTCTTTTAAGACTGAACGATATTTCACTGTATGTACATACCAGTTATTTTATCCATTCATCTGTCGATGGACACTGGGTTGCTCCTACCTCTTGTCTGTTGTGTAGTGCTGTAATGAATGAGGGTGTGCAGAAAGGGTCACTTTTGAACTGGGTAGACTTGGGGCATATCTTTTACATTGAAAAAAAATCAGAACACATTTTTTTTTTTAATGACAGGTTGAGCTAATTGCTTACTTTCCTCGCTCTGGGTAGTGAATACAATGAGAATCTTTCTCATCTGTGGGCTGGTGAGAAGCCTGGAGAAGAGAGTAGGACAGGTGGGAGTACAGAATATCAGCAGAAACTGACAGTTGCATTTCGCAGCAAGAATGCTTACCGTAGAGTTGGTTGTTGTTGACAACTTGCTCTATCTCAGAGTTCTCAACTGGGGACGATTTTGTCTCCGGGTCCTTTGGCAATGGTGGGGAGGTGAAGGGGTGCACTACTGACATCTAGTGGGTAGAGACCAGGGATGCTGCCAAACATCCCATAATGCTCAGCACAGCCCTCCACAATAAAGAATTATCCCAGCTAAAATGTCAGTAGTGCCAAGGTTGAGAAACCCTGCATTAACTTGATTATCACTGGACACTTTTTTTTTGGTAGAAAATAGAACTCAGTATTGTGTTACTAAAATTTTACTTTTATGGAAAACTGTATCATATCCTTGCTTATCTGTTTAAAGTTTACCCAACCACAGCTGCCATAAGGAGTGGGGAAAATAAATTCCCTCCCTTAGCCTCCATTGCCTAAGTTAAATCACGCACATGGATTGTTTTCTCAAGCACACAGTCTCTTAACGTCCAGCCTTAACATTGTCCTCCTGCCTCACTGGCTACTCCTTCTCAGTCTTCTTTGCTGGTTCCTAGGGCTTAGTCGTTGGGCTGTATATCTCTGTCTACACTCACTCCCTTGATTTAATCTAGTCCCATAGCTTAAATACCATCTGTATGCTGACAACTCCCAAAAGTCTATTTTCAGTCCTGTCTTCTCCCCTTAATCGTAGACTTCCGTATCTCACTGCATTCTCAGTCTCCCCATTCGTTACTCTGACTAAACATTTCTAATATCCGAAATACTGTTCTCCCCCTCCTAAAAGCTTTTGCCCCCAAGATCATCCCCGTCCCTGTAAGTGGCAGCCTGTTTGGTCTTGGAGTCATCCTTGATTTCTATTTCCCTCATATCCCACATCTAATCTATCAGTAAATCCTAGGAGATCTGCCTTTGAAATATATCCAGAATTGGACAACTGCTTGCTACCTGCAACCATTCTGGTCAAATACCCATCACCTCTCACCTAGTTAATATATTACCTCCTTACTGGTCTTCCTGCCTCTGTCTTGTTACAATCTGCCTATACTCAATGAACATCCAAGTTGATCCTTCCAAATGCAAGTCATATGTGTCATTCCTCTGCTCCATCACCTGTGATAATAGCCAGGTCTCTGACTGGCTCAAGGCTTTTCCAAGCCTAGCCCCTGTTGCTTCTTTACCTTCCTCCTCCCATTCTCCCCCTCGCTCACCCCACACTAGCCTCTTTGTTCTTCCCTGAACATTCCAGGCACATTTCTGCCTCTGGGTTTCATCACTTGCTGTTCCTCTGCCTGGAATGTTCTTCTTCTGGATAGATATCTGCATACCTTGCTCCATGACCTCATTCACTTCTGGGATCAAATGTCACTTTCTCAGAGAAGCCTTCCATAATCATTCTATTTAAAATCACACCCCCACTTTCCACCCTTACCTTACATTCCTTATTTTCCTTCCCTACTTTATTTTTCTCCATAGTACTTAGCACCTTCTAATATTATATATAGCTTACTTAAAAAAAAAAATCTTTTTCTCCTCCACTACAGTGTAAGTTCTATGAAGGTAGAAATTTTTATCTGCATGGTTCATTCACATTTTCCTAGTGCTTGTAACAGTGCCTAGCACATATTGGGTCTTTAATAAATAATTGTTGAATGAGTGAACAAATAATATCTTCAACCAGTTATTCGATCAAATACATATTAATTGTCTGCTGTACACATGGCACGGAACCAGAGGAGGAAGCAGTAGCAGCAGATCACCAGATGGCCTGGTTTGTACCCTCTGCTACAGTCTAGTGAAGTGGACATAGACAAAGCTAGCCAACAGTATGAGGCCTCAAAGAAAAACCCAGAGAGTAATTTTTAAGACACTAGTTTTATAGAGGCCAAAGAGACTATTTCTGCCTTTTGTAGACAATGATGAAGAGAGGATGGTGAATTGGGCTTTGAAGGACACATAATACTTGAACAGGCCAATGGAAAGGCAGTGGTGAGGGCATTCCAGGCAGGTGAACAGTTTGAGCCCAGCCCTGGAAACACAAAGAGAAGGGGTGTGTGTGTGTGTGTGTGTGTGTGTGTGTGTGTGTGTGTGTGTGTACAGAGTGTTAGTGAATAGGCTAGTTTTTTAGAGTAAAAGGGAATAGGACAGTCCCAGTGGGAAAGCTAGACTGGAGCCAGATTATGGAAGGTCTTGAAGGTGAGGCCTTTGTTTTTTTTATTTGGCAGGTAGGAGGCTATTAAAGGGTTGATTTGTGTTTGGCTTTGTTGAATTGAAGGAATGTGGTGTGCATGGAGGTGATTTAAGAATATTGTTCTGGCAACTCTGTGGCCATGGGAGACACTAGATGTAGGCAGGCTTAGGAACTATAGCAGTGGTCGAGCAGGACAGTTGTCTGTGGGGGAGGGGCAATAGGAAAGAAGGGGTGGAGTAAGGGAATTCGCAAGGGAGGACGTGACAGGGCCCAATGGTCTCATTATATGATTTCAAATTAATTACTTAGCAAGACAAAGAAATGACAATTGCTCCAAGCAGCGTCACAGAGCAAACATATTATGTGAGGATATTTTGCAGTTTGTCATATGGATCGAATTCAGGCAGGCTGTAAGCCATGCCAAAATATGCAGGCGTATGATGCTACAGTTGTACAGAACTACTACAGGATGCAAACTTGAATGCTGTAGACTTACTATAACTCTTGATGCAAGTTTGAATTGTCTCTGAAGAAGGAGAGCTCCTACATGCTATTGTCTCCTCTAAGTCCTGGAATGAAAGGAAAATAGAAAAAGAGAATTTAAAAAATTCTATCCCTGCTTTTCTGACATATCCAAACAATTAGGTTTAATAACAAAACTCAGGCAAATGAGAGAGATATTTGAATGGCTTTTGTGCATTGTAATGGCTTCCTGAAATCAAATTGTTATAAAAATAGGAATGTTTGGTTTTATATTAGGGATGGTCTACAAAACTAAATGCATTTGTCTATGGTGCATTTGTTAGAGAACCAGAAGATGTGTGTACCATTTGCATTTGTGTTGAGATTGCTAGCTACCATTCGTTTACCCCTACATGTTTAATTTTCCCAAGTAACTTTTGAAACTAGTAAAATTCAAAATCAACCGTAGACTTCTGGGGATTGTGGGCTGTTAGAAGCTGAAGTGGATGGTAATAGGAACATACATATGGATAATTACCTTAAACGTAAAAAGATTAAATGCTCCAACCAAAAGACATAGACCAGCTGAATGGGTACAAAAACAAGACCCCTATATATGCTGTCTACAAGAGACCCACTTCAGAACTAGGGACACATACAGACAAAGTGAGGGGATGGAAAAAGATATTCCATGCAAATGGAAATCAAAAGAAAGCTGGAGTAGCAATTCTCATATCAGACAAAATAGACTTTAAGACAAAGGCTATTACAAGAGACAAAGAAGGACACTACATAATGATCAAGGGATCAATCCAAGAAGAAGATATAACAATTGTAAATATTGATGCACCCAACATAGGAGCACCTCAATACATAAGCAAATGCTAACAGCCATGAAAGGGGAAATCAACAGTAACGCAGTTATAGTAGGGGACTTTAACACCCCATTTTCACCAATGGACACAGATCCAAAATGAAAATAAATAAGGAAACACAAGCTTTAAGTGATACATTAAACAAGATGGACTTAATTGATATTTATAGGACATTCCATCGAAAAACAACAGAATACACTTTCTTCTCAAGTGCTCATAGAACATTCTCCAGGATAGATCATATCTTGGGTCACAAATCAAGCCTTGGTAAATTTAAGAAAATTGAAATGTATCAAGTATCTTTTCCGACGACAATGCTATAAGACTAGATATCAGTTACAGGAAAAAATCTGTAAAACACACAAACACGTGGAGGCTAAACAATACACTACTAAATAACCAAGAGATCACTGAAGAAATCAAAGAGGAAATCAAAAAACATCTAGAAACAAATGACAGTGAAAACAACGACCCAAAACCTATGGGATGCAGCAAAAGCAGTTCTAAGAGGGAAGTTTATAGCAATGCAAGCCTACCTCAAGAAACAAGAAACATCTCAAATAAACAACCTAAGCTTACACCTAAAGCAATTAGAGAAAGAAGAACAAAAAAACCCCAAAGTTAGCAGAAGGAAAGAAATCATAAAGATCAGATCAGAAGTAAATGAAAAAGAAATGAAGGAAAAAATAGCAAAGATCAATAAAACTAAAAGCTGGTTGGTTCTTTGAGAAGATAAACAAAATTGATAAACCATTAGCCAGAATGATCACGAAGAAAAGGGAGAAGACACAAATGAATAGAATTAGAAATGAAAACGGAGATGTAACAGCTGACACTGCAGAAATACAAAGGATCATGAGAGATTACTACAAGCAACTATATGCCAATAAAATGGACAACCTGGAAGAAATGGACAAATTCTTAGAAAAGCACAACCTTCTGAGACTGAACCAGGAAGAAATAGAAAATACAAACAGACCAATCACAAGTACTGAAATTGAGACTGTGATTAAAAATCTTCCAACAAACAAAAGCCCAGGACCAGATGGCTTCACAGGCGAATTCTATCAAACATTTAGAGAAGAGCTAACACCTATCCTTCTCAAACTCTTGCAAAATATAGCAGAGGGAGGAACACTTCCAAACTCATTCTATGAGGCCACCATCACCCTGATACCAAAACCAGACAAAGATGTCACAAAGAAAACTGTAGGCCAGTATCACTGATGAACATAGATGCAAAAATCCTCAACAAAATACTAGCAAACAGAATCCAACAGCACATTAATAGGATTATACACCATGATCAAGTGGGGTTTATCCCAGGAACGCAAGGATTCTTCAGTATATGCAAATCAATCAATGTGATACACGATATTAACAAATTGAAGAATAAAAACCATATGATCATCTCAGTAGATGCAGAAAACGCTTTTGACAAAATTCAACAGCCATTTATGATAAAAAAAAAACCCTCCAGAAAGTAGGCATAGAGGGAACTTACCTCAACATAATAAAGGCCATATATGACAAATCCACAGCCAACATCGTTCTCAATGGTGAAAGACTGAAACCATTTCCTCTAAGATTAGGAAAAAGACGAGGTTGTCTACTCTCACCACTGTTATTCAACATAGTTTTGGAAGTTTTAGCCACAGCAGTCAGAGAAGAAAAAGAAATAAAAGGCATCCAAATCGGAAAAGAAGAAGTAAAGCTGTCACTGTTTGCCGATGACATGATAATATACATAGAGAATCCTAAAGATGCTACCAGAAAACTACTAGAGCTAATCAATGAATTTGATAAAGTAGCAGGATACAAAATTAATGCACAGAAATCTCTTACATTCCTATACACTAATGTTGAAAAATCTGAGAGAAAAATTAAGGAAACACTCCCATTTACCGCTGCAACAAAAACAATAAAATACCTAGGAATAAACCTGTCTAAGGAGACAAAAGACCTGTATGCAGAAAACTATAAGACACTGATGAAATAAAGATAATACAAATAGATGGAGATATACCATGTTCTTGGATTTGAAGCATCAACATTGTGAAAATGACTGTAGTACCCAAAGCACCCTACAGATTCAATGCAATCCCTATCGAACTACCACTGGCATTTTTCACAGAACTAGAACAAAAATTTCACAATTTATATGGAAACACAAAAGACCCCGAATAGCCAAAGCAATCTTGAGAAAGAAAAACGGAGCTGGAGGAATCAGGTTCCCGGACTTCAGACTATACTACAAAGGTACAGTAATCATGACAGTATGGTACTGGCACAAAAACAGAAGTATAGATCAATGGAACAGGATAGAAAGCCCAGAGATAAACCCACGCACATATGGTCACCTTGTTTTTGATAAAGGAGGCAAGAATAAACAATGGAGAAAAGACAACCTCCTCAATAATTGGTGCTGGGAAAACTGGACAGCTACATGTAAAAGAATGAAATTAGAACACTCCCTAACACCGTACACAAAAATAAATTCAATATGGATTAAAGACCTAAATGTAAGGCCAGACACTATAAAACTCTTAGAGGAAAACACAGGCAGAACACTCTATAACATAAATCACAGGAAGATCCTTTATGACCCACCTCCTAGAGAAATGGAAATAAAAACAAAAATAAACAAATGGGGCCTAATGAAATTTAAAAGCTTTTGCACAGCAAAGGAAACCATAAACAAGACGAAAAGACAACCCTCAGAATGGGAGAAAATATTTGCAAATGAATCAACTGACAAAGGATTAATCTCCAAAATTTACAAGCAGCTCATGCAGCTCAGTATCAAAAAAACAAACAATCCAATCCAAAAATGGGCAGAAGACCTAAATAGACATTTCTCCAAAGAAGATATACAGATTACCAACAAACACATGAAAGAATGCTCAACTTCATTAATCAATTGAGAAATGCAAATCAAAACTACAGTGAGGGCTTCACTGGTGGCGCGGTGGTTGAGAGTCCGCCTGCCGATGAAGGGGACACGGGTTCGTGCCCCGGTTCGGGAAGATCCCACATGCTGCGGAGCGGCTAGGCCCGTGAGCCATGGCCGCTGAGCCTGCGCGTCCGGAGGCTGTGCTCCGCAATGGGGGAGGCCACAACAGTGAGAGGCCTGCGTAGGGCAAAACAAAAACAAAAACAAAAACGAAAAACTACAATGAGATATCATCTCACACTGGTCAGAATGGCCATCATCAAAAAATCTACAAACAATAAATGCTGGAGAGGGTGTGGAGAAAAGGGAACCCTTTTGCACTGTTGCTGGGAATGTAAATTGATACAGCCACTATGGAGAACAGTATGGAGGTTCCTTAAAAAAGTAAAAATAGAACTACCGTATGACCCAGCAATCCCACTACTGGGCATATCCCCTGAGAAAACCATAATTCAAAAAGAGTCATGTACCACAATATTTATTGCAGCTCTATTTACAGTAGCCAGGACAGGGAAGCGACCTAAGTGTCCATCAACAGATGAATGGATAAAGAAGATGTGGCATATATATGCAATGGAATATTCCTCATCCATAAAAAGAAACGAATTTGAGTTATTTTTTGTTGTTTGATTTTTTTGTTTTTTGTGTTTTTTTTGCGATACACAGGCCTCTCACTGTTGTGGCCTCTCCCGTTGTGGAGCACAGGCTCCAGAGGCGCAGGCCCAGCAGCCATGGCTCACAGGCCCAGCTGCTCCACGGCACGCGGGATCTTGCCGGACTGGGGCACAAACCCGCGTACCCTGCATCGGTAGGCGGACCCTCAACCACTGTGCCCCCAGGGAAGCCCAGTTTGAGTTATTTGAAGTGAGGTGGATGGACCTAGAGTCTGTCATACAGAGTGAAGTAAGTCAGAAAGAGAAAAACAAATCCCATATGCTAACACATATATATGGAATCTAAAAAAAAAAAAAAAGGTCATGAAGGACCTAGGGGCAGGATAGGAATAAAGACGCAGACCTACTAGAGAATGGACTTGAGGACACGGGGAGGGAGGGAGAAGGGTAAGCTGGGACAAAGTGTGAGAGTGTCATGGATATACATACACTACCAAATGTAAAACGGATAGCTAGTGGGAAGCAGCCGCATCACACAGGGATATCAGCTCGGTGCTTTGTGACCACCTAGAGGGGTGGGATAGGGAGGGTGTGAGGGAGGGAGACGCAAGAGGGAGGGGATATGGGCATATATGTGTATGTATAGCTGATTCACTTTGTTATAAAGCAGAAACTGACACAGCATTGTAAAGCAATTATACTCCAATAAAGAGGTTAAAAAAAAAAAAAAAGAAGCTGAAGTGGGGGAAGTGGTCACCAAACCTCCCAAGCAGAATTTTGTAGACTCCGGACCAGAATCAAAACATAAATCCTTAGGTCTACTCTTAGGTAGTTATTCTCATTGTCCCCTACTTTTATGCAAAAAATAAAATCAAAGAAATTGTTCAGATATCAAGCTAGTATGTGTAGCCCTGAAAAAGGAACATGTCACTTCCTATCATTTTTTACCCCTCCCTCAGCGCATATACTTTATTTGTTTTATTTTGTCAATTTCCCCCCTTACCCCCGTTAAAAATTTAAAATTTTCCTTGACTTTCCTCCTCAATTAACTGGTCATTTTTGTAAGGTTATATGATATTACTGGCAGTATATATATGGAAAGATACATGTATAGGCAGAAGGGCTATAGGAGTTGAGAGGAGGTGAGGGATCGCTGTGGACTGATGCAGCCAGAGATGGGACAGAAGTTAGCTCAGATGTTCACTGATTGATGCAAAGTGAGTAGATGTGCAGGAGGGGAACTAGCTTCACATGTAGGAGAAAAGCATGAAGAAAGGTGAAGATTTGAGAGTTTACTAAGTGGCTATCCTAATTTGTGCCTAATATGCTGATAACACATCCAGTTTATTGTATGTCCCAGATTTTTACTTTTTTTTTTTCTTGTTTTTAATTTTTGGCCACACTGCACGGCATGTGGGATCTTATTTCCCTGACCAGGGATTGAACCCGCGCCCCCTGCATTAGAAGCTCAGAGTCTTAACCACTGGACCACTAGGGAAGTCCCCAGATTTTTACTTTTTAAATGAAGTGCTGTTATTAATAGTTACATTAAAAGAAGTTGGAACGGGTTTTCATAGACATTCATTTTGTACTTCTGTGTTCAGCCATAGCCTCATCTAGTGTTGTGTTTAATGCATGTGGTGGATGGAGCTCCCACTTTACGATGTGCTATAAAATCTGAAAGGTGGCCAGTAGGAGCCTGTGTCTTTTTTCCCCAATGCTTTCCAGATGCAACTTAACTAACATTGCCCTTTAGAGGACAGTGTGTAGGATGCTTGCTGATAACATCAACTGTGTTTGCTCTGAGTGGCTGAGGGCAGCCACCTCCTTCAGGTTTTGGGTGGTGGTAGGAGAAACGTTTGAGCCAATGTCTCTATAAGCCCCTTGGTATATATCAGACACTTGTGTCAAGCTGCAGCCTGTGAGATGCATGATGTTGCCTGGTTACCAGTTGGCAGAATTAGTGGGAAATATGGGGAATTGTAGGCTAGATAGATGTATGGGGAGTAGAGGCAAAGCAGTCCTGCCAGAAATAAAAGCACATGGAGAATAGGCTGAATTCCCTTGCTGCAGGGGTTTGGTCACTTACTGTATGTTCTAAATGTACCACTATTTCTATATTATATTGCTTGATAACTTTTTATATAGTTTATAGTAAACCCTTTTGGCAGCAATCATCTCCAAAAAGCAAACAAATTTTTAAAATGTGTTTTTAGGGAATAATTAAGAACTTAATTTTCACTTGTCAAGAGAGTAAATAAATGTATTAATATAACTTGTCCAAGATTTAGCTGATATAATTAAATTCCACCTCAGGGCCGGTAATCATATCACTAATCACATGAAAACCAGAAGACCCAAGATTTCTGAAGAAACATTAGTGTTTATGTCAAAAGTTAGTAGTTGTTGTTGTCTTAATAGGAAGCATGTCCAAAGATGACAATTTAATATGCAGCTGTAGGAGGTGTATTTTCATGTCATTCTGTGAGACTGGACTTTTATCTAGAGTAAATGAAAATGCGCAAAATTAGTTTAGAAAATTAGTTGATACCAAATTTTTTCGTGTGTGTGTGAAAAGTGAGATCATAACTGTTAATGTGCTAGCTCTTAGCAGAAGTAGTTCACTAACAGTTGAATCTGCCAGTTTTATATCAGTGACATCAGATGCTTCAAATAGAAAACTCATTAATTTGGTTCTCACAATGGTTTTAATTTTTTTCACCTAATTATTGGATTCAAAATAAAATTTTTGGAAATTCACTCTATTAAAGGTGAAACATCTGACATTATTCTGAATGCTATTGTTAAACATCAAAGATAAAAGTATTTCTTTTAGTGGTGATAATAAGGATACAAATTTTCATGGAGCATGACAACATGGTAAAAGTAATTCTCTTTTTGAATTAAGAAAACCAGTGGAACAGAAATGTACTTGGAATGGGTTGTAGTGGTGGACATAATATGGTCCAAACGAGCTTCTACCAATGGAAATAAAAACTAGCGGTCGTCATTTACACATACTTTAATACACACTGTTTGGGTAATTAAATTACAAAATTCTTGTGATGTCTGATGTGATGTCTGATGTTGAATTAAAATAAAATTAGTGTGGCAGTATATACTTTCTCTTGTTGCTGCCCATCACCTAATGCACTATAAAAATGTTTGAGTTTTCTTTTTTTATAAATTTATTTATTTATTTGTTTATTTATTTATGGCTGTGTTGGGTCTTTGTTGCTGTGCACGGGCTTTCCCTAGTTGCAGTGAGCAGGGGCTACTCTTCATTGCGGTGCGCAGGCTTCTCATTGTCATGGCTTTTCTTGTTGGGGAGCACGGGCTCTAGTTGTACAGGCTTCAGTAGTTGTGGCATGTGGGCTCAGTAGTTGTGGCTTTCAGGCTCTGGAGCTCAGGCTCAGTAGTTGTGGCGCACGGGCCCAGCTGCTCCGTGGCATGTGGGATCTTCCCGGGCCAGGGCTCGAACCTGTGTCCCTTGCATTGGCAGGCAGATTCTTAACCACTGTGCCACTAGGGAAGCCCTGTTTGAGTTTTTTGAAGAATTTTTTAATAAATCAATTTAAGTGTCCTATAATGATAGGAACTTTTTTTTTTTTTAAGGAGTCTTTCGTTTGGGCTGCATTGTGTTCAAAATCAATTGGAAATCTTTTATGTATTCAATTAACGGAGTTCAAAAAAATTTCAGCTTTTACAACTTTTACCAGATTGTAATTATTGAAAGCAAACTTTCAAACAGGAAGACATTGAAATTTATCTTGAAGAGGAACAATGAGAGTTTAAATCGTGTACAGGATTTAATTTAATAATGTATAATTGTACTTTTGAATATCCCTACTGTGTTAGTCTGCTAAGGGCTGACTGATACTACAGACTGGGTGGTTTAAACCACTGTGGTTTAATTATACTACAGACTGGGTGGTTTAAACCACTGTGGGAATTAATTTTTTCACAGTTCTGGAAGCTAGAAGTCCAAGATCAAGGTGCCTTCAGGGTTGGTTTCTGGTGAGGTCTTTTCCTTGCTTTTAGACAGCTACCTTTTCACTGTCTCCTCACATGGCCTTTTCTCTGTTCATGTGTAGAGAGAGCTCCAGTGTCTTTTCTTCTTCTTCAAAGGATACCAGTCCTGTTGGATTAGGGCCTCACCACTTGACCTCATTTAACCTTAATTATCTCCTTAAAGGCCCTATCTCCAAATACAGTCACACTGCGGGTTGATATGAATTTTTTTTTTTTTTTTCCTCTCTGCGGTACGCGGGCCTCTCACTGTTGTGGCCTCTCCCGTTGCGGAGCACAGGCTCTGGACGCGCAGGCTCAGCGGCCATGGCTCACGGGCCCAGCCGCTCCGCAACATGTGGGATCCTCCCGGACTGGGGCATGAACCCGTGTCCCCCGCATTGGCAGGCGGACTCTCAACCACTGTGCCACCAGGGAATCCCCAACATATGAATTTTGAGAGGGATACAGTTCAGTCTGTAACATCTACCTAGGAGGAATCTTTTCTTTGTAACCTTTTGTTATGAAACTTTCAATTATACAAAATATATACTAGCAGAGACCAGAATAAAGAGTCCCCTCCCATGTGCCTATGAACCAGCTTCAACAGTTACTAACTCATGACTGGGCCTGTTTCATCTATATTTCCCCACTCCATCCCATATTATTTTGAAACAAACCCAATATATCATTTCATTTTTAAATGTTTTAGTATGTGTCTCTAAAAAAATAAGGACTTAAAAAAATAACCAAGTACCATTGTTCTTAAGATATCAATAATAATTTGCCAAAGCTTTTGATTTTAACTGAATAAATTTATATTCTATTCTAGAATAGAATGTAATTGAGAAGGCCTATAATTTATAAATTTGTAAGTTTGATGAAACCTACAAAGAATCATAAATTTGATGAATTATTTGATGAATTTTGTCCTGTTAAAAATATTTGTTGAAGAAAAGTACTCTAAATGGAGGCCAAAAGACAGGACCAAAGAAAAATATTTATAAGCTTCAGTATTAACAAAACTAGAATTCAGAATATCCTTTGTTTAGCAGCAGTTGCTCTGAGCTTCCTAGTTATCTCAGTACATTAAAAAAAAATTTTCCCGGCTTTGTTGAGATATAATTGACATATTGTATAATTGACATATTGTGTAAGGTATACAACGTGATAAGATTTGATACATGTATATATTGTGAAATGATTACCACAGGAGCATTAGTTAACACCTCTGTCACCTCACCTCTGTCACCTTTGTGTGTGTGTGATGATAATATTTAAGATCTACTCTTTTAGCAATTTTCAAGTATATAATACAGTATTGTTAACTATAGTCACCATACTGTATGTTAGATCCCCAGAACTTATTTATCTTATAACTGGAAGTTTGTATGCTTTGACCAATATCTCCCCACTTTCCCCCACCCCCAACTCCTGGCAACAACCATTCTGCTATTTCTATGAGTTTGGCTTTTTTAGACTCCACATACAAGTGAGAGCATATGGTATTTGTCTTTCTCTGTGTAACTTATTTCACTTAGCAAAATGCTCTCAAAGTTCATCCATTTTGTTGCCAAAGGCAAGATTTCCTACTTTTTCATGGCTGAATAATATTTCACACAGTGTGTGCACACACTCACACAATTTCTTTATACATTCATCTATTGACAGACAGTTTGTTTACATGTCTCAGCTATTGTGAATAATGCTACAGTGAACATGAGGGTGCAGATATCTCTTCGAGGAGTGATTTCATTTCCTTCAGCTATATACTCAGCAGTGAGATTGCTGGATCATATGGTGGTTCTATTTTTAATTTTTCCTCAATACATTTAGAAAGAATATTTTCTCAGCTAAAATTATTATGACCTACAAAGAGTCAATCAAAAGTTTTAACAATTTTAAATGTACTAACGATAAATTTGACAATTAACAATAAAGAATAACTTTGAAGTAGACAGTAGGCACTTTTATGAAAAAATTAAAAGTACTAAGATACTGAAAAAAGTATCAGAAAATATCAATGACATGGTATTAGAATTAGATATGACTAAGGAACTGATTAGAGGATATGAATATCTGCTAAGAAAAATTGATTTTAATTCTGTAATATATTAGAGAAATATGCAAATGTCACAAATATATAGCTTGCTTAATATTCCTTTTGTTATTTTTAAATTTCAGATAATCAGAATTTACAAATTTTTAATATATTTTATTCAATAAATAATTTTACTTTTGAAAATGGTTTTCAAATAGAACCGTCTTTAGGTCCCCTGTTATATTAGTAGTAAAACCAATTTGACAATCAGTAGTTTGTTGGTCAATAAATAAGGTCTTTTTAAGGTCCTATAATTTTAATGATTTTTTAATGCCTTGTTTCATTGTTTTAAATGTTGCAGTTTGAACAGTACATTATGTGGTTGCCTCACTAAGCATTATCAAGATCCTGCTGTGAACCAGACACGGATGTGGGAATGAACCGGGCTGTGTCAGCCTATCAGCAGAGAGCAGAGAGTTTCCACTGGGAAATGATATGGACAGAACTAGTTTGTGAAGGGCCTTAAGTGCCTTTCTTCAGGATTAGTAACCCTACAGATATGGAAGTCTGTTGTGGTTTTGAATAAAAGAGTGATATGACAAAAGTGACATTCTAGGAAGTTTAAATAAGGGATGAATGTCATGGATGAGTGATCAGTGGCTTTAGCAGTGAGGATGGAAAGATAGAACAGGTTGAAGCTCATTATAAAGGAAAATTTTCTGGGCCTTATTCACTGGATTGGCAGCATTGAGGGAGAGTTCGGGATCTGAGAACATGCCAGTTTTCTCAGTTGTTTGGTTAAAAAGGAAATGTCCCTATTGATAGATACAGAGAATTCAGGAGGAAGGGAAAGTATCTTTGGTAGGGGAAGATGATGTGTTTTGAGTGTTGAATATGAAGAGATGTTGCCGTGTCGAAGTAGAGAGGGCTCACAGTCCAGTGAAAGGCAGTCCAAGCCTGAAGCCTAGGAGTGAGGCCAAGAACTGAGCTTGCAGATTGGGGCTTTTCTGTGGAAGTAAGGTGAATCCATGCAAGTGAATGAACTCTTGACAGAAAACTGTGTTGGAAGAGAACACGAGGCAAAATCTTGAACTTCGGGCATCTCCTGGGGTTGGAGGAAGATAGAGGAAGTAGCACCAGTGAAATATGATTCAAACAAAATATACCAGAGTCTTGGTCAGAGGGATAGAAGGACCCCAAAGAAGGGAGTCATGGAAACTAAAGGAAGAACGAGTATCCGTAAGAAATGTCACGTGTAGTGATAAAGTCTAAAGAGAGCTAAGAAGAGTTTATTGGATTTGGAGCTCACTAATGACCTTCAGAACCAGCTTCAGGAGGCAAAAGAGTGTGTGGCAGCTGAGGAAATGGACATAACATCCATAGACTGTTGTTTTTAGGAGCATGTCAAGGAAATGAGAGTCAAAATGTAGAGTGTTGTACCAAGGGGCAGAAGAGTCAAGTAACACTGTTCAAGATACTGGAGACCTTTATGTGGTTGAATCCAGTGAGTGAAGGAGAGATTGATGTTATAGAGAGAGATGGGTTGCTAACCTAGGGAATGTCATTCTAGGAAGGAGTGAAATGAGAAGAGATGAAGGCATTAGCTCTGGAAACAGAATAATGTTTCCAACGAAACAGGAAAGAAGATGAGAGCATTAATATTATAATAGCAGTTTCTGTTTATTAAGCATCTTCTATAGTGTAAGCTAGAATATAAGTGTAAATGAACTGTTTATAAAATCACTGTGAGGTATTGGGGGAGGGGTTACGAAAGAATTGTGTTGAGATGTGGCCTCTTCCTCTCCTGTGGTTTATATGGGCTAAATGGAGAGAAGAGGCAGAAGTAACTTTTCCTGTGACCAAGGGGTAGAGTAAATAGACGCCGTGCTTTGGGTGCCTAGTGAAGGCGTGATGAAAAGTAGGTAAGGCCTGATGGAGATGTCACGAACTAAGAGGAGTGGTTGGGATTTAGATAGGAGGCAAAAATTAGGAAAATAGTTTCGGGAAAGGAGACTAGCAGATGCAAAAATCAAGCATGTAGCAAGCAAAGGTTTCTTGGTAGCGGTAGGTTTTGACTATTTATTCTTTTTTTTTTTTTTTTTTGCGGTACGCAGGCCTCTCACGGTTGTGGCCTCTCCCGTTGCGGAGCACAGGCTCCGGATGCGCAGGCCCAGCGGCCATGGCTCACGGGCCCAGCCGCTCCGCGGCATGTGGGATCTTCCCGGACCGGGGCACGAACCCGTGTTCCCTGCATCGGCAGGCGGACTCCCAACCACTGCGCCACCACGGAAGCCCTGACTATTTCTTCTTAAATTCAGTTGTAATAATAATTCTAGCAGCCAACGTTGAGTATTTACTAGGTGCCAGGTACTATTCTAAGCATTTTGCATACAGTTTTAATCCTCAGCCCAATCCCCAAGGTACTTACTGTTATTCCCCTCATTTCACAGGTGAGGAAATAGGGGGTTAATTAATTTACACGAGATCCCACAGCTTATGAGGTGTGGCGCTGGGATCAGGGTGGGGCTTTCTGATTTCAGAGCACTTACTCTTAACCTGTTCATTGTTTTGCCTCTAGAGGATGTTGTCTTATTTAGGAAGGAATGGCAGATTTGGCTGAGGTCAAGTTAGATGTTATGGAAAGCCTTGAATACAAGACTGTCGGGTTTGAACGTTTTTCTTTAATACATAACCATTGGGGCTTTTGTCAGGAGCAAAGTGAAGTTGTAACTTTGATGTAATGGGACAGTCCAGCACATGACAGTGGGTGACTCTCTGCGAGACCAGGGAGTTTTAGAGGAATCAAGGCAACCTTTCCCTGCCCGTGCTATATGTAAGACTAGACTTCCACGATGTAGTACTCTGATAGAATTGTTAATTAACCTGAGAACTTTTGTTCTTCTTTGATTTGTAGGGGTCAACTTTTTCTCTTTCATTTCAGTTTTTGAAAGAAGAAATGTTTTTATTTGAAATGGAGTTAGAATTTCTGTTGTGCACTTGTGTTACTGTGGTGGGGAGGTTCGAGGATTGGAGCTTACATTCCAGTGGAGAAGAGAATAACCATATGCGAATAATATGTAGAGAAAAAAGAGATTCTTTCTCTTTTGTTCTTCCTTTCTCATATTGGTAAGCAATAAAAAATGAAACTCTTAAGGTCTAACTTGCATAACTGCCAAGAAATACGAGCACTGTGATAACATCTGGGCTGTAGCTGGGACTAAGGGGTAGAGGGGAGGGCAGAGCTCTGCGGCCATAGACCTGACTCTGAATCCTAGTAATCCCAAGGTAAATCACTTCATCTTTCTGAGCTTCAGTTTCCTCATTTGTAAAGTGGAGATATAATCCCTATCTCAATTTGCTGTTGGGAAAGTTAGAGCCAATATGTATAAAGTATCTAGCATATTTCCTGGCCCATAGTAAGTTCTCAGTTGACGTGGAGTTTTCTGTCCTGCCCATTGCAGTGTGGTAGAAAATCATTGTTACCCCATTATCTGTAGCCTAAAGATAGGGAGGTATATCTAACAGGAGAGTTTCATGCAGATGATGTGTAAACACCCATGTTACCTCACATGTGAATTCTCTGGAAAGAGCAGGCAAATAGAAGAACCAGTGGTAACCAAGTCTAGGACAGGAATAAGAGGAGGACACTAAACAATTAATACCCTTTCTAGTAGAAGAAAAAAAGTGTGTATAAAATTCAGTTGCTCTTGTAGTTTAAAAGAAGACACTGACATAGAGGAAACTTTTGAGAGAGAGGGAGAAGCTCGTAGGTTAAGACTTGTGTTTCCTTAGGGAGGAGAACATAGTATTTAATAGTAAATGAGAAATTTGGTTACGAAAGAGTTGGTGGTGCACATTTTTAAAAACTATGAGCAGCGAGCATCATTTTAGGAAAAGATATTAGCAGACAGCATTGATAGCTCTCTTGGATTTGGCTTGGGTCACTTCCTGTTTAACGAAGCCGCATTCAACAACTTATCTGCATTTGGGGTCATGGGAATGAGTCAGGGGTATAGAAAGGAAAGAATGGAGAATGTAGCTTGGCTTCAGGATTCAGTTATAATGTGTTACACTTTATTATATGGGACATCAGAAAAATTCAGTCAATCCTGTAAGGAAAATTAGTAAAAAAAAACAAAAGTGAAGCTACTGGTTATTCATTCATTCTGCAGAAGCCTTGAGGAGGAAGGAAATTTGAATAGTAGGCTCATAATTTAAGAAAGAAAATTGTAATACATAAGTAAATGACACCTATTGCAGATGTGCTTTAAATACCCTTGTAAAAATTAACTTTTAAAAGTAATCCATGCCCACTGTCCAGTGGTACTTAGTGTTCAATTTCTATTTTAATTATTAAGGTTTAGTAAGTATTGCAGTTACTCTCTTCATCACATGTATTGCACACCAGAAACCAGGAACCATTGTGTGGCTTTAGGCAAATCATTTCTTTTCTAGGCCTCATTTTCCTCACCGCCTCTTTTCATTGATTTCTAAGCCTGTAATTGAACTGATTTCCTCCTAGTTTGTCAACCCTGCTGATTCTAAGTATTCTATTTGCATCATCAGTGTACTTGTTCTGCCACTAGATGGCATTAATGTACCTTTGAACCCTGTCACCTCCAGGTTTTCAGAATCTGAGGTCTGAAGGAGCCTTGGAATTTTTGCTTAATCCACCCCCCTATTTAACAACTGGGGAACTAAGACTCAGAGGTTAAGTGACATGGCCAAGGTCATACAGTACCTTAGAACCTCTTGAGTCCCAGTCATTTATCTTTCCCTCTATTGCACTGTTTCTGTAGGGGGCTTTTGAGGGAAATTCAAAGAGAGATCATGTTTTCAACCATTCCTGCTTTTTGATAATTATCTTTAAAATAATTTAAAACCATTCTTCAAGTGCATATATCATCATATTAAAGATAAATAGTTGGTCTGCTTTTGTGTTTCTGTACTGGCTCCCTCAGAGGAAAAAGCTAGACTGTCAGCTTCTAAAGATCACTGCGCTGCCTACAGCTTGCCTGCCTTCACAATTTGCCTTGGAAATAAGCTCCACAGAAACCTCCACCAGAGCTTCTCTGTCAGATGATTATCTTTCTCCATCCTTGCCCAGTCCCTTGGTAAGAGATTTGCCTTTCAGCTTTTTCCTCCAACCGAACAGCCATCGATTCTTCTGCTTCATCTTTGTCCACTTGCCTAATCCAGAGAGCTTTTGGAGGGGGGAATTAGATGATGCCCTGGTTCTTAAAAAATTGGTCTCCTGGGTTTTCCCAGCACATGTTAATTGGACTCTTTCCTTCCCCCCAACACCCCGCCCTCTCTACTGGTGACAAGGATGGCACTGCCGTAAATCATGGCTGTGTGTGGGGCAGGCGGTGTAGCGGGGGGCGGCATGGTCACGTGGAGATGATGTGGGCTCTGGAGTCACACTGACTGGGCCTCGAATCTCCTCTTTTGCTGACTGCCTCTGGTCCATGGTCACCTCTTTAATGAGGGTGATATTTACTGCCTCACAAGGCTGTTGTGAGGAATAGATGAGGTTAATGTGTGGAAAGCTCGCAGTATCAGTGCTTGGCAAACATTGTAGGTGCTCATTAAGTGCTAATTATTCTGGTTGCTGTTGTATGGAGGGGACAGCAGTGACTATAGTATATGAAGAGTTGGAGCCTAAGGGAGGGTGTCAGCCAGAGGAGCTAGTTTCTTCAATGGAGAAAAAAGGGAGGGATGCAGGTATGCCAGGGTCTGTCTCAGTGTTTTGGAGAAATAGTGTAGAAGTGTGCCGCCCAGTACGGTAGCCACTAGCCACATGTGGCGGTTGAGCACTTGAAGTGTGGCTGGTCCAAATTGAGATGCTGTAAGCGTAGGACACACATCAGGTTTCAAAGACGTCATACGAAAAAAATGAACATAACATATCTCGATAATTTTGTATATTGATAACATGTTGAAATGATACTATTTTGGATATGTAGAGTTAAATAAAATATGTTATTAACATTTATTTCACCCATTTCTTTTTACTTTCTAAAATAGCTACTAGCAAATGTAATGAGGCTAGCATTATATTTCTATCTGATAACATTGGACTAGAAGATAGAGACCTTTGGTACTCAACCATATACAACTTTAATTTGGGGAATCATGTGAGTTTTCTTTTTTTTTGAAGCTTCTTTTGATTTTTTTTTCTTTTATGATGTTCTGTTCTTCAGAGCATGACCATCCTAAATCAAGATGCCAGTGAGGATAATATAGATTAAGTAATAGTTTAAAATGAAGAGTAAGAGGCACTGAATATTCTCCTTAGTCCGCCAAATTCCAAAGACCTCTATTGAGATGCAGGGATGAATGCAGTTTTGATGGTTTAGTGGGTCAGCCAGAGCAGTTAGAAGATCCTAGAGTTGTTGTTTTTTTTTAAGCCATTTCATGATTTCAAAGAATAGGATGTGTACAGAAGTCATCTCCCATCATAATTATATGTTATCAGTAGATGAAAACCTACTAGCAGTTAATGATTCTAGAATTTTCTTTCAGACACAAATTAAAAAGCAATTACACAAATTACCAAGAGCGAAAAGAGAATCATAATACTATATATTAAATTGCCATCTGCCTGGTTTTCATCAAATTTATTTTGGTTTTAGGACATTGGTTACAAAATATTGACTTGTTTTAAAAACCTAAAGATCAACAGTAATCTCATCACCAGCTTGTGTTAGAGCTGTGAGATAATTGCTAATTTCAGACGTTTGTAACCTTTGTTTTTTCAGGTGGATTGAAAAATAAAGTTCTTTATTTACATCTTAAATTTACACTTGTTGTTTTTTATAACACATGTGAAATAGTTTTGTGGGGAGTTTGTCCTTTGCTGATGCAGGAAGCAAGCAGGGCACGTGCATTTTGAGAACTTTGAGGGCAATTCTCATTTTTCTTGATGTAGTCCCAGAATGAGGTATACCTCATTCCAAGTAAACTTGCTGCCATGATTTATTGGGGTATAAGATGCTGTCAGTTGTAAGAGGCACATGTAAGTGCCACCTTGTATAGAAAGTTGAATGCTGCCAATAAAACTGATCAGCTGTGGGTTATTAAGATGCATCTATTGCAGAGATGTTAAATGGAAAAAAAAAGTGTACCTTATAAATGATGAAATATAATACACAGATTTTGAAACTTTCAACTAGGTTAAAAGTAAGAGAGCTTGTTTTATATGTTGTTTTATACGTTAGCATCAGACCCTCCCCAAATGAGTCACGTTTAGTGAGTATGGAACTCTTTTCAGTTAATTCTGTAAATAACCAGACAAAAGCAAAGTGTAATGAGCTAATTTTTAAGTTGCTAGAGTCCCTTGATTGAGAAAAGTGAACTTCTAACTTTATTTCCACCTAGTACCTCTGCATCTCCCCCACCCCCCCAAACACACAGCCACCCCGTTTCTAGCCATTACCTATACCTCTAACAAAATCTCTTCTCTTAAAGGCTCCTCATAGCAGTTATTTATAGCCTCTTGTGAATTCAAGGCAAAGTGTTAAATTGCCCAAGGATGTTTGCTTTCTAAGCCTTATCTCTAATTATCAGCTAAAAATCTATATCTGCTTAAAGAAATTTCAGGCCTCAACTAGCCATATGGAACAAGTTTTGTAGGAATGGCAGGGGGAGGAGGGATGTAGGGGCAGCTTCCTACTTGCCTCTGTGGAAGGCTATGGACAGATAACAGAGCACCTCATTTCCTTTCCCACCCTAAAGTGTTCAACCAAGTCTGTCTGCTGGCTTACTGCCTTTGTACTGGAAGTCAAAGAAAGTAAGAAAGTAAACTGCATTCTGCTGCTCGCCTTACTAACTATATCTAAAAGGAAAGCAAAGTTGTAATAGCTGCATTTCTGACTAATTTCATTGAATTTTTATCAGTCTTATCTTCCTTTTGACAGAGGCTATTGAATTTTAAGGAAACCCTGTGATGTAAAGAATTCTTTTGTGATTTCAATAGCTACTTCCTAATTTACCTGTTTTCTACATCTCTAAGTTTACAAATCATACTGACTTAAGTCAGGCTTTCCTCTTTGAATGACTCTTTGGTAATCCAGATTCTCAGCCTGCTTTTTCTAAATTATTTTGGGCATGCCTAAACAGATACATGCTAGGGCAATTTGGCTCTTGGTTAAACTGCAGAAGTACTTGTGGTCTAACTTGAAGATGGAAGCAAAAATTTTTCCTCTCAAGTTTGTAATACATTCATCAGTTGTGAACCTGCTGATGCTCTGTATACTTTCTACATAGTTACATAGATGCTCAGTAAAAATGTTAGATTAATCCCACATTTGTAATATCAGGGCTTGTCAACAGAGCTGTCCATTGCTTTCATGGAGTTGGTTAACACAAAAAATGGTCTTTCTTGGTAAAAGACGTGCAGTGATATTGCACGTGCTTTCAGTGTTGTATTAGCTTCGAAAATTATATGGAAAAATGCCATCTCCATTGCTAAGTTTCCTACATTTAAACTAATATAAAATGTAAGCCAAATTATAGCTCTACATTCTTTATAGTAGTGTAGTGTGTTTGTTGATAGTATCTTTTTTTTTTTTTTTTTTTTTGTGGTACGCGGGCCTCTCACTGTTGTGGCCTCTCCCGTTGCGGAGCACAGGCTCTGGACGCGCAGGCTCAGTGGCCATGGCTCACGGGCCCAGCCGCTCCGCGGCATGTGGGATCTTCCCGGACCGGGGCACGAACTCGTGTCCCCTGCATCGGCAGGCGGACTCTCAACCACTGCGCCACCAGGGAAGCCCTGTTGATAGTATCTTAAATGATTTTCAGGTTAATTCTATAAATGTCTATGTGTTTGAATGACTTTGTCTTTCGGTCTTTGCAGCTCGGGGTGTGGTTTTCTCTGGGCTGTGCCTATCTGGCCTTGGAAGACTATGGAGGTTCAGCAAGGGCATTTCAGCGCTGTGTGACTCTAGAACCTGACGTAAGTTTGTTTGTTCTTCTTTCCTTATTACAGCTTTTTGGTACTCTTTAAGTTATTTGAATTGTACTGCAGTTCAGAACAGCAATTCCTATGGGTCTGTAGTTTCAGTTATGTAAGATGAGTACACCTAAAATTTTTAAAAAGGGTGATCTCATGTTGAGTGTTCTTATCACAGTAAGAAAAGAGAGCGAGAGAGAGAGAAAGCGGCAAAAAGATTCAAACTTTGTATTATTTTATGTCAAAAAAAAAAGAACACCAATTCCTTTTGTGGTGGAGGAAGGTATCTCTTTGGCAGAAGGTCACACCCTAAGTTATATGAGTTATAAATATAGAAATAAGTTTCTTCTCGTAATAGCTAAGTTATTCATTGTTTTGTTTAGAAAATAGTTTTGGTAGAACAGTTTTTTAGTTAAAAATATACTTTGCTGAGTATACAGCAAAGTGTCACATATATTTTGTTGCTCACCAGCATGTGCTGCCTATGTTAATTGCACTATTAGAAAGTTCTTTTAGTCTATAAATATTTAACAGCTTTACTGAGATGGTAAATAATTCGCGTGCCATCTAGTTCATCCATTTAAAGTGTACAATATAATGATTTTTAAAATTATTTTCAGAATTGTGCAACCATCCCCACAGTCAATTTTAGAACATTTTTATTACCATAAAAAGAAATGCCCTGTACCTGTTAGCAGTCACTCCTCATTTCTCCCAAACACCTTCCACGTCTACCCCCCATCCCCACCCCTAGGCAACCACTAATGGACATTCTGTCTCTGTAGATTTGTCTATTCTGAATATTTCATATCAGTGGAATCATACAATGCGTGGTCTTTTTGACTGCCTTTCTTCACTTAGATTAATGTTTTCACAATTCATCCATTCTCTATTCAAAAATTTGAGAAACTGCCAGACTGTTTTCTAAAGCACCATTTTACATCCCCACCAGCAATGTGTGAGGGCTCTAATTTCTCAACATCTTTGGCAACACTTGTCTTTGATTATTGTCTGTCTTTTTGATTACAGTCATCCTAGTAGGTGGTATCTTGTTGTGGTTTCGATTTGCATTTCCTTGATGGCTGATGATGTTGAGCATCTTTTTATGTGCTTTTTGGCCATTTGTGTATCATCTTTGGAGAAATGTTTATTGATATCCTTTACCTATTTGGGTTATTGGTCTTTTTACTGTTGAGTTGTAAGAATTCTTTATATATCCTAGATACAAATCTGATATCAAATATATGATTTGCAAATATTTTCTCCTATTCTGCAAGTTGTTTTTCACTTTCTTGATAGTGTCTTTTGAGGTACAAAAGTTTTTAATTTTGATGAGGTCCAGCCTGTCTGTTTTTTCTGTTGTTGCTTGTGCTTTTGGTGTCATATTTAAGAATCTGTTGCCAAATCTAAGATCATGAAGATTACCTTATCTTTTCTTCTAAGAGTTTCATTGGTTTAGCTCTTATGTTTATGTCAAATCTGCTGTTAAACATATTCATTAAACTTGTTATACTATGTGTGGTGGTGGATATTCACTAAACTTATTGTGGTAATCAATATATCCCACCGATATATACACATATATCAAATCATTATGTAGTACACCTAAAAGTAATACAATGCTATATATCAGTTACATCTCAATTAAAAAAAAAACTAAACATCATTTCAGACAATGTATTTTTTTTTTTTAGTTCAAGAATTTTTATTTGGTTCTTCTATAGTTTTCATGTTTCTACTGAGATTCCCCAGTTGTTACCTTATCGTGTTCTCTTCAAATCTTTTTTTATATTTATAACAACTGCTTTGAAATTTTTGTATGCTTATTCCAACATCTCTTTAATTTCTGTGTCTGTTTCTATTTACTGATTTTTTATTTGGTTATGGATGAATTTTCCTGCTTGTTTGCCTGTCTACCAATTTTTAAAAATTATATCCTACACTTGTGGATGCTATGTTGTTGAGTTTCTGGGTTTTGTTGTCTTCCCCTTGAGGAAGGTAGAGTTTTATTTTGGCATTTGGTTAATTTACCTGTGAATCAGCTTGATTTTAAGCTTAAGGTGGGTCTGGAGTTGTCCGTATTCCAGAGTTGCTGTCAACCTTCTCTTGAGGTATAACCTTTTGGGGGCTGAACTTAATCCCACAGGTGATCAGTAAGAATTCTCCTCTCTGGTTGGTTGGAACTTGAATAACTCCCAGAACCGTGTGACCTCTAGAATCTCCATTCAGCTCGCAGCTGTCTGGTAGTTGTTCCCTGCCTGGCCTTAAGAAGTTTTGCCCTGCACACGTATAGCTTAGTATTCAGCCAAGGACTCAAGGAGATGCTTATTGAGATTTCTGGAGCTTATTGTCTGCACAGATCTCTCTTCCCTGTTATTTTGTCTTGCAAATTCAGCCACCTTTTCAGCCCTGAACTCTGAACTCTTTTCCCGCTCTTAGTAAGACTTGCTGTGCTTTGTTTGGTTCCTACCTTTCTGTGCTGCAGCCCTCAAAGTGCCTCTAGATAGAAGTGTAGGTTGATTGTTGAGACAACTCAACTGTCCTTCTCTCAGGGATCATAGTCCTGTGTAACCCTTTGTCCAACTTCTCAAAAACAGTTGTTTCCTAAATTTCGTCCAGTTTGTAACTTTTTATGGTGATAAGGCTAGTCTGGTACTAACAGTGCTCTGTCTGTAAGGAGAGGTCCATTGCCAATTAATTTTTATATCATAGGTATGGAACTTGAGAACTATATACTTTATGTTTTATAAAACGTGGAACAAAGAGGAACAAGCATAATTTATATCATTCTTGTTAGAATCAACATTTATATAGAGGCTTTAATTTATTTTTGTCATTGCATAGAGGAATAGGTAGAGAAGTATGTTTGATTGATGAAATACTTAGGCTTAACACTGGAGAACACATATTCCTTTACTCTTCCATCTGATGAAGGATGATGGTAAAATAGCAAAGCCTTTTATGATAGGAAAAACAATATTTTGCATTACTTTAGATTTGTAGTTAATCTATATATTGTGTAAATTATGTTGTAAATTGTCCAACTGTTTTGTAAATATAAATTTGGAAATAAAATCTTAGCAAACTTCCAAATTAGTGCTATAATAGTTATATCATTTTGTTGACCTAAAAAATTATTTATTTATTTATTTATGGCTGCGTTGGGTCTTCGTTGCTGCACGTGGGCTTTCTCTAGTTGTGGCGAGCAGGGGTTACTCTTCATTGTGGTGCACGCACTTCTCATTGTGGTGGCTTCTCTTATTGTGGAGCACAGGCTCTAGATGCTTGGGCTTCAGTAGCTGTGGCACGTGGGCTCAGTAGTTGTGGCTCGCGGGCTCTAGAGCACAAGCTCAGTTTGTGGCACATGGGCTTAGTTGCTCTGCAGCATGTGGGATCTTCCCGGACCAGGGCTTGAACCCATGTCCCCTGCATTGGTAGGCAGATTCCTAACCACTGTGCTACCAGGTAAGCCCTTGTTGACTATTTTTGTTCTAAATTATAAGTGTTAAGTTTAATTTATTTAATTTTCTTATACATTTTTAAACATACCTTATTGAAAATTAACATTGTAAAGAGTACATCTTGAGCTAGGAAAATATGTTATATTTTTTGGTTGCAGCAATTATACCTAAATGAGAATAGTCTGTAACTGTTGTCTATCATTTCAGAACGCTGAAGCTTGGAACAATTTATCAACTTCTTATATCCGATTAAAACAAAAGTAAGTGCATCAAAGTAGATGAAGAACTTTGCTTCCAAAATAAATGAATGAGATTTTCTTCAACTGAACACTGAAACATTGTGCCTTACTCTTTGTCTTTTTCCCCTTGCCTACCCATATCTTTGAGTTAGAATGACTTAATATCGCCATTTGCATTCCAGGTGTAGTTTATTTCTTGAAAACATTTAGTATGTAATAAAATAAGAAATATATATATATATTTTTTTTAAGAAATATTTTTTGACCTCTTTATTTGATACTGAAGTTTTGTATCCTAAATTTCATTGCATGGTAAAAGCAAGCATGCCTTTAGTCAGTCAGCTCAACTGATAGATTCTTAATGATTGCTTGCTGTGTACTGGACATTATTGAGACATATAAGTATGAACCAATGTCTTCAGGGAGGTGGGTTTAAAAAATAAAATATTATGCCATATTATTTTAAAAATTGATTAATAATATAAGTTGTATGTGGTAAATCTCAAGTGAGAAGTACAAAGAGGGCTATAATAATGGTAGGTGATATTTGTAGAACAGTTATATTCTCTGCCACTCATGTAGTCCTGTGAGGATCTCAGAGGAGAGAAGGTGTGTGATGCTGGTTCAGAAATGCTTCTGAGAGAATGTTGGATTCAAGCTAAAATTTGAAGAATTGGTAGAGGGGAGAGAGGGAAGCCTTTCAGGATTTGGAAATAAATGGTCATTAATTTGTGTACCTAGCGTTCTGAATCCATGTGACCAAATGCAGAGTGACAGGCATGAATGCCACACTTTAGGATATAGGAAGTAAAATAGTCCAGCTCGAGACTAGTGAGATCTATAGTGGGAGATGAGGTTGGAAAGGTCACTTGGGGTCAAATGGCAGCGTGTTCTGATTATCTGACTGACTAGTTGAGACTATCCTGTTGGCAGTAGGAAGCCAGAGATTTCAGTGGGGTGATTTCATGAAGAAAGGAGTTTTTTAGGAAGATTTATCTGGTGACAGTGTGTGAGACAGAATAGAGTGGGAACTGGGGACAGGGAAACCAGTTAGGAGACAGCTGTGGTAACAGTCCAGGCAGGTGATAACTAGACTGGAAAAAGAAGGGGCAGATGCCAGTTTATAAAGAGAACAACCAACTGGGCTTACTGACTGGCTATAGAAAGCAAACGAAAGGGAAGAGGCAAGGATGGCTGTTGCCCCAGTTTTAAATAAATGAATTAAAGGGTAGATATATTTCCATTTTTATTTCGCCTTATTTTCAAATTTAATTTTTCTTTGTGGATTCACAAGTATTTCTGAAGATACCATTAAATCCACATTACGTCGAGATCATGAAATGCTTCCGCTGCTCTTGGATGACAATCTACGTAAATAAAGTACTGTTTGTTCTGCTGCTCCCTTTGGAAAGTAATATTATGTTCTTGATTGCAACTGATTGTGTTAAAACTCACCAGAGACCCTTTTGGTTTAGTTAAAGCAGGGGCAGGGGAAGTCCCTGTCATAGTTGTAGAATGATCTCAGTGGGTTTTTTTAGAAATACTGATAATTTTGTATGTAGTGAGGCTCTTGATACTCTGTGTTGTCCTCCAGCCCATTAATCCTAAGAATTCTAATTGCTTTCTCTCTTAGTGGTTCTTGCACATTGTTCCTCAGCTTCTTTTTGACACTTTTTTGTCTTCCTGCAGCTCCATGAATAGGTTTTTGTGTCACAGTGGGGTTGTAAGGTCAGAGGTAAATCACTCCTTTATTCTTGCCTCTTTACTCTTTGCTTACTTTGCTGCTGCTGCTCCAGAGAGAGCTCAGTTTTGACTCAGGAGATTGTTACTTCAGGGGCAAATTATTAATGCTCCTCTCAAAAGAATCCTACCCCTGCCTTAAAGTGACCCTTTAAACTATCTCATCTCTCCCTCTGCTGTCACCAGGTTCTTCACTAAAGTGCTCTTTCCCCCGTTTCATCTGATTCCCCTAGGCATCATGTCCCTACCAGTCCCGTGGGAAATTTTTCCATCTTCCTATATAACTGTCATAGTGCAGTATCACTACCATTGTGGGTTTGATAAATGAATCCGGAATTGAAGCTCCTTAGAAGGAAGTCATACTTCCAAAAAAAGGATTTCATTGCAAAAATTTTGAAGCCAAAAAATTGTGATTGGAGGATAGGAGGACATACAAAAAGGATAATCCTCCTGGTGTGGACTGCTGCTTGTTGAGTTCTTTTCCAGTAGGACAACTTCACCCCCACCCCCTATGTAGATGGGAGACCTGCAGAATCTCAGTCCACTGCCTTTGAAGGCAGTTGCTATCACATATGAGGTGGGCATAGGGAGTAGAGTAGAGAAAGAAAAAAGAATCACATAGAAACAATTTATGGCTGAATTTGAAGAAGTATTAGAGCAAGGGCACTTACATTTTTAACTGTAAAGGAGGGTGGGTCAAGGGATAAATGAATCAGTGCCATGACAACTTACGGTAAATTGTTTAATATAGGGTATAAGAAACTAAACTGTGGTGAATTGTGGTTATGAAAAGACTAAAAGGACTTAATTGTAAAGAAATTTTGATTAGTACTATAGGTATATTAGAGAATGAGTAAATGATTTGTGTGTTCAGTGACTAGCAGGGAAGGTTACTAAAAATAATTTACACTTCTTTTTAAGTGCTCTAGGGGGTGACTCTCAGAACAAGGGCCTGAGTCAGCCAGAAGACCCCCCACCATCCTCTCTAAAATTTGCCTTGAAGTCAGCAAAGAGGAGGGGTCTTGATGAAACCCTGTGAGGCTCAGCAGGGAAAGGGAGGTGGACCTTGTAGTCTTAAGTTAGCAAATTCAAAGTGGCTCTTGGAGAGGGAGATTTGATAGCATACCTTTGAAAGAGGTTACTATAGTTGTCCAGTAAAGCATTTATGATCTATAAGGGAGCCAGTAAAGTATTAAGAATCTTTTTGAGAGCTGAGATGTTTAACTTTTAGAATAGGTGACATGAAGTTCTGTTGATTTCCTTGTCAATATCAAGTTTTTAATAGTGTTTTTCTATTTTTTGAAGTAGCTGGGATAAGGCAAGGATTCTGTGATGGTTTGATAAAGCTTATCTGTAAAACCACCTAGCCTGGTTTTAATTTTTATTTGGCTTTCTGTTTTTTAGCTCATTTTGCACAATTTGTTCATAATGTTCTCTTATGAGTTTTTTAAAAATTACTAATTTATATATACCATTTTTCTAAATTCTAAATGGAATTTAGTTAGACATTTGTCTGTTTCATTAGTCTTTTTCAAAAAGCCAGCTTTTGGTTTTGTTGATCATTTATATTCTTTATATTTTATTTCATATTTTCTTCTTTCTTAGAATTTCTTTTCTTCTTTCTTAGAATTATTTGGTGTTCTTTTACAAAATTAAGTTGGATGTTTTAGCTCATTTATTTCCCATCTTTCATAATTATAATCAATACATATAAAAATATAAATTTCTCTCTAAATACTGCTTTACATATATCTTGCAGATGGTGGTATATAATGCTTTCATTAAATTTTAAATATTTTGTACTTTCTAATATAAATCTCTCCACACCCTCCCCCCACTGTAGGTTCCTTTTTTTTAGGAGTGCATTTTTAAGTTTGCAGGCATACATTTTTTTAACTGTCTCTTTACTGTTGATTTCTTATTTAATTGCAGAGAATATGGTCTATATACTTGTAGTTTTACTTTTTTTTTAAACACAACTCATAATTGTTTTTGGTCTCAATAATTATTTACATTTACTGACATACTTCATTTTCTCTTCTCACCATTGATCATTTCTTGTATCCCTTTTCTTCTCTTTGAAGTCCCTTTTATTTTTGCAAGAGGAGATGCTTTAATAGTTCTTTTAAGTTAGGGTCAGTAGGTGGTAAACTTCCTTAGTCTTTGTACATGTAAAATTTTTTATTTTGCATTTATTCTTGAGTGGTAAGTTTAGTTGATTATAAAATTTTAGGCTGACAGTTATTTTTACTTTGCACTTTAAAGTATTTTATTGCCTTCTACCATCTTCTGCTGCTAATGAAATATCTGCTGTCCTCTAACTGTCATTCTTTTATAGGTTTTAGGATTATCTTCATGTTCTGCAGTTTCACACAAAGTGTCTAGGTGTTGTTTTACCTTTATTTATTGGCCAACCCAATATAATGCTCAGTACACAAAATATACTTTTGATCATAGAATTTAGATCTTTGTTCAGTTCTAGAAAATGCTCAGCTATTATCTTGTCAAATGTAGTGTCTTGCCATTTTCTGCATTTATTTACTCTGGAATGTCTATCGAATATATGCTTAAATCTTACCTCTCATTCTTTCCTCTGTCTCTTTATTACTCTTTTATTTTTTAATCTGAATTCCTCACTGTTATCTTTCAATTCATCAGTACTCTTTTTGACTGTGTGTAATCTAGTTTTTGTCACATGTTGAGGTTTTTTGGTTTGTTTGTTTGTTTTTGTTTTGTTTTGTTTTGTTTTGTTGCGGGGTACACGGGCCTCTCACTGTTGTGGCCTCTCCCATTGTGGAGCACAGGCTCCGGACGCGCAGGCTCAGTGGCCGTGGCTCGCGGGCCTAGCCGCTCCGCGGCATGTGGGATCTTCCCGGACTGGGGCACGAACCTGTGTCCTCTGCATCAGCAGGCAGACTCTCAACCACTGCACCACTAGGGAAGCCTGGTTTGTTTGTTTTAATGTCTCTTGCAATTTCAAAATTTCTACTTGGTTTTTATATATGTCTCCCTATTCTTGTTTCATTTCTACTTGTTTTTGTTTGCCATTTCCTGTTAGGGAAATTTGAGGTGGTTTCGGGTTGTTTGAACCTCTAATACTGTTTATTAACATGAATGATTAAGGACTGACAGAAAGTCCACATTAGTATTTTATACATTTAGCTATAGTTTATTTAGCTATGGTTATTCATTATTGTTTTGTTTTTGTTTTTGTTTTTTTAACTTGACCTTCAATAGAGTGAAAGCTTTTAGAACTTTACAAGAAGCCCTCAAGTGCAACTATGAACATTGGCAGATCTGGGAAAACTATATTCTCACTAGCACTGACATTGGGGAATTTTCAGAAGCCATTAATGCTTATCATCGGCTCTTGGACTTAAGAGACAAATACAAAGATACTCAGGTAGGATATTCATATTTTGTTATTTCAGCTTGTGTTTGGTATTAATACTTCATTACATAATGTAAATTGTTTCCTTGACTCTACATAGGAAAATTTTGTTAAACACAAGTAATATATAAAAGAGGGTTTTTTTGTATAGTTGAATATTCTTAGTTACATATTAATTCTGGCATTCCAATGTCAAATATGTTTGTGTAATCATAGACTGAATATTACTGTGACTCAGTTATGAAAATCTGATATGTGGTTTACATATGTATAGTCAGCTTGCAGAAACTTAATAGAGTGATGCTTGTGTTATTTATAACTTTGGTTATCTCAGTGCAATAGCTGGATTAACTCCCATACTCATTTATCCACTCGTTGAACAGTCATTTACTGCATACTTTCAGATTGTTTGAACAATATAGAAATGAAGACTAACATTTTCTTTGCACTGTTTAATGAGATGGTCTTCATCTGGGATGAAGTCAGGACTGGTTGATTCTTAACAGTACAAAAAATACTATATCCTTTCAGAAACTATGGGAGACTTGAAGCCTCTATGTTTGACATCCAATAGTATTAAATATATAAGACCTTGTGGGTTTTATTGTGGGTGAAGAGAATGTTTAAAGATAGGGTGTATAGGAGCTTATAGGTTACAAAGTCCAGGGGCTTGAAAATTTAATACTTTATTTGCAATAATCAACATATATATTATTTAAAGTGATGAATTTGGAATTATGAAAAAACAAATAACATGTAATATATGATAATACCTCACTACTCTTATGGCTTATTATAGATGTACTCCAGCTGTTCCAAAATTTACCTTGTCTGGTTTCTGGTTTCGTAGCCCCAGCCCTCAACCTGTTTGCATGTTCTTGCAAATCCAGCTATATAATTCACTAAATTGCTTTAAAGCTCAGGTTCTGGGCAGTTCACTTAAAGATCTGTGGCTTCAAGTAGAACCATATGCCTACTTACAGGAGCATTGTTGACCCCTTCAATTACTTTTCTTTTCCTTGTTTTTTTTTTTCCCCCCTTTTTAACTGTTGTACATTAACCATCCATTATAGAAAGAAGGGACTTGAATTTTATAGAGTGAAGATCACTTAAAACGTGCATGGAAGCATAGCAGAGTTTTACATCCTAGAGAGGATAGGAACCCTAGCCAATCTGTTTGCACAGTCCTCTGGCCATCTAGTACTTGTCCTGTTCACCATTGTGATGGCTCTTTCTCTTCCGCACTTAGTGCCTTGGCAAAGGGCACTGATGAGGCTCTGAACAGATCTCGGTGTGTTGCTGAACCACTGAGGATGGTGCAGAGATTGCCAAGTGCTTGTCTCTTGTTTATCTCAACTGTAATTTTTTAAAAGACCTTTCTTTACTAAGAAAGCCTTGTGAAGCCTGTTCTAAAATCTCAGGGAGAATGTAAATAATTTGCATTGGTAGTATATTCCATTTTACACTTGAAATAAATTCTTTTTTTTTTCCTTTCACAAAGCTTGTTCTGAATGCATAGAGATGTATTTTGAGAAAAGGAAAAAAAGTTTTAAGAAAAACCCCAAAACTTCTCCCAGCATAAATTAAGATGCTTTCATTTAATTTTTATCTTAAATAGAGTTTCCAAACATATTTTAGTGATCATATTCACAGTTTTAAACTCCTTCCGGCAAATCTAATCATAAGAATTTTCACCCATAGCAAAACTGTGTTCTAATTCCCATTGAAAATTTTCTAATCCTCTACCTGTTTTAGCAGAGTATTTAACTTATATCATTTTTAAATTAAGTGAAAATTGAGTCGTTTCCTACCTAGAGAAAATTATTAGGATTTAGTTTAAATTCATGGCCAGCTAATATGTTGATTTCTTTTTTCCTGTAATTCTTTTGTTCCTCAAATTCAGAATATGAACCAAACCTCCTTTCATACAATAGTATTTCATCTGAGCACTAATATTTTGATGAGTTTGAAATTAGTTTTTATAAAAGTTCAGTATTTTTAGAAACAATCAAGGGTGGCATCTGTATTCTTAAGACTTCTTCCCTCAGCATCCCTGCCACACACAGGAACACCAAGAATCATTCCTGTTAGACAAAATACTGCTTATAAACAGAGCACCTAGAAAAACATAAGGTGCTATAAAGATGTCAGATGGTATGGCTGTTAGCTTAATTTTTATATTTGGATTTGGGGAAATATTACTCAGAACGTAAGAACTAGATAACCAGTGACTTGCTCGGGTCAAATGATCATCTTTAGCACCTTATGATAGAGAACTTTCGGGTATTCAGATGGAGAAATAGCCACAGTGAGATAATTTGTCAGTTTATACTAGGCCCTGTTAATAGCTTTCTCCAGAAGTGTCACAGAATACTGATGGAGGTGTTTGCTCTCTGGCAGGTGTGGGTAGAATCACTCCAGAGTGGTTAACTCATCACTGAAGGAAGGTCTTGATGGCTGGTGTGGTCTCAGTCATATTTAGCTTCGTGGCATATTTGTGTCTGCCATCATGTTTTCTCACTGCTAGTCAGTGTGAACTGAGACAGTTGATAGATTGTCTGGAATATTTTTATCTTGGCTAAAATAATTTTACTGAATTTGACTCTGCAAGTTTGGTAACAGGTGTCTTTCAAAAAAACTCTGATATTCTTATGTTTCACACTACCTGACCTCATTCTATTTCAGTTTGCTTTAAAATTCTCTTTTTATCTATTCTTTTTCTACTTCTTTATAGATGTGATTACTGCCATTTTAATTTTTTTATTGTGTGTATGTAAATTCATATTCATTTTAATACAGACACATGATAAATTAACTATAAATTGTTTTTCTCACTATTTGTAATAGGAGAATGGGTGGATATACTGCCTTTATCATTTACTGCCTTTTGTCTCTATGTCCTAATTTTGACTAATGCATAGATTAGTATAACTCAAGAACACTGTTCTACAATAGATATTTATATTCATGTCTGGATTGTACACACTTTTATTAATCTATCATAAAACTAATTTTCATGTTTCTGTGTAATTAGTCCCTGTTTGATTTTCCAGTTTTTTACTATTGTTAATAGTGCCATGAATATCCTTGTAGACAAATCCTTGTGTACATTCATGCTTCTTTCCTTGGGATAATTTCTAATGTTGATGTGTTCATTTTTTTTCTTTTTCCTTTTCTTTTTATCTTTTTCTGCTCTTCCCCCATCCCCCCTCCTCCTCCCCTTCCTCCTCTTCTTCCTTCTTCTTAGATAACTTTCAGTCATTTTGGGAAAAATTTAAGTATTGCATTATTGCACCCCATTTGCTGTTTATAAATGGACGAGGAAGGAAAGGGGATTAACATATATCCAGTGCTTACTATGTTCTTGGCACTTAACATGGATTATCTTTTATAGGGCATACAGTATTTGAGGTGGGTACTAAATAGTCCTCATTTTACAATGTATGAATATGAGACCCAGAGAGGTTATATAACTTGACCAGTCATATATCTAGTAGGAACCAGAGATAGGAATCACATTTAGGCATGTCTGTTTTTTGTGTGAACCAAACCTTGAAGTCTATGGGAAGATTTATATTAAAAAGCACATTTCCCCATCATATTAATGTGCATTTGAACTATATCTAACAAAGTTTTTTTTCCTTCAAATTGGGGTATAATTTACATATAATAAAATGCACAGATCTTAAGTGTAAGTTTGATGTGTTTTGACCATTAAGTATTCTTATGTAACTACTTCCCAAAAAATATATGGAACATTTTCATCACCAGAGAAAGTTCTATTATACCCCTGTGCAGTCAACTGAACCACCACCCTTTCCCCTCACCCAGGCAACTACTATCTGATTTCTGTCACCACAGTTCAGTTTTGCTTTCTCTTGAATGTCATACAATATGTATTCTTTCCTATGTTGTTCTTTGTGTGGATTTCTATTTGGGGAAGGAGGGAGGTGGTGTTGATGGGCAGTGGGGCAGGTTGCCAACCAGATTGAAGTCCTGGAGCAAGTGGTGGCTGGGCTTACCTGAGAGAGAAGAGCAGAGGGAATGGATATATTATATACAAATTCTGTCTCTGTGAAGTAGATACTATCTCCATTTTACTGCTGAAGTATCTGAGGCTCAGCAAGATGAACTAATAAAGTTGATCTTTCACAGCTAACGAGCAGTCAAGCCAGGACTTGAAGTCTGACCTATTTAACCTAAAACCTGTGCATGCCTTTTCCACACGTGAAGAAATTTTTTCTTTTTTTGGTGAAGGAGTGAAAAAGACAATGTTAAACTGCCTACGTCTCTCTGATAACTGAAGTGTGGGGAAGCCAAGGGTGAGGGTTATCAGACCAGGAAACAGAGCAGGTTCTTTAGAGAGCTCCAAGTGGAGGGGGGACTTGGCCAAGCCAGGGAGGCGGGAAATGGCCTCATTCCTGGCCTCCAGCCCTCCTGGAAGTGTTTGTACCTGGACCTGAGGCAATCCTATTCCTTCCTGCTTTGAAGACCTCCAGGATTCAAAGGGCCAACGCCTTGTGCTTTCAGCCAAGATTTTGGGGAGACTTGGCCAAGGACCTCAAGGTTAGTGTTGGGGAAGAGGATAGTTATACTTTTCTCTTTGTGGAGATTAGAATCGCTGCTCCTCCATGTGAGAAAACGTCAGCTCTCTTCAGGGGCTAGTGGTGGTCCCCCACAGTCACACTCTGCTTGATGCAGTCCATGGACCATGATGGAAGTGAGAAATAGGCTGAGGAAAGAGAATGAAACAAAAGTGCTCTATCACTGAAGTGATTAGAGATGTGGGTTAGAGATTTAGACGTCATTACATGAAGTTGGTGGTGTGGCATTGGTTTAGTTAGGAAGTGAGGGGCTGCAGGGCTGTTTATACTGATTAAAATGAAATCCCTCTAAACATCCAGGCTCAAAAAATATACTTAGATTATTTTATGATACACAAAATGAATTCCAAATGGGCTAAATATATGCTAAATATTTTTTCATCTCCTAGAAAAATTAGCAGTACAAGTGGGTATTTACCATATTTCCTGAACTTTGAAGCAAGAAAAAAAAACGTGAAGGAATTTTTATGACTTCATGGAAAAAATATGTGATGAAATATTTGTAACAAATAGAAAAGATAAAAAGCTAATAATATCCTTATTATATTAAGAGTTAACATCTGCTACAGGAATGAAATGGGACAGGAGAGAGGATTCAGAAACAGACTCAAGTATGAGAATTTAGTTCATGTTAAGGATGGCATTTTAAATCTGTGGGATAAAATAAAATATTCAATATGTGTTGAAATAGTTGGCCAAGTATTTGGGACCCAAAATGAAGGCTCTGCTTCACTCCTTAAACCAAAATAAATTCAAATGGATAAGATATTTATTTATTCATTTATTTGGCCGTGCCACCTGGCGTGTGGGATCTTTAGTTCCCCGACCAGGGATTGAACCTGTGCCCCCTGCAGTGGAAGCACAGAGTCTTAACCACTGGACCGCCAGGGAAGTCCCTGGATAAATATTTAAATTGAAATGGCTTGAGAAGCAGGATCATGTTGTAGGTAAGAGCATAGATTCTGGGGTTAGACAGCCTTTGCTTACTACCTCTGCCAATCACTAGCTATATGACCTGAGCAAATTACTGACCACTTTTGTTCTTCAGTTTCGTAAAACAGGGCTGGTGTTAGTACCTCACAAGATTGTTGTGAAGAGTAAGTAAGTTAATATATGTAAAGGGCAGAGAATAGTGCCTGGCACATGTGAGTGCTGTGAGTATAGCTGCCGTCAGCATCGTGATCATATCGTCACTATTATTGAAAAAGTAAAACCATAAAAGCACTTAAAAGAAAGTATGGTAAATATTTTTGTAAGCTTGGGGGTGGAGAAAACATTTTTAATCATGACACAAAAGCCACACTCTGCTAAAGAAAAGATGGAGAGATTTGAATTGAAAACTTCTACACATGAGGAAAGGATGACTTCTGACCAGAGGGCTGGACGCCACTGTCCTGAGGAGGGACAGGCTGAGACATGACAGCCTCACTTAGTGCTTCCTGAACTGAAACTGGAAGAGGGTTAGTAGAAGCCAGTTAAGTGCCCTGGGAAGCATTCGTCGTACTGTTCTCCACGTTGCCTTAGTCTTTCTACATAAGACTGCTGGATTCGTTACCTGGGGCTATTCTACCAAATTACTACATGCTTGGTGTCTTCAAACAACAGAAATTGATTCTCTTCAGTAATGGAGGCTAGAAGTCTGAAATCAAGGTGTTGGCGGGGCCATGCTCCCTCTAAAGGCTCAGTGAAGAATCTTTCCTTGCCTCTTTCAGCTTCTGGTTCCAGGCATTCCTTGGCTTGTGGCTGCATAATTCTAACCTGTGCCTCCCTCTTCACCTACTTCACCTCCTTCCCTCATGTCTCTGTTTGTCGGCTCCTTTTCTTAGAAGAATATTAGTCATTGGATTCAGGGCCCACACTAATCTAATATGACTTCAGCCTAACTATTTCTACAAAGACCCTATTTCCAAACGAGATCACATTCTGAGGTTCTGTTTCAACATGAATTGTCGGGGGGGACACTATTCATCCCACCACAACTTTCATGCTCCGTTTTAGGGAGAAAGCGGTGGCTTTGAGAATAGTGAGGCTGGTAAAGGTAAGGGAGTGTGTCCAACACACACCTCATTGGTAGCTTTGGTAGGAGGAGAGGTGACGTGCACAGAGGTGCCCCCGAGAGAAGGCCAGAGAGACCTCAGCTGATCACATGAAGGTCTTGCCTAAAACAATACCAGAGATTTGAACATCTGGAAGGGACAGAAGGGATAATAAGAATAGGGAAGGAGTTGATAGAAAACTAATAAAGCTTTTCAAAGAGATACACTTACTTAGTTGTATGCAGTATTGAGAGAGAAGACCGGAATCCCATGCCATGGTGGACAAATTAGAATTTCTAAGAAGGATCTATTTTTAGGCTTCAGAAGATTGTGAGATTACCTGAAATATCATGAAAAAAATTTGTGTATGTGGCTATGCACCTATTCTGGGTAGAGGGTTCAAAACTCTCAGTTAGATCCCCAAGGGTGTCCAGAACCCCAAGAAAAAAACCACAGACGAAATAAAGAATATCTTTGGAGTAGAGTATTAGGACTAGTTTTCCAATAAAAAGGCAAGTGGACCTTCCCTTGTAATCACCATGGGTTAAAGTTTACCTGTATAGCTGTGTTATATTACAAATGCATTTATCATTGCTCTTGTCTTTTGAAAGTTCTCAAGCTTTACAAACTGTGCACAAAATAATTTATGTGCACTCCCCCCGCCCCCAGCCCAGTCCCCACCCCATTCCTCTGCTGCTCTTCAGGGCTGACTCTTTGGGAGAAGCATCTTGCTGCACAGTCTCCACTTCCCCTCTTCCTGTCCTCTTTGGAACCCACGCCCTCTGGGCTCATCTCCGCCAGCCTCCTGAGCGTGCTGTTGTCAGGGTCTGTATTGCCACATCCAGGGGACAGCTGTCAGCCCTCAGGTTTCTCAGCCTATCTGTTACACTAACGCAGTTGATCTCTCTTCCTTCTTCAAATGCTTTCTTCGGCAGGCTTCCAGAATTTCACAACTCTTAAGCTACCAGACGCAGCTTCCTCGTCTCCTTTGCAGAATCATTCTCGCCTTTCCTTCCCTATGAGAGCAATTCCAGGCTCAGTCCTCACGCTATTTTTCTGCCCCACTTACACTGCTACCCAGGGGATCTCACCATTCCCTTGGTTTTTCCCGCTCATCTTCCTGAGGATACGTATTATGAAATCAAGTTTTCCTCCACATGTCCCTTTAATTCTTTGTCACATAGGCTGTTCAATTTGTTTCTTTCATTATGGTTGCACTTTTCAGATGTCTTACTTTTGTCCCTCTTGGCTCCTACTCCCCCGGGGATATTGGCTTCTTGACTGGTAATGCGTACTTGGTGAGAGGGTCTAAAGCAAGCCCAGGACCAACTGTGCCCCTCCCGGTGAGTTTGGGCCACAAGGGGAGCTCACCTTTTGGAAACACCTTGCCACTGCCTCCTCCCACCACCACCACCACCGCCGCCAAGTGGCCTGGCTCCTCAGGAAACCTTTCTTATCTCTGCCAGGCACTGCTGTCTTCCAGTCCCATCTTCCTGAGTAGTCATCCAGCAGGTGGGGGGCTGGCCAGGCCCTCTGCCCCCAGGCGGTACCTGCCTGGTCCCTGGCTTGCACTGGGCTGGCACTGCTGTGTTTCAGTCTCTCCACGTTGATGGCAAGTGGTGTATAGAGTAGTGTGTGGAAGAAAAAAAAAGCACAACTAAACAGCTTTTCTCAGCCCATCTGTGAACCTTGGTCCCTTGTACATCTCCATCGTGGGCTGCTCTTCTCCACCAAACCAGGACCCAGCCAGTCTCTGTCTCTCCAGGGTTTCCCATGTGTTTGCTGTTACTTTCTCAGATTCATCAACTTTCTCTTTTTTTTAAGCAGTGTACAGAATTGGGGTTCAGAAAAAGAGGCTAGCAACGTGTTAGTGCATCAGCTTGTAGGCTATGTAATCTCCATATGAAGATGAACAATAAAACCGTTTTCACATTGGAAAATAATGAGTTCCGTACAAATTAAGAAAAAATTTAAATATCTTAAAAAGGAAATATACTTACTGAACAAACATTTGGAAAGAGATTTAAATTCACTAATAATAAAAGAGAAATTCAGAATAATAGCTGCGTATATTTTTAGTGGAACAAAACATCAAAGATTAAAACACCTACACACACACACACACACACACACACATACACACACAGTGCTGGTAATATGCAGTGAAATGACACATGTTCATATACTACAGATGGACATCTAATTTGATTTAGCCCTTTTTGAAACTATCCAGGCTATCTCTAGAGTCTTAAAATGTTTATTCCCTTGATTCCATAGTTCTGTTCCTGGAATTCTAACCTAAAGAAGCTTCAGTATGAAAAATATCTTTAGGCACAAAAATATGCAGTGAAGTGTTCTTTATAATGATAAGGACAATGGCAGTACATGGAAACAGCCTAACTGTCTAACTGCAGGGGAATTGTTAAATAGACTGTGCTCTGTCAACCCAGTGGGAGGCTTTGAACCTATTAAAGTGATCTATCTAAAGAATATATGAAAACATCAAAAAATTCTATGACATAATGTTAAGTGAAAAAGGAAGATAAAACAGTTTACATAGTATTATATTTAAAAATTTACATACAGTAAAGAAATTAGAAATTAATGACAGTAGTGCTTGTGTTTGCGAATTTTATTTTCTCTTTTTATTTTTATTAGCTCCAATGTCTTGGGGAAATTTTTAAGTTAAAAAAGAAAAAACTACAAAAACCTGTCTGGTTTGGGTTGATTCAAGATTTGGCAAAAAAATGATAATGAACTGATCAAAGTTATTGGCATACATATTTCATAAAAGAGCAAATCTTTCCAATAAAAAGAACTTATTATTAGAAAGGAAGGAACAACAGAGGAGTAAGGAGCTGTGCTTTATCATTTAATACAGCAAATGCTTGAGAGCAAGAGCCAGGATGCGAGCTGCAGGTTCAAATCCACCTCTGCCTTCCCTAGGTGTGTGACCTTGGACAAGTTATTTACCTTCTCTGTGCTCCAGTTTCTTCATCTGCAGAATGCAAATAACAAGAGCACCTTCCCCCTAGGGTTGTTAGGAAGATTGTATTCATAGAGCCCCCGGCTCATAGGAAGGTGTATATGTACGAATATTACCTGCTATCATCATCGTCTTCTCTTCATCCTCATCAAAACTCAGGAGGCCAGTATCACTTGTGTTCAAGACCCAGCTCCACCATTCACTTGCGTTGTGCCCTTGAGAAGTTCATTTTGCCTCTCATGCTTCAATTTCTTTGTAAAGTGGAGAAAATAAAGTCCCTGCTTCCTAGGGTTACAGTGAGAACTAAATGAAATCATGTTGGTCGCATACTTAGAATGGGGCTTAGCACATGGTGAGTGCTCAGAGCAGGGGTAGTGGGAGGTATTGAGGGCTGATACCATGGTGGTAGAGTTTGTTCTTCTTTAGCTCCATTTTAATCCAAGTAAGTATAGAGGCACATAATGAGTGGGCGATGATGAGGGCTTTGCTGTCCCCTTTTGACAGAGTAAGGAAGTTGAGGGTCAGTGATGATTGTGATAGTTTATAGGTTTATATTGCTTTACAGTTTTTGAAGCTCTTTACCTGTATATTGACTCCTTGATACAACAGTTCTGTGATGTTGCAGACAGAAGACCTGTCCTCGTTACCGCTGTTTACCAACTTCCTAGCCATTCCCGCACATTCATGGTGGACTTCAGCAACCGACTATGTATATCTTCCTCCCCACTCTAGATCTACTGTTCTTGAACACTTGGTTTTAGGTAGATGGCACATCCAATACTTTGGACTTAAACTTCTTTGCTCTCATCTTATTTCATAGGAGCAACCCATCCAAGTGGCCATATCTTGGATCCTGTTTCCCCAAGAATCGTTTACCTCTAAATTCTTAAACTTTAGTACTCTACCCTTCAGCCTCTTATTACATACTTAATAATTTATAGTTTTAACTAGTTACTGATGGGTTCAGTAATCATATTTTTACCCAGTTTACAGTAGATAAAAACATTTACTTGTTAAAAAAAAATCTTTTTCACCTTTGATGGTGCAAAGGACTATAATGCAGGTAAACTTTGTAGACTGCCCAGGAGAAAATCATAATCCTTGGTGATTCATTTTATCAGAGAAATCCTACTACAACACCCTTTGCTTTTTTTAAGTTAAAAATATGTGTTTACTAAAGAAGGGTTAAATATATGTTAAAAGTTACTATTTTGGTAGTCAGTCTGGATAACAAGAGTGTGATTTTTCTCACCAGTTAGAGGGAAGGAAATGGTGATATTAACCAGTAAATTATAACATTAATAGTTTTTTTAAAAATTTTATCACTCTAAACCCACTTTTGAAGATTACATATTAGCTCCATTTGTTACTATATTTTAATAACTCTTATTTTTTTCCTTCAGTTTATGGGGCTTTCTTAATTGCAGGAAATACCTTTTTAATTAACGTTTATTAAAATAGAGTGAAAATATAGAAAAGTACACAGGTCATAAGTAAACATGAATTTTCACGAAGGGCACGCACTTGTGTAAACCACCCGGGGCCCCCCCCCGCCGCCCCACGCCCTTCCCCGAGTGTGAGTCCGAACATCACCAGCATCCCAAAGTCCTCACAGTCCGTTATAGTCTTTGCCCCTCCCCCCTCCGCCCACACACACCAAAGACATAATTTTAAAGTTTATAAATGAATATTCATGTGTGCTGTCGTTTTTTGTTTCCTCTTTGCCAATCTTTGTATTTATTCTTTTTCTCTATTTTTAAATTTTTGTGTTATTAAAATAACACATAACATATAGTTTTTACAAGTTAAGTCGTAGTATAAGGCTTATAACAAAATACAGCAATTTCCTGCTCCACCTCTCCCCCCTCCTATTTTTTATTAACCAAATTTTAGGTATTATCAGTTGACTTCCTATTATAGTAAATAAGGACTTAATTCTTTTATATTAGCATTTCCACTGCTTCCCTTTCTTATTTTCCCAATGTATTTATATTAAAAATTTTGGTTACATGAATATTTTCTATTAATATTATATGCCTATGCAAATTATATTCAAAATAGGTATTACAGGATACTATGATTGGGGGTATTTTTTGCTTTTTGTTTTTTATGATGTTAATACTTGTCTTGGTTTTCATGTGATTCTCTTTGTGAGCCTCTTGTCTAAAATCATGATCTCTCATGCCCTCCTTTTTCTGGCTTTAGCTCTGCATACAGTCACTAACCCGTGTACCTGCCAAATCCAGCAGAATCTTCCAGTCCTGATCTTCTGTAGATGTACTCTCCTTGTTACTTTCTCCTTCCCTGGTTTCCATGACATCGCTTTCTGCCACCTTTCCTTTGTGCATAGACCTCTGTTCATCTACCCTCCTTTTAAATGTTGTGTTCCCTAAGACTATCCTTGGTCTGATGCTTACCCAACACAGTCTCTCTAGGCAATGTCTGCCGTGGCCATGAATGACTTCTATTATGTATTCTTCCATATAGAACTCTCTTCTAAGGCCCAGATCCAGCTATTTAATCATTGTACATCAAATAGAGAGTATAAAAACAAATTTGTTATTGCCTCCCCTTATATTCAGGGTCTCTCTACTTATGGTATCTGCATATGAATTGGGTAGAGGTGTTTGGTATCTGCCCCCTAACCCCAACACAGAGGCACTCTATCTACCTCCTTACCCTTTTGCAGTTCCCTCTATGCACCCACAAATACACACACACAACCCGCTTCACCAACTTTCCCCCTCTCAAACAGCAGTACTGCAGCTCTCCATTTCTATTAGCAAGAAGGCCAAAATATTTTTCTTCCCCTTTGGCTACTCATCGTGGCTAAAATGAGGGGATAGGGTGTTGGGCCAACTGTGATATCCCAGAAAAAAACAAAGAATTTTACTAATTTAGTATGCTTCATTTGTCCATGTTAGTAACTATTTCAATAGACCATCTCTTTCGAAGTATGTTAATCCTTGAAACGTTTACAGAATGATTACTCGAAACAGGTAGTGCACATTCATACCGTTTCTCCTGCATTGTGACTTTCATATTTAAAACCATGAGTGGAATTGTAATATCTATTTCATTACTTTCAGATTTAAAACTACATGTTGGATTGTAATGTGAATTTATAGGCAGAGATAATTTACCTTGTCCATCAAAAAAGAAAAAAGCACAAGTGAGTGTTCTCCTGTCCACTTTTCTCCCTGTATATAATTAGGACCATAAGTCTGAGCTCACATTCGTAACAGTGTTCATGGGCCAGAGGAGCCCTGATTCCTTGGATGCGTCTCATGCCTAGATCAGAATGCTCTACGGGGAGATGGAGCAAGGTGTCACACTGGTTGCATTTCTCTTAGCAAAGCTTTCTGAAAGAGGTGTGTTCATTCAGTCTTTCTTTAAGGCATAAGTACTCCTTGCATCAGAGCTGTGTGCCAGGCTTGATGTTAGATACTGGGGACACAAGGTGATGAAATGTGGTCCTCTCCCAGAAGTGCAGAGGAAGAATAAAGATGTGGCACCCTGTCTCTTGGAACCTTGCCACTCAGAGTGTGAACTGTGGACCATCAACACCAGCATCACCTGGGAGCTCGTTAGAAATGCGGAATCTCAGTTAAGATGGAGCGGCATCTCCATCCAGGATTCCTCATTTACAGCAAGCTCCTGGGTGATGCCAATGCTGTCCGTCCAAGGGCTGCACTGAGTAGCAGCAAGGTCTGAGGGCAGTCTCCTCGAGCTGGTTCTTTAGGTGGATCCATGTGTCTTTGCTGGTCTTCTGTCACAAGAGTGGATGACGGAGGATGCACTTTCTATGCTTCCAGGCAGCCTTGAGATACACAGCCTAATATAGATGTGACAGATGTAGCTTGTCATAACAGTGTAACCCACGGTGGGGCTCACCTTAATTCATCTATCAGCATTCAAGGCATCTGACTAATGAAAATGAGATGGCCACGAAATTGCAAATGGTGAGCGGACCTGGGGTAGTTGGAAGGTCAAGAGCTACTTTGTGGGTACCCTGCATACCTAAGGCAAATGCACTAGCAGTTTATTATGCAACAATTAGGAAGGGCCAGGACCTCTTTTAGCAGAATTAGAGTGTTATCACTGCAGTCCAGGTGGGAATAGTGAGGTCCAACCTAAAGGAGGAGAAGCTGGATTTAGGACTCATTAGGAATGTTGAATCAAATTGGTTACATGTGGCCCAGCCAGGAGAGAAGAGACTCTAGGTTGGTGCTCAGGTCACTGGCTCTGAGACTGCAGGAGGAAGAGGGATCTGGGATCTAGGTTTCCCTCTGGGATCGATGGAGCATGAGATGTTGATGGGACATGGCTGGTAGATATGGAGGTGCACAATCCTGGGGCTCCAGAGAGGAGTCGGGCTGGAGCTGCGCTGACAGTATCGGGTAGACTTGGTCATAGTGTATTTGCAGCTACAGGTGTGGAGCAGATCATTCAGAGAGAGCCCTCAGAGTGTGAAGAAAGGTGCACAGAGCCTAGGGCCCTGTGGAAGCAGAGCCCTCCAAGGAGCCTGAAAAGGGACACTGGGAGAGGTAGTCGGCCTGTGATTCCAGACCGTGGTTCGGGATGGCTCGTCTTGTATTTTATTTTTCAAAAGTGACGGGTGATATTCTTACAGGCCTGACAAGGTTTTTCACTGTCATCTTCGTTGATGGTGAGGGTAGCTCTTTGTTTTTAGTTATTGTTTGGTTGTTTCTAGCTTCCCAGTTTCTCCTGTGCATCTTTTAAGGTCCTTACAATTCTGGTCAGGGCAGTGATGGATGGGATGGCTGATCGTAGTGGAGATGTTGCATCTGGCCTCAGAGGAAAGCTGCAGGAGCTGTTTGGCAGAGTAACTTCAAGAGTGACGAACGACGGAGAAATCTGGAGGCTATATGCCCAAGTGTGTGGAAATGGGCAGAGTGACAAGCCTGATGAAAATGAAAAGGTGAGTCCTGCCTCAGTCCTCTGGGGCTTTTGCCTTCTGTTTGAACATAGGTGTAGTGGATCTGCTTTTTTGATGGTTGGAGGAAGACTGTGATAATTTGAAAGGTAAGATGAATACGCTCAAGTTTTCAGGTGTGATTCAGAGTTCTTAACATAAGCACCCTGAATTGTGGACACGTTAAGATTTGTAAGTATTCATCTTTTTTCTTTCCATGAATTTTTCTTAAATAATTGTTCTCTGTTCCCTGCAAAAGGGTCTGTCTTAACGTGCTCTCCCTCCAGAGCTGCAGCGAACAGCTGGTTCTTGTTATTTACTCCACACCCCTTTCTGCAGGCTCCTTGCTGAAGACTAAGGTAGACGGTACAAGGACAAAGGAGTGTTTAAATCCGAGATGGAGACTATGAAAAGGAGAAAGAAAAAGGGGCTAGATAAGAATATCAGAGAGGAGCTTTTAAAGTCTAAACATAAAATATTTTACAAAGGTTACCCTGCCCCTTTCTCACAAGTGCAGTAGAACACCAGATAGATTCAAGTTATGCCTTAGCTTCTTATCTTAGAATGTAGATGCACCTCCAGAGTTTCCAAGGTTGGAATACTAAATATTTTGTGCTCTTTTCAAAATATCCACAACAAATCAAGTGTACTTCTTGTGTAAGTTTGGAATTCGCCACAGTACAGCTAATCTGTGGGATTCTTAGCCATTCTCTCCTCCCTCAGTCCACCCAGCTGGCTTCCACCAAAGCCCTGTCAGCCCAGAGAACACATACTCACACGCAGGCATGCACACACTCCTGCTTTCCGTCCTTCCATTTTGCCTTGAATTATGTCCCCTGTTTATGTGCAGAATTAAGGGTACTCTGACTTCTCTGATCTGTGACTTCTCCCTCAAGAATCCACAAGGGTGGGGTTGTGAAAGAGAGTGTTTTAAACATCTGTGAGTTTACACACCTACCAGTAATTCAGTAGTTTTCACCAAGTTCACACCTCATTCTCTAAACTGGTCTCTCAAGCTGATGGCTACAAATGCTAGGGAAATGTGTATACTTCTTATAGATTTCCAAACCAAGCGTTTTTATTTTTCTGTTTGGAGGGAAGTGTCTCTATCCAGACACATCCAGTTGATTTCTTTTAATTGCTCATTGCTGTTGGATGTGCATCTATGCCCCTTCTTTGATGAGAATCATAGAAACTGTGCTACATAACAAGAGAGACTGGTTTTTCAGTTGGAATTAGTTCCATATGACTTCCAGGAAGCTGAGTTTGAAATGTGAATTCTACTTGTTAATCTGAAAGTTGTTCTTTTTCTTTCCTCAGGCGTTCCAGTATCTCTCTAAGGCATACAAGTGTGACACACAGTCCAGTTGTTGGGAGAAAGATATTACATCATTTAAGGAAGTGGTTCAGAGAGCCTTAGGACTCGCACATGGTATTTGATGTGATGTTTGATATCCATGGCATATTTTAATGTATTTTTACTGATAAGAAGTATTAGTCAAAAGCAAAGTTCCATTACAAATAATTTCAGGTTATTTCATTATATTAAAATTGTTGTAGTTAATTCAGCAAATATTTACAGACCAACTATTATGTAGTAGGCACCCTGGAGCAATAAGAAGAAATAGGCTAGAGGCTTAAATAGTGTTTGAATAAGTGACAGATGATAGAAACTTTAGAGATAGGAAATACTTTTACAACTGTATTTAATCTTCACTTCACACAGAAGTAACCTTCTCCTGCATTGATGATGTAGTAGTGAGAAAATATTAACTTTTCCTGACTCATGTTCTTCTTTTATAAATGAAAATATTCATAAAAATACATAGATTTCTGGAGTGCATAGCAATATACATAAGAGCTATGGCATATACAAAGGAAATTACAAATATAATCTAATCCATAACTTTGGGAAATTTAGTGGGTGATATTTGAGGGGAGGGAAAACCTTACATATAAAATTGTAGGCCAGTTGGGGTAAGATACTCCAGATAAAGGCCGCCTTTAATTATTTGCATTAATGAAAAATATACTAGTTAAAGGTAATAATGCACTTTTATATTTATGTTTGAATATAGGCATGTGATGCCCTGGGAATGCAATTCAAATAAAATAATGAAGCCACACTGTCAAGAACTGAATCACAAGGACTGTGAACCTATCCTAAAGTCCTCCTCTAACTTCTGCAGCTAATAGTTGCAGCAAATAGGTAGCCAACAAGGGACAATAAAAAGGGCAGAACTTTGGACTCAGGGAGGCCCAAGTTCCAGGACCAGCTCTACCACATACTAACTAGGTGACTTGGGGTCACCATTACTTAGCTTCTCTGACTCTTAGTGCCCTCATGGGGAAACTGGGGATAACCTACCTATGGTTGTTATGAAAAATAAGAAAAAACATATTTAAACACTTACCAGTATCTTACACATGGTTTAAATGTTAATCCCTTGCCTCCTTACCCCCACCCTGTTCCTTCTATGGTAGAGGATCTGGGCTGTATGATAAGGGACTCAAAACTAAAAAGAAAAAAACGAACAAGAATAAAGTTTAACTTTGCCTTGAAAGAAGTCATAGAACATTCAAACAATTTAGAAATGGGCTTAGTAGTTAATAATTACTTATCTTTGACAAAAGGATATAACTATCCAAAAGGTTGAGATAATTGCCGATAGACCAGTGGAAGGATGGTCTAGGGTGGCTAGAATTTATGTAGCTTGTGCTGGCCTCCTGGTGGGTGGGCTTAGATGGAGCTCATTCTTTATCCCTTTGGCCTTTGTGGATATGGTACTGTATTTCAGTAAACCCATGCTAAGCAGTTATAACAGGGTGCAGTTTTCTCTGAATTTATCTGAGCTACTTCAGCTTGCCAACCCGAAACATTTCGGTGAACAGCAGGCTCTATAACAGTCAAAGCCAAGATATTTTCTGTAATCACTAAGTGATAGTGTTAAACCTGTCAAATATAAATATGCAGGTTAAAGAAGTACTCTAGGAAAAATCTTCATTTTGCCTCTTAAAGTTGATTGCGAACTATTTTTGGTACCTTTTTTTGTTTTTTCATCCAGGCAATACTTAGAGAAAAACAAGTGTCTGTTCTTTTAAGTTTCCCTTTGACTTAGTGAATTATGTGTTCGTGCTCCTACAACATTTTAAGCATACTTGAGTGGGTGCTCAGCTTTCTTTTCTCGTGATATTTTAGATTTATGGAGATAAATCTTAACCTTTTCTATGTTGCTTTTGTATACCAGTGCTTCATGGAAGAAAGAGCTGAGTTTCTCTGTTATTTCTGTTCTCTTTTTTAACTTTCTCCCCATCAGTGTTCTCCACCTCACCCAATTCTGGAAAAGGAAATATAACATTTAGAAAAATCTCCATATGATTTATTCCCTTCTGGGTTGCTATTTTTAAGAGTAGCCATGTGCTTCAGAAAGCTTGGTGTAAGACATTGTGGTCTCCACGTAGTGTTGGAGACCCTTCTATGATAGTGTTGTCATCGTGTACCCATTGTTCTGTCTGGAAGGTATTCATTTACAGTCTCTGCTGTTCTGTCTTCTGGGAAAGAGTGGACAAAAGTTCGTTCCTTCTTTGCCATCCAGGAACTTCTAAAATAATAATTACGCATTTTAACTACAGTCTGCCTGGAGGAAGCACAGCTGTCTTGGATTTCCCGATGATTTGAAACAGCAGGTTGTTTCTCTCTCTCCCTGTCTCTCTGTCTCTCTGTCTCTCTTTCTCTCTCTGTCTCTCTCTCTGTCTCTCTCTGTCTGTCTCCCCCCCCCCATCTCCCCATCTCTAACGCCTTTTGGAAATGGGATTGAGGAAGGGGACTAATGGAGCACTGTTTGTCTTTTTGCTTTTTTGTTTTTCTCAAAATGACAATGAAGGATTGAAAACAGAATCACAGCTGTTTTTGATATGTTACTAGGTACTAAATAGCCCAAGTACCTCAGTAATAGCAGTTACAACCTTCCTCTATTATGGGACACAGACATCATAATCCTCACTATCTCCATGTTAACTGTACCCTTTGAAAATGAGTGTAACGTTGTTGATTACCATGCATCCTTTCAAAGTCTGATTATTATTTTAGAATAGGAATGTCAAGCATAGTTCTCACCAGCCATGGAAGGTGTTAATGAATGGCAAAACTATTTTGCCAGGCACAAGCAACCTCCAATTGGTGAGAGTTTGCATACAGAAAGAAATCTGTTTTCCATCCCTGTTCTGTGATACAGGGCACTAAGTAAACTTCAGTTGTTGCACTGTTTAGTGTAGTTTTAAAATAGGATCTGATTATTGATCTGTTTGTAGTGAGCATAATTTAGAGGAACAAGAACAAATCAGTGGAGAAATACGAGGCATTTTTTATATATATATGTGTATATATATATATATATAAGCAAGACATTAAATATTATTTATTCCAAGTTAGTTTCATTCTTTTAGAATTTCTCGTTTTGTGCATGTTTTATTATTTTTTTTCTTTCTTAATTCAGCAACATTTTATTTTGCCCCTCTGCTCATTAGGCATTTACTGTCTTTTTTTTTATATATACACATTCATATATATATATATGTGTGTGTGTGTACTTAAAAAAAGTTTTTTAACATCTTTATTGGAGTATAATTGCTTTACAATGGTGTGTTAGTTTCTGCTGTATAACAAAGTGAATCAGCTATACATATATCCTCATATCCCCTCCCTCTTGAGCCTCCTTCCCATTCTCACTATCCCACCCCTCTAAATGGTCACAAAGCACCAAGCTGATCTCCCTGTGCCATGCAGCTGCTTCCCACTAGCCATCTATTTTATATTTGGTAGTGTGTATATGTCAATGCTACTCTCTCACCTCATCCCAGCTTCCCCTCTCCACCCTGTGTCCTCAAATCCATTCTCTACATCTGCATCTTTATTCCTGTCCTGCTCCTAGGTTCATCAGAACCATCTTTTTTTACATTCCATATATATGTGTTAGCCTATGGTATTTGTTTTTCTGTTTCTGACTTCACTCTGTATGACAGACTCTAGGTCCATCCATCTCACTACAAATAACTCAATTTCATTTCTTTTTATGGCTGAGTAATATTCCATTGTATCTATGTGCCACATCTTCTTTATCCATTCATCTGTCGATGGACACTTAGGTTGCTTCCATGTCCTGGCTATTGTAAATAGAGCTGCAATGAACATTGTGATACATGGCTCTTTATGAATTATGGTTTTCTCAGGGTATAGAGGCATTATATTTTTACAAAGCTCTTCACTTGTTCTTTTTTTTTAAATTAATTTGTTTGTCTGTGTTGTGTCTTTGTTGCTGCACAGGGCCTTTCTCTAGTTGTGTTGAGCAGGAGCTACTCTTTGTTGTGGTGCGCAGGCTTCTCATTGCAGTGGCTTCTCTTGCTGCAGAGTATGGGCTCTAGGCATGCAGGCTTTAGTAGTTGTGGCACGCGGGCTCTAGAGCACAGGCTCAGTAGTTGTGGCGCACAGGCTTAGTTGCTCTGCGGCATGTGGTATCCTCCCAGACCAGGGCTCGAACCTGTGTCCCCTGCATTGGCAGGTGGATTCTTAACCACTGTGCTTAACCATTTGTTCTTAAAAAGCATTAATAGGCAGGCCCTGTGCTAGGAAGGGTTACACGCTCTTGATAATTTCAAGTTTTAGGAAAATGGACTCTCCAGAATGCTGGAGGTAGAGGTGTCGGGAATGAGTGACTGTCCTCTCCCCCACTTCTTGCTAATGGATACCAAGCATGGCTTAGTGACCCCAGAGCCTGGTCGTGGTCACGTTCCCTAAATGCAGGCGCCTAGGTTGTTGGCGTCACTTCTTCCAGAATGGTGATGTAAACTCTGAATACGAAAATGCAGTAAGAATTGAGCTGTAGATATCTGGCATGTCACTTCTTTGGGCTGGTGTCATCTGCAATTGTGATTCCCCATTAGGGACTCAGTACCGTGAGAAGCCACATTAAGATGAGCTGCATATGTTTTTGTTCTCTGTGGGTACCTTGTGTTCAATTAGACCTTATCTCTGCCTAATTTCATTACTCTGTGCTTGTGTGTGTGCACGTGCGTGTGTGTTTTCACGGTCCATTCCCAACAGTCTGTAACTCACCAAATATCCCTCATTTTCCTCAAAATTTTCCTTTTAGCAATAAGCTATCCTTCTTAAGGGATAAAAGGAAAATTTATGCATATAACTTATTTTCCTTTCACCAAAATAAAACTTGTCACGTAGAAATATTTCTGAAGTCTGTTACTATAAAATCCTAATTAACTAATTGGTTTTTGTACTTAAAAATTATCCATTTTTAATGGATGTGTTCCCCATATTTATCTTCCAGTGGCTATAAAATGCAGTAGAAGCAAATCCAGTCCCCAAGAGGCTATACAAGTGCTTTCTTCAGTGCGACTCAATTTACGGGGCTTGTTATCTAAAGCAAAGGTGAGAGTGAAATGTGAATTAATTAGAATTATCATAGAAAATAAAAGGTCTTTGGTATCAGCCAGGTGCTCTTAAGTCTTCCTTTACATGAAGGATAATTTTAGGCCCATGTTATATTTTAGACATCAGCCCCCAGGTGATTAGTTGTACTGGTGAGGAGATGATTGACCCAGTGGCTAAATCACCCTACACATGGGTAACTTAGGAGTCTTTGAAATTAATATTTATAATCCAGCTCTTGATGCTTTCTTTAAGTCAAATTAAAACACTGCTCTACTACTTACTATCACTTTTTCCCGAAGTGTGGCATATATACTACTAGTAGCACTTGGGTAAACATTTTATTTTAATATGTATTTATTTCAGTGCATGTTAGAAAAAGTATAACTAGCATATCAAACCTACAATTTCATGAATAGTATTGCTTATTTTCTATTTACAGTAGTGTTCTAATGTTTCCTTTAAAATACATTTATTTAAATAAAAAATTGATTTAGAGACGAATATTAAGTAGGTGATATATGGATTTGACACAAATATTAAGGTAGATAGGTTGACTCAAGCCTGACAACTAAAACATACGCTATCAGATTACAAATACCAACCTATGAACCAGTGCTAGGATGGGGACACCCGAGAATTACGGAGGAAGGTTTTTTGAAGATTGGACTCCACATCTCTACCTGTGACAGATCGGGTCTGGGACAGAGCCTGGGAAATTTGTGTTAAATTTCCCAGGTAATTCTAACATGCAGCCAGGTTTGGAGTACACCTCAGGAACAAAATTTAAAGGAATATAACTTCTAACACACTTTAGCACTTTTTTTTCTAATCTTTCCTTGCCTTCACTATTTAATCCTGGGTTGCAAACTAATTTTACTTCACTTCTGAGAGCAAGTCCATGGCAAGTGAAGGTCACTTCTGGACACGTGTAAAAACCTTTCCAGACTATGCTTTTTATTAATTGATGATCTTTTCAGATCAGAGCATCATTTTTGCCTCATTAGATTATTAACTCACTTTTCTGTCCTTATTAGTCTGCATGCTGGAACCAGGTTTCTGTAATCTACCTGGGGAAACTGTATTTCCTCCCAACAGGAAACTTCAAACAACTTCCGATTATGAGTCTCTCAGAAAACTGCAAGAGCTCTCTCAAAGAAAGTCAAGGTAGCAGACTTTTTCTGTGACTCTCCTTCCCAAATTGGGAGCTAATTTTCCTAGTTTTGGTGAGATCACTAACCTACCCATGATTGTTTATTTCTTCAGGATGTACTCTACAGATTTCCCTATTCTGTGCAAAACTTTTTCTTATAATGTATTAACTTTACATAAACCTATACTTATATGACTTAAATAGTCTTGTCTGTACTACCCATCCGTTCATATTGTGGAACTCCAAACATTGAAAATGAGACCTTAGAACATCATCTGTATTTAGATTTTGTTCTCATTAGATCACAACTGGATTATCCGAAAATGGGAAAAATTGCTTCCCAACATCTCCTTTTAAAGCACCTTTTTGCATATAATATTTGGGAGTCTCTGATTTTGTAGTAAATCATATGCCTTTTCTACTTTTTCAACAAATTGGGTTTGCTAAGCAGAATTGCCTTCCAAAAGAACACTTTTGCAGAACACTTTAAAAAGTGAAAATGGGGCTTCCCTGGTGGCTCAGTGGTTGAGAATCTGCCTGCCAATGCAGGGGACACGGGTTCGAGCCCTGGTCTGGGAGGATCCCACATGCCACGGAGCAGCTAGGCCCGTGAGCCACAACTACTGAGCCTGCGCGTCTGGAGCTTGTGCTCCGCAACAAGAGAGGCCGCGACAGTGAGAGGCCTGCGCACTGCGATGAAGAGTGGCCCCCGCTCGCCACAACTGGAGAAAGCCCTCGCACGGAAACGAAGACCCAACACAGCCAAAAATAATAAATAAATAAAATTTTTTAGAAAAGTGAAAATGAATGACGATAACTGTGTTAAATAGCAGGCTTGGTTTGCATGAATCTCTGGTCTTTTCTTGCCAGGCCTGGGACTTCATGGAATTAAACTCCTAGGTAGAACCTAGAGATTCATCTAAAGTCATGAAGTCCATGCTTGGCCAGGACACAGTAACTCCTCGGCCCTCAGCACCCTGTCCTTGTACAGGTTTGCTGCAGGGGGTCGTGAGGGCGGTTGGTGAAAACGCTGGAGAGCCTGGAGACAGAACAGATTTACCACTTACACTCCATGGGATCCTCAGCAAATTATTCATTCTTTCTAAGCCTCAGTTTCTTTCTGCTTTCTCCTTACTTTATAGGGAAGTGATGCACACTATTTTTTAATTAATTAATTTACTTTTGGCTGCATTGGGTCTTTGTTGCTGTGTGTGGGCTTTCTCTAGTTGCAGCGAGCGGGGGCTAGTCTTTGTTGCGGTGCACGGGCTTCTTATTGTGGAACACGGGCTCTAGGCACGCGGGCTTCAGTAGTTGTGGCTTGTGGGCCCTAGAGCACAGGCTCAGTAGTTGTGGCTCATGGGCTTAATTGCTCCGCGGCATGTGGGATCTTCCCAGACCAGGGATCGAACCTGTGTCCCCTGCATTGTCAGGTGGATTCTTAACCGCTGCGCCACCAGGGAAGTCCCAGTGGTGCAGATTTATGATGATTTGCAAGTACTGTAATTCTTAGTAAAAACAAATATGCTATGTGAGTCCAAGTTACTTTCCTCAAAGGTGTTTTCTCTACTGATCACATCGCAGTGGTTGGTATGTCAGTCTGTTGTGAAATGCTGTACAAGGTGTGACTACACAGTAATGTGGCAAAGCTTTGCAAAGCATTTTTGAAGTTCTGCATTCAAGTGAATGTTCTTTGCTCCATAAATCACTATGAGAAACTCTAAGCTTATTGTAGTGATGATGCCATCACTCAGAACATCTTCAGAATTCCCTTTTTAAAATAGCTGTCAGAACAATTGCTATCATCTATGGTGGTAGTAAATAGTTATATTGTAATGGTAAATTTGATTTTTGTAAACAAATCATCTAGTCAGTTGTGATGAAAAAGATTTATGGTAAGCTGAGTAAATTACATTTCTGATTAAAACACATGTGCGTGCGCACACACACACACACACACACACGCACACACAATCATAAAATCCTGAAGCTGATTTTCTTGGGTGCCTATACCGGCTCAGCAGGCAGCTCCTAGAGAGGCATTCCAGAATGTTTCAGCCATGGTAGCATTATTGGAGTATGTTGCAATATGCCTCCCAAGGCAATTCCTTTTACCGAAGGGGGGCACTTTTATTTTGCTGGGCTTTTTTGCTGTCACCAAATTTTGATGATCTTTGTGGCCTCTGAGTCCTAAGACATATTAATTTTCAAATAATTAGCATAAAAGTATGATTTATATGAACTTGAATATAAAATACATTTGTTTTGCTTGTATACACAAAGAATAGATTTCTTTTGTTTGGATGAATGATGTCTCTTTATCCAAAAACCATCTTATGACATTGAAATGAATAATATAATCAATATTCAAGGCAACCATTTTGAAGAGCAGAGCTGATTTGAATTTACAAGTTTAGGCATATTGTTTGATTCATCCTTTAATTGTTGCAACTTGTATATTTCAGGATGGCAAATAGAACAAATACTACTGTTGCTACTATAATGTATTATTAAGCAAAGGGAATTTTAATTCTGTACTCTATCTATATTATTTTAAAGAGATTTTCATTGTTTTGATAGTTCTGCCTTGTTCTTTGTGTTGCAGCAACTTTTTACAGATGTGGTAAGTGGAGAAATTTCCAGGGAGTTAGCTGATGAAACAGCAGCAATGGACACCTTAGTAACAGAGCTTCAAGACCTAAGCAACCAATTTCGAAATCAGTATTGACCATCCTCAGAACAGCTTCTGGAAAAGGTGCTTCACCTTCTGGAATTTCTCTTATACCTGTGTATCTAAACCACAAGATACTAATTTTTTTTAATAAATTTCTCTTGTATGGGTAACATTCTTGCTTTTGTAATCTTTCCAAATGTTTGAACTTTCTGAAATACATTAAATAAAATGTTCCTTCCTTCTTTCTTTAGGCTTAATTACAGTTGAATTCACTATTTTTATTATCCTTCAGGTATTTCAGCACAAAGAGCTGAAAATGTAGTTTTCTTTTTAGCGTAGGGTTTATTCTGTCACAGCCTAAAATGAATTAGATCATTCTTTGGAAAAAGTCTAAACAGGAGAAAAAGAAATCACACGCTGCAAGTCTGTGGAATCATTAGATTGGCTGATGTGTTATCCAAAAGTGATAAAAGAGTACTTTTGGTGATGGAAACCTTTACGCTTCTTGAGATTTTGTATTTGGGTCCAAAAGATACGGGCTTGGCTAAGTTAGAAATGTGGGTATGGTTTAACTTCTAAATCAGGGAAAATGCAAGAAAAAAATGACATAAGTCAAATTTTGACTCAGCCATTAGCCACTAGTAACCAGGCTGACCCTCATTGTGTATACTGCCAGCCCTAAAGATGGTTATTTAATAAGGTTATTATGAGTGAAGACAGCTATAAATGGTGCCATATTACAAAAATGCCAAAGTAAAATGTTTTCTTAGTAATGTCTATGGAAACAAATATTGAAGGCAGCAGCTGAGCTTAATAATCTCACTACAAAAGTCATAGTAAGGAATTTGAAGTCCTGGCTTGGGTTGCTGAATATTGGGTCCCATGCATAAGTCATTTGACCCTTGCTGTTTTCCATGTTCTTATTTATAAAATGTGAATAATTTCTATCCCATGCTGCTTTGTGAGTTTCTACTGCCTTTGGAGATTTAAAAATATGTAATCCACAAATGTAAGTATTCTGACCATTAAAAAAAAAGTTTTTAAAAACTTTCATCAGTGAATTTTGGTTATGAATGCTTAGCAGTGCTTCTTTTACTTAACCACCTGCTTCTCTTTTCTAGTATCATACTAGCCTAAAAAAAAAGCTGATGTATGTCTCAAAGCAGTTTCTCTTACAGGAGATGCAGTAACTATGAGAAAGACCAGTAAAATGATGTAGTAGCATGAATTAACATTAAATGTCCACTTGAATCTTTTATGGAAGCCATTGGGGAATAGGTGGGTGGGTGGATGGTTGGATGGAGGGAACGAGGTTTTAAGATTAAAACCTCTTTATCGGTACCTAGCTGTGAACCCCAATAGAAAACAGATAAATACTGAAAAGGGTAAAGATTTCAGGAATCGAGTAGAAGATTGAAGAAGAATTTCCAGGTTTTAGAAGTTTTTAGTTCTCAGTTTGTTTTCCTTTGGGTTCAAAGTAGAAAGGCACTGGTGAGTGTGAACTGCCACAAACCAAGTCCTAAAAGGATTATTACCTTCCAGTCCTATTTTCAAATGCTATAGTGGACCAAAGTCTCCAGGAAGCTGCCCTACACCTATTTTTTCTTGGGATGATCTCACAAAAGAGCTATTAGATATCTTCTTTTAAAGATATAGACCTATTAGTTATGTTTAATAGTCTTACTAGGCGAGTGAATGTTAAGTGAATGTTTAACATAATTGAAGAAAATGTCGGGGGTAGGTACTATGGTAAAGTAGGAAGAACTTGGGTTTTAGCAAAACCTCATCTGTACCACCTCCTAACACTTAATACTTAACGCTCTGGTACTTGATTTTTTCATCTGTAGAGAGTGTTGTGATAATAGTACCTCCTGTCAAGTTCCTAATATCTCTTATAGCACTTTCACCCAGGTGCAGAGTCAGTAACAGAGTATCTGTTTAAACAGCTGTATATCATTTCCAATAGGGTCTTTGATGCTTTGTATTGCTATGTTATGATTTATATACTTGCTATTTCCAAATGCCTTATCTTTTACAGATTTCAACTTTGGTTTTTTAGTATTAATACATTGGTTTTCAGAATTACTTTTTTGTCTTATCAACTAGAAAAATACAAAGATGTTATCCTTTAATCTTTATTTAGTTCCCACAGCATAAATAATAATACTTACTGAGTACTCACTATGTACTAGGTAGGTTTGTGACCTCACCAGTAAACTAAAGAAAGAAATAGCCGGAATTCAAAGACTGCTGAAACCTGCATTCTTTGTACTTGCTATGTTGGGGCTAGAAAGAACTTCCAATGGTCAGCTGATTTCAGTCTTCTCTTTCCAACAATGGGATACCTGGAAAGATTGCCTTTCATTGTTTATAAAGTTTTTCAAGGAGAGAAATTCTGTGAGATCTCAGTTAACAATTGCCTGTGGTCTGTTAAGATTATTTAGGATTATTTGATCTTTATTTTAGTAAATTCTTTGTTGGCCTTTTTCCAAAGAAGCAACATAGTAAATGGGGACCCTAACTGCAAAGGAGTTAAAATAAACCCAAATGGAATAAGAAATCACTTCCCTACACCCAAACCCAAAACTCAGGAAGCTTGGAGAGTTGATACTGAGTCTGGGAAGCAGCGCCATGGGGGGTGTGTTGAGGGGTCGTGAGTAGAGTGGTGAGGTTCAGAACTGCAGAATCCCAGAGTGGACTTTGAGGTTCCCATGTAGGGGTGGACAGCTTGGCCTTACCTCAGATGAAGCCTCAGTACAGTAATGAGGACCCGAAACATTGAAAGCACTGACTTATTTAATTTTGGTGTATTTTTTTTTTAGATTTCTTTTTGTGTTTGTGGACCATTTTTAAAGTCTTTATTGAATTTGTTACAGTATTGCTTCTGTTTTATGTTTTGGTTTTTTGGCCCCGAGGCATGTGGGATCTTAGCTCCCCGACCAGGGATCGAACCTGCACTCCCTGCATTGGAAGGCAGAATCTTAACCACTGGACCATGAGGGAGGTCCCCGACTTATTTAATGTTGTATCAAGGCTGTTCTCTTCATGCTGTACTTGTTTCTGTTGGACATCTATTAGTGTGCTTTCATAAGCAGAAATGTGAAGAAATGGTATCAAGTATGTGTAGTAAATTCACCTACTTTCCAGACTACATTCAAAGATTGTGACATAAGCAGAGGTATGGCCAAGTTTGGGCTATTTGTGACCATTTATCCAAATTATGGTAAGTCTACTAGGTTAAAACCCTAGGTGAGTCTGATGAAAAGTATTCTTTTTTCCTTTTTCTGTTTGTATAACATTCACATTCATCTAAGTTGGTGTTTAGATAAGGTAACTCTATTTGCCAAGAGTGAGGAATAAAACCTGTTAAGTGGGTGCAACACACTTCCTTTCTGCCCGTTCATTCAGCAGGCTCTATAGTGAAATGGCAAAGAGCCTTTATTGAAATGGTGGGCGCCATGCTGTGGTGATACAGATGGATTTTTCACAACGTGCAGAAGTGCTTATAAATAGATAGGTTTCAATCAACAAGCAGCTTATTCAGGCATGTGCTCAAATATAGTAGCTGCATTCATTAGATAGACATTTCCACTAATCCCAAGACTATACTAATAAAAGAGTAATCCTTTATGGGCTAAAGGTAGTGCTGGCTTGCTTTTAACTCTTAGAGAGTCTTTCACAGACCAAGGCCTAATAATAATTGTAGCTGCATTAGGTTTTCACCAAGTGGACTATAAAAGCTGAGCTTATCTTGAAATTTTTTCTTTTCTTATTTTTTAAAATTGCAGTAGCTTAGTGGACAAAGAGATACTTTTTACTCAGGATATGCAGCTCACAGCAAAGCCAATTTAGAAACCAATTTTGTGTGCATTTGTGTGTGTGTTCTCATTACTTTATTATAAAGTGCCTTCTCTTTCACCGTGGTTAATAAAGTGGTTAATAAAGAGTTCGCTTGAGCAGATTTTGTCTTTCCCTTTGACTTTAGGATAAATAACAAGTTAATGTCAGTTTTGAGGAGATTTGCAAACTCTTAGTAGAGTGGTTGGACTTTCTATGTGGACCTTTTCGGGATTGGATTTGTCCAACAAGGTCTTCACTCCTCCCGCACTGTTCAGAGCTAGCTGTAATTAGTTCGCTTTGCACAACACTAAAATTTTTCTCTTGCCAGTGATGTCAGATCTGCCTTCCTTTTTATTATTCTGACTTTTTATAAACACAGTGACCTGTGAGTCAACCACACCATCTCTTGGCCGTGTGCCAACATTGTGATTTATGAAGAGGGACTCCCGCCAAGTACTGTGAGGCAGAAAGCTGCTATTATGAAAGTGGTCCTCTGAACGGTAAGTATCAGCCATTTTTGAATCTTTTGTGGTGTTGCCAGAAAGGGGTGGGGGGAGGTAAATCATGTTAATGTTGTTAAGGAGCTGACCCATGCATTGCTAACTTTTTCCAGACTGAGGGCTCAAATGAACATGAGCATCTATAGGCATACAGATATTATTACACAAAGCTGCTCACAGACAGAGAAATGCTTCTTGAAGACTCTATTACCATGGGACTTGAGGAAGTCCTTAGCCTCTCTGTAAACTGTCAGTGATCCATATGACAGAGATGTTATCACAAGATCAATTGGGAAGATGCATGTGGAAGTGCTTTGAAAGTAAAATTTAATAGAAATACAAATAAGAGTGTCTTAGAAACCACTTGGTAATAAGCATTGATACAGCCTTTTCTGTTCTCCATTGGGAGCTTAATGACATTTAGTGCTGCTGGACCATGATGCCAAAGTGTCGTGATTCTCAGCATTTTCATTCTGTTGCAAACTTTCCACGTTTCTGGGCTACAAGTGCGGATAGGGGAAGGGAAGAAGGAAAGACTGTGATAGATTTTTATAAAGTCAAGGAGAAACAAAACCAAGTTCCTATCATCAGGATTTCTTGGGTTGGTGCTAGGAAAAGGAAAGAGTAACAGTGATGAGGGAGAGTAGGCAGAACAAATGGTGAAATGGGGAATTGACTGCCTAGGATAAACTCAGGGTTAGAAGACCTAGATTTAAGTCCCAGCTTCACCACTTCCTAGCTGTGACCACACCTGAGCATCTGAACCTCTTTGGGTCTCAATTTTCTCAACTATAAAATGCAAATAGCCTACAGACCAGACAGAATTGCTATAGGGGTCATATCAGATGATGTGTGCAAAGTGTTTTGTGAGCAACTGAGCACAATTAGTTCTTGTTATGATCAAGAGAAAGGGGCATTGTGGATGGTCTTTTGGGTCCCAGGGACTGGTGGAGTCCCTGGATGGGGGCATCCAGCAACTTGGCTCCAATTTCTGTAATCCCTGTGGGGTCATGACCCTAGAGCTTGAGAAACAATGCTGCAGAATTGTTTCCAGTCTTCTGTGTGCCCTTTATCACTCTACTTACTGAAATCAGTTTGGCCTATAAGATGTCTGGTGCCAGGGTTGATAAAAGCTGTCTTGGTATTTTTACAGTCGTCTGGCCAGAAAACCTGTTTATGCCCCAACAGTTCTTTTTCACAAAAAAAATATGTAGCAGTAGCAGAGCTAGAGTGTGCTTCATATGCGCAGTTGGTGCCCTTGATCATAACCAGTAGGAAACAAGGTTATTTATTTTGAGGGGGTGGGTAGGCATGCCCTGATTAATGTTCACCTTCCTACTTTAATAAATTACACACGTGTTCCTTCCACGTTCATTGTCAAAAAGTTAACAAGCTAGAAGAAAAACACTAAATCACCCAAAATCGCACCCCCATACTAGATAACCATATTAACATTTTTCTGCATATTCTTCTAGACTGTTTCCTATGAATGTGCACATACACATCTGAGAGAGAGAGAGAGAGAGGTAGGCTTTAAAATTTTTTTTAATTAATTAAGTTTATAATTAAGCACATGGAAGTAGGCCTGCCTTTAATATGGTGGGGCTTTGAGCCAGAGTACAAATGGAGGCCCACATACCATATGTCTAAATTATTTAAAAGTTATAAACCAAGCTAAGAAACTGTTAAATAAAATTTGTTTTGTTTTTTGATCTTGACAAATATTCCTTCATTCTGACTTGGAAGGGCATTTAAAAATTTTTTTAATTTATTATTAAAAATTTTTATTGAATGAAAGATTGTTTAAATTCTATAGTGCTTTACAGTTTCCAAATGTTTCACACACATGATTTCATACAATCCCATAATAACTCCTTTTTTTTCCCTACCCCTATATTGCCCCTCCCCACTTCAGTCTCCCCACTGGTCACCAGTAGTTTGTTTTCTATTGATATATCTGTGAGTCTCCTTCTTTTTTGTTTTATTCACTAGTTTATTGTATTTTTTAGGTTCCACATATAAGTGGATATCATACAGTATTTGTCTTTCTCTGACTTATTTCACTTAGCATAATGCCCTCCACATCCATCCATGTTGTTGCAAATGACAAAATTTCATTCTTTCTTATGGCTGAGTAGTGTACCATTGTATATATACACCATGTCTTCTTTATCCATTTTTCTGCTGATGGACACTTGGCTTGTTTCCATACCTTGGCTATTGTAAATAATGCTACTATGAACATTGGGGTGCATGTATCTTTTCAAATTAGTGTTTTTGTTTTTTTCGGGTATATACCCAGGAGTGGAATTGCTGGGTCACATGGTAGCTCTATTTTTAGTTTTTTGAGGAAGCTCCATACAGTCTTCCACAGTGGCTGCACCAATTTACATTCCCACCAACAGCATACAGGGTTCCCTTTTCTCCACATCTTCACCAACATTTGTTATTTGTGTTTTTTTTGATGATAGCCATTCTGACAGGTGTGAGGTGATATCTCATTGTGGTTTTGGTTTGCATTTCCCTGATGATTAGTGATGTTGAGCATCTTTTCATGTGCTCAACATCTGATGAGCTGTTGGCCATCTGCATGTCCTGTTTGGAAAAATGTCTATTCAGTTCTTCTGCCCATTTTTTAATCAGGTTGTTTGTTTTTTTGATGTTGAGTTGTATGGGCTATTTATATATGTTGGATATTAACCGCTTATTGGTCATATCATTTGCAAATATCTTCTCCCATTCAATAGGTGTCTTTTTGTTTTTTCAGTTGTTTCCTTTGCTGTGCAAAAGCTTTTAAGTTTAACTAGGTCCCATTTGTTTATTTTTGCTTTTGTTTCCTTTGCTGTAGGAGATGGATCCAAAAATATATTGCTCTAGGTTATGTCAAAGAGTGTTCTGCCTATGTATTCCTTTAGTAGCTTTATAGTATCTGGTCTTTCATTTAGGTCTTTGATCCATTTTGAGTTTATTTTTGTATGTGGTGTTAGAGAATGTTCTAATTTCATTCTTATAAATATAGCTGCCCAGTTTTCCCAGCACCACTTATTGAAGAGACTGCCTTTTCTCCATTGTATATTCTTGCCTCCTTTGTCATAGATTAATTGACCATAAGTGCGTGGGTTTATTTCTGGGCTTTCTGTTCCCTTCCATTGATCTCTGTTTCTGTTTTTGTGCCACTACTATACTGTTTGGTTTACTGTAGCTTTGTAGTATAGTCTGAAGCCAAGGATTGTGATTCCTCCAGCTCTGTTCTTCTTTCCCAAGATTGTTTTGGCTATTTGGGGTCTTTTGTGTTTCCATACAAATTTTTTAAGATTTTTTGTTCTGGTTGTGAAAAATGCCACTGGTAATTTGATAGGGATTGTACTGAATCTGTAGATTGCCTTAGGTAGTATGGTCATTTTAACAATATTAATTCTGGAAGGGCAGTTTTAAAAATTGAATGATAGTTGACTTACAATGGTGGGTCATATTTTAACTTAGAATATTTAAAACCTCAGGATTCCAGACCAGAAGAGGGTGGTGCAGGGATAGTCGGCCCTCCTTCAGTGCACCCTAGTCTTCTGGGGCCTCTTGTGCACCAGTGTACACACCCCAGCACACATCTCAGGTCTATCATACCCCCCACAAACAGTTATAATGCTACCCCTCAGACCTAGGGGTGCAAGACCAGAGGCCACTCTACCCTTGGGAATATAGGCCTGGGAAAGAGGTCTACGCAGCTCTGTGATGCAGGCTTTGGGTGTTTGGGCAGGGGATTCTGGGGTCTCAGTTACCTAAGCATGGCCTAGAAGGTGCGGGTAGTACAGGCTTTAGGTAGGCATGTCCCTTTCTCTTGGTCCCATGAGTGAGGGGTGTCTGTAGAGGGACAGAGAGGGACCCGTCAAAGTGAAAGGTCAAGGCAGAGGCCCCTCTTGACTGGTTTTAAGGGAGGTACTGATAGGAAAATAGTGTCAGACATAGGAGGTGTTGAAAGGAACACCTACTCGCCAGTCATTAATTTTCCTTAAAAGAAACAGAATTTCCTTCCATATTCTAGGAAGGAGAAGAACAGGAGGAATAATTTAGCATCTCTACTCTGTGTTTACTCCAGTGCAGGAGTGACTTAAGGGACTAGACAAGTCGGCCCTCCCTCTCTTCCTCTCTTCTCCTTCCCCCTCCCTCCCTCCCCCGTTCCCCTTCTCACTTTCCAGCCAAAAGAGAGGTCGCATTCTCTTCCCACCCCTGCTCTCAATGGAAGCACAAAAAGTCAAGGCCCAGCCTTGTCTGAGAGTTAGCCCCCCTCTTAGTCTCCTTAATGGGGCAGTAATTCTGGGTTGAGGAATGTATCTACTCTGTAGTCCCAAACTCTTCCTTTATGGATCAATCCAAGAACTAAACTTCAGGAGAAGTATCAGGAGGCCCAAATGTGATAACACATCAAAATAATAAAACTGACATTTTAATTTCCATCTGTCTGAGTCCAGCATCATCAGTACGTTAATTAGTTTCAAAATCAGTTCAGAGAGGGGAGGGGGGAGTAATTAATTAGAGGCAGAATTCTTGGATTCAAGCCCTAGCTGTGTTCAGTGAGTTGTCTAGTGGATTTTTTTAAGCATGGTGAATTTTTAACCAGGGCTGTGAATCAGAACCACCTGAAGAATTTTACAAAAACCAAAACACAGGAAACAAAAAAATCCTAGATTCAAACCTAGGAGATTTAGATCCCCTAGCCCTGAGCAAATGTGTTTTTTTAAAGCTCCAAAGATGATTCTGATACTTGCCTGTGTTTGGGGATTGCTGAACATAATTAAGCTTTAGAAAATGAAAATAATTCCTGTATTGCTTCGTAACAGCCTGATGGTAAGGATTAAATGAAAAGAAAAGCACTGAATGCTAAAGGTCTCTCTCTCTATATATATAAAGTATTGTTGCTTCTATTATGAATAATTATTTAGTATTACTAGTATTAATAATTAGTATTATTAATTACTACAGCTATTAAGTAATGTACATTTGGAACAAAATATAGTAAAATAAATATCAATGTTAATTGCCAACAATATGATTAGACATCCAGAGAAACCCATACTTACAAGAACTGAATATACTGGATAAAACATTTATTTAAAAATTCCTTTTAAAGGCATGGCTGAATTGGTGGGGAAATAGGGAAATTCTTGGTGGTCATAAAGCATGAATCAAGAGAAGTAAATAAATGCTAAAGGGGCTGTGTGCTCTGAAAGCATCTACTAATTCCTGGGGGGTAAACTTAGGTATTAATGGGCTGAGCATGCTTGGAGACATGGGACAAAACCTAGGATCCATTTGAGTAAGAAGATTGGCTCAGGGATCCTCTGTATCCGGGACCATCCTCCATGAAAAGTGTAACAACAGTTACAACAAAAACTCACTCCATAGAGGGACATTGATGGAATATTTCTCTGTCTCAGACTTGGCTCTGGGTTAAGGGGGGAAAAAAATGAAAAATCTCTTCTCTGAAAATTCTCTGATAATTCCTAATAGCAAGGCTGCTTAATATTGGAATTCATACTCCCTGTGTGGGCCTAAAGACAAAAATTATATCTGGCCCACCCAGATTGATGTGCCACCAGATATTTGTGATAAAATAAACCTCTTTGGAGGCATGCATTTTGAACACAGACCTCAATGCATTATTCCAATAAGGTTCTAAGGAATAAGTATTCACAATAAAAAATAAGAAATGCAAATATGTAAATGATATCCAATAAGGGATTAATATCCAAAATGTATAAAGAACTCATATAATTCAACATAAAAATAAATCCCAATTTAAAAATGGGCAGAGGGGGACTTCCCTGGTGGCGAATCCTCCTGCCAATGTAGGGGACACGGGTTCGAGCCCTGGTCCAGGAAGGTCCCACATGCCTCGGAGCAGCTAAGCCCGCGTGCCACAACTACTGAAGCCTGCATGCCTAGAGCCCATGCTCCGCAGTAGGAGAAACCACCACAATGAGAAGCTCGCGCACTGCAACGAAGAGTAGCCCCCGCTCACCGCAACCAGAGAAAGCCCACATGCAGCAACGAAGACCCAATGCAGCCAAAAATAAATAATAAATAAATTTATAGAAAAAAATAGGCAGAGGATCTGACTAGACATTTTTCCAGAGAAGAGAGGTACATGAAAAGATGCTCAACATACTAACCATGGAAATGCAAATCAAAATCACGGTGAGATATCACCTCACAACTGTCAGAATGGCTATCATCAAAAAGACCACAAATAACACATGTTGGCGACAGTGTGGCGAGAAGGGAGCCCTTGTACGCTGTTGCTGGGAATGTAAATTGATGCAGCAACTATGGAAAATAGTATGGAGTTTCCTCAAAAAAACAGAAATAGAACTACCATATGATCCAGCAATTCCACTCCTGGTATTTGAAGAAAATGAAAACACTAATTTGAAAAGATATATGCACCCCTATGCTCATTGCAGCATTATTTACAATAACCAAGATATGGAAGCAACCTAGTGCCCATCAATAGATGAATGAATAAAGAAGATGTGGTATAAATATACAATGGAATATGACTTAGCCATAAAAAAGAAGGAAATCTTACCATTTCATGGATGGACTTAGAGGGTATTATGCTAAGTGAAATAAGTGGGGAGGTAGTCAGTAACTATGTAATATCTTTGGTGACATAACTAGACCTATCATGGTGATCGTTTTGAAATGTATAGAAATAATGAATCACTACGTTGTGTAACAGGAATTAACAGTGTTGTGGTCAATTATACTTCAAAAACAAACAAACTTATAGAAAAAGAGATCAGACTGTGGTTACCAGTGATGGGTGGTGGGGGGAGGGGGAACTGGATGCAGGCAGTCGAAAGGTACAAACTTCCAGTTATAAGATAAGTACTAGGGGCTTCCCTGGTGGCACAGTGGTTAAGAATCTGCCTGCCAATGCAGGGGACTCAGGTTTGAGCCCTGATCCTGGAAGATCCCACATGCCGCAGAGCAACTAAGCCTGTGCACCACAACTACTGAGCCTACGCTCTAGAGCCTGTGAGCCACAACTGCTGAGCCCATGTGCCACAACTACTGAAGCCTGCACTCCTAGAGCCCATGCTCCACAACAAGAGAAGCCACCGCAATGAGAAGCCTGCATGCAGCAACGAAGACCCAATGCAGCCAAAAATAAATTTTTAAAAAAAGATAAGTACTAGGGATGTAATGTACAAAATGATAAATATTATTAACACTGCTATATGTTATATATGAAAGTGGTTAAGATAGTAAATCCTAGAAGTTCTTATCACAAGGAAAAATTTTTTTCTATTTAATTTTGTATCTATATGAGATGATAGATGCTTACTAAACTTATTGTGGTAATCATTTCATGATGTATGTAAGTCAAATCATTGTGCTGTACACCTTAAACTTATACAGTGCTGTATGTCAATTATATCTCAATAAAACTGGAAGAAAAATAATCAGAAATGCACCATGGGTAAGAATCAGTTGAAACAGCAACAGAATAAGATTGAGAAAGACCACAGATGTCGGAATTACAGAATATACAAAAAGTACATTTTTTTATGTTTAAAGAAATAAAAGGGGAAATCAACTTTGAACTCAGAAGACTATCAGAAAGTTTCAGAAAGGTTTAAGAAGAACCATATTAAACTTTGGAAAATGAAAACTATGATAATTGAAATTAGAAATTCAGTAGGTAGGTTAAACCAGGGTTTCTCAACCTGATGTTTTCAACATTTAGGCTGGATAATTCTTTCTTGTAGGGGGCTGTCCTGTGCATTGTAGGATGCTGACTAGCATCTTTGGCATCTATCCTCTAGATGCCAGTAGTATGCCCCTCCCAGTTGTGACAACCAAAAATGTTTCCACACACTGCTAAGCGTCTCCTGGAGGATAAAATCACCCTCTTTTGAGAACCACTGAGTTAAAATGGCAGATTAGACAGAGCTGAAGAGAATTTGTGAAGAAAAGGATAGCTCTGGACATAATGCAGCACATTCATATCAGAAGGGAGAAAAATAAAAGAGAATTTAGGACACATGGAGAACAGATTTCCAGAAGGATGTTTCTAATCAAAATTTCAGAAGAATATTAAAGAGAATGGGAAAGAGGCATTTGAAGAGTTTATAAATGAAAATTCTTCAGAATTGATGAAAATTATTCTCAAATTCAGAATTTCCATATAGATTTTAAAACTCAACTTCTCAATTTACACATATACACAACCTTCAGGGATTTTGAAAAGAAAAAACAATGATACCATTTGTAGTAGCATAAAATCAAATACTTAGGAATTAATCTTTTTAAAGATGGGAAATACCTCAACAGAAAACTAAACATTTTCAGAGAAATTTTAAAAGTCCTAACTAAATAAGTGGTAGGAGATACTATGTTCATGAATTAGAAAACTCAATATAGTAAAGATGTTGTTTCTCCCCAAATTGATCTATAGATTTTGAAAATAGTCTTAATCAAAATTCCCATAGATTTTTTTGGTAGAAAATAAAATTTTAATTTTAAAATGTATATGGAAAGTCAAGCACTGAGAATGCCAAAACAATCTTGAAGAACGAAGTTGAAGACTTACAGTACCAGATATTGATTTATTATAAAGCAACAGTAATTAAGACAGTGGAATATTGGTGCAAGGACAAATAGACCAATGAAGCAGAACACAGAGTCCAGAAATATACATATACGGACACTTGATTTATGACAAAGGTGGCATTGCAAAAGAGTGGAGAAAAGATAATCTTTTCAATGAATGGCGCCAGGTATTTAGATATCTATATAGAAAAAAGTTACTCTTGACCCTTCTACCTCACACCATACATTAAAATCAATTGTAAGTGAGTAGACCTAAATGTGAAACAATAGTGCTTCTAGAAGATAATATAGGAGAATATTTTCATGACATTGGGGGAGCTAAAGATTTTGTTAATGAGAAAAAAAAAAGCACATTAAAAAAAATATATTGAACTACGTTAAAATTAGGAGCTTCTGTTCATCAAAAGACATGACAAGGGGAATCGAAGCTAAAAGGTGGGAGTAGATATTTGCAATACATATAACTGGAAAGGATGTGTACTCAGAATATTAAAAATAAATAAATAAAAACCATAATAAGAAAAAAACCAACCCAACTAGAAAAACTGAGTATTTCACAAATGAGGATAACCAAATGGCCAATAAATTCCAGAAATATGCTCAGACTCAGTCATCAGAGACTCAGTGATCAAATGCAAATTGAAGTCACAATGAGATGACCACATACCCAACAGAATGGCTAATACTGAAATGACTGCGCATACCTAGTGTTGGTGAGGGTGTGGAGTAACAGATGCTCTTAAACATTGCTGATAAGAGTATAAATTGATACAAATATTCTGGAAAACAGTTGAGCAGTGTCTGCTAACTGAAGACATACATATGCTAGGATCCAACAAGTTTCCTCCTAGGTGAACGCACATGCACAATACAAGTGCATACACACGTGCACCAAAACTCTCATTCAAGAATGTTTATAGCAGCATTATCCATAATAGCCTCCAAATATCCACCAACAGTAAAAGGTATACACCCATGGGGGGGTAGCCATGCAATGGAATAGTACGCATCAATGAAAAAGAATTTATTACAGCTGCACCACAGCAACAACATGAGCGAATCTCTAAAACATGTTGAGCAAAGGAAGCCAGACATGGAAAAAATGCATGCTGCATGTTTCCATGTACATAATATAAAGTTCAAAAAGCATCTGAGGACTTACCTGGTGGCACAGTGGTTAAGAATCTGCCTGCCAATGCAGGGGACACGGGTTTGAGCCCTGGTCCAGGAAGATCCCACATGCCGTGGAGCAACTAAGCCTGCGAGCCACAACTACTGAGCCCGCATGCCCCAACTACTGAAGCCTGTGTGCCTAGAGCTCATGCCCCGCAACAAGAGAAATCACCGCAGTGAGAAGCCCACACACCTCAATGAAGAGTAGCCCCTGTTCACTGCAACTAGAGAAAGCCCATGCAGCAGTGAAGACCCAACACAGCCAAAAATAAATAAATTTATTTAAAAAAAAGAAAAGCAGCTGAAATTATAGTACTTAATGATGCAGGCATGGGTGTCAAAACTGTAAAGGAATGCAAGGAAGTGATTACCACAAAAGACCGGACGGTGGTTACCCCTGTGGGTACACAGGGGTGATGGCTGGGAAGGTGTATGGAGGGCTCCTGGGGAGTTGGCAATATCATTTATCAGCTTAGGTCATGGTTAACGTGATTCTTTTGCCAAATCATTGAGTTATACATTTTTCTATATATTTTTATGAATGTGTGTTACAGTTCATAGTAAAAAAACTTTAAAATATTAGAAACAGAACAGTCAGGCTTAATGTGAATCTGAGTGTCTGCTTTCCCTTCCGGATCTTTGCACTTTTCTACCTCTTTGGCCTTTCCTTCTTTTTTAGGAGACCTGACTCCTTTTACTTGCAAATCATAAAACTGACTTTGAGAAAGCATACTTCTTTTTGAGGTAAAATTTAGCATCACAAACCCAGACTTAACCCCATGTAACTTTAACCCTCCATCCACCCACCCCAGCCTCTCAAACACCTTAAACAAAATCAAACATTTTACAGCTAACTCTAAGGTGGTTTTACCCTAAGACCAAAATGTGGATAATTTTACAGTGTACTCTAAAGTCTCTATTTCTTTTGTCTAACATAGTTTACATCCTGTGCTTTCCACATTGCTGTCTGGCTAAGTAGCAGGGTACTAACCTAAGGGAACCTGGCCATCTTTGACTCATTGATAGAATGTGGCCATCTTGGTGACCAAAGCCAGCTTCTCACATTTCTTCTTGAAAAGCATGGTGTTGACATGTTTAATATCCTGTGGCATTTCCTCTGGGCTCCATAGTCTGATGAAAAAAGCCCCTGTTGTTGTCTGATGGCCAAGTTGAATAGCAAAGCCTCAAGACCCTCCGTTCGACAGCTCTGGCTGGGGTGGCGATTTCCCTTGAAGTTGTACTAGGAATCCTGATGGTCATATTTGGCAGGATCCCTACACTGCCACCTTCAGGGAGAGCATTTCTGTGTGCCTGGATGGCTTTTGAACAAATAAAGGTGAAATCTCACCCATAACTTCACAGGGAATGATAAATCGAAACCCAGCACACCACAAAAAGAAAAAGATAACCCTAAGATTTTAAGCTTTTCTGGAAGAACTCCCAAAACACATTTCAAGGGAAATCAAAGACACTGTGTTTTATTAGCCATCTCCTGAGCCAGCCAATCCTACAGTCCTTCTCTGATTGTTACATGCATTCAGATAAACCGTCTCCGTCTTTCCTTTCCTCCTCTGAGAATCACAAGAATCACAAATCAGCCCTGACAACATTTGGTTTCTCATCTTCAGGAATGTAGCTGGTACATTCTTCAAGTGAAAGAGGCAATCCTAGGAAGGCATATGAACCAGACCAGACAGAATGAAGAGTATCTTATTTCATCTGCACAGAACAAAAGAGCGTCCTTCCTTTCCCAGCGCCTGTGCAAGTCTGAGGACTTGAATGAAAGCAGACTGGCCGAGCTTCGTCCTGAGGACAGAGTCACAGCTGGCCGGGGAGAGGGGCCCACTGAGGTAAGGGGGACCACTTTCCCTGCTCCAAGACTGTTCTTACAATAGGGTTCTGACTTGCCAGGAAAAGTGATTGACACAGTTATTTCTCCTTGATTGTAACATTCCACCAAGATATATGCTTCCCGCACTGATCCCAAGTGCTATAGGTTCATTTAGAATATAATTATTAAAACATTATGAGTTTCTCATAAGTTTAATCTGGGCTAGGAAGTTAGTGACCTATATAGGCAGCTTGATATCACTTCCCAGATTAGGTTACATAAGACAGTGACTTCTATCTTACAGGCAGACCTTCTCCCTTGCTGGCTTTGATAAAATGGACCTGCCTGTTGGAGAGGCCCAGGTGGTCAGGAACTGAGGGTGGCCTCGGGCCAGTAGTCCGCCAAGCCCTAAAGGAAGCAAGGATCTGAGGCAGCCTTCAGTCCAACAACCTTCAAGACACTGAATTCTGCCAAAAATTACTTGTGCTTGGAAGCAGGTCCTTCCTCAGGTGAGCCTTCAGATAAGACCCTAGTCCTGGCCAACTCCTTGATTTTGGTTTGGTGAGAGACCCTGAAGTATAGGATCTGCCTCAGCTGGCCCTGGCCTCCTGTGTCCCGAAAATTGTGAGATAATAAATGTGTGCTTTAAGTTGCTAGGTTTACCCTAGCAATCTGTTAAATAGCAATAGGTAACTAACAGTAGATTTCACCTGTCACCTTTCTTTCCATAACATAAATCCTTAAAATTCCTAATAATTACAAAATAGAACTTCTTTGGAAAACTTTTCCACTGTTATTTCTAAGACGGTAGACTGACACGAATTAAACTCAGTATGCTTTCACTGTATATGATACTGTGTTGGGATCAGTCATCTCCTTAGAGAGTTATGTGTGAACTAACAGATGGTATAAGGGTGAGCATCAGGAGGGCTCTGTGGTCTAAAATGTGGCTCTAGTTATGTCACCCCCCCATCCCCCGCTTAAAGAGCTTCCAGAGTTCTCCATGAAATACAGACTCTTTTTGTGGCATTCGTAATGTGAGCACAAACCTCCTTCCCAGGCTTTCTCTCCGTGACACCACTCCCTGCCCCCTCCCCACGCTGGGGCCTGTCCCTCCCCGTGTGTGTCTCCCCCTGCCCTTCATAGCACTTTCCCCTCCGCCCACCATCTCATGTCTGCCAGTGGACGGCCCACCTCTTCTTCCATGAGGTGTCTCCCTGATCCCATGGCCACCCCTGAGCCAGGTGCTCTGTCTCCCCCATTGTGCCCTCACACTGCTTTTGGCCTTGCTTGGAAACCTGTCATGTGCCGACCTTCATCCCGGTTTGACCTCTGCCTCTTCTCTGATTCCTCCTTTTCTCATCTCCCATGTGAGACCAAAAACTCCGCAAGGGGAGAGACTGTCCATCATTCTCCGTGTGGCCCTTCCCACACCCAGAACATCACCTCGGCACAGGGAGGAGGGGGTGACCCGATGTTTGTGGCATTGAATGTAATACAGGGCAGATCCACATGTGGTGCAGCACTACCCAGAAGTTCTACTAGAGAAGTACCATGTGGCCCAAGGAGTTTGGGAAACAAGGTATGCCCTGTCCCTTCAGGAAGAGTCCCCATGGACATTCGATGACGAAAGTTTCTAAGAAGTGCTGCAGTAGAGAAATGGGTGCCCCACCTTTGGGCTCTGGCTTTCTGTAACGCTGGGATTTGGGCAGGAGGTTTGGTAGCAGCCTAGTCATGTACCTACAGCGCCGCTGCCCATTTGGAACTCACAGTGGATGCCACGTGCTGGCTTTTTTCTTGGTCAGCCTGCGAGTTTATCATGCTAAATAGTCATTCATTCCCCTGGTTTACTCACAGGTGATGCCAGAATGGTTTCAAATCACAATGCTCTGAATGGATTCTCAACTCCTAAAAATACACAGACCCTACTGTTAGAAACAAAGCCATCTATACTGTGTTTCAAGCCATGTTTGATAACTAGTTTGACCTGACCCTTGTCCTCCTGGGACTTTGTGCTGACGTTGCAGAGACTGTATTTAAAGATTTCAGATGTTAGAGACTCACCTTTTCACCAACCTTTGCCAGAGTCAGTCCTACTTAATGGATGTTTAATAAGCATTTCCTGTGTGTCAGGCACTATGCTAGGTGCTTAGGGTACAAAACTTGATAGCCCTAAAGGATGTATAGTCTAACTCAGAACATAAGAGATCCTCTTGCTACAATTCTGTGAGCGCTAAAACCCTGTTATACATGGGGAGCACAAGCAAGAGTTGGGGAGGAGTCATAGTCTAGAGAAGGCAGGCCGAGGATGCGAGTTAGCTGAAAGATGCCAAAAGCTTACTCTGGGATTAAAGGTAGAAAAAACTAGTCCAAATTCAACAGACTTTTTTTTTCTTTTTCTTTTTTTTTAAATTAATTTTTATTGGAGTACAGTTGCTTTACAATGTTGTGTTAGTTTCTGCTGTACAGCAAAGTGAATCAATTTTACGTATACATATATCCCCTCTTTTTTAGGTTCTCATTAGTTATCTGTTTTATACATAGTAGTGTATATATGTCAATCCCAATCTCCCAATTCATGCCATTTCCTTCCGCGCCCCCATACATACAGCTTTTTGTTTTAATCACACTAAATTACCAAAGACGCCCAGATCGCAGTGCTCTGTCACCTCCAGCCTCTTGCCTGTGTTGTCCCTTCTCTGGAAACACTCCCTTCCTTTTCTCTGCCTATCCGACTCCTGCTCAACTCCCAGTCAGACTTGTTTTTTTAACACTCACTCTCTGCCAACAACTCTGTCTGCTAGGTCCTCATAGTTCTAAGATGAATGAGACACACTCCCTCCCGTCCAGGACTTTAGCTGGGGGTGATGGGGTCAGAGGTCAGGTGAGGGACTGATTAACGGACACTGAGAGACTCCAAGGACTGCATGATGAATTGCCAGTAGAGGAACCTTCCATTTTAATTTAAGCAATCATTTCTTGCCTCTAATCTTTTTTTTTTTTTTTTAAAGAGCTAACATCATTCCTCTCAGTGTCTTGAGCCCATAAACGTAAAGACCTAATAGCTGTGAGCTTAAGAGTTTCTGTCTGGTCACTGATCACACGCCCCCTGCCTTAAACACTGCTCCGCCTTCCTCTCTCTCCTCCTGCTTGGCTTCCATGAAGGGCAGTGGAAGGAAGGAAGAGGAGGAGGGCGTGCCTCCTTCTGTGGTCTTGATGACTCTTCTCCTGGGATTCATTCTGGAGAATCTATGGAAAAGTGACAGCAGCAACTAAATCTGGAATCTGTGTCCATGGCTGCAGCCAGGGAGACCCTGTGGTAGTTTTGACTCTGCTGCGCATTTATTCTGTGTCCTTGGGCGTGTTTCCTAAGTCTCTGTGCATGTTTACCTCATCTCTAAAATGGGGTAAAAAGTATACTTCACAGGGCTGTGTGTGGATTGGTATTCTGTGCTGAGCACGGTGTCTTCATAAAGGCTGTATTTGGTGCTTAATAAATACTAATTCTCTCCCTTGTTTTCCTTTTCTTTTAAATTTTTCTTTTATATATTTATTTTTGGCTGCGTTGGGTCTTTGTTGCTGCATGTGGGCTTTCTCTAGTTGCGGCGAGCTGGGGCTACTCTTCCTTGCGGTGCGCAGGCTTCTCATTGTCGTGGCTTCTCTTGTTCTGGAGCATGGACTCTAGGCGCGTGGGCTTCAGTAGTTGTGGCACACGGGCTCAGTAGTTGTGGCTCATGGGCTTTGTTGCTCTGCGGCATGTGGGATCTCCCCGGACCAGGGCTTGAACCCGTGTTCCCTGAATTGGCAGGCGGATTCTTAACCACTGTGCCACCAGGGAAGCCCTCCCTTGTTTTCTTTAAAGCAGGGTGTCACACATGTTCTGAGTGTATAAGAACATTTACCTTTCAGATCAGGAACTCAGCCATCAGGACCATTGATTGTAGCTTTCAAGGCTGGATTTTTATATGGTGACCCTGGTTACAAGTAGGCTGTTCTCTTCTCTTGGTAAGTGCAACAGTTATAGCTTTTCTATTGGAGTTGAGAAAATTTGGCCATTGTATTTGTACCTAAAACAGGTGATGTGGAAATTTTTGTTCCATTCTTGGAGAACATCTCATTTTTCTTCAGGTTATTTGAGAAAGCCAAAGGAGTTGGTAGTTTATGTTGGCATGCAGGGTTGAGAGAGAACATAAAAATGGGTGGGACATATCTTCAGCGATGGATGGAGATGTGAACATTTTTGGCTTAAAAGTCAATTTTCCTTTGCTATTGTACTCAGGCCAAGAAAGCACCAATTACTTTAGGTCTTTCCTGCAGTAATTAAGTCACCTGGAATGCCTTCCTCTCCTCCCTTCCTGTAGTCCTGTCCCCATGAATTATTTCTCTTTATTCAGATAATATTTACTGAGGTTCTGTTCTGGATGGACGCTGTCCTAGGGACAGAGCTGGAAGAAGCCAAGCCGGGCGGCAGAGGAGCGGGGGAGGCAGCGGAGACAGACACGCATGCGCTCACTGCCTCCACTCCTTGTCTTGAGTTTAAAGCATCTGGCCTTGCGGCTCTCAGTACCGGGAGAAAGAAGGGTGCCCTGGGACCTGAGTGTCCTGAGGGGATAACTAAACTCGGAGCAGGGGAGTAAGTGGACGCAGGCGCCACAGGACCCAGAGGGGAAGCAGCAGAACCAGGATGGGTGGTGGGTTTGGGGGCTCATGGGCGGCGCTTGAAGAAGCAGCACAGGTCAGCAGGGACGGCACGTGGAGGAGTAGCGAGAATGCCAGCGGTGCAAATGCAGCAGGCAAGGGCCCTCTCCTCTCACACCTCTGTGGGTCTGACCCCTTTCTGGATCATTTTAGCTACAGTTAATGAGCTGCCATCCCGTCGTTTAGGGAAGCATCCAGTGGGTCAGGCCCTGTTCTGGAAGTGGGGATACAAACAAAAGTGGGACGTGGTCCCAGCCCCCAAGGAGTTGCAGCCAGTTTCTGCTTTCCCAATCCTGGCTGTGTGAGAATCTCCCCAGAACTTTAGAGCACACACCAGCCAACGTTTCTGACTCCGGCGACTGGACCGGTCTGCCATTTCCCCACCTAGTGAGTGACTATGACCTGGAGGAGGAGGTCAGGGTCCCTTCTTTTCAGGCGCCACGCTAAGGGCCTCACATAAGAGGGGGTAAGATAAGTAAACAGTGGTGTGCTTGAGCGGCTCAGCTCAGCTCACAGGAGTCAATTATGCACATTTCTCAACTTGATACGCAGTGACATCACGCTGATACTTTGAAATCAGCCATGGAGGTATTATTTATGCAGTGGAAATCGGCAAATGATAAAAATCACTGGCATTTCCCTTTCTAGAAAGCCAGTGTGTGGTGTGTGTGTTGTGAATGTTCTCATTTAATTTAACCTTCACAATAAGCCCAGGTTTTATGTATGGAATAACACTTTACGGCTTTCAAATCACTTTTTTTTTGATGTGGACCACTTTTAAAGTCTTTATTGAATTTGTTGCAACATTCCTTCCGTTTTATGTTTTGGTTTTTTGGCCACAAGGCATGTGGGATCTTAGCTCCCCAACCAGGGATCGAACCCACACCCCCTGCATGGGAAGGCGAAGTCTATAACCACTGGACTGCCAGGGAAGTCCCTCAAATCACTTTTAAATATGTTATCTTCCTCTCCCTATAATCCCATGAGAATAGGTAGGCAGGTGCATTATCCCCATTTTGAAGAAACAATGGCTCAGAGGGGTTGCACAGCTAGGAGGGCCATACCTGACATGGAGTCCAAGTTTGATTCCTGGCTGTACTTTTCCTACTCTGGCAGGCACTGCCCAGCGGTCAGATTTCTGGTTCTGAGTCAGTGTCCTGATCACAAGAGCTGGAGAGACCAGACCTGACCTCATTCTCAGATATCTGATAACCGGAAGTTTCCCCAACACTGGCAGGTGTCACTTAATAAATGACATTCCTGCTCTGTTTATTTTTATGCATTGCATCTTCTCCTGCTAGGTTCAGGGCCTAAATAGGCAGGCTTAACAGAGGCCTCCAATCCAGAGGGTTTATATTTTGAAAGGGTGTTGTGCTGTGCCAGGGAAGCCTGCTTTGGGCTGGCATGGAAAGAAGAGAATCCAGAACATTAAAAAAAACCCACCACAATAAGGTCTTGGCCAAGGCCGTGGGAATTTCCAGAGTTCACTTGTTCTAACTAAGGTAGCAATTAATATACTTTGCTAGTATGAAGCCTAGAGATTTATATCACCATGGAAAATCCCCAGCAGAGAAGGAGCTAGTTCTAAAGTGGTGAAAATAGTGGCAAACTCGCCGCTAATACTGCCTGCTGTGGAAACAAGAGTGTGTCCTGAAGAGGGGAGGAAAGAGAAAGTCCTAATTCCTAGGGTGTCACTCCCCACACTTCTGGTTTTGTCGAAACCTACCTGGTATCTCCCGGGAAAAACAACTGAGTGAAAAGCTGGTCACGTCATGGAAAAATCACAGTGAAAGACCTTTTTAAGATAGAATTTTCCATTCTGTCTGGTGTTTGGGTGCCTGGGATTGTTCCACTCCCGTGAGCAAACACTCCAGATGGCAACACTCATACTTCTCAGTGTGTCTCTCACACTCTCTGATCACGACCTGGAATTTCCACAGAGGGTGTCAGATGTCACTTCCTCTTTATGTCCTGAAGGGTGTCCTGTCTGAGGGATGGGCTTCCAGGTGGTACCGGACGGAAAACTTGGGAGTCTCGTGATTTGTATTGCTGTGGGTGGGAGAGGGGACATGAGGGCTGCAGAGATTCTCGAATGGATGGGTCCAGCACCCCCGGGGCCTGTTGGGGAGAGGCAGCTGACCCCTTCACCAGGCACCTTCCACAGCCCCCATGCTCCCTGCCACCCCCAGTGCTCAGCCCCACAGTGAAAATTCGTTTTCTTTGGAATCCGTAACACGAGGGTGCCCCAGAGGTGTCTCAGACCACGTGGATCCGCAGCAGTCCCCACGGTGTCTGCGCAGAGTGCCCCCAGGTTGGGGCTGTTGACGGGAACTCTGGGACTCAGCCCTCCCGGGTGGACCCAGCCGTACTGCAGCAGGGGAATTGGCCTCAGGAGCTCTGGTGCTTTGGGGAGCAATGTAGACGGACCCAGAGTTTCAGACTCAGGATCTGAGGGGAGACTGGAGGCAGCTGGTATAACCAAAGAGACAGCAGCAGGAAGGTGCAGGATAAAGCAGATTTGCTGGCCAACATTTTCAAAAACATTGCTGCAGTGTGGTTCCCAGAGAAGCAGCACCGGCCCTACTTGGAAACTTCCCTGGCGGTCCAGTGGTTAAGACTCTGCGCTTCCACTTCAGGGGGCACGGGTTCAATCCCTGGTTGGGGCACTAAGATCCCACATGCTGCACGGTGCGGCCAAAAAAACGAAAACAAAAAAAAGGAAACTTGTTAGAAATGCAGAGTTGCTGACCCCACTCCACCCACCTGAATCAGAATCTGCATGTTAACAAGAGCCCAGGGCATTCCTGTGCAGTTCCAGCTTGAGCAGCACAGTTCTGGATGAAGCCAGGCCTTTGTCAGCTCCCCATGACGCTACCCGCTGACCAAGACGAGGTCCAGGGCACATCCAGGTGCTGAACTATTTATTCTACTGTAAATATGTTCAGGTAGAGAGTTCAGTGGGGGAGATCTCATCTCTCTCTCACACACATACATGTATATTATGTCATAAAGGACCCAGACTCAGAAGAGATTGAAGTTTCATGCTCGGTTTTGTCACCTAGTCCTTGTGGAGCCTTGATCAAGTCCCTGACTTCTCTAACATGTTTCCGTATCTCTAAAAAAAATGTAATCGATGACTCCACTGAGCTGGGCCCTCACAGGGAGCAAGCAGGAGACATTTCACGCGTGCTAACGCATTTAGTCCTCTGGACAGCCCATACACGCCAGCGCTACTGTTTCCCGCATTTGACAGGGGAAGAGCTGGAGGCAGAGTGCTAACCTACTTGCTGGGGACCACACGGCTCGTGCGTGGTGGAGTGGGTCTGGCGCCTGGCTGGTCTGCCTCTGGAGACCCTTGAAAAAGCAGCCCATCCCTCATCTCCATCCTGCCCTCCAAGAGGGGCAGAGTGTGCCACTTGCATCAGAACTTAAGAAACTCTCTTAGGTCTGCATTTCAGCACCAGAGCCCTGGGGAAGGGGGACTGTCCCTGTGCCTCCCTAGTTCCACTGCAGCCAAAATGAACACTCTGGAGAATAAGGCTTTCAGTGCATAAAGTAAAGGCATGGAAGAACGTACATATTAGAGACTCAGGGTTAATGACTTTCTAAGTGTGGAAAAGTTTCCTCCAAAGTGTTTCCAATTATAGAGAACTCACGTAATAAATGATGAAGGTTCCTAGACTTTGGCGGCAGCAGTAGCAGAGGTCAGAGTGAGGAAGAAGAGGGAGTTCTCAATTCCCAGAGCCCAGCATGCCACACAGTCTTCTGGGCTACTGTGCTACCAATGGTTTCACATCCACGCCTACCTAGGGGCTCTTTAGATAAATAATCGAAGTGGGAAATCAAACGTATTACTTTTTTAAAAGGTCATTGACAAAGCCCCTAAAATAGATTTCATTTCTCCTCTCCTTTCTGGACTAGAAATGTTTGGGAGTTTGAGACTGGCACTGATCACATTGTTCTTTTCTTCCATGTCCCTAAAGGGGTTTGTTGTTGTAGGTTTGTTAATGGCGGTCAAATACACACATGCCTCAGTCATTTTTAACCTGCTAGTAGCTTGTTGGACCAAACAAACAAACCACCCCTGATTCTCTGCTGACTACTTTTACCAGAATTAGGTCCTGTAGTTATAGGACCTAATCACATTGCTGCCTAAGCCACAGTCTACTCCCAGCCTTCCTGGCTGAACCGTCTTTAGCTTCTTGACAGCTGTGAGCCCCCTCACCCCTATGGGTGGAGGAAACCAGTAAGGGTGCAACTGACGGAAGGACTGTGGACACCTACATCTCTTTCATGTGCCCAAACCTTCCTTTCCTGAAGCAGGGAAGGGCCTGGTCTTGGCACAGAAAGGATACTCAAAGATGTATCAAAAATGCTCAACCGGATGGAAATTATGAACTAACGTTCCTGGGATCACAGCTGCTTGAACAGGTCTATTCCAACTCTGGCTAGTCCCCAAAGAATGAGGAACCTGTCAGAAGCTCCCAGAACATCTCCTTAAAAATCAAAAGCCCTGAGGAGCCCTGGGCTTTTAGTGGGCCTCTAGAGGAATATACTAGACCAATCACTTGTCATAGCATGAGAGACATGAGTGCTGTACTGGATATGAACTCATGGCTGTGGTGTCCATTTTATGAACAAGTTGGGACTCAACTCCTGAGAGATTGTCAGGGATTGCAGGGCACATGTTTTGACTCTGAAAGTCCTAGGGGAGTAGAGGGAAAGGTCACCATGTTATTTTAAACTCAAACTTGATCCTCGGATATATTAATGGCCTGACATAATAACTTCATACAGCAGTTGAAAAATAACTCCTTGCTCCCCTTGCCACTGCTCAAGGCTTCACCACACATCATTTTGGGGTTTGGACTCTACATTCTGAGAAAGATTAAAGTATCTAAAGAGATTCCAAGAAGGTGGAAAAAAAATCAACATGAAAAGAAGGGATGGAATTAGGTCTTATGCAGAATGTTTAAACATATTGGGAAGAAAGCCACAGGACAATGAAATTGCTGTGTTTAAGTAAAAGAAGGTTGATGGTACAAACAGTGCCTGTTGTCTATTGTCAGCTAATTAAATGATTTTATTGCCTGGCTCCCATGAGGTTCTATCTGGGGCAGCGTAGGCACTGAATAAGAGCATCTTCTAAGGGAAGACCGTGAGAGTTGTGTGGACGGAAACCGAGGAACAGATTCACCCTCCATGATCCATGCAAACAAGGGCCTGTCAGGTTTCAGTGGTTCTTCCTGAGCCTACCTGGTGACCTCAGGTGATTGATAGAGAATCAGGGATCCATTCTAGAGAGGAAGATTGAAAGACATGTAGATAAGAGACAAATAAGGAAATACATAATTTAAAGGATATGAAAGAAAAAGTGGAGTTTCTTTCCATGGAGAGTCTTAAGTATGGTAGCCACCTTTGTTATTTTAAGGATACTCTTGCCTGGAGGCAGAGGGCTGTGTTGGATATCCTCTCAAAGGTCTACCTATTTTTATGAGTCTATGATGTATTAGGACTGTGAGGACGGAAACCCAACTCTGGCTAGCTTGGACAAAGGGGCAGACATAGGGCTTATATAACCAATCTCCAATGGGGCAAGTTTGTGGTTGGTCTGGGGGCCCCTGGAACCAGGGAATGGCGTGCCACCAACACTCTATTTCACCTCTTCCTTTCTCACAGAAGAAAACAGTCACTGAGAGGGCTGGCTTTGCGTCTCACTCTTCACTGTTAAAGGAGAGCTGCCTCTCTTTCTTTGGTCCCAGGCCAAAATATTCTAGAGAAGGGCAAGGTCAGGTGCACACCTCTGAAGGCAGGCAGCCCACCTCTCACTGGTTGGAGTGAAGGGAGGAGCAGATCTCAGGAAGAAGGACTGAGCAGACACACCATAGATATCCAGCATGGTACCTATCAAGATGCCAAATTCTAAGGATGTGTGAGCAGGGGCGGAGAAAAGAGAGAGAAGTAGGAAAAAATGTCTGGGTAGGGCTGGGAAGAGTGGGGGAAAAGGTCATTCTGTAGCATAAGCATGCTAATTGTAAGGACATTCAGTTCTGCTCTTGAACCAAGAGGCCTCAGGTCATACACATTTCTTGCCAATTTCCTTTCAACCTTAACTAATAACTTTTCCTCCTTAAATTCTGTCTGAGCTAGTTGGCAAAGTGTACAAACATTTTCTGTTTATTTGTGCTTGGTATGGCTAGAAAGATTCCCATGAAGTGTTTTGCCCTCATCGTTTTGTCTGTAAATTTCTACCCAACATGAACCTTTTCTTAATAGGTTACCTGGGAAATGGTGAGAGGTAGTAGTATTTGTCAGTAATTACATCTTTTTACTTGGTAGAATATATCTTCCAGTGATGAACTCTAGCTGTGAGTGTGATGGAAGCACGTTTGCCCTTGAAGCTGGACACAGAAGCAGGGTCTTAGCTTTCCCAGAATGCATCACCAGCCTGACAGTGGTGGTAACAGGGATGTGCAGTGGACACGACAGAACTTTGGAGCCAGAAAGACTAGGACTTGAATCCAGGTTGTAAAATAAGGACAGTAATGACTAAGGACTGATGGAGTCAGAGCTGTAACGGAGGATGTAGTGCACCATTCAGATCACCCTTCCCGACTAAGGCATTCATTCCCCCAACTACTAAGGGTATCGGGGGCTGATCCCTCACTGCCAAGTCCCTTCCAGGTGTTGCCATGGCCAAGGGACCAAAGTTATATCTCTCCCAGAGTGGCCTGGGCTGATTCAGGGGTTCAAAGGCCCAGCACTCTTACCTCAGCTCAAGGCAATTTTGAATGTGTCCCAGCTCTGTAATTCCCATGGGATCTGCTGTGGCCTTTTTTTGTGACTTCCTCAGTGTTCAGCCTCTCCCTCTGCCTCGTCCTGTCTCCTCACTCCCTAACAGGTGTTGCTTCAGAGAGCACTCCCCAAAGAAGCTTCCTACATGCAAATGTCCATCTCAACGTCTAAGACAGGCATTTACCTCGTAGGACTTTTTCCATTGGGATTAAAGCCAATGTATGTCTTGAGCAGGTGCTTGTAACGTTATTTTAATGCTTTTAAAGCCATGACTTACGTGGTTCAGTCCTGGAGTTAAGCCACAATTAGATAGAATACAGTTTATTCAATCAGAATAATTTCAAAATAACTCAAGTCCTTTACTAGTTCTATTAGGAGCAAGACTTTTGGTTGCAAGTTATAGAAAACCCCACCAAGATTGTTTATGGAGAGGAAAAGTATATATGTGCTTCCATATGGTTTCTGGGGAAGATCATGTAACTATGAAGTCCAGGGGTAGATGTTCATGCACATTGCAACCAGGGACTTGGTGAGGTCATCAGGACCTAGTTTCTCTCTGTGTTGACCCCATTCTCAGGTAGTCTTTAACCGCCTGGTGGTAAGATGGCTGCCATTACCTGCATTGTCTACACCAAAGTTTCAACCCCGCAGCTCATGTCCAGTGGAAGAGAGGATGCCTCCTTTCTGAGTGCTCAAATAAAACAGGCATGTTGTATAGTGGTTAAGAGCATGGACTCTCCCCGCAGATTGCCCAGGTTCACATCCCAGCTCTGTCCCTTACCAGCTGTATGACCAGAGCTGAATTACTTATCCTCTCTGTACCATAGCTCCCTTATCAGTACAGTGGTTGATGGTAGCCTACGCTTTTGCACAGGATTACACATGCGAAATGTGTTAATATTTGTAATGTGTTTAGAACAGTGCCAAGCATATTGTAAACACTACATAAGAGTTTGTTAAAATTAAAAAATACATATCTGATTAACTTGACTTGGGTCACATTCCCACCTCTGAGTTTATAACTGTGGGCCAGAAGGAAACGATGCCCACCCCAGGAAGTGAGGGTAGAGTCAGCTCCACCGAAATACAGGGTCTGAGGCGGGAGGTTCTCTAAAAGCATTCAGGCATCCATTACCAGATGAAGGAGAATAGGTGCTGGGCAGGAAAATAACAAATGGCCCCTCTATTTGTATTTTTAAAAATTATATACATGGGACACACAATTGTTTAGCCATAGTTTTAAAAATCTTTTTTAAAAAATTAAGATATCTTTGTAATTAAGTGATCTGCTAGACACCAGATATTATCCAAGTGAATAAAAAGTTAGCATCACCTCAAATGAAACAAATTTTATGCTTCCTAATTTAACACAATGAGAGATATTCTCCTTTATTATCTTCTAAAAGTTTCCTTAGGACTATCTGGAATTGTGTGTGATGTGAGTCTCCAAATTTATTTTTTTCCTATATGGATATCCAGTTTCCCTGGTATTATTTATTGTAAAATCCATCCTTTCCCCACTGTTCTGCTCTATCACTTCAATTATATTTCAACTGTTCATAAAATTACGAGTTTATTTCTGGCTTTCCATTCTGTTCCATTGGTCTATTTTATTTCTCTGCCAATAACACACTGTGTCCATTACTACACAGGCTAAAGCAAGAAGGTTTAACAGATAATAGAAGGTCCTAAAAAGAGAGTAGGAGAGTCAAGAAGGCAAATAAATCCTAAGTAAGATACATAAATATTAATAATAAATAATGTAAGTAGGGCTTCCCTGGTGGCACAGTGGTTGAGAGTCCGCCTGCCGATGCAGGGGACACGGGTTCGTGCCCTGGTCCAGGAAGATCCCACATGCCGCGGAGCGGCTGGGCCCGTGAGCCATGGCCGCTGAGCCTGCGCGTCTGGAGCCTATGCTCCACAACGGGAGAGGCCACAACAGTGAGAGGCCCGCATACCACAAAAATAAAAAAAATAAAAAATAAAAAATGTAAGTAATAAGATGAATAAAAAAATGAAGCAAGAGAAAGCAATAACAACAATCAATTCACATGAAACACATCAACAGAACTAAAGAAAATAAAAAACAAATGGAAAGTCTTAAAAGAAGCTAGAGAAAAAAGACAGATTACTTATTAATGAGTGACACTTGACTTCAATGGAAACAATGGAAGCCAGAAAACAGTGAAATGATACCTATAATGTATTGAAAGAAACAACTGCCATCCGAGAATTCTGTACCCAGTGAAAATATTCTTCAAGAATGATGGTAAAATAAAGATATTTTTAGGTAAAAAGAGTAGTTTGCCACCAACAGAAAAGGAAAATTATTCTAAATGGAAAGTCTGAGATACAAGCAGTAAAGAGCAAAAAGCTCGGTAAATGTGGCTACAATTATAACGGTCATTTGTGATGGGGTTTTTTTTTTTTTCTTGGTTGTCTATTTTTGTATAACTTTCATTATCTCTCATGATTCTGTGTGTTGACTGGACTCAGCTAGGCAGTTTCTGCTAGTTTCACTTGGAATGTCTCATGTGGTTTCCATTAGATGCTGTCTATAGCCAGAGTCATCTGGAGGCTCAACTGGTCCACCATCATATCTGGGCCTCTCTCACTCTCTGTTTGATGTCAGGGCCTCTTCTTCTCTTGTGGTCTCTCCAGCAAGCTAGCCGGATTTCTTACATGGTATCTCAGGACTCCTAAAAGTGCAAGAGGGAAAACTGCCAGGCTGTCTCAACCTTTGGTTGAGAATGTCACTTCTGTATTAGTCAGGGTTCTCCAGAGAAACTGAACCAATAGGGTATATATATATATTTAAATATAGAGACTTATTAGAAGGAATTGGTTTATGTGATTATGGAGCCCAAGAAGTCCCAAGATCTGTAGTCGACAAGCTGGCAACCCAGGAGAGCCGATGATGTAGTTCTAGTCTGAGTCCAAAAGACTGAGAACCAGGAGAGCTGGTCACCTATGTTCCAGTCCAAAAGTTGGCAAGATCAAGACCCCAAAAGAGCCAGTGTTTCAGTTTGAGTCCAAAGACAGGAAAAGGCCAATGTTGCAGCTCAAACAGGCAGAAGGAATTCTCTCTTTTTGTTCAGCCTTTTATTATTATTATTAATTTATTTACTTTTGGCTGTGTTGGGTCTTCATTGCTATGCGCAGGCTTTCTCTAGTTGCAGTGAGCAGGGGCTACCCTTCATTGCGGTGCATGGGCTTCTCATTGCGGTGGCTTTTTTTGTTGTGGAGTACGGGCTTCTAGGAGTGCGGGCTTCAGTAGTTGTGGCACATGGGCTCAGTAGTTGTGGCTCGCGGGCTCTAGAGCGCAGGCTCAGTAGTTGTGGTGCACGGGCTTAGTTGCTCCGTGGCATGTGGAATCTTCCTGGACCAGGGCTCGAACCCATGTCCCCTGCATTGGCAGACGGATTCTTAACCACTGCACTACCAGGGAAGTCCCTGTTCAGCCTTTTTGTTCCATTCAGGTCTTCTATTAAGTGGATGAGTCTCACCCACATTCGGGAGGGCAATTTGCTTTACTCAGTCTACTAATTCAAATGTTAATCTCATTATGAAACACCCTCACACACCCAGAATAACGGGTTTTTTTAATTTTTAATTTTACATTGGACTATAGTTGATTTGCAATGTTGTGTTAGTTTCAGGTGCACAGCAAAGTGATTCAGTTATACATACACATATATCTATTCTTTTTCAAATTCTTTTCCCAGTTAGGTTATTACAGAATATTGAGCAGTTTCCTGTGCTATACAGTAGGTTATCTATTTTAAATATAGTGGTGTGTATATGACAATCCCAAACTCCCAATTTATCCTCCCCCTCCCCCACTTCCCCTTTGGTAACCATAAGTTTGTTTTCTATGTCTGTGAGTCTGTTTCTGTTTTGTAAATAAGTACATTTGTATCATTTTTTTTTAGATTCCACATGTAAGTGATATTGTATTTGTCTTTCTCAGACTTACTTCACTTAGTATGATAGTCTCCAGCTCCATGTTGCTGCAAATGGCATTATTGCATTCTTTTTAATGGTTGAGTAATATTCCATTGTATATATGTACCACATATTCTTTATCCATTCATCATAACATTTTTCCAATTATCTGGGCACACTAAGGTCTAGTCAAATTGTTTTATAAAACTAACCATCACAGCTTCTATTGATTAAATCAAACCATGGGCCAGAACAATTAGACAGAAAACCACTGTGGAAATAGAAAACCTGAACTACATTATAAACTTATTAGATTTCACATACATCTCTAGAATACTCCACCTAAAAAATAATGCATTCTTTTCAAGTGCACATGGAATATTCTCCAGAATAGAGCACATGCTAGACCATAAAACAATAAGTTCAAATGGAATGAAATCATACAACAATGGAATGAATTTAGAAATCAGTAACAGAAAGAAACTTGGGAAATTCACAAATGTATGAAAATTAAACAACACACCCCTAAATAACCAGTGGGTCAAAAAGAAATCACAAGGGAAATTAGAGAATACTTTGAGATGAATGAAAATGAAAACACAACATAGCAAAACCTAAGAGATGCAGCTAAGAGATGTAGTGGTAGTGCCTATAGGGAAAATTATAGCTATAAATGCCTATATTAAAAAAAAGAGGGACTTCCCTGGTGGCGCAGTGGTTAAGAATCCTTCTGCCAATGCAGGAGACACGGGTTCGAGCCCTGGTCCAGGAGGATCCCACATGCTGCGGAGCCGCTAAGCCCATGAACCACAACTACTGAGCCCGCATGCCACAACTACTGAAGTCCGCACGCCTAGAGTCTGTGCTCCGCAGCAAGAGCCACCGCAATGAGAAGCCCGTGCACTGCAGTGAATAGTAGCCCCCACTCGCCACAACTAGAGAAAGCCTGTGTGCAGCAACGAAGACCCAACGCAGCCAAAAATAAATAAATAAAAAGAAAAATCTCAAATAATTAACTTAACATTCCACCTTAAAACACCGGGTGTAGGGGGGAAACACCGGGGGGGAGGCGGGGTGGAAGCAAACTACATCTAAAGCAAACAGAGGGAAGAAAATGATAAGGACTAGAGTGGGAATTAATGAAATAGAAAATAATAAAGAAAATCAACAAACCCCAAAGCTGGCTCTTTGCAAAGATCAACAAAATGGACAAACTTTTAGCTAGACTGACCTAAGAAAAAAGAGAAAAGCAAAATTAATAAAATCAGAAATTAAAGAGGGGTTGTTACTATCAACCTTATATAAATAAAAACACTTATAAAGAAATACTATGAACAACTGTATAACAATAATTAAATAGATGAAATGAATAAATTCCTAGGCAGGAATTTATCAAACTGATTCAAATAGAAAGAGAAAATCTGAATAGACCTATAACAAGTAAAGAGATTGAATTAGTAATAATAATGTACCTTGCAAAATATACCATTTGCAAAATCTGCGTGTAGACCAAAAGAGCAGACAATTTTCAGCATGTAGCTGGCTGCTTCCAGAAACTCCTTTTGCTGGAGCTTTTCTATGTTCAGGCTTTGAATCTCAGTAAATGCAAAAGTCCCTTGAAGAAGTTACACACTAAATTGGTTTCAGTCATTTACACCTTAGTACAAACCAAGGACTTGAGAGATGTGATCTTTAATAACATGATAAAAGGAGATATTTCAAAGCCTTGAGACTCAAAGTAGAAAGAAAGGAACTTTACAGAAGGATGGGTGGATAAGTTGGATGCCAAGATCAGAGCCCAAAACTTACCTCACTCTTTAAATTTCCACAGTACCAGGTGTGCTTAAGTCCTTTGCAGATAATGATAGCCAAGTGTCTCTCCAACAGAGGATCTTAAATAGGAATCTCAGTGCAAAGCCATGAATCTATAATAGTACGGTTTTGGACACATACCAGCAGGAAGGTAATGGGTTTGGGAGCATCAGAGACTTCACAGAGCCCCTAAAATCACGCATTAGGTTTGCAGTTAAGTCTGCTGGCAGCCTCCTAATGGATGTCCAAGCTACAATTACTGCAAAGATTCTAAACTTTTCCCTAAATATCATGCTTCTCTTAGAGACTGGAGGATATGCGAATCTTTGAAAACTGCTGTATAAATATTGACATCATAGTTATTTTGACCTCAGTAACCCCAAGCTACCAGCAACAGCAGAGGAGCCAGAAGGTTCAATGTGATTAGCCAGTCTGATAGTTTTTCTCTGATTTCAGAAGGCCACTGATTCCTTAAGTGTATTGGGAATGGAAACTGTAAACAAGAGACGTTGCTTTCCTCTTACGTGGTGGTTTCCCATCTGAGCCTCGCATTTCAAGTCCTACCTGTACCTAGCACAGCCTTTGGCGTGAAATGCTTCCATGAATAAATTAATGCTTTTAAATGGCTTGCTTAACTCCGTTCTCCTGCACACATTCAGTGAGCTAATTCTATTAGCCCAGGCTGTTAATGGTCCGAGAAAAACTGAAGGAGTTCATTTTTGGCAAAGACTCCTCATTTATAATGTTAGTGGTTACCACACCCAAGCCTTCCAACTTAATTGGAAACAGTGGAATGTAATTTAGTTGTGGCTGTTTCTCTAGCTGTTAATTTAGCTGATTTGAATGCCATTAAGGTTTTAATGGAAACAATTCCTCACTAATTAAGCAGAACCTCTATTTGCTGGTAGCTGGTTACAGGTAGGATATGCACCCAGGTTCACTCCTCTCTGCTTCTTAAAGCAAACTCTGCGAAGGCGCTCAGCCCCAGCTCTGGATACAATTGGCATCTAGAAACTCTGGTGTTTATAATCAAAACCAGTCTATTCAGTGACCAAACACTAAAACTGCTTGAGTTTTGCTTTTGTAGCTGAATTTCCAATGACAAAATATTGAAGGCGTTTTGTTTATTGCCTCTTTCCAGGAGATCTGCTACTAAGATAAGGCTAAAGCTTTATGACTTTGTTTAAAAAGAGAAGTTAGCATCTTAAGAATCGTCTTTAGAGAAAAAAAAAGGATAGAGCCAATACTTTCCACTTCATTATTTTATTAAGATTTTAGTGACTTTGAAATCTGATATTTTTGTCTGCTAACACTTGTGGACCAATTGTGGTTTTCTAAGTTTTCCACAGGAGTGTTCAAGCCGATCAGGCAGCCCCATGCTCTGAAATATTTACAAGACACGGACAGTGATCCTTCTCAGCCATTTCTCCAGGTCAGGAACCAGCCTCAGCTTAGTTCCAAGGGAAGAGACCTGAACCCCAGCTATTTCTGCTTTAGGCCAGTCTAGAAGCCTCCTTCCCCCTTATATAGGTAACTCTATGCCATGGGTCATGGTAAAATATTATCACTTTTAAGTTGCAAAGGCAAATGTAGCCAGAAATAGAGAACTCTGTGGTTGCATTCCCTGCATCTGCACCATCCCCACTCCCCCAGTAGCTGAATCTTCCTCCTTCATCCATAAGAACTCGCTCCACTGCTTGTAAATTGCCTTAGTTTTCAGCGGCAGCTTAGATGTTGGCAGCGCTTTATTCAGTCTGGGAAAAGGAGTCTGCAGTCAGCGCATTCAATTCTGAGGTCTGATGGGAATGTGTGTGACCACACAGCGACAACATGATTCCACCAGCCCCGCAGGGATCAGCCTCGTTACTTCACAGTGATGTCACATGGGTCCTTGAGGGAGAAACTTCTCTTCTTAATTCCTGCTTTCATCAGGCCATTAGTTAAACTATATGCTTGTCTCATCTCAAAATTCACTGTTTAGCTTACCCAGACTGGAGACCTAAGGATGAACACATCACTTTACTGAGGGAAAATAATCTGTTCTCATTCATTCATTATTCAACAACCATTTATTGAATGTCTAATCAGGAATCGGATAATCTAGATTTTCCAAGATAGCCCCATTTAAAGAAATTTTGATATTTCCCATAAAGACAATTTGTTAACGGTATCTTAAATATGGTCATAATAGTTGAGGTTCCTTATAAGTATACAGATTAGGAAAACAAAGGGGGGTTGAATTATGTGTTCCACATTTGAGGTTTGACTGTCTGATCACTTCAGCTGTGTGTTAACATCTTCGTTAGAAGCAAAGATGAATAAGGCAGGATCCCTGCTTTAAATTGTTCACGTGTAACGGGATGGGAGGCGTGTATGTCAGTAACTCTAAATAGAAGGTGGAAAGGGACAGGGGTGAGAAGAAACTCACTGGGCGGCTCAGAGAAGATTGTGTTGTGCTGGAAAGGCCACCCAGAAGTGTTTTAGCCAGTGTGAGGGACACGGAGGTGTTGGATTAGCAGAGGTGTGGTGGAGGGTATTGAAGGCAGGCAGCAGCAATGTGCAAAGAAGGGGGAGGAGTTCAGGGCGTGGGGGGAGTGTAGTGAGAGGAAGAGGGCATGATAAACCCACCCGTAAAGCTCAGGCCAGGGAGACCGGACACCATGTAGTAGGCAGTGAGGGTGGGGTGAAGCTGAACGTTCAGGCGCGGGGCGGGGGTGGTGGGGCGTGATCAGAAGGCCGACATGACATCATGAGTAGAATGGGGGTGGGCAGGGGAGGCACGGGGGGAACAAGAGGAACACAGGGAACTAGGAAAGTGGGCGTACCTTCCATGGTGCGCAGGAAATGGTCAGCCTCCCATGCAGGAGGCAGAGGATTATCTGTGGAAATCTGCAGCCATGTGGGGTGGCAGGATGCGTTCTGACATCTGACAGTGTGCGTGGCCTCAGTCTGGCAAAATACTCTGACCAGGAGAAAAAAGACCTCTGGACGAGTTAGAGCAGCACTTCTCAGGATTTAATGTGTACACAAACCACTTGGGATCCTGTAAAAAGGTGGATACTGAATGTGTAGGTCTGGGTGGGGCCTGAGATCCTGCATTTCCAACAGGTGCCCACCTGAAGCCCATGCTGTTGGCCCAGGGACCACTCTGAGTAGCAAGGAGCTAGAAAGACACACTTGGTAGTTTTAGGCAATGATTTATAATGGCTGAAAATCTGAGAAAGTGACTCAGTTGTTTCTTAGTGTGTTCATTTCTTTAAAATCTCAGTTTCAATGTGTCAGGAAGCTGGCACGTGGCAAAATGTGTTTGCCTTTTGGTTCTAGCTTGACCCATGCAAAACTAGCCCTCTTCCCAGGAGCGTGTGTGAACTGGTGTTCTGAGTGGAGAGGTCACAAAGGAGACTCCACTTGGCTGTGAGCAACCCTTTGAGACAATGCACGTGGCTGCCCTGGGTTCAGGGAGGGGATCCCTCCTTTGTTCCAGAAGGCTCCCTTCTCTGAGATCTAAAGGGCTAGAAGGAAGGAAGAGGATTGTCCAGAGATGGCAGATCCTTGAATGTATCCTGACCCAGTGTTCTGAAGTCAGGTTGCAGCTTGGGAGGGGCTGGGGTGGGCCAGTGCCCCAGCAGGGGAGCAGGCTCTGCCACGTTTGTGGGGGCCCCATGGCACTGAGGGATGCTGCCGCCTTGGTCCCTGTTACAGTGTGAGGCTCTTCATTTATGGGGAGACCAGCTGCAGCTTTGTGACAACCCTCGAGCAGCAGAGACCCCTGGCCTCTGTGTGAATCAGAAGAGCTGGCTTCAAGCTTCTTCTCCTGGAGCTGGATGAGGGCGTTCATGTGTCCATTAATGCATTTTGAGTGATCCACTTATAAATATGGGGTCACTGTTTATCCCCCTTCATTATCTTAGGCCACAGAGAAGGTCATATTTCTCTTAATAATCAAGTTAGTAGTATTCTGAACCACCATTCACTAACTTGGGCCATGTAAGTACATCCTTCTTTCCTCTCCTGGGACAGCCTTCTGGTCTCATCTCCGAAGTCAGAGCTCCAGCCGGACCCAGTGAGCCTGCAGAAGGGCTGGGCACTGCTATGGACCAGCCCAGGCCCAGTGCTGACTGGCCAGAGCATCATCCTGGAGGCTGGGAGCTGGGGGATCAGCCTTGCTGTCATATGGGATTTTTGCAGAAGCCTGTGGCTTTGCATAGTGTGCCTGTGAGCCCCCGCTGCACAACAGCCGCTTCTCAGGGGTGGTGATGGGGGGTAGTAGATGGTTCCCCCCCAGGCCTGGGCCCAATGGTGCTGCAGCCATGTGATTTTCACCCATCTGGGTCCTTAATATCCAAGCCCAGACATACTGCTCAGAGGCCCCACCATAAGGATCCCCATCACAGTTCAGTCAACTATCCCGGACAGTCGAGGTCCTGGGATAGAACTGGGATCAGGGGTCACCTAGCTGTCTCCCCCTCTCTTAAAGTCAGTTCCTTCTGGTTGGGAGGGGTCCCTAGGTGTCATGTTCACCCACTGATCAGCACTTGGGCCAAAGTAATCATCAGTTACTCTAATAATTAGAGGTGCACACATGGAACTTCTGGAGTTGAACAAAAAGGGTTCAAATTCCGGTTTGCCATACATACATGGCCTGCCCGTCAGGCATGCACATTGGGGCCAGCTTGACTGGGATCTACGTTCCAAATCCTTGTCTTCCTTGTTGTTAGACCTTGGGCAGGTCATGTAGTCCTCGTGAGCCTGGGTTTTCCCGGCCATAAATGAGAGATGGTGATGCTCCCCTGCCTCCTGGGGTTGTGGGAAGAATGGAGTGATGAGATGCACAGGGAGCTCTTTCACACTTTGTGTGTACACGGGAAGCATCCAGTAAATATTAGCTATTACCGTGAAGTGCTGCTTATTCAATAAGTAAGGAGTTGTGGTTTTATTAGAAACAAAGTAGGTACATCCGCTTCTTAGTCCCTCATCCCTCTGGGAAGCCAGACCGTGAGCTCGTAAACGCATGGTGTCCACCTGGTGGCCGCATCCCCAAACCTCTCATCAAAAACCTTGGAGGAAATGAAAAGGCTTGTAATTTATAAACCGAGGCTTCTCAAAGGGGTGAGGGGAGTGGTGAGGAGGGTGGAGTGCACACTCTGGGGCTTGTGGAGGCTGCACAGGCAGCTTGAAAACAAAGCAGCACTTTGTCCTGTGACTTTGCTTTGTTTTTTGTCATAATATTTAATTAATTTTGAAATTTCAAATAACATTGAAGGAAGTGTGAGACACATCTACTCAAGAAGGGAGCCTGGGTTGAGAGCCCATCTACAACTTAGAAAACGCAGCCAAGCTCACAGGAAAGTGACAGCTACAGGGAGCTAGGGCGTTCCACACCTCTGCCCAGCCAGCCAGCCAAGGCCCACCCACCCCCAAGCTGGTAGTGAAGGAGTGGAGCCCGTGAGCCCTTGCAGTTGGCCTAATTGGAAAAAGCTGGCACCTGCACAGGGCGCTTCTGTGTCCTGGACCCTTGCTTTGGCTTTATAATGCTAATGAGTGAAACGTGAACAAACTTTCGTTAAAACCATTTGAAACACGATGCCCCTTCATCCTTAGGTTTTCACTATTATTCCAGTGATCCTTTAGGATTTGGGGCATAAATCCTTTATTCATCCTAAGAAGTCCATTTGCCACCCTGGCTAAATAAATCTTCTTTGTGGATCTTTTTTTTCCACCCAGTTCTAATTTTCTGTACACTAAAGACTTAATAGAAATTTAACAGTTCATAAAAGTGAAAAACTCACTGAAAGGTGCACAAGTGTGTGGCTTAATGAATTGTTATGAAGTGGATGGAACCAATCAAGAAACAGCATTACCATCCTCTCCACATGCCATCTCAGTTTAGTCACTAACCACCCCCAGAAGGGTGAGCCCAATCCTGGCTTATAACAGCACAGAATTATTTGGCTCGTTTTTGAACTTTATATAACTGAAATCACACAGGATGTATTCTTTGGGGTCTGCCTTTGTCCAGCATTCTGTTAGGAAGACACGTTGTAGATCATTCCTTCTCAGTGCTGTCTAGTGTCCGTTGTGTTGTCCTTCATGATTGGAGACATCCCTGGAGGAGGTGGGTGTATGTCCCTGACAGCACTGGTCCCAGGGATGGACATGTGGCCTGGGTCCGCCAATTGGGATTTCCCAGACTGGAAGCAGATAGTATCTATCTTCCCCATGAGAAGTGGCCTGTCATAGCCGACCCTGGAGTCAGGCCATCTGTGCTCCATTCTGGCTGTGTCACTTACTAGCTGTGGAATCTGCTGTGAGTTATTTAACGTCTTCATTTCCCGTCTTCATTTCCTCTTCTGTAAAAGTAAATAATAATAATAGCATCAATGCCATAGAGTTGTTTCCAAGATTAAGTGAATGCTTAGAACCACGCCAGATGTATGTTAAATGCTCTTAGGTGGGTTTTTATTCTTGGATTATGAACTCTAAAGGTGTAAGGGCTGTGGTGGCCACTGAGTTGCCTGCAGTGTGAACACTGAGTTCTCCGAGTTTCTGTGTGCCACACGCCTGCCGTGCCTTTGCACGTGCTGTTCCCTTTGCCTAATCTCTCATCCTCCTTTGATTCTCACACAAAATTTCCATCCCTCTTGCATGTCTCAGCCCAAAAGGACCAGAGTACCTACTTTGTTTGTAATAAAACACCATCCCCATCGCTGCCCCGATCATCATGCTATAATAGCTCTCAAAGTGTGGTCTGCAAACCCTGGGGAGTCCTCCTAAGACACTATTTCCCTTTCCTACTTTGGGATCACTTGCACTGATGGTACAAAAGCAACAGTGAGTGAAACTGAGGCTGCTTAACATGAATCAAGGCAGTGACACCAAACTGTACTACTGGACATTGGATCTTACACCATCATGTGCTAGTTAAAAAAAAAAAAAAAAGCCAGTTTCACTTAAGAATGCCTTTGATTAGGGAGGCAAATTTGTTAATTTTTGACCCTTGAATGCATGTACTTTTAAATTTCTGAGATACCAACTAGGAAGTATGCATAAAGCATTTCTTAAGTACACAGAAGTAGGATGGCTGTCTCAAGGAAAAGCACTTGTACGAATGACTTACAAGCTGAATTAGCTGTTTTTTCCATTTTAACTTGAAGGAACAAATGGCAGACAGGCAGACGGTGGTTATTCAGACTTGCGTGTCTGGCAGACATTTTCTTGAAAATGCATAAAGAGAGCCTGTCATATCAAGGAGACTATCAGTCAGTATGTGTGGCCAAAGATAAAATCTGAACTTCAAGTAAAAATGGGAATTTTAGAAAACATGCCAGTGCCACCACAAGCGTGACAGCTTCCCGCTACTTAAAGACTTTTCTGGCGAGATGGGAGGACATATTAACAAATGGGACTTGGCCAGCATATTACATCTGGTTCTTTACAGGCACCTCCCCGTCTCCTCCCAATACTAATTCCATCCCGCTCATCGTCTTCCTCCATCTACTGACTTGTACTTCATCCTTCACATCTCAGGGCCACCATAGATGTGATGGACTAGTTCACCCCGGGAGGGGCTGGGCTGACCCCAGGACACCTGCCCGTGGATGACTGCCTTGCGGGGACAATGCTGGTGGTGCGGTGATCCCTTTGTTCAGGGGTCCAGGAGGGATTTGGATTCTCATGGTGGGAGGCTAAAGCCAGCTGAGTGCAGGGAAGCTGGCTCCCTGGAGGGCTGACTCGACCCTCAGTGAATCATAGAAAAATTTAAATTACGTTCTTATTGATAACTGATTAATATTACTCCTTAGCAATTATTGTGAGATACCTTTTAAAGTCCCTTTTGAGGAATATTTCTCTTAGGACATCAGAATCTCTTATGTCGCATTCCTTTATTTGCTTTAGAAAATTTTTAACATTATTTGGAAATAATTCTGTAATCAAAACTAGGTGCAGAAATAGTACAGTGAGTAAGTTCCTCTATACCCGTCACCCAGCTTCCCCCAGTGATAATGTTTTACCTAATCATAGTCCGTTCTGAATACTGGGAAACTGACATTTGTGCTATTGTCACTACACTACAGACCTTACTTATTCTGTTGCCACAAAGAAACTCCTTTGTGCTACTCCTTTATAGTTATACTCTATTCATCTTTAAAATATAGTTTTTATTTTAATGAAAATTACACTTCATAAAAATATCTCTGATTGGAAACACTAGTGCCAAGCATAGGGCCATGAATGTAGTAAATTATGTGGTATTTAAGCTTGAAAGCCTGGCTATAAACATTGACCTGTGGCTCACTTGCTGTGTGATTTTAGGGAAGGAACATAACCTCTCTGAGCCTTGGTTTTATAACCTACAGAATGAAAGTAATAAAACCCACTTGGTAGAGATGCTGCACAGGCTAGATACAAAGTATATGAAGTGCCTGACACGTCCGTCACAGGCACCCTGTTGTGGTCAGTGTCTTAGGTCCGGTTATCCAGGAAGCGGAGAGATGGAGATCTGCATGCAGGCTGTTTACAGGGAGCACTCAAGGGATCCACACTTATGAGCTAGTGTGGGCACCAGTCGCTGTATGGGGCTGCTCTGAGGGAGGGGTGTAACTCTGGGCAGGGTGGCTCCCTGCAGCCAAGGGTAAGGCCTGAGGACAGACTCAGCTGTGAGCCTCTGCACTGCCGGGGAATCTGATCAGTGCTATCACAGCATTTACTGTGCTCACTATTACTATTACGGCTCTGAGGAAGGGGGACATCAAAAGCAGAGTCATTCGTAGGTTTCTCATCCGCCCCACGTGTGAACCACATCAAACGCAGGCAAATGCGAATGGCTTGATAGCCCTAGAAAAAGCTGTTTCCTTTTCTGTGTTAGGCCATTGAAGGGGATCTGTTTACGTCTTCAGGAATTGCTATTTTGGGAGGAAGGAAAAAAAAAAGGCAACGGATTCTACTCCTCCTTATAGCTGCTAAAGGGAATTTCCTAAAATTCTCTTTGCCAGCCCCATAAAAGAACTCCATCTTGTACTATCCTGCCCCTGAAGTGAGATTTGGAGGCAGACTTTTAATAATAACTTTTCGAGAAAGCCCTTCGCAGTGTGCCAAGGACAAGTTGGTATCAGTGACATTATCAGTAGTTGTGTTTGTTTAGTAATAGCTGGAAACCTACTGGAAGGCTGACACTGAGCTAAGGCCGGTGGAGGACACCAAAGAGGAGGTACTGAGTCTCCCACTCAAAGGATCCCACTTCGTGCCTTCTCCCCATGAACAGCTACTCAGAGATAGAATAAATAGTGGAATTTTGAAAGTACCAACCTAAGAAGCACAGTATTGTTCTGATTACTCAGTGGATGTGGACTAAGATCCTGATGATTCATATCTAAACTTGATTAGTGTAGTTTGGTCTATAAATATTATGATATCGTGTCTCCTTTCAGAAGGTAAAGATCATATATGTTAAAGGGAAGCACACCTGTTCTGGGCAACATCCTGAGTTTTGGGGTGAACAGTTGAAATAAGTGTTCCTGACTTGTTAAGTCTCTGGAAAAAATTTCTTTGGCCAGTTATCCAAGCAACTATTTGACTTTATTTGTTTATAAATAAAGATACAGGTCCATTGTACACAATGATAAAGAAATGATAACAAGAAGAATTTTCATAAATTAAGGAGATTTTTCTGCCAGAAAGCTTGATACACACTTTCTGCCTTTTTCAAACATCCATGCTCAGTATTTGGGGGAGGTGTCTGCACTAACACATGGTAGAGATTGACCTAGAAACTTCCACATCTGTGACAAGGGTACAAGCCCTCATACTCTTCAGAGCTGGGAAGGGTTAAACTCAACCCCACTGGTCACTGTCCTCCAGTACTCTGTCTCTCTCCAGACACACAGACAGCTGTGGCCTTCTCAGGATGGGAGGACAGAGTGGGGTAGGTCACTGCCCTGGAAGGCCAAAGGATGAAACTCTGCCAGGGGAGCGCCCTTGCAGGATGAAGGGAGGTGAAAGCACGTCACCCCAGGGGTCTTAAATCACACATGTTCCCCCTTTCCTCCTCACTTGAGGGAAAGGTCTGGGGGGAAGGAGCCAGATCAGATTCCCTTTGTGTCTCCACAGGGCCTTGCACGGATAGAGTTGGTGATTAATAAATGTTGGGTTGCTTCCATGTCCTGGCTATTGTAAATAGAGCTGCAATGAACATTTTGGTACATGACTGTTTTTGAATTATGGTTTTCTCAGGGTATATGCCCAGTAGTGGGATTGCTGGGTCGTATGGTAGTTCTATTTGTAGTTTTTTAAGGCAAGCTAAGTGTCCATCAACAGATGAATGGATAAAGAAGATGTGGCACATATATACAATGGAATATTACTCAGCCATAAAAAGAAACGAAATTGAGTTATTTGTAGTGAGGTGGATGGACCTAGAGTCTGTCATACAGAGTGAAGTAAGTCAGAAAGAGAAAAACAAATACCGTATGCTAACACATATATATGGAATCTAAGAAAAAAAAAAAAGGTCATAAAGAACCTAGGGATAAGACAGGAATAAAGACACGGACCTACTAGAGCATGGACTTGAGGATATGGGGAGGGGGAAGGGTAAGCTGTGACAAAGTGAGGGAGTGGCATGGACATATATACACTACCAAATGTAAGGTAGATATCTAGTGGGAAGCAGCCGCATAGCACAGGGGGATCAGCTCGGTGCTTTGTGACCACCTAGAGGGGTGGGATAGGGAGGGTGGGAGGGAGACGCAAGAGGGTGGGGATATGGGGATATATGTATATGTATAGATGATTCACTTTGTTATAAAGCAGAAACTAACACACCATTGTAAAGCAATTATACTCCAATAAAGATGTTAAATAAATAAATAAATAAATGTTGGGGACTGAATGGAGTTTTCTGTTACCTTATTAACTGCCAGAAAGTGACAGTATGAGTTAAGCAGCAGTGATCAACACCACAAATTAGTCATCCTTAGAGGCAGCAGGGTTTTGACTGTTATATCAGAGATCTTGGGTTCGTGCCTGGAAACTTCCTTGGGCAAGTGTCCTTTTAAAATTAGAATCTGTGATGAACTCATCTAATGGATGGTTCACACTCGTCTGGGAGTCAGAGGAGGCCTGGGCTCAGGTCCTTTCCCAGCTATGTGACCTTGGAGAAGTGGCCAAACCACCTTAAGGCACAGTTTCCTCAGTGGTTAAATTGGTTGATGCAGTGCTGCCTCTTACAGGCCTGTTTTACAGGTCTGATGAGCTCATGCCTACAAAGCATCAGGCTCACCCCAAGTGCTTAATAAATGGTGGCCAGTATTATCATTACTAGGATAAGCATATGTCATGCAAATCAAGATACTTTGACAGCAGAAAGGGGCATAAAACAATTAGAATGATAACTTTTTCTGAAAGATTTACTACCTGACCCACAAATTGTTGTCTTATATTGGTGGACCAATAAAATGGTTCTATTCAGGAGCTATGTTCAATTGTAAAATTCCTTTGAAGAAATTAAACATCTATCTCTGTACATTAAAGAAAATTTGAAAACTTTCTTAATGTTGATGATGTGATCATTAAAAAATATTTTTCTTGATATATATATATATATATTTTTTTTTTGCGGTACGCGGGCCTCTCACTGTCGTGGCCTCTCCCGTTGCGGAGCACAGGCTCCGGACACGCAGGCTCAGAGGCCATGGCTCACGGACTTAGTTGCTCCGCGGCATGTGGGATCTTCCTGGACCGGGGCACGAACCCGTATCCCCTGCATCGGCAGGTGGACTCTCAACCACTGCGCCACCAGGGAAGCCCTTGATATATTTTTTTAACACCTTTATTGGAGTACAATTGCTTTATAATGGTGTGTTAGTTTCTGCTTTATAACAAAGTGAATCAGCTATACATATAATCCCATATCTCCTCCCTCTTGCATCTCCCTCCCACCCTCCCTATCCCACCCCTCTAAGTGGTTACAAAGCACTGAGCTGATCTCCCTGTGCTATGCGGCTGCTTCCCACTAGCTATCTGTTTTACATTTGGTAGTGTATATATGTCCATGCCACTCTCTCACTTCGTCCCAGCTTACCCGTCCCCCTCCCTGTGTTCTCAAGTCCATTCTCTACGTCTGTGTCTTTATTCCTGTCTTACACCTAGGCTCTTCAGAAACTTTTTTTTTTTTTAGATTCCCTATATATGTGTTAGCATACGGTATTTGTTTTTCTCTTTCTGACTTCACTATGCATGACAGACTCTAGGTCCATCCACCTCACTACAAATAACTCAATTTCGTTTCCTTTTATGGCTGAGTAATATTCCATTGTATATATGTGCCACATCTTCTTTATCCATTCATATGTTGATGGACACTTAGTTGCTTCCATGTCCTGGCTATTGTAAATAGAGCTGCAATGAACATTTTGGTACATGACTCTTTTTGAATTATGGTTTGCTCAGGGTATATGCCCAGTAGTGGGATTGCTAGGTCGTATGGTAGTTCTATTTGTAATTTTTTTTTTTTTTTTTAAGTACGTGGGCCTCTCACTGTTGTGGCCTCTCCTGTCGTGGAGCACAGGCTCCGGACGCGCAGGCTCAGCGGCCATGGCTCACGGGCCTAGCTGCTCCGCGGCATGTGGGATCTTCCTGGACCGGGGCACAAACCCATGTCCCCAGTATCGGCAGGCGGACTCTCAACCACTGTGCCACCAGGGAAGCCCTATTTTTAGTTTTTTAAGGAACCTTCATAATGTTCTCCATAGTGGCTGTATCAATTTACCTTCCCACCAACAGTGCAAGAGGATTCCCTTTTCTCCGCACCCTCTCCAGCATTTTTTGTTTGTAGATTTTTTGATGATGGCCATTCTGACTGGTGTGAGGTGATAACCTCATTGTAGTTTTGATTTGCATTTCTCTAATGATTAGTGATGTTGAGCATCTTTCATGGGTTTGTTGACAATCTGTATATCTTCTTTGGAGAAACGTCTATTTAGGTCTTCTGCATTGAGCTGCATGAGCTGCTTGTATATTTTGGAGATTAATCCTTTGTCAGTTGCTTCATTTGCAAATATTTTCTCCCATTCTGAGGGTTGTCTTTTCATCTTGTTTATGGTTTCCTTTGCTGTGGAAAAGCTTTTAATTTTAATTAGGTCCCATGTGTTTATTTTTGTTTGTATTTCCATTTCTCTAGGAGGTGGGTCAAAAAGGATCTTGCTGTGATTTGTGTCATAGAGTGTTCTGCCTATGTTTTCCTCTAAGAGTTTGATAGTGTCTGGCCTTACATTTAGGTCTTTCATCCATTATGAGTTTATTTTTGTGTATGGTGTTAGGGAGTGTTCTAATTTCATTCTTTTACATGTAGCTGTCCAGTTTTCCCAACACCACTTATTGAAGAGGCTGTCTTTTCTCCATTGTATACTCTTGCCTCCTTTATCAAAAAGGTGGCCATATATGCATGGGTTTATCTCTGGGTGTTCTATCCTGTTCCACTGATCTATGTTTCTGTTTTTGTGCCAGTACCATACTGTCATGATTACTGTAGCTTTCTAGTATAGTTTAAAGTCTGGGAGCCTGATTCCTCCAGCTCTGTTTTTCTTTCTCAAGATTGCTTTGGCTATTTGGGGTCTTTTGTGTTTCCATACAAATTATGAAATTTTTTGTTCTAGTTCTGTGAAAAATGCCATTGGTAGTTTGATAGGGGTTGCACTGAATCTGTAGATTGCTTTGGGTAGTAGAGTCATTTTCACAATGTTGATTCTTCCAATCCAAGAACATGGTATATCTCTCCATCTGTTTGTATCATCTTTAATTTCTTTCATCAGTGTCTCATAGTTTTCTGCATACAGGTCTTTTGTCTCCTTAGGTAGGTTTATTCCTAGGTATTTTATTCTTTTTGTTGCCATGGTAGATGGGAGTGTTTCCTTAATTTATCTTTCAGATTTTTCATCATTAGTGTATAGGAATGCAAGAGATTTCTGTGCATTAATTTTGTATCCTGCTACTTTACCAGATTCATTGATTAGCTCTTGTAGTTTTCTGGTAGCATCTTTAGGATACCCTATGTATACTATCATGTCATCTGCAAACAGTGGCAGCTTTATTTTTTCTTTTCTGATTTGGATTCCTTTTATTTCTTTTTCTTCTCTGATTGCTGTGGCTAAAACTTCCAAAAATATGTTGAATAATAGTAGTGAGAGTGGACAACCTTGTTTCCTGATCTTAGAGGAAACGATTTCAGTCTTTCACCATTCTGAACGATGTTGGCTTGTGGGTATGTCATGTATGGGCTTTATTATGTTGAGGTAAGGTCCCTCTATGCCTACTTTCTGGAGGGTTTTTATCACAAATGGGTGTTGAATTTTGACGAAAGCTTTTTCTGAATCTATGAGATGATCATATGGTTTCTCTCCTTCAGTTTGTTAATATGGTGTATCACATTGATTGATTTACATATATTGAAGACTCCTTGCATTCCTGGGATAAACCCCACTTGATTATGGTGTATGATCCTTTTAATGTGCTGTTGGATTCTGTTTGCTAGTATTTTGTTGACGATTTTTGCATCTATGTTCATCAGTGATACTGGCCTGTAGTTTTCTTTCTTTGTGACATCTTTGTCTGGTTTTGGTATCAGGGTGATGGTGGCCTCGTAGAATGAGATTGGGAGTGTTCCTCCCTCAGCTATATTTTGGATGAGTTTGTGAAAGATAGGTGTTAGCTCTTCTCTAAATGTTTGATAGAATTTGCCTGTGAAGCCACCTGCTCCTGAGCTATTGTTTGTTGGAAGATTTTTTAATCACAGTTTCAATTTCAGTGCTTGTGATTGTTCTGTTTATATTTTCTCTTTCTTCCTGGTTTAGTCTCGGAACGTTGTGCTTTTCTAACAATTTGTCCATTTCTTCCAGGTTGTCCATTTTATTTGCATATAGTTGCTTGTAGTAATCTCTCATGATCCTTTGTATTTCTGCAGTGTCAGTTGTTACTTCTTTTTCATTTCTAATTCTATTGATTTGAGCCTTCTCCCTTTTTTTCTTAATGAGTCTGGCTAATGGTTTATGAATTTTGTTTATCTTCTCAAAGAACCAACTTTTAGTTGTTTTTATTGTTATTATTTTTTCTTTTTCCAACTTTTAGTTTTATTGATCTTTGCTTTTAGTTTTATTGATCTATCATTTCCTTCATTTCTTTTTCACTTATTTCTGGTCTGATCTTTATGATTTCTCTCCTTCTCCTAATTTTGGGTGTGTTTTGTTCTTTCTCTAATTGCTTTAGGTGTAAGCTTAGGTTGTTTATTTGAGATGTTTCTTGTTTCTTAAGGTAGGATTGTATTGCTATAAACTTCCCTCTTAGAACTGATTTTGCTGCACCCCATAGGTTTTGGGTCATTATGTTTTCATTGTCATTTGTTTCTAGGTGTTTTTTGATTTCCTTTTTGATTTCTTCAGTGATCTCTTGGTTATTTAGTAGTATATTGTTTAGCCTCCACGTGTTTGTGTGTTTTATGGATTTTTTCCTGTAATTAATATCCAGTTTCATAGCGTTGTGGTTGGAAAAGATACTTGATAAGATTTCAGTTTTCTTAAATTTGCCAAGGTTTGATTTGTGACCCAAGATATGGTCTATCCTGTGGAATGTTCCATGAGCACTTGAAAACAAAGTGTATTCTGTTGTTTTTGGATGGAATGTCCTATAAATATCAATTAAGTCCATCTTGTTTAATGTATCATTTAAGCTTGTGTTTCCTTACTTATTTTCATTTTGGATGATTTGTCCATTGGTGAAAGTGGGGTGTTAAAGTCCCCTACTATGATTGTGTTACTGTTGATTTCCCCTTTTATGGCTGTTAGCATTTGCCTTATTTATTGAGGTGCTCCTATGTTGGGTGCATAGATATTTACAATTGTTATATTTTCTTCTTGGATTGATCCCTTGAGCATTTTGTCGTGTCCTTCTTTGTCTCTTATAATAGTCTTATTTTAAAGTCTATTTTGTCTGATATGAGAATTGCTACTCCAGCTTTCTTTTGATTTCCATTTGCATGGAATATCTTTTTCCATCCCATTACTTTCAGTCTGTATATGTCCCTAGGTCTGAAGTGTATCTCTTGTAGACAGCATATATACTGGTCTTGTTGTTGTATCCATTCACCCAGTCTCTGTCTTTTCATGGGCGCATTTAATCCATTTACATTTAAGGTAATTATCGATATGTATGTTCCTATTACAATTTTCTTAACTGTTTTGGGTTTGGCATTGTAGGACTTTTCCTTCTCTTGTGTTTCCTGACTAGAGCAGTTCCTATAGCATTTGTTGTAAAGCTGATTTGGCGGTGCTGAATTCTCTTAGCTTTTGCTTGTCTGTAAAGTTTTTAATTTCTCCGTTGAATCTCAGTCAGATCTTTGCTGGGTAGAGTAATCTTGGTTGTAGGTTTTTCCCTTTCATCACTTTAAATATGTCCTGCCGCTTCCTTCTGGCTTGCAGAGTTTCTGCTGAAAGATCAGCTGTTAGCCTTGAGGGAGTCCCTTCTTTGTTATTTTTCCCTTGCAGCTTTTCATATTTTTTCTTTGTATTTAATTTTTCATAGTTTTATTAATATGTGTCTTGGCGTGTTTCTCCTTGGATTTATCCTGTATGGGACACTCTGTGCTTCCTGGACTTTATTGACTCTTTTCTTTCCCATATTAAGGAAGTTTTCAACTATAATCTCTTCAAATATTTTCTCAGTCCCTTTCTTTTTCTCTTCTTCTTCTGGGTCCCCTATAATTCAAATGTTGGTGCATTTAATGTTGTCTCAGAGGTCTCTGAGACTGTCCTCAATTCTTTTCATTCTTTTTTCTTTATTCTGCTCTGCAGTAGTTGTTTCCACTATTTTGTCTTCCAGGTAACTTATCCATTCTTCTCCCTCAGTTATTCTGCTATTTATTCCTTCTAGAGAATTTTTAATATCATTGTGTGTTGTTCATCATTGTTTGTTTGTTCTTTAATTCTTCTAGGTCCTTGTTAAACGTTTCTTGTATTTTCTCCATTCTATTTCCACAATTTTGGATCATCTTTACTGTCATTACTCTGAATTCTTTTTCAGGTAGACTGCCTATTTCCTCTTCATTTGTTTGGTCTGGTGGGTTTTTACCTTGCTCCTTCATCTGCTGTGTGTTTCTCTGTCTTCTCATTTTGCTTAACTTTCTGTGTTTGGGGTCTCCTTTTTGCAGGATGCAGGTTCATAGTTTCCATTGCTTTTGGTGTCTGCCCCCTGTGGGTGAGGTTAGTTCAGTGGGTTGTGTAGGTTTCCTGGTGGAGGAGACTGGTACCTGTGTTCTAGTGGATGAGGCTGGATCTTGTCTTTCTGGTGGGCAGGACCACATCTGGTGGTGTGTTTTGGGGTGTTTGTGACCTTAATATGATTTTAGGCAGCCTGTCTGCTAATGGGTTGTGTTGTGTTCCCGTCTTTCTAGTTGTTTGGCATAGGGTGTCCAGCACTGTATCTTGCTGGTCGTTGGGTGGAGCTGGGTCTTAGCATTGAGATGGAGATCTCTGGGAGAGCTTTCGCTGTTTGATATTACGTGGAGCCAGGATGTCTCTGGTGGACCAGTGTCTTGAATTTGGCTTTGTCACCTAGAGACACAGGCCTGACACCTGGCTGGAGCACCAAGACCCTGTCAGCCACATGGCTCAGAAGAAAAGAAAGAAAAAATAAAGACAGAGAGAAAAATATATAAAATAAAATAGTTATTAGAATAAAAGTTATTAAAAATGAAGAAAAAATTAAAAAGTAATTTAAAAAAAGAAGGAAAGAAAGAAGAGAGGAACCAAACCAAAAAATAAATCCAGCAATGACAATAAGTGCTAAAAAACTATACTAAAAAAGCAAACAAACAAACGAACCGAAAACGGACAGACAGAACCCTAGGACAAATGGTAAAAGCAAAGCTATACCGACAAAATCACACAAAGTCCACCGCCTCAATTTTGGGATGATTCATTGTCTAAGCAGGTATTCCACAGATGCAGGGTACATCAAATTGATTGTGGAGATTTAATCTGCTGCTCCTGAGGCTGCTGGGAGAAATTTCCCTTTCTCTTCTTTGTTCGCACAGCTCCCGGGGTTCAGCTTTGGATTTGGCCCTGCCTCTGCATGTAGGTGTTCTGAGGTCGTCTGTTCTTTGCTCAGACAGGACGGGGTTAAAGTAGCAGCTGATTAAGGGCTCTGGCTCACTGAGGCTGGGAGGAGGGAGGGGTATGGAATGTGGGGTGAGCCTGTGATGGCAGAGGCCAGCATGACGTTGCCACAGCCTGAGGCACGCCATGTGTTCTCCCGGGGAAGTTGTCCCTGGATCATGGGACCCTGACAGTGGCGGGGTGCACAGGCCCCCGGGACGGGAGGTGTGGATAGTGACCTGTGCTTGCACACAAGCTTTTTGGTGGCTACCGCAGCAGCCTTAGTGTTTCATGCTCGTCTCTAGTGTCCACGCTGATAGCTGTGGCTTGCGCCTGTCTCTGGAGCTCGTTTAGGCGGTGCTCTGAATTCTCTCTCCTCTTGCACCCTGAAACAATGGTTCTTGCCTCTTCGGCAGTTCCAGACTTTTTTCTGGACTCCCTCCCAGCTAGCTGTGGTGCACTAGCCCACTTCAGGCTGTGTTCATGCAGCCAACGCCAGTCCTCTCCCTGGGATCTGACCTCTGAAGCTGGAGCCTCAGCTCCCAGCCCCCACCCGCCCTGGCAGGTGAACAGACAAGCCTCTCAGGCTGGTGAGTGCTGGTCAGCACTGATCCACCCTGTGGGAATCTCTCCACTTTGCTCTCTGCACCACTGTTGCTGTGCTCTCCTCTGTGGGTCCTAAGCTTCCCTCCCACTACCCCCCACTACGTCTCCGCCCACAAAGGGCCTTCCTAGTATGTGGAAACTATTCCTCCTTCACAGCTCCCTCCCACTGGTGCAGGTCCTGTCCCTATTCTTTTTTCTCTGTTTTTTTTTTTTTTCTTTTGCCCTACCCAGGTACATGGGGAATTTCTTGCCTTTTGGGAAGTCTGAGGTCTTCTGCCAGCATTCAGTAGGTGTTCTGTAGGAGTTGTTCCACATGTAGATGTATTTCTGATGTATTTGTGGGGAGGAAGGTGATCTCCATGTCTTACTCTTCCGCCATCTTTAAGGTCTCCATTAAAAAATATTTAAGCAGAATAATTATTCTTGTTAGGTACTTAGGTAGTTTAATCAATTTCTTTGCCTACCTGTCATCATATTCTTCTGCAGAATATAGTTTTCAATAGTTTTATAATTTTTAACTTTTTCCACAAAATTCCCTGCATTTTAAGTTTAATAAATTTGAAAATGCTGTTACTTCAATTGACTTCTCTACAGAGCACTATATATTTCATTGAGAAAATAATCTTTACCAGTGATGAAGTACCTGGTAAGCCAAGAGCAATTCTGCTAAATAAAGGCTATTCTTAATTCTAATTTAAAAAAATTTTGAAATGTAGAAATAATTCAGTCCAAATATTTTCTCAGGTAATTTTGTCCTCTATTCAGAGTACCTTTTTTTGACAACTATTTTAATGACACAGCTTGTCAAGTAAGTTGTGTCTGTTTATGATTCTTTTGAATGGTTCCCCAAATTTAGAGGATTCAAGATTGTATGCCTTCTCAATTACATCCTGTTCTAGGACAGAAGCTAAATTTATCCAAATAAAAATAGGAGCTCCATCCAAATATTCCTCTCACAGGTTGAGATCATCCCGGGCACAATTATAGAGTTTCAAAATTAAATCTTATACTTCATTAGAGGGCTCATGGTACCCATCCCCCTCTTTGCAAGATATATTTCAATGCCTTCCTGTTCACAGGGCTGGCTTTGTGGGCTTGTGACTTCCGTGCAGTGCTTAGAAAGGCTCCACACTCTTGTTTATGGACCCCCTGTCGCCATCTTGAAATTCTTAATTTTTTACCAAGGGATTCTGCGTTTTCATCTTGCACTGGGCCCCAGAAATTATGTAGCTGTTCCTGCCTGTTTGTCAGCTTGGTTTTCAATAATTGTATCTTTCTAAAAGATTCAAGCTCAAAAGCTGAATTTAAAAAGCAAACCAGGGCTTCCCTGGTGGCGCAGTGGTTGAGAGTCCGCCTGCTGATGCAGGGGACACAGATTCGTGCCCCGGTCCAGGAAGATCCCACACGCCGCGGAGCGGCTGGGCCCGTGAGCTATGGCCACTGAGCCTGCGCGTCCAGAGCCTGTGCTCCGCAACGGGAGAGGCCACAACAGTGAGAGGCCCGCATACCGCAAAAAAAAAAAAAAAAAAAGGCAAACCGAAACAACTCCATTCACTCCACACTTTGAAGACTTCCAAATGATTGTGAACAAAATAAAACCAAAATTCAGAGCATTGTACGGCACTCAGGTTGATTTTAACAAGGTAGTTTATCATGAGGACTCAAATTTTGTAAATCAATTGATAGGCAGAGAGGAGAATTTTGTGATCCAGTTACTGTGTGTGTATTTGTGTATGTGTGTATAAAACTTGACAGCTCAGCTTCTTTTTCTGTTGGTAGACCATCACAGCTTGTTTGGACAAATGCACTAATTACATACATACATATCACTTCCCAGTCCAAGTAAGTTTCTGCTCTACAGGTTCTTAATTTAGCAAAAATAGTTCTTCTATCAGGATTCCAACCATCAAAATTTATTACCCCCCAGGCCTTCCCTGGTGGCGCAGTGGTTGAGAGTCCGCCTGCCGATGCAGGGGACACGGGTTCGTGCCCCGGTCCGGGAAGATCCCACATGCCGTGGAGCGGCTGGGCCCGTGAGCCATGGCCGCTGAGCCTGCGCGTCCAGAGCCTGTGCTCCGCAACGGGAGAGGCCACAACAGTGAGAGGCCCGTGTACCGCAAAAAAAAAAAAAAAAAAAAAAAAAATTATTACCCCCCAAAGAAAGTTTCTCTTCTCTTCAATGATGAACTTTTAAACTGGATTTATAATATCAATCAGAATAATGTCAAATTTTTCACCTTTGACGGAATGAACTTTCTGAAGGTTTAATTTTATTTCCTGAATTTGGTTTTGAAAAACGTGAACCCTTATTAGAATTAACAAATTTCTCATTTGAACCGTCTGATGACCCTGATGTAAAAATTGTGTCATTTCAATGTTTACATGGTTCTACATCTGCTAAAGGAGACACATTAGCAGCTACTACTTCATTTTTCAGACATGCACAAGAAAATTTGTAATTGAAAATGAGTGACATTAGTTTAGGAGACAGGTCTTTGCATCTAAATGAAAAATTAAGCTTCACAGAGTGATATGGAAACATACCTTGTGCAGGTGCTCATGTTAAATCATCTTTGAGCATGGGCTACTTAAGTAACAAACTTTTGAAGGAAGTGCTGATGCTTCTTCAGCAAATTTGTGTTTTCTGGTTTTCATGTGGCCAGCAGTAGCATTATGATATCCTTATAGTGTAAGCAAGATGGCCACAAATATTTTATGAAGTTATACATTCATCTACAATTTTAATTTTTTTTTTTTCTAAAAATGTACTTTGATCCTTTGAAGCTGATTGCTCCCCAAAGAGTTTATTGTCAAAGAAAAAATATTACCCAACAGTGCAATAAATACTAGTTGGAGATACACTTTGAGGTAAATGACAAAAGTACTGTAAGCAAGTATATTCAAACTATAGTCCAGGGACTTCCCTGGTGGCGCAGTGGTTAAGAATCCACCTGCCAATGCAGGGGACTCAGGTTTGAGCCCTGGTCCAGGAAGATCCCACATGCCGCAGAGCAACTAAGCCCGTGAGCCACAACTACTGAGCCTGCGCTCTAGATCCGTGAGCCACAACTGCTGGGCCCTTGCATCACAACTACTGAAGCCCGCGTGCCTGGAGCCTGTGCTCTGCAACAAGAGAAGCCACTGCAATGAGAAGCCTGCACACCACAACGAAGAGTAGCCCCGACTCACTGCAACTACAGAAAGCCTGCGCGCAGCAACGAAGACCCAATGCAGCCAAACGTAAATAACTAAAATAAATAAATTTTTAAAAATAGGCAGACTGAATTATACCGTTTTAAAAAACAAAAATCTCTCCATACACTCTATGACGGGGCTCCTTAGCCCTCACTTCCTGAACATATTTCACCTACAACTACCCTACACTTTCCCACTGACCTTGCTGACATGTGGCCAGGCAGCTTCATGGACCTCCCTGGCCACAGCAGGGACAAGGGGGAGGTGACAGGCAGCAGGATCTGTCACCACCACTGAGTCCCTAGGAACTGGTGGTTAGGCACCAGTATTTTATCATGTTGTCCTTCAGAGACGGTGTCAGTTGTACCTCGTCAGGGAACAGTTGGGAAAAGAGAGAAGGTTGTTGCTGGTCATCCTTCAGATTTTATTACGAGGAAAAGTGAGACCTCTTTACTGCACCTGTGTCTCCACACTACTGCTCAAGACTGGCAAAGGCTGAGAATCCCAAGAGGAGGTCTACTAAACCCCTACCAGGTTGTTGAATTCCACAGTTATTAATAATGTTTTGTTTTAAAAATGGAGCATGAGGAGGACCTTCAAGACGGCAGAGTTGTAAGATGTGGAGATCACCTTCCTCCCCACAAATACATCAGAAATACATCTACATGTGGAACAACTCCTACAGGACACCTACCGAACGCTGGCAGAAGACCTCAAACTTCCAATAAGGCAAGAAACTCCCTTTGTACGTGGGTAGGGCAAAAGAAAAAAGAAAAAACAGAGAAAAAAGAATAGGGACAGGACCTGCACCAGTGGGAGGGAGCTGTGAAGGAGGAAAGGTTTCCACACACTAGGAAGCCCATTCACGGGCTGAGATGGCAGGAGGCGGCGGGGGGGAAGCTTTGGAGCCATGAAGGAGAGCACAGCAACAGGGGTGCAGAGTGCAAAGCAGAGAGATTCCCGCACAGAGGATTGGTGCCGACCAGCACTCACCAGCCCAAGAGGATTGTCCGCTCACCCGCCAGGGCAGGTGGGGGCTGGGAGCTGAGGCTTCAGCTTCAGAGGTCAGATCCTAGGAGTGAACACAGCCAGAAGGGGGCTAGTGCGCCAAAGCTAGCCAGGAGGGAGTCCGGGAAAAAGTCTGGAACTGCCAAAGAGGCAAGAGACATTTGTTTTGGGGTGTGTGAGGAGAGGAGATTCAGAGCACCACTTAAATGAGCTCCAGAGATGGGTGTGAGCTGCAGCTATCAGCGTGGACACCAGAGACGGGCATTAAATGCTAAGGCTGCTGCTGCCACCAAGAAGCCTGTGTGCAAGCACAGGTCACTGTACACACCTCCCATCCCGGGAGCCTGTGCAGCCCACCATTGTCACGGTCCTGTGATCCAGGGACCACTTCCCTGGGAGAACACACGGCGCACCTCAGGCTGTTGCAAAGTCATGCTGGCCTCTGCTGCCACAGGCTTGCCCTGCATTCTGTACCCCTCCATCCCCCTGGCCTGTGTGAGCCAGAGCCCCCTTATAAGCTGCTACTTTAACCCCATCCTATCTGGGAGGGGAACAGATGCCCTCAGGCAATGTACAAGCGGGGGGGGGGGGGGCAAATCCAAAGCTGAATCCCAGGAGCTGTGTGAACAAAGAAAAAGGGAAATTTCTCCCAGCAGCCTCAGGAGCAGTGGATTAAATCTCCACAATCAACTTGATGTGCCCTGCATCTGTGGAATACCTGAATAGACAATGTATCATCCCAAAATTGAGGTGGTGGACTTTGGGGGCAACTTTTTTAGACTTGGGGTTTGCTTTCTGCATCTAATTTGTTTCTGGTTTTGTTTACCTTAGTTTACTATTTGCAGCTTATTATCATTGGTGGATTTGTTTACTGGTTTGGTTACTCTCTTCTTTCATTTTTTAAAATTACTTTTTAATTTTTAATAATTTTTTTTATTTTAATAACTATATTTTATTTTATTATTTCCTTCTTTTTTTTCCCTCCCTTTTCTTCTGAGCCATGTGGCTGACAGGGTCTTGGTGCTCTGGCCTGAGCCACTGAGGTGGGAGAGCCGAGTTCAGGACACAGGTCGATCAGAGACCTCCCAGCTCCACATAATATCAAATGGAGAGACTTCTCCCAGAGATCTCCATCTCATTACTAAGATCCAGCTCCACTCAATGACCAGCAAGCTACAGTGCTGGACACCCCAAACCAAACAACTAGCAAGACAGGAACACAACCCAACCTATTAGCAGAGAGGCTGCCTAAAATCATAAGTTCACAGACACCCCAAAACACATGACTGGACGCATTCCTGCCCACCAGAAAGACAAGATCCAGCCTCATCCACCAGAACACAGGCACCAGTCCCCTCCACCAGGAAGCCTATAAAACCCACTGAACAAACCTTACACACTGGGGGCAGTCACCAAAGACAACAGGAACTATGAACCTGCAACCTGCAAAATGGAGACCCCAAACACAGTAAGTTAAGCAGAATAAGAAGACAGAGAAATACACAGCAGATGAAGGAGCAAGGTAAAACCCCACCAGACCAAACAAATGAAGAGGAAATAGGCAGTCTGCCCAAAAAAATTCAGAGTCATGATAGTGAAGATGATCCAAAATCTTGGAAATAGAACGGAGAAAATACAAGAAACATTTAACAAGGACGTAGAAGAACTAAAGAGCAAACAATGATGACAACACAATAAATGAAATTAAAAATTCTCTAGAAGGAATCAATAGCAGAATAACTGAGGCAGAATAACAGATAAGTGACCTGGAAGATAAAATAGTGGAAATAACTACTGCAGAGCAGAATAAAGAAAAAAGAATGAAAAGAATTGAGGACAGTCTCAGAGACCTCTGGGACAACCACCAATATTCGAATTATACGGGCCCCAGAAGTAGAAGAGGAAAAGAAACGGACTAAGAAAATATTTGAAGAGATTATAGTCGAAAAATTCCCTAATATGGGAAACGAAATAGTCAATCAAATCCAGGAAGCACAGAGTCTCATACAGGGTAAATCCAAGGAGAAACATGCCAAGACACATATTAATCAAACTATGAAAAATTAAATACAAAGAAAAAATATGAAAAGCCACAAGGGAAAAACAACAAATAACATACAAGGGAATCCTTTAAGGTTAACAGCTGATTTATCAGCAGAAACTCTGCAAGCCAGAAGGGTGTGACAGGACATATTTAAAGTGATGAAAGGGAAAAACCTACAACCAAGATTACTCTACCCAGCAAGGATCTCATTGAGATTCAATGGAGAAATTAAAACCTTTACAGACAAGCAAAAGCTAAGAGAATTCAGCACTGCCAAACCAGCTTTGCAACAAATGCTATAGGAACTGCTCTAGTCAGGAAACACAAGAGAAGGAAAAGTCCTACAATGCCAAACCCAAAACAATTAAGAAAATGGTAATAGGAACATACATATCGATAATAACCTTAAATGTAAATGGATTAAACGCTCCAACCAAAGACATACACTGGCTGAATGGATACGACAACAAGAACTGTGTATATGCTGTCTACAAAAGACCCACTTCATACCTAGGGACACATAGAGACTGAAAGTGAGGGGATGGAAAAAGATATTCCATGCAAATGGAAATCAAAAGAAAGCTGGAGTAGCAATTCTCATATCAAACAAAATAGACTTTAAAATAAAGACTATTACAAGAGACAAAGAAGGACATGACATAATGATCAAGGGATCAATCCAAGAAGAAGATATAACAATTGTAAATATCTATACACCCAACATAGGAGCACCTCAGTACATAAGGCAAATGCTAAAAGCCATAAAAGGGGAAATCAACAGTAACACAATCATAGTAGGGGACTTTAACACCCCACTTTCACCAATGGACACATCATCCAAAATGAAAATAAATAAGGAAACACAAGCTTTAAATGACAATTAAACCGGATGGACTTAATTGGTATTTATAGGACATTCCATCCAAAAACAACAAAATACACTTTCTTCTCAAGTGCTCATTGAGCATTCCCTAGGATAGATCATATCTTGGGTCACATATCAAGCCTTGGTAAATTTAAGAAAATTGAAATCATATCAAGTATCCTTTCCAACCACGACGCTCTGAGACTAGATATCAATTACGGGAAAAAAAATCTGTAAAACATACGAACACATGGAGGCTAAGCAATACACTACTAAATAACCAAGAGATCACTGAAGAAATCCAAGAGGAAATCAAAAAATACCTAGAAACAAATGACAATGAAAACACGACAAACCAAAACCTATGGGATGCAGCAAAAGCAGTTCTGAGAGGGAAGTTTATACCAATACAATCCTACCTCAAGAAACATGTCAAAAAAAGAATTTAACCTTACACGTAAAGCAATTAGAGAAAGAAGAATTAAAAAACCCCAAAGTTAGCAGAAGGAAAGAAATCATAAAGATCAGATCAGAAGTAAATGAGAAAGACTACCAAACGTAAAAGAGATAGCTAGTGGGAAGCAGCTGCATAGCACAGGGAGATCAACTCAGTGCTTTGTGACCACTTAGATGGTCGGGATACAGAGGGTGGGAGGGAGGGTGACGCAAGAGGGAAGAGAAATGGGGACATATGTATATGTATAACTGATTCACTTTGTTATAAAGCAGAAACTAACAAACCATTGTAAAGCAATTATACTCCAATAAAGTTGTTAAAAAACAAAAAAGAAAGAAATGAAAAAGAAATGAAGGAAATGACAGCAAAGATCAATAAAACTAAAAGTTGGTTCTTGGAGAAGATAAAATTGATAAACCACTAGCCAGACTCATCAAGAAAAAAAGGGAGAAGACTCAAAGCAATAGAATTAGAAATGAAAAAGGAGAAGTAACAACTGACACTGCAGAAGTACAAAGGATCATGAGAGATTACTACAAGCAACTATATGCCAATAAAATGGACAACCTGGAAGAAATGGACAAATTCTTAGAAAAGCACAACCTTCCGAGACTGAACCAGGAAGAAATATAAAATATAAGCAGACCAGTCACAAGCACTGAAATTGAAACTGTGATTAAAAATCTTCCAACAAACAAAATCCGAGGACCAGATGGCTTCACAGGCAAATTCTGTCAAACATTTAGAGAAGAGCTTACACCTATCCTTCTCAAACTCTTCCAAAATATAGCAGAGGGAGGAACACTCCCTCATTCTATGAGGCCACCATCACCCTGATACCAAAACCAGACAAGATGTCACAAAGAAAGAAAACTACAGGCTAATATCACTGATGAATATAGATGCAAAAATCGTCAACAAAATACTAGCAAACACAATCCAACAGCACATTAAAAGGATCATGCACCCCGATCAAGTGGTATTTATCCCCGGAATGGATGGATTCTTCAATATACGCAAATCAATCAATGTGATAAACCGTATTAACAGACTGAAGGAGAAAAACCGTATGATCATCTCAATAGATGCAGAAAAAGCTTTTGAAAAATTCAACACGCATTTATGATAAAAGTTCTCCAGAGAGTAGGCATAGAGGGAATTTACCTCAACATAATAAAGGCCATATATAACAAACCCACAGCCAACATCGTCCTCAATGGTGAAAAACTGAAACCATTTCCTGTAAGATCAGGAACAAGACAAGGTGCCCAATCTCACCACTCTTATTCAACACATATTTGGAAGTTTTAGCCACAGCAATCAGAGAAAAAAAGAAATAAAAGAAATCCAAATCAGAAAAGAAGAAGTAAAGCTGTCACTGTTTGCAGATGACATGATACTACACATCGAGTATCCTAAAGATGCTGCCAGAAAACTACAAGAGCTAGTCAATGAATTTGGTGAAGTAGCAGTATACAAAATTAATGCACAGAAATCTCTGGCAGTCCTATACACTAATGTTGAAAAATCTGAAAGAGAAATTAAGGGAACACTCCCAATTACCATTGCAACAAAAAGAATAAAATTCCTAAGAGTAGATCTACTGAAGCAGACAAAAGACCTTTATGCAGAAAACTATAAGACACTGATGAAAGGAACTAAAAATAATACAAACAGATGGAGAGACATACCATGTACCTGGATTGGAAGATTCAACATTGTGAAAATGACTCTACTACCCAAAGCAATCTACAGATTAATGAAATCCCTATCAAACTGTTAATGGCATTTTTCACAGAACTAGAACAAAAAATTTCATAATTTGTATGGAAACATGAAAGACCCTGAATAACCAAAGCAATCTTGAGAAAGAGAAACGGAGCTGGTGGAATCAGGCTCCCTCACTTCAGACTATACTACAAAGCTACAGTAATCAGGATAGTATGGTACTGTCACAAAAACAGAAATATAGATCAATGGAACAGGTTAGAAAGCCCAGAGGTAAACCCACACACATATGGTCACCTTATCTTTCATAAAGGAGGCAGGAATGTACAGTGGAGAAAGGACAGCCTCTTCAATAAGTGGTGCTGGGAAAACTGGACAACTACATATGAAAGAACAAAACTAAAACACTCCCTAACACAAAAATAAACTCAAAGTGGATTAGAGACCTAAATGTAAGGCCAGACACTGTAAAACTCTTAGAGGAAAACATAGGCAGAACACTCTATGACATAAATCACAGCAAGATCCTTTTTGACCCACCTCCTAGAAAAATGGAAATAAAAACAAAATAAACACATGGGACCTAATGAAACTTCAAAGTTTTGCACAGCAAAGGAAACCATAAACAAGACAAAAGACAGCCCTTAGAATGGGAGGAGATATTTGCAAGCAAAGCAACTGACAAAGGATTAATCTCCAAAATATACAAGCTGCTCTTGCAGCTCAATATCAAAAAAGCAAACAACCCAATCCAAAAATGATCAGAAGACCTAAATAGACATTTCTCCAAAGAAGATATACAGATTGCCAACAACACATGAAAGGATGCTCAACATCACTAATCATTAGAGAAATGCAAATCAGAACTACAATGAGGTATCACCTCACACCAGTTAGAATGGCCATCATCAAAAAATCTACAAACAATAAATGCTGGAGAGGGTGTGGTGAAAAGGGAATCCTCTTGCACTGCTAGTGGAAATGTAAATTGATACAACCACTATGGAGAACAGTATGGAGGTTCCTTAAAAAACTAAAAATAGGGCTTCCCTGGTCGCGCAGCAGTTGAGAGTCCACCTGCCAATGCAGGGGACACGGGTTCGTGCCCCGGTCTGGGAGGATCCCACATGCCGCGGAGCAGCTGGGCCCGTGAGCCGTGGCCGCTGGGCCTACGCGTCCGGAGCCTGTGCTCCACAGCAGGAGAGGCCACAACAGTGAGAGGCCCGCGTACCGCCAAAAAAAAAAAAACAAACTAAAAATAGAACTACCATATGACCCAGCAATCCCACTACTGGGCATATACTCTATGAAAACTGTAATTCAAGAAGAGACATGTACATTGCAGCTCTATTTACAATAGCCAGGACATGGAATCAACCTAAGTGTCCATTGAGAGATGAATGGATAAAGAAGATGTGGCACATAGATACAATGGAATATTAGCCATAAAAAGAAGTGAAATTGATTTATTTGTAGTGAGGTGCATGGACCTAGAGACTGTCATAGAGTGAAGTAAGTCACAAAGTGAAAAATACCGTACGCTAACAGATATGTATGGAATCTAAAGAGAAAATAAAACATTTTCTGAAGAACCTAGGGGCAGTACAGGAATAAACACGCAGACATAGAGAACGGACTTGATGACACGCAGAGGGGGAAGGGTATGCTGGGAGGAATTCAGAGAGTGGCGTGGACATATATACACTACCAAATGTAAAATAGATAGCTAGTGGGAAGCAACCGCATAGCACAGCGAGATATGCTCGGTGCTCTATGTCTACCTAGAAGGGTGGGAGGGAGATGCTAGAGGGAGGAGATATGGGGATATATGTATATGTATAGCTGATTCACTTTGTTATACAGCAGAGACTAACACACCATTGTAAAGCAATTATACACTAATAAAGATGTTTAAAAAAATATGAAGCACCTGATATATGTTAAATTGCCTGAGGCTGTCCTAGGAAAACCTGAAAGTATAGTCAACCAGATTATCATCCCTTGCTTTGGTTTTCCTATAACCTCCCGATGAAGGGTAATCTAGGACTAATTTTACAAACAACTTGTATGTAATAAAAATGACCTTTTGTTTAAATGAGAAGGAGAATGAAGTTGGTGCAGTCTGGAATGGGATAATGTAAAACTAAAAGATAAGGCAACTTGGGCTCATTCAGACATCATGACTTACCTCTCCTGGAAGCTAAATCCCAGGGGCAATTTCTGATCATTTTCTTACCGGTCCAGAGTGATTTCCAGTTAAAGCAGGCTGAGTTCTCAAGGGGTGGGGGAAAACTGGGTAATTTATCTTACTCTTGCTTCATAAGCCCAGGGCCTGCATAAATGCGAGCCTACAGCACTGAAATCCCCTTTTAACTGTGCCCCAAGTGGAGTGTCAGGAAATCGCTCCTTTTTTTCTTTTCTTTCTTTGAGGAGGTGGCATTAGAAGTCCAAAGTTGTATTGGAGACCAGCTGTATACAAGTTGTGTAAACTTTATTGTCTGAGGGCTTCATCACCTGTAAAATGGTCCTTCATAGCATGGGCTGCCAACACATCTGGGTCACAACAGCTGGGAACAATTTTCAATTGGAAAAATAACTTATGTGGAAAAGGAGAATAAACTTTCATCATATACTGGCTGGTTGTAAACTAAGGCCATGTCAGAGATAAGTTCTAATGGCTTGTTTTTCTGTTGGGTTGTAGTCAGATATTTTGGGGGCATATAAGGCACACATTTCCCAGGTGATGAAACATTATAATAAAATGAAGTGGATCACCTTTTTACCTTTTTTGAGTCATTTACTAGTGGATTCTGGGAAACAGACGCTGAATGTCTAACAAAATTTTTATATTACTTTGTTAGGGCTTTTTCACAGTAACCTGATCAACACATTGTAGAGCAAACACATCAAAGTAAAAAAGCATATCAAAGTATATAAGTATGACCTAACACAGATTAAAATTGAATTTTTAAAAATATCAAATAATGCTATGTGGACTTGGGTGATCAGATGCCTTGTGACTAGAGAGTCCAGGTAGGAGAAAACAGAAGCGAGGGTCCTGTCCAGAAGCAGAGTAAAACCATATTTCAAATTTGGAATCTGTTATAGTTTTAATCATCAGATATCCTGTTCTTTTTCTGGTTTAGGAAGCAAAAAGCATGAGTGGACCTCAATCCACAGAGTGTTTCAGAAATAGAAGTACACGTAGTACTTGTAAATTCTACCTAGATTTGTATCTTGTCAACTCTAAAAGTCTTTCTGTTTGCCCAAAAGTCATGATAAAAGGTTAGTTTTTTTACAATTTCATTTGATGTATTTTTCAACTATTATTTATTTTATAATTTCTAATTTTAAAAATTTGTTGTAGTAGAACATAACATTTACCATTTTAATAATTTTTTAAGTGTACAATTCAGTGGCATTAAGTACTTTCACAATGTTGTGTAACCATCATCCCTATCTATTTCCAGAACTGGATTTCTAATTTTTTAAGCTTCTTCAAGTTATGAGACTTTAGTGTTAAAGAGGGAAAACTGCATGATTTTGCTTTAAAGTGAGATCAGTAAGCAGCTGTTTGCTTTCTTCCTGCCTGGGGATGTAGATTATCACTGAGACAGTTCTTGTTAGGTATGTCTGTAATTGTAAACTTACTGTGCTTAACCCTTTTTTGAACTCTGCTTTTATTCTGGGATGGTTGTAAACCAGGAAAGAGCTACAAAAACCTATACATGCTCTGAAAAGAAATTTCAGCAGGACTATATGGCTGGTGTGGGAGCCGAGGGGAAGTTTATTATGTTCATATATGGAAGAAAGGGAAGTCATTCAAGACTCACAATGGTTAGATGTGACTATGTGTGTTAACTAAATAGGGGGACAGATAGGAGTTTAGTTTCTAAACTTCTGCAATTCAGATTGTGTATGGATGTTATGTCAAATGAAGATGCTTGTAAAATGAAATCTCGGAGTATGTATGTGTTAAAGGAAATCAACAAAGCATAGACCTGAGTAACTTTAGACTCGAAGCTCCCCGAAGCTCCTGATCATCAGATCTAGCCATTTGGGTGTTTACAGAACGTTTAATCTCTCCTAAATGTCCCATGTTAATATCCCCTGCAGACTCCCTCACTGGCAATAGCCCATCTCTAGGTAGCAGTGAAACCCTGCTGAAGTCCCATTTGGAATATTTATGGTCTATTTCTGAACCCATGTCTCTTCTGTTTTGAAATCATGGTTGCAAAAGGCTCAGAATTGAAAGGTTTCATTGTAAATGTCCCTTAAAGAGAAAAATGGAAATGGGACTCTTGGCTTAATTTACTTCATGAGTCAAGTAGGGATATCCATCATTATAATTGGTTTTGACAGAAATATGGCAAAATGTTAGCGTTTGTTAAATCATTATGGCTACTATATGGATGTTGGTTTTAGTACTCTCTATACTTTTCTGGATCTACTAGGACAAAAATGAATATATACAATTTATAGAATTGACAAAGCAGGGGGCATTATCCTTCTGGGGTAGGCAAGGAAAATTTCACCTTTATGTTAATTTGGAATTTACTGGGCTCCCTAGAATAAAGTTGCTTCCAAACTCCCAAGCAATCTTATCTGCACATCTTTTGAAAAAGACTTCATTGTTGCATTCATCCCATTGCTTCAGGGGCGGTACAGCTTACAGTGAAAGAACAATTTCAACAAGTACTAAAGATTGTCCCTATGTTGGCTGGTTTGGAAACTGGTAAATGAATTCAGAAAATAAATCGTTCTGATTCTTTAGAGCTTTGAGGCTTTGAACAAAATAATGAATACCCCTTAGTAATTAACATGCTTTGTTTGGTTTTGGTTCTTTTGAAAGCAATCAAGGAAAGGGATGGAAAGGAAAGAAGTGCTCAGAAAGCCCCCCAAAGCACTTTGGCACTCCCAAAGCAACCAGATGATGAATTACGCAGTGGGGGTATATGGCTAAGTGGGTCCTATTTTTGTGTTATTCAATAACACTAGGAAACATGCTTTAGTTCACAGCATTGTTTCTCTTCTAGTGTCTCCAATCAGCAACACGTAGCTTTTGGTATTGCTAGAGTGATTTCAGTGTACCAAGTGTCTTTGAGTAGATGTCTAAGGGGATAAAGCTAAGGAAAAGAAGAGGGTAGACAGAGGGCATTTGACCACAAAGACTGAGAATTTCATTGATTTGTGGAAGAATTCCTTGGCTAGTACCTCTGGGAAATAGGATGGTTTATAGCAAAGATTCCCAGGCATACATGTTCTCAGTAACAAAGAGGCTTTGGGATGCTGTGTTGGTGAGGGTGCTTTTAGCTTCAAGAAACCTCGGACCCAATTCAGGATGGCTTGAGCCATGAGGGGATTCATTATCTTGCATGACAAGTCCTAAAGTAGGCATGCTCCACTCAGGCCACACCAGGGCACTGGCACCACTTCTCTGTGGCTTTCTGGATTTGTCCTCTTCTCCGTGTTGGCATTATTTTGCAGCAGCTCTGAACACAACGGTGTTTTGTGGTCTTTTTCGCACCGGTCTTGCTGGACAAGTTCATATTCACTAGGGAGTCCCAGGAGCTGACTCTTCTTCTTCTCTTTTTTTTTTTTTTGAAGTGTAATTGATTCACAATATTGTGTTAGTTTCAGGTATACAACAAAATGATTCAGATACACACACACACACACACACACACACACACACACACTTTTTTTCAATAGGTTATTACAAGATATTGAATATAGTTCCCTGTGCTGACTCTTCTTAATGAGGAGGTGCTGGAACCAGCTACCACTGAGGACAGCTGAGGTTGGAAAGACGGAGGTGCTACAAAAGTAAGAAAGGAATAATTTTAAGTAGATCACCCCCAATTCTTGAGGAGGACACACCCACCTTCAGTTACTGTTTTCTGACTTCTGGGATAAAACAACCAGCAAAATCAAGTGAAAATGATGCTGTGCTCCATAGGTCACTGCTCATTCTTACTCTAAAAATGAAAACAGTGTGCCTTTAAATCTGTCTCTTAACAGGATTTAAGTCTGTATGCCTAAATTTGTAAATGCAATTTTCTCATTTTCTTTATTTTTTAAATACATTGTGATTGTGGTTTTCATTTCCTCTTTGACCAGCTAGTTATTTAGGAGCAGAATCTTCAATTTATAGGAATTTGGTTTGTCGTTGATGTTATCTAAACTTCTATAAGTTCTATAACTTTTTTCTTTCTAAACAATGTGGTGGTCTTAATTTTTTTAAAAAACCTATTTATTTATTATTTTTGGCTGCGTTGGCTCTTTGTTACTGTGCACAGTCTTTCTCTAGTTGCAGTGAGTGGGGGCTACTCTTCATTGCGGTGCGCGGGCTTCTCATTGCGGTGGCTTCTCTTGTTGTGGAGCATGCGCTCTAGAGCGCAGGCTCAATAGTTGCGGTGCACGGGCTTAGTTGCAGCGTGTGGGATCTTCCGGGACCAGGGCTCGAACCTGTGTCCCCTGCATTGGCAGGTGGATTCTTAACCACTGCACCACCAGGGAAGTCCAAACAATTTAAACAAACGTGTACGTGGAAACAGACACGGCCTAAAATTCCAAAGGCCAGGCAGTTACGCCATTTTGTATGGTATGGATTTCATGTTGGGCCGTGGCTCTTTAGTGAACCAACTGGAGGCATAATTAGCTTAGGGAAACAAGAATATCTTCAGAGACGTGTCCGTTTGTTTAGGCAGGCTTGTATAACTCTTTAGAGAATCTCTGAAGAGGAGTAGTAACTATGGAGAATGCCTAGCTTTACTATGTCCCAATCAATCCTTAGGTTTCATGGTCTGGAATAAATACAAAGAACCAAAGAATTAACTGACATATTATGTGGCTCTAATAATAAGTAAGGACTCTAATTTTTTTTCAATTTTTATTTTATATTGAAGTATAGTTGATTAACAATGTGTTAATTTCAGGTGTACAGCAAAGTGGTTCAGTTATACATATACATGTATCTATTCATTTTAAAGTTCTTTTCCCATTTAGGTTATTACAAAATATTGAGCAGAGTTCCCTGTGCTATACGGTAGGTCCTTGTTGGTTGTCTGTTTTAAATATAGCAATGTGTACATGTCAATCCCAAACTTCCGATCTATCCCTCCCCCAACCCTTCCCCCCGGTAATCATAAGTTTGTTCTCTAAGTCTGTGGGTCTGTTTCTGTCTTGTAAATAAGTTCATTTGTATCATTTTTTAAGGTTCTGCATATAAGTGATATCATATGATATTTGTCTTTCTCTGTCTGAATTATTTCACTTAGTATGATAACTCCAGGTCCATCCATTTTGCTGCAAATGGCATTATTTCGTTCTTTTTAATGGCTGAGTAATATCCCATTGTATATATGTACCACATCTTCTTTATCCATTCATCTGTCAGTGGACATTTAGGTTGCTTCCATGTCTTGGCTATTGTAAACAACACTGCAATGAACATTCAGGTACATGAGAACTCTAATTTTTAAACAAACATACCAGAAATTGTGCATTCAAATGAGTGCTGTCCTCTTCAACATGGTATAATGCAAAAGGACAAATTAGTTGAGTACCCCAACTTCACTGGTTTGGTTCCTTAAATAGCTATGTTGGGGATTCTGAGGCTGAATCTTGCTCAGCAGAAAAGAGTACCTTGATCTACTGTAAAATCTACCCTGTTCCTGGGTGGGGAGGGTGGAAACACAAGTGCTATATAATTGTCCTTCCTGGTCTCATGGTAAGACCCCTGGATTTGGGGGTTTGAAGACCTGCGCTTGATGGCTCTGTCATTTACCAGCTCTGAGATCTTGTGAAAACACATGCTGTGCACCTCAGCTTCTTTAATTTAATGGTAATTAGTCATAAAAATATTTCCACTTTCTATTTCATAGATATGTATGTGATAGCCCCCTTCATAACCTATAACGCACTAATTGTTATGTTATTCTTCAAGATGGTCACTCTGGTAGGCTGTGATCTTATTTGCAATTATTTGGTCATTGTACATGCTACTAAATGGGAGTACATTTACATTTTGAGCAACTTGGGAAAAGCACTTTTATATGTACCTTGTTTTCTTAATTCAGTTAGATTACCTACAAATTAATTGATCATGACCTTTGGATCTGAATGACATGACTCTTCCCCCCAATTAAATTCACTATCAATAGGTGAAGATTTGTCACCACTGGGTTATTAAATAGAGTATGCCACAGGTGTTTGAAGGTTCTTCCCAAAGAGGAATTCCAAAAAATGATTTGTGCAATGGCAGTCTCATTAGTACTAGAGTATGGTCTTCTGAGGATACTATATTGAAGGCCAAAACTCACTTGCATGTATAACTTTCTGTTAGCTTGTTTATAAATCAGTCATTTTGCATTAGAATCTCATGGGCTGTATAGCAATATTCCCATGTGTTGAATCAGAATGATGTTCCTAGGCTGATCCTGCAGTAATTTCTAGGAATGCACAGTTATGTAAACAAGGAGCCCAGATGAATTCTCAGCTCCTGATAGAAAGGGAATTGGAGATTTCTGGTGTTTACTGATAATATGTCAATCTCCAAGCAACCAAATGTTGGTGACTCCAGAATTGCAAAATATGGATTTAATACAGCTGTGAAAAACCTGTCTGTCCATAAGCACTACTAAGGTGAGGGGGAGGCAAGAATTATTGGCAGGAAAGCAAATGAATGGAGGAGAGTCTTTCAGCATTGGAGAGTGGGCTTTCTGAAGGGAATGTTGACATAGTTCTAATCCTAAGCTATGATGGGGGTGCAGTACCTCTCGGGGGTGAGGGGCCTCTGCCCCAGGCCCTGAGCTTTCAAAGGTCATTCTCTGGCCTTCCTCTCACCATGAAAAGAGGAGTCCACAGGGCCACAGGATGTAACCATCTTCAGTCCACTGTGGTAGGAAGAATTCTAAGATGCCACCTACGATTCCCACCCCCTGTATCTTCCCCTCTCCCTGTGGTGGGACCTAATAATATAATGGATGTCACTCCTGTGATCAGATTATGTTATATGGCAAAGGCATTTGGAAGAGATCATTATAGTTCCTGGTCAGTTGACTGTAAGCAAATCGGAAAAGAGATTGTTCCTGTTCGGCCTCATTTGATTAGGTCCAGTTCTTTAAAAGGGGGACTGAGTCTTTCCTGACAAGAGAGATTCTCCTACTGGCCTTAAAGAAGCAAGTTGCTAATAGTTCTACAGCCACAAGGAATGGAATTCTGCCGACAGCCAGTGACCTTGGAAGAGGGCCCTGAGCCTCAGATGAGACCCCAGCTCTGGCTAACACCTCGATTGCAGCCTGTTGAGACCCAGAGCAGAAGACCAAGGTAAACCATGCCCGGACTCTTGACCCCTGGAAACTCCAGATAATAAATATCTGTTGCTGTAAGCCACTAAGTTTGTGGTGATCTGAAATGCAGCGTAGAGCACCTATGTTCATCTTCTCATCCAGTGGTATGCAAAGTGTGGTCTGTTTGCTACTGGTCCACGATGAGCTAAATAAGAGTCAGTGTTCAGTGCTTTCTATAGCAGTTTGACACTTCTCAAACATTTAAGTTGTATTTTATAAAAGTATTGATCCGTAGTGGAGAGGACATTTTAAAAACACGACAAAAAATAGTTCTTGCCCAGAGAAGCATGGTCCCAGTTCATGAGCTGGGTATCTGTAACCCTGACATCCCTGCACAAATGACCCAAAGCCAGGGCCTGCACAGTCCTCTTTCTCTGTTTGCTCATCTAAGGGCAGGTAGTCCTGCTGAGGAAATGACCCTGGGCCTGAGGGCAGCCAATGGGCAGCTTTTTATGGGGAAGTGGGGACGGAGCTTAGGAGGTGTGGGTTGGAGTGTCCGCAGGTGATGTGCGCCCCTCAAAGTGCTTGTGGGAGGTGAGAAGAGAAGGCGCTGGAGGCTGTGGCGAACTCTCTACATGCCCCCTCAGGGTTTCCTGACAAAACATGGGAAGGCCAAATTTCCTAAATTCAAGTATGGCTTTCATGTCATTGTGAAGCTTTATTGGACAATGTAAGAGGAGAGAACACATTTTACTTAATGTAATCTTGATTTGTATTTTTTAATATTCTAGACACATGCTATGTGGGCTTCCACTTGTACTTTTGCACTGGGCTTGCACGTGTTAGGAGTGAGCCTGGAGTGTGGTCTTTGCTTGTGGGACTGTTCCAAGTTCTTCTCGTGATGCCTGCAAACCTAGACCCCTGGTATGCTTAAATGGAGGTTTTCGTTTCTTTGTTTTGTTTTTAGTGAGGCCCTACTGTAATCAACACTGAAGGGCTTTCTGCCCTGATTATGCTTAGATTTTTACTCCTTTTTTCTCAGTTATAAAATAGTGGGTTATCCTGGATTTGTAATATGCAGCAGGAACCCAGGGAAGCAGCACCTTTCTTGAACAGCATTTCAGATACATAGCAAATGCATTTGCCAATGTGGTAGGCTGAATAATGGCCCCCAAAGATATCTCGGTCCTAATCTCTGAAATTTATGAAAGTTACCTTTTGTGTGAAAAGAGACTTTGCAGATATGATCCAATTGAGGAGACTGAGATGAGGAATTTATCCTGGATTACCAGGGTGGCGTCTATATGCTATCACGAGCATCCTTATAAGAGGGAAACACAGAGAGATTTGCCTCAGTAGAGGAAGGAAATATGACCTTGAACTATGATGTGACACTGCTGGCTTTGAAGATGGAACAAGGGACCACAAGCCAAAGAATGCAGCTCTAGAAACTGGAAAAGGCAAGGAAAAGGATTCTCCCCTAGAGCCTCCAGAGGGAGTGCAGTCTGACGGACACCTTGATTTTGGCCCAGTGAACTGATTTTAGGTTCTGACCTTTCAGCCATCAGGTTTGTGATAACTTGTTACAGTAGCCATAGGAAACTAATACACCAAAAATTGAGGCTCTTTCTTTCAATCTGAATTAAAAGTCTGGGGGGTTTGGTGCGTATGTGCAACCACTGTCACTTTTCTAGATGCTTTCACTATCAGTTTTCTAGAAGCAAGCTTTCTGGAATAGGCAGAGTACATGAGAGTGAGGAAGAGAGTAACACAGGCCCAAAGGACACGCTTCCAAAGCTATGTGGAAGGCTGGGTCCCAGCTGGTACAGTACTTTAGAACAAAAGAGTGTTTCCTTAAAATAACTGACGGAATGCGGGAAAGGACTATATACGTGTTCAGTTTTATGAATGGCCCACAGTTGACATTTATGATGTATCAGTCCCTGTTAATAGCTTGACTGACAGACAATTAAGGGATGCATAAGACTTCAGTCCGTAAATAGTCCTGAGCACGCCCGAGAAGGAGCATGGTTTAGGGCAGCCTCTGGGGACTAGATGGAAATTGAAAAGTGAAACCAAGCGAAGGAAAACTCAGGGAAAAACTTAGGGAACAAAATTTCTGACCAAGATGTCTGAGCCTGGAGTCATCTTTTGATCAGCAGGAAATGGTGAGAAGCCCCCTATCTAAAATGACTGGGACGTGAAAGGATTTGTGGCAGGATAACGGGGAGTCTTCTCCATCTCTCACTTCACTGGTCTCCGCTGAAGCCCTGAGTTAGTCCCGAGGACTGTGGATACCCTTGAGGCCAAGAGAGCTCCAAGTAGCGGAGCAGATGAGCTGAACTTTCATTCCTGTCTTCCCTGGGGCTCGGAGGAAAGGCTATTTTGCAAGCAGCTGCTGCACTTCTCCCAAAAGGCCCTTCTTTGTTCCCTTCGGCTCCCAGCCTTTGAACACGTTCTCTGTTTTTCTGTTATGCAGGTGTATGCTTGGGTCCAGCCTGGAAAACATCGCTGAAAGTTACTTGTGTAGCACCTCATGCGTCTGTGAGGAGTTTGCTGCTGCTGACTTTCACCTCTGCTTGCCAAACAGGTTTTAAAAATTTTTTTTTAATTTTTTGAATCAGACCTTCTGGCCATAATGTTGTCCAAACAGCTGCAAAATCGTCTTGCTCAACTAGTCTAAATTTGGATTTGATTTACATCAGAAGAAAAAACTGTAGAAAAGAGAGCTTACCACCCCAAATCCACTACCTCCTCTGGTTTCCCAAGAGGTCAGTGTTTGCTGGTTGTGAATGACGGTGATCTGCATGGTGAGAAGAAAGGTCTTCCCCAGAAATACTTTGTTTGTTTTCTTTGGTATTTAACACATTCCACCTGAGATTTATTGCTGTGTGTGCTTCTATCCCTCCTGGGACACAGGGAGATCCTCAAGGCCATGGAGCACATCTTTCTTGTTTTCCTATTCCTTTCTCTTGCCCACCGCCCTTGGCTGTCCAATAACACTCCAGCAACTGCTGCAATTCCACACTTAATATGCAGCCCATTGAATGAAGAGAAACCTTTGCACATTAGTTATTTAACAAATTGGTAACAAAAGTACCTTGAATGTGCACAGCACCTAACCATTTTGACATGTTTTTTAATCTAATGTCTCATTTTATCTCTACAACATCCCTGAGGACTCAGTATAACTAGTATTAATAGTTCCACTGAACAGGTCAGAACATTGAAGTCTGGGAAAGTTGTGACTTAAAAAAGGTCACGCTGCAAATTATTGGCAGGGTTCATGTTAGGATCAGTTTCTTACTCTGCATCCTTGCCATGAGAGCAACAACGTGATGCTTTAGTCCATCTAGTTGACCCACAGTGAAGTATAAAACTTCTCATTTTTGCAAGTTGGGAGGAAACGGGGACCCAGTCATCTGAGTTTTGACCTGGCTGTAAATTGTGCCAATAGGGCTGGAACTGTGGTCTCCCAGATTGGAGAGTGTCAATCAAACCTTCACTCTATGGATAACCCACAAGGACAGCCTCGTAGTTCTGAACCACAGCAGGTAAACCATAATATCAACTCTGTCCATTTTCTTAATGTACCCTCTTAATTAAGTCAAGTTATTTTGTTGGGAGTGACTGTGGGAGGCTCCAGGTATGGTGATTTCCAGAAAGAAAATCTTACAGCTGCTTTTGAAGACTCGGAACCCAGAGGATGATACAGATTCTTGCTTCCTTTCCCATCAGGGCACTGCCTGTCCATATTGGAGCCCACCCTGGAGGCTAACTAGGATTTTCTTGCGCACCCACAGTCCCCTCTGCCCTTGGACCGCCCTTCCCAGGGCCCTCTCAGCTGAGTGCTTTCAGTCTGAAGGGGCAGCAGTAGATTCTTTAGGTTTTCCCCAGAGAAACCAAACCCCCCAACTCAAATCACACTTATCTTGAAACGTTAACCACTTTTCACAGCATAGCATCCACGAGTTACTCTGCTAACCGAGCATCAGTCTGCTTCATCTTACGAAAGATATTTTCCCAGCAAATATCTGGGAAGTGAAGGCAAGAGAAGAGTGAGAAGGGAAGCAAACCCCAGCCTGTCCCACTTAGAGTTTCGAGTGTGATCATATGTCCTACTCTCTCCCACTCATTCATTCAACAAACGTTTATTGAGGATCTGCCTTGTGGCAGGAATTACATTATGGGATATAAATATGAATAGGACATGGTCCTTGACTTGAGGGAGTTCATGGTTTAGAAAAGGAAACAGGTTTATTTTAAAGGGAGGTAGAATTACAGGGTTAGAGAAATGCCCAGCATAGCAGGAATGAGGAGCATTCCTGAAAGAGGTGAGGCTTCCTGGAGAAGAGGGTACTTGAATTGCCCCGTTTTGCAGGTGAGGTAATTGAGACTCGGCAGAGAATCTGTGGCCAAATGACAGACTGCAATGCCGGGAAGAGCGTTGCGTCCACTTCAGCATGATCGTGGCATGAAGAAAAGTCTGGCTTCACCGCAGTAAGAGCCTGGGGGTCGTCAGAGTGGACCTGGGAACAGCACAGCCCAGGGAGACTGAGGAGAGCCTCCAGGAACAGGAAGAGGATCCCCAAGAGGTAGCCAGGAGGAACTTCTATGACCCCTTAGGTGTTCACAAGATGAGGTATGAGGGCTTTGGGGTTCCAGAAAATTTACCCAGCGTCGGGTGGGGTGAGGTGGGGCAGCAGTAGGGGAGGAAGGTTGAGAAAAACTAGGATTTTCTTAGAATTTTATAAAACATCTCTCTTTGCTTTTCCCTGCATTCACGTGCAGCCTTGCAGCACCTAATAATGGTTAATAAACTCAGCCTCTGAATATGTCATTTCATTCCCACAACAGCCCTGCAAGGAAGAGTCTTTCATTATCTCTCTCTTTAAAAATAGATGAAAAACTGTGGTTTCAGAGGTTTAGCAGTGCATTCCAGACTGCACCTGGAGTTTGAACCCTGGTACTTGGACTTTGGGGGTTCTTAGTTCCCACACTAACTCAAAGACCAGAGGCAGCCTTGACATGAGACTAAATCCATAAATATCAGGTATTAGAGCAGTACAAAAGGGGGCTGGGGAGTGTGCTAGCTGATATTTATCTCACCTATTAAGAGGGTTGTCTTATTAATCCTCACAACATCTCTATGAGAACAGCCCAGTTATTGCTCCATTTTACAGGTGAGAAAATTGAGGAGCAGAGATGTTAAGTTACTTTCTCCAGGTGACACAGCTAGTAATGTGTGGGCCAGGATTTGATTCCAGATATGTTGGATTCTGAAGTCCATATACTCGCAGCTATAATATGTAAGTTGTGAAAATAAGCTAATGCCACAAATGTTTTGATATTCTAAATCAGTGATTCTCAACTGGGGCATTTTTACCTTTTAGGGGATATTTGGCAATGTCTGGAGAAGTTTTGATTGTTGCATCTGGGAGGGGCATGCTATTGGCATCTAGGGGGTACAGGCCAGAGATTCTGCTAAACATCCTACAATGCACAGGACAGCCCCATGACAAAGAATTATCAACATGTCAGGAGTGCGGAGGTTGAGAAACCCTGTTCTAAATTTAAATAAATTCTAACACATTTTGAAGAAATAGCATATTTTTCTCTACACTATGAATTCCTAGATTAAAGGTCAGAGGATCCTGATTCCAACTTCCTTCCAACTTTACTTTGCTTGTTCCAGAACCTTTTGGGCCATGGGACCACTGGCTCTGTTTGCAGTCCCTGTGAGGATAGATGATGTGAGTGCCAATGGTGGGCCCACCCTAGCCCTGAGACCTGGCTGAGAACACAGGAGCATACCTCAGCAGGCTCCAGGTCTAAAGCAGGGACACTGACTCACGACCATGACAAGGGCAGGGCTCCTGGGAAGCGGAGCATCATATCTTACTTGATAGTCGTTAGGTATAAAAACAAGAACAACAACAACAGAAACACAGTTGACCTAAAGTTGAGAGTTATGTTTTATTTAGGGAACTTGCTGAGGACTATAGCCCAGGAGACAGCCTCTCAGATAGCTCTGAGGGACAGTTCCAAAGAGGTAAGGAAGGAGCCAGGATATAGAGGAGTTTTTGCTGGAAAAAAAAAAAATGTAGTCAAACATCAAAAGATTACTGCTAATCACAAAAACCAGACATCTCAAGATAATGATTTTAGTGCTTTTCTATGTATGGGAAGATGCAAGAGTCTGGGCTTATTGGAATTTTTTGAGAAGCATCTTAACTATCTAGGGCCAGTATTCTGTTTTTCTCCATCCTAAAATCCCCTCAGGGCACAACACTGGGGCAGCTACAGTGGCTGATAGCTTGATGCTGGGCAACATTCATTGTTTAAATAAATGCTGGAGAGGGTGTGGAGAACAGGGAACCCTCTTGCACTTCTGGTGGGAATGTAAATTGATACAGCCACTATGGGGAACAGTATGGAGGTTCCTTAAAAAACTAAAAATAGAACTACCATATGACCCAGCAATCCCACTACTGGGCATATACCCTGAGAAAACCACAATGCAAGAAGAGACATGGACCCCACAATGTTCATTGCAGCTCTATTTACAATAGCCAGGACATGGAAGCAACCTAAGTGTCCATCAACAGATGAATGGATAAAGAAGATGTGGCACATATATACAATGGAATATTACTCAGCCATAAAAGAAACTGAGTTATTTGTAGTGAGGTGGATGGACCTATATTCTGTCATACAGAGTGAAGTAAGTCAGAAAGAGAAAAACAAATACTGTATGCTAACACATATATATGGAATCTAAAAAAAAAAAACAAAAGTTCTGAAGAATGTAGGGACAAGACAGGAATAAAGACGCAGATGTAGTGATTGGTTCAAGATGGTGGAGTAGAAAGACGTGCACTCACTCCCTCTTGCGAGAGCACCAGAATCACAGCTAACTGCTGAACAGGCATCGACAGGAAGACACTGGAACTCACCAAAAAAGATAGCCCACATCCAAAGACAAAGGAGAAGCCACAATGAGATGGTAGGAAGGACGCAATCACAATAAAATCAAAGCCCATAACTGCTGGTGGGTGACTCACAAACTGGAGAATAAATGTCCACAGAAGTCCACGCACTGAAATGAAGGTTCTGAGCCCCACCTCAGGCTTCCCAACCAGGGGGTCTGGCAACAGGAGGAGGAATTCCTAGAGAATCACTTTGAAGGCTAGCGGGATTTGATTGCAGGACTTTGACAGGACTGGGGGAAACAGAGGGCACACACAAAGTAGTGTGTGCATCGGGACCCAGGGGAAGGAGCAATTACCCCATGGGAGACTGAACCAGGCCTACTGCTAGTGTTGAAGGTTCTCCTGCAGAGGTGGGGGGTGGCTGTGGCGCACCGTGAGGACAAGGACACTGGCAGCAGAAGTTCTGGGAAGTACTTGGCATGAGCCTTCCCAGAGTCCACCACCTTTAGACCCACCAAAGAGCCGGGTAGTCTCCAGTATTAGGTCGCCTCAGGCCAAACAACCAACAGGGAGGGAACCCAGCCTCACCCATCAGCAGACAAGAGGATTAAAGTTTTACTGAGCTCTGCCTACCAGAGCACCAGCCAGCTCTACCCATCACCAGTCCCTCCCATCAGGAAACTTGCACAAGCCGCTTAGACAGCCTCATCCACCAGAGGGCGGACAGAAGAAGCAGGAAGAACTACAATCCTGCAGCCTGTGGAACAAAAAACGACATTCACAGAAAGATAGACAAGGTGAAAGGGCAGAGGGCTCTGTAACAGATGAAGGAACGAGATAAAACCCCAGAAAAGCAAGTAAATTAAGTGGAGATAGGCAACATTCCAGAAAAAGAATTCAGAATAATGATAGTGAAGATGATCCAGGACCTTGGATAAAGAATGGAGGCAAAGATGGAGAAGACGCAAGAAATGTTTAACAAAGACTTAGAAGAATTAAAGAACAAACCAACAGAGATAAACAATACAATAACTGAAATGAAAAATACACTAGAAGCAATCAATAGCAGAATAACTGAGGCAGAAGAATGGATAAGTGATCTGGGAGACAGGTGGAATTCACTGCCACAGAACAGAATAAAGAAAAAAGAATGAAAAGAAATGATGATAGCCTAAGAGACCTCTGGGACAACAATAAACAGAACAACATTCGCATTATAGGGGTCCCAGAAGGAGAAGAGAGAGAGAAAGGACCTGAGAAAATATTTGAAGAGATTATAGTCAAAAACTTCCCTAACATGGGAAAGGAAATAGCCATCCAAGTTCAGAAAGCGCAGAGAGTCCCAGGCAGTATAAACCCAAGGAGAAACACGCCGAGACACATAGTAATCAAATTGACAAAAATTAAAGACAAAAATTATTGAAACCAACAAGGGAAAAATAACAAATAACATACAAGGGAACTCCCATAACGTTAACAGCTGATTTCTCAGCAGAAACTCTACAAGCCAGAAGTGAGTGGCATGATTGATGAAAGGGAAAAACCTACAACCAAGATTACTCTACCCGGCAAGGATCTCATTCAGATTCGACAGAGAAATCAAAAGCTTTACAGACAAGCAAAAGCTAAGAGAATTCAGCACCACCAAACCAGCTCTACAACAAATGCTAAAGGAACTTCTCTAAGTGGGAAACACAGAGAAGAAAAGGACCTACAAAAACAAACCCATAATAATTAAGAAAATGGTAATAGGAGCATACATATTGATAATTACCTAAGGTGTGAATGGATTAAATGCTCCAACCAAAACACACAGGCCTGCTGAATGGATACAAAAACAAAACCCATATATATGCTGTCTACAAGAGACCCACTTCATACCTAGGGACACATAGAGACTGAAAGTGAGGGGATGGGAAAAGATATTCCATGCAAATGGAAATCAAAAGAGAGCTGGAGTAGCAATACTCATATCAGATAACATAGACTTTAAAATAAGAATATTACAATAGACAGGGCTTCCCTGGTGGCGCAGTGGTTGAGAGTCTGCCTGCCGTTGCAGGGGACGCGGGTTCATGCCCTGGTCCGGGAGGATCCCACATGCCGCGGAGCGGCTGGGCCCGTGAGCCATGGCCGCTGGGCCTGCGCGTCCGGAGCCTGTGCTCTGCAACAGGAGAGGCCACAACAGTGAGAGGCCCGTGTACCGCAAAAAAAAAATAATAATAATAAAAAAGAATGTTACAAGAGACAAGGAAGGACACTACATAATGATCAAGGGATCAATCCAAGAAGATATAACAATTATAAATATATATGTGCCCAACATAGGAGCACCTCAGTACATAAGACAACTGCTAACAGCTATAAAAGAGGATATCGACAGTAACACAATAATAGTGGGGGACTTTAACACCTCACTTACACCAATGGACAGATCATCCAGACAGAAAATTAATAAGGAAACACAAGCTTTTAATGACACAATAGACCAGATAGATTTAATTGATATTTATAGGACATTCCATCCAAAAACAGATTACACTTTCTTCTCAAGTGCACACAGAACATTCTCCAGGATATATCACATCTTGGGTCACAAATCAAGCTTCAGTAAAATTAAGAAAATTGAAATCATATCAAGCATCTTTTCTGGCCGCAACGCTATGAGATTAGAAATCAATTACAGGGGAAGAAACGTAAAAAACACAAACATATTGGAGGTTAAACAATACATTACTAAATAACCAAGAGATCACTGAAGAAATCAAAGATGAAATCAGAAAATACCTAGAGACAAATGACGATGAAAACACGACGATCCAAAACCTATGGGATGCAGCAAAAGCAGTTCTAAGAGGGAAGTTTACAGCAGTACAAGCCTACCTCAAGAAACAAGAAAAATCTCAAATAAACAATCTAACCTTACACCTAAAGGAACTAGAGAAAGAAGAACAAGCAAAACCCAAAGTTAGTAGAAGGAAAAAAATCATAAAGATCAGGACAGAAATAAATGAAATAGAAACAAAGAAAACAATAGCAAAGCTCAATAAAACTAAAAGCTGGTTCTTTGAGAAGATAAACAAAATCGGTAAACCATTAGCCAGACTCATCAAGAAAGAGAGGGAGAGGACTCAAATCAATAAAATTGGAAATGAAAAAGGAGAAGTTACAACAGACACCGCAGAAATACAAAGCATCCTAAGAGACTACTACAAGCAACTCTATGCCAATGAAATGGACAACCTGGAAGAAATGGACAAATTCTTAGAAAAGTATAATCTTCCAAGACTGAACCAGGAAGAAATAGAAAACATGAACAGACCAATCACAAGTAATGAAATTGAAATTGTGATTAAAAATCTTCCAACAAACAAAAGTTCAGGACCAGATGGTTTCACAAGTGAATTCTATCAAACATTTAGAGAAGAGCTAACACCCATCCTTCTCAAGCTTCCAAAAATTGCAGAGTAAGGAACACTCCAAACGCATTCTATGAGGCCACCATCACCCTGATACCAAAACGAGACAAAGACACTACAAAAAAAGAAAATTACAGACCAATATCACTGGTGAATATAGATGCAAAAATCCTCAGCAAAATACTAGCAAACGGAATCCAACAGCACATTAAAAGGATCATACGCCATGATCAAGTGGGATTTATCCCAGGGATGCAAGGATTCTTCAATATATGCAAATCAATCAATGTGATACACCATATTAACAAATTAAAGACTAAAAACCATATGATCATCTAAATAGATGAAGAAAAAGCTTTTGACAAAATTCAACACCTATTTATGATAAAAACTCTCCAGAGAGTGGGCATAGAGGGAATCTACCTCAACATAATATAGGCCATATATGACAAACCCACAGCAAACATCATTCTCAGTGGTGAAAAACTGAAAGCATTTCCTCTAAGATCAGGAACAAGACAAGGATGTCCACTCTCACCACTGTTGTTCAACATAGTTTTGGAAGTCCTAGCCACGGCAATCAGAGCAGAAAAAGAAATAAAAGGAATACAAATTGGAAAAGAAGAAGTAAAACTGTCACTGTTTGCAGATGACATGATACTATACATAGATAATCCTAAAGATGCCACCAGAAAACTGCTAGAGCTAATCAATGAATTTGGTAAAGTTGCAGGATACAAAATAAATGCACAGAAATCTCTTGCATTCCTATACACTAATGAAAAACCTGACAGAGAAATTAAGGAAACACTCCCATTTACCTTTGCAACAAAAACAATAAAATACCTAGGAATAAACCTACCTAGGGAGACAAAAGACCTGTATGCAGAAAACTATAAGACACTGATAAAAGAAATTAAAGATGATACCAACAGATGGAGAGATATACCATGTTCTTGGATTGGAAGAATCAATATTGTGAAAATGACTCTACTACCCAAAGCAATCTGCAGATTCAATGCAATCCCTGTCAAATTACCAATGGCATTTTTTACAGAACTAGAACAAAAAATATTAACATTTTAATGGAGACATAAAAGACCCCGAATAGCCAAAGCAGTCTTGAGGGAAATAAAACAGAGCTGGAGGAATCAGACTCCCTGACTTCAGACTACAGTACAAAGCTACAGTAATCAAGACAAGATGGTACTGGCACAAAAATAAAAATATAGATCAGTGGAACAGGATAGAAAGCCCAGAGATAAACCCACGCACCTATGGTCAACTAATCTATGACAAAGGAGGCAAGGATATACAATGGAGAAAAGACAGTCTCTTCAATAATTCGTGCTGGGAAAACTGGACAGCTACATTTAAAAGAATGAAATTAGAACATTCCCTAACACCATACACAAAAATAAACTCAAAATGGATTAGAGACCTAAATGTAAACTGGATACTATAAAACTCTTAGAGGAAAACATAGTAAGAACACTCTTTGACATAAATCACTGCAAGATCTTTTTCGATTCACCTCCTAGAGTAATGGAAATAGAAACAAAAATAAACAAATGGGACCTAATGGAACTTAAAATCTTTTGCAAAGCAAAGGAAACTACAAACAAGAGGAAAAGACATCCCTCACAATGGGAGAAAATATTTGCAAACGCATCAACGGACAAAGGATTAATCTCCAAAATATATAAATAGCTCATGCAGCTCAATATTAAAAAAACAAACAACCCAATCTAAAAATGGGCAGAAGACCTAAATAGACATTTCTCCTAAGAAGACATACAGATGGCCAAGAAGCACATGAAAAGCTGCTCAACATCACTAATTATTAGAGAACTGCAAATCAAAACTACAATTAGGTATCACCTCACACCAGTTAGAATGGGCATCATCAGAAAATCTACAAACAACAAATGCTGGAGAGGGTGTGGAGAAAAGGGTACCCTCATGCACTGTTGGTGAGAATGTAAATTGAAACAGCCACTATGGAGAACAGAATGGAGGTTCCTTAAAAAACTAAAATTAGAATTACCATATGACCCAGCAACTGCCCTACTGGGCATTACCCAGAGAAAACCATAATTCAAAAAGACACATGCACCCCAGAGTTCATTGCAGCACTATTTACAATAGCCAGGTCATGGAAGCAACCTAAATGCCCATCCATAGACGAGTGGATAAAGAAGACGTGGTACATATATACAATGGAATATTCCTCAGCCATAAATAGGAACGGAATTGAGTCATTTGTAGAGATGTGGATGGATCTAGAGACTGTCATGGAGAGTGAAGTAAGTCAGAAAGAGAAAAACAAATATCGTATATTAACGCATACATGTGGAACCTAGAAAAATGGTACAGATGAACCTGCATGCAGGGCAGAAATAGAGACACAGATGTAGAGAACAAACATATGGACACCAAGGCTGGAAAGTGGCGGGGAACGTGGTGGTGTGATGAATTGGGAGATTGGGGTTGACATATATACACTAATATGTATAAAATGGATAACTAATAAGAACCTGCTGTATAAAAATATAAAATAAAATTCAAAAATTCAAAAAAATAAAAAAATTTAAAAATCACACACACACACAAAAAGATGCGGACGTAGAGAATGGACTTGAGGACACGGGGAGGAGGGAGGGTAAGCTGGGATGAAGTGAGAGAGTGGCATTGACATATATACTCTACCAAATGCAAAATAGCTAGTGGGAAGCAGTTGCATAGCACAGGGAGATCAGCTCGGTGCTTTGTCTCCACCTAGAGGGGTGGGATAGGGAGGGTGGGAGGGAGACACAAGAGGGAGGAGATATGGGGATATATGTATATGTACAGCTGATTCACTTTGTTATAAAGCAGAAACTAACACACCATCGCAAAGGAATTATACTCCAATAACGATGTTAAAAAACAATAATAATTTGCAGTATGCTTTAGAGGTCTTCTCCCGCTCTTGGGCCATTGATGTTTTCATGCTTTTGAAGAGTATTCACTCTCTGTTAAGTTTTTATAATACTTAAATCACCTTATATTCATCTGCAAGATACAGTGTGTCTCATGATTTGCTGTGGAGATTAGTGCATTACTGATACTTTTCCTTTCATATGCCTTCTAAAGAAAAAAGCAAAAGAAGCATGGATGCAAAAAAAAAAAAATTCATTGTTTACTGAAATGGGAGGCAACATTTTTTGTCCACAGCATTCTCCAGGATACAAATTTAGCCTTTTCAGTTCGAAGAACTTTTTGAATATCAAAATATATCAGGACTGCAGTGTATTGTTGTGCAGGTCACACCCTTGGGGATGAGCTGGGGCTGAAATCCCTGGTTTGCCTTGCTCTAATTTGCACAAAAGCACCAAATGAGCTAGCAAAGACCCAACGCTTCAGGTGTGCATAGCTGACTTTAGAGCCTTTTGACTGAGAGAATATATGATAACCCCTCAACTACTATGAATTTGCTAACATGTTAAAGTGAATTTGTATTTTATTAATCATGGCATCGCCTACACTTTTGAAAGACTGTAGTGCCAGTATAGGCCAGAGGTTATTTATTCAATCTACAGACACTGCTTGGCCCACATGGATTTGTGGACTCTTTGCAATAGCTCCAAGTTCTCCCAAGAGCCTGGGGCTGTAGGTCAGACAGTCCTATCCTGGACCATTGTACACAAAGTCCTTCTATTCCCTAGCTTAAGAATTTATTTTAGGGGCAGAGGGCCAGTTGGCAATATATGAAAAGTTTTAAACATTAATGTTACACAATAAAAAATGCAAACTTTAAACATTTTCCGTTTCCCCATTTGAAAGAAATTATCCTTGGATAAAAACCAAAGAAATAATGGCATTGTAACCCACTGCCAATCCCCTCTCCTTCCCGGATCGGCCACAGCTTTGTCGTTCTGTATTCAAAGACCTCACTTGTCCTATAGACAAGCTCTATCCAATTATAATGCAAGCCACATATATATGGTAAAACTTTCTAGTAGCCACATTAAGAAAGAAAAAGAGATAAAATTAATTTTAACAATATATTTTATTTAGCCCAATATATCAAAAATCTTATTTCAATATGTAACTGATGTGTTAAAAATTATTAATATAGACTAGAATTAATATATGTGCTGACATGCACTGTGATGCTAATATCTTCCATGATCTAACAGTTAAAGTCAAGAGTAGTCCAACTGAAACAATAAAGTTGTGTCTAACAGAAAAAGATTTTATACCACGTTCCATTTTAAAATTTGAATTACTTGAAATTATATAAAATTTAAAATTCAGTCCCTCAGTGACCCTGGACACATTTCAAGTGTTCACCAGCCACAGGTGGCATGGCTATTGTATTGGACGGCATAGCTCTGGACCTTCCATGTGTTTTAACAGACCTGTATCTAAACCTCATAGGCCCCTTTACCATATGTCAGTGGTTTGGGGAGAAGTTCTAGAATCTTCTCTGTGAAATATTAGAGCAGATCTGTGGTTGTTGTTAGGATGCTCTTGGTTTATGTTGAACTTAAAACCTTCCTGTAGTGTTAGTCCGTTTCAGGCTGATGTTCCCCTGTGGAGATGAAGAATACTCTGCTATTCTGGGTCCTGTAGCGACTGCCATCCACAGTCGAAAGCCATTCCCAAGCAGAATGGTTTTCAGGGAGTCGTGCGCCTTTCACCTTGTCTCCAGGAGTGTGGTTTTCTAAAGGATGAAGAAAGGTAGGATCCTGAGGAAAATTTTCATGGGTGAAGGTCAGGCTGAAGCAGAGGAGGGGAGAGGACTAAGGATGGAGCGGCTCCCACCTCTGAGGGAAATCCACCCCCCACTAGAAGGAAGCCCTGTGGTGTGGTCAAAGCTGGGAGGAAAAAAGAGGATCTCGAAAAAAAAATTCAGGCAGAAAAGTTTACGTGGACCCAGAGCAGCAAACCCAAGGTCTACACAGCTACTGTGAAACAGTACATGGTCAGGACCTCTACTGACCTCTCGGCTACTCCAGAGTAGTTCAGTAATTAGACACACCCCAAACATGTTTACCATCACACCACCCGCTGCTTCTCATGGTCAGCATTATTTGTCATACAATTTGATCCCAGTGTTTGCTGTATTATTAGATATCCTATGAAACAGAATCTAATAATACACTTCTTTCTTTCTCTAAATGAGTCCTAACCTTGCAACTGGGGTTGCAACTATAACATTGTTGCCTTTATTTTTTTTTTTCCCCACTTTCAAGGATTAGGTAATAATACTAAACTCCCTATCTCATGCTACTCTCTGCTATTTGCACTTGGCTTGGTGCTTGAAGAATGTATTTCTAAATTAAAGCTGTGCTACTTTTTATCTCATGCAATTATCCCACACAGTATGGGTTTATAGATTTGCCGTATCTCCGAATGTTTTCTGTCAAGCTGAACACATCTAGTCACTACCAATTGAAGTTCCTCAGCTGAAATTATTTTCATCTCTGAGAATTTCTTCAGAGCTGTTTCTGTTATGGAGGATAAAAGGGATAAAGGATTCATAGATGCCCTGAGTCCGTGCCTCTTTAAATACAGGCCTTGCATCCAGAGTTTGATTTCTTCCTTTTATGGGGGAGAAGTCCTGCTGTCTAGGATGGAAGGATTTAGGGAGTAGTTGAGGTAGCAGGTTTGCCTGGGCTGGTGTTCTGCTCTTGTGTGGCTGCTGAGGACCTTCTGGCACGTTCTAAGAAAGCCAGTTAAAGCAGAAAAGGCCCTTAGGACCAAATCTATTGCCCCCAATATAGCTGTTAAACTTATAACTTTTCGGTGAGCTGCTGGTGCTTCTTGTGCCCCTATAGCAGCCCATCTATGCTGCCTTATGCTTTTCTGTAGCCTTCTTGAAAACCCTTGTTAAATTTAGTTTAGTGAAATGTATTCATCAGAAACAAAAACCACTGGAGTATTGACTGCAAAATCAGTTCACAGAGTGAAACACACATTTCTATATCTTCGTATTCTTCTAAGCACCTATTCAAATACACAATTGTTTCCAGGGTCTATGACCACACAACATTTTGTCTGTGAAGGGTAGATAGTTTAAGAAATTTATTTCTGTTTGATTTCAAATAGAAAAGAGACAGCATTTTTTTTTCCCAGAAAGGTACATTGCCTCTGACTCTTAAAATAGATTTTCTTCTTGTTCTCACTTTGTAACTGCTGTACGTACGCTATTTGTTTTAATTCTCTAGAAAGAGTTAAACGTCTTAAGGATGTTAACCCCAAATGGAAATAATTGGTCCCTAAACTAAACTTGCTCTTTATGCGAAATATAAGACTCTAAGGGATTCTAGCCTTTTAGAATCATCTCAGAATTTGCCCAGGAAGTATGACATTGGCAGAAAGGGGATATAGGTGCCTTTTCCCATGTTTATATGGACATGGATTCTGGGTTTTACAAATAGAGAAATACGGTACAAGTCTATGGAGATAGTGGAGTGAAATGTAGAGAGAGAAGGAGAAAGATCTTTTTGTATTTTAAAATGAAATAGTTTAACCAAGTCAGAGAAAAGAGAGTATAAAGGTAAAGCTATTTTGACATTGTTTGCTCTCTTTAGTTCTCTGTATGGGGCATCTCAGAGAGAGAACACAGTGTCACAGCATGGATGGAAAGTGTAGGAAACATTTTTAATCTAGAATAGCCAGAACAACCTTGAAAAAGAACAAAGTTAGAGACTCATATTTCCCATTTCAAAACTTACTACAAAGCTACAGTAATCAAGATAGCGTATTGGGTTGGCCAGAAGGGTCGGTTGGTTTTTTCCATAAGATGGCTCTAGTAGCGCTTAGTTGTCCTTAACTTCATTTGAAACAATTTTCTGAGATTGTATTGTGACAGCTGTCATATCAGCGTGCATTTAAAAAAAACTTATTAGAATTGGTGAACTTTTGTGTAGCCATTTTAATAGTGAAGGTGGAAGGAAAAAGCAACATTTTCAGCATATTATGCTTTATTATTTCAAGGAAGGTAAAAACGCAAAAAAAGATTTGTGCGGTATGTAGAGAAGGTGCTGTGACTGATCGAATGTGTCAAAAGTGGTTTGTGAAGTTTCATGCTGGAGATTTCTCTCTGGACCATGCTCCATGGTCGGGTAGACCAGCTGAAGTTGATAGCCATCAAATCAAAACAATAACTGAGAACAGTCAACGTTATACCATGTGAAAGATAGCCGACATCCTCAAAATATCCAAATCAAATGCTGAAAATCATTTGCACCAACTTGGTTATGTTAATCGCTTTGATGTTTGGATTCCACATAAGTTAAGGGGAAAGAACCTTCTTGACCATATTTCCGCATGCGATTCTCTATTTAAACGTAATGAAAACGTTCCATTTTTAAAACAAATTGTGGTGGACGATGAAAAGTGGATACTGTACAATAATGTGGAACAGAAGAGATCGTGGGGCAAGTGAAATGAACCACCACCAACCACACCAAAGGCTGGTCTTCATCCAAAGAAGGTGATGTTGTGTACATGGTGGGATTGGTGTTCTCCTTCCAGAAAACCAAACGATTAATTCCAACAAATACTGCTCCCAGTTAGACCAACTGAGAGCAGCACTCGACAAAAAGTGTCTGGAATTAGTCACCAGAAAACGCATAATCTTCCATCAGGATAACGCAAGACTGCATGTTTCTTTGATGACCAGGCAAAAACTGTTACAGCTTGGCTGGGAAGTTCTTAATGGAAAAAATTTCAATTCCCTGGAAGACTGTAAAAGGCACCTGGAACAGTTCTTTGCTCAAAAAGATAAAAAGTTTTGGGAAGATGGAATTATGAAGTTGCCTGAAAAATGGCAGAAGATAGGGGAACAAAACGGTGAATATGTTGTTCAATAAAGTTCATGGTGAAAATGAAAAATGTCTTTTATTTTTACTTAAAGACTGAAGGCACTTTTTGGCCAACCCAATAGTATGGGCATAGGATAAACATGTGGACCAATGGAATCCAAAGAGTCCAGAAAAAAACCCATACATCTATGGCCATGTGTCAAGACTACTCAATGGGGGAAAAATAGTTTTTTCAACAAACTATTGCAACAAACTATTGCTTATAAACTAAGTGCTTATCCACTTGAAGCCAATGAGTCTTACCCAGAGTGAGCCATCATCTTGCAAGAATCTGGGAGGGGAGTGCTCCCGTGGAGAAGACGACACTTCCCAGAGTGGGACTGGAGAGGGGAATAGGCCTCTCCTACCTCCCCCACACCATCCTCTTTCTCAGTCACTTGCTGTGGTACTTGAAATTCCACCAGCAGCCAATTCCCTGGGTTAATGAAGGGCTCACAAGTGGAAAGGCCTGTGAGAGCCAGAGGGTGCTGGGAGAGAGCGAAATGGGTGGGCTGGCAAGCTGGGAAGCACATCCCACATGAGAGTGCTCAGGACAGAAGCTGCAGGAGCTGTGTACATGAAAGAGCTTGAGAGCTTGGAGTCAAGCAACAAGTGGCTTCTCGGCCCAGTCTACGAGATTTGGAACGTGGGCCACGCTAGCCTCCCTGATCCGTGGACTAGCTCTGGCATCCCGGGGGCTCAGAGATGTCACTGCAGAGGCGAGCCAGGCCTTGCAGGGTGGGCTCTCTTCATGAGCATCAGCACCTCACAGTGGCCTGAGACTTGAGCCAGTGAGTGAGGGTGGGCTTGTTCCTGAGCCATGGGGCTCTGCCACCCAAGCACCCTTTTGTTAACCTTTTAGGAGGTGATGGCTAAGAGCCATCCATATGGGGGCTAAGAGCCATCATAACTTGGGCCATAATACTGCACTCGAGGGCCAGCAAGGCTGGGGTAACTTAGGATTCATTTCTAAAACAATATTCTCTGTTCCGCAGCACATAGAATATTTTATAATCCAAATGGGCCGATGGCCTCTTGGCTTGCATTAGTGCAATGCTATTATCTCAATAAGTGTAAATCTCCACTCTGTTTGTTTTGGACAAGTTTTGGGGCCTCAGATTGCTGTTCTTTGGTCTTGCTCTGAGCTTTGCTAGGAACATACAAATGTGCAGACGACAAGAACAGATGTCAGAGCCCCTAGAAGATCAAAGTGTCAGCACTGCCTTAGAAAATCTGCCTAGGCCACGTAATTCTCTGAATCTGCAGGAAGACTGTCATAAATATTCAATACAGATCTGCTCAATTGAATCAACTCTAAAGCAGGCCTATTCTTCACCACTCTTCACTGAGGCTGGTGCATCGGCGGTCGTGACTGAAAGCCAGTCGTGGGGTGGGACTCCTGGCAACATTTGTCACTGCTGGCGCCCTTCCCCCTAGCATTTGTCCCTTTCCCCAATATCCTAATTAATTTGGTGCAAAGAAAATTTTCTCTCTCCTGCACTAAAATTACCCTAAAATTGTTTTCGTGGTTGTTTGTCTTTTCAAAACGGAAAATAAGAACATACTGTTTCTAGTGTTGTGGACAGTGATTCCAGACAAGGGGAAACCAGAAGGGTTTTATGATTCAGGAAAAGAGAGTTCCCAGAGGGGCCCAAGCTATTTTTCTTCTGTCTTTCCCTATTGCTATTCTCTAAATCTCTTTTTGATTATTTTTCAGAGTTTCTCAACTTGCCACTCCACACGCCAGCCCTCTCTTTTCTGCCGTCCACTGCTTCACCAGGTTTCAGGTACAGATTTCTGCCAGGGCTTCTCTCTCACATTTATGCAAAAGCTCAAAATTATTATTATTTTGGATAAAGATGAGCAGAATGCCAGTAGGATGATTTATAAAAGGAGAAGCTCCCCCGCATGCCCGCTCCTGACTGCGCTGAATCCTTCTTATGGGAGCATGCTTAATTGACGCTGCATTGTTTGCAAGGTTTCATTCAACTGGCTGACTCTGTTATCTTTTAAATTGTGTACTTTTCTACAAAGACGTTTCACTAGTACAGCTGGATAAAACAAATGTCAAATGGAAAAAAATCAAAAGTTGATATTTTTAAGACCTATCCTTAACCTCATTAAGGTTATCTATGCCAAAACCAGCATCTGGTAGTAAAATCTGTCTTTTTCAAACATTGTTTTCTCCAAAGAACCATCCAAAAGTTGCTACTGTGTGAAAGCTCTTTAGCCATTTATACGTTGCGGCTTTTAACAGCCACGTCTTCCTGGCTGACTTTTCCTGGTCAAGGTTATCACCCAGGACTCAATAGACACAGAGTTCTGACGAGATCATGACGTGCCATCTAAGAAATTACCTGCCACCGAGGATGATAATTGACAAGAGTCTCGCCTTTGCCATATGGTCTGAGCTATCTCTGTCCCCAAATATGCAACTCTCATGGTGTGACAAATTGTTTGTGGGACAACACATGTTATAGCTCAGACAGTTAGACAAAACACCCCATTGGGTGTTGAAACCACAGCCTAGGCCCTTGATTAAGAAACATGCAAAATCACACCTGCTGGCCAGCATTGCCCCTTGTGTTTTCCTCCTCTCTCTCTTTTTCCTTTCCAACAAAGAACACTAAATGTCAAATGAATTTAATGTTGAGAAAAGGACCCAGGGTTAGGTTCCCACATAAACGTCATTCCATCAGTATTTTAGGTGGCCCAACTATGGATAGCTGGAGTAGTGTGGCTGAGGTCACGCCGTTTGTGATCTGGAGTTTAAAGCCTGATGTTTGATTGATGCCAGACAGATGTGACATAGATGGCTGACAACACAACAGATCTAGTCTCAACGGTTATCTGTGGTTTAGGCCTGGTTATCTTTTAAAGATTGACATATTCCAGCAAAGAACTCTTTTGCCACAGTTATATTCTCATGTGCATGGCCGTTAGCACCCGATATTGATGAGAGGATTCATTTGGCTCATCTATTCTGATATGAGAAAGCCTGAAGTCTTAAATTTCAAAAACTTCTCTTTACAAGAGAGAGTTTCTCCGGGTGACTTAGCAAGATGAGAATGTTGTGCTGTCTTTAGTAAAATTTGTGGTATTTGTGTCTGTTGGGTATTAATGTATATTATGTGCATTGAAAGCATGAGTGCCTTCTCTATTTTAAGCTATGAGCAAGGGACTGCAGTTTTATAAGCCATATGTATATACAATATATAGTATATATAATAATATAAAATGTATTTATAATATACATATAACAAAGTATATATGCAACTTTGCTAATTTTCTTGTTGTTTTCACTGGGAGCACTGTGAGTTTCCATAGAAACATGCTTGTGACAAAGTTTATAACCGTTTGCAGTTTAAGAATTGTGCCAAACCAAAAGCCTCTTTCCTGGAGCTTTTGGTAGACCCACAGCATGAAATGGGAGCTTGACATGTGTTTTCATGAGTTCTGTTGTCATTACTGAATCAAATGCAACCTCAGTCTTTTCAGTCCATCCTGCCAGCCCAGTTCCAGGTCCCATTTTGCAGGGTCCACTCAGGTGGCCATTCAATACCTGCCACCCAAGTCAAGTTTTATATCATTCTAGCCATTTTCCCCCTATCCCTCAAATTCCGTATTCAATTTGTCAGTAAATTCTATGTTACTTTAAAAGAAAATTCAAATGAACTTCTCTCCAACTTGACTGCACACCCTCCATGCACACTTCAGCCTCATCTGAATACTACAGTAGCCTCCTAAAGACCCTCCCTGCATCCCCCCAGCCCCACACGGATCCATTTACCACAGAGCAGCTGGAATAACTATCAAAACACACACATCAATCAGATCGTGTGACTTTCCTGCTCAAAACGATCAACGGCTTCCCATACCTCTTGGCACACATTCTACATTCCTTAGGATGGCAACATCTTGGTCCCTGATTCCTGTCTGTCTCTTCAACCTTATCTCACAACCTCCCATCTTCCCCTCTCTTGCTCACCAAGTTTACTTTCCTGGCTCCTTTCAGTTCTGGGAAGAAGTCAAGCTCTTCCAGTCTCAGGGCCTTTGCACTTGCTGTTCTCTTTGCCCCAAAGTGTTCACACAACTCTACCCTTGTCATCATATAGGTCTCAGCACAAATGGCATCTCCTCAGAAAAGTTTTCCCTGAAACCATCTTTAGATAGATACTCACTGTTATTCTCTCTTTCCCCTGTTTCTTCCTTCCGGGCTTTGCTATAATCTGTGATTATGTTCCTTGTTTACTTGTTTATTGTTTTCCTTCACAAGACTAAGTCCAATGAAGGTGGGAACCGTATTTATCATGTATCCTCAGTGCTTAGCACAGTATCTGGCACAAAGTAGGTGCTCAAGGGAATTCCCTGGCGGTCCAGTGGTTAGGGCTCCATGCTCTCACTGCGGACGGTCTGGGTATGATCCCTGGTCGGGAAACTAAAATCCCACAAGCCGCATAGTGTGGCCACAAAAGGAAAAAAAAGTAGGTGCTCAATAAACACTTGTTGAATGAATGAACAGAAAATACTTTCAAATATTAAAGAAAAATCTGCCTATTTAAAATTTCTACTGTTGATTCTAGTTCTGTTTTTGAAGGCAACATAAAATGACTCTACGGCTTTTTATACAGACATTTCAAATCTTTGATACCCTTCTTAGTCATCTGATTTCTGTGCTATACACACCTCTGAACCTTCCCTTGTCGGGCGTGGCTTCCAACTTTCTCATCACAGTGTTCATTCTTTGTTGGAAGATACCAGTTTCACAACATCCCTCATTGAAAAAGCAGATGTGTTCTGACCACCACAGTGTCCAGCAGGACTCACCTTCTTTGATGAGAATCATATCCAGCTTATGGAGCTTTAGTTTTCAGGATCTGTTGTTTTCCCCCCCAATATATTGCAAAATAGAACATTTCCCAGGGTTTCTGGCACCTTTCCCTTTCTTTATGGTTTCCCAAACTCACTGCTATGAGATTATATCTGCAAATTCTTTTCGTGCTCTGTAATATAATTTGTCTGGATCTGGAGGTTTGAAATAATCTGTATGCCTAGATTTTTCTTATTCCCTAAATTATTGTGGACTCCACTTTCCTCTTTTCATGGTCTCCTTTGCTGCACAATTAGAATTCAAAATCTATTCTCCTTGCTTCAGAAGACGGAATTTGAGTATTTGGCAACTTGGACATTTAGTTGCCTGTTAACATGACACTTTCTTCCTGGATGTGTCACTTCCTTGTTCTCCTCTTCCTCATTCTCTTCCTCCTTCTTCCTTTCTTTTTTTATGTTCTTTTATCTTATGTTCTCTCCCTTCCTCCTTTCCTCCTTCCTCTCCCTCCATCCCTCCCTTCCTTCCTCCTCCCCCACCCCATTCTCTCTCTCTGAACTGAATTTTTCACAGAAGACCTTTTTAATCACTTGTGTTTCTTAGATTTCCCATTAGCTGAGGCTTTAGTCTTCCTGAAAACCATCATTTTTTATATTGGTTCTTAACTGTATGTCCCTCATGATCTCTCATGAACTGGTCCTTTAAAAAATATGAGTTCATGAGAAAGTTTTCTGTGTGGCTGGCTTACGAGTTTACTTTTCCTTTTCACTGGAATTCTTCATTATTACGTTGCCTTAGAATGTATGTAATCCTCCCCTTCCTTGCTATTATAGACTCCCAAAAGACATGGTCATGTTCTCCCAAGGTCCCTGTAATTTCTGTACGGAAACCAGTTCTTTCTCATTGGTTAAAATTATATCCAGAATGGCAGTTCCTCCTTCTGTCTGAGAGCTGAAATTGTTAGCTAGGAATGTTAAAAATTTTTATAAGCAACTCTATTTTAGCAAACTGTGAATTCCAGCAGACATAAAGATAGCTCAAGTCCCCATCCCCGTGACTGCTCGCTTGTAGTTATGTGGTCTGCCTTCAGAAAACCTCATCCCTGCTTCGGCCATCCATGGTAAAGGCTCACCCCAGAAGGACCCTTGTTTGTATTTATCCTGTAATTCTATCCTGCTTCCACTCTTCCTGAGTGGCTTTCTGAAAGCCACAGGACCGTGGCATCTTTTGCATCTCTTTTTCACATATAAGGCTATTTCTTCCTGCTTCTTTTGAACCTGCTGCTTCCTTTTCCTGCTGCATTTCAGGCAGGTGACTCATCTCACCTGCGTGAGAATGGCCATGCTTATGTTAACATTCCAAGTTCTCTTTCTTTACATCCTGTCCTCTGTGAATCGAAGTCAGAAATCTTTTAGCAGGTAAGGGTTTTTCCTGATGAGTTTCTCTCATTTTCAACTAAGGATTAGGTATGAGGTACCACCTGTAGTGTTCCATTCATTTCTCCAGTTTGTCCCATTCTTCTCACCCTTGATTCCCATTCTCCTTCATCCCTTCAGAAGACTTTCCCTATGAGTTCCCTAGTCTTTTTTGGCTAATACTCTTGTGTATGGAAAGGTGTTCCTCCAGGAACTCTGTTGGTTAGGGTGATTAACTTTGGAGTCAGATTAAGTTTGAGAGCTGGTTCTGCCACTAACTAGCTGTGTGATGTGGGGCAAGATACTTAACCTAAGCCTCATTTTCCCCAGCTATAAAATGGGAACGATTATAGAACTTACCATTTAGGGTTGTCATGACTAAATGAGATAATCCACGCAAAGCATCCAACCCAGCACTTGATGCTTAGCGAGGGCTTCCAAAGTTGTTGTTACTATTACTGGTGACATTGGTAATTTTGTTCACCCTGTTGCCCTCTGCAGCCCTGGGTCAGGAGAGAATTTGGTTCCCTGGTGAGGGAAGAGAGGAGGAAAATGAGCAGAAGACCCCAGAAGGCATGAGAGAGATTCAAGCCCTTGGGAGGAAGGGAGAATAGATGGAAGGAGCAGCTGGAAAGGACAAGCTCAGAGAGGATATGGGTTTAGTCGGATGAGCACCTGGCACTCCATTGCTTTTATTCTTGTCTTATGCCTTTTCCATCATTTTTACGGGCTGGTGTGTAGACATTTGCTGAAAGGGCTATCCCACCTGGATCTCATTGAAATCATGCAGCCTTTTCCTTCGCTGAACGTTTTTCTATCCCAGTGACTATATAAATGTTCCATTTGTGATGTAATTGTTCTGTTTCAGATTTTCTTTCCTAAACTAAAAACGAGAGTTATCCAAAACATTCGAGACAATGGCTTGAATGTAACGCTTTGTATGACAAACTCTTTGTTTCCTGAGGTTTGCATATCTTTTTCCTATTTAGTCATCTACCTCTGGCTCGAGGTGGAGGCTCCAAAGGTCGGGGGTTGCACTGTGAAGAGGACAGAAAGATGAAGGGAATTACTTCTGTTGTAAAATTTCCACTTCCTAGAGAGTAGGGGGAAGCATGAGCTAAACAGGCAGCTTTCACTTGTTTGGAAATACAAATCCCAACCCTTGTTTTGGTTGCTTAAAATGTCTGCAGAAAACAGCCAGGTTCTGGCAAAATTATTTTTCTAAAGAAAATATTCTGTTGCTTTAGCTGCCTATGGCAGTGACTTTTTCTTGGAGTCAGTGAACCTTCCTTCCGTTTCATGATTCTGCCATATATCCACGCATGGAAAGAGGAGGGAGGAAGGAGGAATGGACCAGAATTTAGCTTTGACCTTTTTAAAGGTAGAAAATGGAACAGATCTTGTTCAGTGAGGAAATGAGGTAGGGCATGAATTATTTAGTTGTGGTAAAGTGGAAGGAGGAGTTTCAACGTTAAAGACCTGGACTCACTCTAGGAGGGAGACCTCCCTTCCCTCGTGCTCAGGTTCTCTAGGGCTCCTTAACTGTCTTCCTCTGTCCACCCACCTGCAGCCCGCAACCTTGACCTGTGCTCTTATGGAGGCATCATGGAGAGGTTATCCGACCACAGAGGAGAGCGCCCTTAATCCTGACTGAAGATTTGGGAAAAGGCTTCTCAGAGAAGATGACACTTGATATGGACTTTGCAGGGGGCTGAGCAATTCGAGAGGCAGAGTAGTGGGAGAATGGCATCCAGGCAGGTGGAGAAATGTGAGCAGTCACGGAGGTGGCAGGACTTCATCTCCCATGAAGACGGAGAGGAGCCTTTGTGTGCTTGGGTTTTATTCTGAAGGCAATGGGAAACATCAGGAGTTTTTGAGCAAAATGGGAACATGATGAGTTGTCTGGTTTGGAAAATAAATCCAGCAGCCATGAGAGGTGCAGATTCAAAGTAAGGAAACCCCACAGGGTTTGGTGATGATGTTGGTGAGAAGTGGAACTCAGGCAGTGGGAATGGAATAGAAAAGAGGGACACAATTCCATAGAGACTCATCAGGGAAGGTTGGAGCAGAGTAAAAGGCTTCTCTGAGCTTACATCTGGAATGTTGAGGGGATGGTGGTGATGTTAAGTGAGTTGGAGCTCAAGGCGGAAGCATGACTGAGAGGAAGATGATGCGTTATGGATGAGAATAAGAAGTGTCTGTAGGTCCAGCTGAAAGCAATTGGAAATACAGATGAGGAAAAAAGATGAAGTTGAGTTGAAAAGTTGGGCTCATTTTCATATGCATGTTAGCTAAAACAAAAGGAGGAGAGATCGTCCAGGGGAAACATAAAGAAGGAAAAGAAAAAGCAATTGAGCATGGAATCTTGAAGAATGACTGTACTTAAGGATGAGTAGATGAAGAGGAACCCCCAGTAAAGACTGAGAATGAGCCTCCGTTCGTTCATTCATTCATTCAGTCAACAAATATTTATTGGTCACCCACCATGGGCAGGTCCTGGGCATCAAGGGTACAGTGGGAAAAGAAGCCCGCCTCCCACGGCTTGCGGTGTTGGAGGTGCTGGAAGAGTGCAGCACCCTATGGAAGCCCAGCAAAAAGGGAGGTGGTGGCTGGAGGGTGGAGGATGCGGGCGGGCAGGAAGAGCTGGGTCTGATGATGCTGACTGCACTGGAGGCTAAGAAGTAGAGAGGAGAGGTGGCAAAGGGGGCGGGGAGGAAAGAGGGACCGATGGGAAAGGAGACAAGGCAGAGGCCCAAAGGGGGGATTTGTCGCACTCGCCAAGCCCGACCTTCTTTTTCCTGCCTCACCTGGGGGAAAGTGAACACCGGCCCAATCAGCTTTACCTCGTAGCCATAGCAACCGCTGGGAGTGGCTTTGTTGCACATTCTTGAAACTTTTAAGAGAGGAAGCTGCTTTTTTTTTTTTACATCTTTATTGGAGTATAATTGCTTTACAATGGTGTGTTTCTGCTTTATAACAAAGAATCAGTTATACATATATATATATATGTTCCCATATCTCTTCCCTCTTGCGTCTCCCTCCCTCCCACTCTCCTATCCCACCCCTCCAGGCAGTCACAAAGCACGGAGCTGATCTCCCTGTGCTATGCGGCTGCTTCCCACGAGCTATCTACCTTAAGTTTGGTGGTGTATATATGCCCATGCCTCTCTTGCACTTTGTCACAGCTTACCCTTCCCCTCCCCATATCCTCAAGTCCATTCTCTAGTAGGTCTATGTCTCATTCCTGTCTTACCCCTAGGTTCTTCATGACAACCTAAGTGTCTATCATCGGATGAATGGATAAAGAAGATGTGGCACATATATACAATGGAATATTACTCAGCCATAAAAAGAAACGAAATTGAGCTATTTGTAATGAGGTGGATAGACCTAGAGTCTGTCATACAGAGTGAAGTAAGTCAGAAAGAGAAAGACAAATACCGTATACTAACACATATATATGGAATTTAAGAAAAAAAAATGTCAGGAAGCTGCTTTATATCGAGTTACACACTAATTAGAAATACAGCACCGTTTCTGTCTCTTAAGACGTTCTCTTAAAGGCTTGCCCCGTTGTCTCTTTCCAGAATTCACTTTCCCCGTACTATTTCATTCACAGAGATTCTGGGCCATAATATATATAAACTAACAAAATATTAAAGATATAATATAAAATTATGCTACTATCTGATTATAAAAGTTCTCATTGCAAAAACTTGGAAAATAGAATACAAAGTAGAAAATACAAATTATCCATTTCCCTTTTTCTTACTATTCTTTTGTTTTTCTTCCTAATCCTGTTTCTAGACACATTTTACTACATTTAAATGTTTGTGATCATTTTGTATTTACCGTTTCATATATTATTTTGTTTACTAATTATATCATAGGTATTTCCTCATGTCACTAAAATATCTATAAAAACATTTCATTCTACACATGCGTTACACTTTATCCATTCCTGTGTTATTTATTTAGGTTCTTTCTAATCTTTCTCTATTTTAATGCAGCAATTATCCACCTTTATACATAATTTTTTGTCCCTGACTCTTCAAATCCACTTGTACTTCAAAATGATTTCTGATATATTTTCCCCTAGAATCCTTATGTTTAAATGAATGTCTCATTAATACAATGAAAAGTGATTTCACCATCCTTTGTCTCAAAATGCAAGTTATTTTGAAATGTTATCTGATTATTTTGTAAACTCCATTTTTAAGTCAAGAAATTTGACCAAAATTGCGATAATGATAAATTGTATTTATTTTTGGCTCACTATTAAGCCCCAAGTTTCTACCCATGCTTGCTTGAATTCCATAGGTATAGCAAAAGGGGAACTATTTTTCCATGTTTTTAGGTTTGTCAGAGAATATTAATTTTGAACCCAGGTCATCTCTCATTCCTCCCTTCATATTCAGTTTTTCTCTTTGCTCTATTATAACACATCACTTTGTATGCGGATTGAAAGGCTACTCCAGAAAGCAAATAGAATGTATTTTTGTTTGCTGGAAAAATTAATCTGCCTTATAGAGCTTTTTGGATTATCTTACCCTCAAACATTTGGTGTGCTTCTGTTTTAAGTGTTTCTTATAAGAAGAATAAAGCTGGATTTCAAAAAAATGAACTTTTAACTGGCAAGTTTAATTCATTATTTTTTGTGATCATCGATATATTTCAATTTATTTTTACTATCTTTTTCATGCTTTCTATTTGTCCTGTAAACTTCTTTACTTATTTCACTTTTTTTGCTCCTCTAGTAGTTTGAAATTTATAGATTATCTTTCTAAATTTTTAATAGTTAGTTTTTAATTATGGCAATGGGAAGTGTCTTCCTAAAACTTAGAGGGCTTTAACTCTTTCAGCTTATAGGCTATTGTTACCCAGTATTTTACTTCTATTAAAAATGTTTTGCAAAACCTATGATATATAGAAAAGAATACAGCACACACACACACACACACACACACACACACTCATGAATACTTATGTACCTACTATTTTTTTGTACCTACTATTTTAAGAGACAGAATATTACCTCTATTTATGTGCCCCCTCCCCCAATTTTTTTTTACTTCACAAATTAGATGTATTAGTGTTGATGTTTATTTAGATTTATCCACGTGATAAATGCACTTTCTTTGCTCACCTGGTTACCATCCTTCTTACATCTCAAATCTCTCTTCTGTGGTGCTTTTCCTTCTTCCTATAGGATATATTTTTAAGAAGTTCCTTTATTTCTTCTGTATTTTAAATCTAAAGAGGATCTGTTGATAATAAATTATCTTAGCTTTTGTTTGTATAAAACATCTCTATTTCATCCTCATTCTTTAAATTTTGTTGGATATACAATTATAGATCGACAATTATGTCCTTTCAGCACTTTGAAGACATCATCTTACAGTATTTTGATATCTGCTGTTGTTCATAAGAAATCAGATATAAAGCAGGTAAGCTGTCTTTTGGTGTGGAGGGGGACAGTTTTTAAGCCATTCAATTTGTCTTACATGTTCTGCAATTTCACCAGGACGAGTTTGGGTGTAAGTATTGTTTGGAATATTTTGTAGTTCCTAAATATTAGTATCCATGAAAATTCTTGACTATTATGTCTCTCCCATTCTTTCTACTCACTCCTTCTGGAACTCTGATTAGATGAATGTTAGAACTCCTCACTCAAACTTCATGTCTACTAACCTCTCTTTCATATTTTCCTCCTCTATCTCTTTGTACTGTATTCTAAGTAGTTTTGTCATATCCAACTTTCAACTTGCTAATTATGCTTTTCAGTTGTTCTAATCTGCTAGTTAACTCATATGTTGAATCCTAAGATTTCAACTATACCTTTTACTTGCAGAAGTTAAGAATCTGCCTGGATATTAATGATAGTATTTCATTCCTTGTTCATATACTGAATTCTTTAAATATTGAAAACATACTTATTTTACAACTATGGCCTGCCAGCCAAATCTAGCACACAAAAAAATTTGTATTTAATTAATTTATTAATTTATTTATTTGGCTGCATCGGGTCTTCGTTGTGGCAAGTGGGCTCTTCCTTGCGGCCCGCGGGCTTCTCTCTAGTTGTGGCGCGCGGACTTAGTTGCCCTGCGGCGTGTGGGATCTTAGTTCCCCGACCAGGGATCGAACCCACATCCCCTGTGTCGGAAGGCGGATTCTTAATCACTGGACCACCAGGGAAGTCCAACACACTCCTTATTTTTGTAAAAAAGGTTTATTGGAACACAGCTAAGCCCATTAATTTACATACTGCTTGTGTCTGCTTTCACTGTAGAATGGTAAAGTTGAATCTTTTTGATACTGACTGCATAGCTTGCAAAGCCTAAAATATATACTACCTGGGCCTTTAGAGAAAAAATTTGTCAAGTCCTGCTACATGGGATAACTCTGCTAAAGAAATTGTGTGTCTGATTCTGCTATTTGATGTTTCTGCTCTGTCCCATGATGTCTTGCTCTGTGAGTGGTCTTGTGATTTTTCACTGTGAGCTCATTTTTGTTGGGGCATTATCTGTGAGAATTTTAGGAGGCAACTTGAGAGAATATTCCCTTTATTTGTGTTTACTTTGCCCAAGTGCCTAGGGAGCTAAAAGTCTAGGACTATTTTAAAATAGTTTCTTTGGTTTAAAATAGTTTCAGAATAGGCAAGTAGAGTGAATTTGAACCCCAGGCTTCAAGTCTGGGGTATGGTTATTTCTTCTGGTTGGCAGATGGGTACCTTTTCTTCCCTTGCAACCCAAATCAGAGCTGAGACACAGAATTTTTTTGATGTCTCCTTTTGCAGGGCAAATATTTTCCAGTCCATTCTTTCACTGGAAATTTGGGCCTTCAGGGACTCATTCCAAAGTCTCTATGCTGACACTCTCCTGCCTTGTCTTGTCCCCCCCCCCCAACAGTGGCAAATGCCATTAGGGGTTCCCTACCTGCTTGAGTGAGCATTTACCATGCTAAATCTGGCTTCTGACTTCTACTTCATTTTTAGCCCCTGAGTATTTACCTTAATTTTTTGCCAAGTCAGCTATTCATTTTATTCAGAATTTTACAGGTTTTTTTTTAGGGGAGGATTTTCATGATAGGGAGTCTGTCATAATGCTGGAAATAAATGTCATGAAAATTTTAAATTAAAAAATGTACAGTTAGGATAATGGAAATGGGAAAGTTTTATAATACCCCTACAGGCTCCAAGCCTACCCAGTATTTACTTATATCTGAATTATGAGCTGCATCTCTGGAGTTTGGAACCAGGCCTTGTGTAGAGTGCGGGGAGAGAGGGAGAGTGGGCAAACGTTTTCTGAAAAGGTCCAGATGGTAAGTATTTTCAGCTTTGCAGGCCATATGCAACTACTCAACTCTGCCACAGTATCATGAAAGCAGCCATAATTACATACTGTGTAATGAATAGGCATGGCTGTGTTCCAATAAAACTTTATTTACAAAAACAGGCAGTGAGCTGGATCTGGCCTGCCGGTTATAGTTTGCAGACCCCTGGCCTCATGCAAATTAATAAACGTCTATAAGCGTAAGTTTCCTAATCTCTAAAATGAGGGTAATAATAGCTGTGTTATACATAGGTTGTTATGAGCATGAAATTAGAAAATTCATGTAAATGCTGGTGTTAGCTATGATGATGCTGGCAATGAGGATGGTGGTGTCAAACCAGTTTCCTGATTTTGTAAGATTATCAGGTGTGTCTTCACTTCAAAACCTTCAAATACATCCAGTGCAGCAGCTGAGGACTCATAATAGAAAGCTGACAATACTGCAGGAACAAACAACTTTAAAATCTCAGTGGCTTTAAAGAACTCAGATTTCAGTCTTGCTCACATTAGGTTTCCAGTACAATTGATAGGAAACTCTCTTCCCTGTTGTCCCTCTGGGACCCAGGCTGACGGAGCAGCCACCATCTTGAAATTGCTGGTTACCAGAGGGAAGGAGCTCTGGAGGGTCTTTTAGCAACAATTAAATGCTTGGTTTGCAAATGCCACGTGTTATTTCTGTGCACCATTCATGGTCAGAATGGGTCACGTCTTCCCCTCCCGCCCCTGTCACCCCAGTTGCTGGGCATGCTGTCAGCAGACGATCCCCCCCTGTCAGCCCCTCCAGGAGTGCGTGCGCTGCAGAGCTGCCCCCCTTCCCAGGGCAGCCCACATCCAGTGACTGCTCCAGGTGGGGCACCAAGGCCCAGCCACTCTGACCCAGTGCGGGACAACTCGAATGGCCATTTTAGCTTCAGAGATCCTCGTGGGTTCGGCTCAGTCTGCTGTTGGGCAAACTTGACTTCTCCCTCTGCCCAGTCCTTCTTCCTTCTCCTTCTTTCTACAGGATTACTCCCAAGGACACTCCTAAAATAAACATCCTATACACTAAACTCCATCTCAGGGTCCTTCCCAGAGAACCCAATCTGTGACACCCTCCATATGCCCAAGATGGGGAGGGCTAGGAATATCTCCCAGGGAGACCTGAGGACTACCTCATTCACTAGGGTGAGCAACGGTAGTGCACACACATGGGAGAGTCTAAAATCAGAGCAATGATAATAGCAAATAGTTATTGAGTGCTGATCTGCTGCATGCTGTACAAGAATATGTTGCTTGGATTAGTTTATTTAATCCTCTTAACACCTTACATATTAGCCCAGGGGATTAGACCAGATGACGGCAAGCTATGGCCTGCGGACCAAATCTGCCCATTCATTTCTGTATTGTCTAGGCAACTTTCATGCTACAATGGCAAAACTGAGTAGTTGTAACAGAGACAGTGTGGCGTGCAAAGTTGAAAATACCTACTGTCTGTCCCTTTTCAGAAAAGCTTGCTAAACCTTGTGTTAGGTATTATTCCCATTTCACAAATAAGCTTCAAGAGGTGCATGGTTTATTAAATCATGGAATGCCATTTTTTGGTTACAAAGGTAAATGTCCATCGCGTGGCCCCCTTCAGTGATGGCAGGTGTAGAAACCCCCTGTGCCATTTATGGGTCTTTATGAGTGCTCAGCAAATGAACGTGAACGATTCTCTTCCCTTCCCTTCCTCCCACCATCTCCCTTTGTAAAATTAAGGTCTCCTCTCCCATCTCTGTGCTTAATCTCACAGAAGACTCATCAGTTTTTGGTGTCTTTGACTCTAAAACCCCTGGAGGAAGCTCCATTTTCCCAGAAATGGCTACTGGAAGAGTTAGGGCAGTAAGTGTGTAGAGGCTGAGCTGGCTATCAGGAAGCACTTCATGATCACTAAGAAATTATTCTGTGTGCTGAACCATACAGTGATTAAAAAAAAAAAAAAGCAGGCTTGACAGATCTAAGGCTGAGATTATCTAAGCGGTTCCCAGGGCAGAACTGAGTAACCCAAAAACATGCCCTCATAAAAGTGATTGTTCGAGGGGGATTCAAGAACTTAGCTCCTTAATGCCCAGTCAGCTTCTTCCCAGATTCATCCAGAACATAGGCCGAGGCACACAAGTTTACTCGCAAACTCAGGAGCAGAGCTAAGAACTGAGCCCAGGTTGTTTGACACCAAAGTTTGTGCTCTTAACCATATATTCTACTCCTTCCCGGCAAGCAAATATCCAGCATCATGTCCTTACATCCTACAGATGCTGTTCTACGTGCTTATAGATTTTCCGCCGATGATTTTTCTAGCAATTAGCTACAAGAGGACTGTGGGAAGAGATTCCATTTATCCATCTCTTTATCCCATGCCTTCTAAAGAAAACTTCCCCAGCTTTCAGAGAGAATCCTTGCATCTATTCAGGCCTATTAGATCACTAAGCAAAAATTTCTAAAACCCATTCTCCATTCTTAGTTAATTAGAAAACAATTGGGGGAATTCCCTGGTGGTCCAGTTGTTAGGACTCTGTGCTTTCACTGCCAAGGGCGCAGGTTCCATCCCTGGTCAGGGAACTAAGATACTGCAAGCTGTGTGGCGTGGTAAAAAAAAAAAAAAAGAAAACAATTGGCTCTCAAAAATGGCTAGTGAATGAATAAATGAATCCGTGAATGAATGAATGAATCAGTCTCCAGACCCCTGACAACTTAAGGATCTTCGGCAACGTTTTTTGCTTATGATGAAGAAAAGATAGGGACTTCCTTGTGGTGCAGTGGTTAAGAATCTGCCTGCCAATGCAGGGGACACGGGTTCCAGCCCTGGTCTGGGAAGATTCCCACATGCAGTGGAGCAATTAGGCCCGTGCACCACAACTACTGAGCCTGCGCTCTAGAGCCTGAAAGCCACAACCACTGAGCCTATGTGCTCTGGAGCCCGTGCACCACAACTACTGAGCCCGTGTGCCTCAACTACTGAAGCCCGAGCTCTCTAGGGCCCACGTGCCGCAACTACTGAGCCTCCGTGCTGTAACCGCTGAAGCCCATGCGCCTAGAGCCTGTGCTCCACAATAAGAGGAGCCACCCAATGAGAAGCCCGCGCACCGCAACAAAGAGTAGCCCCCGCTCGTCACACCTAGAGAAAGCCCGTGCACAGCAATGAAAACCCAACACAGCCAAAAAAAAAAAAAAAGAAGGAAAGATATTTGGAGGTTTCTTGTCGTGGACTGCTCATAGCAGTTAGGTGTCCAAAAGGATAGTCATTCACTCAACAAACACCATGCGTTTACTTACAACAAACATTTACTATGATTTGCAAACTGTGTTAGGCACTGGGAACATGATACACCAGGTGTCTGCCCTCAACACAGGCCTCTAGTGATGAGGTGGAGGCCGGGAAGTCAGGTAGGTTCATGGGGGTGGGGTGGCATTGAGGGTTGGCCGGGTACTTGTATATAAATATAAAGATGGAAGATGCTCTTCGAAGTGAAATGGAAGTGTAACATCCAGGTTGTGGATTGAAAAGGGTTAAGTGGAAAGTTCTGGAGCAGCTGGCAAATGTAACCTGATCCCTCTCAGCAGTAGCTTGGGCTTTAAAACCAGGAAACCTGGAGGAATCAACAGAGACTGGGCTGGTTTTACTGATCTCCCCTCACTGTTTAGAAAGCCAGGCCTCTCCTGGTGGAGCTAGTGTTTCTCTGGTGGTGTGAGTTACTTCTGTATATTGCTCCGTTCATCCATATTATGTGGATTTTTACTAGATCCATTCTCAGAATATGTCCTGGCCTCCCATAACAGGGTAAGCTGAGAGGGCAACAAAAAAGAGATGCTATAAAAGCCTTCACTACTTTAATGGTATTACTGGGAATGTAACAGTTTTCAGACAGAAATACGACAAAATTCTTTCTACAGAACTTTTCAAACTGTCAGTTCAGAGGGAGAAAACTTTTTTTTTTTCCTACAGAGAGCCACTGCTTGATTCAACTTAATTTAGGTTTGGGGGGAAATTTGGGCAAACCCCATTGTTCAGCAGAACCCTGCCTTCAAAGAGCTAAAGACAAGTCACTTTGTCATCTGTTGTCATTGTAACCAAACCTCAACTATTATTAACCATGACTTGCCTTAGTTCTGGTTTATCTTAGTAAGACCAAGAAGAAAAAATGTCTTCAGCTGCAAAAGTATTCTATGTCTACTACCAAGCATGTATTCTGTGCTTAATGCCAGAGATGGATGAGAAATGCTCTAAGAGTTAGGAAGAGAGAGTAAACTGAGGTTTAGGGTGGTCCAAAGAGCTTCATGGAAGTAAAGGATCTTGAATTCTATTTTGAAGGAGGAGTAGGACTTAGTTGAAGAGATGATGGTATGTCAGGAGAATGATGTAAGGTGAGACTAGAGGCAGGAATATGGGTGTCCTTTTTTTGCAGATTAGTGGCTGGCCAGCCTTTTTTTTTTTTTTCTTTCAAAGAGAAAGAAGAAAAATGGGTAGATAAATGTAGTTGAAACAGAGGTTCATTTGGGAGAGTAGCCCAAGATGAGGTTAAAAGAGTGAGAAGGAAGCAATCTTTGAAGGGCCTTGGGTCTTAGAAGACCAGACAGGCTGTCTAGGAATTGATATGTAGAGGTGGTACAGTAACTTCCCTCATTTTCTTCTTTTTTCTAGGCTGCTTTATTCACTGTATGATATTTTAATCAATTTTATGGGAGGCAGAGAGAATATTTTTGGAAAAAAATAATTAGAATCAAGCGTTAAACTCAGGCAGCATCACATACTTGTGCCATTGGGTGAAAATTCTAATGTAGACAAGAGAAATAACAATGACTAATGTCCTGAAATTTACATAAAGAAGCAATTCCATCAACTCAACAACCCGGGAAGCATAGGGGCTGACACAAAGCGGAAGGTTCCTCTTAAAATTGGATCATGACTTGTCAGTACCTGCATTTGAGGGAAGAGAGCGTTACTCTGCTTGCCTACCAGGCACTCAACCAACCTTGCAGGTGTCTGGGCATCTTTGAACTTAAATTTAAGCAGGGAAACTAGGTGAATGTCCATTGACTGAATGGAAGATCAGAGTGTTTATAACTGAGGCACCAAAGTGAACTGCATTTCATTGGGGGCTGTTTTGTGATCAAAAGTCATGTGTTTCATAGAGTTGAAGGGCATCTCAGTTCAGTGTACATCCAAGTATTTCCCAAGATGCAAACTCTTTGAGACAAAGAACACATTTCCTTTGTGCCCTCTTGAATGTTGACCAGCCAATGACCCAGTGAAGTTTGGAGGAAGTGAATGAAAAGTATAAATAAAATTGTATTGATAGCTACTTAATTATTATGTAGTTTCATGTTTAATATTCAAAAATTTGACTAAATGGGTATGAAAAGCCTCAATGAAAGTAAATTAATGAACAGATTTTGGTTCCCTGAAGACAGAGGCATTTCATTGTCTTTGGCAGCTGCCACTGTGTGATACTTATCCTTGATTATACTCAAGGTAAGTAAGAAACGACCAAAATAATCAGAAAGGGAAATTTAGTGTACATAAAACGTTACTTTTGGTGAATTTCCTTTTGTGGATGGGCTCTTCAAAATTTGTAGAAAACTAGTCCATAACCCTGACACTTTTCCTTTTATGGGTTTCATTTCCCACAGTCCTTTTTTCAATACTCACCACACATGTAATTACTTGTTCCAGGTCTGTTTACCTCATTAGACTCCACGTGGACAGGGTCTGTATTGCCATGGCCAGGCACTCAGGGTCAGCACAAAGGCACTCGCTGGCCCGGGGCAACTTTGGATTGCAATCCAGCCAGGCATTATTTAAACTTCTCCACCTGAAATGGAAGTTTGTTTTGATTTTGCTGTGTGGGTTTACGTAGGCTAGTTGGGGGCTCTGGGGTCAACACACATTTGTTGAGTGACAACTAAGGATGCTTAGATTTCAGACCTGAAGCTTTAAAGGGAAGGAAAGCCCTGGTGTAAACCTTGGTTCCACTTGTTGCTCAGTTCCAGGGGCACCTCATCTTTCTCTGCACATCAGCTCTGTTGCCATCTTGCTGACACATCTTGGCAGAAACACTGATACCTCCATGGGTTGAGTCTCAGCTTTACTTCTTTTTTTTCTTTTTTTTAATTGGCCTTGCAAACGCAAGACCTCAAAAAATTGGGTAAAAACTCAGAATTGTTCCTCTCCACGGAAATCTTTAGTAAAAGGCGAATGATTTATATGATCTGAAGAGAAACCAGAGTATGAGCTTTACTTCTTCATTGGTAAAGCTCCGTGTGATTTTTCATGGAAGCTGAGTTAAACGTGGAGGAACTCACACATTTCTAATCTCTTTCATCTCTGCTCTTTTGATGAAATGGTTGAAAGAACAAGGGAGAGGACCACAAGAGTAAATGTAGTACCTCCTTGCAGGCATCTCGAGCTGAAGCTGCGGTCTTTGGCCACCAGCTTGTGTGAGAGAACACAGGACGTCCTGTGTCTCCCGCTTCGCATGTGGTGTAGGGCAGCCAGCCAGCCACCTTGCTAGCACCTTCCAAGGTCACAGGTTTAATTCTAGCCCAAACCTGGACAAGCTGATGTTCAGGTCAGAACCCACCGAGGTTCAGAAATGGCTGCCAGGGTCCTGGTGAGCAGCCTGAGAAGATTAGCCCGTGGATGCCGGGTATAATTCTCCTCTCCCTATGTTTCCTTTTCCCCTCCTCCTACCTGTTTGCTCCTCTTCTCATTCATTGATTTCTCCTTCATTTTGCACTTCTCCAATCCATCCTCTTCCTAGCTTCCCTCCACCCACCTCTTTTTGTCCCTCCTTCCACTGCATCCCCTCTCTGTCTTCACACTTTCTCTCCTGTTTTCCCGTCCCTTTCTTTTCCATTCCTCAATCTCCCTCTCTCTCTTGCTTTTACTCTCCTTTCTCTTCCTTTTGTCTACAACTCACTGAATTCCTATTTCTCTCTGTCTCTTCTCCCCTCTCTTTCTAAGAATTTCTTGATGCAATTAGAACTAAGAGGGGCTCCATGAAATCCTTGGCTGGAAGAAAAGATGGGCGGAAGGGATTCTGATCGTAGGCAGCCACAGAAGTTGATTTGTAGCTGATCTTAAATGTGGGAAAAGATTTTCAGTTACAAAACTCATAAAATGTAAGGATGAGGGAAACTGGCTGCATTTAGAATTTGACTAATGGTTTCAAAGTGCTTTAAAAAGTTTGGCATTTGCCAGCCTTCCTTTCTTCCCCTAATCCTCAAACCCTTGAGTTTTTATGGGAAATATAATCCTTTTTTCTGATTCATTTACACTTAGCTCATCTGAGTATTGTTTTGTAAAAACCATCTGAAGTCCAAGAAGTTTTATGAGATCTTTAAAGACTTGTGTCTTGAACCAGGAAGTTGTGTACTGCCCATATAAACGGACCTTGAAACCTAGGGGTCTTAGCATTAAACAGGGTCTAAACTTGGCAAAGACTGGTCCCCATGCCTGAAAGAAACTCGGCTTTCATTTTCAGATTAATAGCGAGTTCAGTGTTTTAGATGAGTGACCATCTCATATGATAGTACATAGGTTGCACAACACATTTTTCAAGGATTATCTTACTAGTTATGTAGACAGCGAGAGATTGATGTGGAAAAACTATGACTTTGCTGGAGTTTCTCAACTAGAGGGGCTGCTTGCTTATGTGTATATTACCACATTCATGGTTGTATATAAACACACATGCATACAAATGTATATGATCATTCACGGATGAGATTAACATTTACGCTAGAGATTCTTCCCGTGGTTACGTTTCAGAGATTATCTGATTGTAACGTATCCAAATCTGTCATAAGGCAGGTCGTAATCAGATTGAAGACTGGGGTGAGATACCCACCTCTGCTTTGCTGTGGGTCAAGAGAAAGAAAGATTGCGTTGTATCTTTTGAAACATTTTTTTTCTGCAGTCATAGAGCGTGGTTGAGCTCACTGCTGTCCCCAAATGTGAGGACCTTGGGTTGATCTCCAGGCCCTCTGGAAACAGGCTCTCAGGTGAAATGACTTGCTCAGGTTCCCGTGGGAAGTGAAGCAGCCACACTGCTCCAGCCCAGCCCTCTGGATCCCTGTCCAGGCTCTGCCCTCTGCAGGCAGCTGCCTCTCATTGACCAAAACAGGCTTTGATGTATGCCGTCCATCTGAGTCCTGCAGTGCCTAACAAGAAGAGCTCACCCACCACCACAGACTGCAGTCTGGTCCTTTGGTGATGCTGTCCATCACTATTTCCTGAGCTTTCACCTGTCTGACACGTCTTCTTTCCAGCCTAGGCTCTTCAGCATGGAGTTATTGCTTCTAGACACCCCCTGGCCCCATCCACGTCAACTGTTGCTCATAATCCCTACCAGAGAGAGAAAATCTCTGTAGACTGATTTGAGCTGCGGGTAGGAAATGTTTTCCCTACATGTTGTGAATTTTCCATGAGATGACAAAGAATTGTGGGTTGTCCAGTGACGTTGCCCTCTCACAAATCAGATACCGCCTTGGGAGAGTTCGGTTATTATCTCAAACTGTTGCTTTATTTATCTTTTTAAAAAGCTTTTGTTTATTTACATTTTTTCTCTCTAACCAGATAGGAAGATTCTCCAGAACAAAAAGGTTGTGCCTGTGATACTTTGTTTCTGCAAAGGGTCAGCCTCTCTGCTTGCCTCAGAGCAGCACTTGGTGAATATTTATTAGCTTGTGCGCTGTCCTTTCTACAGAATCCCAGCCTGGGAGGCATTTTCTTCACCCACCCTCCTTCCTCAGTCTTCTCAGCTGGTTCCCTTTGGCCTGGCTCAGAGACTGACCTTGAGTGACCTCTCATCTTGTCCACAGGGATGTTCTTAGAGCCACAGACTCTTAGGGCTGAAAGGAATTTTTAATCCAACTTCTCTGTTGGATTATAGAGGAGGAAGTCAAGGTTCAGAGAGGAGAGGTGAACTGCCTGTGGTCTTTCAGCTACTTAGCGGCAGTGTTAGGACTGAACTGAGGTCTCTCCCTCTGGTCAAATGCTGTTTATTCTGTGCCTGGCTCTCAGAGTGTGTTCTCACATGAAACTGGTGGTCAGACAGATGGACTGAGACCCTCTCCTGCCAAATCAAATATTGGAGGTCTTTCTCCAATGTACAGAAAAAATAGATTAAGGGATTAAGTTTCTTCAACTTTAAATCATTTCTATTAATTCTTTTTAAACCATTGTCACCTGCTACCAACTGTCCACTAGCCAATGCGGAGTTTTCTATTGCATTCATGTAATAAAAGCGTGAATGCTGCTGGAGACACCGTTTTAAATTCAAATGCTAGAAGTAAATATGTTACTATTTCATGGTTTCCACCCAAAAGCACCCTGACCCCAGGGACTCTGTCCCCTGGGACATTCTGCATCTCCCTTAATGTGATTTTTGTGTCATCTCCGGTGAGTGATCCTTTCCTTTCGGATAGGGGTCCAGGGAACTGATCTGACTTTAAAAAGAGACTAATAATGGCTTGGCGTTATCATGGATCCTAAGCCCTGTATTCCTGTCATAGAGGCCTTTTCACCAGGAGCAGGGCTGCCTGCGGGGTCGATTCCTGTTGCGGTTTTCCCAGTCTACGCGGGCGCCCCCTGCTGCCCACCCTGGTACATGCCAAGAGAGGAGTAGGGTACCAGAAGCTGCACACTCAGAAACAGTCACGCGGAGTTTACAATCCCAAAGGGAACCATCTAAACACTTTCGATGGACACTCCGCGCACCCCGAGCAGTCCTTTCTGGGGCCCGATCTAGTATTTTAATCCAATACCCACAGCAAGTATCCGAGCAAACACGGATAAGAAAATGACTGGAAATGCCTTCCAGACAGTATCAAATGAGTCCTGTGGGGCTTCTAGAAGGAAAGGACCGTTCAGTGACTTTGCCGAGTCCTTTGTCCTTTCCCGGGAGACGGGATCGAGGAGCGGGGACCTCTGCCTTGCCGACCCATAGGAACAATCGATGTGGATGTGGAGGGTGGCGGCGTGTTCTCGGGCTCATCTCACGCTTTCCCCAATTAGGATTTACTGCCTGACGTCACGTCTGCCGGAGATTGGCTGTTCAGATCTGACACTCGGTTCCACGGCGAGAGAAACTTTTTAAAGACTTTGCAGCCCGGGCTGCCGCTGAGCGTCCAGCGCGCTCACACCCGCCCTCGCCCACTCTCGCCGGGTCCCGGGCGCGGCAGCCCCTGCGCCGGCGGCGGGGCGAGCGGACCCTCACCTTGCGCGGCCCGCGCCCCTCGCCCCTCCCCTGCCGGGCCCCGCGTTCCCCACCCCCACCCCGCCCCCTCCTCCCCGCCGCTTTCGGCTGGGGTCTGGGGCCGTTCAGCAGCCCGCAGAACTTCCTCTCCTGCAACCGAGTTTTCCTCCTCCCCGCCTTTCCCGGGCTCCCGGTTGTTCTCGGGGGAGCCTGAGTGCGCGTGGGCGGCCGCACCGGGCGAGCGGCGCGGCCGGGGGCGGGGACCGGGGCCGGGGGCGCCGGCTGGGGCCCGCGATGGCGGGGGCCTGGCTCAGGTGGGGGCTCCTGCTCTGGGCAGGGTTGCTCGCGTCCTCGGTGCACTGCCGGGTGCGGAGGATCACGTACGTGGTGCGCCCGGGCCCCGGCCTGGCGGCGGGCGCCTTGCCCCTGGGCGGGCCCCAGCGCCCGCGGACCTTCAACGTCGCGCTCAACGCCAGGTACAGCCGTAGCTCGGCGGGCGCCGGGGCCCCCTCGGAGCGGACTCGGCGCACCAGCCCGCCCGGCGGCGCGGCCCTGCAGGGGCTCCGGCCACCGCCACCGCCACCGCCGGAGCCGGCGCGTCCCGGGGGCTCCGGCGGGCAGCTCCACCCCAAGCCTGGCGGTCACCCGGCGGCCGCGCCGTTCGCCAAACAAGGCAGGCAAGCGGTGCGCTCCAAAGTGCCGCAGGAGACCCAGAGCGGCGGGGGCTCGAGGCTGCAGGTTCACCAGAAGCAGCAGCTGCAGGGGTAAGCCCACACCCTCCCTCCTTCCTCGCGCGCGCCGCTCGCGCGGGTACCCGGGAGACGCGGCTCCTGGGAGCCCAGCGGCGGCCGTGGGCGTAGTGCGCCGTCGGTGGGTTGTCTCCTCCCCGCCCACCTCTGCCTGCCTCGCTTGCAGCGCGGCGGGAAGAGCGGAGTGCGGGGAAGCCGGGGAACTTTGAGGATAAACTCCGATCGCATTGTTACTGAGCTGCGGGTAAACACAAAAGGCATTTCTGCCTGGGGCGTAACCTCCTGTGCGCGAACCAAACTACTCCTAGAAGATGGGCGTAAACATGAAGTCACTACAGCTTAATCCCTCAGCATCAATTAAACTTCTCTTTGCAGCTCAGTTTAATTTTTTTTCTTGAGCTAATGGGAAAAAAAAAGTTTGGAGGAGGGCTGCCTGTAAAGATCCACTTCCTGTTTTGTGACCTGGAATTTTCAGCATCCTACTAATTGTGAGCTTGGCTTCCCTGCACCTGTGGGGTCTGTTTTCCTGGGGCGGCGTGTCTTAGCATTGACAGGAGTTTCGGTTGGATAGTTTCTGTTACTGGGCGTTCATAAACGTCCTCCTTGCCCCTCCTCCTCATTAATCACAGGTTGAGAGTGTGGGGGAAGACTTGTTTTGCTTATTTGTTGTTGTTGTTTTCTTCAGGGGTGGTTCCAAGCGTTGTGATTTCACTCCTGTTTGGACGCCTCTCTCTGAAACTCAGATTCAATTTAAAACGTGGGTGCAGATAATACACAAAATACATTTGGCTCTGCTTTACTTTTGAGTTAAGAAAACCGTTTATTTGGACCTTGTTCTCCCCTCCTGTATAGTTCTAGGTTATGCAGGTTTTGGTTCTTCCATCCTTCCCTGATACACTGTCCTTACCCTTCTGCTTGGGCAGCTTTGGGTTGGACATCCTGGGTCCCTGTTTCGAAGCCAGAGGAATGTGGAAGCAGGAGGCTGGGCTTGCAGGAGCACCCTGGAGGCTTGGGTTCTCTGGAAGGGAGTGTCGCTACTACTGGACTCAGGGGTCTTGCTTTGTTTGTTTCAGGGTCAATGTCTGTGGAGGGCAGTGCTGCCATGGCTGGAGTAAGGCCCCTGGCTCCCAGAGATGCGCCAAACGTAAGTTTCCAGGTTCACAGCAGCCCTGCACAGTAGGTGAAGTGGGTCTGTCCACACGAGGCATCCCACAGGGGTCACTTGAAGAGGCTATGCAATGTCTGTGATGCAGTCTACCCCGTTATCTGAAGCCTTCATCACCACCCAGGAAGGGCTGGGCCAGGGTAATGATGGTATCAAGGCCAGCAGCGATTCATTGTACAAAACCGTGCCGTGCATCCAAGATTCCCTTGCACCCAACCATGGTATTAATTACTCTGTTACCACCGTGAATCAGGGGCTAGGAAAAGAAATTCTCATTGGAGGATGTGCCGTATGGCAGAACCAGTGCAATTAATTTAACCATGGATATCGACAAACGAAAAACATTCTTTAAGTTGATGGTAGGAGGGGAATGGGAAGTAGGACGCCCTGCTCTGGAACAAAACATCAGTAGTGTTAAAGCTTTCTGAAAACAGCACTCAGAATCTGCCGTCCTTGTGGCCTGTTTCCTAGGAGGTAACCACTCTACTGTTCTTCAGAACTGACAAGTGGGTTTTCCTGCATTGCTTCTCCAGCTAATACACAGGCTTAGGAGTGTTTTGAAACATATATTAATGATGCATATAGATTTGAGAACATCAGAAAATACTTCCCTCTGCATTGTGAAATTAAGGATTAAGGTAAAATATTCTTTGAGGGTCCTCTTGACGAGTTGATTCTGTCTGGTGCTACCTGGACATAAAGAATTCTTACTTCCATTCAGGAGTAGTTAAGCATTCTTATGTGTTCTCTGCATAGAGTTTGAACCATAAACATGTGGATTAGAATCATTCAAAATTTTAGCTGCTTTTTGGTATTCAGTGTAATAAGTAAAATTTAGCAATTTGTCTTGTATACGGTTTGGATTTTAAAATGCTGCTGAATTAATTAAAAATTTTTTCTATTATGGTCATTTCTATTACAGTCATTCTGGTGAACTTGCTTGTTGGAAGATGCCTTCAATCCTTGAAAGAAACAGGACTTTGGCATAGTGGCTTTAGTTTTATAAAAAGCAGTGTCCAGGTGGGTTATGATTTGGCTGTGATCAAGGAGTAGTGGCAGACATGAACTCACTAATCAGCCTCCTTGATATTGAACTCAAACCGCTAGGTCAGAAATACTCAGGGTTGTAGGCATTTTATTTTTAATTTTAAATTTATTTTATTTATTTATTTTTGGCTGTGTTGGGTCTTTGTTGCTGCTCGCATGCTTTCTCTAGTTGTGACGAGCGGGGGCTACTCTTCGTTGCGGTGCGCGGGCTTCTCTTGTTGTGGAGCACAGGCTCTAGGTGCGCGGGCTTCAGTAGTCGTGGCATGCGGGCTCAGTAGTTGTGGCTCGTGGGCTCTAGAGTGCAGGCTCAGTAGTTGTGGCACACAGGCTTAGTTACTCCGCGGCATGTGGGATCTTCCCGGACCACGGCTCGAACCCGTGGCCCCTGCATCGGCAGGCAGATTCTTAACCACTGTGCCACCAGGGAAGCCCCAGGCATTTTAGATTGTCGTAATTCTTCACATCTTCTTAGATTACACTTGACAATAGCGCACCAGCATTTTCCTGAATTTACAGTTGCTTGGGTCCAATTACATACCCTCTCCTCCCTTCGGTAACTCCTGCTATGATGTTGTTTGCCTGTTATGTGCAGACAGCTCATCCATGACAGCAGCATTGCTGTGCAAAGTGGGTATTGCTGTGTAAAGATTAAAGATACAGAGCAGGTTGTTATAGGTGATGGTGAGTGCTCCTTGGTGCCCATTAGAGAGAATGTGTTAAGACTTTCAAAGAAGTTTACTTGGCAAATGATGCCGTTGAGTGCCCTCTCTGAAAAGAGAGTAGTACCCCATTCTTAGGTTGTCTGAGGATTTGCAGGTCCAAAGAAGATGCTCTAGAAGGAGAACATCCGATCTTGAGGAATCACCTCGTGGCTTCCTGCTTCTCCAGGTGAGGGAGGCAAGGGCACAAGTGTGCCTCGGCTTAGCCAGGTTTGCCCTCTGGTGACCCAGAAAGAGAAAGGCTGCAAAAGGCTACCCGTCAGAAAAGTTAGGGTTGCACAGTTACTGTATACAGTGTTCCAGAGGAAGTTGCTCCGTTGGCTTAGTCTCACGATACCAATAGCAAATGCTTCCGGCTTTTGGTTTAAGTTATCCTTCCAGCTTCTAGAAGGTAGCCCTTGGACAGCACCGGGACCTAAGCAATCAATGTAACATTAGCCTTCCAGTACTGCCCAATCTGACAAATTAATTCAGGCCCAAATGGTGGAAGCTTAAATCACAACTTCTTTCAAGAACAGTTGTGTTTTTAAAAATGATGCTGGGTTAGGTCAGTGCTCAATCCAAAGTAATATACGCTAGATGGATATGTTTCAATGGGGGGTCTTGTGTTTGTCTCCCTGTGCAGAGCCAGGGAGATGAGGGAGCCTTATACCTTCACATGGGACAACTGGGGTTACCACTGATGCGGCAAAACTTGTGTCCATGGCTAAGCAGTGTGACACCAGGAAAGACCCCTGGCCTTGGGTTCAGGAAACCTGAGTTTAAACCCTCAAGCGTTCACTAGCTGTGTGGCCTTGGGGAATTCATTTGACCTCTCTGACCCTTATATTTTCCCATCCTGAAATGACTGTGCTAAAAACTTGACTACTGGGACTTCCCTGGCGGTCCAGTGGATAAGACTCCACGTTTCCACTGCAGGGGGTGTGGGTTTAATCCCTGGTTGGGGAACTAAGATCCCACATGCCGTATGGCGTGGCCAAAAACACAAAACAAAACAAAACAAACCCCAAATTTGACTACTTTCTAGGATTGTTACAGGTATCAAGGTGAAATAGAATGATGGATGTGAAAGCCTTGATGAAACCAGAAGGAGTCTTAGAGTTTATTATTGAATCAAGCCAAGTAAATCCTGTCTCATTTATCCATTATTTGGTTTTCTTTCTTCCCTATGTATGTTTCTCGTCATCTTCTTTTCAAAGAATGTACATGTGGATCCCTTTTTATATTACAGCTTTAAAGTAGTTTAGGGCTGGGGGAGGGGGAAATAGGGAGATATTGGTCAAGCGGTACAAAGTTTCAGTCCCTCAGGATGAATAAGTTCTGGAGATCTAATATACAGCGGTGTGACTATAGTTAACAGTACTGTGTTATATACTTGAAATTTCTTCAGAGGGTAGATCTTAGCGTGTTCCCGCCACACACACACACACACACACACACACACACACGTTAACTGTGTGGTGATGGGTATGTTTATCAGCTTGACTGTGGTGCTTATTTTACAATGTGTGCGTATATCTAAACATTGTTATACACTTTAAATATATACAATTTTTATTTGTCAATTATACCTCAATATAGATGAATAAAAAAAGGAATAAATGAAAACGCCAGTCAGTTCCATCCTGCCTGGCTTTGATTACTGAGAAAAAAGAAATAAAGTAGGCTGGGTTGTTTTGTATCCCAGAATGATTTATTTTAGAAGAACTTTGAAAGAGACTAAATATTAGATTATTTGTGTATCTCTAGTTCTCTTTGTGTAAAGCTTGCTGTTTAGATGGAAAGTTCTCCCCTAAGGTATTCATAAATTGAATGGAAAAAATTCTGACACCAATTTTTGTGACTACAACTACTTTGGTAAATACTAGTGAAATTTAGACTGCAAAAGCAATTGCTTTGTGGTCTCTTTCCTCTCTCACTTCCTTATTATGCTGAGATTGAACAATTGCACTTGGATATGGTTTATTACACTTAACAAATACAAAAACCAATGGCATGTCAACATGAATTTCCTTATTACGATAGTAATCATCATATACATAATTAACACAACATTGTAAAACAACTATACTTCAAATTAAAAAAAGGTAGTCGTTATCATACAATGTGTATGCACATTTAAATGTGTACATTAAATTTAAATCAACAGCAAGGATGCCTTGTAATTGTCAGTTCTATTTTGAGGATAATTGAAAGGGTTTAGCTGAAGAATTTCAGTTTGTAGAGACCGTTTTCCAGTTGATGCAAAAAATATTTCTGCATAAGAGTTGGGATGTGTTTCTGTTGTTCAGTTTGCTTAATCCTGTGAGGAAAACAAGGTGCCCCTTCGGGGCAGACTGGATTGTTTTTAGTTGATTGAAACTTAATTTAAATGGGCCATAGGCAAATGCTTCTGAAGACTGAAGATTTGGCAAACCTGAAATTGCCAATCAGAGAGATGTGAAACAAATGGCAGCAGACCCACACGGGCAGAGAGAATGGATGTGGGTGTCCGCAACGGCAGCCCCGAGGGCTTTAGCCACCCAGTCTCTACATAGAGATGCCCAGTTGCATGTTAATGCTTCTTTTCCAGACACCCTCTGTATGTGTGTCTCTAGGAATTGAAATCACAGCTCGAGATATGGCATTTTAGTTATTAATGTGGAACGACTGCTGATAGCGATGTCCATTTTGGGCAAAGGAGAAGGCACTGCATCTGTTCCCTTTCCAAGGGGTTCACATTTATTGGGAGGGTGTTAACTTTTTTTGGCCTATCCCCATTTTTGCATTTTGTTCCCTCTGTCTAAACTGAACCCACCCCCTCTTGGTTGTTCCAATCTTATTGTGCCCCTCTCAGGGTAAGTGCAGGCCAGAGAGAGACATTGCCAGTGGGCTCAGCTTTAAAGAGGAGACTGGACCTGGGAACAGACAACACAAAAGAATAAAGGGGAGATGAGGGTGAGGCCGGGTTGGCAGGATGAGGTGGATGGAACAGGAAAGATGGCAGATCTGAATCCAAAGCGGGTGCCTGGCACATGGCAGGCCCTCCCTAAATGCATGGATGGTTCTTTCATTTCTTTAATGGATATCTGTTTAGCTTTTACCATGTGCCAGGGTCTGTGAATAGAGGAGAAACGCAGCCAGCTGTAGAGAGTGCGGGGTCTGTTTTTACTCACTTAACTCATGGCACATCAAATGACTTGTTCTCTCCTTAGCAAGAAACAGAAAATCGATATTCCATTGCTTTTCCACTGGCATTCAGCCCACAGTGCTTTGGGGGAAAAAAAACCCAAAAGCCAACCCTAGACATTTTCCTTAATTATATACAGAAGAGACGTAGTCACGTCTACCCTTGGTGCTTAGAGTTGCCGCAGTCGAGGGCATCGTCCATGAGTGTGGGGTGTGGCTGGAGTTGCAGGTGACAGAGGCCTTTCAGGCCGTCTCCTGTCCCTCTGGGCTTGGCGTTGCGCTAGCTGAGCTCGGAAGTTGGGCCCGGAGTGATCACACAGCTTTCGTCTGCCCGCTGTGGCCATTGACAGCTGCTTCGCCAATAGATCCACAGTGAGGTTTATTGTGGCAGCTGCTGGGAGCACCGCCCCGGCCCCAGTACTGGGAGCAGGGGTGGGAGGGTCGGCTGGAAAATCTTGTCGTGCGGCACAGACCGCCCGGTGAAGGGAGAAGGACCCAGAGGTCAAGTTCACACTGGGTCAAATATGTGTTCTCAGCACTGGTTAAAACAAACATTTAGGAACCATAAATCCTGGGCTGCAATCATACTTAAACCTTCATTGTGAAACCCTGCAGCCCCTGGGCCAACCTGAACACCCCGCCCTCCCGCCCCTGCCCGGCCTGCTTTAGTGAAGTGTTTCTCTGCCCGTTGAACCCTTGGCCCTTAGGAAGCCTGCCTTGTTCAGAGGACCTTTGGCCACCACGGGAGTCTGCTGTTTCTGAGCCTGTTATTTGTTGTCTTGGATATTCCAAACATACTCAAACGTGTTTGGGAGCTCAAATAAGTTTTCCTAAAATGCAGATTTTGCTTCCAAGTTCTTCCTAGCAATGAACAGGGCAACTAGGAGTGCTAGGGCGGTGTCGCCACTCTTGTAACACTGACCAAGATCAGAGCAGGGGTTGAGAAGCTGCTGATGAGGGGAGGGTAATTTGTGCAGTGCTTCGGAGCCTGTGAAGGGCGTTCGCTTTCTTTCTTTTACTTTAAAAAAAAAAAAAAGGAATGCTTCGTGAATATGCATGTCCTCCTTGTGCAGGGGTCACGCTAATCTTCTCTGTATCTTTCCAATATTAGTGTATGTGCTGCAGAAGCCAGCACTGGAGAGCATTTTCTTGACCTTCACGACCAGGCAGCCATGATTTATTACCCCCTTTTTAAATGGGGGGCAGGGCTCAGACCCCACCCCAGCTCTGTGGCTCTTGGTTTATTGTTCTTTCTACTGCCCTAGGCTTCCTGGCCGTCCAGTGTGGCAGCATCTCTCTTGAGGTCTTGGTCTTCGACTCTCCTGGCAGCCCTGCTTTGGACTGGCTTTCACTGCCTCTATTCGCTGTGTGATCTCCCAAGCCTGTAACAAAGTACCGCAAACTGGGTGGCTTAGAACAACAGAAATGTATTGTCTCATAGTTCTGGAGGCTAGAAGTCCAAAATCAGTGTGTCGAGAGGGTTGGTTCCTTGTAAGGGAAGATCTGTTCCAGGCCTCTCTCCCTGGCTAGCAGAAGGCTGTCTTCTCCTTGTGTTTCTTCACCTCATTTCCCCTCTAGGCATGTCTATCTTTGTGTCCAAATTTCCCCTTTCTATAAGGACACCCGTCATATCAGATTAGAGCTCACCATAATGACCTCATTTTTAACTTGGTTACCTCTGTAAAGACCCTGTCTCCAAATAAGGTCACAAACTAAGGTACCAGGGATCGGGAATCCAACACAGCTTTCTTTGTGGGGGGAACCATTCAACTCATGATAGAAGGCCATAGATGCTCTGCACGTGGGCTTGAGAAGTGGGCTGCTCAGAGCTGGGCCACCCCTGAGGCAGTCAGGGATTCCCTAGCAATGACCCCAGGGCGGGTGGGCAGAGGCTCAGTTGCGCTCCTCCCACATAGTCTGTGACTGTGGATCTAATGTGGCTTCTTCCCTAATTCAGGAGCTCTGGCTGCTTCAGGGAGCAGAAGATGTGAGGAACTGGCCACTGGTGATTTTGGTTATACCTCTGGGCATTTCCACTTGTTCTGCTTTAAAGAGATTCTATGATGCCTCTTAAACATGAATGTGCAGCTGGTCGCTGGAGGAGTTTGTTAAACTGCTTTCTTGAATCAGAGTCTCTGGGATTTTTATTTAATGAGCACATCAGGTGATGCTGATGGAAGTGGCCCACCTTTTGAGAAACAGTGATCCAGAAGGAACCCTGTCCTGGGCAATATTTATGACACTTTGTGTGGGAATCTGAAGGCCAAGCCTAACACTTAGCAATTTAGAAACTTGTCAAGGCAGGAGCCCTCTACACATTGCTTTAGGTCAGTTTTAAATAGTACATACAAAGATGGCTGCATACAGGGTTATTACATCCAGTTTTTCTTTTGTTAGTTGAATGATAAATACATACATTTTTACAAGAGTTGGACACTTGCAAAATTGTTAATGATACATAGGTGGTTAAATAAAGTGGTTTTAAAAAAGGTTGAAACACTTTGGAACACATTGGGCGCTTTTTCCACTAAATATTTTATTTTTAATTATAAAATATTTTAAATACACAAAAATGCAGAAAATAATACATTCAGCTGCTCATGTTTTTAAAACCACCCTGATATGATAATTAAGCACAATAATTTACAGATAAGGGAGAAACTATGATCTTACCTTGCTCTTTTTTTTTTTTTGGCTGTGTTGGGTCTTCATTGCTGCACACGGGCTTTCTCTAGTTGTGGTGAGCGGGGGCTACTCTTCATGGCGGTGCACAGGCTTCTCATTGTGGTGACTTCTGTTGGTGGAGTACGGGCTCTGGGCGCGCGGGCTTCAGTAGTTGTGGCATGCGGGCTCAGTAGTTGCAGTGCGTGTACTCTAGAGCATAGGCTCAGTAGTTGTGGCACACAGGCTTAGTTGCTCCGTGACATGTGGGATCTAACCCGTGTCCCTTGCACTGGCAGGTGGATTCTTAACCGCTGTGCCACCAGGATTATCTCGCTCTAACTGCATGTTTTACTAATGATGTTTCCTATCTTCCTAGGGGAGAGAAAATAGTACATAATTTGTTGGTGTGGCACAAAGTGGTTGTTTTGGTACTTATGGAAAAATACATCAGAGCTGTATTTGTATAAGCTCACGTGCACCTATTATTGGCCTAGCTTATTATTAAGGACTGAACATTTCATGTAAGCACAGTCCCTTGGGCACCAAGAATCTGTGTGCACGGTGTCATTTAGACCCAAGACAATGTGGTTACAAGAAGGAAATTCTGCCTGTTACTGTCCCACCTGACCCGCCTTTCTTGCTTTCCTCCTCTTTCTCTCTGTCCTTTCTAGGCCTCAGTTTTGCGTGCCGTGAACTAGAGGCAGTATAAGTCCATGGTTAGAAGTTCGGTCTTTGGAGTTAGAATACAAGGCACCTAACTTGATGTTAACACTTTGTCAACACATCCTCACTATGTGACCTTGGACTGTGAGAGCTGGGGCAAGGCTAAGTTACCCCATTCACAGGACAGGTGTGATGATGGTTTGTGCTATCATTCAGAGGCTTGTTGGGGGACCGCATGATGTAATATACACAGAGTTCTTGGAGAGCAGCTGTCCCCCTGCCCCCCGCACAACAGTATTTGACAGATGTGAGCTCTCAGGGGTTCCTGTTTACTTGCTTAGACCCTCTCCCTCCTGGGCGCCTCAGCTTTTTACACACCCCTCTTGGTGTTTCTCAGATCCCCTGGTGAAAATCATGGCTCTCTCTCCCCCTCTCTGGGAGCACTCTGTTTTCACTCTTACTTTGCTCTGGGTATGGCTGGACCAGGGGAGAGGGGCATCTGCCTCCCCATCAACGTGGAGCTCCTGGGGAGTGGCATTTTCTTTCTTTCTTTTTTTTTAAAAACACTTTTTAAAAATAAATTTATTTATTTATTTATTTTGGGCTGCGTTGGGTCTTCATTGCTGCACACAGGCTTTCTCTAGCTGCGGAGAGCGGAGGCTACTCTTCGTTGCGGAGCACGGGCTCTAGGGTGCTCGGGCTTCAGTAGTTGTGCTACGTGGGCTTATTTGTCCGCGGGATGTGGGATCTTCCCAGACCAGGGATCCAACCTGTGTTGGTCCATTCATCGGCAGGCGGATTCTTAACCACTGTGCCACCAGAGAAGTCCTGCAGGATTTTCTTTGTGTCATTTTAAGTACCCAGGCTCTGTTCCTTGCCATAGTACAAATGCTAACTGAATCGAGTAGAATTGAATTGAACCAGCATCTCTGATTTTGCTGTGTTGTAAATACTATCCTCTAAATGCTACCTAAAGAATTCTACTTCCTTTTTTGTTTCCTCTCACCTTTGGGCAATAATTCTCCTTTGGTTTTCTTTCTACTATTTTTTCTGTGTGCTTATCCCTTGCCTGACAGACACTGCTTATTATGACAGCTTTTCAAGGACACACCACCTTATTCCATTTCCTCCTACTTCTCTGAAGGCTACCCTGGCATGGCCCAAACTTTAAGACAGCTTTTCCTTTCTCACTGCCAATTTTAGAATCTTTCAGCTAAACATCATCTGATAGAGATTTGGGACTAAGTAAAATGAATGTTGTATGATTTTCCCTGTAATTTTAGATCCCCAAATACTTCTCTTGGCCAACTACACTATTCCCTGTGGTTTTTTCACTCCACTACATTTGAGTAATATTGTTGGCATGGACCTAAGTAAACAGTTTGCAAAATGTCGTGTTTTGTAAATTAGGAGATGGATGGGCTGGTTTTTTAATACATGCTCTTGGTTCTGCTGGACCAGAGGAAGGATGAGTTTGGTCAGTGGATGGGAAGACAAATTGGAGGAAAGTTTGTTTTTATTTTAAAAATTTGTTTTATTTATTTATTTTTGGCTGCATTGGGTCTTTGTTGCTGCATGCGGGCTTTCTGCAGTTGTGGGGAGCAGGGGCTACTCTTCGTTGCGGCGCGTGGGCTTCTCGTTGCGGTGGCTTCTCTTGTTGCAGAGCACGGGCTGTAGGCGCGTGGGCTTCAGTAGTTGTGGCACTTGGGCTCAGTAGTTGTGGCTCGCGGGCTCTAGAGCACAGGCTTGGTAGTTGTGGTGCACAGGCTTAGTTGCTCCGCGGCATGTGAGATCTTCCAGTACCAGGGCTCGAACCCGTGTCCCCTGCATTGGCAGGTGGATTCTCAACCACTGTGCCACCAGGGAAGTCCCTGGAGGGAGGTGTTTTTAACTGAAGTTGATGTGGTCAATTTACTCATCAGTTATTTAAAGGTGAGAACTAAATGGTTGGAGGGGAACCTTCAGAAGTATATTTTGGTAATGAATTAAGGGAGAATCTTCACAGGGGAAAGAAGATGTAACCAGCAAAAAGCCACTGGAGGAAAAGAGGATCATAAAATAAGGAATATATAATAATAGGGATCCTTTGTCTTTGTTCACTTTAAAATGTTTGTATTTCTTATAGGATTACCAAGCAATTCCAATCTCCCTTTCAATCTTGCAGGAACTTCAGTTTATTATTGTTACTATAAAATAAGAGTAGAATCTCTATCCTTTCACCCATATGTGTTACATTTAACACCATATCAAGTGGGCAGTTAACAATTAACATCTTCAGCATGTTTCATTGTAAAAGCCATTTAAATCGGCTAAGAGGTACCACCTCACCTTGATGAATCATTTGCTACATTGGTTCAAGAGTGGGAGTGCTTCTGTCTCTGCCATTAGCTGTGAAGTTTCAAGCAGATCAATTAATTAACTCCTAAGATTTTTTTTCAAGCTGAATGAAATGAATGGGGATAGGGCCATTCATCACCCAACCTAATTCAGGTCATTCTTGTGAATATTGGACATACAAATCCTCTTCTGTCTTAACTTTTTTTTTTTAATTGGGGTATAATTGCTTCACAATGTTGTGTTAGTTTGTGCTGTACACGAAGTGAATCAGCCATATGTATACATATATCTCCTCCCTCTTGGACCTACCCCCCCCCCGCCCCAAATCCCACCCATCTGGGTCACCACAGAGCACCAAGCTGAGCTTCCTGTGCTATACAGCGGGTTCCCACTAGCTGTCTATTTTACACATTTTTCACATTGTATCACTTTTGTGTGTGTGCACTTGTGGGTGTGTGCTTCCCGGCTTGATGTGAGCTCTGTCTGTGAGGGTAGTGATCAATACCATAACCATCTTTTTATCCTCGGACCTAGTAAGCACATAGACTTTTATGGAAGGAATGAATGAATGAATGATTAAATGGATGAATGAATTCATTTGTTGTACTTTCACTGAGTCCCTGTGTGCTAGGTACTGGCACACAGAAGGTGTTAAGATTTATTTTCTATGAAGAAAATAAAACTGGGCGAGAGGATAGAGAGTGATGGGGGCCGGGGGAAGGGGGATGGAGTAAGGAAAGGTCACTGTAAGGAAGTGGTTTATGAGACCTATGTGATATGAAAGGGTCTGGTGGAAGAGCCTTTTTGGACAAGAGAACAGCTAGAACAAAGACTCTGGGGTGGGAATAGGCCTGGCCCTGTACAGGGACGCAGAAGTGAGTTTTGTTGGGTTGTTAGTATGGGCTAGAGTAATAGGTGATAAGGGAGACAGGGCTGGATCGCCAGTCAGGTCTTGTAGGCTATGGAAAGCCATAAATAGGGGACTTACAGCTTACAAATGCAAGTAGATTTTATTATTAATGAATAAACACAATACAGGATTTGGTATTTAACAGCACTACTTTTCTATGTCTGTGAGTCTGTTTCTGTTTTGTAAATAAGTTCATTTGTATCATATTTTAGATTCCACGTATAAAGTGGAAGTAAGTGGACTTAATTCACTTAGTATGACACTCTCTAGGTCCATCCATGTTGCTGCAAATGGCATTATTTCATTCTTTTTTATGGCTGAGTAGTATTCCTTGTATATATATGCCACATCTTCTTTATCCATTCATCCATTGATGGACATTTAGGTTGCTTCCATGTCTTGGCTATTGTAAATAGTGTTGCTATAAACATTGGGGTTCATGTTTCTTTTCGAATTATAGTTTTCCCTAGATATATGGCCAGGAGTGGGATTGCTGGATCATATGGCAACTCTAGTTTTGGTTTTTAAAGAAACCTCCATACTGTTTTCCATAGTGGCTGCACCAATTTACATTTTCACCGATAGTGTAGGTGTTTTCTCCACACCCTGTCCAGCATTTGTTATTTGTAGATTTTCTGATGATGCCCATTCCAACTGGTGTGAGGTAATACCTCATTGTAGTTTTGATTTGCATTTCTCTAATAATTAGTGATGTTGAACATCTTTTCTTGTGCCTATTGGCCATCTGTATGTCTTCTTTGGGGAAATGTCTATTTAGGTTTTCTGCCTATTTTTTGATTGGGTTGTTGTTTTTGTTGAGTTGTGTGAGCTGTTTGTACATCTTGGAAATTAAGCCCTTGTTGGTCACATTGTTTACAAATATTTTCTCCCATTCCATAGGTTGTCTTTTCATTTTGTTTATGGTTTCCTTTGCTGTGCAAAAGCTTATAAGTTTGATTAGGTCCCATTTGTTTATTTTTGCCTTTCTTTCTATTGCCTTGGGAGACTGACATTGCTAAGAAAACATTGCTATGATTTATGTCAGAGAATGTTTTGTGTATGTTCTTTTCTAGGAGTTTTATGGTGTCATGTCTTATATTTAAGTCTTTAAGCCATTTTGAGTTTATTTTTGTGTATTGTGTATGGTGTAAGGGTGTATTCTAACTTCATTGATTTCTATGCAGCTGTCCAGTTTTCCCAACACCACTTGCTGAAGAGACTGTCTTTTCTTCATTGTATATTCTTGTCCATTGTATATTCTTGTCTCTTTTGTCAAAGATTAATTGACTGTACGTGTGTGGTTTTATTTCTGAGCTTTCTATTCTGTTCCATTGATCCATACGTCAGTTTTTGTGCCAGTACCATGCTGTTTTGATTACTGTAGCTCTGTAGTATTGTCTGAAGTCTGGGAGGGTTATGCCTCCAGCTTTGTTCTTTTTCTTCTGGATTACTTTGCAATTCTGGGTCTTTCATGGTTCCATATAAGTTTTAGGATTATTTGTTCTAGTTCTGTGAAAAATGTCATAGGTATTTGATAAGGGATTGCATTAAATCTGTAGATTGCTTTGGGCAGTATGGCCATTTTAAGTGTACTAATTCTTCCAATTCAATGTTTCATTGTTCTTAATGTATAAGTCTTTCACCTACTTAGGTTTATTCCTAAGTATTTTTTTTTGGATGTGATTTTAAAAGGGGTTGCTTTATTACTTTCCCTTTCTGATATTTCATTGTTAGTGTAAAGACATGCAACAGATTTCTGAATGTTAATTGAAAAATAATGTTTTAAATAGAAAGTTGAATCACCTTTATTGTTAATTTTTTTTTTTGCGGTACGCGGGCCTCTCACTGCTGTGGCCTCTCCTGTCATGGAGCACAGGCTCCGGACGCGCAGGCTCAGCGGCCATGGCCCACGGGCCCAGCCGCTCCGCGGCATGTGGGATCCTCCTGGACCGGGGCACGAACCCGTGCCCCCTGCATTGGCAGGCGGACCCTCAACCACTGCGCCACCCGGGGAAGCCCCCTATTGTTAATTTTTATTGATGAGAAAAGCTGCATATAGAATAGTGAAGTACCCAAGGCCATACACAAATTACTGTTGCAGTCTAACTTCCTGCGTTGTACCCAGATCGCCAGCCCAGCCCTATGCTGATTGGACCTCTGTGCCTTTGCTGAGCTCTGGCAGAAGGTGACACTCTCACCAGAGCCATGAGGCCAAGACTTAGGATGGAAGTTTGAGGATCAAAAAAAAAAAAGTCTCTGGTCACTGCTGTGTTGAAAAGCAAACTAGGGGGGATCTTCACATGGTACTAAATAAAAAATAAAACGTTAAATCCTTTAAAAAAACTTTAAACATAAAAATCCCAATCTTGTGCTTGTAGAAAATTCACAGAGAGCAGTTAGGATGTGATAAAGTAAGAGTGTAAAATTTTTGGAATACATTTGAATTCTTCTGAAGTTTTCTTCAATGCCTCCGCCCCATCCAACTTATTGTTGGTGGGGTGAGCCCGAGATAGGTGCAAAGGTAGCCTCTGCTGGGAGATTTGTAAATGAGGTTAATACCACCCTCTGCAGTTAAGATCGGATGAAATGAGGCTCATGAACATGCGTCACAGGAGAGCCCTATAAACATAAGGTGATATTATTAATAAAGTTTTTCTGGCTGTTTTGTGAAAACTTTTCAATTGCTGGTGAAAATTTTTTTTCTATAATGTGTTAGTATACTTCTTTTCTTGAAAATTAGAATGCTTGGGACTTCCCTGGTGATCTAGCAGTTAAGACTCCGCACTCCCAGTGCAGGGGGCCTGGGTTTGATCCCTGGTCAGGGAACTGGATCCCGCACGCATGCCGCAACTAAGAGCCCACATGCTGCAACTAAAGATCCTGCACGCGGCAATGAAGATGCGCGTGACGCAACTAAGACCTGGTGCAGCCAAATAAATAAATATTAAAAAAATATATATATATATATGTTAAAGAAAATTAGAATGCTTAATGTATTTCAGTCAGTTTTGGGGGTCATAGATCTTGTGTATCACACCTTTACATTGATCATCCCATTTATGGTCTCTGGGGGCACATCTTGGAAGTTGGCTTGAAAATAAGCAAAAATACCTAAATCTCCACGTTAGTTCCCCGTCCACATGCACGAGTGATTCGCTTTATTCTCCTAAAAGTAGAGTGCAGGCAAAGACGAAGATTTCTTCTTTTGAGAAAGCTCTGTTTCTTTCTTATTGTGATAGTGAAAAGGTTATGTTTTTAGTCCAAAATTTCTCAGTAATTGGAGGTGAAATAATACAGATGATAAATTAAAGTCAGGGACCCTGTTTTTGTTTTACTTCGTATCCTTTGGGAAGCTGGCCTACCCAGTGGTTCTGCATATACAATAGACCCTTAGTTGCTTGATTAATAAGCATTACAAGTCACATTTGTTTTGAGGGAAAGACCAGCTGAAATTCATTTAACTCGGTGGCTACCGAGATTATGTCAGTAAGCTGTTCCTTTTGTTATGAGAGAATGTATATTGCAACAAACCTCCCTGGCTGACAGTTTTTAATGCTCAATGTTGAGTGCTTAGATGTTCTTTCTCTGGTAAAACTGCCCCATTCCTTCCTGTAATACAGACTGCTTGAGTGGCACTTCATAGACCTAGGGATTCTCAAAGCATGGTCCCTGGACCAGGGGCAGCAGCATCGCCTGGGAACTCATTAGAAATGCAGATTCTCAGGCCCCGCCCTGGACTCGCTGAAGCAGAAACTCTGAGGTTGGGGCCCAGCACTCTGTGTTTTAACGTGCCCTCCAGGGGGTGCCGTTATAGTTGTGGTTTGAGAACCACTACTCTCGCTAAACCCATCTCCTCCTCCCTTTCTGTGTCCCCCCTGCACCCCTCCTTGATCATCCAAGGGGGAGAAGGAGTACAGGGAAATTGGCTCCTTTGGGCTCCAGGCCTTGGGGACTAGAAGCGTGTGTTTTCTCCCCTTCCCAACGGAACGGAGCGATTCCCTTGTCTCAGGTGGGAATTCTGGACCTGAGCAGATGCAGCCGTGCACATTGACACACAGTCTGTTCTGCACAGTGACTGAGGAGACTTGGAGAAGCCGTTTTGCCATCCAGTGAACGTGGGTTTTGTGCCTTTGGGCCTTCCTAGTTCTGTTCTTTACTGTGGACAATGCTGAAATCCCTTCTTCATGTTCTTCAGAGCTGCAGTTATCAGCTTTGTGTGGTGCATGGATCCCCTCTGTCTCACAACCCCCTGTGGGATGTATAAGAAATGCAAGTTGTGGGAATGAACTTATTTAGGAGACAGAAACAGACTCACAGACATAGAAAACAAACTTACGGTTACCAAAGAGGAAAGAGGGTGGGGAAAGGATAAATTAGGAGTTTGGGATTGGCAGATACAAACACTATATATAAAATATCAATAGATAAATCACAAGGTTCTACTATATAGCACAGGGAACTGTATTCAATGTCCTCTAATAAACCATAATGGAAAGGAATATGAAAAGGAATATATATATATATATATATATATATATATACACACACACACACACACACACACACACACACACACATACTGAAAAACTTTGCTATACACCAGAAACTAACATTGTAAATCGAGTATACTTCAGTTAAAAAAAAAGAAATGCAGGTTATGGGGCCCCACCCCAGACCTACCACAGTGGAACCCCCAGGGGTGACCCTCGTTTTCACAAGCACCCCGCCGACTGATCCACATGGAAGCTTGAGGACCCTGGGCTTAAAGTGGGTATACTGAAATAAAAGATGTCACAGGCAAGGAATGACGAGAAAGGTATTACACAATAAATAAAAGGAACAGGAGTGAATGTGACATCTTGTTTTGCAGGCAGGTGCTGTTACTCGTTTCCAAGATAGTTTAGAAGTGAAATGAAGAGCAAACTGTGGTCCAGAACATGCCCTCGGCATTGGCAGGGACAAAGCTTTCTTGTGTGAAGATGAGGAAGTTCAGACGGAGAATGGACAAGGCAGAGTTGCTTGGCCATTCCTTGGGGTCCTGCTGACTCATTCCTGGAAGTCAGTGTAGGAAGGCATCAGATCTTTGGAAACTGACCAGTTGAGAATTTCAGCAATGACACACACTTTTGAGATGTGTATTTAGGAAAAGAATTGCCTATAATAAGACTAGGAACCTTTGTAGAAAAGGAGTGAATGAGGAGTTGCTTTGCTTGTCCTGTGAAATAGGGACTGTTTTTCCCCATCACATATCTTTTTTTTTTTTCCTGCAAAATAATGAATGCAAAAACACTTTATCTGCATATGGAAGAAAAATTACGTTTTTAAAAAATATTTATTTCTTCTCCAAATAGAAAGTTTTTTTGGGGGGGAAGGTAGCTTATTTAAATCATCAGTTACTGTGGTAATAGTTATATGTGGTTAAAAGTAAATATCTTTTCTTCACAAACATGTAGTTATTTCCAAATACCTACATGTTACTTTTGATAAAACATTCAAATGTTTGAATACCATGTAGACAAGACCATAATGCTAGAAAATGGTGCTAAAATTTTGAAAAGACCCAAATTTCAGGAATGGCTTAAAATATGAATTTAAAAAAAATTAGTTTTCACTCCTGCTGTCTTAGTATGGGTAAACACTTTTTTTTTTTTTTTTTTTTGCGGTACAGGGCCCTCTCACTGTTGTGGCCTCTCCCGCTGTGGAGCAGAGTCTCTGGAAGCGCAGGCTCAGCGGCCACGGCTCACGGGCCCAGGCGCTCCGCGGCATGTGGGATCCTCCCAGACCGGGGCATGAACCCGTGTCCCCTGCATCGGCAGGCAGACTCTCAACCACAGCGCCACCAGGGAAACACTTTTTTTTTAAACAACTGTTCACATTTTTATAGCTGAGTTATCTCTCTGTATATGTCCTTAGAGGCCTATATCTCACATTTGCTTATTAACCTTTCATTTTAATTCACTAAACTTCTTATAACTTATCTACTATATAGAAGGCCTTGTGTTATGGGCTAAGAAGACCCTGCTCTGTGGAGCTGACAGTCTAGTGGAAAGGACAAGATGACCATAATACTAGGAGTGTGGCAGACACACCCTAAGATAACCCCTGATGGGTGACACCCTTGTATAATTCCCTCCTCTTGAGTGTGAGAAGAACCTGTGACTTGCTTCAAGTCAATAGAATATGCGAAAGGTGACGGAATGTCATTTCCTTGACTTTGTTGTGTTATATACGACTCCATCTTAGCTAACTGGAGTGAGAGACCTCCTGCTGGCTTGGAAAAAGTATGCTGCCCTGTTGGGCTTGTGGCTTGCCTATGCAGAGGACCATGTGGCAGGAAGCTGTGGGCTGTCTCTAGCTGGTAGCCAGTATGAACCTGGGGTGCTCAGTCCGACAGACACAAGGAAATGAAGTCTGCCAAAAACCTGAATGGTCTTGGAAGTAGATTCTTCCCCACTTGAGCCTCAGATGAGACTGCAGCCCCACTGACACCTTGATTATAGCCTTGTGAAGAACTAGGTCCTGAAGCAGAGGACTGGGTTCATCTGTGCCCAGACTACTCACTTATAGAAACTGTGAGGTAATAAATGTGTATTGTTCTAAGCCTTTGAAATGGTGATACTTCGTTAGGTACCACTACAAAATTGATACAAGGAAGAATGTGCAGATGCCGGAAGAGCAGCCCAGCCCCGAGTCATCTAACGAGCACCTAGTGAACACATTCTATGTGTCATCCACTTTCCCAGCACTGGAAATGCAAACATGAATAAAACATGGTTATACCTTCAAGTAGCTCCCAGTCTGGAGTCGTGGGGCTTTGAGGGAAGGACGTTGCTCTCCCTTGGGGGAATATTAGAGTAGAAATTGTTTGAAATGGCTTTTGAGGATAGAGAGAACCTGGACTTGGGGAGTCTGTTGGTGGGAAAACCTCTCGTTCAGGTAATGGATGGTGCTGACTTCACAGTTTGGCTGGAAAAGGGGTTTTCACTTTTGGAGGGTTTGGATTTGCTTTAACCATAAGTCTTTATTGAAGAGGAAGAATACCATTGCAGGAGATGAATAAGTCACCCTCATAGATTAAAGGGGTAAGCTCTATGGCCAAAGTGGACAGCGTAACATTTTATTTTAAAAACAATAAAATTACAAATCATAAGGGCTCCGAAGCGTCCTCTGATAATCTTTCCCTTTCATTCAAGTCCTATGTTGGATCACTGAATCATAAAACCAGATTGTCAAAATAGTCCTGAATAATTTTCTTCTAAGCCAATTTTTTTTTTCTTATGGAGGGGGACTTGTGGGTCATAAAGACAGCAGCTTCCATTTGTTATGTTTTTAGCCTTTAGCTGAGGGCACTCAAATGAGGTCCTCTAAGGACCCCTTCCAAGGATGCTGTTTACAGAAGGTACCTACCGTGCTGCAAGGTGGTGTCCATAACAGGATGGCCTCACCCACAGCTCTGAGTTCCTAAATATGTCAGTCCAAAGAGGACCATTGTGTATCTTCTTTCCAGTGTGTACCTGGACAAGCACAAGACTGTTGGCTTCTGCTTTATGGCCGGCGATCATCTCATAATAGTGCTGATACTAGAAGTGCTTTTGGCCAAGCCCCTTTTTTTGGATCTGAATACATTTCAGGTTCCCCTTCATCTCTCCTGATCACTCAGCTTGGTGGTATAACACATGGCTTTGAAGGGCTTCTCTGATCTTGTGATCTTATGAAATCTCCTTTCCTGATTGTTTTTCAAAAACAGGAGAGCAGTTTCTCTGGCCTGTTTTAACTCAGGTGTACCTGTAGAGTGGGCTTGGTTTGTGGGCCTGTGGGGCCAGGATGTGAGAATGGAAATCAAATTCTCTTCTTCTCTAGGCTCCAGGCCCCAGTGGGGTGGCAGAGGTCCTGTAGCAGGTCTGGGGATGTTGAGGGGTGAGAATGCGGACATTCAGGGGTGGATGGTGCCCTGTGTAACCCTCCAGGGGCACTTCTTGGTTTCTTCTGGAAACAGCAGGGAAGACCACAGTGTTCCCTTTTCCATCCCTTTCATATCTGGCTTTTGATCCGCTTTTTTCCCTTTCCCACACCTTTAAGATTCTCTGCCCATCTATTCCTGAAGGAAGGTCACAGATAATTTGAAACCTTCTGAGGGTGTTTTCTGCTATCAGTTGCAGGTGCCGGAAGGTTTCTTTTCTATTCTTGTGCCTAGTACATGGTAGACACTCAAAAAATATTTTTGGGGCTTCCCTGGGGGCGCAGTGGTTAGGAATCCACCTGCCGATGCAGGGGACACGGGTTCGTGCCCCGGTCCGGGAAGATCCCACATGCTGCGGAGCGACTGGGCCCGTGAGCCATGGCCGCTGAGCCTGCGCGTCCGGGGCCTGTGCTCCGCAACGGGAGAGGCCACAACAGTGAGAGGCCCGCGTACTGCAAAAATAAAACAAAATAAAATAAAAATTTTGAATGAATGAATCTTTCACATCTTTCTGACCCTGTTGGCGCAATGGAGTCTTATACACACAGAAGATTGAATTTGATTCATCTATATTTCTGAGGGAAGTCTAGACTCTCAGGGCAGGGGATCAGCTAGGACTTTTAGGATGATGTTGGTGAGCACATCGATTGACTGGAGGATGAAGCAGAAGCAGCTGGAGCCAAGTGGAGTGGGCGTCTGCAGGGTGTGGTGCGAGAGAGGGTGGACTCTGAGGCAGAGTTAAGCAGGACCCTGTGGTCGTAAGTGGAAGTTACACAGACTGGCCGAAGGAAAAGAGGCTCTTTATTGCCAGGTAACTGGGAGGCCTAAGGTTGATGCTGGCTTTAGGTCTTGCTGGATCTAAGGGTTTGAATGGTCATAACAGGACCAAATTGGCTACATAATCTGCAGCTCTCAGTGCAAAATGAAAATGTGGGAACCCTTTTTAAAAACCATTTACTTAGCAGTAGGTTAAGTGTTAGCTATTGTTAATTTCCAAGCAGGAATAGTAATAACCAAGTCCTGCATTTTACCATTTTGGGAGCTGCTTGATCCGATGCTTATTATGCCCACCGATATTCTGTGTCTATGCAGTTTGCAGAGGTTTCAGGCCAATTAGCTTACAATCTCTTCAGGTCTCCTGGGTATTATCATGATCTCTGGGTGTTCTGCCAGCCTGAAGTGCTGCTAGAGCTCACATTTAATTTTCAGATTTCAACCCAATGATGACTATTTTTATCAGATCATATGGAGACAAACTATAGAGGAGGTAAAAAAAATAATTTTTAGTGTGAGTTTAGCATGAGTAACTTTTCCATCAAGTTCTAATGGAGTTCCAGTTTAAAACTTTCAATTAGAAACACATGGAGTGAGTTTCCCAACGCTTAACACTGTCGGTTTGGACTCATATTATTCTTTACTATTTGCTTATATTGTTTACATGAAGACTGGTATCTGAGTCACTAACCACATTTTCATGAATTTGGGTGCTTTTCGTCTAGGTTTCTTGAATACCGTCTTTGATGACTGTTTTATAAACTGCTAAATAAATGAACGTGTGTGTGGGAGGGTTCTTCAGATACCCTGTCTGATTCATAGCACAGCACTGCAGAGCAGCTGTGTGGGGAAGAGTCCTAACGTTCCCATAGTCATCTTTATGACTCAGGTTGGTATTAGGATTCTACCTGTCTGTGCAGCGTTTTCATCTGAGACAAATTAACTAAGCTTTTGGGTGCCACGTAAAGGAAGATGAATGTCAGAGTTTTCCAGGAAGAGATTAGTCACCTCTTTAACTGTGTAAGGCGGTTGAGGGGCATCCTTTCTCTTGGGAAGCACCGGCATTTGTTCCTTGCTCACGGTGGACAGTTCATTGCTCACAGATAAACAGTTTACTTTCAAAGATTATAATAGCTACTACCCCTGGCTCCAAGTAGGATTACGCAGTTAATAAAGATAGCTGTGGCAGATATTTGTAAGTATGATGACAAAACTTTGACTTAAGGAGAGAGTGCTTATTTTCTTTTGCTTGAATTTGTTACTCATTTTGCTTTTTATCTCCTATCACAGAACTTGTTACTCAAAGTTACAAAACAAAATATGATCTCATACTTGCTTACCTTTCTTTTTATATATTTGCCCACAAAAATACATGTAACTATAGAGAATTTAAGCCAACACGTTTTTTTTAAAACATCTTTATTGGAGTATAATTGCTTTACAACGGTGTGTTTCTGCAAGCCAACACATTTTTTTTTTTTAAACATCTTTACTAGAGTATAATTGCATTACAATGTAGGGTTAGTTTCTGCTGTATAACAAAGTGAATCACCTATACATATACATATATCCCCATATCTCCTCCCTGTTGCGTCTCCCTCCCATCCTCCCTATCCCACCCCTCTAGGTGGTCACAGAGCACGGAGCTGATCTCCCTGTGTTATGCGGCTGCTTCCCACCAGCTATCTGTTTTACTTTGGTAGTATATATAAGTTGATGCCACTCTCTCACTTCGTCCCAGCTTACCCTTCCCCATCCCTGTGTCCTCGAGTTCATTCTCTACGTCTGCCTCTTTATTCCTGTCCTGTCCCTAGGTTCTTCATAACCTTTTTTTTTTTTTTTAGACTCCATATATGTGTTAGGATACGGTGTTTGTTTTTATCTTTCTGACTTACTTCACTCTGTATGACAGTCTTTAGGTCCATCCACCTCACTACAAATAACTCAATTTCGTTCCTTTTTAAGGCTGAGTAATATTCCATTGTGTATATGTGCCACATCTTCTTTATCCATTTGTCTGTCAGTGGGCATTTAGGTTGCTTCCATGACCTGGCTATTGTAAATAGTGCTGTAATGAACACTGGGGTGCATGTGTCTTTTTGAATTTTGGTTTTCTCTGGGTATATGCCCACTAGTGGGGTTGCTGGATCGTATGGTAATTCTGTTTTTAGTTTTTTAAGGAACGTCCATATTGTTCTCCATAGTGGCTGTATCAATTTACATTTCCACCAACAGTGCAAGGGATTCCCTTTTCTCCACACCCTCTCCAGCATTTAGTGTTTGTAGATGGTTTGATGATGGCCATTCTGATGATGGCCACTGGTGTGAGGTGATACCTCACTGTAGTCTTGATTTATATTTCTCTAATGATTAGTGATGTTGAGCATTCTTCCATGTGTTTGTTGGCAATCTGTATATCTTCTTTGGAGAAATGTCTATTTAGGTCTTCTGACCATTTTTCTATTAGGTTGTTTGTTTTTTTGATATTGAGCTGCATGAGCTGCTTGTAAATTTTGGAGATTAATCCTTTGTCAGTTGCTTCATTTGCAAATATTTTCTCCCATTCTGAGGGTTGTCTTTTCATCTTGTTTATGATTTCCTTGGCTGTGCAAAACTTTTAAGTTTCATTATGTCCCATTTGTCTATTTTTGTTTTTATTTCCATTTCTCTAGGAGGTGGGTCAAAAAGGATCTTGCTGTGATTTATGTCAGAGTGCTCTGCCTATGCTTTCCTCTAAGAGTTTTATAGCGTCTGTCCTTACATTTAGGTTTTCATCCATTGTGAGTTTATTTTTGTGTATGGTATTAGGGAGTGTTCTAATTTCATTCTTTTACATGTAGCTGTCCAGTTTTCCCAGCACCACTTATTGAAGAGGCTGTCTTTTCTCCATTGTATATTCTTGCCTCCTTTCTCAAAAATAAGGTGACCATATGTACGTGGGTTTAGCTCTGGGCTTGCTATCCTGTTCCGTTGATCTATATTTCTGTTTTTGTACCAGTACCATACTGTCTTGATTATTGTAGCTTTGTAGTATAGTCTGAAGTCAGGGAGCCTGATTCCTGGAGCTCTGTTTTTCTTTCTCAAGATTGCTTTGGTTATTCAGGGTCTTTTGTGTTTCCATACAAATTGTGAAATTTTTTTGTTCTAGTTCTGTGAAAACTAGAACTAGAACAAAACTATGGCATTGGTAGTTTGATAAGGATTGCATTGAATCTGTAGATTGCTTTGGGTAGTATACTCATTTTCACAATGTTGATTCTTCCAATCCAAGGCCCTGGTATATGTCTCCATATGTTTGTATCATTTTTAATTTCTTTCATCAGTGTCTTATAGTTTTCTGCATACAGGTCTTTTGTCTCCTTAGGTAGGTTTATTCCTAGGTATTTTATTCTTTTTGTTGCCATGGTAGATGGGAGTGTTTCCTTAATTTCTCTTTCAGATTTTCATCATTAGTGTATAGGAATGCAAGAGACTTCTGTGCATTAATTTTATATCGTGCTACTTTACCAGATTCACTGATTAGCTCTAGTAGTTTTCTGGTAGTGTCTTTAGGATTCTCTATGTATAGTATCATGTCATCTGCAAACAGTGGCAGCTGTACTTCTTCTTTTCCAATTTGGCTTCCTTTTATTTCTTTTTCTTCTCTGATTGCTGTGGCTAAAACTTCCAAAACTGGGTTGAACAATAGTGGTGAGAATGGGCAACCTTGTCTTGTTCCTGATCTTAATGGAAATGGTTTCAGTTTTTCACCATTGAGAATGATATTGGCTGTTTGTTTGTCAAGTATGGCCTTTATTATGTTGAGGTAAGTTCCCTCTATGCCTACTTTCTGGAGGGTCTTTATCATAAATGGGTATTGAATTTTGTTGAAAGCTTTTTCTGCATCTATGAGATGATCATATGGTTTTTATCCTTCAATTTGTTAATATGGTGTATCACATTGACTGATTTGTGTATATTGAAGTATCCTTGCATTCCTGGGATAAACCCCACTTGATCATGTTGTATGATCCTTTTAATGTGCTGTTGGATTCTGTTTGCTAGTATTTTGTTGAGGATTGTTGCATCTATGTTCATCACTGATATTGGCCTGTAGTCTTCTTTTTCTGTGACATCTTTGTCTGGTTTTGGTATCGGGGTGATGGTGGCCTTGTAGAACGAGTTTGGGAGTGTTCCTCCCTCTGCTATATTTTGGAAGAGTTTGAGAAGGATAGGTGTTAGCTCTTCTCTAAGTGTTTGATAGAATTCGCCTCTGAAGCCATCTGGTCCTGGGCTTTTGTTTGTTGGAAGATTTTTAATCACAGTTTCAATTTCAGTGCTTGTGATTGGTCTGTTCATATTTTCATTTTCTTCCTGGTTCAGTCTCAAAAGGTTGTGCTTTTCTAAGAATTTGTCCATTTCTTCCAGGTTGTCCATTTTATTGGCATAGAGTTGCTTGTAGTAATCTCTCATGATCCTTTGTATTTCTGCAGTGTCTGTTGTTCTTTTTCATTTCTAATTCTATTGATTTGAGTCTTCTCCCTTTTTTTCTTGATGAGTCTGGCTAATGGTTTATCAATTTTGTTTATCTTCTCAGACAACCAGCTTTTAGTTTTATTGATCTTTGCTATTGTTTCCTTCATTTCTTTTTCATTTATTTCTGATCTGATCTTTATGATTTCTTTCCTTCTGCTAACTTTGGGGTTTTTTTGTTCTTCTTTCTCTAATTGCTTTAGGTGTAAGCTTAGGTTGTTTATTTGACATGTTTCTTGTTTCTTGAGGTAGGATTGTTTTGCTATAAACTTCCATCTTAGAACTGCTTTTGCTGCATCCCATAGGTTTTGGGTCATCGTGTTTTCATTGTCATTTGTTTCTAGGTATTTTTTGATTTCCTCTTTGATTTCTTCAGTAATCTCTTGGTTACTAAGTAGTGTATTGTCTAGCCTCCATTTGTTTGTATTTTTTACAGATTTTTCCTGTAATTCATATCTAGTCTCACAGCGTTGTGGTCAGAAAAGATACTTGATATGATTTCAATTCTCTTAAATTTACCAAGGCTTGATATGTGACCCAAGATATGATCTATCCTGGAGAATGTTCCATGAGCACTTGAGAAGAAAGTATATTCTCTTGTTTTTGGATGGAATGTGCTATAAATATCAATGAAGTCCATCTTGTTTAACGTATCATTTAAAGCTTGTGTTTCCTTATTTACTTTCATTTTGGGTTTCCTTATTTATTTTCATTTTGATCTGTCCAGTGGTGAAAGTGGGGTATTTAAGTCCCCTACTATGATTGTGTTACTGTTGATTTCCCCTTTTATGGCTGTTAGTATTTGCCTTATGTATTGAGGTGCTCCTATGTTGGGTGCATAAATATTTACAATTGTTATATCTTCTTCTTGGATTGATCTTTTGATCTTTATGTAGTGTCCTTCTTTGTCTATTGTAATAGTCTTTATTTTAAAGTCTATTTTGTCTGATATGAGAATTGCTACTCCAGCTTTCTTTTGATTTCCATTTGCATGGAATATCTTTTTCCATTCCCTCATTTTCAGTCTGTATGTGTCCCTAGGTCTGAAGTGGGTCTCTTATAGACAGCATATATATGGGTCTTGTTTTTGTATACATTCAGCCAGTCTGTGTCTTTTGGTGGGACCTTTTAATCCATTTACATTTAAGGTAGTTATTGGTATGTATGTTCCTATTACCATTTTCTTAATTGTCTTGGGTTTGTAACTGTAGATCTTTTTCTTCTCTTACGTTTCCCACTTAGAGAAGTTCCTTTAGCATTTGTTGTAGAGCTTGTTTGCTAGTGCTGAATTCTCTTAGCTTTTGCTTGTCTGTAAAGGTTTTAATTTCTCCTTGAAATCTGAATGAGATCCTTGCTGCATAGAGTAATCTTGGATGTAGGTTTTTCCCTTTCCTCACTTTAAATATGTCCTGCCACTCCCTTGTGGCTTGCAGAGCTTCTGCTGAAAGATCAGCTGTTAACCTTATGGGGATTCCCTTGTATGTTATTTGTTGTTTTTCCCTTGCTGCTTTTAGTATTGTTTCATTATATTTAATTTTTGATAGTTTAATTAATATGTGTCTTGGTGTGTTTCTCCTTGGATTTATTCTGTATGGGACTCTCTGTACTTCCTGGACTTGATTGACTATTTCCTTTCCCATATTAGGGAAGTTTTCAACTATATTCTCTTCAAATATTTTCTGTACCTTTCTTTTTCTCTTCTTTTTCTGGGACCCCTATAATTCAAATGTTGGTATGCTTAATTTTGTCCCAGAGGTCTCTGAGACTGTCCTCAATTCTTTTCATTCTTTTTTCTTTATTCTGCTCTGCAGTAGTTATTTCCACTATTTTATCTTCCAGGTCACTTATCCGTTCTTCTGCCTCAGTTATTCTGCTCTTGAATCCTTCTAGAGAATTTTTCATTTCATTTATTGTGGTGTTCATCATTGTTTGATTGCTCTTTAGTTCTTCTAAGTCCTTGTTAAACGTTTTTGGTATTTTCTCCATTCTATTTCTAAGATTTTGTATCATCTTTACTATTATTACTCTGAATTCTTTTCCAGGTAGAATGCCTATTTCTTCTTCATTTGTTTGGTCTGATGGGTTTTTACCTTGCTCCTTCATCTGCTGTGTGTTTCTCTGTCTTTTCATTTTGCCTACCTTTCTGTGTTTGGGGTCTCCTTTTCGCAGGCTCCAAGTTTGTAGTTCCCGTTGTTTTTGGTGTCTGTCCCCAGTAACTAAGGTTGGTTCAGTGGGTTGTGTAGGCTTCCTGGTGGAGGGGACTGGTGCCTGTGCTCTGGTGGATGAGGCTGGATCTTGTCTTTCTGGGGGGCAGGACTGCATCTGGTGGTGTGTTTTGGGGTGTCTGTGACCTTATGATTTTAGGCAGCCTCTCTACTAATGGGTGGGGTTGTGTTCCTGTCATGCTACTTTGGCATAGGGTGTCCAGCACTGTAGCTTGCTGGTCATTGAGTGGAGCTGGGTCTTAGCATTCAGATGGAGATCTCTGGGAGAGCTTTTCCGTTTGATGTTACAGGGAGCTGGGAGGTCTCTGGTGGACCAATATCCTGAACTCGGCTCTCCCACCTCAGAGGCACAGGCCTGGCCTGACACCTGGTCAGAGTACCAAGACATTGTCAGCCACACGGCTCAGAAGAAAAGGGAGAAAAAAAGGAAGAAAGAAAGAAAAAATAAAATAAAGTGAAGTTATTAAAATAAAGAAAAAAATTATTAAAAATAAAAAAAATTAAAAAGTCATAAAAAAAGAAAAAAAAAGAAAGAAAGAAAGAAGAGAGTAAGCAAACCAAAAAAGAAATCCACCAATCCACATGTGCTAAAAGCTATGCTAAAAAAAAAAAAAATAGAATCCTTGGACAAATGGTAAAAGCGAAGCTATACAGACAAAATCACACAAAGTCCTCCGCCTCAATTCTGGGATGATCCGTTGTCTATTCAGGTATTCCACAGATGCAGGGTACATCAAGTTGATTGTGGAGAGTTTATCCAGCTGCTCCTGAGGCTGCTGGGAGAGATTTCCATTTCTCTTCTTTGTTCGCACAGCTCCCGGGGTTCAGCTTTGGATTTGGACCCGCCTCTGTGTGTAGTTCGCCTGAGGTTATCTGTTCTTCGCTCAGACAGGACAGGGTTAAAGGAGCAGCTGATTCGGGGGCTCTGGCTCACTCAGGCCGGGGGGAGGGAGGAGCACGGAGTGCGGGGCGAGCCTGCGGCGGCAGAGGCCGGCGGGACGTTACACCAGCCTGAAGCGCGCCATGCGTTCTTCCGGGGAAGTTGTCCCTGGATCCCGGGACCCTGGCAGTGGCGGGCTGCACAGGCTCCTGGGAGGGGCGGTGTGGAGAGTGACCTGTGCTCGCACACAGGCTTCTTGGTGGCGGCAGCAGCAGCCTTAGCATCTCATGCCCGTCTGTGGGGTCCGCGCTGACAGCCGCGGCTCGCGCCCGTCTCTGGAGCTCCTTTTAGCAGCGCTCTGAATCCCCTCTCCTCGCGCACCAGGGAACAAAGAGGCAAGAAAAAGTCTCTTGCCTCTTCGGCAGCTCCAGACTTTTCCCCGGACTCCGTCCCGGCTAGCCATGGCGCGCTAACCCCCTGCAGACTGTGTTCACGCCGCCAACCCCAGTCCTCTCCCTGCGCTCCGACTGAAGCCCGAGCCTCAGCTCTCAGCCCCCGCCCGCCCCGGCGGGTGAGCAGACAAGGCTGTTGGGCTGGTGAGTGCTGGTCGGCACCGGCCCTCTGTGTGGGAATCTCTCTGCTTTGCCCTCTGCACCCCTGTTGCTGTGCTCTCCTCCGCGGCTCCGAAGCTCCCCCCTCCGCCACTCGCAGTCTCTGCCCGCGAAGGGGCTTCCTAGTCTGTGGAAACCTTTCCTCCTTCACAGCTCCCTCCCACTGGTGCAGGTCCCGTCCCTATTCTGTTGTCTCTGTTTATTCTTTTTTCTTTTGTCCTACCCAGGTACGTGTGTGTGGGGGGGTTTCTTGCCTTTGGGGAGGTCTGAGGTCTTCTGTCAGCTATCAGTGGGTGTTCTATAGGAGCAGTTCAACGTGTAGATGTATTTCTGATGTATTTGTGGGGAGGAAGGTGATCTCTACGTCTTAACTCCTCTGCCATCTTGAAGGTCTCCTCCTGCCAAATCATTTTTACATGGACCCCCGGTGTCCGGAATTGCATTAATCATACTTTTTGGTTCGTTGCACACTATCATTATTACTTGCAAATGAACTTTTGTGATTCTAATGACTTGAATTTTTTTTTTCTCGACTCATGGTTGTATAATTTAACTTTTCAGTAAAGTTTGCAGAATAATCGCCACTTGAGCTATCTAAATACGAAGCTGGCTTTTGGTGGGTTCGGAAAGTGTGTAAAAGTCACATGTAGACTTTCATGATCAAAATAAGGTTTTGGGATCAGAGGATGAACTCATTGGCTGCTTTGACTTTTTACTGTTACAGAACTTCAGGGATAAGTGACACATTGATGCTTGGCAAAGAGACATGGGGTGCGGTTTCAGGGAAGTGTTTTCAGTTGTTGTACATGACACAACATGCCTGTCATCTTCAGCGGGTGTCCTGACAACGGGAAGGGGGGTGGCTGGAATCCTAATGGAAATGATCTAGAAAACCAGACCTCTAATCCAGCTACCCCATCCCCACTCCAGCCCAGGAATCCTCCAGGCACCTCTTCCGCAGGACACTTAGCCTCTGCTTGAATCCTTCTAGAGACAACAAGCTCAGTTCTTCATGACCAACCTTTTTTTTTTTTTAAAACAATTGTGAAAAATTAAATTGACTTTGTAGAGCTTAAATATGCTTCCTTATAACTTTCATTCATTTGCTAGTATTGTTAGTCACTACTTGTAGGTGACAAAAAGAGTCCTCACGGACATAAGGAATTCTTTAAAATATTGGTAGAGGTAGGATGATGACATGTAATTTCTGACTCTTGCGTTTTCTCAGCGTGCTTCTCCTTGACAGCGTCTTACAACATCTGCTCAATTCAGCAAGTATTTGTCGAGGATCATTTATACACGAGGCACTCTCAATGCTAGGGTGGAAGATGTAGGGACACAAAGATAAGTTGGTTCCTGCCACCCAGGAGTATGCTGCAGTGTGAAGTGGATCAGAAAAGCACACGGATTGGTATAAGAGGGAAACCAAATTCCGTGGGGTCCAAAGGAGAGAGGTCTGTATCAAACTTGGCTGCATTAGAGAAGTTGCAGAGCAACATGCAGAGGAAATTGAGTTAGTTGGGTAGGATGCTTTTGCAGGCTGAGACTGGGAGAAGGGCATTCTGGGCAGAGAGATCAACGTGAACCAAGCCTGGGGGTGGGAAGCATGAGTTGTGTCCCTAAGGTGGGGATTTGCTCAGCTTACAGCTTACAGGATGCTTGTGGAGGAAGGGAAGGTGATAAGGACCACGTGGTAGGCTGAGCCAAGAGCTCCCAGAGGCTAGATTCCCCGCCTCAGTTATTTGTCCAGCAGCATCATGATTTCAGTGGATTGGAATCCAGGTGTTTTCACGGAGCCTCAGCTTCCTGGTCTGAAAATGGAGATCTGTGCACATTGTAAGGGTTGCAGGACAGGTAAATGAAGAAGCCAGTGCCCTGCCTGGCACAGAGCAGAGGCTTGATAAACAGCAGCTGTTGCTATCTCTGCATTTGATAGGCTTAGAGAAGCCAGAGAGCGGAGCAGATCCTGCTGTGGGGAGTGCAGGGTGATTTGTTGAGGAAAACAGGCCACTTCAGAGGTGGCGCCCCAGGAAAGAAAGGAAGATGTAAACGACAGTGGTGCAGTGGGGAATGGAAAAGAGGGCCAGAGACATTGATCCAGGAGGTGGAATCAAGTTTAATGTTGGAGCAGGAGGAAGAGGGGAGAGAAGTGGTCACCTCAGGTTTTTGTGGAGAGGGAGGGGAGGCAGGAGGGGGTCCAGGGTTGGGTGTGTTGACGTGGAGAAGCCTGCAGGTCCTGCAGGGAGAGCGAGAGGCTGGGCCTGAGGGGTGGGCTGTGAGGTGGGAAAACTCAGCGAGGGGAGTCTCCCTGCACCCAAGGGAGCGCGCAGGGCACGCGGGTGGGCGGCAGGGAGCCCCGGTTGCACCCAGCGTGCAGGCCAGCCTTGGATGTGTTGCAGGGGGAGCCAGAACCAAAAAGGGGCTCATTTAAAAGCAAAGAAAGGAATGAACTCAAGAGACGCAGTGAGAGGAGAATTGGCGGAGACAGCCTGACGAATGGTGCCTGACGTCTTAGAGTACTCAGGGAAAAAACCCAGCACAATCGCCACATTGTTTTTACACACACACACACACACAGTCACACTCATGTATGCGAGTATAAACCAAACACCATCTATTATTTAGGTCTGTTAGTTTCCTCAGAAAAGCCCTTCAGGAAATCCTCAGCTCACCCAGAGAATGTGTCTATATTTAGAAGACATTCAGAGAAAGCCTATTGTTAAATTTCAGTTTACAGGCTAATCACTAAGAGACTGCAGGAATGTCCATCACAGGACTGCACTGAGTGCGCAGTGGGAAGAGGGCTGCCTTTTTTGTTCTATTGAAGACCGTGAGGTGAAAACACGACCCAGTCCTTTGTGAGTGCCTCTTCCTAGCACTGTGACCCCAGGGAACCCAAGAAGGGTGATGCTGGAGGGACCCAGGACCACCTGGCCTAACCCCTTGTGCAATGGATGAGGAAGCCGAGGCCTAGAGCGTTGTTGCTGGGCCAGGGTCACACAGCTCATCGGAGGCAGAGCCCGAGGCTTGATGCTGCGCGTTCCTGCCGCTTCAAGTGGTGCACTGATCCCAGGCCAGGACCTCTGGGCTGCGTTCACACCAGTGGCCCAGACAGAAGGGGTCTTCTACTAGGAGTGTGTGTATGTGTGCATGTGTGTGTGTGTGTAGGGGGTCATTCAGGGACCATCCGGCTACACAGCTTAGAGCTGGACTGTGGGAAAGGCCAACCTGAGTGATGATTGCAATCCCTGACCCCAGAGCCTGTACAATTATTCTGTACTAGTGGCTCTCAACCTTTGCTGCCTTAAGAAGATTAAAAAAATCTCAGTTCTCAGGCTACCTCCCAAACCAGTTGAATCAGACTTTCTGCGGGTAGGGCTTTCCATGAGTATTTTCTTTTAAGCCCCCAGATGATTCCAACTCAGCAGGGCTGAGAACCACTGCCGTACTCCGTAGCTGGTAGGGTTACTACTGTAGGGCAGTGGTGCATAGGAATCTCCTGGAGGTCATATTAAAATGCAGAGTCTGATCCAGAAGGTCTGGGGTGGGCCTGAGATACTGCACGTCTAAGTGATACTGTGCTAATGGTCTTTGAGTTTCCTTTATTGGCTGAAAGCTACACATCAAGGTTCCTTCCAGCTTTGAGACTTTATGGCTCAACTGTCAACACTGTCATGTAGCCGTGATTTTACTGAGTGACAGCCCTCTGCTAAGTACGTTATGTACATTATTTCCTGTCCTCAACAGCCTTCAAGTGAGGTATCATTTCCCCCATTTTAGAGCTTAGTCCGAGTGCTACCCTGAGTCTTCTGAGTCTAACACCTGAGCGATTACCCTGCTACATTGCTTTCCCCCAGGCATATAGATATTGTTCCGAGAAAAGATTCTGTGGCGTTGTCTTCCTCTTTAAGCCCATGGGTTAGGTTTGGAACCCTCGAGAAAAATCTCCCAGGAAACCAGCAGTGATCTGGAACTTGTTTAGTTCCACGTGACCTTCTTCCATCTTCCTTAGGTCCTGGATTATGGGAGTGTCTTACGGGTGCGGTGGTGACACATTATAAAGTACGTTTATGATGTTCAGACTCTGTTTCCCGTAAAGCTTGCTATCAGTACCTGATACGTTATTGCATTTGCGGGATGCAAATTCTAGACCTGAATATGGTCCCTGGCCTAGAGGATGACGGGAGTCCCTTGAGAAGCTTGCAGAGCTGTAATTCTTGGGCTCCTCCCCAGGCCTAGGAATCATCTGCATTAAGCCTGGTCATCTGTGTTTCTGAAAACTCCCCAAACTGTTCTAATGTACACTAATATTTGAAAACCACGGCCTTCCTGGTTCTCAAAGTATGGTCACTGGATCGTCAACCGAGCATCCCCTGAGAACTCGTTAGAAACGCACATTTTAGGGTCCCACCGCAGGCATATTGAATTAAAAACTGTTGGGGTGGGCGCAGTCATCTGTATTTTAACAAGCCCTCCAGGTGATTCAAAAGTTTGAGAACCACAAGATCCTGACTGCTCAGAATGTGATCCGTGGACCAGCATGGCAGCGGCACCTGGGAGGTTGTTGGAATTGCAGGGCCTCAGGCCCCACCTCTACCCTCTGAACCAGATATTCATTGTAACAAGATCTGTGCATACTCACATTTGCACAGGTCCGCCCTAGGCTGTGATTTTCTTCCCTGGTTGTGCATTATAATCTGAGAGGCCTTTAAAAAATACCCCTGCTCCCACCCAAGGCAATTAAGGCAGAATCTGTGGGGTTGGGTGGCGCCTAGACGCCTTGTTTTTAACGTTCCTCATGTGATTCTAATCGTGCAAACCACGTTGAGACCCACTGGCCTGAGCGTTGGCGCCTGGTTGTCAGCGATCCTGTTCTGGCACGTAAGGGATGAGACTGAAGAGGAGTCCAGGCCCCAAGACATGCCTCCTTCCTGCTCCTCCAGCATCTCAGAGCGTGACTCGACATCCAGGCTCTGGGAGTCAAGGCTCCGGGACCGGCCAAGAGGACTCCCTGCCTCAAGAAGATCAGGAGGGATAAGTTCTCTTTCTATTTTCAGGTGAGAGAGTGAGAGACTGAGAACATGAGATGGAGGGGGGCGTGAAGGTGAACAGTCCGTACACCACAGTGCTGCTTATACCTGATGCACGTAAGAGCCGCCTTCCATTGCAGCTTCCTGGGCTCTACGCCTGAGAACCAGCCTCAGCAGGGCTTGGGAAGCGCCCAGGAAAATATGCAGGGTTAACAGGCTCCCCCAGATGATTCTGATGTAAACGTCCAGGCCCTGCTCCGAGACAAGCACTGCTCAAAGGCTGTGAGCTGGCTGATAGCAGGATTGCCTGGAGAAACTGAAGAATAGAGGTCTCTCGGCCCCACCTCCAGCTCTTCTTACTCACTCTGTCTGGTGAGGCTCCAGAGTCAGCTTGTTTGATAAGGAGCCCATGCGTTTCGACCTGTGCTCTCAGAAACCCTCAGGATTCCACTGAAGTATATCAGGGGCTGTAAAGCGGGAGAGGTAAGAGGAGAACCAGGGTGGGGAGGGTGCTCAGTCACTCATCCCTGCCTTGTCTGTTTCATATATTAAGCTTTAGTGTAAAATTGCATTTGAAGAGAGAATTGTGTTTTTTATAAAATGAAGACGAGTCATGGCTCTCCAGTGGTACAGGACCTCCCTGAAGCTGACAGGGTTCTCACCTCTCAAGCCACAGCTCAGGACAGATCACCCATCCTTCCTGTCACTTGGACACTTGGACTTGTCAATCCCTGAGCTGCCCATGGTGTTTATTGTCCTGAATGACCCTGACTCCACTCATATTATTGGATTGCCTGACTCTGCCTTTTGCCCCAAGTCCCAAACTATTGATACTTAACAGCTAATGAATGCTGGTTACCCCAGAAATGCCCTTTGCATAGCTTCTAGCACCTTAAGACAGTGACTCTCAAATTTGACTGTAGCTCACAAAATTTTTCATGCATTGGAATCACCTGGAGTGCTTGTTAAAGCACAGATTGCTGGCTTCCGCGTGTCTGAGGTAGGCCATGAGAACTTGCCTGTCTGGTAAGATCCCAGGTGATGCCGGTTGTCGAGGGACCACACTTAGAACCACTGCCTTAAGATTAAATAACTTTGATGCACCTGGGGCTCAGTTCGCCTGCTAAAGAGATTTTCTCATTGGGTCGCCCTTCCTTTGGCGTTAGGAAGGATGATGAGAGAAAATGTCTTGCTTGAAGAGTAAATGGTAAGTGGCGTGAAGAACTCTGTGCATTCAGATTACGGCTCAGTCCTTTGTGTCCTCAGTAGGTTTTCCTGGGCTCACCTGCTAGGCTGACAGCCCTTTACCATATGGTTCTGCTGAAAGGAGCATTGCAAGTGTGTTCCCCTTGTCACTCATCCCCCGGACCCTGCCGGAGGTGACAGGGATCTGCCAGTGGCTTCTCGTTGCCCAGGGCTTGGTCAGGCGAGAGTGTGGCCGGCCATCGCCAAACACTGGTTATCAGGAAGGCAATGTTTTTTCCCTTCTGAGGCATCATAGGACAGAAGTGTCCGGTATTAAACGGTATTCTTAAGGACTCCCCTCCTTGCAGTCCCACACTCTTGCGTAGAGCTGGGCATGGTGGCAAGTCAGAGAGCGATGTCCTTCCAGTGGCCAGGCAGACACGGGATCATGGACCCTGCTGCCTGGGTTGGAGGTATCACCAGTCACTGGCGGGAAATCCGCCTGGATTCCCCCCACCATCTGACGTTTTGATCAGGCAGATGACTATAATTATTGTGACATTAAAAAATAGCCCTTGTGCTTTTTAACCTCTGTAGTGGTTCAGCTCTGCGGTGGAATATATTTAATTTCAGTTTTCAACAGTATACCTGTATGACTCCATTAACTGCTTGTGAACAAGTGCAGAAGTTTAGTTAAGAAGGTAATTACATTTGTGCAGTTGTTGGGGCGGGCGTCTGTGGGATGGTGAAAGGAAAATGTGTGTTTAATGTTTGCTGGGGTGGCGTCAGGTAGAACCACTCTTCCCTTTTCTGCCCCTGAGGCTGGGTCAGGTGCTGAGAATCAGGATGAGTACTCGCAGGTGAGTGTGAACTGATGGGCACCGGGCGGGAATGTCCTGGAAGGGGAGGACCGAGTCTCTTCTGCACAGTGCTCTTGAGGGTGGATGTTCCAGATCTCTCTAACCTGCCAACTGAAGGAAGTGGAAGATAATCAGAAACAGAAAACGAGGTGCTGGCATGACATTTCAAGAAACCGTTCCCATCACTATCCCACTTGTAGGTCTGCTCTGTCCCATGTTGGCTGGGCTGACCACTTTGGAAACATCACATTAGATTTTGTCCTTCCCCCCTGGAATCGCAATAGATAGAATGATAGAAGCTAGTCGTTTTGGTGGGCTTCCTGGGTTCCAGACCCTGTTGCTCCTTGCTTATTAACATTGAGGTGGGTTCTGTTCTAGTGAAGTTGCATCATTCATGCACTTAATGAGCTTGAATTACTACATGTGCTTGGCAGAGGGAGAGAGATGGTGTTTAAACAAAGAAATGGTGGCTTGTTAAATGCAGAAAGACATTTGAGAGAGAGTGTGTTGCCCATACTAAGTAGATTTGCAAGAGTCATTCTGACTACAGGTGATCGTCATCTCAGGCCCTGATTTCACTCCCTGCCTCGCTGCTTCCCAAAGGTGAGCCTTCCTTCCCCTACTCCCATTTTACACATGTTGAAATTGAAGCTTCATGTGGCTAGTAAGTGATGGAACTCAGATTTAAACCTAGGCATTCTGACTCCAAAGCTCATGGTCTTCTCCAATACCGGGAGCTACTGGAATATACTCAGAGCTGTGCAGCCAGGTGATGGAGGTGCCGCAGTGCTGACCTGAGAAGGAGCTGCTGGAATGGGTATCTTTGAGTCAGGAGAGAAGAAGCCATGGGCAGGACGGTAGAGCTTTCTTCAAATACTACGGAAAGGGGAGTTGGTGAATGAAAGCTGTGGGCAGGCAAATTTTAACACAATATCAGGAAAAGTCTTTTTAAGATAGAGCTGTTCAAAGATGACCTGGGCTGTTTGCAGTGTGTAGGACCTTATGGAAGGTGCTTCTTTATTGAGATATAATTCACATACCATGTAATTCACTCATTTAAAGTGTACAGTGTGTGGTTTTTTTTTTCTTGGTGTGTATTACATTATCTTAAAAGTTGTGGTAAAGTATATATAACATAAAATTTGTAATAATAGTACTCAGTTGTGGCTACTGTTATCAAAGATGAGTATTTTTCTGTACTTGGTAACTTGGCCAGGAAATTGTTGGAAAGCTGTCTGTCTTTGATCATATTCAGTGCTTGAAAATGCATAGATACAGAGGCCTGTGCTGGGTCTTCTCCCTGCTTCATATGATTCGGGAGGTTCTATGCTCATTTTTATTTTGAAGACTTGATTACACAACCACAGTCTGTAAGTGCTTAATGCAGGATAATTTAGCATGGTAGAATTAGAATTAGCAGAAGCCCTGGAATGAGAGATGATGACTCTTCTTCAGGAACATTGTTTCTATTTATATCTATTCCTGTGAGACAAATTATCCTAACACTTAGCGGCTTAAAACAAACACCATCATTTATTTACTCATGATTTTGCAATTTGGCAGGGCTCAGTAGGGATGGCCTGTCTCTGTACCACGTGGCATCAGCTAGAACACTCACATGGCTGGCAAGATGACACTGGCTGTTGTTGGTTGGGAGCTCAGCAGGGGCTGTTGGTTGAGGGCCTCAATTCTCTTCCATATGGGCCCCTTCCTATGGTTGACTGGGCTTCCCCTTAACATGGCAGCTGGGTTCCAAGAGCGAGGAAGTATTGCTTCCTGGCTTTTCAGGCCTGGGCTTGGAGGTTCTCAGCAGGGCACTTCTGCATTTCCTTGGTAGAATAGTCCTAGACCCAGCTCAGATTCAAGGGGGAGGGACATAAGGTCCACCTTTTGATGGGAGGAGCAGCATGGGGGTGGATTTGGGACCATCTTTAGAGACTAGCTACCACAAAGAACCACGGTAGTCTTTCTTCCTCATTCTCACTCCACAGAAGCCTGTGCCTAATCATGGTGTGAGCTGGTGATGACCAAATAATGGGAATAAATCTAAGGAAAAAAATGGGTACCTGGAATATGTGATCTTTGGGGGATTGTGGCTTGAGGACAGTGACTGCATATCAGTCTGTTAAACAGGCAGTTGTGAGACATTTGTGATTATTGTATTTTTCACAGTTTACTAAAATCTCTACTTCAAGAATTGTGTAAAGTTTCTGTACTTTATTTCTCTTACTTATGTTTTTCCCGAACTGATTAGCAGGAAATTTAGCAGTTCTACTTTGTAAGAAAACAGAAACAAATAAAATAACTACTAAAATAAGTAGGTTATTCATGGCATATTTTGAACAATGAAAACAATTACTTGAATTAAACCTTTTAAAATTTATATGCTTTATTTTCTTGGAAAACACAAAAACATTAAGAAGTTGGGAATAGTAACACCCTGGTCATCATCATCCATTGTTTAACACTTTTGGCATCATGTTTCAAATGGAAATAGTTGTTTTATTTTAAAATTGACAACTTTAACAGAAAGATCATTCTTATTAATTTTCCTCCTAATAATTTTTAAATTTCTGTTTATTTGCTGATTATACTTTTTTTTTCACTTCTGAGATGATCAGATATTATAGAAGGGACCTGAGAGATTGACTCAGTAAAAAAAAAATTTAAATGCATATGAAAGATAGACCCAGTATATGGATAAAAGGAGCATTTTACATTCACAATGTTTACTAAAATAATTTCTCTATTCTGAAGGATGTCAGAAATAAGAAAAGCTATTTAAACAATTTTAATTTTTTATATTAAAGTTTTGAAAACAGAGCTTTGCTTATTCCTTTCAACTGCTTGCTGATGGGCCCTTGAAGTTCTTAGTTCTATTTCAGCTTCAGTTCTGAAAATGGTTATATCACATTTCACAATAATAGAGCTAGTAGTCAGAGGGCTACGTGTTTGCAAATAGCATCATCTGCTGTGCTTCTTCCTTCCATTTAGAGGCATGGCCTTATATTTCACAGTGAGGCTTCAATTGTTGCTCCCATCTTGGGTTTTAGAGCCCAATTATTGTGATCCCTGTAGCTGGGGCTGTGTCCACAGTCCATCGAATGTTTGTGTTCTACATTGATACTCAGGCATTGGTGACATTTGCAAGTGTTTTTATTTTAGCAAGGAAAGGCTTTGCATGGCCTGGATTATATCTCTTCCAGGGTATTCCCATCCTTGGTCACATAATACTCTTAATTTACCTAAAGGAATGCTGTCAAAATAAAGGGTAATTTTTAAAGGCTCTGTCTCATTCATGTAGCTATTATTCTTTTTTCAGTTAAGAGAATTTGTTTCGAAATACGAGTCTTGAGCATGAGAACAACCATATAATATTTTATTTTGGACTAATGATGCGCTCTGTCACTTTTTTGCCACCCACAGCTTTATTCTGGATGATTAAATGTGGGAAAGAAAGGAAAAAAGTTAGCTTATTATGTTTGATTCAGTGTGAAAGCCTGTCTTGGATAAGTTTAAAATTTCAATGGTAGAAGTAAAATTCTGTTCCAGATATAGATGTGACCTGCTTCTCAAAAGCTTCCTTAAAGGCTATTTTGGGGCACGTATGGGACGAATTTGATGTGTGGAATAATAATAATAGCTGACACCTGTCAAATCCTACTCTGAAGCAGGCCCTATCCTAGTGCTTTGCATGTATGCATTCACTTAATCCATACAGAAACCCTCTTCTTTTTATTACTCCCATTTTACAGGTGGGAAAACTGAGATGGAAAAAAAGTAATAAAAATATACCCAAGGGCACACAGCTAGTCAGTGTCTGAGCTGGGCTTGGTTTGGGCTGCCTGGCTTCAGTAGGCTCTTTACCACTAGGTGACACTCCCTAATCAGAGTAAAGTTATGTTTTCTGTCTTAGTCTTATTTTCCCTTTATTGTAATCCAAGTTTCAGATACTTGATTCTCAAGTTGGCAGTCATTTTGGCCTAATAATGTTTATTTTTTATTGCTCTGATTTTCAAAAACATTTTTGGTTGACAAAAATAAAAGAAGTCAGCTTTTCTAACAGGTTAAACATGTAAATAATAGTGCTAGACATATTACCCAGTCATAGTATGTGAAGAATAAGTTTCAAAGTAAAACTATTCAGTGTTCCAATATAGTACAGTTATCATAAAGTCTAGTGTATGGTACTCTGTCTCCCATATTATTTAGATGGTAGTACTTACACCCCTTAAAAATTTAAATATGTTTAAACTCGCCATTAAGTGAATGAACATCTCTTTTCAATAAAGTATTGTTGATTTTTGCCATGCTATGAAAGTAAAAATAGGCCATTGTGGAAAATATGGAAAGTATAATATGGTATAAGCAACAACTTAATAACTTGTGTAATTTCACCACTCATAGGTATATAATTCATGTTAGCATTAGTATATTTTTCTTCCAGCCTTCCTTCATGTGTTCATTATTCAGCAGTTAGTTATCTTTGAGCCAGGTGTTATTCTAAACCCAAGGGAAGAAGCAGCTATCAAAATCATCTTTCTGCCTGAGGAGCTGATATTTTAGTGGGAGAAACAGACAATGAATAGATAAATAATATAATGTTGGGTTAAGGATAAGTGCTTTAAAGAAAAATGAGGCAGACTAATCGAGGCCCAGAGATTGCTGTTTTGGAGTGGACAGTCACAAGGGAGGCTGAGTGATGTGAGAAAGGTAGCCCGTGAATATCTAGGGAAGAATGTTACAGGCGGAGGAATAGCCAGTGCAATAGCCAGTGCAATAGCCAGTGCAAGGGCCCTGCAGTGGAAGCAGGCGTGTTCTGCCCAGGGACTAGCAAGGAAGCCAGTGAGACAGGAATATGGTGCTCAAGGCATGCTAGGAAGTGACATGGGAGAGGTGGTGGAGACTTGCAGGCTGTAAAAATAAGGGCTTTGCATTTCACTGAGTGCGTTGGAAGCCTTTGGAGGGTTTAGTGCAGAGGAGCAATGTGATCTGACTTTGGTTCTAACAGAATCCCTCTGGCTGCCCTGGTGAGAATAGATTGCAGGGGACAGGGTGGCCTGGAGAAGGGTTTGAGGACAGGTGGTGAGACATGCATAGAGGGAAGACATGTGAGGAGAGCTTCTACAAGCCAAGGAATTCCCAAGGCCACTAGAAGTTTGGAGAGAGCAATAGGACAGCCTTCAGAAGAAACTGTCCCCTCCCACACCTTGATTTCAGACTTCCAGCCTCCAAACTGTGAGACGGTGACTTTCTGTTGTCTAAGCCGTGAAGTTTGCGGTGCTTTGATACAGGAGCACTAGCTAACTAATACACTTGGTGAGCAACTTTGCGAACAGTGGCGCCTTTTAAGGAGCTGAATGTTGAGGAGGAGCTGGGGGTTGGTGGGAGGAGGGGAATCAAAGTGTGCTACATTTGAGCTCCTGTTAGACGGCCACTCAGAGCTGTTGAGGAGGTGATTGGACGTGGAGACCTGGAGCTCACAATAGGAGGACAGGGCCTGAGATCCGAACTGGAGTACAGTTTGCGTGGAAATCAAAGCCACGTGACTAAATGAGGTCATCAGAAGGGTCCAAGGACCAAGCAAGCCCTGGGAAATGTCAACATTGAGAGATCAGGAAGGGAAAGTGGAGCCGGAGGGAGACTGAGAAGGTTGATGGTGAGGTCGGAAGGAGGCTGCTGGGGTGACGGCTCAGCCCAAGGAAGAAGGTGGTGAGGGAGGAGGGACTGACCCAGCGCTGCTCTTGGTCGAGAAGGGACAAGGCCCACCTTAGCAGCCAGGAGGGGACCAGGGACTCTGACTCTGGACAGGCAGAGATGCAAGGCTGAGTGGTCTGAGTTCTAGAGAGAGTAGGAGGGTTGCTTTTTTGTGTGTGTTTTTTTTTTATCTTGGCATTACATCATAAGCATTATCCCATGTCATTAAAAATGTTTTTAAAATGTCGTTTTTGATGACGTAATCAGATTTCATGATTTTTATCTATTCTTTGTTTTATGGGTAAGATATTTCTATTTTTTTACCACCATATTGATTGTAATACTGCAGTGAACAGATTTGAATATAAAATTTCCTAGATTAGGAATGATAAAATACAGACGGCACGAGTGTTCTTAGGGCTTAATCTTAAATATGGCCGATTGCTTTATAGATAGTCTGTACCTGTGGACACTCACCTTGACAGTGCAGGAGCTGGCTTGGCGCGCGCCTCTCTCGCATACAGTACTGAGTTGACCAGAACATCCAGAACGGTGTTAAGTTCCAGTGGTGATGATGGGCATCCGTGTTTTGTTCCTGATTTACAGGGTAATGTCTCTGCCGGTTACATTAAATCGTACTAGATCAGCGTTCTGGACACATACATTTAAGAATATATGGTAATTCCTTCCCTGTTCCCCTGAACTCGATCTCTTACGAAAAGTCATTCTGGAATCAGTAGAGTCAATTTGCATTTTGCTTCTTGACAGCTTTGTGGCAGGTTTCACCACTAACATTTGGCCCTGCACTCAGGGACTGGGCATAGGAGTTATTTATTTCTCTCAGCTTTCAGATCTCATAGTAAGTTCATGATCTCACAGAGGTCTTTTCTAATACCCCGAGTCCCCTAGGGATGGCCTCCCCGCCACACACCGTCTTCCCCTTCCAGAATGCTTGTAATAATTATAATCACTGTTGCTGTTGGTCTGCTGGCTGGGCTCCACGGGGCAGAGACAGTGTTTTCTTCTCTACAGTTCTAGTCACAGGGCATGTGACAGTGCCTGGTGCAAAATGGAGTGCAGAATTTTCACTCGGGATTTTTTTGAGTGAGGGACTGAGGCACAGGTCAGACTTGGAACTGGCCCTAGGGCACACAGCTGGGGCTGGGGGGAGGGTTCAAACTCAGGTCTGTGTGACTCCAGAGTCCAGCTTCATCTCACTCCACTGCCTGCTGCCATCAGTAGGTGAGCTTGGGCAGGGAGAATTTTACATTGCCTCAAGGAAACAAACCATACTGAGAATTCTTTGTATCCTTTTTGGTCCCTTGAATATAATAATTCAAAATATTTGTTGATTGCCCACTTAGGGCCCTTCCTTCCTCATTTCTTCTATACCTTTATTATTCTAACACATACTGTATGGTGATGATTTTTTTTTTATATATACTTGTCTGTCTTCCCTACTGGACTCTGATCTTCATGAGAGCAGGAAATTTGTCTTCTCCATCTTTTTATCTACAGTACTTGGCACAGTGCTAGTATATAAGGGGGAGGGACGCAATGTTTGAATAATGAATGGAGAAATATGATGTTACTAAAACAGAGATTAAAGATTTATTATTTAGAAATATATGGTCTTCTTTCCAATGAACTATAAAGATATCACTTATAATCATACTTTATATGTGCATAATAGTTTAGTCTGTAAAACCCAAGATTTGTCAGAAACTTGTGTTTATTATACATACGTGCTAGTATTAGTGCACGAAATAAAATTATACTATTATTAGAGAAGGTACTTAATGAATGGCTGACTGAATAGCAATATAACCTTGTGTTTTTATTCACATTAATAGTATTGACATTTAAAAATTTATAGTATCACTTTATAATTCTAATTTTGAAAGGCTGTAATGACATTTTACTCAATCTGTATGCTGCTTTTGCATTTTCATTGGTATAAATAACACTGCTGTGGACAGCTGGACATATGTATGTGTATAGTTATTTCCTTTTTTAAACTATTTTCTTAGGGTAAATTTCTAGAAATGAGGCTACTGAAACATAGCCTGAAACCTATTGTTAACCTGCTTTCTAAAAGACTTGTATTATTTTACTACCACCTTTGTGACATGTTGTATTAATACTCTTACATGTCTTTTAAAAAATTAATTAGCCATAATAGTGTACCTCCTTGTTTTAGTTTGCATTTCCTTTGATGACTTAATTAATGTAGACATTATACCGCAGGTTTATTTACTAATTGTATTTTCTTTTGTCTTAATTGTCTATTTCTGGCCTTTTTTCATTTTTTTTCGATTTTGGTCTTAATTTGTTAAAGACAGCTTTTATCAGTTCTTTCTATATAATAGCATTTTCTGAAAAATTTCTGGTTTTTCTCTTTTGCTATTTTAAATTAAATATTTACATAGTCTAAACTGTAGATCTGTAACTTTGTTTTCTTTTTCACTGACTTAAAAAAAAAAACTTAATAAAACAGCAGTAATAAGACCAGAAACAGAACCCAGAAAAACTGCTGGTAGTTTTTCATTACATGACTTATGACTTAATTATATTATACTCCATGAGTGATTTCAGTTACCCATGGCGTTGGGAGGAGTGTGTTTGGCCTCAGCTGACCATCTATTTTAAATTAAATCACATGGTAACAAGCTACCCCTGCTGAGCTCAGACTTCCAGAACTTCCACCTTCCAGAACACAGCTCCTGGGAAATCAGGCAGATGAGGGTGCAGTCCTTGACATAAAGGCAGTAAACTCCTCATAAAGCCATGAGATTCTGCACACAACTTTTGTGACTTGTATCCCATGTAATTTGTGCTGTCCTCAACCATCTGACTATCTGCTTGGTTAAATTGTCACTTGAGAGTAGATTAGAAAAGCAAACGGCGTAGAAAGGGTAGGGAGAGAGCCTGGCTTGGAGGGGAGAGAACAGTGAAAGCACACACACATCTGAGGTTTTTCGTAGAGATGTTCATAACGATCAAAACCCGTGAGTTATTAAATGTGTTGGTGCATGGTTCACCTGTCTAGAACATTCGTTTTCGTGGAATTCTTCATCATTTCGCAAGGCTGGATAGAAAAGGCATTGGGGTGTTATACTACAATTTTTTTGCTCCTTAGGGATTTGGGAGGAAGCGGACCCAGAGACATTTGCAATGAAAGTGCAGCATTTTATTTGGGTTTGGTACAAGGAGCATACAGAGTGAGAGGTAGATGAAACTGTGTGACCTCATGCTATGTTTCTTGTGATCTGATATCACTTAGTGTTATTGAATGACTTCAAAGGGCAGCTGGGAATTACTGTGAAGACACATACAGCAAAGCAATTTCTCACCTGCTGTCTCTGATCACAGAAGACACAGTGAGACTCACATTTCTCCCTGGGACACATGCAGTCGACATGCTGCAACTTGTTTGGAGAGAAAGGCAAGGGGCAGAGAGTCACTCTGTTTGCCCTGTGTGGGCTGGGACGAGTTTTAAATATAATCAAGAGTTACTTTTTTGGAAATAAGAGCAATACAGACTAAGCTTCAGGGCATGGGATACTTCCTAAAAATACAGTCACTGAACTTTTAAAGAACGTTAGGATCAGCTTGTTAAATTGGCGTAGGATTCAAATGTGGAAGAAATCTGAGAGTATTGTTTGGGGCATTAAGGTCAGGTTTTAACTGTCTTCAATTCTCAATTGCCTTTTGTTGGCTTATTTAAAAAATTTTTTTTAAATTGAAAGGTATACAGAAAAGTAAAAAGGCTACCATAGTCAGCACCTACGTATCTACTACCCACAGTGAATACAGGTCTAACCTGTTGTCATACTTTCTACCCATTTTTTTTTTTTAAAGAAAAATTCCAATAAAGTGACCCATTTCCTTCTCTAGAATTGTTCTGCTTCCTTCCCTGAGGTGTCACTGTCATGAATTTAGTGTGACTCCAGTACGTATTTTTATGCTTTTGTTGATTTCCTATGTATCCATAAGAACAATGAGTATTGCTTTATATATTTAAAAATTACATGGACAGTTATTATCATATAAAGAACAGTATTATAAAGTAGCATCCTATAATTTACTTTCTTCAGTCAATGTTATTTTCAAAAGATTCATCCATGTTGCTTGGTATATAGATCTAGATCATGATTTTAACTGCTGTATACTGTTCCATTATATGAAATACCACAGTTTATCAGTTCATCTATCAGTGCCACTATTTTCCTACTATAATTGGTGGGCAATGAACATTCCTGTATATGTCTGCTTGAGCACATGACAGCCTAGAAGTGAAATTGCTGAGTATTAGGGTTTTCACATTATAACCTTACTAAATATTGCCATATTGCTTTTCACAGAGGTGAGTATCAAATTACCCTCATGAGCAGTATATAAGAGTTCCCATTTCCCTATATCTTTGCTAACATTTGGTGGTAACAGACTTATTGCCAGTGTCTTGGGTGTAGAATTGCATCTCAATGTTGTTTTGATTTGCAGTTCTCTGATAATTGGAGAGGTTGAATATCTTCTCACATTTATTTCATCATCTGTGAATAGCTGATTCATGTCCTTTGTCCATTTTTTTTCCTATTGATTTTTAGGAATTCTTGATACATCTGGTTACTAATCCTTTGTTAAATATATTGCAGGTTGTCTTCTTTTTATCATTTGTGTTTCAGTGTTTTGTATGGTATCTTTAAATTTTGTTTTAGTCAAGTTAATCAATTCTTTTGGATTTTTACTTACTGTTTCACATTTGAGAAATTCTTTCTTCCCCCAAACCATGAAGATATTCTGTCACATTTCCTCTTAAAAATTTTAAAGATCTGGTATGTATATTCTTTTTTTTTTTTTTAACTTATTTATTTGTTTTCGGTACGCGGGCCTCTCACTATTGTGGCCCCTCCTGTTGTGGAGCACAGGCTCCGGACTCGCAGGCTCAGCGGCCATGGCTCACGGGCCCAGCCGCTCCGCGGCATGTGGGATCTTCCCGGACCGGGGCACGAACCCGCGTCCCCTGCATCGGCAGGCGGACTCTCAACCACTGCGCCACCAGGGAAGCCCTGTATATTCTTAAGTGGGGTAGGGATCTAGTTTTGATTCTTTTAGAAGGTTGGCTCTTTTCCAACCCCAGTTTTTTAGTCCATTGTTTTTCTGTAGATTTGTTATACCTTCTCCATCATGTTGCAAGTCTCCATTTATATTTGAGTCTGTTTCTAAGCTTTTTGTTAAATTTCATTCATCTGTTTTCTATTTCTGAACTGGTACCACATTCTTATCAGTTATGGTAGTTTGTAGAATCTTTTGGATTATCTACATAGACACATAGGTAAACTAAAATAATGGTACATTTGTTTCTCCCTTCCTACTCCTTAGACCTTTATTTCTTTTTTCTTGTTTTGCCAGGTTGGCTGGGACTTACAATATAACATCAACGGTAGAGGTTATTGTGGGCATTTAGACTTGTTTCCAGCTTTGATAGGAATGCTTCTACAGTTTCCTCATAGTATTTGCTGTAGGTTTTGGTATACTCTTTGTGTGTGGGATTTGCTGTAGTTACTGTTTACCAGAACAAGGAAATCCCTTTGTATTCCTAGTTGGCTAACAGTTTTTGTTTGTTATTATGAATAAGTGATGAATTTTATTGGAAAATTTTATGCATTCATCGAGACAAGTTCTCATTTAATTTTTTTTTTGCGGTACGTGGGCCTCTCACTGTTGTGGTCTCTCCTGTTGCGGAGCACAGGCTCCGGACGCGCAGGCTCAGCGGCCATGGCTCACAGGCCCAGCCGCTCCGCGGCATGTGGGATCTTCCCGGACGGGGGCACGAACCCGCGTCCCCTGCATCGGCAGGCGGACTCTCAACCACTGCGCCACCAGGGAAGCCCTCCTTTAATTTTTTAACATGCGGAATTCCATGGATAGATTTGCTGACATTTAAAACCATCCTTATATTTCTGGAATTAATTCGGCTTGCTTTTCTGTTTTGGAAATACCATCGTATTTGATTTACTAATATTTTATTTAGGAATTGTGCATCTATATTCTTAACTGTGATTTATATCAGAGTTTTCTTCTGTGTACAGTTCTTGCCTGATTTTGATATTGAGGTTTTACTCTTAAAGGGAGTTTAATTCTGGGGTCTGTACTGAATGTCCTGACTCTGGCGGGTCAGGACTGGGAAATTGCAGCTTACAGGTCCTGGGTAGTTTGTTGCACCCTGTGCCTGTGCAGCTCAGTATCAGGTGAAGAGTCCGGGGCCCTCTGCAGATCTCTGGGCTATCTGTGTGTGCAGGTCTCTCCTCTCTAGGACTCTGCCCTGCAGATTCCAGCCACTCAGCCTCCATCACGCTGTGCGTGGGCTCCCTCCCTGCCCGGTGATCTGCCGAGTGCTTCCTGCAGGTGGTTGGGGTGATCCTAGGGCTCCCCTCTTTATGCCCTTCTCTTAGGATTCACAGTCCTCTCTTGCCAGTTGTCTGGTATCTAACAACTGTTGTCTTATATCTTTCATCCAGTTTCCTAGTTGTTTATGGAAAAAAAGCCTTGTTTGGTAAGTTATTCCATCATGGCCACCTGTTTCCATCATGGAAATCCGTTTCTTTAACATGAAAACAATCTTAAAAATGATTGTTCTGTGTTTGGAATGGGGGACGGGGTAGAGGGTTAATTCACTGTGCTTATCTCGAGGAGAAGTCATCTTACAGGATTATCTACTTAATGAATGGTGGGCTCCCCCCAACTTCTGGTTCCTTTTCACAAACTGAGTATCTCTCAGAAGCTTTTTTTCCTACTGCACCTGAATGTCTTAGGCTAATTCCCTTAATGCGCTTTTGTACTGGAGGTTTAGTACCTTGTAACGGCTATCAGCCCATTGTGATGTTCTTTTCTGTGAATCCACAAGCAGTTTGTTTCTGAGTGCCACTACCCTTCAAAGTTCTTTTAGAACAGGTTGGATCTGGGCTTCTGAAACTGTTTAACAGCATACTGCTAAATGCCACTGCAGACCATGTACATGAGCAGAGTACAAATTAATTTAAATATTAATTTTGATCTAAAAACATCTTTGAAAGATTGGAGACTGAACAACTGGCAAACCAAATCCAGAGACGTAGTTGTTATTATGTAATGGATTAAGAGCCCACTTATTTTTTTTAACATCTTTATTGGGGTATAATTGCTTTACAATGGTGTGGTAGTTTCTGCTTTATAACAAAGTGAATCAGTTATACATATACATATGTTCCCATATTTCTTCCCTCTTGCATCTCCCTCCCTCCCACCCTCCCTATCCCACCCCTCCAGGCGGTCACAAAGCACCCAGCCGATATCCCTGTGCCATGCGGCTGCTTCCCACTAGCTATCTACCTTACGTTTGTTAGTGTGTATATGTCCATGACTCTCTCTCGCTTTGTCACAGCTCACCCTTCCCCCTCCCCATATCCTCAAGTCCGTTCTCCAGTAGGTCTGTGTCTTTATTCCTGTCTTACCCCTAGGTTCTTCGTGACATTTTTTTTCTTAAATTCCATATATATGTGTTAGCATACGGTATTTGTCTTTCTCTTTCTGACTTACTTCACTCTGTATGACAGACTCTAGGTCTATCCACCTCATTACACATAGCTCAATTTCGTTTCTTTTTATGGTTGAGTAATATTCCATTGTATATATGGAATATCTTCTTTATCCATTCATCTGATGATGAAGAGCCCACTTATTATCTTCCCTTTATAGATGTCCTTAAATCCCAACATTCTTTTTTTTTTTTTTTTTGTGGTACGTGGGCTTCCCACCGTTGCGGCCTCTCCCATTGCGGAGCACAGGCTCCGGACGTGCAGGCCCAGCGGCCATGGCCCACGGGGCCCAGCCGCTCCGCGGCACGTGAGACCCTCCCAGACCGGGGCACGAACCCGCATCCCCTGCATCGGCAGGCAGACTCCCAACCACTGCGCCACCAGGGAAGCCCAATCCCAACATTCTTGAAAAGAAATGGCAGTACTTTGACATCAGTCAACCAAGATGAGGTTCAGGCTCCTGTCCTTGGGTACAAAAAGTTTTGCATTAGCCAATTATAACTGACCTCACGGCTTATATTCTAGTTGGGAAATAAAAGAGCTTTGTTAATAGATGATTAATGTATGTGACAGTACATGTTAAGTGTGAAGTGAATGATGAAAATGGCGCAGGAGATCGGGGTGGGCGTTTGGGAAGGACTTCACAGAGAAGGAGGAGCTTTCAGATGAGCAAGAGCTTGAGGGGCCGGCCTGTGTTTCAGGACAGGGCACTGGGTGTGCAGAGGCAAGAAGGGGTGAACTTTTGCAGGGATGGACCAGGGGGCACTGAGGGTGGAAAGGGGCGGTTGGGGTCCAGATGTAGAGGGTCTTGAATGTATCTCAAGGGCAGCTAAAATGTGTTGCAAATTTTTAAACAGAGAGAAAAAAATTAAAAGACCTGCACTTCGGGAAGATTAGTCTGCCAGCAAGTCTTGTAGGATTTTGTTCCCTCACCTACTGGCTCTCAAGTTTGGCTGCATATTGCAATCACCTAGAGAGTTAAAAAACTGAAAAACAAAACTAAAACTGATGTATGAGCCCCTTCCCCCAGATATTCCGATTCAATCAGCCTGGAGTTAGGCCTGGGTTTTGAGAGTTTTTAAAAGCTCCCCAGGTGATTCTAATGTGCTGCAAAGCCTGAGAACCACTGCCCAGACCACCGCTAAGATCTTTTTTCTAATTAAAAAAAAAAATTTTGTTTTTAGTAATTAATTAATTTGTTTTTTGGCTTCGTTGGGTCTTCATTGCTGTGCACAGGCTTTCTCTAGTTGCGTCGAGCGGGGGCTACTCTTCTTTGCAGTGTGTGGGCTTCTCATTGCGGTGGCTTCTTTTGTTGTGGAGCACGGGCTCTAGGCGCGTGGGCTTCAGTAGTTGTGGCACATGGGCCCAGTAGTTGTGGTTCGTGGGCTTTAAGGTGCAGGCTCAGTAGTTGTGGCTCGTGGGCTCTAGAGCACAGGCTCAGTAGTTGTGGTACATGGGCTTTGTTGCTCCGCGGCATGTGGGATCTTTCCGGACCAGGGCTTGAACCCACGTCCCCTGCATTGGCAGGTGGATTCTTAACCACTGTGCCACCAGGGAAGTCCCACTGATAAGATCTTGATGTAGTGTTTACTCATTGTGTTCAACCACAGCTGGCCAGGCAAATGCAGAACCAACTGGTGGAGAACATTTTAAAGAACTTCTGTAAGAGTTAAAATATTCCACATGGTTCAGAACCTCAGTTAGAATAACAGTTTTCTCCAGAAACAGAGTCACAGAAAACTAGTGGTTACCAAAGGGGAGAGGGAAGGGGGGAGGGACAAATTAGGGGTATGGGTTTAACAGATATAAACTAGTATGTATGAAATAGATAAGCAACAAGGATATATTGTATAGCACAGGGAATTATAGCCCCTATCTTATAATACCTTTTCATGGAGTAATCTGTAAATATACTAAATATCTATGCTGACACCCGAAACCAATGTAATACTGTAAGTCAACTATACTTCAATTAAAAAAAAGAATAACAGTTTTCTCATAAATGCCTACAAATTTTTACATTGGCCATGAAGTAGATGGTGACAAATGTATAAACTTTTGGAGGGGACCCATAATTATCTTGAGAATTTGGTCACATGGAAGAAACTTAATTTTTTGCATTAAAAACAGAAGGGCAACATAAGACAAACACATCTGTCACGGCAAGAATTCAGTAACATAAAAGCCACTGTAGTGTGAAAATACCAAACTTGCAGTGATAAAAATGCAAGTTCTCAAAAAACTGGTGGAAGGCTGCCAATTTCCAAATCCTGTGTCAGTGGTTCTCAAACTTGAGTGAGAATCAGACTCACCTGGAGGGCGGTCAGATTGCTGGGCTCCAGTTTGGGATTTAGCAGGCCAGGGGCAGCCCGAGAATGTGCATTTCTAAAGTGCTTCCAGGTGATACTGCTGCTGGTCCAAGCACCACAGTTTGAGAAGTTGACACGTGGGAACCACTATTGCACAAGGTCCAAATATCACACGAAAAAGGGCTTGACAAAATGTGGTTGCAGAACGTGAGTTTTGCTTTTCGTGTCAGGGGAGGGGCTTGTCTTGGCAATTAGGGAATCTGTCCCTGCCCCCAGTTTAAGCCAGCCCCTCCTGTCTGCGTGCTCCAGGAGGCTGCTGTTGGAGCCCAATGGGGAAGGTGGAAGAGGAAATTGTCTAATCATTCTCCTTGTCTTTTCAGACTTAGTGTGAAAGGGTGTTATTGTATATAGTCGTACTGTTATGTTCTTTTCTGTGTGAGTTTAAAGTTATTTTTTTCCTTAATTATTCTTTCCCCACTCCCCTCACCCTACGACGTGCAAAATTTGAAGAGTTAAAAGAAAATCGCTACCCTGTTATCCTTCTAACCCATCCACGTCCTCCTCAAGATAGGCCCTTGTTGCATATTCTCGGTGGTTTGGGGAAGATTTCCATGCTTGGCTTCCATCTAGGTACCAGCTTTTGTGAGCCGCTCGGTGCAGCCGTCCTGGTAGATTTGTAGACATTTGCAGTACACCTTGGGAGGGAGGAGAAGTGGAAATCATTCTCAGATGTTAAACTGAAACATGTTTCTAATTGAAAGCATGAAGAGAATGTATACATGAAAGTGCCTGGGGGGGGTGGTGATCTCTGGCAGAGTCTCAGCTTTGAAAGCCCGATCCAGTCCTCGCTTGTGGCCACTTCTGTTCTCTCTGGGTGGAACCCATTTCCATTCCTGTGACATTGCATAAATAACCGTGGCCGAGTAGGGACCTAATGTTCATCACTCGGCCAGGAAAACGCTGATAAATTAGAATCGTGAACTTTAGCATTGCATAGTTTTTGACTTTGAATTCTAGAAGCCTAATATGGAAAGAGCCCTCAGGGACCATTTTAGAACAAGCAGCTACTGCCCTCCCCCCTGCCCCTGGACTTGTACAGGTGCAGAGGCCAAGCTTAAGTAACTTACCCCAAGGTCACCTCAGGAGCTGGCTGCATTTTTCTTTCCTTTTATTTTTTTTCTCCCAAGAATCCTTCCAAATTTTTAGAAAATTTGTCAGCCTAGTATTCTGACACTTGACAGCCGTTTGTTATCATTATTTGCTGTAATTAATAGGAATTGTAGGGAGATAGGAAAAGTATCTTCTCTTGTTTATAGAAAATCAGTAGGTTTCAGGGATTTTAGGTCTTGGTCATTTGGTTCCTCCATAACTGAGCCTCCTCTGGTTCATATTCCTCATCTGTTTTGTGATTGTTTGTAGACTGAACCCTGTGCTGAATTTTATGGGAGATTTAGTACTGGGATCTGCCTCAGGACAAAGAGTTTAAGTCAAAGGTGGGCTGATAGCAAAAGGTTCATTTAAATAAATTAATTTGGACAAATAAAGAAAGGAATCATGTCCATAGGCCTATGATGTTCATAAAATTTAAGTCAGTAACATCTAAACTCCCAGGGGACCTTGCCTATGATAAAATCCACTCACCCTACCCGTGACCCATAGCCCTGCTAACTTTAAAACTGCTTGGCCACAAGTCTGGTGATTCAAAGTACATGCATCCTAGTTAATAGGAGATAAAGAGGTTGTTTCTTTTTGGTTGCCTTTTGTTATAAGATTAGGGATGTACTTGCTTAAAAAAAGAAAAAAATCTATGCATATATATATATATATACGTATATATGTGTGTGTTTGTATATATATGTGTGTGTGTGTGTGTGTGTATATATATATATATATAAAGGTTGACTCTCAACCTTTCTGCCCTTGGATTTTCTCTCAAAAAAAAAAAAAAAGGTTGGACTAGATTTCTGAAACAGTCACTCCAAGCTCTGATAGCTTATGCAAGATGAAGGCTGTAACACTTTTGGGAGTTTGGGTTTGGAATTGGGCTTTTGTTTTTTGCCAAATGTTGTTTGGATACCTAAAATTTAAACTTAAGCCACAGAACACAACTTAAAAAGAAGGGCAGAATACGTTCTTTTATTTCCCTGTATTTCTGATGCACTTCTGAGTGGCAGCCATAGCAAAGCGGTTAAGAATGATGACTTTGGAGCCAGTTCACTTGAATTCAAATCCCAACTCTTCTATTTACTAATGATTGTGTGACCTTTGGCAAATTATATAACCCCAGTGCCTCTTTCTTCATCAGTAAAATGAGCAAAATAAAATATCTACTTAAAATAGTTGCTGGGGGGTTAAATTTGTCGATATCTATTAGAATAATGCCTGGCACATAGGAAGCCGTTAATAAATATTATCTATTATCGTCATCATCATCAACATCATCATCATTTTGTTTTATTGAGGGATAGCCCGATGCTACTGGTAAGCCTCTGGAAGAATTAGTAAGGTCTACAATGCTTTTCTTCAAAGTGTGTCTTCTATTTCTTTCTGCAGCAAGCTGTGTTCCTCCATGTCAGAATGGAGGGATGTGTCTCCGGCCTCAACTCTGTGTGTGTAAACCAGGGACCAAGGGCAAAGCCTGTGAGACAACAGCTGCCCAGGACACCTCGTCACCAGTGTTTGGAGGGCAGAATCCTGTGGCTGCTTCCTCCTGGGTCCCTCCTGAGCAAGCAGCAAAGCACACTTCATCTAAGAAGGCAGACACTCTACCAAGAGTCAGTCCTGTGGCCCAGATGACCTTGACCCTCAAGCCGAAGCCTTCAGTGGGACTCTCCCAGCAGATACATTCTCAGTGAGTGTTTTGAACTTGCCTCCAGCTCAGGAGCATCTTAAGTGCATTGCTTTAAATCACTCTTCTTTTCCCGCACAATTTGCAGAAATCACTTGGATAGTAATGTCCTTCTTTCCTTTTCTTCTTTCCTTCCTTTTCTTAAGGTTTTACATGTTATGTTTACACATCAAGTGTCTTAAAAATACTTGATATGTGTGTTTAGCCTCTGCAGGGAAGATTTACCATAAGCATTAAGCAAAGCAGTAGTGAGGATTAAGGGGATCAAGGTTGGAAGGGAATAATAAAGGTAGTTGTTTGGTTATGGTGGAGTTGTGAGTTAAACAATTCTCTTTTTTCGAGGTGGGGGGTGCTATAGAGTTTTTGAAGTCATAATTGAAAAGGAGAAACAGTGAGTGTGATTTTTAAAGGTACATGGAAAAGGTAGGAACTCATCTTTCCACAGAGAAGGTATTCAAGTGAAAGTGAGTCCTGGGAAAGAGAATTTCTCCACCTTGGTAGCAGGTTAAGTGTATCTTCTATTAAACACCATGTTTTCCTCCCAGTTGGCCATGCAGGTCCATTTTTGGTGAATGAGCTTGTGTTTTATTTATGGGAGCATGGTTTTTTTTTCTTAGCGTTAGGAAGTAAGTGCTATTCTGAACAAAATGAGAACTCTGTAAGGACAGGGTCCTTACACAAATTGTTTCCTTTTAATTAGCTACTCTACATGGATAACAAGATGCAGAATTACTGCAGCTATCACTTGTCATTTGTCTAGGAATGTAAAATACAGGAAGTTCTCAACTTAAAAATGACCCAGCAGTTCATTTGTAAGTCACTTGCTTGGAATTTTGAATGCTTTCCCCACCAACCCCCCGGGATAGCTTCCACCTGGTGATTAGTATCCCGTCAGCCCACAGAAGTTATTTAATCTGTTACTACAGATGAAATTATCCTAATTTATACTTCCCCTTTGAGTAGGCCACCTACTGTCCCTGATGAGTGGGGTCCTGATAACTTTTTCCTTTCTCTTGTTCCCTCCTCAGTCCTCTTCTTTCCTTTTTTCATTTTTTCCCTCTCATTTCTTCTTGCCTCATTCTTCAATTCTACCATGATAAAGAGATTTGGGAGGCTGTGCTGGAATCTAAGTACTTTGCTACCATTTCAACTGGAAAACACATCCTGCAGCCCTCAAGAAGAAGGAATTGTAGTTATAGCCAGTACTTAGTAACTGCTTACTGCATGCTGGGTACTGTTTCACATGCTTTGTATGATTGTTCATTTATAACTCACAGTGATACCCCATCAGGTAGGTGCCATGATAAACCCCATTTTACAGATGAGGAAACTGAGGTACAGAGTGCTTAAGTAATGTATTCAGGGTCCACAGTTAATAAGTGAATAATAAGTGTTAGGATTTAAATAGAGGCAGAATAAGGAGAACACATATTAGGCTTTAAATGGAGGCAGCCAGGCTCCAGCATCCATGCCCTGAAGTGTAAAGGGTGGCAGACTTTCTCTGTAAAGGGCCAGATAGTAACTATTTGTAGCTTTGTGGGACATATGGTTTCTGTTGCAGCTTCTCAATTCTGCCCTCCTTAGCACAAAAGCAGCCATAGATAATGCTTAAGTGAATGAGTGTGAGTGCTCTAATAAAACTTTATTGATGGATGTTGAAATTTGAGTTTCATATAAATTTCATGGCACGCAATATTATTCTTTTGATTTTTTTTCTCAACCATTTAAAAATGTAAAAATCATGCTTAGCTTATGGGCCATACAGAAACAGCCTGTGTGGGCCAGCTTTGGCCCCTGAAGCGTAGTTTGCTGACCCCTTCTCTAAAGGATAGTAGTGTTTTTTTGTGTCAGAACATGTGTCTTTGAAATAATATAAAGCATTGATTATATCATAGCTAGACATTTCTCTTCCTGCACTGTTCTGGATCTTAAAAACAAAGAACAATTCTGTGTTGAGCTATGCCTTGGCAATCAAGAGTCAGATTACTGTGCATTGCAGTTATTTTTTTTCTAGCATTATTACTTACATAAGCTGTGAAGTCATTTACAAGCGACATTATTTATCCTGAATATCACCATCCCCTGTTAGAATTTGACCCTCTATGATGTATATATGTGGATTGTTAGTGAGAACCATATGTCAGATGTCAGATAAAGGAACAACCTTTTCCCCCCTCCCCCTTTTTTCTTTTTTTGGTAGCAGCAGTGTAATTTAGATAAGAATGTTGTGAGTCAAGGGGGAGGCTAAGGTTTCAGCTCCAACTTGGCTTTGGGAAAATAAAAGTCATTAGATAATTTGCTTCAGAGACCTCATCTGCTGAATGAAGATGGTTTTTACGATCGCATTGTTATAGGCATGTGTTTATGGGCGTGCCTACTGCGTGCTTTGGGGTGAGGAGAAGAGATGGCCCAAGATGCTAACAATTCTGATGTTTTCCTCATAAACTTTTGTCAGTTGCCCTGTTATCTGGGTACTGCAGGGAGTATTAAGATGTACAAGATCCAGTTCTGCTCTTAAGGAGATTTTGAAACGATAGATGAGCTATCACTTGAGAGGGGTACAAAGGAAGGGGTACAGTTGGCCCACTGATGAATTTAGGTAATGACACGATCACCTGAAATTTAGACTGTCAAGGAGGCACATATGATAGGACCATTTTGACTCCTTTTGAGAAATGTAACAGTTCTTAAGTTACCTATTTGTAATATTGCCTACTTTAGGGTGTTTCAGGTTTGGTTTGGTTTTTGTTTAGTGAAGGAGGAAATTAAGCCTTCTTAAAATGCTTGTAGACATAAAGGCACCTAAAATATCAAAATGTGTAGTTAGTGTTGCATCCGTTGTGTGGCATATGAAATGCTGCAGTCTTGATCATTTATTCAGGTTTTTATTGAGCACATGCTACGTACCGTGCGTTGTTCTAGGGGCTCAGGATGTAGCACTGAAAACTAAACATAATGTCTGCCTTTCTGGAGCCTACAGTCTGGAAGGGGGGAGACGATTGATGAGTGGTGTAATTAAAACATATGTTAGATTGCGGTAAGTGCTGTGGAGAAAATAAAACTGCAGTAATGGACAGGGAGTGCAGGGTGGGTGTGGGATGGGAAGGAGTGAGGGCCCTGGTGGTTTTAAATACTTTCAGGGAAGGTTCTGCTGAGAAGGTGACATTTAAGCAAAGGCCCGGAGGAGGTGAGGGTGTGAATCATGGAGAAGTGTGGGGCTAGGGCAGAGGCCCCAGCGGGAGCCTGCCTGGGCTGTTTGAGGAATAGCAACTTTAGTAAAACTGTAATGTTAAAACTACACATCTTAGGCAGGTGGGGGTTGGACGAATTGGTTTTACTTTGGCCAAATTGGTTTTAGACAGCTTGGCTTAGAACCAGATACAAAGTTCTCTAGAAAAATCAAAGGAGGGAGCAATTGTTGATAGATTTTGGAGCATTGGGGATGTGGAGGACTAGGGACGGCTCTGGAGAGTGTTATCTCTGAGCTTGAAAAGATGGTTAAACTTGACCACAAAGAACTGGAGAAGAGCATTTCTAGGAAAAGCAATGATGTGACACTAGAAAGACTGCTTTGTTATCTACTGATGTGTAATAGGTCCCCACAAACTTGGCAGCCTAAAACAATAAAAATTTATTGTCTGACAGTCTCTGTGGGTCAGGAATCCAGGAGGTGCTTAGCTGGAAGCTCTGGCTCAGAGTCTCTCATGAGGTTGCAGTCAGCAGGGGTGGCTCGACTGGAGCCAGAGAACCTACTGCCAAGGTGACTCACTGCCATGGCTATTGGCAGAAGGCTTCACTTCCTTTCCCCACGGACCTCTCTGCAGAGCTGCCTGAGCATCCTTACGACATGGCTGCTGGCTTCTCCCCGAGCAAGTGATCCTCAAGCCACGGGGCCTTCTGAGTCTTGAAAATGACACACCTTTACCTCTGCCTTATTCTACTCATTAGAAGTGAGTCACTAAGTTGAGTCCACTCTCAGAGGGACTGTAGTTAATAAGCTGTATTGTTTGAAGAGAGAAATATCAAAGAATTTGTGAACATATTTGAAAATGACCACATTTAGATATGATTTGAATGGAACTTGATATAAATGAAGACTAGTGGTAATGAAAGTTTTTAAAGGTTGGTTAAAAACCAAGTTAAAGACTAAGATTTCAACAAGACAATTCCAAAAAGACCCAACAAGACAAAATAGAAAAAGTAACGAAGGGGGAACCTATAGCTTAAAAGAGGTTTAAACCACAATGTTCATTACAGTTCTATTTACAATAGCCAGGACATGGAAGCAACCTAAGTGTCCATCGACAGATGAATGGATAAAGAAGATGTGGCACATAGATACAATGGATTATTACTCAGCCATAAAAAGAAACGAAATTGAGTTATTTGTAGTGAGGTGGTTGGACTTAGGGTCTGTCATACAGAGTGAAGTAAGTCAGGAAGAGAAAAACAAATACCATATGCTAACACATATATATGGAATCTAAAAAAAAAAAGGTCATGAAGAACCTAGGGGCAGGACGGGAATAAAGACGCAGACCTACTAGAGAATGGACCTGAGGACACGGGGAGGGGGAAGGGTAAGCTGGGACAAAGTGAGAGAGTGGCATGGACATATATACACTACCAAACGTAAAACCAATAGCTAGTGGGAAGCAGCCGCATAGCAGAGGGAGAACAGCTCGGTGCTTTGTGACCACCTAGAGGGGTGGGATAGGGAGGGTGGGAGGGAGATGCAAGAGGGAGGGGATATGTGGATATATGTGTTTGTATAGCTGATTCACTTTGTTATAAAGCAGAAACTAACACACCATTGTAAAGCAATTATACTCCAATAAAGGTGTTAAAAAAAAGAGGTTTAGGAAACATATTAACCAATCACAATATTTAAATTATGTTTCTCCTGATGCAAGCACACTGTAAATAAAAGAAAAAAGATAATGATGATAGGAGAACCATGAGAATGCTGACATTGATTTGGAAATTTGATGATTGTTGATTTTGGGGGGCTGTGCTGATGACCTTGTAGTTATGTAAGGAAGGGGAATAATATTAAAGTATTTACAGATGACATTGTGTGATGTCTGAGCTTTGATTGCAGTTATCCAGTGGGTTGAGGTATGGCGGTAACAAGATTGGCCATGAGGGGCTAATTATTGAAGCTGGATGATAGGCACACAGTTCTTACACAATTCTCTCTACCTTTATGTATTTTTGAAATTTTCTGTAATGAAGAGTAACAAAAAAGAGAAAGTTTCAAGGAGGAAGGCTGCTACGATTTTTCTTCTGCCTTGGGAGATTAATCTGGCTGCAGCATCTAAAATGGATTAGAACTAGTGGTAATTGGAGGGTGGCTCTGTAACGGGGGTAGTGGTGCTGGTCACCTAGAGGAAGGACATGAACTCGGGAGGTGTTGTTAATGAAAGATCTTGGCGCCTACTCAAATGTGGGAGGCAAAGAAAAAGAGAATCAGATACTACCCAGGCATGGGACTGTGGGCGAAAGGGAGGGCGTGGAGGTCTTTCTGTCCTACTGTCTTCCAATCTTTCTTGGTAATATCATGGATCTCCACGGTCTTTGATGGTGGTTGATACTTGGTGAATGCATGATTTCTGACAGAGCTTTATAGATGAATAGCCAAGATCATCCTCTGTTCCCCAGCAGGGACTAAAAGCAAGTGGGTATCAGTGGTACATGCCTGGCCACTTGGTCAGGTACTGGTTTGGAAGGACCTTGGTCAGGGCATTCTGGCAGTAGTCATTGCTGTAGTTGGTACTTCCATTCATGCTTTCCGTGGAAGTTTATTATTATGGCGTTCCTTTTTCCAGTTTTCCGGGCCACATCATGGATCCTCCATGAGCTAAAGAAAAGACCAAATGATGCCTCATCTTCCTGTATACAAATTTTGGTCCTCACTTTTCTCATTCTTTGAACTTCTATGTCCCTTGATAATACTGCATTCCTTAGAAAGTTCCTATTAACACTTCAGGTTACTTTCATAATTGCATCCTGTAGATGTTGTTCATGTATAGCTGTCCACGTATTCAGCGAAGAATTGCCGCTGTTAGGTCACAGGTGCACCCCCAGTGTCTGTCTTTAGTCCTATATGTAAAAAGGTGTTAATGCTTATATGTTGTGGCCAGGAACTCCACAGAGGAGCAAAAATCAAAACTGCTCAGTTTTCCAGAGCTTTTTCATCACCTGTCAGTATCATTTTTCACATGTATGTTGAAGTTTCCCACAAGAATTTGTTTTCAGTCCTCAGCGCTGCTCAGTGAGGCTGTTTCAACTTGTGTGAAATGTCTGTCTTTATCCTTGTTAATCATGATGGGTGTTACAGGCACTGACCATGGGCCCATGAGGCAGAGGTCGTAAGGGACATTCTTCAGCTGCTGATGTCTTCTGCTTGTTTAGAGAATGTAGGTGCAAATGACCACTGCTTTGCCAAATGGGGAGCTGTTATCTGTACTGTGTAAGGAGGAGGCACTTTTGCAGGACACAATGTGCCCAGTCACCGCTCTTTGAGCTTGAGAAGGAAGTCTGGTTTCACTCAGGATGTGGATGTCAAATCTATCTCAAGAGCTCACATGTATCCAGTCTTTTTTCTTCCCTGGTGATGGCTATTTTCATCATTTTATGTTTCAAAGGATGGTGGTTAGTTTCTCTGGAAAAAATAGTTTTTTCCTGTCTCAAACCAGTGGAGGGGGCCTATACTTACCTAATGTCATTGATGTCTTTTCTGTCATCGTCTCCTCAGGGATGGGGTAAAGAGAAAAGAAGCAAGTTAGAAAATGGTCTCTTTTAAGACAGGCATAATTCAGATATGTTCTCTGTTTATCAAGTGAGCTTATACTGCGCCAGATATTTTCTAACTATAGGGGAGGGCCCCTTAAAATCCACATTGAGATAATGGGTTCCACTTTCAAAGGTCTCGAGAAATGCATACTTCACATTTACCACGGGTCGGTTGATAGGAAGCAGTGGCGAGTGATGTCTGTGCCAGGGAGAAGAAGGTGCTACACTGTCCTTTATCTCTTTCCAGTTCTTAGCTTCCTGTCCCTGTGGTTGTTTGAACCTTAAAAAAACTATATGCTATGATATGTACAAGGATGGGAGACTTCGTGGAATGTTCCTTGAAGTATTCTGCTCTCCAGATTAACAGCAACAACAACAAATATAAGCTCATTCGCTTTACTTGGACTCTCTCACACTACTCCTAAAGGAAAAAAAAAACTCGTTATAAAACTACACCAACAGGTGCAATTTTAGGGAGACGTTTCAAGCTTCTTGTGCACTAATAGCTGAGGTTGCGACCTTGTCTGAATTTATTAAAGTAGCCAAGGAAATGGTCAGTACGTGAATAGACGATTTCCCCAAATGATCTCTCAGACTGTGGGGGGCCCTTGCTTAGTGTTGACCCCCCACTCTGCTGGCCCTCCCCCATGTTTTTCTTCTGTGCTTCCTATACTTAACCATTGTCATCATGCTTACTGCACAAACATCTGTTTTATCTACCTAGGTACACAGAAGGGCTACAATAAACGTTTAATACATTTTTGTTGAGTTTTTCCTGGAGAAAAAAGTATGAATGCCTAAGTCCCTGTCCAAGGATTGTTTCCTGAATACTGATAGTGCAGGAGGGACCTTATTCTCTTGGAATAATACCATTTGCCTTCGTAAAGCCCTGTACATTCGCACAATACTCTGCCTTCCTTGTCGTATTTGCCCAACAGGTCTGTAAGATGAAGGTTTTGAGCCTTACTTTATGATGTGGGGGAAAAAAAAGGCAAAGTGGTAGAAAGTTGAAGAAAAGGAACTCAATCTGGGGATTTTAACGCTCATGACACTTTATGGATGCTATGGGAACTAAACATGTGAACCGATGACTGATTTTATCGTTTTATGTGCATGCTTTTTAAACTTTTTTTTTTTAGAAATAGACTTTAATTCAATTTGTTATTAGTCTAACTTTCTAAAAGCCAATTTATTTATTTATTTTTTGGCCGCACACCGCACGGCATGTGGGATCTTAGTTCCCCGACCAGGGATTGAACCCACACCCGCTGCATTGGAAGCACAGAGTTTTAACCACTGGACCACCAGGGAAGTCCCCTAAACTTTTTTTAAAAGTAGGAGTTAAATTGAAATTATATACAGAAGAGTAGAGAAATCAAAAGTGCACACGCCTGGCGATTATCGCACACACGTGGAACTGCCATCCACGTCAACGAGTAGAACGTTGCCAGCACCACAAAACCCCCTTTTTCCTAGATTTGCCCTTTATCTTTTCCCTAAAGGGAGCCACTATCTTGACTTCTAACACCAGAGATCAGTTCTGTCTGTTTTGAACTCTATAGAAATGAATCATACGGCGTGTATATTTTCACTCACCATCATGTCTGAGATTCATCGACGTAATTATGTGTGGCTGCAGTTCACATTTACATTCCAGAGATGATTCCATCGTATGAGTATACTGCGACTTATCATTTGTTCTGCTCTTGATGGATGTTTGGAATTTTTCCAGTTGTTGGCTCTTATGAAGAATGCCGTGTGCATAGGTATATGTGCAAATTCCAGAAAAAGACCTTTGTGAATCTAAGTCACCAGAAAAACAAGCCCAACTAGTTACAACAATGTCAGGGTTTGAGAAGGACTTCACAATCCGTTGTGTGAAGTTTGATCATGTTGGTATCTGTTGGCTCTTTGAGAGAGACAGGCACATGAGAGAAGGGATGGGGTGACAGAGTGTCTGAGGAGCTGGGAGCAAGGAACTTTTTCCTCCTGAGCAGGACTTGTCAGGAAGAGTGGACTGTGGAGTTGGGGTGGAGAGACAGGGGAAGAGTCGGGGAGGTCACTTTGTACTCCATGCTGTCTGCATCTTACTGGGTCCCACAAGGAAGTCTTGGCCAAGAGTGGTTTTGAGATCCAACCAGTATCTGACTGGGTTTAAGTTCTGGACAAAGGTATATAAGGAATTATGTGGAAACTCAAAGTCTGTGATTGAAAAGGGTAAGTGCTGGGAGAGTTTGCTCTCCAATTTAATTGCAAGAAATCAGGATGGTGTTTGGTGCAGTATAGTAATAATAATAGTTAATATTTACTGAGTGTTTATTCTGCGCCAGGCACAGTTTTAATTACTTCTTGAGTATTATCTCATTTAACGCTCTCAAAGGAATGTGAGATAGATATTTATCATTATTGTTATTATCATCCCCATTTCATATGATGACGCAATTCAGGTGCACAGGGTTAAATAATTTGCCCAGGGGCTTCCCTGGTGGCGCAGTGGTTGAGAGTCCGCCTGCCGATGCAGGGGACACGGGTTCGTGCCCCGGTCCGGGAAGATCCCACATGCCGCGGAGCGGCTGGGCCCGTGAGCCATGGCCGCTGAGCCTGCGCGTCCGGAGCCTGTGCTCCGCAACGGGAGGGGCCACAACAGTTAGAGGCCCGCGTACCGCAAAAAAAAAAAAAAAAAAAAAAAAAAATTTGCCCAAATGCACTCAGCTAATAAGTGTAGGGTCAAGATTCAAATTTAGGCAGCCTGTGAAGTTAACCTCTGTATACTGCCTCTTGCTTTGATGGCATTCTCATTAGTTTCCTATCACTGCTGTAACAAACGACCACAAATTTAGTGACTTCAAACAGTGCACGTTTGTTCTCATAATTCTGGGGTCGGAAGCCTGAAATGGGTCTCACTGGGCTAAAATGATGATGTTGGCAGGGCTGCCTTCCTCTGAAGGCTCAAGGGGAGAGCCTGTTTCCTTGCCCTTTCCAGCTTCTAGAGGTTGCCTGCATTCTGTGTCTCGTGGCCCTTTCTCCATTGTCAAAGCTGATAATCTCGGGCTGAGTCTGTCTCACTGCCAGTCTCTGGTTCTTTCTTCTGCGTCCCTCTTCTACTTTTAAGGACACTTGTACTGACGTTGGACCCACTTGAGTAGTCCAAGGTAATTTCTCCATTGCAAGGTAAGCTGATTAGCAGCTTTAATTCCATCTGCAACTTTAATTTCCTTTTGCTCCATAACCTAGCATAGTCAGAGCTTCTGGGGAGTAGGATGTGGACATCTTTGGGGGGGCTGTTATTCTGGCTACCACAGACTTTTACCAGGGACCCGGTCCTGTCCTGGCGGTCTTCTCTGCTACTCACGGGTGAGCTTTAATCAGAAGGGAGGGTATTGATAAGTAGTCGGCACAGTCCCCTTCAGTGAAGAGCAGACACAGCCCTTATGACTCTTACAATTGTTAGGTTTAAACACTTCACGTAGATTTAAGGTCTAAAAATGGCCCCCAGTGTTCTCTGAAATCTTGGGACCAGGACACTCAGGCACTTGTGGTGAATGGAAGGGGGGAAACCAAGAGATCAATAGGCCAGACATGGCCAGGCACCAGGAGGGGCTGGCTCTCCTCATGCCCTTCGCCTCATGGAACTAGGGGTTGAAAAGTCAACACCACTTTTGACATATAATGGCCCCACCCACTAGACAAAGTGGCCTGTGGACTCTGATTGCAACTCTCTTGGGTGGGGCAGTGAGGAAGGGGGGTGGACAGGCGTGGGGAGGAGTGGGGAGAGGGCTAGGAGTATCCCTCCCTTCAACAGTTAGACTGGGGCCGTCGAGTCTGATAAAGTATTTCCCATGTGATTATTCTTATAGGATGAAATAAATCTGTGCACTGAAAGTTGAATTAATTAGTTGTCAGAGCACTTGCTGTGAACGGACCATAGGACTGGGATTGAAACACACACGAAGCCACTGATAAGCAATTGGAGCAGAGCACAGTCTGGCTGCCACGTGGAGTCCATGAGCTTTAGCCTGGCCTGCATGGTTGATGCCAAGCACGAGAATGGTTTTTAGGGCCTGACTGTGGGTGTTATGCAGATGAAAGTAAAGATTCCTCTTTACCTTTGGATATGTTTGGCATTCCATAGATACTGCCTGTGGATCCTTCCAAGGTGCCTCTGGGGTTGCACTAAATCCTCTCTCCTTGTTTTCCTTGGCTTAGGTATTTGTTTATGTTTGAGAGAAGTGAAGACTAAATTAGAAGACTAAATTTTTATAGCAGTTCTCTGCCCTGGAGTTGCCTGGGATTAGGATAAAGAACCTATAAGACGTGAGTGCTGTGTGAGGGAGGTGACAAGTACACCTCACATAATACAAAATAGGCACCAATAGGAAATAAAAATTTGAGTTAAATAACGTGTGTGGTAAATATGCCTACAGTTAGTATATCTTCACTGAGGTTTTCAAGGTTGAGTATAGTTTTTACCTATTTATCTGTTAATCATACTAGAGATGACCTAGCAGAAATAGCTGATCCTGGGGGTCCAGAGACAAGAACTTGTAAGTGGAAAGAAGGTCTACTTAAACACTGTGGAGAAGAGAAAGCCTCAATTTGCTAATCCAGGAAAAAATATCTGTCATTTTTCAGGACTGCAGTTTTTGAACAAGATGTTCTCGCGTTTATGCAGGATAGCAGGAGGAACCAGCAAGACTGGGTGAAATTAAATTGGATTGGAGATTGTTCCTGTACCCATTAGAGTTTGGGGGGCTTTTCCATGAGTGGAGCAGAAAGGGTCTGACTGTCCCCTGTATGCCAGGTGCTGGGGACTTTATGAAGTTTAGTTCAAACTAGAGGGATCTTTTCAAAATGTGAGTCTTGTCCTGCTCTGCATAAGTGCCTCACTGGCTTCTCAGTGCATCCTAGGGGATGGGACTCCATGGTCTCCCCTTGCCCAGCCTGTCACCATGTCACAGGCAGCTCCTTGAGTCTGCCCAGCTCCTTCCTGACACATTTTCTCTGTCTGCAGCTACATGTGCCATACATGTTCGTCTTCCCTGTTAACACCTGCTTGTTCCACTGGTCTCCGTTTCCTAGGGAAAGCATTCCCTGCCACCCCCCTTACTCCCTGAAAGATGCTTTCCTAGCACCATATCTCCTCACCTCCTCCCTTCATAGCATTCATTTCAATTTCTGTGATTTACTGTACCAAGCACAGTGCTTACTTGATGAACGGAAAAACGTAGGTGATGATATGACTGCTCTGAATCGGAAAGTCTGATCACACAGGAATGCGGATATTAACCTATCTTCTAAGCTGCCTCCATTTCCCCAAAGTAATCAGAAGAGACAAGTTCAATAAATCACTGATCAGAGTAGGCACAAGTTCACTCAGTCATCCCGCTCACTATTACAGGACAGTAGTTCAGCCCTGCATCCATCCCATTCTTCTGTGGTACCTCTAGGTGATGATGGGACTCGCTTTCTGTATGTCTCTGAATGTTATAGGAACTTGAATTGATTAGATTCCACTTAGTTCTCTGGATATTATCTTCTTGACGTTGCAGTGCCAAATCTCCTTGCTCCTTACACTTCCTAGAATGCCTGTCATAGACACAAGGCGCATTAACAAACAAGAAAGTGACTGCAGAGCCCAGGCAGCCAGTCTCTTGGGAAAATTACTGAAACTGACACTATAAAGCCAGTTTATGAGCTTGAATTTCCTAATACTCATGAGTATTTAATTAAATATTAGTTGATTTGAACCTTGACACAAGATTGGCTCAAGTCTCATAGAAAGCAAACAAGGACATTCAGACAGACTTCAGTTATTTTTCACTTAGAGTTCATATGATTCCAGAGTGCTGTGATTCATGGAGTTATAGCTCTTAACCAAAACACAGAAGAAATATTTTATCAATATCTTTGAATAGAATTCGTCTTGTGTACTTGTCTCTTTTGAAAGTTATTTGAGCATAGCAGAAAATAGAACGAGAATGTATTAGATACAGATTTTTTTTTCATCATCCAGAATTTTCAACCACCACAGATCATAAAGTTTTATTGCTTAAAGGGGCAAATACCTTACCCAGAGTCACACGGGAAGGTAGCAGCAGAGCTGTGACTTGAACCTGACCTCTGAGTCCATGTTCTTAGTCCTTGCTATCTTTTATATGCCATGGTCTGATTCTTTTACCATAATAATAAAAAAATTGCACAGTAATTTTGAAGCCCAAAATATAAATTAAAAGGGTGGAGGGAAAACAAAAAAAAGAAAAGAAAAAAAAAATTGGGCTTCCCTGGTGGCGCAGTGGTTGAGAGTCTGCCTGCCGATGTAGGGAACACGGGTTCGTGCCCCGGTCCGGGAAGATCCCACATGCCGCGGAGCGGCTGGGCCCGTGAACCATGGCCGCTGAGCCTGTGCGTCCGGAGCCTGTGCTCCGCAACGGGAGAGGCCACAACAGTGAGAGGCCCGCGTACCGCAAAAAAAAAAAAAAAAAAAAAAAAAGGGTGGAGGAGTGAAAAATTTTAGTCATTGCATGAATTCTCAAGTAAACCACTCTTGTTTGACAAAAAGTTGTTTATTTTCAAAACAATCAAGATTCATTTAGTCAAAATGTATTCTGTGTGACAGTTCATTATAGTAAGTTACCAATGTAGAAGCTGTCCTAAATCTTTAAAAATTAGTATCTCTGCCACAGATACAGAAATTATGTTTTAAAATTCTCATTTTAGGGCTTTATTGACACGGGTATCACTTTTATTGCTTTAAAGCGCCGCCTTTTTTTTTTTTTTGCCTGATGTTGGTGTTTTGCCAAGTCCCAGTATTTGGAGATTTGATGGACAGAACCTAAAGTGAGACATCATTCTTTCTTAATTTGTTCAAAGCCTCTTTATGCAGCAGCTAATCCTTCCTAATTATATTTCTAGGAAGGATGTTCTTAACTCAAACAGGAAGATGACATGGACATTTTGAGGAGATTAGAATGTGCTTTACTTTGAGAAAAGAAATTTGAAAGGAAGCACTCTTTTCCATTTCTCATTCCCTGGGCATAAATAACCCTTTTCCTCCTTGACTTTTTGTGGAACTCTTTCTCTTTCTGTTTCTCTTCCATTCCTGTGGCTCCTCCTGGTTTAAGTAAGCTATTTGAAGGAATAAAAAAAAAAAATTCTTAAGAAACTCATTTCCAGGTATGAGGCAAGCATTTCACAACTTAATTGGCTTAATGTCTTGAAAGGGGACCTGGGAATCTAAATAGTAGGAAAATTTAGTGTGCCTATATTAGAAATATTTTACTCAAGGTTGAAACACTTTGCAATCTCCTTGATTAATTTCTTTGCTGCAATATTGTTTTGTATTAATTTAATGTAGTGATTTTTATGTGGAAGTAAATATGTTAGTCAGTGACATGTTTATTAGATTGCTTCAGATCCTTAATGTTTTGAACAGAGTAAGTGTGGTCACTGTCAAATAAGACTTTGATAAATTATAGTCTGTAAAGTCTTAGAGGTTTTGAATATTCCTATGAAGTATGATATTATCACATGCTCACGGAATAATTTCAATTTTTTCTTGGTTTTTTTAAATTGAGGTAGAACATTTTCCACGTTCATTAGCCCTCTGTATTTTTATGTGGATAATCTATTTACATTCTTTGCCTCATTTAAATTACATGTAATTTATATTACATGTTCTTATAATTATTTATTTTTTAATTTGTAAGAGCTCTTTTCATATTAAAGATCTCTTTGTTAAACATTTCAAGAACTCTCAGAGGGGGAAGCCCTTGTATGCAAAGAATGTTATTAGTATTTATTGAATCTTTTTATATCCCCATTTGGAAGAAACTTCTTAAATTGGATTTCTGAAAAATCCCACTTGCACATGAGGACAAGAATACAATCTATGACTCATTGGGTAATTTATTTCATAATTCTTCTCTCCTATAAGAGGCTTGTGGATTGACACAGGCAGACATCTTTAGGTTCTCCCGAACCGTCTACAACTTTCCAAGCCTAAATAGTTCTCAGGCATTTTGAACTGGTTGCCTTAACCCAGGCTCACCTTAATGAAGTTAGAAGCTCTGTTCTCCTCACCTCCACAATCCAAAATTTTAATTTACTATAGTTGATCCATTTAGTCTGTAGACAAATGTTTATTGAGTGCCAGCCACGTGCCAGGTAATGTTCTAGGCACTCCAGTTGGAGGGATCAGGCTAAAATGCCTGATAAATAGTTAATAATATAGGATAATACCCAGCTGACTGGTAAATTATAAATTCAAGCGAAGAATCAGGAAAGGGGCCATCAGTGGGGACAGGAGTAAGGGAAAACATACTAGAATCTGGAGGACTTAGAAAAGTGAAGGAGAAGCTGGCCTTTAAGTAAAGGCAGTAACAAGATAGAGATATGGTGGAAATGAGTCTCCTGTTTCCATAGGACAAGTGGGAGATTAATCTCATGAGGGGGCATTGAAGAAGAGTAGGAAATGAGATGGGTTGGGTAGATTCAGATTATGGAAAGCCCTGACAATTGGGGAGAGGATCTTTGAGAGTTGAGAAATGAGAGATATCACTAAAGAAACATAAGACTCACCTGTGCGAAGCCAGGTCAGGTAGCGTGCTGTGAACACGTGAGGGGAGGCCCAGGGGTTGATGGGCAGATTAGAGAAAGCGATGCCTGAAGGAGCCGGCTTTGCAGGCTACCTACCCCTCATAGTAACTTCCTGAGAGCAAATCTGATTTTCTGTAAAACAGAAGGAATACAGACTACAAGTCAAGAAAACAGTTCCTTTGGATCCAGGCTAAGGAAGTATATGTATGTTTCTCTCTCTCTAGATATGTTAAATCAAATGATACATGACCATCCACCTGAGGAATGGGAAAATGCGGGACTGTCTTTGAAAGCTTCCTTCTCCTTACCCCACTTTATCCCTGGATTTAAATTCACCCACCTGTAATCAGAACCAGATTCTATTTTCTTTTGTGTTGATCAAGCTAACACTTCAGAACGTATTTGGGGACATTTCATCATGCTGTATACAAAAATCAAGGTCCCTTTTTACTTTTTCAAATGTTCATCAGACTTCAGTTTCCTACCTTTACGTTTGTTGGTTGACAGCTTTTGCCGTTCACGTTATTTTTGCCCCTTCCAGCATCTGTGCATCTTCTCTGTGGTTTTCATGCTATGCTAGGAGTGATCAACTCACCTATATGCCTCCTCCACTAGGACTGAAGTCCCACATCTTCCATGATGTCTTTACTGATGAGCTGGAAAGGAGCCTTGGATAGTTGTGTGTGCACACGCGCATACGCACATGTGCATATGCGCACACACACACACACACACACACACACACACACACAGGTCTGTGTAACAACCTGCATGTTGATAGGCTCAATATCTTTCTAGTTGGATCGCATTATCTAGTTTCTAGTTGGTCTCATTAGTTATTATTTAAAATAATGTAATAAAAAGAATTAAAGTCTGAAACAATTGCATTATTATTTATTGTGCAGTGTTAAATAATAAATAATGCAGTTTTGTTTCAGAAGTGACTTACCTTTGTTGTTTAATTTAGTTGTTAGGGCCTAGGGTTGCTAGGAAAAGTTATATGATTTACTTAGTGAAGTAATCAGTCCAGCAACATGCTACTTGATAGTAACAGTAGTGTTGTCTTTCACAGAATCAGAAATACTTTCCAAACGCAGAAAGGAAATACTGTGCTTCTTTTAAAAAAAACTTATGTATATCATCTTCATGTTCAAAGGATGGTCTTTAAAAAAGGAAGGATTTGGTCCAAGGTCCATTAGGAATTCTTTGGCAAGAAACCAAAGGAAATGATTTGGGACTTTGAATCTCAAGTATTTTTATTGAGTACTTACTATGTGCCAGGTACTGTGTTAGTGGCTAAACTAAAGATTCTTCAATTTCAGTGAATAATCCATATCTGTTATGTTTCTCGCCTCCCTTTCTAGTATTTCTAGAATGAGGAGTTAAATTTTTATTTGTTTTTCAGTAAAGAGCTATATTTTTATAGGAGAAAGCATCTGCAGTGCAATTCCCTCTATTGATATTAAATCAAATATTTGACCTGTTCCATGAAAGTCCAGTTCTGGTTTTAACAGGCCTGAAATCAGTTAATTAGATGATTAGCCTGCTGTAATATCATGCCAGGCATCCTTCTGACTCGTAGACAGTACTGTGGGAAGATCTCACTAACCCCTAACTAGCCTTTCAAACTCAAACCACTGCAGGTGTGGGCAATTAAATAGGAATGAGAAAAGAGATTTTTGCCAGACTGGAAACACTGAGCAACAATAGTGCATGAGTTGATAGCTCCTGTAGAGTTTTTGAAGAATAGGGTAAGCCAGCCACAGAAAAGAAGAGGGGCACTTCGTGTTTGTGATATTTCCCAGGAAGAGCAGAATCTGAATGCTAACTGGCTTCAGCTGGATGGGCTTCCTTTTGTATGGAGACGCTGCCTCTAGTGTTTAGGAGAAAATGCACACTAGAAAACAGTGCAACATTATGGTGCCATCTGTCTTGAAAATGAATTATTTTCTATTGTCTGCTTTAAAGTAGTTCCCAGACGGGTAAAAAACTTCAACGAGCGTTGGTGCTATTTTGCATATGGACAAGTTCCGCAGGCAAAAGCCTTTAAAGGTGTATTTCAAAGGGGCCTCAAGTGTTATCCATGTGGTGTGATGAGGCTGCTTCTTTATAAAGCTCCCAAGAATCCCACCTGCCCAGCTTCCTGGGCGCAAGGCGAGCATGGGGAGGAACGCTTGCACTTTTCCTCTGTTGATCCGGCTTGTGACAGGTTTTCAAGACATCTGTTTTTCTCTCAGACGGTATTTTTTCCCTAAATTCAAAGTTTCACTTTCTTCCTAAGAGTGCTTTGTATTCTTTTTTTTCTTTTTTTTCTCTGAGGGGCCTAGATACACCAATCTATGGAGTTAGAAGGATAAGGCAAAATTGGAAGGTTTGTTGTCTTTGTTTAAGGGAAAAAAAAGGCTAAATGGTTTTACTTCTCAGATTTTCTTAGAATAAATTCAAATGAAAAAATAGTGGAAGTATTTTAACCTATGAAAATGCTTGCCAAAATTAATACAATTAAGATACTTAAGAGTTTAAATGTTTAGCGCTGACAAAGCACTGGTGAAATCTCGGAGGTGAGTTTTTTCTTTTTGGTTGGCGGGGTTGCTGCCTAAAACTTTGTAATATAAATGTATATAAACTTCAGTTAAACTATTAATATTTGGATTTTAAAGTCTGCCTGGATCAGAAAATGGATTTAGTATCCCACATCCTCTAGAATGATGACAGGCCATGGAAGCCCGGGACAATGCTGGCACGTTTTCAAAGGAATTCTTCCCTGGTCTGGATACTATAATAAACACAACTGCAGTTTGGTCGATTTATTATATACACAACATGTATGATAGTTTGGAAGTTGGGTTTTTGCTTTTGTTTTAGGCTGGTTATAACACTGGTTATAGCTGATTTTGTAAAGGGTTTGAAATAGCATTTAGTTAAAAACGGGGGCTGGCATTCTTAAAAAAAAAAAGACGTAATGATGAATACAGAAAATGCAAACATCTATACCAATCGATTCATAAAAGGATTCGAGTCGAAACATATGGACACAAGTTGAACTTTTATGATTATGCCGTTGGGCAGCAGGTGGCAAGCTTTGCTTTTCAATGAACTTGGGTTTTATTTTTATACCATAGAATGCCAAAATTTTAAGAGGGTGGTTTGAATCCACTGGAATGTGTCGTTTCTTGGCAGTGCGACCTTAAACCACCTCCTTTGCTCATCGTGCATAATTGCCTTTCTTTGGATGCTGAAGCCGGCCTTTGGGTTCCCATGTTCCAAATGGATAGGAATTAATTCATAGGAGGGATGCTTTATTCTCTCGTGATTTTTAGCAACACATTGCTAACGGAGAAAATAAATTAGAAACAAATGAGTTTCTTGGGGCAGTCCCTGTATGATTTATAAGACTTTTTGTTGTGCAGTTTTACCTAATAGTAGATCTTACATATGTAATCTTTGGGGTTTTCTTTTGGTTTCACTTTAAAAAATCACTTCTTACTGGCTAGATACCTTGATATGGAGGTGTGAGAAGTAATTAAACAGAACTGAACAGATTTCCGTGAAAGTATTTCTTGGAAAATTGGAGAAGAAAAATACATGTTAAGACCAGAATTGAAAACCATTATCTTCCCTTAGGCTATACTGTGTGTTTAATGAGGATTTGAATTTCAAGTCTGGAAAAAAGATTAAGCTTAAAGATGGGAGTGATGGTGAAGTGGGCACCAAATTATAGACTCTTTGTTTATACTTTCTATAAGAAATATTTCTTTTTGGATTGTTCTGTGCATTGTGAAAAATTCAGGAGAATAGAATGAAGAAGGCTATGAATCACTGTAAACATTTAATAGTCTATAAATATCCAACACCTGCTATGTACTTAAATAGTTTTCTAGGCCTTTTGTTAGAATTGAGTTCATATGGGCTATATTTTATGTTCATAATTGTTTATGTTCTCAAACTTTTTTCCTATTCCAGCTCTGCATTTTTGTGTTAGAAATCATATTTACAAAATAGTTTATTACAGAGTTTAAAGGGTAATAACGAAAAACCAAAGTGCTCATACCCACTGCCTAACTGGGTAAAACACTACCGTTATCGTAGAGGCACTCTATGTGGCTCCTCCCATGCGTAATTTGTATGAATCATTCCCTACTTCTCTCTCTCTCTCTCTCTTTTCTTTTTTTATTATAACTTTACCATGTGTTTTGGTTCTTCTGAACACTGTTAATTCAGTAGCTGTTTTTTTTGACTTATTTTCAAAGTATAAAATAAGTATATTGTTTGTATTCTTCTGAGAGTAGCTCTTCTGCCCTTTGTAACAGTGGCTCTCAAACTTGAGTCTATCAGATTCACCTGAAGCCCTTTTAAAACCACGGCTTGCTGGGCCCCACTGTAGACTGACTTATTCAGTAGGTCTTGGGAGGAGGCCTGGTTAACAACCTTGCAGGTGATGCTGATGCTGTTGGTCTCGGGGCCACTCTTTGAGAGCCACTGATAGCTCTGTTGCTTCATAGCTGGCATTCATTTATTCTTCCTTCTTACAGTATTCCATTTTGTGAATATACCTCTGTTCTCTTGGTGATGGGCATTTCGGTTGCTTCCAGCGTTTTGCTGTTCCAGCAGTTTTGTGATGAGCACTTCTGTGTGAGTCTTCTGTCAGATACTAAGTTTTTATAGAATGGAATAAGGAAACATCCAAGTGTTCCACTTGTCTTTTTTTTTTAAACTTGCGGTACGTGGGCCTCTCACCACTGCGGCCTCTCCCACTGTGGAGCACAGGCTCTGGACGCACAGGCTCAGTGGCCATGGCTCACAGGCCCAGCCGCTCTGAGGCATGTGGGATCTTCCCGGACCGGGGCACGAACCCGTGTCCCCTACATCGGCGGGCGGACTCCCAACCACTGCACCACCAGGGAAGCCCACCACTTGTCTTTAAGGGTAAGTTTTGTTTTACAAAACTATTTGTTTTAAAAAGTTTTTTCACACACTCTACTATATGAGATGACTTTTTATTTATTTATTTTTTACAGATATCTCTCATCACAAGAGTTTAAAACAACTTGTATAGAGTAGTTAAATTGATCAATGTTTTCCTTTATAAATTATCTTGTTTAAGAAATCCTTCCCTCTCTCATTGCTCTAAGATACTTTCCTAAAAGCTTTTCCATTCACATTTGTTTAGTGCACCTGGAATTGATTTTTGGGTATGGTGTGATTTTATAATATTTATTTTACATATGGGTAACTTACTGGCTTAGTGCTGTTTATTGACAAACCCCACCTCTACCCCCTACCCCCGAACTGTGATACCATATTTGTCATATGCAAATTTCTAAATATATGTAAGTCTGTTTCTGGATTTTCTATCCTGTTATGCTGGTCTCCATCCTCGAGTCAATACCTTAAGTACTATAATTGCATAGTAAGTCTTGGTAGGCAGTTCCTCCCTCTTTGTTCAGCTGCATTTCCATATAACTATACAATCAACTTGTCACACTTTTTTCTAGAAACTTGCCTGGAATTTTGATTATTGCATTGAATCAGTATAACATTTTGAGATGAATGTGCATCTTTTTGATATTGACTCTTCTTATCCATAAATATGTCCCTCCATTTATTTAGATCTTTCATGTCTTTTAACATGTTTTTATAACTGTCTTCATGAGGTTCTTGCACATCTTTTGTAAGATCTATTGACTTAATATTCCCGGTTGCTGTAGTAATGGAATTTTCCCTAAAATCTCATTTTCAAACATGCTTTCTTGTAGAAATGAGGTTGCATGTTTTTTGTACACTGAAACTTTGCTCAGCTCACCTAATTCTGGTACGTTGTCTGATTCTTTTAGGTTTTCTATATAGAAGTATATCTTGGAGAGAGATTATTTTTCTGACCTTCACATCTGTAAGTTTTATGCCTTACTGCATTGGCTGGGGCCGCCAGCTCATTGTGAGGCAGAAGTAGTGATAGTGGGTTTGGTTCCTTCTTTCGAGGAGAGTTCTTTTAGCCTTTAATTGTTGAGCACCTCATTTGCTGTAGGTTTTTTTTGTAATTAGCCTTTATCAAGTTAAAGGAGATCCCTTGTATTGCTAGAATGCCAAGAGTATCTGTTACAGATGTTGAATTGGATCATTTGAATTGATCATATGGTTTCCTTTTATCTTTAATGTGGGGAATTATATTAAAAGATTTGCTAATGTTGGAACAACCTTGCATTCGTATAATAAACTTCACTTGGCCATGATGTCTTTTTTAATCTTTCAGTGCTCTGAGTTTGCATCTGTATTCATGAGTGAGACTGGTGCTTTCTCACACTGTTTTGCTATGATTTGGGTATTAAGGTGATGTTAGCGTAATAGAATGAGATGGGGGGAGGGTGTTCCTCCTCAGTCCTTTCTTGAGAAAATTTTGTATAAGATTGGATGTTTGGTAGGACTCATTTATAAAACTCTTTGGATATTTTCCACGTAGGGTGATCTAATTTTTATTGTCATTTTGTGCTTACTATTTGTACTTGATTTTTTGGTCTTTTTTTTTTGGTTCTCCTTTTGGATTATCTCTTTTTCTGCTGTCCCTCCCCCGCACCCCCAGTGCTTTGGATGATATACTCCATTTCCGTTCTTAGTGATTAGCCTAGATATTTACCCCAAATAAACACGTATATTTAAATTAACAAAGGCAAAGGTATTTAGTATTTTTAACCCTCCTACCAAACAGTATAAGCCCTGGGATGCTTATACTTGGATCACTCCTTCCAGAGGTCTGGGCTGTTATTTTTCAACATTTGAATTAAAAAAACTTTAATCCTACAAATTAAACGTTATTGTTGCTTTATACAGTTAATACTTATTTAGATCTTACCACATTTTGACCCTTTTTTTGTTGTTGCTCACCATTCCTACTTGCATTTTACACAGTGTCTTTGGGAAAATTTTTCTAGAAATGCCACTTCCAGAAATTCCTGTGGCGAGGGTCTTGATTTCATTGAATTTTTCTGGGTGTGCAGTTGTAGCTTGACGGCTGTTTTGTAAGCAATTCGAAGCCATTGTTCCATGGTCTTCTGGCTTCCCTTGTTAATTGTTGATAAATCAGCTGATGGTTTGATTCTTGTTCCTTTATAGGTAATCTCTCGATTCTTTTTAGATTTAAAAAATTTATCTTGGGATTTATTGGGATGTGAGGACTCATGTTCTTTCCTTTTGGAAGATTCTTAGTCATTTTTTTCTTTGACTATTTCCTCTCCCCAGCTCTCATTTTATAGGTGTGGTTAGACAACTCTTAAACTTTCTCAGTCTCTTAATTTCTCTCTCATATTCTTCCTTGTCTCTCTGTGCTGCATATGGGGCAGTTTCTTCCAGTTTACTAATTCTCTGTTGAGCTCTGCTATACCTGCTGTCATCTTTGGGGTTACCCATTTCAAATGTTACATATTTTTTAAATCTAAAAGTTATGTTTCAATTTTTTTCACCTCTCCCTAGTCTTACTATATTAAGTCTTCTATCAGCTAGTCATAATTTCAATGGCATCTTTATTTATGCATATTCAATAGACTGGAATCATAAGGTACAGAATATAAGTGTAATAATCTCAGTTGTTACTGGACTGAGACTGCAGTTTGATTTTTGTGCTGATTGTGGCTTATTTCCTTGTACATTTTGTGATTTCTGATTATGAGTAAATAGTCACTGGAATTTCGTTTCTAGAATTCCTCCAGATCTCATTTTAAGATATGTTCCTACAGTGGGCGTTTATGTTTGCTTTTAACAAGTTCCTGGGGCACTACCCATCTCGACCCACATTTAAATTTGAGTTGCCATTGTTCTGGTCACTCAAGTTTTTGTGTTTTTTTTTCCTTCCCTCTTTTTCTTTTTTTCAGGTATTTTTTAATTTGGCTGCTGAAACTGCCCAAAGGTAGATCTATAATTAGCAATTCTCACCCCAGATTATTTTTGTTACTGTAACTTCATGTATACCCAAAGCCCAAGCCGAGACGGACATATATCTGTGTAGTCTTTCTATAAGGTGGCTTTCTTGGGTCAACTACTGAAAGTGTTGCCGTTTGGTCTCACATGGACCTCTTACCTCTTCTGGTTACTGGGTTTGTGCCTGTGCCCCATACAGCACATTAAAACCCATAATCTAGACATCCAGAAATGGCAGACACCCCTTCAGGGCAAATACCTCTTGTGGTGCCAACTCATTTCCCCGGATTCATGCTCTCAGGTTGTGTCTGGCCTCTGAGAGTTTCTCTTACTCTGCTGCCAGCTCACCCATAGTTTGGTATTTTGTCCAGCAATTTTCGTTGTCCGATTCTGGCAAATTTTCTCTAGACATCTAACCCTCTGTTCTGCCAGAAGTAGTGATCCGAGTTAATTTAGTTTAAAGAGCTTTTCTTCTGAGAAATCAGAAACCTAATATTTGGAGGATAAACCTAAATTTCCCTGTGCTGCAAGCAGCTCATCTCACAGTTGAATAAGTATACTCTAGGTCTTTGGAGTGATTCATGCATTCTTGTCGTTTATAGCATGAGAAGTCTTATGAAAACCTCCCTTTTCTGGGAGGAGAAGGAACTCATCCAACCAAGCAGACAGTGAGCCTGAGGGACCTGCAGGCTCCTCTGGGGCAGCTTTCCCCCCGTCTGCCCCTTGGCACCCTGACGGGGACACCTGTGCTCTGGGCTGTACCTCCATTTCCTGCCCTTTGTCTTTTTGTCCCCAGCCTAGTTAAGCCTCGTCTCCTGTTGCTTCATTTTGCTCAACAGTTTCATTTGGGTGTTCTTAAGCGCTCACAGACATGTACTTTTGGAGTACTGATGAGTGTATTCAGAGGTTGAATTGGCTTTTGTGTGTTATAATCCCTCTCTTCTCTTTCAGGGTTTGATGAAGGAAAATTGAAGTGCTGTTTATTATTACACAGGGCGGGAGGAGGAGCGGGCTAGTAATTTGGGGGTAGGAAAAGGGCAGACACATAGTTATTTCTTCTACTCCAGTGACATCTGACAGGAGGAAAAACATAGCCGCTCTTACAAGGGAGAGTCGAAGGCCCATCGATACATACGTTAATATGCCTGAATTAGTGTAGCTGTATAGCTATAAATGAAAATAATATTGTGTCTGTTTTGAGTGTGCTACTTCTTGGGTTTCAAGTCATAAGCTTTAGTGCAGTTTTAGACTCATCCCTTGCAGTGACCACCTGTAACTTGGCAGCCTGAAGAGCATTGCCAAATATACCAGAACACCAAGTTAAACGTCTTTTCTAGCCAAAATTGAGATCAAGTATATTTTTGGCTGACCAATTCTAATCTCAGACTTGTCTAAATCATTGAGAAATTACATGTTACATTTGTGGGGGGCTATAATAATATAATCATGGGCAATTAAATTAAATTGAGGGAGTGAGTGAAATTCTATTTTTGTTTTTTTGCCCCATATTGTTTCTGTTTCAGGAATCCAAGTTGGAATTTGCTAACCATCCGTTTAGTATGTCCTTGTCAAATGCAGGGTGATAACAGGTTTGGAGAGGCAGCTCCTGGGCGGAGGAAAGGCTGATAATGGTTGCTTAAAGTTGAGGCTTCAGGTATGAAAGCTTGGTTTTGTGTGCGATTTACATTGGGACTGAAAACAGGATGAGGAAGGAGGCTAGGTGTAGAATCCTGGAGTGTAGGCTAGGAATTGAGGAGAGAGCAGAGATCTGATGGGGCAGGTTTTGGAGTCTGGGAGTGGCTGGCAAGGGCCAGGTACTGTAGTGGGTAGTATGGTGGGTACCAGAGGACAGAGACTCATAGAGGCTTCATCCCCTGGCGTGGAAGAAAATGAGCAAGGGTTACTTGAAGGATAAGCTTTGGATTTGTGGTCATGAGTACTTGCTAAAAGGAGGTGATAATCAGTAGTTAATGAGGATCTGCAGGTAGGGGGTTGGAAGCCTGTCAGTTAGAGGGAGTTCACAGGGGATCTGAGGATAGGTGTGGACCCAGGTGTTTGGAGCAGTAGGTATTGTGGACTCCAGCTCCAGAGAGCGCTTCTCCCAACACAGTGGTGATTAGAGTGCCTTCCTTGCAGTTAAGGAGCTCCCAGTTCAGTGGAAGGCATATATACATACAGAGAATAATGTGTCATTGTGGTAAAGGTAATGGGAGAGGTTTTGCTGCAGGTGCTTTGGGAGTTGAAAGGAGAGTGACTTACCACTTCCTACTCCATCCAACCTAAACCCATTTCAGAGCCTTCTGTGATATGGACCCATCTACTACTTGCTCAACCTTACTTTTCATTAGTTTCCAGCCCATGTACCCCCTCCTCCTGGCCCAGTCTCCTCTCCCAGTCTGTTACTTCCTTCTCATCCCACCCCTCATCCCTCATAATCTTTTTCAGCTTTGCACTGGTGTTTTCTTCATCAAATCCCCCTTGAATTGTAGGGCATGATTCAATTCCTAAGAGCCTCCCTTGAACTTTCTCAGTAGCCAACATTTATCGAGAACAATGTTTACAACACATCTGGCGTTTTGCATGCATGATCTCATAACGGGTGTTGTTTAAATCATTGTTGTACAACATAGGCACAGAGCGATTGGAACAGAGCCAGCTGTGGTGTGGGGCAGGCAGGGTCCCCAAGGTCACCTGCTGTCCTGGAGGTTATTCCTTTGGCAGTGAATTATAGAGAGGTCTTGGGGAAGTGTCATGGGGGGAACGGCACTCGGGAGGCTCAGGACAGCATCTATTTGCCATCTGCTGTGGAAGAATTTCAACAGTTTTATGATGGTAGCACCGTATTGATATCTGCTAGCTGACAGGCTGCCCTTCAACAACCCCATCATTAACACCCTCTTCTTGCACATCAGGAAAATTTGTTTCAGAAACATCAAGTAACCTGCCAAAGTGACAGCTAGTCAGCCAGAATCAGACCTTGAACCCAAGCCTGTCTGACCTGAAAGAATGATGGAGAACTCTTTACTACCACGTCACTTAACACAACTAGTGGTCAGTCATTTGCAGTCTTGGGTTCACCATTTCTTCTGGTCAAGTCTGTTCCTCTAGCTGTATGGCTCTCTAAAGACAGAGACCACATCTTTTCCATTGTCTGTATTCCCAGTGCCTTGTCTGGAATGGAGCACGTGGTAAATATCATTCATTCTTTTATTTATTCAGCAAACAGTGAACACTCAGGTACCGAGCTTTGTGTTAAGACATAAGCAGGGGATAAAAAGATATATAAGACAGGATAGTTACCCATAAGGAATCCACAGTGTACTGGAAGGCATCCCTCAGACTTCCCTGGGATTGGTCCCAGGACCAGAATCTTCGGATACTCAGGTCCCTTATGTAAAATGTTATAGTACAGTCAACCCTCTGCTGATCCATCCGTGGTTGGTTGAAACCACAGTTGTGGAACCCTTGGATATGGAGGGCTGACTATATATGCAAGCACACAGAGAAGAGTATAGTGCAATGTGATAAATACAATGATAGAAATTTGTGCCAGGCACATCTATTGGCATCTTTTTGACTATGTCAGCTGGATGAGGGTCATTTGGTAAGGGGATGTTTAGTTTTATAAGAAGCTGACAAACTATTTTCCAGTGACTCTACCGTTTTGTATTCCTAGCAGCAGTGTGAGTTCCAGTAGCTCCTCATCCTCACCAGCACTTGGTAGTGTCAGTTTTTCTTGCTGCCTTTTAAATAGGAGTATAGTGGTTGCTTATTTTGGTTTTAATGTGAATTTTCCTAAAGAAAAATGTTGAGCATTTTTTCGTGCGCTTACTTGCCATTCATATATCTTCTTTGGTGAAACGTCTGTTTGGATCTTTTTTTCACCCATGTTTTTTAATTGGGTTATTGGCTTTCTTATTATCGATATGACTGATCTTGAACAGAACTTCCTTTTCAAGGATTTGTTAATTAGGTTTTCAGTGGCTTTTGATATAAATAGTTTATAAAGTGCTTCAAAGAAGATGATCTAGGAGTGATTGCCAAGGAAAACTGAAATGGACTTTGATCCTGACTGGAGCACAGGTGGTGAGGATGACATTTAATGTGTGCTTTTCCTCAATGTGGTTTTGAAACAGGAAGACAGAGAAAAGGGAGAGAGAGAAAAAAGCCAGAAAGCACAGGAGGGGCTTTGATCTTCAGTCTAAAAAGGAAAACAGGGATTTGTTCAGTTGCCAGTGGAAGCTGGGAGGGTTAGAAATGCCAAAGGGATGGTTTACTCTGATGAGAAAAGCAATTGCACGACAACAAGAAGAAATGCAGGGAGGCTGTTAGATGCTCATCCTTTTCAGCCCAGTACTGGGTGAGGCAAGGCCAGTGGGAGGTCGATACCACTGGACGGTGACCTCAAATTATTTCTGTAACCCGGGAGTCATCTAAGCAGATATCCAATACTTCAAGGAAGGGTAAGAATACCTTAATCTATGCCTCGATATTGACATGATGTATGTAGTTTCAACATCTATACTGGTAATTGTTTTTCCTTGAAAAAACCCCACCAATTTATTAGTTGGCTTATTACAGAAAAATTTCTGGGAAGGCGTCTGTACAGCTAATACTCTCCCTTTCTGTCACCTGACTTGCAGGCCCTTTGGCATTGGGAGAACCAACCAGGCGGCTTCTTCTACTTTTACTGGGGTTCAAGGCCTTTGGGGCATCTGACCCCCCCCCCTTCCCTTGGCATTGTCATACACTTTTGTGTATGAGTATTTTTATGGGGATGGTTACATAGCTTTCCTCAGCCTCAAAGAGGCCTCTGATCCCCAAATAGCTGTGAAGCACTGCCCTAGAGGGCGTGCTTGGCAAATTCACTATAGTGATGGCACAGCAGACATTCTGTGTCTCAACTTGAAAACCTTATGGCAGGAAGTCCTGCGTCAGATGAAATTAGGTGTACATTCAAGTAGTGGGATTGAGCCTAGAGTCTTTTTAGCTCTTGTATAGGCAGCTTTGATTCTCTTCCCAACATAATTAACAATTGGCCAAGAAAACTTTTTTTTAACTTAATAAAAGAAGTACCCCAGATAATGTGTGTTCCTGGTTATATAGCTATAATTACACAAACTATATTTTTGTGTTTAATAAAAAATCAACCCAACTTATAGGGTGGCCCTAACTTATGCACTGTACCATGCTATATATTGGAGAAGACAAGACAGTGTACATTATGATCTTTTTGAGAAGACAAGGGGTCTACAAGCAGAGCATGAAGCCTAGGGGATTGTGTTAGGAGGAGAGCGGTAGGCTGGGTGGCAGGTTTTAGCCACAGCTGGATGGATGGGTGGTATTCAAGAGGCTGAAAGTAGAGGAAATGGCATTTTAGTTGGGGGAAAATGTGTACGCACTTGCTCAGGGGAGGAAATTTAGGGAGAAAATGGTCTGAGCCTGTTTCACATGGAGTATTCCTATTAGGGGAATCGGATGCAAGCAAGGTTGAGAATACGACATAAATGAAACGACATTTTGGGAAAACCTGGTTGGGGGGTCATGTGTTGTAGAGACGAAAAGGGGGTTAAGGTCAGATGATTCTGACTCAGACTCCATGTTCACAGTATTTATTTATACCTTGTTTTCTAGAAGATCTTTTTAAATGTTCCAAAGGAAAAGCGCTTGGACCTCTTATTAAATAGAGTTGTTAAAGGAAAAAACTTAAAAAAAAACCTATGTGGTTATAAACCCAGCACTATGGCTCTGAATAAGGTAAGATCCGTAGTGCTGTTACCTGGCACCATTCTGGAGTGGTAGATTCCAGAGGTCTCTTGTAATGAGAACAAAAGGGCCATCAGGAGTTTGGAAGTGGAGGATTTCAGGTGGAATTGTCTTGGTGGAAAGAGGCTAAGAGCGTTTATTTAGTACGAGGAGGTGTATGACCATAATTGAACCCATTCCTTACAGTGCAGCCAAGTACTGGCAGGAAAGACAGAACCAGAACCACGGCAGGATTCTGGGGGTGCGGTACAGATGCTCCAAGTTTCTTCCAGAGAACAGTGTTGTTGGCCTCTACTAGAAGAGTAAAACAAGCTGGGTTAGAAGTGGTTGCAACAGTTAAATGTTTGCCTGGCACAGTGATATCTACAACAGCTCTTTCCAAGGTCTGAGGTGTGAGTACCTCACTTGTGTAAGACTTTCCATTAGGATGCAAGAAAAAAAAAGACTTTCTACTTATACATACTTGTATCTAAAAATAGGAATTAAACTTTACTGATAAGCAGCATACAGACTGACCCTGATGCCTTCATGTGGTCCAAATGCCAGATGGTCAGTGGCAGGGCGTGCAGCCTGAGCATTTCGAGGGAAGAGTGTACATTCTGCCCACAGGTGGGCTGACTTCGTTGATAGAAGTTTCTCTCTACCCAACTGAAAAGATTTACAGACTATACCATTTTAAAAGGCCAAAAAAAAAAATCTTACTGTACTTTATAATGATATGGGGTGGTGATCATTGTAATCTTTTGTACCACAATTGGTAACTGGAGCAAATTACTTAAAGGAGAGTTGTTGAATGTGGATTAAGAATTTTTCTTTCAGAGACGGGCATTTCAAAATTGCTGGCCTTTTACGTAGTACGTGGCTATGGTATTATTGCCCTGCAAATACTTAATTGTGGAGAGAACATTGATAAAATAAGTATATGGAAATACTTCCATTGTTAGGTGATTTTCATTGGTGAAAACGGTAGTTGTGTTTATGTATAAAACTCATATCTGCACAGTTAACCCTTGGAAACAAACCAAAATCTTCCAAAGGTTTTCAAACTGAATTAAAACATCTTCCAATTAGTTTGCAAGACCAATCGAGTGATGGGAAAAAAGAAAGCTACTAATTTTAATTTTTTTTTAAGCCTTTGAGTAATTAGTGTATGAGACTGAAACATGAGGTTTTTGGAAGCACGTTTCTTTCTGGGTCTGTCTTTGTCAGGTGTCTGTTTTAGCTAAACCAGACCTTGAAGCTGAATATTGAAATACACTGAACTTAGACCTTTGAGTTGCTCTATTGGAAAAGTGTTAAACCAAGATTTAAAAAAAAAGCAAAAATGGGGCTTCCCTGGTGGCGCAGTGGTTGAGAGTCCACCTGCCGATGCAGGGGACCCGGGTTTGTGCCCTGGTCCGGGAAGATCCCACATGCCGCGGAACGGCTAGGCCCTTGAGCCATGGCTACTGAGCCTGCGTGTCCGGAGCCTGTGCTCTGCAATGGGAGATGCCACAACAGTGAGAGGCCCGCGTACCACAAAAACAAAACAAAACAAAAATGAAGCAGATGGTCACGTTGCAGTCACTGAAATGTTTTTGGTGAGAACAAAAAAGATAAAGCAAAATGTTTTTTTAAATTCTTAACTTCATCTTTATCTCAGCTTTCCAAATTTGTATTTGATATATAATGTACATATTAATGCAGTAAACATGTTTATAATTTGTAAATAACCATATATTGGGGGTTAGGCTAAACTTTATTTCTGATGTGGTACATGATCATAAAAGTTGGTAGGCCATTGGCATACAAAAGGAAATGTGCTGGAACTTACTTACAAAATCATCCTGGTCTCAGAGACTGAAAAATCCCTGAAACACCCCTCAGTCTTTCCTGCACTGGGAAAGGTGGCAGCAATGACAGGAGAGGGGGAAGAGGAAGGAGAGAAGGCCGTGCCCCATAGATTGAGTGAGGCCCCTGCTTATCTGAGAGTCCGGGAGGTGTGGGCTGGACTGTGGAGAAGGAGGGGGTCTTTTATTGAAGGAGGCAGGGCTGTGCCCTGCTGGCAAGGCTCTGGCAGCTGGGAGGGAAGGAGGGAAAGCCTTGCAGAGGTTCTGCGAGGCCTGTTAATGCCATCTCTGGTAGCGACAGTTTTGATGGTGAATTCTGCCTTCAGGATAGCACTGTCCGGTAGTAATATGATGCGAGCCACGTATGTAATTTTAAGTTTCCTAGTAGCCACATTAAAAAGCAAAAAGATGAAATTGTTCAGTAATACACTTTGTGTAACCCCACATATCTAAAACTTTATGTCATGTAATCAATAGAGAATGAGATCTTACAGCAGCTTTTCTATGTTAAGTCTTGAAAACCAGTGTGTAGTTTTACACTTTTCATCTCAGTTTGAACTAGCCCCATTTTGAGGGCTTGATAGACCGAGTTAATGCAGCTTTAAAACAAGCACAATCAGAAACCTTACTGCGAAGCTAGGAGTGGAGATCATCTAACCTCATGGGCTTATATACCTGGCTGGATTCAGGATCCTCAACTACCACCATTAAAAAAAAAAAAAAATTGGAGTCCTATATATTTTTAACGAATATATAATCACTAACTGACTTACACATTTTGATAGCCAACATATAGATGAGTTGTGTACTGTTTCTGGAATCAGTTTTTTCCAGACAGAGACCGAGATGCTACTACTTACCTTTTGACAGCCACTCAAAGAATAGAAGTTATTCTGTGTATAAGATCATGCAGATATCTTTGAACCTATGTTGTCACCTGAATGTCCTGAAAGTGGGGTATGAGAGCTTTGGTCTAGGGAAAAAGCTCTGGATTTAGAACTCTTGGGGTCAGGTTTCTTCTTTGCCTCATCCTAGCTTTATAATCTGGGCAGGTTATTGAACCTTTTGATGAAGTTTCTTCAGCCAGAAGATGAGCACGGTCACTCTTCAGTCTTACTGTGAAGTTCAGTGAGTTAAGGCAGGGAAAGTGCTGTGAAAGCAGGTAGGTAACCGCCTTCATCCCAGCTATGGTGGTGCTGCTTCTGCTGAAATTGAGAATTCTCTGGATATACCTGTCAATATATCGGCATTGCCTCAGAGCAGGGTTTTGTGTGTGATGGCTCACTTGCACTTAGGGCTGCTCTTGGGTTCCCAGAGCTGGTGTCGCCAAGTTTTATGATCTGTGTGAAGCTGCTGGGGGTCTGCAGCCTTGGCCTCCTGCATGGTGTGTCATGGGCCCGGGGATGCTGGTGATTTCTAATCAAAAGCCGGCTGATTTCTGTTCCCACACCTTGTTCATTTTGCTAGGCTTACAAGCATCTCAGTCCTAGTAGGCCTGTCAACTCTCCCCAGGAAATGTTGAACCCAAAGACATGGGCACATACGTTCATTTTCTTTTTAAATGAATACAGCCCTCTGCAGTTTTATTGGAATACCGATCCACGGTTTGCACAAGCTGTTTGAATTTTAAACAGATGTGTGTGAAGCTGGGAGTCAGCTTTGCATATCTCAGTCCAGTTTTATAGTCGCTGACTTTTAGGGTTTCAGCCTGGTCTCATGCCTGTGCCTCAGGCGGACAAGCTCATGTGGCATTCCATGTGTTTTTTTGTCCAGAGCCATGACACTTCAGCCAGGACCAAGGCAGCTTTCTGGCTCTCCAGTGGAAGGCCATGTCATATGACCGTTGTTATGGGAAATAACCATGAGCGCTCATAATCCAGATTTTACTGATGGCCAAATATATGCATGTGTGGTATTTGGGAAACTTTAGGTGAAAACATTTTTAATGGTGCACTGATTCTTTGAAAGAGGTGTCTGCTAATGTTCATTAAATTGTGAACCATTTTTAATGTTCATATCTAGCTAAGATTAAATTAGGTTCTCTAGACATATTTAAACATTTTCTATCCAAAACTGAATGGGAACATGTTGGACAAAACAAAGAAACTCCTTTATTGAAATCTAGGAGAAATGTGTTTTAGAAAAACCCAAATAGTCAGTGTCTGGTGTTATGTGTGAGTCTAGGGACCTGATTTACTATTTGGCAACCATGCTTTTTATCGACAATAAACTTATATTGTCTAAAAGAAAAACACGTAGAGCCAAGATACAGGACAAAGCAGAGACTGAGATGCTAAGGGAAATAGGTTTATCGAGGAGTCTTTAACAATAAATGGTTTTATTTTTCATAATTGCCATTTTAGAATTATGCTTTGTTAAAATCTACCATCTTGGTCAGAGTCCATGATTTTTGGGTCTCTTTCAGTTTTAAAACTCCAATCCCAAACTAGACTAAAAAATTCTCCTTCTCTTTCAGTCACTGTTGAGAGTTGGGGCTAGGTTGATGGAAGAAGGAAGTGGTGCATGGTCTACTTTCAGTCCTCTGAGGTTTGGGGCAGGGTGGAGCGATGGGTAAGGAATGAGTGTCCATTGGTGGTATCTATGAGTAACCACCTTTAGTAGGATACTAAGCAAGGAAGCTTAAGCTGTCTTTACATTAATGAGGATAGATGATGAGGATTAATTAATGAGGATAGATGTTGAGGATTAATGAGGATAGTTTCGCTGTAATAACAAATACAGTCTCAATAGCTTAACACATTCATGTCATAGTCCAATGTGGCACTTGTGGCTCACCATGCTGGCTCTTCTCCAATAGTGAATCAAAGGCCCAGTTGCTTCCACTCTGCAGCCCCTCATCTTGTAGTTCTTTGCTTCCAACTCTGAGTTCAGGAGAGAGAGCTTAGAGACTCATACCCACGTTCCCCCCACCCCCCGGTAACATCTTTTTAAAGATAGTATTAACATGCCACACAATTCACCAGTTTTAAAGTGTACAACTCATTCGGTTTAGTATATTGTTATCTCACACCCACTCTTACTTGCCTATAACTAGAATTAGAGGGTTATTTCCGCTCACATGTCCATTGGGGAGAACCTACAAGGTCCTGACCTAACTTCAAGGAAGGCTGGGAAATGTAGTCCCTCTAGGTGCCCAGGAAGAAGAAAACACTAGGGCAAACACAGAACGTTGTCACCGCCCTGCTCATTTTCTGTGATTGTCCACTTGACTCATGGGATGGGCACTCTTCTTTGCCCTACAGTTGACAGAAGGGCAGGCTGTCCGTCTCACAGCTCACCTCTCCATTCGCTGGGTTCTCCACTTCCCTCACCTGTGCAGACAGGCAGGGAAGGGGGCACAGATCACTCAGTGCATCGCCTAAGCAGATGTCTGACTAGGGCGCAAATGACAGACTCCTCGTGTTGTGGGAAATCTCAGATTACACACGAGGTTCAGTCTCAGTGTTCTCCCTTATTTGACTTTCAGGAAGATACTTTCTCCATGAGGTCATTGACTTGACAATTTTCTGCATTCCTTTCTCAGTCCTCCCTTTATAGTTCAGAACTGGAGTTAAAGGTGAGGAAGTCCAGTACCTAGTAGATATCTGGCATTGGGGAGAGTTTTCCTTTATGGAAAATGGGAGGCTTTTCTTACTTTATAATTCCATGAAATCGTGAGTTATCATGAAACAGTGCTTTAAAGCAACGAATGTATCTCAAAATTTTCTTTAGGGAATATCTTTGAGGTGTTAAGATGTTTATTTTATTCAGCATATTTCAAAATTCCTTGGATTATTGGCATATTTTAAAAATATATATTTATTTATTTTGGCTGTGTCGGGTCTTAGTTGCGGCATGCATGTGGGATCTAGTTCCCTGACCAGGGATCAAACCTGGACCCCCTGCATTGGGAGCATGGGGTCTTACCCACTGGACCACCAGGGAAGTCCCATATTGGCATATTTTAGTTCAGTGAGTTTTCATGGAGTCTGAGTCACCATGTAAAACATTTGACTCTAAATGTTTAAAGAACATCTTGATTTATTAATATTAATAAACTATAGTTGGAATAACTTTAGTTTTTCAGAAAACTTGCAAGGATAATAGTGGAAGTTCCCCTATCTTTACCTAGTTTCTTCTAATGTTACATTTTGTATAATGATGGTACATTTGTGGAAACTAAAACTCACATTGGTGTAGTGTTACAGACTGTATAGATTTCATTCTGACTGCACTAGTTTTTCCATTAATGTCCTTTTTCTGTTCCAGGACAGGATAACACTTCACACTCAGTTGTCATGTCTCCTTAATCTCCTGTAATCGACAGTTTTTCAGTCTTCCCTGGACACTTTTGAAAGTATTTTGTAGGATGTCTGTAAATTTGGGTTTATCAGTGCTTTCTTATGACTAGATTAGGATTATGGGTTTGGGAGAAGAATACTGCAAAGGTAAAGTGCCTTTTTCATCACATCGTATGAGAGTGTTTGAGAAAGGAACTTGAATTATCACTGGTGATATTTATCCTGACCACTTGGTTAAGGTATTGTCTGCCAGATTCTTCCACTGTATAATTAATGTTTCCACATTTCATACTCTGTGCTTTGGAGGCAAATCACTGAATGCCATCCACACTCAAGGGAAGGGGAATTAAGCTGTCTCTCTGGAGGGGGAAGGGAGCAGGGACATATCTTCATACGTTATTTGTAAATCAAGGGTCTGTCCCTTCTTCCCCACTTAGTTATTCAATCATTTATTTATGTTAATTTAGCCTCATTTTATTCTTCTGGTTATATGATCATTATTTTGTTCAAATTATCCCACCTTTGGCCATTGGGAGCTCTTTCAACTTGATTCCTAGGTAAAGAGTTAGAAACCTAGAAATGTTTCTATCTTTGGATTCTAGTTACTTTGGCCTTGGTATACCTGGACTTCTCCACTTCCTCAAAGTGGTAACTGTTAAATGAGAAGTGTTTTACGGTGTATCTAAAGTTCTTGGAGACCAGTAATAACTATCTACAAGGAAGTATATAGAAATTTGCCAATATTTATGAAAGTAGTAAGAATTTAGTAATGGAATTATATTTAGCATTAAAAGCTATTATTTGAAAGAGATTAATGCCTGCAAAAGACCATTGATTATAGATTCTAGATGAAATTGGAAATGAACTTAACCTACCTCCTTTACAGATGAGAAACTAAATCCTCCAAAGTGTGATTTGCCTAAGCAAAGCCAGAAATAAAACGACTTGAATAACTTTTAAACCTAGTTCTTCCCATTAAATCAAGCATTTTTTTCAAAAATGTGAATGTTGTGGAATATTTTTCTAGATATGGAATCATACATAGTTGCTATATAATAAATACACAAGATCAATTTTGCATATCTGCTCTTCAAGTTGATAATTTATTAATAGCACATTAAGAAGCAATTTTTATTGAATTTCGTATTTTGATATGATTTTTAGCACAGAAAAGCAGTGTCAAGTGTTTTGGTTATACTTTTGATTCCAGAAACTGTTTAACTGGTAGTAATTCAATTGTTCCTATTTTTATTTTATGTTGAGAATGTCAGTTTAGTGTAAGTGTAGCAGGAGAAAAAGCATTTCCTTTTAAGCTCAGGAAGTGACATGAGGTGTGCATTGAAATAACAGTGCTTCAAGGAGAAGATGGAAAATGCTGCCAGCTTGTTAATTTTACCTGTGGTTTACACAAATACAGGCATTTATCTTCTCACAGCCATACACATTCACGGTCACTTGGAGTTATCCTTATAAGTGATCATCATTAATTTAAGTTTGCCTTTCAGGAGCTGAAGGATGATGTGAATTTCATCTTTAAAAGGCAGAATTAGGTAGTACAATGTTTAAGAAATGTCTTGCCTGTGCCCATAACAAGCCATACCATTATGTTGATGGATTTGCTACTTTGTGTCCCGTTAAGTATAAAATGTGACCATATATTTTGGATTCCAGGGTCTTTTCTGGTTTGTTGAGCACACTGGTGCTTAAGATGATTTAAATTAGTTTTAATGTACTTGGGTAACCAAGCGTACAGTGCTTTGAAGCCACTGGTGGAGAGAAAGAAGAGAGCTATTTCAGCCATCCCCAGTAATGAGACCCATAAATCAGAAGAATGAATGTGGAAACCTCAAGTGAGCCTCGGGATCTAATTCCAAACACCTTAAAGGGACTCCTTTTTTTGTTTAGACTTGCTAGGACCACAGTGCCCAGTGTACCGGTTGAACTGAAAAATCTAGATGTAAGACAGAGAGCCTCTATAGGACTAAAACAGCTGAGCCAAACACTCTCACTCTTAGCCTTCAGATTTGAGAGGCTTGTGGTTAGGAAGTCTGGGTCTAAAGAGGTGGGAAATGTACAGGGATACATTCAGTCAGGGGTATTCACATGTTCGTATACCAGATAGGTAAGGAAATCGTAAGATGATTTTGCAGGAGGGGAGAATGTTTTTCCTTCAGCATATAATTACAGTGGATTTTTGAAACTAACTTGGGAGCAATAAAATAAGAGCGTAAAAGCTTTTTCACCGAGACAGAGGAAAATGGTGTGAATTTCTGAATATAAATCAGACACATCCCTGAAAAATGGAGAAATGCCTTCAAGACTTCAGATACGTCTATGGCAAATATGAAGACAGTCTATTCCTAGACTTCTGGCAGGCCGACTGGCCTTTCATTCAGTTCTTTAAAAAAGAAAATAGGCAAGAGAAGTTTGGAAAAAGAGATCCAACTTCTTCTAGATGTTGGTTCAGGCAGTATTAGAAATTCTTCATAGTTCCTCTCTTGCAAGCTGACTTTGGACTGTGCACATAGGCCTATTTTTAAACTGCAGACTTTCACTCCCACATGCTTTACCCTTCTACTGTTCAAGTTCTAAAACCAGGGATTATTTAAGTTAGTTTACAGGCTGGTGCATGATGGGTTGAGAATTTGGGTTTCTGAAACTGTGAAAAGCAGGTTGAGAGGAAATAAATGTGGAGAGGCTAAATGACAATGGTAATACGGATCTCTTTTCTTTTGACTTACCCCTTTTAAAGTTCACTAGTCCTAGAACACACACAGATATTTAATTCTAATATCTGTAGGAATAAATGCATTCAGGGTAAGTGGATGTTAGTAACGTGTTGCTTTTGCTTCTTATTGGGAATAATTTAAGCACTAAGTATAATGGCACAATTATTTTGCCATTAAGGTTTGCGTTTTAACTTGGGCTTGTGTGTAAATGATCGTGAGGGTCTGTGTGTGTGTGTGTGTGTGTGTGACTGTGATGTATGCGGGGGCGGGGCAGAGAGGGGAGGGAACTTTTACATGCCATTTGTAGCACTGAATCTAAAATTCAGTTTTTTTTTGTGGAAATGCGTTTCTGATGGATAAGACTGAAATATTTGTGGTCTTCAACAGCAAAGTGATCAGAGGGAGGATTATTTTCATTTTCAAAGGAAAGTTAGGAGGTCAGAAAGGCTTCTGGTTTTCAAGTTAAAATATAGTGTTTATATTTTTAAAAAACTCATGTTTTACAGCAGCTGGAATTTTATTGTGTGTGGCAGCTTTTTTAAAAATAAAAATGATATTTTTATGATTTTTTTCTGAAATGGCTCTTGGAGACAGTTGAACAAATGAAAACTGAAAATGAATTGTAGCCAAGGACTTGATTATATTAGATCGTATAACAATAACAAGGGGCTTTTTGCCTGGTACTGAGATGGAGGAACTACTAGTTTGGGTTGGCATGTTCCTTTCACTTTGATTACTTTGTCCCTAATTATTCCCCAAAGTGGTTATGGAGTATAATTTAGTCTCTATTTATGAATAATTTCATTTTCCTAACAAATCTCATAGTGGTTTTTCTACCTTGGAACTACAGTGTTCATCCATCAATCCATCCCGGTTTCTTGATGCTTTTCAGACTAAGAGGCTACATCATCAGTATGTTTTTACCTGTAAATGCTTTAGCATACATATCACTACGTAGAGTCAATATTGGCTTATCACTTAAATGTAAATTTTACATGCACTGAAAAGCACACTTCTTACATGTGCCCTTTGAATTTTGAGAAATGTATACATGTTACCTAGGAGGTCTCTTCATGCCTTTTCCCACTTAATCCTACTTTCTACCCCAGAGAAAACTGCTCTTCTGCTCTTTTCATGATTAGTTTTCCCTATTCTAAGACTTTGTATAAATGGAATCGTACATGCAGTGTATACCTTTTTTATAAGGCTTCTTTTACTCTCTGTACTGTTTTTGAGATTCATTCATACTATCATCTGAATAAGTAGTTCATTCCTTTTCATTGTTGAGGAGTATTCCTTTGTATAATCCACCAGTTTGTTTATCCATTCATCTGTTGAATACCAAGGGATTGTTTCTAGTCTTTGCGTGGACATATGCTTTCACTTCTGTTGGGTAAACACCTAAGGGTGGAATTGCTGTGTAGTAAGGTAGGTGTTTGGTTAGGTTGGTAAGTAACTGTCAGACCTTTTTCTAAAGTGATTTTACTATTTGACTCTGCCACTAAGAGTGGATGAGAGAGTTCTGGTTGCTCCATATCTGTGCCAACATATGATATTGTCAGTCCTTTGAATATTTATCTTCCTTAGGAGTGTATCGTGGTATCTCACTGTGTTTTTCATTTGCATTTCCTTGATGACTAATGATGGTGAATGGTTTTTAGTGCACACATTGGCTACCTGTATATTTTCCTTAGTGAAATGTCTGTTAAATATTTTGCCCATTTGTTTACTGGGTTTTTCCCTTATTGAGTTGTAATTCTTTACATATCTTGGATATCAGTCTTTTGTCACACATACACTGCATTTTTTCTTCCCATCTGTGGCTAGTCTGTTAATTTTCAAAATGTCTTTGAGCAGGAGTTGTTTATTTTGAAGTCTAGTTCATCTGTTTTTATATGGTTGATTTCCGTGTGCTATTTAAGAAATCTTTCCCTATCCCCAAGTTAGAAAGATATTTTCCTGTGATTTCTTCTAGAAGCTTTATAGTTTTAACTTTTACATTTAGGTTTGTGATTAACTTTTGAGTTGTGTGTAGTGTGAGGTAAGGATCCAGGTTCTTTTTTTTTTTTTTTCTTTCTCATACTGATGTCTAGTTCCAGCATTATTTTTTGAGAAGGCTCTTTTCCCCTTTTGGAATGTTTCGGCACCTTTTAATAAAAAATCAATCAACTATATCTCCGCTGCTTTGTGGTAATTATTAGCCTGTTCTGTTGATCTATTTGTTGATCTCCTTATGCTAGAACCATGCTGTCTTGAATACTATAGTTTTGAAAGTAAGTCTTAAAATCAAATTCTGTAAATCTTCCAAATTTGTTCATTTTCTGAACTGTTTTTTGATGTTTGTAGGCCCTTTGTATTTCCATATAAATGATAGAATCAGCTTGCCATATTTATTTTTTAAAGCCCAGTGGGGTTACAGTTTGCATTGTCTTGAATCTGGAAACCCTGACATTTACCAGATCAAAACTGTTTTCATAATACTAAGGCATTATTTGCTTTCTTGCTCCTATTCTCTCAGGAGTTTACAGTGAGTTTTCCAGAGGCTATGTAATATGGGATATTGTAATAGATTAGATACAGAAGCAGGTAGGAAAATCCAGCTATCTTATATTATGTTAAATATTAAAAATATTTGCAGAAATATAAAACAATGCAAATATTTTCACTTAAAATTTATTTTAGGAAGAATGAATTTTTATAATATGTTAGCATTTAATGAGTGATCATTTAAAATATTTTTTTCATTTTAAGTGGTAAAATTTATATAACCCACATAAATTGAAGCTTTTTGGGATGTTCAGTTATTTTGAAAGTGTCAAAGGAGCCCTGAGAACAGAGATAGAAAACTGTTGCTATAGATCAATTTGGAATAATTGACACCTTAGTAATATTTATTCTTCCAATTCATGAACATGGTATGTCTCTACATTATGTTTTATAATTTTCAGATTGGTGTTTTAAAATATCTTCTGTTAAATGTTTTCCTAAGTGTTGTATGCTTTTTTACTCTGTAAATGGAATAAAGTTTTAAATAGAATTTTCTAACGAGCTGCTGCTAATATATAGAAAAACATTTGATTTTCACTGGTTGACCTGTATCTTGCAAATCTGCTACACTGAGACACCAGTCTGGTGGTGGTTTTTCAAGAACTGAGGAGTTTGAGATTTTATCCCGATCACAAGCTAACAAGTTACCCTGCCACAGTTTCATGGATGCTGATGGAAGACACAACAATCCTAAGTCAGACAGAGGACTTTATTACTCACAGCCTAGCAGGTGGCAGTACTTTCATGTTCACATTGATTCCCCATAGCCCCTAAGTCCCACTGGGAAATGCCCAGGTGGATGCTACTGACTTAGTGGGTTTGTGTCACAGGCAGGGAACCCTGAGCTCAGAAAATCCCATTCTCTACAAGAAGCTCTAGCAAACCTTGCCTCATCTTTGCCCCAGAGGGAGTTGTTCTTTTCATTTTCCTGGACAGAAAACAAATCAGCCCTTTGCCCCAGAGGGAGACATTGTCTTCCAAGTCTGTGGGCTATCCAGAATCCTCGAAAAGATCATCCAGAACAAAAGCTGATAGAAGACTTGCAGAAGCAAGAGAGACAATGTTTCTCCTAACTACCACGATAGGTTTTTTCTGTTTTCTCTGATTCTAACCCCTTCAACTGGATCTATCTCTTTTACAGACGCTACATTTGATAGCTCCCCAGACCTTGTTCTGAAATATTTCCCTCCTCTGTGGGGCCCTAGTTCCTGTAGTCTTAAATTCATGTTACTCTGACTGCCTTAAGCCCACTTTGTTTCTCCAGCACTTTGTTTCTCCAGCATCACTTTTCATACTTTGCATCTGTGACCCTAACGCTTAGCCTCAGTCTGACTTAGGACAGTTTTCTTCCTTGGCATGTTGTCATGTGTTCCTTCTGTCTCTCCAAATCCTACTTCTTTTTCGAAGCATACATCAAACTAGATCAAATTGCACCTTTTTATGTACTTCCCCAACCTGTTCGCTCTCCCCGCAACCATTAATATTTCTCTTTTCTAAGTACCTAGGGCAGCTAGAAATTTGATAAAAGTTTAGAAAACTAACATTAAGGTATTAATGACCTATGATAATTTTCCTTAATAAGTTCTAGCATTCTAACCAAGTCTTCCTTCATCCATCCAGGTGGAGCTACTGGGGAGATTTGGGTACTCATCTTTATCTTATTGGCAGGTTCCCAGGCCAGTCTGTTAAGGAAGATGGAAGAGGCCAGGAGTGGGATGGGGGAGGAGTCAAGTTGGATAAACACTTTCCCCTCCCTCTTCTACTGCCCATGACCCTGGAGCAGTCACCCAGGAGGGATGGAAACCATGCTCATCCAAAGACAGGTGCCTCTGCATGGGACCTACACACTTGCCTTTCTTACCAGGAGGAGGTGACGAGGCTGTGCTGTTCTATACCTGCTTTCACAGAGTGTGGCTGGCTTGATGAGAACCGAATTCCTCTCTTCTTTGAACCATGTCTGCCCCTAGTAAGCCTCAGTTTTGGTCAAAGATAATGACTTTCCCAGTTAGAGGGGCCATTCTTTGCTAAAGGACTGATTTTTTTTTTTCCTGGCCTCATTTGCTCTTTCCTTGAGCTCACTTCCCTGACAGCCCAGGTGCCCTACTCAGGCTGTCCACAGCAGTGTTAAGGATCAGACAGGCCACAGAGTTCATACTTTTGCTCTGCTATTTACCAGTAGTAGGACTGGTGGGAAATCATGTAACCTGTCTGAACTTTAGTTTTCTCATTGGGGAATAATATCACCAATGTCATAACTGTATAGAGAGGACTTAAATGTAAAACTCCAAGGTCCTTGCCTGGGATGTTAGTCCATAGATGTTGATGGTTACTGTAATAACAACCAGACCTGTAATCAGGCATCAGGGATCTCGTCATTCGAAATTTCTCTGAAGGCAAATTGACTGGACCTGAGCAAAACTATGAAATGGACAAGGTTTATCTGTGGCATCTCTAATCCCCCTCTTTTCTTCATTCTATATTGTCATTATGTCTACTCCCTCATGGACCCAGTGGCACTCTCCTTTCTGTCCACCTTCCTCAGACGGAAAGGGTAAGAGTATGATGATGACGTAACCTTGCTGATGGATCCAAATCCATCGGTGTAAATCAATGGCTAGTTCCTGTTTTTGTACTGCCTTTAAGAATGTTTTTTCATTTTAAAGTGACTGAAACAAAAGAGTAACGTTTTATGACATATAATGTAAAAATTTATGAAACTCAAGTTTCACAGGGTTTGCCAGAAGTAAAGTGTTCCTGGAGCACAGCATGCTCATTTGTTTATATATTGTCTATAGCTGCTTTCTCGCTGCAACAGCAAAGTTGAGGAGTTGTGACAGAGGCTGTGTAGAGCACCCTTGTCACCTAGCACTGCCGCTCTGTGCACTGCAAATCAGTGATGAAGTTCTCACTCGACAGTGCTCACTGCCATGTGTATTGCTTTACAGTGGCACTTTATTTATCAGTGCATATCCTTGACGTCAAAACAAGGAGAGAGGAGAAAAGCTGGCTGTGAGTGGTGTGCTTCAAAGGCCCAGTGGAGTGTAGGTTACTTTATTACTGGTGAGGTGGCAAAGCATCTTATTGATTACATGCCGACAAGATAACTGCCCTAGAAGAATATATATCTCCATCAGCAGATTAAGCACTCATTACAATATGCCCAACTCACAGGAATGTGACAGTAAAAAATGGGAAAACTTAAAACCAAGTATCTCATAACAGCAGTTTCTTCCCCAAAATCAAAACTGAAAATGAGGTGCAGACAGTGTAAGTTTCCAAGTGGCTTGTGTTAGCCAAGCCAGAAAAGCTGTTTGACGGTGAGTTAATGAAAACATGTTTTATTGCAGCAGCTGAAGAAATGTGTTCAGAGAGAACAAAATCGTTCAAACTATTAGTCTTGAGGAGAGAACTGTTGCTAAAGGAGTTGAGGACTTTGGGCTCAATGTCAGTAGCTAATTAACAAGGCAAATGGCTTTGGGCTGGTTTTCCTTGGCTCCTGAGTTGACAAATAGTACCAGTGCCACTCAGTTGCTGTTTTCCTGAGGGGTCAGCACAGAGTTTGAAGTGACAGAAAAGTTAGCCTCTTTGAATAGTCTGTATAGAACATAAGATTTTCAAAAAAAAATCAAGAGAATATGAATTCAGTACAGTTTGAAGTGGAATCTGCTAAGGTGGTTTAGGATCGATGATGATAACAACATTGGGTTGGCTAAAAAGTTCGTTCGGGTCTTGATGTTATGGAAAACCAGAACAAAGTTTTTGGCCAACCCAGTACATGTAAAGCAGAGAAAGCCTTAGTTGGATAAATCTACAAAGCTCGTGGAGATGTAAGGTATGTAAAGCCTTTCGCTGTTTTCATCACCAGGACTTTGCAGATACTTGAATTTGTCTTGTGCTATTGAACAAGTGATGCTAGTAAACTTCATTTGTTCTCTTAGGTTCATGTTGGTCAACTATGAATTTTTGTCAAACAGAACCTGTATATCCTCATTTGCCTTACTGCACAAACAGTTTGATGGCCTGATAGTGGTACAAGTGTGTGTGTGTTCTTCGCAAAAATCTTTAAGCCCAGGCTGAGGTGAAAATTCTTAAAAGGAAGAATTGCCTTTAGCCACCATTATTGAACATTGAATGGCTTTGGACGTTAAGCTTTCACTGAAGAGTTGATGGTGAATTCAACATAAAACTACAAGGCAAAACAACACTTATAGGTGAAACTTAATATTGAAGTTGTCATTTAGTCAAACAATACTGGTTGTCGTCTCACTAGTAATGTCAAGCTGCTTTATGTATTTCCTGTGCTGTCAAAAATGAAGAGATCTCTGTTCCCAAACAAGGTTGTAGCAAATACATTTTCTTAAACTAAGTACCAGTACTGCTTTTCAGACCTCAATGCAAGGACAAAGGAAGTTTCCATATTTCAAAATCCATTTAACTGTGAAAATCAGGAACTTCCACCTAATTTCAATTGGAAGTGAAGAATCTGCAATCTGATGACATACTAAAGGAAAATATCAAGAGAAGCATTGAACCGAATTTCTTAAATGCCACCCAAATGATGAATATACTTAACTAAAACCCTCTGCTCATGGATATAAGTATTTGGTATTGCCTGTAAGCGTGAAAAGACATTTCAGAGATGAAATATGTAGAATTGCATTACAGATGAGCATTGACAGATTAACATTCACAGTTGATTTTGATAAGGGGCACTGACTTTGAACCCCAGTTAAGCAAATTGTCATCCTCCAAATAGGATATTCTTCACATTAGGAGGTTTATATTACAAATAATTGTCCTATATTTTTCAAGTTTTGTCAAATTTGTGGGAGGTTTTCTTTTGTTGTTTAAGTATAATATCCTTTATTACTTCTTGGCCCATAGGCTCAAATATTTACTCTATGGCCTTTATTCGAAAATGTTTGCTAACCTGTGATTTATATCAGTGTTCACTTTTTCTAACTGTCCATATACAGGGAATGAATGGTTTTCTGTTCTGAGGAAGATCTATTTCAGAAACCAATGTGAAGGAAATTCTGAGGCTGAGGTCGTTTTGCTCTAGAAGTTATGCTAACTTCAATTTTACTCTTGCCTTTGAACTGTGTTCAGGGCAGAGCACAGAACAGGATGGTTCAAGATGGATCCTTCTCCCTGTTTACTTGTGAGGTATCCCTGCTGCCCTGGGAGGATGGCCCCACTCAAGGCCTGGTTTCTGACCGTTTGAACTGAGGAGGGGAAGGAGGCTGCGGGCTCTGTGCACCGATTCCCTCCTGCCAGTCCACCGAGGGCGCTTCCTCCTCCTCCTGTTGATGGAAACACCCCTCTAATCCCGCAGCTCCCAACCTCCATGGGTCAGCACCCATGCCTGCCATTCGCTCTGGACAGTCCCTTTTGGGCTGGAGGATGGTGTCACCTCCTAGAAAGTGGCAACTGCTTGCCCCAGAGTTCCTGCTGTTTCCTTAGGCTTCCCTGGGGAGAAGAGGGAAGAGGAAGCAGGTAACTGTGATTCTGCTGCCCTTGAAACCCAGGGAGAGGGAGGGAGCGTGTGTGTGAGAGCGTGCACGTGCACAAGCACGCGTATGCACACGTGCAATAGTCTGGAAGTCCTGGATCAGGATTGATTATTCTCAAGTGTCATAGCTTTAGGTGCCCACAGCACAGACGTCAGCTTATAGACCAGTCTTCTCTTAAAAGTTGGAGAAGAATGAATACAGTGTACTTGCACCATTTGCCTCTTAGTTCCCTCTTTCTTGTCCACAGATTTTTACTGTCGTTACTGTTTTGTGCAGTCTTAATTGCTCTGGGTTCCTGGTGGGGAATAGGTCGGCACAGTGCTGGAGACATACTCAGAATCTGAGCCACTACCCTCCAAAATGCCGGAAACAGCTTGCCACCCAAAGGAAGGTCATGGAAAACTTGGTCTATTGATCATGTTGAAAGGTGAGCACAGCGTGTGGGAAAATGAGTCATTGATGGGACTTCACCTTTGCTCTCATTTTAAACTTCTTACGGTGAAAGCATAACCCAGTTCTGACAAAGATTTTCAGCCGGGGCTGGACCTGCCTTTGACTCAGTGATGTGTCATATTCTCTCTGCCGGAAACTTGCATTCTTAACACCAGTCATCATGGTCCTGGCAAGAAAACTTTTGGAGAAGTGTTGGTATTTGGTAGATTTATTTTTTTTTCCAGCTGCCCACAAAATATAAACTCAGAAATATCTTTTTTTTTCTCCTCTCTTTGAAAAGTTGGTTGGAATAGTTTGTCATTTCTCTGTCTGGCTTTGGTTATTGCCCTGACAAGGATCGTTTGCTTAGGGCCACGGCAAGGTGACTATGGCCCGAAGTGAAGGCTAAAATAAACTGGGGCGGCGTGCCTGTCTGGGAAGATGGAACCTCTTAGCTTGTTTTAGGCGGTGGGTGGCTAGCTGTGGCTGGTGGCCACAGATGCTCACTTCCAGTGTGGCCGGGATTTGCTTAAACAGGCCCTTTAATTGATGCCTGCCCAGTTCCCCACCTAAGTGGATACCTCTTCACCGTTGAGTAGTTTTGTGCCAAGAGAATGCCTAGACTTGCTAGCCTTCATTGGGAACTTCCCCAGAGCCTGAGGACCACACCTAATTTACAAGAAGCAGAGCCTCTGTTCCAGTCTTCGGTTTATTCTTACAGCTCATGGAAGAAACATGTTCCAACTGGCTCCTTCACTCCTAATTTATAGATTTCTTGCAAGCAGATCCTTGAAGGCAGGGCTGTACCTTCCTCCTGTGTCTCCCTTGTGGTGTTAGCTCACAGCAGGCCCCAGTAGCAAAGGCAGTGTGGTTTGGGGGAATTACACCTGTATAGTGGTCGGGGAACCAGATCAGAACTCTGGGCTGGCCAGCAGCTCTAAGATCTTGACACAGACAGTTCGTTTCTCTGGGTTTCCCCTCATTATCTAATTACTAGGTTGAATGAGAGATGCTATAAAGCAATGGTTCACATCCTTGCTATGCATCAGAAACACCTGTGGACTCTTATTTAAATATACCTGATTGGACTGTACTTCCACGGTGGGTTCCACAGGTCTGGGTAGAGCCCGAGGAGTGAATATTTTGCCAAAATTCCTTACGGCCAAAGTTGAGGACCTCTGCCTGTAGTCCCACCTGCCTGTTAGGAATTACTTTAAGAACTAGCTAGATAACAGGAGCAAAGACTGAGTGGTTGATACACCTTATTTTAGGTATCCTTAACATATCTTAAGTAGGACTTTGTGTGCAGGTTTTAAAAATACTGAAAAGGGAGAAATAAATTTTCTTTTTTTTTTGCCTTAATAGAAACATCTGAATTGTTCTGTGCTCTGGCAGGTGGAGCATCACATTGAGTGAAATATTCGGAAAGACTCTGGGGGCAGAGGACAGGATGGGACAGAAGCTTAGGGATAATAGCGAAAGAGGCGGCAGAGGGGTGCCTGAGCACAGGGTTGGGATTTCGGGTTTTTACGAAGGTTGAAGGTGGTTTCTTATATGTTTGATCCTTTTGATTCGCAAACCACTATTGAGTTGAACACTGAGGAGTGTTCCTAGGCTATCTAATAAAATTCTGTCGAATACACTGTTATATCCTATTGTGGACTGGGATCTGTGCTAGATGCTAGAGGTTCTCAGGTGAGAGACTCAAAAGAGGGAGAGAGGCATATAAAAAGATAACTAGAGTACAATCTGCTAAGCACAGTGATAGGTGAGTAGAGGAATAATTTACTCTTGGGAGGTTATCAGGAAAGGCTTTAGAGAAGAAGTAAAGCGTGAGTAGTTTTGAAGGCTGGGTAGGAGTTCACTCAGCAGCCTGGGGCAGGTGAGTGTGTGAGCTAAGAGGAAACAGGGTGCAGGGGTGCACAGGACCAGAAGCGTGACAGAGTAGGCTGAGTTGGGAGGACTACGAATGTTACTTGATCGTGAAGTTGGTGGGAATGTTAGAAGACCAGGCTCATCATCAAAGGCTTTGGGTTCCAGGCTCGGAGACAGGAGTTTCATATCTCAGACCTTTGAAATATTGTTAGCAGGAGAGGGATGTAGTCTTTGCTGTTGAGAGAGGTCACAGTGACTAAGACTATTATTGTGAGAGATTGGGGTGCAGAGGGAGATGCCTGGGAAGGAGGTATTGTGGTCCTGAATTAAATTGGTAAAGCTTGGTAATTGGATATAGGAGGTAAGGGAGAGGGACGATCCAGGCTGATTCTTAGGTTTCTGGCTGGGGTGCTAAGGGGAAGGCTTGGACATCATTTGACGTATGGATTACGAGGGACAGAAAGCAGTTGAGTGGAGGAGGTATCAGTTGCGGAGGTTGAAGAGATGTGTGGACCTTCAGGCAGAAATATATAGTAGGGCATTTGAAAGGGGTCAGTGCTCAAAATAGAGATTCAGGAGTGATCATTGTGAAGTTAATACCACAGAAAAGAATAAAATTGCCCTACCTATATAGAGAGTAGGGGAAAAAGAAATGCCTCAATCTGCATTAGTTATCTATTGTTAGATAACAAAATTATCCCAAATGATGCCGTCATTATTTAGTGATTTAAAACAATAAACATGTTATCTCCATTTTTGTAGGTCAGGTTTCCAGGTGCAGCTTAACTGGGTACCTCTGTTTCAAAACCTTGTAAGGCTGTAGTCAAACTGTTGGTCGAAGCCATGGTCTTGTCTGAAGGATTGACGGGGCAGGATCCACTTCCAAGGTCACTCGGGGTTTTGGATAGGTCTTGTTTCCTTGCTGGCTGTTGGCTTAAGGCCTCCTTCCTGTTTCATGACTGGGCCTCTCCTTACTGGTAACTCTCCTTACTCACAACTTGGTAACTAGCTGACTTCCTTCAGAGTGAGCAAGATAGAAGCCAAATTAGTATCAGAAGTGACATCCTATCGCTTTGGCTGTATTGACTTGAAATGATTCACTGTCCGCCCCCTCTCAAGGGGAGGGGATTACACAAGAGCCTGAATACCAGGAGGTGGGGGTCATTGGGGGCCATCTTTGAGGCTGCCTAGCACAGCATCCGAGAGATGAGCTGACTAGTGGGTTTTGGAGCAGGGCCAATAACAGTGGTAAAGGCAAGAGAAGAAGAAGAGTGTGGTCCCACAAGCTAATGGAAAGGAGGAAAGAATTGAAGCATAGGCTAGGTTATGATATAACTCAACTCATCTGAGGGACTTAAAAATAACAGATTTATTTCTGGTTCATGCAAATACCCATCATAGGTTGCTTTGGGCTCTGTGTTACTTAATCACCCCTGGGCCATGTCTATTGAGGTAATTAGGGAACTAAGCTGACAGAACTTGGGTAATTTTCACTATCTGACACATTGCTTGTTGCCATGGCAGAGGGGAAAAGTTAGGCAGACCCAGGCATTAGCTTTCAAAATTTCAGCCCATGTTCTTTCCTTTCACATTTCATTGGCATAAGTGATATCATAGGGCCTGCCTCACCTCAAAGGGAGTGAGGACATGTACTCTTATTATGTGTCCAAAGATTGGTGATTCAGAGACATTTAGTGATCAGCACTAGTGTCAACACAGAGGGGGCAACATGACGACTAAAAATGGTGTTGGAATTGGCAATGATGTGCCTTGTTGATACTGGCCAGGGGAGTGGTTGTGGAGAGATGAGGTATTCTCTGATTGCAGTGGGTTGAGGAGAGAATGGCAGATGGGAAAGTGCATAGAGGTAGGAGGAAGAAATTAGAGAAATAGTTTCACCAGGCAGAAAAGCTGTAATCACTAGTCTTTCCTCATTCTTGATTTAATCATTGACTGGTGTCATGGTGGTTTTTCTGTGTATCAGGTACATCTCAACAGATTATTCCTTAACCGTGAAGTACTGCTGTGCGCTTATGCTTCGATAATCTCAGAAATAACCAGTGGGAGTCGAATCAATTTTGTGTTCCTTTTCAGTATTGCGTTCAAACAGGAAATCACTCCCTTTTTCTAAGTTTTCCTGTTGTGCCAAAGTCAGGGTATTAGGAGAATTGCCAAGCTTTTTGAGGAAGTGGACTTTACATTTCTTTTTTCTTTATGTCGCCTTTTTAATTTAGTGTTTTGGGAAGTTTTGAAATAATTAAATCTGATTCAGTCTCCAAATTTGCTCCAAAACATCAGTTGTCTGTTTTTGCTGAGTTCAATGTTGTGAGCCAAGATATGTGAAAGTACTTGGTAAGTTGTACAGTAATAGATAAGTTGTTGCCACTTTTTCCATTATTTCTTGGTGGTCAAGAAGTAATGGAGTGCACCTTTTATTCCTATAGTGAGCTAATGGTCTGAAGTCAAGATGCAGGTGATCTGAAACTGGCAGCTGAGGCATCAATTATGCTTGACTTCACAGGACTTCAAAAAGTAGATTTAACATACAATATGCTGTCCTGAACTAAATATTTAAATAAGTTGGTACTTCATTAACATATAAGAATTGATCAAGAGTAATCGTGGCTGCAAATCAGGTCTGATGTGCCCAAGGTCAAAAAATGATTTTATTTTTTAGCTACCATTTTCTTCTCATTAGTCTCCCATTTCTTTCAGGCAGTAGAATTTCAAGTAACGGGTAAGGGCTGGAGAGAGCTGACTTCTGAAATAAAAGTAAATATTAGGTATATATTTTGATTTCTTACTAATTAACTTGCCTTGTGATCTTTCAACTTTAAAATTTGAAGTGCAGTGAAGTTATTAGTATAACTTTAAATTATCCTGAGATAGCTGCAAAAAACATTTGGTCCCATCAAAAAATTGACATTATTCAGCTATGAATATTATACTGGAATTACGTTTATGAAAAATTCCTTCCCACCTTCTTGGCAAGACGCAAGAATGATGGACTGTAAAATTGTACCATTAAAATGGTCTGATGTGTGTTTGAACCCACATCTGACTTTGAAGTTATCCAGCTGCCTGTTACCAATTTACTGATTTTACTAGGTGTTGTGTTTTATTCAATGGGGCTTATTAAAGTTAATACTCTAAGCAAGTGATATAAGCCATACTTCTTAGAATAGGATGGTATTCTGATAAAAAGTCATTTCCAGGTGCTTTCAAGTGATTTGCTTTAGGAAGCAAATCCTTCTAAAGGTCGTTTTTTCTAATATACACGTGCTCATTTTGCTGGACATTGGGCCATCTTTTTTCAGGTTATTATATATATGTTCAGCGATTGAATTTTTAGTGAGCAGAATTAGGCAACTAAACGTTTTCTGATTTCTTGGTAACATATTAAACCTCTGAGTTGTTGCAATGATTACTGGTACTCTAAGCCAGTACACTCACAGTAAAAAAAAAAAAAAAAAAAGGCGTATCAAGCCTACGGTGGAGGTTGTGTATATTTTGACTATGGGTAGCTGGGAGAGATTTGTTTGTCTCTGCTCTGCCAGTGGAGATGAACTGGTAGCGATAGGGAGGTGCATTGCTCCCTGTTACACAGGGAGGGCAAGCTGTCGGTCTTGAAAGAGGGCAGAATCAGCCATGACTAGTTTAAGAAGATCACTTGGCTTAAGCGGATGTCCCATGTAAGAATCCCAAACCAATAGCCAGGCCACAATTCTTCCCGCTTGGAATGGTTCTGCATTGCTGGGTGAAAGTTCTTGTTTTAGAGCTTACCTTTGCTTGTATCCCAAAGCATTATGAAGGGTGATTCAGAGTTTCTTCCACTTGCTTATCTGGTTTTAGGAAGGCATGGTTATTCCTGAGTTTTACTCTCAGAGATAATGTTTAAAAACTGTTGAAACTGTAATATAGGTCATACCGATAAATTGTGTATTCTTTTCAAACCTGATTTTTGGTGGATGTGGGCAGTGAGGTACCAGTTCACTGCTAAGGGGAACCCAGAAGGAGGTGAAGCTGATGAATTCATTGTTGGATGTTTTGCAGCTGAGTTTGCCTGCAGGAGGATGTTCATTTGGGTGTAGATGCCCAGTATGCAGTTAGTTGCAAATTAGTGGAACTGGGAAGGTCCCATCTAGATGTATACATTTTGGAGACATTTATGTGTAACTGGATACTTGAGATGATTGAGTCTGTTCATTCATCATGAAATGTGATAACCCCTGTCATAACATCATGAACTTGGAATTGGTCACATAACTGATGTTAAGTGGTGGGAACACAACCAACATTTTCTCTCAAGGAAGTGGAAAGGCTGCATTTTTGACCTCTGCAGGGCAGTCAACAGAGTTTTAATGAAGCAGTCATACACTTACACAGGCCTGCAGACCTGAATTTTGAAGCAATTAGTTGCCTAAAATTAACCAAGCTGTTAGAGAGAAAGATGAATACTAGTGATGTGACCAGGAGCACTGTTGTTAAGGTCAAGCTCACTTTGAGTACATGTATCTTTACTGTGGGATGCATAATTGTGGAAATAACTATTTGAAGAAAAATTGGGGGAGCAATAAATCTTTAGATAATTATTTTTAGTTCAAAGGAAAACAAAATGTTTATAATCTAATCAGATTTTATAGTCACAGTTTAATCAAAGGTGAGTGAGTTAATTTTAATGAAAATCTTTAGTACTTATTTTTAAAAGTCGAAATTTGCAAGTAGTTAATCATCACTAAACTGGACTTATGTATAGTCAGTTCAGTAAGGTGGTGTTTTTACCCTCCTGTGGTCTTGAGATAGGATAATTACGTTTTCATTTTACCTGTTAATTTTGTCTTCTCCTATATTCTGACTGTTTTAACACTATTTATTCAACGTTAATTGAGCAGTTAATTTGTGTCAGGTGCAGGAGATACAAAGATAAATAAGTGAGACTGTCCTCAGGGCTGAAACATTCTAGTGGAGGAAACAGTAAACCAGAATCACAGGACATGGGAATGGAAATTATAATAGTCAATGAAATGGGAGTACAGATGAAGGATAAAGGAAGCTTTTTGGATGTTTCCAGTTATTGCGCTAAAATGACAAAACCAACAGGTGGGAATGTGGTAATTCTTTTAATTAAACTGATTATATATCTTGGCAAGTCAGGCAATTTGGAGAATTAATGTAGAACAAATATTAGGAAATACTGTGTTAATAGGATGTATGAGAGATTAGTAGTCATTATCCAGAAGCATTTCCACTTTTTCTGGGTGATAAAATGTGAACCTTTAGAGTGAAACTTGTGATAGATATATGTACTATAACATACTTCTGTTACTGACTTAAAAAGGATCCATATCGTGAAGTGACCAGTTGCAGTCTGCACGCTCAGTTGTATAGTCCGGCTCCCTCTGAAAGGCAACCAGGCTATCCTAGACTGATGGCGCCACCTAGGGTGTGTCATATGGACTGCATCATCTACAACTTTACCCTGTCACCTTTTCTTGCTTCTTAGGAACCTTGTTTCTGTAATTTTTTTTTTTTTTTATTTTGTGGATGAAATTTATTTATTATTTATTTTTACAGAAGAGACTTTATTTAGAATGAGAACAAATCACAACAAATTATAAATTTTAAAAAGATGACAAATGCTATAAACTCACAAAACCCAGAAAAATAACACTACAATCAATTTTAGAACATTTCATCACCCTGAAAAAGCTCTCAAGCCCATTAGCAATTATTCCCCTTTTTACCTCCCCTTCCTGACAGCCCTAGGCAACCACTAATGTACTTTTTCTCTATAGATCTGCCTATTCTGGACATTTTAAGTAAATGGACTCATTCACCTTGTGATTCTTTGTAACTGACTTCCTTCACTTAGCTTTCATTCTTAATGCTTTAAAGAATCAGCCATGTTGTACCATGTATCAGTACTTCGTTCTTTTTTTATTGCCAAATAATATTCCATTGTATGGCTGTGCCACATTTTAGTTGATGGGTATTTGGGTTGTTTCCACTCTTTGACCATTTATGAATAATGCTTGTATGAACATTTGTGTACATGTTTTTGTGTGAACATATATTTTCATTTCTGTTAGGTATAGACTGAGGAGTGGAATTGCTGGGTCATATGGTAACTCTGTGTTTAACCTTTTGAGGAACTGCCAGATTGTTTTCCAGAGTGGCTGCATTATTTTACATTCCCACCAGCAGTGTGTGAGGTTTCCATTTTCTCCACATCCTTGCCAACACTTGTTATCATTTGCCTTTTTGATTGCAACCCTCCTTGTGGGTGTGAAATAGTATCTCAGTGTTGTTTTGCTTTGCATTTCCTTGACGGATAATGTTGATCATCTTTTCGCATGCTTATTGGCCATTTGTATATCTTCTTTGGAAAAATGCCTGTAAAGATCCTTTGCCTTTTTTTTTTTTTTTTGGCTGTGCCATGCAGCATGTAATTCTTTTTTATTTTTTTATCACTTTAAAAATATTTTAAAAAATTTATTTTATTTTGGCTGTGTTGGGCCTTCGTTGCTGCGTGTGGACTTTCTCTAGTTGCGGTGAGTGGGGGCCACTCTTCGTTGCGGTGCGCGGGCTTCTAATTGCGGTGGCTTCTCTTGTTGCAGAGCATGGGCTCTAGGCGCGTGGGCTTCAGTAGTTGTGGCACGCGGGCTCAGTAGTTGTGGCTCACGGGCTCTAGAGCACAGGCTCAGTAGTTGTGGTGCATGGGCTTAGTTGCTCTGCGACGTATGATATTCCCGGACCAGGGCTTGAACCCATGTCTCCTGCATTGGCAGGCGGATTCTTAACCACTGCGCCACCAGGGAAGCCCCTGTAAGCTACTTCCCCGATAGATTGCCTTTTAAAAAATGTTCTTCTTAATCCATGTAGTACAGTTCTTTTTGACCTGATACCCTTTCTTTCTGTGTTGCAAATGTAGGCCCAAAAGAGCCCTAATTGTCACTAGTGATAATGAAAATAACACAAATGATATTGCTATGTTAAGGCAGATCACATTTTGAAGTAGAATCAATGTCCTCGTTTGTTTAAGCCCTTGAAAAATTCCAGAAGTTCTATTTAAAATCTCTATGTCTTCATCTGTTTGTCCATCATCTACTTAAATCTAAGCTCTTTTTATATCTGGGTTCAAAACACACTCAAATGCATTTCTATTTTTAATATAAAATCTTTTAAAAATATATATTTACATCGTATTTTGTCTTATTTATAAAACGTACTTTCTATGAAAGTGTTTCAAATAACTGACATAGAAATTAATCCTTGAAAGCAGCTTTATTTATCCATTTCTTTGTGTCTCTCTGTCTCTGTGTGTGTCTCTCTGTCTCTGTGTATCTGGACTCCACTTGGGAGGCAACGAACAGGAAGCCCGGAGTGACACAGGATCAGGGTTGTGCTTTGGGAAGACGCACCTGACAGCAGTGGGAGGGTCTGGGAGCAGGGCTCTTGTTGTGGTCCCTGCAGGCATGCGCAGTAGTTAGTTCCTGTGCCTCAGTGAGTTTCCCTAACAATGCATAGCTGCTGCCTTGCAGGCCTCACTGAAGGGTTTAGTTCCTGGAACTCTCAAAAAGAAGTTGTATTAACTCTTATCTGGCTGTGCCCTTAAGGCAGGGCTGTTGCAATTGCAGAATGTCACTATTTGAATGGAAAACTTCAGAGGTCAAGAAACAGTCACTGAAAAAGGAAGTTCCAGAAGGTCATTTAGAAGGAAATGTTCTCTTTCTGTTGTGACCTCCTGATGCACTGTGAAATGGAGAAAGCTTAAATTCCTAGTGGTTTTTTGACCTGAAAGGCCATTTGACGCTCTAACAGAGGAAGTTCCTCTAAGAGGATCAGGGGCTCCCCGATGGCTAATAGTTCGTTAACTTGAGGAGGCCTAGTTGAGTGTTAATTAAATTTGCAGTACAGGTGGAGGAATCTGAGGTCGAGAAATGCTTTTTCCTTTCAAAGGGTGAGCTGTGGATCTCCAAGGCATCCTTTGTGACTCTTCAGAAAATAGCAGACAAAGAAGGCTTTTATAGGATTAAAAAACACGGAAAACATCTCAGCGAAACTTGATGATCCCATATTTGCGGCATATACGTGTATCAGATTTGTGTGTGTGTGTGTGTGCCCAGATAGGTATTTATGCTTTAAAATTTGAAGTCTGGTTCAATTACCTACATCATTCAGGTAGACATATTCAGGGCAAGACCAGGAGGAGAGAGGCTTTCAGGTTGTGAAGGGAACTGTGAAGCAGGCAAGCCTCTGGGGGCTGGGAAGATGCTGTCAGAGAGGGTGTCTCCAGGCTTCTGTCTGTATCCACATTGTTTCTGTAGCAGTTTGTGCAGGACTGCTGGTAGATCCTGGGCAGTAGTAACAACCTGCATTTAGGGAACTCTCTTGGATATCCTGTAGGCAAGCAGGTAACTCAAACTATTCTGAAGGATATAATATGAAAAGTAAGGGTCACCTTCTCGCCGTATCCCACTCTCTAGAAGCCACCAGTTTCCTGTTTCTTCCTGCTTTAAAAAAAATTCTTTGCACAAATAGGCACACGTTTTAAAAAACATGAATATCCTTTTTCCCATTTAAATTGTACCACTTGACACATTGTTCTACAAACACCTTTGCCAACACCATCCTCAGGTGCCGCCTTCAGCAGATCAGTCCTGCCCAGCCCCTCCAGCAGCTGGGAGTATTCCATCACATTCCACAATTTGACCAGGTCTCTGTGATAAACATCTCAGCTGTCCCTGGTTTCCAGCCTTCAGTGGGTTGAAGGGTGGCCTCCAAAAGATAAGTCCATGTTCTAATCTCTGGAACCAGGGAAGGTGACCTCATTTGGAAAAAGTCTTTGCAGATGTAATTCGTCTAAGGATTTTAAGATGAGATCATCCTCGATTAACCAAGTGGGCCCTAAATCCAATCGCAGGTGTCCTTACAAGACAGAAGAGGAAAAGACAGGGAGAGGAAGACAAGGCCACCTAAAGACAGGGGCAGAATTGGGAAGGATATGAAGTCAAAGGCCAAGGAGTACCTGGAGCCCCCAGAAGCTGGAAGAGTCAGGGAAGGATTCCCCCTTAGAGTCTTTGGTGCGTGTGCAGCCCTGCCAACATGTTTTTTTTTTTTTTTTTTTTTTTGACGTGTGGTGTTTGTAACAGTGAGAATAAATTTCTGTTTTAAGTCCCTTAGTTTGTGGTAATTTTATGGCAGTCCTTGGAAACTAACACATTGCCCAAACGCTAATGAAAACCTCTCTCCCTGTTCTGAAAGATACTGAACACCCTCTCCAGGCACATCCATGCATACCCGCTAGAGCTCCTCTGTAGGGCAGGTTTCCAGAAGTGGAATTCTCGTTCTGAATCCTGATAATATTTTTTCCCTTCAAATGTGTCATGTGCATCCTTGTCTTAGGAATCATGTGAAAAGCACCTATGTTGAGCACTCATTGTGTGTTAAGCGTGTGTCTACACTATCTTATAGCAACTCTTTCTCATTCTTATGCACCCTCATTTTAAAGATGGAAAACTGTGGATTAGAGAACTGAAGTCTCTTGTATAAGATCATAAGTAAGTAGGAGGCAGGACCAGAATTCAAACTATCCTCTAACTAGGTTGAATAACCACATTTTAAATTTCAGGGTGCCATGTTGTGTGGACATGGCCTGGCTGCTAGGTGTGGTCGGTCTTGGGTGGTGACTGGCTCAGCTATAACTGCAGAAGGAAGGCTGGCCTGGCAAGCAGGATGTGGGATCCACAGGGCATGGTGAGGCGGGGAGACAGCACCACGCATGGCCCATCTTGGAGTAGTGGAGTGCGAGCAGGTGAACTGAAAATCCAGGAGTTAGAACACAAGTAATAACTAATTGTTAGCCTTTTTTAATACGACAGGCATGGTTCTAAATGTTTAACACGTATTAGCCCATTGTGAAGCAAGTAGTATATTAGCACAGAAAGGGACCATCCATAAGTTGCGGGGTATGACTACTTGGACTTAGGTACAGAGAAGTTCTTGAGTGAGGGGAGGGCAAGAAGCACAGAGGTCTATTGAGGAGGAACTTAGGTAACAGGTAGATTACCAAGAAAGAGATATCAGCTCGGGCTATCTGATGGGTATGCAGTTGATGGAAATTGCAAGGTGGTGGAACTGGGGTTCATAGCCAGTGGTGAACCCCAGTATGCAACAGGAATGACTTACACCAAGTCCAGAAGTCGGTTGGGACCCCTGGCAAGAGTACAGCGGCTGCAGGCTGATGGGGAAAAGAGCTTGGCGTTGAAACCCCCAGGGTTATGACCTGATGGTAATGGTGACATACAATAGGCCCGGAAGCTTTTTGAGTAAGCCCGTGATTTCAGTATGGTTTCTTATTTATCTTTTTATTATGACTAGGAAACATGAGGGTTCAGCCACGCAACTTCTGGGTAGTACAACATAGGATTTCTCTAAGCCTAATGATGTAATCATTTGCTTAATTTTTATTTTCAGTAAAATTATCTTTACAGCGTTTACTAGTATCTATTAATTCATTAGAAACATTGAGAACAGTTTCTGTTGATTGAGCAGCCAGAATCGTTTGTGCGTTCTTGACTTGTTCGGCCCTGTTCCATCTTTTATTAACTTCTGGCAAAGAAAAATAGAGTAACGCTTCGGTTGTTTGTTTGTTTTTTCGTTTTTTTGGTAGGAGAATATCCCCATCTTGTGGATATTTGTGTGGTGTTTTAGCTTCTACAGGTGCAAACAGAAACTGACTAGGGAGTTCCCTGGTGGTCTAGTGGTTAGGATTTGGGGCTTTCACTGCGATGAACCGGGTTCAGTCCCTGGTAGGGAAACTAAGATCCCGTAAGCTGTGCGGTACAGCCAAAAAACCTCGCAAAAAAAAATAAAACAAAAAAAAAATTAACTGGTTTGTACACTTTCTCATAGACATACTTCTTTTTTTTTTTTTTTTTTTTTTCCGGTACGCGGGCCTCTCACTGTTGCGGCCTCTCCCGTTGCGGAGCACAGGCTCCGGACGCGCAGGCTCAGCGGCCATGGCTCACGGGCCCAGCCGCTCCGCGGCACGTGGGATCTTCCCGGACCGTGGCACGAATCTGTGTCCCCTGCATCGGCAGGCGGACTCTAAACGACTGCGCCACCAGGGAAGCCCCTTCTTCTTTTTTTTTTTTTAATATCTTTATTGGAGTATAATTGCTTTACAATGGCGTGTTAGTTTCTGGTTTATAACAAAGTGAATCAGCTATACATATACATATATCCCCATATCTCCTCCCTCTTGCGTCTCCCTCCCACCCTCCCTATCCCACCCCTCTAGGTGGTCACAAAGCACCGAGCTGATCTCCCTGTGCTATGCGGCTGCTTCCCACCAGCTATCTGTTTTACATTTGGTAGTGTATATATGTCCATGCCACTCTCTCACCTTGTCCCAGCTTACCCTTCCCCCTCCCCGTGTCCTCAAGTCCATTCTCCACATGTGTGTCTTTATTCCTGTCCTGCCCCTACGTTCTTCGGAACCAATTTTTGTTTTTAGATTCCATATATATGTGTTAGCATATGGTATTTGTTTTTCTCTTCTGAATTACTTCACTCTGTATGTATGACAGACTCTAGGTGCATCCACCTCACTACAAATAACTCAGTTTCGTTTCTTTTTATGGCTGAGTAATATTCCATTGTATATATGTGCCATATCTTCTCTATCCATTCATCTGTTGATGGACATTTAGGTTGCTTCCATGTCCTGACTATTGTAAATAGAGCTGCAGCTTCTTTGGAGAAATGTCTATTTAGGTCTTCTGCCCATTTTTGGATTGGGTTGTTTGTTTTTTTGATATTGCGCTGCATGAGCTGCTTGTAAATTTTGGAGATTAATCCTTTGTCCATTGATGTGTTTGAAAATATTTTCTCCCATTGTCTTTTCATCTTGTTTATGGTTTCCTTTGCTGTGCAAAAGCTTTTAAGTTTCATTAGGTCCCATTTGTTTATTTTTGTTTTTATTTCCATTTCTCTAGGAGGTAGGTCAAAAGGATCTTGTGATTATGTCATAGTGCTCTGCCTGTGTTTTCCTCTAAGAGTTCTATAGTGTTGTCTTTACATTTAGGTCTTTCATCCACTGTGAGTTTACTTTTGTGTATGTGGTGTTAGGGAGTGTTCTAATTTCATTCTTTAACATGTAGCTGTCCAGTTTTCCCAGCACCACTTATTGAAGAGGCTGTCTTTTCTCCATTTTATATTCTTGCCTCCTTTAACAAAGATAAGGTGACCCATATGTGTGTGGGTTTATCTCTGGGCTTTCTATCCTGTTCCATTGATCTGTATTTTTGTGCAAGTACCATACTGTCTTGATTACTGTAGCTTTGTAGTATAGTCTGAAGTCAGGGAGCCTGATTGCTCCAGCTCCATTTTTCTTTCAGAACATTGCTTTGGCTATTCAGGGTCCTCTGTGTTTCCATACAAATTGTGCAATTTTTTGTTCTAGTTCTGTGAAAAATGCCACTGATAGTTTGATAGAGATTGGATTGAATCTGTAGATTGTTTTGGGAAGTATAGTCATTTTCACAATGTTGATTCTTCCAATCCAAGAACATGGTATATCTCTCCATCTATTTATATCATCTTTAATTTCTTCCATCAGTGTCTTACAGTTTTCTGCATACAGATCTTTTGTCTCCTTAGGTAGGTTTATTCCTAGGTATTTTATTCTTTTTGTTGCAGTGGTAAATGGGAGTGTTTCCTTAATTTCTCTTTCAGATTTTTCATCATTAGTGTATAGGAATGCAAGAGATTTCTGTGCATTAATTTTGTATCCTGTTACTTTACCAAATTCATTGATTAGCTCTAGCAGTTTTCTGGTAGCGTCTTTAGGATTCTCTATGTATAGTATGTCATCTGCAAACAGTGACAACTTTACTTCTTTTGTTTCTTTTTTTTTTTTGCGGTATGTGGGCCTCTCACTGTTGTGGTCTCTCCCATTGCAGAGCACAGGCTCTGGAAGCACAGGCTCAGCGGCCATGGCTCACAGGCCCAGCCGCTCTGTGGCATGTGGGATCTTCCTGGACCGGGGCACGAACCCATGTCCCCTGCATCGGCAGGTGGAGTCTCAACCACTGCACCACCAGGGAAGCCCTACTTCTTATTTTCTGATTTGGATTCCTTTTATTTATTTTCTTCTCTGATTGCTGTGGCTAAAACTTCCAAAACTGTGTTGAATAATAGTGGTGAGAGTGGGCAACCTTGTCTTGTTCCTGATCTTAGAGGAAATGTTTTCAGTTTTTCACCATTGAGAACGATATTGGCTGTGGGTTTGTCATATATGGCCTTTATTATCTTGAGGTAAGTTCCCTCTATGCCTACTTTCTGGAGGGTTTTTATCATAAATGGGTGCTGAATTTTGTGAAAAGCTTTTTCTGCATCCATTGAGATGGTCATATTGTTTTTCTCCTTCAGTTTGTTAATATGGTTTATCACATTAATTGATTTATGTATATTGAAGATTCCTGGGATAAACCCCACTTGATCATGGTGTATGATCCTTTTAATGTGCTGTTGGATTCTGTTTCCTAGTATTTTGTTGATGTTTGCATCTATGTTCATCACTGATATTGGCCTATAGTTTTCTTTTTTTGTGACATCTTTGTCTGGTTTTGGTATCGGGAGATGGTGGCCTCGTAGAATGAGTTTGGGAGTGTCCTTCCCTCTGCTATATTTTGGAAGAATTTGAGAAGGATAGGTGTTAGCTCTTCTCTAAATGTTTGATAGAATTTGCCTGTGAAGCCATCTGGTCCTGGGCTTTTGTTTGTTGGAAGATTTTTACTCACAGTTTCAATTTCATTACTTGTGATTGGTCTGTTTATATTTTCTATCTCTTCCTGGTTCAGTCTTGGAAGGTTGTGCTTTTCTAAGAATTGTCCATTTCTTCCAGGTTGTCCATTTTATTGGCATATAGTTGCTTGTAGTAATTTCTCGTGATCCTTTGTATTTCTGCAGTGTCAGTTGTTACTTCTCCTTTTTCATTTCTAATTCTGTCGATTTGAGTATTCTCCCTTTTTTTCTTGATGAGTCTGGCTAATGGTTTATCCATTTTGTTTATCTTCTCAAAGAACCAGCTTTCAGTTTTATTGATCTTTGCTATCTTTTCCTTTATTTCTTTCTCATTTATTTCTGATCTGATCTTTTATTTCTTTCCTTCTGCTAACTTTGGGGTTGTTTTGTTCTTTCTCTGATGGCTTTAGGTGTAAGGTTAGGTTGTTTTTTTCTTGAGGTAGGATTGTATTGCTATAAACTTCCCTGTTAGAACTGCTTTTGCTGCATCCCATAGGTTTTGGGTTGTCGTGTTTTCATTGTCATTTATTCCTAGGAATTTTTTGATTTCCTCTTTGATTTCTTCAGTGATCTCTTGGTTATTTAGTAGTGTATTGTTAATCTCCATGTGTTTGTATTTTTTACACATTTTTTCCTGTAATTGATATCTAGTCTCTTTTTTGTGGTTGGAAAAGATACTTGATATGATTTCAGTTTTCTTAAATTTACCAAGGCTTGATTTGTGACCCAAGATATGATCTATCCTGGAGAATGTTCCATGAGCACTTGAGAAGAAAGTGTATTCTTTCTTGTTGTTTTTGGATGGAATGTCCTATAAATATCAATTAAGTTCATCTTGTTTAATGTATCATTTAAAGCTTGTGTTTCCTTATTTTCATTTTGGGTGATCTGTCCATTGGTGAAAGTGGGGTGTTAAAGTCCCCTGCTATGATTGTGTTACTGTTGATTTCCCCTTTTATGGCTGTTAGCATTTGCCTTATGTATTGAGGTGCTCCTATGTTGGGTGCATATATATTTACAATTGTTATATCTTCTTCTTGGATTGATCCCTTGATCATTATGTAGTGTCCCTCTTTGTTCCTTTTAATAGTCTTTATTTTAAAGTCTATTTTGTCTGATATGAGAATTGCTAACTCTAGCTTTCTTTTGATTTCTATTTGCATGGAATACCTTTTTCCATCCCTTCACTTTCAGTCTGTATGTGTCCCTAGGTCTGATGAAGTGGGTCTTTTGTAGACAGCATATATGGGTCTTGTTTTTGTATCCATTCAGCCAGTCTATGTCTTTTGGTTGAAGCATTTAATCCATTTACATTTAAAGTAGTTATTGATATGTATGATCCTGTTACCATTTTCTTAATTGTTTTGGGTTTGTTACTGTAGGTCTTTTCCTTCTCTTGTCTTTCCTGCCTAGAGAAGTTCCTTTAGCATTTGTTGTAAAGCGTTTGGTGGTGCTGAATTCTGTTAGCTTTTGCTTGTCTGTAAAGGTTTTGATTTCTCCGTCGAATCTGAATGAGATCCTTGCTGGGTAGAGTAATCTTGGTTGTAGGTTTTTCCCTTTCATCACTTTAAATATGTCCTGCACCTCCCTTCTGGCTTGCAGAGTTTCTTCTGAAAGATCAGCTGGTAACCTTATGGGGATTCCCTTGTATGTTATTTTTTGCTTTTCCCTTGCTGCTTTTAATGTTTCTTCTTTGTATTTAATTTTTGATAGTTTGATTAATATGTGTCTTGGTGTGTTTCTCCTTGGATTTATCCTGTATGGGACTCTCTGTACTTCCTGGACTTGACTGAGTATTTCCTTCCCCATATTAAGGAAGTTTTAAACTATAATATCTTCAAATATTTTCTCAGTCCCTTTTTTTTCTCCTCTTCTCCTGGGATCCCTATAATTCGAATGTTGGTGCATTTAATGTGTCCCCAGAGGTCTCTGAGACTGTCGTCAATTCTTTTCATTCTTTTTTTCTTTATTCTGCTCTGCATTAGTTACTTCCACTATTTTATCTTCCAGGTCACTTATCCGTTCTTCTGTCTCAGTTATTCTGCTCTTGATTCCTTCCAGAGAATTTTTCATTTCATTTATTGTGTTGTTCATCATTGTTTGTTTGATCTTTAGTTCTTCTGGGTCCTTGTTAAATGTTTCTTGTATTTTCTCCATTCTGTTTCCAAGATGTTGGATCATCTTTACTATCATTACTCTGAATCCTTTTTTAGGTGGACTGCCTATTTCCTCTTCATTTGTTTGGTCTGGTGGGTTTTTACCTTGCTCCTTCATCTTCTCTGTGTTCCTCTGTCTTCTCATTTTGCTTAACTTACTGTGTTTGGGTTCTGCTTTTCGCAGGCTGAAGGTTCGTAATTCCCGTTGTTTTTGGTGTCTGCCCCCAGTGGGTAAGGTTGGTCCAGTGGGTGTGTAGGCTTCCTGGTGGAGGGGACTGGTGCCTGTGTTGTGGTGGATGAGGCTGGATCTTATCTTTCTGGTGGGCAAGACCGCATCCAGTGGTGTGTTTTGGGGTGTTTGAGAACTTATTATGATTTTAGGCAGCCTCTCTGCTAATGGGTGATGTTGTGTTCCTGTCTTGCTAGTTTTTTGGCATAGGTGTCCAGCACTGTAGCTTGCTTGTCATTGAGTGGAGCTGGGTCTTAGCGTTGAGATGGAGATCTCTGGGAGAGCTTTTGCCATTTCATATTATGTGGAGCCGGGAGGTCTCTCATGGACCAATGTCCTGAACTCGGGTCTCCCACCTCAGAGGCTCAGGCCTGACACCCGGCCAGAGCACCAAGATCCTGTCAGCCACATGGCTCAGAAGAAAAGGGAGAAAGAAAGAAAGAAAAAAATAAAATAAAGTTATAAAAATAAGGAATAAAATAAATTATTAAAAATAAATAATTAAAAAGTAATAAAAAAAAGAGCAACCAAACCAAAAAACAAATCCACCAATGGTAACAAGTGGTAAAAACTATACTAAAAACACCCGAAAAACAAAAAAAAATGGACAGGCAGAACACTTAGACAAATGGGAAAAGCAACGCTATATAGAGAAAATCACAGAAAGAGGCATACACATACACACTGACAAAAAGAAAAAGGAAAAAAATATGTTTATTAAAGAAGAGCAACCAAATCAATAAACAAATGTACCAATGATAATAAACTCTAAATACTAAACTAAGATAAACATAAAACCAGAAATAAATTAGATGCAGAAAGCAAACCCCAAGTCTACAGTTGATCCCAAAGTCCACCGCCTCAATTTTGGGATGATTTGTTGTCTATTCAGGTATTCCAGAGACCTAGGGTACATCAAGTTGATTGTGGAGATTTAATCCGCTGTTCCTGAGGCTGCTGGGAGAGATTGCCCTTTCTCTTCTTTGTTCACACGGCTCCTGGGGCTGAGCTTTGGATTTGGCCTTGCCTCTGTGTGTAGGTCGCTGTCTGGCGTCTGTTCTTCATCCAGACAGGAGGGGGTTAAAGGAGCAGCTGATTAGGGGGCTCTGGCTCACTTGGGCCAGGGGGAGGGAGGGGTACAGAATATGGGGTGAGCCTGCAGTGACAGAGGCTGGCGTGATGTTGCAGCAACCTGAGGTGGTCCGTGTGTTCTCCTGGGGAAGTTGTCCCAGGATCACGGGACCCTGGCAGTGGTGGGCTACGTAGGCTCCCGGCACGGGAGGTGTGGACAGTGACCTGTGCTCGCACACAGGCTTCTTGGTGGCTGCAGCAGCAGCCTTGGAGTTTCATGCCTGTCTCTGGGGTTCGCACTGATAGCCAAGGCTCACGCCCTTCTCTGAAGCTCGTTTAGGTGGTGCTCTGAATCCCCTCTCCTCACGTACCCCAAAACAATGGTCTTTTGCCTCTTAGGCAGTTTCCGACTTTTTCCCTGACTCCCTCCCAGCTAGCTGTGGGGAACTAGTCCCCTTCAGGCTGTGTTCACGCATCCAACCCCAGTCCTCTCCCAGCCCCCACCCTTCCCAGGGGGTGAGCAGACAAGCCTCTCAGGTGAGTGCAGGTTGGCACCAATCCTCTGTGCGGGAACCTCTCTGCTTTGCCCTCTGCACCCCTGTTGCTGCGCTCTCCTCTGTGGCTCTGAAGCTTCCCCCCTGCCACCCGCCGTCTCCTCCAGTGAAGGGGCTTCCTAGTGTGTGGAAACTTTTCCTCCTTCACGGCTCCCTCCCACTGGTGCAGGTCCCGTCCCTATTCTTTTGTCTCTGTTTATTCTTTTTTCTTTTGCCCTACCCAGGTACGTGGGGGAGTTTCTTGCCTTTTGGGAAGTCTGAGGTCTTCTGCCAGCGTTCAGTAGGTGTTCTGTAGGAGTTGTTACACATGTAGATGTATTCCTGATGTATTTGTGGGGAGGAAGGTGATCTCCATGTCTTACTCCTCTGCCGTGTTGAAGGTCTAACAGTCTGAGTGGTCTTTACTTCAAAGGGAGGCGTTGATCTGATCTTTCATCTTCTCAGCTGTTGCTCACCAGCTTCCTTTAGATACTGTTTGAACTAAAAACCCCTCATTTCCTGATTTGAGTGAGCAATTGCCATGATACTTCTAATCCTCTCACTTGGAAGCTACTAGATGTACTTCTTGAAGCCTTCCTTAGTCTCCAAGTTTCCTATCACATTGGGTTCTGGACATATGGAATGCTGGACAATCTCATGTGATACTGATTTATCTTTACCCTAATATTTCACTTTTAATGCTTTCAGAGGCTTCTAAAAATGATTTCATTTCCTCCTTCAGATCGTCTTAAGGAATAGGTTATACATTCTATTAAGATAACGGTATTGAGGTAACATACAGTACATCAGTATTAGACCCAAGGTTAGAAATCTCTAATTCTTTCCAACAGATCACTTACCACCCCGTACTCCACCCTGTCCCCAACTTCAAGCATGGGAGGAAGCAGTATGTAAATGATATCATTGTCTCAAACCATCTTTTGGAAAGTTGGACACAAATACGTCATTTTTTTCAAAAAATGCCAATGGAGTTTATCCAACAGAATTTGTTTGGCCTTTATTATTTCAGTTAAACACTAAGTACATTTCACTTTGAAGAAATTGAAATGCGTTTACTTGACAAGTCATACCATCCAGTTCTGATTGCTGTCTTAAATTAGAGAATTCCAAGAATTGGGCGTGACTTGTGGGTAACTGTATGGTGTAGGGGTGCAGATTTGGAACTTGAAGTGATTTTTGTCTGGTGCGTTGAAATGTAAACATAGTTTAAGAGAATTAGACTTTTTGGTACTAAAATAGGAAACTTCAGTCTTTAGGCATTCACTTTGATAAAATTCCTGGATAGCACGCGGCACATAAAGTGTAGAAACTTTTTACAGATAGAGTGTTTGAAGTGGTTGTCTTCCTTGCACAGAATAATGCAGTAGAAGTCTTTTGTTCAATAGTCAATGCCTTCTTGGAGATAGGATTTTGAAGCAGAAAATGCTAAAGCAGATTGTTGATTTGCCCGTGCTGATGTCTTCATGTGTTTTGCTTGGAAATGTCTCACTAGATCGTGCTCCATGAAGGCAAGCGTTGTCAGTTTTGTTCATCACTGAATCCCTTGGCCCAGAACAGTGCAAAGTAGGGACTTAATATGTATTTGTTGAGTGAGTTAATGAATGGGTATATAAAGACTTTAAGAAATGAGGGTACGTCTTTAGTAATGACTAGTAAGTGAAACCGTAAATTTAATAAGAGAGGGCTTGTATGCTTCTTGATCATGATCATAGTGATATGAATATATCATCTAAATACATCATTTAAGTATGTATACTGTAAATGCGTGACAAAACAGGCAAAGCTGGGGCTTCAGAGCTAGAAAGACTGCTCTGACCATGTTTTTCTTTAATGGGAACAAAATACAGCTGTAGAATACCTAGCAAAGAACAGTGGCTTTCTGTTCTCATTAACGTTTTTTTCAGATAAAACTGAGAAGGAAGCAGTCATGTCTTAAGTCAGTAGTTCTCATCCAGGGTGCTTTTGGCCCCCCATGGGACACTTGGTATTGTCTGGAGACGTGGTTGATTGTCAGGACTTGAGAGGATACTAGTGGCATCTGTGACCATAGGCCAGGGATGGTGCTAAATTATCCTCCAGTGCCCAAGACAAGGCCTCCCGATAAAGAATTATCTGGTGGGCTTCCCTGGTGGTGCAGTGGTTGAGAGTCCGCCTGCCGATGCAGGGGACATGGGTTCGTGTCCCGGTCCGGGAGGATCCCACATGCCGCGGAGCGGCTAGGCCTGTGAGCCATGGCCGCTGAGCCTGCGCAACGGGAGAGGCCACAACAGTGAGAGGCCCGCATACCCCAAAAAAAAAAAAAAAAAAAAAAAGAATTATCTGGTACAAAGCATCAATAGTGCTGAGGTTGAAAAACCCTGTCCTAGTCATTCATGAAAGTTATAATATTAAAATATTGATCAAATTAAAAAGTGTCACCATATATACCTTAAGTTGGATGAGATATTATTCTGTTAATATGTAGCAAATGAATTTTTTTTTCAGTTCTTGATACTTCGGTTCCTGACCTAAGTTAGTTTTCTTAGTTTCTGTCAATATCAGGGATTCTTTTCATCAATATACTTATGTATCTTAAGAAGTTATTTGCTTTCCAAACAGTAGAATACACATATATCTAATGAATCATTGCTGAGCTCAGCAAACACTATTATTTGAGACTTACAACTGCCACAGAAGGTTGGAACTATTAACTTGTCAGTTTGATCAAAGTACATTTGACCAAAATAATTTGATCAGGGGCTTCCCTGGTGGCGCAGTGTTTGAGAGTCTGCCTGCCGATGCAGGGGACACGGGTTTGTGCCCCGGTCTGGGAGGATCCCACATGCCGCGGAGCGGCTGGGCCCGTGAGCCATGGCCGCTGAGCCTGCGCGTCCGGAGCCTGTGCTTCGCAACGGGAGAGGCCACAACAGTGAGAGGCCCGCGTAATGCAAAAAAAAAAAAAAAAAAATTTGATCAGTTTGCTAATGTTGATTAATGAATGCATGAAACTTGATGATATTATCTGCTTGGTAGGCACTTAGCCTGCATTCTAAATCTGTTAAGTTTTTTTTTTGTTGAAGACATTAAAATAAGATTTCTACTTCCTCTGGAAGAATATTGTGGATTTCTGAGGCAGGAGAAGAGATTTGGAAAATTTGGGTAATTCCATTGTTTCCTTTCTCATTAGACATTGGGCGATGTATCATGTTTGTGTTAATTGCATGGAGTGGAAAAGACTTAGAAGACATATTTTGTGTTTATTATTGTTGGCTTAAAAGTTGACTCCTTTTCCTGGATGTTGCATGACACATCAGTTGTTTGTTTGGTATTGACTTTGGTGGTCTGATGTTTCCCCAGAGGGGCTCTGATGTTGCTGAATCTTTCATGCTTGTGACTTTGTTTTCAACTCCTGGGTGCTGTCTCAAGTATAGCTTCTTGTAGTGAAAATTGATGATACTTAGGACTTTTAGTTTGTTTCAGGTACAGCACTAAATGCTTTTCATTTTATTGACGAAAATGCTTTTCGTTTTATTCTCTCACAATGCCATGAGGCATAGCTATTTTTACAATTCCCACTTGTCCGTGGTTGTATAACCTAGAGGGTGGTGGCACCAGACCTGCTTAATGACCTTTGCTGTCTTCAAAGGAGGGGGGCGTGGTGGTGGTGGTGTACCTTGAGGGGGATAATATGGAGGGAGAGCTGATGACATCAGTGAACTATAATACAACACCATTTCTTAAAGTTCTGCAAGGACAGGGAAGGCACTTGCTGGTGGAGGAAATGGGGTTTTAAAAGGATTGCCTTGTGAAGTCAGTTTTCCCTCCCTTTCGATAGCAGCTGGGGCAGAATGGCGGGGGTAGAGACTTGCGGTAACACCTGTGACCCGAGAAGAAGCTCCCCAAGTCAGGTTTGGCTGCTTGAGTTTAGATAGACCTCTGCAGGCCCCACGACCCTCTAGTTCTGCCTGACGACGGTCTAGGATGGCAACATCTCTGGGGAGGAAGCCATTCTACAGGGTTTTCACGTCTAGGAAGCTAAATGAATTGAGGTTTGTACTACGCTTTGTGTGCATGTGTGCACGCACTTGTGACTCCCATTGGCGGTGACGAGGGAGGTATTGTCTCTCCTGTGGGTGCTGGGTGCATGCCTGATAGAACTCGGGTCCCATGGGAGTGTAACTAGTTAATTCTACCCAGTTCTCTCGGGTCTGTGAGCTCCTTCTGGATGGATAATGTGTTAACACTAGTCATAATAGAGACCAAATGTGTTCTAGGTGCTCTTGGTTTGAATGATGCGGAAACTGAGCAGCTGCCTGAGGTTACCAGCCAGTGAGTGGAAGAGCTGGGATTCCTACGCAGGACTGTCTGATGTGAACACCTGTGCCCTTTTCACCACTTCTTCATCTTTTCTCCATCTTTCACCTCCATCTCTGGCACATGGTAGTTAATAAATGTCAGTTGAAGGAATGCATGCTGCCTGTGCAACCTTACAGGTAGAAACTAAGTATTGCTTTTACCTGAACATAACCCAGAGCTGCAAAACAGAAGAAGAGTGACAAAGAGCCTCGGGTATTGGAGCCTGATGAGCTGCCAGAAGGAAGCCCTGTGTTCTCAGGGTCTCCACCTGTTTGTGTCTCTCAGGTCTGGATTTCCCAGTCTCCACTCCAGCTTCAGAAATCTGCTTCTGGAGCCTTTCCAGGGAAAGCTTTCCAAATGTTCCTTGATGCCATTTGGACTTTGACTTTCAGTATGATTCTTCATTCTGACACTCCCTCCCCTGGAGGGAAGTCCTTACCCACCCTCAGCTCCAGGCGTGGGCCCCCTCTAGCTGTGGGACTAGAGAAGAGAGGTTGGCCTCTTTTGCATCTCAGGTTTCTCCTCTGTAATGTTAGGGACTTGACGTAGTAGGTAGTCTATTTCCATAGTTCTTCACCAGTTTTTTTTAAATCGGGCTTCTTAAGAATATGCTAAAAACACACAGTTTTGTGGGACTCAGACTCCCCTCACACAAAGCCCATCTACCTACAGTTACACCACGTAAAAGATCTCTTCTTTACTGGGTTCTCTCCATCTCTGACAGTGTATGGCATGCCATTATAACATTGTGTTCTTTTTAATTAGCAAATTTATTGTGAAGATAAGTGTGTATTAGGACTAGTCAAATTCATAGACCTTTCAACATGAGCTTTGACACAGAAAAAGATTGAGGATTTTGGCGTAGGCTCCTATCAAAGAGGTGCTGACAGCTCCAGACTTTAAGACTTCTGGATTATTCCTTCTGACTCTTTACCCCGTGTTCTCATCTATATTATGCAAACAGTGGATGAATATGTTTTTCTTGGAGGAGTAATAGTGGAGAGATGTTTTGTAGGTGGAGTTTTAGCCTTACAGGGAACATCAGTAATTTATCTCCAGTGTAGTTTAAACACTTAATGGGTAAAGCATTTGAGGAGCTGTTGGGTCCCACAGAAAAACTTGAAATCCTCTTTCCTCGTTACTGTCGATCTCTGCACATAGCAGCTACCCTCCAGAGTCCCCATTCCCATGACCCTAAATGCTCTGAACCTCTTTTCACCCCACCTCCTTTCCTGGCCTTGTTTTCTGCCAGTAAACTCTGTTCTCTGTTGAAAGAATCCCACCCACCTTTCTGGGGCTGCTTCAGAGATCTGGGCTGCTTCCTTTCACGGGGATGTTTTCAGTCACTTAGGTTTTACATATGTTCTTTCATTCCTGTCAGAGGTGGAAGGTAGGAAACTGAAGGGGTAAGAGGAAGAGACAACCTCACGGGCATCCCAAAGTATTACAGGACCATGTGGTACCCACACCACTCACTCCAGCAGACAGTCTCTCAAGTGGAACATACCTTTCAGCAGACGAGCAGTTTATTCATAACATTCTAACCAGTCCCTCATACATTTGAATCAAACCTTTGTTTTTACTCACATGTATTTTTGAAGGGAAATAAGTGAGCAAAATCAAATATTTGGTTTACAGCAGTTAAGATGGTTAAATGCAAACGTTCTTGGCTCGCCCCTCTGCCCCCCTCCTTATTTTTGGGCCCCTGTTCTGCCTCCCAGATAGTCTGATAGCCTGTTGCCCTGGGACTCGGATGGGATTTTATTTACTGCCTGGTGGAAACAGTTGGGAGGTGGGGTAGGGGAAGCAGTTAGAATAATACAGGCATTTTGAAACAGTTTCTTGGCTTTTTTTTTTTTTTTGGCAGCTAAGATAGGCCTGCTCAAAATATTTTTTAAAAAATGTTTTACCTTAGTGGGCTCTGTGTTTGCCAGTGTAAATGTTTCCAAATTGTTCTCTTGATTTCATTCTTAAGAATCTAGGCAACTGGTATAATGTATACATACACAGAGATTACTTTTTTTGGTTTAAAAATGCAATTATTTTTGTTGAGAAATAATGACTGTGAAGTTACCTATCAGAAGCCAGCTAACTGAACTCCATGCAGAGTGTTTCTATACATTATAGTAATATAAGGTAGTAGTAATGACAATGCTGATCTCATAGGACTTGCCTTGGCATTTATGAGAAAATCCCACAGAAGTGAGGAAGTTACCAGTCCTTTTATTTTCAACACTTCAACAAATTAGGGCATAGAACTCAGTATCTCCTGGGTCCCATATGGGAACTGAATTTTACTGAAGTTTAATGTGGAACTGAAAGACCTGAAAAGAGGATTTAACAGGACAAATGGGTTCTGGCAAAAAAGGTAGCAAGTTAGTAATGTAAGTTAATAATAAGCAACTTTCGGGCTTCCCTGGTGGCGCAGTGGTTGAGAGTCCGCCTGCCGATGCAGGGGACACGGGTTCGTGCCCCGGTCCGGGAAGATCCCACATGCCGTGGAGCGGCTGGGCCCGTGAGCCATGGCCGCTGAGCCTGCGCGTCCGGAGCCTGTGCTCCGCAACGGGAGAGACCACAACAGTGAGAGGCCCGCGTACCGCAAAAAAAAAAAATAATAGGCAACTTTCAGTGGTGCTCTTACAGTTGATCATATTTGTGAACTATTGGCAATAATTTTTGTTATTCTGTAAGGACTGCTCTTTTGGAATACGTTTTTTTTTGCTGTCTTTAGTCTTTGAAGACACAAGAAGGTTAAATGCCCAATCTTGTTAAGCAGTGAGGGGGAAAAAATTTAGGGGTTTTGCTTCCTTAATACTTTGGTGTATTTTGTATCTTTTATATTTAATTTTTTTTTTCTTTTTTTTTTTGCGGTACACGGGCCTCTCACTGTTGTGGCCTATCCCATTGTGGAGCACAGGCTCCGGACATGCAGGCTCAGCGGCCATGGCTCATGGGCCCAGCTGCTCCATGGCATGTGGAATCTTCCCGGACCGGGGCACGAACCTGTGTCCCCTGCATCGGCAGGTGAACGCTCAACCACTGCGCCACCAGGGAGGCCCTATATTTAATTTTTTTTTCCCATATGTAAGAGAAATAGTGTGAGGTGCAGGAGGAAGCAGTTGGCTCTAGTCTTGTTTCTGCCACTGTTGACAGTTACTTAATTTTTTGGTCTTGAATAAGTTACTGAATTCCTGTGGCCCTCAGTTTCCCCATCTGTATAGTGACGTGATTGGACTCAATCATGTCCAATCTCTTAGCTGTCTGAACACTGCTTTCCATCAATGAGGGTATAACTGGCCTCACTGCAGAATGTAGAATACCAGACCATTATCCCATGAGTTTCAGAGTAAGTCTGGGGAAACTACACAAAGCCGCTTACTCTGATTGACTTGCCGTCCTCAGTGTGTATCACATAATGATGCTATCCGATTGTTCAGTGAGTTAGATCCTACAAATTCCCCAGTTGCCAAAACCATGATGGATCTTCTTGCCTTGGCAGACACGTTACTTTCATGAGTTACATTGCACATGATGATAAACCCCCATGGTCTTCTGAGCTAATGTGCAAGGTAATGCTTCCAATGGGGGGGAAACCCTACATCTACCTGTTTCTCTAAACAGGACATATTTTTCCCCACTTTAAAAATAATTCCATTACCAAATGTAAAGATGCATCATAAGATGTTATCATTTCAAAGTTTATACTGTTTTTTGTTTAGTGTAAGCAAATTTTGCTGTCTCTAGTCTTTAAGGACGTAAGAAGGTTAAATGAAATGAAAGAAAAACATGTTTCTAGGGCTTCCCTGGTGGCCCAGTGGTTGAGAGTCTGCCTACTGATGCAGGGGACACGGGTTCGTGCCCCAGTCCGGGAAGATCCCACATGCCTTGGAGCGGCTAGGCCCGTGAGCCATGGCCGCTGAGCCTGCGCGTCCGGAGCCTGTGCTCCGCAATGGGAGAGGCCACAACAGTGAGAGGGCTGTGTACCGCAAAAAAAAAAAAAAGAAAAAGAAAAACATGTTTCTAAAATATCATTGCAGGGAACTTCTTATTCTGGTCATGCCAATAGCAGCATACTTTTATCAGAGGACCCTTGATGCAGATAACAATTATAAACTGTGGACAAGATATAAAATCCATATTTGAAGCCACCAGAGAGCAACTGATAGCTGACAGAAATTGGAGGGAAGTTGATTCTTGAAAGATGTGAATTGCACTGGATAAAGTTAACATTCATATACTGTTTTTGCCTGGTGGCATTCCCACTCTGTGCATAGTGGGATGGCTAGATGTAGAGCAGAAGGTGGCAGTTACTGGCTGGAGGAGTTAGGAGATGAATGGCATTTGTGGCTGCCAGAGTGACTGGAAAGTGAGGAGACACATCCAGGAACGGAGGGAGTCACAGAAGAGGAAGCCGCAACATTTTACATTAAACTCTGTCCAAATTCTTGGCTGATTCATGCAGAGACTCTAAAGTTCCCAATGAGAAGAAACAGCTGGAAAGCTGAAAGAACTGAGTAGTTCCAGCCACTGTACACCATAGTGAAACAATTTGGAGTTTGAATCTAGCTAAGTAACTGATCAATATTCTTCAGAAAAAGATGGTCTCTACAACGTAATATTCATAATAGCCTTCCCATAATACCGACCACATGAAGAAAAGGGAAATGACTCATAGTCAAGAGAAGAAACAGTCAATAGAAAACAACCCCAAGATGACTGAGATGCTGGAATTTAGTGCACAAGGACTTTAAAAGCAGATATTATAAATATTGTAGGCCCAAAACATGGTCATAATGCAACAATAGATGGGAAATTTTAATAGAAAAACAGAAAACAAAACACCCAGATGGAAGTAAGATAAGGTAATTTTGATCAGGCTGTTTTCAAGTTCAGTTATTCTCTTTTGAACAAAGATAAATGATTCAAGAAAAATGGAAAAGTGTCTTGGTGCTGTTAGGATAATATCAGCTGTTAGGTTAATATCAAATAGTATATATGTAATTGTAACCTCAGAAGATAAGAGAATGTGTCAGGAAAAATATTTGAAAAGATAATGGCTGATGGCTTCCCAGATTAAGTGAAAAACAGACTTAAAGATGAAAGCAGGTCAGCAAACCTCAAGATGAATACAAGGAAAATCACACCTACGCACTTCATAGAAAACAGCTGAAAATCAACGAGAACGTTGAAAGCAGCCAGAGCTAAAAGATAAATTACATACAGTAGAACAATGATATAAATGATGGGTCACATCTCATCAGGAACAAAGGAGGTTGTAAAGTGGTAGAACATTTTTAATGTGCTAAAGAAACAAGCTATTTGAAATTTTATGTCCAAAGAGAAATTTTTCAAAGACGAAGGTGAAATAAAAGTATTTTCAGAGAAATGAAAATGGAGACAATTTGTTGTAGATCTGCCCAACAGGAAATTCTGAAGGAAGTTCTTCAGACAAGGGAAATGACACCAGATTCCACCAGATGGAATAGTGTGGGGTTTATAGCATAAGTAGATGTAAAATTCATACATTTTAATATATTATGAGTGCTGTAGAGATCTTAAGGATAGTGAGATCTGTGAAACTGTCAGTGTTCTTACAAGAAGAACAAGAATTTTATGGTGCTTTGTCGTTTTTAGTTTTTTAAAAACATGTAGGTTGGGCTTCCCTGGTGGCACAGTGGTTAAGAATCTGCCTGCCAATGCAGGGGACACGGGTTCGAGCCCTGGTCCGCGAAGATCCCACATGCCACGGAACAACTAAGCCTTTGTGTCCCAACCACTGAGCCTGCGCTCTAGAGCCCGCGAGTCACAACTACTGAGTCTACGTGCTACAGCTACTGAAGCCCACGCACCTGGAGCCTGTGCTCCACAAGAGAAGCCCCTGCAATGAGAAGCCCGTGCACTGGCTTCTGAGTGCAAAAATAAATAAATAAATAAAACTAAAAAAAACCATGTGTAGGTCATTTATAAAATCATTCTCACAGAACTGTTTGGGAGAAAGAACTTAGATGATATGAAAATCAGATTGTAAGAGATAAGGAAGTGGTGGTGGTAGTGGGTGTAGATCAACCACACATTCAGGGGAGTGGAAGTAGTTGCAGGAGCAAACAAAGTTTTTGTAGAATTATTTTAAACAAATTCTGAGAGATCCTTCTCTTATAGTAATTCTGATAGGATAGAAAGGGTGGGGATGGAGGGAAGAGGAAGGCACTGGTAACCCACTCTTAGTAGAAACAATGGCCAGAATCTAGGTGATCTAGAATTATAAGTCTACAGAATCCATAGGTAACTAGGTGATCAAAACTTTCCTGAAGGAGTCTTAGTGTAAAAAGTATCCTGCTCAAATGTATCCACTCTGCTCTCCAGACTTTTGGATCGTACACTGATATCAGCAAAAACGTCTTAGTATGTACCCTATATATGTAGCCCATGAACTCTTGAGCTAATATATTATGAATGTTATAAAACATTCTAAACAGAAGATAAAAAGGAAGAGAAATACAAAGAAACAAAAGTAAAGTTCTAGTATTATTGGATCACAGCATTATATTTTGTACCTTTTGAGGATGGTATCTAGTTTGAAGACCACTGCAGTGACAATAAAATGGGATGTACTTGTAGTTATTTTGTTTCGGATCATCTGTCTATATTTCTATTTATGGAGTATACATAAAATTTTATACAACTGGAATATCATATGCCTTTTAAAAAAAATCATGGACAGCTTTAAAATTCAATCTTGCTTTTTACCTTTACTATCATTCCTCCCCACTTGAACCATACTACTCCCCTTCATAGATAACTTAATAACCTAGTGCCTAAGCTGTGCTATGTTTCCCATGTCCATACATTTATTATTGCTTAATAAATAAGGACATAGTATATGAATGTTTCTCCGTCTTCATTTTCTAACTTAAAGTAGGTTGTAGAAAATCCTCCAACATAGATAAAACTCATTTTTAATGGTTACATAATATTCAATGTTGTAAATGTGCTGATTTATTGAAGCATTCTTCTATTGGCCATTCAGCTTGTTTCTAGTGTTCTTAACTTTTTTTGCTCTTATAAACAGTGATTCAATAAACATGTTAAATATATATCCTTATGTACTGGGCTTTATTTCTTTAAATTATAAAAGATGCAGTTACTAGGTCATTGGATAGCTTTATCTTGAATTTAAGTTTTCTAGATTGATTTCCAAGGTCTTAGAACTCACATTTCCACGAGTGATGCCAAAGAGTATTGTTCTTCTCTCACTTTATGTCCCTGTCAGCCATCGTTCCATCCTTTTTTCCCCACATTTTCGTGATTTGAAAAAATCTTGGCAGAGTGGGTGTGACATGCAGTTTTAAGTTTGCATTACTGGTGACGTTGGGCATCTTCTCAGTCTTCTGGATTTTTCTCTTCAGGGAATTGCATGTTCATGTCCTTTGTCCATTTTCTTACTTGGTTTTGTTCCCATTGGGTTACCCACTTGTTTTGTTGTTAATTTATAAGAGATCTTTGTATCTCATACCCATATTTTTCATGTGCATTGCAGGTATCTTTTCTAATCTCTTATTTAATTATTAACTTGATTTGTGGTATCTCTATGCACAAACCAATTTCTGTTTTCTAAAGTCAGTGTAATTTTTCCCAAAGTCAAATTTGAATTATTTGCTTAGAAATTCCAGTGCAGAATAGGGTAACAGCCCTGAGAGCAAAGTTCTCCTAGTATATACAGGAGCTGGAGAGGCACTGCCTTCACCATGTTCTCTGGATAGACCTACCATGCAGGGGACACATTGGGCACATACCCAAGCAAGGTTTGTTATGAGCCCTGTTGCCCTACTGTGGGAATATCCAGCAGGGCAAGATTTACTTGATTGCATTTTGCTGCCTCTCACATAGTTGTGTCCTCCTTGTGCCTCAGACTTATTGAAATAGGCCATATTTTTTCATTAGGTAATATTGGTTTTAAGAAAACAACATTTCCAGCAGTGTAGATCTTGCAGGTCCTGTAGGGCAGTGGATATTTTATTTCAGCTGGATCAAACCCTGAAAGAGGAATGGAACAGATGTTTGAATTTGGTTAAACGCTTTCAATATTTATTACTTAGGTGACCTAGTTTAGCAGCAGTTGTATTAGAAAAAAACAAGGCCATTTGGGAAAAACAGAGTTTATTGCATTCACTTTAAAAATCAAAAAACTTTCCCCTTTTAATTTTAGTTAGCTTGAATGTGGGGAAGTAAAACCCCAAGAGATTCTCTTCCCACTTTGAACAGATATTTACATGTATACTACATTAAAAATAGTTTCCCATATGAAATATTTTTTGATGTGACTAGAGAACAGTTTTGGAGCTACAGTTCTTGATGTGCTTATAACTGAGTTTCGGAGCTGGGGGACTTTTGAGGTCATCTCATAGAGCCTTACACCTTATAAATGAGGGAACAGACTTAGAGGAATTTGATCCACGGCTCTCAGAGATGCAGTGGCACAGGCAGAAGTACAATTTGAATCTCCAAAATCTGATTCAGTGTTTATGCTTTCTCCATCTTGAGTGCTGTGGGTGCCGTGTCCTGGAAAAGTGAGCTCTTGGATCCTTGTACCGTTGTATCCATCCTTGACTCTAGATGCCAGTCTCAGAGCTCAGTGTAAGGAAGGTGCTGGCTAGGAAGAGGTAAGACTGTAGAAGAACAGCTTGTCTGACAGGTTCCCACTATCTTTTTCATTCTTCCGGGTTTATAGGTAATGAGGAAGGAGTGTACAAAGTTAACATCCAAAACCAGAAACCATGAATGTCCCTTTCAGCTGCCATTAGGGTCCATGATGGAGAGTTGACTAAAAATTCATGTAAATACAATAGCTCTAACAGTGCTGTGGGAGAAGAATTTGGAGAATGAGCAGTTGGGTATGAAAGGCTTCCCGGACAAGTGGATATTTATTTCCCATATCTGGCCAACCAGCCATTTATTCCTTGCCGTGTTGTAAGACATGGGTCACTGGAGAATGTAACATTATGGCAGCAGAGGCTGAAATCTCATCATGTGGTATAAGGAGCAGCTACCAAAGGGAAGAGTGTTAGAAAGCAGGAGGGGAAAGAAACTGAAGTGATAATGTGGGGGATATAACATATACCTGATTGTTACTGTAAAATTGGCATCTTAAACAGTTGGCTAAAAGGAGACAAAAACATATTTGGAATAGACTGAGATGAATAAGCCTTACGTTTTATCATCCAGAAATACTGAAGGATGGGGAACAGGAAGGGTAAGAAACCTGCCCTTTCCTTCCCTGTTTTTTTATTATTATTTTGTTTAGTTTTGGGTTTGGTTGTAGGGAATCTGGGGTCTTTTTTACATAGGTTTTTTTTTTTTTAATAGTGGTAAACCTTGGCCATTTTAACCTTTTTAAGTGCACAAGTTACTGGCATTAATTACATTCATGCTGTTGTGCAACCATCACCACTGTGTTTCCAAAACTTTGTCATCACCCCAAACAGAAACTCTGTGCCTATTAAACTATAACTCTCCATCTCTCTCCCACTAATTTTCCATTCTGCTCTGTCTTCATAACTTTGCCTATTCTTGGCACCTCATTTAAGTAGAATCATACAGAATTTGTCCTTTTGTATCTGGCTTATTTCACCTCACATCATGTTTTCAAGGTTCTTCCAGGTTGTAGCATGTATCAGAACTTCATTCATTTTTATGGTTGAGTAATATTCCATTGTGTGTATATCACATTTTGTTTATCCATTCATCTGTCAAAGGGCACACCTTAGGTTGTTTCTACGTTTCACCTATTATACATGATGCTCCAGTGAACATTGGTGTACAAGTATCTGTTCGAGTCCCTGTTTTCAGTTCATTTTGGTCATATACATGGGAGTGGAATTGCTGGACCATATGGTAATTATGTCTTTAGCTTTTCGAGGAACTGCCAAACTATATTCCATAGTGGCTGTGGTGCTAGGTTCCTTGACTCTCTATTGGAAACTGGTGGAGGTCTCTCACTTGTAGGTATAGCTATATAGATAACTGACCTCAGGGTTGCTGAATGGGACTGTAAATTCCAAACTCAATATTTACAAATAACTTCAGAATTTTTTTTAATAAAAATTGTTTGAAACAAACATTGCTTTTAACTATACATTTGGGCACTCTCTGAATATGAATTCTAATGTTACCAGAGGGGTGAAATCCTGTATTTGTGCTCTCCTCCTTATTGGTGGAGGGGAGTAAAAGAACCTGACACCCTTGTGTGTGCATCAGATATTGTGCTAGGTATTTTCACACACTTAACTCACTGATACCCAAGAAAAGTATAGGTAAAGTCATATAATTAATGTACCTCCATGTTTACTAAATAATGAGGCTTCATTTTGTAAACCATAGAACTCACAATTCTCAGATCATTATATCAGAGGAATGAAAATGTTTCTCTATGCTTGTAATCTGTATTTTGATCAAGGATCACACAATGAATTGTAAAAGACTTTATTTAGATTATGTGTGAAATTAATATATGTTAATTAATAAAACTGAATCGTTTTTAAAAAAACAAATCCCACTTCACGTTGTCTTTACATTAACTTTGTGAGGTGGATATCATTACTCTCATATTGCAGTGAGGAAATTGAGATAATTCTCCCCTTCCTTCCCACGGCAAGTGGTAGAGTTAGGATCTGGTTCCTAGAATTTGATGAAAAAGCTTTGCAGTTGTCACTTCCTCAGTAGGGTAGGAGCCCTTAATTATTGTTTACATTTTGCATTTTTCTTAGATTGTATTTAGTTAGCTTTACCCTGGCCTCTCTTAGTTTAGATAAATAGGAGATGGCTGCAATTCCTTTTAAATTTGTGTGCAGGGATGCTGTCCCAAGTAACCAAACGTAGTAACTCATTTTTGACAAAACTAAGGATTTGGTTATTAACAATATTTCCTTCCATGGTTACTTGCTAAATAAATCATCAAAACCTTGAACTGAATAAGTTTAGTCATCTGTGCTTTTCAGAGCTTTTGAGCAGTTACCTCATCCTTTGCAGATAGGATATCTGCCTCATTAGCTTGTAGCTTTTTTTTAAATTTTATTTTATTATTAATTTTTATACAGTAGGTTCTTATTATCTGTTTTATACATATCAGTGTATACATGTCAATCCCAATCTCCCAATTCATCCCACCACCACCACCACCCTCCCACCCCCGCTTTCCCCCCTTGGTGTCCATATGTTTGTTCTCTACATCTGTGTCTCTATTTCTGCCTTGCAAACCAGTTCATTTGTACCATTTTTCTAGATTCCACATATATGCCTTAATATACGTTATTAGTTTTTCTCTTTCTGACTTACTTCACTCTGTATGACAGTCTCTAGGTCCATCCACGTCTCTACAAATGACCCAATTTCGTTCCTTTTTATGGCTGAGTAATATTCCATTGTATATATGTACCACATCTTCTTTATCCATTCGTCTGTCAGTGGGCATTTAGGTTGCTTCCATGTCCTGGCTATTGTAAATAGAGCTGCAATGAACATTGTGGTACATGACTCTTTTTGAATTATGATTTTCTCAGGGTATATGCCCAGTAGTGGGATTACTGGGTCACATGGTAGTTCTATTTTTAGTTTTTTAAGGAACCTCCATACTGTTCTCCATAGTGGCTGTATCAATTTACATTCCCACCACCAGTGTAAGAGGGTTCCCTTATCTCCACACCCTCTCCAGCATTTATTGTTTGTAGATTTTTTGATGATGGCCATTCTGACTGATGTGAGGTGATACCTCATTGTAGTTTTGATTTGCATTTCTCTAATAATTAGTGATGTTGTGCAGCTTTTCATGTGCTTCTTGGCCATCTGTATGTCTTCTTTGGAGAAATGTCTATTTAGGTCTTCTGCCCATTTTTGGATTGGGTTGTTTGTTCTTTTAATATTGAGCTGCAAATATATAAAGAGCATGAGCTGTTTATATATTTTGGAGATTAATCCTTTGTTCATTGATTGGTTTGCAACTATTTTCTCCCATTCTGAGGGTTGTCTTTTTGTCTTGTTTATAGTTTCCTTTGCTGTGCAAAAGCTTCTAAGTTTCATTAAGTCCCATTTGTTTACTTTTGTTTTTATTTCCATTACTCTAGGAGGTGGGTCAAAAAAGATCTTGCTGTGATTTATGTCAAAGAGTGGTCTTCCTATGTTTTACTCTAAGAGTTTTACAGTGTCTGTAGCTTGTAGCTTTGATAATTAGAAGAAAAGTGGGGATGTGCATGGCTGGAATTTCTTTGTCTTTTCATTCTTTTTTCCTCTCTTGCTATTTGTTTTCTCTTTTTCTTTTTGTGAATACTAAGCAATATTGCCACCTTACATGTAAGTAATGTTTTCTACTTTTTAACTTTTTTCTTCTAGTTTTACTGATTTTTTTTCCTACTTTTCAAAGTACTTGTAAATAGATGATCTCATTTGATACAGGTTTTAAACAATTTCATATACTTGTAGTTTGTAAACTCTTAGAGAATGGTTTAGACACATAAAAACAGAGAAAATAGTATGGAGAAACTCCAAAGTATCCATCCTTATCAATTCAGAGCCAACTGTGTTCTTTTATACTCTGCCTACTTCTCTTCTTCCCCCTGATTATTTTGAAGTCAATCTGTAAATATTTAGCATATATTTCAGTATCCCTAAAAGATAAGGGCTCTTAACACATACTCTCAAGACCTTTATCCCACCTAAGATAATTAATAAAATTTATCATTAAGAATCCAGATAAATTTCCCTAGATGTTTCATAAGTTTTTAACAGCTTATTTGTTCAAATGGGGATCAAAAAATATTTATCGTGGCAGTTTTTGTTTCTTAAATATTTTGATCTGTGAGTCCCTCTTCCCTCTTTTTTTGTTTCCTTGAAATCTCTTCACTGAACTGTAGATTTTGCTGGGAAATTAACATGTACCCTGCCCGTTGAATTTGCTGTAAGTGGTGTGTAGGTCTAGATGCTTGATCACATTCAGGTTTGCTTTCTGATGGGACTGCTTCCTAAGTGGCAGTGTGCTCTTCCATCATGGGGCATGTGTTGTCTCTTTTTGAGATGTTAGCAGTTATTGATTATTGACTACATTTCAATAGGGGTAGCAAATATGGTGTTTTAATTCTATCCTTTTTCTGCTAGAAAAATTTTCCAAACCATCTTTCCTCAGTTGTTTGCTTGAGGTTCAGTTTGTATAGAGAGAGTAGCAGGTTATATGTTGGGCTTTTTCAGAGAAACAAAACCAATTGCATGTGTGCATATGTGTGTATGTATATATACCGTATATAATGAGATTATTTTAAGAAGTTGGCTCATGTGATTATGGAGGCTGGCAAGTCCAGATTTGAAGTAGAGCCTACAGGCAGAGATCCAGGAGAACCTAACCAATGGTGCAGGTAATGTTAGAAGGTAGTCTGCTGCACAGTTCCCTCTTAGTCAGGGAGGCTGTGTCTTTTTGTTCTATTCAGGCCTTCAACTCATTAGATGAGGTTCACCCACATGATGGAGGGCAATCTGCTTACTCAGAGTCCACCGAGTTAAATGTTAATCTCATCCAAAAACACCCTCCAAGTTGAAACATAAAATTAACCATCACGGGCTTTCCTGGTGGTGCAGTGGTTGAGAGTCCACCTGCTGATGCAGGGGACACGGGTTCGTGCCCCGGTCCGGGAAGATCCCACATGCCGCGGAGCGGCTGGGCCCGTGAGCCATGGCCTCTGGGCCTGCGCGTCTGGAGCCTGTGCTCCACAACGGGAGAGGCCACAACAGTGAGAGGCCTGCGTACTGCAAAAAAAAAAAAAAAAATTTACCATCACATGAGGGTGTAGTGCTAATTGTTGATTGACCAGTTTTCAAATAATGAGTTGATTAACATCTTCCAGAGGTGACTTAGTTTTTTTAATGAATGGATACATTTAAACATATTTCAAATAATTCAACTCAATCACAGTTATTCTTTGGCTAATGGAGGCTTCTTCAAATTGCTTCATTAGACCTTTTGAACTTCTAGACCTATAGTGATGTCACTTCTCTCATTTCTAATATGGATAACTTGTCTTCTTTCTCTTTTTGTTTATCAGTCTAGCCAGAGATTTATCAGTTTTACTGATCTTCTCAAACAGCTTTTATTGACTCCCCCCCCCAAATTAATATATTTCTGCTCTGGTCTTTACTTCATTTCTTTTTATTTTGGATTTTATTTTCCTTTTTGCTGGTTTTTTTATTTGGAAGCCGAGGTCATTGATTTGAGACCTTTCGTCTTTTCTAATATAGGTGTTTAGCATTACAAATTTACTCCTTGGTGTAGTGGTTTAGCAGCATCCCACAAATAGGTTGTGTTTTCATTTTCATTCAGTTCAAAATAATTTTTATTTCCCTTTTGATTTTGTCTTTGATCCATTGGTTATTTTGAAGTTTGGTTTTTAGTTTACAAGTATTTGGAGCATTTTCTAAAGATACTTCTGTTATTGATTTCTAATTTAATTCTGTTATGGTCAAAGAACATAATTTGTATGACTCAAACCCTTTAAAAGTTACTGAAATTTTTTATATGGCCCAGAATGTGTTCTATCTTGGTAAATATCTTGTATGCATTTGGGAAACATGTGCTCTGCCCTTGGGCAAAGTGTTCTATGAATGTCAATTGGGTTAAGCTAGCTGATAGTGTTGTTCAAGTCTTCTGTATCCTTACTGATTTCTGTGTACTTGTTCTGTCAGTTGAAAGGTACTAAACCTGCAGTTACAGCTACAAAGTTTTGTCTACTTCTCATGGCTTTTTTTTTTTAGGTTTTCGCTTCATGTATTTTGAAGCTCTGTTATCAGGTTCACAACTGTTGAGGATTCTTATGTCCTCTTGATGAATTGACCCATATCCTTATGAAATGATGCTTTTTATCCTTGATAATATTTTTTGCTCTGAAATCTACTCTGCTTATTATTAACAGCACCACTGCAGCTTTTATCTGACTCATGTTAACATGTTACCTCTTTTTTCATCCTTTTGTTTTTAACCTATTTGTGTCTTTATATTTAAAATGGAATTGTTGTAAGCAGCATATACAACACCTGGGTGTTTTTATTCAGTCTGACAGTCTTTGACTTTTCATTGAGTTAAGACCGTTTACATTTTTTAAGCACTTAATTTCAGTCCACTTCATTTAAAAAAAAAATTTTATTGGAGTATAGTTGATTTACACTTCATTTTTTTTTAAATCTCCCAAGCATTATGATTATTAAACTTCCCAAGAGGAGGCCTTGCTCACTGTGCTTCTTAGAGTCTCTTCGTCATTACAGCTCTTTTATTATAGTCCCCTCCCTCCTAGGAACTTCGGATTAGAGGGTTGGAGAATTCCTTGAATGTTCGCATGTAGCAGTCAGGTGCAGAAGACTCTTCTATCCAGGGCTATTCCAGGGCACAGGGTGCCTCTGAGAGGCCAGCACTTGAGGTCAGACACATGTCTTCAGAGGAGAATGTGAAGACCGTGAGAGTAGTGTGAAGAATTGTTGGTGCAGCCCTGAGCCTTTCTCCCTTGTTATCCCAGACAATTCATGTCTGGCCCCAAATGCTTCTGACCTTGTTGGCATAACCAAAGCCATACAGTAGATGGGACTCACCTTCCTTAGAAAGCGGGTTAGGGACCGACCAGATCTTATTTTTGCATCGTGTCTTTATGGCACATCCTCAGCCCAATGCTAAGCAGTTTATCTCCAAGGGTTTTCTCCAACCACATTCTATACTGTTCCTTTGAGGAGTTCTAATAAAAGTGATTATTTTCTTGGCCATCCCATTACATTTTCAGTGATATTCTAGCATTCCTTACACCCAAGCCACCCAAACAACTTGAGTACAAGGCCACCTTCCTGTGGCCTTAATGGGGCTGCCAAAAGACACAGGTGGAAGTTGTATGTTTTTTTTTATCAATTTCTTTATTGTTGAATCTAAATTCCTGTGTTCCTGGCTGCATCATTTCTGTGGACATCTTCATTGCTACTCCTGGAGGCCATTGGCTCTTTACTCAGGTATTCATGACACCTGTTTTGTGATGAAAGCTCATGGTTACAGAAGTGTTTCTCAACCTCAGAACTGTTGACATTTTTAGCCCGATAAGTCTTTCTCATGAAGGACTGTCCTGTATGTCCTAGGATATTTAGTAGCATCCCTGGCTTCTACCCACTAGATGTGAGCGCCTTACCTCCAAGTCCTGATAATTACAGATGCCTTCAGATATTGCCAAATGTCCCTGGTTGGGAGTCAAATCACCCCAGTTAAGAACCACTGGTAAAAGAAAATCGGTTCAACTTGGTTGCGTTTACCATGTTTATTCATGATGACCACCAAAGCTCCCTTAATTTCCATGTCTTTCCAACATGCCCCCCAACCCCCAATATCTACCTTCCTTAATTTTATTTTTTCAGTATTTTTTGTCTTTTTCATCTCATTTGCAGTGTAGGACTTTTTACTGGTCTATCCCTACATTGATATTTTCAGTGTAATCTTTACTTTCTTCCTGTTCTCATGACGGTGTTTGCTTGTTTCGTTTCACTTTCTCTGTGCTTGTTCTGGCGTGCTCCAGCCCTCACTCTGTTACTGGAAGTCTGTGATGTCCTTTAGTCTCCTCATCAGCAGCCTTTTACCTCCTTATTTTTTTTGGTTGGATAGATAATTTCCTATGAATGGGGTTACTGAAAACAAACACTTGTCTCCCCTTACCTCTGTGTGTGTGTGGGTTACTCTGCCTAGCGACCTCTTCCTAGAGGGAGGTTTTTCTTTGTCCGTCTCTTTGCACGTTGTCCTTGAACTTTGCAGGAAAGAACCTTTCTCCCTCAAATCACAGCTTGCATTTCTTATTTACTTTGGTGCATTCTGTTCTTTGAGGAGCATTCACCCACGCTTCTAAGCTACTTGAAACACAACCAGGGCACATATGACCAGTTGAATTTTGTAAAGAGAAACAGGCCCTGAAAGACTGGAGGTGACTTCTCTGTGGCAACACTGTTTCCTCTCCCAGTTTTTCTTCATCCTGATTATAAACCTGAGTGCCCTAATCATAGGGGAGAGGGTTTGATCATGTCAGACCTACCTTCTGTGGGAAACATTTTATGGCCTGTTGGAGGCTCCCTTCTGTGAGGTCCAAAGCCCTTTCCTTAAGTGGAAAGGGGCTTGGGTATTGCCAGATCCTCCCACCTGCTCTACAGGTCAAATAATGGATTTAGCAGAGATATGGAAAAATTTAGTCCATTCTCGTGCCAAAAATTGCCACTGTGAAGGCAGAAGTGTAAACAGTGTGTAACTAATCCCTTCTTTTAAGGAAAGAAGTTTTATGTAATTGTTTCCTTTCTAGTTACAAAGATAGAGGTTTACACAGATTCAAGTCTTCAGATGGCTGGCTGTACCCCTGATTTCTGGCCTGCTTCTCTCCTTTTCCGAGTGTCACCAGTAGAGCACCCATCAAGTGTTTCACCCCATGCAGTCCCACTCCTGTCACTAGTAAAGTGGCAGTGCTGAGGGGGCTTTGACCTACAACCCAACCCAGTGGCCTTTTCCAATTGCTTGTTTCCCTGCCTTTCCTGCAGCAATTTTCAGATGGTCCTCTCTCCTTTCCATCTAGAAACTTTCTTCCACTTATCGTTTCTGTATCTATGTTCGTTTTGTTTTCATCTCCTCTTGATTTTCTTTGTGTCCCCACCACTTAAGCGCAACTAGCCTCCAAGACTGTGTGGTTCCATAGTTTTTCTGAAACATTTTTGCCTTAGAAGAATTTGGAACATCACTGTTCCTAAACTCAGGCTTTCTGTATCTGCTCCCCAGAGATCCACCCCACATTTCTATCTCTAAAACTAACATAATTATCTTCCCCACACACTCGCCCTTTTTGTCTGACTGCCTTAACTCGGCACACCTCCTTGCCTTTACTTTTCCTCTTGGACTTGAACCAAAAATACCCTTCTAGTCAACCAGGCTGGAAACCTTCATCATCACTTGACTCCTTTTCCTTTTGCTCCCCGCCACCCTTAATTTAATCCTCAAGTCCTATTACTCCTTCTGGTAGTGACCTCTGCCAGTTCTAGATTTATTCCCTTTAAATGTTGTCTAAAAACTGCTTGCCGTAGGAGATGAAGATTCAGCTCATTCATTTCACCTCTCGTTCCCCACCCTACCTCTCAAACATCATTGTTTAGTATTAAGAGTTTGTCTCTGCATACTCCACCAACACATTTAAACCTCTGTTTCCTCTTCGGTCAACCTCATCTTTCAAGGTTGTAAATGTTCTCTCATGACCCTCCATTTTGTAAGATGAGGGCAGTGGCTCTCCTCATCTTCCCTTCACTTCTCCTCTTCCTCTTCCAGAATTTTCCAACCTCCTCCAGCTAGGTATGTACATTTATATCACCTACGTTGGTCACATGTGTTGTTTCTAGCAGTTACAGCCTTCGCAATATTGTCTGTGGGTGTTCCACTCATTGCCCAGTATAGGGTGCTTGGGTTGCTCCCTCTGTGTGTCCACAGTCAACATCTCTGTGCTTTCTGAAGGAGTGTGTTCCTAGCATCAAATGGGAATGGATTCTCCCTTTTCCCATTCCGTCAACTGAGTATATATAGTCAAGTTTCTCCAAAATCTCAATCATGTTTTCCATTCTCATGACTCCCCCTTTTCTCCCTAGGATCATTCTCCTGGAGCTCCCTGTCTCCTGGTTGCCTGGCAACCTTCCTTTTAGGGGAAATATGGGAAACCAATCTTGAAGCTAGGGGATCTCCAAACACCAGAATGAGAGGGCCTTACTCTGGGGGAGTAAGTTTTGTGGTTTGTACCACATAGTTCCATTCTTTTAGAGAAGAAGACTCATTTTTTCCCTGATGGGGGTAGAAGCCTGACCCTTGGATGTTCTCTTTGCTAGAATCAGGGAGAACAGCTGCCTTCATATGTAGCCTTCTTAGTGAAGACACCAGTGTTCAGCCCTACTTCTCATTATCACCCTGTGCTTTACTTGGTTTGAGTATCCAGAACATGTCTGTGGTCTCCTGGGAAGATGGCTTCCTCTGTGCCTGTGCGATTTTTTTCGACCAGTGTCCTTAAGCTACTTTGTGACCCATTAGGAGTCAGGAAGTCATGACATCAATGTAGTAGTTCAAGACTGTCATTTAAAAAAGTGACAGGAGAGAATATTCGTGTCCTTTGCATAGTAAGGATAAATATACTATTTTGTAATAGTTAGCTGTATTTAAAAAAATATGTATGGATGTGTACTGGATCTCCAAGTAAAATGTGCTTCTTACTGTAGATTGAGATAAAAGAAGTTAAAATATTTAGGTATGGCTTCCTTCCTGCTACAACAGTCAACATTTCTCAGTCTGCCCTCCTCTCCTACAGATTTGTTGAAATTTTTCCTGTATGTGTTAATGGGCTTTGTGAAACATTTTTAGTATCCTTGGTCAGTACCTGTGCCACACATCAGAAAGGATGCTGGAGCCAAGACCCTGAGGTCTCCAGCTCTGTCAAATGTGAAATTCTTACTTATGGGACTGAGTGGATATCCTGGGGAGTCCAGTGGAGTGGGGGAGGGAGGAACACTAGAGGCGTGAGACAGTAGATGTTTGTCAGAACAGAGTACTTCAGTATTTTAATGACTAGTGTGGCTGTCCTATTGCATAACAGCCAAATGTCAAGTCTGGATTTTTCTTTTTTTATTCCTTACCTATAACTTTTAGGGCTTCCTTGGAAGGGAAAATATATGGGTGCCCGCAAATCCATTTTGAACCAGGGGTCCTGTAGTTTTCATTTTAATCTAATTTTCTTTAAACATTTTGGTTTTCCCTTAAAAAATTATTTATAATGCTATGACAGATCTGATTTTCACTAGCGATTGTTAAGCCTTTTTTTTTTTTTTATGTAAAGGGCTGGGGGAAGAGAGGAGAAAATCCCAATTGAATGAGATTTTTTTTCTTCTTCCCTGGGAGATAGGAAACACTACATATACTTGAGTAAAAGAGAAGGAAAAGAAGAGTTAAAGAGGATATATATTTGTAAGGCTGAGAGATGGTCCAAAGTGGATATAATTGTGAAGGGTGAAATTAGAGGAAAAGGTAGATGCCAACCATGAAGGAGGAAGTGAGGAACAGAGAGTAGGATGGTGATTACACTTGATTTCTATTTGTGGAATGAGTGAGTGGACAGTTGCCTCTACTTGCCCCACATGGTGTCACTTCTTATGGCTTTGCTTCTGCATGAAGCCACGAGACAGAGTGGCCTGTCTGTTCATCTGTGTGTGTCTGTGTGTCTGTCTGTTCATCTGTGTGTGTCTGTGTGTCTTTGCGAGCACATGTGTTTATTCACATACTCGAATTGGAGGAAAGTGAAGGAGATGGAGGACGAGGAAGCACAGCTCTGTGTAGTTTCATATTTGCAATGTGTTTGTCGCTTGTAGGATAGTTATAGTAAGACGTGGGTACCATTACCAGTACTATTACTCATTTCCTTTAGTTAATGATGGCTGACGTTTGTTACTCAAGTTCTAGACCTGGTACAGCTCTCTTGTTGGTTCATTACCTTTTTGTTATGTTTAGGGAAAAGGAGCCCACACACACATGTGCTTTCAGCTCAGTTTCTTGCTGCTTCTCACTTCTGTGATTCAGAGGGGAGAGAAAGGGAGGACCTGAACTAGAAGGCAGAGCCCACGGTCACCCTTATCTGGCAGTGGTCAGAGCAGGAATTAGTTGTAGCAGCTTCAAGGTCTCTTGGAATGCCGGGCTGTCCTCTTCTGAACAGGAGTCAGCCTGTACTTCTCTCAGCAGGTCCCAGTAGTATAGTGACGGGGTTGACAGTGTAGCTGGGGAGCGAGTTGCCCCTGAGATGAGAAGGAGGGCTTCCCCGTTCCACAAGGCTGACAGAGCAGCCTTGTGGTTCTTATCAGTCACCACCAGATGTGTCCAGCTGTTTCACTTTCTACTTCATCCCAATCAAACATACTTAAAGTTCAAACCAACACTTACATCATCAAAACAAAAGTGTTTACAATGTTAAGCTTTAGGCTTTTAGTAACTTAAGTCAGTCATCCAGTGACTAAGAGAATGCCCTTCCACGGCATTGTGTCTGGGAAAATCTAGGCACAAGATGTATTTTCCTAGGCTTTCCTGGGACTACAGGGTTGAAAGTAATAGGTTTAGATCGCTGACTGGCTAAGAGGGAAGCACCCTTAATCCCAGCCTCTTCTATTTGTCTCTAATGGTTGTCTTGTCTCACAAAATACCTCATCCATCCCCACCAGAATGAATCCGATAGGCTGGATTTATTCAAGATTCTGCTACTGCTTTTGATGAGACACTGTGTGGGTGTTTTTGGTGGCTTGATGATTTATCTTTCTTGCTCGCCACCCGTGGTGTCTTTTCTTCCTCTTGTTCAGATAGTCCCTCATTAGGGCCAGTCTTTTGGGAAGATGGTTGACTGGGCTAAACTCATGCTAATAAGGTGCCACAAAACCCCAGTTATAGTATGGTAGTTTGGAAATATTGTTCGGTTTAGATGGCTTTAACGTGTCACAGTCAATAATATTCAAGATTATAGCAGAGGGCAAGTTTCCTTCCAGAGGCTCAGTTTGCTGCTAAAATGGTCTGTTCCAACAATTTTAATAGCAAGTTTGCATTTTCCAGGATTAGTGGATGTATCTTCTTTATATTCTACATTGTTTGTCTTGCTTAGTGAATGATTTCAATTCTGTCCCTCAGGGAGTGATTAAATCTTGATGAAGGCTTATTTTAAAGTATACAGTACACGCAGCAGAACTGTCATAGAAGAGAAAAGGGTTCAACCAGGAGGGTGAAAACACAGTAATCGTGTTCAGGAGTCCTCAGAGGTCTTGACTCGTGTCATTGACAAAATTATGAGATTGTCATAAGTTATTATTCTTATTATTCTTAGAGACTAGTAATTATGAAACACTTAACCTAAATAGTACAGTTTTAATCATTGAGATACAGCATAAAATATTAAAATAAATGTTAACTACAATGTTATGAGTGTGTTTTTCCCCATCATCATAATTTATATTTCAAAAGATTATAAAATATTTTTCAGTTTTTGTGTGTTCAGATTTTTACAAGAATTTTTTTCTTAGCCCTGTGCAGTAGATATTCCATGATACAGAATAGGAAAGTGAAGCTCAAAGAGGTTTACTACCTTCCTGATATACATACCTGTTCATGTATGTTTTTGTCTTAAATATAACTTGCGTGTGTTGCATGAGGGCTCATGGTAGCTGTGCTTTCAGTGCTTTGATAGACTCCGTCTGTTGACGACCTGTATGTCCTTACACTTCTTGACTGGACAGGCAGAGTCCCCTTTATGCTGGAGGTTTCCAAGGGTAAGGTGTTATTATTTCTTAATATGTCATGACTACAGTATTTGAAGGAAAAAATTAGCCTTGCATGAAATTTTTATGCTCCTTTCTAAGTTTAACTGATTTCTTATTCTTTCCTTCTTAGTTGACTTTAAAAGTCCGTTATTAATTTCCTTATCCTTACTTTGTTTCTTTCCAGAGTGACACCCCTTTCCTCACAGAATGTGATGATTCATCATGGCCAGGCCCAGGAATATGTGCTCAAGCCCAAGTACTTTGCAGCTCAGAAGGTGATTTCGGGAGAGCAGTCTACTGAAGGTTCATTCCCTTTAAGATTTGGACACGATCATGTGGCAGCACCTTTTCAGTGTGAGTATGTCCTGTCAATCATCTTTCTAAGTTACAGTATCATGGTTTGGAAACACTTCGCTCTGTAGATGGCTTTAACATGTCACAGTAGATATAATTCAAGAATCATTTTTTAAAAATCCATACTGGTTCCTGAAACAACCAGACAGCAATATGGTTTCCTTCTTCAGAGGCAAGGCAGTTTTCCTGGACATTGCAGGATCTGAAGTGACTTGCCTGTAATGCTGTTTCTGCAAGATGCCTCCGTTTCCAAGATATACTTGCTCTAATTTTCTGTGCAGTTGTGTGGCTGATATGTTTACATTGATAAAATATTTTCCTTAGTGAGCTAGCCAGGATTTATTCCTTGTGAGATGTGTGCAGCGTCCTGCATTACCCTCCGAGATTTACCTACTGTGGATGTTTTCATGTTAGGAGGGCAATGTTTTTAGTGTATCGGTTCCATGGTGTGGCAGGTTTTACTGAGTTTGTAAAGAGCTATTGTATCAGTGGCCAGCTTGGTTACTATCTCGCTATGGGGGAGGTTCAAGGACAAGCCCCAGCTCAGAGGGTGGGGAATGTGATGATTTGTGGGTTAAATATTACAGAGTGTCTGCTGGCAGCATCTGGAGAAAACGTTCTTCAGTGAGGCGGCAGACCGTTCAAAGGGGAGAGCGGGATGCACGCACTCCTTCCAGCAGCTTCCTGCTCTGTCTCACGTTGACGGATGGCCTGCGCCATAAGTAATGAAAGAGAATGCCAGTTGTGAGGTTGAAAAGGACTGTCTTTCACCACCCAGAGTAGTGCGGAGAGCTGAGAGAGAATTCTTACTACTGTTTGGCGCTTCAGAAGCCTGTGTCTGTATGGGCTTGATTCCTGGGGAACACCTCCACATCCCGGAATTGGCCACTTAACAAAAAGAGTAGCTAACATAAGGTATGTACATTCCACTTTTCATCTTTTGAGAAAATTGTGCTCAGGACTTGAGGCTGGACCCCAGAGCAATAGTCTGAGGTGATCTATTGGGATGATGAGGGAACAATGGAGAAATTGTGTAGATCATCTCCTTGCCCTTTAGAAAGGATAGCTTCCAAGTTATTTGCAAAACAATAGGCGTATCATCTTGTTTTTAAAGCTCCTTTGATTTCAGTGCTTAATAGCTGTTCTCTAGAAATATCCCTAAGTATGTAATATTTTTCTAATCTCTAAAAATCTAAAGAGGTACTACATTTCCTTGAAGCTTTATATAGATCATATTTTATAGAAGCTCTCCAAAATTAGAATGTGATGGGAAGAGTTTTTGAAAGCTTATGATCATACTGATAAAAGAATTCTGAATTTCATGGAGGTGTCAGGAAAAGATGGTTTGGGAATCTCTGGTATTAAGACTGGAGACTAGTTTAATTTGCCTGAGTATCATCTAGAGCAAGGGTCTGCAAATTTTTTCTTAAAGGACCAGATAATAAATATTTTAGGCATTGGGAGCCAAGATACAAATTGTGGATGTTACATATAGGTACGTACATAACTATTTAAAATGTAGACATTTAAAAATGTAAGAACTCTTAGCTAGTAGGTTGTTTAAAAAAAAAAAAAGTCAGGTAGCTGGCTGGATTTGGCCCATGGGCTGTAGTTTGCCAACTGGTAATCTAGAGACTTAGTTTCTCAATCTACTAAAAAGACAACCTATGGAATGGGAGAAAATATTTGCAAATGATGCGACTGACAAGGGGTTAATATTGAAAATATACAAACAGCTCATACAACTCAGTATCAAAAAAGAAAAAACAACAACCACCCAATCAAGAAAGGGGCAGAAGACTTGAATAGACATTTTTACAAAGAAGGCATACAGATGGCTAACAGACACATGAAAAGATGCTTAACATCTCTATAAGAGAAATGCAAATCAAAACTACAATGACGTATCACCTCACACCTGTCAGAATGGCTATCATCAAAAAGTCTACAAATAACAAGTGTCGGAGAGGATGTGGAGAAAAGGGAACCCTTGTACACTGAGGATGGGAATATAAATTGGTGCAACCACTGTGGAAAACAGTATGGGGGTTCCTCAAAAAAGTGAAGATAGAGCAACCATAAGATCTAGCAATTCCTCCATATGATCTAGCAGTTCCACTCTTGGGTATGTATCTGGAAAAAATGAAAACACTACTTTGAAAAAATACATGTGCCCCAGTGTTCAGTGCAGCACTACTTACAATAGCCAAGATATGGAAGCAAACCAAGTGCCCATCAACAGGTGTTTGGATTAAGATATGGTGTGTGTATATAAACAATGGAATATTACTCAGCCATAAAAAAGAATGAAATACTGCCATTTGCAGCAATGTGGATGGACCTAGAGAATATTATGCTTAGTAAAATACACTGGGCAAAGACAGATGCTGTATAATATCACCTATATGTGGAATCTAAAAGATAATACAAATGTATATACGAAACAGACTCAGAAGGGGGGGGGGAAATTAGGGGTATGGGTTTAATAGATACAAACTACTATATGTAAAATACATAAGCAACAAGGATACACGTATAACACGGGGAATTATACCCATTGTCTTGTAATAACCTATAATGGAATATAATCTGCAAAAATGCTGAATTAGTATGTTGTATACCTGAAACTAACACAGTATTGTAAATCAGCCATGCTTCAATTGAAAAAAAATCAATCTGCTGAAAATATATAGATTTTGGACCTGATTGGTGCCTGAAACAGGACAATTAAACCAAAAGATGCTCTAGAGGCCCTGTGTGTAAGCAACTGTTCTTCAGTGTCGCTGTTCCCAGCAACCCCCCCTCCTCCCCATGATGATTCGCAGACGTAGCTCTACTTGGTTTGGAGGCAGCCAGAAAAGCACGAACTACCAGGAAACCAGTTGTGTTAGATAAGTCTAGTTTCCTTTAATGTTAGTGTGACATGCCACAGCGCTGGGGAAAGTAATGGATGTTACTCCTGGTTGTTTATAGAAAGCCTTTTGATACTGATGGAAATAACATTTTCACTGGTTGACCCATTAATGGCCGTGCAGCTGGACTGAATTGCATGAATCACCATGAGTTCCTCAAAAAGTTAAACATAGAGTTACTCTATGACCCAGCAGTTCCACTCCTAAGTATATACTCAAGAGAAGTGAAAACGTGTGTACACAAAAACGTATGTACAAATGTTCATAGCAGTGTTATTCACAATAGCCAAAAAGTGAGAACCAAACTGCCCATCAACTGATAGTAGATAAACAAAATGTGGTATATCTTGCCATTGGCTGTTCAGCCACAAAAAGGAATGAAATATGATACATGCCACAACGTGAATGAACCTTGAAAGCATACTGAATGAGTCCAGGTACAAAAGAATTCAGATCACATATGATTCCATTTTTATATGAAATGTCTAGAACAGGCAAATTATATGTAATATCCATGCAGACAGATAGTAGATTAGTGGTTGCTGGGGGCTGGGGAGAGCAGGAATGGGGTGTGACCATTGATGGGTAAGGAGTTTCTTTTGGGCTGATGAAAGTGTTCTGGAATTAAATGGTTATCATGGTTGCACAAAGTGTGAATATGGTAAAGCCATGTTATGTTAAAAATAACACAAAAATACTTAAAAATTATTTCCAAATAAGTAGTTATAAAAATTTCAAGGAATGGAGGTCACTGGTTCTCTCAGAAGTGCTAAGAATGGTGTTGGGTAGAGGGGATCTGCTTTATCCAGTACCTCCTTCGGTAATTTGTAGGAAAGATTTGACTATGTAAACCAACTTCTGTTGTGGTTGGTTTAGTAGTGTTTTTAACCTAGAGGGAGGGAAGTTGAAATGACATGATGATAACATTTAAAGGCAATCTTATAAAAACAGTCAGTTCAGATTATCTTAGTATCTGCTCAGGAGCAGACCCAAATATCTCTCTCACACCTAAAGAGATTATTTCAACACAATGCACTAGAAAAAGATCTTGCTTGAGGGTAGTAAGTATCCATGCCAGACTATCTGCTGTTGTGCTGAAAATACCATGGGATGCTTGATGATATTAAAACCAGAAAATAACATTTCTATTTTGGTCCATGGTGGAAGGATTGTGTTATCATCAGGGTTAATAATGGAGAGCTTCCTAAGGTAGAGTGTGGAGTTACTTATAAAGGAGAGCTTTAGGATGTAGCTGAAAAGCTCCCTAGACTACTGATTTGCGGCATTATGCAAAGAGTCCTAGAGCTAAGAAATTGGAGAATCTCCGATTTGAATATTCACCTGCTCCACTTTTTTTTTTTCTATTACCTCAGTTTAATATTTGGAAATTTTTAGAAATGTAGACTTTTATAATTGGATTTCTCATTGCTAATTCCAGTGGTTTTCCTCTCAAGGTGGGCTTAGCTTTTAAAAAGGTTAATTATATTTTAAAGTTGTCTATTGAAATCTTACTTCAGATTCAACAAAGCCAAAATCTTAAATTTTAGGAAAGGCAGACACCATCTTTTATATACTACCTTTCTAAAGTTTCTAAAATTGATACAAGTCAGACTCTTAAAAGAGTTGCTAATTTATCTCCTGATGTGCTGAGAGACATGAGAGAGTGATTGATTATTGGCATTGAGAAAATATGATACTGTTCAGTTATAAAAAGTTAGGAGAAACCCACTTTTAATTTTTACTTAACTTGTTAAACATAAGCTTTCTGCTTAGGTAAACACCCATAATGGTGCAGGAAGCACATACACAGCCCCATTAGGCCGCTTCTGACAGAAGAAAACCTTATCGTGCCTGCACTGGGACCCCAGGAAACATCTTAGCCCTGGATCCTGTGGTCTGTGCTGACCCCTCCCATTCCTTGCAACAGGCCAGTCGACTCAGCTTCTGCTCCCACCCTCACCGCCCCCCCCCACATGAGTCACGGGCTGACTGGAATTCCTGGCTCCCCCATTTGAAGATACAATAGCCCTCCTCAGCAGGTCTTAGTTCTGAGAGGGAGGCAAAGAGTCCATTGAGCAACTTTGCTGCCCAAATCCCTGCAGCCCAGTTCTGGCCTGACCGCAGTCCATGTTCCCATACTCTGAAGAGCACGGGCCCTTTGGGCACACGAGCCTTCCTCTTTTAGCGACACTATGGTTGAATGTGCTAGCATTAGCCTTCAGGCTGTGTTCACACTGCCATCAAGAAGCATAAGACATGAAAGTATCTCAGGGTTTGATGGCAAGTGTTATATCTCCCCAGGAAAAAAAGTTCATGTGTCTGGAGTACAGATTTTCTGTGGTTGCAGACTGATAGAGCGAAGATGTTACCATTAAAACTGCATCTTCCTGGTTGTCCTGAGAGAAGAGAGTAGTTCTGCAGAAGGTTAGAGGACACATCCAAGATTTTTGCTTTCGCAAAACAAATCTGAAGTTTAAAGGGTAGGCGGGCAGTGTTTGGCTTGGGCTGTTGTGCTTATGCCAGCCATTTCAAGTAGGTGGGCAGGAATACTCATTAAAGGCTCGGAGGCACAGTGCTAGTAACAGAATCTTCACAGGGAGGGAGTCTGTGGTGTAGTTCAGAGCACCCACCATAGACGGAAGTTGGCTTTAAGGAAGACCAGATTCATCCTCCACTTACCGGGCCTTTGCCAAAAGGGAGAAACCATGGTGTGGCAACTAGATGAAGGCAAATGTAGATGTAATAAGTACAGATGAGAAGACTTGGAACGAGATTCTTAAGTGCAGGATGAATTTGCAATATGGATGCCTCCAGAGGAAGAACAGTTGGAAAATGCGGGTGAGGAGGAGTCTGAGAACCACCCTCACCTCATTTGGGTGTTGAAGTTTAAGATATGAGTGATAGAAAGATCGTGTGAAGAGAGAAAAGGGAAGGGGAAATCAAGTGTGCTGGCAATCCCAGTTCTCTGAGATGCCCTCTCTGTTAGTTCCTGATTGGTTGGGAGCCCTACTAGGGCAAAGCTTTGCAGACGGACAAACTGGGCACTTTGGAGGAAGGAGAATTCCGTAGACTTAACATTCTTCAGCACTCGAAATCCTCCCCTGCATGGAGACTACCCTTAGCTTGTCATGTGCAGGTAAGTGTGTCTCGAGGGAATGGCTCCACACCAATACAACAAGTACGAAGTGACAGTGGAAGCTGTACGAGCCAGAAACGATCTTACATGAAGCTGATGCAAACTAACAAATGATTTAGCATTTAAAAAGGATACTAGGGGGCTTCCCTGGTGGCGCAGTGGTTGGGAGTCTGCCTGCCGATGCAGGGGACACGGGTTCGTGCCCCGGTCCGGGAGGATCCCACATGCCGCGCAGCGGCTGGGCCCGTGAGCCATGGCCGCTGAGCCTGCGCGTCCGGAGCCTGTGCTCCGCAGCGGGAGAGGCCACAACAGTGAGAGGCCCGTGTACCCCCCAAAAAAGGAAAAAAATAAAAAAAATAAAAAGGATACTAGGTGTGAAAACATACTGCCTGGAGGAAGGGTTGATAGAAAAGCTCTGTGCCTTTTCCCTTGTAAACTCAGCAAGTTCCTGGAGCTGCTTGGTCATCTCCACACAGTGTTGTTTGGGAATCAGGAGCATTGAGCCAGTTTCCCAGCCATGTGGCTATGTGGATCTTAGCACTAAGATGGCCAGAAGAAAATCACCCAGTCTTCAATAATTTCTGGTAAAATCCTTGTTGGCCTTAAAAGCCTAGACAGCAGAGCATCTGCATACTGGGTATAAAAATTGCTTGAGAAAAGCCTTCTGGTGGATGTGGGTGAACACCAAGGTTTTGCTGAGTTTGATGTCCTTAGGAATTCAGGTTCCTTTGAAGGACAGAGTATTACCTATTACAGAAGTTGTTCCATGTGTGGTCTTGCTGTGGCCGCCGTGCCTCCGTTGGAGGGACGAGGGCAGGTGGTTTATTTCATCCAGGGGTTGTTTGGTCATATCCCAGTCCCGGAAGGTATGTGGATGTGAACTTCTCACCACCTGATTACTCACGCACAGTTCAAGATAGCTGGGCAGTGGTAGGCATGGGCTGATTGTAAACGCTGCCAAGAAGCTTATCCAGCAATGTGAAAACAGTGGAGGAAAACCTAGAGTGAGAGCATTATGTAACCTAAATTCCCCAGTGGGCAGCCTTCCGTGCCAGAGAAAGAGGCTTTAAACCCAAAGGGCCCAAGGTTTCATAACAAGCCAATCCAAGGATATTTCTGGGTGTTGAGACCGAGTTCAAGATATTGAGAAACACTGTGTGGCTCCAGAATATTCTGTGACCAAACTGTGATATTTCTAAGGAAACATAAAACACATGAATTCACAGTTTGCCTGAGGGAAACTACAGTGCAACGTTCTGGTAAGAGAAAACTTGAATTTGAAAGAAGATGGTGCCTACTCAGCCCCAGGATTTATTTACCAGAAACTGAGGGCGTGACTTGCTTTTTCTTCTAAATGGGAAAATAGCTTCTAGAAAATTAATCATCATTAGAGTTGAAATGATACTTTTGATACAAAAGTTCTGCTTATGAGGTGTTATAAAAGGAATTAAAGTAGAATGCTTTGTCTTCTTGTGGGTCAGTCTCCTTGTAGAAAGGTCCTCTTAGCATTGAAAATGATGGCCTTGTGGTGAATCTGTACCCACTTTGTGGAGGTAAAGACCTCAGTACCTTCTTTGTGTTTTTGTATGACATTTCTTAAAGAAGTTTTTGTGTTGTGATTATCTACAATTTTAGTTGTGCATTATTTTTCAATATTGACTTAGTATTAGCGTCTTATGAAATTGTACTTCAGCTGAAAGCCAGCTGTCCTTGTTCTCCCTTGCTCCTCGCATACGAAGGTAGTAGAAATTAATACATGGCAGGAGTAGGAGGAAAACCTTTCTTCCCTAGAAGGTAATCGCAACATGGTTCTATGTGAGTAATTCTTCTGGCAGGCAAACTTTAAATAATGAAATATGTGTATATACACATAAACACACAAATATATTCAATCAAATACATAAATGTGTATTATTTAAAAATTTACTTTTTTGGAGCTCCTTATAGTATCCATATAGCAAGTATCCATTAAAAAAGTTTTCTTGTAGCCCTAACTGTGCTTCACAAGTTTCTCTCAAGGTACCAGTTTAACTAAATGAAAACATTTTAGGTAGGCAGTGGTGGCTCTTGTAAAAAAAAATCATAGATATTTTAAAATCCTTGTATCCTAGAAACAGATTTGGAAAGCTTTGCTGAAAGCAAGCGAGCATCATAGAGCAGATGAGAGGGTGTTAGTCATAGTTTCTTTTGGTTGATGGCCTCTGGGCTTCTTATGTGGGATTGAGCACTCTCCTTTAACAACGTCTGGAACCCCACACACCAGGCAGCTGCGCTGCTTGTTTTAATGATCACCATTTAACGGCTGCAGGTGCATCTCAGGATCGCTCTTTCCCCAGCAGGAATGATACTGATGAAATGAATCAGAATCTCTCTTAAGGTGTTTGTAAGTTAGAGCTAAGCAGTACACAACTGTAACAAAAGTGAAACACCAGCAGAAGCAGCCAGAGAGAAGCTTTCTATCTCATTAATGTTGTATATAAGAATGAAGTTCATCAGCCTTTTCTGAAAAGCACTGGGGACAGGGTAACATATAATGGGGTGCTACAAGTACTGTGGATTCCCAACATCATCTTTGCAGTTACTGAAATGTGCCCTAGTCTCCATGAGGGCTGGCTATCCCTGGATCTTCTTGGGGCTTATCTCCCTTATTGCTTCACACAGCTTTACCATACCATGCCATCACTCCAGATAACATGTACCCCTCACATTGTGTTGTGGACAGAGACTCTGGCTAACACATGTTCTATTTGTAGCCTTCCCTCTAACAGCTGCCTGTCCTGACATCGTACCCTTCCCTCTAACAGCTGCCTGTCCTGACACCTCAGAGCATCAAACATTGGGGTGGGCTTGTGATGGATAGAGGAGTGGATGGGTCAGTTCTGTCATTTCCTCACAACTACTGAAACACCTAAAGAATTGTTCTGCCTGGCCTGGTTTCAGTAGGACCTGATGTGTTACCGCATTTATGTCTGAGCAGCCATTGGGATTTTTAACAGAAGCATTCTTGGGTCTCAGGGATTCCTGCTCATATGGAATGGAGAATGTCCAGTTTAGAGTTTGGTAGTGAGTGCGGATAGCAACACTTTCAGTAACACTTCCGAAATCCCATTATACCTTTTATTCGTTCATCATTATTTTTGGTTTGGGTTTTCAGGCAACCACAAAGCGGGGGGCGCGGAGTGTGTATAAATTCATAGCAGACATTCTCTGCCATGTCTTGAACCTGGAAGTATAGCGAAGTTAGAGGCCTCTTTTAAAGGAGTTTAAAAATACTCTTAGCAGAGGAAGTGATTCATAATGTTTCTTGTCAGAGATCCCAGTTTCCAAACCACACCTTAATATACCTCAAGAACATACAATACATATTTTAAAAACCTGCTCTTGGTGTTGTAAATTATATTCATGTCTCTGAAGATCAGGAAATTTGGACATAGGCTCATTTATATTCTCCAAAGACACTGTGGATTCAATTCTGGTCTTTCTCCTCATCTATTTAGCACTTACCATATGCCAGCCACAGTGCTAATTGCTGCATATGCATTAATTCAATATGTTACATTGTAATATTAGTACATTATTAGTCTTTTTTTTTTTTTTTTGGCGGTACGCGGGCCGCTCACGGTTGTGGCCTCTCCTGTTGCGGAGCACAGGCTCCGGACGCGCAGGCTCAGCGGCCATGGCTCATGGGCCCAGCCGCTCCGCGGCATGTGGGATCTTCCCGGACTGGGGCATGATCCCGTGTCCCCTGCATCGGCAGGCGGACTCTCAACCACTGCGCCACCAAGGAAGCCCTATTATTCTTTTTTTGAAATAAGTTTATTTATTTAATTTTTGGCCGCACTGGGTCTTTGTTGCTGCACATGGGCTTTCTTTAGTTGCGATGCGTGGGCCTCTCGTTGCAGTGGCTTCTCTTGTTGCGGAGCATGGGCTCTAGGCGCGCAGGCTTCAGTTGTTGTGGCACATGGGCTCAGTAGCTGTGGCTCGCGGGCTCTAGAGTGCAGGCTCAGTAGTTGTGGTGCACGGGTTTCGTTGCTCTGCGGCATGTGGGATCTTCCCAGACCAGGGCTTGAACCCGTGTCCCCTTCCTTGGCAGGTGGATTCTTAGCCACTGCGCCGCCAGGGAAGCCCATTAGAACGTTTTTTGACTGTTTAAACTGTTACCCTACGTGTTATGCATGTATTTGTTAGGAAGCAAAAATACAACAAGGTATAAATTGCCAAAGCAAAACTTGTTCATTGAAAAGTTTGCTACTTTAGCTCTTCGTGTAAGTTACTTTCAGGTGAGTCCAAAGTCAAAATTTGACTATATTTTAAAAAATTGTCAACTGTATTATATGTAGGACTTTAATGACCATGACACATTTAAAAAATTATCTGAATATAGAGCTCTGGGAAGAATTTTTTTAACAGAAATAATCCAAATGCAAAATAAACCTTTCTAATCAGTGGGTTCCTATTGCCGTTTGAGATCCATTTCTATAGCTTTCAAACAGAATGAAGCAATCAGATCTTACCTGGAAATTGTGTCAGAACCAAAGTCCACAGTAGAATTTTACTTTCTTCTAGAGTTTTTAGTAGTAATTATGATCATAAAAGAAAACATTTCGAGGTGAGATTTCCCCACGTTTAGAAGCTCTTGTGTGTTCTGCTCTGTCATTTATCTTGGAGTAAGTGTTGCTGCTTATTTGAGTTTTTCCTCTAAGAGCTGACTGTATGTAATGAGAACCTCTTGAATTTGCGTATTTACCAGCTTATGAATCATATCCGTACGAATTATTTCATATGGCCCCTGCCACAGCCTTGTGAGGTAATGGGTTGGATGGCTTTATTCTGCATGTCTTTGTTCTACTCTTGACTGCAGGATTGGGAGGGTGGAGCCAGAGCGTGGTTTTACTGTATCCCATCTTGTTGAACCTCTATCCGTTTCTTGGACAAATAAAATTCTTAACACTTATTCCATAAGACTGTTTGTTGTAAGAATGAAGTGAGATGGCATGTGACACCTAACATGCTGCCAGACACGTAGTCTGTGCTCCGTCTCTGTTAATTTCCCTCCTTCATCCTGACCTTCCCATATGTGCTCCATCTTCATTTCTCTCCTTCATCCCAACCTTTCCAAGTGCCTCGTGTCGTGTAATTTTCAAAGTACTGCTCATTAAAAGTGTGGGAGAGGCACTGGGGTTTTGATGGAAGAGCAGGGCTTGCACTGAACTCCCAGCTTCTACCATTTCCTAATAAAATGACCTTGGTCAAGTTTCTGATGAACGTCTGTGTAGTTTCCTAGTCTGTGAAATGGCTGTGAGTGTAACTTACACGGCCATGGTATGTATTTGAGCTTTGTAGCTTAGTAAGCGCCCAGTACATGTTTCATGAGTCCATCAGTCACGCAGACAGTGCTCTGTACGTTTAGAAAGGCCCATATATACTCTTTCTATGTTCTCAGAATCTAGGCAAAAAAAGAAGTGGAAAAGGGTGTGTGTGTTTATATTATCTATTGCCGTGTAACCGAGCATTCCGAACCTTAGTGGTTTTAAGCAACAAGCAATATCTTACAGTTTCTGTGGGTCAGGAATTGGGAATTACCTTAGCTGATTGGTTCTGGCTCAAGTTCTTTTGTGAAGTTTCAGTCAGGGTATCAGGGAAGGGCAGCAGTCATCTGAAGGCTTGCCTGGGGCTGGAAGATCTGCTTTCAGGATTGCTCAATCACGTGGTGATTGGCAGGAAGCTTCAGTTCTTTGTTGTGTGGGCCTCTCCATAGACTCCTCAAGTATTCTCACAGCATGGGAGCTGGCTTCCCTCAGAATGAGTGATCCAGGAAAGAGAGCAGGATGGGAACTGCAGTGCAGTGCCTTTTATGATCTAGGCTCCGAAGTCACAAACCATCACTCTGCTTTATTCTGTTCTTTAGACACGAGTCGCTAAGACCAGTCCGGGCTCAAGGGGAGGGGAACTGGACATCATCTCCTGAAGAAAGACATAGCAAAGAATTTGTGGACACGTTTTAAAACCATCAGTGTTCAACAGGAGAGGCATTAACTTGATGAGAGTCAAAAGGGAAAAGTTGAAAATAAGTAACCTAAAAAGAATTAGCTGACAGCTGAAAAACTTAAAATGTGTAATTACACATCAGTAATTCATTTTTTATTGGCAACTAATCATTTTTCAATTTTATTTATGACATGATACTGGACCGTATTTAGATATAATATGACGACTTTGAGAAAAGCGATATTTAGGCTGAAATCTTGCCTAATGGTGAGACCTATTGAATTTGGCAGTAATCCCTTGGGGAGAGTAGCTGGGGCCATTTGATGGAGTCATTTAAAAACTGAGCCAGGGAGAAATTTGTGCTGGGGAAAAAAGAACTGACAGAATTGGTGTTCTGCAAGCATAGATATATCTGATTCTATAATTCTAAATTACTTTAGAGATTTAAGAAATGCCAGTTTTCTTCTATTATAACTAATAGCTTCAACAGTTTTTTCTTTCAGTTGAATCCATCAAACTTTGGAGGAGTTTTGATAGTTGCACAAATATTCCTATGTTCAGCTTCCTTAGTGCTTCTCAAAATAAAAGGCATTCAAATTTCTAATATTTTGTTTGTACTGGGTTTTCATTACCTGCATGAAAGAGTTGGGATCTCTCAGAGGCACATCACTGTATCTACTCCTGGCCTGGCAGCTCCAGTAACTCAGAATGCCTGTCCAGGGCACAGTAGGTTTTGGTTTCCTTCTCTATCCTGTCTTTTGACTTTTTCTTTCAAGCAAATTTAGGTTTTGTAAAGTGTAACAGGTCATTTTCTTCCTTGTGTCTGCCTTTAATATAAGAGGGAAATTTCCAAGCCCCTTGTGGAAATAGTAGAACGTTGGTGGCATTCAACTCCGTTAATGTTTTTGTGACTTCCAGGTATTAGCTGTTGGAGTTAAAGTCACTTCTCTGCCCTTTGTTTTGTCTGTCTTCCCCTGTATTCCCGGCCTGAGTTCATTTCCTCCCACTGTGTTCTTTCCCATGCCACTCCCCTCTCGCCACATACTCTTTCCCATTCCCAAAAAGGGAGAATCACCAGGTGGGACGTGTGTTTAAAAATAGCAAAGGAGGGTGAGAATACAAACTGTTTTCTTTGGCTTGATTGAGGCCAAGGGAATGTTGGAGGAGAGAAACATACATAAATAGAAGTATGTGCGAAGAGCCAAGAAAAAGTGGAATGTATGGTCGTGCCTAGGTTGGTGAGAACCGTGGATGGGAGTGAAAGGATGAAAGGTGGAGAGAAAGGAGGAAAGGTTTTCTGAGTGGGGGGGTGGGGGGGAGGAAACCGTGAGAAGGAAGCAGGCGTGTGAGTGAGGATCGTTGGACAGTTCTGCCCGGCTGATCCCCTGGCTGTATGCGTGGTTGCTGAAGTTGAGGCTAGATTGGATGTAGGTGGGCAAGAGTCTTCATTTCCTTCGAAGGAGTTTGATTTTGTTGGAAATATTTGTTTTAACAATTACATAGACTAAATGGAATCCTATTTCTCCAAGTATATAGTAGGGATAATTGGGGACCCTCATGGGGAATGGCCCCTACTCTATCAAGCTTGTGAGTAAGTCATGACATTTGTTCCTTGGTACACACGCAGCCCAGGAGATATGGATCAATTTATTCAGACTTGCTTCTCCACATGCAAGCAAACATGTTATTTATGGAAATGGTGAGTGATAGACTGATAACAAGTGCCTCCATTGACTTCTTTTTGGAAAAACAACAAATGTGGGGATAAATAAAACTTAATTCTGTTCTAAAATTAAGGGATAGAAAATTCGAATCATGTGAAGCGTGTCTAGCCCACTGCTTCTGTAAGGAGCCCACACAAACTGGCCAGATTGAATGAGTGTTAGAGATGGAAGACAGGTAAGTGTTTACTGCCCTGCAACTTGTTCTTTTGATTCAGAGACAGTGGTGAAGTCCTTCTCTTAAGCCTCTTCCGCTGCCCTGGCCACAGTGTGGAAGCTAGAGAGTTACATTGTGGTGAACGCTGACATAGGTTGAGGGAAGTGGAGACTTTTCACATGAAAAAGTGCGTCTTTTCAATGGTATTTATCCCTCGGGAGATGAACTCTTAGAGTAACATCTTGAACCATGATGCCAAAAAACTCCTCTAAAAAATCCCTGGGCAAACTTATATAACCCTCGCCAAGTATGCTTGCCACAATTATCAGGATTCTAGATCCAGGCCATGAATTACACTCTCAATTCAGAATTGAGAAAGTGGGTATATTGTGCTCCCTCACGTTATTCTTTATTACTTTTAAAGTTATTACTTTATGACTTTTAAAGTATATTGTGCTCCCTCCTGTTATTCTTTATTACTTTTAAACACAAAACACATTAAGTCTTGTGTTTCTTCAACTCTGCAATCACAGCATCTCAAATACCACTGTTCATTCTGGAGGGGCTGGTTCTCTGGTACTAAGAATTAGCAGAGGAGAGATTTTCACATGCTCTAGATGGGGGCTTTTAAAGTCATGTTGAAGAAAACACCACGGGACAGTGGCCTGGTGCAGTTGTAGGACACCAGAACTGAGGAGGGTACCCCATGAAGTATGCCTGGTCGGTTGAATCCCCTCAGGGTCTATGATGTTAAAGAAACATATTTTACAGAAAAGGTCAGAAAATGAAAATGTCAGAAAGTCATCCGTTTGTTTTGCTAGTTCTCTACTTTTATTACCAACTATATTTTCTTTCCCCAAATATACTGGGTCAGATCCTGCTGGGTGAGTAAACTACTTATTGGGTAAAAGTTAGCTTCTCTTGACTGTAAAATATATTATACCTTGAAACGTATTTGATTTTGTTCCAGGGATAAAAATAGGACCTTTTATTATATTTCTAGAGAAGAGAACTTAGGTTTGGTATTTAAAGAGAGAAAACTCCAGGGAGAAAAAGGAAAGGTTAAAACAATCCCATAGTCTCAAGGTGTGCTTTTTAAAGTCCTACTGGGGGTAGTGGAGTCTGGCTGGCAGGGCAAGGTTGAAGTTGCGAAAACGTGCAATTCTAGGTGAAAATCCTAGTCCTTAAATCTCGAGTCAAGCTAAAGCAAAGATTAAATTAGTGAAATGGGAAATGAGACCCAACTCCTAAAATAAGTGGAAATTTGGGATTAAATCTGCCATCTTTATTGCTGGACTTCTGGGTAGTCCCTCTCCCAGTCTTCCTGAGCTGGGAACCAGTGTATTTCTCTTTTTGGGTGGATTTAATGGCTTAGTGGCAATTCACATCAGACTCGAAGAATCTGGGTAGTAGTGTTTTTAATTTCCTAGTTGTTCTTAGCCTAACAAAGGGAATGAATACTAAGTAAATCAGAAATATATTAAAAAACTAAAATCCTTGGACATCATCGTCAGTTTTATTTATAAAATTAGTGGAAGTTTTCCCTTATGTGTCAATTTGATTTTTGCATAATACATTGCGGAATTTTGGGAGCAAGTAATTGTCTGTTTTTCTTTTGAAAAAGTGCTTGAGAAATTTGTTTCCTGTTTATTCAGTTATTCTGTCATTGGCATGTTTAATTGAAAATTTTTACTTTGTGTCATTGGCCATTTTTTGGTAATGTTTTAATGATTTTAGGGGAAAATGTTTTGTAATGATTGCGGGGTTTCCTGAATAACAGCTTGTGCTTTCCCTTGATCTGAAGCTTTTGTGACTAAAAGATTTCTCTCTGACAAATATAGCATAAAATAAATGTTTTGAGGCTAAAAGTTTCATAGAAGTGTTCTTTATTTTCTTAAAAATATTACTGACAGTTATCCCTTAGATAAATATTACTTCTTTAGTTCTCTGTCAGTGAAGTTTATTCATTCATTTGATATTTCTTGAGCACTTGCTATGAGACACATGTTGAGTATTTAGTAGTGACCAGACACATTCCCGCCCTCATGCAGCCTGTGTTTTTATGACAGTGATCCAATGCTAAATCCATAAAGCGTACTTATAAATAGGAAACGTAAAACAGGACACAGGGAATCAATGTGTGTGGGATGTTGCAGTTTTATGCCAGGTAGTCGGGAAAAACCTCCTTGAAGTCTTGAAGGTGAGGGAGGAAGCCATGTATATCTGGGGAAGAGTATTCTAGGCAGAGGGAACGGGAGGTTCCCTGAGATAGGAATGTGCCCAGTATGTGAGGAATAGCAAGGAGGCCAGCGTGAGTGCTTTGGGAACACGTGTAAGAGACAAGGTCAGGGAGCTCACAGCTTGTTGAGAGCCCAGTAGGCCCTTGTGAGGCCTTTGGCTTGTATTCTGAATGAGACGGGAAGCCACTGAAGGGAGGAGTGCCATGGTCTGACTGCCATACATTAAAGGATGCACCGAATGCCGTGTGGGAAAAAGCTGTAGGAGGACAAAGTTGGTAGCAGGAAGTCCAGCTGGGAGACTGTTGAAATAATCCAGACAGAAGATGATAGTGAATTGCACCAGTGTTTGCCATGAAGGTGGTGAAAAATTGTCCCCTCTGGAAATAGAGTTAACAGGGTTTGCATGTTGTATTGAGTCTCAGATGACCAAAAAAGGATCAAGAATAGACTTGCCATTTTCAGAGATGGGGGAAGACTTGAAAAGGAACAGGTTTGGATGTGGCTACAGAGAGGGATCAAAGCTTAATTTTGAATGTTTTCTTGGGACAGCCACTAGACCTTAGACACCTACCTAGCAAAGTCTCATAAGCAGCTGGACAGCTGGATTCTTGGACACACATCTGCAGTACTCATATGCACATATACAAGGTCGAGGGGGTCCAGACTAGAGTTAAACATTTTCTATACAGAAATCTGTAGATGGTATCTAAATCCATGAGATAAGACAGGATAATAGCATCTGGGAAGTCAGTATGGAAAGGAAAAGGCTACAAAGACTGAGCTCTAGGGCTTCCCCTGGACAGGGTCATGAGGAGCAGTGGCCAGCAAGGCAGGAGAGAACAGGATAACCTAGAAGCCGAGTAAAGAAAGAGTAGCACGAAGCAGAGTGGTTCTTCTGTGTCAAATAGGCTGGAAGTTTGAGTCATACGGAGCCAGAGGATGTACTGTTGGTTTTGGCAACATGGGGGCCAGTGGTGACCTTCACAAGGGCAGCTTTGGTGAAGGGTTCACAGCAAAAGCTTGGCTGTGGCAGGTTCAAGAGAGAACGGGAGGGGAGGTGGTGGAGGCAGCCAGTAGGGCAGCTCTTTGGAGGGGTTTTTCTTTAAGGAGAGCTGGGAAATAGAGTGGCAGCTGCAAGAGAGTGGGATGGGGACGATGAGAGGAGAGGTGTTTTCGACAGATGGGGCGCAGTACAGAGGGTTTGCCTGCTGATGGAAATGAACGGGGAGGAAGTCTTTCGTCAAGAGAGGAAGAGGATGCATTGCTTTAGTGGAAGGGTTGGCTTTAGGTAGAACCACCTTCTTCATCGGGAGGGAGGCAGGACAACTATAGATCCAGGTAAGTTGGTAGGCCTGGCTTCGTAGCTTCTATTTTCTCCATGAAATAATAAGTGAAGTCATACTTGAGTGTTAACTAGTTAACCATCTGCTGCATTTCTGCCAAATGAATATTTTGGGGAGTGTCGTTACATTTTTAAACATGGCTTATTTTTAGTACCTGCTTTTTGAGAACTAAGCAATTCTTCAAAAAACTCAGAATATATCCAGAAACGTATTCTTGTATTAAATGATTTAATATACTCGCCTTCTTTGCCTCACTATAGGCCTGTCTCTTTACATGTATAAAAATGGAAAGAAATCATACATGTATCTGTAAGAGATGAGTAAGTGATACCGTTTCCTTCAGTGAATATTAAGGGGACATGGAAAGGAGGAGGAAGCACAGATGTTTTACCTTCTATCACCTGCGTAGCAACTCTTTCTCTACCTCTTCATTTAGTTAGTTCTATGTGGAAAAACCACAAGAGGTGGTACTGGAGAGTAACCCTAGATTCTTATCTGAGGAAGTGTCCACAGCAGAACTCGAGTTCTCTGAGTTTCCTTCCCTCTTGGAGAGTTTTCCATGACTGGGGCAATCTGATGAAGTAATCGATTTGATACTGATTTCTATTTACATAGCACCTTCCTTGAGGAACAGAGTATTCTGTGGGCATTATTTTAAGAGTCCTGGAGGAGTTCAGCAAGGCTGGAGAGCTGAACGATCAAGTCTTGTTATTCTAAGCATTATTTAATAACGTTTATGATTTGTCCTTCAAAGAATTCTTGGCCTCCCGGCAGGCAATGGATTGCAAAATGGGAGAATGAGCTGTTAGCTCAGTTTTTCTCCCACGTGACCTGGGTATTGACTCGGCTCCGAAGTCCCACTCAGTCAACAGGGCCGGATGCTTCTCCTTCGCAGAGGATACTGCCGGTGCTGGTTGGCCTCCCCTTGTTGAAGTTGGATGAATGCTGAAGTGCTGTTGCAGCATTCTGGTTGAATGCAGAGGCGAGACTCTTTGTTCATGACCTCTGATGTGAGTCTTGAACTCGTTATATTTATTTCTTTAGCTGCCTTTGCTTTTGGTCACATCCTAGTTTAATGACTGAAAGATGGCAGCTAGACTGAAGTCCGTCTGTCAAGAACAGTGTTCACATTTTTGAATTTTGCTCTGTCGTTAATGATGGGGAAGCAGAAATGAAAGCTTTTTGTATTGGGGAGGGTATCAGCTCCACTTCCATCCCATTTGCCATTCAGTCTGGACGTCTGTGGTTTGTTTTAACCCATGTGCCAGCACCTCTTCTTGGAGGTATGAATGCACACAGGGTCTGGCAGAAGCTGCAGACGGGATGTTGACTTTTGAGTGTCTTGACTGACTGACTAGGAGGCCCAGTGGAGGTGCTGTGTGGCTCCAGGCAATCTGTTTCTAGCCAAGGACTCTAAAACCCAAAGTTTGAAAGTGCCTGGTTGACATTTCTGGGGCTGATTTACCTACAGGGTAACTCACATGTTTTTGTCAGAGGGATCAAGCAAGAAAACTGTGCCAACAGTTGCCCTGTTAACTCCTGACTCGTCTGACTTTGGCTTCTCAGGTTTGTAATTCTTAATCAGCCAATGCGTGCAGCTAGGGATGATCTTCTTCCACTGATTTGACCCGTGGGCTTCACTCTCATCACTGGTGAAGCAAGGCTCTTGGACCAGAATGGCCTCCAGCATCCTGTGCGCCCCGATCTCTGTGGGGTTGTACAGTCATCCTTTGAGTCACTTTGTTCCACATTTATTGGGTTGCCTACTTTACAGAAGGCACTAGGGGTCCTTAGGTATTAATTTATTCAAGGCATTTGAGGAAGATGCCTCTGAAACAGCAAATGGCCTGTGTAGGAAAGGCCACTGTCACTGAAGTCCCACTGAGCTCTTGAGAGATGAGTAGTATTGTCTTCAGCTTGTCACATTGAGGAATTTGAAACTCAGAGCACTGTATGTTAGTTTTGAGTGCTTTAAAACTTAAACTCTTTTACACAATACCCTAGATAATGTGGAAATGATTTGAAAGTAGTGGAAATGATTTTAAAGGAGCGAACACAGGAGAGAATATTATCTAATGCATTTAATGTTTACGGAGATCCTCTCAGAGCTATGGATGACAGTCTAGTGTCAAACAGTTAAGTTTTTCAATGCTGATTTTGAGATTGTGGAAAACTTAACTAATAAGAATGGAGAAGTATTATAAATGCTTCCTGTAGACACAAGAGGATCATCTGAGAGTATAAGGGTCTCTTTTAGAATTAGATTACTTTATAGCAGAATGCTTATGAAACACGAGGGGGGAAATATGAAATAAAATGTATTTTCTGCTTCCAAGAAGATGTGAACATTATAAAAATCAGAATTAAGTCATATGAAACTGTCTCTGCCTCTTGAAAATACAGATGATTCCAGGCCAAAAAGAATTTTTTTTGGCAAAGAAACATACTAAGTTTTTTTAAAACAATAAGCCCAGAGAATCTCAAGTGCCTATAAAGTGACTACTATAGCTGGGAGGTAACATGGGCATAATGATTAAGGGCCTGCTTTCTTTGGATGTCTCAGTTCGCTGAAGTGAGCATAACTTAGGTGATGGTATGAGCATCTGCATGGCAGCTGCTGGTACTGAGAGTTAATGCCAGAGAAGACAAAATAGTTGGCACACCATTTCCAACTTCATTATTGTCCCAAGGGCCAGAAAAAAACATAGAAGTTTATATTCTTTTGAAGTGGGACGATGTTGTCTCTTTTTTGTCTTGGGCTTCACACCCTTACACACACACAGTATTCTCAAGATATTTGTAAGCTTGGTCTGACAACTTAGAGTAAGCTGATTTTTTTTTTTCTTCTACTGTAAAAAAAAAAAAAAAAATCAAACTAGATGAGTTTTGTCTGTTGTAGAATCAGCATTCCATTGTAGTTTTTAAAATTGATGAGGTATAGTCCTAGAGAAATTTTAAATGTCCTGAAAACATTTAAAGCACTGGTTTGAAAACTGTGTCTTTCAATAAAGTTTTATTGGGACATAGTCACACTCATTCATTGACATACTGTTGTTGACAATCTGCTTTCCTGCTACCGCAGCAGAGTTGAATAGTTGCAACAGAGTCCTTTAGGCCTACAGCTCTAAAATATTTACTATTTGGCTGTTTGTGGAAAAAGTTTCTGGATGCCGTCTTGCAAGGGGCTGGAAGACCTGGTTGGCCACTAGGGTATCTTCACACACCAGACTATGTGTCTTGATCTCTTGCATTAGAACCACGGGTGAATGAGAAACAGTCTTGGAAAACCATTTGAAAAGAACTGAGGGTATTTCTGCTCCAGAAGAATCATTTTCTTTTAAGCGAGAGGGCCAACCCAAGTGGATCTCTTCAGGTCCCTTGTAACTTCAGCTTTCTTGGCTTCTGTGGTAATGTCTGTGAGGAGATGAAGGGCTGTCAGGTGGAAGAGGCATTAGATTGTGAGAATGTGGGGAGGTGAATTAGGATTAATGGGTGCAGCTGACTGTGAGGACATAACTTCAGCTTAAGAATAGCACTTGTTAGGGACTGCCCATAACTAGACTGTGCCATCTTAACAGGTAATGAGCTCCCTGTCACTAGAGATGTTCAAATAAAAGTTGTCAGAAAACCTTTGATGTCCCATTCCAACCTTGAAATTCTAACGGCTCCTTTGGGTAAGGTTTTTGTTTCCAAGCTCAGATTTGACCACATTTTATTTTGTTGTTGGCCTTTAGAGGCTTCTTGGATGATTTTCTGAAAACACAATGCTGGTCAAACCAAAGCAATATAAAGGGGGAGAATCTCTTCTGTTGGGCAGGGGATGGTAGAAGATAGGCTGACCCAAAGGCAGGCTTTCCTTTGCCCACTGCAGCAACACAGTGACCACAGGAAGGGCACTGCGTCCAATCAGCCTTAAAGCTTCAAAGATGAATCACGTCTCTTCCGCTGTCTTGAGCTGCTGCTACCATTTTTGCTTTCTGCCTAGACTCCTGGGAAGCGGAAGGACCTGGCTGGGGGCATTTCACAAATGCGGATGTCAAAATAGGGTTTCTGTATTGTGCTTTGCCCCAGTTTATATAGGGGCCTGGCTGCAAGTGGCAATCCTGGATGAGGCCATCCCTTCTCTGTGCAACTCTGTTGTTACTGCACAAAAGCAGCCGTAGACAGTGTGTAAATGCACGAGTGGCTGTGTTCCAATAAAACTTTATTTACAAAAGCAGGCAGTGGGCCAGATTTGATCCCAGGGCCATTGCTTGCTGACCCCTGATAAACATTGAAAGTTAAAACTGGCTGGAAAACATCATTTCTCATTCTCTTATGTTTTGGAGAAAAGGTGAAATGACAGGTCCAGAGTCATAGCATGGCTGAGCCAGGATTACCACCCAGAATCTGACTTGAAGATGAGTATCCACTATGTGATATTGTGCTGCCTCTGCTGTGTAACAGGTGATAGCATCTGGTTTTTAAAAGAGGGCTGTATGAATGAAAGAAATACCTCCTTTAGGTGGCTTGTGAGGAGCCGCAGTGAGAGCTCCAGGGTGGCATTTTAACCGAGGCAATCCTTTAGCCCAGGGCCTTGGCCTCCTTTTCTTAGATGGACCCTGTTCACAGTAAAACAAAATATAGGCTGCATAAATTTATATGGAGAAGGAGTGCCCGGAGTTGTGAAAAAGCACTGGGCTCCTGCAGCTGCGTCACAGGATTTGATCACTTCAGCTGGGAGTGCCAGGAGATTTGAGACAGATGTTTTCAGACATGCTGCATGCCTAAAACATTTCCAGGGGTCGGGCTGCAAATAGTGACTTAATAAGTGGAGGAACAGGGAAAGTATGCAAGTCGAGGACACAAGAGTTTATTCACCACTAGGTGCACGGCCAACCTCTGTGCATTACATCTGCCTGTCAGGGCTGGCTCTTTCATCTGTCGTGCCCTCCGTACTGCTCTTTGTCTGCCCGTGAATAAAGTGCAGCATTGTGGTTAGTAATCCCACTCCAGTGACTCGACTTCAAATGTGGTTTTGGAGTGCATCCCAGAGTTCTGTTTGCTAAGCTTCCTACTCCTGTTTCAGAGACACCACTGGATACAGAGCAGCGAGCACTAAAGGCTTCCCTCTTTCCTTAACCTGTCGGGTTGTGGGCTCTCTCTTTCCCCCTCTCCCTCCTTTCCTTTCTCTTTTTCCTTTTTTTTTTTTTAACCTTCCAAGGCAAGTTCATGGATACTAAGCTGATGTGTTTGTTGTTCTTTTTCTCCCTGCCTCCACTCCTAGTGAGTAACCACACTGGCCGCATCAAGGTGGTCTTTACTCCGAGCATCTGTAAAGTGACCTGCACCAAGGGCAGCTGTCAGAACAGCTGTGAGAAGGGGAACACCACCACTCTTATTAGTGAGAACGGTCACGCTGCCGACACCCTGACAGCCACGAACTTCCGAGTGGGTGAGTTCTAACTGTCCTTGCCGACTAGAGTTTGAGATCGTAGCATTTAGACACCCCCTCCATTCACACTGCTCTCTGCTTGAATGGGTTTCTGTCTATGAGTACGCATATGCTGCTTTCACGAGATCCTTTAAATTACTTTCGGAATAATTTTTAACTTGGTATTTGGTTTCTGAGAGAGATGGCAAGGAGAGTATCGCCCCTAATTGTTTATCATGTATACAGCCTTGTGGTGATGGGGAGGTATCAGTAGGACAGAAGGGAAGAGGCTTTAAATTAAAACCCTAATGTACAGCTTGCATTGATCAATTTCAAATTTTATCTGCTCAGTGATAAGTAGAATTTATGTTAGATTTGATTCATGTTATAAAATTTGGATGGTAGTGATTAAACTTAAACTTTTATGTCATAAATAGCCAGGTTCTTAAAAGTTTCTAAAAATTGTCAAAAATCTGTATTTCAGTTGTAGAAAGGGATACAGACTTGCATCTTTTGCCACGTTTCTGCTGTGTATCAAAAGGCTAAATTATAAGTTGATGTATGACATGGATTTGGGAGAAGATATGCTAGTGGATTACTGTCAGCACTTAAAGCCTTTTAATCTTTCATAATTTAAATATGAACTATGGTAGTTACTGCAAAAAGGCTTTTTACTTTTAAATTCTTGTTTCTTTTTTACTACTTTGTAAATGGAGAAAGTATTGCACACCACTGAATGCTGTCACATTGCCATGTTGTCATGCAATAGGGTATTTTTGTCACAGAGAAATGTCTTTTATTATTTTTTGACCAATTATGGTTTGCCATGTGTACTCAAATAATCACAGACACCCACGATACTTTATGAGTTACTCACAAGAATAACCCAAATGTCAGACAGATAATAACACTGGCTAGATCTGGTCTTTTTATGGAATATTGCTGTTTAGTCTTGAGAGCATGTGTCTAGGAGGTGGCGGGGGGGGGTGTCTGTTTCAAACTGATTTCCATCAAGACAAAATACAAGGAGGCAGTTTGAAGTCCTTATTAGCTCTTTGATTATCCTACTGTTTTACTGTGACTCCGGTTTCTGTTGAGGTCAAAGCACTGCTCTCGATAGTCTATACTTGGAAAAAACATGTGCCCATAGATACTATTTAAGGGGGTATTGTTAATTTCCTGGCTATGATAGGGGTACTTCAGGCATATTTTTTAAAAGAATTTAACTGTTAGGTGCCAAAGGGCACATTATGCTTTAGCAGGACAGAGAGCTGGGTCTAATGGGAAGTGTGTTAAACTGATGATCAGGAAACTAGATTCTGGTCCTGCTCCTGCCAGTAACTAGCTAATCCACAGGGTGTGACCGTTAATATTTCTGGACCTTAGTGTTTCTCATCCATAAAATAAGTGGCTTATATTTAGTGATGTCTAAAATTCAGTCCATCTCTAAAATCCTAGGACTTTTTATCAGTAACAAGCCAAAGTGTTTTTCAGCTGTTTTACAGGGCTATAGACAAGGAAGAGAAAAAGCAATTCCCAATTAGGTTATTATGGGCTAAATGGCTTATTCCCATTTTTACTTTCCTTGTTTGCCTTCCTTACTCTCCTTGCTTTTCTTCCTCCATGATCAGCGATAATGTCTGCTCCTCTTCCTTTTGGCATTCTTCATAAACCTTTACAGTAGGAATGACGGAGTAATTGGGTGGGTGGTAATTTTTTGGCTTACAGTGTATTCACTTCGAAACTAAATATTTGAAGGCTTTGAGAAGCAGAGGAAGTCTTCTTGTTAAAACATGCTGCACACTTTCCTCTCTGGCATTAGAGCAGATGTTTAGGAACAGGATACACACAGCCTATTCAAAATACGAAATGGGACACAACTATTTACCAAAAAATCTCAAAACTGGCACTAAAACTCCGCCACAAAAGGATTGGCAAAGTAGTTGAATTTAAAAAAATAATAGTAAAAGGGAGAAGGCATAGTAATGAATAGTTTCACATTGGAAATCATGGGAATTGTTTCATTTATATCCTGAGCTATTTCTCTTCTGTACTTCAAATATAGGGTAATCTGACAGACAAGTTTTAAAAATTATTTTACTGAAGATGGTAATTTTGTAGAATTTAGAGATTATGATTCTCTAGAAATACAGAGAATTTCAAAATTCATTTTTAGGCATGGAAGATATCTTCTGGGGATTTACTGGTTTACTATAATGTTGTTACTTACAGGAAGTGGTTTTCTAATTGATTTTTTCTCGCTATATTTACAATATGTTAAATCTTTTGACAAATAAGATGTGTTACATGGAAAATAGTAGTTTGAGGACAATTCAAAATGTATTGTAACTTGTCAGCTACTCTTTCGCCTCTGATGTTTAAGGCTACTAAAAGGTGGGGACTGGTAGACTTTAAGGGGCCAGATAGTAAATATTTTAGACTTTGCAGCCCATACAGTGTGCGTCACAAGCACTCAACCCCGTGTGGTATCGTGACAACAGCCAGAGATGGTAGGTACGGGAAGGGTGTGGCTGCATTACAAAAACAGTCAGTGGCCTGAATTTGACGCTAGTGCCAGCATTTGCTGACCCCTGCCCCAAGGAGTCAAAATAATACAGGGAAAACCATATAGATTTCATAGTTAAGGCACCTTAATTAAATAATCCATTTTGATGATCAGAAGAGCAGAAATAATTTTTAACATTTCCATGGTGATGTCCAGTTATTTTGAAAGAGGTAGAATGGATATTATTGTCACTATTTTTTTGGACAAGGAAACAGAGGTCCACTGACTTAAGTGAGTCTCCCTTCATTACACAGCAATTCAGTTAGCTGGGACTAGAGCCCAGGTCTCCTTGTGTCCTCTTTAACTCTCTGGGGTCTGACTGTGATGTGTAGGAGGGACAAGTAAGGGAAGAACCTGAGGGAGTTGGGTTTTCTGGGAAGACCAGATGGTATAAAAGAGAATTAGCAACTGGGAGTCAAATAGCCCTGGGTTCGAATGCTGGCTTCTTCATATCCATTGGTCGTGCTTACCTGGCTCACTGTCCTTTCCGGTTCAGGTCACTCATCCACACAATGCAGGTGATAATAGGTAGGTGGTGGGTTTAGTAGGCACAGGGGTGACATAGGTTCCTTCCTCCCTTTTTTGTGCTGCTCCTGTTTTTTCTTTCTGGTCTATGGTGACTATGAGTCTGGGCTGGTCAGATGTGAGAAGCAGGTGCATTTCTTGTGACAAGTGAGCATGTACTCTCTTTTCCTGGGAATTCAGTGGGAGAAATAACCTTAACTTCTACTTAATGTGACTCTAAAAGTGAGGCCTGAATGAAGATGATGTCCAAGGGAAGTACTCTGAGATTCTAAGAGAAACTCATTCTTGTGAATGTGACACTGACATGATATAACAGAATATTTACATTAAGGGGAATTTTCTGTAAATACCACTTTTGTTGTGGCATTCTGACCTTTGCCTCCTTGCACTTTCCTCCCTTTGCCTTTTTACAAAATGGAAACATATCCCCGGTTTTAATGGCTTCTTTGCATTTCATGGGGGTATAATGAAGATGACCTCCTGGGACTTTTAAGTTGTTGCTTATGGAGTTATAAGTTTCTCTAATAAGAAAAACATAGGAATTCTCTGTTGCCACAAGTAGAATATTTCAAATAAAATAATACTGTTGCTTGGCATATCTTACTTGTAGAGAGAGAGATTGAAAGGCAATCACAATTGCAAAGCTAACACATTTGGTTTATGTGATGCTGCTTTTTCTGAGGAGCTATGAGGGACTCGTGTTCCATTAGCACCAATTGAATACAGATAAAAAGTATTTGAGAATTTGAAAACTATGATCCCATGGTATTTCATTTGGTGCTTGCCTCCCCTGAGAGAGGTAAAGGGTAGTATCCGTATTTTATAGATGTGAGTACCAAGGCTTTAGTGGTTTGATCAAAGGTGACTTTAAGTCAGGTTTTCTTATTCCAGAGTCTAAAAACCTCTTCTCTTCCTGTGTCGCCTGCTATGACCATGTGTTAAGTGATTATGTAGACAACATGGTGCTAGATTCTCCAGGACAAGAAAATCGTAAAGCTGCCCTCGAAGAGCTTATGCTTTGAGGAGGAGATGAGGAGTGTATGTAAATAACCCTCATTTAAGGTAGAAAGCTCATAGCAGGACCTCAGAAGAGGAGATTCCACTTCTAGCTGAGGAAGAATACTTTGAGAGAGAAAGGATGGCATGTGACTTTTCTGTTCAGTTCTTTGTGCTCTCCCCAGCTGCTAAACATGTTGGCTCATAGTAGTAGGTTGTCTGACGGCAGACTGCTGGGGGCAGTGCAGCTTGACACAATGATACGTTCCAGAATAAAGATGGATGGGAAGGGAGAGGTAAAGTTGATAAGGGAAGGAAGAATTTACCCATTTGAATGAGGCATGGAGACATGCAGGCACAGATGGTTTGTGGAAATTGAGAGGAGTTGCATTTACTGGTGAAAGCATGAAGGGCAGTGATCCTGGATGGCAAGTCTGGGAAGGTAGGCTGGGGCACGGCTGTGGAGCACCTTGAATTTCAAGCTTAGGAATTTGGCTTTTACTCTTTCAGAACTTACTAAAGAAGTTCTCTGAAAAGGGGACATTGATATTTATCATCTGAAAAAGAGAGAGGGAAGGTTTCTCAGTTTTTTAGGCAGGAAACTGGTGATCTAATAGTCTAAATAAGCTCTGAACAGCCCATAGTAATGATGACAACCTCTAGCCGCTTTCACCTACTGTGAGGTTCCTTTGCTGCCCTACACTGGGAATCTCCCAATGTATGTCAGAAAGCCAACTCAATACTATAGTGTTTTGGGGTGGAATGGAAGCGTCCTTGATGCTACACTTATTAGGTAGGTTCTCCTCATAAGGATGGAAAAAAATTCACTCTCAATGAGGCATTAAATAAACCAACATCACTGCTCAGTCGGGAGAAGCATTGAGACTTTTTGGGGAGCGGCTTAGTTCAGACACTGAGTCCTTCACCTTCTTATCATTGTTTGGATCCCTTGGTGTTTATCCAGCACAGAAACCAGTGAAAGGCAACATGTCACTCTTTGAACTGGTGCATATATTTTCCCCTTAACACATTGTACAGGTTTTATGTTTTTTAAAGATTAGCCAATACAATACTAAGAAGATGGTTGCCTTTCATTTGGGCAAGTTAGAGTGCTTACGAACTTGTGCAACTACTCTACTCCAAAATATATTTAGCCTCGTAAAATTATCTTCTAATACTGAGTAAATGTCATAATGTAGAGCACTGCCTTTATTTAAGTTGTGAAGCACCCTTAAAAGGCTGGTATTGGGAACGTTATTCATCTAACATACACTTACTGAGCACCTACTATGTGCCAGGGATTGGTTTAAGCTTTAGGAATATATAGCAATGAATAAAATAGGCAAAGTCCTTGCTCTCCTGCTATATTAAAAACACGTGGCTATATATCAATAATATATGAACCTTTAGGACATTATGTTGAGTAAATGAGCCAGTCACGAGAAGACAAATACTGTGATTCCACTTATGAAATATCTAGAATAGTCAGATTCTTAGAGAAAGAGAATGGTAGTTGCTGGTGTTGGTGGAAAGGGGGAAATAAGGAATTATTTCGTGAGTACCGAATTTCAGTTTTGAAGGTAACATTCGAGAGAGTATATGAATATATAATACTTAACGCTACTGAACTGTACACCTAGAAATGGTTAAGATGGTAAATTTTACATCACATGTATTCGACCAAAATTTTTAAAAGCTACAAAAGGGTGTACATTACTGTCAGATGTATACTATCAAAAATATACCATCAGAAACATTATATATGATATAATGTCAGGTAGTGATAGATGTCATGAAGAAATAAAAAGTTGAGAGAGGGGAGATCATGGGGAGTGTTGGTGGGAGGTATGGATCACTATTTCGGGCATGTTAGGAAGGGCTCTCTGGTTAGATGCTACGTAAGCAGAGACTTAAATGAAGTGTGAGTGATGAGCTCGTGGAGGGAACATCACACACTTAATAATCTAACTCTGTGACTGTGTTTGTTATTTTATTTCAACTGTAGAGCCTCTCCAAAGGCTGGTGTGAGAAGCATTCATTCATACTCTTCCAAATGTCATTTTGGGTTAGGTTTTAGTGATGTGTATGGTATCAGGGAATCATATTTAATAATATCTTTAGATAAAGAGCCTCATGTCCAGAGGATAGAGCCAAGCAAGTCTTGTCCCCTGGGTGGAAAAATGGTCCTGGAATTATTGCACAAGGAATCTTGGTTATTTATAATTAAAAAAAGATAAGGTCTTAGATGTAGAAACAAATTACCAAAAAAGCTGTGTCACTTCTTTCTTCAACATTATTTTGTATAAGACGGATGACATGATTTGGGGCTGGAGCTTTTAAGTAAGGGAAATAAAATCCGTTCTGTTTATGAGGGTACGCGCGCACGCGTGTGTGTGTGTGTTAGGGGGAGGGTAGTGAGTGGAAGGGAGCTTCATGGAAAGGTAGTTCCAGGGGTTGGTCGGACCAAGGAAGAGCAGTAGGTTGACCCTAAAAGCCAAAATTGGGAGAAATCTTCTGATGCCCCTCACTTTCCCGGCTTCAGAAATCTTCATCTGATTGAAGATGAAGATTCCTGAAGCCGGGAAAGTGAGGGGCATCAGAGTGGGTAGTATAGAAAGTATGTCTGTAGTCAGAACAGTTTAAAAAAAAAAAACCTTAGGTAAAAGAGGGTTCAGCAGTCTGCTGGCTCTGTGAGAAAGTCATGTGTGATTGATTGCTGCTTTTAAGCTATGTCTGGCCTGTATCATGGGGGTGGATGGGACTTCTTAAAGGAGTCTTGCTAGGCTAGCCTAGGATAAATGACCTTTCAAAATTCCTTGGAGTCTGCAACACAATGTCACAAAGCATGTGTTCTTTCCTAGTCTGTCAGCTTGAGCATGTGGAATGATCTTTGGAAAACTCCAGACTGCTTAGCATAGCACACGGGGCCCCTCCAGGATCAGCTGCCGCCTGGCTCCCTGGCTGTGCCCCTTTCTCTCTGCTTCTGCCAAACTGAGCCTCTAGGGGTGCCAAGGTCCCCCAGTGCTCCAAACCTTCTGTGCCTCTGTTCACACTGATGCCTCTGCCTGGGGGGTGTGCTCCCCCACCCAGTGTGCCTGGGCATCACCCACTGCTTCTGCCAGAGTCAGCCAAGCACCCCTCAGGATGCAGGGCCTCACTTCCCTTACTTGTTGCCATGCCTGTTTCTTCCACTGAGCTCCAGACTGGGGACAGGGCCCTGTCCGCTTCACGTTGTTATCCCCAGCGCTGGTGTAGTGCCTCACTTGGGAGATGCTTAACTCGTTCTGGTTGACAGAGTACATTGTCTCTGCAGGTGCCCATGTGAGGGTGGCATGTACACACCTACCTAGCACAGCTTCTTCGTGACTTCTTGGGCAACTGAAATCGTGGGAGCAGAATAATCATCTGAGAAGTCTCTACAGGGCTTGGGGTCACAGGAAAGAACGCATTCCAGTATCTGCAAGATGCATGAAAAAGGGCACCTTTGTAACACTGTGCTTGGAGTTTGGATTTTACATTTTTAACACTGACTGCAGTGTTCTTTCTACTCAGGGCAAAGTGCAGTTAGATTTCCATACCTTTAGTACAGTTTCCCACTGCACGGCATTCCTGCTCCCCATGCTGCGTCTCTAAATACTGACAGTCTTTTAAGGAACAACCTCAAGTTCCATTTCAAACACTTCTGTCTGTGCTATTTTTTTTTTTTTTTTTTTTTCCTATTTTGCCTCTAGTCATTACCATGCCAACTGACACTCGGTGGTCTAGCTCAGGTGTATTACTGACTGGTCCCAAGACCCTGGGCTGGTGATTGAACCTCTTTGATTCCATGCTGGTAAAATGAATCCGATGATGCCTTGACCTTCCTGTAGAACTGTTCTGGGGCTCACGAGAAGCAGCAGGCTGGTGGTGTATGTGGGTCCCTTGGATCGCCTTGAAGATCTTTCTCTACTTCTGAAAATAACCAATCCTGCTTTTAATTAGCAAACCCTACCTCCTGTGAACTGGGGGACAGTACTTCCCTTTCTTGGATAGGGTGTGCGACCTGTGGCACACAGAGACGGTGGTTCCTTTGTTTCCTGATCCCTATAGCACAGTAGCATCAAGGACACAGGAGGATGTTTCTAGTACTCCTCCATGTTGGCGCTCTACTAGTACCAGCTCCACTGGTGCACAGGAGGCTCTTTACTGACATGTAGGCTTGCTCTGGGTGGGTTAGACTACCCACAAAGTATTGTCAGTTACCATCATCACGTGGCAGAGACAACCTACTAGCACTGTGCCCACCTCTGCCTCAGATCATGTACCACCCCCTTGAGGGGTTCATTTGCTTACCCAGGAAGCTCTTGCATGTTGCCAAGCCTGCTGGCAAGGATGAGAGCATTTAAACAATGTAGCAAGCTTTGGAAACAAAAGCTATGGTCAGGAGGAAAAGTAATCATCTTGAAGAGATGGGGCATCCCCAGAGATGGAGGATTACAACATTGGATCCTGCTTTGAGCTGTTCACTTGGCCGTCGTTTGTGTCATTTACCTCTGGACTCCTAGGCTGGGGTCAAATTAAAGATGCCGCTGGACTTAAAATAGATACTGAAGTCATATTTATGTGATATAGTACATACCTGCAGCATTTATTGGCTTACGAGTTGGGCTCAGTTTTGTATCTGTTGCCTAAAAGTCGAACATTTGTACCAGCTTGTCATATTCAGGTATATATAATTTTTCCAAGTGGAGGAGGAATAATGAATTTGTATATTGTTGGAAAACCCTCTTGGAACTAACATCACAGATGATGTGAAAATGTTTTTGAGGGCAGCCACACAGTCCTCTTCAGCCTATGCAGTCCAGGAAAATAAAATAACTACCAAATGGGGAAGGATGAAGTTAGTGAGGAAGTTTGTTTGTGATTTATTTCCCAAAGTTATATCACAAAGAAAGTGAGATGAGCCAGATGCCTTTCTATTGCCAATTTAATGTAATGCTCTCACTGATGCACTTATTAAAACTCAATTTTCTGTTGAGTTGGAGGGTATGGGTTTAAGGAATGGCTTACTGCTTGACTCCATTATCTTGAATTTAGACTCATGCAATAATTACTGAAAAACTGGCATGACTGCAATGTTGGCTTTTTGTAAGATTTGGTGGAAAAAAAGAAAGAACTTTATGCAGTAATGAGAGATTTCTTCACTCTGAGACCAAACTTCAGATGCCCATCAGATTCAATAAAAATTTGTTCTGGATTATGGGGACTTTCTAAGCTTTCCTAGTACAAAAACTCAGCCTGATTTTCACCAAATTTTCCCCAGAAGAGGTAAAAGGGAAACTTGACATTAAAATCCTTTGCAGTGAGGAAAGCAGACCACTGCCCTTTTCCTGGCAAATTAGGAAAGCGCACTAGAACATACTTAAGTCTATTTAGCAAGATTAAAATATGTCACTTTTTGCCACTGCATTGTCCCTTTCTAAAGGAAGGGTGATTTTTGAGTCCGTTGGATCTTCTTGTGGTATTAATAACATCTTAAGCCAGCTGTTTTATTGGGTGTACACACAGGGTAATTAGAAACATCTGAGAGTCCTATAATGTGCCTGGAAAACCATCATGCTGTATGGAAAAGAAAAAACTAATGTTCATGCCAAAGTTGTGTACTTGATAAATAGATGCATTAGTATTAAACAAAATTTATTCTACCATTTTTGAAAAAGAAGCTAGGCTCTTCAGGCTGAAAATATTCTTTCATTGAAATACACTCATTGCAGAAATCATAACCTTATTTGGTAAAAGACTCCTGACTGTGCTGTTCATACAGTAATTATCATTTCCCTTCTGTCAAACTCCATCATATTATAGACCATTTTCTGCCAGAAGAAGTATTTCTTCTTTTTACCTGGCAGTTACTTGAAAACCTTAGAATTCTGAGGGATCTCATTTAAGGAAATTAACTCTTAGAAACATACTGCACCAGGGACTAATAGTGCCCAATTTGCCTAATGGTCTATCCTAGAAATTGGGTTAGGATTCAAGAGTTCTGGGCTCTATTTTAGCTGGTTATTTGAAATCTGATCTCCAATGGTGGCTGAGTTTGAATATTTGGGTATGCGGCAATCACAGCGGCTAAGTCGGGGTCTGATTTAAATCAGGTCCTGTTCTCTCCTCCCTCAAGACAAAATCTAAGACAAGAAAACCTAACATTTGGTGGTGGCTGGTGAATGGTTCCTTTCATCTCCATTCACAAATAACAAGCCTTTATGAGAAGTCAGTGCTGAGTCAAACTGACATATCCCAGGCAGCTGTGGACAGGGCTCAAGTTGGAGGCCTCCGGTGTCTTTACAGCCTGTCTTGCTCTGCATGTCCCCACTGGGTGTGCCATTTTTGTCCTTTTTGATCATTTCGAATGGGAGTTTTCATCGCTCACAGAAGCAGAATTGTAGCCAGTTGTCCATTTTGTTAGAGATTGGTGGTGACTTAATGAAGCCTCTGGACGGAGGAGTGGATTCACCTGTGTAAAAATGTTTATGGTGGGGAGGTGGGACAATCATTAGGAGCATTAAGCATATTTTTTTAAATTTCTATTTATTTATTTATTTAAGATGTTGGGGGTAGGAGTTTATTAATTAATTAATTTATTTATGGCTGTGTTGGGTCTTCGTTTCTGTGCGAGGGCTTTCTCTAGTTGTGGCAAGCGGGGGCCACTCTTCATCACGGTGTGTGGGCCTCTCACTATCGCGGCCTCTCTTGTTGCGGAGCACAGGCTCCCGACGCGCAGGCTCAGTAGTTGTGGCTCACGGGCCTAGTTGCTCCGCGGCATGTGGGATCTTCCCAGACCAGGGCTTGAACCCGTGTCCCCTGCATCGGCAGGTGGACTCTCAACCACTGCGCCACTAGGGAAGCCCAGCATTAAGCATTTTGAAAGTATTTTAGGCTAGTCTTTAAGAGAAGATGCATTTGAATGATATCAAGTTGACTAAGCCTGTCATAAGCCATTGTCCTTTCTGATAACGTAAGATCTCTATTCTGGACTTTCCTATCCACAGTGCCTGGATTTTGACTTATGATCATGGTGCTTGAGAGCACTTTCAACACTGTAGAGAAGTTGAATTAATGGACAATGGTCAACATGAATTTATTAGTTGGGACAGTAGAGCTGCAACTCCCCTTTCTTTGTGCCACCAAAAGCCCTCCGTATTTCCTTCAGTGTGGCCTCTTCCTCTTTCCAGTGTCGTCTACTGACACATGGATTCTGTGTCTTTGTCTCTGAGATCCTCTTATTTTAGGTACATCCAGCAGGCATAGCCTTAGCTGGGGGCTCCCTCAGTTTCCTTTCTTCCTCTGAAATATCTGGTTCGCACCCATAATGCAGATACGAAGGGGAAAGTTGAGTTTGTCTAATGGTTCTCCACCAGGAGAAGTTTGGCTTCCCAGGAGAGACATTTGACAGGGTTATGAGACGTTTTTGGTTGTCCAAACTGGGAGGGGGACGTATCCTGGCATGTAATGGGTAGAGACCAGAAATGCCACTAAGTAGCCTACAGTGCATAGGACAGTCCCCACAACAAAGAATTATTGGCCCCAAACGTCAACAGTGCCAAAGTTAAGAAGCTCTGCTGTAAGCATCGCCTTTTTCCCCATTGGACAACATCTTGGACCCACACCCTGGTAGTTTTGTCCGGGTCCGTGGACAACCCTCCCTCTTAAATCTCCAGGTAGTTCTCTAGGTAAAACCTCCAGCATTTTGACACAAATGTATTCTGTTTGTGATGATTCTGGGCCTCAAACTGACAGCTCTTTCAGCCCTCCTCATACGTGTGTTCCCTAATAAACTGGACCCTGCCTTCTGTAGGCTTGATTTGCATTCGATTGTTTATATGAGATCTCGTTGGATTTTAGAGGGTGCAAGGATCGAGATCGTTTGGGATATCTCAGGATGACTCAACAAGTAGGATTGATTGGCCTTTATTATGAGGATTCTTTAGAAACTGAAGAAATAACAAATGGGAAAACACTTAGCACAGGAGGCATTTTTTTAAAAAAGCACATCTCAGAAGTGATTGTATAATAGAAACCACTTTTCAACACTAACCATTGCTACTGTGGATACCCGTTCGCAAAGTGTCTGTGCTATGGCTGTTGGGAAAGGAAAGAAAGCCAAGTGTGTTTATTTGAACGATAGCATCATCACATGTTCAAATAAACACAGCACCTTGGGAGGGTACGGGTTTGTTATTTCTAACCCAAACGTCTTTACACATGCCTTTTGAAGGGTCGTGTTGCCAAGTTTGAAAGAAAAAACTATCCAAGCATTAAAAGTCTGACATATTATTTAACTTGCTGAAAAAAGAAAAACTTCCATGGCCAAAATACTCTAGGTTAGCTGGACAATGGAGTATATATCACTTTTTTCAAGAGCTCACTTTTGGACAGATCAGGAACACTAGGGAGTGAGTAAAGACATTGCCTTCACCTGCCTATAACCTCTTATAGCAGTTTTCTGTTATTTATTTATTTATTTATTTATTTTTTTGCGGTACACGGGCCTCTCACTGCTGTGGCCTCTCCCGCTGCGGAGCACAGGCTCTGGACGCGCAGGCTCAGCGGCCATGGCTCACGGGCCCAGCCGCTCCGCGGCCTGTGGGATCCTCCCGGACTGGGGCATGAACCCGTGTCCCCTGCCTCAGCAGGCGGACTCCCAACCACTGCACCACCAGGGAAGCCCTTCTGTTATGTTTTGGTCATCTTGCCCGGGAAACTTGGAATTTTCACAGTTGATTCTTTGGTGCTTTTTCACTTGAATGAAATGCCTGTTCTTAATTCCGTCAATATAGTGGTGATATATTTTATTGCTTATCTTCATAAGACCCCAAACATATAATTCACGTGGCTGACTTTTTCTGTTGTATCTTTTCTTTAGTTGTGGTAAAAGATAACATTTACCATTTTAACCATTCTTAAGTGTGTACTCCAGAGGCATTGAGTACATTGACAATGATGTACAGCCGTTACCACTCTCCATTTCCAGAACTTTTCATTTTTGCAGAGACTCAGTACCCATTCAACAATAACTCCCCATCCCTTTCCCTCCTTGGTCCCTGATCACCTCTGTTCTATTTTCTGTCTCTATAAATTTGCCTATTCTAGGTATTTCATATAAGTGGAATCATACAACATTTGTCTTTTTGTGTCTGGGTTATTTCACTTTGCGTAATGTTTTCAAGATTCCTCTATGTTGTGGTGTGTGTCAGAATTCCTTTTTTAAGGCTGAATAATTCTTCGTTTTATGTATATGCTACCTTTTGCTTATTCATTCATCTGTTGGCGGACATTTAAGTTGTTTCCATCTACTGTGAAAAAGACTGCTATGAACACGGGTGTACAAGGGCTGTTGGAAGCCCGGCTTTCATTTCTTTGAGGTCTATATCTAGAAATGGAATTGCTGGATCATATGGTAATTCTGTTTACTTTTTGAGGAATTGTTAAACGGTTTTCCACAGTGGCAGCACCATTTCACATTGCTACCAGCAGCGCACTAGGGTTCTAACTTCTCTGTGTCCTCACCAGTACTTCCTTTTTCTCCCCCCTTTGGTAGTAGAATCCTAGTGGGTGTGAAGTAGTATCTCATTGTGGTTTTTCTTCCAGAAAAATAACACACTATTTTTTATTATTTAAATGCTCAACACACCTCTGTGATACCTTTTTGTTTGTTTGTTTGTTTCTGTTTGTTGTTTTTTTGGCGGTACGCAGGCCTCTCACTGTTGTGGCCTCTCCCGGGCCTCTCACCGCTGTGGCCTCTCCCGCGGCGGAGCACAGGCCTCTCCCGCGGCGGAGCACATGGCCGCTGAGCGCAGGCTCAGCGGCCATGGCTCACGGGCCCAGCCACTCCGCGGCATGTGGGATCTTTCCGGACCGGGGCATGAACCCGTGTCCCCTGCATCGGCAGGCGGACTCTCAACCACTGCGCCACCAGGGAAGCCCTGTGATACCTTTTAACCTATATTTTGGTTGCATGATTTGTGACAATTCTGCAATATCATTTTCTACAGAGAAAAGAGAAACATAATTAAGTCCTTTCTTTACCAGGGTTGGTAAAAATTATACTTGATTATTGACAACATGTAAAGTATTGTTCATCTTTACAACTCTTTATTGGTGGTGTCATGTAAATTTTTGGAACGGCTGCATTGATGAAGAAACTTTCTCATTTGAACTGTAAGATTTTGGGGCATTACGAATTTTTATTTACCACGAGTATTCTTAAATACTGTTTTGGTTTTTTTAACATCTTTACTGGAGTATAATTGCTTTAGAATGGTGTGTCAGTTTCTGCTTTATAACAAAGTGAATCAGTTATACACATACATATGTTCCCATATCTCCTCCCTCTTGTGTCTCCCTCCCTCCCACCCTCCCTATCCCACCCCTCTAGGTGGTCACAAAGCACCGAGCTGATCTCCCTGTGCTATGCGGCTGCTTCCCAATAGCTGTCTATGTTACGTTTGGTAGTGTATATATGTCCATCTCATTGTGGTTTTGATTTGTGATTCCCTAATTACTAATGATGTTGAACCTCTTCTCATGGGCTTATCACCCTATTGCATATCTTCTTTGGAGAAATAGTTATTCTAATCCTTTGCCCAATTTTGAATTGGTTTGTTGTGGTAGATTTTTTAAAAACTGGGATTTCCACTTACCAAGTTAGGCGTTTAATTACAGTGTTATCTATAGTTGATATTAATTGTGAATCTTCTGGGAGACCTGAGTTCTAGTCCTGGTCCTGCCATTTGGACAAGACTCATTTTTAAATCTTAAGTTTTTCATCTGGAAAAGGAGGAGTTTAAGGAGTAAATGTTCAAGATCTTTTACAGCCCTAAAATGCTATTATCCTGTCTAATATAAAGCCCTTTTAGGAGAATGATTTTAGAAGTGTAAATGGAATTAAGCTATCTTTAGTATGTTTTATTCTGAAAATATTTACTATGATTTCCCAGTATGTACAGTGTGTTCCCTTTTGTACTTTTTTGGCTCCACTTTCCACTTTAAATCAAAGGATGATTTTATACAAGTTTAGTAATATATTGTGTGGTGATGTGTCGTCGGCCTGACAAGCTTGATCAGAATACTGGAGGCCTGAAACATTTGACAAACTTACAAATAACTCTGTAGTTTTCTTGCCTAGTCATTTAGATCAGAGTGCTGAGAAGAGTTTGGCCAGAAACAGAATGCCTCCATGGTGGCCTGAAGGAAGCACAGCTTGTATGGAGTGAGATGCAAGGATGGAGTTGCTGTGGGTTCGGCCACTCAGTTTATAAAGAGCTAATTTTTTTTCTTTTTTTTTTTGGTGGTGAGCACTGAAATGAAGGCCTGCATGCCTTAGAATGTGCTGGACCCCTTCTGCAAACTATAACAAATGTGTGGTTGAGGATTAAAAATAGGAGCTGTAAGGGTTTAAATCACCTTACAGGGAAGATAAAGTCAAAACCTAATTTTAAACTTAAGGAACATAGTTTTTATTGTAATTGAAGAGGTAGCTTTTCCATCTGACACATGTTTGAGTTCATTTATCTCTTGCCAATTCCCCGGGTTATCTCAATTTACTTGGATTAACAGCTCCTTGAATTTTTTCTTCCTGTGGAATTAAAGAAAAAGCCAGATGCACAAGTGTTCTGCAACAGTCAAAATACAGAGTTTAATGTTGCCTGTGCTGGAAATCCAGCCTGCTCTGCACCCCTAGAGGCATCAGTGAGCTCCCTTTTCCTTCAGGAGATTGGCGGGTGGAGCGGGAGAGAGGTCGGGGTGTTTATTTGCAGCGCCTGTCATGAGGAGCTCTCTGCCAGGTCCTTATTTTTGCACTACCAGGATACTATTCTCACTGTGGTTTTCCCAGAACTCAGCAGAGTTCCTATGTACCGATGTCAAGAATCTCTTTATTAGTCTTCAGTTTTACCCCACTTTAATGTTCCTCTTTTTCCTGACAGTCTTTTGACTCATACTAAAATTAGTTAAAAGACCTGAAGGCAGATTTTTTAAACAGTCGATTTGTATGGCATCTACTTTAAAAAAATATGTATAATTAGCTTTTTTGATTATGTAATACATGGTACAAAACTTAAAAGACACAAGAAGGCCTACTCTAGAGTGAAAATGAAGTTCTCTTCTGTAGGGGCAAATACTCTTACCCATTTCTTGAGTATTCTTCTTGAATTTGAGTGTGGGAGCATATAACCTTGAAACTGCTAGAGTATTTTATTTAGTATATTTCACTGTGCTTTGTTCACCTGGCAGTTCATATCGGCACCAACAAATCTGCCTTGTTCTTTTTGATGACTGCATAATATTCCATGCTGGCATACACTATAATAACTAGACTGTATTGTTCAGCATTTGCCTTTGCAACTTTTTCTGTTATCATCCAAACTGCAGTGAATAATAAATTCTTAGTACACATGTGTGATTATCTGAGAATAAATTATTAGAAGCAAAATTGCTGCATCAAAGGGTATGTTCTGATTTAATTTTAACAGATATTTACCAAATCATCTGCTATAAAAGCTGAATCATTTACATTCCCGATACTGAGAAATTAGGATTTAGAACCTTAATTTGCATCTCCCAGTCAACCTCAGCATTATTCCCATTTGGGCTGGAAAATTCTTTGTTTCAAGGTTCTGTTCTATGCATTGTAGGATGTTTAGCACCATCCTGGTTACTACACAGTAGATTCAAGTAGCATTCCCACCCCCACCCTGCACCCAAGTTGTGACAACTAAAAATGTCTCCAGTTGTTGGCAAATGCTCCTGTGGGCACAGTCACCACTGGTCGAGAATACTTCAATTAATTGCATCTGACTCAGGTCATTCACTCAGTCATCAGTCTTGGCCTGAGCTCTGTCACATCCGTGTGTGAATCTGACTTTCCTCATCTCTAGAATGGGAGGGATTAATACCCACCCATAGAGTTGCTGTGAGGGTTAAATATGGAGCATGGTTTTTTTAAAAAAAATGCTTTATGATCAGAACAATGTCCATATAATCAGGTGTTAGTTTTCTTATTAATTGCTTGATTATGATACCACTTACATTTGATTACATCAAAATGCAATTCATTAAACTACAACACTGAACATATTTAAACATATTGTAACATATAAGAGATTGGCATTAACAAAAGTAACCAATATATATTGAATAACTTGTGTACGTTGAAATTGACCAAACATCACAAATTAATGGCATTGCTTGGTACTTTAATCTTACATCATTTAGCTGCAGTTTCAAGTCTAATACAAGGAAATTATTTTCACCTATATATAGCTTTAACTTTAGGAGAATCCAAAGAACTTTGATCCCATTTAATTTACTATTTGGGGTTCTCATAAAGAATTTAAACACTTCACAGTTCTGCAAATGGCAGATTTTTACACAGTTGATAGTCACTCCATTGGTGACTAAAGAGCAGATTTTTAAAATTTGGACTCAGGGCGTGCCTGGAAAGCACACGTTGATTTCCCTTCCTCCTGAAATACTTGGACTTTGAAATATATAATTTAACTTTAAAATTACAGATGCTGAAAAATTTGTAAGTCAAACATCAAAGGTGTTAGATTCCAGAGACCTATTGTTTGGGTTTGTTTAAGATGTCGTTAGTGCAGATAGAATTATCACGTGGCTAATACATGTATGGAAATGAAGAGCTGTGAAGACGGTAAACAAGGAAGGAAGGAAACTGACATTTCACAGGTGTTATTTACTGTTAGTGTGTTTCTGAAAAGTCAAAATTTATGATCGTATGATTGTGCCAAATAATCTTGTGCTCATGAGGGGTCATAATTTCTTGGAAATCTGTGGGAATTTGTTTCGTGAAGTGAATGCCAGACCCTTAGCACTGGGAGTGGCTTAGAGAACATCTCGTTCACCCTTTTTCATTTTACACATCAGAAAATTGAGGCCCAGAGAGGGAAGGGGATGACCTTAAGGTCACAGCTAGTGGCAGAGCTCAGATTCAGACCCTGCCTTGTGATTCTCATTGCATTGCCAAATGAGATTGTTTTTGTAAGGTTATTATATCTGGAGATTTCGTAAAGTGGCCTCTTGTTGGCCATTGCCCCTGTGTGGCGATTTCTAACTCAGCTTGAATGTACAAGAGTGGAGTATCCGAGAGGGATTCTGCTCCAGCCACTCCCTCCCCACCCCATTCCCACCCAAATAAGGTGAGGCTGAGAGTCACTGGGTAATTGGGCAAAGATAGACTGACCATACTCAAAAAACCATAAATAAGACAGTATTCCTCAATCACTATGAACCTTTGCTCAACAAAAGAATTAGTAGACTATGCTGTGTAAACTTTAGATAGAGTGATGTGTAGAATACCAAATTCAGATATCCAGGGATTAAGAATTAAAAATACAAGTAGTCATGCGGAAGGAACATCCCGGGGCATTGGCAGGTGGGTCCTCCAGTCCCAGCCACAGAAGGCTACTCCCCGCCCATAGCACCTTCTGCAGGGCTTGGTAAAGACTGGATGCCCCAGTTCTTTACCACTTTCTGGAATTAACCCAGAGAAGAAACCGAGAGAGGAAATTTCAGATGAGCTCAGGTCTGAGATGCTTTTCCCTAGCTAATTCCTAGAGGGATCCTGAGTGACATTTTCTTAGCTCATTTAGGGAAAGTCGAGTAATAAAGTACCGATGATTCATGGACATTGTGGTTATCAAAGGAGACACCTAGCCAGAAAATGAAAGATTTCTTTCCAGTGATTCACACGTATTACCCAGAACACTTCGACTTCCTGGAATTTAAAATATAAACTGAAGTCCCCTGGCAATAACTCTTAAACACCAGAAATCAATTCATCTTCCCTTCCTATCTCCTCTTCTTTTCTCTCTCCCACTCTATAACCCTGATTCTTTTTTTTTTTTTCTGGACGGGGAGACCAAGCCATTATTATTGCAGAAGGTGGCATTTGAGCAAGCCCTTAAGAGTGTCTTTTTCAATCGACAGAAAATGAGAGGAAAGAGAGGAATTCATGGTGAAGTGTAGAGTCATAACAAAGGTATGGTGGTGTCCATAACCCTGACGCTTCAGATGCATCATAGCGTACCTAAATGCTGGGTAACTGAAGACAGAGGATGATGGCTCTTCTTCAAAATGGCAGAAACACAGCGTGTACCTTTTCTCTTTTCTGCAGAATGATGACACATTTTTAGTTTAGCACATCACAGAGTGAGACAGGAAACGCATTTGTTTGGAGAGCTCATTTAAGGTGAGGTGAAAATGTCTCTTGTGCTGCTTTGTCTCATGGCCAGACAGAATGCAATGAGATGGGAATGCAGGGGGCTTAGGGTCTGCTTAATCCTGGCCCTGAGCGTGCCTCTGTGAGTGAGGGAACAAAGCTGCAGCCTGGTGAGCTGCGGCCATAGTAGCAACAGCTGCACTTAGATTGGTTCCCTCCCCTTGGCCTTGACTGAGCCCTGCTCGTCTTCACAGAGAGGAGCAGCCTGCTGCCGCTGTGGCCCTGTGACTCAAGGGATTCCTATGGAAAATAATAGAAAATATGGGTCCCTCCAGGCTGCAGCTAAGTTAATGCTAATAGTCCCTCTGAAACTTGAGTGCTTGCTGTAAAATCAAGGCTCAGCCAGTTCAGCTGCCACTTAACCAAGTTGTTGAGTTTGAGTTATCAAAAAAGCCACCACTGCCAGCACTTCCTGTCCAACACCTTTTAAAAGTAACATCACTAGTTCTGTTGTTAAAGAATTTCTGTTCCTTATCTGTATCTTATTGTGTCTGATGATTCAAGTCTTTAAATAATACCTTTAAAAATAGGAACACCAGTGGTCGTGCTTGTTTGAAGGCCCCTACTGATGCTGCTTACTGACTCTGCCTCTTGGATTATGGGTTGGTCCAATGTAGGCCGCTTTAGTTTCCTGTGTGATAACTGGATGGATTATTGAGGAAAAATTCCCAGAGTAAAACCATGGGGAAAGATCTGGTCCAGAGCTGGAAGGAAAGGAAAACTCATGTGTATTGAGTACCTTCGCTGTACCCATCATAGTTTTAGATACTTTCACATCAAATTTCTTTTCACGCTGAGAATAATAGGTATATTATTCCCATTTACTAATTAGAAAACAGAGGCCTAGCAGATTTAGGTAAAGTACTCGATCCAGAGAACTGTAATACTGAATCCAATTGTAAAAATAACTATTGTGGACAATTTCCATTTCTATAGCCACATGGAGAAAACGTATTAGGGTAATGTGGAGACTGGCCCCTTTTAATTGTTGGTAGATGAATAGCGAAACTTGAAATGAATGGAATCCAAGTGCTTTGGAATTATTTTTGAGCGGGTCATTCATGTGGTTAGGGCAACGCTACTTCCAAGGGAGTATTTTGATTGATTGTGTCAGCGTCCTTGGGTGGCCCTCCCAAGAGCTTGAATGCCTGTGTAAGTTTGGTTTCCTCTAGCTAACTTTTAAGCTTTTACAGATGAGGCACCACATCTTTATGTTGTTTCTCTAATAATGATTAGTAAAGTAAATTGAAAAGTATGGGAATTCAGTACATTGGGTTGACCTACTATAGAAACAGGCTTTTTCATCACTGTTGAGAATAACTACGTATTATAGACAAGCACACTGTCAACTAGGTGTTTAGCCCTTGTGATTAGTAGCAACTATTCTGTCTCATTATTGATGATTGCAGTACTTTGGAATGGAAAGTAGATTTTACCCAACTCTGCCTGTGACTGACCAGTGTAGTGTGTTGAGAAGGATTCAGAGTCTCTTTCTAGGCCCAGCAAGAGCCATGGTAGACAAGTAATTTTTGTTAAAGATAGAGGAGGAGAGAGCATAGCACCGACGCTGCAGCTGCTGCTTCCATGGGTGTTTGCGGCAGCCCACTGGTCATAGCAGTAATGACTGGGCCTTTTCATCCCCTCCTGGCCTCTCTAAAATCTGCTGGGACAATATGCACACTTTGGAGATAGATAGCGTGGTAGACTTTGAATATCGATTCTACCATTTTGGGAAGAAAACAAAATGTCTCAGAATCTGTTAACTCCTCTATAAGTTGGTATAAAATTATGTCATTCACAGAGTTTTTTGAAGGAGTAGCTGGGATAGTGAATATAGTACCCTGTAAAAGAGTAGAAATCCAACAATTGTTAGTACCTTTCCTTTGTGTAGAGGCCATGTAGCCATTTCCTTATTGAAACTTTATTGTTCTTGCCTTCTGCAAACAAATATTTTCATATGGATAAGTAATGTCAAGAGTGGCATTAGGGCTTCCCTGGTGGCGCAGTGGTTGAGAGTCCACCTGCCCATGCAGGGGACACGGGTTCGTGCCCTGGTCCAGGAAGATCCCGCATGCTGCGGAGCGGCTGGGCCCGTGAGCCATGGCCGCTGAGCCTGTGTGTCCGGAGCCTGTGCTCCGCAACGGGAGAGGCCACAACAGTGAGAGGCCCACGTACTGCAAAAAAAAAAAAGAGTGGCATTAAAGCATTTTCAGATAGGTATGTTATTTCCATCACTTTTATATATTAAATATATTAGCTGAAAAGGGTTAATATATTTTAACTTATTAACAAATGAAGTGGAAACTTTTCAACAGGTTTATGTTGGGCATGTTAAAGAATCTGCATCTTGGAATAAGCATTCAGTTGATAACTTTACTGATGATCAGTTTTATAAATTTTGAATCATTTGGTTATTTACTGAATAATGTCTTCTGTACTTCTAGACAGTTCTCATTGAATTCTTTTTTTTTTTTTGTCCTGTATCCTTCATGGCTTTTGAATTGCTTCTTTCAGATGGGAATGGAGTGACTTGGTAAAAGTGATCATGCTTGCTAGCGTTCTTTGATTGCCTTACAAGAGCCTGAAAAACACATGGTGAGGAACTTGTTAAGACTCATCATTTTTAGGATAGAGTGACAGCCAGATATAAATAACTTGTTTGGCTCAGAAAAGCAAATTTGAAGGGACACAGTAGTGTCTTTCTTATCTACCTTTTGTGGCGAAAGTGTTGAATTTAAGGTACTAGAAATAGAGGATGACATTTATCAATTGTGAATGTTTAGTGGACTTGCATTTGTCTGTATGTGTGTCAGTAGATTCATGCATAATAAGTGAGCCTATATAAAGGTAGTGGCCAAATAACCTCTTAAAAATCAAACTGAGTTCTTCCTTAATCATCATTTTTCTTCTTGGCTTTAGGAATTCTGACTAGATATCGTGATCATATATCTAATAATTACTTGGAAAATTCTATCAATCTCTGGTTTTTCCTTTTTCCCGGGGGTACGGGACTATGAAAACCTGAATTTTCCACTTTAATAGTAAGAACTCTATGGTTTTATGCTAATGGTGAAAGCAGAAATTCTGTTCTAGCTTTCAAATCAAGTTTAAGCTTTCCTAATCTAGACCCCATTGATTACACGTATATATATATTTTTTAAACATCAACTTTTATGGATTGGTGCTGTTATTATTTTTTTTTAATTTTATTTATTTATTTATGGACTGCGTTGGGTCTTCGTTGCTGCGCACAGGCTTTCTGTAGTTGGGGGGAGCGGGGGCTACTCTTCGTTGCGGTGCCCGGGCTTCTCATCGCGGTGGCTTCTCCTGTTGCAGAGCACGGGCTCTAGGTGCGTGGGCTTCAGTAGTTGTGGCGCACAGGCTTAGTTGCTCCGTGGCATGTCCATGTATTTTTGACAAGTAAGATTCAGTATCTTTCCTCTGCTTGGCTGTTGATCAGCGTGCTAACAGCTGGAAGATCTCATCATAAATCACTCGTGAAGATTATGAATAAGCTGTAAGTTTATCCACATGTATAGCCTTTCTCTCCCAGTGATAGATGCTTCATATTCAAAAATGAAATATTAGTGAAATATTTATGAAATTTTATTGTAGTTTTCTTGCTTTTTTTAAAAAAGAACAACAAAGTAAGCTAGCAATTAATTGAATTTTGTAAGGAGAATCCAGAAGAGACCTGCCAGATACAGACAAAAGAGAAGGGCTTTGGTAAAGAGCGTGAGATAATGCTCATTTTAGACCTAAGAAATAGGAAGCTTTAAGAGATTTATCACTTAACACTGGAAATATGCCAGAACGTTAACAATGACGGAAAGAATACAAAATATGGCTGTTAAAGTATTCTGGATGTAATATGAAAAGTTTTAAAGACAATTTGAGGGTTGTGACTAAGGTAGCAGAAAAATCTTGCCAGGATTGCTGCTATCTATTTCGTGGAAAAAGCATCGGAAGCAGTCTAAAATACCATGGAATGCTAGCTGAAAACTATCACGTCACTTCAAATGTTACATATTTTGGTGTCATTTGGAACAAAAAGGAACATACAAAGCTGTATTGGGAAAAACATTCTTACTTGGTCCCCGTATAAACCCAGAGAGTTTAACTTTGGGTCTTCTGGCTTCTGTCAGAAGGCTGAAGGGTTGGCCCCACTGAGGTGCTTTCAAATCACTGGCGTTTACTGGACGCCTACTCAGCGCACTCCAGGTGCAGGGAAGGCAGGAGCACCTGAACCTCACGGAGGGTCACAGGAGGCCTCGCTGAAGGGGGGGACATGCAGGGGGGCTGAGGCCCAGCAACTGAAGAAGAGGGAAGAGGAATTCTTCCAGAATCTAGCCAGAGGCATGCCATGTGCATTGGCTTGGATTCAGGGGAGAGAGAGTGGTGTGTTTCGGGACGCAGGTAGATCAGTTTTGTGGTCTGAAATGCCCGAGGCAGGACATGGTGGAGGTAAGACTGGTAGCACCTGGCATTTAACGCACTGTTACCGTGAGCCAGGCCTTTGACGCTCACTGCAAACCCCATGAGGCAGCCCATGGGCTTATTACCCAAATTCCATTGAGAGAATAGGATTTTTTTTTTTTAGGTGATAGCCATAGATATAGGGAAATGAGCTAATTAAGTATACATGTCAGACAGTACATTCTAGCCAGGGTATGGAGAGAACATATGGGAGAGAAGTAAGAAAGGAGGTGGGGAGGCTATCAAAACGGCTTTGCCATAGTCTGTGCAGGATACAATAGCCTGAACTTGGACAAAGGCATTGGGGAATGGAAAGGAAGAAATAAACAGACATACTAGAGAGAGAGAATCAGTAGAACTTGGTTACAGTCGATGTGCGTGTGTCGGGATGGTGAAGCGAGGCTCCAATGTTTGTGGCTCCTAAGCAGTATTCTTTCATATTTAATAGATTATAGGACCATAAAAGTTTAGCACTGGGAAAAAAATTTATATCAGTTAGAGCTATTGTTTTACCAATTAGAAAACCAAGTTTCAGAGAGCTGAACTGAACTGCTGAGGGTTGTTTAGCTGTATGATGCAGACCTACGAGGTGGAACTCAGGTGCCTAGTCTCCCAGTACGTGGACCTTCTGACACGCTAGACTTGAAACTTGTATCACATCCAGGAAGTATTATTATTATTATTATTTATTGGTTGGGTCTCTTTCCTGATAAAAGTAATGGAATACAAAATGTGAATCATGTGGTCAAGTTCCATGAAGAGAATAGAATTTTAGAAGTGAAGCAGTGAAAATGTTTTGCTCTAAATGGCTTGTGAAAATATGTATTTGAAGTTGCTGGGGTTCAAGCTCTGATGGTATTGAATGTATTAATAGGTATAAAAGGTGTAAAATGCTTTCTTCTTTCCCCTTCTTCAGCTTTTTCAAGTTGCCAGTTCAGTTGTGGCAACTACCTTTTCCAGAACAGCATTAACTCTGAAAGTATTGATAGATGCATATCTCTCTAAGTAATGTATAGGCTTTTTCTTATTGTTTGGATCAAATATGTGATAAATTATACCACTTCATGTTGAAATCAATTTGGTAAAATGTTTTAGCTTGTAAAAATTACAGAGAAATGATTGTAGTTTATGAAGAGACTTCATTTTTTATCAGTAGCAATCACTGTATTGCCTTATAATTCTGAATTAAAATATCCTTATATACTTTCCTTAACTTCATTGTCTGACTGGCCATAAAAGGAAAGAAGAATGAAACAGGAGGAATACTAGGGAAAAGTTTCTGAAATTCTTCTTCGTATGCCCAGGTAGTTTCCCTGATGATATTTGGTTTATTTAGGAACTTTGCCAGGGGGATTTGGGAATTTTTCTAGTCCTGATTAATGATGGTAGTTTTAACTTACTTTTCCTCCATGCCTCGGATTCTTATCCTGTGCAAAATCTAGACCTCTGATTGTTTTATTGTGGTAACTGAGTATTAGAGTATACACTAGGATGTTTCAAAAGTCAACTTAGTCTGAGTCTGAGCTACATCTCAAGAGAGTTAATTAGAAACATATTCATGGGCCAATATTGGGGATTAAAAGGAATTATCTTTAGGAAGTCAGTTTTGATACATATTGTCTTGATTTAGTGGAATGTTCCAGATTCAGGAAGTATATATGGAGCCCTGAGGAATGAATAGGCATATTTTAATAACCTGAACTTGACATATCAAGTCATTTAAGTTAAATGGAAGAAGACATCTTGGCTCATCTTACAGTCGGTAATGAATCACGTGGCTTTGAATAGCTTTAGCATTTGTCTCTGGAAAGTTCTGCCATGTGATTTTAAGCCATCTGCAGCAGAAGCTTTCTTAAATGACCTCCATGTAGCTGAATTTGCATGTGAACCAGTTCCCTCCATTCCTCTTTAAAAATACACGGACCGATGCCCATGGCATGCTGAATATTCCTAGCTGATAGTTCATTCCACACATTACACCTCCCATGTCTGAATAATATGGCTTCCAAGGGTCAATTCTTTTGTTTCTGACTGGAAATGACATCATTAAATTAAATGGTATTTAAGCTGATCAAAAAAAAAGAGTTGTTTTTATGAAAATTCAGTTGAATCATTCAGAAAGACTCAATAAAAGCAAATAACTAATATTGTATTGACTGTCAATTTAGGGTAAGGTAAGACAACATTAAGAAATTGGAAAGGAAACGACAAACTGGAATTTGGCATTCAGCTGGCTCCACAATTTAAAAACAATGTTTTGTAAGAAGCTCCATTTGTTCATTTGTTCATTCAAAAACACGTACTGGGTACCCACCATGTGATTAGCATTTTGTTAAGCTCTAGGGCTGGGCAGCTGAAACAGGCAAGATCCCAAAGACAAGGTTTCCTCCCTTCCAGGCACTCATTACCTTTCAGAGAAGTCAGACGTGCCCTCAATTATAGTGGAATGCTGGCTGTGCTGGGCTGGCTGTGCACATGAATACATTGCTCTGAGACTATGTGGCAGAAGTGGGAGCTATCAGTTTTTCTCTGGTGTCATCAGGAAAGACCTTAGTGATGAGGTGAAGCGTAGGCAGATGCTTGGGTTGACATAGTAGGGTTGGGGTGGTGAGCTGGGAGGAGGAGAGGAAAGAGCCTATATAGAACCACATGTGTGTGAGGGAGCATGGTGTGCTCAGAACAGACCAAGGGTTGGGTATGACTGGAACTTAAGGGAACAAGACCACAATGGTGGGGAACCAGGCTGGATAGGTAGCAGGAACTAGATCAAGAAGAGCCCTGCTGGGCTTCCCTGGTGGCACAGTGGTTGAGGGTCCGCCTGCCGGTGCAGGGGACGCAGGTTCGTGCCGCGGTCCGGGAAGTTCCCACATGCCGCGGAGCGGCTGGGCCCGTGAGGCATGGCCGCTGAGCCTGCGCGTCCGGAGCCTGTGCTCCGCAACGGGAGAGGCCACAACAGTGAGAGGCCCGCGTATCGCAAAATAAAAAAAAAGAAGAAGAAGAGCCCTGCTGCCATGATTGGGTTTAGATGTCTTCCTTTGGTGATACAGGGAATCTCTGAAATTGTTAAGCAGGAAATTGATGTATTTGGCTTTTAGCTCAAATGAGCCTGAATCTCAGAAGGAATGATCCAATAAAAACTATTTGGGAAGCTCTTCACTACCATCCTAGTGTGTGATCATATCCATAAGTCACCTTCTCATTCCCGTTAGGCAGTCTCATCCTCTTTACCCCTAGATATGAGACCCCAAAATGGGATGCTGTGTCAGATAAGAAATCTGAGGTAGGGTTTTCTTTTAATCTAACAGGTTGTAGAATTGAAACTTGTGATGCAGTCTTACAAATTTTTAGTATTTAGTATTTGTAAAAAACCCCCCTTTTACCTCTAACTTCAACTCTTTCACTAAGGCCTGTATGAGTCTAAAAGGCAAAGAAGTGAAAAATCAGTTCTTACTAACTGAAGCAGAAACTGATACCTAACTGTGACAGCAGTTGTCAGATGGTTGTTCAGCCCCTTTGGATTGTGAGTTTAGGCAATCTCTGTCTATACCTATATGTATATTCTGTCACCTATATGTAAAACTTTGAAATTCATCAGTATTGGGGATAGTTCACCCACCAGTGTAGACAGGCTTCTAAACTGGTTTTCCCTGTGCATTTTTGTGTCACATGGAGGTTTTAAGGTCACAATCTGCCTGGACTCTTAAGTACGTAAAGAAGGCATTAGGAGTCTGTTTTCCTGCCTAAGGATTTTCTAGTTCAGGTATCTAGAAAGATCTGTGGCTGCCTTGCTCACATGCATGTCCCGTCAGCAGCTACACAGGATATTCTGTATCCTTTGCGTTGGATATTTTCCTAATCATGGTGACTGTGACATCCTGCACTGCATCCCAGTGTCACCTTCCTTTATGCTCCTCAGTGACAGCTTACTACTCAGGAAGAGAATGCTGCAAGGGACCCCTGCTCTTTAAAAGAAAGAAAAGACCAGGATAAAGAAATATGCTCGCCTAGGGTGGCATAGTTAGGTGGGAGCCATGGAAGAGTAATGATCCATGGAGGGTGGGAATAAAAGGAAGCTGTAGACGGGCCATGCAGATTTTTGTTTATAGTAATGGTTCCCAAACATTGTCTACTCAGAATTTATCCCTTTTGGCATCTGACTGAATTTTACAGACCCCATTTCATTTTATTACCCAGTGAGTTTCTTCTTTCATGTCTCTCAGGGAATGTTTCTCTGCTTTTGTATTAGTCCTGGGCCTCCGCTCTGCTATCCTGCATTCTCCTTCCTCCTCCCATCCTTGACTCCACCCTAAACTGCCCTTTTTTCTTTCTTTTTTCAACCACATTATGTCTTCCCCCTTTTGAAGACTTCCATTCAAAATAACTTAGCTTTTTTAAAAAATGGGAAAGGATGTTTTATTTAATAACTAATGTGAAGCCATTTAGATTGCAATTTGAAGCAAAATGAGTGATAACCCGTATGTACACCCTGGGTAAAAACTCCAGATGGAACAAGTTAAATAAGCAAGAAAGAGATGGAAAGAATCTAAGGAGCTAGTATGAAATAGGTTATTTGTCAGACACGTGGAGGGGTAGCAGCTTTTAAAGGAGTGAAACAACATTACAGAGAAAGGAACCTATAAACTTAATTCTATGGAAATAATAAAATATCTGTATCCAAACAAACTAAACTAAAATGAACAGGAAATATGTTTGCAAAGGTATTTTCATCATTAGGACAAATAAAATCTTAAATTGTATTATCCATAAAAACCATCATTAAAGTAATTTTTAAAATCATTACTATTCTAAGGGATAGGTAAAATATAAAGATAGTTCAAACAAGAGGAAATAAAAACAGTAAAACAAAGTTACAAACATTAAAACCGTTAAAAATCTTTAGTAAATAGACGTGTGAAATCAACATTGTTATAGTTTAACCTGATTGCAGGTAGAATATTACAGCTTAAAAGTTATTTTGAAGCTATTAAAGTGGTAGTAATGTTTAAGAACAAAATCCAGTTTTGACAAGATGTGAATTTGGATATGTTCGTACACTGCTCTTGATGTTAATAATTGATAAACTCTTGTTAGAAGCTTCATCTAGTGATATACTCAGCAATTCAACATCTCTTCATTGGCTACCGGGAGCAGAGTAGTGAATGAAACAACATGCAGTATACTGCATGACCTGACTGGTGATAAGGATATTCACACCCCTTCCTTGCCAATGCACTGGTGTGGTTTCCCCTTTTATATGTTCCCACTGTATCCTGATCAGGGAGATTATGCAGATGGCTAACATTTGCTGAGTGCTTCCTGTGTGCTGAGTACTAAGTGCTTTGAATATATGACCTCATTCAAGCCACACAACAACCATATGAGGGGTTACAATTTTTATGCTCATTTTATAGGTGAAGAAATGAGGGGCAGAGAAATGTTCAATGACTTGTCCATGGTCATACCACTAAGAAATGGTGAAACTGTGATTCGCACCCCCTCGAGATCGGCTTCCAGGCCCTTGCTCTTAATGCCTATGTTCCCTGTCCTCCCCGTGATAAGATGGTTACATTGCTTTAATTGGCTCATATGGTTTTCTTGTTGATGATATCACCTAGCACATTGCCTGTTACATACTAAGCAATTGCCCAATATTAGTTGAAAGCATGAGGAAAGAATTACTAAGAAAGATACAATTACACACTTGAGGATGTTCCTTGCAGCCTTACCTGCAGTACTTGAAAAGAAATTCAGGCAATGTAAACAAATAATAAAGGAACGACTATGTAATTTACCATCTGTCAGCTTAATGGGATATTATGTAGCTATTCAGGCTCTGTAGCAGCTTATAGCATGGAACAGTATCATGGCTATATAGGGACAAAAGACTGCAAATGTGAACTGTGGTAATCCTAACTGTAACCTGGATGCCCCTCTAGGCATTATCATTGCAGGTATAGATAATATAATGATAATGATAAACCCAAGTTATGCTAGCCCCAAACCCTTGCCTGCTTACACAGAACCTTCATCCCTACTGTACCCCTTGCAAGAGTGCCTGAGGATCTCCAAGGGTACTCTCCCACTCCCCACCCAGTGCTGGTGAGCTGCGTTCACCGCAAAACATCTGCCCAGGTCTTCCTATCCAGACCCTTCAGGGGCCACTACAGATGGAGCCCCGAGAGAGAGCCCCAGCTCTGCCCTGTGGAAGGTCCCTCCCCGGAACACCTGACCTCTTTTCATGTTCAGAGAGGTGTTTGGTAGCCTGTAGAACTGAGAGAACAAGTCTTTATCGAACGCCGTCCAGCTCCTAGGCCCCAAACCAAGATTCTTCTTATGCCCAGAGTCTCACAATGATGATGAGATGACAGAAGGTAAGAGCCAGGAGGGCAGGTTATCTTGGTTTGCTTTTTTTTTTTTTTAACATCTTTATTGGAGTATGATTGCTTTACAGTGGTGTGTTAGTTTCTGCTTTATAACAAAGTGAATCAGCTGTACATATACATACATCCCCATATCTACTCTCCCTTGCATCTCCCTCCCACCCTCCCTATCCCACCCCTCTAGGTGGACACAAAGCACCAAGCTGATGTCCCCATGCTATGCAGCTGCTTCCCACTAGCTATCTATTTTACATTTGGTAGTGTATATATGTCCAGGCCACTCTCACTTTGTCCCAGCTTACCATTCCCCCTCCCCGTGTCCTCAAGTCTGTTCTCTACGTCTGCGTCTTTATTCCTGTCCTGCCCCTAGGTTCTTCAGAACCTTTTATTTATTTATTTATTTATTTTTAGATTCCATATATATGTGTTAGCATACGGTATTTGTTTTTCTCTTTCTGACTTACTTCACTCTGTATGACAGACTCTAGGTACATCCACCTCACTACAAATAACTCAATTTCCTTTCTTTTTATGGCGAGTAATATTCCATTGTATGTATGTGCCACATCTTCTTTATCCATTCATCTGTCAGTGGACGCTTAGGTTGCTTCCATGTCCTGGCTATTGTAAATAGAGCTGTAGTGAACATTGTGGTACATGACTCTTTTTGAATTATGGTTTTCTCAGGGTATATGCCCAGTAGTGGGATTGCTGGGTCATATGGTAGTTCTATTTTTAGTTTTTTAAGGAACCTCCATACTGTTCTCCATAGCGGCTGTATCAATTTACATTCCCACCAACAGTGCAAGAGGGTTCCATCTTCTCCACACCCTCTCCAGCATTTATTGTTTGTAGATTTTTTGATGATGGCCATTCTGACCAGTGTGAGATGATATCTCATTGTAGTTTTGATTTGCATTTCTCTAATGATTAATAATGTTGAGCATTCTTTCATGTGTTTGTTGGCAATCTGTATATCTTCTTTGGAGAAATGTCTATTTAGGTCTTCTGCCCTTTTTGGATTGGGTTGTTTCTTTCTTTGATATTGAGCTGCATGAGCTGCTTGTAAATTTTGGAGATTAATTCTTTGTCAGTTACATCATTTGCAAATATTTTCTTGCATTCTAAGGGTTGTCTTTTTGTCTTGTTTATGGTTTCCTTTGCTGTGCAAAAGCTTTTAAGTTTCATTAGGTCCCATTTGTTTATTTTTGTTTTTATTTCCGTTTCTCTAGGAGGTGGGTCAAAAAGGATCTTGCTGTGACTTTGTCATGGAGTGTTCTGCCCATGTTTTCCTCTAAGAGTTTAATAGTGTCTGGTCTTACATTTAGGTCTTTAATCCATTTTGAGTTTATTTTTGTGTATGGTGTTAGGGAGTGCTCTAATTTCATTCTATTGCATGTAGCTGTCCAGTTTTCCCAGCACCACTTATTGAAGAGGCTGTCTTTTCTCCACTGTAAATTCTTGCCTACTTTATCAAAGATAAGGTGACCATATGTGTCTGGGTTTATCTCTGGGCTTTCTATCCTGTTCTATTGATCTATATTTCTGTTTTTGTGCCAGTACCATACTGTCTTGATTACTGTAGCTTTGTAGTATAGTCTGAAGTCAGGGAGCCTGATTCCTCCAGCTCCGTTTTTCTTTCTCAAGATTGCTTTGGCTATTCAGGGTCTTTTGTGTTTCCATACAAATTGTGAAATTTTTTGTTCTAGTTCTGTGAAAAATGCCAGTCGTAGTTTGATAGGGATTGCATTGAATCTGTAGATTGCTTTGGGTAGTAGCGTCATTTTCATAATGTTGATTCTTCCAATCCAAGAACATGGTATATCTCTCCATCTGTTTGCATCATCTTTAATTTCTTTCATCAGTGTCTTATAATTTTCTGCATACAGGTGTTTTGTCTCCTTAGGTAGGTTTATTCCTAGATATTTTTTTCTTTTTGTTGCAGTGGTAAATGGGAGTGTTTTCTTAATTTCACTTTCAGATTTTTCATCGTTAGTGTATAGGAATGCAAGAGATCTGTGCATTAATTTTGTATCCTGCTACTTTACCAAATTCATTGGTTAGCTCTAGGAGTTTTCTGGTAGCATCTTTAGGATTCTCTATGTATAGTATCATGTCATCTGCAAACAGTGACAGCTTTACTTCTTCTTTTCTGATTTGGATTCCTTTTGTTTCTTTTTCTTCTCTGATTGCTGTGGTTAAAACTTCCAAAAGTATGTTGAATAATAGTGGTGAGAGTGGGCAACCTTGTCTTGTTCCTGATCTTAGTGGAAATGCTTTCAGTTTTTCACCATTGAAGACGATGTTGGCTGTGGGTTTGGCATATATGGCCTTTATTATGTTGAGGTAAGTTCCCTCTATGCCTACTTTCTGGAGGGTTTTTATCATAAATGGGTGTTGAATTTTGTCAAAAGCTTTCTCTTGCTTTGTTTCTTGACGCTTGCTAAGGGCTTAGAACAGTGCTTGACCATGGCAGACATAGAATAAATGTTCACTGAATGAGCCAACACTACTTTTTGAGCTTCTGGCCTTTACTTCTCACCTCACTGGAACTGATGGGGACAGTGATAGACCAGCAGAGCAGAATAACAGTTTCTGCAGTGATGGAAATGTTCTCTGTCTGTGCCGTCTAACAAGTGTTGTTCAATTCCTTTTTTGTTTCCTCCTACACTTTTTATTTCCTCCTGCTCCTACTCTTCCTCTCATGTCTGTGTGTCCTCCTTTAAAAAAAAAAAAAGGCGGCTTGGTAGTTTCTACTCATATATTTCGATCCCTGAAGGAGTTCATGAGTGTACCTCATCTGTAACTGGCCAAACCTCCATCTAAGTTAGGGTTCCATTAGCACATCTGGTGACTAATTATGAAAAATGTTTCTGTGGAAGAAGGAAGGAAGACTTGGGACAAGACTATGTGGTGAGACTTGAGGGACACCTCTAGGTCCTTCCATCATAAGAGCTATGTGGAAAAGAGCGCTGCACCGGGGTTTAGGAAAATGTGGTCTCACGTCCCATTTCTGTCACAATCTGGCCCTGAATCCTAAGCACACACAGTCTCTGTAACTCACTCTTTGTCTGTAGGATAAGGTGATTGAATTAGGTTATTTAGCAGGTCCTTTTTAGCACCTCTGTGGAAACTACAGTGTGTTCTGGAAGATAGTTTGAAGACTACTGTTTTAGTACAGATGGTCCCAAATTTACAGTGGTTTGACTTACTTTACAGTGGTGTGGAAGCTATGTGACTTTGGTAGAAACTGTACTTTAGATTTTGAATTTTAATTTTTTCCTGGGCTAGTTATAGGCAGTAGGATCTCTCTCATGAGGCTGATCAGTGGCAGCCAATGCAGCTCCCAGTAGCCACACCATCACGAGGGTAAACAACCAATATACACACAACCCTTCTCTGTACCCAAGCAACCATTCTGTTATTCACTTTCAGTATAGTAATCAATCAATTGGATGAGATAGTCAACACTTTATTATAAAATAGGCTTTGTATTAAACCATGTTGCTCAACTGTAAGTGTTCTTCGCATGTTTAAGGCAGGCAAAGCTAAGCTAGGTAGGTTAGGTGTATTAAATTCATTTTTGACTTCTGATATTCTCAACCCATCAGCCGATCTCAAGATGGGTTTATTGGGACGTAACCCCTTTGTAAGTTGAGGAAGATCTGTGTGTGCTAAAGTTAAACAGCATCAGAAGAAAAATGAGGAGTGTGTTACAAGAGGTAAATGCTGCATTGTTTTTCCATCTCAAGTTTTTAGGGAATTAATGGCAACATTTTTATGTTGAGTTCTTGTCTGCAAAATGCTGTTGTATGAGAAATGCGGGAGATACAAAGATGAGACCATGGACTCTTTCCTACCGTATCCAAAATCTAGTAGGAGGAAGAGAAACAAGAAAATAATTATAATACAAGGCAGATTGATAAATGACACAGAAATTATATTAGATGCCCCCCACCCCATTTGCAAATCCTTCTAGGATTCTTCCTATTCAGTATCTTCCTCTCTTTGGAGGAAAGTTTCTTTATTGGAGGCCATATTTAGACCTGACTTGAAAGGACTCCAAGAATTTGTACTGGCTACCAAGATAGGAGATTTTAGTGCAGTTTTGTGTTCTCAAGTTAGATATGTACGTCAAGGTTTTGACTTGGCAAATATTTTAAAATTCTAAATTTAGATTAATCTGTAAATCTATCCTGAAGGTTCAGGATAAATAAATAACAAGCAGATCATTAATGAACTTGGTGAGAGTATGAACTTGGTCTCTAGACCAAGTTTGCAAATTACAGTGGTGCAGTACATTTTTTGATTTAACATCTTTATTGGAGTATAATTGCTTTACAGTGGTGCGTTAGTTTCTGCTTTATGCCAAAGTGAATCAGCTGTACATATACATACATCCCCATATCTACTCCCTCTTGCATCTCCCTCCCACCCTCCCTATCCCACCCTTTTAGGTGGACACAAAGCACCGAGCTGATGTCCCCATGCTATGCGGCTACTTCCCACTAGCTATGTATTTTACATTTGGTAGTGTATTTATGTCCAGGCCACTCTCACTTTGTCCCAGCTTACCCTTCCCCCTCCCCGTGTCCTCAAGTCCATTCTCTACATATGCGTCTTTATTCCTGTCCTGCCCCTAAGTTCTTCAGAACCTTTTATTTATTTATTTATTTTTAGATTCCGTATATATGTGTTAGCATATGGTATTTGTTTTTCTCTTTCTGACTTACTTCACTCTGTATGACAGACTCTAGGTCCAACCACCTCACTACAAATAACTCAATTTCATTTCTTTTTATGGCTGAGTAATATTCCATTGCATATATTGTATACATATATATAAAGAAGATATATATAAAGAAGATTGTGTCACATCTTCTTCATCCATTCATCCATCGATGGACACTTAGGCTGCTTCCATGTCCTGCTATTGTAAATAGTGTTGCAATGAACATTGTGGTACATGACTCTTTTTGAATTACGGTTTTCTCAGGGTATATGCCCAGTAGTGGGATTGCTGGGTCATATGGTAGTTCTATTTGTAGTTTTTTAAGGAACCTCCATACTGTTCTCCATAGTGACTGTATCAATTTACATTCCCACCAACAGTGCAAGAGGGTTCCATTTTCTCCACACCCTCTCCAGCATTTATTGTTTGTAGATTTTTTGATGATGGCCATTCTGACTGGTGTGAGGTGATACCTCATTGTAGTTTCGATTTGCATTTCTCTAATGATTAATGATGTTGAGCATTCTTTCATGTGTTTGTTGGCAATCTGTATATCTTCTTTGGAGAAATGTCTATTTAGGTCTTCTGTCCATTTTTGGATTGGGTTGTTTCTTTCTTTGATAGTGAGCTGCATGAGCTGCTTGTAAATTTTGGAGATTAATCCTTTGTCAGTTGCTTCATTTGCAAATATTTTCTGGCATTCTGAGGGTTGTCTTTTTGTCTTGCTTATGGTTTCCTTTGCTGTGCAAAAGCTTTTAAGTTTCATTAGGTCCCATTTGTTTATTTTTGTTTTTATTTCCGTTTCTCTAGGAGGTGGGTCAAAAAGGATCTTGCTGTGATTTATGTCATGGAGTGTTCTGCCTATGTTTTCCTCTAAGAGTTTAATAGTGTCTGGTCTTACATTTAGGTCTTTAATCCATTTTGAGTTTATTTTTGTGTGTGGTGTTAGGGAGTGTTCTAATTTCATTCTATTGCATGTAGCTGTCCAGTTTTCCCAGCACCACTTATTGAGGAGGCCATCTTTTCTCCACTGTAAATTCTTACCTGCTTTATCAAAGATAAGGTGACCATATGTGTGTGGGTTTGTCTCTGGGCTTTCTATCCTGCTCCGTTGATCTATATTTCTGTTTTTTTGCCGGTACCATACTGTCTTGATTACTGTAGCTTTGTAGTATAGTCTGAAGTCAGGGAGCCTGATTCCTCCAGCTCCGTTTTTCTTTCTCAAGATTGCTTTGGCTATTCGGGGTCTTTTGTGTTTCCATATAAATTGTGAAATTTTTTGTTCTAGTTCTGTGAAAAATGCCAGTCGTAGTTTGATAGGGATTGCATTGAATCTGTAGATTGCTTTGGGTAGTAGAGTCATTTTCACAATGTTGATTCTTCCAATCCAAGAACATGGTATATCCCTCCATCTGTTTGTATCATCTTTAATTTCTTTCATCAGTGTCTTATAGTTTTCTGTATACAGGTCTTTTGTCTCCCTAGGAAGGTTTATTTCTAGGTATTTTATTATTTTTGTTGCAGTGGTAAATGGGAGTGTTTCCTTAATTTCTCTTTCAGATTTTTCATCGTTAGTGTATAGGAATGCAAGAGATTTCTGTGCATTAATTTTGTATCCTGCTACTTTACCAAATTCGTTGATTTTCTCTAGGAGTTTTCTGGTAGCATCTTTAGGATTCTCTATGTACAGTATCATGTCATCTGCAAACAGTGACAGCTCTATTTCTTCTTTTCTGATTTGGATTCCTTTTATTTCTTTTTTTCTCTGATTGCTGTGGCTAAAACTTCCAAATGTATGTTGAATAATAGTGGTGAGAGTGGGCAACCTTGTCTTGTTCCTGATCTCAGAGGAAATGCTTTCAGTTTTTCACCATTGAGAACGATGTTGGTTGTGGGTTTGGCATATATGGCCTTTATTATGTTGAGGTAAGTTCCCTCTGTGCCTACTTTCTGAAGGGGTTTTATCGTAAATGGGTGTTGAATTTTGTCAGAAACTTTTTCTGCATCTATTTAGGTGATCATATGGTTTTTCTCCTTAAATTTGTTAATATGGTGTATCACATTGATTGATTTGCATATATTGAAGAATCCTTGCATTCCTGGGATAAACCCCACTTGATCAGGGTATATGATCCTTTTTTTTTTTTTGACATCTTTATTGGAGTATAATTGCTTTACAGTGGTTTGTTAGTTGCAGCTTTATATAAAGTGCATCAACTATACATATACATATATCCCCATATCTCTTCACTCTTGTGTCTCCCTCCCTCCAACCCTGCCTGTGATCCTTTGAATGTGCTGTTGGATTCTCTTTGCTAGTATTTTGTTGAGGATTTTTGCATCTATGCTCATCAGTGATATTGGCCTGTAGTTTTCTTTTTTCGTAGCATCTTTGTCTGGTTCTGTATCAGTGTGATGGTGGCCTCATAGAATGGGTTTGGGAGTGTTCCTCCCTCCTGTGCAGTACATTTTAAAACTCATTGTTAATATTGTGTACAGCTTAAGTGGTATTACTTGGTTCTTGAGAAAGCATTTTGCAATGACATTAAAGAAAATGCCCTGCTACAGTAGCTAAAATGACTTCGTGTCCCTGAAGATAGTTGCAGTGATACCACTGTAAAAGGTATGGTCTTTAAGGATGAAGCATGTCATCATTTTTGTGAAACCTATCTCCCTGTCCATTAGTGTACAGCACTATCATTTCCCCAATTATGTTTACATAATTCTCCCAAGTGAAGTCAGCTTTGCATAAACCTCTGGGCATTTTATTAACTGCTTTGTTACGAAGTAGGCAACTTATGTTTGAATCAGTATCTGATTATACATTAAAATAAAAACAAAGCACACCATGTAACAGATAAACCCTTTCCCTTCTACATAAATTGCAAGTGGCTGGATATGTATTTGTCCCTTTTAAAAATTTTATATCATGCCAGTTTCATTAGATGAGATGAGGAAATCTGAATTTCACTCTACTAACTTGGTTAGCGTTTTGAGAACTTTAATTGTAGGAATAGAACTTTAATTGTAGAAACCTGTGGATTATGTCATTGGACCACCCCCTTTTGCAGAGGAGGGCACAGTAATCCACAAAATGAAATGATTTGCCCCTATCCCAAGATGTGTGGGACTGGTGTGTTTACTCTGTAGCCTGCAGATGTTGCTGTGTTATTCCTAAGGGTAAAAGAGCCCAGGGTTTGCGAGTTACTGAGAGCAAGCCTCTGTGGATGGAGGATATAAAGTGGAATTTTGTGATTTGCTTGATATAGGAAGCTCCGTATGTTATGAAAAATATAAAACTGGATCAAATTAGATAGCCCACAGCTATGGTGAGGTTGATGATCAGTGAGCAGAAAGCCATAAACAAAGTTGAGATGATGAATGGTCTTATCCCATATAGGAAGCTCTGATGCATGTGTGGGTGGTAGGGCTTCCTATCTCCTGGATTATAAACAGAACATGCTATCCAAGCATTCGCTAATGTGCACCAGCATTAAAAATTAGATTTGTGGGATTTTTGTTTGTATTAAGGTTGAGATATTGCATTTGTTGAAATGTGAATTTCCTTTAATTCTAGTCCAGAATTGAGCATTTGATAGATGGGGATGGGATGAAAATGGTCATCTTAATTTCCAGAGCAGGTAAAACAAAGAGATTGTGTATGGCAGCAAACAGTATGGTGGGCGCATTTTTAGCTTTTGTGGAAGCATTTTCTCTTTGCTCCAAGATTTCTTTAGGCTCTGTTTTTTCCTTTTACATGTACTATGAAGAACATTAGTCTCATAATGTTACACATATTGTATTATTGTACCTTTTTCTTCTTCTTCTTTTTTTTTTTTTTTTTTGGCTTAAAACAATAGAGATGTATTCTCTCACAGTTCTGGAGACCAGAAGGTCAAAATCAAGGTGTAGGCAAGGCCACGCTCCCTCTGGAGGCTCTAGAGGAGGGTCTGTTCCTTGCCTCTTCCCGCTTCTCATGGCTGTTGGTGCTCCTTGACTTCTAGCTGCGTCATTCCGATCTCTTCCTCAGTCATATTGTCTCTTCCTCTTCGGTCAAAGCTCCCTGGCCCTCGCTCTTAAAAGGACCTTGTCACTGAAATGAGAGGTCACCTGGATAATCCAGGACAAGTGCCTCCTCTCAGGATTTCTAATCACATTTGTTTTGCATTGTAAGGTGGTGTTCACCCATCTACCACATGAAGTAATATTCAGATTCTGGACATTCACAGGACATGGGTGTATCTTTTGGGAGACCACCATTCCACCCACTACGATTATCATGCCCATATGTAATCAGTATAAAGAATTTTTTAAAAGTCCTCCTATCTGTAGAATCATTATCTATTTGTGTCTTAAATTAAACCTTCCAGAATTTAACTTCAATCTGGCTAAGGTCCAGAAACTCAAAGCCAAGTTTACAGTGCACATTTCTTGTGTATACAATAGATGATTCTACTTACCCTTACTTATCCTTGTTCTTTCTCTTCCCCTGGTTCTGTCTCCTGTGATTCATAATCTGTCCTGGTCCCAAGTATTAACTTACTTACATTTTTCCTGTTTACTGTATTCTAGGCAGCCCTATATCCTTGTGGAAGGAAACAGGAATCTGGCCCTGCTTTGTCTCTCCACCTAGCTTTTCTCACTTGCTCTCCTCTTCTGACATTCCCACCGCATCAGCCTCCTGTCAGTTTCTGGACCTTTCTAAGCCATGTCTCACCTCAAGGTCTTAGCTCCTATTATTTCTTCTTCTGCTAACATTGTTCTGCCAACTTGCACATCATGGGATTCTTCTCCCTTTAGGTTTAGGTGAAATGTCACCTCCTTGGACAGGTTGTTCCAGACAGCGTGTTACTTGAATGTTTTCTTGGTTCAGCCTGGGACTCAGTATACGTTAGAATTGGCTGTAAGCAGTTTTGGAGCACAGCAATGATAAATCTCTGCGTTCAATAAAAATACTCAAACTTAGATTTTCGTAAATGCCTACTAATCTCTGTACTTCCTTTCTTGGCTTCTGTGTAAGACGAGGCCTCCTCAGTTCCTCTATCGTTGCTCCAAAGGAACGTGACTTCCATCTTGGCTTTCAGCTTCAGTTGCTTTATTTATTTTATTTTATTTTTTGGTGTGGCAGGATGATGCATACTGAATTAAAAGGCAAAAATGCAGGTTTTTAAAAAGTGGGTTAGGTTCTTAAAATGAGCAGTGGTTTGCTGTGGCATTTAATTATTATCTGACATAGTTGTTATCTGAAAGCTTTAGATAGCTACATTTTTAACCTACTTTCTGGCTGAATAGAATCTATGGGTACCCTTTAAAAGAGGGCGATGTAGGTATATTGAGGGAGAAATAAAATGGTACCTTGTACTTTCTAAAAATGTTATTGCTTTCTTTTCACCCTGCAAGGGACATCAAACAAAATGTTGAAAGCCTTTAAGGGAACATTATTCTCCTAATCAGAGACAAGTGGGAAAGTTGAAGTAGCTATACAAATCAAAATCATGTGTATGTCTGTTCTGTGAAATGACAGATGTAAGTTTTCCTTCAGATGGAGGTTTGTTTTCCCTGTTCTGCCTTAGCCACAATAACTTGAAACAGTCTGTCTGCTGGCACACAAAGCGAGGGGGTGGGTGGAGGGGCCCGGGTGTTGCTGTAGGGAAGTCAAGTACATTCTTAGAGCGCCTTTTGGGGACAAGCAGCTGAAATATTTTTATAGTCAGCTAAGATAACAGGGAAGAATGAGAGTCTAGCTTTTTATAACTCAAATCTGCAGAAAATTCAGTTTTCCCATATTTGTATCCAAGTCAGTACCTATTCATTTAAAACTAAGTTCCAATTTGTGGCATAGACTGTGAATATTATCCTGTCAGCCCAGTTTCTTGAGTCCTGCAAGTTGTTTTACAGACCAGTGTGAATGGTGGAATGCACTGAAATGCTGGGCATATTTAAAGCCTCCAACTTTTTCTTCCAGCCTGGATCCTTTTGCTCATTGTGACCTTTTATAGTTGTACCATGAGATACTTGGAGTGGTTGTCACGATATTCCACTTTCTGGAATAACAGGCTGAAGGCCCATATACCTCTTGTTATTTGCTGTAGGTCCCAGGTGACCGCATGATGCAATGTAGTGAATTATGGTGATGGCCAGCAAAATGTCAAGCTGACAAGGTTATGGAATTTCTCAGCCAGCATTCTACATTACACCTTCCAGTTATATGTTCTAAAATATATGTGCCATAGCTAGACTTACAACCAGCATTCCACAAGCCAGCCTTAAAGATAACTTATTCTTTTTCCTCTTCATATGTTGAGAAAGTTTTATAGAATGCTGGCTGCACAGACTATATATCACCAGGTGATGTTTTGAGAGTGGCATGAACTCTTGAAACAGAAAGAAACTATTCATAGTTAAATCCTTAACTTTTGTAGGTTGATTTTAAATTTGTTTTCTTTGACATAAAAGACTATTTAACTTTAAAAATAGCACCTGCCACAAAGAACTCAATGTACAGTGAGTGAGCTGGGGCAAAGAACTTTAAATTATAAGTTAGATTTTGTGAAAATGCTGGAACAGGAGGATAGGTATTTTATTTCTCATTCATAAATGGTTATAAATAGTGGCCTGTTATTGGTTGGAATAAGTCAGCAGAAACGGTTTCCTTTATGACCAGAGAGAAACAGGGTTATTGGAGTTCTCTTCTGGGATTATTGCTGTATCCACTTAGACTAGTACAGTTCTTGAAATATTTGTGTGGAAGCTATCTCAGAGGTTTAAAAATAGTTTTAAACAAATCTAATTAAATTCACGTTGGATTCCAAAATCTGCTATTGATATTAGAAATAAAAGTCAGTTTCTTTTGTAAAAAAAAAAAGATGATAGCATAGATGAAGTTATTTTAATAAAGATTAAAGGTAGTCCTCTTTGCATGGTGATGCAGGACCATAAAAATAACCATGCAAGCTGTAACTGTGCAAAACAATCTTAATAATCAATGGGAAAATTACTAGTTCTGTCACCTTAAAAATTTTTTTTGTCAAAACATTACAGTTGTTTTACTGTAGGTGATGTATTTATAGGGAAAGGAAAAAAAATAGTAAAGCTGATATTTATCTAGTGCCCTGTAATTTAAAATGTTAGAAACACTGAGAATTAAAGTGTTTTCTTTCTTCGAGTAGAACTTAACAAGAGTAGTTAGAACATTTTTGCTTTCTTCTCATATACTTTATGATGTGGAGTATCTCTTCTTTGCCTTAGTGAGCCGTTACACTCCTTCGCAAGTTTGAATCAGGTTCCAATATCTTACCATTATGCTTTCAAAGTTGTGGAATATCTGTGAGTTCCTTTAATGTTATTTCCTTTGGACCATCTTTATCCTACATCACAACCACTTTCCAATTTCACTTCCAGCGTCACCACTTTTCATTTCTTTGCCCTTTTGACTATACACCTCTGTAAAATGTCATGCGAGTTTATCAATGTAAAGTGAGGAGGCAACACAGCTACCTGCTTTGCTGTCTGTGCATGAACTGAATAACAGATATGCTGGGATCAATCACCAGCAGCCTCTGAAGGAAGTGACATGATTGATTACTGATCATGGTACACATCTGTTATTTATGTAGTGGTTTGTGGACCAAAGAGCTAGCAGTGAAGTTTGTACTTTATGCAGTTACCTAGTTAATATTGTTGCAAATGAAGTTCAAACCGTGTTGTTGGGGGACTGAAGTTATTTAGCTAAACTGCATTAACTGAAATTCATGCATATTGGAACCATACAAAGTGAGGAGTGCTTGTATTCCAGTTATAAATTATTTGTAGTATTGTGAAATCTCGGCCAGGCTCCCTGTGTCCTTGCCTATTACACACTGAACCCATCCAGCGTAGCCAACCTGTCATTTAGAAATTCAATTCAGAATTGAACTGGGAGTTACAAAGTCTTTGACTCAACCCCAGAGTCAGCTTTGACTCTTCTTCTTACTCTGCACCTCAGTGTGGATCAGACACTGGTGGAAAAATATTCCAGACCTTATCGAGCGTGGGCAGTTTTGACTTCATCTGCCACATAGTGAGATCCTGGACATAGCTCTAGGTGGTTACCTTGGTCATTTTTTCCAGCTCTTTCCTGTCTCCTTCACTGTCTTCCCTCTTCTTTGGCTTGCTGCTTATTTCCTGTGCATATCTCCATGTTGTACTGATTGCCCATCTATCATAATATTACTTCCTGTTTCTTTTTCTTTTTTTTTTTTTGCGGTACACGGGCCTCTCACTGTTGTGGCCTCTCGCGTTGCGGAGCACAGGCTCAGCAGCCATGGTTCACGGGCGCAGCCGCTCTGCGGCATGTGGGATCTTCCCGGACCGGGGCACGAACCCGTGTCCCCTGCATCGGCAGGCAGACTCTCAACCACTGCACCACCAGGGAAGCCCACTTCATGTTTCTTTTAATTCTTGTTGCCATCATCCTAATCCATGGATTTTTCAACTTGTCTTTCAGTTATTTTAATAGTCTCCTATCTGACTTCTCCACCTAGGTCACTCTCCTTTCCAGCTAATGCCACATGCTATCACAAGAGTAATCTTCCTGGAAAATTCTCTCCTTGGGGTCTACAGAATAACTTGCTAATTACAGAATAAAATCCAAACTTTTTATCAGGCCTTTATCCATTGTCTGACTTAAGCCTACATCTCCCAGTTTATCACCTGAGCCCTCCTCTCAGGAATCTGGGGTTTCAGCAAGGTAGACTTCCTGATTATCTCCCAAATATGCCTACCTCCCCCTTTCTTACACACTATCCTCCTAGGATATAATCCTTTCTGTTTTTCTGAAGCCTACCTAGCTTCAAAGGCTTATCTCAAATGAGCTCTCCTGTAAAATCTATTTTGACTTCCCAGAAATGACTTTTCTCTGGAGTTCCACAGAATTTACATTTTCCAGTGTTACTTATTTGTATTTTTAGTTATTATATATTACCTAGTAGTTCCAGTTAGCTTTTACTTTCTTCTGTAGTATGTAGAATGGTATTTGACAAAGTGGTAGCCATAAATGTGTTCATTCTTTCATCTAGTTTTTTTTTTTTTTTGAGCTGCAGCCTTTTTTCTAAAAGCTGAGCTACCATGCTAGAAGTAAAACGTTAAAGTCCCTGACCTCACAGCACTCTAGTTGAATGAGGTGTACAGAAAAGTAGTCAGGTGATTGTAATGCAGTAAGCCAAGCAACATGAGGAGCAGTGAATGAGAGCCCACGGAAGCACAGAGGAGAAGCACCAAACCTAGGTGAGGGGCAATTGGAAGTGCTTCCAGGGAACTGAGGTTTAAGCAGTATCCAAAGGGTGAGTAGGAGTTAGGTAGGTGAGGGGGGACAAATGGAAAGAGTGTTCCAGGCCAAGGACACAGGGTATATAAAGCTTAAAGAGGGGTGAGAGGCCCTGTCCACTGAGGAACTGAATCCAGGTCAGTGCAGCTAGATTGTAGGGAATGATGTTTCAGAGAGAACAGGATCTCTATGATGAGAAAGATGTGGGAATATTTGATGAATGTTTAGAAGGCAGGACCTGGAGATGGATGTTTGGGTGGGTGAAAGGTTAGAGCAGCCCTCAGGTTCCTGTTAAGGGTCTCTCAGTGAATGGAGATGTTAGGGGAAGATGATCAAGTTCCATTTAGGACATTGTAAGTTTGAGGTACCTGTAGAAGATCTACAGGAAATAAACAGTAGTAGACAGTGTGGAGCACAGCAGAAAGCTTTGGCTAAGAAATGTAGTTTTGGGTGACATCATCATATGATAGGCTGAAATCAGAATGTATGGAGTTAGTAAAGCAGAAGATTTTAAGACCAAATCTTGAAGCACATCAGTGTTTCAAGGGTAAGGAAAGAGTGGAGTCTGCAAAGAATATTAAGATACAGTGAACAAAGAGGAAAGAGCAAACTAGATGGGTTGAGATGTCACAGACGCCAAGGGAAGACTGAAATCCATCCATTGGATTTAGCAACATGGAGACCATTAGTGACCTGAGTAAGAGGAGTTTCAGCATAGGAGAGGTGTGGGGAAAGGGAAACACAACGTGACCCTGGCTGGCTGGTAGTGAGTGGAGAAGTGAGCAGACAATTCTTTTGGAAAGTTTGGTCATGGAGGAGAGGATTGAAGCAGAGTAGAAGCTGGAAGAAAATGGAGTTGAGGGGCTATTTTTTAAGCTGCTGGAAATCCGATCAGTTCAAGGGCTGATAGGAAGAATTCATTCGTGATAAATAGGTTGGCCTGAAGTTGAATTTAGCCAGGATTTAAAACTCCTTTTAAAATTCTTCACCCAAACATGTCCTTTTATCTTTTGGTATTCTAAATAACTTTCCAACTATTAATCACTGCTACTTCTAGGTTTCGCTGTGGTCTTGTTATCCCAATGAGATTGCAAATTCCTGTAAAGCAGGATTCAAACTATTCTACTCCCTTATTCTGGGTAGCACTTATTTCAGTGTCTTACGTAGAGAAAATTCTCAACAGATATTATTTTTAGCACTCTCATTTGTTTATTCTTTGAGGAAATATTTAATGTCCACTGTGTGCCAGGCATTATTCTAGGTGCTGAGGATACAAAGGTCATTAAACTGGGCATATTTCCCCCAAAGAGTTTATAATCTAGGGAGACAGTAAATAAACTAGTAATTAAATAGGAAAACACAGTAATTATAGAATGCAAGAGATATCCTGAGTGGCTACTTTATATATATAAAGTAGCTTTATATGTATAAATATATGTAATATATATATTATATGTATAAATATACATGTATATTTTTTCCCATGAATTCTTGCCACCATTGTGGGTGAACAACCACAAGCAATTGGAGAGCTAAATGACTTACTTAAGGTGGAAAGAAAAAGATAGAAAAAAAAGGAAGTATTTTTGTCATAGTGTATACTCCTTTGTTTACCATTTCTAAAGTCATTGGGAATATGATGGCTGTGCTTTGGGGGAGTTTTGTTGGTTGATTGTTACTTGGCATTTGAGAAACTAACCACTCTCCACATTTTCTCTTTTCCTTTACAGTAATTTGCCATCTTCCATGTATGAATGGAGGCCAATGCAGTTCAAGGGACAAATGCCAGTGCCCTCCAAATTTCACAGGGAAGCTTTGTCAGATTCCGGTCCATGGTGCTGGCGTGCCGAAACTTTATCAGCATTCCCAGCAGTCAGGCAAGGCGTTGGGAACACATGTCGTCCACTCAACACATACTTTGCCTCTGACCATGACGAGCCAGCAAGGAGTCAAAGGTAAGCTGATTATTTTGATTTTGCCCGTTCATCAGAGCTCTGTTAACATGCCAAACCCATACAGAAGCCAAGTGTCTGCAGGGCTGGTATTGGAACAGAATATGGGCCCAGGTATATGGTGCCAGTGCTTTCTAGGCTGTAGGGAATGGTATCTAGGAAATAAGAAAATGGAGCCCATCTTTCTCTGGTGATGCAGGACCAAGAGCTGATAAACATACATGGCACTGTTCTGGTAGGTCCTGGGAAATGGAAAGATGAACAAGATGGTGTTCTGGCCCTTATGGGATTAATAAACTAGAAGATCACACAATACCTGCTGATGAACACCAAGTCTATTTTGTAGTCGAAGAGCTCTTGGTTTTAGTTCTAAACAATCTGTAACCTCACCTCCCTGGGCTTCAGTTTATTCATCTGTAGAGGAAGGTAAACTAGGTCACTTGGAGCTCAGAAATTCTATGACTAATTCATTCTTTTCAACCTGGCACCTCTTACACATGCACAACTTTTAAAAAAGGAGTCAGAGAAGTGTTACTGGCTCGTATTCTTTAAAACCTGAATCTTAGCATCGGAAGATGAAATTCTGTGTGAAAGCTGCAGAGGAAGAAAATAGAGATGTAAAATATCACACTTTGGTATTTTGTGTGTATCACAGGAAGCACGAAAGTACGTACACACCAGGTTTAAGGGTAAGAGAACTATGCTTTGTGAAATTGTGTTGTAAATCCTACAGTCTCTACAATGGAAACTTTGTGAGAAATTCAAAAATAATCAAACTCTTGAGTCTTTATTACTCTTGTTTGGTAGAATGTATGACCACAAGTAGCACAAATTTCGTAGTTTTATGACTCCTCTGAAAAAAATTTTTGTCTCATGGATCTGTTACTGTGAGAAGTTTAAATTTCTCTTTGTAAAAGCAGTTTTATTCTTTAAAGTATATAAATTCAGGTTTAATTTTTGAGTGTCCCCTTTTACTCTCAAGAGTTTTTTAATGGCTGTGCAGCAAAAATAGATACACACTAAAAATGTATCATTTATCCCAGGTATAATATATATGTACTTAAGTATATGTGTGTATATAAAACTTAGTTTCATGCTGACTAGCATGAACATTTGCTTTCGTCCTGATGTGCGTATCAATTATTTATGACTGATAAGTTTTCTTCCCAATCTGTTTTAGTGAAATTTCCTCCTAACATAGTCAATATCCATGTGAAGCACCCTCCTGAGGCCTCAGTCCAGATACATCAGGTTTCAAGAGTTGATGGCCCAACAGGCCAGAAGGTAAAAGAAGCTCAACCAGGCCAGTCCCAAGTCTCTTACCAAGGGCTTCCTGTCCAGAAGACTCAGACGGTCCATTCCTCATACTCCCACCAGCAAGTCATTCCTCACGTGTATCCAGTGGCTGCTAAGACGCAGCTTGGCCGGTGCTTCCAGGAGACTATTGGGTCGCAGGTGAGCAACACTGCCCAGCCCATTTTAGTGATGTGTTCTAGGTATAGTCTCATTGTAGTAGGAAAGACAGACTTGGTAGAAATAAGTTTTTTGTAGAAGGGGTTGGCAAACTGACCTGTGGGCCTGTTACTGTAAATAAAACTTTATTGGACACAGCCACACCCATCATTTACATACTGTCTATGTCTGCTTTCATGCTATGGACAGAAGGATGGTATACTTTCAGTGAGGTCATATGATCTGAAATGCCTAAAATATGGTCTGCAAAGCCCTTTTCAGAAAAAGTTTGCCATAATTTGTCATCTTTTATTTTCTTATACAAATTTATAACTAGAATGGCAATGCATGAGTTGTTTGAAGTGCATTTTAAATATCATTGGATTTATGTGTAACTTTAGGTCTATATATCGTAAAGTGAGAGAGAGGCTGACTTCTCTTTAAAACTCATCATTGAATGTGCATAGTAAAAGCAACATAAAATTACTGGTTCCTCTACCCCAGTTACTTGGTGCTTCCTGCTTTGGAATTATGTGATAATGACATAGCTTTGTCCTATGGTTCTTCTCCTGTCACCTGATTATGATTTGAACCCCCTGTGAGAAGAATAGGCGAGATCTATTTATTATTCCTGCTGTTACCTGAATATTCAAAAAATTGTGCGTGTGTTTGTGTATGAGTGAAATATCTGTTGGTAGTAGAATAAATCGTTCTTGCTTTTGAAACCTGGAGAACACTTTGAGGTGCTGGGCAAGTCCATGGTTGGGTCATCCCCTTTCTTCTAGGGGAGGAGGTAAAATTGGTTTGTAGACCAGAATGGAAAGAACAGCCATGTAGAGTTATAAGACCTTGGTTAGAGCCATGGGCTCAGCACTTGGTGGCAGGGAACCAGCTTCCTTATTTGTCAAGTGGAGACAAGAATATGGGGCTTTGTCAAGATTAGACAAGGTAATGTGACATGCTCTGCAAATGTTACAGAACTACGCAACTACTAGCTTAGAAGACACTTACCTATTGATAGAGTCAAACATAAAAAGAGAGCAGGTGATTGCTTATGTCACGTAACTTCAGTAAGACAGGGAAGGCTTGATGCCCCACACAACCTTGGTCTGCCTGCGGAGCCTGAAATGCCTACTTAAGAGGGACCTTTTCCTTCCTCAGTTGAAGACCAGGTTTAAACACATGCTTTTTGGAGAAGGAATATCATCAGTTTACATTTAGCTTAGAAGTAAAGACTGGATTACTGTGTTAAGGGCAAGTTTTTATAGGGGCAGTGGGGCTGAAGTAAACCTCGTATGCTGCACAGTTTGCCCCAGACAAGCCTGGGAGAAGGAGGAGGAATTTGGTGCCATTTGCATTGTTTAGTCATTTCAGCTTAGGTTGGTCATGAGAAAGGAAAAAAGCAGGTCCTTTTAAAATTCTGTGCCCAGTATCCTTCTCCCTAGTTTCCAAGTTGGAACACAGATGGTAAAAAGCAAGAAAATGAGATGTCAACAGACTTGTTATTCTTGTACATATAATCGTAGGCAGATGATTGCTAACTAGAAAGAATATAAACAGATTATTTACTTTTAGGCCTAAGCTGGACTATACAATCCACATGCATTGGATAGTTGGTGGAGTTACCCAAATAATCCATACTCGGTGGAACACTTTTTTGCCTTATCTGGATACTTCTCTGACTTTTGGTCTGAATGATCCAGACAGTGATCTCAATTCTTAATTCATTTTGCATGTGTAGTAACTAATACACAGCTTCAAAATAAGACCTGTTTTGCGAAAACCTTCTCAGAAGATATTTGCTTTTCCTGTTGGTGAGAAATATTGCTGAATGCCCATGATTGTCCAATTTGTGCAATTAGGATGATCCAAGCATTAAAAAAAAAATTACTGGCAAATAGTCAATAGTATATAAGATGTATCCTACAAAGGTGTTTGGAAATATTTGTGCCTTCTTGCTGTGGTTGGTGTGCAAACGTAGTTACAGAGGGAGGTACGGGTGGATTTTAAATAAATGGCAGAAACGACTGCATAAATACTCACTAGTGCTTTGCTCAGTGAGAAAACTCTTATTAGATGCAGATTACAACTCCTGAGACCTTCATGTCGTAGTCATCAGTAAGCACCTCTGTTTATGTATTGCCATTAGAGGTCATATACAAAACAAATTTAGTAGAAAAAGCCCTTGTTTCTGTGGCACATTCTAAAAATGAGGCAGTAAACTTGAGGTCGAAAAGCCAACATGAACTGTGATCAGTGTATTTAAATTCATGGGAGCTTCATAGAATAGAATTTCAGAAACTGCTTGGATGGTGGAAGAAAATGGATGATTGGTTAGGAAACTAAGCTCACAGAGAAGTGGGGGAGAAATTAAACAGAAGAGAGAGAACACTGCAAGAAACAGGTAAGGAAGAAGTGTCAGAAGAGACCAGAGAAGTAAATTAGTTTAGAGTTCCTGGCAGGCTTTGGCACAGATGTGAAGCCTTTTAAACCTGAGGCATAAGGCAAAGTAAAAGACTTGGTATCAAGGTAAAAATCGCATGATGCCCCATTGATCAGGTGATCAAACTCAGAATCATTAAAAGGGGGACAGCTGATATCATATGCCTCCTGATGGGATGCAGTATGAAGTGTAGAGCAACACCTTAAAGGTGTTCTTGCCAAAAATGTGTGAGCTGAATCTAATCCATCCTTTACACCTAACCTCCAGCTCATAGGGAATACTGAGGGTGAAGAAACAAGCCCAAACTATCATACTCCCTCACATCAGAAAGAATGATAATGTAGGGTATTATTGCTATCATACTCCCTCACATCAGAAAGAATGATAATGTAGGGTATCATATCGTTAAAAAATAAAGATTGACTTCCTCAGAAAGAGACTAAAGAGAGACAATAGCACATATAATATATGAGCCTTAATCATATCTTGGTTTTAAAAAAATCAAAACCCAGCTCTGAAAGACATTTGAAGAACAATTGAGGAAGTTTAAATACGGACTGGATATTAGATGGTATTTTGGAACTATTATTTTCTTAGGTGTGATAATGGTGTTAGAGGTATGTAGGGTAGTGTCCTTATTCTTGAGTGAGGAATGCTATGATGTCTGTAATTTACTTTCAAATGCCTTTTATACACAAATATAACAAAATTGTAAAAATTGTTGACTCTGAGAGGTGGGAAAGCAAGTGATCACTGTATTATTCTTTGAATTATCTCAGCATATTTGAAAACTCCTTATGAGGAAAAGAAGGAAAATGTGAACATTTCCTAGACTTATGAATAGAATAATTTTATGATGAACTTAAAAGCTCTAAGTTTAATACATTTAATGAACTTTTAGAAAATTTTAAAAGTTTCAACTTTTGAATGAGATGGGAGTGGACGTGGGGCTGGTAGACGTGAGGAGGTCAGGGAAGAGAAGTTGGCCTTAGTCCAACTGTGAAATGATCAGGGTCCAATCTAAGAAGTAAATTTAAAGATGAAGAGATTAATGCAGAGGCTTTTGTGAAGAATCCAGCATCAGGATTTGATTATGGGCTGTTGTGAAGAAAAAGATGGTGCTGAGTTGGAGTATTCTGAACTCCCTGGCTTCAGAAATCAGATAAATGTGCTCTCTGATTGATTAACTGACCCTTGGAGGGGAGGATTGTGAGGTAAAGATGAGTAGCTACACCTTTGTTTTAACCAGTTCCATCTTTGATTGATGTCAAGAATCAGGTATTCTTAAATATCAATCATGGAGTCCAGTGCTGTTTTAGAGATGAAGTGAGAGAGGATTAATGGAGAAAACTCAGTGGTCAGTGACTAGACTTAGTGATGATAGTTAAATTAATAAGAACAGAGATTGTTTTGGCTTGGATTATAAAGTGGAACGAGGAGGAATAATGGGATTGGAAATATCTAAAGTGTTTTTCACCTTGATGGAAAGTGTCAAGATAAAGGGGGAAATACCTTTCCTATTGTAGAAAGTGATGTTTCATCTTTCAGAGTCCTAAAAATAATTTCTTGTTCTTAAGATTATATAAACTGTTGATTTCTGTGTGAATCAGGCTGGGTACAGGCATCACTAAATTCACTTTAAAGTATTAGAAGAATAGAAATTAATCTAATAGAACGTACAGGGTGGCTAAGAGGAATTGGTTTCTTGAATGTAAATCAAGTTTGAAGTAGCTGAAAAGTCATAATTTTGGCAGAGATAAGTATCTGTGCTATCTGCAGTAAACAGTGGTATGCCATATATATTTGAAAACATTTCTGAGATTTTGCTCAATGTATAGAGCAAATTAGAAGTACATTTCTAGGGGTTATAATTACCAACTACTTTCAGTATAATCTCATGTTTTCATGTGCTTAAAACTTCAACATTTCCAGTCAAGTTTTCATCTCTAGGGAGAGGCCAAATTTCAGAAAAATACCCCTCAAATCTATTTTTGCACCACAGGGTCATCGAATGTGTACACTTTTTCCATTGTGCAAGGGTGCCCTTTATTTTAAACTGGTTCTGTTAACAGTGACTAAATTTGAGATTTATTTGGCATCTGATTGTTTGGTTGATTTCAAACATGTTTTATTTATTGCCCAATTACTGGAAATAAATGTTTACAGTGACCTAATGATGTCAGATGGTATGAAAAGACCTTGTGTGAGAGGTAGGGTTCAGAGTCCAGCTTCCATGTTCGGTGTGCCATTGCTGCCTTGTGAAATCATATGCTTTTTGTTCATTGTGGAAACATGCCCCTTAATTAGACAGGAGTTACAAGATGAGACAAAAATTCAAGTGCCTCAAGATTTTCCGATTGCAAGTGCCAAAAGAGCAGCAAATTCCATGTATAAATACCTGAGTTAAATAAGGATAGAAATACTAGAAAACCTGAAGTAGATGTAAACAGAAGAGAGAGGGTATTTTTAGTACAGCACTCTAGCACGGATAAAGATAATCAAATAACATACAAACCCACTTTCATAGTTGGCAACCATAAAATCCCCATAATGATTAAAAAAAACCCATGGGTACAAGATGTACAAACTATAAGGTATAAAATAATCTATAAGGATATACTGTACAACATGGCAAACATAGACAATATTTTACAATAACTATAAATGGAGTATAAACTTGAAAACTTGTGTACCATTATATTGTATATCTGTAACATGTAATATTATACAGCAACTGTACTTCAATTAAAAAATACAGTTTAATTTACAAAACCATAAGAAACACTCTAAGATTAAATTCTCTAATATATATTCTATAGAAGAAAACAAGCTTTATGTGGATTAGGAAGAAAAGGACCACTTCTTGATGTGAAATCCTGATATCGTTGGAAAAACCTTTCTTTCCTTTAATTACTGGTCATATAAATTTTAAGCCCCGGGACAAAAATTGAGTTAAAATGACATGAGAACAGTTTGGGATCCTCTTAGAGGTTCCAGAAGTTGTTCCAACAGTTCTTTTTGGACAAGAAGAATAGAAACAGAATGGGCCACTGGAGAAAAAGATTCTTTAATTGGAGATTGGTCTCTTTTGGCAGACAAATTCAATAACATCCTCAAGCTCTAAACCTTAACACTGGAACGAACTTACACACACACACAATTCTGAAGGGCCAAGCAGATGCACTTTGCTTTTGTTTAAAAAAACTTTAAAAAAAATAAGCGTCATGGAGAAATTAACAGGAAAGTGTGAACTCACTGAAGTGGAAAAGTAACTGAACTACATGGCTGAAAGTACTTTTTAAAAAAGTCACAGGACTTTGAAGAAAAATATTTCCTGGTTTCTACCACACAGAAGCCAATGAGAAAGTAGAGAAACAGATGCCTGTCAGTTCCGCACGGCAGAAAAGACAGAGATGGATAAGTAGAGATGTAGCTGTAGATATGGGCTGCAGACTTTGCAAATCTCTTCTCAGTGATGGAAAAGGAATTTAGTGCTCAATTAAGGGATCAAGGACATGAAGTTCTGCTTAGAAACCTCTTCTTTGATTTCCTCAGACTCTTCTCTGCCCTGATGATGAGCATTTCTGGGGTGAGGCCTGAAGCTGTGATGAAGTACCAATTTTATCCTGATGGGGGGATAATGCCAGCATGGTTGTAACACTTTCACTCTGGTTAATTCCCTAAATTGAGTCCATAAACTACATAAATAGATGAGAAGTCTAAATAAAGAATAACTATAAAACATTTTCCCAAAGGCTCTTGTTGGCCTCTTGTATCTGTGTTATCCCTTATGTGGGAAGGAGAACTGAGTCATCCAGGCTGGGTCAACAGTGGGTACAGGTGTGTATGTGGCTCTCTTCTCTTCCCCATTTCCCCAGGCCACGTGCTCTTGGGGTCAGAGCCCTCCGGGTGAACTTGGCCTTCTTGCAGAGGGGCTGCTGGACAGTGATGAGGGAAGGCAGGGCCAGAGCCACCAGGCTTCTGCCTTCTCCAGGAGCAGAGACCCCTGTGGGGGTGTGCTGATTGCATTTACTGAAGTTTGGCCTCCTTCAGGTGGAATAAGTCATAGACACCAGGCACTTCCTATGCCATCTGGGGTTTACTTCAGTATCCTACTCAAATAGCCCTTTGGCATAATCTAAGAAATATTTGACTGTTAGGGAGTCTGGTTGTCCCCAGCAACTGTAAAATGGCCATCCTTGCCAAACCTTACCTGTATCAACAGCAGAAGGTGTCACACGCATCGCAGTGATAGGTCTTGGACCTCTGCAGTGTCGATTGGTCTTTCCAACTGCCTCTGCCAGATGGACTTTGTGCAGGGGCCCTCTTCCTTGGAGTTGAAAAGATCAATAAAGACAGGGATAAGACCCAAAGGGGAAACACACTGCACATGAAAGAGAACATGTCTCCATGTCACTGGGCTTCTGCCAGTGGCGGTAAGAACCGCTGGTTTTACTTGGATTGAGAATGTAGGACTGAGACATTAGGATAATCAAAACATAGATTCTTAGAACTGAAGTAGAGTACTTAAGAGAATGGGTGATGACCCAGACATTACCCTTCCTACTGCCTAATATCGAGTCTTTACCCAGGCCGATGTCTTCTGGGCACCAAAGAGGCTGTCAGCTTCAGGTGTTCACTTACCCTGACCTGTTTAATAGACAAGCAAGTTTGTGTTTCTTCAGTCTGCTCAGATGTTTTTCATTTTATTTATGATAAAGGCAGTGAAAATGCCTTTATCATGACATGGAATATCAAATTTCCATATTTTATACCTCTAAGGCTCACTGAAATAATATACCTATTAACTAGACTCCTGTTTTTTCAGAGGAGTAGACATTGTAAATAATCATGGGGCAGTTCAGAGTGGATGCATGTTGTGTCACTTCTGATGTTGACAAAGTGGCAAGATTTTGTGATCATTACATTTGAAGATGACAGTTCTGAGCACGTTGGAAGTGGTTTTAAGAGCCCGTGACTTGAACTGATGGCTGGTTTAGGCTCTGTACGTTACAAAAATGTGTGAAGAGTCAAAGCTGGTATTTCTAGGATCTGATGTTGTTTCTTGGCTTTGTCTGCATTACCCCTTGGAATTGAGATTTGCTAAAATGAAGTGGAATCATCTGATTTGCTAAAAAGCAAAACAACACAGTTCTTCAGAACCTGACCCATAAAGTTGTAGTGAAAAAAGCAACATTACCCTTTGTTGAAAGACAATAAAAGGATTCCCCAACTCTGCCCTGTACCTTCCCCCACAATGATGATAAATACTGTATTTTTATTCCTCATCCTCATTCCATTTTTTCTCCTTTTGTATATAAAAGAATTTATAGGGCTTCCCTGGTGGCGCAGTGGTTGAGAGTCTGCCTGCCGATGCAGGGGACAGGGGTTCGTGCCCTGGTCCGGGAAGATCCCACATGCCGCGGAGCGGCTGGGCCCGTGAGCCATGGCCGCTGAGCCTGCGCGTCCGGAGCCTGTGCTCCGCAACGGGAGAGGCCACAACAGTGAGAGGCCTGCGTACTGCAAAAAAAAAAAGAATTTATATATGAAATTGGATATTGTTTTAACAAGATCTCTCTTTGAGACTGTGCATTTACTCGAGTGATACTGCTGTTGTGCAGTTTGGAAACTGGTTTTGAAGGAAGTGTTTCAGAACCAGTTAACAAGCTGCACATGAAAACTAGTCTTCGATTTTCTGCAGCTCACCCATTTAATGTATTCTCAATGAATCCGAAAGCTTCTGATGCTCAGTTCAGCCTCTCGTGGGCTGAATACCACCATTGAGGGCATTTAAAATAACATGTATTCAGCCCTGAAGAGAATTCTGAAATCCGGAGAGAGGAGTTCTAAATATTTTGAACAAAGACAGCAATATTTTGAACAAAGACAGCAATGGACAGCTTTGATGGAGTTGAGAAAATGGTCTGACGGCTCTGTGGCTTTGGGGCAGGCATCTTAGTAAGGCCGTGTATTTTTATAAAATAGTTGATAGAGAACATTCACATGTATGGCCTTACCTGACCTTCAAAACAACCTCATAACAAGGAAAAGTAGGTATTCTTGTCTCCCATTTACTTAAGTGAAACTTGAGGCTCAGAGAGGTAAGGGGACTAGCTTGTGTTGGTATTTCCAAAATAGTAGCTCTTTTTCCACTTTGGCAAACTCACCATATCTCTGGCCCTTGGTTTCTTTATTTTTCAAATAACTGATTTGGCTGAGAAGACTACCAAGGCCTCTTTTAGTCATGCAGTCCTCTGACTGTGATGATTTTGATGTCTCTCTTCTTTTCTGCGATCTTAGGCACCACTGATACTTACATATGCACAGGATCTGTGGACAAAGCAAACTGTACAAACCTCGAATACAGTCAGTACCTAGAAAGATCTTTCAAATCCACCCCGACTTCAGAGACTCAAGTGTTTGCTCCTCTAAAAAGCATTTCAATCCTTCAGTGCACATTGCTCTCTCCTCCCAACCTTTTACTGCATGTAGAATCCAATCAGACCATTTTGAATTTAGTTGTTTTAAAGTTGATGATTTTGTGCCTCTCTTCTCTTCCCCACAAGCTTGTGCTTTGCATGAGGACAGGGCCACTTACAGACTGAGCTCAGTACTGGGCACAGGTGAGTTGTCAGTAAGTATATTAGTATTAGTCAGTGTAGGTTAGGTTTTGCTGCAGTAATAAACATTACAAAAGCTTACGCTTTGTATGCACTATATGTCTAACAGGTGAGCAGGAGGGCTCTGTGCTACACATCTCTCAGGGACTCAGGCTGATGGTGGTTTCCACCATGTTACTGCTGTGCTGTATGGAATACATGACCTCTCAATTCTGACAGCAAGAGAAGTCTTAACCCCCAATGTGACTGTAATTGGAGATAGTCTGTAAGGAAGTAATTAAGATTAAATAAAGTCATAAGGGTGGGGCCCTGATACGATAGGATTAGTGTTCTTGTAATAAGAGATACCAGAGAGCTCCCTCTCTTCATCATGTGAGGACATAGCAAGATGGCAGCCTCTTATAAGCCAGGAAGAGAGTCCTCACCAGAACTGACCATGCTAGCACGTTGATTTTGGGTTTTGACACTCCAGAACTGGGAGAGAAAATAAATGTTGTTGAAGCCACCCAGTCTCTGGAGTTTCGTAATGGCAGCCCAAGCTGACTAACAGAGTAAGGGACCAGAGCATGTGGGGAAGCAAGTGGTTCTTCGGTGAGCAGTAAATGTTCCCACCACAAGTGGCAGAGCAGTGGTCAAGACAGACATGGTTCCCTGCTCACAGGGAATTGAAGAAACTTATTAATATGGCTTGTGGCATTCAGTTTTTCTATACTATTTGCGACCAAACCACAGGTAATTATTAGTTTTGAGTTCTGTGTACTTGGATGAGATACCGAAAAACTGAAAGCTTAACCAAGTGAGGCACGTGTTACAGCTGACATAGTGTTATGAGGCCTCAAATGGGTTTTTGTTCCTTTCAGTATCTCTATGTAAACAAAAATGAAACTGACAAGCAATGAAGCTTCATAGAAAGAATTTCTCTCAATACAATTCTAGAAATAAGCGTTGGGGAGAATAGGCCTTATGTTCATCATTTGTGAGTGATCTGATTGCTGTAGTAATAACCATGCCATGCCCACATGCCTGTCTTTATTTCCTCCCTCATCTTGAGTCTAACTTTATAAAGGAAATATCCTTGGTAATGGAAGTTTGGATAAATTTCATGTTTGTACCATCTAGTACTAGGATTTATGATGTTATTTGTGTTTTGCTGCAAGGAAAGGCTAACAGGAATTATGATGTTGGGATATAATCATGAAAAAACATAATTCTTTTTGCAATTTAAGAATAGCAAGACACATACATCATAGCTTGCTAGACTTGACTGTTGAAATACTCAAATCATTGTAGAGGTGGAGAAAATAGGCAGCCCAAATTTGATCGTTTATTTAGAAAAGATGTCAAGTAGAATCATACGTTTCATGCTTAAGAATTTTTTCTCCTTTTATGTTACTTTAAAACCATTTTTGCCTTAGTGTAACTTTAAAAATACTGTTTCATAAAACTAAAGTAGTTGTCTGGAATTCCTTGAAGCCCATGGTTTGGCTTCAGCAGGCTTTAAACAAATACACTGTCAGAAATCAATGTGGATACATTTCCAACAGTTAATGCCCTAGTCACAGTAGATACTTTGTAAAATCAATACCCTGAAATATCAGAGGATTATGGTTGTATCAGATACACCACATGCCTAACATTGTTTTAATTACTCTAATAAAAGAAAGCTGGGTGGACTTTAAAAAAACAAAACAAAAACAACAAAAAAAATCTTGCCTGTAAAGAATGTTCTGCTCAAGCCAAAGCAAATTTTTTACAAGTTCTTTTAGAAAATCTGGAAGTATTTAAGCGTTTTCCTCTTCTTCTTATGAGACAATGCCTGTTACCCTGCCAGTGCTCCATCGTACAATATTCTCCTTTATGACAACAGGCGTTTAGAACAAGTTGATCAAATATGTTGCTATAGTTACGTTAGTGATAGGGTTCAGAGATTTGGACCTTTTTTCTCATTGGCACATAGACATGAACATATTTAATGTTCTGGTATATGGACGCTGAAGAGTTCTCATGAGGTTTTCTAGTTTGATTTGGAGCCATAGTTGGTCCACAGGCTGGAGGACTGTTTTGCTCGGAAGATGGGCAGAAGTCATTTTGCCAAAGTGGAGATGTGTTTATATCACAGCGAAAAGATTAATAGAAACAAAGAGGCCCTGTGACAGAAGTTTGGATTAATTGTTACATTACATACAGGGAGAACTTTCCCCGTGAGGGTCCTCATTCTGGTTTTTATGAGAAATCCCAGATTTTCAAAAAATGGGATTCACATTCCTCAACCAGATTCAGAGAACTGAGGGTGTAGCTTCTGTTTGCCAGAATACCTCAAGGCTTTGTGCCAGAACCTTGGAATAAGGTGCTTCTGGGTGGGGGTAGAGGTGAGCATGGCAGTTGCACACTTGGGATAATTTATGGGACACCTGTGCAGAGTGGGTTGATCAACCATAATGTGACTTTAAAATGAGTCATCGCTCAAGGCATGGAAAATCTGTGTCTCCATGACCGTCTTGAATAATTTCTGATATTTTTCCTATTGGTAATCATCTATTCATTATAATTCTTATAATTTAGAAAGGAGCCATTTAAAAGCCATGACTGTTTTTAGAAAGAGCTGCCCTTTTTTTTTGTGAATACTAACTAGCAGAAAAGGGAGAGGGTATGAAGCAGGGTCCAGAAGAGGAGGCCCATTCTGGTTATCACTGATCAAGTTGGTCCAGGTCACGGTATGATGTTAGGACTAGGAAGCATGTGGCAGCAGGGAATCTAGCGTATCAACCTGGCAGGGAACATTTAAGGAACATGGAGCTTCACAGGTCACCCTCACCCCTGCTCTAGAGTCTTCATAAAATCATAGAATCTAGGTGCATCAACGAATATTTGCAATTGGTCTATCCTTAAAATTTGATTGGTGAGGAAGCTAAAGTCCAGAGATAAATAAATTTGCTTCACGTCTTGTTTTGAGTTTATGGTAGGTAAGGGCCAAGACTGAGGCTTTCTGCTTCCTACTCCAATATTGTTTCTACTGTTCCATCCAGGCTCTTAGGTCATTTCTCCCGGGTGTGGAGGATTCACAAGAAACCATTGCTGTCTGTATAAGTCAGCTCGGGCTGCCATAAAAAATACTATAGACTGGGTGGCTGAAACAACCGAAATTTATTCTCATAGTTCTGGAGATTGGAAGTCTAAAATCAAGATGTTGAGAGATTCAGTTCCTGGTCGGGCTCTCTTCCTGGTTTGTAGATGGCCACCTTGTCACTGTCTTCAGACGGCAGAGAGAGAAAGCGCTCTGGTCTGTCTTCCTCTCCTTATAAGGACACTAATCCTACCACAAGGGCCCCACCCTCATGACCTCATCTAAACCTAATTACCTCCCAAAGGCCTTACCTCCTAATATCATCCTGTTAGGGGTTAGATGTGAATTTGCATGGAGGGGCACATCAACATTCAGTCCATAATACTAGCTGAACGTGAGAGAACAGATACATTCGCTGGGACATGTTTTAGGGAGTTCCATGTTCTGCGGTGTCTTGTGATTGCACCATGTTTGCTTGGGAATAGATGCAGAGTAGGCTTCACTATTTTGGCTTCATGGTCTTGGTCCTCTGGCACCAAGACATGGCATATGACAAGAAGGATCTTGATGTCCCCAAAGTGAAATCATCTGCTGCTTGAACATTGATATTAACTGGTTGACTTATTGTGATACCATGTTGTCCTTCTTGAGTAGAATAAAAATGAAATCCAGATAATCACAAACTCTCTACAGCATTTACTCCCTGACCATTTTCTACCGGTCAGAGCACTTTTGTGAAAACCTGAACATTTTTAGCAAAATCTTAAGAATATCGTGTTTCTTCTTAAATATCTAGAGCTAACTTATTATTTTTTTTTATACATCTTTTCTCTGTAAGTTGAATCTGGGACACTGTATTATATTGAGTAACTGTTAGATTACTTTGTCATTTGTTAAATAAGCCCGGATTTTTAAATGAGGGACCCAGAGGAAGGGGTCTAATATTGATTGTGAGCCATGCATGTCTGGACATGTGGCTGTCTCACGTAGAATCTGCCTCTATGTATTGTCTAAGTTTTGAGAGGTCTGTGAAAATGGACATTTTTAGTCCCATTTTATAGAGAAAATAGGCAGAGAGAGGTTGAGAGTTTTGCCCATGGCCATGTAGGTGATGATGGGTAAAGTGAGGATTTGGACCCATGTTTGTCCAACTTCAAAGACTATGCTCCTGTCATTTATTCAGTTACGGGTCATCTTTACACTGCTTTTCACTGGACCCACAACGGGTAGAATTGTGTGGGAAGGTCAATTTCACAGTCATAAAGCACTAATTCTGCCAAACATGGAGATGCCTGGGAGTTTGTGTTGGGACCTCTCTTACTGGGACAGCATTTGTTGGGAAAGAGATCATTTGTGGTGAACTTAAAAACCCCCTTCTGCTAGTCATGTGAGGAGAAGTATAGCTAACGGGCCTTTAATAATTATCCAATTTTATATTTTGGTCCTCTATTACTGATCATGTTGACCTTAAATATAATTTCTTCCCTTTTTCCCCCCATGAATGATGTACTCTATCCCGATAATGCTTACTTACTTTTGAGGGGAAGTACCAGATGTAGAATACTATACTTTTATAAAAACATACTCTTTTCTTCCTCTTCTTCCTCCTCTTTATCAATATTTCCCCGTTTGCCACACTGCTTCAAAGATGTCACATATCTCACTGGAAGCAATCCAAAACTTTTGGGAAAAGGAATGGTTACCTTTGCTTTTCCCTGTCTCCTGATTAATTTTGATATCCAACTACAGATTGACTCCCACATTGGGAGAATTCTCCATGGCTTAGCTCCACCTCATTCTCTGACTTTCCCCACTGGCTTGCTGTTCCTTTGCATTTGGCCTGCCTTCCTCTGTCCTTCCCCCGCCCTCGCCCTGGGGTCTCTTCCAGTTGTATTAGGTATTGGGCTTAGTTAAAGCCGCTCCATCCCTTTGGAATCTCTCTCCCCAGTCCAGCCGTTGAGTCACTGCCTTGTTTCAGTTCTTGCCTAAACACAGCTCTGCACACTCTTGCAAGAAAGAGTTGCAATGCATCAGCCTCTCTTCTTTCATGTTTTACTTTGATGCAATCTCTAGGAGCATTTTAAAAATCTGTATTCCTTTAACATTTTAGGTTCTGTTTATTTGTTTCTTTGGTTCTAGCGCCTTAATCTCTTTGAGAAAATGTTCTTTATTCAAACTCAAAGTATTTTATACTTCAGTGTGTAATGGTTCCTGATAACAAAATAAAGTGAGCTACATACATGTGATAAGGATAATTTGTAAGAGTACTTCACTATTAACATTTTTAAATGTCTGAAGTAGTGGATCCTTGACATGGTGGCCATCTTCATGAAGTGACCCTTCTACTACTGAAATATCTGAACCCTTTTAAGAAATGTATCCTGAGAGCCTAACAAATTGGCCAGCACTGTACCACTTGATAGGTTGCACCCACACAAGATATAAGCTGAGGAGGACGGTGCAGGTCCAGCCCATGCTCTGCTTACCAAACACTATGTCCTGGTGCAGAACACACCCCAAAAGATCACCTTCTTTTAGTCCCTGCACAGGGGCTGATGGGGTAAGGTCAACCATGCTTGGACATGCATCATTTAATCTCACCACAATCCTTTGAAGTTGGGATTACTGTCCCATTGTCTCAGTACTGGTCAGGAGAGGCTGGATAATCTGTGGAACATCTCGTCAGAGAGGGCTGGGGTTTAGATCCAGCTGTAATGATTCCAATCCAGTACTCCTTCCTTTTTCCCAAGGCTGAATCTTCCTTGGAGAAGATCCACTGGCCCAGTGTAGCAAACGTTCTTGAAATGAGGATATTATAGGTACCAGTAATCTTAAGGTATGAAAATTGAATCTCTTGAAACCACACTCCAATGTTTATCACAATCTCTTCAAGCAATTGTTCATCTCTGAAGCAACTCCAGTGGTGAGATTTTAATTGACAAAAAATATAAGCCATGATAAGTTGAAAACTTATCATTCCAGCTCATATATTTATAGGGAGATCTAAAACCAGTTGTCATCACAGCCTTATTTTGAGTATCAGGAAAGTGGTATGGTGTTTTAAAACTGAGGATTTGCAAGGTAAGTTTTTCAGATAAATCTGCAGATAAGTGTTCTCAATCAGGTCAAGATTTAGAAGAGTACAGTGTCTTGCAGTCTGTTAATTCTTAACAATGTTTAACAAAGGCTTTTACACCATTGCTTGCAATAATTTTTTGTTGTAAAAGTCAAACCATGAACATTCAAGGAGTAATTGTAATGATTTTTAAATAATCTTACCTTCTGATATATAGTGCTAATACAGGTATGCAGATAGGAAAGGTCGAATTATTTTCATGCACCCAATCTTCTAAGAATCATGGTGATTAGGACTGGGAGTAGCTCTATTTGTTTTTCCCTTTTCTCTCTAGTTTGCATAAGTCCTCACCTCTCAGGCTGAGGTGAGCATCTCTGGTGATGTTGATTTGAGGGACGAGGTGTGAGACACAGGAGATGGGTAGGAATGCATCTGCCCAGACACAGTCCTGTAGAGATGTGAGAGCAACAGAAGTACTTGGGGTTTCTCTAGTGTGTAGTAATTTGCATTTCCTAAATCAAGTAATGCAACCTGTTAGTGTATACTGAGCATGGAACCCTAGACCTGGCAGAAACCCTAAGAGTCATCTACTTCATACCCTGAGCATTCCTGAGAGATGGTCCTCCAGCCTCCATTCCCAGGGAAGATATTGACCTCTTCCATTGTTGAGGATTATTAACTGTTGAAAAGGTCTCCTGCTAAATGAGCTGAATCCTTTCTTCCTGTGATTTGCAACCTTTAGTCCTGCTAATACCTTCACCATGCAGCTAACTTCAAACAACAAGTTTGTTTAACATATCTGAACTCTGCCATCTGCCTTATTATCTCTACTTTCTTCAGTTGATACTCACAGGACCCAGTTGCCAGAACCTTCCTTGTTCTGTTTGGACACCTCTAGGTGGGTCATACATTTGCTGAATCATAGAAGGGACATGTGGGGTTAGAGCGTCCCCTATCTGCAGCCAGAGGTTGTGGGAACTTTTTGAGGAGCTTTATCACATTGATCGATGGACAGGGTAGATTTTTCTTTCTGACTTGAAATAGCTAAATATTGGATTATAAAGTTAGCACATTTCTTCTGGATTTCTAATAAGATATGCCTTGCAATGAGAGACAGGCTTTCTCTGAAAATGTGGTGAATGATTCACATAGGAGAAATTCATTTGTTTTTTTTTTTGTTTCTTTTCTTTTGTTTTTTAAATTTTTGCATTTTATTTATTTTATTATACAGCAGGTTCTTATTAGTCATCAATTTTATACACATCAGGGTATACATGTCAATCCCAATCTCCCAATTCATCACCCCCCCCACGCCCCCACTGCTTTCCCCACTTGGTGTCCGTATGTTTGTGCTCTACACCTGTGTCTCAATTTCTGCCCTGCAAACCGGTTCATCTGTGCCATTTTTCTAGGTTCCACATTTATGCGTTAATATACGATATTTGTTTTTCTCTTTCTGACTTACTTCACTCTGTATGACAGTCTCTAGATGCATCCACATCTCTAAAAATGACCCAATTTCGTTCCTTTTCATGGCTGAGTAATATTCCAGTGTATATATGTGCCACACCTTCTTTATCCATTCATCTGTCGATGGGCATTTAGGTTGCTTCCATGACCTGGCTATTGGATATTGTAAATAGGGCTGCACTGAACATTGGAGTGCATGTGTCTTTCTGAATTATGGTTTTCTCAGGGTATATGCCCAGTAGTGGGATTGCTGGATCATATAGTAATTCTATTTTTAGTTTTAAAAGGAACCTCCATACTGTTCTCCATAGTGGCTGTATCAGTTTACATTCACACCAACAGTGCAAGAGATTCCATTTTCTCCATACCCTCTCCAGCATTTGTTGTCTGTAGATTTTCTGATGAAGCCCATTGTAACTGGTGTGAGATGATACCTTATTGTACTTTTGATTTGCATTTCTCTAATGATTAGTGATGTTGAGCAGCTTTTCATGTGCTTCTTGGCCATCTGTATGTCTTCTTTGGAGAAATGTCTGTTTAGTCTTCTGCCCATTTTTGGATTGGGTTGTTTGTTTCTTTAATATTGAGCTGCATGAGCTGTTTATATATTTTGGAGATTAAGCCTTTGTCCGTTGACTCATCTGCAAATATTTTCTTGCATTCTGAGGGTTGTCTTTTCGTCTTTATGGTTTTCTTTGCTGTGCAAAAGCTTTTAAGTTTCATTAGGTCCCATTTGTTTATTTTTGTTTTTATTTCCATTACTGTAGGAGGTGGGTCAAAAAAGATCTTGCTGTGATTTATGTCAAAGAGTGTTCTTCCTATGTTTTCCTCTAGGAGTTTTATAGTGTCCGGTCTTACATTTAGGTCTCTAATCCATTTTGAGTTTATTTTTGTGTATGGTGTTAGGGAGTGTTGTAATTTCATTCTTTTACATGTAGCTGTCCAGTTTTCCCAGCACCACTTGTTGAAGAGACTGTCTTTTCTCAATTGTATATCCTTGCCTCCTTTGTCATAGATTAGTTGACCGTAGGTGCCTGGGTTTACCTCTGGGCTTTCGATCTTGTTCCATTGATCTATGTTTCTGTTTTTGTGCCAGTACCATATTATCTTGATTACTGTAGCTTTGTGGTATAGTCCGAAGTCAGGGAGTCTGATTCCTCCAGCTCTGTTTTTTTCCCTCAAGACTGCTTTGGCTATTCGGGGTCTTTTGTGTCTCCATACAAATTTTAAGATTTTTTGTTCTAGTTCCGTAAAAAATGCCATTGGTAATTTGATAGGGATTGCATTGAATCTGTAGATTGCTTTGGGTAGTATAGTCATTTCACAATATTGATTCTTCCAATCCAAGAACATGGTATATCTCTCCATCTGTTGGTATCATCTTTAATTTCTTTCATCAGTGTCTTATAGTTTTCTGCATACAGGTCTTTTGTCTCCCTAGGAAGGTTTATTCCTAGGTATTTTATTCTTTTTGTTGCAGTGGTAAATGGGAGTGTTTCCTTAATTTCTCTTTCAGATTTTTCATCATTAGTTTATAGGAATGCAAGAGATTTCTGTGCATTAATTTTGTATCCTGCAACTTTACCAAATTCATTGATTATCTCTAGGAGTTTTCTGGTAGCATCTTTAGGATTCTCTATGTACAGTATCATGTCATCTGCAAACAGTGACAGCTTTATTTCTTCTTTTCTGATTTGGATTCCTTTTATTTCTTCTTCTTCTCTGATTGCTGTGGCTAGGACTTCCAAAACTGTGTTGAATAATAGTGGTGAGAGTGGACATCCTTGTCTTATTCCTGATCTTAGAGGAAATGCTTTCAGTTTTTCACCATTCAGAATGATGTTTGCTGTGGGTTTGTTGTATATGGCCTTTATATGTTGAGGTAGGTTCCCTCTATGCCCACTTTCTGGAGAGTTTTTATCATAAATGGGTGTTGAATTTTGTCAAAAGCGTTTTCTGCATCTATTGAGATGATCATATGGTTTTTATTCTTCAGTTTGTTAATGTGGTGTATTACATTGATTGATTTGCATGTATTGAAGAATCCTTGCATCCCTGGGATAAATCCCACTTCATCATGGTGTATGATCCTTTTAATGTGTTGTTGGATTCTGTTTGCTTGTATTTTGCTGAGGATTTTTGCATCTATATTTATCAGTGATATTGGTCTGTAATTTTCTTTTTTTGTAGTATCTTTGTCTGGTTTTGGTATCAGGGTGATGGTGGCCTCGTAGAATGAGTTTGGGAGTGTTCCTTCCTCTGCAATTTTTTGGAAGAGTTTGAGAAGGGTGGGTGTTAGCTATTCTCTAGATGTTTGATAGAATTCACCTGTGAAGCCATCTGGTCCTGGACTTTTGTTTGCTGGAAGATTTTTAATCACAATTTCATTACTTGTGATTGGATTGTTCATATTTTCTGTTTCTTCCTGGTTCAGTCTTGGAAGGCTATACCTTTCTAAGAATTTGGCCATTTCTTCCAGGTTGTCCATTTTATTGGCATAGAGTTGCTGGTAGTAGTCTCTTAGGATGCTTTGTATTTCTGCAGTGCCTGTTGTAACTTTTCCTTTTTCATTTCTAATTTTATTGACTTGAGTCCTCTCCCTCTTTTTCTTGATGAGTCTTGCTAATGGTTTATCAATTCTGTTTATCTTCTCAAAGAACCAGCTTTTAGTTTTACTGATCTTTGCTATTGTTTTCTTTGTTTCTATTTCATTTATTTCTGCTCTGATCTTTATGATTTCTTTCCTTCTGCTAGCTTTGGGTTTTGTTTGTTCTTCTTTCTCTAGTTCCTTTAGGTGTGAGGTTAGATTGTTTATTTGAGATTTTTCTTGTTTCTTAAGGTAGGCTTGTATAGCTATAAAATTCCCTCTTAGAAACTGCTTTTGCTGCATCCCATAGGTTTTGGATTGTCTTGTTTTCATTGTCATTTTTCTCCGGGTATTTTTTTATTTTCTCTTTGATTTCTTCAGTGATCTCTTGGTTATTTAGTAACATAGTGTTTTGCCTCCATGTGTTTGTGTGTTTTACGTTTTTTTCCCCTGTAATTCATTTCTAATCTCATAGCGTTGTGGTCAGAAAAGATGCTTGATATGATTTCAGTTTTCTTCAATTTACTGAGGCTTGATTTATGACCCAAGATGTGATCTATCCTGGAGAATGTTCCGTGCACACTTGAGAAGAAAGTGTAATCTGCTGTTTTTGGATTGAATGTCCTATAAATATCAACTAAATCTATCTGGTCTATTGTGTCATTTAAAGCTTCTGTTTCCTTATTTATTTTCATTTTGGATGATCTGTCCATAGGAGTAATTGAGGTGTTAAAGTCCCCCACTATTATTGTGTTACTGTCGATTTCCTCTTTTACAGCTGTTAGCAGTTGCCTTATGTATTGAAGTGCTCCTGTGTTGGGTGCATATATATTTATAATTGTTATATCTTCTTCTTGGATTGATCCCTTGACCATTATGTAGTGTCCTTCCTTGTCTCTTGTAACATTCTTTATTTTAAAGTCTATTTTATCTGATATGAGTATTGCTACTCCAGCTTTCTTTGATTTCCATTTGCATGGAATATCTTTTTCCAGTCCCTCACTTTCAGTCTGTATGTGTCCCTAGGTCTGAAGTGGGTCTCTTGTAGACAGCATACATATGGGTCTTGTTTTTGTATCCATTCAGCAAGCCTGTGTCTTTTGGTTGGAGCATTTAATCCATTCACGTTTAAGGTAGTTATTGATATGTATGTTCCTATGACCATTTTCTTAATTGTTTTGTTTTTGTTTTTGTAGGTCCTTTTCTTCTCTTGTGTTTCTCACTTAGAGAAGTTCCTTTACCATTTGTTGTAGAGCTGGTTTGGTGGTGCTGAATTCTCTTAGCTTTTGCTTGTCTGTAAAGGTTTTGATTTCTCCATCGAATCTGAATGAGATCCTTGCTGGGTAGAGTAATCTTGGTTGTAGATTCTTCCCTTTCATCATTTTAAGTATATCATGCCACTCCCTTCTGGCTTGTAGAGTTTCTGCTGAGAAATCAGTTGTTAACCTTATGGGAGTTCCCTTGTATGTTATTTGTTGTTTTTCCCTTGCTGCTTTCAGTAATTTTTCCTTGTCTTTAATTTTTGCAATTTGATTACTATGTGTCTTGGTGTGCTTCTCCTTGGGTTTATCCTGTATGGGACTCGCTGCGCTTCCCGGACTTGGGTGGCTATTTCCTTTCCTATGTTAGGGAAGTTTTCCACCATAATCTCTGCAAATATTTTCTCTGGTCCTTTCTCTCTCTCTTCTCCTTCTTGGACCCCTATAATGTGAATGTTGTTGCATTTAATGTTGTCGCGGAGGTCTCTTAGGCTGTCTTCATTTCTTTTCATTCTTTTTTCGTTATTCTGTTCTGCAGCAGTGAATTCCACCATTCTGTCTTCCAGGTCACTTTTCCTTTCTTCTGCCTCAGTTATCCTGCTATTGATTCCTTCTAGTGTAGTTTTCATTTCAGTTATTGTATTGTTCATCTCTGTTTGTTTGTTCTTTAAATCTTCTAGGTCTTTGTTAAACATTTCTTGCATCTTCTCAATCTTTGCCTGCATTCTTTTTCTGAGGTCCTGGATCATCTTCACTATCATTATTCTGAATTCTTTTTCTGGAAGGTTGCCTATCTCCACTTCATTTAGTTGTTTTTCTGGGGTTTTATCTTGTTACTTCATCTGGTACATAGCCCTCTGCCTTTTCATCTTGTCTGTCTTTCTGTGAAAGTGGGTTTTTTTCACAGGCTGCAGGATTGTAGTTCTTATTCTGCTGTCTGCCCTCTCTCGTTTGTATTTTTAAGTTGTAAAAATCACTTTAATCTGGGAATAAAAATGTGGTTCAATAGAGTCAGCCTGTGTCCATGTGATAATGTCTCATGGAGAAGTAGAATCTTCCATTCTGAGAGAAGGTCATCCCGGATTCTAACATCCTTTTCAATGTGGTTGTCTCCAATGTGGCCTTTTGGTGTGGAGGGGAGATTCTTTCTCTACCTTCTTTTACTCTAGATGCTTCCTACATCCAGGTAAGATGTAGTGGTGCTGAGTAGTCTCTTGTGTGAGAGCCCTCATCTGGCCACAAAGATGTCTCAGGTGGAGTTTCTAGCTACACGTTGAAGTCTCTGCATTGTTAAATAACTAAAGGGGCGTACATGAAACCTTGTGCCTTGTTATAAGCCTGGTTTCATCCCTTGCAGTCTGTCCTCATACTGTGCAGACCCAGTTTTGAGAAGAACACACAGTGTCGTGGTACCACCTACGCTGCCATTTATTTAATCAATTTGGATGGCTTGTGCTGCTCTTGGAGGTGGACCCGCAAAACAAGGCCATGGGATAAAGCGGCCTGAATCCTGTAATGAAAACCTTGTACGTTTTTGGAGGCCTGGTCAGGAAAAATGATTTATTTTTGCCTTCCCAAATAAAACATTCTCGGAATCCAAGGTGAAAATTGGATTTTAACTGCTACTAAAATTTAGAGCATATAAAATCGGCAAGTGTTGAGAGTTTTGCTTGGTGAAGGGAAGAACCTAGAGAGTCTGTGACAAGAATGGACTACATGGGATGTGCACTGGTGTCTTATGTAAATCTGACTGATAAAACTGGAAATAAACCATAAGCAAATTTTGGCAGTGGACTGCAACAGTAGACACCTCTGGCCTCTCACTGTTGTGGCCTCTCCCGTTGCGGAGCACAGGCTCCGGGCGCGCAGCCTCAGCAGCCATGGCTCATGGGCCCAGTCGCTCCGTGGCATGTGGGATCCTCCGAGACCGGGGCACGAACCCGTGTCCCGTGCATCGGCAGGTGGACACTCAACCACTGCGCCACCAGGGAAGCCCTTCTGTGTTCTTAACATAATCATTTTGTTTCCAGTCTTATGCCTGGAGCACTGTTCTTTCTTCCGTGCTTCATATTTTAGATTTAAGCCTTCTGTGATTAAGCTAAAGGAGTCTGGGAGCTACCTCAATCCAGCCAGTGTGGGCTCTTCTTCCCTCAGGTTCTCCATTTTGTACAAGTGTTCACACTCCCTTCCCCTTTCCCCCCTCCCCTCCTCCTGCTTATCATACGCTGTTTTTGGAGAGCATACAACATCCTGTTGAAATCATTAAAAACCACAAAAGCCTAAGGAATTCAAAGCTATGATGTAACAAAAACTTCATTAGCTGAGCTGAGCCTTCTCTGGTTTTGTTTTACAATTGGGACATGTAGTTACTTAGAGCCTCGTTGGGAATGCTGCATGGGTAGACCTGGTGGGAAAGCAGCGCTGTCCCTGGAGGCCTGCCAGGTGACTGGTGTCTACTCACTGCTGCCCTTCTTCGAGTCACCACCTGCCCCAGCTTTTTGTCCCTGAGTTCTGCTTGCTAGCCTGGGCGAGTTTACTAATTTCCATGGTTTTTCCCAGAACCACCGCTTGCTTGAATGGATGGCAACTAGTTTGTTGGTTTCCTAGTTCCTCAGGTTGTTTGCTCCTTTCTTCCACTTTTATTGAGCGTTTATTTGCAATGTGTACTGTGTATTGGGATATAAATAAGATACATCTGTGTGTTTAATTAAAATGCGTAGTGGAAGCAGTGGAATTGTGTAGAAAGTGCCCCGGAGTAGAGGGGATGGTTGGAGGAACTTGCTGAAATTGAGGAGGGAGGAGGCTTTGTGGTGAGGGTTCTGCAGGGCTGGGGATTAAGGGATAAAGAACGTTTCTCAAGGCAAAAGAAGAAGGCAGGGCGTTCCAGAGAGGAGAAACTTTTGGAAAGGCAGTTTGTACAGAAGATAAGGAGTCCTTTGGTGTGCCTGAAGAATGGATGTAGAGAGGTGGAAGGGGACAGAGAGAAAGATTGTCTAAGGTGAGACCAGGAAGGTCCCATGTATCATGCTAGGGAGGTTGCAGTCTTCAGACAGTGGAGAGTCGCTGAAGGTTTTCAATCAGAGTGATGTGATCAGACTTGTCTTTGGAAAGATGACTCTGGAAACCATTTGGAGAATCTTACAGAGACTGAGGCAGAGGAAGGCAGAGGGACCCCTTAGATCTGGGGCGTGGGCTTAGCCTGCACAATAGGGATGAGGAGTCAGGTGGCCCTTCCTGCACAGCTGGCCTCCAGATCCGTACACAGAGCAGAATCTGTTGTCCTAGAGCCTTCCCAGCCCCACTGAGTTGGTCTAACTTTAGGATCCTGCCTCTCAGCCTCTTCTGACCTCGGTTGACCATAAGATGAGATGGATGTTCACATCTGTCAACTCGTGTTGCTCAGGTGGCCTCTGCGCCTGGCTCTTCTGCCTGCTGGCCTGACTTAAACCTGCCAGCACCTTCCTAGCTTGGCTGACTTCCCTGGGTCAGGGTGCCTGGAGCCTTTTGTCCAGAGCTGATCTGGCTCAGCCCGTGATCATATCCTGTCCCTGCCCAGGCCTTGGTGTTACAGGAGGACCAATGGTCTCTTTAGGTGGGATCTGTGCCACATTCTCAAGGTCTCTGTACATGCCTCACCCTTACAGCCCTGTTCCCTGAGTGTCCACAGCAGAGATTTCAACAGACAATTAAACCTCAAATTTAAAAAGTTTATCTTTTATTAATTTAAAAAATTTTTTTTAAATTAATTTTTTAATCAGAGTATAGTAGATTACAATGTTGTGTTAGTTTCTGCTGTACAGCAAAGTGAGTCAGTTACACATATACACATATCCACTCTTTTTTCGATTCTGTTTCCATATAGATCATTACAGAGTATTGAATAGAGTTCCCTGTACTATACAGTAGGTTCTTATTAGTTATCTATAAAAAGTTTATCTTTTAAGTTTTGAGGTTCTTACTAAGGAAGAAATGACATTGGAGAGTTAAGTTTTATAAAGTACTCTGAACAGTGACAGGTTTTCTGAAGACCCTAAAAATGCCAAGGAGCTCTTGGAAATACGCATGTTTACTTGAGTGCGATTGTGTGCTGGTGTTTTGTTCTGAGGTTTTAGAGGTCTCCCTGCCACCCCCCCCACCCCCCACCGCCCCGTTCTGTGTCAATAACAAGGGAACTGTTTTATAATGTGGCTGTGAAGCACAGCAGTGCTCTCGAGCTGGGCATCCTGCATTCAATTAACCTTTGTATTTCACACCTCATCATTGCAGTGTGGCAAAGCGCTTCCTGGCCTTTCAAAGCAGGAGGACTGCTGTGGAACCGTGGGTACCTCCTGGGGCTTTCATAAATGCCAGAAATGCCCCAAGAAGCCGTGTAAGTGACGTATCATCATTCCTTTGCAGGTTAATGTAACGTATCTGTTTCCTTATGATTACGGTTTTAATGGTGAGACAACATTAGACTTCAAAGAAATCGCATTGAATTGTAGAACGTAGTGTGATAAGTTGCATTTTCAGAAACTTGCAAGTCTGAGAAAGCTTTCACATGGATTCTGTTTATTCATAAACACAGTTATCAGTTGCCTCGTCCAGCTGGATTACTTATTTTAAAAAAAAAAAAGTCTTTAGAAAGGGGATGTGCTATAAGTAGGCTCTATTTTCTGAGGTGAAAGAAAAATAAGATCTCTTTTAAAATGATAATTAAATTTCCAAACCCTATAAAAAGTCAGAGCAGTTGCTATTTCTTAAATTACATTCCTTAAATGAAATTTTTATTAATATCCACGACTTCTCTTGTAGTTTTTATTACACTATAGGTTTTCAAATTTCACTGAAAGGAAAAGCTAAAATGGAGAAATGAATGATTGCTGATTTGTGAAAGAGAAACTTATAGTCACTAGGACACAGTGCTTTTCTCCTTTTCCTCTTAGTTGCTACTGTTAAACTATCACATTTTCGTGACATGAATCTCTGTTGACACCCACATGCATTTAGTCTATAAAATTTGTTGTTCAGAACCTGTTGAAGTGAATAAATCCAGATGTACATCTTCCTATTACTTTTTTCACAATTTTTCTAATACTTTTCAGAAAGCCAGAGGTAACTTGTTTTAAGTTGAGCTTCTTTCCTCTTATTCGTCGTGTTTTTGCCAAGAAAACAAGTGATGTTTTTCTCTTTATCATCTCTTGCTTTGTGTTACTGAAGATTTTTATAGTTTTTTTAAATAGTTTATGCTGCGAGGATTTTCTCATTGGCTTCAATTGGCTAAGTTTTATTTACCCTTCTTTAAACGTCTGTTGATTTGATTGATATTCTCAACTGCCTTTTAAACCTGTTCAATCTAGAATCTGCCATTTTAGAATCACTGCTCCATAGGTCTGTCTTACATACTGTTCTTCCATCACCATCATAATTTGTTTTAAATAAATTGTCTCTCTTCCTTGTCTTTCAGACTTACATGTTCTCTAAATCTTTTGATGTCTACGTTAATTTCCCTTATTTTCTTGATAATTGCTCCTATCTTCCTTTAGAGGAATAATTTTTGGAAACACCTACTAAAGTTTCTGATAATTAATGAATTCTTCACATAGGGGGGGAAAAAACCACGTAAATAAAGACATTCAGTACCGAGACATTGTCCCCAGTGGACTTTCTCTGAGTTTCAGTAATGATTACCAATGTGAATTTCCAGCAAGTGGGTTGAGTGTGATGGTCCTGCCTCACTGAAAGATCCATCTGCCTAAAATTATTGTGGCAACCTGACTGAAGGGACATCTAGGGGACATCTGGTATGATTTCAAGAGCATGGAGTTTAGAGTTAGGTAGACTAGAGTTTGACTCCAGCTCTGTCATTAGCTGTGGAGTCTTATGGACCATGAAACGAGTCTATATTTAAAATGTTGAAGAAGCATTGCCTTTTAAAAAATGTCTTCCCTTCATTCGTGGGTAAGTTTGTCTTCAGGAATATTGTGACGGGTGGTATGTTTCCCACTGCTAAGTCTAAGGGCTGAGGAAAGAAGTCCAATTCTTACAGCTTGGTTTTGGGGCTACATTTATGTTCACTAATACTTTTTCCATTTTACCTCTTATTTTTCTTTTCCATTTCTCCCCTTCTCTGTGTATCTTTTGCTTATTTAGCCTTTTCCTCTTTCCTCTTATTTCCAAATCCCAGCGTTGCAAGACACGGACAGAAGTTAAGAGTAAAGGGAATCATACTGTTGTGTTTTTCTGTTTTGCTTTGTTTTTTAATCCCTAACTCCTGACCTTCTATCATTTTCTATCTAGAATTTTATCATCTGGGGATAAATTCACTGCTTTATATGCTTTTATATCTTAATATGATAATTTAAGTAGAACATGAAAGTACAAAGTTGCTATCACTTTTAACTAAATGCTGATGAAAATCAGATGATATATGGGCTCGCCTAACGTATAAATTGAAGACATTGATTCTGTTTCACGAAGAGCAACGCAGATTATGAATGAAGTAAACTATTAACATCTTGACATTTACTCCTTTTGTGCCGTCCTACGATGTGACTCACTCCCAAGAAACACACTCAGGGTCACATTCTTCCTGTGTTGTTTAACAAACTTGCCTTGGTTGGTACTAATCTAAATCATACTCGTTTTGGAAAAGAGCGGACTTTCCTTGGCTTTAGACGCTGGGTTCTGTGTTCCATGCCTTTTTTTTTTCACTCAGAGTAGTTCAAAATTCAGTTTTCAGGTGGCTCTTATTTAATGTTTTGAAGTTTTTGTTTAGCCACATACAGAAGGACCTTGCATTGTTGATCAGTTCTTACTGTGAAAACGTAATTTTAAATCTGCAAATAATTTCATTAGAGAGTCTGTACTCTATTAAAAATGTACTTGGTATGAACAAGTCGCTTGTCCTTTAAACATTTTTAGAAGAAAATTAGCATCAAATTCTAAACGGAAGAAGAATTTAAGATCATCTGGTCCAGCTCTTTCTGCCTTGAGGTAGATGACTGTTAATTTTTAAACAAGATATGATCTCTCTTTTGCCTTTGAACAATTCACAGACAGAGATAGCACAGTCTCTGTAGGTAACCTGCTACAAGGTGTCCTTGTTATATGGGATAAGGCTGGACATGTGGCCAAGAGCCTGAATGGGCGACTCCCCCTGTACCAACCTCTTTTTTCTTTTAACCCAACATTTCCAGATTCCTCACTTTAACCATTTTCCGGCAGGAGAAATACGGCAAAGAAAGGAAGTAATAGAGGAGATGAATGCCACTAGTAAATACTCACGCTGTTCACTAGTGGTGAGAATAAACAGCATGTGTTAGGGGCAAAATAATTTTATTCTTCCAAAGAAAATTTCCATTTTACTTGCAACTTTCTTTTTTTTTTTTTTTACTCCTTGTTCAGGTCTTCGAAGTGGTTTGACCATTCATCCTATTTTGATGACAGCCCATCTTCTGTTACTCATTGTCTTAATAAAATAACACCTTATTGCAGGAAACAATGATATCTGGGCTTATTTTTGTCAGGCATTGCAGTAAGCATTTTGCATAAATTATCTCTAAACTCCACAACAACCCTGACCTGCTCAGTAGATGGGAATACTCCCATTGTACAGAATTCCATTTGAAACCCAGGAAGCTTGTCTTCCAAGGTGGCAGAGCCAAGATTTGAACCTAGGTCAACTTGGTCCCAGAACTTATGCCAGAAAGGTTCTCGGGTATCACGTTAGGATGTCAGAATTTCAGTGACTAGGATTTTGTTGATAAATTGGTGACCGCGACATTTGTATTGTTGATAAGTTTTCTGAGTTGATGAACCATACAACTGATCAGAGCAGCCCTTCACCTCTCCCAGCTTCCTCTCCTCACCTTCTATTCTTCCCAGCTTCATGGTATAAAGAATCAGCTCATCACTGGAATATGTGAGCCTGTAAATGAGGCGAGCATACAATTTATTGTCTAAACTGGGACACTTTTAAAAGTGAAATGGCGTGCTATTGATGAACTTTTCTGGATCAAAGGTATCACCAGGGGTTGTCTGAGGCAGACCAGGATGTATAGTCACCCTCTCTGAATTTATAAGAAAATTCAACTGCCTGTAGTTAATCATTGGGGAGGAATTGATTCTTTTTTTTTTTTTGGTAATAAATAATCACTAATCGGAAGAAAATATAGAACAGTCTTATGATTCTTTGTACTAACATAATCAAGATTGACAACTAACTGAGATTTATGTCTGTTGCAAAATATGAGGTATACTGAAAAACAAGGAAAATGTGAAAGAAATGCGTATACCTTGGGTTGGTATCTTAGAAATAAGATCACTGATGCTTTATATGGCTTTGGTTACCACATATAGTAGTTTAGGGTTTTAAGAATTTAAACTAAGCATGTAACATAACTGTTTCTTCTTTACAGCTTATCATGGATATAATCAAATGATGGAATGTCTACAAGGTTATAAACGGGTTAACAACACCTTTTGTCAAGGTAAGATTAACTGACTGCATTGGTGTATGAGCTCAACAGTTGTTTGGCTTTTGAGAAACCTGAGCTGTTTTGCCATGCTTTGTTCATTAGCCCAGCATGTGAAGGTTACACAGAGAACCACCTCTTGCTCCCTCTGTTTGGGAAATAGAAGATTAATGTGTTGTTGCTAGAATTACTTCACTACCATTTAAACTTTATGGAACTTTTCCCCCTTCTGTCTATTTGTGATGAAATCCAGGAGAGTTGGGATTACATTATGGAGCCCTCTGTGGGCTCCACGCTAGTCACCTCCTGTCCACGTGTGGGTGTGTGTGCATGTGAGCACATACATGGACCTAGAAGTGCTACTTCTTTACTGACATATGATTGGGCAGCAGAGTCCCCTTTTTTCTTTCATCAGACTATTTCTGGCTACCTTGAAGTATTCAGGTATTAAATATCAGAGCAAACACACATTTCTTAGTCAATAGGGTAAAACTATGTAGTTAAATGTGAAATGCCCTGAGTGCTTTTTTTTTTTAACGTATTTATTGGAGTATCATTGCTTTACAATGGTGTATTAGTTTCTGCTTTATAACAAAGTGAATCAGCTATACATATACATATATCCCCATATCTCCTCCCTCTTGTGTCTCCCTCCCACTCTCCCTGTCCCACCCCTCTAGGTGGTCACAAAACACCGAGCTGATCTCCCTGTGCTATGCGGCTGCTTCCCACTAGCTATCTATTTTACGTTTGGTAGTGTATATATGTCCATGCCACTCTCTCCCAGCTTACCCGTCCCCCTCCCCGTGTCCTCAAGTCCATTCTCTACATCTGCATCTTTATTCCTGTACTGCCCCTAGGTTCTTCAGAACCATTTTGGTTTTTTCTAGATTCCATATGTATGTGTTAGCATACGGTATTTGTTTTTCTCTTTCTGACTTACTTCACTCTGTGTGACAGTCTCTAGGTCCATCCACCTGACTATAAATAACTCAATTTCATTTCTTTTTATGGCTGAGTAATATTCCATTGTATATATGTGCCACATCTTCTTTATCCATTCATCTGTTGCTGGACACTTAGGTTGCTTCCATGTCCTGGCTATTGTAAATAGAGCTGCAGTGAACATTGTGGTACATGACTCGTTTTGGTTTTTTTGTTTTGTTTTTTTTAAATAAATTTATTTATTTATTTTTGGCTGCATTGGGTGTTTGTTGCTGCACGCAGGTTTCTCTATTTGCGATGAGTGGGGGCTGCTCTTAGTTGCAGTACACAGGCTTCTCATTGCGGTGGCTTCTCTTGTTGTGGAACATGGGCTCTAGGTGCGCGGGCTTCAGTAGTTGTGGCACTCAGGCTCAGTAGTTGTGGCTTGCGGGCTCTAGAGCGCAGGCTCAGTAGTTGTAGCACACGGGCTTAGTTGCTCCGCAGCATGTGGGATCTTCCTGGACCAGGGATTGAACCCGTGTCCCCTGCATTGGCAGGCGGATTCTTAACCACTGCGCCACCAGGGAAGCCCATGTGGTACATGACTCTTTTTGAATTATGGTTTTCTCAGTGTATATGCCCAGTAGTGGGATTGCTGGGTCGTATGGTAGTTCTATTTTTAGTTTTTTAAGGAACCTCCATACTGTTCTCCATAGTGGCTGTATCAATTTACATTCCCACCAACAGTGCAAGAAGGTTCCCTTTTCTCCACACCCTCTCCAGCATTAATTGTTTGTAGATTTTTTGATGATGGCCATTCTGACTGGTGTGAGGTGATACCTCATTGTAGTTTTGATTTGCATTTCTCTAATCATTAGTGATGTTGAGCATCCTTTCATGTGTTTGTTGACAGCCCTGAGTGCTTTTGTTCAATGTATATGGAAACATACAGTCAAGGGACCTTCAGAAATCATCCAGTTCAGTGTCTATACTTTACAAGTGAGGATATTCAAGCCCAGACTGGTTAAATGACTTTCCTGTGGCTAAATAGAGCTGAAGTTGTAACTCACGTTTACCAGTGCCTAGTTTAGTATCCATATATGATAGCAAATTCGTTTCAGTTACTTTGGGAGGTGCCCAGTTAATGCTGCTCATTTCCCAGTACGCATCTAGGATGAAGGTGGTGGTGTTAGTAACTTATGTGTACTTTGGAATAAATGTTGAAAGAGACTCCAAGAGTCTTATTGAACGAAAATCCATTTCAAAACACAGCACATGTCCTTGGACTTGTGGTTTCAGGATCTCTCTTCTTGGCCAGTATGTGTTTATAGGGCTGAGTAGATTTAGGTAATGTTAACAATATATAGATTAATCCCTATTAAAATGGTTCGTGTCAAAGGAATATCTTAATTACCTGAGAATTTTCTCAAGTAAATTGTCTCTATAATACTGTGTCTGTTTAACTTTTATGATTTGTAGAGCTTTTACTGACTTAAAAAGAATCTTTTTTTTTGAAATGCACATAGATATACCATGTCTTTAAAAAGTTTTGCCTTCAAATATTATAAGCCCTCATCCTAGATGAAAGAATGTTGGCAAAGGAGAGGTTGCCCAGGGTGCTTTTTGAGAAACATCTGCAAACCTGTAGTACTGCTAGGTACGTGGGAGTAATGGGTAAATTAACATTATGTAAGAAGCAGTAGAATTTAAGATATTATTAAAAGTTCATATTATATGGATGGAAGGTTGAATTAAATGGATGGAAGAATGAATAGATGGCTAAATGTGTATTCTACAGTATAAACCAAGTTGTTTCACAGATTTGGATAAAAATATACATGAAAAGCCCTAGCCCCTTATGAGGATGTGTTAGTAGAAGCAGAATGAGCAGGGCATTGGAAGTAATGACCTTGTACTCTGCCAGTCAGACTGAATTTGGGGTTTGGGTATTTGGTGTTCATTATCTTTCGGCTAATAAGGTCAGCCAGGCTTGTGAAGGGCCTGGTGTTAAACATGAGGGTGTTTAGCCTAGAGAAGTTGAGACTGAAGAGAAATGTAATGGCTGCCTTACAAACATGGCTTTAAATAAATGTTTGATCAACTTTCCTACAAAACAAGACTTTTATGAGTTGCTTCAAAGGCCAAAGTAAATAGAATGGAGTTATAAGGAGGCATATTTACAACAACTACAAGCAAACCTTTTCTGTGGGTTAGAGTTCCCCATCACTGTAATGAAACACCTTTGGAAGTACTGAGCTTCCAGCACTTAGAGGTGATCCAACAGATCCTTAATAACTATTGGCTTGGGATGCTACAGGGACTTTCTATCCTATGCAGTACACAATGTTAAATAACTCTGTAGGTTCATTCCAGTACTCTGATGCCAGTATTTCTCTGTCACCAAGGACAGAGGTTGTGCATGAGAAGAGGGAAATTACTTTTTGGTCTGTCGCACAATTTTTAGACATGTAGTTTCCTGAAGTGTCCCCTTGATCAGGCATATCTGGTTGCTTCATTAAGCTGTAGAAAGAGGAGGATCCTTATTTATCCTTCACCCTCCTAATCCTACATGGCTAATTGTTAGATACTCTCCAGAAATGTCAGATGCTCCTAATTTCTCTGAATGTCAAATGATGAAGAATACACTTATTTTCTCGGGGTGGGGTGGGATTTGGACCTTAAGAATCCCAGTTAGAAACAGAGAGACAGAGAGTGTCCAGGGTCACACAGATAATTAAGAGGCCCAGCTAGGATTAAACTCCCAAGCCACCTCTGTTTCTGTCTGCAGTATGACCTCCTTTACCAATTTTGTATATATCTGTGAAGTATTACTAATGTAGGTACGATATGCCATCTGTTTTGAGAACGAGTAGAAGTCAAAGCAATTAATGTCAATTTGGTTTTGTTTAATAAGAAAGGATGGTTATCTAACATATTCCTTCTACTGGCTGGTTCAAGGTTCTAACAGTTCATATTCATAAAAATACCACTGTACAAGTGGGAGTGAAAATTTGCAGGTAATCATTTGCCATCTCATTTAGCAAAATAAAGTGGAGAATCCTTTACATAATTCCTTGAGGTTTTTTGTTTTTTCCTCTTCTGGTTTGGCTGGTATGGAGTGACCTTTAGCAAGTTTTGTTCATACTGAGCATATCAAATGGTTCCACCTCAGTCAGTTGCACTGATGTTCAGTAACGCCAAATCCTGGCTTATGTCTGTCTCAGGAAGATATTTGCAAAACAGTGTTGTACTTTTTGGCGTGAATTCTGGAGTGAAGTATCACAGAAAATTCTGTTTCATGGTGCCTCAAGAAGGCACAGATAAATTACACTACAGAGAAGATTGACTCATAACATAATATGAATCTATTGAAATTGCTTTTGAGAGAAGGGCTTAATTTCACTCCCTTGGTGATATTATTGGTCACTAAAATTGGGTAGAACTTTCTCACATTACATATATACACTTGGATTTTCCTAGAGCCTTGAAGCCTTTTGATTTTATGCTGCAGTTTTTCAAAAAAAGCCCATTAACCATCTAATTACTTGTGCATTCCACATTGTTCTTGGAGTTTAATGTCTTCTCAGTTTACAAAGCACATTTAAAATTAAAGTGATTAATAACTAGAATTACATTATTTCCTTCAACTAAGTGAATTAATGTCCTGAAACAACTTTTCATAATGGCCACTCCGTAACAAAGAACCAACTGTTCACAAGTTAATTTGAGGAGCTTTCAAATAATTGCCCTAAAAGTTGGGTTCTTTTTCCCCCTCCTTTCTAGTGGTGCTACAATTATCTTTTCAAAGGAATGATTTATTACATGTAAACACATGGAGCTCTAAAACCTTGCCTCACTACCCTCAACATTATGGAATTGTTATAATTTGCTTCATTTATCATAACAAACAATACAATTAAATTTCCTGGTGGATCTAGAGCAGCTTTTGTCATTTGATTATTATTCTAAAGTTTTGATGTAGAACTAGAATTAAATGAAGTAGTACCTCATGGAAATGATCATAGGAACTCCTACTTTCATACTTCTTCCCTGCATTTTGATTAGTCATTTGCCCATAACTTTGCCATGAAATAAATGAGTTCTTAAAAATTAGGTGTAAATCTAACTTTTAAAACTAGAATTGGGTTCTGAAATTACTTGGGGACCAGTCTTTTCAGTGAAATCTTTTATTAAAAGCAAATATCTCTTGATATGCTAAAATCACTTACCTGTTTGATTTTATAACTGTAAATTAATCAATCTACTGTTTTCTACATTTTTAGCATGTGCAGAGGTGCTGCGGGCAATGCCAAAATACATAGCTAGAAGACGTCTACACTTTTAGAATCCAGTGTATGCATATTCCTTTTTCGAGAATAATTTTGAAATCTTTAAAAAATATTCCATAATCCACAAACATTAGTTGGTGGAGCACTCCTGAGCTACAGACTGAGGATATGTGATGAATGATGAATAAGACATTGGTCTTGCCCTTTGGATTTAGTGTAATTAAATCAGTTTGAATCAGCAGGATGTGATTTGCTTTGTTCACTCATCCATCTAGCTGAATTTCAGCTGCCTCCAGATGAGCCTGTTAAAGCAAGTACGAAAGAGCTGTCCACATAACTTTCTTTTGGCATTATTTTATTACACTGGTTATTCTGCTTTAATAAAATACATTTACAACACAGATACACTAAGACGGTAATACTCTATTAAAACTGTCACTGCAGGTCTCCTTTTTGATAGAAAGTGCCCCGATGTGCATCTAAAACTGAATTGTATTCAGACCATAGAAAAGATAATGGAGTGTTTTTTTCAGGGGCGTATCTCTGTCATTAAGTGAAACTCACCAATCTTGGTTAATAATCCATATAAGGAAGCTGTACATGGAACTTCTTGGTTATGAAGAGCATGTCTGGACTGTAGCTTACATTTCAGACGTCTTAATGATCGTCAAAAAATTGCTTGTGAATGGAGTATGGTGAACACATAGAGGAACACTGGTCTTTGAGTGCTTTGAGGGGACTAGAAAGTACAGGAGAGACCCTCAGGAAAACTGACTTGGCTGGAGAAAAGAATGTGGCCTATGGCATAGTGTTGGGTTAAAACAGACAGGTAGGATGAGATGAAGTGATGCCTAATTTTAAGGCAAATTTCTTATGTTTCTTATGATTAATTGCATGTATCATTTGTAATATATTGCATGTATCATTTGTAATATAACGGGCTTTGTGATACATGCTGGGAGAACAGCTGTTGGATTTACACTTCTTTTAACATAGAAATGTCCAAAGGCCATTATGACAACTTCTTGCACATTTAAAAGAAAATGGATTTGTGGCTTAGAGAAGAGTTATCATTTTAGAATTATCTTCAAAGGTATGGTTAATGTAAATAGTCTTTTTCATACAGTTGATAGTAAAATGAATTTACTGACACTGTATCAGTTTTTGCACTCAGCATTGTTTCTTATGTCCTCTGCTTGCTTTGTGGGTTCATGTTTTCTTTTGTGGTAGGATTGCCAGGTAAAATATACGATGCCCAGTTAAATCTGAATTTCAGATAAACAGCAAATAATTTGGGACATGTATTTTAAAAGTATTAGTTTATCTGAAATTTAAATTTAACTGGGTATCCTGTATTTTTATTCACTAATTTGTATTTTGAGATCACATCCCTTAACAGCTCTTTAAATGGGGATCACTGAGAAGTATATACTTTACATGTCTGAGAATATCTTTATTTTGAGCTCATTCTGTAACAAGATTAGTCAGGTGTACAATTCTAGGATAACAGTTATTTTCCAACAATACTTTTGACCTACATTATACCAGTGTCTTTCTGACCTCTTTTTGATACTTTCTTCCTTTGTAGATAATGTTTCTCTCTTTGGAGATCATCTCTGAATTCTTTATGTTTTGTAGTTTTACCACGATGTGTGTCTATATTTGGATTTATCTTGATTTTACTCAGTAGGCAGAGTGTTGTGTTGTCCATCTGAAGACTCAGGTCTTTCCTCATATTTGAAAAATGATCTGCTGTTATCTCTTAAAATATTGTTTCTCCACTGTGCTTTTCAGCTGAAACTCCTTTTAGACAAGTGTTGGAGCCTCTGGTTTTCGTGTCTCTTATAACACGTCTTTTGTGCTTTTATCCTCTTGTCTTTTTTGCTACCTTATGCGTGAATACCTCAGTTCTGTCTTCCAGTTTTCTAATTGCTGCTTTACGATGCCTATCTAGATTCTATCCCATCTGTTACACTTTTAATTCTAAGATTATTTATCAGTTCCAAAATTTCTCATTGTTTTTCATAGCTAACCTGTTCTTTTTTCATTTTTTAAAATGTATTTATTTAACTTTTTAAGCAAACTGAAAAGTTTAGCTGGATTTTAGTTGCTGAGGGAGGAGTGTTTTTGCATAAATTGGTTTAGTTTGTTATCCTCAGTTGTTAAACCCACTTTTGACTGGAGACGTATTACAGCCACAGGCGTGTGTTTCTGCCAAAATCCCCTGGTCAGTAATGTGTTAAACTCCTGGCTTCCCCTGCTGCTTTCTAGACAGCAGACCCAGAGCTTCAGTGACTACCAGCTACCATGTATTTCTATACCATTTCAGGTTTACTGGGATGTTGACCTCGTTTTTTGACCTTGATATTTTATCTGTAATTGCTTTATGTTAGGAACTGGGGTGAATGCCAAAGCATGAACTTACTGTGTTACTTTAAAAAAAAAAAAAAGTGTCCATATCAGGATTGAGGTTTTTTTTTTTTAAGAGATCAGTATCAGAATGTGGTTTTTTTGTTTGTTTGTTTTTGCGGTACGCGGGCCTCTCACTGCTGTGTCCTCTCCCGCTGCGGAGCACAGGCTCCGGACGCGCAGGCCCAGCGGCCACGGCTCACGGGCCCAGCCGCTTCGCGACACGTGGGATCTTCCCGGACCGGGGCACGAATCAGCGTCCCCTGCATCGGCAGGCGGACTCCCAACCACTGCGCCACCAGGGAAGCCCCAGAATGTGGTTTTTAACATATATATACATGTATCAATATATTTATTTTTATTTATTTATTTATTATTGCTTTTCCTTGAGAATACAGAAAAGCTTTTCAGAAAACTTCATATTATATAATTGTTATCCACAGATAGTCTTCTTAACCATTGTAATTAAGCAGCCCATCAACATAAATTTATTCACCATCTGCCGTGCATTCACGCATTTGTTTTATGGATATTTAATGACGATTTAAGTGGGGGCACACTGAGAAATATGTTAATAAAACTCAATTCCTACCCTTACAAAAATCGCTGTCTCACATATAATTAAAACATCAAGGCAGCATGTAGTTAGTGCTGTAAAAGAAATGAACCAAACATTATGCAGTTTCAGAGGACAGTTCCCATTGAGTTCGAAAATCACAGATGGCATTTAAAAACATATTCCTTTAAAAAAAAAAAAAGCACTTTCTTTCCTGTTTATAAAAATAATTCACACCTATTGTTTAATATTTAGGAACTAGAGAAATGTATAGAGAATAAAAATACCAAATAAATGTATTTTGTTATATTTTCTACCAATCATATATATATATGTGTATATATATATACATATATATAAATTTGAGATTATATTTCATGGATAGTTGTGAAAACTGTGTTTTTACTTAATAGATAATGAACACTTTCTGATATTGTTAAATAATCTTCTAAAAATTATTTTAATGCTGACATAGAATCCCAGTTAATGGATATAGGATAATTCATTTAGCCATTCCCCTAAAGTTGGATTTTCAGATTAGTGTCTTTTTTTCCTTTATATATATATAATGCTGTCAGGGGTGTACTTGAACATAAACCTTCATGTGAAGCTATGATTACATATAGAAGAGACATTATTGGCTCCCAAGCTTTGATTCATCCTGTGCACATTAGGCTTCAGAGAGGGTGTACAATTTCCCTTCCCACTAGGCTTAGAGAGCCCACTGACTGTGTCCCTCCTCTCCTTCCTTATTTCCTTTTCTTTACAAATTTGAAACCACAAAAAGGGCAGTTAAGTAGTATGTTTTTCTTCACATAGGCTCTTCACATTTTCATTTAGGCTTTCCCCAGGTACTTTATATTGAATATGGCTGTGAGCAAGATTGCTATTTTTTTTTTAACAATCTTGGAACTAACTCCTGTTGGTTTTAATAATTTTGTCTGAGTTTTGTATGTAGAAAAATAATTTTACTTTCAAATAATTGTAATTTGGGGAAGACGGTGATATATGGGGCAGGGTAGTTATTAGGGCTGAAAGGAACTAAGACACGGGCGTGGGAAAACATGCACCAGTGGAGGTGGGTAAGTCAGTTGAGGTATGTTGGGGGTTGAGGCAGGCTGAATTTGAAGTTTGTTACGGTGCCTAAGGCTAGTGAGTGTAAGCTTCTTTCAAGGTTTTATTTTAAATACATGGGAAGTTGATATCGTTTGTTAATTAATTTTGTTAATTTTGTTTTTTCCTTCATTGACATTTTTGGTTTGCTTCAAAGATTTTGGGTTGTGACCAAATTGTCATGGAGCTAATATAAATGTCTTCCAATTAGTACAGTCGGCCCTTCACGTTCGTGGGTTCTGCATCTGCAGATATGGAGGGCTGGCTGTATTATGCCATTCGATGCAAAGGACTTGAGCATCCACAGATTTGGGGATCTGCATGAGGAGAGGGGGTCCTGGAGCCAGTCCCTCAGGGATATCAAGGGATGACCGTAGTGAGTGCTCTGGACTCTCCCTCCCTTTTTCTCTCTTTCCCATGCTCCCTTCCTCCCTGTCTCCCCATCTCTTTCAAGGCCCACTCACCTTGTTCTGGGTCTTATTGCAGTGATGGTAACAAGGAACAAGGGAGACGGTGATGATCTGTAGACATAACTATGTTTTTAGTGACGGTGATCCTGACACAGCAAATGCCATAAAAGGTCTAAGTTTGCTAAGTTCTCCAGCTCTCAAGCCCACTTTAACCCTTTTGTACCTCCCCCAGCTGCTTCCTCTAGTATTCTTAGGTTCTCACCCAACTTTTCTCCAGACTTTCTCCTGAGGTGGAACTAGCTAGGCCACCTGCTGCTCTAATTACTGCTGATTTTATTTATGTGCTACTTCTTTCCTTATGGTAGTACTTGCATAAGAAACTTGATAACTTTCTCTTTTCTAATACAATAAATTTCCTTTTTGGTCATTATCGCCTACACATCGTTTTATCTACCTGTTTATGTATTTTGCTAGTGTTTATTGAAAGCCTGTTTAGTGGAGCCATTGGGTTGGGTGCTTCAGCTATGTCATAATTCTCACAGTAACCCTGTGAGATAGTGTTATGTTTTTTTAAACTTGTAGTGAAACTGAGCCCTGAGGCTCAAAGAAATTAAGTAATGGAAGATAGCATACCTGGAGAGTGCTAGCATCTACCTGTGGTGCCTGGGCTCCCTCTCCCCATTCTGTGCTACTAACATTTACTTAGTAGTTTGTAGTACTTCTTATCATGCTTTTTATGTCATTAATTCCTGACAACGACTGCATCTGCTTATTACAGGTGGGGAAACCATGGCTTAAAGCAGCAGCACTGGGGGGGATATCAGATGCTCTCTGGTTCTTTTACTCTTTAGATCAGACTCTCCTGTTAGGTGCTTTCAGTAACTTGGTTTAGAAATCAGAGTTCTCCACACTTCATTGTTTACTTTCACAGCAAGTTTTCTTGTTTTAAATGTGTCTGCTTTGTAGGTAAAATAAGTGTTTTTCTCTCTTGTTATTAGCAAGCCATTGTACCTTAGTTTTATCCTGAAGTCCTTAACAAGCAGAACATTGAGGCCTCTAGAGGCTGTTTGTTTAAGCTTGCATTCCTTTTGAGCACTCCTCCTGAGGCACTCCCCTGCTGTATCACCTCTTCTCCCTTCCCCTGTAAGTTAACAGTTACTTTACTAAAACAATCATGTGTTTCTCACGCTTCTGGGGGCAGCTGGAGAGTTCTGCTGACCCAGGCCGGGTATGGGTGATGTCAGCCAGGCTCAGTCTTGGGTCTGTGATCAGCTGATGGCTGCCTGGGGCTGGATGGTCCAGGATGGCTTCAGCAGGGATGGCTCAGCAATCTTCCACAAGGTGTCTTATCTAAAGCTTTTGAGGCCTAGGCTTGGGATTGACACACTGTCACTTCAGCTGTAACTGGTGGCTGAAGGAAGTCACAGGCCAGCCTGCATTCAAGGAGTGGGAAAATAGACTCTACTTGCTAGTGGGAGAAGTTACAAAGTCACATAGACAGGGTCATGGATACAAAAAGAGGTAGAGAATTGCGGCAATTTTAGAAATCGGTCTGTAACACCTTGAAGATCTTTATTTGTATTACTGGGAGGTCACTTTACGCCTAAACTTATGAGGCCATGTTGAAAAAGTGTTGGTGAAAAAAGTCTGATAATATTAGAAATTATGTAGTTTATTATCTATTTAAATTTTTATTAGTAGTGTAACCTATATATAGAACAATGCACACATCACAGGGAATTAGCTCAGTGAATATCACAAAGTGAACATAACTGTGTACTTATCACTCAAGTCAAGAAATAGAAAAAAAAAAAAAAGAAATAGAAGATCCCCTGCACCCCAGAATCCTCCCTCTGTCCCTTCTCAATTCTTACTTTCTCCCTCTTTTCCAGAAGTAATCACTGTCCCGACTACTATAAGCATAGATGAGCTGTCTTTTTAGGAACTTTCAAATTACCCAGTAAGTGCTTCGTGTCTGTCTTCTTTCACTTAGCAGCATGTGGCCAATACCATTTCTTTAATATTCAGAACTGTGACTAGTGACGTAATATCCACTGATGTTTTCATTTAAAACTTTTCAGTGACTTTTCCCTTCCTTCAGCATGTTCTTCTGTGACTTCTTAGTTTATGCAACACTAGCGACAGTTAGTGTTTTCTCTAAAGTTCCCTTCAGTTCCATTAACATAAGGGAATTTATTACTCTGATATTTCTTTCTTTCCAGGAGGAAATAAGCAATATGTATAGGAGACTAATGTGGGTATGAAAATGAAACTTAGAATCCACTGTTATTGCTATATATTTGGGAAATCATAGTAGAAAGTCAGTAGGCGTGAACTAAGACTGCAGTCAACCAGACTTGATAATTAAGTTATTCAAAGTACTTAAAATGTTTAAAATTCTTTTTATTTACCCGTCAGATTCATCACAGTGCTCTGCTGTATTTAGTGATTTAATCCCAGAAACTGGGGGGGTACTTAATGTGATGCTGAATCATGCTTTGCAGTCTCAATGACCAAGAGGCAATTGATACGTTTTACTGATGTGAAGGTGTTACTTTACTGGCCTAGACATCCTCTTGGAACTCCTGCTGCTTTTTCTAGTCTAAATAGGCACAATATTTTGGGTAAGGATTTAAAGTTTTGATTTGGACCTGAGTATCATTTTAGCATTTAAAATCAGTTTGGGACCCATTCCCATCCATTGTAAAATCATTTTCTGGTGGGTCCTCTTACTGTGCTCCTATCACTGGGATAAGATTCAAAAAGGAAATGTCTGCTTATTTTATTCACTTTTCTTCAGGAAAGACAGTGGTGAAGTGAGTCATTAGCACATTGTGTTTTCCAATAGCTCTTTGACCTTAGTCTCTGGGGCTATAAAATCAATGGGAAGAAGCCTGTTGTATCACGAGTCATGGGGAAAGCCCATAATAGATAATGTTACTATGAATGTTTCAAGGAGAAATTAATGTACTGTCTATAGATTATAGTCGGAAATCCAAGACCAGCAGAGATGTGCATCTTCCATGTGTAGCACACATGTATTGAGAAATAAATACAGGCTGTTCTCTGGGCTCTGATAATTCTTCTATCATGTTACCCTGCACACAGAAGGATTGGAAGGCAGGGAGTTGTTCCCACAGTGGTTTGCTTCCTTTGAGTGAGTTCAGTGATTGAATCCACCCCATGCTAGATGATTATTTTATAAATGTGGGACAGTTACAGGTCATGAGGCTATGGCTGCAGTAGGGCCTAGGTTGAAACAAATACAATCACAAAGAGACCCATATGATAGTTCCTGGGGCTGACCCAAGAGAGCAACATTTCACAAAATGTGCTCCACAGACCACTAGGTCAGCTCGATGTGAATAGGTGGTGTGTGAAAAGCGATTCCATGGCCAAAAGTGTGGAGAATACCAAGTTAAACAGAGAAAACCGAGTCCTCGCCAAAGGACTTCTCAGGGGGTCTTCCATGTGCAGATGTATATAGAATATGCAGCGTTTCTCAATCATATTCGGCCACAGAACTCTTCTTGTAGCAGAAGTCTCACAAAGCTTGTGTTTTGTATAAAATACCTTGGGTAAGATTGCTCTTGAATGTTGATCTTCTAACATTTTTTTGTTGCCTTAGCTCCTAAAATAATTTTGAAAAACTTAGGTGTTCACACATTTTTAAGCCAATATCTGCATTTTTTTAATCAAAAATTAAATGGGTGTAGTAGATTCATTTCTGGCATGTTTTATTAAATGTGGGCTTTCAACATATTTTCAGCAGCAGCATTGGCTCATTTACTCTAATGAATGATGTCTGCCGTCTAACCTAATTGGTAAAACCAGACTTTCTTATGAAATAAATCAGACTTATCCCTTTTCCTGTGACTGTGTCCCTCAGGAGGGATACATTTGTGAATTGTTTATTCGTTTGGTGCCTTTGATAATTTCACATTGTAGGGCAGTGCACCTAGAGAGATTCCAGATGGGCAAGAGGGTGCCTTGAAGAGAAAGCAGACACTGAGTAAAGGAGAGAGGGAAAAGGAGATTGGCAAGTGTGTTGTTAGAGCACTTTTAGAGAAGAAAACACATGAAGGCTCAAGATCTAGGAATTGATTCCCTTAAATAAAAGTATCCAAGCATGGGCCTCCCTGGTGGCGCAGTGGTTAAGGATCCGCCTACCAATGCAGGGGACACGGGTTTGAGCCCTGGTCCGGGAAGATCCCACATGCCGCGGAGCAACTAAGCCCGTGTGCCACAACGACTGGGCCTGCGCTCTACAGCCCGCGAGCCACAACTACTGAGCCTGTGTGCCACAACTACTGAAGCCTGTGTGCCTAGAGCCCATGCTCCGCAACGAGAGAAGCCACTGCAGTGAGAAGCCCGCGCACCGCAACCAAGAGTAGCCCCCGCTCAAAGCAACTAGAGAAAGCCCACGCGCAGCAACGAAGACCCAACGCAGCCGAAAAAAAAAAAAAAAGTATCCAGGGGTGTGTGTACCCAGTGTGAAGCTGCTTCCCGGGGTGGGGGAGTTTAAGAAATACATATGTCCTCTTAGAGAGTGAACTCCTCCTTTATCTAAATTAAGTGATCCCTGTTAAACAGCCAAATGGTCTGTCTGGCTAGGAAAAGTATTGACCTCAGAGGTGGTTTTTTTTCCTGCTTTCAACTGGAAGTCAAATTGCTGAATTGTGTGATGGCATTTCTGTCCATCAGCAAAAACCAGAATCTCCAAAACACTTCATATTTTCACACAGTATAAAGATCTGCATGTACTGTTCTCACCTGGTACCTAACTCCTTTTGGTTACTGGACATGCCTCATTTCCTGTATAAACTTGTGTTCCTAAAAAGGCAGTAAATTAGTACTCACTTTGTTAAACATACATACTTTCCTGTAGGAGCATAGATACATAAAAGTGTGTTTATTTCCCACAGGGTACTTATGCTAGTCATGATATATGTTATGCAGTAAATGTCATACTTTATTTATTCCTTGGCATTTTCAACTCTGGCAACTTGCAGATTGTTTTGAAGTCAGGATATTTAAGCTAGGAGCAACCTTGGGGATTATCTGCGTTGCAAGAGAGGAAAGTGAGATCAAGAGAAAACAAATGACTTGCTTTAGGTGACATAATTTAGGATCCCAGTTACCAAACTCGGTCTTAATGAGAGATTTCTCCCATTAGATTTCCCCATTCTCCCTTAACCCTTTTAAAAAATAAGAGCTTGGACAAAGTTATCTCTATAAAACTGTGAATAACTGTTGTGTTGCTCACCTTCCAAAATTGTTACAAAGTTCCAGTGAGAGAAGGTGTGCTGTACAAATACAAAGGAGGGTGATGAGGGTCCTTGCCTCATAGTACTAGATTGTTGTTATCATCCTCTGGTGCTAAAATGCTAAGGCTGTGTTACATTAGGTTGTGTAAAGAGTCTCTTGTGGGGCTTCCCTGGTGGCGCAGTGGTTGGGAGTTCGCCTGCCGATGCAGGGGACACGGGTTCATGCCCCGGTCCGGGAAGATCCCACATGCCGCGGAGCGGCTGGGCCCGTGAGCCATGGCCGCTGAGCCTGCGCGTCCGGAGCCTGTGCTCCGCAACGGGAGAGGCCACAGCAGTGAGAGGCCCGCGTACTGCAAAAAAAAAAAGAATGTTCACAGGTGCATGGTTGGAAATAACCCCCCAAATGTCTCTCAACAGTAGAACAGATAAATTAACTTTGTACTCACACAGTAAAATGTAACAGAGCAGTGAAAGATGAACTGTATGCAACAACATTGGTGAATCTCTTAGGCATAATAAAGTCAGACAAAAGAATATATACAATATGATTCCCTTTATATGAAGTTTAAGAACAGCTAAGACTAATCAACCATGATGGGAATCAGGATAGTAGTTACCTATGGGGGCAAAGAGGTTGACTGGGAAGGGACATGAAGTGCCTGCTGAGGCACTGGGAATGTTCTAAGTCATGATCTGGGTGGTGGTTATACAGTATGTGCATACACACGTGTACACACTTATCTACTTGTATGTATACATGTATGTATATGCAAAAACCTCATATAGTTGTACACTTAAGATGGATATACTTAGCTGGATGTAACTTTAAAAAGAAAATATCTTGGAAATTTAATCTCTAATTTATAGTATTTTCTAGAATATGATAAAAATAAATTGAGGTGGTTGAGGGAAATGGGAGTTTTTCTGGAAGCTGTGAGAGTGTGTCCATGCTTCTGGGTTTCTGGAGCCAAAATTAGGGGAAGTGGTATTGCTAGGGGCACAAGCTGATTAGAATAGAGATGGTAGGAAAAGGGAAGGGAAAATTTTGTATGATTCCTCTTCTTCACTCTACTTCTTCCTGTCTTTAGCCATAGTGTTTTTGTTTAAGGCTTAATTTCTGTGCTCCATTCCCATGGCATCATGGTCGAAGTGGTGGGCAAAGTTGGGAGTCAAAGAGGGGACATTGGAAGAGAGCAGAAGGTAGTGGTTGTGTACCAGGTATCTATGCTTTGTGGGGGACAAACACCACCTTAACCTGCAGGGAGGTTAGCCAGCAGGGAGACTAGATGGTACTGTCATAGAAACTTCCAGATAAGGGAAAATTCTGGGTCCCAAGAGGTAAACACGGAAGGTGTAATGGTGCAGTCAGTGAACAGGAGTAAAAGCCCCTCAGAGAAAGAGGAAGGCTGATGATCACGCCCTAGTGGGAACATGAGGGGAAACAGTGGTCCAGCCTTTTTGACCACAACTGGCTGGTTACCCAAATTTGAGGTTTAAGTGGGGACATACAACAGGGGATTCGCTTGTACCATGTAAACCCCAACTGGACTTGGCACCCTTCCTGGTCCTTCATGGTGGTTCTCTTAAAGAGAATGAGTTATAGGGGGATATTTTCAATCACATGCTGTGCATAAATGTGCGTTATAATACAACACACACTCTGATCAAGAGTAAGATAGGGGGGCTTCCCTGGTGGCGCAGTGGTTGAGAATCTGCCTGCTAATGCAGGGGACACGGGTTCGAGCCCTGGTCTGGGAAGATCCCACATGCCGCGGAGCAACTAGGCCCGTGAGCCACAACTACTGAGCCTGCGCGTCTGGAGCCTGTGCTCCACAACAAGAGAGGCCGCGATAGTGAGAGGCCTGCGCACCACAATGAAGAGTGGCCCCTGCTTGCCATAACTAGAGAAAGCCCTCTCACAGAAATGAAGACCCAACACAGCCATAAATAAATTAATTAATTAACTCCTACCCCCAACATAAAAAAATAGTAAGATGGGCAGGTGCTGGACCATATGCTGGTCCAGGTGTCATCTAGCTATACCAGTTTCCAGCTGCATGCAAGCTGGAATGCTGTAGAATTTACACAACAAACATGGGTTGTCATTTGAATGTCGTTGAAAATGTCATATTGTCATGTGTTGGGTAAAATATGTCCATGTAGATGTCTTTGGCTGCGTAGAATATGAAATATAAGCAAATAGTGATTTATTGCAGGCTGCATTTGCCTTTTTATGTGACGATTCTGCTAGTAATGTTTTGCTACCATGGCGTTCAGTTTAATGTAGAAAATTAACATTTTAGGATCCTTAATAGAAGTTTTATTAGAATTAATGATTGAAAGAAGTAAATATAATTTCAAATGGAAACACTAAAAGCCAAGTCTGTTAACTGTTAAGCTTCATAAGACACCCTGAATAAAATAGATGACTACTAATTCTTTTTTACTTTTAACTTGTCACATTCTGTTTATTTTTAATTATCTTTGCAAATGACTCTATAATCTTTTTTTAAAAATTGCCACATTTTCGTCTCTCCTCTTCCAAATCATTTTGATTTCCCCTTGGGCCACTGTCTTAGTCCATTTGGGCTGCTATAACAAAATACCACCAACTGGGTAGCTTAAAAACAGCAGGTATTTATTGCTCACAGTTCTGGAAGCGGGTAAGTCCCAGATCAAGGCACCAGCATGGTCACCTTCTGTTGAGGGCCCTCTTCCAGTTACACATGTCTCCATTGTGTCCTCAAATGATGGAAGGGACTAGGGATCTCTCTGGAGCCCCTTTTATAAGGCACTAATCCCATTCAGGAGGGTTCTTCCCTCATGACTGAAACACCCTGCAAGGGCCTCACCTACTAATACCGTCACCTTTGGGGAGGGTTAGGATTTCAACATATGAATCTGGCGGTGGGGTGGGGGGCCCAAAAAGTTGAGACCATAGCAATCACCGCATGCAGATGACCTTGAGGCTCTGTTTCCAGCGATGCTTTCCTTTCACTTTATTCCTGAATCTGCTGCTATGGCTGGATATTTATACAATACTTGAGTATCCCAGCGTGACCTTCTAGTGTAAAACTTACCTCTTTTTTTTTTTTAACATCTTTATTGGAGTATAATTGCTTTACAATGGTGTGTTAGTTTCTGCTTTCTAACAAAGTGAATCAGCTATACATATACATACATCCCCGTATCTCCTCCCTCTTGCATCTCCCTCCCACCCTCCCTATCCCACCCCTCCAGGTGGTCACAAAGCACCGAGATGATCTCCCTGTGCTATGTGGCTGCTTCCCAATAGCTATGTGTTTTACATTTGGTAGTGTATATATGTCAGTGCCACTCTCTCGCTTCATCTCAGCTTACCCTTCCCCTCCCTGTGTCCTCAAGTCCATTCTCTACGTCTGCATCTTTATTCCTGTCCTGCCCCTAGGTTCTTCAGAACCATTTTTCTTTTTTTGTTAGATTCCATATATATGTGTTAGCATACGGTATTTGTTTTTCTCTTTCTTACTTCACTCTGAATGACAGTCTCTAGGTCCATCCACCTCACTACAAATAACTCAATTTCATTTCTTTTTATGGCTGAGTAATATTCCACTGTATATATGTACCACATCTTCTTTATCCATTCATTTGTCGATGGACACTTAGGTTGCTTCCATGTCCTGGCTATTGTAAATAGTGCTGCAATGAACATTGTGGTACATGACTCTTTTTGAATTATAGTTTTCTCAGGGTATATGCCCAGTAGTGGGATTGCTGGGTCGTATGGTAGTTCTATTTGTAGTTTTTTAAGGAACCTCCATACTGTTCTCCATAGTGGTTGTATCAATTTACATTCCTACCCACAGTGCAAGAGGGTTCCTTTTTCTCCACACCCTCTCCAGCATTTATTGTTTGTAGATTTTTTGATGATGGCCATTCTGACTGGTGTGAGGTGATACCTCACTGTAGTTTTGATTTGCATTTCTCTAATGATTAGTGATGTTGAGCATTCTTTCATGTGGAAAGCTTATCTCTTCATCTGCCTTTTTCCTTCACAGAACTTTCTACAAAACCAATAGTGTCTTTTCCTCTTTGCTCAGATTAGAAGCCTCAAGGGCATCTTTTACCCTCTTCTTCTCTAGTGCCCGTGTTGGCCAAACACCAAACACCATGCACTGTCAGTTGCCCTTCAAAAACAAACAAACAAAAAACAAAACTTCATTCCTTCTCTTCCTGATAATTCTCACTAACCTGGCTTGTCACCAGTCTCATACTTGCTTATTCCTTCAGTGATCAAACTTTTAATCTCATCTCACCAAGACATGTGCTGGCCAGATGTGTTTCCCTAGTGCCCGCCCTTGATTATATCTTCCTCCTGCTCACAGACCTTTCATATATTTCCCTGTTTTCAATAAAATTGCATCCAAACCTAGCCTGGCTTTAACCAGCTCTTTTTCCGACTATTCACCTTCCTGAAACTTCTTTTCCAGCCAAAAGTTTGACTCATGATTTCCTGATCCCTTTCCTTCTGCAGTCTCTGTCACTCATGCTCTGATGTCCACCCATGTAGATCGTTCACCCCTTCCTGCCCATCCATCTGGCTTCTCCCCAAATTCAACACCTGATGAAGTCTTCCCTCCTTCTCCATGCTGCAGTCTCCCTTACCTCCACCTTCCTTTAGTAGCTCTTATTTGTCTATACAGGCAATTGCATAATTTAATTTCTTCAGGTTTATGACCTTTCTTCTGATTGTGATAACGATTTTCACTTCTTTAGTTTTTACATAGTTATAGGCACAACTAGACTGTAAGTGTCTCCAGGGCAAGAGTCTTCGCCTTGCCTATATGCCCTATAATACTTAAAAAACACTAACACTAAAATATAAGCTCTGTGAAGGCTGGCATCTTTGGTCAGTTTTGTTCACTGGTAAGTCTCTAGTATCTAGCATAGAACCAGGTACACAGTAGGTGCATAGTAAATATTTGCTAAACTGTAGATGTTCAGTAAATGTTTGATTTGATTAAACTGCTGCTGCATTAAAAGTCGCTCGCATCTCTTACTTACTATGACCGAGAGGTATTATAGTGATAAAGACAGGGAATGCAATTTACAGCCAGAATCTGTTCCATAGAACTTGACTTCTCTTTCTAAAAGAATTGTTTTCCTGCAGATATTAATGAATGCCAACTACAGGGTGTGTGCCCTAATGGTGAGTGTTTGAATACCATGGGCAGCTATAGATGTACCTGCAAAATAGGATTTGGGCCAGATCCTACCTTTTCAAGTTGTGTTCGTAAGTAATGATCACTTTTTATTACTATTTTGCATGTTTTTTGGGGGGGGTGGGGGGAAGGGGGAAGTATCCAAAAGAAGGTAAATACTCAGCAGTCAACTGAATATTGTGAATATGCAGGGAAATGTCATTAAAACGACAGGAGGGAGGAGGCGGCCTGATATACTACAATAAATCTGTTTATTTAAAAAATGCATTTTTATTGTGTTCAGAAAAAATGACAGCTTAAACTTAAGGTAGAGAACAAGCACACAGAGGAATTATGCAAAGAAACAGTTAATTAAAATTAGCATACCTAAGACATGAAAACAGATTTTTCCTTCATGAGTATTTTAAGCATTGTTTAGGTGGAGTGAAACTTTGTCCCAGCTTCTGTCTTTAATTAGTCCAAATTCTGAGTCACTTCTGTCTGATTTAATGAGGCTTCACTGTACTTTCTTGGTTGGAAGAGTCTGGGAAATAGTTAGCAAGGCTCTGTTTCAGATTTTTTTATTCAATTCTAATTTCAAATATTCTATTCTGTTGTCCTCAAAAACCATTGATATGTGTCCCTGAAGTTAAACTATTTTGCCGTACAAATCTGTCTCTAAGATTTTTTTTTACCTTGTTAAGGGTAAAAATCATCTATCAAATCTTATGTGCTAATGTTGGTACAGAAAATGTAGTTTCTCCAAAAAGACACTCTTGCCACAAAACCTAATCCAGTATAATCAATACAGATCACCTGACAATTAGATGTATGCATTTTAGACGTAAAGGGCTCAGACACAGAATTTTTTAAGACTACCTTATTTTTAAGGTACTTGTGCCCATTATTACAAAGTAGGTAAATGCAACAGATTTTTCAAAGTCACATATGATTAAAGGTTAAACATTTTAAACTAATGTATGGCAGAAAACTGTCGAGATGTTAAGAGCAATCCTGCATTAATTTTTGTCTTGTTAGGTTTTTGTTTTTATTTACCTGTTTTTATAATGTGGCATTGGTATATGTTAAGTTGTATCTTTCTGGTCCCCAGTTTTAAATTTATCATATCATCAAGACATATTTTTCATGAAGGTACCATCATTTGCTTTTAACTGTGCGTCTCTAACTCTGTGCCCTAAGCTGATGGATAGACATGGTGAAATAAAGACAAATGTAATAAAATAAAAATGGCAATCTCATTCATTACTTTTAGAGGAGTTTGTTGAGTGTTTTGGAACGTTGTTACTAATTACTACTATTTTCCTTTGAAACCTGTCAAATACAGATTAGGAAATTTTGCACATAAGTTCTTCCGTGTTCTTTCACAGACAGTTCTGATCATAAAGCAGGCAGGCACCTAATTATAGGGCTTTTTTTGGCAGGTGATAAAATTAGACTGTAAAATTATGCTTGCATACAAGGTACACTTGAAAACTGATGCAAGGATTTGGAAATTTCAGGCCAAAAATGACATCATTGACAATATCCAGATAATTTAGGGATAACTTCTGGCTGATTGGAATTACATGAGTAGAGTATTGTAAATACAGTTGTATAATTTAAGCATAAAACATTTTTAGAGTTTGAATATAGAATTTGTTGTGAATATTTGTTTTTCCTTAAATAATTTGCTTTGTAGTCTGGTTAAAATGACTACATTGAATGTTGTAGATTAGGTACACTTAGAGGACTGGTCGCAAAGTGTTTTATTTGACTAGATCTGATGTCTAGAGCTAAGGACAGACATCCAGGTTTTAATAAGATTGTAGAAACCTGCCAATGAGATTTTTGAAACACACTTTCCTTAGCATTTATTTTCCCTGTCATTGCCCAGATAATACTGAACTTATTAAACAACCATCCGTTCGTAGTTGAAAAATAAATAATTTAATTTTATGGTTCAGCTACAACAGCTGAAACGATAAGTATTAGGAGACGTTTGTTGCTAGTTAAATGTTCCCGTTTAGAGTTTGAAGTTAAAACCTGGGCTCTTTACCAGCATTGAGTGGGCAGATTTATTTCTCTTTCCTCTGAATTTACCACATGTAATATCATAGAGAGATGTAAAGTCTTTCAGGATTTGCGACTTGGTTCAATCCAGTCTGATTTGTGGGTGAACCATATTTTGGAGAAGTTGATAGGGAAGTCTAAAGAGAAGGAACGTCTTGAGAAAGAATGAGGGGAGAAGGTGATACTTACAAAGTAGGGGGGAAAAGCACTGGCAAGTTGGTGGTACCCTTGATAGTCATGCGGGAAGTAGCAGAAGGAGACCGGGGGTCACACATGTGCACACACGCACGCACAGACACGCACACAGACACACAAAGGCACTGAGCAAAGCTATCATTTGGAGTAAATGCTCTTGCAAGATATAAGAACAGCCTTGGCTAGACCGTGGAAGCAGATGGAGGAGATTGACCACGTTTGCTCAGGCAGCATGAATTTAGGGCATATCCAGGCCATAAAAGGTGTGGCCGACTCTGTGAACTCAGAGAAATGCACTTGGCAGTGGCCGAGGAGCAGTAGGAAGCTCTCCCTGTTCTTGAATACGCTGAGGTGAACACCCTCAGAATTCCTTGACTGCAGCCAAAGGTTGCAACCGCTGCACTTTCTCTCCTTGCCCGCGCCCTGTCCTTGACTTAGCCAAGCTGAAAGAAGAAAGTAGGAGAGTTCTGGCGTTTGCTGTCTCCGACCTCTGTGTCTGTGGATCAGGGCGTTGCTGCAGTAGCGTTCCCCAGACCTGTTGCTACCTCTCTGTGGGGAATGGTGAAACTCCAGGCTTTCTCAGAGCCAATCCAAGAAAAGTATAATAACCTGTGCAGTCGGAGTAGGAAAGCTTTCTGACTTTTTAAGCTGCAATTAATTTTCTTCAGAAATTCAAGAGCTCCAGGATGAATGCTGGGCAGGGTGTGTCCACAGGTTCAAAGGGCCCAGGTAAAAGAATTTTGAGGGGCTTCCCTGGTGGCACAGTGGTTGAGAGTCCGCCTGTCGATGCAGGGGACATGGGTTCGTGCCCGGGTCCGGGAGGATCCCACATGCCGCGGAGCGGCTGGGCCAGTGAGCCGTGGCCGCTGAGCTTGCATGTCCAGAGCCTGTGCTCCGCAACCGGAGAGGCCACAACGGTGAGAGGCCCGTGTACCGGAAAAAAAAAAAAAAAGAATTTTGAGCCTGCATATTTGCTGTTTCATAATATTCTTGACCAATGGACTTGGTGCTTACTGACAGAAAGAGAGGGTTAGAGAGAAGATGTGCTTCTGCCCTAACTCTGGAAATCATGAGATGCCGAACTCATCCCTTCGAAAAGCCAGTCATATTCATGAACATCATTTCTTTTTAGTTTCTGCAGCTTCCTTATGAGATATGAATTATTTTACACAATAGGAAGCTGAAGCTAGGCGAGTTTAAGTAACTTTTCAAGATCATATAGCTTGTAAAGGACATTTGAGGTTTAAAATTGGGTTTTGTGCCTCTAACTTTAGGGTTCTAGATCAGGGATTGGCAAATTATAGCCCGTGGGCAAAATCTGTCCCACCGTCTGTTTTTGTAAATAGTTTTATTGGAACACAGCCATGTCCATTCATTTATATACTGTCTAAGGCCGCTTTCATGCTGCCGTGGCAGAGCTGAGAAGTTGAAACAGAGACCAAATGGACCACAAAGCCTAAAATATTTATCTTGCCTTTCACAGAGAAAATTTGCTGACTTTTGGGCTAGATCAATGCTGTCCAATAGAACTTTCTGTGATGATAGTGCAGATACAGAACATTTCTGATGTGATAGACTAGTCACAGGTGGCTGGTGTGACTAAGGAATTGAATTTAAATTGTATCTCATTTAAATTTTATCGAAGTAGTAGTATGTGGCTAGGGTCTAACAAATTGGATCTCATAGTTCTAGATCTTTTTTTTTTTTTATAAAGCTGATTGGGTAAATGACTGCTAGATCTCTCTAGCAGAGAGAGAAAAATGGGCTTTCCTTCCTGACTTGGTGGTTTTGTCCATGGTGACGTTGTTCTCCCCAGAAATGAGGCTGGGAGCCTCTGTGTCACCTCTGACTCTGTCATCTCCTTTGGTCTCCAAGAAAGTCATTAGATCTTCATAATCTATTTTCTACCTTTTCCTTTCTTCCCATCTCCTCTGTGACTGTCTCAGCTTAGGCTCGTAGTTTTCCTCACTTAGTGGTCTCACAGCATCATGGCCTTGAGGTTGTACAGACAGATCTGTGCCAACTGTTTGCTCCCACATAAAAGCAGTAACAACCAAAACCGTGACAGTAATGTAGTAATCTTTACTGTGTACTTACTAAGTGCCAGGCACTGTGATGAGTACTTTATATAGATTATCAAATATAATACTTACCAGATTTCTAGGAGGCTTGTAGTGTTGTTCTTCCTATTTTAGAAATGAAGAAGTTGAGGCACAGAGAGTTTAAGGATCTTTCCAAAAGTTCCACAGCCTATAAGCGGTAGAGCCCAAATTTGAAACTCAATTTGTCTCACTCCACAAGCTGAGCCTTTAATCAGGAAGAGGAAACTGGTCTAAATTGACAGGAGCAAGTCATCTATTTAAGCCTCACTATTTAGTCTCACTGTAAAATGCTGGTCTGACTCTGCAGTGGCCTCAGAATCATTGTTTTTTTTAAATTTTGGTTCTCGCAGAATTTATTTTTAATAACCCGTTTCCTGAAAAGGGTGCCTATGGGCTCTTACTTCCCTAGGAAAGTCATCTCTCAGACTCCTTCTAACAGTGTTACTTGCTCCCCACACCTGCATCCCAGCACTCATCCCATTGGGACTTTAAGCTTTAATGGCATGAAACTCTAATGTGGAATTTCATCCAAGAAGTGAATAAGGATATTGGAGGTGTTTGGGGGAGGGGGGGAGTGAAAACAAACTAGTAGGAGAGGCTAGCTTATATGCTGTCTCCTCAAGTCTTCTCTATTTTTCAACTTGTTCCAAGTACCAGGTTAATTTATATCTGCTTAATAATATTTACATTTATGTTTGAATTGATAAGAGCAGCATGGCTTTGAAAGTTTAATCAGAGTTGGTTGTACGACCCTATAATTAAGTATAAGTTGGTTAATACATTATTGGGGAGCCCAAATGTGAGAACCATAGCATCTTACCTTCTCACGGTGGTTTGTTATGTAATCACCATCAGCATTGGATATATATGGTGGAGATTCAATACTATACTTGGGTATAGAGCTATATGTTTATTTCTTTGGAAGATTTTTCCCATGTCTGTCACCAGGAGCAAAAGATTTGTTTTCTTGACTGACTGATGTGGCATTTCTAGTAGGGTTTACGCTTCTGAAATGTTTTTCCCTCTATATAGAGTACCTGAATCTGTGCACCTGAATCTTAGCAACACATCCTACAAAAAATACAATCTGCAAAACCCATATTTCATACATATATGAACCTACCAGCACGCTTTGTAATTCCTCCTCATTGCTCTGTCCCATTCCCATTTCCACCAATTCTTTAGCAATCTTTGGGCAATATTGACTTTTTTTTTTAGTATAGTGTAAATCCTTATGATGCAATAGACTATATAATCATGTTTATTATATTTTAAATAATAAATGTAGTATACTAATGAATTAGCCTTTACAACCAGCCTTTCAGTCTGTGGTTAAAGATACTCAGACAGTAGAAACACCAATCATGCGTCATTCTAGGTAGCCTATTGTTCCTGGGTTTATGTATCATGTTGAATGTGAAAATGCTAGAGGTGTTTAATGAAATAAGTGAATTGCCATATAAGTCATTTGAAATGATAAAAGAATAACAGGTGACTTAGGCATTAAAATAGAGGCCATTTTAAAGGGCACATCCTGTTAGAAATCTGAGGGAGGCATAAATTAACACTTTTTGATCCACATAATTATAGAGCAAAGAAAATTTGAATCATAGGAGCATTAGCATAATTTAGGTATGTAAGCCAGACCGTCCCCAATGGCTTTCTCCTGGGATTTCTTCCATCTTTGAAGGAGCAGATTTTTTTTATTAGTTAATGGCTTATTATTATGTGCACTTGGGGTGAAGCACAATGTTTAGTTACAACACGGTCTGATGTTCCCTGACACACCAACAGCTGAGTTTTCATGATTCTGTAAGCCAGTGATTCTTATTCCCTTAAAGACCCCCACTTGAAGTGTGTTGGAAGCTGTCGTGGAAAAAAAACAAACAAACACCAGTATCCTAGCACTTAGGGAGAATCTCTGGGTTAGGAAACGATGCAAGGACAAAAACCTATAAAACAGAGACCTTTCAGGAGAAGATGTTTAGGAGGAATTAGCTTCCTTGACTCCTGTCATTACTCTCCACATGATAAAATGCCTAACATTTTGCTTTTTCTGTGTGTGTGTGCGCCACGCATGGAGCCTCAACCAGAGACCTGCTTTAATGAAGAAGCAATCTCTTATAATTCACTTACACACAAATACACATACTAATCCCTTAAAAACTGAATTGCTGATTTGGAGTTTGGGGTTAATCTGGGCGGTAGGCCTGATATGTTACTTTAAAGTAGAGTCCTTGGATAGAGGAGCAGAGTAAGTGTAACAGGGATGGTGCCTCAGGTAGTATCACTACCCTGGATATGAGGGCGAGGTGGATACCAGGGAGCGAGTGTGGACAAGTCAGCACAAGGGGCCAGTGTCACCGTCTGCCAATGTCCAGGGTTTGGGGAAACTCTGCTCTGCTTTAAATGGCCCTTGTTCTTGGGATCTAGAACTAACCTTAATGCGATTAGTGTTATAATTAATCCCTACCACGTGTAAAATAGGCTCTTGTGAGTTGACCTGACGTTGTTTCTATGGAAATATGTGTTGTGAATTCCAAACACTTTGGTTGGAGAAGAAATTTTGGAGCAAAATCCTTGGTGAGCTGATTATCCTAGAACTATGTATATGTTCTTAAGATTATACAACTTATATAGAGAGACAGACACACACCCATATGCTATATAATTGATGGTCAGTCATTCCAGAAACTTATCCTTTTGGAGGTAATAACCATACTCACAAATTTTCTTTTACTTTTCTTCTGTGACCTTTAATCTTTCATAGCTGACTTGCACAGACTCCAGAAAGTGAGTAGGAGAAGGGAGAGGAAAAGACTCAAACTTCTCCCTTTTACCACATTTTTAGTAATCTTGGGCAAACCTGGCCTTATTAGAGGAACTAAGTTTTGAAGGCTTAGGAAGGTCTCCTCTGCTCCCCTCAATCCTCTGCTCCACCCTCCAACTCACCCATATCCTTTTTTCGACTGTTTTCACTTTGTTGAAATTCTACCACTACAGCAGCGATCAAGTCGTGTACAGATGCCCCTGAGAGGATGGAGGTACCTGCTTTTATTAATAAGGCAGGCTGACGTGTATTTTGTGTCTACTCTGAACCAAACGTTTAGCATATGATATTTTGAGTCTGTACATTGAGCTTGTCACCTATAAGTGAGGGAGTTACTGAGGCTCAGCCTGTGTATGAGTTAGCATTCTCTCCAGAGAAATGGAGCCAATAGCGTGGGTGGATGAGAAGGGATTTTTAGGGAATTGGCTCACATGAATGTGGAGGTTGGCAAGCCCCAATCTGCAGGGTAGGCTGGCAGCCTGGAGGTCCTGGGAACAGCTAATGTTGCAGCCAGAGTCTGAAGGCTGTCTGCTGGCAAAATTCCTTCTTCCTCTGGGGAGATGAGTCTCTTTTTCTCCTAAGGCCTTCAACTGCTTGGATAAGGCGCACCCACATCCTGGAGAGTCATCTGCTTGACTCAAAATCTACTAATTTAAATGTTAATCTCATGTGAAAAATACCTTCACATCAACATTCAGACCTGTCTTTGACCAGCTATCTAGGTTCCGTGGCCCAGTCAAGTTGACACGTAAACCATTGCAGCCAGTCAAAGTGACTTCCCTAGGTTATATTGCTGGCAAGGGGTGGACACACTATGTGAGCCCAGGTCTGTCTGGATCTAAAAACCCTTGCTCTCTTCACTGTGCTGTAGTGCTTTCATTGAATCAGGTTGTTTCTTGTAGCAGAGATGTCAGTCGTTTTGTGAGAATGAAAATTTAGCTCTGAGCGGGAAAGGAAGGTGATTTGGAAATGCCAGGTGCTAGAGGAATTGGGTAATGGAAAGGCAAATTGGGAAAAGCTCATTTGGACAGTGATGCAGTAGAGAAGAGCTTTTGTTGACATGGGGAATGAACAGAGAGGTGACCGTCAAGCTTGGTCTATTCAGCAGTGTGGACTTGGCCTGGAACTGGCTCTGTAGAACATTCTCCATGCACATTTACTCTAGAAAATGATCTTTGTGAAGGCAGGGCCATGTCTTTCTTATTCTCATAATTGCCCTATGTGCCCAGTAGCTGTTAGATTAATGAAGTCTCATCTACTAAATTTATAGAAGAAGAATCAGAATGAGGACTTAGGTATTGGATGACTGTGGGTGGATGTGCTTTTGCGATGTTTCCTGAGGGGTTGAGGATGTCATCTGTTCCTTCTCTGGTGTGCTGTCTGGCTGGACCGGGGGCCTTGTGTGGCATTGCCAGTCAGAAGCTGTCCTCTGCCTCCCATTTGCTGGTCGCTAGCCTAGGATGAGACCAGATAGGGCCCTGCAGGCTCTCACGGTCCTCCAAGCAAGAAGAGTGATAGCTGATTTGTAGTATCTACTGTGTTCAGTTCCTGATTTTCCATGATACCTGGCTGTTTACCAAATTCTGCCCTAGAACTACCTCTCTTATGGCTAAATACAGGACAACAAATGAGGTAGTGATTGTGATAATTAGGTTTTATAGTTAGGTTTATTTGGGCAAGTTTATTTTGGTTGAAATTATTTGTTCTCACTCACGCACACATAGTTGATTTTCAACACTTACTAAAATGGAAGAAGGGACCAGACAGAGACAGGGACGTTTGATGTCCTGACTCTCAAACTCATTTGGTCAACTGACCCTAAATCAAGAAGGGTAATGCCCTACATCTAGACAGATTTATTCTGAAGTATGATTTCTAATCCAAACTTTTAGGTTCATTTTACTATTATGTGAAATGTCGAACTGGTTTTTGTCGTTTCTTGGGTGACGTCAGGCCTTATCTCTCTGCTTCAGCGGATACCCCTGTGATCTCTGAGGAGAAAGGGCCCTGTTACCGACTTGTCAGTTCCGGAAGGCAGTGTATGCACCCCCTGTCTGTTCATCTCACCAAGCAGCTCTGCTGTTGTAGTGTGGGCAAGGCCTGGGGCCCACACTGTGAGAAATGTCCCCTTCCAGGCACAGGTAAGACATGCCCCGCTGTGCACTCACATTCATTCCCGGCCACACAAGCACACAGGATGATTTGGGCAGCTTGGGTTATTTGTGGTTTCTGACTTTAAAATTAGTTATTAATAATGCAATGTGTTTTTATCCCTTTTGTAAAAACCATGAACATACGAGGTTGAATCAGTGGGAAAAATTGCATGCAAAGAGCTTTTCCCATTTGTGTGTAATATTAGACTTCCTTTTGGATGTTAAGAAAAGCCATTGCGTTTTATCCCTAGCTTCTAGGGCCCTAAGTCTGTTGTTTGAAAGTGTGGAGAGACCAGAAGGCCCTGTTGGACTTGCACTTTCCTGATGATTGCTCACCGCCTGCACAGCGACTAGACCTGGTGCAGGTTAACTCTTTCACTCATGTATTGAACAGGTGCCTCTCAGGTCCTGTTAAGAACATTGTGCTTGATTTCTCCAGTTGGAAATGGAGAAAATTATATTCACTATGAATATCATTGATTGAATTTATGCTCTGAAGATTAATAACTCAAGGGCAGATCCTGCCAAACTCCCATGAACTTCTGGGTGGGAGCTGAATATTAAGAAGTGATGATTCTTTATCCTTCAGTTGAGTACATAATGGCCTAATGCCCTGAAAGCATAAATTTATCTAAGTGCCCTGCTTTTATACCAGGGAGTCACCAACTTCTCAAGCAGGGTCAAGTAGAGTTAAAGAGAAGAGAAAGAAATATACCTGCAGATACCGGGCATGATATTATCAAAAAAGGAGTGGCCCCAATTTCACTGGCATGGGGTAGGCATAAAAAAAGTCTACTCAGTTTCTTGTTCCATAAGGTGCTTCCCACATAGGGAAGCGTATTAACTCTCACAGGGCCATTTAATGTCTTAGGCCTATAACTTGCACTGTTGCAGACAAGTTTTAAATATAAATTTAACTATCGTGAGCCATGTTTGTTGATGGCTAGGATCAGAAAGAACTGGTAAAGCAGAGACAGTATAATGTTGATGGTAGTTTGGTTTACTGGGTAACTTGACACATCTCCAGAAGGCCCTAGTATCCTCCTGTGGGATCTGATCCTCTCAGTATTAAAAAGTAATAATCAGTTAAATTCATGATCTTGATAATTCACAGACCCACTTTAAGTTCAATTTTGATAGCTTTTGTAACCCTTACATGAAGCATAGATCAAGACGGTAAATGTAACAGCGGAAGACTTTTCCATAAAGTGCCGTAACTAAGTTTGAAAATAATATTAAAGATAAAATTTTGGCACTTAACCAGTTTTTGGATGTATGGTGATTTTCATAAGAGTAATGTTTAGTTCATTCATGCTTCAAATATTTGATAGAAAAACACTTTTGCTAGAAACATCTATTCTTCCAGATGAAAATTGTATTTCATAGTTAAACATAAAAATGAGGTTCTACCATTTAATGTGTGATCCTTAGAAAAACAAATTTTAGCATGTTTTAAGGAGTATTGGGGGGTTTTATTTTTACCAAGAGCTAATTTTAGGTCCAGAACATCAAGAGGAGATCTCTTGTTCAGTGGAAGTGAAAAGTGACTTATTTTACTTTCAGTTTTAAAAGTAGAAATAAAAACGTCGACCATGAGCTCCTTGGTGTCTGCATTTGGTAACTTGCCTCCAGCGCTGACACCAAAGGGCTTAGGTGGATCGTTCCTCCTCGGGCCACACACTGCCTTGCCTCTCTTGTCTTTCCCCTTGACTCATTCCTGGCGATTATGCGATGGAGGCTAGCAAATCACAGGTCCCCAGTCAACCTTTTTTTTTTTTTTTTTTTAAAGCATACAAAACCACCTTCCTGGCGGGAATAGCAGTTCCAGTGCATAGAATATTTCCTAGCCCTCAGGATAATTCGACCAGTTGGTCATGGTCAGGCTTTTGCTCACTTGTCATCCCTCTCCTTGAAAATACCTACATTCTAACTTGGCATGTCCTTTTTTCCTTTATTTCTACCCATCATCTCTTTAGCATGTGTATTTCGCTGGATTCCTTTTCACCATCCTGAGAATCTCTCTTCAAAGCCACTTGCCCTGTTTCAATCCTTCTTAACCAGCCTCCCCATATCAGCTGATAACCTCCATCCTGGCTGAGTCCTTTGGTTTCTTCAACTGGAAACAAATTAGGATGATTTCAGCACCTCATTTCCCTCAATAGTGATTTCTTTTTCTTTTTCAACCTTCTTGCTAGTCATTTAACTTAGATGTTACTGAGTTCCTGGTTAATAACTAGTGAAGTTAGACCAAAGCAAGAGGGAACAGTCTGATTTTTGCTGATATTACACTCCCCCTGAGATATATATAATATATATAGTATGTTCTGTACCTAAAAATCTAATGTATTACATATATTTTATGTGTGTAATACATGATATGATATAGAATATTAAATAGAAAATATGATATGTATGCTATCTCCTAATTTGTAGCTGACATATGTTAATATATATAAAATATGTGCTCTCTATATGCTATATATGCTATATATATATAAAATTCTGATTGGGTAGGATAAGGAATTAACAGATGGAGAAATGTTTAGTAAAAGAAAGGGTTGGGTTTTTTCTGTAAATATGCAAGTTTGACAGAAATTCAAGCATTTTGCATCTGTTTTTGAAGTTTTTAAATGTAACTATATTAGTGATGATTTATTAAGAGATATTCATCATGCTGTTTTCCTCTGTATAAGTTTGCACTTTTAGATTTTTAAAAGGAATATTTTCCCATCCCAAATCTAGCTGCTTTTAAGGAAATCTGTCCTGGTGGAATGGGTTATACGGTATCTGGCGTTCATAGACGCAGGCCAATCCATCACCATGTAGGTAAAGGACCTGTATTTGTCAAGCCAAAGAACACTCAACCTGTTGCTAAAAGTACTCATCCTCCACCTCTCCCAGCCAAGGAAGAGCCAGTGGAGGCCCTGACCTTCTCCCGGGAACAGGGGCCAGGAGCGGCGGAGCCAGAAGGTGAGAGTGGAAATGGATCGCGGACCTAGCCGTCTGTCTGTGGGTCTTTGCTTTGGTTTCCCTGCTTATAACCTCTAGAACAGGGGTTTTCAGCCTCGGCACTATTGACAATTTGGGGTGGATAGTTCTTTGATGTGAGGGGCTGCTCTGTGCCTTGTAGTATGTTTAGCAACATCCTTGGCCTCTAACCCCTAGAAGCCAGTTGCTCCCCCTCCCAGTTGCTACAACCAAAAAGGTGTCCAAGTATCACTAAGTGTCCCCTGAAGGCAGAATCACCCCTGATTGAGAACCACTGCTGCAGAGTAGTATGTACCTAGCAGGTGGCAGTATTCCACGGTCATCTCAGGACATTGTCTTGTGTTTGGGAGCTACTTTTTCTTGGTGTTTATTCCTGGAGAGTGATTCACATTTTTCAGGGAGTAGCCTGAATTCATTTCTGTGTCTACAGGGCCATTTAATAAATATGTATTTACTTTAAAAAATGGAATCCATAGACTTTAAAAAGTTAAAGCGTCAACTGAGCGTCCATGAAATAGAGTCTCACAGGCAGTCAGGGATTGGGGGAAGCAAAGTGAAGAAAGACAGGATCAGTGAAAGAGATCTTGGAGATCACCTAGTGAAGTCTTTTAATTTATATTTTGAGAAACCAAGACTTAGAGCAACTGACTTGCAGATGTCATACAAAGAGTATGTGATATGACCAAAGAGCACATTTTTCCGAGGAAGTGGTTAAGGCCGGCTACTCCAGAGGGAGACTAGAGACAAGGGGCTTTGACTCTCTGGTTCGGAAAGAGGGATTATCTATCTCCGTCTCTCCACAGAAACCAGCATGTCCAATACTTTGAATATCTTTGTCACCACAAAAGTGCTCACCCCAGATGGGAGGAACAAAAATCTTAGCTTTGTGTGGAATAGGTATTGGCTTTAATAAAGCTCCTGTTGGCCTTTCACACTTGATTCTTAGGTCAGAATTCAGGGTGTCCATTTATGGGTTTTGTGAGGGGAGAAGATGCCCAGGTTAGTGAGGCGCTGGGAGCTTGGCAAGGAAGAGAGGTCTCTTTTCAGGGCTCTGAACCTCTGTGTGTTCTAGCCTATTTTATTCCCCTCTCTCACTTGCTGCATTTCTCCTTGGTTAGGCAGACGAGGTAGGACCTCACCTAGAATTGACAGTGCTGGCCAGTTTGCTCCTGTGCACTTGGCCAGATGTTTGCACCTTCTCCGCCTTGGCACAAGCAGGAGGAAATGGGCTGTGGTCCAGATTCTGCCTCAAGAGTTTCTTGGTGGTGGGTTAGACAGGATAGAAAGTTAGTTGACTTGTTCTAACCACAAGAACATTGCAGCAGTGCTAACAATCTGATGCCCTGATTGGTTGTACAAGTTAATGCATCTACCTTTTATATTAATGTTTATAGAGACGTTGACCCATGAGAAAAATCCCTGTGATTATTGATCTAAGGCTTAAGGACTAATTCTACATACTGATTTTTGAAAAGTGTTTCAAAATAGAAAGGCATAATCACTCCCGCCACCACCCTATAATAATGTCGATGATGGTGTAACCTGTGATTTGTTCAATATACAGATGCTAATCTCTCATTGGATCTTGCTGGCTTGTGATTCTTTTCATGATCTTGTTAGCATATCTTCCTGAAAATGCTCACAGGGCTTCATGAAAGATCACTACGCACTAAGAATGCAGCACCCTTTCTTTGGTCTCTTATTGAAACAGGGCGTTCTCTTTTAACAGTGACATCAGAAAGCATTTCAAACATTATTTATTATGTTAAGGATAAGTATAATGAATATGTTTGTTTTCCAATGTGTGGGAAGTTCTACAAAATTGAGATTAGGCATGAAACAATGTACCAGGAAGTGTTGCCTCCTTTAACTTTTTTAGTTAGCAAGTGAGTTGGAAAGAACTTCATCACATCTGCTACCTGATCTCCTGTAATTGAGGAATGACATAGCACAGATACTTTTCCCCTGTCAGTCGTGTAAAATTCTCCAAAATGGTAGATGACCATAATTCTGCATTTGATTTAGTTTGATTCTTAATCCTGTTGGAGACATACTGAACTTTTGTTGCTTTTTAGAAAATGAAATATTATGTAGTGGACTGTCTTAAATTGTACTAATGTCCTTCTTTCTTTTTTGATTTTAGTGGCAACTGTACCTCCTGAGAAGGTAATTTATTCATTGTTTGCAAGTCGTCTTTTGTTACCTTCAAAATGACATTCTTCTAGATTATGTGTGATTTTTTTAAGACTTAAATACAGTAACATGTCTATTATGCATTATTTTGTTTAAGGAAATATAGCATTCATTCATTCAGTAAATATTTATTTATTGAGCACCTACTGTATAACTGGCACTACTCTGAATGTTAGGAAAACAGTAGAGAACAAATCAGACAAAACTCCTTGTTCTCAAGGAACTTAAATCTAGGGAGAAAAAAACGATAGGACTGATGGGAATCAGGGGCTTAAATGAAATTCAAGGAGTCAGTTCATGGCCTGGACCATCTATGGAAAGAAAGGTTCTGACATGTTTATGTAATTGTGTATTCTCAGAGTGCATATATATACTGAGTGATGTACTTCTTAGTTCAGCTAATATTTGACGTGCATGTTTGAGTTAAATTGGAGTAGGAGCAGAGCTTACCCTTGAAATTTATAATCAAATGCTGGGATATTACTTCTTTAAAATTTTAGAGAAATTTTAATCTATCTTTTTCTGGCACCAGAAGAAGGCTATGAATTGTGAGATTTATCAGTAGAAAATACTGGCATTTGCTGGAGCTCTGTCCTATTTATGTAATATTGTTCCTTGTCTGAATATTTCTTTATTGGTGACATGAAAATTAGGTAATTATTAAATGTTTATACATTTGTGTAGTGTTCATTCAGTTGGCAAGAATGCAGTAATTATTAGGATTTAGATGGGTCATATACATATGTGAATTATTATAAGTAGTTTTGTAAATCTTTAGCTTATAAATAGGGAGATAGAATAACAGAAGTGTTAAAAGTGCTGAAAGAATCCAGAAAAAAGGAACGATTTTAGACTGATAGCATCCAATAAGGAAAAATGTTACATTATATTGACCCCAAAAGAAGCACAACAGATATGCATATTTGCAGCTCTTGGGTAGCATTTCCAAAGATCAGTATGTACAGTAGTTTGCAATTTTGTTGATTTTGAATTTCGTTCTGGGTGATGAGTGGGAGGAATCCTTTAGCCCATGAGTGGGCCAGCCAGCTCCCTGACAACCTCATCGTATCCGATTTTGTTCTCCTCTGTTTATGATTGAGTTTATGGTAACTCTCATAAAGGATCTGAAAGAGGGCCTGAGAATTTGCTTGTGTACTTTTCCTGCAGTTTATTTGGAGAGGAGGCAGTGGGGAAAATGCAGCCATAGGCTTTGCGGGCTTGACTTTTCGCACAGGTCTCACGATATTAAAGATTGATGAAGAGAAAGCAGGGTGGTCCCTTGATGGGAAATTACGTGCGCATAGGTGCAGTGGAGGGAGGGGACAGCAAGAGGTCAATTAGGGGAGCAGGGGAGACTCCGTTAGAAAAAGAACTTGGTGGGGGGGACACTGCTTTGGAAGGCTTGGAACACCAAACTGCAGTTGCGGTCGGTGGGGAAATACCCTCCTCCTCAACTGGACCGTACATGTCAAGTGGAGAAGTGACATTGGTTAGGAAGTAGGAAGTCGGCCACCCCATGCTGCTGGGGGCGGGGAGTAGGGGGGCAGGTGTGGAATTCTGTCTGTAAGCTGCGGGAGTGGACTCACATCTGGTCATGGTCTGCTCCTTGCTAGCATTGACCATGGGCTGCAGGGGGTGGGCTGCAGTTGAGACTGACTGGGGTCACCTTTTAATAGATAATAGAAAAGCTAGTCTGTATTCTTAAGAAGAGGGGGAGACTCACCGGACAGGAAGCGTCTCGGAGACAGTCGGCGACCGGATGGCTCTAGGTGAGACAGAAGCCAAACAGGAGGAGGAAGTGGAGGGGTCAGCTTTTGAAATACTTCAATCATGACGAAAAGAGAAGCAGAGGAGCTGATAGAAATTGAGACTGATGGAACAGAGAAACCAGAGTGCCCAGAAGAAAGCATTGTTGAACAAACCTACACTCCAGCTGAATGTGTAAGCCAGGCCATAGACATCAATGAGCCAATAGGCAATTTAAAGAAACTACTAGAACCAAGACTGCAGTGTTCTTTGGATGCTCGTGAAATTTGCCTGCAAGATATCCAGCTGGATCCAGAACGAAGTTTATTTGACCAAGGAGTAAAGACAGATGGACCTGTACAGCTTAGTGTACAGGTAATTTCTTACCAAGGAATTGAACCAGAGCTAAACATCCTGGAAATAGTTAAACCTGCGGAAACAGTTGAAGTAGGTATTGATCCAGATGCCGAAGCAGAAGCACATCTTGTTGAGGAAACTCAAGTGATAACTCTTGATGGCATAAAACACATTACAACCATTTCAGGTGAAACCTCAGGACAAGTGACGAGATGGGCTGCTGCTCTGGAAGGTTATAGGACAAAGCAAGAACGTCTTGGGGTACCCTGTGATCCCATACAGTGGTGCACAGACCAAGTCCTGCACTGGGGGGTTTGGGTAATGAAGGAATTCAGCATGACCGATATAGACCTCACTACGCTGAATATTTCCGGAAGAGAACTCTGTAGTCTCAACCAAGAAGATTTTTTTCAGCGGGTTCCTCGGGAAGAAATTCTCTGGAGTCATCTGGAACTTCTTCGAAAATATGTATTGGCAAGCCAAGAACAACAGATGAATGAGATAGCTACAGTTGATCAACCTGTGCAAATTATTCCAGCATCAGTGCAGTCTGCTACACCAACAGCCATTAAAGCTATAAATAGTAGTGCAAAGGCAGCTAAAGTACAAAGAGCTCCAAGGATTTCAGGAGAAGATAGAAGTTCACCTGGGAACAGAACAGGAAACAACGGCCAAATCCAACTGTGGCAGTTTTTGCTAGAACTTCTTACTGACAAGGATGCTCGAGACTGCATTTTCTTGGGTTGGTGATGAAGGAGAACTTAAGCTAAATCAGCCCGAACTGGTTGCATAAAAATGGGGAAAACGTAAAAATAAACCTACAATGAACTATGAGAAACTTAGTCGTGCATTAAGGTATTATTATGATGGGGACATGATTTATAAAGTTCAAGGCAAGAGATTTGTATACAAGTTTGTCTGTGACTTGAAGACTCTTATTGGATACAGTGCAGCAGAGTTGAACCATTTGGTCACAGAATGTGAACAGAAGAAACTTGCAAAGATGCAACTCCATGGAATTGCCCAGCCAGTCACAGCAGTAGCCCTGGCTACTGCGTCTCTGCAAACAGAAAAGGATAATTGAGCCCAGGACCTTTTGGGAGTCCAAGGTCTTGCTTAAATGTTAGAGCAAGTATTGCTCTTACCTTTATTACTGAATTTGAATCTTCTTTTATTTCTACACTGTACAATCTGATGTATGATTTTTTTATATGTATTTCATACTCTTGTGAAAAAAAGGAGGGGGAAATGTGGGAAAAAGTAATAAGTGCTCAATGTTTCTAGAAGACGCATCACAGCAGGATTAACTGAGATGGGGAGAAAGAGGAAGCTTGAGAGGTCGATTAGATGACCACAGGAAACTGAGAATGAGAGAGTGAGTGCACACGAGGGTAATGGGGGCTATGGATGTGGAAAAAGATGAACAAATATAAGGAATAGTGGAAATGAGCAGGGCTTGGAATGAGGAATGAAAGAGGGGTACTAAAAAGTGACTTTAAACCTGGACAGGTTAATGGCTGTGGCGTTAATAGAAATGAAGAAGGTGGAATCAGAGCCTGGATGCTTTGGGGAAGGGATGGGTTTGAGGAATTTGTGGAATATCTAAATGGAGTTACCATGTAAGCACTCATGCCTACACAATTGGGTCTTTGATGACATACTCAGGCAGGATATCTATTTTATCAAAAGCAGAAAAGGTGACAAGGTAAAAGGGAAACAGAGGCCAGGGGAGTGGGCTTTCTGGAAGATGACAGTGAGTAAAGCAAGGAGTGCTTTAACCAGGAGTGGTGATGTGAGCGCTCTGGGCCCACAGTGGTGTGAGTGAGGTCTCAGATCCTTACCTAGCCCGACTGTTCAGTCTGCAGGAGCCCTAAGGAGCTGTAACTGGAAACTGAGCCCTGGGTGCCAGTCTGTTTCTTTGCTTCTGGCCCAGAGGACAGGAGTGGTCAACAGGATGTGTGAGGTGTTCCTCCAGGTCCCTATTTTTCTGTTGCTGTTTGACTACCAGTATTCTGAGAGGTGGAGGTGTAAAGTTACTGTAATGACTGACCGGCTTACTGTATTTTAATGTATTGTGTTCTTTGTTATGGCATACCTGTATCCATTACTTAATCTGCAAAGTGTGGCTGGACATTTTATTTGGGCAGAAGCCACATGTGAATGAGGTGATGGTGGAGTTCTCCTCTGGGGTCAGTTTTGCCTTGTTCCAGACCAAACGTGGGCCCCTGAGCCAAGGCATTCGTTTAAAATATCTGAAGAGACCTTTTGCTTTGGGCCCCCGGGAAATGGGTGAGGGTGTGTGCACATATCAGCACTGCTGGGAAAACTCAAGGGCTTAGTATAGTAGCAGCACAGCAACGGTTCATTTTTTTTAAATTTCAAGCAATTGCCCAAGTTTTTGTGTACCTGTGATATTTGTTGCCTTTCTAAGAGTAAAATTTATAAAAATAGTAATATGTGGAAACTAAAAATTCCTACTTTCTGTTTTCTTCTTTTTTTCTTTTTAATACAACCATCTAGGAAATACCTTCATTGGATCAAGAGAAAACCAAACTTGAGCCTAGTCAACCCCAGCTCTCTCCAGGCATTTCCACTATTCATCTGCATCCACAGTTTCCAGGTAGCCTGTGTTGATTTGTGCTGTTTGTAAGAGTACTATGAATAAAAGAGTAAGATGAGGATTTTTTTGTGTCTTTGGTTTTAAAGTTTTAATCAGGAGAGTTCCTAAGTGAAGTAAAATGTGAAATACACTTATGTATATTAATATACTTATATAATGTTAGTGTAAGTATGGTACAGTCAATCCTTCTTTATCCGTGGTTTCACTTTCTGCGGTCAGCTGCAGCCCAAAAATATTAAGTGGAAAATTCCAGAAGTAAACAATTCATACATTTTAAATTGTGCATTGTTCTGAGTAGCATGATGAAATCTCGCGCCGTGCTGCTCCATCCTGCCTGGGACGTGAATCATCCCTTTGTCCAGTATCCATGCTCTATATGCTTCCTGCCCGTTAGTATAGGAAAAAACATAGTATATGTAGGGTTTGGTACTATCTGCGGTTTCAGACATCCACTGGGGAGGTCTTAGAACATATCCCCCTCAGATAAGGGGAGACCACTATATTATAAGTATTATGATGATAAAATTTTTCACTATTTTCTGTGGTCAGGAGTAGTATATATTATTAGAACATTATTGAGGTTCATCATTTGATGAAGGGTCATTTTTCTTGGCTTCCAAATTGCTCTCAGATATTCTTGCTAAATGTTGAAACCAGGGCTACAGGCTAATACCATGAGCTTTAGGGACCCATAGCCATTCCTATATCCAAGAATTACTGTGGTATGTTGTTAGATTAAATTATGCTTGCATTTTGAAATGGGATCTCAATGCACATAACAGCCTTTAATTTTCATTTTATTCCCTCCTTCCTCGTATAGTAGTGATTGAAAAAACATCACCTCCTGTGCCTGTGGAAGTAGCTCCTGAAGCTTCAACATCAAGCGCCAGCCAAGTCATTGCACCTACTCAAGTAACAGGTAGGTGCAGTATTGATGTCACAGAGCCTGTGGAGGAGACGTGGATATGAACTTCATTTTAAATGTAGTGTCGAAGCTGTATCACATGTATCACAAGATTGCTCATGGCAGAGTTAGTCATGAGAGCAAATATTTGGAAATGATCTAAATACCGTTTAAAGGAGGAATATGTTTAAACGAGTTATGGTACATGTGCAGCGGAATATCACATAGCTATAAATGTTTTAAAAGTATTTAATGTTGTGAGGAGATGCTTATGGCAAAATATTAAGAAATATAGAACACAGTGATTCCAGTTTTATTTTTTAAATGTTTACAAACAGAAAAAGTTCATCACAGTGTTTAACCATCCCCAGTTGATAGGATCATGGATAACATTTATGCTCTCCAATATATTTTTATATATTTTAAAATTCTTTATAATAAACATATATTATTTTAATCATTAGTGACAAATTATAAAGATTTATCATAATTTGTAACCAACAGCCTGAAAGTTAATATCCTTAATGTATAGTGAGGTCTTATACATCAGCAATAAAAACGCTGATAGAAAAATGGAAATAATGTAATCAGGTAATTCATAGATAACATACCAAGAAACATATATGTAATAGGAAATTTCAACTTTACGAGTAGTCAAAGAAATGCAAATTAAAATGAGAATTCTTTATTCTTAACGAATCAGTATTTCATTTTTACTAGAGTGAAATTGAGGCTCTCACACATAGCTGAAAGGAATGTAAACTAGTTCAACTTTTCTGGAAAGCACAAACTGGCAATATGTGTCAAGAACTTTAAAAAATCTTCAAGACTTTTAAGTCAGTATCCCATATTAAAATAACTAGTATAAGGAAATAACGTCCCCGCAAACTGTTGTAATGGTTTATATAAATGGACGCTTACCACAGCACCATGTATAATAGAGAAATAGAAAAAAAAACCTAAGTATTTAACTATAGGGAAATAGATAATTATATCTACATTGAAACAGTATGCTACCGTCAAATATTACAGTATTTTTGAAGAATTTTTATTAAAATCTCTCAGAAAATGGTCACAAGATATTGTTAAATACAAGATGAAGTATATGAAAATGAAGGATACAGTGTATTAAACCAAATATGTGTAGCTGATTCACTTTGCTGTACAGTAGAAACTAACACAACATTGTAGAGCAGCTATGCTCCAATAAAAATTTAAAAACAAAGAAACACAAGGATTTACTGTATAGCACAGGGAACTATATTCAATATCTTGTAATAACCTATAATGGAAAAGAATCTGAAGGAGAATATAAATATATGATTGAATATAAATATTAAAAAAAAGACATACGTACATTGAGAAAATGCTAGAAGAAAATACATCAGATATTAGCAGTGATTATTTTTTGTAGTGGGGTCTGAAAGGTTCGGGCGTTGTTTCATTTTAGAATTTTTTGTGTATTCCACATGTTCTTGTGTGGAAATATAGTATTATAATCAGAGAAAATATCACTAAGATGTATCACAGCAGCTTAAGTTCCTGATGTCATTACAGGATGAGGCTGGCAGTGGGTTGGCAGGAGAAGCTAATAGAGGAGTTTGCAGCCTCCCTTAGAATTTCACCTCTTCAGAAACATGACATGCATCATTTCCAATAGACATGTGCTTGGTTAGATGTGTTAATTAGTGGGACTGTGGTGATCATTTCACAATGTATACATATTAAAATATCAAGTTGTACACCTTAAATACATACAGCTTTTATATGTTTTAAAAAACCAAAAACTTTTACCCATTTTCTCAAAATTGTGGATGTAATTTCTCTTAGATACTTGAACTGATACAGCAGACGAGAAAGTGTTTTTAAAAAGCACCCCTGCCCCAAGGTGAAATGCAGTTGACTAAATAGTGCAGAGTCACATCATGGACCCAGCAGTGTGTTTTCACCTACTTCAGGGATACCCTCAAGGTGCAGCTGCACCCAGAGCCATGGTCTTCCCACATGAATGCAGGGCAACTACTCTTTGGTTTTACTATAAATACCGAGGAAAGTGTTATAGAAATATTAGCTATTCTAAATATTTCTAGTGATACGGTGAAATGCTAATTTTTTTTTTTAATGGCTGTGGCTAAAATTGTTATTCTCTGTTCTGAAGTCACATGTATGTCTACCCACTTTATTAATCCCATCTATGAGAGACTCTGCTATACAGTGCAAGGCATACAAACATGTAATATACCATCTTGGTCAGGGAGGATCTTCTCATTGTTTATATCAGCATTAAAAAGAAAAATTGCAGTCTGTCAGTGCAAAAGTTCTTTCAAGTACTGTTTTCATTTTCCAATGTGAAGACATACTTTTGTGCCTTTTTAACAATGGCTGACTTCAACCATCAGACTTCTTGCAAACTAGCTTTGTAGAGGTTAAGTTTGGCTGGATAAAGGTAGCCAATCATTTAAATGCAGGCCTGTGAGGAATAATAAATTGCAGTTACTCAGCTTCAACTGAACTGCGGAGCTGATTGAAAAAAATGAAAGTAGCTGTGCTATATGAAGTTGTTAGAAGACAGCTTAATTGGAGTTTGGCAGAGATACAGGGCTAACATCTGCTATCACATGTTTGAAGCACAAATATTTCCTTCCAGGAAACAAGTGACATTGAAATTTTATCTTCATGCAGCATTTGTAGGTGCTCCGACTTCATATAGTAAAAGAATCTTTCTAGAACAATCCATGGGGAGAACACTGTAGATAGTCTTTGAATTTAAATGGCTTGCAATTTTTGGAGCCATACTACATGATCTGTAATCTACACTAGAACAAGAGGACTGTTTTGTATCAAATTTAATTGAAATCAAAATATAGATGTTCCCATTGGTTTTGATAAGAGAGCCAAACATGTAGATTGAAGGAGCAATCTGATCATTTCTTTCTGAAACATTAGGCGTGTTTTTTTTGTTTTGTTTCCCCTAGAACACAAAGGAGGTAGATGTTTGTCAGTCTTAGTTTTATCCATAAATTGAAGAAAGGAATAGAATAATAAGTAGGTACCTAAAATAAACAAAATAAGCTCCACATTGCTCGACGATGATATCTTTATGATGGTGAGATTGGAAGTAGCCTTTGCAGATTTCATCAGACTCACTTTGACTTGCAGTAATTATAAAGTGAGCCACATATTTGCAGGGAATAAGTGTGATACTTTCCACTCTCTGCAGCTCAGTTGGTGGTTTGCAATATTATTGGTATACTGTTTCCAAATAAATGATACATTTCAGCATATAAATTCTTGATTTAGCATAGTATCTTAATAGCTCAAGGATAGGTTGGAAAATCAAAGCTTTATTTCTCTGGCGAGTATTTACAAAGTGGGAACATCTGCTTCAGTTGTTGTGGGACAGTTTATGCTCTTTGTGGGGCAGTTAGGAAGCCAGGGCATTTCTGTAAGCCTTTCCATGAGTTGACATTTGATGCCTTCCTCCAGCTCTTCCTAAACTTTCTCCATGGCCCTTGCAGACCAGCCAGAAATTATTCTTTGACTTTCGATGACTGCTTTGTGTAAACCTTTGTAATCATCATGGCCCAAACATTATAACAACTATTTTGCTCATTGGATCTTTTCCAGAACTCAGAAATGACCACTTTATAAAAACCTTTGTCCCTGAAGCATATTACCAGTATCATGACAGCCTCAATAAACTATGTATGCTAATGGAAGGTGAACTTTTTTCCATGTTAACTCATCATGCTTTAATATTTCCAGCTCTGTTTATTTATTTATTTTGAGTAATCACATGATGAGGAAAAAAGCTAAAGGTCAGCATACTCACTTTCATATTTTTGTCAAAAGCTCTTTTTCATTTAATTCTTAAAAATAAAAACACCAAACTCTTAAGCCCACCACTGGCCTTTTTGCCGGGATAAATAGAGTGTTTGGTTTTCCACTGGCTTTTGGTCATGGCTCTTCTTCCAAATTCTAAACGGGCTCCTGGGAAAGAAACAGTAAGGTCCTTGGCCCAGTGCAGGTGAAGCTCTTTCAGGGGCCACATGTAGTAGGAAAGCATAAGGCGGTCCTGCAAACCCGGGGAAATGTGATAGGTGTTATGAAGGAGGACACCTGGAAGAGTCCAGTGGGAGCAGTCTCTTGATCTCTGGGAAACCAAACATGCTTTAGAAGAGAAGACATTATCATTAACCAGAGTGCCCGGGAGGCCAGTAATTAGTGCTTCCTGTGCGAGGCTTTGCCATATTCCCAGTGTTTGTGTTGACGCTATCAGCATGTACAGGGAAATGTATGTTTTGACCTGAACTGATCCTTTCCATGGGAACAGGCTCACAAGCCAATGTGTGAGTGACCTCTTAGAAAAATGTAAAGCATAATGTCTGTGCCCCACAAAACCCAGAGAAAGCCAGCAACTTGTTTTCAGTTTTAAGACAATACCCTCAGGACTTGGCTTTCTGTATAACTTATATGTGATCAAGAATGAAAGTGGGGCTTCCCTGGGGGCGCAGTGGTTGAGAGTCCGCCTGCCGATGCAGGGGACACAGGTTCGTGCCCCAGTCTGGGAAGATCCCACATGCCACGGAGCGGCTGGGCCCGTGAGCCATGGCCGCTGAGCCTGCGCGTCCGGAGCCTGTGCTCCGCAATGGCAGAGGCCACAGCAGTGACAGGCCCACGTACCGCAAAAAAAAAAAAAAAAAGAATGAAAGCGTAACAGACAAGGAGGGAAAGCATGGGAAGAGGTGGTGGGAGACATGTTTTTAAAGTTTTAAAATAGGAGTAGCAGTAATTTACTTTTTACCTTAAAAATGGTATTGATCAATTTTTTTTTTTGAGACGTGGTTGACATAACATTATATAAGTTTAAGGTATACAGTGTGTTGGTTTGCTACATTCGTATATTGCACTATGATTACTATAAAAGCATTAGGTAACACCTTTATCATGTCACATACTTTTCCTTTTTGTGTGTTGAGAACAGTTAAGATTTAATCTCTTAGCAACACTGGAATTTATAATACAGTATTGTTGACTATAATCTGGTAAATTTTTTGATGAGTAGTAAAGAGAAAGCAGAGGTGTTTCGAAGTTGTTATGGCTTTCTTTTTTTGTTTAATTTAGAAGGGTGGAATCCTCCTAGCAAATGGATAAAAGGTATCTCTGAGGACAAACTGATAAGCTACATTCATCACTCCTATATTAAAAAAAAAATGGGGCAAACAGTGTAGAAATCAAGTATACGTTAGTAAATGTCCCTTCGTTCCTTTGATGTATCTCTTAGTACCCTCTAGTGGTGTCAGAGTAACATTTTCTTACATACGTTCGTACCAACTGGGATCAACATTTTCAAGCTGCATCTTTATATACTTAATCTGAGGTAATCAACTAAAAATCCTCAAGCTTTCCTCATAACTATTTCAACCTCATAGCTTCCATTTAAGATACTAGATTGGAAGGAAAGGCTATTATTATTCATTTCTTAAGACTAAGGAATTAAAATTCTTAACCATTTCTCCTATCTTAGATCTGACTTAAGAAGAAAAGATCTAAATATTGGCACACTGGTATAGGAATGTATCTCATCTGAATTAAGCATCACATATTTTTGAAGACTTTTGTTCACACGTGTAAAATAATCCATCCTAAAGCTATACCTGAAAGGACAAATAAATATTTGGTAATCAACATATTGGTATGTGTGGGGCTGGGGGTGGGGCAGTGAGTACTGATTAAGCCTTTCCTGAAAACCCCAGATGTACAGCCTTTTAATTCTGAATTCTTGTTCCTAGTATATTAAGTCATCTTCTAATTTTTCTTTTTGCAAATCTGATCAGTATGTCTTTTCTGCTTTAAGCAAATGACAGATAAGAACATAATGGAAATAATTACAAAGAAAATCAAGAAATCTAAATACCAATAATTTTCAAAGAAGGCATCTACCTACCTTAAGAATAGCTGGTTAAAGATGTGCTTCTCACACTATTCTACTAAAGAATTCTTAGAAACAGAGAAGGGAGTGCTTACCTGAGGGTCTAGGAGTAGAACCTGGAGAAGATTACCTTTTCTACCTTCAGATTTTTGTGGCACATAGAAATAATAATTTTTTAAGAAAGACTTTTCTGATTATAGAAGTAATTATACCTGTTCATTGTAGAAATTTTGAAAAATACAGAAAAATATAGACAATACAAATCCCCATAATTGTAACACTTAAGACTTATTTCCTTCCAGTCTTCTTTTCTGTGCATAAAATAATTTAGATCATATCCTATATTATAATTTGTACCTAACTATATTTTCTTAACAAATAAGCATTATCCTATCCTGTTAATGATTATATAATGATCTATCCTACATATGTATCATAATTCATTGTTTTATGTTGTTAGTATCAGTCACTTAAGTCTAGGCAATCGTGTTAATCACCCATGTTTTTTTAGCCTTTTGGATTATTTTTTCTGTAATTTGATATTATACTGACTATAAACAATCTTTTTCGGATAGTGAATTAGCATAAATAGACTCACTAAAGGTATAAGTAACTTGTAAATGTGTGTTTTTTTCATAATCCAAGTGATTTGGTGCAAAATACTGCAGCTCTGTAGTCGTATGCGTCCTTATAAAGCCTAGCAACTTTTCAAATGACTTGCATCGGTTGTCTTAAAATCACAGCACAGTGAATAACACTTGATGAAAAATGAATGTGGTTTGGGTTTTGGAGAGCAACCTCAACCCCAACTTAGGTCATTTCCATAGTGAATTTTTGTTAAAACACTGTTTTTCACATCTTTCTTCAGAACTCACAGTGGGTTATTGGTGACAGTAGCATGCCTGCTTTTCTTTTCCTTCAAGCCATAGATTTCTCTAACAAAGGTGTGATTTAGCTTGTCATGCTTGAGGCCCCGTCTTCCTCCACTGGGCCACTTGGGCTCATCCATGGTCTCATCTGTTTTAAGTGTTGTTTACTACGTGATGACAGTGAGATAATAGCCCAAGGTAGTTATTATAAATGTGCTGTTTCTTTGTTATCTATTCTTAAATGACTTCAATAGGAACAACCACAGTAATCAGTAATAATGGCTAACTTTTAAAAAATTTTATTTATATTTTTATTTTTGGCTGCGTTGGGTCTTCGTTGCTGCGCGCGGGCTTTCTCTAGTTGCAGCTAGTGGGGGCTACTCTTCGTTGCCGTGGGTGCTCATTGTGGTGGCTTCTCTTGTTGCGGAGCAAAGGATCTAGGTGCGCAGGCTTCAGTAGTTGCAGCACGCGGGCTCAGTAGTTGTGGCTCACGGGCTTAGTTACTCCGTGGCATGTAGGATCTTCCCGGACCAGGGCTCGAACCTGTGTCCCCTGCATTGACAGGCGGTTTCTTAACCACTGCGCCACTGGGGAAGCCCAATAATGGCTAACTTGTATTGAGCACATATAATGCCAGGCATTGAGCTACATGCATTATTTAGGTTAACTCTTTAGAACTTCATGCTCTGAAGTTGGTGCTCTGATAATTCTCATTTACACAGACAGAAAAGTGAGGCTTAGATTGTTTAAGTAACTTGCTCTTTGTTACAGAGCTAAGAAAGGGCAGCGAGGTTGGTACCTGTACTGTCCTCCAAGGCTGGGCTTCTGACCACCAGCTGTGCCCCCCGCCCCCCACTATTCTATTATACATTCTTACAAAGATCATTGAAATCAACAGACTGTCTTGGAGTAATTCATCTCAGGTCACCTTTGAGTCCTCAGGTCCTCTTGGTAATAAAACACGCCGTGATGGCCTTCACCCACTGGGAGCTCCTCTCACCTTGCCTTGACCACGGCCTTGTCTGTGGGTGGAGTGAGGACTTGGGGCTCATCTTCTCAGGCTTCATAGAAGAAGCCAGTCTCATGCAGGAATCAGGAGGAGAGTGAGGGAGGAATTGAGCAGAGAAGATTTGGAAGAAGATTCTGTACTAGTGTAAATAAAATATGCTCCTGTTGAAATTGGCAAATGAAGAGTAAGTTGCATCCAGAAGTTCTGCTTTGATTAGAAGTGGTAAATCTTTCTGGAGAATTAATGAGAAATTTGGAAGGAGGTTGAATATAGTTTTTGGAACTTGAATTTGGCCTGCTAACAAATAGAAAGTTACCATCTATTTCTTATCAGGAGAAATCATGTGATTGGTCCATCATTCAAAATGAACTGGAGTGGATAGAAACTCATTGATGGGCCATCTTGGAAATTCACAACTGACTATAACGTTTTAACATGGCCTCTTTCCGAATTTCCACCTTCTCCAGTTCATCTTAGAAGTTGTTTCATTAAGAATTATTCATGACCTTGGCTGGGACTAACTGATCAATTATGAAATGATGATCATCGGTAATCAAATGAATTTATACTTGATTTTAGAGTATAAAATTTTGTTTTCTAATTGCATACCTGGGAATAAGGTAATCAGGAAACACAAGTAATGGTTTGCAAGTAGCAGTGGAATCTTTGTTTATATCTGTTTTTCCCTACATTTTTTTATTTTTAAAGAAATCAATGAATGTACTGTGAACCCTGATATCTGTGGAGCAGGACACTGCATTAACCTACCGGTGAGGTATACCTGTATATGCTATGATGGCTACAAGTTCAGTGAGCAACAGAGGAAATGTGTTGGTAAGAAGAGACACTTCTGGTAGATGAGATTATTAAATATCAAATATTTGCACATAAAGAACATTTTTTATTATGGGGAAAATGTTATTGTGTTTAATTTTTTAAAAATTTTATCCCTGAGCTAAGGGTACTCAAAAAGAGGTTCAGTAAACTCCTAGGAAGCTCTTACCGCTTGGTTCAATGCTACCTACCTTGCCAAGTGTAATACAATTACATAAAGGTGGAATAACTTCCCAAAGCTTTTCAGGGAAAGAATATAAAATTAAGAGTTCTAGAAATAGCTATCTACAGACATATTTAGCAAAACAAATTAATATATTCTGCAGTAAAGAATTATGTTCATCTAAGTTCATAAAATCTGATTTTTAAAAGGGATTTCTATATTGAAAATCAATATATGCTGACACAAAACTATTAATGAATTTATGAAGTAGGGATCTCATATATGCTTCTTTGGGGAAAAAATGAATCTCAAAAAGGGGTGTAATAGTGTTAAGTAGGTCATTTTAATGTGTTAACACTAAATTTAATATCATTTTTTTAGAAAAAGAAAATTCAGCACTAAGAGCTATAAGGCAAATATAGAGCAACAAAGGCATATACCTAATTAAACCCACTTTAATATGCTAAATGCCATTATGCAGATGTGACTTTTGCCGTTTTGTTTTGCATATATATGTGGGGTGAGGTGTGAGGGGAACATCCACCTGCTCCATCATAGCATGGCTCTGTCTCTTGAATTTGTATACATTAGATGTATTATGTTTAGAACCCCAGCACATAAAGTCGAAAAGGGCAGTCGGTCGAGATGATTCAGTCTCGCTTTACCCAAGTGCACAGTGAAAGAGTGCCTGTCCCACCATTTCTGACTGTCTCTGCTGAGCTGGCCTGGGAGTTGCACAGTGAATTCCAGTGCTTACATGACTCCAGTTATCAGGCAGGTCCTTTTGTGGTGACCTGAAATCTTTCTCTTTGAAACACCTATGTCAGGGTTGTAGCTTGAGCTTTCAAAGCAGTACACCGTATGTGTATTCCCTTTTCCCAGTAACAGCCCTTCAGGTATTCAGGAAGACTGATCGTGTCTCCTTTTACTGTTTTCCTCACTTATAAAGGTTTGTGGGACACAGGGGTTGGTGTGCTGGTATTTCATGAACAGAGAGACTGAGAATTTCATGCTAGACTACACTAATCCTTTTATCTGTCTTTTTGTTAACAGATATTGATGAATGCGCTCAGGCCCAACACCTCTGCTCCCAGGGACGCTGTGAAAACACTGAGGGAAGTTTCTTGTGTATTTGCCCAGCGGGGTTCATGGCCAGTGAGGAGGGTACTAACTGCATAGGTAATGACAGTGTTCTTTCAGATGAGTAAATTCCCACATGCGGGTTTCTAGCTCCCCTAAGATTCCATCAGTCCAGGGCTTATTCAGACCACCCCAAATTTATTATTAAACCCCTGTTACAACATAGTTATCTGCTAGATGCTGGAAGATTAAAAAATGGAATTTTTTCCCCAACAGTTTTGAATGAATAGTATCAAATGTCTGCAAAAACCAGAGGCGTTAAATGTTTCTTTTGGATTCGAGTAAATCAAAACCACTCAATTTTTTGGAACAAATCAAAGAGATGATAGATGTTAGGAATCAGTTGCTTCATTCTTAACATCGAACTAACCTGGGAGACGGGAGAGGTTTGGAATTATGTTTTGGGAAATAAAACTCGACAATGTTTTCTGCTTTGCGTAGATGTTGATGAGTGCCTGAGGCCAGACGTCTGTGGGGAAGGGCACTGCGTCAATACCGTGGGGGCCTTCCGGTGTGAATACTGCGACAGCGGGTACCGCATGACCCCCGGAGGCCATTGCGAGGGTGAGTCTGCTGAGAGGATGGGGAGCCTGCGCCCCTTTGAAGTGCTGAGTGCACGTGACCATGAAATGCAGGGCTGGGTCCAGAACCCAGGGCCGGCGGGCACCTGGCCTGGTACGAATTTTCCTTCACCACCGATCTGTGCAGGATACCAGCTCATCCAAGCTCTTGCTGCCTTCTGGGATCACAGCCCCTTTGCCTTACTTCAGTGGTTCTGTCTGGGTCATTTTCCACCTTCATATGCTCTTTATTACTCATTTCAGTATCTGCCTTCTCTGGTATGTGGAGTGAAATCACTTTAGAACAATTAACTGCAGAGGGTTTTGGTACAAACCCAGACTTAATTGTAGTGTCTGCATCATTCATCTGGGGGCATGGTGCAGGTGTCACCAGTGCGGACTTATTGTTTTCGACCTTTTCGCCTTGTTCCATTCCTTTGTCTCAGCTTCTTTCTTTCGCATGTGTTCTGGGACTTGCTTGCAGACTGTCTACAGAAGTGCTGTCTGACCAGCTCCAAGTCAGATTCCAGCTGTGCTAGATAAAATTTCTTTCGTATTGACCCCAGCAATGGATTTGCTCTCGTTGTAAAAATGTTTTGAAAAGTTTTTAACTTTTCAAAATTAAAATGATTAACCATTGAATATTTCTGCTCGTGCCTGTGTCCAAGTCACACAGGTACTTTTTGAAACCACCATGGTACGCTTTGAATAATGATTTTCGTGAAGAAATATGTTGAACCTCTGCTTAAATCTTGCCAAAGAAATGTGAGGGCAGAGGAGCAGGGGTCTCTGGGCACGTTTTTGAGGAGACTGTCTGTAGGGATGGTGCTGGTTCTGTGGGGTTCCCTGCCCGGCTGCCTGACATTGAGCCTCTTTTCAGACGTGGCTGGGCCTCCAGCACTCGGGAGGGATGGGCCAGTTGGGGCAGGCTGCTCTCAGCTGTCTCTTGGCTCCTACATGTTGGTTTTCTTCGTGGTTCTAATGACCAGGTCTGGAGGGAGAGTGCATTAGACAGTTTTTTGGCAGCCTGCACCTGCCTTTCTTGCTGGCCCCTTGCCTCAGCCCGAGTTATCTGGAGAGAAGTGGGGAGCGTTTTATGTTACTGCATCTCTGATCAGCTCCCATCGGAACACAGATATGAACTCTTCTCCTGACGGCTGAGGGCCATGGGACAGCACAGGTGTGAAGTGTCCCTACTTTCCTCTTACGGGGGACCCTCCCTCTGCTCTGGAGGTAGCTTGAGGATAGGGAGAGCAGAGACTATGGCATGACGCCCGCACTCAGTAACTGTCTAACTTGGAGCCAGGTACGTAGCCCCTTCAAAACTTAGTTCTTCATCTGTGAAATGGGAACCATGCAGTGAACTTTCAGGCTTGTGCAAGTAAATGGGTGTTGCAGAATGTTGTATGGTGCCTGTCACCTTGTTAGTTCTCAAGAAGTGTTAGTTTCCTTAAACTTCCCCTTTCCCTGACTCGTTTTGTTTTTGCATAGATCTTTTCAGAACATCTGTAATTGTGGGAATGTTTTTTTAAAAAAAAAAAAGGCGTGGGTATGTCTGACAAGCATTTATTTGCAAAGCAATGCTCCTCCAGAAGGTCAAATATGGATCCTCAAGTTCTACACACAGACTCAGGACAGGAAGATAAGCTATTTAGGAATTACCAGAGCATAAGGATGGACAGTAGAAAGGAATAGAAAAGAAATTTGAAGATAAAGGAAATAAATGGAAAGCAGTTAGGAGACTATTCAGTGTATAGAAATTATTTAACAGAAATATCACCAGCATTCCCTGAGTAAATAATTATATAATTCTATCCCCATGAAAAGGCTTGAAATGAAGGAGTCAAATAATGTAGCTGTTTTCTCATTTCATCATGGACTAGAACCAAAGGTCCCCGGGCTTCTGGCTCACTGAAGATTTTCTCAGCTGTCACTGACAAAGTTGCTTTCAAACAGCGCCAGTCTCCAAGGAGTCTATTGTAGTTTACAGACGTTATCTCATGCATCCTTACTTTATTCTGTGAAGGTATTACCAGGCCGGTAGTCCCTCATTTACAGATGAGGGAACAAGCAAACAGAGGTGAGAGCAACAGGAAATGCAGGGATATTGTCTTGTGTTTCTCAGTGTTGTACCTTATTTATCAAACCAGCCTATCTCAATGACCCTCTCTGACTTCGCAGTTGTAGTTCCATTTTTTAAAATATCCCATACAGAGAAGGATGTAATGCTGTTTGGAAAATGAAACTGGCAAGCATCATCTTTTTGTAGAACAAGAAGTCCCAGAACATCTGACCTAAAAAAAAACACTGTGTGTCATTGTCTACTGGCAAGAATTTTTCGCTGATAGGAAAAAAAAAAAAATTACAACACTGACCTGGTGCTTATTCTATTAATAACATCTTTTACCTTAAACATCTTTTCACACATGTCTATTGATATATAATGAGAGATGATTTTTGAGAACTTACCAGAATGATGACCTCAAATACCCGTGTATGTTTAGTGTATTCATTATATATTTGTTTCACTTTTTAGCTTATGTCCTGAAAAATCTGTTTACATTTTAGGTATGATTAGAGGTCCTATATACATCTCATATTGAGACACTTAGACATTGAATCCACTCACTTGAATTCAAAACTCAACTCCAGAAAAACACCTATTTTTGTTGGGGTTGGTACCCAAGGTTTAAACTGTTGAACCATCTCCTATATGTTACTTTTCCTCCATTTTATTGTTTTACTATTCTTAAAAAAGCCTGAAGCTCCTGTATCTCTGCCACAGTTCTATCTGTATTTAAGGTGTTTTTTTTCTCCTCACATTGAAAAGAACAAGGATTAATAACTTTCGTTAGCTGTGAATGGGAAAAGTAAGGTGTATTTTAAACCAGAATGTGTTACCCTATGATCATTCACTGTATTTTCTGGAAAATCTTGGAAGTATTTGATGAGTTCATTCTCTCCTAATATTCTTTTTCCACCTCCAAGGAATTCCTCTCATATGCAATGTTTTAAATTATTCAAACCTAGGATGTTTTGGGGGCCATGAAGCCAAAGCAAGGATTTCCCTAGGGCATCCAGTGACTGCAGAGAGAACCTCTAGCCAGGTGGATAAATGGCTTCCTCACTCTCATGTCCATTTCTTGTATTTCTTTCTGGCAAGCCATGCTATTACTTGAAAGGTTTGATGTCCAGAAAGTGGCCCCAGAGAACTGCCAGTTCCCAGAGTGGAGAGGTCTGGGCCTGCCAGTTGGAGAATTGGGGCCATAAAGGTTTGCATGCATGGTATGCATGGTATACTCGGCCATGCATTCTCACTGTGTGTTTAAGTACAGACCCAGTGTGTCACTTTTTCAGCTATTGTTTTCCTCACCAAAATGTAGATAAAACATGCCTCTTTTCCCCTTCATCATACGAGTCAGTTTGTGTTTTAGTATTCTGATAAAATGTCTGTGACCTGGCTTTTTTATTTTTTCAGATGTTGATGAATGTTTAACTCCAAGTACTTGTCCAGATGAGCAGTGTGTGAATTCTCCTGGATCTTACCAGTGTGTTCCCTGCACGGAAGGGTTCCGAGGCTGGAATGGGCAGTGTCTTGGTAGGTACTAGAGTGTTATCATAGTTGTGTTTCGTCTGTCTGGTCCGTTTTCTGACAGAGTGGTATAATGCCAAGTGAGGCATTTTTCAAAGTGGAAAAAGAAAAAAAGGGATGTAACAAACTCATGTCATTCAGAGAAAAGTTCTAAGTAACTTTTAACCATGAAGAAAGTAAGAAATTCAGTTGACATGAAGGAAGTGAGATTTTACATGGGACAGATAATTCTGATTGAAACAAATTGTTAGCCCTGGTGTGATTAATACCCAAAACCAAATAAAATAATCAGTGCCACAGAGAGAGAGAAGTGGAGAGCAAAATGCTTAAAAAGAGAGAAAAGGCATGAGAAGCTACCACAGACTCATAGAATCAGGAAATATACACAGACTTGCAGCACAAGTTGCAAATGTAGAAAGAGAAATCTGGATTGATTGCCCATGCCCCTTATATTCATTCATTCATTCATTCATTCAAGTATTTAACAAATATGGAGTACCTACTTTAGGCACTGAGGAAGATAAGTGATGAATCTGCTTTGGTCCCAATTACCTGTGCTCTAGTTAGCTTTCCCTGTTAATGGTTTTCCTTTGTGTTCCTGATCTTTTTCTGCTCCATGCCACATTCTGACAATGTGAGTTAAACGTTTCCGTCCTTCCTTCCTTCCTGTCTTCCACAAATGCAGTAGAACTCACTATCTATACCCAGAGTTGTACTCAGTGCTGGGATACACTGAGGGACCAAAAAAGTACCTTCTTCATGGAACTTACTATCTAGTTGAGGAGACAGATACTCAGCTAGACATGTCATAAGTAAATGCAAATGTACAAATGAGCCAAGTGTTAGGAAGGAGGGTTCTTTGATGTTACAAGAGCATATGACAAAATGAGTTGCCTCAAGGAAAATTCTTGAGTTAAGCTTTGGCCGGGGGTTTGACTGGGGTAGGGGATGGGAGGGAGATCATTTTGGACATTTGACATGTGCAGGGGGCTCGTGGAAGGAGGAAGCAGGTCATGTTCCAGAAGCTGAAAGGCTAGTGTGCCGAAGGCCAGAGTACAAGGGAAGATTTGCTGCAGGACAAGGGGGCAGACCATGCCAGACCCTCTTGGTTCTGCAAAAAAAAGTTGGTCTTTATTCTTACATCTCTGGGAAGACGCGTGGGTGTTCTAGAGGAGGTGGGATAGGTAGGCTTGGTGGAAGCACTCCCAATTTCAAAGCTTTGGACTCATCACCTGGCAGCATGAGCTAAGCCTCTACCAGTTGCAGGTGGCCCCCTGCCCTGAATCTCATGCCCATCCCCAAGGGTCTCTATCAGTGGAATTATGAGATGTTGATCTTTGGGGACAAGAAAATTTTTTGTTTTCATAAGCATTTGTTTATGTAATCAGCGTTGGTCAGAATGTGCATTTGGTTTTAATTTTTCCATTTGGCATAAATTTCATAGTTGCCTATCAAGGTTCCATTCTTGTACTCGTTTTCACATATCAACGCATATTGTAATCCAAGAGCAGAGCCCGAACTTTACCTTAACTAACTAAAATTCACAATCGTGGTATAAACACAGCGCTGATTCATGCATTTACTAATGCAACATGACTGACCAAATGGGAAAGTGATGCTCTTCAATGTAAATGCATGGATCTAGGTTGGGGAATAATAATAAATGAGTTCTTACACCTAGATGTGCGTAATCAATCTGATTGTGACCACGCTGCTCCAGTTGAGTGACAGAAACAGAGCACCTCATTTAACAGCAATATCATGTTGCCAGCCAGATTAGTAAAATCATAAGCAGAACTATTAGGTCACCATGTTACTCACCCCAAGTCACACACTTGGCCACTTGGCCAAGCAATAACTTTCGGTTTTGCATTGCCAACTAAGATCACACATTTCCTATTAAAAGTAGGCTGGGTACTTTTCTCCTTCTGCCTTGGGTAGAGTTTTAGGTTTATGTCATCTGTCAATCAAGCTTCTCCTCTGTGATGTAATTACAATGCCATCCATTGCTCATCTTGAACTTGCAGTTCTTGTAAATTTCTCCTGTGGGCTCTTGCAGATTGTACCAAAATGGATTTTTCCATCTTAGTTTTTTATGGCAGTTGAGCTGTGAATGTTAAAGTTGAGTGTGATGAAAAGCAGATATTGCAACATACCTTTCTGCTCAGATTGAGCCAATGAATGGACTGGATTTTTCTGCAATACTCTGACAGTGCTTGTGAATACCCGGTCATATCTTTTTGGTTTTGTTCCTGTATACATTTTAGGTCTTATCTTTCTACTTCTGGTACTCTAAAATACTTTTCAGAAGGTGCAATCCTACCTAAGCTCATCTTTGAGTTGAGCTCATTGATAACACAACCTGACATATATTCATTTCTTCACTTGCCACTTTCATCATTCAACACTGTATTCATGTGTTTTAGACCCTGGGAGTTGAGAGTGAACAAAATAAATTTCCTCCCTTCGTTGCACTTAGCCTCTAGAGTTCACAAGTAAGAAAGTAGAGTATATGGTATGTCAGGTGTGATGAGTGCCATGAAGAAAAAAAAAAAAACTGCCTAAGGGATATAGAGAGTGTTAGAGATTCTATGGAGGTCAGAGAAGGCGTCAAATGATAAATGGTTTACAAAATGTTCCTTGCGAATCGACTGTTTCTGTGTCTAACAGTTAAATGTGACTAGTTTTGAGGCTTTCTCTATCCTTTTAGTGCAGACAATTCAGGATATATTGATGAGACATTTTCCCCCAAGTTTTAATGTATGAGGGCATTAAAGACTAAAAAAAATTCCTGAATCTCATTGTTGGGAGAAAAATCCTACACAGAACATTTGTTAGTTGTCATCTGTAGAGATGATAATCCCTACCTCGCTGGGCTCTTCTGTAAGTCTTAGTATCCTTTTTCTACCACTGTCCTCTCACAGCATATTTTTAAGTTATTATAATTAAATTTGTACAGTGTTGTACAGAATAGTACTTTCTTTGGCATTACGCTTATGGTTTTTTTAAAAAAAAAAAAAAAACTCGATCTCGATGTCCAGTTGGCTCTTTTTTCTATTAAATGGTTTCATTAAGAATTAAGAATTGCCATTTTGACCCTTATGTTCTGCAGGGATTCGATGCCAGTTACACTTTCTGCTGCTTTTGCTGACTAAATGGTGAACTTGCTGAAACCGTTAATGGCCTCTTTGTATTCATGCCATGTAAACTGGATCTTACTGATTGATGCTTCTCCTTGATTTATGAATTAGAACAGAAATTGTTTGGGGCAGAAACAGGTCAAATGTCAGCAGGTGCTGTCTGGGGTTTTATACTTTTTCCTAGGGTTTAGTTCAGGGCATATGATCCTTCATTCTCAGTAGTTTATTGTGCACTTTCAAAATTTCTATCCCTTAATGCTTTTTTGGCAACTCGTGTTGGCTCTTCTGTTAATGTACCTTCTTCTTTCCAATTGTGGATTTCTGTGCTCTCTTGAGAGCCACTTTCATCGTTTTAACACTGTATTCCTTGGACCTCACATTCAGCCTGGAGCTGTTGCCCACACGATCCCCACCTTTTAGGACTATTTCATCACCCTGGGTTCTGGCCAGTTCCATCTGGCTGCTTTCAGTCAGAACCGTTCTTGAAGGAAGCTAACGTGTCAAGTCCTCAATTTACAGGTTTCCCTTGACTGTTGAAGTACTAGCCTGATTCAGACCTGACTAGAGCCATCCCCCAAAGGAAATTCTCTAATGTATAATTGTTTAAAGGTGCATTCAGTAACTGTGATATAAAGATCGTATTTCCCTGAATTTAGGCAGATTATGGGCTATGTGACCTCTCTGAAGCTTGGTTTCAATATCTGTAACATGTGTATTGAAATACTTTCTTCATGGGGTTTATTGTTAGAATTAAATGTGATATAAAGCACTGAGTAAGGTGTCTGACACAAGGTAAGACCCAAGAAATGTTATAATCCTTCTTCCCCCAAGCCTATTACCTCCGTTTTATTTCCCTTGTCCTGAAATAGAAGAAATGCAATAATAACTGATACCTGTTAAAGTAAATTATATGTCAAATTTTTATGGATAACTGTCTTCTCTTTGGCTTTCTTTAAGCTCATTTCATATAGTTTTTAACTGTCATAGGAGCTTTCTCTTTTGAATCTAAATTGTCTCAATCTTACAGTTTTCTTTCAACTTCTGAGCATTTTTGTTTTGCTGGAATATACTTCTTGAGAATCATAATGCTTTTCTGCAGGGTCATCCCTAACAAATGTTTTCACTTCTACAGTACTGCCATCCTCTTTCTTTTGCTTCACTTTCTTTGCTCACCTTCACAATATCTACACAATAGACACAATATATAATATCTGTCACCTGGTAGATGTGCGCAGCTAGCCTTTTTTGAGTTTATTGCCTTGCCTTATAGTTGAGTCTAAGAAACCATGTGATACGGGGACACAAATTTCTGAGATTTTAATCAAAGTGATCCTTCTTTGTTGGCCGTAGTTAAGTTAATGATGACTTTGTGACTCGCATTTGAGTGTTCTAAATGTAGTAGGTCTTCAGTATTTGAAGAACTTAGTATTGTTCAATCCACTTGACAACTGGTTAGCCACAGTCTTAACCAAAACCAGGTGCAGAAAACTTGCAGGATAAACGTGGAGAGCTCCTTGTTCTAGGAGTTCTTTTCACCTTAGGATTTCTTTTCAGATTTTAAGACTCATTGTTAACCTTTATGGAATATATGAAAATTTATAAACTTAAAAAAAATTGACGACTTTAGTCCTACAATTATTCTTTTCATGTAAGATGGCAGCTGAGCTCACGGTCTACCTTTTGTGGATATTATAAAATGTGCAAACATCAGCCTTGTCCCTAAATCATTATATGCTAAAGGAATCTTCTAGTCAGTCAGTAAGTAGTTATTGAGTGCCTACCTATGTATATGTCTGCTAGATGCCAGAGAAGATTTGAAGTTGTAAAGAAGCAAAACAAAACAGTGTAGAATGGTATAAGGGCCTGGGGCTGGGGGAATTGGGGAGATGTTATTAGAGGATAACACACATTTGCAACTAGTAGGTGAGCCCTGGAGATGTAATGCACAGTTTAGTGATTGTAGTCAACAATACTATATTATAAACCTCAAAGTTGCGAAGAGACTGGATATTGTCTTCACCAGGAAAGAAATAATAATTGTGAGACATGATAGATGTGTTAGTAACGCTACAGTATTGATCATTTTGCAATATGTGTATCAAATCATCCCTTAAACTTGCACAATGTTACGTTTTATTGAAGTATAGTTGATTTACAATATTGTATTAGTTTCAGGTGACAACGTAATGATTCAACATTTTTGTAGATTATGCTTAATTTAAAGATTTAACAAAATAATGGCTGTATTTCCCTGTGCTGCACATTACATCCTTGTTGCTTAACTTACGTAATGTTATAATGTCAATTATATCTCATTGAAAAAAACTGCTTATGAAGGCAGGAAATATACCTGTGTGGGAATACTAGTTACTGTAATAACAATTTCTCTTTACATAGTTTACAGTATACCTGTAGTACAGATATATAAATATTTTCCCAAATAGGTTAATGGGCTTGTTCCTGATCATAGGTAATAAATGGCAGAGCTAGGGCATGATCCCAGGTCTCTAACCTTCAAAGCTATTGTTTTGTTTTATATAATGTCTCATATACCTCTCATGTACACCCAAGACAATTAGAGGACAAAACAATAAAATTAAGATAATAAGGAAAATAGAAGTTCATAGAATGGAAAGATTCATGTGGACTGGAATTGTCCCTTACAAGCAGCAATAGTTCTGGCTCAGGGGTTCTAGAGTCTGAGATGGCAGGTCAATCCATAGGTAGCCCAGTTGAGATTTTCTGAAAGACACAGTGTTCTTTTAGAAAGGTGACGTAGAAAGTTAGTGATTTGCTCAGATTAGTGGGTTGATTTTCTGAGGTCATCTTTGGATCTTCAGCTGTGATGTACATAGCATTGACTGTTTTCCAATTCTGAAAAGCAGTGATGAGTCTTTGAGGAACATATAACCTATTTTGGTAGGCAGCTCTGCTACTGCATATTTTTAACTTCGTCAGAATTGACAGAGGGGGTGATATCCTGAGGATTTACTGTACCTCAAGTGCAGGTGAGGTGATTTCATTGCATTGGCCTAATCAGCATGTGTCTCTCATTTTGCCATGCTTCCTTTTTTTTTTAAACATCTTTATTGGAGTATAATTGCTTTACAATGGTGTGTTAGTTTCTGCTTTATAACAAAGTGAATCAGCTATACATATACATATATCCCCAAATCTCCTCCCTCTTGCGTCTCCCTCCCTCCCTATGCCACCCCTCTAGATGGTCACAAAGCACCGAGCTCATCTCCCTGCGCTATGTGGCTGCTTCCCAATAGCTATCTATTTTACGTTTGGTAGTGTATATATGTCCATGCCACTCTCTTACTTTGTCCCAGCTTACCCTTCCCCCTCCCTGTGTCCTCAAGTCCATTCTCTAGTAGATCTGTGTCTTTATTCCTGTCTTGCCCCTAGGTTCTTCATGACCTTTTTTTTTTTTTTAGATTCCATATATATGTGTTAGCATACGGTATTTGCTTTTCTCTTTCTGACTTACTTCACTTTGTATGACAGACTCTAGGTCTATCCACCTCACTACAAATAACTCAGTTTCGTTTCTTTTTATGGCTGAGTAATATTCCATTGTATATATGTGCCACATCTTCTTTAATCATTCATCTGTTGATGGACACTTAGGTTACTTCCATGTCCTGGCTATTGTAAATAGAGCTGCAATGAACATTGTGGTACATGCCTCTTTTTGAATTATGGTTTTCTCAGGGTATATGCCCAGTAGTGGGATTGCTGGGTCGTATGGTAGTTCTATTTGTAGTTTTTTAAGGAACCTCCATACTGTTCTCCATAGCGGCTGTATCAATTTACATCCCCACCAACAGTGCAAGAGGATTCCCTTTTCTCCACACCCTCTCCAGCATTTATTGCTTGTAGATTTTTTGATGATGGCCATTCTGACTGGTGTGAGGTGATACCTCACTGTAGTTTTGATTTGCATTTCTCTAATGATTAGTGATGTTGAGCATCCTTTCATGTGTTTGTTAGCAATCTGTATATCTTCTTTGGAGCAATGTCTATTCAGGTCTTCTGCCCATTTTTGGATTGGGTTGTTTGTTTTTTTAATATTGAGCTACATGAGCTGCTTGTAAATTTGGGAGGTTAATCCTTTGTAGTTGCTTCATTTGCAAATATTTTCTCCCATTCTGAGGGTTCTCTTTTTGTCTTGTTTATGGTTTCCTTTGCTGCGCAAAAGCTTCGAACTTTCATTAGGTCCCATTTGTTTATTTCTGTTTTTATTTGCATTTCTCTAGAAGGTGGGTCAAAAAGGATCTTGCTGTGATTTATCTCGTAGAGTGTTCTGCCTACGTCTTCCTCTAAGAGTTTGATACTGTCTGGCCTTATATTTAGGTCTTTAATCCATTTTGAGTTTATTTTTGTGTATGGTGTTAGAGAGTTTTCTAATTTCATTCTTTTACATGTAGCTGTCCAGTTTGCCAATCACCACTTATTGAAGAGACTGTCTTTTCTCCATTGTATATTCTTGAATCCTTTATCAAAGGTAAGGTGACCATATGTATGTGGGTTTATCTCTGGGCTTTCCATCCTGTTCCATTGATCTATATTTTTCTTTCTGTGCCAGTAGCATACTGTCTTGATTACTGTAGCTTTGTAGTATAGTCTGAAGTACGGAGGCTGATTCCTCCAGCTCCGTCTTTCTTTCTCAAGATTGCTTTGGCTATTTGGAGTCTTTTGTGTTTCCATACAAATTGTGAAAGTTTTTTTCTAGTTCTGTGAAAAATGCCATTGTTAGTTTGATAGGGATTGCATTACATCTGTAGATTGCTTTGGGTAGTATAGTCATTTTCACAATATTAATTCTTCAAATCCAAGAACATGGTAAATCTCTCCATCTGTTTGTATCATCTTTAATTTCTTTCATCAGTGTCTTACAGTTTGCTGCATACAGGTCTTTTGTCTCCTTAGGTAGGTTTATTCTGAGGTATTTTATTCTTTTTGTTGCAATGGTAAATAGGAGTGTTCCCTTAATTTCTCTTTCAGATTTTTCATCATCAGTGTATAGGAATGCAAGAGATCTCTGTGCATTAATTTTGTATCCTGTTACTTTACCAGATTCATTGATTAGCTCTAGTAGTTTTCTGGTAGCATCTTTAGGATTCTCTATGTATAGTATCATGTCATCTGCAAACAGTGAGAGCTTTACTTCTTCTTTTCTGATTTGAATTCCTTTTATTTCTTTTTCTTCTCTGATTGCTGTGGCTAAAACTTCCAAAAGTATGTTGAATAATAGTGGTGAGAGTAGGCAACCTTGTACCTGATTTTAGAGGAAATGCTTTCTGTCTCTCACCACTGACAGTGATGTTGCCTATGGGTTTGTCATATATGCCCTTTATTATGTTGAGGTAAGTTCCCTCTGTACCTACTTTCTGGAGGGTTTGTATCGTAAATGGGTGTTGAATTTTGTCAAAAGCTTTTTCTGTATCTATTGAGATGATCATATGGTTTTATTCTTCAGTTTGTTAATATGGTGTATCAATTTGATCGATTTGAATGTATTGAAGAATCCTTGCATTCCTGGGATAAACCCCACTTGATCATGGTGTATGATCCTTTTAATGTGCTGTTGGATTCTTTTTGCTAGTATTTTGTTGAGGAATTTTGCATTCATGTTCATCAGTGATATTGGCCTGTAGTTTTCTTTCTTTGTCACATCTTTGTCTGGTTTTGGTATCAGGGTGATGGTAGCCTCGTAGGATGAGTTTGGGAGTTTTCCTCCCTCTGCTATATTTTGGAAGAGTTTGAGAATGATCAGTGTTAGCTCTTCTCTAAATGTTTGATAGAATTTGCCTGTGAAGGCATCTGGTTCTGGGCTTTTGTTTGTTGGAAGATTTTTAATCACAGTCCCAATTTCAGTGCTTGTGATTGGTCTGTTTATATTTTCTGTTTCTTTCTGCTTCAGTCTTGGAAGGTTGTGCTTTTCTAAGAATTTGTCCATTTCTTCCAGGTTGTCCATTTTATTGGCATAGAGTTGCTTGTAGTAATCATGATCCTTTGTATTTCTGCAGTGTCAGTTGTTACTTCTTTTTCATTTCTAATTCTATTGATTTGAGTCTTCTCCCTTTTTTTCCTGATGAGTCTGGCTAATGGTTTACCAATTTTGCTTATCTTCTCAAAGAACCAGCTTTTAGTTTTGTTGATCTTTGCTATTGTTTCCTTCATTTCTTTTTCATTTATTTCTGATCTGATCTTTATGGTTTCTTTCCTTCTGCTAACTTGGGGTTTTTTTTTGTTCTTCTTTCTCTAATTGCCTTAGGTGTAAAGATAGGTTGTTTATTTGAGGTGTTTCTTGTTTCCTGAGGTAGGATTGTATTGCTATAAACTTCCCTCTTAGAACTGCTTTTGCTGCATCCCATAGGTTTGGGGTCATTGTGTTTTCATTGTCATTTGTTTGTAGGAATATTTTGATTTCGTCTTTGATTTCTTCAGTGATCTCTTGTTTATTTAGTAATGTATTGTTTAGCCTCCGTGTGTTTGTATTTCTTACAGATTTTCCTGTAATTGATATCTAGTCTCGCAGCATTGTGGTTGGAAAAGATACTTGGTATGATTTCAATTTTCTTAAATTTACCAAGGCTTGATTTGTGACCCAAGATATGATCTGTCCTGGAGAATGTTCCATGAGCACTTGAGAAGAATGACTATTCTGTTGCTTCTGGATGGAATGTCCTATAAATATCTATTAAGTCCATCTTGTTTAATGTATCATTTAAAGCTTGTGTTTCCTTATTTATTTTCATTTTGGATGATCTGTCCATTGGTGAAAGTAGGATATTAAAGTCCCCTACTGTGATTGTGTTACTGTCGATTTCCCCTTTTATGGCTGTTAGCATTTGCCTTATGTTTTGAGGTGCTCCTGTGTCTTTTGGTTGAGGCATTTAATCCATTTACATTTAAGGTAATTATTGATATGTATGTTCCTATTACCATTTTCTTAATTGTTTTGGGTTTATTACTGTAGGTCTTTTCCTTCTCTGTGTTTCCTGCCTAAAGAAGTTCCTTTAGCATTTGTTGTAAAGCTGGTTTGGTGGTGCTGAATTCTGTTAGCTTTTGCTTGTTTGTAAAGGTTTTAATTTCTCCATCAAATCTGAATGAGATCCTTGCTGAGTAGAGTAATCTTGGTTGAAGATTTTTCTCCTTCATCACTTTAAATATGTCCTGCCACTCACTTCTGGCTTGCAGAGTTTCTGCTGAAAGAGCAGCTGTTAACCTTATGGGGGTTTCCTTTCATGTTATTTGCTGTTTTTCCCTTGTTGCTTTTAATACTTTTTCTTTGTATTTAATTTTTGATAATTTGCTTAATATGTGTCTTGGCGTGTTTCTCCTTGCTTTTATCCTGTATGGGACTCTCTGCACTTCCTAGACTCGATTGACTATTTCCTTTCCCATATTAGGGAAGTTTTCAACTGTAATCTCTTCAAATATTTTCTCAGTCCCTTTCTTTTTCTCTTCTTCTTCTGGAATCCCTATATTTCTAATGTTGGTGCATTTACTGTTGTCCCAGAGGTCTCTGAGACTGTGCTCAGTTCTTTTCATCATATTTTATTCTCCTCTGTGGTAGTTATTTCCACTGTTTTATCTTGCAGGTCACTTATCAGTTCTTCTGCCTCAGTTATTCTGTTATTGATTCTTACTAGAGAATTTTTAATGTCATTTTTTGTGTTGTTCATCATTGTTTGTTTGCTCTTTAGTTCTTCTGGGTTCTTGTTAGACGTTTCTTTTATTTTCTCCATTCTATTTCCAAGATTTTGGATCATCTTTACTATCATTACTCTGAATTCTTTTTCAGATAGACCACCTATTTCCTCTTCATTTGTTTGGTGTGGTGGGTTTTTACCTTGCTCCTTCATCTGCTGTGTGTTTCTCTGTCTTCTCATTTTGGTTAACTTACTGTGTTTGGCGCCTCCTTTTCGCAGGCTGAAGGTTTGTAGTTCCCGTTGTTTTTGATGTCTGCCCCCAGTGGGTAAGTTTGGTTCAGTGGGTTGTGTAGGCTTACTTGTGGAGGGGACTGGTGCCTGTGTTGTGGTGGATGAGGCTGGATCTTGTCTTTCTGGTGGGCAGGACTGCATCCGGTGGTGTATTTTGGGGTGTCTGTGACCTTATTATGATTTTAGGCAGCCTCTCTGCTAATGAGTGGGTTGTGTTCCTGTCTTGCTAGTTGTTTGGCATAGGGTGTCCAGCACTGTAGCTTGCTGGTTGTTGAGTGGTGCAGGGTCTTAGTGTTGAGATGGAGATCTCTGGGAGAGCTTTCGCCGTTTGTTATTACGTGGAGCCGGGAGGTCTCCATTGGACTGATGTCCTGAACTCAGCTCTCCCACCTCAGAGGCACAGGCCTGACACCTGGCCGGAGCACCAAGACTCTGTCAGCTACACAACTCAGAACAAAAGGGAGAGAAAAAGAAAGAAAGTAAAAAATAAATAAAGTTATTAAAATAAAATATTTTTTAAAATTATTAAAAATTTAAAAAGTAATAAGCCTTCCCTGGTGGCACAGTGGTTGAGAATCCACCTGCCAATGTAAGGGACACAGGTTCGTGCCCTGGTCTGGGAAGATCCCACACGGTGTGGAGCAGCTAAGCCCGTATGCCACAACTACTGAGCCTGCACTGTAGAGCCCACAGGTCACAACTACTGAAGCCTGTGTACCTAGAGCCCATGCTCCACAACAAGAGAAGCCACCACAGTGAGAAGCCCGCGTATGACAATGAAGAGTAGCCCCCACTCACTGCCACTAGAGAAAAGCCCGTGCAGCAACTAAGATCCAACACAGCCAAAAATAAATAAATAAATTTATTTTAAAAAATTAAAAGTAATAAAAGAAAAAAAAGGTAAGAAAGAAGAGAGCAACCAAACCAAAAAACAAATCCACCAGTGATAACAAGAGCTATTCTAACAAATAGCTATGATAAAATAGCTATGATAGCTATTTTGTTATCAAATAGCTATGATAACAAAAACTATTCTAAAAAAACAAAGAAACACAAAAACGGACAGACAGAACCCTAGGACAAATGGTAAAAGCAAAGCTATACAGACAAAATCACACAAAGAAGCACACATATACACAGTCACAAAAAGAGAAAAAGGAAAGAAATATATATATTAAAAAAGAGGAAGAGAGCAACCAAATCAATAAACAAATCTACCAATGATAATAAACTCTAAATACTAAACTAAGATAAACATAAAACCAGAAGCAAATTAGATGCAGAAAGCAAACCCCAACTGTAGTTGCTCCCAAAGTCCACCGCCTGAATTTTGAGATGATTAGTTGTGTATTCAGGTACTCCAGAGATGCAGGGTACATCAAGTTGATTGTGGAGGTTTAATCTGCTGCTCCTGAGGCTGCTGGGAGAGATTTCCCTTTCTCTTCTTTATTCAAACAGCTCCCAGGGTTCAGCTTTGGATTTGGCCCTGCCTCTGTGTGTAGGTTGCCTGAGGGCTTCTATTCTTTGCTCAGACAGGATGGGTTAAAGGAGTGGCTGATTAGGAGGCTCTGGCTCACTCAGGCCGGATGATGGAGGGGTATGGAATGCGAGGTGAGCCTGTGGCTGCAGAGGCCAATGTGACATCACTGGATCACGGGACCCTGGCAGTGGCGGGCTGCACAGGCTCCCCGGAAGGGGGGTGTGGATAGTGACCTATGCTTGCTCACAGGCCTCTTGGTGACTGCAGCAGCAGCCTTAGCGTTTCATGTCCATCTCTGGTGTGTGCGCTGATAGCCGCGGCTCGCGCCCGTCTCTAGAGCTCATTTAGGCAGTGCTCTTAATCTGCTCTCCTCGCACACCCTGAAACAATGGTCTCTTGCCTCTTAGGCAGTTCCAGACTTTTTACCGGACTCCCTTCAGGCTCGCTGTGGCACACTAGCCCCCTTCAGTCTGTGTTCACACAGCCAACCCCAGTCCTCTCCCTGGGATCTGACCTCAGCTCGTAGACCCCACCTGTCCCAGCTGGTGAGCAGACAAGGCTCTCGGGCTGGTGAGTGCTGGTTGGCACTGATCCTCTGTGCAGGAATCTCTCCGCTTTGTCCTCCACACCCCGGTGGCTGCACTCTCCTCCACGGCTCTGAAGCTTCCCCGCTCCACCACCCACCGTCTCCGCCCAAGAAGGGGCTTCTAGTGTGTGGAAACCTTTCCTCCTTCACAGCTCCCTCCCAGAGGTGCAGCTCCTGTCCCTATTCTTTTGTCTCTGTTTTTTTCTTTTTCCCTGCCCAGGTACATGGAGAGTTTCTTGCCTTTTGGGAAGTCTGAGGTCTTATGCCAGCGTTCAGTGGGCTTCTGTAGGAGTTGTTCCACATGTAGTTGTATTTCTGATATATTTGTGGGAGAAAGGTGATCTCCACATCTTACAACTCCGCCATCTTGAAGGTCTCTCCGCCATGCTTGCTTTTCTGTCAAATACGTTCTCCCATCGTCTTTAGAATTTGGCCAAAAAGTTCATTTGGGTTTTTCCATAAGATGTTACAGAAAAATCTGAATGAACTTTTTGGCCAACCCAATGTAAAGACTGTGTGAAGAATAGTTGAGGGATAATTGAAGTAATGTTTGTGTGGGGAGTAATCCTGTATTTTCATGTAGCATGGTGATAGAATAAGATGTTTTCTTCCCATATCAAATGGTGCTCACTCACTGAAGTCTCTTGGTCACTAATGAATTACATGAGGTTGAATGGCTTCAGAAAAATGACTGGTTCACCGTGTTGACAGATTCATGTCCTTGGTAGTAAAGGAAGTAATGCAGGTAAACTCTTGCTCTGGACCCTATTCTGACCAACCCCAAGGTGGGTGAAGTGGAAGGGGTCAGTGCAGCCACGGGCTGGCCTGTGGGAAGGTGGCCACTGCGGACCCTTAGAACTTCAGAGGTCCTGCCCACCACAGAGGGACTTCGGGCTATCTGGTTTGTTCCCAGGATATTAGGAAGGGAAATTTCAAAAGGGTTCCTGACCCAGATGAAATACCTCTCGAGGCAATGAGAGAATTTGCAGGTGGGATTGCTGGCCAGCTGGGAATCATGTTTGTGAAATTGTGGAGAATGGAAAGTTGCCCAGGACCTGGAGAGAGATTAATGTCCTCATTTCCCCCCAAAGAGGAAAGAAGGTGGAGTTCGGGAACTAATGACCACTGAACTTCATGTTGATCTTGAAAAAGAACTGTAGACTGCAAGATTCCAATGATGAGGTGAAGCATTTTTTAAAGGATGTGATGATCATAAAAATCAGCCAGGTTCATTAAGGACAAATTATGCCTCTGACTGCCTCTTATGATAGGGTTATTAGAGGAGGAATCAGGAAATCCTAGAGGTGTGGCATATCCAGTTTTCACCAGGCATTTGTGAGAGTCATTCAAAGTATTGTGGATGAGAAGGATTAATTTGGATTGGGTGACAGTACAGTGAGGTGGATTCATAAACTCGTTAACAGTCATCCACAAATTGCTGACCTAGTAAACTCCTGGCAACTTCCTTACTGTGGGAGGTTTAATTAATTCATGAATGGCACATGCCAAATTATGTCCCCAAAGCCCATTGGTAAATTGTTTTTCTTGAATTTGTGACCCATTTTTCTATGGACAGTTTCCCTTTTGAACTCATTATGTATTATGCATGTAAGAATTTGGGTGATACAACTCTTCTATAAGACTGTAATCCTAGAATGAGTTTTGAGCTCCAATACAGAAAACAGAGACATAACCATCTCCCTCTGCTGCAGGGGTAAGGGGCTGTGGGTGTTGGGTGGTAGATAGTAGGGTGGGTAGAGACCACCTTGTTTCCCATGGCATTCGTCCTCCCAAGGGTTAGAACTAGGGATTATGGGGGCCTGACTTTCTGTCAGTACCATTCAGGGCCCCACAAGTTTGTACTGTATCCTTGACTGAATTGAAAAACCCTGGAAACGATTGAAAGTTTTTCAAGTAGAGGAACAACATCATTGGTCAGATTTGTATTTTAGAAATATTGCCGTGGCTGCAATTTGGATAATGGATTTGATAGGGTCAAACTTTAAATAGAGAAACAAAAGATTATGCCAGTAACCCAGGTGAGAGATAATGGTAGTGGTGGGAGTGAAGTAAAGTTGGGTGTATTTGAGAGAGATTTGGTAAGTAGAATTTACATGACTTGGTAGTAAATTGAATGTGGGGAAAGAGGGAGAGTAAGGAATCTAGAAGGGATGACTCCCAAGTTTCTGACTTGGACATCTGAGTGGGTCGTGGTAGCCTATATTGACATGAAAGACAGCTTAAAGAGAAGGCAGGAAAAGGATCAGTTTGGGCCATGAGGACTGTGGGACATCAAGTAGAGATGTCCCAGTAAACTAACAGAATATAACAGTAAAATTAATTTCTAAGATCGTAGCTGTGGTGATGAGCAGTTAAGGAGAGAGGTCTGGCTAAAGATATAACACTGAGTTTATTTCATTCCCTTTACATCCACCAAGTGAGACTCCACTCTAGACACCTTCCTTCTGTATAGAGATTCTTTTTTTTTTCTTAAATTGAGATATAATTGTGAGATAGCATTATATTTCAGGTGTACAGAATGATTCAATATTTGTATACATTGCAACATGATCACCATAATAAGTCTAGTTAACATCCATCACCATACATGGTTACAAATTTTTTTTTTCTTGCGATGAAGACTTTTAAGATCCACAGTTGACCCTTTAACAATGAGGGCATTAGGGGCACCAACCCTCTGTGCAGCTGAAAATCTGCATATAACATAGTTGGCCCTGTGCGTCCACGGTTTCTCCCAACCACGGATCATGTAGTACTGTAGTATTTACTGTTGAAAAAAATCCATATGTAATTGGATGCATACAGTTCAAACCCATGTTCTTCAAGGGCCAACTGTATTCTCTTGGCAACTTTCAAGTACACAATACAGTGTTACTAACTATGGTCACCATGCTGTACATTACATCACCATGACATTTATTTTATAGCTAGAGGTTTGTACATTTTTAGTGATATTTTACTATATATCATTATCTCCTTAAGAGCATAAGTGCCACTAAGCTCATGTACTTATTCAGTTCAAACTGTTCTATCTACAGGATTCTGGTTCCATGCAATTATGACTGTAGTAAGTAAAGAATAAACACATCAGGGTCTCCTGGATATTTCAAAGCATTCTGCTTCATCGTTAATCATGGTAGTAGCCTGGTAAAATAGAAGTTTTATAAGTATCTCCTGAATGGTAATCTGCAATGCCTGTTAATTTACTTTAAGAGAAAATATGGTCTTAGAAATTCATTTTACTGTTATACTCTGCAGTCTTATAAGTCACACTCTCTAGTGCATGAAAAATTAAAAAGAGCAATTGATACATTTTTCAACTTGTTAACATTTTTGAAACCAAACCAGATCCTAGACGTGACATTTTTGCATTGCTGCTGGAATTTCCATCCCCAACGTCTATGTTCATTCTGTCCCATTATTTATTTTGGCTCCAGTGTTTGGCTTCTTCTTTGAAGTAGTTTGCTTTCAGTGTTTACAAAAGTGGACTCCCACAACCAAAGAAAGGATGGATAATGAGTCAGTCTGAAAGTGTTACAATTTTTGTTTGTAGTGGAATAGGGTCACTCTACTATAATTAGTGATGTTGTGAAAGCAAGGCAGAACGCCTAGGCAGTGTCAATTACTTGGCTGTTTTCAGTATGCGTATGGCATACACACACGTGCACACACACAAGATCCCCAGTGCCTTATTTTGGTAATACTCTACTTCTGAATTCCATTGTAAAAAAGAAAAAGATAGAGTACAGTTTTAATGAAATGCAGTGCAAATGAATGATTGCTGACTTAAAACTAGGTCTCTGTTAATGTGCTCGTGATTCTCTGTTAATACTGAGGTGGAAAGCTGTATTGCTTTTGTGGCAAGCATTGTGAAATGAAAGGGATACAATCAAGAGCCTTTTCCTTTTTATTGTTTGTCTGCCTTATGTATAAAATACTTTGATTAAGTTGTAGCCCACTGTAAAATTACGTATACATTGTGATGCTGTGTATATTTTTGGTACTTTATGGTTGAAGTTTTTTCTCTTTAAATTTTTGATTTTTTATGCTACATTATATACCTTCTTTCTGCAATATACAGTGGACTTACCCAGGGGCATTCAAATGGGGCACAGAACTCAAATTTTTCTTTTTGAATTAACAATATTCTAGTAGGAGCTTAATGAAAGTTTCTTGAATGAAATCAGTGAACACTTAGATAATGATTATTGATATAAATGCTGTGTTAGCAAATCATAAGAACAAAGTCATGCTTTTTCTGTTTAACTTTTTCTATCTCTAGACTTAACTTTACCTATGACAGAACCTTACAGTTTAAAAGATGGTCTTTGGAGTTAGGCTGACTGAGTTCAAATCTGAGCCATCAGTTTCTAACCATGTGGCCTTGGACAAGCTTTGAACTTCTTTAAATCTCAGTTCCGTCCTCTGTGAAGGGTTAACCCATATGGATTTTGTTAGCATTAAATGAGAGAATATGTGTAAAGCCTTCAGTGCCTTCATACAGTAAGTGCCTGATAAGGATTAGCTATTATTCCATTGTATATATGTGCCACATCTTCTTTATCCATTCATCTGTCGATGGACACTTAGGTTGCTTCCATGTCCTGGCTATTGTAAATAGAGCTGCAATGAACATTGTGGTACATGACTCTTTTTGAATTATGGTTTTCTCAAGGTATATGTCCAGTAGTGGGATTGCTGGGTCATATGGTAGTTCTATTTGTAGTTTTTTAAGGAACCTCCATACTGTTCTCCATAGTGGCTGTATCAATTTACATTCCCACCAACAGTGCAAGAGGGTTCCCTTTCCTCCACACCCTCTCCAGCATTTATTGTTTGTAGATTTTTTGGTGATGGCCATTCTGACTGGTGTGAGATGATAACCTCATTGTAGTTTTGATTTGCATTTCTCTAATGATTAGTGATGTTGAGCATTCTTTCATGTGTTTGTTGGCAGTCTGTATATCTTCTTTGGAGAAATGTGTATTTAGGTCTTCTGACCATTTTTGGATTGGGCTGTTTGTTTTTTTGATATTGGACTGCATGAGCTGCTTGTAAATAAAAAGAAATGAAATTGAGTTATTTTTAGTGAGGTGGATGGACCTAGAGTCTGTCATACAGAGTGAAGTAAGTCAGAAAGAGAAAAACAAATACTGTATGCTAACACATATATATGGAATATAAAAAAAAAATGTAAAATTGATAGCTAGTGGGAAGCAGCCGCATAGCACAAGGAGACCAGCTCGGTGCTTTGTGACCACCTAGAGGGGGGCAGATAGGGAGGGTGGGAGGGAGGGAGACGCAAGAGGGAAGAGATATGGGGATATATGTATATGTATAACTGATTCACTTTGTTATAAAGCAGAAACTAACACACCATTGTAAAGCAATTATACTCCAATAAAGATGTTAAAAAAAAAAAGATTAGATATTATTATTGTATCTGCCTCTTCAGCCTATACCCCACCTTCACACTACCCAGTAGGCTTATGTTTGTCCCTTAGATTGTGTTTTTTTCTTTAATCACTGATTCAATGCCATCTTAGAATGTTTTGCCTGATTTTTTTTCACCTTTCTGTTAAAACTTTCCCATGGTTGTTCTGGGTCATGAGTCATATCTCTTGTTTTGGTGAACACTGACATTCTACTGAAGTTCATCAGTTCCCTAACTAGACCTCCACGCATCTTTGGTTCTTTGGAATATTTTATCTTGCAGGGGATGTTGCTCTCCATCTATCCTCTCTTCCTCCCTCCCCTCTAAAATAAGCCTTCCATTGAGTTTATTTGTAGAGCATGTTTGGTTCCTTTTTTGAGTTACTTTGCAGAAAGTAAATTAAGCCATGGAACCATCATACACATACCTCATACCAGAGCTTCTCTTCCTCTTAAGCGCTAATTTGAAAGCTTATCTTAAAGAACCTGCCCCTCTTGGGAATTCTCTGGTTGTCTAGTGGTTAGGACTCCACACTGTCACTGCTGAGGGCCTGGGTTCAATCCCTGGTTGGGGAACTAAAAATCCCAGAAGCCGCATGGTGCGGCCAAAAAAAGAAAAAGAATCTGCCCCTCTTTAGAAGATCCACTATTTCTAAGCAAATTCAACTTTATTTATGTTTTATTTCTTTTTTTCCTCTTTGTCTTTTTTTTCCCCTTTCCATCATACCCCGTTCTTTAAGATGTGGATGAATGCCTGGAACCAGATATCTGCACAAATGGTACTTGCTCCAACCTCGAAGGATCCTACATGTGTTCGTGCCACAAGGGCTATACCCCAACTCCAGACCACAAGCACTGTAAAGGTAAATACTGTGATCAGATGTCTCATTTTTATTTGAACTGCACTTAAAAACATATTAGAGTAACTAGCCTTAAAAAAGGGAAACACACTACCTGTCATTTATTTTGATTGAGCTACTTGGAGCACATTTTGGTTGGCATCTTTGAAAGTGACTCCTCATGGTGATTAAATACAGACCCTATCTGTTTACATAGAGAAAAACAGTGTTTTTTTAGAGAACATCTGTAAACCACAGATCTGTTTTGTTTTTTCCAGTTATAAAAACAATACATGCGGTTGTACAACTCTGTGAATATACTAAAAACTATTGAATTGTACACTTTAGATAGATGAATTATGTGGTGTGTGATTTTTATTTCAATACAATTGCTATTAAAAAACATGCATTTGCTATACGAAATGTGGCAAATGCAGAAAGGTAAAAAAGATAAAGTAATAATCTTTCTACCTCATTTGTGGATATTCGTATCTCATGGATATTTTATATCATTATGTTCTGTGTACAGTTTTCTATCTTGCTTTTTGTCATTTAATAGTATATCATGAGCATTTTACATTTCATTAATAACTCTTCAAACATTAGCTTTAAAGGCAGTGTAATATCCCAGTGTATTGCTGTGTCACCATTTTCTTGCTGTTCTTCAGGTGTTGAACAACATACTTTTTCCAGCTTCTGATTATTATGTAAAAATAAAACCTAACAGGCATCTCTTTAAAAAATATACCTTTGCCTGAATTTTCGGATTACTTCCTTATTTATAAAAGTGGAATAATCAGGCAAAATGTTCTGTGTTTAACTATTTCAGTAGAAGAACACTAATTTCTAATTTTAAAAGATTTAATTCTAAAAGATTTAATTCTAAAAGATTTAATTCTAAAAGATTTAATATGTATTTTATGTGCTAATTTCCTAAACACTTCTAATTATTAAACACTTATTTCATACATCTGTTAAACATTTATATTTCCTCTTTTGTAAATTTGTTAATATCTTTTCCCATTAATCAAGTTTTTAAGTCAATGTGTATGAACACTTTATATATAGGATATATATATATAAACCTATGTACAGTGTATATATTTAACGTATACCGTTTTCTTTAGAATATTAGTGTAATTTGTCCAAGGTTTTGCTAATTTTTTAAATAATTTTTTAAGAAGTTTTCATTTTTTCTGTGGTTAAATCTATGGATTGTTTCCCTTCTGCTCTCTTCCATCGCTTTTATACCTAAAAGCATGCTCTTTCAAAGGGAGAAAGAGGAAATAAGGAAAAAATTTTTTCTTTACTGTCTCAATGAAAGTGAAGGATCTAGGGTAGTGGTTAATTTATCACTGTGGTAGGGGAGCAGTAAACAGATACCCTACTACTGACCTGTAAGAATTGAAGCATCTTCCACTGGCAGTAGGGAATTCACAGACGTCTGAATTTGCTGCCTTACTCCTTCCATACAGCAGAATACTATCCACTCCCAGGAGAGCATATGAAGTAGGCACATCTCCCTTTTCTCCTGGTCCTTTCCCACATCCGCAGCTTTCCTTCTGACTCCTTAAGCTGGGCATCTCCTCAGAAAAAGTTAAACATGAGAATCACTTGAAAGGTATTATATCTTCCTTACATACAGGACTAATGGTGGCTGAAGGTCTCAGCATTAGAAGCCGTTAATCTTTATTTGATTGCTGTATCTGGTTTATTGCCTGCCATGTTACTTTCTCTTCCCAGTCTGCCTGCTTCTTCTCATCTGCTTATTCATAAAAACCCTTGTAATCGGTCCGCACTTCATATTCCAAATTTGTCACCACTGCTTTCTTCAGTTTGCAATCTCTGTCCCATCCAACTGATGTCACAACTGCCCTGGGTATATTCTGTGCTTATTTCGACTCAAGTACTTGCTCATAATTATCCTGCCCTGCACACCGATCTTCTTCCTCACTACTGACCTGAATCCTGGCTCTTCCAGGGATTCACTATACAACCTTGGATAGATAATCTCAGGTTTCCTGATACCATGTCATCCCTAAAATTCGAGGATTGGACTCTCTAGAGGGAAAATGCACAGAGTAGATACATGTTGAATGAATGACTCATTACCACCGTCTTCCTCTTGGCATTGCCATCCCAGATGAGCCTGCTCCTCTCTAGTCAGTCTCCCTACTACCTGAGAATTCACACCATCAATTGATGCCACCCCTAGGAACACTCGTATTTTCTAGTCTCTGGGGCACTCTGCTGGGCTGCTGCAGAAGCTTCTATTCATCCTTCCTTTCCTTCCTCTCAAGTGTATGAAGGAACCAACATGTTCCAGGCACTGCGTATGTTACCAAGAGGCTGAAATCTCTCAAAGAACTATTACTCATTGGAAGAGATGCAAACCTGCATCAGATAATTGGAGACAGTGAAGTACTAAGTGATGAAAGTTAAGTTGTCAGTGATGTCATGTGAATGTCATGTACTCCTGACATTATGTGAGGACCAAAGCACTTTACCTCTGTGCTATACTTTCCAAAAACCTGTAACCCCTGTCTGAATCATGAGAAAAACATCAGACAAGTCCAAATTGGGGACATTCTGTGGAATTCTGGCCCATATCCTCAAGGCAATTGACGTTGTCAAAACAAGGAAAGATTGACTGGAGAGATGAGACACCTGCATATAATGTGTTCCCCTGGATTGGATCCTGGAACAGAAAGAGGACCTGCATAGAAAAACTGGTGAAATCCAAATAAGTCTGGAGTTTCAGGGTTTTTTTCTTTTAAAAGGCAGTATGTCATATTCTAGCTGTGATACTCTGAAGCTGTGTTAGCTTGGATAAGTTATCTCATTTCGCCAGGGCTTACTTGCTCATCTGCAAGAAGGTAACAATGATGGCATCTGTGTGGGTTGATGTGAGGATTGCATGAGATAATATAGGGTAATGAGATATCAGAGATAATACATGGAGGATGAGATATAAGGCAGGGGCAGAGCATGACATTTTGTGGTAGATGTTGTTATTCACCGAATAATAGGCATGTACAAAGTTCTGCTGAAGCCAAGAAGTGTGTGACTAATCCAGATTGCATGCTTCTGGGAAGGCTTTGCAGAGGTGTCACTATTTGAACTTGGTCTTAAAATACTGAATACAGAGGGGAGAAAACCTTAGCAGGCAGAGGAAACAACGCCGCATTGACTGTGTCTTCACCTCACTCAATGTACTGACAGCTCTTTTCAGGTTGTAAATACATTATCTAGTGTATTAATCCATTACTTATTTGTATCTTTGTATTTGTACATTTTAGTGCTGTATGTACTAAATGTATAAATACCCTAGAGATAGTCTCTATTTTAACTCTGAGCAGGACTTATCATAGTAATATGGGCAAAAAGTCCCTTAAAGAAATACCTTTTGGGACTTCCCTGGTGGCACAGTGGTTAATAATCTGACTGCCAATGCAGGGGACACGGGTTTGAGCCCTGATCCGGGAAGATCCCATATGCCACAGAGCACCTAAGCCCGTACGCCACAACTACTGAGCCTGCGCTCTAGAGCCCAAGAGTCACAACTACTGAAGCCCACACGCCTAGAGCCTGTGCCCCGCAAAAAGAGAAGCCACCACAATGAGAAGCCCACACACCGCAATGAAGAGTAGCCCCTGCTCGCCACACCTAGAGAAAGCCTGCGTGCAGCAACAGACCCAATGCAGCCAAAATAAAAATAAAATAATAAATTGATTAAAAAAACCAAACAAACAAATACCTTTTGTGAAGAATAATATTTTCTGTTCATCTCTTGGCACAAGAGAGAGAAGACATTTGTCCTGCATGCCTATTTTATTAGAAAGTATTCTTTTGTCATAGGAATTTGGTCCCTCATCAGAAAAGAAAAAATGCTTTTTAATGTGTAGAATTATGCTGCCTCTGTTCCTGTGTCCTTTTAAAGACCCAAAGATCACCTCATTCAAGATAACAGAGTTGCCTCGAGTTTTTCCAAATATGTGTATCATTACTTATAATGAATTACTTCTGACAGTCTTCCCAACATAAATGAGTAACTTATGTAAGATGTCTGGTGTATCCTGACAGTACTTGGAATGGAGGGTATAGTCTTGCTGCAAACATCTTCACATGGGAATGCTTAATTTTTCATCTTCTTTGAGAAAGTCAAAAAGAGGCCAAAGCATTAAAAATGTTGTCAGACATTACGTGAGATCCAACCAGCTACATGAGCTATTGTTGGTCTTAAATTCTTGAACTGACGTCTCAAGTATTTTATAGAATGTGCTGAAAGAAAACATGGTGTGGGCTCGTCTTTGCTGTCGACCACTTGAAAAGCTAGTAGACTGAGAATGCTGGAAAGGTGTAAAATCATTCGTAAGACAAAATTCTTATTTAATTTCTCTATTGGTAGTCAACAGTTGGCAGCCAGGAATTATATATAAACAAAAGGGATCAACTTCACAATAAGTGAAACTAAAGTTTCTAGTAAACTCAAGTAATTTCTGCAAGAAATTAAATCAGAAACAAATTTCTGAACTCCAGTTACATTAATAGTCAATGTGAGCTTTTTCAGGAAGCATAACCTGACACCTTGCTTGCATGAAGATAAAATTCAAAAGGTTAATGCCTCACTAGAGGTTAAGAAATGCAACTTTGCTCAGGAAACAGGTAATTGTCAGTGATACTTGAGGGAAAGGACTGTGCAGTTAATTGAGTTCTCCTGGCAAAAACTTGTAGCTGCAAGGGGGGAAAGTGGTGGAAGAGGGGTGTGGTGGTGGGATGAATTGGGAGATTGGGATTGACATGTATACACTAATATGTATAAAATGGATAACTAATAAGAACCTGCTAGATAAAAAATTTTTTAAAAACCCTGTAGATGCATTTTAAGTAACAGGATATTTTCAGAAGGAAGCACTAGTCAGACATTGATCTTTAGGATGTGATTTCCTTAAAACAAGTTCTGCTCTTTTAAGATCAGGACTCCTCTCTCCCACCCTGAGTACAGGGCTGGTGTGTTTTCATCCATTGTCTCCACTAATCCTCACAGCAGACCTGTGGTGGAGGTGGTGAAGCTCAGTCCTACCATATTTTAATGATCATAAACTCTTACAAACTGACTAGCTCTTCAGCAGAACCTTCTGAGGCTGTATCCTCATAGAGAAGGCAAGACAGCGCTATCTAATTAGATCAGACCAACCTGACAGCCAAACAAAAGCGTCTAGAAAACACGCGCTGCTTCTACCACAAGTGTTCAAGGTATTGAGGAGGCCAGGCTTTTCTTCATTCGTGTAAATTCCTATCCACGACTAGGAAACTTATAAAGAATTATGTTCTTTCTCAGTCAAGAGCTCCATGTTTATTCAAGGCGTTTGAAAAAAAAGTCCTCACTCATCACTTTCTCCTTAGACATTCCAACATCTATCATCAAAACATCATGCCTCTTGGCTTTCCTTGTTACTTTGAAAATGAGCTCAGTGTCCTTTAACACAACTGTTTGAACTTATACTTTTCCAGGTTCTTCTAGTACAGTAGAAATCTCTGTTTCCTCCCATAACTGCCTCCATTATGGTTTTGTTTTTTAAATTCTTGGGAGAGTTTGAATTCTGCCTTTTTTCTGCCTTCTACAGGTCTGCAAACTGCCTCGTAGCCATTTGTGCTGAGGTTCTTTCTTTTTTCAACTCTAAAATATTTCATATTGTGTTTGTGCTATATCCAAAGTATGAGAGAGAGAGAGATGGCAAAGAGCTTGATGTTGTATTGAAAACAATTTTACTTCATCATAAATTTATCATCTATTTGTAATTATTTCTTTTCTACAGTTCAGCATACTGAGGTTGATGGTTGGTACACTGGTGGGCTGATTCAAACTAAAATGTAGAGCGCCTCACCTAGGAGAAGTACTATTATTTTTGTGATAATAACCCCAGAATGCATTGGAAAGGGCAGAGCCTTTTTTTTCTGCTTATTAAAAAGTTTCTATTGTGGTTCATGCCTTAAAAGGCCAGCCTGGAAATGGAAGGCTTTGAGGGCAGTAGCTTGGTTTACAGTCTCAAACTTTAGCTAATGGGGTGTTTAGATATAAGAACTAATGTAAACAATTGTCATTGTGTTTACAGATGTTGACGAATGTCAGCAAGGGAATCTGTGCATAAACGGGCAGTGCAAGAACACCGAGGGCTCCTTCAGGTGTACCTGTGGGCAGGGCTACCAGCTGTCAGCAACAAAAGACCAGTGTGAAGGTAGGAGTGTAGCACCATGAACTACTGTGATTGCAGTTTAAGGCACGTGCCTACAAAAAAATGTGCACTCAGTAAAGTGAGTGGGTTTTGAGAAACTACCTACGTGATTGTTTTATTGTGCCAGAAATCAAGGGACTTACACTTAAGTCAGGAAAGTCAATGAAACAGGATGGGAAAAGTCTAAATTTGAAAACTAAGGTATTAGTGGTCAGTGGCTGGGCATTACTATTGGAAAGAAAAATGGTTACTCTGTGTAATTCCTTACTTGCAGAAAATCAATTGTATTAAAATCATTTGAAAGTTTCACCTAATAGGATTAACACTTAGAAGCGAATTATGTCAGCCTGGTATTATGTTTTGGAATATTAATGATCTAGTTTTTGTATGCATTGAGCTTTTTAAAATTCTTACTTTAAAAAAAATAATCACTAAACAAGACTTTTCAGGAAGACTGAAATAGCATCCCCCTTATACTCAGGGATAAAGTTTGTGAAATATACCCTGTTCCTACAGGTGATAGTGAGGATTTTGGACCTCACTGGGGTTGACCTTAGACTTAAAAAAAGTATTTTTCTTCATTGAACTTCATACAGAATTACAGATTGGCCCTTCAACAGCACATGTTTGAACTGCATGGGTCCATTTATACGCAGATTTTTTTCAGTGAATACTTAGTAGAGTACTACACGATCTGTGGTTGTTTGAATCCTCAGATGCAGAACTGTGGAGACAGAAGACCAACTGTCAGGTTAAATGCAAATTTTTGACTGTGTGGTGGTTGGCCCCCCAACCCCCTCATTGTTCAAGGGTCAACTGTACTTCACTTCCCAACAAGTATATGCTTCCTGAACTTGAAAATACTATGGTATCACCAGTGACAAGCACAAGTGTCCAGAGTTCCTGAAAAGAAATGTCATTTAAACGTCATTTATTTAAGAATACACATTGTACTTGATCAGTTGTTTTATTATAGGGAAACAAATCATATCCATGTCTGTATGTAAACTTTAGATATTTAATAAGTAGAAAGGTCTCCTGAGGTAGTGTTATAAAAGAGACAATGTATGGTGGTCCTACAAAGGGATCTACCAATATTATCACAACCTTCTTCAATTATCCCTTTCTAGAACAAAGAGAGTCATTACAATACCTAATCTAGAGGTGAAGAATGATCAAACACACACAAACACACTCATGTACACAGATAAATTAAGTAATTTGTTCTAGATTCTAGTCCCTCTCAAAGTTTTTATACTTTATTTAATGAATCCTGACCTTTACAGTGTGTGTGATAAGGGTAGACGTCCACCCATAATGTACTAAGACTATCGTGTTCATAGTCCTTCCTTTTGAAGAGCCAGTGATGTCACTCCTAGAGATAAGTCAGACACAGGAGAATCACCCACCAGGTTAGAAATAGGGGCAAACCAATGTTAGGTGCTAAATGCCAGGATAATCAGAATGATGCTATAAAGCAGAGTAGGATAGAACAGTGGTGTAGGGTCCCTGTGGTGTTAACTCTTGCAGAATCACATTGCCAGAAGTAGATACACATATGCAAAATGTGATGAATAATGTTGATCAGCAAACAACATGAAATAAGTGCCTGCTGATTGTTGAAACACTAGGTCATCTAAGGAGTAAAAAAAGATGTGGTAGACAGAGGCCCTGCCTCAGGAAAGTCAGAATCTGATGGTGAAGGTAGATGATGGAATACATGCAATATATTATCATGCCTTTTGTGTGTGGATATGATGCAGGCACGTGTGTGAGCCTGAGCTCAGGATTGCGGTTACAAAACAAATAATCTCTAAGCAGAGGATGTGTGTGTCAAGCAAGAGAGATTCAGAAGCAATGTAGGTATCAAATGGGCTGAGAGCCCATTTGAAGGACCATTAGATTTGCCCAGAAAATCATTGAGAGAGAGAGAAGGTGGAAGCCTGATTGCTAGGGGTCTAAAGGGTAAATTACTGAAAAAGAATTGAAGACCTTCACGCCATGACACTTTTCAATCAGGGGGGTCAGCAAACTTCTCCTCTAAAGGGCCAGATAGTATATGAATGTGTGGTGCTATTTTCCAATAAAACTTTATTTATAATAATGGGCAGTGGTGGGCTGACCCCTGCTTTAGACTATCACAGGCCTTAGTGCTTTTAAACTCAGAGTGTTAAACTTGAACCTATAGAAGGAATTCCAAGAAGCTTCATTGTGACTCCCAGATTACAGCCAAGTATTTGCCCCTCATCAGTGACCAGTGGAATTAATAGGTACAGATTCTCAGCTCATTGCTTAAATTTTTAAGCTCATCTGGTTTTCTCTACAGGGATATTAATGAGTGACCTTTTACTAGAGGTCAGTTTGAATCACATAATGAAAATTCTAAATTAATTAGAAACCAGATAGTTTATAGACCTCCTTTACATGAATGATTAAAAACTCACTTTTAAAGCACCACTTCTAAGTTTCTTTTTACTCTCTTGCTCATAGATATTGATGAATGCCAGCACCGTCATCTCTGCAGTAATGGGCAGTGCAGGAACACGGAGGGCTCCTTCCGCTGTGTTTGTGACCAGGGTTACAGAGCGTCTGCCCTTGGAGACCATTGTGAAGGTGAGAATTGCTCTTGATTGCAGAATCATAAAATGTGAGAATCAGGATCAGGGAAATCTGGACATCATCCTGGCCTCTGTCCTTGACCCCATACTTTTGACTTCACAGTTGAGGACATGAGGTCCCTGCAAGATATTTTCCCCATGGTCACACAAATAGTGCCAAGAAGTGCATAGAATCAAGGTTTTCCTTACACTACTCAGAGCAGGTATGCCAGAAGAATTATGCCAGCTAAATGAATAAAGAATCAGTTTAACTTTTCTCAGCTGTGGATGGTTTATCCTGGGTGTATAGTTCTGTATAGCATCCATTGGGATGCAGGACCAGTGGTACCAACGATCCAAGTAAGTAAAGACAAGTTAATTTTCCAGAAAAATGTAAAGTTTTTAAAGCCAGACTTTAATTCAATTTTGAGCTTTTCACATAAAATATGTCTTCAAGATAACCCATGTGTACAGCGTTTGTGAGCTGTTAACCACTTTCACTACCTGCCTTGGCTCAGAACCCCTTTGGGTGGTCAGAGCTGCTGAAGCTGCCTGTCACCAGCCTATCACTTGTGAATTCTCTGTGTTCACTGTGTGTTTTTCCCACTCATCTGCTGATTTGCTGCATTTAGACCCTGTCAGTTATGAAAGCAGAAATGTGAACATGGCAGGGTTTGCCTCACATGGTGAGGTGGTGTCTGCTTGAGAGTCTGAACCCCACCTTTGATAGAAGAGAATGAGCTTTTCAGTGATTGGTTTTGTGGCACATACTTCAGTGGCCCCAGATACTTTTGGACTTTTCAGTCCCATTGGTTGGGAAAGATCAACTGTATTGTATCCTTCTCTTCTGACCAGAGAACTTGGCTCAGTCACAACCTGTCTGGAGGGCAATTGGTACCGTTTCAGAGGTGTTAAAATGTACATTATTGTTGAATCAGTGGGTCATCTTCTAGGATTTTATCCTAAGGTAATAATGTTTTTCAAAGGGTTAATACAACCAGTGAAAAGTTGTAATCAACATACCTATTGAAAAAATAGGCAAATGATCAAGTGATAAGTCATAATAACAATAATAATTGGTTGTCTGAAAACTATGGATGGGGAACTCTCCAATATATGGGTAAATGTTGAAGATTCAACATAGTGGCAATGCAAGATGGAAGAGGCAGTCGTGTTTCTGGGAGCCAGTCATGGAAGAATCTATTCTAGAAGTAAGTAGGTGGTAGGGCACATGCTAAGGCACTGAAAACCTACACTGACCACCAGTATGTTTTTTGCCCTAATTCCTGGCCTAGCCAAGAGGATAACCAGGCCATTGACTAAGTCTTGGGTAATGGGTGCTTATTATAGGACATGTTCCTCTATTTTGGCTGTTTTAATATGTAACCATTTCACCAGAAGTCCAATATTTTTATTCTAAAACCATCCATTTCATGAAAAGCCAAATAAAAACGTTTCCCCAGCTTCCTTGGTGTTATTAATATATATGTTCCATAAGAAAGCTTCTTTTTAAGTATATAATCAGACTCTTTTCTCTTCAAGTCAGGACTAATTTCCCTAGTGTCTTAGGTTATAAATAGGACTGGAGTCCAGTCAGTTAATTCAGAGCTCCCTTTGAAACGATATTAGCACTTCAGCCTGCTAATTCCCAACTAGCACTGTTTCTGACCCTTCCCAGTCTTATGCAGCTGTAATTAACTGAGCTGTGACGGCTCACTTACCTTTCACAGCTGTGGGAGGAAGAGCCCTCTTTCTTGTTGGCATTTCTATTTACATGTGTAATTTTCCTCTTCTAACTCTGGCAGAGACTTGTTTTCTTACAGCGTTATCCTGCAGTCCGGCTGGCCTTCTCGTGGAGTCAGAATCCCAAGCATTGTGCTGATTTCTGTGGGCAACGTATGCCAGCACACTCAGTAGCCACTCAGTCTGTGATTCTGGGTGGCCTCAGTTGTCCTGGTTATTAGAGGTCTTGGCATCTCAGCCTTCAAAGGCTCTGCCTCTGACTTGTTTTCCCTCCAGGCACAGTCTCTGCTTCCATGCCTACCTTGGCACCTTCCCCAGCCCCTTGCTGTGGTTGCTCCATGCTAGTCCCTTACAAAGCCTGAGAAGAAGATTCATGATTTACTCTGTCTTCCTATGACCCTTCTCTGTTGGTCATTTCTTTGCAGACCAAATCGAAAAAGGGAAGAAGTGCTAGTATTTCTTACCTTCTGACATTTCTTTCCAAGTCAGAGTCATCCATTTATTCATTTATGCATTCATTCAACAAAAATTTGAGTGTCAAGGATGTGCCAGGCACTGTTCTAGGTGCAGAATGTACAGCAATAAACCAAACAGACAAAAAGTCCTGCCCTCATGGAGCTTACATTTTAGTGAGGGAGATAACAATAAAAATGATACTAAATAAACTATATAGTTTGTTAAATGGCAGTAAATGTTAAGGGGAAAATTAAAGTGGGGTGCATGGGGGGTGCGGAGGGAGGGAGGGAGAGTGATGGTCTTAAATAAGTAGGCAAGCAGAGGTTAGCCTGAGATGATGACATTTGATTATTTCTGGGGGAGTGTTCCATGAAAAGGCTTTGTGGAGGAGATTAAGAGCTTGACTTGGGCATTTTCAGTTTGTGTTGCCTACAGTGGGTATCCACATGAAGATATCCGAAAGACAGTTGGACCTATGTGTTTGGAATTCAGGGGTGAGTTCTGAGCTGGGATACATCAGCATGTAGACTGTTTAAAGCCATGAAGCTGGATGGGATCGCCAAGGGAGTGAATGTAGCTAGAAGAGAGAAGTTGTTCAAAGACTGAGTTCTTGTCCCTCATTTATTTAGAAGTGAGGAGGTGATAAGGAACAAGCAGAGGGGATTGAGAAAAAGTGGCAAGTGAAGGAGCAAAACCAGAATCCAAGAGAACATTTCAAAGAGGGCGTGATGAGCTTGTGTCAAACATTGCTGCTAGGCAAGATGAGGACCAAAAGTTGACCATGGCATCTAGTCAGGTGGAGGTCCTTGGTGACTGCCAAAGCAGTCTCAGTGGAGAGGTGACCACGACTGACTGTTGCTATCCTTAAAGCCGGATGGCCAACTCCTAGAAGAAATTCCTCTTTCATATCACCCTAGTCGGTGGTGTCAGACAATCCCACATTGGGGTCTCTTAATATTCCACCTACTCTTTTTTTTGCTTTTGAAGATAGAGATCTTGCAAAATTTTTAAACTAAACCAGACTCTAACATAGTGCACTGGGTTTTAAAATCTGTACAATTATTTATAAACATTTTTAAAATGCTTCCTTTTACTCTCATATACATTATTTCTCTTAGATTTTGGAAAGTGAATGAAAATTATTTTAGGATAGGGTGAACAAAGCTGACACGTTTCCATTATGCTGAGGCACATATATTGGTAATAGTGTTGTTCCTGAAATTCATATCCTCAGGATTCTACTTGCTCTATTTTGAATTGAGATTTTTCACATAATGCTAATGATCAAATGTGCCTTTTCTTATTTTGTTGTCTCAATGTCCGAAAGAGCAAAGAAAGAAAGGTAAATCTAAAAATGGACCTCCAACTCAACACCTGTTGGAATGGCTGTGGAGCTATTAGAATAAATATGGAACAGTTGGAACTCTCTTACCTTGCTGGTGGGAATGTAACATGATACAGCCACATTAGAAACTTCAAAAGTGAAACCTACTATGTGACCCAGCCATTCTATTCCTAGGAATTTACTCAAGGAAAATGAAAGCATATATGCACACAAAGACTTAAACATGAATGTTTATCAAAACTTCATTCATAATAGCAAAACTGTAAAGAGTCCAAATACTCATTATAGGTGAAGGGTAAACAAATCGTGGTACATTCATACAATAGAACACTACTCAGCAATAATGAGGAGAGAGCCATTGATACACATGACAGCCTGGATGACTCTCAAAAACACTATGCTGAGCAGAAGAAGCCAAACAGAACAGGGGTACAAGTAACCTTTTGGGGCAATGGAAATGCCTATACCTTTTTGGTAATGATTGGTCCAGGTTATTCCTTCAGTACATGGTTTTTTTTTGTTTTGTTTTGTTTTGGGGGGCTGCATTGGGTCTTTGTTGCTGTGTGCAGGCTTTCTCTAGTTGCGGTGAGCAGGGGCTACTCTTCGTTGCAGTGCACGGGCTTCTATTGTGGTGGCTTCTCTTGTTGCAGAGCACAGGCTCTAGGCACGTGGGCTTCAGTAGTTGCAGCACGCGGGCTCAGTAGTTGTGGCTCATGGGCTGTAGAGCGCAGGCTCAGTAGTTGTGGCGCATGGGCTTAGTTGCTCCATGGCATGTGGGATCTTCCCAGACCAGGGCTCGAACCCGTGTCCCCTGCATTGGCAGGCGGATTCTTAACTGCTGTGCCACCAGGGAAGCCCCTTTAGTACATGTTTTATGACAAAGATCCATAAACAGTAGACTAGAATATCCCCATTTGGCTCAACCACTTCAAAATCATGAAATAAGCAGAGAGTTGGGGCTCAAGAATTATTTTCACAGAATTTATATCTAAAAACCTTTTCTCAATTAAATTTGGTTCCACTTTCAGGAATCTTGATCTACCAAAGGTCAGTTAATCAGTGAATAAAACCTTTGTTGGCATAGTCAGGCTTTGCAGGAGACACTTAGTCCTCCGTGCTGTTATCTTTCTTAATTGTGCATGATGGTTCCTTTACGGATTCTTTCACAGAAATTATAACACCCAAGGCATTAGATTAACAGGAATGGAGATTTTAAGGTCAGACTGGAAAAAGAGACTAAGGAAAATGTCACCAAGCTTTATGTTTGTCACTACAGAATGACATTCTGACAAAGGTGTGTCATTAATTCCTTAAAAAACATTGCATTTGCAATGATGTTAAGAATCCAGCAGTGGATCCTTACAGATATAAATTGATTCAGAAATGCCTGTGCCTTGATTGTGATGGTGGTCACAAGAATGTGTCTACATTTGTCAAAACTCATTGAACTGGACTCTTAGACACATTCGTTTTATGTAAATTATACTTCAGTGAAGTTGGAGAAACACACTAAAGAAGAAGTGATAAATCACTTTAGTTGTGACGGAGTCACATCAGCATTGTTTTACATTTTAGGATCTAGTATTCAGAAACACTTTAAAAATGGGTCAACCTCATAATAATTTATTTTGATAGAATGAAATTATAAGGTGCTTCTCTTTTATCTGCCCCATGAATGGTACGGAAGGCAGTTAATTAGTTGCTTGGGTTCTGTGAGGAATATTTAATTCCTGTGCCCACATTTTCAACCAGACAGCGAGGAGAATAAGGCAGCAACAGTCTCCATATTCACTTCTTCCTGGACCTCCTCATGTATTTTAGCAGCAATCATAATTATTAGCAAGAAATGCCATAACATGCCAAATTTCTGAGAAAACAAAGAAGGTTTTGTTCTTTAGGTTTCTTCAGTGCTAATAATTTGAATCCTACACATACAACAGAATCGGGGCTCATGGAGTGTGTTAGGAATAATGAGCTCTGACTAGGAGTAAATGAGGTAATAAACAGCCCTAGTGAAAGATCTGCCTCGAGTTCATGCAGCAAGGGGGGGTCATTAATTGTCTTACATGCTCACAGTCAAGACCCATTATTGGTTACATAAACCATTTTTAGTTGCATATTTGTTATAAGTACATACGTTAGAAAAAATCCAGGCAACATTATACCTGTTTATGATAACTGCTGAGTAAGTGACTTTTGATTTTGTTGACTCCCTTGCCCGCCAAAAGCTCTTCTTCCCGCTCTGCCACTTTCCACCCTGCTGTCAAGGCTCCAAGTAAGTTCCTTATGTTACCCAGGCTACCTTTGACCTCTGTAGTGTTTCTTCTCTAAATTCATGTGACACTGGAAGTTGGTTTTAGTCTTTTGACAAATATCTTTTTTGACAATTCTTATGTTAAATTATTTTGAACTTATAAAGCAACTCAATATTTTTGTGTTTTTTCTTATTAATATAATTTGGGTTTTTTGGTACAATCATTTTCCTTTGGAGGCAGGGAGCATGCCAAGTACTTTAAAAATCTTTCCTGTAATGCATAATATAGGATCTTGTATAAATAGATGCTCAAGATATTCTTATTTGAGGAATAATTTTATTCTCTATCATCACGGAGAATTTAACCAAGTAAATTACTGTTTGCTATAGAATCTTTACTTTCCTCTTTGAATTGATTTTATTTGATGTTAAAACTTGTTTATTTATTGTGCAAAGCTAAAATCCTTTCAAAATATTTCATTTCTCAAAAACTCTAAAAGGTAAACGTCATCCATTTAAAATCATGCGTTATGAGAGATGTAAAATAGTGTTCATTTATGAGTCTGGTGTGTAAACATAAGGAAGATGTTTTTCTAAATACATTTTGTTTTGTCAATTGACTTGTAGATATCAACGAGTGCTTGGAGGACAATAGTGTTTGCCAGGGAGGAGACTGCATTAATACTGAAGGGTCCTATGATTGTACTTGTCCGGATGGATTCCAGCTAAATGACAATAAAGGATGTCAAGGTACTTCTCTCTCCATCTTCTGAATTATAATTTACATTATTGTTCAGTTCTGCGTTGCTTCCTGATGATAGTCTGCGGTTTTACCACTTTATATGTAAGTGAGCTATGCCAGTTTGTATTTGTATAATATTTTTCTTGAGTCTACATCAAGTACAGGAAGTTCTCGCTTTGCATTGCACCATGTTAACTGAAACTCATGTGTTTTGGAACTGTGTCCTAGCTTTGTGTGCTTCTGTGGTAACTGAGATCACCTGTACTTTGCTGTTCCTTCCATGGGCCAACCTTGGTACTTGATTCTAAATTATCTTCTAGCTTTTTTATCTCCTTCATGGGTCTATTTAATTTTGTCCCGTAGCTGATATGTATCTGCTTTTTTTTTTTTCTTCCTGATCCCTGTTTTTATCCAGTATCCAGCTTCTCCTCTCCCCCAAAAACCTCACTAATGTTTTGGTCACAATTATAGAGGACAGGATTTTATGTTTTTTTCAAAGTGCTGTCATGTTTAATCTCCTAAACAGCAGTCCTCCTCCCCTTATCTGTGGTTTCACCTTCTGCAGTTTGTTACCCACAGTCAGCTGCAGTCAGAAAATATTAGGTGGAAAATTCCAGAAACAATTCACAAGTTTTAAATTGCTCACTGTTCTAAGTAGTGTAATGAAATCTCATTCCATCCCATTTCATCCCACCCGGAGCATGTATCATCCCTTTGTCCAACGTGTCTCATCTGTTAGTCACTTAGTAGCCATCTCCGTCGTCAGATCCACTGTCGAGGTATCACAGTTCCTGTGTTCCAGTAACTCTTATTTTACCTAATAATAGTTCCAGAGCACAAGGGTAGTGATTCAGCAATTTGGATATACCAAAAAGAAGCCATAAAGGTGCTTTTTTTTTTAAATGAAGAGGTGAAAGTTCTTGACTTACTAAGGAAAGAAAAAAAATCATGTGTTGAGGTTGCTAAGGTCTATGGTAAGGACGAAGAGGGAAAAAGAAATTTGTTCTAGCTTTGTTGTCACCCCTCAAACTGCAAAAGTTACGGCCACAGTGCATAAGTCCTTAGTTAAGATGAAAAAGGCATTAAATATGTACAATAAGATAATGGAAAGAGAGAGAAATTACATTCACATAACTTTTATTACAGTATACTGTTATAATTCTATTTTTAGTTAGTGTTGTTAATCTCTTACTGTGCAATTATACTTTACATGCAATTGTACATGCAATTGTAACCCCATGCAAAGTTACAATTATACTTTATTATATGTATGTATAAGAAAAAAGTAGTATATATACGGTTCAGGCCCATCCATGGTTTCAGGTATCCACCGGAGGTCTTATAATGTATCCCCTGGGGGTAAGGGAGGACTGACTGTACAGTGGACACAAGGTACTAATAAGAACACAGCACCAATCACAGCACAGCTTTAACTGAATACCTACTATGTGCCAGTTGCTGAATTACCTTACTTAATTTGTAAAGAATTGAAGAGGCAACTTTTCTTTTATCCATTTTGTGCATGAGTAACTGAAGCTCAGAGAAGTTAATTAGCATGTTCCTCACTAATAAGTAATTGAACTGAGATTTGAACCCAAGATCTTTCCCCACTATTTTCTCTACATTGCCGTGCCAATTATTGTTACACTTATAGCCACAGGAAGGAAGACAATGAGATTCAGTGAATTTTTTTTTTTCCCAGTGTAACACATTGAGTTATTGTTGATGCTGAGGTTAAAAAATCAGATTGTCTAGATCATTTGTTCCATCATTTTTAGCTACACCTAACTGCCCCACAAGTTTTCCTATAATTATTAGTCTTAATAAATCCATGCCTTTTTTCCCATTGAAAACTCAAACTTACCTGTACTCTTATTTATTTCTAATACTGGATAAATTTTTTTTTCTCATTGTTCCTCTGCCATTATGGAACTCTGTAGTGTATTCCAAAGTACATATAAATAAAAGCTTGTTGGAGTCATTTTTTAATCCATTGCTACTGGACATGTATGACTTTTTTGTTCTCGATTGTCATAAATTATATCCCTCTCACGTGTCCCAAATCACAGTATTCTTAGAAGGGAATATGGTGTCTATTCTCTTAGTTGTGAATATTATACTCTGTGTATCATTATCTACACTCAGCTTTGTGTCCCTGAGATACAAAAGACATGGGCCTTTGCCTTACTGATCCCGAGATTTAAATATACTGCAGTTTGTACCTCATTTGATATCATATATTTATTTACCTTCAAGGTGAATTTAAATTTTTCAGTATTTCCAATACAGAAATTAAATGTGCTTGGATTTAATGTAGTTGAGAAGAAAGGTTTGAATTATAAATTTATGTGACAATATTTCCATTTGGGGTCTTTTACATCTTAATAAAATCTTGATTTATATAAAAATGCCAAGAGATACCCCCCCAAACCACCTGAATCCTGTTTTTATTACAGACATTTGGGCTTAGAAGTAATATTTTTTCTGTTTCCTCTTGTCACAAATTTTTGACCAAATAGAGGTAAAACCAAGCCTTGTATAAAGAGACCATGATTTCATATTGCAAATTATATGCACTTCTAGAGTTAAAGTGCATAAAACTCATTTAGCCATCTGAGTAATTAATTATACTGTCTTCTCTCCGTATATTAAATTTGTGTTTGTGATTTGATAGGAACTCATATGTGACTGCTCCAAACATATGTTTTATTGACTATAAATCATTATTAAATTGACTTTGTTCTCAGTCACGTCGGTGATTCCTGATTTCCAGAATAAATTAATGTCTGCTTGAAAAACTGATATCCAAACGAATGAAAAATATTCCTGAAGCGGGATAGAGACCATTTAAAAAATACTATCTGTGAATATGCTCCGTCACCCACCTTCTCTGATTAGAGTCTGTTTATAATACCATGTGCACTCACCTTGTTTTGAATCATCTCTCTTTGCCACATCACTGGAGGCAACTTTGTGATCCTTCGCTCTGCCTGAAGTTAGTAGCCTACTTCTATCTAATCCCATGATCGTGTCAGCATTCTGTACATGGGTGTAGATTTCAGAGTTTGTTTTAATGCTGAAAACATAATTGATGACAATGTGAATAACCGTGGAACATATTTGAATAATAATGCATGATAGGCATAAACTTTAAGCCTCACCTAATAATCTGAAGATAGTTCCATATTCAGGAAGGCATTTTCAATTGAAAGTGTAAGAATCTCTTCCCCCAGCAAAGTTAACGATGTCATACAGACAGCATGGAAATTCTATGTTAATACTCTCTTTAGGAATGTGGCAGCATACATTTGATCTTCAGAACACACTCAGTTTCACGTTTTGACTTACACGTGCCAAATTGTGAATTTCTGTGGAATCTTGGACCTATGAAAGAAACCCAACTTAAATATAGTCTGGCTTTCAGCAGAGTTACTAGCAGCATAGTTTAGAAATGCCTCAATAAGTGCAACCCAAATTGAATGCATATGTTTCTCTGGTTCCAGATATTTGTGTTGTTCTTTCTTGGTGGTTTCCTGGAAAAAAGTCTGGGAGTTCATCTTCAGTTCCTGTCATCAGACTTTTTAGACAGTTATTTGTTAATCAGTGACTTCTCTTTAAGCAAGAAGTTTATGCCCATTCTTCCCCATGCAAAGTTGCAAAAGTCTGACAGCTTTTATAGGGCCATATTGAGTCACAGATAAAATAAGGAGGTGGTCTCGGATAACCTCTAGGGCTCTACAAGATGGATATCGACCTGGGACTTGATCTCCAGGCCAGTGGAAGTTTATGGCACTTTGTTGCCCAGGTAGAGGGCAACAGATTCTAGGCAGCAGATTGGAAAGAAAGAATGGAGCTAACGGGTAAAAGAAGGTCAGAGTTCAAGAAAGATCACAACCTAAGGTATTATCAGTAGGTAGTGAGGAAACACAGAGGATACCAGAGATTTTATAAAAGAAGTGACGAATTTCACAGAGTGGAATCATGTTGAGAAATAGTAAAGTAGGAAATGATTCATTGCTCTTCCTTGAAATATTTTAGTGACAATTAGAAGAATGGGAGAATTGTTAAGAAAATGAGTGATTCCTATTTGATTTCTTAGTTGGGTTCAGCAGTAGATAAGCCAGTTAGCCTGAAATATATGGCAGAAGGAAGGGTAAAAAGTTCAGGCTTAATACAGAGATGGCTAAATCAGTAATATTGCCGGAATTCCTATTACACAGTGAGATCAACAGGGCAAAAAGAAGAGCCCCAGGAGATCCTGGATACGGGGAAAGGGATGACTCTCTGGAGGAGGTGAGCTGCCGGGTTGGTGGCTAAGCATGTTCTAGAGGTCACTAGGAAGGTCCCATCATCTGTACCTTTCCCATGTTCCCATTAAGCTTTACAGTTATTCATGTTGGTTCCTGCCTCCCCTGTGAGCTTCATAATGGCAAGGGCCTCTTCCTACTCAGCCTTCTCATAGGAAGCCTTCAGCCAAAGTTTTTAATTGAATTAAAGATGGATTTTTAAGAGGATATGTTGAGGACCTCTTTAGCAAGAGATAAAGAGGAGGACCTAGGAGACTTCAGAAAGATAGGAAAATGACCTTAGTAGGGCTAGCGCCTGGATGGTGCCAAGGACCTGTGATACTTTTTATGACCCCCAATTAACTAAGAGAGCCTCAATCAATCACTCTTCAGTTATTAGAGAATGAACAAAACTGTGACATTTTTTGGTGGGCAAACATTCATAGTACACTGTTCACTTGCTGTGCTAGGAGTTGGGGACTCAGAGTTAAAATACGCAGTTCTCCTTAAGAAGCAGTCAGTGCAAGAGGGACACAGATGAGACAAACAGCAGTTAAAATGCAGTGCGCATAGGCAGTTGCATGTGTCAGCACCATTGTGAATAGGTGAACCATTCTCCATGATTCCTTATGTTGTCCACTGTGGGCACTCTTAGCCAGTATAACTAGGATTAGTTTGAAAGAACACTGCATTTACACCAAATACCTCAGGCATTATCAGTGTTTAGGAGTGATCATCACCCTGGCTACAGGGAGCATAATCATTCTTCATTGAGGGTAAGCAGAGTATGAGATGGTCAACACAACTACAGCATGATTTGTTCATGCTCTTGGTTGTGTTGGGTACTACATTAAATAGCGCCTGATGCTCATTCACTAATTTCATCATCACAGAGCTGTGCCAATATTAAGACTTTGCCTTGTATAAAAGGCCTTTTTCTTGTACTTTATTTCTTGTATCCATTTTCAGTGAAATATAGATTGTAGTCTATTTCATTTGTATATTCAGACATCTGAGAAGTGCCATTTTTGAGCCAAACACTGTAAGACACGTCCAGCCTTGCCCTTAAGAAGTTCACGTCCCAGGGATGGATAGGGCATGGACGTGGGGAGACGTACAGGCCACAGGAGAGTTGTCTGCATGGTGGTGGGAGGGGACAAAGGACAGCACAGTATTCACACTGAAGAATATTTCACAGAGGATTTATTTGATTGTAGACCCTCAAGCCTCCAATATGTCTTTTAAAAAAAAGGGTACCTTTGGGTTGAAACTATGAAACTGCTTTTTTTAATTTTAGGTTGAAAGTGGTTTGAACATTGGCTAGTTCCTGTGATTCATCCTAAGTAGTTTCTCTCCGCTGACAGTCCAACTTGTCTTGTGGTCTGGTGTGCGTACAGACTGAATAGTTGTACCATCAAAGAAGTGTCTGACCATGTTGCAATAGATTTTTCTTCCTGTATGTCTGGTATCATAAGAAAACAAAACAGATTTTTTTCAAGTATGTGGAACTCTTCTCGATTCCAGATATTAATGAATGTGAACAGCCTGGACTCTGTGGTCCTCATGGAGAGTGTCTCAACACAGACGGTTCTTTTCACTGCGTCTGCGAGCAGGGTTTCTCAATCTCTGCAGATGGACATACATGTGAAGGTAAGACAAACCATAAGACATCACATAATTATTGCATGATAAAGCAGAGAGGAGATCACTCTCTATTTCAATAGGCAAAGGCTCTGAGACACTGAAAGACACGCATGATTTAAGGCCTTAGAACATGTAGGCACCAAGATGACCCCTACCCGAAATCACAGCTCGGGGTGGCTGGGATTTACAAACAGGATAAACGGCCATTATGATGGTGAAAATACTCACAGGTGATTCCACTACTGGTACTGAATTAACAAGTCAAAATGTGTGGGAGGTGATGATTTTAGGTGCGCATGGGGGACCTAAAGGAAAACGGGGACAACATCCTGATGTAACTCGAGATTCTGCCAGTTTTGATTATGCTTCATATAGACCATCTGAATCATTCTGTTTATAAAAATGCCTTGCTTGATTTTTTTCTCTGCACCACTGTCAGCAGAGATTTTCCAGAGTTATTCCTCTAATATCCTTAGCTCTAAGCCAGTATATTTTCTTATCTATCAGTATTTGTTATGTCCTAAAAGCTAATTAACTTGTAAGATGTTAAGATAACACTGTGGGCTTCCCATTGGCAACCTCTGTATGTTTGCAGGGATACAGCACTGGTTATATTCATAAGATTTATATCTTGATGACTTATTATAGTTTGATAAATTGAGGAATAATTCATCTGAACCTTTATAAAAGTAAACCGAGAAGATTCCTATAATCATAATTTTAATCCATCCCTTTGTGAATCTAGGTTATCAAAACCCAGCTATGTTTTAAAGAAGTATGAAGGTTTTGTTCTGGGCCTATGATAGGATCCAAATGCTTTGCTCTAAAAAATAGTGCAGCAGGAAGTGTGTGCTCTCCTTACCCATACCACAGTGGAATCAAGCCAAGGAACGGCAACCAGGTTCATCTGAAACTAATTATTATATTGGGAAGAATAAACTGATCTTATAAAAAGCAGGAGATTGTTGAAATTGCTCTCTTGCTGAGCAGACAAAACATTGATACCAGATTTGGTTTCAAGTGAAAGAGAGAGAGTGCAGGGTGGGGTTTAAACAAGCAGATTCTGAGGGGTTTGAAAGTGATCAAAAGTGGGGAAATGGAGAAAAACATAAAGATGGCCATGAGAGGTTTACTCCATGATTCAGTGGTTCAAGTTTTAATTAGTTTTATATTTAGAGCTCTTAAGAAAGACAGGGCATGAATGCATACATTCTGGGGGGATCACGGTATTCCCTGGTGGAGGGAACAGGGTGCTAGCCCATCTGAGTCACGGACGAAATGAATTTGCAGAATGCACATTTCCCTGCCTTCTAGAAAGGTGCAGGTTTGCTTCTTCAGCTAGCTCTAAAACATGGTTAGTAAGGGCTTCCTTTGCTGAAAAATGGTCCCAGTTACAACTGCCAATAGCTGTGCCATGCAAAAACTATATTCAGAAAAAATGTAAGTCACCTCAAGGGCTCACCAGTCAAAGCCATTGCTCCAGAAGACTATACCAATATAAGCATATTCCATTTATTTTTTCTTTTGTACTTTATAATTTGTCTTTAATTCTGTATCTTTTAAAATCCTGATTTCTGCAACTCCAGAGTTACATAATCATTCTAATTTAGTTGCAGTTCTAATTTTGTGAGTCATTTACTTGGCAGAGATTTTCATTTTAAAATGTGTTTTTAGAAAACTTCCAGTGCTTTGTAAATTACTGTACTTTAGTATACTGTCTTTGACACTTGTTTCATATTTTTTACTCCAGAATCTGGATAGTTTTACAAAAGTAAAAAAGTAGATAATTTAGAATATTGTTCTGATATATGGCAGTATAACTAGAAAGCTCCCTAATTATTAGGCATGTTAATCTCTTTTTAGAATAAGCTTTGCAAGATTTTCATTTTTTGTGGTCTTAATCCAATATATTAAACTGGTCCAAATTTTCTGTTGTTGGACTTAGTCTGAAACTTGTGACAGTAGCAGTATGTCCTGATTCTACCTTTGGCGGTGGTGTAGGACGAAGCTAGTCCATGCGATGGGAATTTATCTATGGAGGTGATGTGCATAGGACTTGAATTAACATTGAGAAGTGGCTGGCACCCTTATTTCATGCCCATCTACCAGCTTACTTCCGAACTTCTAATTAAAGCAGTTGAAGCCACCTGGATGTGTGAGGGCTGGCATAGCCTGCTTTAAGCAGGGCTGAAGGAATCCCACCCAGATGAGGGAAGGAGGGCCCTTCCCTGATTTCCTATGACTTGGAGAGCTGTCAGCATCTCTGCACAGTTATTGAACCACAACGAAGAGGTGTACTCTTCAGCATGAACTGTCTCAGGTATCAAGTAGCATGGCCGATTCTTTGGAAATACACACAGCACCACTGGCTCCTTCCTTTCCCTTATGTATGTGCCGCTCTGGGAGCACGTATGTGGGAGAGGATGGAGAAGCATCTTGTTTTTCCCACGTGAGATAAAGAAGAACAACAGTGTCATTTGAAGTTTGAGTGGAGTGGGAAGGAAGTGATGGGTGAGCAGCTATTTATTTATTTATTCATTCCCTCAGCAGTGACAGAGTGCCTGTCTTATGCCAGGCACCATAACCGTTCCGAGGGCAAGACACACACTGTTCTTGTCCACATGGAGCCTACATTCTAGGAAGGGATTCAGGGATCAATAAGTAAATAGTACATATAGAAAATTACGTTGGTGTAGTTAAATAATATAACATGGTTATACTTCATGGATATAAATAAGTGCAGGGTATGGCATGCCATATATAATTTATAATGCACAGGGTTTTTTTCCCCAAGTCCTACATGTGGATGTCAGTAAACTGCAGGGGAGCAGGACCCTTCTGGTTTACTTCCACCTCGGTAGTTCTCGGTAATTCTTTCTTTTCTTCTCATAACTGCAGTTCATCTTTTCCTGCCACCTCCTGCACCCTCTAGCCAGAGCTTTTATTTTGTGTAGGAAAACAAAGGAAATTTTTCTTCTTTCATTCAGCTCACTGTTTTATATTTCAATTTATCTTATCGATTTGTTTTAAAAAGTTACACTTCTTTGGCTCCTTTATTTTTCCCCACTTGTTAAATTGCAGCGTTTTAATTCTTAGGAATAATATGTATCATCCCGTTTATAAGCTGACTCAGGGTTTGGTTTCTTCATCATCAGAAGGATGTGAGTGAGTGGAAAGAAGAATAGGGAAACCTGTGACTGTATCCTCAGTGTCACCTTGTCTGTCCCCTGACTCCCATAGAGAAATGCCTCCTGGTCTCTGACTTGGCATCACTCCATCCATGTGCCTCTGGGCAGGCTGCTCTTGGCCAGGAATGGCTGTGCTCTCCCAGTTGGGTGTCCAGGTTGACTGAGACCTTGTATGACAACAAGTAGAACTGGGGACATTGGGCATCTCTAGACCCCACTGTGCTTTCTATTTCTAGTCTGTTCACATAATAGACTGGGCACACTGGTCTAGCAGGGACCTCAGAGGAGCCCGGCAACACAGAGGGAGCGTTGGTGACTTACGGAACCTGCTTAGTCATGGCTGATTAGGCCTCCAAACCGTGACCAAAATAACTCCCTAAAGCCCTGTCCTTTAGAAAGAAGCCTCATTCATTCATCCGTTTGACAAATATTTATTACGTGTGTGCTAGGTACTGGCCACTCCTCTAGGAACTGAGGCTGTGTCAGTGAACCAAAAAAGATCCCCAGTTTCTTGAAGGGAATAAACTAATAAGCAAACTATGTAATATGCTAGACAGTGATAAGCCCCATGAAAAAGAGTGGAGTAATGGGGTTCTGAGGTCTAGAGTGAAGAATGGAAGCTGGTACAATACAGACTAGGGTAGTCACAATGGGCTGTTCTGCCTCTGTAATGTGGGTTAATGAAAGTAATACTAAAATTGTGTCTGAGTAACAGATAAAGCCATATCAAGTGCCTTTCTTTTTCAAACTGATCATCTCCTGGCTAAGTGATAATAGCCTGTCAATAAATAGACAAGAGGACATGAGCTTATCTGCTAAAGGCCTTTCTCCAATTACCAACATGAGTTCTGTTGTCCGGACAGGGGAATAAAAACTCAGAGTACAACACCAAGAGCAAACCCTCACGTGAATTCTCGGCTTTGGGTGATCATGACGTGTCAGTGTAGGTTCATCAGTTGTAACAAATGGAGCCCTCTGGTGGGGGATGTTGACAGTGGGTGACGCTAGGGGAGGGTTTTGGGAAAACAAGGGGAATCTGGAAACTTTCTGTGAAATTTTACTGTGAACCTGAAACTGCTCTTTAAAGTCTGTTTTTAAAAATCAGGCCTTCCTGGCATTACCTGTTTTTCATCAGAAAAAAACCAAAAAATCAAAACCTTTAAGTTCAAGTCTATATTCGACTGCTATCTTTTTCTCCCCTGAATTTTGTTGTTTGTTTCTCACTTTTCAAAATAATACCCCCGATGGAGTATGTGATCAGGAACTTCTCTCATATTCAAAACAACTCTCATATTGATTTAAAAATTGAGAACTATAGGATTGGAAGGGGACTTCTTAGCACATCTAGGCTGAACTCTGAATCCCAAAGCACTCAAATCAAGCTGTAAAGGCTCTAATCCTGTAACCTATTTAGATATCTACTATAAACCACTTCTTGCTAACTCATTCATCTGGAAGGGAAAACACAACAAATGCAAGTGGTAAGATGGCTAGTTTCTTGAAGTTGACTGAGAACAGTGATATCAGAAAGATTAAAAGAAGTTGGGCCCAACTCTTAGGCCAATTTTGTGTTCGCTGGGAACCAGAAAATACAGTAAAGGCAACCTTTGCCAAATCAAAGAAATAAAAACGAACTGGGAGCTAGTGTGGTTTTGTTTTCAGACTTTGAGGTACATTTTCTATGAACAGTGTAGAAAGAAAGTATAAAACCATTGTTGACAACACTCCAAGGCAGTTGGTGGTTTTGTGGCATGGAGATAGAACTTTATGTCTATCACCGAAGAGAAAATATTTTTGAAAATGACTTAGCCAAGTAGGACATTGAAGTACCCTGACACAATAATATATTACATCTGGCTGCTTGGCGCAAAGATTTTTAGGGTTTTTTTTTTTTTAGTACTTTTAGAGTTGGAAACTGAAAAGCCCAGTAAGAGAACACAGCCGGAGTGTTGCTTTTCTAAAGACAGGGAATTCAGCTTAACAGGATCCTTTCCCTCCCTTGTGTAAAAAAGGATCAGACAACATTCCAGGTAAGGAAGGGAAGTGGCCTCTTGCTGTAAAGGCTACTGTTCTTCACACTCACTCCTCCTGTGAATGTACTTCTGCAGAAGTGAATGAAATGGATGATCAAATCATTAGGGAGAGAGCTGAGGAAATCTTGCTGGAATAAACTGCTTTTGGACCTGGAATACATATTTTCCATGCATTGTTTGATTGTCCTCCATATATGAACATTTTTATAAAGAAATTCATAATGGTAGCAAAAAAAAATTCAAGAGCTCTTCCTAAGCCTTTTATCGCTGCTGACCTTTTAAAACCCCAGAGCTATGGAAAATCATCTGTTATTAGAAGAAGTGAACACTTTTCCTTGCAGCCAAAAAAATAGACATGAAACTGCCAGAAAGGGAAGTCTGTGAATAGGCGGGCTGCCCCTCACACTTCCTACTGTGGCCCCCCCTCCCCCAGCTCATGTCTGGGGCACCGAGAGCTTCCTGCATCTACTTTGACCAGTCTTTTGATGTCATCAACAACCCAAGTTCTTGAGAGATCATGGAAGGTTGTTGTGAATAATATTTTTATACTTTAGACCTACATTGTAATGCTTAATATATCGATTCCAGAAGCAGTTACTTTTTAGGCACCTAACAGAGAATATCATATGGTTGTCTTGGACGCCCAGTGTGAGTGGACCGGAGATACTTCACATGTCTGATTTCATGACTTTATTAAAACAACAGCAGTAATAGTAATAGCCAGCGTTCACTGAGTTCTTGTTAGGAGCCAGGCACTATGCTAAGCGTGTTGTACCCATTTTCTCTTTTAATCTTCACAACAAACCTATAGGTAGGTTAAGTACTAATTGGTATGCTTTTGGCGGCTATGAGCAGCTTACTATAAAGAAATTTATTATACTAATAAGAAGTGCAGAGATTGTCACCTCTCATCTACTGTAGATCTTTATTTAACGTCACCTTCTCAGTAAGCCCTTTTTTTTCTCTTTTTTTTTTAAGTATAGTTGACTTACAATGTTGTGTTAATTATTGCTGTACAGCAAAGTGATTCAGTCATACATATATATATACATTCTTTTTCATATTCTTTTCCATTATGGTTTATCATAGGATATTGAATATAGTTCCCTGCGATATACAGTAGGACCTTGTTGTTTATCCATTCTATATATAATAGTTTGTATCTGCTAATCCCAAACTGCCAATCCATCCCTTTCCCACCCTCCTCCTGCTAGGCAACCACCAGTCTATTCTCTATGTCCCTGATTCTATTTCTCTTTCATAGGCAGGTTCATTTGTGTCATATTTTTGATTCCACATATAAGTGATATCATGCGGTATTTGTCTTTCTCTTTCTGACTTACGTCACTTAGTATGATAATCTCCAGTTGCATCCATGTTGGTGCAAATGGCATTCTTTTGTTCTTTTTTATGGCTGAGTAGTATTCCATTGTATGTATGTACCACATCTTCTTTACCCATTCATCTGTCAGTAAGCCCTTTTCTAACCACCCTTTCTCACCTTCACTCACCCCCAACATTCCCGTTCCCTGTTTTTTTTTTAAACTACTTTATTCTCCTTCTATGTCTTATCTATTATTTATTGTCCGACCCCCCTGGTAGACTCTAAGGCTGATAAGACAGGAATCTTCATCTGTTTTGTTCACTACTTTGTGCCATTAGTTAGGGCCCAATAAATACTTTGTGAACGAATGAAGGGATGATGAACTGTCTGTAACTCATCCTGGACTGTCAGGAAACAGACATAATTGAGTGTGTTGTGCACTTCTGCGAAGGCTTCCCTTTTTTTTTGAGGATTTCATTCCCTAAAGCACACCCTGCTTAGTATTTGGTGCAGCAGTGGTTAAGACGTTAGGCTGTGGAGTCTGAGTATACATGGGCTTGAACTCTTGCTCCAGCACTTCCAAGCTGTGTGGACTTGAGTAAGATGCTCACGTGCCTCAGTTCCCCACTGCATGATGAGGATAAAATACAGCACCTAGATAGAGTTTGTTGGGAGAGGTAAGTATGTTGATATGTGTTGGCAAGTATCAACTTAGAATGCAGCCTGGCCCCTAGAACATGCTCGATGAATGTGAATTGTTAGTATTTTAGCACTTCTTACATGGGCACTCTAGTTATTGCTGTTTGTTTCCCTTAATATGTGGGCACCTAAAAGGAAGGGGACATTTAACATCTATTTATTTTTATATGATCTGTGCTTAGCAAATATACAACACACAGTTGTATTGTTTGTGAATTAAATTGTCTGATACTTCTAAGTCCAGGTCTGGATATAAACAAATTACTATATTTTTTCCATTTTTAAACCCCCAATTTTATTAAAGTCATGTAGAATACGGTACAGTAACTCATTTATACATAATTTGCTTTAAATTCCTCACCTTTTGTGTTCCCTAAGCATTACATGTGACTAACTTTCCCCATTCACCTCTGAGGTATTTCAAGTTTTTAAGTGTGTGATGTGTCAATTGCCAGTAAACTGATCACTCATGCAAATGCTTATTTGCATTTAAGTATTGACACTGTTATTTCTAGAGGTACACTGTCTATCTTCTGTGGTCTCATAACTAGTCTTTCTTGGCCTCCTGTTTGAATATAGAAAGAGAAAAATTAGAATAGTGAAAAAAAATGGGAATTTTTTTGGCTGATCTCATATTGCCTCTGGGGCCCAAGTGTCAAAAAGATGAATCTGGGGTTTGATGTATTTGGCCTGTGCTTAGCGTTTTCTCCCAGTCTCACTGGCAGCACCTCTTAGTGTAAGAGACACTATATGAAAAGGGAAAATGTACAGCATGACTCTGAAGTTAGAATGAGATATTTTTTAGAAAAGCTCAGGTGTTAAAATATAAAACCATTAAATGAATGCAGAGATAATCCAAACGGTTATAAATTGACCTGATAAGACAAAACATTGCGTTTTAAAAACTGATACAAGGTAAAAACACACAGAGTATCTTTTTCAAGTAATTGTGGCAGAAGAAATGTGCAATTGGAGTTCAGGATATTTTCCACGAATATCTAAAGAACTTTTTCTTAATGGCATGGAATTTATTCAAAATGGAGAATTTATTCAAACACTCCACTTTTTGTGATATTCCATTATATGATGGTAAACGAGGGTTATTCTTTACCTTTGGGAGTAGAAAAGTGTTTTTCAAAAGATTTCATCCAGTTTCTTCTCTTTAAATTTTTAGAAATTTTTTTTCTGTGGCAAATTCAAATCCTTCTCATTCAGTTTCCCAGTTTTTATATAACATTTTTTCAGTCCATCGTGGGAAGAAATAGGAAGAAAATGGCTTTTTAAGTTCAGAAATCACTTTGATTCTCTTTCTCTAGAAAGAAGCATGGATGATTTATTGTGTTTACAAGTTTTGCTTTTGTGAAAAGAAGTGTTTGGTGTCTCATTAAAAATATACTACCTTTTCAACTTAACTCAGAGTTTTTCCTTTAAATGTCACAGATACTCAGTTTTGGATTTTCACCGATAATACGAGGTTTTATCGTAATTGAACAAACATCTGGTGCTTGCAGTGGCTTCCCCAGGCAGCGCCTCTTCCCTCCACCTGTGTCTCCGTTTTCTGAGGGGAAAGATCTGTACCCAGTGCAAACTGCAGGCTTTCAGAGCTGTTTAATGACACAGATGCCCTTTGCAGCTACAGAACCTGAGGAGAAGTGAGACAGACCACTTTCCCCATTTTCTTAGTCTTTCACTGCATGAGTTTGTTAATACGGTTTGGAATGTGAAAGCCAAAACACTCTTCTGAAGTTTTTTCTAAAGCAGTTGACCTAAAATTATTTCATTCATGAGGATTTTCATCCTTGGCCTTATTTTGAATAATAGAGATAATCTTCTGTACATTTATTCCACTTCCTTGTCTTCAAAAGCCAAATGGAAATGAGAAGGGACATAATTTAAATACTTGAAAAATTCTTAGGACTTTTTGGGGTCTTTAAAAAAACCACAAAATTTAAAAACTCATTAATTTTATATTTTACCCTCATGTAGAAGAATATTTACTAGCTGTATTAATTTTAAACTTATGAAAGGGCATGTGGGGTAGAGAAAGAGAGAACCAGGAGCCCACTCTCAGCAGTTCAGATGCACGTGGGAGGGAGTGTTGCCAGTAAGGGCCTGGGGAGCTGTACTGATCCAGATCAATCATCATTAATGCTTAATAGTCAAATATGACCTCCCTTTGCACATCACATGTTTCTGTTTAAATATTCATGATTCCTAAAACCCTATATCCTGGAACATTAGGATTCCAGTCTGTTCTGAACATAGAGCAATGCTGTTATAATTCTAAGAAAATGATTTAAAAATTCATTCCATAGTAATTCTCCATCACCTTCTACGAGACAAAAAATAGTAGCATAGTCTGGACAGTATTCAAATGATTCCCTTGACTTGCAGTGGGTCACATAGAAATGTTAAAATTTTAAGAAAAGATGTATTGTGTTACATCGGTTCTCTTATTTTCACCTGTATTCCTACTTAAGAAAAAACAAAAAGAAAAATAATGACTTCATTTGCATATGGAAGGAATTTAAGTGTCAGAGTATTTGAATGGCTTACAATGGACGGGTAGCGAGTGGTGACCAGGATTGCTACTTAGAGTCCCTTAATATTTTAGTCTAATAAGTATATATCTCTTACCAAGGAGAAAGGGAGACAGAATGAGCTTTTGAATGTGTAAGATGGTCTTTAACCAGGAAATATAGCAGTGTGGATTGGCTTTTATTTTTTTTTAAGTAAATTTTTTAAATTGCTTAAAATATATAAAGAAAAGTGCATCAGTCATAAGGGTACTTTTGATAAACTTTTACAGAGTGAGCACACTTGGTAATGAGCCCCTTGAATGCTTTCTCAAGCTTCTTCCTGATTGTTACCCATCCCCCTGCCCAATACCCGTACACAGCAGTAACCACCATTTTGTCTTCATTACCATGGCTCTGTTTTGCCTGTTTTTGAACATTGTATCAGTGGAATTATGTAGTAGGTATTCATTTGTGTCTGGCTTATTTCATTCAACATTATGCTTATAAACTTCACCTGTGTTATATGTAGCAGTACTTCATCTTCAGTGCTGTACAGTATTTCATTGTATGAATATACTACAATTATGTATCCATTCTACTGTTGATGGCCATTTGGATTTCTTCAAGTTTGGGACTGTTGTAAATAAAGCCTTAGTAATCTTGAACATACCTTTTGGTGGATGTAATCACTAATTTCTGTTGGATATTACCTGGTAGTGTAATTTATAGGTCATAGAACATATGTATGTCTCATTTTCATAAATACAGCCAGTTTTTCAGACTACCAGTTTACACTGCCACCAGTTAAGTTTGAGACTTCCAGTGCCACATCTTGTCAACAGTTGGAATTGTCAGTCCTTTTAAAGGTTAGCCATGCTGAGTAATGGTATCTCACTGTGGTGTCAATTTGCATTTCCCTTGTGAGGACTGATGTGCAACAACTTTTCATACCTTTATATTGGCTCTTTCAGAATTGTTTCATTTGTCTACTTCTGTATAACAAACCTCTTCAAAAGGAGGTACCCTACACAACAATTCTCTCCATGGTAACTTCAGTTGAACCCAAGTTCTTAATTTTAATGAAGTCCAGTGTTTTCATTATTTCATTTGAGATCAGTACTTGTTGTGTCCATAATCTTTGCAAACCCTGAAGTCATTATGATACCTTTTATATTTTCTTCTGAAAGCTTTATTTTATATTTTACATTTGGAATCTGTCCTTGCCATGAAATTGATTTTTGCATATGGTGCGAAATAGAGGTCAAGATTTATTGGGTTGGCCAAAAAGATCGTTTGGGTCATGGCGCCATCTTCTGGAAAAAGCCGAACGAATTTTTTGGCCAACTCAATACTTTTTTCCTATGTCCATTTGGGTCGTGGCTGTTTGAGAAGAGCAGCCTTTCCCCACTGATCTGCACTGGTAACTCTGTTATGAAGCATGTGGTCAAATATATATGGGTCTATTTCTTCCTCATTCTATCCATAGGTTTACTTATCTACCCTTGCTCCAATAGCATACTCTCTTAATTACAGTGGCTTTATAATCAATTTAAATATATGGTGCTGGAAATTCTAAATTGTTATATTTTGTTGTCCACTGAGATTTTCAGGCCTATTCATTGGCCCTTTTCATTTCTATATAAGTTTTATAATCAGCTTATCAATTTTCACCAAAAAAAACTCTGCTGAGATTTTGTTTGGAATTGCATTGACTCAATAGGTCAATTTGGGAAGATTTCACATTTTACAGTATTGAGTCTTCCAATCCATAAATAAGACATATCCCTCAATTTGTTTAGGTTTTCTTTCATTTATCTTGGTGTTTCGTTGCAGCTTTTTTTGTGTAAGGTCTTACACAATATTTTTAGACTTATGCCTAGGTTTTTAATATTTTTGTGCTGTGGTGAGTGGTACTTAAAGTGGGTTTTTTTACCCTTCTAATTGTTTGTTACTAGTGCATAGAGCTACATTTGATTTTTGTACATTGACCTTGTATCTATTACTTTACTAAATTTACTTGTTATTTCTAGTAGTTTATCTGCAGATTCTTTTGGATTTTGTACATAAACCATTATGTTGTAGATGAAAAACTATTTACTTATTTTCTTTTGATAATTATACTTTTCTTATCTTAGTCTTTCTAGGACCTCTACTACATAAAGGTTGTGATAGCTAGCTTCTTTGTCTCATTCCTGATCTCAGCAGGGAAAGCATTTAATATTTAAGTATGGTGTTTGCCATAGTTTTGTTTTTGTTTTTAATATGTACTCTTTATCAGATAAGGAAATTCTTTTTTAGTTATGATTTGCTAAGTCTTTATTATGAATGGTTTTGAATTGTAATAGATGCTTTTTCTGTGTCTATTAAAAAAATTATTTTCTCCTTTATTCTGTTAATGTGAATTGCATGGACTGATTTGTTTAAGCAAGATGAAAGTTTGTTTCTCTCTATGTAGCTGTTCAAGAACAGGTAATCGAGGGTTCAGAATGCAAGTGTACAGCACTGCAACCCAGACAATATCTGTTTTATTCTGCTCTCCTTGACATGTGGTTTCCATATCATGGTCCAAGATGGTAGCTCTAGTGGTCACCATCACATGCGCATTCCAGCCATATTAATTTCTTTTTTTTAGTGAAAATACCCTTGCATTCTTACAATAAACCCATTAGTCATGACGTATTAGCCTTCTTACATATCCCTAGAGGCAAACTGATAACATTTTTTTAGAATATCTACATCCGTGTTCATGTAAATTTTCCTTCCTCTTAATGTCCTGGTAAAGTTGTGGAGTCATGGTGGTTCTGGTTTCATAAAATAAGTTGAAAGTATCCCTTCTTTCGGTTTTTCTGAAAAAAGTATGTGTTAAATTGGTATTACTTTTTCCTCGGATTCCTTGAAGAATTTACAGGTAAAGTCATTTGTGCCTGGAATTTTTGGTTTTGTTTTATTTTGGGGGTGTGTGTGTTATGAAAGTTTTTAAACTGTAGTTAAGATGTACTTAAAAGATAAAATAACATTGTTTTTTGACTTTTCATGTCAGTTTTGGTAACTTTTGTTTTTCAAGGAATCTATACACTTTAGGTAAAATTTCCAGTGCATTGGCACAAAGTTGTTCTTAATATCATCTTCTTATCTCTTCCTAATGTCAGTAGAATGTGTAGTAATGCCTTCCATTTTTTATTTTAGTAATTTATGCTTTCACTATTTTGCTCTCAGTCTTCCTAGGGGGTATTGGTCTTTGCAAAGAAACAACTTTCTTTTGTTAAGTTTTCTTTGTTTGCGATTATATTAATTTCTGCTTTTATACTTTTTCTTTTTACTTTCTTGGGGTTTAATTTGTCCTTAATTCTAACTTCTTGTGATTGATCCTTGGATCATTGGATTTCAAACTTTTCTAATATATGTATTTATGACTAAGAATGGCTTTACTGCATTCACAAGTTCTGATGGCTTTTTGTTATTCAGATAAAAATATTTCAAGTCCATTGTCTTTTTTCTTTGACCAATGAATTATTTAGAGTTGTTTTGTTTAATATCTAGAAATTTATAGATTTTTACTTATATTTTTGTTATTAATTTCTCTAGTCAGCTAAACATACTTGCAATGACTTCAATCCTTAAAGTTTTTTGTGGCTCAGAATATGGTCACTTTTAGTAACTATCCCTTGTGTACTTAAAAGCAATGTATATTCTGCATTTGGACCTGTGTATATTAATTGGGATCAGTTTGTAAATTGTGTTGTTCATATCATCTATATCCCTATTGGTTTTTTTCCTGCTTATTACATAATTTTCTGAGGGAGTATTTTATAATCTCCATTATTATGGAGATTTATGTTTCTAATTTTAGTTTTCTGGATTTTGTTTTATATATTTTCTGACACAGGAATTAAACATAGATTTTTGTATCTTCCTGGTGGATTGAACCTTTCATCCCTTTGAAATGTCACTATTTGTCTCTATCAGTGCATCTTACCTTTAAATCTACTTTATCTTTCATATAGCTACATATGCTTTCAGTTAAATTTTGCACAATTTATCTTTTTTTTTTAACATCTTTACTGGAGTATAATTGCTTTATAATGGTGTGTTAGTTTCTGCTTTATAACAAAGTGAATCAGCTATACATATACATATATCCCCATATCTCTTCCCTCTTGTGTCTCCCTCCCTCCCACTCTCCCTATCCCACCCCTCTAGGTGGTCACAAAGCACTGAGCTGATCTCCTTGTGCTGTGCTGCTGCTTCCCACTAGCTAGCTATTTTACATTTGGTAGTGTATATATGTCCATGCCACTCTCTCACTTTGTCCCAGCTTACCCTTCCCCCTCCCCATGTCCTCAAGTCCATTCTCTAGTAAGTCTGCGTCTTTATTCCCATCCTGCCCCTAGGTTCTTCATAACCTTTTTTTTTTTTTAGATTCCATATATATGTGTTAGCATATGGTATTTGTTTTTCTCTTTCTGACTTCACTCTGTATGACAGTCTCTAGGTCCATCCACCGCACTACAAATAACTCTTGTTTCGTTCCTTTTTATGGCTGAGTAATATTCCATTCCATATATGTGCCACATCTTCTTTATCCATTCATCTGTCGATGGACACTTAGGTTGCTTCCATGTCCTGGCTATTGTAAATAGAGCTGCAATGAACATTGTGGTACATGACTCTTTTTGAATTATGATTTTCTCAGGGTATATGCCCAGTAGTGGGATCACTGGGTCATATGGTAGTTCTATTTGTAGTTTTTTAAGGAACCTCCATACTGTTCTCCATAGTGGCTGTACCAATTTACATTCCCACCAACAGTGTAAGAGGGTTCCCTTATCTCCACACCCTCTCCAGCATTTATTGTTTGTAGATTTTTTGATGATGGCCATTCTGACTGGTGTGAGGTGATACCTCATTGTAGTTTTGATTTTCATTTCTCTAATGATTAGTGATGTTGAGCATTCTTTCATGTGTTTGTTGGCAGTCTGTATGTGTTCTTTGGAGAAATGTCTATTTAGGTCTTCTGCCCATTTTTGGATTGGGTTGTTTGCTTTTCTGATATTGAGCTGCATGAGCTGCTTGTAAGTTCTTGAGATTAATCCTTTGTCAGTTGCTTCATTTGCAAATATTTTCTCTTATTCTGAGGGTTGTCTTTTCGTCTTGTTTATGGTTTCGTTTGCTGTTGCACAACTTATCTTTTCCTGTCTTTCTGTGTTCTTATATTGAACGTTCTTTCTCTTGTAAAAAGGATATATTAGTTCTTTTCTAATTCATGTTGACAATCTTTGTCTTTTAATTGGAGAATTTAGTTTGTATACATTTAATTACTGGTATTTGAGAGGTTCAAATCTGTACCTAATTCTGTTTTCCATTTGTCTCATCTCTTTGTTCCTTTTCCTTTCTTCCCCACCCCCGCCTTTTAGAGTATTTTTGATTACATCACCCCAACTTGTTTTTTTGTATATATTTTGGAAAGAATGTTTTCCTATGATTTTTTAACTGAATAGTGAATTAAAGGAAAACAAAATGCACCAAAAGTTAAGTTTGAGATCTAAAATGTTTTGGTCTAAATTCTATTTTCACATAATAAAAAGTGAAATTGTATACAATACTTATCTGTAAGCAGTAGAAAAGTCAATCTTCAGATAGAAACATTTACAACTGGCAATGTACTATTTGTGTTTGAGGAAGGGATTAGGTTCAAAGTGTTAATTTTTCATTCAACAGAATCTCTGAATTCATGTTCAGAAGATTGTACTTTTGGGCAGGGTCTCCAGAGTTTTTGAAACTAAACAAATACAGCTTTGTATGAAAAAAAAAAAATCTTGGTTAGATTAAAAAGCACTTAAAGTTTTTTTGTTTGGATTTTTTTTGTTTGCTTTATTGTTTTCAGTTGCAGCTGTAATTGTTGAAAATTGCTATGGTTTCCTAACAAAATATTTCCTAACTTAATAATTATCAGCAGCATTTCTCTTAAGTAATTTTTTTAAATCATTTCAAGCAAAACAGTTTATTTTAAAGTGAAACATTCAGCTTTCTTAATTGTCAATTTGAAGAATTATTTAAATGTTACAAGTTTTTCAGTATATTTTAGAATATTTATGAACGTCTATTCCACTTTTGTACAGTTTTATTCATTGCTGTTAGAGTGCAGAATATACTTAGGTATATACCCAAGTAGAATAATTTTTTACTTTCATATCTTCAAATAGTTGACTGCAAACAAATAATTTTTCTGATTTTAAGAGTAATATGTCCTCAATCTGAAAAATAGAAAATGTTAAGAAGTGGAAAAAAAAATCATTTATCAACCAACCAGTTGCTATTTGGTCTATTTCTTTTTTAAGTTTTCAGTATTTAAGTGTTTTAATAAGATCATATGCTTTTATCTTTACTTTTTCACTTAGAATTATGATTGTACCATACGTTTTTAAAGATATGCTCCTAATTATGGAGATAGACTCTGTCCTATGTTGTTGTTGCCGTTAAAAATGTTTTATGAAGAAACTTGTATATAAACATTTCTTTTCATCAATGATCATGTCCCTAGAGTAGATTCTAAGACATTTAATTATAAGATCAAAGGATATTAGCAGCTTTATGGGTCTTAACAACATATGTGAGCTCCTTGCTTTCCAGAAATGTACCAATTTCTGCTTCCACCAGAACCCAATGAGACCTCCTAGTCTAGACCTCCTAGACCTCCTAACATTCTCTCCAAAAAGAAACTCATGTTCATATTTTTCTGTTAATTTGATAAGAAGAAAATAATATTTAATTTGCATTTTATATTAGGTTAACCTCTTTTATATTTATCTCCTTTCTTCTGTGAGATTTTTTTTTTTACCTACCTGAGGTAAAGTTTTTCTAACTGATTTATGTGTACTAAGGATAATAATCACTGATCAATATTTTACAAATGCTTTCCCCATTCTTTAACTTGCCTTTTAATTTTATAGTGCTGTTATTTCTTTCATTACTTTATACTTGGCCATTTTCCCTGTTCTGTTGTGAACAATTGTATATTTATATTTCTTATAGTATTTTTGTGAGGTTTTTTTTTGTATTTAACTCTTTCATACATCTGGGATATAAAAATGAATGTTTTCTTGCCCATCAGTTTGTCCTTTTCTCTTCATTCTAGAAGAGCGTTTTAAATTGGAATTTGAAAATTTCAAATACATGTTCCTGCATTATAAATTCTACTTTTTAAACTGTCTGCAGCACAGCTTTAACTTGACTGTTGCTTTCGGATGGACTGGGAAATGGCTAGGTTACCAGCTGTTTTTCTAGCTCAGCTCCATTGCTTCAGTAGTTCTTCCTCCCATGCTGTGGCTGTGAGTGCTCAGCCTTGTGTTTTGGTGATGATGTGATATACCATCGTTCTAAGATCTTCATAAGTGTTTAGTGAGGGTCAGGAAGAGCCTGTGTGAGTAGACACATTTTCAGCACAAGGTTGGGTCAAAAAATCTTCTAAGAAGCTCCAGCTGAGACTAGAAGAGCTTGGAGGGCAGAGGAACATTATCTAGGTGAAAAATATGACCTGAGATCTGTGGGGAAGGGATGGGGGGAGGGTGTCCTGGCATAATAGATGCCACTAGCAAATATTTGGAGACATGAAATACGGCATGGATTTTGGGACATAGCAATTAAATTAGTTTCAGTTGAACATATGTGATGGGGGAAAAAGTGATACATAAGATATAGCTAAAGAGGTAGGCAAAGGCTGGCTTGTGGAAGGCTTGCTTGCTTTTGTATTCAACAGTATTATGTTTAATGTTGCCATTACACACCTATTATGTGCCAGACTTTGTTCAAGGCTATGGACATACAGTGATTAGCAAAACAGACATGATCTCCGCCTTCTAGGAGCTGCACTTGCAGGGCGCAAGCGGTAAATACACAAGTAAACGTTTCAAAAAGCATATGACCGCAGATCATTATGCTGCTGCAAGGGAAAGAACAGAGTCAATGAGAGGAAAGAGGAGGGAAAGCTCACTTATTTCACCTGAAGGGTCTCTTAAGAAATGGCATTTGAGCTGAGCCCTGAGGAGTGAGCTCCCCATGGAAGAGTGAGGTGGTGTGGAGCGTTCCCAGGTGGAGTTGTAGGAAGGGCAAAGGCGCTGAGGTAGGAAAGTACTAGGTGCATTCAGGGAGGTGAAAAAGACCAATGCCTGGTACTTAGAGGGAGGGAGACACAGCGAGGGATGGACTGGAGAGTTGGGGATGGAATGTACAAAGCCTCACAGGAGACATTAAGGGTTTGAATATCATTCTAAGAATAATTGAAATAGACTGATAGATTTTAAGCAGGACAGTGATATACTATATTTCATCATTTCTAAGATGCATATTTTTTTCATACTTTAATAATATTGGGATGCTTCTTCCAGTTGATGTGATTTGTCTAAAAATAAGAAGTATGAAATACTTGAATTTGCAGAGCCTTTTTTCCTTCTCTTTTGATGGTATATAAAGTAAACTCTTAGGTTTGATGTTATTCAATACTCTATATTTTTAAAGTGTATATTGCCCCGGGGACATTTGAAAATGGGATTAGAGGGGCAAGAGAAAACTCAGGGTGTCTTCTCAGATGTTGTTCAGACCAAGCATATTGGTAGCTTAGGCTAGAGTAGTAACAGTATTATGGAGAGAAACGAATGACTCAAGAAATGGTTTGAAGAGAGAACCTGGTACTGGATTAGAACATAGTGCTGGTTTGGATGTAGGGTAAGGAGGAAAAGGGATACTGAAGATAGATCCCTGGTTCTGAATGTAACAATTAGATATTTGGTGGCACTATTTGCTGACATGGTGAAAAATTAAGCAAAAAAAATTTTTAACATCAAAAGTACGATTTGGGTGTATTGAACTAGAGTTGCCTTTGAGATGTCCATGCGGGTGTGACAGTCAAGCAGTTGGATCAAGTTAGATCTGGTGTTTGAAAGAGAAGTCTATGCTGGAGATACAAACTAGAAGTCCCCAGATATAGATGGTGTTTGAAGCTATTAGAATGGATGAGGCCATCAAGAGAGACCATGCAATGAGAAGAAAAGAAGGCCTAGGACTAAGCCCTGAAAAACACATCTAGGGGTCAAGCAAAAGAGAAGGACTGTGGAATGTGGCTAGAGGATTAAGAGAAAACCCTGGAGCATATAGGACCATGGAATCTAAGGGAAGAGCCTGCTTTAAGAAGAGGAGAGTTGTCAAGTGTGTTAAACACCACTGAGAGATCTATTAACATGACAATCAAGAAGAGTCCTTTGGATTTTACAAAATGATGACCTTATCAAGAGCCGTTTTGGTGGAGTACTATATATGAGAGCCACCCAGGAGCAAATGAGAACTAATGGAGTAGACACAGAACATGTAGGCAAGTCTGGAACCTTGACTGTTAAAAAGGGGGTGAGAAATATGGTTCTAGCTGAAGAGATTTTGTGCCCTGAGGCTCTTTGTTGTTTTTAAGATGATAGCAGGAAGTGTTTGATCCTGGTGGAATGATCCAGTAGACAGGGAAAGGGCAGTAGAAGATGCACAGGCAGAGGGGCCAGCTAGGAAAGCAAATAATTTGAGAAGCGAGTATGGATGAGCTCCAGAAGGCACATGGCATGGGCCTTGATACTGTTATCCCTGGAGAAAAACTGAAGAGGCTTTAAGCAAAGAATTATTTGGTTGGACTATTTCAATAGGTTAATCATCCTCTCATTGTGGAGGATGGGTTTGGAGCGGCAGTGAGTGGCTGAGAGCACAAAACCCGGTAGAACGTCATTGCAGGAATTCCGATGAGAGATGAGGAGGCCCCCAGTAAGGTTGGAGAAGAGGGGAGAGATTGGAGATAGAACAAGAGAGAAAATCAGAGGAGTGCGATGCTTGTATGTGGGGAGGTGACCAAGGATGAGTCCCGTGTCTTTGGATAGGTTTGGGATTATGATGATTGTGATTTTAGGGTGGTTTTCCACTAGGTTATCTTTAACTGTGGCTGGTGAATATATGTTATTCATGTAATGACTGATTAAAATCAGAGCAGAGTTTAAGTTTTGTTTCTCGGGAACGTCTAGCTATTCCCAGATAGCATTTGGGAGGCTGCTCTGGGTAATTTTTAAAGAATAATTCAAGTAAATCTCTTTTAAAGTAGTGAGTTTCAAGGCTGGAAAAAGAAAAAAATTGATCTCTCATTGGCCAGCCTTGTTTTCCAGAATTTGGGGCTAGAAAGTTGGATTTGAAATAACTTGCTATACATCTGTCATTTCTCGTTGCTGATCTTAGGCCACTGGCTTTCAAAACATACTTGTGACCATCAAGGTCCACAGGTTTTCTCCCCAACTTCTTCTCTGTCAGGCAACAGCATGGAAGTCAAACTCTGCACAAGGATGTCGTCTTCTGCTGTTTTCTGGCTCATCCCCACTTCCCAGAACAAAGTTATTTTCCATAACAAGGCCCATATTCTTCAGCCTTGTTGACGTTGCCAGACCTCAGTGGACCTTTTCTAAAAGGCTCTTTCCATATCCTATTGTGTTGTCTGGACTGTCTCCAAATCCAGTTTTTAATTTCCTATTGGCTAAATTTTATTTTTTTTCTTTAGGCCTGTGCTCATCTTCCGTTTAATCCTGGCTTCTCTCCTATGCTGTGAGAGAGACCTTAATCTCTTTTGGGCCCATAGCCATGCCATTTAAAAATTCCTTTGGGCAGATATTCAGCTGGTTTAACACTGTTCAGTCCCACTTCTTGGCTGGGATTTACCGTCTCCTGGTCTGCTTCTGTTCCATTCAGTAAAGAGTCTGAGGGATGCATTTCTCCTGAAGCAGGAACCCTACATACCTTCCAGTGTAAGCCCCCTTTCTTTGGCTCTATTCTCCTAAGAGTCTAGTGCCAAACATTTAAACAATTCCAGTTGGTCAGGAAGACTTGGGCTGAAACAGTGGGTCATTTCTTCTCATGGAGAGATCCAAAGAGCACCAATGCTGGACATGGTCCTGGGACATTCCGTGGGTTACACATCCCTGGTGCTTGATGGGTCTTTCTTTGCAAGGGTCTCCTAGAAAAATAGCGTCTTCAGGACCTACAAAACCTCAGATCTTTAGATTTCAGGTATGATGATACTTGATGTCAAGGCCTTGTTGAAGGACAAGAGGAGGTTACTTGATTAACTGTAAGTCAGTAAGTGGTAAGTCTAGGAGTATGTGTTCTGACTTGCACCTTCATAGTGTACACACTCCAGTGTACTTGATGGGCTCACAATTGGGTTAGTTCTGTTCATCCTCTCAGTTTTATAACCATGGTGGGAGGCGAGAAGATGTGGTGGATACAGCCACAAACTTAGATTCTGAAGATTGTTCCTTCATTAAGCTCTGCTCCTTTGCCAGTTGTACCACTGGTTGACTGGGTAACCTTGAGGCAAGTTACTTCTCCTCTCTAGGCCTCAGTCTTCTGGTTCTTAAAATGAAGAGATTGAACTGGATAATCTTCAAAGTCCCTTTGAATTAAGATAAACCTTATCATCCATCTAAAAATGCTTTGATGGGGACTTCCCTGGTGGTTCAGTGGTTAAGACTTTGCCTTCCAATGCAGGGGGTGCAGGTTCAATCCCTGGTTGGGGAACTAGGATCCCACATGCCTTGCAGCCAAAAAACCAAAACATAAAACAGAAGCAATATTGTAACAAATTCAATAAAGACTTTAAAAATGGTCCGCATCCAAAAAATCTTTTTAAAAAAATAAATAAAAATGCTTTGATGACAGGAAGGCTTTTTCTTCCCAACCATCCAAGAGCTGTGGGGATTTTCCTATGAGTCATGCCTTATCAAAAATGACACCCCGTTCCCATCATGCACCTCTCTAGAGAGCCCTGGCAGCAGAAGGAAGGCTCGTCAGAGAGCTCCTTCCTTGAATAGATGGATATGTCTTGCTCAGAATAAGGAAAAGGAAAAGCAAGAAAACAAAGGTAGATGTTAAGAAAGTGAGAAAGACTCTTGTTAATTCAAAACAAAACAAAAAACTGAAGAGCATATCTGAAAAGAAGAAAAACCACATCATTTATGTGACAAAATATACCCAAATACCCCTTTTCCCCATGCACATGGACTTTTCTGCATATAACACAGAACATCTAATGGAATCATTGAGGTTTTTTTCATGAAGTTCATTGTTTGAGGTCTTTGAACACAGTTGTAATTTCTTGGTTAGTAAATAAAGTTTACCTGACCCCAGCTCCTTTTAGAAAATCATGTTTCCTCTCCATACTTTCATGTTATTTCATAGTTCACTTTACCTAAGTGAGAATCGAAGGACATGGTACAAGGTTGGAGTTCTGCTGTTATATGTAGAATCCCTAATAACAGTCAGTAGGCTCTGAAAAAACTTTTGGTCCATTGAGAAAATGGACTAAGTAAAAAGCATACAGACAAGGAAAGTTGATCTACCAAGTAGGACAGTGGTTAAGACCCTCAAAGTGTGGGCCTGTTGGTCATTGACAACATTGCTCCTTTAAAAATGAGCCCCTGGCAGTTCCGTTCATCCAGGACTATGCTGTATTTCTCTTTCTGACATTTAGGTTATCTTGTTATTGGAAAATTCACATCAGTGGTCTGCTTTCCTTGGTCTGTGTAATTTTTTCTTGAATTCATTTCCATTGAAATGGTAATATTTATATCTGCCTTGCTTAGTTAAAATATAACTAACAAAAACTTGCATGAGAAATCAATTTTTACAGTAGTGTATCAAATTCATCTGGGTTGTCAGCTGAGAGATCTCTGGACAGTTACTCCTGTATCACTTACCTGGTGGACAGTATGACTGGTGATAGATAATATCATGCATGGCTTTTACAGATGCCCAAGCAAAATCCTTTTAGTAATTTAACAGAGTCATCCTTAATTAAGCAGAAAGAAAATCTGTGATATATGAATCATTCAAAATTTAGTTTCATATTCAAAATTCAACTTCAGCAAAAATGGGGTAGCTTTTACTCATCCATTTAATGAAGTTTGCATCTTGATCGGGCTTTTATTCTAGCATAATAATAAATTCTCTTAACATTTAGCTTTATTCTTAGAGTTAATATTAGTCGTAGCAGTTCTTATAAATCTATTTATAGACAGGACTAACAATGGAAAAAAATCTCTGAGAGCTCATGTCATCAAAAAAATTCTAATGAAATGATGGTTTTTTTAAATATGTCATTAGAGAAGTGAAACAAACACCCTCTTATTAAGCTATTACTTCACCTCATTGTTGAAACATGAACCTGCTGAAAGTTAGAGTATATCATTTTCATAAAATATTAGTTGTTGAAGAGCTAGTCTCCAGGCATTTTATGTTATTTTTCCTATTCGTTGAAATCCAAAATATTGCTCATCTAAACTTTCTCTGTTAATCACTATTACAGTAAGTCTGAGACTGCAAGACACCCAGTAATTCATAACCGGCTCAGGATTTGTTCACCTTAAGGTCAGTTATTCAGTCCCTGAGCTGGCAGTCATTAATAAGAAATCGTCATCTGTAAGTGCACAGAGTTCATAAAAAGGAAAGCAAGAGCTTTTGCTTCCAGAATCTGGACTGAAAAGCCACCAGGTTTCCAGGCACTGCTTTCCCTTCCTCCTCCTCTGCTGTCCACTGTCCCATTTCGTAGGGAATAAGTTGCTGGTGAGGTTTAGTTGAAGGTTCCCCACCCCCAAAAGTAGCCCTGATAAGCACGGTAATGTCCCCAAACACTCTGGGAGTACAAAGAAGGGTCCCTGAAATCTGCCACACAGGAGGGACCACACAGGAGGTGTCTCTTGGGCTGACCAAGGCCCAGGGAGAGTTTCTGAGCAAAGCGGACAGAGGGGAGAATTTCTAGTGGAGGAAGAGATGTGCACAAAATCAGTGAGAAATTAAAGACTCCAGGGTTTTCAAAGAACTCTACTGCATATCCTCATAGGACTGGAGCATAAATTAGGAAGGAGGTTGGCTAAGAACCATGGCCAGACATGTAGCCAGACGCCAGACGATGAAGGGGGCTCGGGGCTCTGGGCTGTGCCAAGGAGAGTGGTTGGTATTCTCTAGCCGTGAAGAGGTGGAATATTCAGAGCGAGGGAATGTCCCTGGCAGGTTTGCAGTTTGGTGGAGAATGGATTAGAGGGAGGCAGACAAGACCAGAGATAAACCAAATAGGAGTATGAGGAATATCAGGAAAGATAAGAGGGTATGATTGGGGAGGCATGAGGAGTAGGAGAGAGGGAAGGATTGACACTAAGGTTCATGGCTGGGGTGACGCGTTGGGTTCTCGGGAGAAGGGAATACAGGAGAAATGGTGAGTAAGTTCACTTACTGTGAACATGTCCAATAGATATTAGACAAATGGTTCTAAAGGACAGAGGGCCAGCCCTTGAGAGAGACTGGGAGACCGTCAGTACGTAAGTGGTAATTAAATCCCTTCTGAGTTTCTTTCCAGCCCTTAAATCCCGTGGTTCAGTGAATAACGTAATCTCTTCAACAAGTGCCCATTTCAGGAAGTCTAAAATTAGCAGTGGCCTGTGTGAAGTGATTTGATGACACAGTGCAGTTACCCTTCTCATGGTTGTGATTAGTCAATCAGTTGTGATCCCAGCCTGATGCTGACGTTGAAAATCCATCAGGGCAGATTTATTGAGTGTCTTTGTGTTGGATGCTGCAAGGGAGATTCGTTTTTTTAAGATGTGAAATAATTTCATTGAGTTTTTCCATTGAAGTTGAGGTAAGATGAAGAGGCAAAAAAGGAAGGATAGAGGTGAGAGGGATTGCTCACGAAGGTCAGCAAGTCAGGTTTAGTAGGAAGACAGTGAATGTGGTTTTAGGCTTGGTAAGTTTGAGATGATAATAGAAGATGAAATGATCAAGAATAAGAAGGATCCTGACTGGAGACAAAGTTCTGGGGATTTGTGCCCTGTGGAGTCTGGAGAGTGTGGAAAGGGTGGAGAACAGAGAAGAAGGGAGTGCTGAGGATGAAGCAGATCCCAGGGAGGGCTGAGCCCTGGCAGACACCACCTTCAGGCTGGAAAAGGATGAGAGTGAGCCAGAGTGGTTAAAGGTAGAACGAGAATAATACTCTGCCTGGGGTCGTGAAAAGGGAGTTCAAGGAGAAGATGTTGACCAGACATAGAGGTCTAGGGTGATGATGATTGACTGGGAAATGATCATTGAACTTAACGATAGGTTGGCCTTTGGTGTTTTTTCTCAAAGGGGTTTCGTGGGATAAAGAGTTAGAAAGACAGATTGTAGGTCATTAAGGGAGGAGTAAGAGGAGGACGAGTAATCATTATAATAGTAATAATAGTAGGTAACATGTACACTTCCTACCTTACATGCCAGGCAATGTTCTAAGCACTTTATACAGGTTATTTTGTAAATTATAATAGTAATTCTAGAAATGTACTAATATTAATGTTATTAGTATTTTTACTGTTTCCTTTTTACTGTTGAAGTATATTAGGAGATAAAAGCAATGCACGTAGATAGTTCTTTTGATATGTTTTGCAATGATAGAAGGAATGGAAAAACACGGTTGGTGACATCATGGTAAAATGAAAGCTTTTCCAAGAGATTTTAACATGTTTGAAGACAGTGAGGGAAGGAGCCAGGGAGGAATAATCAAAGATGCAGAAGAAGGATGAGCAGGTGGGACTATAGGAAGAAGACTGGTAAGGATGGAGAAGGGGCCCCGGACACAGTTCTGAGTTGAGAAAATTAAGAAAAGTTTGTAGTCACTCATATTTTACAATTCAGAAGTGAGACAGTCTCTGAAGTTATGCTTGATAGTGTTGGACAATTAGGAAGAGACGTGAGAGAGCTGCTGAATATCATTGCATGCATCTTCTTTATCTTCTTGAAACATTTTTGACTTGGTGTTTAAAATTTTAGAAAGAGAAAACTCAACTTTATTAGTATGAACTCCACCCCACTAAATTATGTCGAGTGCAATTTAACTTGTCATTTTCTTTATCGTTTGTTATTTCTTTATTTGAACATAAACGTGAAAGCTTCTTCACATGTATTTGGATGCCGTAATTGCGTTTTCTCTTGGTTGTTTCTCCAAAAACTTGTGTTTGGGGCCTGTGTAGTCCAGAGGCAGAGAGGACAGGGAGCCTGGAGGGTGGAACGTGCAGTGTGGCCATAAACAAGGAGAACGGGAGTGATGGGGGTGGGAGAATGGAGAGGAAAGTGAGTAGCGGTGAGGGTAAGGAAAAACTGTATTGAAAAGTCCATTTGTAACTTCACCACTGAGACATCACTTTTTTTTTTTTTTTTTTTGCGGTACGCGGGCCTCTCACTGTTGTGGCCTCTCCCGTTGCGGAGCACAGGCTCCGGACGCGCAGGCTCAGCGGCCATGGCTCACGGGCCCAGCCGCTCCGCGGCATGTGGGATCTTCCCGGACCGGGGCACAAACCCGTGTCCCCTGCATCGGCAGCGGACTCTCAACCACTGCGCCACCAGGGAAGCCCGAGACATCACTTTTATGAGAACATTTTTTTTAACGGGATAGAAAGCACATGACTACTATCATCAAGTTTATAGAGAACAAAGTGAATTCACAAGTTGGCCACTGGCTAGTCAGTTGGAGCAGCACTGACATTTAGGACCCGAGTGGCTATAACTTGGTGACAGGAAAGTGTTTCTTGTGAATAAAGTCTTTTTTCTAGAATAACTGGGACTGGCTGGCTACACCGCTGAACTTACCAGATCAAATTCTGCCTCTCCCCTGCCCCCTCTCCCCCTAATCCCACCCCCCATTCCCAGCCCCCTTCATGGGAATGCTGTTTAGACTTGACCAAGCTTATCTCTAGGGTTGAATAAACTTTTGCCCAGGCAGGCCAATGCTTTCAGCTCCCAATTCGCCAGATAGAACTATTAGCATTTACAGCAATCACAAAAGGTGACAATACTTTCACATATTTCCGCTGTAGGGATCTCCTCTCCTTGGAAATAAAGAGTTGAAAACATTTAGAAAACACTGACCGTGGCAACTGCAGCAGTCATTTCAGTTTGAAAACATTTCCTGAGGAAAAGTAAATGTTTTCTTTCTCATAGAACCCAATATTTTGTCTAATGAGATATGTTCATCAAAACATTTTATGTATATGTAAAATGTTTTAGAAGTTCATTCTGTATAAACATGATCATCTCATACTAATCGGGGTGTGTTGAGCACCTCTGTCCATTAATAGCTGGTGTTTGTCTGTCTATGTTTTGTGTCTCATGGTCAATGTCTTTTTTGCAGATATTGATGAATGTGTAAACAACACTGTTTGTGACAGTCACGGGTTTTGTGACAATACAGCTGGCTCCTTCCGCTGCCTCTGTTATCAGGGCTTTCAGGCCCCACAGGATGGGCAAGGGTGTGTGGGTGAGTTTTTAGATTTTTTTCTCCCGACATGTTTCATCTCTCTCTATCGAAAAGAAATCAAAGTCATCAACCACAGGAGAGATGGAAGCAAGATAATTGGGCAGAATTGCATCATAATTTGATCTTGTACGGTTTGGAGATGTGCAAAAAGATCCTGTGGCTTCTGAAATGGTTAGGGACATTCAGAAATAGAGAAGCATAACTTTGGGTTTATATGTATATTAAAAAGAGCATCTGTTTAAACTCTTAGCTGGGTATGCGGAACGCTTCAGTCCCTCCTGCACAGGAAATAGAGTCTGGTGTGTGGTGGAGCTTGTCTGTCTTCAAAATGCACCTCCCTTAGGCAAGTGCATTTAAGGAAAAGTGTTGGCAAGAGTTTCTGTTTCCAGGAATGACACCCGTAAAATGATGCTTTGGATTGTGCAAGCATATTTCTTCAATCTGTTCTGGGATTGTCGGAGCTGGAAGGAATCTTGAATATCATCAGATGTCCTAGAATATGGTCCAGCACATGCTCACATAAAAGAAGATACTTTATAGTTCATGTTCTGATCAGCCATGATTTCTTTAAGTGAAATTCATTATGAAACGTTTGCAATTAGAGCAGTTAAATGGGAAGGAGGGTATTCTTCTCATAGCTTCACCGATAACAAGGCTTTTTCTTTATTCTTAATTAAGGAGGAAACCTCTGGTCGTTACATGGCAGATGACACTTGACGAGGAGTCAGTTAACTTTTTAGTTTGGAAATTTGCAATTAAAGCACCAATTCATTTCCTATCCAGATTAAACTGGAAAAACAAAATCTAGAAATTGAACAATAAAAGCACTTGAATAGTAACCGCCTTTAAGCTAACACTGTCGTTAACACTTGTTCCAATTCCTGCTGTAGTCTCTTTTGCACTAAAAAACAAGTGGTAAAAACCATCTGCTATTCACTAAATATTTTGACTTAATAGGTTATGTGGTCTGGCCCCCCACTTAACCTTCTCAGCCTCACCACCTGCTTCCTCCCCATTTACGTTCCTGCAGCATAAAACTGCTTATGGTTGTTCACGTAACTGGGAAGTTATTAGGCTGTTGTTTGCTCCTTCTGCTGGGAATATCCTCCTGGCCTCCCCTTCCCTGAACCTAGATCCATCCCATGCGTTCCTAAAGCTGGAAGTTAGATGTCATCTCCTCCCAGATACCATCCCTGCTCCACTTCTCACTCCAGCTGAGCTGTGATCCCTTCTCCTGCTTCTGGAAAACCTTGAACAAATTCTATTATAGTACTTAACAACCTTTTTTGCAAGAATTTAATCATGTATGTACTGCCTGCAGCTGCCTTTTCCAAGGCAATAAGCTCCTTGTGATTGAGAATTTTGTGTCTCTCTCTCTCTTTGCTGGGCCTAATGTTTGGCCTGTTGTAGGTGCTCAGTAAATGTTAACTGTTACCTAGTGGGGTATCAGATGTCAAACCACTGACTCCACATAGCTCCTGGGCCCCTGGTTAATGTTCATTTCTAACCAGTCAGAGGAGCACACCGAACCCATGTTGATGCTTCATTTTGACCCATAAAATACCACCCTTATAGAAGGAATATTTGTTCTGTTAATGAATCCAACAAATATCGTTATATTTGTCTGTTTCTTCTCTCTTTGAAAAGTATGAACTGAACACCTCTTATATGTACCTCACCACTCTGGGTGTTCTGTAGAGTTTAAGAGATGAATCAGCCCTCTGGGGTTGTAGCCTTTGGCCACACTTTTCCCTCTGCTTTGGACCCTGGCTGCCCAGCCTTCTTATCTACGCATCCTTCAGGTAGAGCTTGGCTCCTATATCACTTCCCTAACCCACCCCTGCACTTAAGGTCCACTGTTGCATGCTGTCATCGTGCTCTGCACTTTTCATTCCCAGCACTTCTCCTGGCCTGTATGATTATCTGATTAATTTCTCTGACTGGACAGTAAGCTCCCTGCAGGCAGGAGTTGGGCCTGCCTGACTCATCATCATTGTCTCCCCAGTCTGACCCATAGAAATAAACTAGAAAATATTTTTTGATTGAATGTACAGTCTGGTAGGAGAGATTTCAATAGCCTTGGAAATATTACAAGTTAGAAAGTAGAAAATTCCATTTGACAGTTACCTAAAATTGATAAATGCAAACTGGCAAATTTCTAAAGTCAATTTTTCTGGTCTAAGTTATGACTGTCCAGGTTGATTAAATATACCAACTGTCTGCTTTACTTTGTCATAATATCTTTTCATAAGCAAAACTCAGCTCATTGGATTTATATCTGTTTATATACAAAGTGAAATGGAAAACCGAGGTAATTATCCAAATAAGTCAAGAGACATAAACTTTTTGTCCAATTAACTGGGAATAGCAGGTGAAAATAGTATTCTTTTCCTGAATGATTTGGATAATTGCTCAAATTTTTAACTTTGTATAAACCATCTCAGAGTGTGCTCATGAAAACTGATGTTTGTAGATGTTTGATCACATTTAATGCATAAAATACATGAGCATTTCAGATGCCAAGTCAGGTACTTTGTTTAACTGGACACTCATTAATAAAATTTCTTCAGAGGAGAATGGGTAAAAAGTAGTATTGGGCAAGGGCAAACATAAAATTAGCCTTTCTTTATGGCTATGTACTTAAATAAAATGGACTTATCTGTGAGTTTTTAGTGTTTTAATTAAGTATATTTAAGTACAAAAGAAAAATATCTGGCAAAATAGAAATGACACTGTGGAACACCAAACAGAATTTTTAAAGGCATCGTGAAATCACTGAGGAGTTACTGGACCAGTTTGTTTCCCATGAATGATTAATGTAGCCCAGTAACTACTTACAGGGGTTGTTCCTTCAGTTCTCAAAGGGATACACAACCTGAATTCTGGTTGTTAAGTTATGGACATTTTGGCTGCTAGGAAACTATAGTTTTAGACATTTGAGTAGATTTAAAACAATTTCTAAAAATGCACGTAAAGAATTCTGCAGTTTCTGACGTGCCACTGCTGTTAATTTTCCTTGAATTAAGAACTGAGAGAGAAGTGTCATATTATTTAAGACCTCATTATGTCAAAAAGTCAGGGAAGAGAAAATTAAACAAAGTGTACATACGATGCTTGCAGTACAATTCCGAGTTGTTCCTTAAAGCCAGGATCGGAGTTTGGAAACTTTGCTTTGTGTTTTCATGGTCCTTTCACACAAACCAAAGCTTTCAGCCCTGCCTCTGGGAGCCCCTTCCCCCAAATAGCTGAAGGGTTTGATTGCTCCCAGGGGGTCACCTTGTTTCCAGCAGACACCACTAGTCTTGGCACAGCTGGTAAAACAAAGAGCTGTCAGGAGTGAGGAACACGTCTGACTTGATCTGTGCTCCCTTTTCCAGATGTGAACGAATGTGAGCTGCTCAGTGGCGTGTGTGGTGAAGCCTTCTGTGAAAATGTAGAAGGGTCCTTCCTGTGTGTGTGCGTTGATGAAAACCAGGAGTACAGCCCGATGACTGGGCAGTGCCGCTCCCGGGCCTCAGCAGGTAAGTGACACTGTGTCGGGACGGAGGGCTTCTCTCAGGGACCTGTACCTACACAGGTTTGGGCCAAACACTCTGGGAGTGAGGAAGAAATAACCAAATATTTTGGCGCCGTGCTGTTTCTGGAAGCTTCCATGCTCTTTCCGAGCCTGCCTTATCAGTGGAATTAGGATGTGGGTGATGACTGTTGGAGCTACATGGCCTCTAATGTGCTTTCCAACCCGGAGACGCCATGGGTAGGGTGAAGGATCCAAAATGATGAGCACATTGGCTGGGAATTGCCTAAAACTCAGAACCGTCAGCCCAGGGTTTAATATGGCAACATCTCATTAAGTTGCATAATTCTTCTTTCTTGGCCCTTGGAGAAACGTATTTTGACACTTCTCTAAATTGAAAGCAACTTAAAGGCCCCTCAGGATCTACAAAGACTTCCTTCCACTTGGAATTCTTAGGTGTTTTTTGCTTTTTTCCCCCCAGAATTTGGCCTAGAGAGTGGCTATGATTGTGTTTGTTTAAAATTTGATTGAGGCTGTGTCATCATGGCACATAGTGAAATGGAGAGCTGATGCTTTTCCAGATAGATCATCAACTTCCAGATCACCGTTTTAGTTTATGCCATGTGGCTAAAGCATGGTTGTATTTTGAGGGAAGCAGGAGACTAAATGGTCCTTTGAGACCCAAATAAAATGAAACATAGACTGTGTTACTATCTTGCTCAATCCCGGTTGATTTTATCTATGCTTCTAAGAAATCTATGCTTCTAAGAAAGCTTTCGCTCTTCCTCAATAGGGTACACTTGTTCTGTGCGAGATAATTATCTTTGCAAGCAGTAGGGAATAAAATATAACAATATCTTCATCCACACACATTTTCTTCTCAATGATTAAATATAGAAAGGTGATGGTGCAGAATTAAATGTACAGACAGTAATTCAAAAACACTATGATGGGAAAGAGAGTGTTTCTGGAGGGAAGGGTTGCTCTTCCTTCAGTGACCACCCCTGCAACTCATGAGCCATAAAGAAAGGACTTTTCATTTTAGCTCTACTTGTAATGGAAAAAAACAAACCAAAAATCAAAAACCTGGCTGGCCAGTGACAGGACTGGTGAAGTAACTGCCTTTCTCTTATTTGTCTTTGGGTCTATAGAGTAGCACCTTCCCCGTAGTATTATTTTGACTGGAATAATTCACATATAATATTGTATAGTCATTAAGTCATCTATATGAAGGTTAGGTAGTCATGATAGATGCATGTTGTACAATGTCAAGTGAAAAAAAAGATACTCCAGTGATCACAGTCTGTGGAGGGAGGGAAGGAAAGAAGATGTAAAAAGATAATTATTAGAATTAATAGAAATTTTAGTTTTTTCCTTTATTTTCCAAACTTTTTGTAATACTTTAAACTGGAATGACCAGGGTTCTGGTCTGCTATTTTCCGGCTATGTAAGCTTGGGCATATCATTCAACATCTATGAGTTTCAATTTTCTCGCCTATAAAACAAAGGTTATATTTACCTCACAGAGTTTTATCCTTTTTTAAAAATTATATACATAAAAGCCATTTGTTAATAACTAAGAATACTATATGAAGTATTAAAATGAATTATTAAAATCCAAACACACAAGGGTTATCTATTTCTCTTCCTTTTGTGATCTCTTCTGAGATGGTGGGTTTTTTAAACTATAAATACAGTTTTGCTGGAATGTTTTAGTAATGTCAAGAAGTGGTTTGTTCAGTTCACATAGCTTCAATTAAGGTACATGTCTGGGATCCTAAAGTTTGCTCATGTCTTTTGTAGAGATTAATAATGCTTTAGGGGCTTCCCTGGTGGCGCAGTGGTTGGGGGTCCGCCTGCCGATGCAGGGGACGCGGGTTCGTGCCCCGGTCCGAGAAAATCCCACATGCCGCGGAGCGGCTGGGCCCGTGAGCCATGGCTGCTGAGCCTGCGCGTCCGGAGCCTGTGCTCCGCGGCGGGAGAGGCCAAAGCGGTGAGAGGCCCGCGTACCGCAAAAAAATAAATAAATAAATAAAATAATGCTTTAATAGGATCATGAGACGATCTGAACCATTTTTGATGAACTGGATTAGCTCACTGTAAACTACTTCTTAAAACTTTACGGTGACTCTTTTTGTAAGCCTTGTTCCTCATCTCCTATTTTTTAAGTTCTTCTGTAACCAAGTCCTTAACACCTGCTTTGCCTTTTTGCTCTCTTTATCTCCTTGTTCTCTCATTGACTCTTTCTGGAAAGTTCTTCCAGTCAGAGTTCACTAAGTACTCTCCTACTTTTGCAAAGAACAGCATTTTGAATGCTCAGCTTCATAAAGCTTGTCTGCCAGTGAATACATCGTTAGTTTCTCTTTCCGCTTAACATTATATCTGATCCTTTAATAGCTTCTTGCTTATTTTCCCCATAGTTCTCTGGCTTCTGCCAAATATTGTACACACTCAGTCGTTTTATTGGTCCATGTCAGTATAATCTGCCTTAGTAACTGGATAAGCTTATTAACTTGTATAGTTCCTGGCAATTCTGACTTCTACCATACCTCAATTTGTAGGGTTCTTGGCAAATGCGAACTGATTGTACGGAGTCTTCAGATTGTCTATGATAACATCTTCATTTTAGCAATTCTCTATCCTGAGAGATAGATCGGCTATAAACTGCAGCAAGAGTTTCCCTCCCTGACACTTCATCAGACTTCATCATAGCTCATTTGTTTGGAAAAGGTGATTAAAACTGGAAATCATAAAAACAGATAACACATCTTTTCAATATTTAAGTTTTAACTTAAAGCACGTAAGGTACATTTATTCCCCAGTCTCCGAAGAAGAGCCAAGGTCTGTCTTCGGGTAGAAATCCATTTGCATTCTGTATGGGCTTGTCTTGCATAAACCATATCTATTATGCATTATCTACACTGCCCACTTTAAAGGGAGTAAGAATTTAAAGGCCTTTGCTGAGTAAATAAGCACAAAGGCACTTTGGGTTTTCATTTTTTTTTTCGATTTTCTGCAGTTGTATTATCCATTCCTAGTTTGATAACCTTTTCTTTTCTTTTTTACTGTTTTTAACCTTAGTCTTTCTAAAGGTTTAACTTGTTCTAGAAACAACTCTTCTACTCATTCATATTTTATTGGTTTATATACTATTTAATTATGTAATTACAATAATCAATACATTGGCACAGAGTGTTTGAGAATGAACGTAGCTGAGTCTCTGTTGGCATACCGCTCAACACGTCAATCCAGAAGTATGCTGACCCACCTGAGAACGGCCAGCTGGCTGTGAGCCTTCCACCTGCTTGTGGGCATTAGCCAGGATGTTCTTCAGAGGACAGGAGAACATTAGTTCATCTAACAAGGTGGTTAAGTGGAGGCTAGTTAAAAGTTTGTATCATACTCCAGTCAAAGAATCTGCTGTTGTACAGAACAAAACATTTTGTACCACATTGAAGTTAAAGTTTTTATCAAGATAGGATTCAAATTAATTTCATTATATACATGATAGACTAACAGCTTAGATCTCATCCCTCCTGGAAGGTAATTAGGAAAAGAAAGATAAATTTGCTCTCGAGGCTGTAATATTTCCTCGGCTTTAAAATTTCCCCAGGACAACAGACATTCCAACAAGAAGCAGTAGCATCATCATCTGAAGTGGTGTCTTACTGAGGACAGAACTGGGGCTGGATGTCAACAAGGCACATTTCAGATCAGTACGCAGAAGAACTTTGCAATAGCTAGAGATAGTCAGCACATAACTGTCTCACGAAATCGTGGGTGTTTCCTTAGAGGTGTCCAAGAACAGGTGAGATGCTCACTGGCTGGCAGTAGGGCTCCTACTTCCAGCATGACATTGTCCCAGGTGACCTTGAAGGTACTTTTGAACTTTAATGTCCTAGGATTTTTATTTCCAAAATACTTGTTGGCTCCCACCTAATTTTTTAGGTCTGGTCTAATGTTTTCATTGCCTGGGCCTTTGGCCACTAATTGACATTGCTATACGTTGCATAAAAGCACCTGAAACAGAAATAACTAAAAAATGTCCATCTCAGACCACTCATCACCTGTAAGAGGGTATGGCTATGAAATATAGCCTGATGGTTTTATTTCCTCAGTGCCTGTGATAATTACTCAATAAAACTTTTATGTCCTTGGGCACGCTAAGGGTAGCAGTAAATATTTAGTGTTGGCAACTGCAGCCTTCAGGCCTTACACACAAAATGCTGTTCTCTGTCTTGACTGGTGCACAGAGGGGAGACTCTGTGGTAGTGGGAACTGAATTTTATTTTTAAAACAGAAGGTATAATGAAAGGAACACAAAGATATATATTATAATTAATGCAGGTGTGCCTTGCTTTAAGAAAACAAAGTAAACAAGATCAGAAATTATACAACATGTAAATCAGGCTGATTATTTGCATTGTGTAATAATTGTTCTTCACTTTAAGACAAGCAAATAAACAAGATCAGAAATTAAAGATCTATAAATAAACAAGATCAGAAATTAAAATCTATAAATAAGCAAGATCAGAAATTAAAGATTATTTGTATTATACAATAATGGTTCTTCACACAGTTCATGATAGGGTTTCCTTAAATATCAGTTTTCTGTAATATATTTGAGAGCTTATTCTCACATCGCAAGCTAAGTCCTAGACTTCTACATCTAGAAAACACCCTAGTGTTTTTCCAGCCCAGCAACTTTATTTCCAGGTGAGGAAGCTGAGGCCCAGAGAGAAGTTCTAAATGTTATACGTAGGGCCATATTGCTAACGACTGGCAGAATTGGCCCAGGAACCCGACTCCAAGGTCTTTCCCCTTAATTCTACTTCTCAAGGCTGAGGATCCCATGACAGCACATTCTTCTAAAAATTGGCTTCCTTTTCACTTTATTTCTTTGTTTTGTTCTCGTTATTGAAACAATGCATATTCTTAGAAAATCGGCAAATACAAAAATATATCAAAAAAGAAAATCCCCTGCTGTGTTACCATCCAGGGATAATCTCTGTGACCATGCTGACCTCCAGATTCTTTGAAGGGGCATCCCTACCTCCACTGAACTGTCTCCCAGTTGATCCTCAACGCACTGAGATCGAGCCCTCAGACCCTTCATCCGGGTGAAACTCTTTCCTCTTGGGACAGTAGTTTCTCATCTTCCCTCCCCCTTTCCCTTTTCTTGATTTCAGGGCATTACTCTTCCCTGTATCCTCCTACCTCTTGCTCTGGTCTTTTTCTGTCTCATTCTTGACTCTTTCTTTCGCCATTCCTTAAATAATAACGTCCCAGAGAGTTGCATGGTTAGCCCTCTTTCTACTCTGTATTCTTCCCCTGGGATATTTTATCCTCTTCTCCAAGTCAACTTACCTGGAGTATTACTTACTTGGTGTGGATGACCAAGTGAATATCTGTGCCTCTCCACCTCTCTCTCGAGTGCCACACTCCTATTTCCAGCTGCCTGTTACTGGACCTTCCTCCCAGGGTGTCTTGGAAGCATCTCTGCCTAAAATTATCCGAAAGCAAATTAATTACCATCCCTCTCCAACCTGTTACTCTCCCTGTGTACACTCATTAATTGCCAAACAGCCATACTATAGATCCTGAAGTCATACTTTATTTTTCTCTCCATCCATCCAAGCCATCATAACATTCTGCTATCTCTACCTCAACAGTATCCTTCAAATCTCTCTGCTCCTCTGCTACCACTGCCCTGGGCCAGTCCTTCAGCCTATCTTCCCTGGACTGTGGCACTTGCCTTCTGACTTCTCTCGCTGCCTCTCCCATCAGTTCCTGTTCCACATTGCTGCCGATTCACATTTTTGAAACACACATCTGGTTTTAAACCCCTTTCAGCTGCTTATTCCTGCCTCCAGCATGAAGTCCAAATCCATCAGCAGGGTAACAGGACCCTTTTATCCTCAGTCATTCATTCCTCTTTGTATTGTCTGTCACCCAGCTCACTGCTAGGCATCGTGCCTGACCTACAGCAGACACTGTAGCCTACTGAGTAATAGGCTTCTCCGCATTCGAGAATGTGTTCCTTCTGTATCCCATCATCTCATTCCCAGCTCGTTCTGCAGAGTAAGAATTATTCATTTTATCAAAGGTATCATGGGGGCTTCCCTGGTGGCGCAGTGGTTGAGAGTCCGCCTGCCGATGCAGGGGACGCGGGTTCGTGCCCCGGTCCGGGAAGATCCCACATGCCGTGGAGCGGCTGGGCCCGTGAGCCATGGCCGCTGAGCCTGTGCTCCGCAACGGGAGAGGCCACAACAGTGAGAGGCCCGCGTACCACAAAAAAAAAAAAAAAAAAAGTATCATGGACCACACTTAATTGATCTATTCACACTTCTAGGTAGAGAGGACAGTACCCCTATGTGCTTTGGTTAAATTACAAGTAGAGGAAAAAAATTTAAAAAGAGCAGGTCCCTGCTATCAGGGGAAACTGTGCAAATCATCCTCGTGGTTCTGACAATTGAACCTAAACAGCGTGCTTGTTCTCTGTTCCTGGAGAGGTCCACTACAGGTTTTGTGTATGTACATATTTTTTAAAGGCATGAGACCACATATAATATCACTCAACCATTATATTTGGCACAGTGGGGTGTTTTTTTTTAATGTGTTTAGGTAACCTGTAAAATAAATTAACTTTGGAAGAATTTTTTAAAAATAATTTCTGATTGGAAAAAAAAGACCTTTGGTAGGAAAAAAATTAAAGACAGTGAAACCACAGTATTTAGAATGCAGACATTGTAAAATGCCATAAAACTCCTGAGGTCTTACTCCTCAGCTAAGGCTGAGGAAGATATGCTCATTTGTTATTTAAAAAAAAAAAAAGTCAGGTTTCTTCCCACCTTCAAAAACAAGAGTGAGAAGAGTTTACTACCAAATGGTGCTTTTATTTTCATGAAGTTTTATGCTTGCTGTGTATAGTATCTAAAATGAGTTTTTAATAAAGAGGTGTTGATATTTGAATGAACTGACATATCAGTTAAGTAAACCATGTACACAAACCATTTTATCCTCTTAATACAAGAGACACCACACTGTTGCATTAGAAATGCATTTTGTATCCTAGAATTCACTACCAATAAGGCCTGGAGAGGAATGGTTTGTACAGTTCCTTTTAAACGTTTCCAGACATTTTACATGTCGCTGCAGATGTGGCTTTATTCTTGAGGTCGTCCTCACAGGGCCTCGCCATGCACGTGTGCGGGTGTTGTGACAGCTCTCATGCTGCTGTGACGTCATCTCCTTTCCGTCTGTGCTGCCTGTTGCACCTCGTCCCAGTGTGCGTCTCCCGGTTTTCTTTCTCTGGGCTGCTTTATTCTGCCTTCAGGAGTCTCTTCTTCCACCGAGATCTGCCCGCTTTTCTTCTGACTTCTCCAGTTTCTAATAATATTTCCATCATTGAGACTTTCACTTCTCACCGTCTCCCCAGCCTGTTCCTATCCCAGGCTCCCTCCTCCCAGTGTCTTCTAACTTCTTCACCAGAAAAAGCAAAACCAAAAATATCCTCCAATCCACCTGGCAAGGCTGAGGCGACTCTCTTCCAATAGAGACTGGCATTGTCCTCTGCCTCAGCACCTAAGTCACAAACACACCTATCACCTGTTCACATGTTAATGCATCCCTGCCCTGTTCTCTTGTTCTCAAAATCAGTTCTGTGACTCCTTCCACAGACCAATTTTCCCTTTGCCCGCTCTACCCACACAGACCTAAGGAGAGTTGTACTTTTTATTCCTCCTCACCTCTGTCACACCTTACTTTCTAGCCAATTTTTTTTAAGTTTATTTTTCAAGAACTTGACTCAAAATGTCAGCTCCTCCAGGCAGCCTTCGAGGATTGCCTTGCCCCCTGACCCTTTACAGTGTGGCTTACACACCCAGCTTGCTTTCCTTGCACTGTCATACCTGACCACCTGATTGACCTCTTTAAGGACAGGCACTGCTTTGAAAGTATTTTTGCTCTTGTACTTCACTTTCTAAACTTTATTTTGACTTCTTCCATGTCTTTTACTATCTGAAGTTACCACCTTTCTACGATCTTCCTTTTTATTTGCATCCCTTCATGTTCAGTCCATTCCTATTGTCAGTGCTTATTTTCTGAAACTCACCAATGGCTTTCTTTTAAATTCCACTTAAAACACATACACACTTCTCATCTTCCAAGTCTTTGAATGAGAAAACTAGGGGAAAAAAATGAATTTCCAAGTTTTCTTTTACTCCCTTTGGATTATTACACTGGAATGCTTTTTCTCATAAAATTATGAGTTGGTATAAAACATTCGGCAGCACATATACTAAAACATTAGTGCCTGTGGTGATTTTTAAAATAAAGAGAATAAAGCTTACTGAGTAATCCTATTCAAAGTCATTTGCTGAACATTATTACAGACACAGACTTTTATAAATTGATATCTTTTTCAGGACTAGGGCAGGTGTTTCATTTGGGGGCATTGTTTACTCACATGTATTTGTGATGTGACTCTTGGGTCACTGTCGTCATCCTGTCTCAGAAGGATATGGAGGGGATTGGCATCTGAAGGCCTTCAGAAAATATTGCAAATGGAAAGTGAAAGCAAAGGCAAGGGCCATTTAGAATGTTTGTGTCCACTCTAACCAAAGAAATGTTCCAGATCTCCCCACTCCAACAGCAAACCTAAGATTAGACATACTTAGGGAAAGACTAAAGCAGGAAATAATCCTGTAAGTGCACACCCACATCCTCTTCTTTATGACGAAGCAAGAGAGAAGAGCTTCTAGAAAGGGCAGTTCGCCAGTGGTACCTGCTGCTCAAACACTGTCTTTAAATATTCAGAGCAAGGGAAGAGGGTCACGCTGCATGCTGCTTTGTCACTGAACTCTACATCAGCAGGATTATCTGCTGCCCCTGGGCAAAGGCAAAGCAAAACAAACTCATGCTCGCTGAAATGTTAAGAAGCTGAGCCCCATAGAAGAGGTTTAGGGAGAGCATTAGGCACTGGACATTGGACCCAACCTAAATGTTCTCCTCCAAAAAGTGAGGATGCTCTATAACCTGTGCCGTCTAGCTCATGGAGTTACTTTGTGTATCACATGAAAAGGCATCTGTGAAAGTTTCTTCAAAAAAGGCACACACATGAGAGGTCCAAAAACTCATTTCTTATCACCAGCCATACATACCCCTGGGATTAAAATATACACATTGCTTTTTATACACAGATGTTAAGCTAACCTCTTAATACATATTGAAAAATCAAATCTGAAAATACTGGAGGTGAAGTAATATATTTCCTAGAAGTCTATGGCATGAGATATGAAGTATGGCTAACCTTATTAATAAAATCTTTCCGAAAAATAGAATTCATTCTTTTCTGAGCTTGGCACCTTCTATAACTTTTGATTTGATCTTTTAAAGTTATTTTGTGATAGAAAAATTTCTCCCCTAACGACAGTGACAAGCTCATAGAGATTTTTTAAAGAAATCACATTACATGTCTTTACTGATCGGAGCGTTCCCCCTGTGGAAAAATGCTCTAGGCGGTTACTTATTTAAAGGTTAAGAAGATAAGGAAATTGTAGCTTTTCACAGAATGACCTTTGTGGACCCGTTTTTTTGAAAGGAATTTGCATCTCTTTCCAAACACGGATGAGGGCCTGACTAACCCTCAATTTCAGCTGTGTAAACACTGAAGCTTCAAACTGCTTGGAAAGAAAATAAGAGCAAAACTTGTAATAACCAATGTAAAACCTGAATAATACAGTGGTATTGATTATTTCCCTATGCAGTCACCTTTGAGTTTCCTTCCAAAGAAAAAAGAAAAAACTATTTTATTTCTGTGAGTATAAAAAAACATGGTAGAAATAGTGTTTAAATGTATATGAAGTTTTTGACTCAGAAGCCTGTGGTCTCTAATTACCTATGAATATAGCAGCCTTCATTGAAGTGTTACTGTACAGTGTTTCCATATTGTAATAAAAACTGTGACATATCTACAACTTTGTACAAAGAGAAAAACAATTATTGAGCACTCTTTTAACATAGACTGTAAACCTGATTGGCAAAACTCTAGTTGTGTTGCTGACTTGATTTATATTTCTAAGTGCATTCGTTAATAACTGTGTTTTAGGCAAACTGAATGAGTGGAATTGTCCATAGTAATAGTCTGTCAGTTTATTCACACATATTGGGAGAAAGTTTATAAAATTTTTTACAGCGTTCATGATTGATTTCATATTAATTTAAAATACCTACCCTTAATTTTCCTCAATAATACCCTGTGTAAGAGCTTGGAGCCCCTCCTGAAGGGAATGAACTGGTGATGGTGATGCATTCTATGAAAGCAGGCAAAGCACATGTCTGTCCCCTGCACACTTGAAAAGCTAGTTGAGACGAGGGATGTGGCAGGTTTTATCCAATTTCACACACAAGGAAATGATTTAAAACCACTTCATAAACTGCATAGGAATCCTCATTTCAGTTTTTTCCTGGACACTTATCCTAGGTTTGAATTCGTCATCAGCTATTAAGACTAAGTTAGAGTCCAAGCTGAATTGTCAAAGGTAGAATAATCTGAGAATTAGCCAGAATCAAGGGTGAGAGGTCTCCTTTACATTCTCATTGATATTCTGCATTCTGGGAGTAATATGTACGTCGAAGCTTTGCTTGCTTTTACTGCCATAAGGGGAAACAAAGGGCAGTAGCTCTTCTGATAGAATTTTATGAACTTACATTTTAAGAATACCTTTGTTATATGACATATTAATCATGTTTCCGCGGTCAGTTTGACCCTGCCAAAGTAAATATATAGGAAACTAATACGAAAATAAATCATTAAACTTTCCTCATAGTATAATGATCTGCCAACTTTTTGTTAAAAGGTAGGTATTGAGATTAAAGTCTTATCCTTACTGGCAAGTGTTATCCCCTTGTCTCTATAGTTTCTTTGGGTTAAGAATCTGTAGATAGCAGTTCTAATGAAAATATTTCATTAGTATTAATCTAAGTAATTGTGACGGCAGTAGTCAGTTTATCTGACATAGCATAAAATTAAAATAAGAAATTCTAACTGGATCATAGGCAGTAATTTGAACTCTATAGCATTTAGTAGGGAAGAGTTTTTTTTATCATTTTTGAAAAGCACAAACTTGTTTGTAGACTTCAAATCTGATGGAATTAAATCATTTTTAGTATTAACTGAAAGTAGGTGGAGTTGTTCTTATCATTTGTATTCTGTCATATCACCTTGACTTTTATCACAGAGGGTTAAACAGACTCTGTTGAAATATATCAATGTATTCTTTAGGACACACTTGAGCTGGGACTAGAACCCAGCCTTGAAATTCTACCCCGAGGATTAGCTGGCTCTTATTATTTCATTCAGAATCATGTATTTGCAGCACTGTAAGTAGATTTCTAGTAATGAAAGGGTTTCTTTTAATAGACTCAGGTTACTGCAGTGTTTTTCTATTTGTCTCCTTCTGCTTTGTACTGTTTAGAAAATTTGGGGGGGCATGGTTATCTCTATAACCATCTAAGGGTTAAATATTATGTGTGGCCCCGTATCTCTGGTCCAGTGTTGGGGAATATTTTCATTGATTTACGTAGGTGTTCTAGCTCAGTAAAAAATGACCCTGTGTTTGGCAAGAAAACAGATATGGAAACTGTACTCACAGCCAAATTTACAAGAATAAAGTAATCGGTTAAGGTAAAAGGAAATGATTTTGACAGACTTACACTCTTGGGGTGGGTTAGAAATCCACCAAAATTCAGGATTCACGTGCATTTTTATCTTGAAGTGGAAGAATCTAACATAAAGTGGAAAGCAGCTTTCTGTAAATGAAGTGCATTGGCACGTCCACTCTTTTTTACCACTGTGTTTTCAATTCCGTTGTGATACAGGTGGATCTGATGTATCCTGTCAACACTCTTTTTTACTTTCTCTGCTCTTTTTAGACTTAGAAGTAGATCAACCCAAAGAAGAAAAGAAAGAGTGCTACTATAATCTAAACGACGCCAGCCTTTGTGACAACGTGCTGGCCCCCAATGTCACCAAACAAGAATGCTGCTGTACCTCTGGTGCTGGGTGGGGAGATAACTGTGAGATTTTCCCCTGCCCGGTCTTGGGGACTGGTAAGAATTAGCTAAGTGCTGTGTTCATACTGGTATTTGTTGTGTGGTCTTCATGGGCCTTGGAATGTTCTCATTTGGGTTATTGAAGCCTTGAAATGGTAACATCTACTGGTACCTGCCATTGTCTAATTGAAGTGAGATTACCTTAGAGTGGGTTTCATTCAGGGCTGGACCCATACCCTTATCCCACTTCAGTATGAATTCTTAAACTTCTGTTTCTCACAGAATATGCTGTTATAGTGATATTCCATATAATATTTTGGCAGAAAGATAATTCAGTTTTATTCCATTTGTAAGGTAAAACTCATCATTTTTGGTAACAATGACACAGCATTATTCCTAACTGGAGCTTGCATATTTAAGCTAGGATTTTGGATTCTTATTGAAATTTGAAAATACTAGAGACCACAGTAATGGAGTGGTCATAACACACCATCGTACCCATAGCTAAAACATGTGTAAATAATAGATGGGTGAACTAGCAAGGTTTTTTGTAAATTATACTTATGAAGTCATTAGGTTTATTTGCACCTAGTCTGTAATTTTTGAGATTGTACTGAATTTATTTGTCTGAATTTAGATGGCAAGATTTGCCTTAAAGTCTCTGAGTCTGAGAAAGCAAAACTGAATTTAAAACATACTCGTGGAAGATATTGGGTTTTTTTTTTTTCAACTTTTTTCCCCCCTTATCTCTCCTGAAATCAGCTGAATTCACGGAAATGTGTCCCAGAGGGAAAGGTTTTGTCCCCACTGGAGAATCCTCTTACGACGTTGATGGCGAGAACTATAAAGGTCAGAATCGAGCAGAAACTAATTTGCAATGTGTGTGCATATTTGACATTCAGGTAAACGCGTGGCTTGGGTTAGGCAGAAGAAGAATTCTTTTCAGCCATGGAAACTAATTACAAAGCCTTGAATCCTACCATTGGAAGAAGGTTTCAGTGGACTCTAGGGAGAACCGTGGCTTGGGCGTTAGAACACTTAAGGCTGTATGACAGTGGGACTTCACTTAAGATTCTGAGTTTCCACTTCTGAGATAGGAATAATGTTTCAAGGGTTATCATGAGGATTAAATGAGATAACATATGTAAAAGTACTTAACACAAAATTCTGTACTTAATAAATTCATTCTTTCATTGTAGAATTATATTAGAAATCATATGTTAGGACCAATACAAATTTGACCATCATCATGTTGGCCTTTAATGGTCATCAACAAAGCAAAGATTCTTGCCTTTTTAGAAAGCATCCTACTTTGCTAGGACCATTTACTAATGGCCACAGATTAATAATAAGGAATGGAAAGGAAGAAAGCAAAAGTAGATGTGTGTTTTATATATTTAATGCTATTAGCCTGTAATTCTAAAATAAATGTGCAGCTTTTTAATTTTGGTGAAATTTAAACTACAGATATGAGTACTTCCTCATTAACCACTAACTTTTAACATTTCAGTGATAGAGATATTATGACCTTTTATATACAAAGTGATTTTTTTTCTTTACAGTTTAATATTGAAAACTGTTAAGTGGCTGGAAAACAGACTAAAAACATTTTTATTGTCTATCCATTTTTTCAAACCAGTGTTTTACTAACATGGTATAATTCAGCAGCTGGATAAGAAATTCCATATGTGTGTTTTTAAGTACATCTATGATTTAATTCAGTGAAATAACAGGACTTAGTTGGCAAAATGTGTTTAACGGTTTTCAAATTCGCAAATATCATATACTATGTTCTTTCAGAGATGTAGTTAAATTTCACTTTGTGCTATGAAGTGGAGCCCTGATTTCACCATAAAGTCATCCTCTTTTTTAAAATAAAAATAAATTCCTCTTCACCCTATCTTAGCAGTGCTGTAAATGGTTGAAAGAATATTAGATTCAAACAGTCATATATTGTCGACTTGGTTTTGCCATTTTCCAGCTGTGTAACTTTGAGCAATTTATCTATGAAGTCTCCAGTTTTTTAAATGAGGACTAGATGACATTAGCTTTAAAATGTTAGAAATGATGCTAATAATACTTGCACAAAAGCAATAGATCACACTTTTTGAGAGTATACCGAGTCCTCTGCATGGATTTTCTCATTGAATCCTTTCAATCCTATCAGGTCAATGTTCCTCTTATCTCCAGTTTACCATTGAGTTAACTGAGGTTTGTGGACAATAAGCTCTGTAAATTCTGTGGAGGAATGGGTCTGCCAGCATTCTTAGCAGCTGTGCTTTCATTAGCTCATTATCAAGAAAGAAGACTTCCATCAAGTTGCATCAAACTCTTCGTGGGAGTTTTCTTCATCTCAACTAGTTAATGGGCCAAAATATACATTTATAGAAAGGCACGTGTCTTAAAGGCTATTTTCTTCAGAGAATATTATTGGTGCCATTATGGAACCCGTAGACTATTTCCTCAGATACGAGGTAGCATCTCTGAAGCTCTATTTACAAATATACCTTCTCTGATAATGTTTTGGGCATTGCTCCTTAAACAGAGAAGCCTGATTATATTTCTACCTCTGTGAATTAGTCCTAACTTTAAGGATTTGATATTGCTGTGTTTTTAAGACTCTTTGTAATATAAATATTACAATATCTAACTTGCCCAATATTGATTAGACTCTTCTATTTAACTGAAAATCCCCAAATAACTCCTCTTTCTAAATATTTCTCCATTTTTCCCCCATAGATGCAGATGAATGCCTACTTTTTGGACAAGAAATCTGCAAAAATGGCTTCTGTTTGAACACTCAGCCTGGTTATGAATGCTACTGTAAGCAGGGGACATACTATGATCCCATCAAATTGCAGTGCTTTGGTAAGTTTTAAGAGGATATAGTGTGATGTGCTATGCAAATACATGGAAAAAATAAGTAATGCTACATATAAAAACAATTTCTTTGAATCTAAATCATGTGTTGAAAAGATCTGTAAATGTTTTATGGATCTTTTTCTTGAGCAATATTTAAGAAAATAAAAACTCTTCATACTACTATTTGAATAGATTTCAAAGAGTTAATATTCAATGTAGAATTATAATTCAGGTCACTGGTATAACTGAAGTGTTCTTTTGGTCTGGGGAGCCTCCTGTTTCATCACTCATACCATGCACTGAAAGTCATTTTTAAATACTGACCCAGACTTTAATGACTAAGCAGAAAACCATATACACTAGGCAGAAAAACATAGCAAAAGGAAATAATTTTAAAACTGTCATAAAGAGACATTTTATCTTAAATTTCTAAGCGTATCCTGTTCTTAAATGTTTTCTTTCCTTATTTAATGTCAGCAGCTGTAGAGCAATGTTATTTTTCCAATCAATACAACTTAACATTTTTATAGTCGGAGCTGTTCTCTTTTGGATGATGACGTATAGCTTATTAAACTGTGGCAGCCCCTGGAATCTGGACTAAATTTAGCAGTGTATTAAGTTTGGTTAAGTGTATGAGGTGCAGCTGATTGCTGATTTTCTTTCACTTTTTTTCTCTTAAGATATAGATGAGTGTCAAGACCCCAACAGTTGTATTGATGGCCAGTGCGTTAATACAGAAGGCTCTTATAACTGCTTCTGTACCCACCCAATGGTCCTGGATGCTTCGGAAAAAAGATGTATCCGACCAACTGAATCACATGGTATGTTTGGATATGAGATGCAAGTCTGTGTCCAAATAAATGTCATAAGGTTTTCCTTTTGACTGAAATGTGAGCTGTTGGAAAATTTAAAAATTGATTCCTTGGGTATTTTGAAATAATTAAAATGAGATGCTGAGAGAAAGAATAAGATGCATATCATCAATATGTAGGAGATTTAACACCTTGCATACACTGATTTAATGGACAACAGAATACAGAGTGGCTGAGCAGATGGCAGAGCTGTTCGGTGTCTGAGGGTTGATCACATTGAACCATTGAAGGCAACTGAGGAAGATGTAAGTTGAGGGAAAAATAATTAGGTTTGCTTGACTGGACTGGAGGACACAGGTGAGGCTGGACAGAGCAGAGGGCAGAATTCATCAGATTGGTGGAGGGCTCTGAAGTCCATCGGTAGGAATCCCTGTTCATCCCCGAGAAGGTAATGTGCCACTGACTGATCAGTGGCTTAATTGAGGAGACTGCTTTGGTCAAAATCAATTGGAAAGTAGAAAGGTTCGCGTTAAGGACCCTAGGATGAAGTGTTACTAGTTCAGGGCTTCGGCAAATGAAATGGATGAAAAAGGATGAATCCCAAAAATTTTATGTAGAAAGAAATGGTAGGATTTGACAGACAAGTAAATGTGAAACATCAAAGATCAGAAGAATAAGAAGCCCATCAGGATTATGAAGTACAGGCAAGACAGTGGAGGGTTTTATGTAATGATGGAAGCAACAGAGGGAAGGATTTAATTGGAACATGATGGGCAGGTTGAATTTCAGCTGATTGGAGTGACACCCAGTTGGAGATGACAGAGGTTTGATCCACGGAAAGACCCAGACTGGCCTCAGACTTTTGCTTGGAAGTCACTCTTAGAAATAGGGATGGAAACTTTGAGACTCGCTGGCTTCTACCACAGTGTTTATGAAATAGGAATAACAGTGCAATTGTCATGGAACCATGTCTTCCCTTTCAGAACAAATTGAAGAAACCGATGTCTACCAAGATCTGTGCTGGGAACATCTGAGTGATGAGTATGTGTGTAGCCGGCCTCTTGTTGGCAAGCAGACAACATATACTGAGTGCTGCTGTTTGTATGGAGAGGCCTGGGGTATGCAGTGCGCCCTCTGCCCCATGAAAGATTCAGGTGAGCCCTTACCTAGTTCCTTCTATTGCAGGCCTTTGGAAGTATCCTTTGGAGCCTGACAATCCTCTTTTACTTATATATCTTCACCTGCACTCCTGATAGCTTGCTTTCATCAGAGGGGTGTGTGTGTGTGCGCGCGTGCGTGTTTAGGGAGTGGAAGAGCAGGACTGCATAACATCCGGCTCCTGGTTTACCTCCAATCCAGACCTTGTCATTAATTTTTTTTTTTTTTTTTTTTTTTTTGCGGTACGCGGGCCTCTCACTGCTGCGGCCTCTTCCGTTGCGGAGCACAGGCTCCGGACGCGCAGGCTCGGCGGCCATGGCTCACGGGCCCAGCCGCTCCGCGGCATGTGGGATTTTCCCGGACTGGGGCACGAACCCGTGTCCCCTGCATCGGCAGGCAGACTCTCAACCACTGCGCCACCAGGGAAGCCCTTGTCATTAATTTTTGAAACCCTCATTCCATTTCCCCAAAGAATGCTAAATAACCCAAAGAAATATAATGCATCTTAGCAGTTGGTGGCATAGGTCTTTAGAATTTATATTTCCTGATACTTTTTTTTTTTTTCCCTACAGTCCTTCTCATTTCTAACAGTTTCTACTTAGAGCAAAAAGTATTAATATAGACAGTCTAGGTCAAAGCCCAAGTTTTTACGTCAACCTCTTTGTGGGAGAGATCACAGAAGGGTTAGAACCATAAAGGAAGAGAGTAGAAAGTAAGTAAAATGTACTTGAACAAATCTCCTTGACTTTCAAGTTTTAGACCTGGGGTTAAAACCTTTGGTCAAATGGAAAAAAAAATGGGACTGGCTAAGCTCTCAGTTTCCTCCCCTCTCCTCGTGTGGGAGGAGGGCTGGAAGGTGCTGACTCTTGGCTCCCAGGCTGGGCTACTTGGTGACTGTTGGGTTGTGCGCTGATTGCTTATTTCTCTTCTTGACGCTGCAGCTACTTACTGCCTGTTAAAGGAAAGCACTTGAAAGTGTGCAGTATAGCATTTTGTCTTTGGCTATAGAATCGATTTGTTAAAGCTGGAAAAATACTGTGTGGATCTAAAGTGAAAGAGTTTATAATGAACAAATTCTCAGAATGGCCAAGAGGGGAAGAATTGCTTGAAAAGAGGAACTGCATTAATTTTTAGTTAATTAGAATGTAATCTTCAAGATATTTAATAATAAATTAGCTTTTTAGCTTGGAAGTAACTGAAACCAATGTAGCACAAAAAAAGAAAGTAATTTGAAATGCCAGAAAAGGAAAAGGAACAGCAAAGGATGAAGAGCAACCTGTTAAAGATATAGATGGTAATGATAGTAGCCCAGAAATGGAAAGAGGTTGGGTTCTGGGGCCAGAAAATCTGGATCTGGAATTCAGAACTGCCCACAGCAGCTGCGTGACTTGGGGAAAAAGAACCTCACCCAATGCAGCTCATTAATGGAGGCATCTGTCTTGTTGGGTTGTTGTGAGAACTGGGAGGTTGTAGATAGGGCAGGAACACAAGGAGTGGGGTATATTATTAGTGTCACTATAGCCTCTGTCCTGAGAGGCAATTGCCACAAGGAGAAGAAGGTGAAATCTTAAGGAAGTGACTATAATATATGACTTGAGTCATCTTCTCACGATGCTTGAATACCTCAAACCTTTCTACTTAGGCAGTGTTTTTATTGTTTAATTTTTTCTTGCATGTTTTATATGTATGTTTTACTTTTTTTTTTACATCTTTATTGGAGTATAATTGCTTTACAATGGTGTGTTAGTTTCTGCTTTATAACAAAGTGAATCAGTTATACATACACATATGTTCCCATATCTCTTCCCTCTTGCGTCTCCCTCCCTCCCACCCTCCCTATCCCACCCCTCCAGGCAGTCACAAAGCACTGAGCTGATCTCCCTGTGCTATATTGTTTAATTTTTTTAAAAAATATATCATTCTTCTAAAGAATTAATCAAAGAGGTTATGTCCCCCTCCATCTACCCCATCACAGCTGAACTCTGCTCCTTGAAGGTGTTCACTCTTTTTTTTTAATTGAAGTACAGTGTTGATGTACCAATGGTACATGTAATGTACCATTACAGGTGTACAATGTAATTATTCACAATTTTTAAACATTATACTCCATTTATAGTTATTGTGAAATATTGGCTATATTCCCCATGTTGTACAATATATCCTTATAACTTATTTTATACCTAATAGCTTGTACCTCTGAAGATGTTCACTCTTAACAGTTGGTTTTAATTATCCAAGTCTTTTTTCTATATGTTAATTATTGTTATATTTTTAATCCATATTATTATAAATTTATATTTAATAGAATATTTAAAGCTGAAATCCATATCGATCTGAGGCACACGTTTTTTGATTTATGCGTTAGCATCTCTGAAATTGGGGGTATCTTAAAATTGATGGCATCTATTAATGGCCACAAGCAATTTTTTCACATTTTAGTGTCTGTTATATCAGGATGTATTTTGAAATCTAGGATATCTTAGAACTGGTGAAAGATGGTAACTTTTTTTTTTTTTTAACATCTTTATTGGGGTATAATTGCTTTACAATGGTGTGTTAGTTTCTGCTTTATAACAAAGTGAATCAGTCATACATAAACATATGTTCCCATATGTCTTCCCTCTTGCGTCTCCCTCCCTCCCACCCTCCCTATCCCACCCCTCCAGGCTGTCACAAAGCACCGAGCCAATATCCCTGTGCCATGCGGCTGCTTCCCACTAGCTATCTACCTTACTACGTTTGTTAGTGTGTATGATGGTAACTTTTAAATGGCTGCACAGACTCTGTTTTATGGATGTACAGGCATACCTTGGAGATATTATGGGTTCAGTTCCAGACCACCACAATAAAGTGAATATTGCAATAAAGCAAGTCACCCCAATTTTTTGGTTTCCCAGGGCATATAAAAGTTAAATTTACACTGTACAGTGTTTATGTCTGCTAAGTGTGCAATAGCATTATGTCTAAAAAAATATACATGACAGTTAAAAATACTGTATTGCTAAAAAATGCTAACCATCACCTGAGGTTTCAGCAAGTCATCTTTTTGTTGGTGGAGGGTCTTGCCTCGCTGTTGGTAGCTGCTGACTGATCAGGGAGGTGATTGCTGGGGATGGGGGTGACTGTGGTAATTTCTTAGAACAGCCAACAGTGAAGTTTGCACCTCAATTGATTCTGCCTTGACAAACGATTTCTCTGTGGTATGCAATGCTGTTTAATAGCATTTTCCCTAGAGTAGAGCTTCCTTCAGAATTCAAGTCAGTCCTCTCAACCCCTGCTGCTGCTTTCTCAATTAGTTTTATGTAATATTCTAACAGTTAAGTTTACTGTCTCATATAGGTGGGGTTTGTGGCACCCTACAACAATTACAATAGTAACATCAAAGATCACTAATACCATAACAAATATAGTAATAGTGGTAACGTTTGAAATATTATGAGAATTTCCAAAATGTGACACAGACAGGCAGTGAGCGAATGTGGTTGGAAATATGGTGCAATAGACTTGCTTGATGCAAGGCGGCCACAAGCCTTCAATTTGTTTAAAAAAAAAAACACGCACACAGTAAAGCGAAGCACAGTAGAACAAGGTATGCCTGTACCATGGTTTATTTAATCACCTCCAGCACTGGACATTTGGGCTGTCTGTCTCCCCCAACCCCTGCCCTTCCCCAGTCTTGATTTTCCTATTATAAACAATGCTGCAGTGAACCTTCACATACGTATCTTATATATAGCTGTGGAAGTGTCTTGATAAGAAAATTCCTACAAATGAAAATACTATACTATATTACTCTCCAAAACATACAGGACAGATTTACACTCACATTGACGGTGTTTGAAATGCCTTTTCCTCATACCCTTTTACCACTAGATATTCTCAGCCTTTAAAATTGTTATCCTATGGGTAAGAAGGGTATCTTATATGCGTCTCCCTATTTCTAGGGACTTGGAGCATCTTTTCCTTGTTTATAGATGATTTGTATTCCTTTGTCAGTGAATTATATCCTTTGCCCATTTCTTTGGTTGGACTTTGTGTCTTTTTCTTGCTGATTTGTAGGAGTTTTGTGCGTATTCTGTCCACAACTCCAACATTTGGGTTTTGGAAACTTCTTTATGAAAGGTTCTGCATGTATTTTCATTTTATTCTGTCCCTGTCCTGATGCTGTGATATTAAGTATTTACTGAATGAAAATCTGATGAGCTAGTTGCCTTTGCAAATCAAATCTAATTGACTAAGTTTTTAAAAGAATATTCAAGTTATTTTGGTGTTAGAAATGAATTTTAGAATATTGCATCAATTATCCTTAACTGAGGCTTTACAAAATTTTAAATGTAAATTCAAACAAATCCATGTGAACAAATATATACTGTATAATATTTTTAGGAAAGTATGGGGTACGAGGAAATAGTGGTACCACGTGCCAAATTAAAAAAAAAAGCTTAGTATCTTTGCTGCGCTCTTTCTAGCTTATATATGCACAGTACTGGTGATAAATTTTCCAAAAAGAATCACTAGTCTACAGTCAGCCAAATCCTCAAAAATCAGTGATTTTCAGTCTTTTATTTTTTTAGAAAAAGGTAGTCTTTTTTCAACTGAATTATTATTTTAACTTCCAACATATATAAATTCATTAACATCAAAGCTGCTGGAGCTACTGGTAGGGAGAACAACTAGTTAGGCTCTCGAGGTATCTGTGAAGGACCCCAGGGTTCCAGGAAACACATATTGAAAAACACTATTCTGTTTCTGTTGGAGTATAGGAAGTAGTTAGACATCCCAGAAGGAGTATTTCTTTTATACTCCTGAAATTATGGGCCTTGAGCTAGACTTAGGGATACTCTACCCTGAATCCAGGGAGAAGCCCACGGCAAAGTTAAGCCATTTTTCCAGAGGCCCTGTGATTAGCTGGCATTTCCTTGATTGGTACCTGATGTTCTGGTCATATCTACACCAAACCATCTCCCGTGGAGCATGTTTCTGCCCGAGTATAGCAAGCAACAAGACCCAGAGCAGAGGGGTTAGCACATGGACTCTGAAGCCAGGTTGCCTGGGTGGGAATCCTGGTTTGGCAACTTTCTATCTACACAGCCTTGTTCCTTTGTCTCTCTGTGCCTTAGTTTCCTCACACGAAACTAATATCACCTGCCTCACAGGGTTGTTGGAAGAATCAGTTAATACATGAACACTTAGCATAGTGCTTGACACGTAGTAAGCGTTAGAAGGTTGTAGCACCTAATGCCACTACTGCCGGGTGAGTCAGATCAAATGCATTTTCAAATGTAACTGAAATCTAAGGTTCTTATGAAAAACACACTTACCTAATAGCATCTGAACATGAATTAAGAAATTAAGGATAGACAAATGCAGAAATAATTGTCCTCATATAAAACTTTCTCTTCTAGACCACCGCTTCATAAACATTAATGGGCATGTTAATTACCTGGTGATGTTATTAAAAAAAAAAAAAAAGATTCTGGTTTCTAGGTGGAGGTGGGTGGGCAGGATTCTGCATTCTTAAGTCCCAATGCAATGCTGCTGCTGGTCTTCAGACCACACTAGCAAGGTTCTAGAGACACGTAGCAGCATTCAGCCGGATTTTGTTAAAACCGACTTTAATGCCGTTATTAATTTTTCGTAGAGGAAGCAGAGAATGTGTGAACTTTAAAGCTGATTTGCTCATTCTGCCATTGAGCCTTTTAAATGTTGCTCTTCAGGAATACATGATAGTTGAGAAAGGACCATATTGTCTATTTGTTAATAAAAGCCCTGGATGAATTCCAGCCTGTCAGGCACTGAACCTTCCAGCACTGCTTTGGGGAACAATTAGTTACTGATGGAAACAGTGCTGGAGGAATTTAAGTAATAAATCGCAGTGCTTGTCATCAGCTTTGAGCATTAAAGTGCAGTGTAAAGTAAAGCTTTGGCTCCCAAACAGGCTTTCACACTTCTGGTCCAATAGGTTATGGGCACTAATTCTCACTAAGGCAGCAACTGCATCTGAGAATACTGGTAGTTGGAAGAGGTAGGAGTGGCTCCTGAAATAGTGTTCTCTGAAGTTAGATGGCAACTTGCAGATTGGTACCAGGTGCAGACTGGTACCACATGCAGGGTGAGTGAGTGGAGGCTGATGGATTGTGTCAGGGTAACTTTACATGAGAAGAATTGCCTAGTTGTACCATTCAGTACATTTCTGGAGCTGCTTGGGGCTCCCAGAGCACAGGCTCCGGACGCGCAGGCTCAGTGGCCATGGCTCACGGGCCCAGCCGCTCCGTGGCATGTGGGATCTTCCCTGAGCGGGGCACGAACCCGTGTCCCCTGCATCGGCAGGCGGACCCTCAACCACTGCGCCACCAGGGAAGCCCTGGAGTTTCTCTTATTCCTGCCCCAGCATCCTCCTCTTCTCCTGCCCCTCTCAATACCCTCTAATCCTGCCTGTTCTTAAAAATTTTTTTTTTCCCTTTGTTTGGGGGGAGTGGCTGAACTGCTTTGGGAGGACCATCAAATTTGGGTTCTTTATCACGATATCATGGCCAGCCTCTGAGAGAAAAAGCTATTCGAAAAACCAAGTCAGGAAAGACAAACCACTGTGTCCATATTTTGAATGAGAAAGGGTGGTCATTGTTTGATCTTTCTGGAAATTTTCAGTGCCGTGCTAGAAGGAAGTCATGAACCCTCAAATCTGGAGTTTATTGAATACGAGTTTTATGTAGCTTGGTTTTCCTGGGTCTCCACCTGAGTAAAAAAATGATGGTAGCTGACATGTGTATAACACAATGCCAGGCACCGTTCAAGAGGCTTACCATCAATTAAGATATTTAATTCTCCAAGCCATCCTATGAGGTAAGTGTATAATTACCTCCTTTTGGGGGGAGAGGAACTGAGACACACAAGATTACCATCCGTGGTCAGATACCAGGAAGTGGCAGATTCAAATCTAGGCATCCGTGCTATCAACCACTTTAGTGTTACCCCAGTCCCTATCTCCCCAAGGTCCAAAGCACATTTTAGATAAATAGTATCACTTAGAATATAAAAGTAACAAAGTGAAAAGTTAAAGATGAGATTTTTTTTCAATTTCCTCATGCGTTGTGTGCTTAGAGAGAAACTCTACAGCCTTAGAGCCAGTCAGTAAGCTTAGCCAACTTAGACTCTGTATCAGAGTCGAGCACACGGTGGCCATCATAGATAACAATACATACTTGATGAATTAATGGATTAAAGCAAGTCAGTAATCCTCAGTGAATTAAACTGTTGGTGATGCCTAGCACATAGATAAAATGAACTTTTAATGTTTTTATTTATTGCTACTCTTAAAAGTATAAACTCAAAATTTTCTGGAAAAATGTACCTATGGGTTACAAGATATGTAGGGTGCTGTTATCTCATGGAAATAAAAACCTATTGACCTGCAAATGAAAGAAAATTAAACACATTTGAACACTGGAATCTAAAGTACCCAGGGATCCCAGTGTCTGTGGTTATCTTGTTAAAATAATTAGACTTCTGTTAAGTAAATTATTAAAATAATTAGACTTATTGTGAACTGAACATAAAGAATTGATAAAGTCTTGATCTAAAACGTAGAAGAAATTTCGAGGGGAGACTTAGTGTGTTGAGAGATTGCCACCTCTTGGTTGATACAGTGTACTGCACCACAGGTGTTTTAACCTCTGAAGTACTAGGTGCAGGTCAGGCATAGAAAGGTCACAGTGGGGTTAAAAAAAAAAAAATCTCCAAGGAAACTGAAGTGCCACAAAAGAAATTGGCAAATGCTTAAAATTTTTTGTGAAACGCTGCTGTCAATCAAAATGTGGAGGCATCGGTCCTCTCAGTTTTGCTCAGAGAGCAATTCAAAAATATAGATATATAGATAGATTTGATAAGAAAACTCTGGTTGTGGGAATAGAGGTTATCCTTGTCCTTGAGTGCCAGGAAGAAAAATACAATCATTACGGCATAAGAAAAAATTGAAATCAATTCTGTCAGTAAAGAATCCTATAGATCATAATATAGATTTATGTCTAATTCTTATTTTTTAAAAAGTCAAATAACAACATATTTAGTAAACTATTATATGCAAGGTACAGTTAGTAAGAACCGTGTCTGAAATGCAGTCTAAATTACTTATAGTTTGCCTGTCTTCAGTTTCAGTTAAATTATCTACGTATTCCTTCATTTCATTTTTTACTTGAACCACCTACAAGGCAACATCTAGGCAATAAATTTTGGAGCAGACGTACAGTCTGTATTTACAGGAAATGTAAAATTCTGTAGAACTGACATGATATAAAATTATGTTGTACCGCTAAATTAGAAGTTCATTCCTCAACGTTGCTCGTTCAAATGTACAGATAACATCCTTATGTAATAAATTCATCATCTCCTGTGACACACTATTTTTTAATACTTCCTAGTAACTTATCTACCCCGTCTTTTCATATGGTTTTGCAAGAGTGAAAGAATCTGGAATCTGTCTTTGAACAGTTAAGCTAGTGATTTCTTTCCTGTCTGTGCATGGCTCTTACCTGTTCCCAAAGATCTGAGTGTAAGAAATTTCATAATACCCTTGGAGGTGTGAAGGAAGACAGGGATTTGACTCATGGACTAAACTTGAAAAAATATTGTAATTGGGCAGTGGTTGCCAAAGGCCTTTCAGCAGTCACAGTTTAAAGGCTTTTCCAAGAACTATGTTTCCAAAGAATGTTAATAACAACTCTGGAACATCCTACATGTGAGGCACAGTGAGTGGTCACCGCCTTTGGTGTGGGCAGTCCAGGGATCTCGTTCTGCTTTTGGCATTGCTTCTGTCAATTGCACTGGGCGAGTTGCTTCAGTTTCCTATATGCGAAGTTGAGAACTCTTTTGAGGTTATGGTAATTAATACTCTGTAAGTATGAAAGCATTTATCATTGTGATCATAAATCCTGATTATTATGATCAAAGCAAGTGCAGCTATTAATAAGCTATAGTGGAGAATGTAAACCAAACTGGAAAGCTATAAAAGGCCTCCTAATTTGAGTGGCCACCATATGTGTGCACTGTATATACAGAGAGAATACTCTCAGAGGTAAGTGGTCCAGTTCTTTGGGACAGAATTCTTGGTATCCATGGAACTAGACTGAATTGGATACCATATGGAAGGACAAGTAAGCAATTTATATTGTTTCTTATTGAAAAGATTCTTTGTATTTATTTAGAAGGCTACCCCTTATTTTCCCGAAAAGGGTGAAAGTACTTTTCTCACTATAAAAGGCTTATTGCAAAATAAAATTTAGTAGTGAATTATGCACATAGAGCCTTGGTATTAAATGTGATCATTACGTTAGTTTCCCCACTTGTAAAATGGTAGTAGCAACATCTTCCTAAGGATTGTTTGAGGGTTAAAAATGTGCTAACACATGTTAGATGCTTGGCATACAGTAAATGCTTCGTAGGTGTTAGCGATGATCATAGATCAAATCTTGTTCCAGGATATGGGTTGAGCTAATGATTATTCCCCATTGTTACCTCACTATACAGTGCTAGAAGTCTCTTTGAAAGTAAGCAAGAGTCAAAGACGATGAGGGGCAGGTGAGAGTTTGGGGACTAACGCAGAGGCAGATAATCTCTGCAGCCGCTGAGAGAACCTGCTGCTTCTGTGCCGCTCGAGGCTCCCAGGCTACCAGTGTGAGTTATATAATGTCTGAGAGAGGCCTTGTGCCTGGAAAAGACCATTCAGGGTTGGGTTTTAAATGAACATTCAGTGTATCCAATTTATCAATGTTAAAACCTGGACTTACCTAAGAATTTAAGTTCAACGTAAACATTTTGTCCTTCTGTTTATAAGTCCAATATTTTTATATAAAATAAGATCAAGTTTTATTTTGTGATTAATGTTTATATAGCTCAAGGAACAGATTAAACTTTCCTTGAGAGTTATTTCTATATCAAAACTCTGTTAATTGAGTCTCTAACACTTTGGCCTCTGATTTATAAATTTTATGTATTTGATTTTATCTCATGCATTTTATATACCTGAAAGGGCAGCCTCCAATCCTAATAAGCATTTTCTTCTTAGGTATTTAAGCAGCTCTTATCAATCTAATAAATCAAACTTAAAATGCAACAAATTGAATTCCCTAATGAATCTAAATACTTACTGACCTAATAGAGTTCTGTGAATTCTCATGTAATATAAAATCCTAGATATTTCAAATTGAAATCACAAGGCCCATCAGATTATCTAGTATATGGTTCTCGTAAACATTATAGACATATTAAATAACAACAACAAAAAAACCCTTACTCTGAAACTTTCACAGTAAAGTATTAATATTCTAAACTTAATGTATGTCATTATCTGTGTAGCAGAATTATCATCTTAGGCCAGCTAAGGTTACTGGGTAGAAAAATTCATGACTGTGATTGTCAATTATTAGAGAATTAAGACCAGGACATGGGATGTGTATGCGCACAGTGTGAGTCTAAGTAGCCATGTGTGACATGCAGAGCACATTCTATTGTTTCCATGTTAACAGGGGACCCCACGTGTTCCTAATGTGTACTGTTTTTATAAGCAATACCTTCCATTGCAGTGACTCTCAAGGGAATAATAGGGCAGATAAAATTAATAAAAGCTTTTCTCTAACTACACATAACTCCCCTCAAGAATCAGGTACCTTCTGCTAAAGGTATGTGCTCACCTTATTGAAATTCTCTACCACACAAATGACAAACTTCCCCTGACCCAGTAAAGAAGGTTTGGGGCAATATTCAGGGTTCTCCAGAAAAACAGAACCAATAGGAGAGAGAGAAAGAGAGAAAGATTGGTTGATTGATTGATTGATAGGGTCACTGATTCATTTTAAGGAATTGGCTCATGTGATTATAGAAGCTGGTAAATTCAAAATCCCTAGGGTGGCCTGATGTTGTGGAGGCCCAAAGAAAGCCGAGGTTCCAGGTCAAAAGCCGTCAGCCAGAAAGAGCCAGTTTTGTAGATGAAGTCTGAAGTCCAAAGGCAGTTGGGCAGTGGGCAGTGGAATTCTCTTTCTCATAGGAGGGCCAGTCTTTCTGTTCTAATCAAGCCATCAACCCATTGAAGGAGGCCCACTCACATTATGGAGGGTAATTTGATTTACTCAGATCCACCAATGTAAATGTTAACCCCATCCAGAAACACCCAAAATAATGTTTGACCAACTTCATCTGGGCACTCCGTGGCCTAACCTAGTTGACACATGATATTAGCCATCACAACTGGGATTGAAAGAAAGGTCGAGAACCAGTTAAAGAAAATATTTCCATTTTGTAGAGCTTCTCCAGCTCCCACTACCATCCTGTACAAACACACACTTAAGCAAAGGTCTTTATTTTCAGTTGGGAGTGAAATGTCGTTCTTCTCCTTCCCCAGATATGCACTGGAAAAGGGCAGGGAGGAGGTGGGATCCTGAACACTCAATCAGGACCCCCGGCTGGACAGGGCTTTTATGGCAGGTCAGGGAAAACCAGGAAAGAGATATTGGACTTGTGGAAGGGAGTGAATAAACAGGAATGAATGATACAAAGGCCAGGCACAAAAAGAGGGACTGCATGAGAGGAAGAACACTAGAAATGAAGCCAAATGTGGATTCTTAAAACAACATTGTTTGGGGCAGGTGCTTTAAAGGAAGAGAAAGTAATGGGCAAGTAAGCCATGTTCAGGTTATGATCATATTGCAGTCATATTAGGAAACATGATTTGTCTCAGGGTAAGGAAAGCTAAAAAGGAAAATTTTAAAAACTCTCATAAAGGGGAAAACTTACTCCATTTCCTGCTAAACTGTTGGTGACAGAACTTGGGAGGAGTGTCCTGGAACTGGGCTGCAGTTCCCAGACCCAATTCCCTGGAGTTGGTGTGAGTCAGCGAGGGTTTGGGATGCCAGCTGGGAAGGACCAGCACGCTGGTTGAAGCTGTCTCAGTGGCCTCAACAACTATTAGAGAACAGCTAAATGTGAGGGGAATTTGATGGAAAGATGGAAAGTTGGTGATAAGAACACTTCTGAAATTTTAGTTTGTGTACGATTTGGACTTTGGGGTATCAGTTTTATTTTTATTTTTGTTGCTGTTGGAAATAAGTTTTTTTATTACATCTTTATTGGAGTATAATTGCTTTACAATGGTGTGTTAGTTTCTGCTTTATAACAAAGTGAATCAGTTATACATATACATATGTTCCCATATCTCTTCCCTCTTGTGTCTCCCTCCCTCCCACCCTCCCTATCCCACCTCTCTAGGTGGTCACAAAGCACTGAGTTGATCTCCCTGTGCTATGCGGCTGCTTCCCACTAGCTATCTACCTTACGTTTGGTAGTGTATATATGTCCATGCCACTCTCTCACTTTGTCACAGCTTACCCTTCCCCTCCCCATATCCTCAAGTCCATTCTCTAGTAGGTCTGTGTCTTTATTCCTGTCTTACGCCTAGGTTCTTCATGACATTTTTTTTCTTAAATTCCATATATATGTGTTAGCATACGGTATTTGTCTTTCTCTTTCTGACTTACTTCACCCTGTATGACAGACTCACCTCATTACAAATAGCTCAATTTCATTTCTTTTTATGGCTGAGTAATATTCCATTGTATATATGGGCCACATCTTCTTTATCCATTCATCTGTCCATGGGCACTTAGGTTGTTTCCATCTCCGGGCTATTGTAAATAGAGCTGCAATGAACATTTTGGTACATGACTCTTTTTGAATTATGGTTTTCTCAGGGTATATGCCCAGTAGTGGGATTGCTGGGTCATATGGTAGTTCTATTTGTAGTTTTTTAAGGAACCTCCATACTGTTCTCCACAGTGGCTGTATCAATTTACATTCCCACCAGCAGTGCAAGAGTGTTCCCTTTTCTCCACACCCTCTCCAGCATTTATTGTTTCTAGATTTTTTGATGATGGCCATTCTGACTGGTGGGAGATGATATCTCATTATAGTTGTGATTTGCCTTTCTCTAATAATTAATGATGTTGAGCATTCTTTCATGTGTTTGTTGGCAGTCTGTATATCTTCTTTGGAGAAATGTCTATTTAGGTCTTCTGCCCATTTTTGGATTGGGTTGTTTGTTTTTTTATTATTGAGCTGCATGAGCTGCTTATAAATTTTGGAGATTAATCCTTTGTCAGTTGCTTCATTTGCAAATATTTTCTCCCATTCTGAGGGTTGTCTTTTCATCTTGTTTATGGTTTCCTTTGCTACGCAAAAGCTTTGAAGTTTCATTAGGTCCCATTTGTTTATTTTTGTTTTTATTTCCATTCCTCTAGGAGGTGGGTCAAAAAGGATCTTGCTGTGATTTATGTCATAGAGTGTTCTGCCTATGTTTTCCTCTAAGAGTTTGATAGTTTCTGGCCTTCCATTTAGGTCTTTAATCCATTTTGAGCTTATTTTTGTGTATGGTGTTAGGGAGTGATCTAATCTCATATTTTTACATGTACCTGTCCAGTTTTCCCAGCACCACTTATTGAAGAGGCTGTCCTTTCTCCACTGTACATTCCTGCCTCCTTTATCAAAGATATGGTGACCATATGTGCGTGGGTTTATCTCTGGGCTTTCTATCCTGTTCCATTGATCTATCTTTCTGTTTTTGTGCCAGTGCCATACTGTCTTGATTACTGTAGCTTTGTAGTATAGTCTGAAGTCAGGGCGCCTGATTCCTCCAGCTCTGTTTTTCTTTCTCAAGATTGCTTTGGCTATTTGGGGTTGGGGTATCAATTTTATTCAAGGCTTATTTTCTTAATAGCTATACTACATTGAAGTGCTGAGAAGGTATTTGGCCATGCTCTGTTATTGAAAATATTCTGACTAGAGAATAACTTGCATTATTATTATAATCATACCTATCTATTAGAATCTTTCTAATGTAAAGCCAAAGTAGAGAAATTAAGATATGCAGGTAAAATGAACCATCAGATCACAAAAAGCAGCACTTTTATTTTTCACTAACAAGCAGTCAAATTTTTAGCAGTTTAAACTTTCTACCTTGAAATCAGACATTATGAATAGGCATTCGATTTTCTAGAAATGCCTTTTTGTTGTTGATTTTCTTTTTAGTGGAAATTTTACTTTCATGTATTTTAAAGAAATTTTGCTGATAGGATTTTTTTCTCTTCATTGATAGTTGAAATGTACTCTAAGAAAATGAACTGTGCTGAGTGGGACTATGAAAAATATCACTGTATGTAATTGCTTAAAGCCCTGTTCTGTGTTTGAGGTTTTGAAATCAAATAATGTTGTATTTATTTTGACCTTTTCCTAATTGACTTTGTAAGACAACTATGGCTGGAGAAAAGCCACTGGCTGCCCATGTCTTTTATATGCTGACCTCATGGCTAGAGCAGGCATGCCTGGCAGAGGAAGGGTGAGGGAAATTTTATCTCCTCTCCCTTCATGCAGCAGACAGATTGTACCTCTTATGACTGTGAGGAAAGCATCTAGGAAGTGCTTAGGAAGCATGTTGGCATAAATCTGCAAGGAGCAGAAACTAGGATGATAATTATTTTGCTCAACATCAGTAGCCAGTGTCTTAAGAAGCAAATTACAGAAGATTAGCTCATTGGAAGGCTTCCAGGCACAACAAGGCCTTCTTTTATGCTTCCTTCTGAGCTTCAAGTCTCAGTGGCAAGCAGAGCTGTTACGAACAGTTGTGTTGGTTGTGCACTGTTCAACCCTAGAAGTTACCATTCATATCATAATCTTTCAGTGCCTACCAAGGTAGCCAAATAAATCATTGCCAGAGGGAAGAGTTACTAGGACTGTATCTGATTCTGAATAGATCCGGAGGGGAAGGTAAGAAGGGAGTTACTTCAGATTAAGATAAATAGCAATATATGAGCAAATCATAAAACAGAGTTACAGATCTTAAAACAGTTCAGTTTTGCTTTGCAGCTTTAGCTTATTTCCTATAATTAAATGGGATACATATTTATGAATAATCTATTAATTATGTTTAGCAGTACTTTAATATTGCATTAATTACCTAGAACTTGCTTTTCAAATGACGATCCAGTAGTACATCTTTATTTCATAACCTTGAGGTCTATACTTCTGAATATTCATCAAGAGAGTTTTGAACAGCTTCAAAACTTAAGATACAATTATCTTTACCCTTAGATTTTAATAATTTAGTTTTATTAAAAGAAAACAATATTTTGAAAATTTAACCTGACTTGACCTTTGAAATATCATTAAATTTCTCTGGACCTCCGTTTCCTCAGCAGGAAAATGAATGAGGTTAGACTGTCCATGATTACTTACAGTGCATTCAATTCCATGATTGTCAGTCGTCTGGAAACACCCGTGTGAGCCTCACCGGAAGACAATAGCGCCATCTGGTGGTGATTATCTCATATTATAGCCCACAAGTTTCAGTGACAGATTGTCTTCCCAATATTTTGCAGCCTAATAGTAAAAATGTCTGCTTAGAATTGTAGAATATGTAAGCTAGAAAGGACCTTAGAGATCAACTAGTCTTGTTTTCTCATTTTACCAACTAAAAGTAGAAAGGTTAGATGAATACCAGACTTTAAAGAATATATTTTTTTGTTTCTCTTGACTTGTTTTTTAATTGGGGTTAAATTCACATGACAAAGTTAAGCATTTTATAGTGAATAATTCAGTGGCATTTAGTATATTCCGTATGTTGTACAACATCCTCTTTAATCTTAAGCACATGTGTAGCTCAAATTTTAAAATAATTCTTACTTGATTAATGCAAAAAACATAATAGAAAAAACAAAATGTATTCCTTCCATATAATATTTATTTTACCTAATTGTTGACTTCTCAGATTGTCACTTCAGAGTAGTACTTAATGAGTAGGAAAGCAGGAAATGAAACAGTTTATCTGTCCTTCCATTTGGAAAAATATGAAGTAGGTCAGCTTAGAAAATTAACATGTTGAACTTTCCTCGTATTTGCCTGTTCATTGCATTGTCCAGTCTTGTCTCTTATCGAATATTAGAAGTTACTTCATTCCTAATTTCCTCTGAGATTGGCTGAATGCAAGACTTAATGTTTTATTTCTAAAGCCCTGTTTACTTAGAAATAGGGGAAACCTTTCATGCAGTCCTTCCTGAGAAATTCATGTTATCAATCATTATTTTAAGGTTTTTACGTGTGGCATAATTTAATGCTGTTACAAGTCTATAAATTTTGAATCCAGGTTTTAGAAATGGATTTCTAAATGGAACCTCCATTGGTTTGGCATTCACACCCAACAAATCTCTCTCTCCAGTTATAGTCTGGCTACGTAAACAGCAGTGTGATGGAAAATGCTGGGAGTGACTGAACTTGGAAGGGGCAGCATTAGGTGAAGGTTGGGGGTGAGGGAACTTGATTGGTCTACAGCCTGTGAGTTTCCTTAGAGCATTAACATTTACAGGCGTCCCACAGAATATAAACCCTGCCGAGACTAGACTTCATTACTTCCCTCTCCTCGACAAGTACAATTTAATTGAACATTAAGCAATTTGATCTCTTCCACCTAATAAATTGAGCAAATTCAATAAATATAAATCCTGCTAATGATAAAGCGGACCCCGGTGGGGCTGAGCTCACCAGCATTCACGGTTATTACTCTCCCTGGAATTTTAGTCAGAAATGCTTATTGCTGAACTAAGTACTTACCTGATACTTACAGTCTAGGGAATGTATTTAATAATTTTCTTCTAAGGGTTTCAGAAGGGCAGCTGTGGAATTGAAAGAGCATGGTTTTGCAGATAGACCAACAGAGTCAATCCTTCAACTAAGCTAGGACAGTTATGCTATAAACCTTAGCTTCCTTATCGGAAACAAAAGGAGCTAATTACAGTTATTTCATAGGATTCTGAGATTTAAAGGGAAAAGTGTGTGCAAAGGTACACAGCGCCTAGCACACAGGAGCTTAATAGTGCATGTTCGCTAACTTTCCTTTTTTCGATTGTTCTTTAGCAGGGATCGGTAGTAGGCAGCGTTTATGGGGTCCTTTCATTTCCCTAAGACTTTCTTATCTATTATATATGCCTATGACTCTGAGTTACCTTCCCTCCTCTGCTTCACCTGGCTGACCCCCTTCCTGTAGATGCTCATCTCCAAAGTGAAGGCTTCCCCAGCTCTTCCTGGCTGTCTCTAGGCATTACCTCTTCTTCAAGCACTATTGCACATGTCAGTGTACTGTCATTTTATCCTTCCTCTCTCTCTCTCCCAAACTCCACACTGCCTGTAATATTCTCAGCCTCTGGTTGGATGAGTGAGTCAATCACTGAATGGAGCAATGCACTGCCTTTAATGCTGCTAAGGCACAGTACCATAATCCTGTTCGACAGACACAGCTCAAAGGAAGGTATCTAGTTCGAAGAATAGGAAGCAGTAGGACTAGAACCCCGGGCTTTTGACTCTGGGTGCTTCTCTTTTTATTTTTATTTTTACACCTTTATTGGAGTATAATTGCTTTACAGTGGTGTGTTAGTTTCTGCTTTATAACAAAGTGAATCAGTTATACATATACATATGTTCCCATATCTCTTCCCTCTTGCATCTCCCTCCCTCCCACCCCTCCAGGCGGTCACAAAGCACCGAGCTGATCTCCCTGTGCTATGTGGCTGCTTCCCACTAGCTATCTATTTTATGTTTGGTAGTGTATATATGTCCATGCCACTCTCTCACTTTGTCCCAGCTTACCCTTCCCCCTCCCCGTGTCCTCAAGTCCATGCTCTAGTATGTCTGTGTCTTTATTCCCATCTTGCCCCTAGGTTCTCCATGACCTTTTTTTTTTTTTTTAGATTCCATATATATGTGTTAGCATATGGTGTTTGTTTTTCTCTTTCTCACTTACTTCACTCTGTATGACAGACTCTAGGTCCATCCACCTCACTACAAATAACTCAATTTCCTTTCTTTTTCTGGCTGAGTAATATTCCATTGTATATATGTGCCACATCTTCTTTATCCATTCATCCGATGATGGAAGCAGTAGGACTAGAACCCTGGGCTTTTGACTCTGGGTGCTTCTCTTTTTAGCAGGGGTCCCCAACCCCCAGGCCGCGGACTGGTACCGGGCCGCACAGCAGGAGGCGAGTGGCGGATGAGCGAGCGAAGCTTCATCTGCCGCTCCCCATCGCTCGCATCACCACCTGAACCTCCCCCCAGTCCGTGGAAAAATTGTCTTCCACGAAACCTGTCCCTGGTGCCACAAAGGTTGGGGACTGCTGCTTTTTCGGATACCTAATTTTCTCTCACAACTCAGCAAGTTTTAACATCAGGAAAGCAGGTTTACTACCTGCTCACCAGGCACTGTGGATAAGAGTGTACTCTCTGAGAATAAGCATAAGCAGACAGACACCTAAACACGTGTCCAGTTCCACAGGGTGTGGCATCAGCAGTAGAATCCTCTCTCTTACGTTCCTTCTTCTGTCATCAGTACTGGACGGTATGTTCTGTAAATGGTCAACATTTTTCTAATTCCATAGCTTTTGCTAATTTCAAAGAAAAGTGCCAGTTATACTACTGGCTCAGCATGCGCTCAGGTAAATATTCGTTCCATTCTCCCTGTCTCCTTCCTCCGTTTCCTGGTGTGTATGTTTTCCAAACACCATCATCAATTAATAGTACATGTGGAGGCCTGTAGGAAAAACACCTGATCTAGAAGTTTCAGTAAAATAGGACCCATTTTTCCTTATGCATATGAATTGGTCCTTCTCCTTTTTTTGAAAATCATGCACTTCAAACTTTAGAGCACTAGGTTTTCATCCCTGATGTGTGGAGAACAAAATGCAGCCTCTTCATCTTTTCTAGAAGCAGCTGAATTTAATCTGCCTCAGTCAGACTTCACCTCCCAGTTTCCTCACATGCCTGATTGGCATTGTGATGTGTGACTGTCCAGACCAGCCCTACAGATGTGTCTGTCATAAGGAAGGAGATTTCCTGCCAGGATATGATAATGTGCTTCCCATTGCTGCTGACAGCGGGGGCCCCAGACCTCTTGGCTCCAGGGGGGCAATTTTTAAACTTTTTTTTCAATTTAGTATTAAAATCAAAGCAGTACCATCTGTCATGTGAATCTGCCATGGCAGGGAACTGAGCGTGATCCATGGCCTGGATCTTGTTTAGACCACGTAAGTGATGGCAGCCCACACCATCCCATGTGTGTCTTTCATAGCTTTGATCAAGAGCTTAGCATTTGTGCCTGCAGAGGTGAGGAGTGCAACGAGTGGGGGGACTTTGAGGTGTGAATATTTCTACTTCCTATTCATTTCACATTCATATTTGGCTAGATCCTGGACGGACACATTGTGTCCCAGAAATGGCATTTGCCTCACAAAGTACAAGCCCTGCTAAGCAGAGCTCTTCCTTTGCACCAAGCCCCAGACAACCAGGTGCTTAATTGTTGTCAACTTGCTTAAGTAAGGAGTGTCTTGCAGAAGGAAAAAAACTCTAGGGACAAAAAATGTGTTCATCTCGACATGTTGAGCTGGATGAAGTGGCAGCCAGGAGATTCTCATGGGCTGCCATCAGGAGCTGTGGCAACAGTTCAGGGATCTGCTATTCCCAGCTCCACAGCCTCAGCCAACCACAACTCACTGCCTCCCCAGCTGGACTATAGCCGTGACCCAGCCCTAGGGATAACCAAGGCCAAGCGCCGCCAAGCTCAGTGAGCTCTGGTGTGGCTTGGGTTGCTCAGAGATCCAGCACATGTTAGAAAGGTGCATGTGCCCAGATCCTGGAGGAGACGCCTTACCCAGGATTCACTAGAAAACTCCACGATATTCCAGTCGTTGCCTTAAAAGATGATGAGAAACCTACTGGCTAGTCAAGGCATTTCTAATGCCTTGAGCATATACTAACAACTGCTGAACATATGCTGAGCATATACTAACAACTGCTGAACATCAGTTTTTCCCCCTGTATTTTGAGTTTTGTTGATCTAGTGTTATAATGTGTTGTTGCTGATACCTTATCACTGTCTGATCAAGTGATTAAATTTGGCCAGGCAGTCAATAATTTTTGAGATGAAGACATCTTTCTCTGTTTACTGAGTTGGAGTTTTCCTCCATCTATTTAAAAATTTCAGATCTTGAAACAATATCTAAAAACATCTGGAGACTGTGCTTTCATTGCTCTTAATTTATTGTACGGGTCTTTGCCCATTGACAACTACGTTTAAAGTTTTGCTAACACTATGTTATATCAACCATTCTGATACCGTCTTTGCAAATCCTCATTTATTGCCAGGTGTTCAGCAGGGACATGAGTGATTTTACCTTAAAAAAAATGTAACCTCCATTTTCTTGGTGCTTCAAAATTTATGAACAGTTCCATAACATCATCTCATCTTTTAATACACCAGTGACAGAGAGGCAAACAGGAATTATCCCCATGTGACAGATGTGAAAACTGAGGCTTGCCCACAGTTGCTAAGCTGGAAAGTAAGTGGTACAGCCAGGACTTGAGCCCCGGCTTCTGCCTCCGAAGCCCATGTCCTTTTCATTATCCCATGCTCATTTCACCCATGACCCTGGCCAAGAATGAGAGCAGATGTGTGCAATGGGAGAGGCAGCATGGATGGATTAGGATAGACCCATCATGCTCCCAGAAAAATAACTCAAAATGCATGTCCTGGTGTTGATGGGACTGTAGCACATCTTCAAATACAAAAGAGAGTAGTACATTTAATATAGAAATGATGTTTTGATAACTGACCAAAAATCTTGAAGTTTGGATTGGTAACGTGTTAGATAAAGTGAAGCAGCAAAGGACATTAAGCTCTAGAAACTTGAGAAAAATGCATGTCCAGGGATGAAGGGAGGGGAAGGAAGATGCAGCAAACCGCAGAGGGTCCCCCGCCCATTACTCTCCTCTGCTTCCCTTTACGGCCTGGGTCACGTCCAAAGCCTTTCTTAGGAACTACTTGGTAGTCCCCAAACACAGCTTACAGTTTGCTTTTGTGATGCCTTTGGGTAAACTCTTTTTAGAATCCCAAATATCTTCTATTAAGTAAATCCTTCTCATCTACTTAGTTTCAGGTCAAGTGTTCCTTTTCTAGGAAGCTGTCCCTAAACATCACACAGGAACAGAAGTCCATTCCTCCTCCACTCCTCTCCCATTTGATCCCTTCCTTTTGTGATGTTAGACGGTGAGAGCTTGGAGGGTGGAGACCAGGTCATTTCTTGGTGGAAGAGGCATGGTCTGGGGAAAAGCCATGGGCCCGGGACTTGAGAGCGAGACGCTGAAGAGGAGCGTATGCTGCTCAGCCACCTCTGGACTTAGGTTTGCAAAATAAGAGCATGAATTAATTTTTTTTAATATCCACTCTTGATCACAACTGTTGCCTGGATACAAAATGTTGTCTCCCTTTCAGATGTACAACAAATATATATAAAAAGTCATGAGAGGGCTTCCCTGGTGGCGCAGTGGTTGAGAGTCCGCCTGCCGATGCAGGGGACACGGGTTCGTGCCCCGGTCCGGGAAGATCCCACATGCCGCGGAGCGGCTGGGCCCGTGAGGCATGGCCGCTGAGCCTGCGCGTCCGGAGCCTGTGCTCCACAACGGGAGAGCCACAACAGTGAGAGGCCCGCGTACTGCCAAAAAAAAAAAAGTCATGAGAGAAAATGACCTCAGTGTGTGAAACTTGTAAACATTTCTGCGATCTTGCCTTTGCAGGGAAATCCTTAATTCTTCGCTTTCAAACCTGAAGCAGAACTGACAACCATTTGTGTTCTCTTTGTTTGAAGCTTTATTTTTGTGAGTCAACGGTCTTTTTCCAGGTTTAGCTATTTCCTTAATGAAATTAATATTTCTCATGAAGTGGTTTCGTGAGGAAGTGCTCGGCGATGTCTGGGATGGGGGCGCCATTCCTGGAATGCTTCCCACAAGAAGAATTTTAGGAAGGGGCAACCATGATCCTACCCTGTCTAGGGGTTCAGGGTCTTTTCTGCTTTTACGCTCCCGTTTTGCACTTTAGGGGAGAATGTGCGGGTGTGTGCACGTGCATGCATGCGCAGACACACGCATACCTCACACACACCTTTGACTCCTTTAAGAGGAAGGTGATGGAAGAAAGCCTTGAGAGTTCACACGCTTGCCTCAGTGCTTTTCTTTAGTTTTGTTACAGAAGGAACTAAAATAGAGGAAAACTCCTTCAATCTGTGGTCCAGGCAAGTGTGGCTGCTGCCTGGTGTGGCTGCCCTGAGTGTCCAGCCAGTCCTGGGGCCGGCTGACCTGCAGCTCTCAGTTCCGGCAGAGATGTTGAAGTCTAGGTAGCCCCAGAATTTTCACCAACTGCTAGATGAATCCTCAGGCAGTATATTTTCTATAAAATGTGCATTCAGAGCATGAAGATATCTCTTCTAAAGCTTTCCTCTCTAGACCTTCTAAATAACTCTGCTCCAAAGTACGGGTAAGAGCCCGAGGCCATGAAATGCACTGAAAGCACAATCATCCCCGAACATGTGGAGAACCAAGATCCCATGTGCTATAGGTGGGTCCTGTGAGGAGGACTAAAGGGGGAGTTAAGTCAGATGGCCATGGGAATGGGAATGTGGCCTCGAGAAGTGGTAACTGCAGATGAATTTAGCTAAGGTGCAGAAGAGGCAAAGACAAGAATTACAAAGGAGCTAAGGTAGATGTAGGAGAGGAAGAATGTTAAGTGTACCCCCTTCAGCCGCATGATTGAGTTCAAGTATGGTGCTGCCTCATACCAGTTGTCATTTAGCCACTCGATGCTTCTACTTCCCATTGGTAAAATGGAGATAATAGTAGCTTTTCATAGGGTGGTGTAAATATTTTTACTGAATTAATGTGTATTAAGTGCTTAAAACAGTACCTGGCACAGAGCAAACATTATACAACTCTTAGCTATTATTACTAGTACCATTACGTCACTATTACTGTTATGATGAGATCATCATCATCACTGCTATAATGTTATTCATAAGGGACCAGGTCTTGAGTAGAGCAGAGTAGGTACTAAATTCAAATGGTACTTAGTTGCATCTTCATTTGGTTGTGTCTCATTTTTGGATCACCAGAGATGCATTTTTTTCTCTATTGAGTGGAAAAGTTTATCTCTGTATGAATGACTACTTTATACGCTTTAAATGTTTTGATGAAAACACCTGATGGGTTCAGATAAAGCCATTCTTCCAAAAGGCTTGCAGCACTCTCCGATGGCTCATGTTTTCAGTCCTTTACTCTCCTGGGATACATTCTACCAACTGTTCAGCTACAGTGTTGGGTCTGCTATTCAGAATCTTAATTATGCTGTACAGCATGAATTGTATGTGGATGAATAGAGCACCCATAAGGAATATTGAGATGTTTCAGGATGAGGGGTGTGTGTGGGAGATGGGGCACACGGTGACTGGGTGCATCCAGGTGCGAGCAAACAGCGATGGTGTGTCACGTTCATTGTCATTTCCTTCTTAGATGACTATGCCCAACTGTGTAACATCCCCGTCACGGGACGCCGGCAGCCATATGGACAGGATGCCTTGGTCGACTTCAGTGAACAGTACGCTCCCGAAGCTGATCCCTACTTCATTCAGGACCGTAAGCAACCTTTTTAGTTACTTTGGAACTAAATTGTGGTTCTGAAGTTTAGTCAGTGGTTCTCAAAATGTAGTCCCTGAGAACTTGTAAGAAATGCAAATTTGCGAGCTGTGCTGTAGGCCTGCTGAATCAGGTACTGGGGTGAGACCCACCAATCGGCTTTACCAGCCCTCTGAGTAAGCCCTACGTACACTCAAGTTTGAGAACCACCGGATCAGATTATGAGTCTCACTGGTGGGAATGCTATTACGTTTATTTTCTTTTATTTATTTATTTTTTGAATTTTTATTTATTTATTTTTATAAATTTATTTGTTTTTATTTTTGGCTGTGTTGGGTCTTTGTTCTGTGCACAGGCTTTCTCTAGTTGCAGCGAGTGGTGCACGGGCTTCTCATTCTCGTGGCCTCTCCTGCTGCAGAGCACAGGCTCAGTAGTCGTGGCACATGGGCTTAGTTGCTCCGTGGCATGTGGGAATCTTCCCGGGGCCAGGGATCGAACCCGTGTCCCCTGCATTAGCAGGCAGATTCCCACCCACTGTGCCACCAGGGAAGCCCTATTTATTTTTTTATACAGCAGGTTCTTATTAGTCAATTTTACACACATCAGGGTATACATGTCAATCCCAATCTCCCATGCATCCCACCACCACCCCAACCCGCCCCCCCACCGCTTTCCCCCCTTGGTGTCCATACATTTGTTCTCTACATCTGTGTCTCTATTTCTGCCCTGCAAACCAGTTCATCTGTACCATTTTTCTAGGTTCCAAATATATGCGATAATATGATATTTTTCTCTTTCTGACTTACTTCACTCTGTATGACAGTCTCTAGATCCATCCACGTCTCAACAAATGACCCAATTTCGTTCCTTTTTATAACTGAGTAATATTCCATTGTATATATGTACCACATCTTCTTTATCCATTTGTCTGTCGATGGGCATTTAGGTTGCTTCCATGACCCGGCTATTGTAAATAGTGCTGCAGTGAACATTGGGGTGCATGTGTCTTTTTGAATTATGGTTTTCTCTGGGTATATGTCCATTAGTGGGATTGCTGGATCATATGGGAATTCTATTTTTAGCTTTTTAAGGAACCTCCATACTGTTCTCCATAGTGGCTGTATCAATTTACATTCCCACCAACAGTGCAAGAGGGTTCCCTTTTCTCCACACCCTCTCTAGCATTTGTTGTTTGTAGATTTTCTGATGATGTCCATTCTAACTGGTGTGAGGTGATACCTCATTGTAGTTTTGATTTGCATTTCTCAATTAGTGATGTTGAGCAGCTTTTCATGTGCTTCTTGGCCATCTGTGTGTCTTTGGAGAAATGTCTATTTAGCTCTTCTGCCCGTTTTTGGATTGGGTTGTTTTTTTTTTTTAATATTGAGCTGCATTAGCTGTTTATATATTTTGGAGATTAATCCTTTGTCCGTTGCTTCGTTTGCAAATATTTCCTCCCATTCTGAGGGCTGTCTGTTCGTCTTGTTTATGGTTTCCTTTGCTGTGTAAAAGCTCTGAAGTTTCATTAGGTCCCATTTGTTTATTTTTGTTTTTATTTCCATTGCTCTAGGAGGTGGATCAAAAAATATCTTGCTGTGATTTATGTCAAAGAGTGTTCTTATGTTTTCCTCTAAGAGTTTTATAGCATCTGGTCTTACATTTAGGTCTCGAATCCATTCTGAGTTTATTTTTGTGTATGGTGTTAGGGAGTGTTCTAATTTCATTCTTTTACATGTAGCTGTCCAGTTTTCCCAGCACCACTTATTGAAGAGACTGTCTTGTATATCCTTGCCTACTTTGTCATAGATTAGCTGACCACAGGTGTGTGGGTTTATCTCTGGGCTTTCTATCTATCTTGTTCCATTAATCTATATTTCTGTTTTTGAGCCAGTACCATATTGTCCTGATTACTGTAACTTTGTAGTATAGTCCGAAGTCAGGGACTCTGATTCCTCCAGCTCTGCTTTTTTCCCCTCAAGACTGCTTTGGCTATTCGGGGTCTTTTGTGTCTCCATACAAATTTTAAGATTTTTTGTTCTAGTTCTGCAAAAAATGCCATTGGTAATTTGATAGGGATTGCATTGAATCTGTAGATTGCTTTGGGACATTTATTTTCTTTAAAGAAAATGTTATTTGTTATAACTTCCATGACAAAATCATTTTTTTTACCCATGAAGTGGTGGCCTAGTTTAAGGGTCAGTCTTCTTGATAGCTTGGTTATTATATTGCAGTCTTTTTTCATACAAGGAAATGGTAAATATTAACTGTACTGAGTTGATTTTTTTTAACATCTTTATTGTAGTTGCTTTACAATGTTGTTGTGTTAGTTTCTGCTGTATAACAAAGTGAATCAGCTATACGTATACCTATATCCCAATATCCCCTTCCCTCTTGGTCTCCCTCCCACCCTCCCTATCCCACCTCTCTAGGTGGTCACATAGCACTGAGCTGATCACCCTGTGCTATGCAGCTGCTTCCCACTAGCTATCTACTTACATGTGGTAGTGTATATATGTCAATGCCTCTCTCTCATTTCATCCCAGTTTACCCTTCCCCCTCCCCATGTCCTCAAGTCCATTCTCTTAGAATGGGAGATAAAACGATTGCTCTCCTGGTCAGAGATTAATCTTTAGAATTCACTTGTGAGGGGGTTTATTAAGTAAGAAAGGATGGGTGATGCTTTTCCTGGATTTGTGAGCAGACTTTTCAAATGGGAGTGGAGTGTGTATGTGTGAATCCTGTTCCCATTTAGAAAGTAAATGCCTAAATGTACAACCAGAGTGTCCCGGATATGAAGCCACATAAGCTAAATATGTCTGTGGGAGAGACCAGAGCTTTCAGATACAGACTAATTATGTGAAGTCTGAAAAATGGGATGGTACAAATTGAAATATCAGTAGATAATGGGTTGTCTGCCTTCAAGAATGGGACTAGAGCAGTGGCGTCCAGGTGCCTGTTCCACATCCTACATAGGGGGCCTCATTGCAGCAAGTGAAGCTGCTCCAGATTTTCAAGACAGAATCCCTGCAGACCAGGTAGTTGGGGTTAGGACTTCGGGGACACTGCTGAAATTATAAAATACAGCAATGCTCTTCCTTCTTTGGGACCTTTCACCTGTGCACAAAGCAAACTAGCTGTGACCTGGGTCCTGAGGAGCAACACAAGCTTTGTGGCTGCCTCTGGAGCTACTTCAGTTCTGAGCCAAAGAGTGTTTTCCTCCTTTCCCTTCCCTCCTTTTGTTTTTTAAAGTATGCAGTATATTGATCCTTCAGCCAAATTAAAACTGCTTTAAAATTTACGTGAAAACAGCATTCTATTAAGTCAGCTGGGTTGGGTCTTCTAGACCTGAGCGGATCTAGAGCATTGCCAGCATCCAGAAGGACCCCTGGTTCCCCTTTTCCCAGCCACCCTCCCACCCCCTCAGGGTAACCACTATCCTAACACCTTAGATCAGTGGTCCCCAACCTTTTTGGCACCAGGGACCGGTTTTGTGGAAGACAATTTTTCCTCAGATGTGGGGGGGGGGGGGGGGGGCGTGGTTGCAGGATGATTCAAGCTCATTACATTCATTGTGCACATTATTACATTGTAATATATAATGAAATAATTATACAACTCACCATAATGCTAACAGGAGGTGGAGCTCAGGCAGTAATGCGAGCAATGGGGAGCGGCAGATGAAGCTCCACTCACTTGCCCACTGCTCACCTCCTGCTCTGCGGCCCAGTTCCGGTCTGTAGCCCAGGGGTTGGGGACCCCTGCCTTAGGTTTTCTTTTAATCAACCACAAATAATCATGCACTACTTCAAGAAATGTGCTTAAATACATTGACAGCTATAAGCCTGTGCACTTATGATTTCTACACTTCTGTGTATATATTTATAGGTCAGTAAACATTTACTTTAAAAAAAAAAGGGAGAAGAAATATTAAAGTTGCAAGAAAGTACAGTTTGCCTGCCCCATAAATTGAAAATACCTGCCCCATAAATCCAAAATACCAGGGTAAATCTACATGTAACTCTGACGCAATCCCATGGCTTGTGTGTGCAGCCTCTAATGCATTATAGTTCAGATGCCAGGAATTTTAATGGTGAAGTGTTCTGGCTTATGTAGTTTTTTTTTAAGCTGTCAGTGCTTTAAAACTTTTAAAATTCACTACAAATGTTAAGAAATAAGCATGTTGGTATCAGGTCAATTTCCTGTTTAGCAACATAGGAAGTTGCAGATGCAGTTCGAAGACCCCCCCCAGGTTTGACTATGTAACGGCCTTTAAATTTCTTACAAGTTGCAGAGAAATAGCTCCTCCTTCCTAGACCAGGATCAAAGGCTCTCTGGCCCTACTGAAGACATAAAATCGTATGAGGTAAGATAGTAAAAGAGAGGCTGAACCACACCACCTTTATTATTCATCATCTTGTGCCTCTCTGTTGAAGAAAGTTGGGCTAATGACTGGTGTCACCTTTAGTTAGAGCAGTATTTCTAAAACTGGAATTTTCTAGAGCAGAGATCAACTTTTTCTATAAATGGCCAGATAGTAAAATTTGTAGGCTTTGCAGGCTATATAGTCTCTTTTGTAGCTACTCAACTGTGCTCTGGAATCAGGAAAGCAGCCACAGACAGATATTAGCAAATAGGTGAGGCTGTGTTCCAGTAAACTTCATTTATAAAAATAGGTAGCAGGCCCACTTTAGAGCACGGGCTGTCCTTTGCTGACTGCTGTTGTTTTAGAGTCCTGTAGAAGTATTTTGGGGAGTCTGATTAATGCGTGTGTAGGAGTTTCAAATTTTAATTTCATGTTTTAACTTCTATAATAAACATAATTTTACTAGTTAAAATGGACTTTACTGTGTTACCTGGACTTTGAAATATTTCCATAGGTTGACTTTCTTGTCAATATTTCTCAAACTGGCTTCAGGATCTGCTGACAGTCTTGATGCCCAGTCGTATTTTTTTTCCTTTTTAGATGCATTACTTAATTTTTAAAATCATTGTTAGACCTTACAGCCCTGCATAAGAAATGATATTTTGCTGCCCCCTGCAGTTCGACTGGAGAATTACTTCAAAGGCCAGATGTAGAGTTCTGACCCTAGGTTGATTTTTTTTTTCCCCCTTAAAAGCTAATACGTGGGGCTTCCCTGGTGGTGCAGTGGTTAAGAATCTGCCTGCGAATGCAGGGGACACAGGTTCAAGCCCTGGTCCAGGAAGATCCCACATGCTGCGGAGCAACTAAGCCTGTGCGCCACAATGACTGAGCCTGTGCTCTAGAGCCCATGAGCCACAACTGCTGAAGCCTGCGCTAGAGCCCGTGCTCTGCAACGAGAGAAGCCACTGCAATGAGAAGCCCACACACTGCAACGAAGAGTAGCCCACACTCGCTGCAACTACAGAAAACCTTGCACAGCAATGAAGACCCAGCACAGCCAAAAACAAATTTATAAAAAAAAAAAGCAAATACATGCTGCCTTCAGAAGGTGGGGGAGAGGATAAGACCCCCACATCAACAGTGTGTTTGGGTCACCGTGGATTTACAACTTTCTAGAAACAGAGGAAAATATTCTTGATGCCTGGCTACATTGTTTTTGTACTACTAAACTCTAGCTCCGAATCAGTTTAAAGATATCTAAAAAAAAAAGAGCCAAACAAGAGCTTCTTTGTTTCTTTAAAAGAATTTTGGTTTTCTAAACAGAAATATGTATTTCTCGTTTATCATCAGGATGTTGTGAGTTCCTTTTACTGCCTTTATCCTTTGATCCCCCAAGAGCCCTTTTGTAAGGCTCATTCCAAAGCCAGAGCAAACAGACCTCACGTGGCAAGCCAGCCTGGGTTTTCTCCACTCCTGGGAACTCCCCATGAAAGAGCACTGCCTCCAATGCTGTGCATCTTAGCAAATGTCTACTCTCATAGTGAGTTCCATCGGTTCTATCCTGAAAGATGTTCTGACATTTACCCTACTGAGAACTCAGGAAATTTAAAATCTTAGACAAAAAATTTTAATAATTAAGGGCAAAAAAATACCCTACTTGCTGTATCATTTTATGTGATTTTAGTGTAGAACAACAGAATTCAAGATGTGGGGCTAATCTGTACAACCTACACAAGATTGGTAATAGTTTGCTTAATATCGTGTACAGATATATTCACTTAAATTTTAATGCTATTTTTAAGGAATGGGAAATATGTATGTATGATGAACCATAACCTTAATGATCATAAAAAACAGTGTAAGAGGTTGAAAATTTGTAACTTGCCTCCTGTCCTTTCCCTTCCAGGTTTTTTAAATAGCTTTGAGGAGTTGCAGGCTGAAGAATGTGGCATCCTCAACGGCTGTGAAAACGGGCGCTGTGTCAGGGTGCAGGAAGGTTACACCTGCGATTGCTTTGATGGGTATCACTTGGATATGGCCAAGATGACCTGTGTTGGTAAGAATCATATGTATTTGATGGGAAATTACTCTTTTCCTGAATGCCCTGTGGCTGGACCTCAGACAATCTAGTACATTTAAGATTTGCAGAGTTTCAGTTTGGGAAGATGAGAAAAGTTCTGGAGATGGACAGTGGTGACGATTACACAAAAATGTGAAGGTACTTAATGCCACTGGACTCTCCACTCAAAAGTGGTTAAAATGGTCAATTTTATGTTCCATATATGTTACCACAAATTTTTAAAAAGTTGGTATTTAAGAATTCATATAAATGGTACATACCTATGGAGGAAAGGCCAGAAAGTTTGGGGTAATTAGTTTGACTCTTTTAAATTGAGCTTTTGACTCTGCAGCAAATGTTTTCCCTGAATACCTGACACCAGCAAGAGGGGAATATAGATGAAAAAGAAAATACAACTTCCATTTTAGAGAAAGTTCTTTTCATAACTCTCACGTTGCCTTCCCTCTTACTTTTAAGAGAAGAGTAAAAATATGTTTATCCTTACCGTGTGATTGAGGATGTGTTCCTGAGCCTGCTGGCCTCCTTGCTAAATGACCCTTGACTTGTAGCATTTTTTTCCTCTATTTTTGTGGCTGTTTTGCTCCGTCGTGTAGTTTCCCCACTTCAATTTTGTTAGTCCCAATCTGAAGTGGGTCTAAAAAAAAAGGTAACCTGGGTTATTAAAGGTGTTTCAAGTATTAAAGGTGTTTCAAGTGCATAGAGCCTTTCTTTCCTGTGGAAAGAAATCTAAGAAAGTAACTTAAACCTTTAGAGAGGCTGCTCAGAGGCTCTCTTTATTTCTCTTGACAACCTAACAGTTCTTCGGCATGTGCAGAGAGGAATTTAGAAGTAGGATAGTTGTTCCAGCTTCCTTAAGGTTTGACTATAAAAAGTCAAGCTGACAAAATGGTCCCTGTTGTGTTAAATAACAAACAGGGAAAGAAATTCTAGAACCTCCTGGATAATCACCTTTTTAAGATCTATAAAGTAGTATTTCTCTTGCATGTAATTGAAAGACAATAATGGGAAAGACTGCAGTTTACTGGGGGGAGAGCACAGAACAGCCAGGCTGTGTTCAGGCCGGATGCCTAAGGTAGGGTGTAGATTGCATTTCCTCCTGGAGCAATGTTGAAGCTTGCTAACCTGCGTGGTTTGGCTTATTGCAGATGTCAACGAATGTGATGAGTTGAACAACCGGATGTCTCTCTGCAAGAATGCCAAGTGTATCAACACCGAAGGTTCCTATAAGTGTGTGTGTCTGCCCGGCTTTGTACCTTCCGACAAGCCAAACTACTGCACTCCATTGAATACCGCCTTGAATTTAGAAAAAGACAGTGACCTGGAGTAAAAGTGAAGCTACATAACCTAAACCTGTATACTCTGCACTGTGTAAAGGAGAAAGAGAAATGTATTATACTCCAGACATTTCACTTGACCCAGAATGTTGGAAATATGGAAACATCATGGAATTGTATATCCTCAGAAGCGAAAGGATTCAGTGTGAGCCTGACTTGTGTGACAGACCAAATGGACATTTCTCTGAAAAAACAGTATATATAGTCTGTTCATATGTAAAATTCAGTGGAAAAGAGGCAGAACAGTGCTATTATTTTAAACAGAAGGTTGTATTATTATGTTTTTTGTTTTGATATTTTTTACTATTGCTTGATTAAATCTGGCATTTAAATAGTGGTGGAAATATTTTATATAATTTTCATTTTTTGGTTATGCAGTTCCTTGGCTACTGTTTCTTTCAAATGTCAAGTGCAAAAGCCTTTGATAAAATATTGTTTAAACTATTATAAGTATTGTTACACAGGGTTATGCTATTCCTGGTCTGGAACATTTTTAAAATCCAAATTGTCCTGTGGAGCAGGCAGTGATTAATTGTTTCAAAACTTTTATACACATTTGGAGAAAAGTACTTTATATTTACAATGTGGTATCTGATTTTAATGTCCATTTTTAGCCAAGCTGCTGGTAGGTGTTCATTGGATCCCTTTCCTACAAATGAAAGAACTAATGAGCTTACATTAGTGTTCGTTACAATGTGTAAAGTAGGACCAGCAAATTTTAAAACTTGATGATCCCAATATATTTACCATTGTATGTTAAAGCAAAATAAATCACCATTTTTTTAGAAAATTTCTACATCCGAGTAATGTCAATGACCATGTGCACACAAGTTGTTCCCGACCACCCCACTCTATCAATGGTCTTCTATCAATGTAGAGTGTTTTACAGGTTAATTATTACATTTGTTAGATACTGTTATGGGTGGAATTGTGTCCCTGGAATTCATGTTGAGTCATGTCCCCTCAGTACCTCAGACTATGACTGTATTTTTAGATGAGCTAATTAAGGTTGAAGAAGGTCACCGGGGTGGGCCCTAATCCAATAGGACTGGTGCTCTTATATGAAATTAGGACATACACAGGAAGATCCTGGGAAGGCACAGGGGGCCGACAGCCATCTACAAGCCAAGGAGAGAGGCCTAAGAAGAAAATTCTATAATACCTCGATCTTGAACTTCTAGCCTCCAGAATTAAAAAAAAATAAATTTAAGCCACCCAGTCTGTGGTACTTTGACAGCCTTTAGCAAATGAATACAGATGCATAACATAGGAAGAATAGCTTTCAATGTTCCAAGCCTTACTTAATACAAATCCACAGTCATACAGTTGTCTTATTTAACCTGAATTTCAGAATCTTTTTTTTAAGACTTTTTTGATGTGGACCATTTTCGAAGTCTCTATTGAATTTGTTACAAAATTGCGTCTGTTCCATGTTTCAGCTTTTTGGCCGTAAGGAATGTGGGATCCCAGCTCCCTGACCAGGGATCAATCCCGCACCCCCTGCATTGAAAGGCGAAGTCCCAACCACTGGACCACTGGGGAAATCCCTCAGAATCATTTTTAATAAGAGCATCTGAGTTTTCAAAAACAAACTATGGATAGGCATACTCAGCAGAAAATATCCCCATTTAACATTTTCTTGTAAGACAGGCTTTTGGATTTTAGCATCTGCCATAGGAGGAATGGTACATCTAAAATGTCCATGTCCTCTACCACCGAGAGCCCTATGACCGGGCACCAACCGCTGTCCCTGCCTTCCCAGGAGCTTGCACGGGCCACGCACCCGCACACCCCCTGTCAAGGGGATAATGGCCAGCACACGGTAAGGAAAAAGGACGCCCAAACTAAAAGCAGCTCTCACACCAAAAAACTATTAAACGCACACAAACCACACAGGAACACTCCCGCTTATAAACAGACCTCCAAGATTACAGTAATTGTTTCTTCTCAACTCACAGAGTAAGAATATAGTATAAGCAAAATGAAGAAGCAGAGGAACCACTCCCACTTAAAAGACCAAGAGAATTCCCCTGAAGGAACAAACAGTGAAACAGACCTCTTCAGTCTAATAGACACCGAGTTCAAAAAGGAGGTAATGAAAATACTGAAGGAATTAAGAAAGGCTATCAACAGAAATGCAGATTCCTGTAAAAAGGAACTCAAAATTAAGGTGGAGCCAAGAAAAATTAGAAAATTCATTTGCCAAGACAGAAGCTGAGCTCAAGGCAATGAATAGCAGGATGAATACATTAAGTCCCCTACATACGAACCTTCAAGTTGCGAAATTTCCAAGATGTGAACATGCGTTCCATCAACGTCAGGCGTGAGTGAAATTGCAGCTTGCCCTCCGTCTCCTATTGCTGATGATCCTACCATCTCCCACCTCCTCTCCCTCCTCCAGTCAGTAACTCTTCTTGCCTGTTCACTCAACACCAGCCCCTGTATGCCAGCTCTTGTACTGTACTACTGTACTTCTCAAGGTACTGTACTGTAAGATTAAAAATGTTTTATTTTTGTGTTTATTTTTTATGTATTAGTTGTAAATACATTATTATGTATTATTTGAAAAGTATTATAAACCTATTATAGTAGAGTACTATATAGCTGATTGTGTTAGTTGGGTACCTAGGCTAACTTCTTTGGACTTACGAACAAATGAGACTTAATGAATGCACTCTTGGAACAGAACTCATTTGTATGTAGGGCACTTACTGTACATAATGCAGAAGAAAGAATAAGTGATCTGCAAGATAGAATACAGTGATGGAAATTACCCAGTCAGAACAGAAGACAGCCAAATGAAAAAAGATGAAAGCAATATAAGAGACCTATGGAATAATATAATAAATATGACCAATATAATGTAAAAAAATACAAAGCTTGCCAGTCTGTGCATAATAGGGATTTCAGAAAGAGAAGAAAGAGAAAAGGGGATTAAAAATGTATTTGAAGAAATTATGGCTGAAAACTTCTCAAACCTAAAGAAGGAAATAGATATCCAGATACAGGAAGCACAAAGGGTCCCAAACAAGATGAACCCAAACAGTCCTACACCAAGACATACTATAATAAAACTGGAAGAAGTTAAAGAGAGGATTCTAAAGGCAGCAAGAAGCTAATTACAAGGGAACCCCCTATAGGGCTATCAGCTGATTTCTCTACAGAAATGCTGCAGGCCAGAAGGGAGTGGCAAAATATATTCAAAGTCTTGAAAGGGAAAAATCTGCAACCTAGAATACTCTACCCTGCAAGATTATCACTTAGGAGGAGAGAAGGAATTTCTCAGGGACTTCCCTGGTGGTATAAAGAATCTGCCTTCCAATGCAGGGGTCAAAGTTCCGATCCCTGGTTGGGAAACTAAGATCCCACACGCTGCAGGGCAATTAATCCTGCACACCACAACTAATGAGTTCACACCTCTCAACTAGAGAGCCCACATGCCGCAAACTACAGAGCCCACGCTCTCTGGAGCCTGCGCACCACAACTAGAGAAGAGAAAACCTGCAAGCCACAACCAGAGAGAAGCCTGTGCACTGCAATGAAGAGCCCGTGCACCACAACGAAAGATCCCGCATGCCACAACTAAGACCTGACACAGCCATAAAAGTAAATTTAAAAAAAAAGAATTTCTCAGATAAGCAAAAACTAAAAGAATACAGCAATACTAAACTTATCTTAAAAGAAATATTCAAAGGTCTTCCCTAAATAGAAAAGAAGAAGATATAGGAAAGAGGGAATCACAATTGGAAATTAAATCACTTAAGCTGGTTTACAGATCAAAAAGAAAAACTAACCTATTTGTGAAAGCAATGATAAACATAAGGAACAGCAAAAGGATAAACATGAAGATGTAAAAAAGGACGTCAAAATCACAAAATGTGGGGAAGGAGAATAAGAAAATCTAGATTTTGTTTTTTCTTCTTACAATGTCTATTCTAAAACTATCAGTCTAAAGCAAGCAGTTATAGGAAGGAGTCAACATACCTGAAAAACAGGGTAACCACAAATCAATAACATACAATAGATTCATAAAAGCCAAAAAGAAGAGGACACAAACATAAAAGGAACATCAAACCACAAAAAGAAAAAGAAACGAAGAAACATAGAATCGACTGGAAAACAAGGTTTAAAATGGCAATAAATACAGATGTATTAATAATTACCTTAAATGTCAATGGACTGAATGCTCCAATCAAAACACAGAGTGGGGGAGAGGGGGAAGATGGCAGAAGAGTAAGACGCAGAGATCACCTTCCTCCCCACAGATACATTGGAAATACAACTACACGTGGAACAACTCCTACAGAACACCCACTGAATGCTGGCAGAAGACCTCAGACCTCCCAAAAGGCAAGAAACTCCCCACGTACCTGGGTAGGGCAAAAGAAAAAAGAATAAACAGAGACAAAAGAATACGGACGGGACCTGCACCAGTGGGAGGGAGCCGTGAAGGAGGAAAGGTTTCCACACACTAGAAGCCCCTTCATGGGCGGAGACTGCGGGTGGCGGAAGTGGGGAGCTTCGGAGCCATGGAGGAGAGCGCAGCAACAGGGGTGCAGAGGGCAAAGCAGAGAGATTCCCCCACAGAGGATCGGTGCCAACCGGCACTCACCAGCCCTAGAGGCTTGTCTGATCACCCACCGGGGCGGGCTGGGCTGGGATCTGAGGCTCGGACTTCGGTCAGATCACAGGGAGAGGACTGGCGGCATGAACACAGCCTGAAGGGGTTAGTGCACCACGGCTAGCCGGGACAGAGTCCGGGGAAAAGTTTGGACCTGCCAAAGAGGCAAGAGACTTTTTCTTCCCTCTTTGTTTCCTGGTGCGCAAGGAGAGGGGATTAAGAGTGCTGCTTAAAGGAGTTCCAGAGACGGGCGTGGGCCACGGCAAACAGCGCGGACCCCAGAGACGTGCATGAGACACTAAGGCTGCTGCTGCCACCACCAAAAAGCCTGTGTGCAACCACAGGTCACTATCCACACCTCCCTTCCGGGGAGCCTGTGCAGCCCACCACAGCCAGGGTCCCGTGACCCAGGGACAACTTCCCTGGGGGAACGCACGGCGCGCTTCAGGCTGCTGCAACATCACGCCAGCCTCTGCTCCCACAGGCTCGCCCCACACTCCATACCCCTCCCTCCCCCGGCCTGAGTGAGCTGGAGCCCCCGAATCAGCAACTCCTTTAACCCTGTCCTGTCTGAGCAAAGAACAGATGCCCTCCGGTGACCTACACGCAGAGGTGGGGCCAAATCCAAAGCTGAAACCCAGGAGCTGTGTGAACAAAGAAGAGAAAGGGAAATCTCTCCCAGCAGCCTCAGGAGCAGCAGATTAAATCTCCACAATCAACTTGATGTACCCTGCATCTGTGGAATACGTGAACTGACAACGAATTATCCCAAATTGAGGAGGTGGACTTTGAGAGCAAGATTTATTATTTTTTCCCCCTTTCCTCTTTTTGTGAGTGTGTATGTGTATGCTTCTGTGTGAGATTTTGTCTGTATACTTTTGTTTTCATCATTTGTCCTAGGGTTCTATCCGTCCGTTTTCTTTTTTTTACTTTAAAAAGATTTTTTCTTAATAATTATTTTTTTATTTTAATAACTTTATTTTATTTACCTTACTTTATTTTATTTTATCCTCTTTCTTTCTTTGTTTCTACTTTTTCTCCCTTTTATTCTGAGCCATGTGGATGAAAGGTTCTTGGTGCTGCAGCCAGGAGTTAGTGCTGTGCCTCTGAGGTGGGAGAGCCAACTTCAGGACACTGGTCCACAAGAGACCTCCCAGCTCCACGTAATATCAAATGGCGAAAATCTCCCAGAGATCTCCATCTCAACAACACCCAGCTTCGCTCAATGACCAGCAAGCTACAGTGCTGGACACCCTATGCCAAACAGCTAGCAAGACAGGAACACAACCCCACCCATTAGCAGAGAAGCTGCCTAAAATCATAATAAGTCCACAAACACCCCAAAACACCCCACCAGACATGGACCTGCCCATCAGAAAGACAAGATCCATCCTCATCCACCAGAACACAGGCACTAGTCCCCCCCACCAGGAAGCCTACACAACCCACTGAACCAACTACAGCCACTGGGGACAGACACCAAAAACAACAGAACTACGAACCTACAGCCTGCAAAAAGGAGACCCCAAACACAGTAAGATAAGCAAAATGAGAAGACAGAAAAACACACAGCAGATGAAGGAGCAAGATAAAAACCCACCAGACCTAACAAATGAAGAGGAAATAGGCAGTCTACATGAAAAAGAATTCAGAATAATGATAGTAAAGATGATCCAAAATCTTGGAAATAGAATAGACAAAATGCAAGAAATATTTAACAAGGACCTAGAAGAACTAAAGATGAAACAAACAATGATGAACAACACAATAAATGAAATTAAAAATACTCTAGAAGGGATCAATAGCAGAATAACTGAGGCAGAAGAACGGACAAGTGACCTGGAAGATAAAATAGTGGAAATAACTACTGCAGAGTATAATAAAGAAAAAAGAAAGAAAAGAACTGAGGACAGTCTCAGAAACCTCTGGGACAACATTAAACACACCAACATTCGAATTACAAGGGTTCCAAAAGAAGACGAGAAAAAGAAAGGGACTGAGAAAATATTTGAAGAGATTATAGTTGAAAACTTCCCTAATATGGGAAAGGAAATAGTGAATCAAGTCCAGGAAGCACAGAGAGTTCCAAACAGGATAAATCCAAGGAGAAACAAGCCAAGACACATATTAATCAAACTATCAAAAATTAAATACAAAGAAAACATATTAAAAGCAGCAAGGAAAAAACAACAAATAACACACAAGGGAATCTCCATAAGGTTAACAGCTGATCTTTCATCAGAAACTCTGCACGCCAGAAGGGACTGGCAGGACATATTTAAAGTGATGAAGGAGAAAAACCTGCAACCAAGGTTACTCTACCCAGCAAGGATCTCATTCAGATTTGATGGAGAAATTAAAACCTGTACAGACAAGCAAAAGCTGAGAGAGTTCAGCACTACCAAACCAGCTTTACAACAAATGCTAAAGGATCTTCTCTAGGCAAGAAACACAAGAGAAGTAAAAGACCTACAATAACAAACACAAAACAATTTAGAAAATGGGAATAGGAACATACATATTGATAATTACCTTAAATGTAAATGGATTAAATGCTCCCACCAAAAGACACAGACTGGCTGAATGGATACAAAAACAAGACCCATATATATGCTGTCTACAAGGGACCCACTTCAGACCTAGAGACACATACAGACTGAAAATGAGAGGATGGAAAAAGATATTCCATGCAAATGGAAACCGAAAGAAAGCTGGAGTAGCAATTCTCATATCAGACAAAATAGACTTGAAAATAAAGACTATTAGAAGAGACAAAGACGGACACTACATAATGATCAAGGGATCAATCCAAGAAGAAGATATAACAATTGTAAATATTTATGTACCCAACATAGGAGCACCCTAATACATAAGGCAAATACTAACAACCATAAAAGGGGAAATCGACAGGAACACATTCATAGTAGGGGACTTTAACACCGTGCTTTCACCACTGGACAGATCATCCAAAATGAAAATAAATAAGGAAACACAAGCTTTAAATGATACATTAAACAAGATGGACTTAATTAATATTTATAGGACATTCCATCCAAAATCAACAGAATACACATTTTTCTCAAGTGCTTATGGAACATTCTCCAGGATAGATCATATCTTGGGTCACAAATCAAGCCTTGGTAAATTTAAGAAAATTGAAATTGTATCAAGTATCTTTTCCGACCACAACGCTATGAGACTAGATATCAATTATAGGAAAAATCTGTAAAAAATACAAACACATGGAGGCTAAACAATACACTACTTAATAACGAAGTAATCACTGAAGAAATCAAAGAGGAAATCAAAAAATACCTGGAAACAAATGACAATGGAGACATGATGACCCAAAACCTATGGGATGCAGCAAAAGCAGTTCTAAGAGGGAAGTTTATAGCAATACAATCCTACCTTAAGAAACAGGAAACATCTCGAATAAACAACCTAACCTTGCACCTAAAGCAATTAGAGAAAGGAGAGCAAAAAAACCCCAAGTTAGCAGAAGGAAAGAAATCATAAAGATCAGATCAGAAATAAATGAAAAAGAAATGAAGGAAATGATAGCAAAGATCAATAAAACTCAAAGACTGGTTCTTTAAGAAGATAAACAAAATTGATAAACCATTAGCCAGACTCATGAAGAAAAAAGGGAGAAGACTCAAATCAATAGAATTAGAAATGAAAAAGGAGAAGTAACAACTGACACTGCAGAAATACAAAAGATCATGAGAGATTACTGCAAGCAACTCTATGCCAATAAAATGGACAACCTGGAAGAAATGGACAAATTCTTAGAAATGCACAACCTGCCAATGCTGAATCAGGAAGAAATAGAAAATATGAACAGACCAATCACAAGCACTGAAATTGAAAATGTGATTAAAAATCTTCCAACAAACAAAAGTTCAGGACCAGATGGATTCACAGGCGAATTCTATCAAACATTTAGAGAAGAGCTAACACCTATCCTTCTAAAAATCTTCCAAAATATAGCAGAGGGAGGAACACTCCCAAACTCATTCTACGAGGCCACCATCACCCTGATACCAAAACCAGACAAAGATGTCACAAAGAAAGAAAACTACAGGCCAATATCACTGATGAACATAGATGCAAAAATCCTCAACAAAATACTAGCAAACAGAATCCAGCAGCACATTAAAAGGATCATACACCATGGTCAAGTGGGGTTTATTCCAGGAATTCAAGGATTCTTCAATATATGCAAATCAATGAACGTGATACACCATATTAACAAACTGAAGGAGAAAAACCATATGATCATCTCAACAGATGCAGAGAAAGCTTTCGACAAAATTCAACACCAATTTATGATAAAAACCCTCCAGAAAGTAGGCATAGAGGGAACTTTCCTCAACATAATAAAGGCCATATATGACAAACCCACAGCCAACATCGTTCTCAGTGGTGAAAAACTGAAAGCATTTCCACTAAGATCAGGAACAAGACAAGGTTGCCTACTCTCACCACTCTTATTCAACATAGTTTTGGAAGTTTCAGCCACAGCAATGAGAGAAGAAAAGGAAATAAAAGGAATCCAAATTGAAAAAGAAGAAGTAAAGCTGTCACTGTTTGCAGATGACATGATACTATACGTAGAGAATCCTAAAGATGCTACCAGAAAACTACTAGACCTAATCAATGAATTTGGTAAAGTAGCAGGATACAAAATTAATGCACAGAAATCTCTGGCATTCCTATACACTAATGATGATAAACTCTGAAAGTGAAATCAAGAAAACACTCCTATTTACCATTGCAACAAAAAGAATAAAATATCTAGGAATAAACCCACCTAAGTAGACAAAAGACCTGTATACAGAAAATTTTAAGACACTGATGAAAGAAATTAAAGATGATACAAATAGATATACCATGTTCTTGGATTGGAAGAATCAACATTGTGAAAATGACTATACTACCCAAAGCAATCTACAGATTCAATGCAATCCCTATCAAACTACCACTGGCATTTTTCACAGAACTAGAACAAAAAATTTCACAATTTGTATGGAAATACAAAAGACCCCAACTAGCCAAAGCAATCTTGAGAACGAAAAATGGAGCTGTAGGAATCAGGCTCCCTGACTTTGTAGCAACAAAGCTACAGTAATCAAGACAGTATGGTACTGGCACAAAAACAGAAAGATAGATCAATGGAACAGGATAGAAAGCCCAGAGATAAACCCACGCACATATGGTCACCTTATCTTTGATAAAGGAGGCAGGAATGTACAGTGGAGAAAGAACAGCCTCTTCAATAAATGGTGCTGGGAAAACTGGACAGGTACATGTAAAAGTATGAGATTAGATCACTCCCTAACACCATACACAAAAATAAGCTCAAAATGGATTAAAGACCTAAATGTAAGGCCAGAAACTATCAAACTCTTAGAGGAAAACATAGGCAGAACACTCTGACATAAATCACAGCAAGATCCTTTTTGACCCACCTCCTAGAGAAATGGAAATAAAAACAAAAATAAACAAATGGGACCTAATGAAACTTCAAAGCTTTTGCACAGCAAAGGAAACCATAAACAAGATGAAAAGACAACCCTCAGAATGGGAGAAAATATTTGCAAATGAAGCAACTGACAAAGGATTAATCTCCAAAATTTACAAGCAGCTCATGCAGCTCAATAACAAAAAATCAAACAACCCAATCCAAAAATGGGCAGAAGACCTAAATAGACATTTCTCCAAAGAAGATATACAGACTGCCAACAAACACATGAATGAATGCTCAACATCATTAATTATTAGAGAAATGCAAATCAAAACTACAATGAGATATCATCTCACACCAGTCAGAATGGCCATCATCAAAAAATCTAGAAACAATAAATGCTGGAGAGGGTGTGGAGAAAAGGGAACACTCTTGCACTGCTGGTGGGAATGTGAATTGGTACAGCCACTATGGAGAACGGTATGGAGGTTCCTTAAAAAACTAAAAATAGAACTACCATATGACCCAGCAATCCCACTACTGGGCATATACCCTGAGAAAACCATAATTCAAAAAGAGTCATGTACCAAAGTGTTCATTGCAGCTCTATTTACAATAGCCAGGAGATGGAAACAACCTAAGTGTCCATCATCGGATGAATGGATAAAGAAGATGTGGCACATATATACAATGGAGTATTACTCAGCCATAAAAAGAAATGAAATTGAGCTATTTGTAATGAGGTGGATGGACCTAGAGTCTGTCATACAGAGTGAATTAAGTCAGAAAGAGGAAGACAAATACCATATGCTAACACATATATATGGAATTTAAGAAAAAAAGAAATGTCATGGAGAACCTAGGGGCAAGAAAGGAATAAAGACACAGACCTACTAGAGAATGGACTTGAGTATATGGGGAGGGAGAAGGGTAAGCTGGGACGAAGTGAGAGAGTGGCATGGACATATATACACTACCGAACGTAAAATAGATAGCTAGTGGGAAGCAGCCACATAGCACAGGGAGATCTGCTCGGTGCTTTGTGACCACCTAGAGGGGTGGGATACGGAGGGTGGGAGGGAGGGAGACCAAGAGGGAAGAGATATGGTTCATATGTATAACTGATTCACTTTGTTATAAAGCAGAAACTAACACACCATTGTAAAGCAATTATACGCCAATAAAGATGTAAAAAAAAAAAAGATATAGAAATCTGGGGGGAAAAAAAAGACAGAGTGGCAGACTGGATAAAAACACAAGAACGTACAATATGCTGCCTATGAGAGACCCACCTTAGGGGAAAGAACACACATAGATCGAAAGTGAGGGGATATGAAAAGACGTTTCATGCAAATGGAAATGACAAGAAACCAGGAGTCACAATACTCATATCAGACAAAATAGACTTTAAAACAAATGCCCTAAAGAAAGATAAAGAAGGACACTATATAATGATAAAAGGATCAATACAAGAAGAGGATTTTACACTCATCAACATGTATACACCTGACATAGGAGCACCCAAATACATAAAACAAATACTAACAGACAGAAAGGGGGACATTGATGGGAATACAATAATAGTAGGAGTCTTTAACACCACATTCACGTCAATGCACAGATCTTCTAGACAGAAAATCAATACGGCAATAGAGATCCTGAATGATACAATAGAACAGTTAGACTTAATTGATATTTTCAGGACATTACATCCAAAAAAACCAGAATACAGATTCTTTTCAAGTGCACATAGAACATTCTCTAGGATTGACCATATACTAGGGCACAAAACTAACCTCAACAAAGTTAAGATTATAGAAAGTGTGTCAAGCATCTTCTCTGATCACAACAGCATGAAACTAGAAATCAACCACAGGAAAAGAAATGAGAACAAAATGATTACATAAAGACAAAACAACATGCTACTAAAAACCACTGGGTCAATTAGGAAATCAAAAAGGAAATTAAAAAATACCTTGAGACACATGACAGTGAAAACACAACAATACAAAATCTATGGGATGTAACAAAAGTGGTTCTTAGAGGAAAGTTCATAGTGATACACACCCACCTCAAAAAGAAGAAAAATCTCAAATAGACAACATAAACTACCACCTAAAAGAATTAGAAAAAGATTGACATATATACACTAATATGTATAAAATAGATAACTAATAAGAACCTGCTGTATAAAAAATCAAATAAAATTCAAAAAAGAATAATTAGAAAAAGAACAAATAAAACCTAAAGTCAGCAGAAGGAAGGAAATAATAAAGATCAGAGAGGCAATAAATAAAATAGAAATTTAAAAAATAGAAAAAAAAATCAATAAAACCAAGAGCTAGTTCTTTGAAAGGGTAAACAAAACTGAAAAACCTCTTGCCAGGCTCACCAAGAAGAATAGAGAGAGAACCCAAATAAACAAAATAAGAAACGAAAAAGGAGAAATCTCAACTGATACTGCAGAAATACAAAAAAAATAAGAGAATACTATGAACAATTATATGGCAAGAAATTTGACAACCGAGAAGAAATGGACAACTTTCTAGAAACATACAGCCCACCAAAATTGAATCAAGAAGAAATCGATTTTTTTAAATCCCTATAAATAAAATCCCAGGACCAGATGGTTTAACAGGTGATTTCTACCAAACATACAAAGAAGAACTTATACTGATCCTTCTCAAACTCTTTCAAAAGATTAAGAGAAGGGAACACTCCCAAAGACATTCTATGAAGCAACCCTCACCCTGATACCAAAACCAGTCAAAGATACCACCAAAAAAGAAAATTACAGGCCAATATCTTTGATGAATATAAACACAAAAATTCAACAAAATATTAGCAAACCAAATCCAACAACACATAAAAAAAGATCATACACCACAACCAAGTGGGATTCATCCCAAGTTCACAAGGATGGTTTGACATACAAAAATCAATGTAATACACCATATTAACAAAAGAAAAGTCAAAAACCACATGATCATCTCAACAGATGGAGAAAAAGAATTTGATAAAATTCAATATCCATTCATGGTAAATACTCTTACCAAAGTGGGTAGAGATGGAATGTATCTCAACATAGTAAAAGCTATTTATGACAAACCTACAGCCAACACAATACTCAATGGTGAAAAGCTGAAAGCCTTCCCACTAAAATCTGGAACAAGACAAGGATGCCCATTCTCACATCTTCTCTTCAACGTAGTATTGGAAGTTTTAGCCACAGCAATCAGACAAGAAAAAGAAATAAAAGGTATCCAAATTGGAAGGAAAGAGGTAAAACGGACACTATTTGCAGATGACATGATACTATATAGAGAAAACCCTAAGGACTCCAAACAAAAACTACTAGAACTGATAAATGAATTCAGCAAAGTAGCGGGATACAAGATTAACATTCAGAAATCAGTTGCATTTCTCTATACTAACAATGAAGTATCAGAAAAGGAATGTAAAACAACGTCTTTAAAATCACACCCAATATATATGTGTATATATATATATATGAAAGACTTATATGCTGAGAACTACAAAACATTAATAAAGGAAATTAAAGAGGATTCAAAGAAATGGAAAGATATCCCATAATCTTCAACTGGAAGAATTAATATTGTTAAAATGCCCATACTATTCAAAGCAATCTACAGATTTAATGTGATCCCTATCAAATTAGCTATGACATTTTTCACAGGACTAGAACAAATAATCCAAAAATTTATATGGAACCATAAAAGACCCAGAATTGCCAAAGCAATCCTGAGGAAAAAAAGACAAAGCAGGGGGCATAACCCTCCCCGACTTCAGACAATACTACAAAGCTATAGTAATCAAAACAGTGTGATATTGGTACAAAAACAGACATACGAATCAATGGAAAAGAATAGAGAGCCCAGAAATAAACCCACACACCTACAGTCAATTTATCTTCAAGAGAGGAGGCAAGAATATAAAATGGGAAAAAGACAGTCTCTTCAGCAAGTGGTGCTGGGAAAGTTGGCAGCTGGATGTAAATCAATGAAGTTAGAACACACCCTGACACCATGCACAAAAATAAACTCAAAATGGCTTAAAGACAAACATAAGACATGACACCATGAAAACTCCTAGAAGAGAACATGGGCAAAACATTCTCTAACATAAATCATACCAATGTCTTCTTAGGTCAGTCTCCTAAGGTAACAGAAGTAAAAACAAAACTAAAATAATGGGACCTAATCAAACATAAAAGCTTTTGCACAGCATAGGAAACCATGAACAAAATGAAAAGACAACCTACGAAATGGGAGAAAATATTTGCAAATGATGATATCTAAAAGGGCTTTATCTCCAAAATATACAAACAGCTCATACAATTCAACAACAAAAAACAAACAACCCAACTGAAAAATGGGCAAAAGATCTAAACAGACATTTCTCCACAGAAGACATAGAGGTGGCCAGTAGACACCTGAAAAGATGCTCAACATCACTAATTATTGGAGAAATGCAAATCAAAACTACAATGAGGTACCATCTCATAGCAGCCAGAATGGCCATCGTTAAAAAGTCTACAAATAACAAATGCTGGAGAGGGTGTGGAGAAAAGGGAACTTTCCTACACTGTTGGTGGGAATATAAGTTGGTACAGCCACTATGGAAAACAGTATGGTGCTTCCTCAGAAAACTAAAAATAAAATTACCATATGATCTAGCAATCCCAGTCCTGGGCATACATCCAGACAAAACTATAATTCAAAAAGATACATGCACCCCTATGTTCATAGCAGCACTGTTCACAATAGCCAAGACATGGAAACAACCTAAATGTCTATCAACAGAGGAATGGAAAAAGATGTTGTACATATATACAATGGAATACTACTCAGCTATAAAAAAAAGAATGAAATAATGCCATTTGCAGCAACACGGGTGCAACTAGAGATTATCATACTAAGTGAATTCAGAAAGAGAAAGACAAATACCATATATCACATCACTTGTATGTGGAAACTAAAATATGGCACAAATGAACCTATCTACAAAACAGAAACAGACTCACAGACATAGAGAACAGACTTGTGGTTGCCAAGGGGGAAGGAGGTAGGGAGGGAGATGGACTGGGAGTTTGCGGTTAGTAGATGTGAATGATTATATTTAGAATGGATAAACAACAAGGTCCTACTGTATAGCACAAGGAACCATATCCAATCTCCTGGGATAAACCATAATGGAAAAGAATATAAAAAAGAATGTATATATGTGTATAACTGAGTCACTTTGCTGTACAGCAGAAATTAGCACAACATTGTAAATCAATTATACTTCAGATAGATAGATAGATAGATAGATAAAATGTCCTGTCCTAATCTCTAGAGCCTGTGAATGTTACCGTATATATCAAAGGGGAATTAAGGTTGGTAATCAGCTGGCTTTAAAATAGAAATTATCCAGATGGGCCCCCTGTAACTGCAAGAGTGGAAGGAAAGGCAGCAGGAGAAGAGAGTCAGGGGGATGTGTGACTACAGAAGAAGTCAGATGCGATATGAGACTGCCTGCCACTGGTGGTTTTAAAGATGGAGAAAGGGGGGGCTTCCCTGGTGGTGCAGTGGTTGAGAGTCTGCCTGCCGATGCAAGGGTGCCCTGGTCCGGGAAGATCCCACATGCCGCAGAGTGGCTGGGCCCGTGAGCCATGGCCGCTGAGCCTGCGCATCCAGAGCCTGTGCTCCACAACGGGAGAGGCCACAACAGTGAGAGGCCCGCGTACCACAAAAAAAAAAAAGATGGAGAAGAGAGGAGACAGCAGGAGCCAAGAAATGTGGATAATCTCAATCAGCTGGAAAAGGCAAGGTGTGGTTATTCTTGCCTAGCACCTCCAGAATGCAACACTGTGGACACCTTGATTTTAGTCTAGTGAAGCTTGTGTCAACCTCTAACCTATATCACTGTAAGATAACAAAAGTGTGTTGTCTGAAGCCACTTAAGTTTGTGGTAATTTGCTGCAGCAGCACTAGAAAGCTAAAACAATACCCCAGCACCATAGAATGTACCTATCTCAACATTTTTCAACTAATGTTTATATAGTAAAGATTCATATCCCCACAATTCAATACAGCATTTTAAATGATGTTGGCACAGTCTTGAGTTATATTCCAAATATAATAGTTGGAATCATAGATGTTTGAAGAGCACAAACACTATTGACCAAGTGGATGTGCACTGGGACATCACTGACACTGAGAAGCCCGGCACATCATATTTAGTATGACCAGCCACTAGCTCCTGTGCTGGTCCTGAATGCATTTCCACAGTGTTTCCCATGGCCAACTAGCTCTTGTTTTCTCCTAGTGATATGGAGTCACAAATAAGATTGAGCAAGTGTCAAATTGTAGAGAAGGAACCCATGTGAGTAAGCAATCACAACAGAAAAGACTACTGCACACTAAGGAAATCTCACTGATGATCAAGAAGAGGTGTTTTAAGCATATTACATTCCAGCATCTTTTTATTGTTTTTTAATTGTATTCCTAGGAAAGTGGCTGGGGGATTTTGGCTGCAGTGAATCATAAATTCTTTTAGCATTTTCACACAGAAACTTTAATTTTCACAGGTTACTAACATTAAGCAGGAGATGCCTATATATGTAATGAAGATACATAGACAAAATAGAAGTTACAGTTCAAGTTAAGTTTTGTTTCACAGCCCTGGAAAAAAGTTTTTATAATATATACGATTCTTTTAGCTCTTTTCAGTAGTTACACAATTTTACTTTTAATGCCAAACTGTCCTCCAAGTCTCAAGTTTGGGATTCTATGGCCGTGCTCCTAATTTATTAGCCGTGAAGAGACAGGCATGTAGTAAGTACCTTCTCGTCCATTTTATTTAACCCAGTATGCTAATATATGTATTTTCCAGCTGCCTGAGTAAGGGGTCTCTTCCTCTGTCCATCCACAGAACTGTTCTCTGTACCTTAAAATACTCGCAGTTAGTAAACTGCTAGCAGTTAGTAAAAGCATTCTATGCTTTTGGCATAAAAATGAAACATTGTTCCAAAACTAGACCTGGCTATCCAATTTAAGCCTATGCAATTTGAATTTACATTCTTCAACTCTGCAATACTTGTTGAAATGAGTACTAAGTACAAATCCAGCAAACCAAACCCTTAAGTGTATCAATGTTGTTTTGCATGATTTCATCATGTCTCTAAAAAAAAAATGTTTATAGGTTCAAAGGAATACCATAGTTTAGCTTTAGTGTTTTTACACACAAAGGACTAATTTTCTTACTCTAACATGTATTTGAATTCTCCTGGTAAATCTTAATGTTCTCATATGGGCAAAAATAACTCTAAATGTAAAAAATGAGGTTCGTGAACATTTCAGTTGGGTCAACAGTACAAGAAGACACTTAAGATGTCTGTCAATGCCATATGCCCCTCCTTGTGGGGACAAACCATAACCATGGGTTTATGAATTGCTCTAATAAGTGCAGCATTAAAACACTTTCTAATCATCTCTTCAACTCTCAAATAAGAATGATTTAAATATGTACTAGAACACCTATGATTTACTACTCAAATCTTTGGCAAGAAGGAAGTAAAGATTCTGGTCAATTTTGGGACAAGATGGTAGAGTAGAAGGACCTGGGCTCACCTTTACTCACGAAGACACCAAAATCAAAACTAACTGCTGAACCACCACCAACAAGAAAGGACTGGAACCTACCAAAAAAGATATTCTTCCAAAGACAAAGAAGAAGTCACAATGAGATGGTAGGGGAGGAGGGGTACATTTACAATACAATCAAATCCCTTACCTGCCAGGTGGGTGACCCACAAACTGGAAAATAATTATATCGCAGTTCTCTCACAGGAGTGAGAGTTCCGAGCCCCACATCAGGCTCCCCGATCTGGGGGTCTGGTATCAGGAGGAGGAGCCCCGAGAGCATTTGGCTTTGAAGACCAGCAGGGCTTGATAGCAGGAACTCCACAGGACTGGGGGGAACAGAAGCACCACTCTTGGAGGGCGCACACAAGGTCTCATGTACACTGGGACCCAGGGGAAAAAGCAGTGACTTCATAGGAGCCTGGGACAGACCTACCTGCTGGTCTTGGAAGGTCTCATGGGGAGCTGGGGGTGGCTGTGGCTCACTGCAGGGACAAGAGCACTGGTGGTGGAGTTACTGAGTACTCACTGGATTGAGCTGTCCTGGAGGCCACCAATTTGACACCAAGACCTAACTCCACCCAACAGCCAAAAGGTTCCAGGGCTGGGACACCACAGGCCAGACAACCAACAGGGCAGGAAAACATCCCCACCCATCAGCAGACAGGCAGCTTAAAGCTTTCCTCAGCCCACAGCCAGCACATCCTTTGACATGGCCTTGCCCACCAGAGGGACAAGATCCAGCTCCACCCACCAGTGGGCAGGCACCAGTCCCTTCCACCAGGAAGCCTGTAGAAGACTCAGACTAGCCTCACGCACCAGGGAGCAGACACCAGAAAAAAGAGGAACTACAATCCTGAAGCCTATGGGACCACAAACACAGAAAGTTAGACAAAATGAGATGGCAGAGGAATATACTGCAGACAAAAGAACAAGATTAAAAACTCCAGAAGAACAACAAAGTGAAGCAGAGATATGCAATCTACGTGAAAAAGAACTCAGAGTTATGATAGTTAAAGATGATCCAAGATCTCAGAAAAAAAATGGAGAAACAGATTGAGAAGATACAAGAAATGTTTAACAAAGACCTAGAAAATTTAAAGGACAAGCAGATGAACAATACAATAACTGAAATGAAAAATATACTAGAAGGAATCAATGGCAGAATAAATGAGGCAGAAGAATGGATAAGTGAGCTGGAAGACAGAATGGTGGAAATCACTGCCACAGAACAGAATAAAGAAAAGAGAATGAAAAGAAATGAGGACAGCTTAAGAGACCTCTGGGACAACATTAATCACACCAACATTCCCATTACAAGGGTCCCAGAAGGAGAAGACAGAAAGGGTCTGAAAAAATATTTGATGAAATAATAGCTGAAAACTTCCTAACATGGGAAATGAAATAGTCACCCAAGTCCAGGAAGCGCAGAGAGTCCCATAAAGGATAAACCAAAGGAGGAACAACCGTGACACTTATTAATCTAACTGACAAAAATTAAAGACAAGGAGAAAATATTGAAAGCAACAAGGGAAAAGCAACAAATAACATACAAGGTAATCCCCATAAGGCTATCAGCTGATTTTTCAGCAGAAACTCTGCAGGCCAGAAGGGAGTGGCATGATATATTTAAGGTGATGAAAGGGAAGAACCTACAACCAAGATTACTCTACCCAGCAAGGATCTCATTCAGATTCGACAGAGAAATTAAAACTTTTACAGACAACCAAAAGCTAAGAAAATTCAGCACCACCAAACCAGCTTTATAACAAATGCTATAGGACTATAAAATACACAAAAGCACAACTACTTGTAGAGGATGCATGCACGTGACAATGTACAACAGACATGTGAACTAACTTACATGACTGGAGACATGAACGCACGTTTGCATCTTTGAAAGTTCTCAACTTTAAGGTTGTAGGGGACTTACTGTGTAGACTGCTATATCAAAATCTCATGGTAACTGCAAACCAAAAATCTACAATAGATATACACACAAAGAAGAAACAGGAATCCAAACACAACATTAAAGACAGTCATCAAATCACAAGAGAAAAGAACAAAAGAGGAAGGGAAGAAAAAAGACCTATGAAAACAATCCCAAAACAATAACAAAATGGCAATAAGAACATACATATCAATAATTACCTTAAATGTAAATGAATTAAATGCTCCAACCAAAAGACATAGACTGGCTAAATGGATAGAAAAACAAGACCCATATATATGCTGTCTACAAGAGACCCACTTCAGATCTAGGGACACATACAGACTGAAAGTGAGGGGATAGAAAAATGTATGCAAATGCAAATGGAAATCAAAAGAAAGCTGGAGTAGCAATACTCCTGTCAGACGAAATGGACTTTAAAATAAAGACTATTACAAGAGACAAGGAAGGACACTACATAATGATCAAGGAATCAATCAAGAAGAAGATATAACAATTATAAATATTTACGCACCCAACATAGGAGCACCTCAATATATAAGGCAAATGCTAACAGCCATAAAAGGAGAAACTGACAGTAACACAATAATAGAGAGGGGCTTTAACACCCCACTTACATCAGTGGGCAGATCATCCACACAGAATATCAATAAGAAAACACAGGCCTTAAATGACACATTAGATCAGATGGACTTAATTGATATTTATAGAGCATTCCATCTGAAAGCAGCAGAATACACTTCCTTCTCAGGAATAGATCACACTTTGGGTCACAAATCAAGGATTGGTAAATTTTAAAAAATTGAAATCGTATCAAGCATCTTTTCGACCATAACACTATGAGATTAGAAATCAACTACAAGGGGAAAAAACTGTAAAAAAACAAACACAGGGAGGCTAAACAATATGCTACTAAACAACCAATGGATCACTGAAGAAATCAAAGAGGAAATCAAAAAATTCTTAGGAATAAATGAAAACAAAAACACGAAGATCCAAAACCTATGGGAGACAGCAAAAGTAGTTCTAAGAGTGAAGTTTATAGCAATTCAATCTTACTTCAGGAAAAAAGAAATCTCAAACAGTCTAAACTTACACCTAAAGCAACTAGAGAAAGAAGAACAAACAAAACCCAAAGTTAGCAGAAGGAAAGAAATCATAAAGATCAGAGGAGAAATAAATGAAATAGAGATGAAGAAAAGAATAGAAACTATCAGTGAAACGAAAAGCTAGCTCTTTGAAAAGATAAACAAAATTGATAAACCTTTAGCCAGACTCATCAAGAAAAACAGGGAAAGGACTCAAATCAATAAAAGTAGAAATGAAAAAGGAGAAGTTACAATGGACACCACAGAAATACAAAAGATCATAAAAGACTACTACAAGCAACTATATGCCAATAAAATGAACAATCTAGAAGAAATGGACAAATTTTTAGAAAGGTATAATTCTCCCAAAACTGTACCAGGAAGAAATAGAAAATATGAACAGGCCAGTCACAAGCACTGAAATTGAAACTGTGATTTAAAAACTCCCCAAAAACGTCCAGGACCAGATGGCTTCACATATGAATTCTAGCAAACATTTAAAGAAGAGTTAGCACCTATCCTTCTCAAACTATTTCAAAAAACTGCAGAGGAAAGAATGCTCCCAAACTCATTCTATGAGGCCACCATCACCCTGATACCAAAACCAGACAAAGATACCACACACACAAAAAGGAAATTACAGGCCAATATCACTGATGAACATAGATGCAAAAATCCTCAACAAAATACTAGCAAACTAAATCCAACAGCACATTATGGACCATACACCATGATCAAGTGGGGTTTATCACAAGGATGCAAATATTCTTCAATATTTGCAAATCAATCAGTGTGATACACCACATTAAGAAACTGAAGAATAAAAACCATATGATCTCAATAAATGCAGAAAAAGCTTTTGACAAAATCCAACACCGATTTATGACAAAAACTCTCCAGAAAGTGGGCCTAGAGGTAACCTATCTCAACATAGTAAAGGCCATATATGACAAACCCACAATTAACATCATTCTCAATGGTGAAAAACAAAGCATTTCCTCTAAGATCAGTAGCAAGACAAGGATGTCCACTCTCACCAGTTTTATTCAATGTAGGTTTGGAAGTCCTAGCCACAGCAATCAGAGAAGAAAAAGAAAGAAAAGGAAACCAAATTGGAAAAGAAGAATCAAAACTGTCACTGTTTGCAGATGACATGATAATGTACATAGAAAATTCTAAAGATGCTACCAGAAAACTACTAAGGCTAATCAATGAATTCAGTAAAGTTGCAGGATACAAAATTAATACACAGAAATTTGCTGCATTTCTACACACTAAAAATAAAAGATTAGAAAGAGAAATTAAGGAAACAATCACATTTACCATCGCATCAAAAAGAATACAATACCTAGGAATAAACTTACCTAAGGAGGCAAAAGATCTGTACTCCAAAAACTATAAGTCGCTGATGGAAGAAACTGAAGATGACACAACAGATGGAAAGATATACCGTGTTCTTGGGTTGGAAGAATTAATATTGTCAAAATGACTATGCTACCGAGGGTGATAGATTCAATGCAATCCCTATCAAATTACCAATGGCATTTTTTGCAGATCTAGAATAAAAAATCTTAAAATTTGTATGGAAACACAAAAGACCCATGAATAGCCAAAACAATCTTGAGAAAGAAAAACAGAGCTACAGGAATCAGCCCCCCAGCTTCAGACTATACTATAAAGCTACAGTAATCAAGACACTATGGTACTGGCACAAAGACAGACTTATAGATCAATGGAACAGGATAGAAAGCCCAGAAATAAACCCACACACCTATAGCCAATTAATCCACAACAAAGGAGGCAAGACTATACAATGGAGAAAAAACAGTCTCTTCAATAAGTGGTGCTGGGAAAACTGGACAGCTACACGTAAAAGAATGAAATTAGAACATTCTCTAACAACATACACAAAAATAAACTCAAAATGGATTAAAGACCTAAATGTAAGATCAGATACTATAAAACTCTTAGAAGAAAACATTGGTAGAACACTCTCTGACATAAATTGCAGCAAGATCTTTTTGTATCCACCTCTTAGAGTAATGGAAATAAAAAGAAAAATAAACAAATGGGACCTAATTAAACTTAAAAGCTTTGCACAGCAAAGGAAACCATAAACAAAACAAAAATACAACCCACAGAATGGGAGAAAATATTTGCAAATGATGCAACTGACAAGGGATTAATCTCCAAAATACACAAACATCTCATACAGCTCAATATCAAAAAAAACAACCCAATCAAAAAATGGGCAGAAGATCTAAATAGACATTTCCCCAAAGAAGACATACAGATAGCCGAAAAGCACATGAAAAGATGCTCAACGTTGCTAATTATTAGAGAAATGCAAATCAAAACTACAATGAGGTATCACCTCACACCGGTCAGAATGGCCATCCAAAAGTCTACAAACAATAAATACTGGAGAAGGTGTGGAGAAAAGGGACCCTCCTACACTGTTGATGGGAATGTAAAATGGTACAGTCACTATGGAGAACAATATGGAGGTTTCTTAAAAAACTAAAAATAGAGCTACCATCTGATCCAGCAATCCCACTCCTGGGTGTACATCTGGAGAAAACCATACTTCAGAAAGATACATGCACCCCAATGTTCACTGTGGCACTATTTACAATAGCGAAGACATGGAAGCAACCTAAATGTCCACTGACAGATGAATGGATAAAGAAGATGTGGCACATATATTCAATGGATTATTACTCAGCCATAAAAAAGAATGAAATAATGCCATTTGCAGCAACATGGATGGACCCAGAAATTATTATACTAAGTGAAGTAAGCCATACAGAGGAAGACAAATATCACATGATATCCCTTATATGTGGAATCTTAAAAAAAAACGGTACAAATGAACTCATTCACAAAAGAGAAACAAACTCACAGACTTAGAAAACAAACTTATGGTTACCAAAGGGAAAAGGTGGTGGGGGGATAAATTAGGAGGTTGGGATTAACATATCCACACTACTAAATATAAAATAGATAATAGTAAGGACCTACTGTATAGCACAGGGGAGTATATTCAATACTCTGTAATAGCCTTTATGGGAAAAGAATCTGAAAAAACAGATTTATGTGTATGTATAACTAAATCACTTTTCTGTACACCTGAAACTAACACAACATTGTAAATCAAATATACTCTGATATAAAATATAAATTTTTTTCAAAAGAGAGGAAAGAAAAGAAGAAAGTAAAGATGGCAGTCATGAATCAGTATCAAAGTAATGGGTAATTGCAACTATGATAAAAAGTATAAGAAGGTATCTGCAAAGCGCAAGAATAAATTACAATCTGATAAGACATTTCTCAGGGAAAATAGCTTCCTAATTTAGGACAAAACTTTTACAGTCACAGGACTCAGACTTCCCTAAATGTTATCAACCCAGTTTCGTTTTACTTGACTCTCACCAAGTCAAAATGCTGAGACACCGAGGTTTGTGGCAAAGAGAGATAGCCAAGCAAGGAGATGGGAGAACAAATCTCAAATCCACTTCCTGGAATGCAAGGGGCTCCGAGTATTTATGGGGTAAAGAATAAAGCACAGTGGTCTGAGGCATGGGGAGCCTGGAGACAGTCTCTTTTCCAGTGTTCCTCCTGTTCGCAACATACACATTGGCAGGGTTTCACTATCGGGTGTCCCATTTGAGTTGAAGTTTGGGGCTTGGGGCCTACCTTTTCCTGAGTTCCTTGTGGGAGTCTTCAATTTGGTCTGGCTCATCACTGTCAAGGCACCTGCCAGCAGAGCAGCCTCTTTCATTCTCCATTGTTCCTTTTTCTCCTGAACCTGGTCCCTGCCATTAAAAATTTTGAAGGCAATTTTAACAAGTTGAGACACAGGCAGTCGAAAAGTCCCTTCCATCTTTTGCATGTTCTTCTGTGTATCTGGGGCTCTCTGACTAATAGTCATTAACCATCTGTAAATTCTCTGGGCTTCAGGGTCTAGATCTGTATATTGCCTACAGGCATTAAAGACCCTTTCTAGAAATTCTGAAAGATCTTCATTCACGGTTTCTGTTTTGCCTCCTGCACTTTATTAAGGCTTCTTTGTTTGGTACCCCTCTTCACAATCCCACAAGAGTGCAGTCTCCAGAATGGTCAAGTTTTGGCCTCTCCCCTCCATTTACATCCCAATTAGGACTCACTGTTGGCATAGCTACTCTTGCAGCAGCCAGTAGTGGGTTGCCAGGGGTTTCTGTATGAAGCCCATCTACCTCCTTCCTAGCTTTATCCAGCAGCATTCTACATTCTTCTGAAGTGAAGAGGGTACTTAATACATTTTGAACATCTGCCCAGGTTGGGTTGTGTGTTGCAACAACAAAAGAAGAAATGAGAAAATATTTTACATTCTCTTTGGGTCATGTAAGTTGTCATACTGTTTTTAATTAAATAAATCCATAAATGTGAAGTTGAAAACAGGAAGTGGACCCAGATCAATCCCACCAGCTGCCCAGTCTCAGCATTCATACCCCCAATGGGGACTTGACTTAATGGATATCGTCCCACCTGAGTTAGTGTACCTCCCTGGCCAAATTGAGTACCCTGGCTGGTGTGAGAGGGGGAGACCATTCCTATTTCTCCATCCTCAAAGACAAGGGGTGAGTTGGTGGGCAGAGCAAGCCTGAGGCTGTGGCTCAGGCGCTGGAAGCAAAGGAGCAGTGGCAGCATCATGTAAAGGTGGAGGGAGAGCAGTGAGTGTTCAACTGAATTAGTAGCAAGTCATCCTCCTTTTCATTAGAATCAAGCCAAACAGGTTTCTTTGCCTTTCCTTCCTATTAGAACAATCTTATTTTATTTGCACAGGTTTATTCTGTTACAGTAAACACAAGATTCTACATAAGGTATTTCATCCCATTTTTCTTCCCATTTACAAAATAAGTCTAGTTGAAACACTGTATTGTAATTTAAGGATTAATTTTCAGACCATTTTGCTCCAGAATCTAAACGATATGGTTGGGCTTCCCTGGTGGTGCAGTGGTTGAGAGTCTGCCTGCCGAGGCAGGGGGCACGGGTTCGTGCCCCGGTCCGGGAAGATCCCGCGTGCCGCAGAGCGGCTGGGCCCGTGAGCCATGGCCGTTGAGCCTGCGCATCCGGAGCCTGTGCTCCGCAACGGGAGAGGTCACAACAGGGAGAGGCCCACATACCACAAAAAAAAAAAAAAAAAACTTGAAATAAACGATATGGTTGCCATACAGTGTTACCAAAAAATACCATCTTTTTCTTTTCCTCAAATTCATAACTGAAAGTTCCCCAATTTTGGAGAATGCAGCCTAGAGGGCTGAAAAAGGGAAGAGATTTAATGTTTCCCATTTTGAAGGGGGTTTTCTTTCAGGGGGTCGCAGGAATGAAATCTTTCTGAGGGTCCTTGCTACAGTCACCAAGAAGCTCAATCTCCAGTAGCCACTTCTTAATAATAAAGACGCTCAGACATAAATAGACATGTCCAAACAGACCAAAACAAAACCAAAAAACAGAGCCGCAGGCCTTTAACACAGATAGTATAAAAAGTTACAGCTGCTGAGGTACTCACTGTCTGCCAAAATCCTGCCAGGTTGGCCTCCAACCCACCATCTGGTCAGGATTGCAAAGACCACCTAGGCACACGTGTGTTTCTTTGTAAAGGTTACTCACCCAAAAGATGTCTTCCAAACCCAAACCCCAAAACAACTTGTTTCTCCGCTGCAAAACTAAACAAAGCATTGAAGGTCGGCAGCACCCACCAGAGAAATCCAAGGACAGTCCCAGAACTAACAGATGAGGCAGGTGCTCGGACTTGTCCACAGGCTCTCAGTTCCTGCAAGGGACCAGTGAGCCATGGGCAAAAGGTCCATCTAGACTTCTCTCATCAACTTGCCTTCGCTGAATACGTTACTGACCCAGGTTCATTTTGCCTGATCCACAGCAGTCCAAAACACTGAGATGCTGAGATTTGCAGCAAAGAAAGGATGTATTTGCAAGGCAACCAAGCAAGGAGACTGCAGAACAACTCTCAAATATGTCTCCCCAAAGGCAAGGGGCTTAGGGTATTTGTGGGATGAAGAATAAAGGCACAGGGAGCAGTGATTGTAAAAAGGTACGATAATCATCACTCTGTGTCAGTGTCATGAAGCTACAGGCATCTGCACATTCAAAAGGTCACCAGGTGGACACACACATGCCCAGTTGAAGGGTTGGTGGTCCCATCCAGTTTTAACCAGCTCAGCTAAACTAGACACAGCTGATGCAGTTTCTTGAGAACAATTTGGAGAAACATCTTACTGTTTAGGCTACATGCCACTTGGAGGACATGCAAGTCTTTTGTAGGAACAATTAAAATGACCTTGATTAGTAAAGGCAGGTTACAGGTGAAGTGGATTTAACTAATGATTACCCTTGGTTTCAGTCCTGGCATATTTTGATCATTTCTTAATCTTGAAGGAAGAGGGGCAATGACCACTCTGGCTACTTCTTGTTGATAAGGAGTGCAGACCTAACAATGGTTAGCATTCATTGGAAAACCTTTTGTTCCTGGTTTCAAGTTAACATTTTGCATAATTAGAATTTTTATACCTTAACAGTCTTGGTACAGCATTTAAGAGCACAATTTATAACTAAAAACCAAAATAAGAGGCTGAGATGTATAGATAATCCATTTCTTAATAGTCCCTGAAGAATAGGTCTAATCTCTTGGAGAATCCAGGAAACTAGTCCTAAAAATCAGTCTGGATCCAGTACTTCCAGGAATACTTGTTGTAGCCATGTAGCCTTTTGTCTATATGGGTTTCTCTTTCAACAGAGCTTTAATATATTCACAACAAGAGGTATTAGCAATAGCACAAATCCCACCCTGTCCTGCCAGTACAACATCTAGAGCTATATGGTTATCTAGGACTACTTTGGCTTACGAGTCCATTTCCTTCCATAGGTTAGTCATAGATAAGGCACTTTCATTGGCTTATTCCCTGTAAGGTAGCTGAAAGGTTTCTAATCATGCACTCATGTGATCCAACTCCCCACCATGGTGAAAGTGCTCTACTGAATATGTACCAAAACCCATCTTCTTGATATCCAGGGAAATAGGTGGTCTTTTTTATTCTAGAGAACAATTTTAAAGAACTGTCCAATGTTGGGTCTCATTTGGATTGTGGATAGAAAAGGGAGTGACTAAGTATGCCAATAAACAAATATCACCTATGCACCAGATGTTGAGGCAGTCACAGGCCCAAGATGATCATCAAAACTGCAGACAAAGATGTACCATGAGGGGGCAGCCAGAATGCCAGACGAATTGTTAAAACTTAGGCTCTTATTTTTAGGAATTTTGTCTAGGACATGGTCAAGCCAGGGATAGGTGTAAGGCTACATCCAGAAGGAATCGTTTAATTTGCAAATCAGCAGAGGTGTGGGTGGCCCTTGAGACTATGTTTTACCTTTTTGCATATTACAGTGTCTCGATCACTATCAGTTTGGCTGAAACACTTAGGTGTTAAATATGGACGAGACATAAGCTGCGAAAAATAAGTACAGTTTCTACGGTATTTTGACCAAGTAGAACTTTGACAGAGGTAGATGCCAGGGTCATTTCATTTTTAATCTGAGGATATGAGGAGAAGACCCAATTTTGGCCTAGTCAAGAAAAAGCAGGAGGCAGGAAATTCTCTGATTAACCTAACCTGGCATGTTATGTCTGAGGGCTTTCTATCATAAATCACAGTGAAGTTAGGGACAGTCAAGAAGCTGATCACAGCACAACCAAAAGGGCAACAAGATCAAATACAGAAAAAAGTTCTGGATGACTTAGCCAACAGCTAGAGATTAGCTGCTTTGACCAAAGTTTGAGAAATCCTAATCACTGAATTGTCTTTCCAAGCCTGGGAGGTTGGAAACAAAAAGAAAGCATAACAAAGAAGAACAGTCATTCTGGTAACATGACAATTATTTAGATTGCTTTCTAAAGAGTTTTACTTTACCAAAGTCACCACTGCAGCAACCCCCTTCACCTCTATTTCTTTCGAAACTTCCTTCTGGAAAGCATTTAAGAGCATTAGGGCTTCACTTTTCCACTCAGGAAAGCCAGTATCAGGGGTGAAAAATCAGCCAAGGTTTGGTTGATCTCAATCCCGGTTCCCTTCTGCAGTGTGGTTTCCCTTTCTTGCTGCGTTCCTGGAGATACGATGGGTGTCTCCGTTATCTCTGCAGGACTGGCTAAACTTGAGTGTGATGGATCCATGGCTTAATTCCCTTCATCTTCACCAAGAATGGATCACAAGTAGCACTTCATAAGGTCCAGTCCGGCAAGGATGAAGCTGGTTTTCTGGATGTTTATTCTTCCAAGATTTCAGCAGGACCCACTTTCTAGGACAAAAGTGGCAGAGGGGAACATCTGTGGGAAACATTAACCTTCTAGAAGCAAACTTATTTATATCAGAGTAGCTCCCAATAATTGTACATAATTGACAGTGTCTAGTTCCTTACTTTGAGTTCCTTCCAGATCTCCTAAACCATTTCTGGAACATAGAAGGGTCTCCCATACCACATTTCATAGGGGCTCAACTGGAGCCTGCTTTTATGGGCTACCCTCACTTGAAGCAGGGCAACTGGTAAAGCCTTATTCCAGGATTAGTGTGACAAATTTTAGCTACAGTATTTATAAGAGTACAATTCATCTTTTTCATTTTTTCCGGTAGATTGGGGTCACAAAGAAGCATGTAATTTCCGATGAAGGCTCCTGATACTTGAATTATTCTTGCTATGAAGATCCCCTCCACTGTCACTCTGAATGGGTACAGGTAACCCAAACCTTGGAATTATTTCTTTCAGTAGGGTGTTAACAACCTCACAAGCTTTTTCAGACCAGCAAGGAAATGCTTCTACCCCAACAAGCAGAAGTGTCCACAAATACTGGTAAATACCCAACGTTTCTAGTGGCTCCTGGCATCACACTGACATCAACCTAACAGTCTTTGCCTGAGTCCAGCACCTAGAGTCTGAACTCCTTTGACGACTGGCGGTGGCCCAGTTTTAGGATTATTTTTAGCACATACGATGCATATCTGTATCACCTTTTGAATTGTCCTTTGCATATTTGGTCCTATAACGAACTTTTTTTTTTTTTTTTTTTTTTTTTTGCGGTACGCGGTCCTCTCACTGTTGTGGCCTCTCCCGTTGCGGAGCACAGGCTCCGGACGCGCAGGCTCAGCGGCCATGGCTCACGGGCCCAGCTGCTCCACGGCATGTGGGATCTTCCCGGACCGGGGCATGAACCCATGTCCCCTGCATCGGCAGGCGGACACTCAACCACTGAGCCACCAGGGAAGCCCTATAACGAACTTCTGAATCCACTGGAGGGTGGCATCTCTACCATAGTGGTACTCTGGTGTACGTAGTTTATTACATCTTCCATAAGCTGTTTGCGTATGAGGACCTTGCCTCATCTATTATAAATCCATCCTTGTGTACCTATAGTCAGCATCCTGAGAATGGCCAGGACTCCAATCAAATCCGCGTTCATTGGTCCTACCTAGGTCTTCAAGAGAATACTCTGGGTAGCATCTTGTCAAATTCACATCAGGGATCTATGTGTTTTTGTCCTGGCTGCTAGCTTTGCCACTTGATCTGCTAGATTCTTTCCTCAAGCAGTCAATTTCTGATGTCCTGGACAGTGGACAATAGCAATTCTTTTGGCTCCATGAAAGCTTCTAATAAGTTTAAATTTTCTTTGGCATGTTTAATTTCCTTCTTCTCTGCAGTTAACAGCTCTCTTTCTCCAAATGGCCCCATGGGCATGGACCACCAAGAATGCATATTTGGAATCAGTGAAAATAATTACTTTTGTCCTTACCTAGATAGAGGGATCTCATCAGGGCTATAAGCTCCACCTTTTGTATGGAGGTACCTGGTGCAACAGCTTCTGCTTCCAGTGTCTTTTGATGAGTCACTACCATCTACCCAGACTTGTGTCATCCCTGGTCCATAGAGCTTCTCCATCTGTGAACATCTCCAGGTCTGGAAAAGGGCCCTTCAATGGCCAGTCTGTCAGGTCAGAATGGCTGGAATAGATCTGTTCAATTATCTGAATTATCTGAATACAATCATGCATAGGCAATTTAGTATTCATCGGGCATAAAGTGGTAGGATTCAAGATAAAGACTGCTTTCAGAGTAACAGTAGGATTATCCAATAATATAAGCCTAGTATTTTCTCAATCTTCCCTCAGTTAACCTATATCCTCTCTTCTGTTCTAGTGCGGGAGCCGGGGGAGGGAGTACACAGTGAGAGGAGTACACAGGCAGACTGGCCATCCCTTAGTGACTCTATCTACTGGCTTTGAGAAATATGCAACAGGTCTCCTTATGCTGCCCAGGTTCTGACTTAGAACTCCAAGTTAGAGTCTGACTCTGACTCCTTGTGTCTCATAAATAAGTCAGAAAGCTTTCTGATATCTGGAAGACCTAAAACCAGGGCACTTTTTCTTTGATAACCTGGAATTCCTTATGGCATTCCCCCAGTCAAGAGCTTCACAAAGGGGTTTTGTTATGAATCCAAAGTTGGGTATCCAAATGCAGAAGAACCCAGTCATTCCCAGGAATTCCCATAATTGTCTCTTGGTAGTGGGAACTGCAACCCTAGCTAGAACTTCCCTTCTGTTAGGGAGCAAGTTTCTGTCCTTGTGAAAGTTCTGACAATGAAAACAATCAATAAAAGATGTATAATAGTAATAGAAGAGTTTTATTTGAGCCAAACTGAGGACTATAGCCTGGGAGGCAGCCTCTCAGATAACTCTGAGGAACTGCTCTGGAGAAGCATGGTTCTTTTCAGCACTATTTTATATCTTATCAGAACAAAGAACATCAAACAAGTCAAGGATACCTTCCTTCAACCTTCAAAAAAAAAAAAACCCAAAAAACAAAAAAACCCCAGCATGTACACATCAAGTCAGTATGCACTTGGCTCTGAGCAGGGAGTCTAATCATTGAAGGAATAGCAGCATTGGCATCGCAGGAAGGGAGGCATTTTAATCTTTATTTTTTTAACTTATGGTCAATGAACCCTTTTCTTTACTAATTAAAGCAGGTGTATAATGTTTGATAGGCTACAAATAGGCTGTTTTAGTTAGTATAAAATTCAAATTAAATCATGTATAAGCCAAAATGACTTCCCCATTCCTCACTATGTGAAAATATCTTCTATCACCTCCCTCTTTTGAACATAAGTCTTTCAATAGAAAGCACTGATGATCAAAATATTTGTTCTTCACTGCCAGGCTGGTTGTCGCCTTCCCTGGGTTCTTCATGGTCCTCAGTGCTAGGCCTTCTTTTATTGGTTTACATATATATATATATATATATATATATTTATTTATTTATTTATTTATTTATATTTATATATGTATATTTTTATATTTATATATAGAGGGAGAGGGAGAGGGGAGGGGGGGAGAGAGAGAGAGAGACACACAGAGAGAGAGAGAGAGAGAGAGAGAGAGAGAGAGAGAGGAAGAGATTGGCCTACTTATCCACATTGGGGGTGGGGGGGAGAACTAATCAGGTACACTGAACAAGCACAGAGGTATGCTAATGGGGATATTTTGTAGGCTATACATTTTATCAATTACATTGATGGTCACACAAACATTGTATATATGCTTTTAGCAGTAGGCTAAAGTGATCTAAGTAGTGATCTATGTCGTGAGTAGTTTGATGGCTAGGAAAATAATACATACTGTGACAATGATAACTGTCTACAAAGCAAAGTGGAAAAGACTGTCTACTGTTCCTTGATCAGGAACAAGAAAAGGATGTCCACTCTTGCCACTTCTATTCAACATAGTTATGGAAGTCCTAGCCAAGGCAATCAGAGAAGAAAAAGAAATAAAAGGAATCCAAACTGGAGTCACTGTTTGCAGATGACATGATATTATACATCGAAATTCTAAAGATGCTGCCAGAAAACTACTAGAGCTCATCAGAGAATTTGGTAAATTTGCAGCATACAAAATTAATACACAAAAATAGATAGCTAGTGGGAAGCAGCCGCATAGCACAGGGAGATCAGCTTGGTTGTTTGTGACCACCTAGAGGAGTGGGATAGGGAGGGTGGGAAGGAGGGAAACGCAAGAGGGAAGAGATATGGGAACATATGTATATGTATAACTGATTCACTTTGTTATAAAGCAGAAACTAACACACCATTGTAAAGCAATTATACTCCAATAAAGATGTTAAAAAAATTAATACACAGAAATCTGTTGCATTCCTATATACTAACAAAAAAAGATAAGAAAGATAAATTAAGGAAACAATCCCATTTACCACCACATCAAAAAGAGTAAAATGCCCAGGAATAAAATTACCTAATGAGGCAAAAGGCCTGTACTCTGAAAACTACAAGATGCTGATGAAAGAAATCAAAGACAACACAAACAGATGGAAAGATATACTGTACCATGTTCTTGGATTGGAAGGATCAATATTGTCAAAATGACTATACTACCCAAGATAATCTACAGATTCAATGCAACACCGATCAAATTACCAATGGCATTTTTTGCAGATCTAGAACAAACAAGTCTTAAAATTTGTATGGAAACACAAAAAACCTTGGATATCCAAACAATCTTGAGAAAGAAAAACAGAGCTGGAGGAATCAGGTGCCCTGACTTCAGACTATACTATAAAGCTACAGTAATCAAAACAGTATGGAAGTGGCACAAAGACAGACATAGATGAATGGAACAGGACAGAAAGCCCAGAAATAAACCCATGCACCTAAGGTCAATTAATCTATGACAAAGGAGGCAAGAATATACAACAGAGAAAAGACAGTCTCTTCAATAACTAGTTCTGGGAAAACTGGACAGCTACATGTAAAAGAATGAAATTAGAACATTTTCTAACACCATACATGAAAATAAACTCAAAAAGGATTAAAAACCTAAATGTAAGACTGGACACTATAAAACGCTTAGAGGAAAACATAGGCAGAACACTCTGACATAAATTGAAGCAATATCTTCTTGGATCCACCTCCTAGAGTAATGAAAATAAAACCAAAAATAAACAAATGGGACCTAATTAAACATAAAAGCTGTTGCACAGCAAAGGAAACCATAAACAAAACAAAAATACAACCCACAGAATGGGAGAAAATATTTACAAATGATGTGACCAACAAGGGATTAATCTCCAAATTTTACAAGCAGTTCATGCAGTTCACTATCAAAAAATAAACAACTGGGCTTCCCTGGTGGCGCAATGGTTGAAAGACCACCTGCCGATGCAGGGGACATGGGTTCGTGCCCCAGTCCGGGAAGATCCCACATGCCGCGGAGCTGCTGGTCCCGTGAGCCATGGCCGCTGAGCCTGCGCATCCAGAGCCTGTGCTCCACAACGGGAGAGGCCACAACAGTGAGAGACCCGCATACCGCAAAAAAAAAAAAATAAACAACCCAATCAAAAAATGGGCAGATCTAAATAGGCATTTCTCTACAGAAGACAGATGGCCAAAAGGCACATGAAAAGATGCCCAGCAACGCTAATTTTTAGAGAAATGCAAATCAAAACTGCAGTGACTTATCACCTCACACCAGTGAGAATGGCCATCATCAGAAAGTCTACAAACCATAAATGCTTGAGAGGGTGTGGAGAAAAGGGAACCCTCCTACAGTGTTGGCGGGAAAGTAAATCCGTACAATCATTAGGGAGAATGTATGGAGATTCCTTAAAAAACTAAAAATAGAGCTACCATGTGATCTAGCAATCCAACTCCCAGGCGTATATCTGGAGAAAACCATACTTCGAAAAGAGCCATCCACCCCAATGTTCATTGCAGCACTATTTACAATAGCCAAGACATGGAAGCAACTTCAATATTCATCAACAAAGGAATGGATAAAGAAGATGTGGTACATATATACAATGGAATATTACTCGGCCATAAAAAATGAAATAATGTCATTTGTGACAACATGGATGGACCTAGAGGTTATCATACTAAGTGAATTAAGTCAAAGACAAATATCATATGATATCACTTATATATGAAAGCTAAAAGAAATGATACAAATAAACTTATTTACAAAACAGAAACAGACTCAGAAAACAAACTTATGGTTACCAAAGGGGAAAGGTGGGGGGCAGGAGGGATAAATTAGGAGGTTGGGATTAATATATACACAATACTATATATAAGAGAGATAATCAACAAAGACCTACTGTATAGCACAGAGAACTCTACTCAAAACTCTAATAGCCTGTATGGGAAAAGAATATGAAAAAGATTTAGTTTTATATATATATATAACTAAAAGATTTAGCTTTTTATATATATATAACTAAAACATTTAGTTTTTTATATATATATAACTAAAAGATTTAGTTATATATATAAAACTAAAAGATTTAGTTTTATATATATATATAACTAAAAGATTTAGTTTTATATATATAACTAAAAGATTTAGTTTTATATATAACTAAAAGATTTAGTTTTATATATATATAAAGCTAAAAGATTTAGTTATATATATATAACTAAAAGATTTAGTTATATATATATATAAAGCTAAAAGATTTAGTTATATATATACAACTAAAAGATTTAGTTGTATATATATAACTAAAAGATTTAGTTTTATATATATATAACTAAAAGATTTAGTTATATATATATAACTAAAAGATTTAGTTATATATATATATAACTAAAAGATTTAGTTTTATATATATAACTAAAAGATTTAGTTTTATATATATATAACTAAAAGATTTAGTTATATATATATAACTAAAAGATTTAGTTTTTTATATATATATAACTAAAAGATTTAGTTTTATATATATATATAACTAAAAGATTTAGTTATATATATATAACTAAAAGATTTAGTTATATATGTATATATGTGTGTGTGTATATATATAAAACAAAATAACTTTGCTGTACACCTGAAACTAACACAACATTGGTTGTGTTAAATCAACTATACTCCAATATAAAATAAATCTGAAAAAGAGACTGTCTATTCCTGATGGAAGCCAATTGAACAGATCATTTTATAAAGAAGTTTTTTTGTTTTTTACATTTTGTAGCCCATTGTACCTTTTGCGAAAGTTTTTCTAGGCGTGTCTCAACTTTTCCAGGGGTATTGATTAAAAGTGCAACAAATAGTCTGAGCAATAGCACAAATGACTCCTTGTTTAGCCAGTAGAAAATCTAAGGCAACCCTGGTACCTATTATTACTTGGGCTAAGGAATTTAGGGATGTCTGTTTTGTGGCAATGCTTTTTGTAATCTTTTCGGCTATTTGACCAATGGTGGCTGACAGATTTCTGATCATCTGTTTGCATGTATTCATTCATTAAGAACCAAGATCCCCAAAGCATTTTGCCACCTGTTTGTATCCTGTTAACATGGACCTCTCAACTCTGCAATGAGGAGAAAAAAGAAATTTATCTATTTCCTTATGTACAGAAAATGGGGTAACATAATGTCCCAATAAACATCATCATTGTATTTGTGCAGCTATTAAAAATATGTATATGCCCATCCTTGGAAAGGTGGATCAATTCCAATACCACATATGAAAGCAAAACCTGGGGAGCACAAACGATTCCTCCTAGAATGCTCTCATTGATAGCCTCATTACTTGGAAGCTCCATCAACACAATATTCAACTATGGATCTCTTCTCTTGTAGTGTTTCCAAAAGTCTTTTGCGTGGTACTTAACATATGGGAGTTGCTGGCTTAATTTACTCTTTTTTCCCGTTAAGACATTTTTCCATTAAATAAGGGACAGAGCGAGGGGGTCCTGGGGTAAGTTGTGGTTGGTCTCTAATGACTAAGGATAGTATCAGACAAAGAATGGACCTATTAATATGTTGAAGAATTTGAACCTGAGAGATTAGGCCAGAGAGAGGTTGGTCTGGGTAAGTGGTAATGTTAGGAATATCTGAAGTCAGTAATAGGCATTTTGAGGGTCCTATCCCAGTAGCTATACTTTGTGACAACTTCACAAAAGAATTTTCTTTCTGTCCTGAACATTGGGACAAAAGTGAAAACAATAATTTTCGATTTTCATAAGGAGACAAATATTTGGTAAACAGTTCAACTGAGCTAATAGGGTGGGTCTTACAGGCCTGGTCCAGATTCTTGAGTGAGCTGTCTACCACTGTTGTCATCTTCTTGTCCTGGCTTGATGGTTGTTTTAAGGTGAGTTTGAGTTTCACAATTCTCTCTATAGGCCAGTCCAGTGCAGAGGCTCTTTTGAAGTGGGAAGTATGAAACCAGGAGTCCATTCACTTCAGTTTCATTGTGCATGAGCTAGTTAGGAGTACCTGACAAGGGTTCTTCCATCTAGGTTAGAGAGAGCCCTTTAAATGATGTCTTTTTCAGTTTCCATGATCTCCTGGTTATAAGTCACAGGGCATCTGATCTTCATCCAAAGGTAGATTACGAGATCAGCTTCAGAAACAAATTTAGAATATCCTTTTAATAATTCAATTAAACTTTACAATAATGTAACATAGTAACGAGGAGTCTTCTAGGAAGTGAGTTTAAGGTAGAAAATACCAAACCTCAAAGATAGTAACACTAGAAATATCTACAAAGGTGTATTGTTGAAATTTCTCTCTAAAATTACCCTTATTTCTATCTAATAGAATTTGTTTGCAAAATAAATCTGGCTTCAATAAACTTGGTCTGATTATTTACATAAGGGTAATTGATCATATAGGCTCTTTTAAATTTGGCTTTCCTGGAACTTTTCCTAAGGAAACTCAAATTGAACTTTAAAAAAAAGGTCTCTCAAGACCAGGAAAGCCATGCCATTAAATTCTGCCTGCAATGCCGACAGATTTGGGTGGATTCCTCTCTTCTTGAGGTTCTTGCACCTGTCAGAAAGTGCCCTTTCTTATTCACCTGGAAAGGCTGTTGGGAAGCTAAGAGTTTCCAAATTCTGGAAGGATCAGGTATAAAGATAAGTGTTTCAATTCTATTTATAAATGTATTATTAAATTGTTAATTTAATAATTGTTATTAAATTGCTGCAAGTCATAATTAGCTTAAAGGGAAAGGTTCCCTTATATCTGTAAAGCAAAGATTAAAGGCCAGTAATATTTCAGAAAAAAAGTCATAAAAATTATCCTATTTATCAATTCATTCAATTCCATGAAACTAATTCTTTTTCTGCTTGAGTCCAGTTTCTCCACTAGTTCTGTCGACCTTGCCTGATGACTGAGGGTGATAGTGACAGTGATAATTTCAAGAAGTTTGTGAGGTTTTTGTTAAGGCTTGTATGATTTGTCCAGTGAACTGGGTGCCTTGATCACCGGAGACTGAGTAACATACCCCAAGTGGAAGACACATCTAACAGTTTGTCATTGTGAGGGCATCAGCCTTGCAGCAAGGGAAGGCTTTAACCCATCATACAAAAAAATGGGGTTTGCCAGGGAGCTAGAAAGAGCTATGTGGCTGCCTTGGGTTTCCTGTAACACACTGATTGTTTAATTCACAGCTATTGATTTCCCATCTTAGTTTCTCTGATTTAGGAGCAGACTGTTGCCATGTTACAGGGACATTAAGATAAGAAAAGTCCGACAATGAGGGGTTAATTTTTTGCAGGAGCAGAATGAACTTTATACATGCCATAATCTTGACAGATTCTGTTGTTGTTGCCTTTGCATGTAAGTCAGCTGGGCATTTCCCTGATACTTGTGTTCAGGCCCTTTAGTGCGACCCTCAGTTTTGATACCAGGTAACACTTTATATCAGGACACATAAGACTTCCAGGAATTTCACATAATTTCTAGGGCACTTATAGTACATACTGTACTGGCATTGAAAGGCTTAATATTACCTTTTGACAATGCTTCCCATGTAATTTAACATACCAAAGAAGACTCATTAATCTCTGAGATGCTTCAGGACCAAAAAAAAAAAAAAAAAAGTCACTTTCTTATCCCTTAAAGTGCATTTCCATTCTTCATACCCTTTGCTGAAAACACACATCTTATTTTCCTAGTAAATGGAAATATTTCCCTTATTATTTCTAGTAGCTTAAAATTACATGTAATTTTTTTTTTTTTTTTTTTTTTTTTGCGGTACGTCGGCCTCTCACTGTTGTGGCCTCTCCCGTTGCGGATCACAGGCTCCAGACGCGCAGGCTCAGCGGCTATGGCTCACAAGCCTATCCGCTCCGCAGCATGTAGGATCGTCCCAGACCGGGGCACGAACCCGTGTCCCCTGCACTGGCAGGCGGACTCTCAACCACTGCGCCACCAGGGAAGCCCTACATGTAATTGTTAACCCTTAAAAAAAAACCTTAATCTCTAGCAAAACCCAAGAAGAAAGAAATTGTAAATTGTTTTTCATACTAGCATTTCCTGATTGGCAAACTTATGAACATATTCCATAACCTCTAGAAACATACATTTTCTCAGAACAGAATTTCTTTTCTCAGTGTGGTACAAGACATGAGCCCAGTTAAGCCCAAACATCTTTAGTGTCTCTCCAATAAGACAAAGTAGGACAACTTAGACTTGCTTAGCCATTGATTTGTCAGTATTTTATCTTAATTAGAAATGATCTGAATCTTCAGTGAATTCCCATCATCTAACTTAATTTAGCAAACACTAACGTTTCAAGTTACCAAACGTCTGGAGAAACTATTTTTAACTAGGCATACCATAAAACATAACCATTCTTAAAGAGTTCACCTAAGAACTTTTATCCCATTTAACTCTATTACTTATAAAAATATCATACCAATTTCTTGTTGACAAATTTATGAGCTTATAGACATTTTAGTAAACCTAGGTACAATAAAAGTATTGTACTTAATGTTGATGACTCTAAAGACATGTCTGTATTAAACAACTTGAACTTGTTTTTCATTAAAGATAATCCTAGATCACATGATCCCTTAAAATTTTGGGTTAGTTTTTGTTATATTTAGAAATACTTGATTTGTAAGTGCTTACTTTTAAGTCAATTCAATAGAGCTCTTTCATAAGTTAACAACATCATCCAGGGGTAAAACCATTTATAACAGATATACATAAATCCAGAGAGAGAGATCTCAGTTTTCCTGCTTGAATTTTAAGAGGCCTCTTTTCATTTTTTTCCCCTTCGGTTTTAGGTTCTACTAGTTGAGTCAAGGTTATAGTCTCAGGCAATGTGGCCTGTGTTTACATTTCAAAGACTTAAGAGTTACGATTTCGAGCTTTCTCTGGAATACTTTTGTTCTCTCAGGAACAGAATTTTGAAAGTGTGTTTCATCAAGCCAGCTTTCATTAAATGTGCAGGCAAAAATGAGTTTTGGAATGTCAGAAGAGCTCTACTCCAGCTGTTTTTAGGGTTAGAAAAGTATTTTCAAGTATTGGCTCCATAACAATTATAGAAACCAGCTGGAGTTTCAGTGGGTGGCTGCCTATCCGGGAGCTGGTAAGCTTTAGAAACACAATTTCCCACTTTCTTTCAGTTTTGTTTTATTATATGGTACAAATCTTTCCAACTTTAAGCCACATTAAAAAAAAAAAAAAAGTCAGCCAACCCAGTTCACTCAGAGCTTCCCCTGAGGACTTGTCTCTTCTGTTAACTCTGGGAAACTGCTCTGGAGTAGTATGATTTCAGCAGTTTTGTATCTTGTCAGAACAAAGAACAAATAAGTCAGGGATACAGTCAAGATTTAAAAAAACAAAACAAAAAAACCCAGCATGTACACAGTGAGTCAGTACGGCCTTGGCACCTGGGAAAGGAGTCTCATCAAAGGAGTCCCAGCACTGACATCCCAGGAAGAGAGGCATTTAATCTTTATTTTAAAACATGAACATTCTTTACTTCTGGTCAATACACCCTTTTCTTTAATAAGAAAAGCAGAGGGTGGAGATCAGGCCAAGATGTTGTAGACAGCCCCTGAGCTCACCAGAATCGCAACTATGTGCAGAACAACCATCAATGCAAAAGACTGGAAGCTACTAGAAGAGATTGTCTACAACTGAAGACATAAAGAAGAAACCACAACAAGGGTAGGAGGGACGGACTTGCAATATAATCAAGTCTCATACTCCCAGCTGGGTGACCCACAGACTGGAGAATAATTATATTGCAGAGGTTCTCCAACAGGAGTGAGAATTCCAAGCTCAACATCGGGCTCCCCAGCCTAGGAGTCCTGCGCCAGGAAGATGAACCCCAAGAGCATTTGGCTTTGAAGGCCAAGGGGGCTTAATTTTGGGAGTCCCAAAGGGCTGGGGGAAATAGAGACTTCACTCTTAAAAGCACACACAAAACCTCAGATGCTCTGGACCAAGGGCAAAAGCAGTAATTTGATAGAAGCCTGGGCCAGATCTACCTGCTGGTCTTGGAGAGTCTCTGAGAAATGGGGCATGGCTGTGGCTCACCCTGGGTATATAGACCCTGGCCACAGCCATTCTTAGGAGCTCCTTCTACCATGTGGCCCTAGCACTGGCAGGTGCCACATGCAAAACCCTCCCTCTAACTCATTAGTGCCAAGACCTGGCCCCACCCAATAGCCTGTAGGTAGGCACCAATGCTGCGATACCTCAGGCCAAGCAACTAACTGGGTGGGGACACAGCCTTGCCCATCAGCAGACAGGCTGCCTAAAAGCTTCCTGAACCCACAGGCACGTCTAGATGCAGCCCTGCCCAGAGTTCCAGAACACAGTTCCACCCAACAACAGGCAGGCACTGGCCCTGCCTTTCAGGAAGCCTGCCTTAGCTTCTGGACAAGGCTCACCCGCCAGGGAGCAGACACCAGATACAACAAAATCACAATCCTGCAGCCTACCAACCCAGCCTGCCCACAGAAGGCCAGACCCTGCCCCAGGACCAGCTAGACCCCGGCCCTGCCCACCAGCAGGCCAGCACAAGATTTGGGACACCGTGGACCCCACATCCAACTGTGCCATAAATAAACCTCACTCACCTGCAATCTGACACCAGCTCTGGGATCCCTGGGCCCTGCAGCCAGAACCCAGGACACAGCTCTGCCTGCCAGTAGCCTGTCATTAATCCCAGGACCTGGCTTCACCTACCAGTGGGAGGGCAATGGCCCCTGAGTCCTCTGGACCCTGACTCTACCCACCAGTGAGCCAGCACTAGCCCCACGGCCTCCTAGGGTTCTGTAGTCAGCCACCTAATGACCAGGACCTACAACCTGCAGCTGGCAGCCTCTGCAGAAGGCACGGCCTAGCAACCAAATGGACTAGGGACCAACCAAGCCTACCAGACCACCCACATAGTCAGCCCACCACAACAGAAGGACCAACGCAGCCCTCAGAGAGGGAACCCCTATAGCATATAGCTTGAGTGACAAAAGAGGGGTGTGCTGCTGGGATGCATAGGACACCTCCTACAGAAGGCCACTTCTCCAAGGTCAGGAAATGTAACTAACCTACAGATACATAAAACTACAAACGGCAACTTGGACAAAACAAAGCAGCAGAGGAACATGTTTCAGACAAAGGAACAAGATACAACCCCAGAAGAACTAAGTGAAGTGGAGATAAGCAATCTACCCAAGCAAGAGTTCAGGGTAATGATTGTAAAGAGGAGAAGAATGGATGCACAGAGCAAGGAATTAGAATTTTTAACAAAAGTTAGCAAATTAAAACATCTAGCACACTAATAATTGCATTATGGGGTCCCAGAGGAGAAGAGAGAGAGAAAGGGCCTGAGAACATATTTGAAGACATAATGGCTGAAAATATCCCTAACCTGGGAAAGGAAAAAAAATCATCCAAGTCCAAGAAGCACGGAGAGTCCCACACAGCATTAACCCAAAGAGGAACACACCAAGACACACTGTAATTAAAATGACAAAAATTAAAGATAAGGAGAGGATACTACAAGCAGCAAGGGAAAGTAACATACAAGTTAACTCCCATAAGGCTATCAGCTGATTTTTCAGCAGAAATTCTGCAGGTCAGAAGGGAGTAACATGATATATTTAAAGTGATGAAAGGGAAAAACCTACAACAAAGAATACTCTACCCAGCAAGGCTCTCATGCAGATTTGGTGGAGAAATCAAAAACTTTACAGACAAGCAAAAGCTAAAAGAGTTCAGCACCACTAAACCAGCTTTACAAAGAGTGTTAAAAGGAACCTCTCTAGTTGGGGGAAAAAAAGACCATAACTAGAAACAAAGTTACAAAATGAAAAAGCTCACTGGTAAAGGCAAACCTACAGTAAAGGTAGGAAATCATCCATGCACAAAGCTAGTAGGAAGATTAGAAGACAAAAGTAGTAAAATCATCTATATCCACAATAAGCAGTTAACGGATACACAAAAAAATTAGCTGTAAAATATCATATCACAAACAGTAATCATGAGTGGAAGAGAGTATGAATGCAGGGTTTTAAAAAATACATTTGAAATTAAGAGATCAGCAACTTAAAACAATCGTGTGTGTGTATATATACACACACACACATACATATATATACACCTCATGGTAACCACAAACCAAAAATCTGTAGTATACATACACACACACACACACACACACATACACACACAAAGGAATCCAAACATAACACTGAAGATAGTCATCAAATCACAAGAGAACAAAAGAAGGAAAATAAAAGACAAAACAAAAACAACCACAAAATGATTAACAAAATGAAAATAAGAACATACATATCAATAATCACCTTAAATGTAAATGGACTACATGCTCCAATCAAAAGAAATAGAATGACTGAATGGATACAAAAACAAGATCCATATTTATTCTGCCTACAAGAGACTCATTTCAGATGAAAAGACACACAGGGATTGAAAGTGAGGGGGTGGAAAAAGGTATTTCATGCAAATGGAAATCAAAAGAAAGTCAGAGTAGCAATACTTATATCATACAAAAATTGACTTTAAAATAAATACTGTTACAAGAGACAAAGACACTACATAATGATCAAGGATTCAATCCAAGAAAAAATAACAATTGCAAATATATGTGCACTCAATACAGGAGCACCTAAATATGTAAGTCAAATATTAATGGGCATAAAAGGAGAAATTGATAGTAACACAATAGTACTAGGGGACTTTAAGCCCCCCACTTACATCAACGGACAGATCATCCAGATGGAAAAAAATAAGGAATCACTGGCCTTAAATGACAGATTGGACTACACGTACTTGATATCTATATATACAGGGCATTCCATCCAAAAGCAGAAGACTACACATTCTTTTCAAGGGCACATGGAACATTGTCCAGGATAGCTTACATGCTAGGCCACAAAACAAGCCTCAGTAAGTTTGAAATCATAACCATCTCTTCCAACCACAACGCTATCAGACTAGAAATCAAATACAAGAAAAAAACTGCAAAAAAACCCAAACATGTGGAGGCTAAACTATATGACACTAAACAACCAATGGATCACTGAAGAAATCAAAGAGGAAACTAAAAATTACCTAGAGACAAATGAAAATGAAACAGGACAATCTAAAACCTAAGGAATGCAGCAAAAGCAGTTCTAAGAGGGAAATTTATAGCAATATAAGCTTACCTCAGGAAACAAGAAAAATCTCAAACAACCTAAGCTTACACCTAAAAGGAACTAGAGGAGAATAAACAAACCCAAAGTTAGTAGAAGAAAGAAATCATAAAGATCAGTGCAGAAATAAATAATATAGAGACTAAAGAAAACAATAGAAAAGATCAATGAAAATAAAAGCTGTTTCTTTGAAAAGATAATATTGATAAACCTTTAGCCAGACTCATCAAGAACAAAAAAAAAGGGAGAAGGCCTAAATCAATGAAATAAGAAATTAAAAAGGAGACGTTAGAACTGACACAACAGAAATACAAAGGATAAGAGACTACTATGAACAACTACATGCTGATAAAATGGACAACCTTTAAAAGGGGACAAATTTTTAAAAAGTACACTCTCCCAAGACTGAAATAGGAGGAAACAGAAAATATGAACAAATTACCAGTAATGAAACTGAATCAATAATTTAAAAATTCCCAACAAACAAAAGTCCCGGACCAGATGGCTTCTAAATGCTTGAATTCTACCAAACACTTAGAGGAGAGTTAACATCTATCCTTCTCAAACTATTCCAAAAAACTGCAGAGGAGGAACATTTCCAAACTTATTCTATGAGGCCAGCATTACCCTGATAGCAAAACCAGATGGATATCACAAAAACAAAATTATGGGCCAAGAACACTGATGAACATAGATGCAAAAATCCTCAAAAGAATATTAGCAAACTGAATCCAACAATATATTAAAAGAATCATACACCATAATCAAGTGGGATATACTCCAGTGATGCAAGGATTTTTCAATATTTGCAACTCAATGTGATTTACCAAATAAACAAATTGAAGAATAAAAACCATATGATAATCTCAATAGATTCAGGAAAAGCTTTTGACAAAATTCAACATCCATTTATGATAAAATAACTTTCCAGAAAGTGGGCATAGAGGGAACATACTTAAAAATAAAGGCCATATACGACAAACCCATAGCAAACATCATACTCAAAAGTGAAAAACTGAAATCATTTCCTCTAAGATTAGGAAAAAGACAAGGATGTACATTCCTGCCATTTTTATTTAATATAGTATTGGAAGTCCTAGCCACAGCAATCAGACAAGAAATAAAAGGAATCCAAATTGGAAAGGAAGAAGTAAAACTGTTTGTAGATGACATGACTCTATACATAGAAAATCCTAGAAATGCCACCAGAAAACTACTAGAGCTCAATGAATTTGCTAAAGTTACAGGAAATAAAATTAATATACTGCTGCATTTATATACACCACCAACAAACTATCCAAAAGAGAAATTAAGGAAACAATCCCATTTACCATCACATCAAAAAAGAATAAATAACCTAGGAATAAACCTACCTAAGGAGGCAAAAGACCTGTACTTGGAAAACTATAAGACATTGATGAAAGAAATTGAAGACAACACAAACAGATGGAAAGATATACCATGTTCTTGCAAGAATCAATATTGTTAAAATGACAAACTACCCAAAGCAATCTACAGATTCAATGCAATCTCTATCAAAATAACAATGGCATTTTTCACAGAATTAGAACAAAAAATTTTTAAATTTGTATGGAAACACAAAAGAACCTGAACACCCAAAACAATCTTGAGAAAAATCAGAGCTGGAGGAATCATGCTCCCTGACTTCAGACTATAATACAAAGCTACAGTAATCAAAACAGTATGTTCGTGGCACAAAAATAGACACACAGATCAACGGAACCAAATAGAGAGCCCAGAAATAAATCTACTCACTTATGGTCAATTAATCTATGACAATGGAGGCAAGAATACACAATGGAATAATGGGATATTTTAGGCAGTAAAAAGAAATGAAGTACTAATACATACTACAACATGGGAGAATTTTGAAAACATTATGCTAAGGAAAAAAACAGTCACAAAATGTCATACAGTATATGATATCATTTTTATGAAACATCTATAATAGGCAAATCCATAGAGAGAAAAGTAGAACCGGGTGCTGGGAGCAAGTAGGAATAGGGAGTACTGCTAATGGGTCTGGAGTTTCTTCTGGGGATGATGAAAATGTTCTAAAATTGATTGCACAACTCTGTGAATATACTAAAAAACACTGAATTGTACACTTTAAATGGGTGAATTTTATAGTATATGAATTATATCTCCATAAAGCTGTTTTATTTTTTAAATACCATTATACTGCTGGTAATTAAGACAGAAAAATAGAAATAAATAAAGTTTAAAAAAATTTACAATAGAGAAAAGACAGTCTCTTCAGTAAGTGGTGCTGGGAAAACTGGACAGCTGCATATAAAAGAATGAAATTAGAACATTCTCTAACACCATATACAAAAATAAACTCAAAATGGATTAAAAACCTAAATGTAAGGCTGGATACTATAAAACTCCTAGAAGAAAACATAGTCAAGACACTCTTTGACATAAATCACAGCAATATCTTTTTGGATCTGTCTCCTAGAGTAATGGAAATAAAAAATAAACAAATGGGACCTAATTAAACTTAAAAGCTTTGACATAGCAAAGGAAACCATAAAGAAAATGAAAAGACAACACTCAGAATGGGAGAAAATATGATTTGTGAATGATGCAACTGACAAGGGATTAATCTCTGAAATACACAAACATCTCATACAGCTCATTATCAGAGAAAACACAAACAACCCAATCAAAAAATGGGCAGGGCTTCCCTGGTGGCGCAGTGGTTGAGAGTCCACCTGCCGATGCAGGGGACACGGGTTCATGCCCCGGTCCGGGAGGATCCCACATGCTGTGGAGCAGCTGGGCCCCTGGGCCATGGCCGCTGAGCCTGCGCATCCGGAGCCTGTGCTCCGCAACAGGAGAGGCCACAGCAGTGAGAGGCCCGCATACCGCAAAAAAAAAAAAAAGGGCAGAAGATATGAATAGATATTTATCCAAAGAAGACATACAGATGGCCAAAAGGCACATGAAAGATGCTCAACGTTGCTAATTATCAGAGAAATGCAAATCAAAACTTCAATGAGGTATCACTTCACACTGGTCAGAATGGGCATCATCCAAAATCTACAGATAATAAAGTCTGGAGAGGGTGTGGAGAAAACTGAATCTTCCTACACTGTTGGTGGGAATGTAAATTGGTACAGCCACTATGGAGAACAGTATAGAGGTTCCTTAAAAAACTAAAAATAGAGCTACCATATGACCCAGCAATCCCACTCCTGGGTATATATCCACAGAAACCCATACTTTGAACAGATACATGCACCTCAGTGTTCACTGCAGCACTACTTACAATAGCCAAGACATGGAAGCAATCTAAATGTCCATTGACAGATGAATTAATAAAGAAGATGTGGTGTGTGTGTATATATATATATATATACACACACACACACAATGGAATATTACTCAGCCATAAAGAAGAATGAAATAATGCCATTTGCAGCAATATGGATGGACCTAGAAATTATCATACTAAGTAAGTCAGACAGAGAAAGAGAAATATATGATATCACTTATATGTGGAATCTAAAAAATGATACAAATGAATTTATTTACAAAACAAAAACAGACTCACAGACATAGAAAACAAACTTTTGGTCACCAAAGGGGAAAGGTGGGTTGGGAGGGATAAATTAGGATTTGGGAGTAACATATACACATTACTATATATAAAATAGATAAACAACAAGGACCTACTGTATAGCACAGGGAACTATACTCAGTATTTTGTAATAACCTATATGGGAAAAGAATCTGAAAACAGAACGTGTGTGTGTGTATATGTGTGTGTGTGTGTGTGTGTATGTGTGTATATATATATATGTATATATATATACATACATACATATATATGTATGTATATATACATACATACATATATGTACACTTTGCTGTACACCTGAAACTAATACAACATTGTAACTCAACTATACCTCAATAAAAAGAAAATTATACCAATATCCCTCAAAAAAAACTCAAAATGAATTAAAGACCTAAATGGAAGATCAGAAACCATAACATTCCTAGAGGGAAACATAGAACACTCTGACATAAATAGTAGCAAAATTTTTTGGATCTGTCTCCTAAATCAAAGGAAATAAAGGCAAAAGAAATAAATGGGACCAAATTAAACTTAATTCCACAGCAAAGGAAACCACTGACAAAATGAAAAGACAACCTGAATGGGAGAAAATATTTATAAATTATATGACCGATAGGGGGTTAATATCCAAAAGACATAAAATACATAAACAGGTCCTACAACTCAACATCAAAAAAAAAAAAAAGAAACCTGATTTTAAAAATAGGCAGAAAAGAACCTACAGTATGCTGCCTACAAGACAGCCACATTAGGGCAAAAGTCATAGACAGATTGAAAGTGAGGAAATGGAAAAAGATATTTCTTGTCATTCTAGAAATGCCAAGAAAGTGGGGGTAGCAGTACAAAACAGAATTTAAAACAAAGTCCATAAACAAAGACAAAGAAGGACAGTATGATGATAAAAGGATCAATACAAGAAGAAGATATCACACTCGTTAACATATAGGAGCACCCAGTATAGGAGCATCTAATACCAATCCTTCTAAACTCTTCCAAAAAATTGAAGAGGAGGCAACACTCCCAAAGACATTCTATGAAGCCACAATAACCCTCATACCAAAACCAGATAAAGACACCACCAAAAAAGAAAATTACAGGCCAATATCTTTGATGAATATAGATGCAAAAATTCTTAACAAAGTATTAGCAAACCAAATCCAACAACATGTAAAAAACATCGTACACCGTGACCAAGTGGGATTCATCCTAAATTCACAAGGATGGTTCAACGTATGCAATCAATCAATGTGATACACCACATAAATGAAAGACAAAAAATACATGATTATCTCAATAGATGCAGAAAAAACATTTGATAAAATTCAACATCCATTCATGATAAAAACTCTTACCAAAGTGGGTATAGATGGAACATATCTCAACATAATAAAAGCTATTTATGACAAACACACAGCCAATATAATATTCAATGGTGAAAAGCTGAAAGCCTTCCTGCTAAAATCTGGAACAAGACAAGGATACCCACTCTCACTTCTTGTATTTAACATAGTATTGGAAGCCCTAGCACAGCAATCAGATGAGAAAACTAAAAGGTATCCAAATTGGAATGAAAGAGGTAAAACTGTCATTATATGCAGATGACATGATACTCTATATAGAAACCCCTAAAGACTCCACACAAAAACTACTAGAACTCATAGACGAATTCAGCAAGGTAGCAGGATACAAGATTAATATACAGAAATCAGTTTCATTTCTTTACACTAACAATGAAATATCAGAAAAGGAGTATAAAAAAACAATACCTTTCAAAACCACACCCCCAAAAATAAAATACTTAGGAATAAACCTGACGAAAGAGTGAAAGACTTATACACTGAGAACTATAAAGCATTAATAAAGGAAATGGAAGATGATTCAAAGAAATGGAAAGATATCCCATGCTCTTGGATTGGAAGAACCAATATTGTTAAAATGGCAATACTACCCAAAGCAATCTACAGATTTAATGCGATTCCTAACAAATTACCCATAACATTTTTCACAGAACTAGAAAAAAATAATCCTAAAATTTATATGGAACCATTAAAGACCCAGAATTGTGGCAATTCTGAAGAAAAAGAACAAAGCAGGAGGCATAACCTTCCCAGACTTCAGACAATACTACAAAACCACAGTAATCAAAACAGAGTGGTACTGGCACAAAAACAGACATATGGATCAATGGAACAGAATAGAGAGCCCAGAAATAACCCCAAACACCTATGGTCAATTAATCTTAAACAAAGGAGGCAAGAATATACAATGGAGAAAAGACAGTCTCTCCAGCAAGTGGTGTTGGGAAAGATGAACAGCCACACGTAAATCAATGAAGTTAGAACACATACACAAAAATACACTCAAAATAGCTTAAAGACTTAAACATAAGACATGACACCATAAAACTCCTAGAAGAGAACATAAAGCAAAACATTCTCTGACATAAATCATATCAATGTTTTCATAGGTCAGTCTCCCAAGGCAATAGAAATAGAAACAAATGGGACCTAATCAAACTTAAAATCTCTGAAAAGACAACCTAAAGAATGGGAGAAAATATTTGCAAATGATGATCCCAACAAGGGCTTAATCTCTGAAATATACAAACAACCCATACAACTCAACAACAAGGAAACAAACAACCCAACTGAAAAATGGGCAGAAGACCTAAGTAGACATTTCTCCAAAGAAGAAATGCAAATGGCCAATAGGCACATGAAAAGATGCTCAACATCACTAATTATTAGAGAAATGCAAATCAAAACTACAATGAGGTACCACCCACACTGGTCAGAATGGCCACCGTTTAAAAAATCTATAAATAGCAAATGCTGGAGAGGATATGGAGAAAAGGGAACCCTCCTACACCGTTGGTGGGAATGTTAGTTGGTAACAATGTTACCAACTACCAATGTTAGTTGGTAACATTTCCACTATGGAAAACAGTAGGGAGGTTCCTCAGAAAACTAAAAACAGAATTACCATATGATCCAGCCATCCCACTCCTGGGCATATATCCAGACAAAACTCCAATCCAAAAAGATACATGCAGCCCTATGTTTATAGCAGCACTATTAACAATAGCCAAGACATGGAAACAACCTAAATGTCCATCAACAGAGGAATGGATAAAGAAGATGTGGTACGTATATACAATGGAATACTACTCAGCCATAAAAAGGAATGAAATAATGCCATTTGCAGCAACATGGATGCAACTAGAGATTATCATACTAAGTGAAGTAGGTCAGAAAGAGAAAGACAAAAACCATGTGATATCACTTATATGTGGACTCTAAAATATGACACAAATGAACCTATCTATGAAATAGAAACAGACTCATGGACATAGAGAACAGACTTGTGGTGGACAAGGGGGAGGGGGTTAGGGGAGGGGTGGAGTGGGAGGTTGGGGTTAGCAGATGTAAGCTATTATCTATGGAATGAATAAACAAGGTCCTACTGTATAGCACAGAGAACTATATTCAGTTTCCTATGATAAACCACAATGGAAAATAATATTTAAAAAAGAAGTATATATATGTATAATTAAATCACTTGGCTGTACAGCAGAAATTAACACAACATTGTAAATCAACTATACTTCAATTTTAAAAAAAGATATAGGAGCACTTAAATACATAAAAGTACTGACAGACATAAAAAGAGAAACTGATGGGAATACAATAACAGGAGACTTTAACACCTCACTGACATCAATGGACAGATCTTCCAGACAGAAAAAAATCAGTAAGGCAACAGAGATACTAAATGACAAAAGTTAGACTTAATTGGTATCTAAAGGACACTACATCCAAAAAAAGCAGAATACACATTCTTTTTAAGTGCACATGGAACACTCTCTGGGATAGACCACATCCTAGGACACAAAACAAACCTCAACAATTTAAGAGGATAGAAATCACTTCAAGCATCTTTTCTGACTACAACAGCATGAAACTAGAAATCAACCACAGAAAGAGAAACAAGAAAAAACAATAACATGGAGACTAAACATCCTACTTAAAAAAAAAAAAAAAAGGCTCAATGAGGAAACCAAAGAGGAAATTTTAAAATACTGAGACAAATGAAAATGAAAATACAACCAAAGTTTATGGGATGTAGCAAAAGCACTTCCTAGAGGGAAGTTCATAGTGATACAGGCCTTCCTCAAAAAAGAAAAATCTCAAATAACCTAACTTGTCACCTAAAAGAAAAAGAACAAATAAAACCTAAAGTCAGCAGAAGGAAAGAAATAAAGATCAGAGAGGAAATAAATAAGAGGTTAAAAAATAGATAAAGTTAATAAAACCAAGAGCTGTTTTTGTTTGTTTGTTTTTGGTTTTTTTTTGCGGTATGCGGGCCTCTCACTGTTGTGGCCTCTCCTGTTGCGGAGCACAGGCTCCGGACCCGCAGGCTCAGCAGCCGTGGCTCACGGGCCTAGCCGCTCCGCGGCATGTGGGATCTTCCCAGACCGGGGCACAAACCCGTGTCCCCTGCATCGGCAGGCAGACTCTCAACCACTGCGCCACCAGGAAAGCTCCCAGGCTCCTTTTTGATAAACACTCTGATGGGGAGAGATTTCTACTTGTCCCAAGAGGCTCAATTTCTCCCTTTGTCTGCTTGTTTATCCTTAACATAGCTAAGATTTTTATTTAACTTAGCTTTTAAACAAGTTTTCCTATGAAAATACCTTGTGCTTTCTAAAGTATAAAGATTTAAATCACAGACTGCCCATGCTCACCCCACCCCTTTTGGACCATCATGATCAATCGCAATCGTATTCCAGTTCCTTCCTCAACGTGCTGTGTGTTCCCCCACCCCCCCACCCCAATACCCTTTGCAGACCTTGTTACTTCTGCCCGGAATGCTTTGCCCTTCTTTGTGGCCAAGTGAATACCTACTTATTCTTTAGGACTCAGCTCCAGTGATACTGTATCCATAAGGATTTTTCCAACCCTTTTCAGTCAAAGTTACATGTTCCTTTGTTTCTGCTCCCTTAGTCGCCCCCTCCCATGTTATCATAAAACACTGCTTTATAGTCGTTTTTCTTATAAGATGGCAAACTCCACGTTTTAAAAATTTATCTTTATACACAGTGCTTAATGAATGGTAGGCCTTTAGTAATATTTCTTGAATTAATAAGAGACATTCTTAAGTGATGAACTCTGCACAAAAGGGGTACTGCTACTGGATTCCAAATTGCCATGCCCTCTGTACCAGTGGTTGACAAGGCCAAGAGGCAATTACTCCGTAGAGGAGTAAACTATTTAGATTTAGAACCTGAGAAAACAAATTAATCTTCAGATGCTGGGAACTCCATTTTATATTTTTGGCCATGCCACACGGCTTGCGGGATCTTAGTTCCCCAACCAAAGATCGAACCTGGGGCCCCTGCAGGGGAAGTATGAAGCCCTAACCATTAGACTGCCAGGGAATTCCCTGGGAACTCCATTTTAACCTCACAACCCTTGTGAACCACTTGGGTCTCTCACTGGTTGGTACACTGATGAGAGCACTTTTGGGTGCTTTTTGTACAGCTTTGTCATCCCCCCATACAATTGGAGAATAGTTTGTTGGCCATAATAGTTATAATGCTTTTAACTCATGTATTTAAAAAAACAATGAACAACAACAAAAAACCCCCCAGAGTTACCATATGATCCAACAATCCCACTCCTGGACATATATCCAGAAAAAATGAAAACTCAAAGATACCTGCACCCCTATGTTCACTGCAGAATTATTTAAAATAGCCAAGACATGGAAGCAAACTAAATGTCCATCAACAGATGAATGGATAAAGAAGATGAGATATATATACTATACATACACGCACACAAACAAAATGGACTATGACTTGGCCATAAAAATGAAATATTGCCATTTGAAGCAACATGAATGGACCTAGAGGTTATCATACTAAGTCAGACAAAGATAAATATATGATATCACTTGTATGTGGAATCTAAAAATTACAAATAAACTTACTTACAAAATAGAAACAGATTCATAGAAAACAAAGTTTTGGTTACCAAAGGGGAAGGGGGGAGGAATAAATTAGAGTATGGGATTAACAGATATACACTATTATATAAAACAGATGAACAACAAGGATTTACTGTATAGCACAAGGAACTATATTCAGTATCTTGTGATGACCTATAACGGAAAAGAATCTGAAAAAATACATGTAACTGAATCACTTTGCTGTACACCTGAAATAGTACTGCAAATCAACCATACTTCAAAAACAAAATGGGCAGAGGACCTGAATAGACATTTTTCCAAAGAGAAAATGCAGATGGCCAACAGGCACATGAAAAGATGCTCAACATCACTGATCATCAGGGAAATGCAAATCAAAACCACTATGAGATATCACCTCATATCCGTCAGAATGGCTGTCATCAAAAAGTCTACAAATAATAAATGTTGGTGAGGATCTGGGGAAAAGAGACCCCTCATACTCTGTTGGTGGGAATGTAAATTGGTGCAGCCACTGTGGAAAACAGTATGAAGGTTTCTCAAAGCTAAAAATAAACCACCATATGACTCAGCAATTCCACTCCTGGATATGTATCAAAAAAACAAAGAAAACACTAATTCAGAAAGATTCATGCACTCAATGTTCATAGCAGCATTATTTACAATGGCCAAGATATGGAAGCAACTTAACTGTCCATCAACAGATGAATGGATAAAGATGTAGTGTATATACAACAGAATATGACTTAGCCATAAAATAGAAGAAAATTTTGCCATTTGCAACAACATGGATGAACTTGGAGGTATTATGCTAAGTGAAATGTCAGGCAGAGAAAGAAATACTGTATGATGTCACTTATATGTGGAATCTAAAAATACAACAAACTAGTGAATATAACAACAAAGTAGCAGACTCACAGATATAGAGAACAAACTAGTGGTTACCAGTGGACAGGATTAAGAGGTACAAAGTATTGTGTATAAAATAAGCTACAAGGATATATTGTTCAACACAGGGAATAGAGCCAATATTTTATAATCACTATAAATAGAGTATAACCTTTAAAAATTGTGAATCACTATATTGTACACCTATAACTTACATAATATTGTAAAAGTAACTTTAAAAAATAGTTTAAAAAAGCAGATGTACAATATATGTTTGATAGGACACCAACAGCCTGTTTTACTTAGTATAAAATTCAAGTTAAGTCACGTGTAAGCGGAATGACTTTCCCATATATCAATATGTCAAAATTTCTTCCGTCAGTTCAAAACCCAAAGATTTTAGAAGGCTGAGAAATCTGTGCCTTTTTCTTTGACTCCTTATAGCCTCATTCAGCCAAAAAGTTCAGTCAAAACTGTATTTTGGGGCTTCCCTGGTGGCGCAGTGGTTGAGAATCTGCCTGCTAATGCAGAGGACACAGGTTCGAGCCCTGGTCTGGGAGGATCCCACATGCCGCAGAGCAACTAGGCCATGAGCCACAACTACTGAGCCTGCGCGTCTGGAGCCTGTGCTCCGCAGCAAGAGAGGCCACGATAGTGAGAGGCCCGTGCACCGCGATGAAGAGTGGCCCCCGCTTGCCACAACTAGAGAAAGCCCTCGCACAGAAACGAAGACCCAACACAGCAAAAATAAATTAATTAATAAACTCCTACCCCCAACAACAACAAAAAAAAAACTGTATTTTGGTCTGAGGTGTCCTTTGTCTTACTAGCAATCAGAGTATCATCCACATACTGGAGCAGGGCTCCCTCGTTTAGTTAAGGGTCCCTCAAATCTTTTGCCAGGATTTCTCCAAATATTGTGGAGGAATTTTTAAAGCCTTGCAGTACTGTCTAGCAGTACTGTTGTTTAACTTTTGTTATCTAGATCTTCACATTCGAAAGCAAACAACTCCTAGAATTCAAAACTGAAGGGTATACCAAAATAAAAGGCCGGGGGGGGGGCATCCTTAAATCCAATACGGTAAACCAACAAAAATCTCTGGACAGAGTAGTGAGCAGAGTGTATGGGTTAGGGACTACTGGATGAATATCTTCTAGAATTTGATTATTTGCTCTTAAGTCCTGCATAAACTGATACTCATCTGTGTCTGGTTTATGGACTAGTAAAATTGGAGTATTGCAAGGTGACCAGCAGGGGCATATTAAAACATATTCAAGGAAGTCTGTTAGCAGGGGTTGAACTCCATACTTTCCCTGCTCCTTTATGTTTGGAACTTTTGCCCCAGGGCCAAGACTAACCTTTATAGACATAGCTCCTTGCTCTTGCTGTTGTCCCACCTACCCATACCTCTGGGCTCACCTTCTGTAGTATCTTTTCCAGAATGGTTGCTGGCCATTCTCTTTGGGTTTCGAGCAATAGAGTCTGCAATGCATAAGCCTGCTCGGGTGGTACTTCAATGTCCATTCGTCCAGGTGCAAATGTAATCTTGGCATTTAATTTAGTTAGTAAATTTCATCCCAGAAGAGGAATGGGGCATTCAGGCATGTATAGAAAGCTATGCTTCAAAAAGAAAAGCTATGCTTCAGATGGATCTCCCCTTTTGACAGTTTATCAACTGGAAAAAAGGTTTCTCCAAAATTTCTCCGGATACCCCAGTTACTAAGTCTCAGAAGAAAGTTTAGAAAGCTGGGTATTTAAAACCAAGTAAGTGGCCCCCCCAATAGATCAGAAAGTCTAAAAGTTGATTTCCCACCATCATAGTCACCTGGGATTCCAATATTGATGTACTCAGTGGGATTTAAAGGAACCCCTGGGCCCCGTTGTCATTCACTGTCATTCTCTTTACATGGGCATCTGATGTGCCACCTGTTATTTACCTTCAAGAATCTTATTCAGGATGGGACAGACTCTTTTCCAACGTCCCTCCTATTTGCAATATGCACATTGGCAGGCCCCTACTATCAGGTGCCTCATTCGAGTGGAAGGTAGGGGCTTGGGGCCTCCTACCTTTTGCTGAGTCCCTTGCTGGGGTGCTTCATTGGGCCTGGCTCTTCCCTGTATTAAGACAGCTTCAAGCAGAATAGCCTATTTCATTCTTTTTTTGTTCCTTTTTCCTGAACCTGGTCGCTGTCGTTAAAAACTTTGAAGGCAATTTCAACAAGTTGAGATGAGACAGGCTGGAACCTGGAACCCTTTGCTGCTGTGCTTCACCTGGACAAACGTATCCTCGAGCAACAGAATACAAAGAAATTATAAGGAACTAAAAATAACTGCGTGCAGTTGGGACAAATTATAGGCAACAAGATACAAAAAGACCAAAAGGACCCAACTGCCACTTCTGAAGAGCTGGGAGCAAAAGCAGGGTATTGCGCATGCTCCCTGTACACCCACCACAAAGGGCTGGGCAAAACACCTAAGCCACTCCTCCAGCCCAGCCCCTGGACACACCCCTACACTCACCCCATATAAGGAACCAGCTTGCCTCTCCTCGAGGAGTAACCAAGGGAACCTGTTACTTGTTTTTGCTCCCTTGTGCTGCAGCAGGAGCCCCAATAAAGCCTTGCCTGAATTTCTTGTCCAGCCTCTTATCAATTTCTATTGATTAAGGAGGCCAAGAACCCTGGTTGGTAACAGAGACATAGGCAGTCCTAAAGCCTCTTCCACCTTCTGCAATTTCTTCTGTGTATGGGGGCTCTCTGACCAATAAAAGCCATTAACCATATTTAAATTATCTGGTTGCCAAGTGGGGGTGGGGCAGGGGAGGGTTGGATTGGGAGTTTGGCACTAGCAGATGCAAACAATTGTATAGAAATGGGTAAACAACAAGGTCCCACTGTATAGCATGGGTAACTATATTCAATATCCTGTAATAAACCATAATGGAAAAGACAAAAATAAATTCTCTGGGCCTCAGGATGTAGATCTGTATATTGCTTCTAGGATTTAAAGACCTCTTCTAGAAATTCTGAAGGATCCTAATGCAGTTTGTTTTACCTCCTGTACTTCATTAGAATCCGCTGTTGGCACAGCTACTCTTGCAGCAGCCAGTACTGGGTTGCCAGGGGTTTCTTTATGAAGCCCACCTGCCTCTCTCCTAGCTTTATCCAGCACCATTCTACATTCTTCTCAAGTGAGGAGGTTATTTAATACATTTTGAACAGCTGCCTAGGTTGGGTTATGGGTTGCAGAAAAAAAAAAAACTGATGAAAAGGATTTTCCATACTCTTTGGGTCATCTCTAAGTTGACATATTGTTCTTCCAACTAAATAAATCCAAAGTTGAAAAAGGGGAGTGGACCCAGATCAATCCCATCAGCTACCCAGTCTCAGCATTCACATCCCCAGTGGGGACCTGACTTAACGGAGATTGCTCCACCTGAGTTTGGGTAGCTCCCTGGCAGGTACGAGGGGGCAAGACCATTCCTATTTCTCCCTCTTCAGAGACAAGGGTGGGAGTCGGGGATGCTAAGCCTGTGGCTCAGGCCTTGGCAGCAAAGGAGCAGCGGCAGCATCTACGTAAGGTGGGAGAAGGAGCCTTCTGAGTGTCCAACTAAACAGCAAGTTGTCCTCCTTTTCATTAGAATCAAGAAAAACAGGTTTGCCTTTCCTTCCTGTTGGATCATAATCTTATTTTCTTTGCACACATTTATTTTGATACAACATACAAGACGGTACATAGGTATTTCATCCCATTTTTCTCCCCATTTACAAAATACGTCTGTTTGCAAAATTATATTGTAATTTAAGGGCCCATTTTCAGACCATTTTGCTCTGGAGTCTAAAAGCTATTGTGGCCATGCAGTATTACCAAAAAATACCATCTTTTTCTTTTCCCCAGATTCATAATTGAATGTACCAGTTTTGGAGAATGCAGCAGAGAGGGCTGCAAGAGGGAATTGAATGAACGTTTCCCACCTTAAAGAGGCATTGCTTCCAAGGGTCACAGCAATGAAATCTTTCTGAGGGTCCTAGCCAAGAAGTTTAATCCCCAATAGCCAGGTTTTGTTTTTGTTTTTTGCGGTACGCAGGCCTCTCACTGCTGTGGCCTCTCCCGTTGCGGAGCACAAGCTCCAGACGCGCAGGCTCAGCGGCCATGGCTCACGGACCCAGCCGCTCCGCGGCATGTGGGATCCTCCCGGACCAGGGCACAAACCCGTGTTCCCTGCCTCGGCAGGCGGACCCTCAACCACTGCGCCACCAGGGAAGCCCCCCAGTAGCCAGCTCTTAACAATTAAGACAATCAGACGTAAACGGACATGGACAAACAAGATGAAAACAAAAACCAGAGCCCCAGGCCTTTAATCCAGGTAGTGAATATCTCAGCAGCTGTAACTTTTTATACTGTCTGACAAAATGCAGACAAAACCAAACTGTTTTTGCCCAGTTGGGCCACCAACCCACTATCTGGTCAGAATTGCAAACACAATCTAGAAACGGGTGTGGTTCTTTATTGAAGTTACTCACCCAAAAGATGTCTTCCTAACCAAACCTCCAAAACCGTTTGTTTCTCCGCTGCAAAACTAAGCACTGAAGGTCGGCAGCACCTCACCGCGGAAAGCCAGGGATGGTGCCAGAGCTAATGGACGAGACGGCTGCTGGGACTTGTCCACAGGTTCTCAGTACCTGCACGGGGCTGAAGAGCCATGGGCAAATGGTCCATCCAGACTTCCCTCCTGGACTTGCCCTCAACAAATCTGTTACCAACTCAGGTTTGTTTTGCCTGACGCACAGCAAGCCAAAACACGGAGACGCAGAGGTTTGCAGCAAAGAGAAACCTTGTTCGCAAGGCAGCCAAGTGAGAAAACTGGAGAACAAATCTCAAATCCGCCTCCCAGAGGGCGTGGGCTCGGAGTATTTGAGTTAAGGAATAAAGAGGCAGGCAGCGTATGGAAACTGGTGGGGAGTGTCGGGAACGTGGGGGGCGTGGAAAGGCGTGGAGCCGTGATTGGAAAAAGGTGCGGGAATCATGGTAATCATCATTCTGCACAGGCGTAGCTAAACTACAGGTCTGTGTACTTTCAGGTCACCAGGTGGACACTTGCGCCTGCCCAGTTGAACAGTCAGTGGTCCCATCTTGTCTTAACCAGCTCAACTGAAATAGACACAGCTAACTCCAAGTTTCTGGAAGACACCTGGGCCAAACATCTTACTCTTTAAGTTACTTGCCCCTTGGAAGACATGTAAGTCTTCTGTGGCAACAATTAAAACGGCCTTGATAGGTCAAGGCAGGTTACAGGTGAATTGGATTTAACTAACGATTACCCTCCGTTTCATCACCAGCTTTCACCTGTCTTTGAGAGCCTAGGACAGCCATTGTTGAAGGAGTAACAGTTATCTTCCAAGGCATTTATGGAGAGGGTTTTTCTTTTTTATAGATGACTCTAAGCATAACTAGAACATGCAATGCTTTCTTGTGAACAAACACAGAATATTGAATAGGACTCTGATTATCCTGGTGCTTCCTCCCCACATGCTCCCCATGCCCACACATGTATTTACATAAGAATTCACTGAAGCCTGCATGAGAATTCCACCCCCTCCCCAAATACCCCTGAAGCCAGGCCCACTCAAAGTGTGGTCCTCAGACCAGCTGTATTTCCTGAGAAACCTTCAGAAATGCAGAATCTCTGGCCTACAAACAAGATTCCTCAGATGATTCCTCTGCATATTAAATTTTCAGAAGCATTGTTTTAAAGAAGTGGGTTTTGTTTGGCTGTATTGGAATCACTTGGGGAGCTTGAAAAACTGATGGCCCTATTTCCAGAAGTTCTGATTTAATTGGCCTGGGGTGCAGTGGAATTCTTAGAACTGTTACTCTTTGAACCATGTTCCTTATCTATAAAATAGGGACAATGATACCTGCCCTTACTACTTCACAGGAGTGTAGAAGGGATCAAAATAAGATCATATAGGAAAAGCTTTACAAACCAGGATTCATTGTGCGCAGATAAGGAATGATTATTCGTTGCCCCATGTCACTAAACACTTTAAAACCTTGACTCTTCTACATGATCCTTTTACTACAGCAAAGAATTAGTCTGGATTCCTTCTTCTCTCTTCCCTTCCCAGCTGCTTTCCTCCAAACCCGAGGCTTTGTTTTGATACACTTTCACTTAAACTCTCCACGTCTCCAGGATCTAGAGACCCTATTCCTTGCCCAGATACTGAAATAATTTTCTGGAGGAAATGGCTGCAATGGAGGATCAGAAACAAAAGATCTTGGAGGGTCAAACTAGAAAAGTTATATGTAAAATTTAGGAGTCATCTAAACCTTCCGACAAAAAGACATCGTATAGCACAGGGAACTCGCTCAATATTCTGTAATAACCTAAATGGGAAAATTTTTTTTTTTTTTTTTTCAATACGCGGGTCTCTCACTGTTGTGGCCTCTCCCATTGTGGAGCACAGGCTCCGGACGCGCAGGCTCAGTGACCATGGCTCACAGGCCTAGCCACTCCGTGGCATATGGGATCTTCCCGGACTGGGGCACGAACCCGCGTCCCCTGCATCGGCAGGTGGACTCTCAACCACTGCGCCACCAGGAAAGCCCCAGGAAAAGAATTTGAAAAAGAATAGATACAGGTATATGTATAACTGAATCACTTTGCAGTACACCTGAAACTAGCATAACATTGTTAAAAACAAAAAAAAAGCATGGGATTTTGGAGGCAGAATCTGTGTTAGAAGGTGTGGGAGAAAAAGGAAATTAATCAGAGAACAAAATGCCTTTAGCTGCACAAGCTGGTTAAGTGTCATTTGAGACACAGTTTAAAAGTATTCAATTTTCAAGGTCTTCTTGGATCCTCTCTTCTTTGGAGAAAAATGGCCACACTGACCCACATAATCTGAAGTGTACCTGAGGCTTTATTCTCCCACCCTGAACAGGATCGTGAGACATAGCCAGGGCCCTAGGAGGGAGGCCCTGCCATCAGTGTAGCCAGAGTCCTGCCATCACCAGAGTCCTGGTGATTCAGTGAGAATAGGCCAGAAACCTTCCACCACCATGTAGAGTGAGAGGCAAGCAATTCCTGGATAGCATGGTAGGCTCGGTCTGAGAACACCCAGCCTGTTTTCCTGGGACACCTTTCTTCCCAGCAAGGCCATGACATTGAGCTTGAGGACCAAGAAGCTGTGTGACCAAGAAACAATGTGTTGACCAGAAAAGCACTCAAATCATTCAGTGCAATTGCCATTCATGATTTTCAAGCTCTAATTGCAAAATTACTTAGCTGGACAAGGGCCGGGACACCTTTGGATGACTTTCACCTTTGTTCGCTGAATTGAAAACACTGCAGTTTCTGCAAATTGTCTGAGAGCAGTTAAATGTCCTCCAAAATCTTCCCAGCCTGGTTGATGGGCCAGAAACTCACTTCCCGAGGGATATCACTCCTTCCCTCCTTTTCAAATCCTCCTTTGCATTCTCTTCATTAGTTCTCTGGACCAGTGCTGTCCCATAGAACTTCCTGCCATGATGGGAAGGTTCTATATCTGAGCTATCCTGTATGATAGCCACTAGCCACATGTGGCTATTGAGGACTTGAAAATTAGCTAGTGCAACTGAGGAACTGAGCTTTAGATTTCATCTACTTTTAGATAATTTTATCTAAATTTAAATAGGCACCTGTGGCTAGTGTGGACAGCACAGCCCTATGGTCTGACCGTACACTGGCCCTCACACTTCACGAGGATCCATTCTCTCCCAATTCCCTCCTCCAACCTGTGGCTCCCCAGTGAAGTACTAGGCAGAAAGCTGTTTATGGCAAAGGAAACAATGTCTTTGTGGCTACCACAGCCCTCCAAAGCAAATTTACAATCAATGTTTAAGAAAAACAACAAATGAACTCACATAAATCATCTTGTCTTACCTTCAGAGATCACCAGACACATTTCACTTCTGCCAAATATAATCAATCATTTTTGGCATAGCAGCAAACAGGGGCAAAAGGAGGATTACGGAGCCCTGAACCCCGGAGAAAGAAAGCCAGAGATACCTGCCAAGACAGAGAAAACTCCATCTCTAGCTCCTCTGGCCGTCATTGCCATAACTCAGGTGTTCTCCAAGTGTGGGCCCCAAACAGCAACATCGGCATCACCTGGGAACTCATTAGAAATGCAAATTCTCAGCTCAACCCCAGACCTACTGGACCAGAAACTCCGCGGTTGCAGCCCAGAAATGTTTTAAGAAGCCCTCCAGAGAATTCTGATGCATGATAATGTTTGAGAATCGCTGCCATAAATAACCGTCTGTTTGGTGGGCAACAGGTGCCCACTAGGCTCCAGAAATCATGGGACTTCTTTCAAGAAGATCCTACACCCAATGAGCTCCCAGGCACAGATCTTGAGATAAAAGCTCAGTTTCATTCTCTTTTTCCTATTTCTGCCCCCCAACCCACCAGCTTTTCCTATTAACCAGCCTGAACTTCACCCCTCCAAGTGGGCCCAAAGTAAATGCCTTTTTTCTCACCTTATCCAATAGTACTGGATAGTATTTTATTTATTGATGGTCTACTAGAGCACTCCACTAATTATTTTTCATACATTTCACACTTAATCATCATAACAACCCTGTAACCTAAGTATTAAGAGGTGTTGCTGGAGCTGGCCGTTACCAGCTCATGAGAGCTAATCGTGCATATCTATTCCCAGCTCACTGGTGGCTGGAAGCTGACCATGTGAGAGTATTTACACCAAAGAAATTGGCAGATGGAGAGCAGATTATTAAACATTTACCAGTGCACCACTGAATGATCCTTTCTTATAAATGAGGGAAACAGGATCAATGAAGTTGAGTTGGCCAAGATTGCATATATAGGAATTTTAACCCAGGTCTTGTAACTCCCAAATCAGCCTGTTTCTGTTACAAGGCTCTCCTGGTGATACCTGAGTTTGTTTCAGTCAACTGTGGGGGCATCCAGAAGGCACCAGGCTCTGCCCTTGTGTAGGGCAGAAAGGGCTGTATCAGCTCAAACTGATAGAATTAGGTGGGGTGGAAGGGGAAATGTATTAACTGGATAACAATAAAGCCACGCCTTTGAGTACAGCCTTAACTATTTTTGAAATCATTCCCCTTTAAGAAGGTCTTTTATGTTTAAGGTTTTCTTGGCTCCTCTCTTGGAAAAATTGGCCACACTGACCTGCAGAAATCTCAAGTTTAACTGTGGATTTGTTCTCCCATCCTGAACAGGATCTTAAGACACGGACAGGGATTTTGATAGGGATTGCGCTGAATGTGTAGGTCAATTTGGAGAGCAATGCCATCTTAACAATATTAAGTCTTCCAAACCATGATCAATCTTTCCATTTACCTAAATCTTCTTTAATTTCTTTCAACAACTTTATGCAGTTTTCAGAATGTAAATTGTACATTGCTTGATTAAATTTATTCCTAAGTATTTTATTCTTTTTGGTGCTAATATAAATGGAATTGTTTTCTTAACTTCAATTTCAGTTTAGTTATTGCTACTGTAGAGAAATACAGTAGTGTTCTACATATTGATCTTATGGGCCCCACTCCCAGCAAAGCACTTTCTGCCACAGCTGCATTAACCATCCCTTTCTGTGCCATCTCTTTCTGGTCACCTTTTCCAAACATTAAACCTGCTACTTATTGATCCCTTGTTCTGTGTCAAGCCTATCGTCTGATTTTCATGAGAACCTTACTCCATCTCCATATTATACATGAGGAACTGTGGCTTGGAGAAGTTAAAGAAAGGCCCAGGGTTCCACAAGGAATATTACCCAGAGCCTCAGCTGAGTTCCCAGCCCATACTCCCATCCATCAAGTCTCAATTGCCCACAGTCTTGCATACTCTTGCTTAGGAAGAAAACATACACTCCTCAGTTTACATCAGGAAATTAAAATGGGTGTAGAGGATATTCTCCTGCAGAGTCTCTTAGGGCAAGTCTTTTATCAGACTCCTGGTTACTTAGCATTAATTAGCCCCAGGTCACAGAGGCTGAAGAACAATGTCAGGCTCAAGTGCATATATCTCCTCCCATTCATTCATTCCTTCATTCATTCCCTCAATAAAGATTTACTGAGTACTGCTATGTACTGGCTGGCATATGAGGTGCTAGGATCCAGCAGCAATCTTATAAACAATATTCCTGTCTTCATGGAACTTCCATTCTAGTGAGGGGGCAATGATAAGTATAACATCATGCTAGTAAAACCTCTCTAAAGTTAGATGGAGGGCGATGGAGACAGCTATTTCCTGTAATATCAGGGAAGGCATATCCTGGGATTATGTTTCAGCAAAGGCCTCAGTGAAGTAAGGGCATGAAAGGCCTGCAAATATCTTGGGGAAGGAACTCTTCTGTCTTAGAGGAAGTACAAAGAACCTCAGGTGGGGGTGTCTGGGGAACATTTGGGCCAGCAAGGCCGGTGTGGATGCAGTGGAAGGAGCACCGGGTAGAGCAGTAAGTGATGGCTTCAGAGAGGCAGAGGGAACCCTTCTCCTGTGAGGATTACGGGCCCGGGTAAGAAAGTTTTCCTACTTCTTAAGACTTGTTTTAAACGTTCCCCTTCAACCTTAGGCATCTCAACTTTTCATTCCATTTTCAGACTCAAATGTCCTTAAATGGTGAATCATTTTTCTGCTATTTGTAAGCAAACTCTGCTTCCTCGCCATAGGGGTGATCCCCGCTTGTTCCTTCCCTTGTGGCTTTTACAGTCCCCTACAGTTTATTCTGGGCTATAAAGATCCCAGGGCATCCTACGGCATACAGAACAGGATGTCACGTTGCTCCTGAGCCTTAGGTGGCCAGCTCTTGGAAGAGAAAACAGCCCTTTCCTCTCACCATTTGGAAGCCCAAAGAGCAATTGCAAGGGGTGGGCACTAGGAAACACGCCCAGCAGGGTCCATTTCAGCTCCTTTCCTTTTAGACCCAGAAGTTCCTACCAGGTGGGATCCTTGGGGTGTTATGTACACCTTCTCCACAGGTGGGCAGGGAGCAGAGGGAAAGTGGTTGAAAAGGGGGAAATGATTTGATTAGATTTTTCCCACATAGAACTGGATGGGCACTAATTAGCTTCTGCTGAGATTTTAAAGGCCAAAGAGAATTGTCATTATCTCATCTATCCAATAAACATGTGTTAAATGCTTATTTTACCAGGTATTGTGCTTGACCCTGGGAACACGGAGATGAATAACTTGTAGTGTCTGACCCCACAGCTAGCTCAGAAAACAGATGTGAGCCCAACTAGCTGTACTACAACGAGGTAAGTAATTCAGTGGAAGCTAGAGCTCAGTGTTATGGAAACAAGGATGACCCAATTGATTCTGCCTGGCTGCGGGGGTGGGGTGGGATGGGGTGGAAGCCCTAGGGAGAAGATGAGATGATTGAAATTGTATTGGACTTAAATTTCACTAGGAAAAAGAAAGCAACGTATGTCATAGCCACTTCATCTGTCCTTCCTTAGAGCACCAAACTTGGCATCTTAGACTACCTACCTGGTCCTAATTTCTGGCTTTTCCACAGCCAGCTATGAGACCTTGAACAAGACCCTGTATCTCTTGTAACTTTGGTTTTTGATCAGTAACGTGAGCTCCGAAATCCCTACCATGTCAAAAATTGTCTAATTCTTCGATTTCCTTTTATCGAAATGTCTTCTCTTTCCCAGCCTGATTTCTTAATCCTGTTAAGTGTGAGCACATACATGATTCCTTACTTTCGAATGGCTTAAGCAATCTCAGGAAAAATCTTTGGAAAGCTGGGTGTTTCTGTGTTCTACAGATGCATAAGAACAGGTGGTGAGTGCTCTAACAATACACTGCATTCTGCAGATTAGAGCTTCAACATTTGAAAGACTTGACATGAAAAACATTGATTAGACTCCAAACCCACTGGCATTATGACAAGAAATTTCAATTTTATATTTGCCAATGTGAAAAAGGAAGAACTTCTTTAAATATTCTTTTAAATGTCTTAAGTTTCGGAATGAGTTTTAGAAGATTTAAAAATTTTTAGCCATCTATTTGTGCAAATTTTTCACCCAAGGTGACTGTTAAAGTCTGAGAGATCAAAGCAAAAGTCTTGATAAGAACTGCAGGTGGTCATTTAAAAGATAAAACATTAAAGTTTGCAGCTACAAGCTCGAGTTTCTCATAAAACTTTAAAAGACATTTTATTAGGAAGGGTTAGGAAAACTGTCCCATACTTAATATTATACCTGCTGCTTTCATATTTTATCTTTCTTAAAAATGAGTATACGTATAATGTAAAGAAATTTTAATGAATTTTTTTCCTTCAAGCTCCATTTAGTGGCCTCAAATTTCCTCCCTCTTACCCCAGTGTGCCAAATAAATACCTGTGAAATAGGCTTTTTCCCATCATTTGAAAAACACTAGGAAGCATTATTTCAGGGTATTTTCCTGTGGGTGGAGGCAATCGTTTTATTTAATAGTCATCCTTTACCCCACTGATCTGCAGTGACAGCTCTGACATAGATCAAGTTCCCACTATGCATGGTTCTATTTCTGAGCACTCTGTTCAATTCCATCACTTTTGGTTTATCTCTGAGTCTATACCATAGGTTTTTATTATTATAGCTTTTTCTTAAAGCTTTCATTTTTGGTAAGATCAATTCCTCCATCCCCCCCCCCTTTTTTTGTTTTAAGGAGTATATTCACTATTGCTTTTGTTTTTTTTTAATTAATAGACTTTTTTGGGGGCAGCTTTATGTTTATTGAAAAATCGAGAGAAAGGACAGAGGGTTCTTGTCTACTGAGCTAGTTAAGACCTCCCGTACAATATTGAATTGTAGAGTGGTGAGAGCAGCCATCCTGATTTGAAAGAAAATCCTTTCACTGTCACCCTCTTTAATATGGTGTGTGCTTAATTGTTTTCATGTATGCCTTTTATCTGGTGAATGTTCCTTCCTATTCCTAATTTGCTAGAGGGCTTAATATGAATATAAATGTTGAATTTTATTGAATTATTTTGCAGCTGAAGAAAATATTCCTTTTGGTTTTGTTGCCTACAGAAACCTCATGCAACTCAAGAATAAACCTTTAAGTCTGACATGACTGAACTGGCCTCTGTTTGGGGGGAATACTCAGTGAGTCATCCAAGAAACCCAGGTCACATAGGATTATAAAAATGTTCATTGATCGACTGAGATAATAAAATCTTTTATTATTCTCCCTTTAAGCAGGCAACTAAGTTAGTCAATTACTGGAAATTATAACTTGACTTCTCAAACAGTGTACAACTCTAAGTACATACATTGGTGCAAAATTAAAACCATGAGTGTATTGTATTTCCAGAGGGGCTTGTCTAGGAAGCCTTCAGTTCAGAGGCATAGAACAGTCAAATGCAGTGCCCTAGCATCTAGGAAGCACAGATTTACTTTATTTGCTCTGGCGACATACATCCTCTCCACCCCATCCCCCAGTGTACCCATATTAAAGATGAAAGAGCCAACAATGTAGAGAGGAAGTAAGGAAGGATGGAGTAAAAAACAGGAAGACAATAGCAATAATGAGATCTCCTAGTGAAAAGAGCATGGAGACACCAACATCAGAGCAAAGTGGATATTGTCCATCTAAGAGCCAGTGGAGGCATTGCTATGATGTTAGTGTCAAGGGTTTGCACTAGAATCCTTTAATTTTTTTCTGCTGTTTACTGTATATAGTCGGCCCTCTATATCACAGGTTCTGCATTCTAAGATTCAAGAGTTGAATCCTCTGGGATATGGAACCTGCAGATATGGAGGGCCAATGGTCCTATGCCATTTTATCAATGTATGACGCATCTGAGGATCTGTGGATGTCCTGGAACGAATCCCCCACGGATACGGAGGGATGACTGTATTAATATCCAGTGAAATATTTACTTTTACTATATGTATGAGTGTGAAACGGGCATTCTTTCACATTTATTTTCTTGCTGTGTGTTTTGTACCAAGTTTTTACTGACTCCTTTTGCAACTGTAGAAGAAACTGTTCTTATGTATTCTGTTTTGCTAGTTGATTTGTCTTAGCTTTTGTAAAAGTTTATTCAAATTTATCTCATGTTGTTATTAACTTTTGGTTTCCATTATTTGTTGGAAGAGTGTATTGATATCTATTTATACAGAATTCCATGTGGGATATGGGATTTCACTTACCAGTGAATTTGTTTTGTTTTATAGCCTACTCAGTACCAAATGTCACTGATATATTTCTTTTTAACCATGTGAATTTATTTTTTTTCCAGGATTAGTAGAATATTTTTGCATAATCAAAACCAGTGATTTTCATCTGGACGTCTGTATATTGAATACTATATCTACAGAACCCCTTTAAAACTCTCTTTAAAACAAGTAAGATGAAAACTATTTCAATTTTTTCCTCCACATTCCCATCTACCAAATTTCCTTGTAAAACTGGCATAAGTTATCTGCCAGTAAATACAATATATATTGACCTTTTATTGGATGCCAACTGCTTGCTTTGGTCTTTACATCTTTATGAATTATATAAGCAGAGCTTGCACAGCATTCTCTGGAGGTGGTTTGGGGTTTTTGTTGTTCTTGTTGTTTTGGTTTTGGTTTTTGGTCTGGGCCAGTCCCTGGAAGCTCAAACCACTAGATACAAGCAAAGCCCTGTGGTCTCCTGAGCCCCTACCCATTGGCATCTCTACAATGGACTACAAACCTGCAGGAGAAAGGAAACAGATCTGGGTGGTGTTTGTTTTTAGTGTCAAGGAGTGACATCACTGCCAGAGATTATGGCATTGTACAAGCTGGTGTGTGGGCTTGGATTTATAGCACAGAAAGGTCAAACTTTGGTTAACAGGACACATCGTTAGTGCACAGAGAACACTATATGTGAATTTTAAAAGTAGGAAACATTAACGCTTTTATGAGCTTTGTGTAAACTGGATGGTGTTTGTCAAGGCCAAAAAGTGTGCTTTATATAAAACTTACATGATATGCTTGGGCCAATTTTTTTCTTTTATTCTAAATTTGGTGATAATTTTTTTTTTTTTCTCCAGTAGGCAAAGGCTCTTGCTGGGTTAAAATCAATGAGTTGGACTTTGGCCAATTCCCTTTTTTATTTCCCTGGGCCTGAAATAGTCAATATAGGAGCTCACAGTTAAAATGTAGGAGCTCACAGATAATAAATGACGTGGAAATGTCCAGTAGGGACTGAAAGGTGAATCAGTGATGTTCTCTCTCTATAAGGGTGTGTAAATGGGCAGAGCTAGGGAGAACAGGGCAGGGGTTTGGGGTGTCATCAAGACAAGGGCTCTAATGGGCCAGATTCTCCCCACATTGAATAACTCTCAGAGTAAAGTGGTTGCTCTGGAAGCATATGATCTTCTTCAGGACCACAAGAGGACAAACTGAAGTCATTACTTTAAAATCAGAAAACCGTAATACAAATTTCATGGCAAGTTAGCATTGCAGTTTAGTCCCTAAGCTTGAATGAATGGCATTTGGGACTTTGCAGTGGAAAACAGAGATTAATGATGGGCTTTGAACCATCTTTATCTGAGAGCACCACCACTGGATGGCAGTAACAATCCTTGGAGTTCCCCCCCTCTTTTTTTTTTCCCTTCTACTCATTAGCTAGTCCATCTTGTCCACTTACAAATGCCATGCTTTTAGAGTTAACTTCTACCAGAACACCTTAATGTGATATGCTTATGACTTGCTAGGCTAAAGTTCAAAAATAAAAAAAGGAAAGATAACTATGTGTACTGTGGTTAAAACAGGATACAGAAATTTGGATGCCCACAAAAGTCAGGCAATTTCTCCATCATTTAAGGTCAATACTCAGTCATTATGTCATTTAAAAATCAAATTAGGTCCAAAGTGATGAGATATTGTTTACACAAGGTCTCATAGGAACTTCAAACTTCTAAATGCTAGGGAGAATAATGGTCTCAAAAAAGGACACAGGAGTTATATCTTCACTTGTTACCTTCAGAATTGAGCAAAAAGTTATTCAGTCCCTAGAGTGGACTTTCAAAAGAGGACTCACAGGCACTCAAAGGTCTCCATATCCAAAATTGAACTCACTATCTTAACTTTCAAGGTTACTCATTAACTCATTCATTTACTCAATAAATATTTATTGAATACCTACAGACTGGAGCTGAGTGCTGGAAATATAATAACACCCAAGGGAATCAGAATCTCTGAGAATGGTATAAGGTCTAGTCATTTTACTTTGGTAATTTTTAATACTGATGTAAATTCAAACTTAAAGAAAAGTTGCAAGAAGTGTATAAATAACCTCCATAGTTTTTACCCACGTTCGCCAATTGTTTCCATTTAGCCCTATTTTCTTCTTTTTGTCTGATCTTCCACCTCTCCATGTATAATTTTTTTCTAAATCATTTGAAATTAAGTTGCAGATATTGTGTGCCTTTATTCCTGTTTTTGTCAGTGTGTTTCCTAAGAACAAAAACATTCTCTTATATAAACACAATATATGATCAAAAATCAGGAAATTTAACATTGGTACAACCCCATTGTTTAAAAAAGAGTCCATATTCAAATTTCATCAGGTGTCCCAGTGTTTTTGTAGTAGGGTGGGGTTCCCAGGAAGCAAAGTCTGGGATGGAGATCAGTGTGCAGAAATTTTTCTAGGGAGCACCCTCAGGATCAGGGAGAGAAGGAAGCAATAGAAGAAACTGCACTGTGATGTGGTCTCAGCAAAGGCTAGGCTAACCCTCTGGGGACCCTGAAGTTCTGATGTCCTTTAATGTCCTGAAATAAGGTGAGGGATTTGGGCCTTTATATTATACATTGACCAGTTATTAGATCTGAGCTGCCCTGGGGAAGGAAGCATGGGAACTTTGTGCAAGGCAGAACTCTCCAGCCTATAGTAATTTCTGAGGACTGTCAGCCAATGGTGCCCTGAATAGCTGGAGGAATAAGTCCTTCAGTCTTCGAGGAGACAGAGTGGCACATCACAGCTTCCACTATGGTCCACCATTTGCACTACTCAGATCCACTTCATATAAATTCTGGGAAGAGTTCCTCCAAGATTCTGTTGGATCTCTTTTCCTGGGGGATATGGATAAGAAGGTTAATAGATAAATTACACCCCTGGCTGTAAGCAGTTGGAGCCCAAACACTTGGGACCACAACTGATACTCATCATCTACTACCCATTCCAGATTGTCTCATTCTCAGCCACTGTCTTTGCCGAGTAGATGCTTTACCTGTTGGCAAGACCCAGATCTTCATTTCTGAGGCCTCTGAGCTCCTGATCTCCATGACTTTCTTAAGTATCACTGCTGTGTTTATCCATCTATCATCAAGATGAGCAAGGAATTGTCAAGAGGCACTCCAGTGGATCAGGAGGATACCATCACATTCTTCTCTGTCCCATTATATAGAGCAGCCCTCCTCCTTCTGATGATCAGGGTCCTCACTGCTAGCTGGCTAGTCAGGTGGCAGCTTCAGAATCCCACATGAGCATCTGTTTTCTTGGACCACTCCTACCACTGTTGCAAGTTGAGTTTCCTGGGAAGCAGACTCATCACACAGGAATTGCATTAGGGAGTGTTTTTGGGAACATGCTTGTAGAAGGGAAGAGAAGGAAGTGATATTAGGTAGAAGAAGAAAATGGATTTTCAAACTCAGCAGACTCTCCATCTCCTTACAATCTTGTAAAGTTCTACTGTTTAAAGGTTTTCATTAAAACCAATCACATCAGTGGCATCAAGTAGTATCACTGGCACTTCTAGCCTCAATTTCTTCACTGAATTAGCTCCCCCAAAGAATGAAACATTGGATGAACACCACAGAGATGAACATCCCTGTCAGGGTTTCCAAAATCCTTGTATTCTTCTGCAGGAATACCTTTTATTCTTCGAATTCAGTGGTTACACTTCAATAGGTTTCCCATAAAAATATTGTTTTTATTTATGAAATCATTTATCACTGGGATATTCTTTGGTAGGATTTTTCAGTAAGATTTTTTAAATGCCTCACAAAAAAAGCAGTTCTTTGGGAATGTAACTGTTGAAATAGAATCTAACAAGTACCATAGATGTAGACATGTTACAAACGTTTGTACTTTCACCCCAGTACATGGCCAATCTGTTCTAATATTTGTTTCTTCATATCTTCAGCAATGTTTTCTATGTGGCTTCACCAAAAATGTGCTGACAAAGCAATGCTTTTGAGTTTGTTGGTCCTTTGTTTTATAATTACTTCAACCATCTTTTACTGTGGCAGGAAGAACCAGAGACACTGATGGTTCGTGGCTTTTGTTCCTTAATTGTAAACTGAAAAACCTCAAAAGAGGCTTCTAAGCAATTATCAGTAGGTTTCATGAGATTTGTCAAGAACTGGGTTTGTTCCACGTAACTTTAAAAATCTCCAAAAAACTGCTGAAGTTTGTCTCCCTGTTCTGAATGCTTAGCTTTTAAATGTCTGGTTAATCACTGGAATTCATATTATTAATAGATAAGATCTCAAGACATAATATGCTAGCCAACTAGGGAGAATTTTATCATGAATGTATATGTCCATTAGTGTAAGTCGATGTAAATCCATATTTTAAATGGTCTTCTTGATAATTTTAGATTTGGAGGGACTCCTTCTTGCTGTTCTAATCGCATTATCATTCTTTTTTTTTTTTTTACCATAATGCAGCTGACTTGTACTCAGAGTAGAAAGGTTTGCTATGCCATTTTCTTTAAGTTCATTTTGCTGTTATCTTTCTTTCACCAGTTACTTTTTTGTAGAAAGCTTTTTAAACCATTTTTCCAAAATGAGTGTTAACCTAGTTAAAATGAGATATTATCTGAAAATCTCCTTACTGGGCACACGTTAATGGAATGTCTGAAGACTTGCTAGAAGCAGTCAATTGACTGAGCCAGGACTGTCATCTCTTTGGCACTTTTTCCTCCCTTGGATATCTTAAAACCACTGAGGCTTGGAAATTATAGCAATTAGCATACGCTGACTAATGTAACATCAATGACAAGTTTGAAAAGTATGGGATCCTGTTAAGCCATGTCTCCCCCTTCTGAATTTGTGCAACTGTTTTTTTTAACCTCAATGCAGAATTTTACCTTTGCTCCTATTAATTTCACTTTCTGTCATTTGTCCCTGTACTTTAGCCTGTCAAGATCTTTTGAGATTCTGATTCTGTCATTCAGTATGGTTGCTATCTCTTTCAAGTTTGCATACCCTCTACGTCTTTATTCACAACTTTAATATACATATTAAGAAGGATATCTCTTTAAGACAAAAATAAAACAATACAAAAAAAACACAACTTCCTTCTGCTCCAGTTGCTCAGCCCCTTGTGTGGTGGACAATGGCAGGATGGTGTAGTCTGTACTCTCCACAGGGTTGCCTGCCAGGGCACTTCTGCATTTCAGAATCAGGTAACAGGAGTCAAACAACTCTTTGAATTTGTGTTCTCAAACTCCTCCTGCAGATCAGAGCTAGAGATCTTCAGAATTCTCTCCCCATGTTTCTAATCACCAGCCCCACCCCCCATTTGCTCATGATTCCCTTGTAAGAGAGACATTTGAATAAAAGTCTTTCCCAGATTTACCTTTTACTGATTTTTTTCCCAATTAGGCAACAAAATTTCATTTTATTCACTGATATGTCACATAGATTATCCAAGCAGTTTGAAGTCAGTAAGAGAGAGGAAAAAGGGAAGATTCTAGGATGACACCAGATTTCTGGTTTCAGTGGCTGCATTGAAGAAAGCTATTGCTTCTCACCTACTTCTCATGAGGAAAATTGAATGAAAAAGAAATGGAATCCAGACTTGAACATAATGAGTTTGAGATGCCCAGGAACATCCAAGTGGAGATGTTGAGATGCCATGAGATGAACCAGTCTAGAGCTTAAAAGGCCACTGGGATTAGTACTCTGCAATGTTCAGGTAGTAATTCTGAGGACACATTGAGTAAGTGCTCTCATAACTTCAGTCTCAAAGCAATTCTGGTCCTTGCAGTAAACATGGTGGGCCAGAAAGAGCCACAGGGCAAAAAAAATCCCTCTTTTCCAGGTGTGTCTTACTCTATGACCATAGGCAACACACATTAGGAATCATTTTGCAAGCTGCCTTTGGAATTCATCAACCCCAAATCTAGACAAATGGAGATTGCTACCTGAAGAGTTAGTTTCCGTCCTCAGCCTACACAACTCCAGGGGTGAACTGCAAGCCACAATAGCTGGTTATGGTCACCACTCTCTGCTGCCACCTCCAGGTGGGCACATAGCCATCCATGTATTGTGCTGGGGTACCTCACATATATGGGGACTGCTCTGAGCAGCACACATCTGCTACTGGGAAAATGAAGCTGGCCAGGCCCCCCACACAGAGATCAGAACAATCAGTGCCCACCTCCAAGTTCAAGCCATAGTAGAATCAGAGGCTCCCAACAGCATCAAAATTTCCATGCATGACTTGGGGGCAGCAATTCAGCTGGGAGGGGGAGCTAAGGAGTCTGCCATTAAGCTTCTTTTGCATAACAAACATCCTATTTTTACTTACTTTGTATGCTTATTTGGGATGACTTTGGGTGTGGAGGCTAATGGATGTCATGGGAGCTAATGGCCCTCTTAAGACACCCTTTGGTGCTATGACTTGGACCACCAATTCTGCTATGAAAACCACGCCATAACTTAGGGATCCGAATAACCTATTAGCCAAAGAACTCTCAGACTTCCATATACCTCCCAGACTTCCTTGTTCCTTCTCAACCTTAGGATCCTTACCACATCTAATTCTTAGCAAGATGCTTTCATCATTGAGAAGAAAAATTGTGCCTCTGCACCAGGAGAGCATCTTCCTGTTACACAGCACTTGACCCATGTCCTTCCCCAGTAGGTAGTTATTGTTAGAATTTGAGGTGTAGATAGGGAAATTGATATTTAGATGGTTTAAAGCAGGGGTCCTCAAGCCCCCATCCGCGGCCTGTTAGGGACCGGGCCGCACATCAGGAGGTGAGTGGCGGGCGGGCAAGTGAAGCTTCATCTGCTGCTCTCCATCGCTCCCCATCGCTCGCATCACTGCCTGAACCATCCCCTCCCTTCCCCCGCCCCGCACCACTGTGGAAAAATTGTCTTCCACAAAACCGGTCCCTGGTGCCAGAAAGGGTGGGAACCACTGGTTTAAAGGTCATCCGGATGGTAAGCGGCAGTAGAATTTGAAGTTGGGTGTGTCTGGCTTCAAAGTGTAGGCTCTTTCTACTTTTTCCATGCTTTCTTTCCTAGAGCATGGCTTGGATGAGCTGCAGAGCCACCCCAGCATACACAGCAGGAGAGGTGTCTAGTTCTCCAGATTGATTAGTTTAATGTTTTGGAGGAACCTTCATATAAGTTCTTGACTTCCTTCAGGCCATCTCCCCAGCCCTGTTGGACGATCCTGGCCTACTCAAAGCATTAACCATGGCCCTTCAGAACTTCTGATGGCTCTATATTTCGAATGGTGCCTTTTGACACTTAATTCTAATGACATCTGTGCCCAGAAAGCAGAGACCCACAATGCCCCACAGCCTGCCTCAACCACTCCAGTCCTAGTAAATTATCACAGTGGGTTTTATCACAGATCTGCCCATCTCCCAAGTCTGCAGCAAATTTTGGAGGTGGTAAATATCCTTTATAATCCCCAGTCTTCATCCTCTGACCTCCTTCTCATCTACTTTCATCATAGTCATTTGTTCACCAAAGATGTAGGAAGATTATCTGACATGACAGTGGCTTACAGTTCTAATCTGGCTTCAGAGAGCACACCTCCCTGGCCTCCAACACCCACAGCCAGAAGGCCAAATTCTATCAACCCAGTTCTGGAAAATGCCTCTGCTTCTACATCCATCTGTCTTTGCTTTGCTCCTTCCTTCTGCTTTATGATCTCATTTCTTAACTCCAACCCCCAATTTTGGTGTTTAGACTCAACTCTCCTTGCTCTCTTTTTCTCAGACCTGACACTTTGTCATTGGATAATGTTTTAAAAATGGCTCCTTCATCTTAGAAACAGAAAGTAGCATGGTGGTTACCAAGGGCTTGGAGGAGGGTGGAAAGGGGGAGTTGTTGTTTTAAGGGTATAGAGTTTCAGTTTTGCAAGATAAAAAAGTTCTGGAGATCTGTTTCACAACAATGTGAATATACTTAACTGTACTTAAAGTTTGTTAAGATTGTAAATTTTGTGTTAGGTGTTTTTTACCACAATAAAAAAAATGCAGAAAAAAAATTTTTTTAGCACCCAGAAAAAAATAAATGGTCCCTCCATTCCGATTTTTTCTGAGAGACACAAATTAAATTTGCTACAAATTTGAACTTGTTTTAAGGGAAGTTTATGCTATAACATGTATTCCAATATGGAACCTTGATGTTAGCTACGGCTATAGTCAGAATTCATGCAGTAATTACATAACCTGATCCTTTGGATCACTCTCTTGTATTAGTTAAAAATATATGTTTTGACCCCTGGACCATGGGTTCTCAAACTTCAGTGTGTAATAACAATCACAGGCTTATTATATATGCATATTCCAAGGCTTACCCTATGCCTACAGAATTAGAAATCCTCTGAGTTTGAGGCCCAAAAATCTGCATGTTAAATAAACTCTATGTTATGTTGAAACAGGCTGTCATTGAACCACAGTTTGAGAAATTCTGTTTTAGAAGGTATGCTGTTTTTAAGGCAAGGACCAAATATTTAATTTTATTTTTTCTTCTATGGGCTCAATCTCAGAGATTTGTACTTAGTAAGGACTCCCATGTGGTTGAAAAAATACAGTAAAAAAAAAAAAAAAAAAGCATTTTGCTGGACTTGTCCAAATAAAATACAATCTGTAGCATGTGGTTTATTTTAGAATTAATTGTGCATTAATATGTATTTGAGCAAGCCATATAATAAAGAGCTATAATGTGATGCTATCTCCAAAAATGTGGCTTTAGTGTTTTGAAATCCAGACTCTGAGAGACTCTGATCTCATATAGCTCTAAAAATGTCATTTCCTTTTTGAACTTTTTATCCCTCTTCAGCCTCTAGATGGAAATGAAGCATTCCTAGTTTCAACCTGACTTGCAACTTTCAATGTGTTCTCAAGGAAGTATTGGAGAACATTTATAGCATTCATTTCATCGTGTAGTCTGTCCATACAAGAATAACTGTGAATATACTTTTAAATATCATATATTTTAGAATTTAACTTTTTGTCTGAAGAAAAAAAGTGTCATTTATCTAGTGAGCAAAGCAATTTGGAGTTGCCTCATTCAGATTAAATTCATAATTTTAATAGTCATTTACATTTATGATATCACAAGGATGTGCAATGACAGTCTTTTTACTTAGACATTAATAAGACAATTTGTTCTTCATGTTCTGGAGGATTTTTGCCCATTAGATGGATGTTTAGATAAATGTCTGTGAAGGCTCTATCTAACCCTGAGAATCTGTGAATTTATACTGCCAAAGTAATTTTTGATACACTCAATATTACTTGGATGTAACGTGAAATGTAATTTGTTCCCCACGGAGAACATAGTTTTAGCCCAAAATTTGTCTGTACAAAGTGAATTGTCTAATAGTTTTATCTTCATGTATTTTTAGAATGATGTCATACTTTAGCAATATATACATTCAAGTGGAAAATCAAACATTGGATCAGATAGTAACACCCCAACTGATTTGTCTTTTAAGTTTTCTAAGGGATTAAGCTTTTATATATGCTCTTCCCCGCCCCCACCCCCATTTTAAGGTTTCAACAGTAACACAATGGTCACCAAATACATTGTATGAATACAGCCAGGATTTGTGACATTCCAAAATGTCTTGAGAGGCTTGAAGGGGCAGGTCCAAAGTCACAGAAGCTTAGACCTGAAAGGACCTCAGAGTTGGAGCAGAAGAACATTTAGGTTACTGAGTTGCTCAAGAGTGTATAATGGTGGAGAGATGACCTGCTTCTCTGTTGAGGCAGTGCACTTCCCACTGCTTTGAAGGAGGAAAAATTAAGTTGTTTTGTCTGTTCTGCCTGTGGATAACACTGTCCTCACTATCCTTTAGAAATCCACTTGGTATTATGTCTACTTGTTTCTTCTTTCTAGGTTGGTTACCCACTGTGGTAGACAAACTCTAGGGTGGCCACCATGATCCCCTGCCTCTTGGGATTCACACACTTTTATCCCCTTCCCCCCGAGTATAGGCAGGACCTATGACTTCCTGCTCACTAATAGAATGCAGCAAAGGTGATGGAATATACATGGTTATGTGTATATGATGACCTTACACATGACTATAAACCAACTTGATAGGAGACTCTCTTAGCCTGCCTGGCCAGACATGAAATAGCTGGGTCCACTGATTCAGAGTCTTACAAGGATGCAATCAAGTTATCAGCTGGGGATTTGGTCTCATCTGAGGCTTGACTTGGGAAGGAGCTCTTTCCAGCTCATGTGGTTGTTGGCAGCGTCCAGTCCTTGCATGCTGCTGGATTGAAGGCCTCAGTTTCTTGCTGACTGTTGGAGGGAGGCTGTGTCAGTACCTTGCCACGTGGTGCTCTCCAGAAGCAGCTCACAACATGACAGCTTGCTTCTTCAAAGCCAGCAAGGGACAGTCTTTGGGTCACATTGGCTACAACCAGAAGACTCAGTTATTTTATTTTATCTTTTTTATTTTTTTAACATCTTTATTGGAGTATAATTGCTTTACAACAGTGTGTTAGTTTCTGCTTTATAACAAAGTGAATCAGCTATATATATACATATATGCCCATATCTCCTCCCTCTTGCGTCTCCCTCCCACCTCTCTAGGTGGTCACAAAGCATTGAGCTGATCTTCCTGTGCTATGCGACTGCCTCCCACTAGCTATCTATTTTACATTTGGTAGTATATATAAGTCCATGCCACTCTCTCACTTTGTCCCACCTTACCCTTCCACCTCCTTGTGCCCTCAAGTCCATTCCCTATGTCTGCTTCTTTATTCCTGTCCTGCCCCTAGGTTCTTCAGAACCGTTTTTTTTTTTTTTTTTTTTTTTTAGATTCCATATATATGTGTTATCATATGGTATTTATTTTTCTCTTTCTGACTTACTTCACTCTGTGTTACAGACTCTAGGTTCATCCACCTCACTACAAATAACTCAGTTTTGTACCTTTTTAGGGCTGAGTAATATTCCATTGTATATATGTGACACATCTTCTTTATCCATTCATCTGTGGATGGGCACCTAGGTTGCTTCCATGTCCCGGCCATTGTAAATAGAGCTGCAATGAACATTGTGGTACATGACTCTCTTTGAATTATGGTTTTCTCAGGGTATATGCCCAGTAGTGGGATCGCTGGGTCGTATGGTAGTTCTATTTGTAGTTTTTTAAGAAACCTCCATACTGTTCTCCATAGTGGCTGTATCAATTTACATTCCCACCAACAGTGCAAGAGGGTTCCCTTTTCTCCACACCCTCTCCAGAATTTATTGTTTGCAGATTTTTTGATGATGGCCATTCTGACTGGTGTGAGGTGATACCTCATTGTAGTTTTGATTTGCATTTGTCTAATGATTAGTGATGTTGAGCATCCTTTCATGTGTGTTCGTTGGCAATCTGTATATCTTCTTTGGAGAAATGTCTATTTAGGTCTTCTGCCTATTTTTGGATTGGGTTGTTTGTTTTTTTGATATTGTGCTGCATGAGCTGCTTGTAAATTTTGGAGTTAATCCTTTGTCCACTGATGTGTTTGAAAATATTTTCTCCCATTGTCTTTTCATCTTGTTTATGGTTTCCTTTGCTGTGCAAAATCTTTTAAGATTAAGATTTTTAAGATTTTGTCCCATTTGTTTATTTTTGTTTCCATTTCTCTAGGAGGTGGGTCAAAAAGGATCTTGCTGTGATTTATGTCATACAGTGTTCTGTATATGTTTCCCTTGAAGAGTTTTATAGTGTCTGGCCTTACATTTAGGTCTTTAAATCAGACTCAGTTATTTTAACTTGCTGCATCTAACTGGTGTGAATTTGCACCCCGTAATTTTTTTTTTTTTTTTTTTCAGTACACGGGCCTCTCACTGTTGTGGCCTCTCCTGTTGCAGAGCACAGGCTCCGGACACGCAGGCTCAGCGGCCATGGCTCATGGGCCCAGCCGCTCTGCGGCATGTGGGATCTTCCTGGACCGGGGCACAAACCCGTGTCCCCTGCATCGGCAGGCGGACTCTCAACCACTGCGCCACCTGGGAAGCCCTGCACCCCGTAATTTATATTAGGATTCTAGAGCTTGTGATTGTGTTCACCTTGACAACATCAATATAAACTCAGTTTATAGTTTTTTCATTAATTGTATAGTCATATGTTTCAGGGGATTATGGAGTATATTGACTCTATTATGAATTCAAACTAATCTATTGTGTAAGCAAGGAACCTGTATGAACTATTAAATCAGCAACCAACCTACCTCTTGGCCTTCACTAGACTAGAGTGTCTGCCAAAGCAATAAATTTTACCTTAGGTAGGTAAATCAATTTCACTGCCATGTTCTCTCCCCTACTTCCTTCCCTTCTTTCCAAATGTTGCACCAAAATGTTATATTTGGGCACCAATGCTCTTGGAGCCCATGGCAATCTCCCTCTGTCTTCAGAAGTGTGCCATGCACTGTGCCTACAATGATCTGTTTTCTTTTCTGCATATTTTCCTCCCAGTGATGGTTTTGCTTCTTCTTGCCTCCACCGGTGATTAGCTTCACAAACCACCGTATGGTTGAGTCCAAAGGTTTTTCCCCAAAAGAACACACAACTGACAGAAACAATAAAATGAAAGTGTCCATGTTTTAAAATTAATAGAAAAACTTTTACTACAACACCAGTTAGAATTTCCTTTGGTTATTATGACATCAGATTTTAGTCTTGACAAAACTGATAAGCTCTAGACATTCATAACTGGAGAGTTTCAAGATCATTTTTTTTAAATCATCATTACACGGAAACTAGTGCTGTTTTATTTTAGGTGCATGGCAAACTGACAGAATACTAATCCAGTCCAAAGCTAAATCCAGTGAGGGCAGTCTAATTTAGATTTCTCCACTGAATTTTAACCAAGGCTGGGCTTCTGCTGGGCGATACTGTGAACTGTTTCATTTGTGCCAGGATTACTGTAATTTTGCAAGGTAACTTTAACATTATCAGGCTAAGTAAAAAATAAACTACTGATGAACAAAATTTATGGAAATTAATGGAAAAGTTTCACCTTTATCCCACTAAGTCTTCTAATTCCTTCGAAGAGTTAACTTTTATATTTTATTTTTATAACATAGAGCTCATTCCTGACTTTCAACCAGCTTTTCAATGTTCCTGCTAAAATTTAGAGACTCATCCTTTACTGATGTCCTTTTGATTATTCATTCCAGTAGCTCTGATTTATTTTTATTAGTATGATACAACAATTCAAGTCAAAGGAACACAGTTCCCCACAATTTGGTAATACCTAGAACTTCTGCACTTTGTGAACGAAGACAGGCTTTTTAAAAAAATACCTGCAAGGCATACAGGCTCAGATACAGGCAGTGCATTCAGGTCATTTGAGAAATAACATGCAGACTTCTTTCACATTTTCCTTGAGGACTTTTGCTTGCGTTTCCTTTATATTGTATACATTGAAATTCTTTGTAGATGACTGCAATAAAAAAATGTATTTTCCTCCACTTGCAAAACCAAAGCAGTTGAAGAAATTTACACATTACCTTTCCTTGCGAGGCCTTTGGCTTTTTCCCCTAATGCCTTTTAAGAGAGTCTATCGTTAATTTTAGATGAAGAGTACAGAGCCTTTCTGTTTCCATAAATGTTTTAATGCTTCGTTCCTAGAGATGGGCTATATGGGGAGCTCTGTGAAGTTGTTCTTTTTGAGAAGTAAAATATTTCCCCACGAAAAGAGAAGGAAAGTTTCCAGAGAACAATGAAAGCCAGGTAATTGTACTCGGAGTTTCTTAGAAGAGTTCATTCTTCGCACACGGGAGGGTGGTTTGCTCCCAGAAACTTATTACCCCGTTGCCAGTCATTTTTCTGCCAAAGTCAACTCATGTACCTTTTAGCCACTTCAGTACACTGCAGCTGTTATATCCTGACCACCGTGGACTTCCTTCTTCCTTTCTGCTGTTACAACGAGGTCATTCATTCCTTTCTCTCTCTCTCTCTCTCTTTTTTTTAAAAGAAATCTTTTCCTCCCCATCTGTGCCTGGGATGCAGATACTGTTGCTTTTCCCTCACCAGCTGGGGCTGCGCTCATTGTTCAACCTATTGTTTCTCAAAGATAGGGCTTTGCATTAAGGCTACAAATGGACAAAAAACGGCTGGCTCAGAAAACCGTCATCAAATTACTAAACAAAAATAGGGAGTGGAATATTTTGTCTGCATTTAGAGACTTTTCTTTTAATTTCTTCATATTTTCTTTGTTTTGCTTTATTTCAGGTAGCAACGATTTTCAAACATCCACATTAGTAAATTCTGCCTTGAATTCATCCTTTTTAATTACGATTAACCCCAAATGAGAGAGTGCTTTCATCTCTCCCTTAAATACCATCAGCTTGCTCTTTCCACTGCTTTTGCCTTGCTTTAGATAGCTTCCTCCTAAGTAACTGGGAAATTAGTATGTCTTCTCAACCTTTATGTGTAAGAACTCTTCTAGCCTTCTAAACAGGAGTCACTGGCATTAAGTGTTTAAAGTTATCCTTATTTTTCCACAAAATAAAATCTTGTCTCAAACCCTTTTATTTTCATTCATTTTTTGCTTATTTTAATTGAGGTCTAATTGACATATAACCTACCTAACCTACCTAATGGCTTGATATTTGTGTATATTGCGAAATGATCACCACCGTAAGTCTAGTTAACATCCCCACCATTCATAGTTACAAAAAATTTTCTTTCTTGTGATGAGGACTTTTAAGATTTCCTCTCTTAGTAACTTTCAAATATGCAGTATGGTATTATTAACCCTTGTCATCCAGCTGTACTCTCAAATTCTTTTTAGAGGGTGGGATACTAATAAACAAACAAAATAATTCTATAGGCTGGTGCTTCTCATACTTTAGTGAGCATGAGAACCATCTGGAGTTAAAATACAGATTGCTGGGCCCTGCCCTGGAGGCTCTGATCAAAGTGCTACTGATGCTATTGATCTGTGGACAGTGCTCTCAGTACTCAGCCCTTCCCCCTCAAAGAGATTCCTGGGTATTCCAGGATTGCTTCTTAAAGCGTTACCCAATGTAAACCAATGAAAAGAAAAGCTTGTTGAGACGGTAAGTGTATAATGATTGACAGATAGATGACGGATAATAAATAGATAATAGAATCCTATGAATCCTATGTTATTATTTATTACTTAAGTAATAACAGTTTTAAAAATTCTACCTTTTAATAAGTTTTTAAAGCATGGCATACACAGTATAAAAGTTAAAAGAGGGCTTCCCTGGTGGCACAGTGGTTGAGAGTCCGCCTACCGTTGCAGGGGACACGGGTTCGTGCCCTGGTCCGGGAAGATCCTGCATGCCACGGAGCGGCTGGGCCCGTGAGCCATGGATGCTGAGCCTGCGCGTCCGGAGCCTGTGCTCCACAACGGGAGAGGCCACAACAGTGAGAGGCCCTCATACCGCATAAAAATAAATAAATAAAAAAGTTAAAAGAGCACAAAATATGTATATCAGAAACTAAACTGTTCCCCCTTTCTAGATCTCCACTCCCGCTTTGCAGAATCAAGCATGTTTAAGTATCTTGTTAAAGTATGTGCACTTCACATTTTGAAAGAAGTTGAGAATTGCCCTCTATCAAATAGTCTATGCCAGTTTACACTCCCATCTACTATTATACAGATGCTTATTTCTCCACACTTCAATGGTAGCAGACAATATCCAAAATTTTGATCTGCCATTCTGACATGTGAAAAATGACGTCTAATTTTTATTTTACTTTGTGTTGCATATAATTATAAGAGAAGTTAAACAACTTTGAGTAGCAAGACTGTGGACAATCTATTAATTTAGTACAAATAGCTGACTGGCTTATAAATTCGACGTCATACTTTCATCCAAGCAAAAGTATCTGCTTTTCTTGTTCACCTGATATTTTCCTTTTGTTGAATCTTGCTTCAAAAAGTACTGCTTCACCTCCTTTTGAATGAAAAGAAACAACTACGGTAACCCCCCTTGTCTGCCCCTTTCCTCAGTTCCCCCGGAAATTTTGATTTATTTGGCAATCCTTTGAAAAATGAAGGCTTAGATGTAGATTTTTTATGGTCTGTAGAAAATAATACATCTCTAAACCCAAGCTTTGCTTATGAGAAATGACAGCTTATAGCCAAACTGAGGTTATAGGAAATCAAAGAAAATATTGACTATGGTGCACACACCAAAGCTGAATTTTCCTTAACTTGTTTATTGGTGTTCACTTGAAAGAAACACACACACACACACACACAACCCTAAGACTGCTTTTTGAAATCAAATGTATTTCCTGCCTTCTTCTTTCCTCCGGACTCTTACGACCAGCCTATTTATAGCCCAGGAAAGGAAAAAGCTCCGCTGGAGGCAGGAAAACTAAGTTCAGAAAGAATAGAAGGAAGTGTGCCTGCCATTTAGCCAAACAACCTTTAATTCAGTGAGCTCAAAGCTTAGCAGCTTCGCTGTCGTCGTTAGGCGTAAACAGCTTGCAAATTCGAATTTTTTACTCTCCCCATTTTTGAACTGGATTTGGGCAATGGAGGTGAACGCAGCATTTTAGAAGAGAGAACAGGAATCTCTAGGTGTTTAGATACGTGGAAGAGAAACTTGTAACGGGTTGGTGAAGCAGAAGAGAGGATTCAACAGAGGGATGCGCTTGAAATGATTCCACACCTGCGAGTTAAGGTAAGTGTCCTTTTTAAGACTGTCTATTGTTGTGTCTACATGCATATTATGCACTGTGGATATTAACCCCAGACGGTGCGTATAATTTGAGGGCGGTCACTCATGAAGAGCTCATAAGCTTTGCTTATATCTCTGAAAAAATGTGGAAATCAGCCTCACTTGTGACATCTTCGCTTTTTAACAATAATGTTTTTAAAGTAGTTGTTTCCTTAAGATAGCTTTATAGCCACTAAGTTTTCTTTGGTTTCATTATCACCAGGGGATTAAACAGTATACATAATTTCATTGAAGATCATTTTTGAAAAATAATTTCTTGATATTTGTCTGTTTTTCTACCCTTTTCAAAGTGCTGATGAGTGATCCATATACCATTTGGGGGGTATCAATACTGGTTTAGAATACATTTAATAGAGAGGCCCTCAAGCAAAAGTGGTCTATTTTAGAAAAGTTATTTTAACTAAAAATTAAATTTTGTATAAAATTATGTGAAGATTAAATTTTTTTTAATACAGAGCTTCTCCTGAACATTCATCTTCAGACCAAGAAAAACCCTCTAGAAGCACAAAAAACAGCACTTAACAGCTCCAGTGATAGAAACTGTTCACAATAATTATTTACATTTAAGTTATTATTTCAAAACATTCATTCAACATATATTTTTGAGTGACCTGAAAAAATGTCCCTGGGTTTGGAAGTGGAAAGGTCAAAAGGGAATGGATTAAATCCAAGAGCAGTTGATGCTGCCCACAAACACTTGTAAAGCTCCTAGAGACATTCCAACTTCTGTTAACGTTCTTTGCCATCAAACAAGTACGTTTGTTTAGATGATGCACCGTATTTGCATTCACCGCCGATAATATCCACATTCGTGTCCTGGAGAAACATGATTAATGTCACCATGATGTCAAACAAAGGAATAAGGTTCTGGTGGTTTATTGAAAAGGAAGAGCCAAAGGAAATGTGTTGCTGTTATTTTGGCTTATGCCAGTTTGAGACTGGTATGTTTAGAATCTGTCTTAAGAAGATAGCAAATCTGGAAGCCAGAAAAGCTGAGCCAGCCAGATTGCAACTAGTGCAGGAGGCCAAGGCTCAGTTCTGTCTCAATGTGGATCGCATTGGCTGTTCTCTTTCATGGAAGAATTTAAGGGTTATTTTCTTCTGATTAGAAAATTATAATTCATTCCATGGAAATATCAAAGTATAATATTCTTGAGTAGAAAGAGCGATATTTCTTAGTTAAAATTAAGTTGTAAAAAATAGAGTGAAATAAAATTAATCTGGACAAATATGATGGGTCTGAAGAAACAAATAAAACAAACTCTTAGCCCTTGTTTCCAGGACATTCCAGTGCTGCAAAGTCCTGAATTCAGTGCTGAATCCACTTTATTATTTCCACAAAGAAAAGTCTGAGGTAACCTAATTAATTGCTACTCCAGGTGGGTCAGCGACAGGGACATTGCTTACAGTGATCCTGATTTCTGTTCATGTTGAACCTTTCCTCTTATAATTTCAAAACAACATTCTCACTTGACACATTCATATGTTTACATGATGAGAATAAAAATGTTTTAAACACTATTGAAGGTTTAAATAATAGATAAAATAATGAGTTATGTATTTTATTCTAAGAATATGTATTTTTTCACTTTTAAAAGTCTTATTGTTGGTCATTGGTTTCTGGTTGCCCATAGATGCTTATAAATGTATCCATGAAATGCCAGTTATTTAAAATAGATTTCTTGGGAATGGCTTAATAGTTTCATAGCTTTCTTGATGTATTCTCAAGCTCCTGAGAATACGGTACGTTATTAGAGTTAGCTAATTCTGAAAAAAAAAATGCCAATTTTTTTAGCTTCTCTATTAATTAAATAGTCATTTATTTCTTCATTTCCTGCATAACTCCTATAATCACTATATGTTTACAGGTTGCATAGTATAGCCACCCCGACCCTCACATAGAAATATAAGTGAAATCAGATTACTCTTCAGATAGAGTGGAGTTTTAAGAAATTTAGTCACCAATGTAATCCACAACTTGTAGGATGTATTGAAGGTGGGGTGTAGGAAGAAGCATGCCAAGGCCAGGCAGCCATACCCACCTGGCCTGATGCTATGGAAGGAGGGGGAATTGCAAATTGATTTTCGTGGGTCTATGAGCACCTTAAATCCAGATTAGTGGCCTCTGGATGTTCTCTTTCTCCTGTGCTCTCATCCTCTCACATCCTATATTACAGGTCAGCACAGCACCACACCACCAAAGCATATTTGTTAAGTTCTCCTACTTATAATACATTCTCTACCTTTGATAAACTCAACATTTACTTGGAGAGTGGGAGTTATACAGAACACAAGGCATACTATATATGGAACGAAATGAATGATGTAGATAATAAGTACAGATAAGGAAGGCCTGATCCAGGCAGTCTTCATGGAGGGATGAGGCTGAGCTGAGCCTTGAAGGGCAGAGGGAGATCTCATGGGTATGGCAAGAGATAAGGGCATCCAAGACAAGAACGGAGCTGTGTGCATGGGAAGAGATAGGAATGTATTGATACTTGGGTTGCTGGATGAAATACAAGATTCCCACTGAAATATGAATTTCAGATAAACGACATATACTTTCTCTAGTAAGAGTATGTCCTATTTCACTGGTGTGTATGAGGCATATTGCATGAGACATACTTATACAAAATATATTTGTTGTTTATCTGATTCACATTTAACTGAGTGTCCTGTGTTTTTTATTTCCTACTGGCAACCCTACCAGAGAACTCTGTGTCAACCAGCTTGATAGAAGCAGGGGCAATGCCCATACAGAACAAGAAGAAAGCATCTGGATGAGGTTGAAGTCAGACTGCAGTGGGAAAATAATGCCAGACTAAGGAATTTAGAATCTAATTTGAAGACACTGGGGAGTCACTGAGGATTTTGAGAAGGGAAATGACATCAATAAGACCTGCCCATTCAAGGCAGAACTTGCTGGGGCAAAGAGCAGGTCACCAAGGTCTGGGTGCTGGTGACAACAGAGAGAAAGAAACCATCCCGATTGGGGACACATTAGAGAACATATCCCACATGTTTTGTAAACTGATTGGATATGGTTTTAGGAGGAGAAGAAGTGTTAGAGAGGATATTATGTTTTACTTAGAGTCCATTCAAAGAAATAGCCAAAGAGATAGAAGCAGGTCAGGGAGTTAGTGAGGGAAGCAAGGATTTTATTTTCAGACATATTAAATTTGAAGTGATGATGGGATAATCAAGTAGAAATAGTAAGTGGACAGCTGGAAATGGGAAACAGCTTAGGAGAAAGGTGAGGGCTGGAAATAATAACAACGGCCAACATTGATGGGGAATTTTCTATATGCCAAGCTTTTTAATATACATTCTCTTATTTCGTGCTCACAACCACCTATGGGCAGGTTCCATTGCTAGCCACATTGTATAAGTGAGAAAACTAAGGCTCAGAGAGGTTAAGGGACTTGTCCTTAATTACCTAGCTAGAGACAGAAAATGGAAGCCAGGTGTGCATGAGCTCATTCCCCTGGAGAATGTATCTGCTGTGGATTCACTTTCTCCATCTGCAAAGATCTAAGGGCACAATTGTTCATGCTGTAACCCAATTTTTAACCAGATGCCTGGTCTTTGTTCCTCACTACGGTAGCCCTCACAATTCTGCACCTTTTGGTTAATCTCTCTGAGGAAACGGGAATAGTTTATACACAGAGATTTTCTTATTGATTTTACTTATTTGTATATTTATTACCTAAATTGTTTTTCCCTTCAGTGCCTCATTTTTAGATTTCTCCTCGGTTATCTTATGAAATAAAGATTATACCATACCGAAGAGAAAACAGGACCAAGAAAGGGGTAAACACCTCTCCCTGTCCTTGGCTGCCCTCTAGTGGCAGAACCAGGTAACAATGCTCAGCCCAGGTCAGGGACAGTGCAGGCAGCCGCTAGAAGCAAGCTCTTTAGGAAACTAAGAGGTCACAGAATCACTGCAGAATCATCTGTGGGCTCCTAAAGGGTTTGGAGGCTAGTTGTGCTAAAAGATTCTGGAAAAGGACTTCGTGGAATTACTTAGACTTTTACAGCTGGCTGGCCCAAAGGGCATTTCGGATAGACCCGTTGTAGATTTATCTTAAACTTTGTAATCATTGAAAATATTTCACTTGTTTATCCTGTTAGGAAGGTACATATATCAAGCTCGGTTATTAAATTTTTAATGCACATCTGTGCCTTGATTGTTAAGGAATTTTCCTAGACATTTTATTCTAAATATTTATTTCAAAATACACAATATTTTTTCTACTAAAAAGTAAATAGTCTGGGGCTTCCCTGGTGGTGCAGTGGTTGAGAATCCGCCTGCCAATGCAGGGGACACAGGTTCGATCCCTGGTCCAGGAAGATCCCACATGCCGTGGAGCAACTAAGCCTGTGTGCCACAACTACTGAGTCTGTGCTCTAGAGCCCGTGAGCCACAACTACTGAGCCTGCGTGCTGCAACTACTGAAGCCTGTGCACCTAGAGCCCATGCTCCACAACAAGAAACCACCACAATGAGAAGCCCGCACATCGCAACAAAGAGTAGCCCCCGCTCACCCAACTAGAGAAAGCCCACGTGCAGCAACGAAGGCCCAACACAGCCAAAAATAAATAAATTTTAAAAATATATATATATGTACATAAAAAAGTAAATAGTCTATCTTTTAGGAATATATCCTAAGGAAATATTCATAGATTGAGGCAAAAATGTATGTAAAAGAAAGTTTATCTATTTGAAACAGACAAATTTTGGACAAATATACAAAATAAGGAAATTGCCAAATAATATCCCACAATATGAAATTACAAATAGCCATTAAACTACATTAAAATATTTAATGGCATTGGAAACTCTTTGTAGTAAATGTTAGGTGAAAAAGAGAAGACAAAAAATTATGTACATGGTGTGATCTCATTTTCTTAAAAATTATAAATGTATATATGAAAAAGAGTTAAGAACTAAAAATTCATACACCAAAATGTTAACAATAAGAATCTCTGGTCAGTGAGGTAATGGTGATTTTTATCTTCTACTTTGTCTCTGGGATAGCATGTACTACTTTTATTTTTTATTTAATTTGTATTGGAGTATAGTTACTTTACAATGTTGTGTTAGTTTCTGTTGTAAAGCCAAGTGAATCAGTTATACATATACATATAGCCCCTCTTTTTCAGATTTCCTTTCCATTTAGGTCATCAGAGAGCATCGAGTAGAGTTCCCTGTGCTATACAGTAGGTTCTCATTAGTTATCTATTTTATACATAATAGTGTATATAAGTCAACCCCAGTCTCCCAATTCATCCCACTTCCCCCACCTTGGTATCCATAAGTTTGTTCTCTACAACTGTGTCTCTATTTCTGCTTTGCCAATAAGTTTATCTGTACAATTTTTCTAGATTCCACATATAAGCAATATTATACAATATTTGTTTTTCTCTTTCTGACTTACGTCACTCTGTATGACAGTCTCTAGGTCTATCCATGTACTTTTATAATCAGGTACAAAAACCAGTATATTTTGAAAAAGTGGAAAACTAAGTCCCAGTGCTCTAATTTCTTGCTGTCATGGCTGACAGTCAGGTTTGTGCTAATTCAACCCCATTTTGGCTTCTTTGCCCAGTAAAGCACTGTATCCTGTTTGTGACAGCATAATTCATTGTAATGGAAAAGATTATGATGCACTAGTCTGGTCTATGACTTCACTGTATTCATGGGCAACAGGAAACAAAGACAGACACTTGTTTTTTTCATAATTGTTTTAGCAATAATTGACAATTGGAGGAAATGAATGGCAGAAAACAATTATGGGCAGACAAGATGGTCAGCAAATCAGACTGGGAAATGCAATGGAGCCTGTCTTAGTTCTATTAGTGCAACAATTTCAGAACATTACAAAGATATTATTGTTTTGTTTTCAATCTACTCCTGAAATCACTATTGTTTTTACCAGCAGTTACACAACTCTTTGCTGGCAGTAGTGACCCCCAATGTGTTTTTAATTCAGTAATCTGGTAATCCCACATCAGTGATTTGGGAATGAATTTTTATGTATGTTAATATTCAGTGTCAGTGTGAACTTCTCCACATGCATGACGTGTCCAGTTATAATGCTGCTATAATAATAACTAGCTCCCTGTTGCCCGTACACAGAATCTTAAAAGTTTTATTTTCCATTAAATTTTTAAAAATCAAATTCACGTTTCTATTTTCTGTGAAAAGATCCCTTGTCTTCATTTTAACAGCAATGGTGGGGGAAACCAACAACAAAAAGTCAAAACAAGTGAATTCATGATTCCCTCTCTTGTTTCCGTGCTATGAAATGAGTACAGTTAACAACGACTGAGATGAAAAAGAAGGATGTGTTATCAACTGGGAAAGAGCTAAGTAAGGCAGGTACTACGTGCACTGCAGTGACATTTATCAGTATCTCAACCAGTGACTTGTGTCCTTAGACATGACTTAACTGTCCTGTTGGGTATTATTAAAATGCTTTGGTTGGGAAAACTAAACATGAGAGGCTGCTTTAATCTTTACTCCTGGTCATATTCTCCTCTGATTAGCCCAATTTGGAATAAAATTCTGCAGCGGCTCTGACTTCCAATCTGAAAGACTAATTACTGGTCATGCAATTTATTGTGGAGGCCTCTAGACCAGCACTGTCCAGTAGAAATATAAAGTGAGCCACAAATGTCATTTTATATTTTCTAGTGGCCACATTAAGGAAGTAAAGAGACAGGTAAAAATTAGTTTTAAGAATCTCATTTGTTGAACCCAATATATCCAAAACATTATCATTTTGACGTGCAATCAATATAAAAGATTGTTAATGAGATATCTTACCTTCTTCTTTGGTCCAAGTCTTTGAAATCCAGGGTGTATTTTATGCCTGCTACATATCTCGGTTCACGGGCCTCATTTCATGTGCTCAGTGGCTTGAGGTGCCTAGTGGCTACTGGAGTGGGCAGTGCAAATCTCAACAGCAGAGCTGCAGTGCTATGCAGTTACATGAATGGCATGTGAAGTTTGGGCTGAGAGATTCTGCTGTCTGTTCAGGACTCACAGTCTTCTTTCTGATGTACTCAGCAGGCCACTCTTACATGTATCAAATAAAACTGAATCACTGAAAGGCAAGCAAAGGATTGAGAGTTTCTAAGTTTTGGCCTCTTAGAACAGTCCAACTGTTCGTTGGATCAACTGGAATGCTGAGAGTAACGATGGATTTTTCAGTTGAGAATAAGGGTAATAGAGGTTTTAAAAAACTCTCAATTTTTGAAATCTGGGTTATATGATTATAAGAAACTTTATTTTATCATGATGTTTCCAAGTGAATTTAGACATGGTAACAGATATTACACAGCCTAAAATGAACTTCTAGAAAGCATTATAGATGTTGTGCTCTTAATAATGCATAAAACTTAGTACAAAGAAATCTTTAGCAATTCACACACACACACACACACACACACACACACACACACACACTTCTTCTACCATTGTGACCATTTCTGATGTCTTTTCTGCAGTCTGCATTGTCTTATTTGAAGGGTAGGAAGTATGCTTCAATAATCTTGTATAACTACTATGCCCTGGGGACTCTCATGCCAGTCAGCTGGAGTGACAAAGATAGTTCTGTGTGCTAAGTATGGAGATACAAAAATAGAACCAATGGAAGTGGATAAAACTAAAAGACACTGTAGGTTCTTAAGGCCCCGCCAATAGCAAGAGACCTGGAAACAAGGGCTTCTGAAGTCCTGGCAAGGAGTCACAGCCAACTGAAATGATCATATTTTGGGTTCATTTCTTATTCCATGAAGGTTTGGTTACGGAGCTAGATTTAAAGCAATCAGAAAATTCTAAAATCAAAATAAAAGTTAAAGACATTTAAAATATAAATAATGACCATCCATTGCATGATATACAGATTGGAAGTGTTCCAAAAGCTTGTTTTTAAGAATGTTCTTGGCCCTCTGAATAAACTTTTCATTTTTCCCATAGAAGCAAAGTTGTAGAGTGACTGGTGTGTGCACCTAAAATATCATATCTCATATACTTACAATGAAATCATTACAGTGTATTTACAACGTATTCACAATGTATTACATTAAATTATTATGCTTAAATCATTATAATTATTATAAATGTGTATTAATTATTCCAATGCATTTACAATGAAATATAACTATTAATGTATCATTTCTACATTAATACATTATACCATGCACTAATACTATGTTAATAACTACATTACATTTATACGTTAATAATACATGAATAATTAACCTAAACAGAAAAATAATATATTGAATCAACTTACAATCTCCATCTACCCAAAGCAAAAGCACTGATAGAGAATCTAGGAAGTGCCAGGTGCTCTATCAGATGCCGGGACAAGCATAAAAGATAAATTGTATTTATCTTCTTTGCTAATGTCAGTAGGAAAGCAACTTCACTGGAGAAGAATGAGGAAATAGATGGAATTCTTTTCTCAGGAGACGGCCTTATTACCTGCGTGACGCCTAGGTGGAGAAGGCCTTTTCATTTGTGTCTAATTTTAACTTCTAAACTTCGGATTCTCCTATTTTTCCCCCGTCCTTAGGACCGAGTACCTCTAACGCTGCTCTTCAGGGTGTAGCCATAATTAGGAGCTTTTTTTGGTTCCTAAATAGGGCGTGATTTTCCTAAGTCACATTTGGCAGAGAGGTTAGAAGAGAAGAAGGTAGAGAAAGGTTGCAGTGAAAGTGAATGTAGGGACACCTGAGAAAGAGAATTCTACAAGCTTGCTCCGTCCTTCTGGGGGCGTGGGCGGGCGTGGGGAGGCAGAGCACGGGGGAACCAGGACTTGGGTCATTCTCTAAATTTTCCTGTGCAGCTTCCAGAAGGGGAAAAAGGAGGGGAGGGAGGCGGCGTGTGCAACTGACCTTTGCGTGTGGAGTGTGCTTTCCGAGTCAGTCTTTCATACCTTCGTGAGCGCCATTAGCTGTTGGATCCTGCAGATACTACGGCTGCTTTTCCTTATCACTAGTAAACGAGGAGCAGGTGGCAAGGTTAGGCACTAACTGGTCTTTAGGCAAGGTCAAGAAGTCTGAGTTGAGTGGGGCCACTGATTGATTTCACAAATCAGCAAGAGAATTCAGGGACATACAGGTGAGTTGAGATTATCCCATTCCTCCTTTACCGTCACTATTGCTTCTATGTTTGCTCCTTTTCCCCTTATTCAAGGACTCACTCCACCTGATTTCCTTCCCTCAGGGTCCCCCCTCCCCACACATTCAACTCTCCACATGCCTGAGAGCAGATTCGTCCCTTAGTATTCTCTATCCACAGGGATTGGTTCCAAGACCCTTGCTGGTATGAAAATCCTCAGATGCTCAAGTCCCTTACATAAGATGGCATAGTGTTTGCGTTTAAACTACACATACTATACTTTAAATCACCATCTCAGATTATGTGTAATACCTAATACAATGGAAGTGCTATGGAAATAGTTGCTAGTGCATGGCAAATTCAAGTTTTGCTTTTTGGAATCTTCCGAAAAAAAAATTTTTTGAACCCACGGATACAGAAGAACTGACCAACTGTAAACTGTCTTGGGGGTTGTTGTGACTTCGTTGAATTAACATTTGTTAAGGAGAGCCCCAGGTGTAGGATGGTGAGCAAAACAAAAGACCACAAGAGAAACTGAAATGGAGAGGTTTATCCTGGGGGAAGTACTCAGCAGCCCTGGAGGGGGAGGTCAAGGCAGGGACAGGACATGGGGCACACGCTTATATTAGGGTAGAATCCGTGGGTGGAATGCTTTGGGGTTCCTGAGCTAAGGCTCAATTCAAACCAAAAGGAGCAGGGTTTTGGTAAGCTCCACGGGGCTCCTAACAAAGGGACACAGGGCTCTTGGAGGTAGGGGAGACTTTGATCACAAGGGTTCTTGGGGAAGTCATAGCAGGAAGTTAACTGTGATTCTTCTGGCTGTTTTCTAGGGCATGCCCTTGTATGAGGGGCGAGGGTCAGTTTAAGGCACCCAGACGGCCACTTAGCCGAACAAAATGGATGCCGAGGAAGCAAAAAAAAAAATGGAGTAGCTTAGCTAAACGCTCGGCAGGCAAACTGCTTGGGATCTTAGCCAAGTTGCAATGAATGGAAATACATTCAAAGTAGCTATAGTGGTTATAAGAAAAAAAGTGTATCTCACAGAAGCACAAGAAATGAAGCTGAGACTGGCAGGGGCCTCCCTCCAGAAACCAGCTGATAAAGGGTCTGAGACCTGACTGGAGAACTTGATGGTTCCTTACCTCCACTCCTCCTGGGAGGTTCTGCTTCTCTCTCTCTCTGTCTCTCTCTCTCTCCATCTTTCCCTGCTTCACCATGACAGGGAGAAAGAGGATGTCCATTAGCTCCTGTTTGTCCTTTTTGTTCAAGCACTGATAGCTCTAAATTCCAAATTCTCTTGAGAAAGAATCTAATTATCCAGCTGACCTATACTTGCCTCAGGTGTCAATACCTTGTCTAGTCAGTTATGGCCTTGGGAGTGGGGGGTCACTATACTAATCCTGCAGATGGGGGCAGTTTTCAGCAAAGAGGGGCTTGAGCTGGGACCGCCAAAGCTGTCTCCATGTATAAGTGCCATGTATTTTCTCTCCCTCCAGACTTTCCTGTGCTGATCTGGCCAGCTAGGGTTATGCCACCCCGCTCCTTTCTCTCAATTCAAAGCCTGCATATGCTTCCAGATGCAGTACAGATGTGCTCTCTTTGATAAAACCATCGCTAGTCTTCTGTGACATCACCTCTTCTGAAATACTATAACACACTGTCTAATTGTCTAATATATTTAATCACATGATGTTTGGTGGTATTTCTTTCATTTATTCAGCCATTATTTGCCTATATAGTTAATTTTCCAGGAGTTCCATCTCTCATCGACCTAATTATGAATTCCTTGAGGTATGAGCCATGTATTGTGCTTTGAAAAACTCCCTCTGGAGTAGGTCAGTGTTCATAGAAGCATTATTCACAATAGCCAAAGAGTGGAAACAACCCAAGTGTCCATCAACAGATGAATGGATAAACAAATAATGGTATATACATATGATGGAATGTTCTTTAGCCATAGAAAGGAATGAAGTTCTGATATATTCTACAACATGGATGTGTCTTGTAAGTGAAATAATCCAGACACAAAAGGAGAAAAATTGTGTAATTCCACTTATGTTAAATAACTTGAATAGGCAAATCATAGAGATAGAAAGCAAGTTAGATGTTATTGAAGGCTGGGGGCAGGGATGAGTGGAGAATTCTTCATTAATGGTTATAGAATTTCTAATCTGGGTGGTAAAAAACTTTTGGAAATAATGGTAATGGTTGCACAACATTGTGAATGTAACATCCTTATGAATTGTAAACTTAAAAACGGTCAAAGTAGTAATTTTTTGTTACATATATCTTACCACAATTTAAAAATAATAATAATGTAATATACCCAAACCAATGAATTGTATGGTATGTGAATTATGTCCCAATAAATCTATTTTTTAAAAATTCCCTCTGGGAACCAGATACTATGTATAATAAGTGTGTAAGTAATACTTTTATCATTTGTTGTGAGTCATCACGACATTATAATTTGTAATGAGATTCGTTAAGACACAAATTTAAATGTGATAGAGGAGCAGATATGTTTCCTCAGTTATATATACTAGGTATAACATGATTACTCTGCACTTGGTGCTAAGGTAGGTGTTGAGACACATGTCAAGTGCTGCCCAGGTATGATTTGAGATCCTAAATTCTGTCAATCATTTTTATCTTTTGTGGAGTACCTGCTATAAAGTATTACACACCAATATACTAATTTTATGTTTGGTGAAAGAATGAATAAAAATATTAATAAGGTATACAGAATTTCTACTCATATATGTATTTTTTTCTGCCACCAACTTACCATCACTGGGGTTTCATTCTTTAGGACTGAGACATTGTTTTCCAAATATCTGCTCTTAAGACATAATATATTAAAAGAGAAGTTGATTTGTGAATTAGATTCTTGCTTCTCCATTCTCTGGCCATTAAATAAAGCTTTATGCTCTTTCAGTCTCAAAAAAAAGACATAATATAATATACTATGTAAGTAAGATGGAACATTGTGCAGCCATGGGACAAATCATGTTTCAGAGGAATAATTGATGACATTGGAATCTTTGAGAATATTTATTGACATTGGAAATATTTATGATAAATTAAAAAGGTAGACTGAAAATCTATATGCCCATTTTAAATTTTATAAAAGATAGGAAAGATATTTATTAGTTACCTATTTCTGTGTAACAAGTCATTCCCAAACTAAGTGACTTTAAAGAGTGGGTTGCAATCAGGTGTCAGGTGGGGTTTCAGTCATCTGAAGACTTGATCTGAAGTAGGGACTTGAAGACCTACTTTTGAAGCACATCATGCCCATGGCTGGCAGGTCAGTGTTGGCTGTTGGCTGGGACCCCCAGTTCCTCTCCTCTTGGATTTCTCTGTAGGCTGCTTGAATATCTTCATGACATGGCATCTGACTTCCTTCCGAGTGAGAGATCCTTGACTAAGATGAAAGAATGCTTTTTATGACCTTGCCTTGGGAGTTACACACCACTGCTGCTCTTGTATTCCAGTAGTCATGCAGGGCCAGCCCTGGGTCAGCCTTTAGTCAGCAAGGACAACACAGGGCATGTGAGGATCACTGGGGACCATTGGCAGGTGACCACAAATATACACTGAAATAAGAATTTTAAGAACGGTATGATTAGAGCTGATCTTATTTTTCTTTGTGCTTTTCTATACTTTTCATTTTTTTTATGGTGAACATACATGATTTTTGGAATCACACACAGTTTATTTTTGTGTATGGTGGTAGGGAGTGTTCTAATTTCATTCTTTTACATGGAGCTGTCCAGTTTTCTCAGCACCTCTTATTGAAGATGCTGTCTTTTCTCCATTGTATATTCTTGCCTCCTTTATCAAAGATAAGGTGACCATATGTGCATGGGTTTATTTCTGGGCTTTCTATCCTGTTCCACTTATCTATAGTTCTGTTTTTGTGCCAGTACCATATTGTCTTGATTGCTGTCACTTTGTAGTATAGTCTGAAATCAGGGAGTCTGATTCCTCCCCCTTCATTTTTTTCCCGCAAGATTGCTTTGGCTATTCGGGGTCTTTTGTGTCTCCATACAAATTTTGAGATTTTTTTGTTCTAGTTCTGTAAAAATTGCCATTGGTAATTTGGTAAGGATTGCATTGAATCTGTAGATTGCTTTGGGTATCCTTCAATTAGTTTTAAGGCTTCAGAAAAATAATTAAAAGAAGTTGAGTCAGGGAGCATTATCTGATCCTCTTATCTGTGTGTGTAAACACACACACATACACTCATATACACATACTCTTACACTCATACACACACATATCCTACACCTGTGGAACTGAATGGATTAAAAATGGATCCATCTTTTTTCTTTGTTATTTAATGATAGTCTTTGCATTTTAATGGTGAATTCAGACAATCAACACTGTGGTTGTTGAGGTATTTTTTATTTTCTATTTTCCATTCTTTTTCTCTCCTCTCCTACTTTCTTTTGGATTTTTCAAGTTTTCTGTATTCCAATTTCTCCCCTCTAGTGTTTTGGGAGTTATGTAATCTATTTCTTTTCTTTTATTAGTTATACTTAAAAATTTTAAATACATATTTGATTTAGCAAAGCCTAATGTTAATATCTTCATATTAACATCTTCCAAATAACATAAAGAAATCTTCTTCTGAATAACATAAAGATCTTAGAAACCTTTAATCCCAATCTCAGGCTCCCATCTTTTATGTTCTTACAGTTGCAAATTTTAGCTCCACTTTTTATAAACAATTTTGTTGAGGTGTAATTGTCATATAATAAATGGCATATAATAAAAATATACAATTTGATGTCTTGACATATGTATACATCCATATGTATCACCACAATAAACATAGCAATCAACCCCTTAAAAAAATACTGATTGAGTTCACACACGAACATACCTGATTGCATGTAAACTTGTTTTACTTAAGGGGTTCTGTTGCTTCTGGACAGAAGTAGCTGATAATCACCATTCATCCAAGCCCGCTAGGCATTCTGCTAAGTGCTTTACATTAATTATTTCTCATTTCTTTATTTATTGTCTTTCATTTTTAATTATAAATGCACTGCGAGTTTATTATAAGTGAATGTACTCAATATCAAAATGAATAGTATAAAAGAGGAAAGACTTGCAATCCTCTTTCTTTTTTCTTCAGAGTAGATACATGTTTATTGCTTGTTGTCACTGCAGATATTTTCTATGCATTTGACAACATAAACGATTGTAATAAAAATGGGGCTAGATAAATTGGGGGGTTGTTTGTTGGCTTAAAACAATAATCATTTTTGCTTACTGTTTTTTGCAGCTTGCTTTTTTTACTTATTACATCAAAGCCATCTTCCCATCCATCCTTCTCATGACTGCATGATTTATTCAGCATTGATAATACATTGTGATTATTTTGATCAATCTCCCTTAATTTTAGGTTGTTTCCTTTTTATTGTTGTTATTACAAGTGTTGTATTGAATTTGTCTTATGTATATCCTTGTGCATATATTGAATATTTTTAATAGGCTAAAAGTCTGAAATGCAACGTAATACATTATTTCCAAACCGTATAGCCACCCTTTGAGTCAGATATTATCATTTCCCTTTTGCAGTTGAGGAATCTTACACAGATCTTCCTCTACTTACAAGGGGGTTATGTCCCAATATGTCCATCATAAGTTGAGAATATCGTTAAGTGGAAAATGGATTTAATACACCAAACCTACTGAATATCATAGCTTAGCCTAGCCTACCTTAAATATACTCAGAACACTTACATTAGCCTATAGTCAGGCAAGATTATCTAACACAAAGCCTATTTTATAACCAAATGTTGAGTATCCCATGTAATTGATTGAATACTGTACTGAAAGCGAAAAACCAGAATGATTGTAGGGGTTCAGAATGGTCGTTAAGTGTATGGGTTGTTTCCCCTTGTGATTGTGGGGCTGACTGGGAGGTGCAGCTTGCTCAGCATCACTAGAGTATCGGAGTGCACACTGCTAGCCTGGGAAGAGATCAGAATTCAGAATTCAAAGTACGGTTTCTACTGAATGCATATAGCTTTCACAGCACCATAAGGTCAAAAATTTGTAAGTCGAACCATGGTAAATCGGGGACCGTCTGTACTTAAAGGATTAAGTGACTTAGCTAGTGAGAGGCTGATGAGGGTATGAGAATCCTGATTTCCCAGTTCTCCAATGTGCCAACATCCTCACCACTCACTGCTCAGCCTGTCCTACTAGTTTGGAAAATGGTTAAAAAAGGAAAAGTTTATTAATGTTGGAATTGTCAGGAAGATTACTGGGGATTTTCAGCTAATAGTAGTCCTATGGAATTAGAATGCAGGGGACATATTTCAGGCAATTTATAGTTTCACTTGGCCCTGAAGTTGAGGACACTAATATAAGAGTTGAGGGGCTATTTTTAGCAGGTTACTTTTAAGCATCCCTGGAGGGGTTGTGAAATAGCCTGTCTACCACAAGATGCTAGGAATTGCTTGCCTAATTTTTTGTTCTGAAGGAAAGGACACAGACCGTCTAGGCCAGTAAGTTGGGTCCAAAACCGGACTCATGTTTATTTTACTTAATAAATGTGTTCTTGAATAATATGAGTTGAATTTTGGTTGGTCGAATGCCATTTTTAATGCACCAGGGGTACACATATTTCTTGTAATCCTGCAATGAGTGGCTTTCTAAAACAAAGAATGCTTTGGTAATGTGAACAATTTTCCCTTAATTTATGTTGAATATAACTTTTTTTTTTCCTGAAGACAGGGAACCCTATGCTCAGTCGCTTGTGTCTTAGAATGTGTTGGCTGGTATAGCCATATTAGTTAATGGTAATGTGGAATATATATGCTGTTAAATTACAGACTAATATAGTCGAAACTCTCACTCCAAAGTCCCAAAGCAAACGACATGGTGAAAGCATATAAATCAGAAGAGGTGGTTTGTGATAAACACCCCACGCCAGGAGGAGTGTAGTTGCAGACCTTGGGTGCTCCTATCCTTATGTTTGGATTGTGGGCCCCATTCCTGCCTCACTGAGATGGCACGTGGAAGAGGTGTCTCTTCAGTTACTACAGTCACAGTCCAGAAAATAAGATAGAAACAAGTGAGGGTGCGTGAGACCCCTTTTCACACTAGTACCATTGCCTGCTTTGAAAGTATAGTCCAAAATTTCTAGTCCAACCTTAACATTTTTGTTCTTTCTATCAGTTCACATTTGCTCATACATTTTTAAAAATCAATCAGCAGTTGATTTTACAATTGGAATGGCCTTTAGAGTTCATGGAATTTTTGGTGTATGCAGATAATAAGGATTAGCCAGAGAGAAATAGACTCTAGCTTTTAACTTTGGCCAATTTTAGTCAATTTGTCTTAAGATGCTTTGTTTTTTTTAAAAAAAATATTATTCTACATGAAAAGCAGGCAAATATCTTCAATACAAGTGATTTAGTTAATATGCCTGGTAGGATAGGATTCAGAAAATGAATAATGAATAATCTTGATGCTCTAAGTTGACATTTATCAGTCTTTTAAAGGCCATGACTCTTGCATTGCTTTTAGTTTAGTCTTGGGAAAATAAATGAGAATGCATAGTAAAATGAATAACTTTGCAATCCCAATAATCCCAGTTTTGGAGATCTATACTCTGGAAATAAAAGCACCAGAAACTAAGATATATGTGCTAGAATGTTTAGTGTAACACTGCTTACAGAGGCAAAACACTGGGAGCATCTTTAGTGTTCAGCAATAAGGTGAATTAACTATAATATAACTACACTGTGAAGGAGTATGAAACTATTAAAAAGAATAAATTAAATCTGTATTCTTGATCTTGGAGCCAATATATATAACCATGATACACTGTTATGGGGGAAAATCAAATTACAGATTAATTTTTAATTGAAAAATAGAACCCTACACGTGTATGTATGTAGGTATGAAATACATTTCTCATAGGTGTGTGCTATCTCAGTGAGAAAGAGGGGTTCCATAATAATATATTTTCTTTATGTGTATCCCTGTATTGTTTGACTTGCTACAATGAGCATTATTGCTTTTTAAGTTTAAATATCTTATAAATTAAAAAACACACAAGCATCCTGTTTTTCTTATTTTGTAAAGGGAAACAAGACCATTCTTCCAAGTGATAATGTAGTTTTTCTGACCACTAAAATATAGATTTAAAAAGAATTTATAGGCATTCAAATACCTATTGAAGCCTCACCATTTAGGTTACTTTTCAGCTGTTTTAGCCCATGCTCTCCTGCATTGATCTCTCACTACCATGTGTTTATTTCCACCAGCCAAGAAGCTTTGGCTGACCTTCTTACTTCCTATGGTTGTATTAAGGAAACAGCACCCACCTCTCAGCTCTGACCCCTCCCCTGCGCTTGCCTTTCAATTTGAGAGTTTTACCACAACATAAATGGATCTACTGCCTTTCACTGATAAGAATGGCAATCACCAAGAAAAACCCTGAGAACAAACACTCCTTGTTTAATTAAAACATGAAGGAAAACTAGAAATGTCCCTACCACTTTTTTATGTGCTTCTAAAAGGGCTTTCTTAGTTTATTCCCTGTGATCTGCAAATAAAAAAACCCTGTAGCAAAATATTAGATCCTCATTCCTTGGCAGGTTCCCACTCTGATTGTGGTTGCCTTTGTGTTTTGCCAGGAAGTCATAAAAAAGAATATCTTATCCAAAGGCTTTCTACACACAAAGAGTATAAGTAGGCCTGAGATGCAGCCAAAAGTTTCAGCAAATAAAGTGCAAGTAAACCATGGCGATATTTAACCAAGTGTATGATAAAGACAGTGATACCTTAGGAAAAGATATGGAAATGAGGTTAGAAGCTCAGGCCTCACAGATTTATTACCTACAGGTGGTGATGGTTGGATTAAAACTTGAGCAAGTAGTTTGGCACTAAAGACTGGAAAACAGTGTGGAGAAAAGCGAACCCTCTTGCACTGGTGGTGGGAATGTAAATTGATACAGCCACTATGGAGAACAGTATGGAGGTTCCTTAAAAAACTACAAATAGAACTACCATACGACCCAGCAATCCCACTACTGGGCATATACCCTGAGAAAACCATAATTCAAAAAGAGTCATGGGGCTTCCCTGGTGGCGCAGTGGTTGAGAGTCCACCTGCCGATGCAGGGGACACGGGTTCCTGCCCTGGTCTGGGAGGATCCCACATGCCGCAGGGCGGCTGGGTCCGTGAGCCATGGCCGCTGAGCCTGCGCGTCTGGAGCCTGTGCTCCGCAACGGGAGAGGCCACAACAGTGAGAGGCCCGCGTACCGCAAAAAAAAAAAAAAAAGATGTTAAAAAAAAAAAAGACTGTAAAACAGGACTTGTAGTCAGCTGACTGGGTTTGGATAATATGGTATAATGAAGAGCAAAAGTGATTAAGTAGAACATTGACATTGTTTAGAACTATGCACAATTTTGAGCAATTGGATTTGGTATCAAAATATTGTGGCTATTTATAAGTATAACCATGGTGTAAACATAAATTCATTCATTCAGAAAGTGTCCACTGAGCATCATCCTGCAGTTCAGGCCAGTGGGCTGTGGTGTGAACCCAGGACAGCTTAGCTGACTCAGAAGGAGGCCAGTGTCTAACAGGAGCAAAACAGCAATGAGAGGATGGGGAGAAGTGAGGCCGAGGGGTCCTATAGTTTGCATATGAGAATAAGAGGGTTCGGAGTTTCTCACTACTCTTTTCCTATGATTCCTAGGAAGATCAAATTGTGCCCCACCTCTTGCACTTAGCTATCACACATTTCAAGAAAAAAAATAAATTTAAATATTTTCTTTGCCTCATTTATCACTGAATCAGATTTGTATTTTATGCTTTGAAATAGCAATGATGCTGACCCTTAAATAGAAAGGAAACCATAAATCTGAAAACTCCCCTCCTATTATTTTCTACACACTAAATGATTCTCAGAAAAATGCACAGAGGTGGCCTCAGGGATTTTATTTTTATTTATTTATTTATTACTCTAAGCAGCCTTTTGCAAGAACTAAAATAATTGTGGAAACAGCAGTGGCATTTTAGAAGATTTAGATTTAGTTTAACTTTACCACGAGTCTGTGGTTTCTAGGGGTGAGATCTTCAAAGACCGATGAAATTTGCTGTCAAGTCAGGGTTTTGAAATAAAACTATTGGGGGAAAAGTTATTATGTAAGTAATTATGCTAAGTAAGGTGTTTTATGCCGTGAACGCTTAATTCTCCTTCCTGGGTTATTGAATACAGCTTCAGCTAGAAATCTAGCATAGTCTAAGAAGCTATGCTAAGAAGTCTAAGAAGCTTAGATGGAGGGAAAAATGTTGCCATAAAGATAAATTTAAATGAATTAGATTGAATAAATGCAACTATACTAATATGTAATGTGTTTTTAAAAAGTAAATGAAATTTTATAAAAAAGGAAGAAGGAAAGAGAAGAGATAGGCAGGAAAAAGAAAGAGACTGAAAGTGGAAGCCTATTTTTAATCTGGACTGATTTGTCCAGAAATTTGCGAGTTTCTTCAGGGATGGTGCATAAAAGGGAGGTGTAGAGGATGGGGTGTGAGGGCATCTTCTGCTGAGGCATCCTCTGGTGAAGACTGTCCTCCTTATTCATTCTCCTCTTTATTTTTCTACAGCCCGTCTCCAATTTATGAAAGGCTTCGGTTCCAAAGTTTCACTTGTGAATCAGTTATTTGGAACTCAAGATGTTTTTAACCCATAGAAGCAGTATCCACAGAAGCAATGTTATAAATGCCACTCAGTCTACCAGGCCACCTCACGACCACTTAACCAATATCACTGGCTGAAACAGCGTACATTTGCAATGGATAATAGCAGCAAACTACTGTGGTGATGCCAGTAGTTAGCCCCCAAAGTGCAATACAATTGACTTGGCTGCTGTGCTTGAGGATAAGCAGGTTTAACTAGAAAAGGACAAGCAAGTCTATGAAAACTTCTATGACTACTAAATCATTTTGTGGGGTAAATGTGCAGGATTTGGAGTCAGACAGGCAGTCACATCCAAATGTCTCCTTTGCTGCTTACTAGCTGTGGGCAGGCTAGTTAATCTCATTAAAGGTCATCTGGGGATAATAACAGCATCTCCATAGAGCATTGCTGTGAGAATTAAAGGAGCATTTTGCAAAGATGTTAGCTTGTTATATACTATTAACAATATTTTAATATAGTATAGTATCGGTTAGGCCAAAAAGTTTGTGCGGGTTTTTCTGTACGATGAAAAACCTGAACGAACTTTTTGGCCAACCCAGTACTGATAGATACTGATTGTTATGATATATAATTATCATTATTCCTATATATGGCTTTCTACATGTTCCACTTTTCTTCCAGAGACATTATAAGCCTTGAGAGCAGAGATTTTTGTCACGTACTTTGGTGAATCCCTAAATGCAATGCACATTAAACACAAGACACTGTGTTTTCTCATTTATTGACAATGATTTGCTTTGTTCAAGGGCTTTGGAGATTAAAAGCTCTACTCTGATTCTTTCACAATTTTTTTCTTTCTATTTGTTACAGGCATGTAGCCAGCACAGCTCTTATAATTGATGGTGATTCGGTATTTATTTTGGTTCACACATGGTTCAAGGGGTAGAAAAAGGGAAGAACAAGAGGGGTAGAGAAAATTCCCCATGATTTTTAGACAAATGTTGGACAAAAAAGAGAAAGAGAGAAAGGACCCCAAAAGTATATGTATCTGAGAAAGAAATTATCAGGTAGAATTTACTGAATTCAAAAAATAAGAGAGTAATGTTGCCTACAATGTCCTCTGAAAAGAAGGTGGGAGTGGGGAGGCAGCATGGAATTAGTACCTCAAGTTGACCAGCAGGTGGTGTGTCACCAACTTGGAGCAGCTTGTTTGGAGTTTGGCACAAAGTAGATGGCTGGCTGGGCAGCTTTAGGAGGGGGCAGCTGGCAGGGCTTGGTTCATGCTACCTGATCATGCGTGCATGGGATGGATACCATTTGGGAAATTCTGCTTATGGGAATGCCTCTGATAGGCACAAAGGCCCATCAGGACGTCTCTGAGAAACTGAATCCAAGGTGTTCAAGCCAGACCGCATTTCCCTCTTCTTCCTGCATCCTTTGAACCTGGTAGTTCCACCACTTCAGTGATTTGCAATATTTATTGCATCCAGGACCAGCAGTTTAGAGAATAGAGACTTAGTTGAGAGGAAGTGTCTGGCTTTGTTAATGGATGGTGAGGCTTTCCTGCTCTTGGTCCTTTTTTCTTGATCATATTTCTTGTCAATGGCTTTCTCTTTGCGTAGATGATTAAAGTACTTAAGTAGAGTTATAGGTCTATATCTTTTTTCTTTTTCTTTCTTTTTTTTTTTGTGGTACGCGGGCCTCTCACTGCGTGGCCCCTCCCGTTGCGGAGCACAGGCTCCGGACGCGCAGGCTCAGAGGCCATGGCTCACGGGCCCAGCCGCTCTGCGGCATGTGGGATCCTCCCGGACCGGGGCACGAACCCGTGTCCCCTACATCGGCAGGCGGACTCTCAACCACTGCACCACCAGGGAAGCCCTATATCTTTTTTCTTCTATAAAAAAGATCTCATTTGAAAATGAACAACTGATACACATTTGTCATGGAAACAGTAGAAAAAAAGCTGATAAGCATAAAGAAGGGGGGAAAATTCCATGTGACCCCAACTCCCAAAGATAACCACTATTAAAAATTTGATATCTAAAGTTTCAGACTTCTACATGTTCACATCTTTTCTTAGAAAAATGAAATCATACTGAATAAATTGTTTTGTAACTTGTGTTTTTCACTTAATCTATGCCAAATATTTTTCCACGTTAATATATTTCAACATTATTTTATAATGATTCCATAGTGCTACCTCTTATGAATGTGTTATGATTTATTCTACTACTTCTGGCACATAGATTGTTTCAAATTTTTCGCTAGTATAAACAATGCTGTGAGAAACACCATTGTATATGAAAATCCATATTATATTTTTGGGATATATCTCTAGAACAGGAACTGAAGAATTAAAGATTATACATATTTTTTAAAGTTTTGCTACATATTACAAAATTATCTTCCTCAAATGTTGTAACAATTTATACTTTTGCCAGCAGACTATGTTAGTGCCATTTTTCAGACCTCCTGCCAACATTGGGAAGTATCAATTTTCCATCTTTGTCAAGCTTATAGGTAATAAATGGTATCCTATTATTGTCTAATTTGTACTCATTTTTAGGAAACTGAGTATTTTTCAGATGTATATTGGTCATTTATATTTCTTCCCTTGTGAACTCTTTATAATATCCTTTGCCTAGTTGTTAATTACAAATGCTATTCATATGTTAAGGCTCTTAAACCTTTAACATAAAGGTTTCATTTTTTAACCTCATTTTGTCATTTGTGATTTAATTTTGGCTATGGTGGGATTATTTCTGACATACACAAATTCTACATTTTATTCATTTAAATAGGAATTTTTTCTTTATGGTTTCTGCTTTTATGATCATAGAATAATTTTCATGATAAAAATATTTAATCATGATTAAAATGATTTTAAGGTTATACATTTTCTTCAAGTTTGTGGTTTTATTCTCACATTTTACTCTTCAGTTGACTAGGCATTTACTTTGTGTATGATGTGAGGTAATAATGGATCTTTATGTTTCCTAATAATTAACTATTCAACAAGTTACTGAATAATTCCCCACTGGGTTTAAATACTGTATTTAACAAATAAGCATTTTATTATAGTACTTGTATTTATATTTCTGGGCTTTCTGTTCTGTTCTATTGCTCTGCCTCTCTTGGCATCATTATCAATCTTCTAATTCTTGATTTTTTTAGCCTATTTAATACCTAGGACCACTCCCCTGTTGTTTTCTAAAAATTTCTTTACCATTCTGTTTTTTATTCTTTCAGATAAACTTCAGGATTTCTTTTTTAAGCAGTTCAAAAAATCTCTTTGGAATTTTAACCAAAAATTAATTATGTTTATAAATTAAATAGGGGTGAATTGACATCTTGACAATGTTGAGTCTTCCAGTCCCAGAAAATTGTATAACTCTCCATTTATTGAAATATTTTCTATTTTCTCAATAGAGTTTTATAAAATTTTTAAATATGTTATTCACTTTTTTTTGTCATTCCTAGAAATTTTGTTGTTGTTGTTACTATTATGGATGAGGTTTTTTTTCCCCCATTATGTTTCCTATCAGGTTTTGGCTGTTATGTGGAAAATTCTATTAATTTCATGTATTTATTTTTTAACTGTTCACCCCACTGATATTTCCAATTATTTAAAAAGTTGATTCTGTTGAGTAAATGATTATAACACGTACAAGCTGGGTAATTTTGTCTCCTGCTCTCTCATAATTCTTTTTTAGCTTCTTTTTCTTATCTGGTCCAGAATAGTATGCTAAATGATGGTAGTGACAATGAGCATCCTTTTCTTGTTTGTTTCTGATTTTAATGTTAATACTTCTAGTATTACACCTTTAGGTATGATGCCTGTGTTTGGTTTGAGATACACAATCTTACCACGCTAAGAAAAATTCTCCTATTTTATTTTTTAAAAATTGATATTTAATTTTATCAAAAGACTTAAGATTACCTATTGTGCTAAACTGAAAGCTTTTTTCCATTGATATGTTACTATGCTAGTGCATTCTTTAATATTGAGGTTTTTTTTTCATCTCAAGGGTAAACTATGTTTATACAGGAGGTTAGTCTGTGGTTTCCTTTATTATGTTTTATCAGTTTGTTTGTTTAAGTCAAGGGTATTATGTTAGCTTTCTGTTAGTTTTGTCCACTTGAACATTTTATATAGCCTGGGAATTATCTGTGGCTTCAAGCCCCAAGAGAACTTGATTGTGTAAGTAATTTGGACCAAAAAGTTTTCTTGGAAACAAGTTCTCAATAACTTTTGCTTTTTTCCATGATTATTGAGCTATTGTTTTTCAGGTTCTTTTTGAGTCAGTTTGCCTCTAATTAACTGTTTTGGCTTTGTGCACACTTTTTGGTATGTGGTGTTCTCATTATTGAAATCTTCTAAGCATTCTATAGATGTTTTTTTCTTCTTTACCAGTCAATAATTTTTTTAAAGAAGAGTTATAAAAATTTTCCAAGAGCTTGGCTCCTTTCTAACTTACACTTTTGTAATTGTTTTATAGTTTTACTATAGCATGGTCATAGAACGTGGACAAAATAATTTCTTTTGGGGGGAAATTGCTTAGGATGGTTTGATGACCTAATATAAAATGTTTTTGCACACTTTAAAAATTATCTTTTCTTAAAGGAGTAGGCAGAAAATCCTTCTCTTTAATCATTCATTTATTCATTTAGCATGGTTTCAGCCACGTGTCTCCTATATGTCAGGCATTGTATTAGGTGTTGCAGGCTATAAAATGAATAAGTCATACGCTTTTTCTAAGGTAGTCAACGTTTAGATGCAACATAGATACATGAAGACCTAATTATAATACAGAGTAAGAAATGCAACAGCAGCAGAAAATACAAGAGAAAAATTCAAGCCCAGTCATAGGTTCTGGGAATATGAAGGTACCAAAGACACCACCATGGCCCCTGAGAGGCTTTCATTCTAAAAGTGTAAAAATAAATAAATAAATTGAAGGCAGAGACAGGCTTTTGGAGGCAAAGCGACTAATTAGGAAACCACTATAGTCATTCAGTAATAAATTAAGACATATGAGAGATGTAAGAAAACACGAAGAAAAGTGGGGATTTTCACACTTAAGGGGCAAGTAGAAGAAAAGTCCATATAGGAGGCTGAAGGAGGTAGGAGTAAAATTTTACGGTAGTCTCAGGAGAACATTTGAAACAGTTGGGTCAAATGCAGCTGAGAAGTCGAGTAAAATAAAAGCAGAGCCAATAGCCTTAGTGTTTGGTGACTTGGGGAAGGCAGTTTCACTGAAATGGATGGCAGGAGCCAGACTGTAAGCAAGTTGAGACTTAACTGGGATGCGAGATGATGGAGACATGGAGTATTTCCCCAGAAGCTTAGTTGTGAAGGGAATGAGTGGGTTAGGGCAGGAATTAAAGAAGCAAAGGATCCCTTTTTTAGGAAATAGAAAACCGTGAGCATATTTAGATAATTAGGAGGGTGAGCAGACAGGGAATGAAGGCACGGCTGTTGGCAAAAACATCCTAAACATTTAGGAGTTGCAAAATTAGACACAAACCCAGGGGGTGGATGGCCTCTGATCGGAGGAGGGCGACTTTTTTTAAGTTGAAGGAAATGATTGGTACCTGTAGACAGTATGGGCAGGGAGGTGGGATCTCCCCATTTCTTCATGAGGCTGGAAGGTGTCATTGTAGAACCTTCTATTACATTCCTGGACCTGGGAAGTTCTCGGGTCTTGGTCTGCAGTTGACAGTTTGCTTCCTAGGTATGATTCAGGATCCATCCCTTCCTCTCTGCCAAAAGGAGAAAGGCATTTCTGTGTTTACCGTTTCCTGAGTTTGTTTTTTTTTCTATTGGTTATTGAAGGGTTTCTCTCTTTTGCTAACGATGTGGTATGCAATAGATCCTCAGAACAATGAACAAGTCAATTGCAAATAAAGTAACTGATGGATGTCATAAGGTCACAAAAGTTTCTGTAGTTACAAAGTAAAAATAAATCAAAGTAATATTTTAAATCTTCAATAGGCCTCCTTTTCTGTTTCTGATTAATGATTGTCATATCAACATACAAGGAAAAAATGTTTATGAGGCTGACATGTATTTTAGCACATTGTATGTTGATGTCTTATTTCTATTACTAACTTTGAACCCTTAAAAAGGGATACAGTTTGAAGCTTGTAAAAAAATTTTCATTTGTACTTTGGGCTCTCACATGATGTTAACAAGTGAATCCCCTGAAAGACTGGTAAGACTGAGGGGTTTTTAGTCCTTTGCTGTTATTCTGGAAAAAGAGTCTATCTTCCGTATGGAGGGAAACTTCTGGTTTGATTAACACTGTAAATAATTATGAGACAAAATCGAGATATGAAAAATTGCCCACATAGGCTCTTCTATTGAGTAAGATCTCACTTATTAAAAATCAAAGTTGAAAGTTTAACAGGCTCATTATGGTTCAGAAATCCCCTGGGACATTTTAACCTTTTAAAATCTTTTTTGGATGTTCAGTTTGCCCAAAGGGCTTACTCTCTCTGTCATATCTCCACTCTACCCTGCTTGGGCACTGATTTGGGGAAGTGTCACTCTTACTACACCAAGAGGTCAGATACCCGAGGTTAGATACCACCCAAAGTCAGATAGTTTAAGGGCTTTCTTCGGAGAGAGGGACGAATAGGAAGTAGGGGGTGGAGGGGTTGGGAAAAGCAGCCCAGGTGAGAAGCATGAATTCAACAAAGCGTTCAGGATGGTTTGCCACTTTTGTGAGCAACACAGGAAACAGCAGGCTGGTCCCATTTCCTAGCATACCAAAGGGGGCAGCCGCACATCTGTAAAGTGCTTCGTAAATTTCTATAATTTCTGTTTCCACTCTCATTCCCTGGCTGGTAATTTCAACAGTGCCCCCAAATGTTGACACAATCCAACAGATAACTATGCGGAAGTTTGGTCTTCGGCTGCCTGAAATCATTTCCATTAGCTCTTTAGATAAAGCTGCGTTTTTGATATTCCTCATTAACCCCACACACATCTGGCCCTCAGCATCACTGGGCACAGCAGCCCTGTCCTTTGAAACTAAACCTAAGCATCCTTAGGCTGCTAGTCTGCCCTCCTCAGAAGAGTCCACTTAGTCCGTGGCTCTTCCAACAAACTGGAGGCTGGGATGCTGAGAAAACGAAACCAAGATGGAGCAAAGTAAGTGGCAGATTGATGTAGTCTAGGGGCACCTGGAAAGAAGAGCTGCTGCCACCTGCTGTACTGCCTGGGGTTCCTTCTTCCTGCTGTTCACGTGTCCCAATGAAAACCTGCGGGAGATAAGAGAGCAGACGGACTGCCAGCCCATCCCTCCCAACGCCCTCCCCAATACAAACACATCAACTTTCCACTTGCAGTGACCTGCTCTCCAGGGTGACCTAACAGCTGTTTGGGTTTTGTCACTAAAAGAAAACAAATTATGGAATGTACTGCTTTACAGGCTAATGAAATGGCTGAGCCAGCACAAGGGTTACGAGAAGGTTTGTGAATTAGGAGAATAATGATATTCAGTTTCTGACCTCCTGGCATGCAGCGGCATTTATCAGGAGGTGCATGTGACTGGTTAAGACACAGAGCCCCAGCATGAAGGAAACAGCTGCTCGCAGAGTGCTCTGGCACTTGGCAGCTGAACAGGCAGGGTGCTGATGTGAGGAATACCGCGCCCAACCGCCCCAGTAAGTAACTGGAGAACTTTCTTCTGTGTGCGTGTGCGTGTGCGTGGTGTGTGTGTGTGTGTGCGTGCGTGCGTGTGCACACGTGTTTTGCAAGCCACTGACAATTTTTAATTTTTATTTCCTTCTGGCACTAAAGGAGGTATTTTATTTGTTCCTGTTCCTAATAACCATTTGTCTTTTTACTGGTTTTTTTTTTTTTTTTAGGAACTGTTCTTTTCAGCAATGTTGTTTTCTAACTTTAAGGATTAGTGAGGCATATTGCTTGATTCCTATCTAGGAAACAGCGAGTTTATTTCCTGGTATTCGGAATTTTTATGGTCCATGGTGTTTAGGTTCAAAGCCAAGATTCAGGTTACGAAGTAGAGACTATTGAAGTGAGTTGATGACTAGATTTGATTTTAGTCAGTTTTATCACTGAAACTTTTTTTTTTTTAACCATTGAAAATGTTGTTTGAGAAATAGCTTGTGAATCAATTGTAGGTCTGACTGGACCATTCCTAGTCAATTTTGAAGACTGTCTCATTTAACTATGTGTAAAAATCTGCAATACAGAAAGCTAACAAAATATTTAGATTAGCAATTATATTTAGATTTTAGGCATGCTTTCTAATTCTTTGAAAGCTATACTTTATCATTCTTTTCTTCTCATCTTCATTACTTTACAGCTTTTCTAACTCACTTTCATCACTTTACAGCTAACATTTTTAGTCGTCCCTGGTCTTCCTTCTTTTAGGTACGGGAAAGTTCATGTTTTTATGATGGGCAGAGTCTTTCTTCCTTGTTTATGACCTGGATCATGAAAGTGTTGTCTGAAGCCAATTATCAGCTCTAGGGTGTGTGTGTGTGGGGGTGTCCTGGCATCCAAAACTGAGAGGACTTGTTCTTTCTTTGGTTCATTCGGCAGTCATGGAGCTTTCTCTTGGGAAAGCAGCGAAGCAGGCACAACACTGGAACAAAGCTGTTGTTCACAGGCTTTTGTCCTTCCATGGTTGTCACCAGACAGAATGTTTAAGAAGAAAGGAAAAGGGGAAAGGGAGAGGGCAGAGCCCTGCATCAATGATGTGAACCTCTGAAAGCGACAGGCCTCTGAATCAGACCAATGGGGGCAGGTAACCAAACAAGTTCGTTTTTCTGGACTGCCTGGACATTAAAGAGGGGGGCAGAGAGTGGTGTTTTGATTTGAATTCTGGCCAAACAGTTATTTTGCTTGTGAGAAACCCAGGGCACCCTGAAGTGTGCTTGTTCTGACAAGCATAAGTGACTGACAGATGGTCACACAGGCTCAAGCTGTACAGTTTGCTTGCAATTTCTGCCTGCTACACGGAGGGAGCACTGCTCTCCCTGCACCCCTGCCACCTCTCCTCGTATATGGAGGATGGATTGAAAATGACACGCTGGTTCTATCCAAGTTTCCCTCAGCATGGTTGGTCTTGAGTTGCCACATCAGCCAAAGATCTGGGATGGAAGCAGATTCAGATGCCTGGCTAGTCTGGCATTGGGAGGTTTTTCTCCTTCTTTCCCTTAAAATGTAGGATTCACAAAACCTAGAATGTCCAATGAGAAAATAATATTTGCAACTCTTGTTCCTCTTTATGCCAGTTGGGTGAGGTCCTTGGGTCAGCCTGTGGCCACGTGGCCAGTGAGTTCCCTGTCTGACTGCAGGGCACCGGCTGCCCAAGGGGCCATTCTTTAGGGAGTTTGCTTCTGGTATAGTTAGTTTCCCTTTTTCTGAAGGCTGATAGTGGAAAAGAACTCTCAGGTGAAATTGTGTCTCCAGAATCAGAGTCACACACCATAAAACCGAGAGGGTCTTAATGGCAATCTGAGTATCCTTTGAATTATAAAGAGTGTTGCATTTTTGAAAGCCCACAGATTACTTTGAAAAACCCAATGATATCTTGACTTTCAAAATATTAATATCAGAATAACAGAGACAATTATTTTACATGCAGATAGTATGTCCATAGAACCAAAGCTTTTAATTCTAGGATAGGAATTATAGAACATGCAACTTAATACCTTCATTTCAAAGATGAGGAAGTTGTAGAACATTTTTCTGGGTCCCAGTGCTAGTGAGTGGTAGAGCTTGAAAAGAGCTCAAGGCTTCTGCTACTACTACCATCATAATATTAACACTAATAGTTATAACTTACACTTATTGTGCACTTTGCCAAATGATGTGCTGTACAAGTGTATTTATATTCATATAATCCTCACAGCAAGTCTATGTGCTTTATATAATTATTACAGTTTTATAGCTAGAGAAACTGAAGTTCAGAGACTGTAGCCACTCAGCTATACATGACACAGGCAGAAGTGACACGGAGATCAGACTCCAGAATCTGCACACATTAAACAAATAAAAGTGGAGCTCATATGCTAATCTCACACATTGAAGCTTAAAAGCTCATGAAATGCAAATGAGACTATTTCGGCACAATACAATTAGACACACAATGTGTGTTACGGCCCTTTCGAACTCTCCATGGCAGGAAGGGTGAGGTTTCCCCTTGGGACAGTCCAAGCCCAGGCTATGTAGCAGCACTGACCGGCAGCGTGTTTTTCTCCGGTGAGAGTAGTTCACTGATGGCCCTCACATTGGTCAGAACAGCAATTGAGAGCTTTTTTATTTCCCAAGAATGCACTGCTCTCGCTGCCCCTGCTGGCCTTTGCCTCGTTTTTTCCTGTCACTCCTTTCCTTTGGAGGACAGCCACTCCACCCATGCCCCACCCCAAACAGCTGGCTTAGTGGTGATAACACTAGTGTCAGTCCTGTTCATTGTGTGACTCAACCTGGAAGGTTGGTTGTCCAAAGGGGTTGTTGTTGTTTAGGACTTAGAAGCAATGCAATCCTTCCCTCTCTTTGCTCCGTTTGTTCCTGGCTGTGAGAGAGGGTCGCTGGCCAGGGGACTGGGGGTGGGGGGCGGGGAGAGGAGAGATGTGCTTTTCTCTGCTGACTGGGAGGCTACCTGCACCTGCATTTTTCTGGGTGCACACTCCTCCCCCCACCTGCCCCATAGCTGAAGACTGACCTTCTCACTTGTGGGCCATGAACCTGTGGCTTGCCTGGGTCATCAACCAGAGACAGAGCCCTGAGAAAAACCTACTTCTCAAACTCTTCTAAAAATTTAATTTAACTCTGTATTCCTCCATGTGGTTAAATGTCAAAATGAGGGCTGGCGATGAGAAAGAGCACTGAGTAAGTAGCAGAAGGGTCTTTTGGTTAATCAGGAGGAAAGTTTAGTAAGCAGAGCATTCAGGCATGTCTTTGAGAAAGTCTTCAATGTTTTTTCAAGGCTGTTATAACAAGATTACACATTTTGAAGACCAAGCTCTTTGTAAAAAGAAGAAGGAATTTTTCATCTACTTCTCACCTGCCTGTTGCTTCTAAACCTAAGCCCAATTCAAGAGCAGCCAGCAATACAGTCTGCTAACCCAAAGCCACTGGAAATTACCTCCAATTCTTAGCAATTTGTGTGCTGCGGTGGGTGTTATGTGGGGACTTGTGAGATGGATTCAGAATCGCAGCAGAATCCACAAGTCATACTCCAGACCTGGTTTGAAGTAAAATAAAGTGATTATTTTCGTGGGATCTTTTATAAGGAAACAAATTTTGTGATGCAGTGCTTGTTTTATTTATTTATTTTTTTTGCCAGCTTGTGTTCCAAAGAACCTGTTCCCAAAGAGAAGTGAACTCCTTTGGGTCTCACTTTCTCTTTGTACTGGTTGCTCATGCGCCCCCGCTGGAGTTGTTTAGCTGTTTGTGTGTCACATTCCCATTGTTTTATGGATTTGAAAGTTTGGGTTTCTTGCTTTCAAATGATCACAGTAGGGTACCTCTGGAGTCTGCGGTGTGTATCTGAGTTCGCTGTGCTTTCATCTTTTTTGAGCCCATCAACTCTATCGAGAAGACAAACTCCTGCATTTTTATGGAACTCTTCCAGTATTAGACACTTTTTTGCACGTTGCCACAATCCTATGAAAGAGAGGAGACACTGTTACCATTGTTTACAGTGAGGAAACTGAGAATGAGAGAAAGTGAGTGACTTATCCATGGTCATGGGACCAAGCCCAACTAAATCCCCAGTTTTCAGACTCTGAATAATATCCACGGAATTGTTCTTTGTGATCATAGGGCTATGATTTGTGTTATCTTCTCATGGGTGAAAGGTAAATGGATGATTGATTCATGATGTGCCATCTCACACATGTCAATGATGATGTTTCCAAAGCCTTTGGATATTTGGCTTCAGAAACAGGGTCAGCTTAGTTACAGACACAATAATATTTGCTTTGGTAATATTTGTGAAGGAACTTAGTGGTCATTTTCCTACCCTGCAGACCCAATGTGGTTAAGTTGGAGTCATATCGACCTTGGCATGATGTAACATTCAGCTTTTAGAAGGGATCTTGTTGTTTTTTGAGATAAAAAGTATAGTCTGATGTCCACTATGCACTCCCCTTACCCAACAAAACCATCAGCATTCTTGGAAGTTCTGCCTGGTTTAGTACCCTTATTCCCATGGGAAAATAGTGTACTCTGACCACCAGGAAGAGAGTCCCTGCCACCATTTCCCTCTGCAAAGTTATCTGCCCACAACTGAGAGAGTCTTAGCTTGCTAGACTAGTTGAGAATCTTCACTACTAGTCAATTTTCTGTTATAGCAATCCAGTCCATTGTATAACAGCATAATCAGTACATTGGCAAGGTCCTAAAAATGACAGGGTGTGTTGCCTGATGATTTTACAGTGCAGCTGCACGTTACGATGGCTGGGGCTTAGAGGCAGAGGATGGGCGAAACAAGTGAACCGCTTTATCACAATAACAGCTATTATGTTTTTTCTTTCTAAAGTAGCTTTTTAAAAATATGCATGTGAAAAATATCCTTCTTCAAATTTAAAAACTCCTGAATAATATTTAATTCATAAAATGACTCAAAGAGCATTTTTCCTTAGTGATTACAGTGTAATAATCAGAACTTTCTGCGCCTGTCAAAGAAAAAAAAAAAAGAAAAGAAAAAGATGAAATAGTGGGTTAAAGGCTTACCTTCCTGTGTTATACTCTGTGGAACCTGAAGTAATATAAACTTAATGCCCCTATTGTAAGTGGAAAATTCAACTCAATATATGAATGACTTACACTGCAAATATCTCAACATCTTTTAGGTTTCTCTGTGATCAAACTGGTAATTTTGTTTTCTGAAGGCTTCTCTATTTGCCAGTTGCTGCCCTATCTTTGCACTTCACTTAGTGTTGGTTTAGGTGAACCTGTCCCTACCTCACAAAATGTTCCAAGACCCTTGCATAGATCATTATGCCATTGGCTTACTTTAGTATTATAAGCATACTCAGAGTTTTGTCTTTGAATGTGTTCCAGGTACAATGTTTGATCGAGAACTAGTAAGGAGGGAAAATATCAATAACATGGAAAGATTAAGTTCATAGTTAATTACAGAATTTCATTTTAGTCACCACTTTGCTGATGCTTAATTGTTGCAAAAGTCACAGACAAGTAACTACATTGGAATGTGTCTAAGTGATTTTAATTGCTTCTCTTTTCCCCCTCTGAGGTATTTGTGGCAGAGACTTTAGCAATTGATGAGCTGGCTAAATGGAAGGAGAACTCAGGCAGAGGGTCCATCAATCAGCCATGGAATCAGACTCCATAGTTTTTAAAAACAGAAAAGAAAAAGGGACAATTTAGTCACTCCTCTGATTTGCTTTGAGAAAGTAATATTTTTCCTTTCATCCAACAACTCAAAATGGGCTGAACCAAGTTTCCTTAGAGTCTTTTACTTAAGTTCACTTTGGGAATGTTCCACCTAGGGATTCCTTTTTAGGAATTGACACACTGTAAAACCACCCTGGTTTTGCAGAACTCTTTAGACCTAGGATCAAGGAGCTAGGAAGGACTAATGTTGTTTTCCAGCCACACTAACAACTTGCCCTGTAACTATGAAGAATGAACGTTCCCAAATCTCTAGTTAATATAGATTTCTGGAGCTCATAAACTATGCAAGAATTTAAAACAGTCTTAAAATAGAAGAACTGAGTATAATTTCCATATTTGGTTCTAGAAAACTAATACCATGAGTTCAATTTGACTAAACTTTGGATTCTGCTCCACTTAACAGTTCTGCTTTTTAGAAGCAGATAGAATTTCATTTATGCATGGAATGACTGCCATTCAAAATCCTATAAGTTGACAGAATATTTTAGAGATCGCTAATTTTTTATGGCTAGGACAGAGCTCAATCTGAATGGTGGTGCTCGAGATTTCTCTGTGGTCTCTTTCTGTCCCTGGTCACATCACTCTGATTTTAAGATGAATCTGTCTCTTTCTATTTTCCTTCTGTAGTTGGCATTTAAACTGAATCTGCTGCTGGGAGAGGAAAGAAACTGATGTTTATTTTTACAACACCCAGAGGCAGACACTACTGTGACACTTACAGAAGAAAAACTAAATTTCGGGGAGAATGAGGGCCTTGCCCAAGGTCACAAGGCAGTGAGTAGTAAAGCCAGAATTCTGGCCCTGGTCTTCATAGAAGCAAAGTGCATGCCTTTTCTATTCTATCACACTGTCTATATCATTACGTTTATGTTAAAAACTGATGCTCACTATGGAAAAGGCAGCCATTCTGTGGAGTCCGGATTCTGCTGTTCTTGTCATGCCCAATGCATAGCGATATCCATTAGAAGCATGCTGCAAGACAAAGAAACATACTAGGAATCTGGATTCAAGATTGGATTCTGCAGTATCATCCTGTTTCCAATGCTGAGGTGTTCCCTCAACTGTGGTGCTCTGTACACTGGCCAGGGCACCCCTGCAGAGCTAAGCCTCTGGCAACACTCAAAAATTATTATACTGTCTCAGATGATGACAGGTATAAAAAAGATCATGACTCTAGGACCTGGCTGATTAACCAGCAGTGACAGTTTGCTTTACATTATGTTTGGTTTTTACAAGAAATGACACAATATTGGCACCAAGATGGCAATTACATTCACTCCATGAATTGATTCTTGGGGCCATAGCTACAAGTAGATAGAAGGGCTGAGCAGAACTTGAAGCAGGACCAGTGGAACATATTTCACCTTATTTTATTTCTCCATGTTTTAGAAGAAATACCTTCAAACTCTTTGGAAGATGCAAGAACTTTGATTGACTTAAGCCACTGATGGTGTTATTGTGTAAGAATTAAGGCTTTATCTTTTTAGCTACAAGGATGACTGAGTAGCATGCATAGCCTGTCATTTTATGACATGCATAAAATTCTGCAACTATTTGGAATACTGTCTCACATCAAGTTTGTGGAAGAGGCTAAGATATTTGAAAAATGGTTTAGCGTTGTAATCCTCATATTTGGAAACTTCACTCAACCAGAAGTTATCAAAACCTCACTAAGTACATTCTAGTTTATGGGACCTCTTACATGGAAGTCAGAATTCACATTTGGGTGACAAAAGTAAAAGAAAAATCCAAACTATATTTTCCTATGATTCATTTGGCAAGTATTTTTAAACATATGCTTTGCACTGCATATTGCACAAACATAAATAATGGCACAGACTTTACAGGACATTACCACTTAGTTAAGCACATTGATATTTAAAAAAATTATTACATCAAACATCTTACAAATACTTTTCTATAAAAGAGGTTTGTACAGTGTTCTATAGATGTCTGGGGAAAGGAGATGACTATATTAGGGTGAGTCAGGGAAGGTTCCTTAGGGTTGGTGACATTTGAACTGGGTATAAAAGGATAAGTAGTCATTGTTCAAGAAGAAAAAACTATATTTTGAAAGATTCCTTTCCAGAAGTAACATGTAACTTGGTAGAGCTGAATCATAAGGTACATGTTGGAGGAGGAACTGGATAAAAGGCTCAAAGATAAGGTAGTTCCAGATGGTTAAGGGTACTGTTTGCCCTTCTGAAGCATTTAGATATTTTTGAGAACAATTTAAAGTAAAAAAATGTTTTTATTATAGAAAATTTCCAACATACACAAAAGTAGGTAAAATTATATAATGAGACCCCATGTGTTCATTACCTGACCTTAACAATTTTCAATAGCCAATCTTGTTTCATTTGTATCCCCACCCATGTTCTCTCTGTCCCATATTAGTTTTGAAACAAATGCCAGACATTTCATCATTCTACCTGTAAATATTTTAGTATACATTTCTAAAAGATAAGTTCTCTTTTGAAAAATCCATAGTACCATTAATAAATGTAAAATAATTAACAATAGCTTTTAATGATTATTGAAGCTTGTCAAGTAAAGGAGTGATATGAATATATTTGCATTTTGGAAAGAAAACTCTGGAGGCAATGAGGAAGACAGGTTGGAGAGAAAAAATGCCAAAGACCAATAGACGACTCCAGAGATGAATATGAATCAAGCCAGTGGTGAGGATGGAAGAATTTTCAGAATGTTTAAAAAGTAAAGTTGATAGTTCTTGAGAGCAATTGGATATGCAGATGAAGGAGAGGAGGGAGTTGAGAAAATTTTAACTTGTGTTAACTTGGAGATTTTAAACTTGTGTGGTCAGCATATGAATATGCCAATAACTGATGTAGTGTAGGGATTCTGTGAAAAGAAATTTAGCCTGATTCTTCATTAGCCAGAGACTATTGGAAACAAATCCAAAAATATTTTCTTATTACCCTCAAACAAAACTTTGAGACTTGGACTATTTGGAGTAAGTTTGATTGCTCCACCTTAAGAAAGTCATTAGCAAAAATTGGAAAACATCCAGAGAATAGCATCTAAAATTCTCCAGGGTAGAAAGGAGCCACTTGGACAGCCTCATAACTGACACCTCTTTGGTTTACATATGACTGATAGTTATAAAATCATAAAGGCTAATGAACGTGACTTATTCACCAAATCCCCAAACACTAAAAGTTTGAAAGATGTAAATTTAAAATGATGACAGGACCCAACAGATAAAAGTCCAGGACCAGATGGCTTTGCAGGTGAATTCTACCAAACATTTAAAGAGGAGTTAACACCTATCCCTCTCAAACTATTCCAAAAAATTGCAGAGGAAGGAATACTTCAGACTCATTCTATGAGGCCAGATTCATCGTGATACAAAAACCAGACAAAGATACCACACACACACATACAAAATTACAGGCCAGTATCACTGATGAACACAGATGCAAAAATCCTCAACAAAATATTAGCAAACCGAATCCAACAATATGTTAAAAGGATCATACACCATAATCAAGTGGGATTTATCCTAGGGATGCAAGGGTTCTTCAATATCTACAAATCAATCAATGTGATATACCACATTAACAAATTGAAGAATGAAAACCATATAATCATCTCTATAGATGAAGAAAAAGCTTTTGACAAATTTCAACATTCATTTATGATAAAAAAAAAACTCTCCTGAAAGTGGGCATAGAAGGAACATACCTCAATAAAGGTCATCTAAACACCCATATATAACACACCTCAGCTAACATCATATTCCACAGTGAAAAGCTGAAAGCAATTCCTCTAAGATCAGGAACAAGACAAGGATGCCCACTCCAGCCAATTTTATTCAACATAGTATTGGAAATCCTAGCCACAGCATTCAGACAAGAAAAAGAAATAAAAGGAATCCAAATTGGAAAGGAAAAACTAAAACTGTCACTGTTTGCAGATGACATGATACCATACATAGAAAATCTAATGATGCCACCAGAAAGCTACGAGAGCTCATCAATGAATTCGGTAAAGTTGCAGGATACAAAATTAATATACAGAAATCTGTTGCATTTCTATACAATAACAACAAGCTATCAGAAAGAAAAATTAAGGAAACAATTCCATTTAGCATCACATCAAAAAGAATAAAATACCTAGAATAAACCTACCTAAGGAGGTAAAAGACCTGCACTTGGAATACTATAAGACATGTCTGAAGGAAATTTAAAGATGACACAAACAGATGGAAAGATATACAGTGTTCTTGGATTGGAAGAATTAATATTGTTAAAATGACCTTATTATCCAAGGCAATATACAGGTTCAGTTCAATCCCTATCAAAATACCAATGGCACTTTTTTACAGAACTACAACAAATAATTTAAAAATTTGTATGGAAACACAAAAGACTATTGGTGGGAATGTAAACTGGTACAGCCATTGTGGAAAACAGTATGGAGGTTGCTCAAAAAATTAAAAATAGAACTACCTTATGACCCAGAAATTCTACTCCTGGGTATATATCCAAAAAAACACCCCAAAAACACTAATTAGAAAAGATACATGCACCCCAATGTGCATAGCAGCATTATTTATAATTGTCAAGATATGGAAGCAACCTAAGTATCCATCAACAGATGAATGGATAGAGAAGATGTGGTATGTGTGTGTGTGTATGTATATGCATATATATAGTGGAATATTACTCAGCCATAAAGAGGAATGAAATTTTGCCATTTTGCAGCAACACAGATGGACTTGGAGGATATTATGCTAAGTGAAATAAGTCAGACAGATAAAGATATGATATCACTTATATGTGGAATCTAAACAATACAACAAACTAGTGAATATAACAAAAAAGGAGCAGACTCAGAGATATAGAAAACAAACTAGTGGTTACCAATGGGGAGAGAGAAGCTGGGAGGGGCAATATAAGGGTAGGGGATTAACAGGTATAAACTATTATGTATAAAATAAGCTACAAGGATATATTGTACAACATGGGGAATAAAGCCAATATTTTTAATAACTATAAATAGAGTATAACCTTTAAAAAATTGTGATTCACTACATTGTACACCTGTGACATATAATATTATACACCAACTATACTTCAATTTAAAAAAGATTGGTTGACTGTAAAAAACATAAAAATAAGATATAAAATAATGGAAGGAATTTTTCACACTTTATGATGAAAATGTTCAAACAAGAAGAAGTTGAAAGAATTGTATAGTGAATATCCATCTACTGCCAATTCAATTTTACCATTAATAATTTACTATGTTTGCTTTTTCACATATCTATCCATTTATTCATTCCTCTATCCATCCATTGGTCCATATTTTTTTTCAGTATTAGTTGTAGACAGCAGCACACTCCATTCCTCAACATTTCTTCATACATATCATTAACTGGAGTTCAATATTTGCTTATGCAGAATTTATATTTTACATGAGAGATTAAATTTATACATTTGTTTTGCCAAAAGGAAAGGCTGTGATTCAAGAAAGATTAACAAAATTCATAGCTGCTTGTTACTGGGTCATTTATGAAAACGAAAAGCTGTTTGAGAACCTCTTGATCCTCAAAAGTTGTTGCCATATGGAGCAGACACACCCTCCCACAAAACAGCCTTTGAGGCACTGTCAAGTATTGACTTGGCCAAACTACCTGCCTCTCAGTAAATGTTAATTGGATTTGAATGTGAAAAAAATGAGACCCAGAAGCATAAGCTATTTGCCAGTAAGTGATAGAGCTGGTAAGAGAATAAATCACCTCTAATAGTTTCACATTGAGCATCACTCCCTGCCTGGAACAACTCTGCAGAGTAACAAGGGAACAGAGTGGATGATTTATAAGTAAAAACTGTAATACAGGCAATGCATTCTATATAGAATCATCCTGAGATTATTCAAGGGGAGCCAGTATTTGGACAATGGGAAAGGAAGTGAACTGTTCTCGCAAAATAGGATTCTTTATTCACATATTGAAAAAAAAGCCTCTGTTCATAAATATTTATCATCTGATATCATCCAAAAGGGATTAAAACAGCTTATGATAAACAGCAAAAATAAAATAAAATGAAACTCCAAATCATTAACATAGGAATAAAACAAGCATCAAAATATGCCAGTTAGTAGAGTGAGGAACAAGTTTAGACTTAGAAAGCTTTGAAATGTTGTAAATTGAATCAAATTCTGCCATGTTAAATCTTGCCAGTTGGTTCAAGAATTGAAACTCAAGCTGAGATGATGTCTAGAAGATGTGTTTGTTCAAATGTTTGTTGTTGCTGAAGATATCTAAGATTCATTTGAAAACTGAAAAATTCAAATAGTCAGACATTTGTCTACACAAAAAGCAGACATTCTGATACTAGAAAAAAATTTTAAGTGTTTGATTGACTTTTTCAGTTTCCATTTTGATGTTATGACATCTGTCTATATCAATGGTTCCTAACTAGGAGCAGTTTTACCCTCCACGGGACATTGGGCGATGTCTGCCGGTTTAGGGCTGTCCCTGTTGTGGGGGGGAGTGGAATGCTCCTGGCACCTCGTGGGTAGAGGCCAAAGGTGCTGCTAAACATCCTACAATGCACAGGCTGGACCCCTGCAGCAAAGAATTATCTAGCTGAAGTATCAATCGTACCAAATTTGAGAAACCCTGATCCATATGGGTCAGTTACAAATCTTACTCTAACATGCCTTCAAAAAACTTTAGATTATTTACAGACGACATTTCTTCTCTGTAACTGCTGTCGAACAGTAAGTAGTGACAACCTAATACTCTTAATGAAATGCTACTGCATCATCACCAGGGCAAAAATAAGATGTAAAATGACTAGTCATTCAGAATAAGGTTCACGAAAAGCCAAGCTGAGTGGTTCACAACACAAGCAGACAGCACTCTTTGGTGTGCAAGAGCATCAAATGTTCTCAGGCAAGAATACAGATATTTAACTAACAGTATTTTTACTGTTAGTTGTTAATAGTACAACAGCAGAATTCCAAGGAATTAGGGCCACATTGTTTACTGGAGCAGGAAAAAGGATCATTAGATCCTAAGTCATGGGACGGTTCATCCTAGGACATCTCCCTCTGGGACTTGGGGAGTTCATTTCTCTCTTCATTTGCTCCTTTTCAAAAACTCAGGAAGGAGATCTGAGGGTATTGGAAGCAGGTAGATTAGATAAACTCCTGCTGCCAACCTGATGATTATATGCCTCTGATTGATGTTATTCTCCTTCCTCTTACCCTTACCAATTGTATATACTCTACCTGTGTTTGCAACCATGTTGTCCTTCTTTCTTCATTCTTGTTACAACTGGCACCCATGCCCTCATCTTCAGTTATCTCTTCCTCCTTCTGAATCTTTAACGTCTTCCTCTCTACTAGATCATCCCCATCAGCATCCCGGTATGTTCCAGCAACTCTCATCTTATAAAAAACCCCCTGATCCCCACATCATCTGCCAATTTCTCTTCATTCTAATCCTAGACAAACTCAATAAACTCACATTCTACACATGCTGTCTTTGTTTCTTTATCCCCCATTCACTCTTCAACTTACACTAACGTGACTTCTGCCAACAGCTCCGCTAAAGCTGCTCTTGTCAGCGTTACCAGTGATCTCCTTGTAGCAAAAATTTTAAAGCAGATAGTTTTCCATCCTTCTCCTATTTGACCTCTCAGTAGCATTCAACATAGTTGATTGTTTTAACTTCCATGAGTATGTTCTTCTCTTGGCCTCATGGCACAAAATGATTTAAGTTTTCCTTCTACCCCTCTGACAACTGCTCCTTAAGATGCTTTGCTGCTTTGCCTCTTCTCTCTGACCTTTAGATGTTGGAATGCCTGAGGCTTAAGCCTGGACTCTTTCGTCCTTTCTCTTTATACTTTCTTCCTAAGGAATCTGAACCATTCTTATGGCTTTAAATGCTATTCACATGGGGTTAACTCCCAATTTTAAATTCCATCTCAGAACTTTTCTTGGAGCTCCGTATTTGTATAAATAATAGCTTCTTGAGACCTGCACACAGGAGTTTCACAGGCGTGTTAACATTAAGGCATCTTAAGCATTGGATTTCTTCCAGTATACCCACTCTCTCCATCCAGTCAACCTTCTCCAACTTGGCAAATGTAATTATGATCCAGCCAGTTTTTCAAGCCTTTCTTTCCCTCACATCTTTCTCTAAATTAATCTCCGAGTTTTGGCTCTTGGCTTAAGTATTATCTTTTCAAAGAGATCTTTACTTATCACTCACCTAGAATAATCCCTCTTATTCTCTAGCTTACCATCTGGTTCGGATTTCATAGCTTTTATAAAAATTTGTAATGATATGCCAACTTGTCTGTCTATTTGTTTGATGTTGGTTTCCCTTGGTAAATTGTACAGTCCACTGGACAGGGACCTGATCTGTTTTATTTTTTTTTATTTTTTTATTTTTTTTTAAACATCTTTATTGGAGCATAATTGCTTTACAATGGTATGTTAGTTTCAGCTTCACAACAAAATGAATCAGTTATATATATACATATGTTCCCATATCTCTTCCTGCTTGCGTCACCCTCCCTCCCACCCTCCCTATCCCACCCCTCCAGGCGGTCACAAAGCACCGAGCTGATCTCCCTGTGCTATGCGGCTGCTTCCCACTAGCTATCTACCTTACGTTTGGTAGTGTATACATGTCCATGCCTCTTTATTGCTTTGTCACCGTTTACCCTTCCCCCTCCCCATAGCCTCAAGTCCATTCTCTAGTAAGTCTGTGTCTTTATTCCTGTTTCACCCCTAGGTTTTTCATGACATTTTTTTTTTCTTAAATTCCATATATATGTATTAGCATACGGTATTTGTCTCTCTCTTTCTGACTTACTTCACTCTGTATGACAGACTCTAGGTCTATCCACCTCATTACAAATAGCTCAATTTCGTCTCTTTTTATGGCTGAGTAATATTCCATTGTATATATGTGCCACATCTTCTTTATCCATTCATCCAATGATGGACACTTAGGTTGTTTCCATCTCTGGGCTATTGTAAATAGAGCTGCAATGAACATTTTGGTACATGACTCTTTTTGAATTTCGGTTTTCTCAGGGTATATGCCCAGTAGTGGGATTGCTGGGTCATATGGTAGTTCTATTTGTAGCTTTTTAAGGAACCTCCATACTGTTCTCCACAGTGGCTGTATCAATTTACATTCCCACCAACAGTGTAAGAGGGTTCCCTTTTCTCCACACCCTCTCCAGCATTTATTGTTTCTAGATTTTTTGATGATGGCCATTCTGACTGGTGTGAGATGATATCTCATTGTAGTTTTGATTTGCATTTCTCTAATGATTAGTGATGTTGAGCATTCTTTCATGTGTTTGTTGGCACTCTGTATATCTTCTTTGGAGAAATGTCTATTTAGGTCTTCTGCCCATTTTTGGATTGGGTTGTTTGTTCTTTTGTTATTAAGCTGCATGAGCTGCTTATAAATTTTGGAGATTAATCCTTTGTCAGTTGCTTCATTTGCAAATATTTTCTCCCATTCTGAGGGTTGTCTTTTGGTCTTCTTTATGGTTTCCTTTGCTGCGCAAAAGCTTTTAAGTTTCATTAGGTCCCATTTGTTTACTTTTGTTTTTATTTCCATTTCTCTAGGAGGTGGGTCAAAAAGGATCTTGCTGTGATTTATGTCATAGAGTGTTCTGCCTATGTTTTCCTCTAAGAGTTTGATAGTTTCTGGCCTTACATTTAGGTCTTTAATCCATTTTGAGCTTATTTTTGTGTATGGTGTTAGGGAGTGATCTAATCTCATACTTTTACATGTAGCTGTCCAGTTTTCCCAGCACCACTTATTGAATAGGCTGTCCTTTCTCCACTGTACATTTCTGCCTCCTTTGTCAAAGATAAGGTGACCATATGTGCGTGGGTTTATCTCTGGGCTTTCTATCCTGTTCCATTGATCTATATTTCTGTTTTTGTGCCAGTACCATACTGTCTTGATTACTGTAGCTTTGTAGTATAGTCTGAAGTCACGAAGCCTGATTCCTCCAGCTCCATTTTTCGTTCTCAAGATTGCTTTGGCTATTCGGGGTCTTTTGTGTTTCCATACAAATTGTGAGATTTTTTGTTCTAGTTCTGTGAAAAATGCCAGTGGTAGTTTCATAGGGATTGCATTGAATCTGTAGATTGCTTTGGGTAGTAGAGTCATTTTCACAATGTTGATTCTTCCAATCCAAGAACATGGTATATCTCTCCATCTATTTGTATCATTTTTAATTTCTTTCATCAGTGTCTTATAATTTTCTGCATACAGGTCTTTTGTCTCCTTAGGTAGGTTGATTCCTAGGTATTTTATTCTTTTTGTTGCAAAGGTAAATGGGAGTGTTTTCTTGATTTCACTTTCAGATTTTTCATCCTTAGTGTATAGGAATGCCAGAGATTTCTGTGCATTAATTTTGTATCCTGCTACTTTACCAAATTCATTGATTAGCTCTAGTAGTTTTCTGGTAGCATCTTTAGGATTCTGTATGTATAGTATCATGTCATCTGCAAACAGTGACAGCTTTACTTCTTCTTTTCCAATTTGGATTCCTTTTATTTCCTTTTCTTCTCTGATTGCTGTGGCTAAAACTTCCAAAACTATGTTGAATAAGAGTGGTGAGAGTGGGCAACCTTGTCTTGTTCCTGATCTTAGTGGAAATGCTTTCAGTTTTTCACCATTGAGGACGATGTTGGCTGTGGGTTTGTCATATATGGCCTTTATTATGTTGAGGAAAGTTCCCTCTATGCCTACTTTCTGCAGGGTTTTTATCATAAATGGGTGTTGAATTTTGTCAAAAGCTTTCTCTGCATCTATTGAGATGATCATATGGTTTTTCTCCTTCAATTTGTTAATATGGTGTATCACGTTGATTGATTTGCGTATATTGAAGAATCCTTGCATTCCTGGAATAAACCCCACTTGATCATGGTGTATGATCCGTTTAATGTGCTGTTGGATTCTGTTTGCTAGTATTTTGTTGAGGATCTTTGCATCTATGTTCATCAGTGATATTGGCCTGTAGTTTTCTTTCTTTGTGACATCCTTGTCTGGTTTTGGTATCAGGGTGATGGTGGCCTCGTAGAATGAGTTGGGGAGTGTTCCTCCCTCTGCTATATTTTGGAAGAGTCTGAGAAGGATAGGTGATAGCTCTTCTCTAAATGTTTGATACAATTCGCCTGTGAAGCCATCTGGTCCTGGGCTTTTGCTTGTTGGAAGATTTTTAATCACAGTTTCAATTTCAGTGCTTGTGATTGGTCTGTTCATATTTTCTATTTCTTCCTGATTCAGTCTTGGCAGGTTGTGCCTTTCTAAGAATTTGTCCATTTCTTCCAGGTTGTCCATTTTATTGGCATAGAGTTGCTTGTAGTAATCTCTCATGATCTTTTGTATTTCTGCAGTGTCAGTTGTTACTTCTCCTTTTTCATTTCTAATTCTATTGATTTGAGTCTTCTCCCTTTTTTTCTTGATGAGTCTGGCTAATGGTTTATCAATTTTGTTTATCCTTTCAAAGAACCAGCTTTTAGTTTTATTGATCTTTGCTATCGTTTCCTTCATTTCTTTTTCATTTATTTCTGATCTGATTTTTATGATTTCTTTCCTCCTGCTAACTTTGGGGTTTTTTTGTTCTTCTTTCTCTAATTGCTTTAGGTGCAAGGTTAGGTTGTTTATTCGAGATGTTTCCTGTTTCTTAAGGTAAGACTGTATTGCTATAAACTTCCCTCTTAGAACTGCTTTTGCTGCATCCCATAGATTTTGAGTCGTCGTGTCTCCATTGTCATTTGTTTCTAGGTATTTTTTGATTTCCCCTTTGATTTCTTCAGTGATCACTTCGTTATTAAGTAGTGTATTGTTTAGCCTCCATGTGTTTGTATTTTTTACAGATCTTCTCCTGTGATTGATATCGAGTCTCATAGCGTTGTGGTCAGAAAAGATACTTGATACAATTTCAATTTTCTTAAATTTACCAAGGCTTGATTTGTGACCCAAGATATGATCTATCCTGGAGAATGTTCCATGAGCACTTGAGAAAAATGTGTATTCTGTTGTTTTTGGATGGAATGTCCTATAAATATCAATTAACTCCATCTCATTTAATGTATCATTTAAAGCTTGTGTTTCCTTATTTATTTTCATTTTGGATGATCTGTCCATTGGTGAAAGTGGGGTGTTAAAGTCCCCTACTATGAATGTGTTACTGTCAATTTCCCCTTTTATGGTTGTCAGTATTTGCCTTATGTATTGAGGTGCACCTATGTTGGGTGCATAAATATTTACAATTGTTATATCTTCCTCTTGGATCGATCCCTTGATCATTATGTAGTGTCCTTCTTTGTCTCTTCTAATAGTCTTTGTTTTAAAGTCTATTTTGTCTGATATGAGAATTGCTACTCCAGCTTTCTTTTGGTTTCCATTTGCATGAAATACCTTTTTCCATCCCCTTACTTTCGGTCTGTATGTGTCTCTAGGTCTGAAGTGGGTCTCTTGTAGACAGCAAATATATGGGTCTTGTTTTTGTATCCATTCAGCCAATCTGTGTCTTTTGGTGGGAGCATTTAGTCCATTTACATTTAAGGTAATTATCGATATGTGTGTTCCCATTCCCATTTTCTTAATTGTTTTGGGTTTGTTATTGTAGGTCTTTTCCTTCTTTTGTGTTTCTTGCCTAGAGAAGTTCCTTTAGCAGTTGTTGTAGAGCTGGTTTGGTGGTGCTGAACTCTCTCAGCTTTTGCTTGTCTGTAAAGGTTTTAATTTCTCCATCAAATCTGAATGAGATCCTTGCTGGGTAGAGTAATCTTGGTTGCAGGTTTTTCTCCTTCAACACTTTCAATATGTCCTGCCACTCCCTTCTGGCTTGCAGAGTTTCTGCTGAAAGATCAGCTGTTAACCTTATGGGGATTCCCTTGTGTGTTATTTGTTGTTTTTCCCTTGCTGCTTTTAATATGTTTTCTTTGTATTTAATTTTTGACAGTTTGATTAATATGTGTCTTGGCGTATTTCTCCTTGGATTTATCCTGTATGGGACTCTCTGTGCTTCCTGGACTTGATTCACTATTTCCTTTCCCATATTAGGGAAGTTTTCAACTATAATCTCTTCAAATATTTTCTCAGTCCCTTTCTTTTTCTCTTCTTCTTCTGGAACCCCTATAATTCGAATGTTGGTACGTTTAATGTTGTCCCAGAGGTCTCTGAGACTGTCCTCAGTTCTTTTCATTCTTTTTTCTTTATTCTGCTCTGCAGTAGTTATTTCCACTATTTTATCTTCCAGGTCACTTATCCGTTCTTCTGCCTCAGTTATTCTGCTATTGATCCCATCTAGAGTACTTTTAATTTCATTTATTGTGTTGTTCATCGTTGCTTGTTTATCTTTAGTTCTTCTAGGTCCTTGTTAACTGATTCTTGCATTTTGTCCATTCTATTGTCCATTCTATCTCCAAGATTTCGGATCAACCTTACTATCATTATTCTGAATTCTTTTTCAGGTAGACTGCCTATTTCCTCTTCATTTGTTAGGTCTGATGGGTTTTTATCTTGCTCCTTCATCTGCGGTGTGTTTTTCTGTCTTTTCATTTTGCTTATCTTACTGTGTTTGGGGTCTCCTTTTTTGCAGGCTGAAGGTTCGTAGTTCCTGTTGTTTTTTGTGTCTGTCCCCAGTGGCTAAGGTTGGTTCAGTGGGTTGTGTAGGCTTCCTGGTGGAGGGTGCTAGTGCCTGTGTTCTGGTGGATGAGGCTAGATCTTGTCTTTCTGGTGGGCAGGTCCACGTCTGGTGGTGTGTTTTGGGGTGTCTGTAGACTTATTATGATTTTAGGCAGCCTCTCTGCTAATGGGTGGGGTTGTGTTCCTGTCTTGCTAGTTGTTTGGCATAGGATGTCCAGCACTGTAGCTTGCTGGTCGTTGAGTGAAGCTGGGTGCTGGCGTTGAGATGGAGATCTCTCGGAGATTTTTGCTGTTTGATATTATGTGCAGCTGGGAGGTCTCTTGTGGATCAGTGTCCTGAAGTTGGCTCTCCCACCTCAGAGGCACAGCACTGACTCCTGGCTGCAGCACCAAGCGCCTTTCATCCACAGGGCTCCTTAATTTGGGATGATTCCTTGTCTATTCAGGTATTCCACAGATGCAGGGTATATCAAGTTGATTGTGGAGCTTTAATCCGCTGCTTCTGAGGCTGCTGGGAGAGATTTCCCTTTCTCTTCTTTGTTCTCACAGTTCCCAGGGGCTCAGCTTTGGATTTAGCCCCGCCTGTGCGTGTAGGTCGCCGGAGGGCGTCTGTTCTTTGCTCAGACAGGATGGGGTTAAAGGAGCCGCTGATTCGGAGGCTCTGGCTCACTCAGGCCCGGGGGTAAGGAGGGGCACGGAGTGTGGGGCGGGCCTGCGGCGGCAGAGGCCGGCGAGACGTTGCAGCCTGAGGCGCGCCTGTGCGTTCTCCCGGGGGAGTTGTCCCTGGATCCCGGGACCCTGGCAGTGGCGGGCTGCACAGGCTCCCCGGAAGGGCGTGTGGCTAGTGACCTGTGTTCGCACACAGGCCTCCCGGTGGCGGCAGCAGCGGCCCTAGCGTCTCATGTCTGTCTCTGGGCTCCGCACTCTTAGCCGCGGCTCGCGCCCGTCCCTGGAGCTCTCTCAAGCAGCGTTCTTAATCCCCTCTCCTCGTGCACCAGGAAACAAAGAGGGACGTAAAAGTCTCTTGCCTCTTCGGCAGTTCCAGACTTCTCCCCGGACTCTATCCCGGCCAGCCGCGGTGCACTAACGCCCTGCAGGCTGTGTTCACGCCGCCAACCTCAGTCCTCTCCCGGCGCTCCGACAAAAGCCGGAGCCTCAGCTCCCAGTCCCGCCCGCCCCGGCGGGCGAGCAGACAAGCCTCTCGGCTGGCGAGTTCCGGTCGGCCCGATCCTCTGCGCTGGAATCTGTCCGCTTTGCCCTCCGCACCCCTGTTGCTGTGCTCTCCTCCGCGGCTCCCAAGCTCCCCCACTCCGCCTCCCGAAGTCTCCACCCGCGAAGGGGCTTCCTAGTGTGCGGACACCTTTCCTCCTTCACAGCTCTCTCCCGCTGGTGCAGGACCCGTCCCTGTCCTTTTGTCTCTGTTTAGTTTTTTCTTTTGCCCTACCCAGGTACGTGGGGGGTTTCTTGCCTTTTGGGAGGTCTGAGGTCTTCTGCCAGCGTTCAGTAGATGCTCTGTAGGAGTTGTTCCACGCGTAGATGTATTTCTGGTGTATCTGTGGGGAAGAACGTGGATACCCTGGCCCTGGCATAATGTCTGGAAGGTAGAGGTATGTGCTCAGTTGATATTTGTTGAAACAATAAAAGACCCGGGATTGGGATACTGAACATAAAACAGACTCTTTTTTTTTTTTTTTTTTTTCCCTGAGAAGGTAAGAATCAGGTCCTTTGCTGTTAGAATTATATTTTTAATTATATTAAAAGGTAGCATTTAAACATCACCCAGAGGGGGAAAAAAAAGAGAAAAAAACAAGTTATTTAATAAATGCCTGTTGATTGATGGATAGATTAACCAATTGAATATTTAGTTAATTCCTTTAATTCCCATTTAGTTATAACATAAAAATAATACTATTAATTCTCTTTTCCAGAATTATTTTATAGGGCAAAGTTAGATTATTGCCCTTTAATCTCCTTTGAAGAAAGACGTTAAACACGCACAAAGTCCCATTTGAGATGGTGCAGAGATTACACATACTATCAATTTTTTTAGTCTGAGAACTGCGCTGCACTAATGTCTGAACTCCTGTGGTTTGTGAGCCAACAAAATGTCATCAGTCTAAATCGTTATACGCCCTATTTGAAAGGACACCATTTGACAGTGTTTTTGTGGAGTGGCTAGAACTATATCATTGTCGATGCAGCCTCAGAGCACTCCTCTCGGCTGCCCTGCCCTGTGGGAAGTGTCTTATGAAGCTGGTGGACCACACAGAACAGTGCCTACCCCCCACTTCCCTGGCTGATGGCGTCTGACCAAGGTACTGAAGGGTAATGGAGGTGAATGAAGTGGTATGAAGGAAGCAACTTCACAGGGAGGAGTAGGGGTAGTATTTCTAGACCTTGACAGGGGCATAGATGCCTCTGCAAAAAGGAAACCTTATGTTTTTTAATTGGATATTAAGTCTAAGGTGGCTCATGGACTCTTGGGAGGGTGTGAAAATTTCTGTATCTCAAATTTTTGTGACTCTAAAAAGCTGGTGGTGAGAATCAGGGAATAATGTTGTGTTTCCTCTCCTTCTGCATTAGGCAACTTTATCTGTTTTAAGATATAAAAAAATGACATCAGATGGTGCAACCTCAGGGAATACGGATTTTCCTGTGTCTTCTGAAATCCTCTAGGGCAATCATTCTCTGTGTGTTTGAGCAGTGGTTCTTTAACTTTTATTGATCACAGGCCCCTTTGAGACCCTCTCTCCAGAAAGAAGCTCATGGGCACAAAAACAAAATTCTGCATATGATGTCAGGGGTTTTACAAATCTCTGATTCTTGATTAAAAGCCTTGGTGTGGACTGAATTGTGTGCTCCCAAATTCATATGTTAAAGCTTTAACTCTCAATGTAACTGTATTTGGAGATAGGGCCTATTAAGGAGGTAATTAAGGTTAAATGAATCCTTAGGCATGGGGGCCTAATCCAATAGGGCTGTGCCCTTATAGGAAGAGACACCAGAGCTCTTGCTCTCCACCATGTGAGGACACAGCAAGAAGGCTGAAAGCCAAGAAGAGAGTCTCACCAGGTACTGAATTGGCAGCACCTTGATCTTGAACTTCCTAGCTTCTAGAACTATGAGAAATTTCTATTAAGCCACCCAGTCTGTGATATCTTGTCATAGCAGTAGGAGCAAACTAATACAAGTCTCTATCCTAGAAACTGCTCTTCCCCTCAAAGTAGCTATGTTTATGGTCACTGATTCCTGAAGGAGTGGAGCTGGGGAAGGGGCTCCCCAGTGAGCAAACTCTGCGTGTGGGAGAACTGCCCTGAGGAGTGTGTGGGAGCCTGGAAGCACAGGGACAAGATCAGCTGGCAGCACCAGGCCTGGCTCTCTGTCTGCCCTGGGCTTCATGAGTTCACACTAAGAGCAAAGTATGAAGGCCATGCAGAAGGATGATGTGCTCCTATGCTGGGCTTGGACATTTTCTATAGGTTCTCCTTCATTTCACTGGGCAGTTTGTCCATCTGAGCCCAGAAGCCTCCTTGAATTTCTTTCAAATATTTAATAAGAGGCAGGTTCCTCCTGAATACAAAAATCCCTTTTTGTAAAGTAGAGAAATCCTTTCCCCCGGAGTTAAGATTGGAGCCACCCGAGCCAAAAACAAATTGCTGGGAATGTGGGAAGTATTTGCTCCATCATTATCCCTCTTGAAAAAGCTGCTGCTGTCTGATGCGAATGGAATTTGAGGACAAGGACAATGAGAGCTGCAATTCGTAGACTATTTGGTCCCCAACCTGGGAGAGCAGGAACAGAGTCTCAAAGCCCGTAGTGGTGTTGAAGAAGCGAGTTTAGACTGGGGGAGTGGAGCATGTGCAGCTCTTTTCTAGAAGACTTAAAAAGAGAAGTCAAAGTTTGAGTGACCAGAGGTAACCAAGAAAATATGTGGGGTTCCATGTGATAAGAGTAAATGACTGGACAGGGTTTAGGATCCAAGCATCAGAGCCAGAGAGCCAGATGTGCCAAGATGAATTTTGAGTTCCAAGGCTCTACCTTCTCATTTCACCTTCACTACACGTCTTTACTCATCTCAGAGGTACCCAGAACTGCTTCTGATGCCCAGCATCCACCAACCAGGGATTTAAAACCTCCGTTATCATTTTAGACCCCTGAAAACAAAAATTATTATTATTATTATTTTTTTTTTTTTTTGCGGTATGCAGGCCTCTCACTGCTGTGGCCTCTCCCGTTGCGGAGCACAGGCTCCGGACGCGCAGGCTCAGCGGCCATGGCCCACGGGCCCAGCCGCTCCGCGGCATGTGGGATCCTCCCAGACCAGGGCACGAACCCGTGTCCCCTGCATCGGCAGGCGGACTCCCAACCACTGCGCCACCAGGGAAGCCCTACAAAAATTATTTTGACGAAGGGAGATGATTAGGTTGGAATAGTTTTTGCAAAATCATAGAGTCAAATTCCCTTGAAATCAGACCGGTGAACAGAAATTCCACATCATCAATGCTGATTCATTTCTCCATATCTAAATGGCAAAAGAGCTGCTTCGTATCAGAAAACTCACACTTTCTTAAGCAGATGGATTAGTTCAAAATCAGCCTCTGAAACATGCACTATTTATGTCCCAGGGACCCCACCCAGTATGAGCCTGGATTCTATGGAAGCTCTACTGTGATGGCCTATTTTCCTTTCTCCCATTAACTCACTGTTTAAACTTGGGCAAATTATGTTATCTTTTTGGTCCTGGGCTTCTCCTTTATAGAGTGAGGCTGTTAACCAGATAAACAAAAGGTCCCCTTGAAAAGTGGAAAAACATCTCTCTGTCTCTCCTGTACCACAAGCTGTTTTTCTATTAGAACTACAGAGTTTCTCTGAATAGACAAAAAAAGCTCCATCAGAAGACTTGAATGAGCAAAATGATGAAATCAGGTGTTTAGAGGCTAATTCTTGCAGCTGCACTGACTAGTAAATAACCCTCCCCTGATTGCTGGTTTCTTTCTTTACAATCATAAACAACAACAAAGGAAGAATACCAGCTCAACTTGTGTAGTCCCTAGTCATCCAAGTGACACATTGTCTAAGTGCTGGAAATGATCTTGGGAATTATCCACAGGAAATTATCCTGAGAAGTCCATAGTACCTCTGAGTTACTTGAATCTGACAGGGAGGAATAAGCTGTCACTAATTGTAGTCAACAAATCCAAAGCAGCAGAGAGAGGAAGTGGGAGAGAGTGAAACTAGATACTTACTGTAGTGTGAGGAATCTGAAAATGTATTTGCCTCTAAGCATGAGTAGGTACATATTTTTTGTATAGCTATCCCAGTATACATTCTATTTTCCCATAATCTTTCCAGAATCTACAAAGTAAAGTGTTGAGAGGGCATTGGCACCAAGTCCCATGCTCTTTGGTAATCGTTAGTGAACATCTGTTTTGTTGATTATGAGAACTTTTCTTTCTTTTTTCTTTTGGCTGTGCTGTGCAACTTGCAGGATCTTAGTTCCCCGACCAGGGATGGAGCCAGGGCCCCCTGCAGTGGAAGCATGGAGTGCTAACCACTGGACCACCAGGGAATTCCCCAAGAACTTTTCTGTAAAAGAAAAACATAGAAATCTGTGGAAATTGCAAAAGTTGGAGGTCATCTGGACATTTTAAACATATTGTAAGTGGAACTAAATAAGAATTTATTAGCCTGATCAGCCTTGACAAATGCTATAGAAATCCCCAAACTTACTTTCTTGCTTGGGCAAGGGTTTGTCTTGAAGTTTGAACCTACTCTTTTAATGGAAATAGGTCAGAAGGCATAGTAGTGGGCTTGTGACTCTTCCTTGTCTAATCCAAAAATAGGAACATTGTGAAGAGTCCTCCTTAGCATCTGTGATGTCAGGGGGCAGCCTGGTGGGCCTGAGGTAGGGGCTTGCAAAGGCAAATGTTTGCAGGGCCAAGAAGATACCGGAATAAGTGATGTGGATTAGGGATAAAAAGAATTCTCTTTGGGACAAGTGATATTTCACTTTCCTCTTAAATGTACTAAAAAAGAAAAGGCACATAGTGGGATGATAAATGGCCATGACACTTGGCCTCAGATTGGGGAGACAATAGAGGGTAGTGGAGACTTTGGGGAACTGGGAGGCAGTTGCTACTCAGTTCCAAACACATGTTGCCTCGTGGGAATGCAGCCCTAAAGCCAGTAGATCTGATGTTTCCACAAGAATCTAGAAAACTGGATTGTTTTAAGTGGAAGTCTGGGTTTGTACATTTTTGCAACTTTTGTGAGAGCCAATCCTGTGTGAGCCTAACAAAAAAGTACATCTATGAGTTAGATCTCTGTTTAGGAGGTCACTATTTTATAACCTGCAGATGCTGAGTGAGGAAGAACTTGTTAACATACACCCTCTTCACTTTGGAGAAAAAGCTAACACTTGTGGTTTATTATTTGTATGTCTTTAAGTAGGCTTTCTCAGATAAAGGGAAAAATGCAAAAGAGAAGGGCATTTGAGAACAATGTTTATAATGTGTGTACAGCCACTATACTTTCATATCTAATTGCTGTAACGTCAGAGCTAGAGTCCTTGGGTTATTACAGAAATCATGATTTTGTGTTAAGACCCACAAGCATATCTATGTGGGATGTTGCTGATGTCAAGCATGACATCTGTTCAGTCACCTTGGTGTGAATATGGTTCTCAATAAACAAAACCCCAAAGAACTCATTGGAAAGACTCAGGTTGTTCCATATTATAATGAAGAGATGGAGGTTTGGATACATTATAAAACAGATGTTTGGCACTTTATAGACAACACATTATTGAATTTAAAACTCCTTATCCAAAATCAAAATTAGATTTTAGGAAAGAACCTATAATTACTGAAAAACAGAAACACTTTTACAAAACCTGGACTCCCTTCACATTACTTTAGATGCATGAAGGTACTATATTTTGGTCTTGAGCCTTCTTTGATTTTTCAGTGAGATACTGCTTCAGATATTCCAGTACTTTTTGCTAGTCATTGATGTTTTTATGGTGGGTTTTTGCCTTTATCTCCCAAACCAAGTTTTACTACATTATTATGGAGTGGTAAGTAAATGATTGATTTAAACATTTTCTTTTGTATTTTTCTGTTTTTAAAATGCCATTACTAATTTGTGTTGCATTTAGTAGTGAGGAAGTATCTTTTTACCAAGTTCTTGGTGAATACCTTCAAGTTTTAAGTGATTAATAGTTAAAGAGGGTCTAAGGTAAATAAATAAATACATGTCCAATCTCCTGGACTAGAAATTAGAAGCAATTGTTGAAAAGAAGTCACTGAAGATAAGATATTGTGGTGAGATAAAGATTGGCAAGGGTATAAAACTGTGTGAACATGTAGACTTGTGAAATCCCCACAAATTACCACAGAAGCCGATGAGGTTCTTGTTCTAATTTTAGCACACAGCTCGGTTTCACTTACTATTTCAACTCTTCAACATCTTTCTTGTGACAAGTAGATCCATCAGCAAAACTTCTGGTGGAAATGTTTTTGTGTAATACCCACTCTCAAGAATTGTTTTTGAGGATATTATTAAGCTGACATTTATTTCCATTCTGCAGAGGAATGAATGCAGTGTCAGGACTGGGATCCCATTCATGACTCATTGGTACACACAAGATACTGCTGGCATTTCTATATGTATTTACTGAACTCTCCTGGTCTCTTTGGGGGCATGTATGTGTCTTTGTATCCCCTTAAGTACATATCTTATGTGCTTGATAAATATTTCTTTAAAAAAAATAGACTGTAACTGACAATAAAAATATAATAGGTTGGGTTGTATGTCTAGAGACAACTAGGTCTATCCTTCCAAAATAATGAATATTAGAGTAGGTAGCTGATTACAGAATCTTCATTTAAAAAATTTTGGGGACTAAGCCACAGTTGGTAGAAATGGAATTTAAACTAGTTCTTATTTCATTATTCAAATTTCCGGCCTATGCTTCCTTTCCCCCTTTTTTTTTTTCTCTCTCTCCCTTTCTCTTTTTCTTTCTTCCTTCCTTCTTCTCTCCCTCCTCACCTCCTTCCTTCCCTCCCTTCTTTCTTTCCTTCCTTCCTCTCTCCTTATCACTCTCTCTCTTGCAAAATGTGTATATATAGGTAAGATATATGTGACTTATGAGTTTGAGAGAGATGACATATATAGGAATCATTTTATCCCACAAGTTGAAGGCAGTTATTGGTTACTTGCCAGGAAAATAATAAAAGTAGCTAACATTTATGAGAATATACTATGTGCCAGTGAATAAGCACTTTAATTGTATTAACCCATTTAATTCTCATAACAACCCTCCAACAGAGATACCGCTATTATCCTACCATATAGAGAAAGATACAGAGACAGAGTTTGCTAAAGGGCACACAGCTAGAAAGCACAAGAGTTGAATTCGATCCCAATTGTCTGGCTCTAGAATCCAGGCTCTTAACCATTAAGCTATACTCAGAAATCATTAAATTAGTAAAATGTGTGAAGCCTACACAGACCCCACAGGAAAAGGCTACATTGGATTACGTCACATAGACCATCACAGAGGCCTTTTTAATTAATTTTTATGGGAGTATGGTTGTTTTACAATGTTGGTTAATTTCTTGCTGTACAACACAGTGAATCAGTCATACATATACATATATACACTCTTTTTAAGATTTTGTTCCCGTTTTGGTCACCACAAAGCATTGAGTAGAGTTCCCTGTGCTATACAGTAGGTTCTCATTAGTTATCCATTTTACACAGAGTAGTGTATATATGTCAGTCCCAGTCTCCCAATTCATCCCACCAGAGGCTTTTAGTTCTGATCTTTAGAACATGGTAGTCTCTCTCTCTCTCTCTCCATGTTTGTTGAGTAAGTAAATAAACACATAGGTACTTTAAGTCCAGTTTTAAGACCTCACCATTCTGTTGGCATTCCTGCTTTTCCATACCTATCTGCTTTTTTCAGTGTCATTTTCTTTGCAACATTTTCTTTTCAGTGTTCTTTTCTCTGCTCAGTGCAACCTCACTCATGCTTCAAGGCACAGCTCAATTCTGTGAGTCAGAACTTGTTTTTTACTTCTCTCATGACTCTTTCATAATGCCCTGTGTCATAATTTCTGTTCATGTGTGTCGCCTCTTTAGACCCTAAGGTCTCTGAGATCAAAATCTGTACCTGATATATACTTGTACCTCTGCCATGGTGTTAATCGCACTGTTTGACACAGAAATAAGTATTTATTAAATAGATGAGAAAATGACTGAAAGAAGTATTTGGTGTATGTTTATTCTCTCTAACATAAATCTGTGCTACTACAAATCTGGAGGCATGTCTTGAAATTCCATTATGGACATGTTAATATAAAAGAAGTAAATTCATTCAATAATCAAAAGAAAAAGTTTGAGACAAGAATAAGGTTAAAGATGAAATTGGAGAAGAAACAAATTTGAAGTTTGAAGACCATGTTGGAAGAATAAGATGGCAGAGAAAGATAACCATATAAAGATAACAGACATACTTCGGTGTTGGGGGCTAGAAAGACAAGAGACAGGGTCTAGTTCTTAAGAACTGTCTCTGGGGAGACAGAACCATTCAGTAACATAAATCATACAAAGCCTAAAGGAAGTCAATATGTTGAGTGCAAAAGTCTGCCTGGAAGAATTGGGAGGGAGGAGGAGAATTCAAGTAGGCATTTGAGAAGTGAGTATGTGATTGCCATGCAGACATACTTGGGGGAGGAGAGGCATTCTAAAATAAAGAAAGAATATGTGCAAAGCATGATGTCTTAGTTCAGCCTTCTATAACAACAGTATCATAGACTGGGTGGCTTAAAAAACAAACCACCTTCATGAGTTAATTACCTCCCAAAGACCCCATCTCCAAATAACATCACATTGGGGATTAGGGTTTCAACATATGAATATGGGGGGGACTCAAACATTCAGTCCCTATCACATGGGCACTATAAAAAAGAAGTTCATTTTACAGCAAAAGGTAAAGCGAGGGTGAAGAAAGAAGAGTGAGAGTATGGGTGGACAGAGTGAGGGTCATTCATGAAAGGCTTTGTATGCCAAGCAAAGACTTTAGATTGAGTCGATAGGGGATGGTGAAGAATTTTGGATAGGGAAGTTATGTGATCAATCTGATAATTTGGAAAGATTGATTTGGCACCAATAGAGAGGAGAGATAAACAGGAGGTAAGAGTCAATCTGGAAGCCTGACAACTAAGCATTGCAGTGGGCCAGGGGAAAGGTAACGACAGCTTAAACCCAGGAGTGGCAGCGGAGAGGAAAAGAAGTGGAGGTATATGAGAAACTCTCCACGGACAGATAATCAGACTTGGACATAGAGGGATGATGAAAGAAGGCATCAGATAATCTAGGGTGAGTCCCAAGTTTCTGGCATGGAATATTGGGAGAAAGGTTGAGCCATAAACCAAGGAAGGAAATATAGGAGATGTAGTAGTTTAGGAAAATGAAGAGGGCATATTTTTTAATTAATTAAAAATTAATTGGTATAACTCACATACCATTAGAATCTACATTTTTGAAGTGTATAGTTCAGTGATTTTGAGTATATTCACAAGGTTGTACAACTATCACAACCCAATTCCAGAACATTTTCATCACCCCCAAAAAGAAACCCTGAGCTCTTTGCAGTCACTCCCTATTCCTCCTTTCCCTCAGCCCCTGGCAACTGCTAGTTTACTTTCTGTCTCTACCTATTGGATTTACCTATTCTGGACATTTCATATAAATGGAATTTACAGTGTATGGCCTTTTGTGTCTGACTTTCTTAGCATAACTTTTAGAAGTTTTATCCTTATTAAAACATGTATCAGTACTTCATTTCTTTCTATGGCTAAATAATATTCCATTGTATAGATATACCTCATTTTGTTTTTCCATTGATCAGTTCATGGACATTTGGGTTGTTTCTACTTTTGGGCTATTATGAATATCAATGCTATGAATATTCGCGTACAAGTTTTTTGTGGACATAAGTTTTCAATTCTCTTGGGTATATACCTAGGAGTGAATTTGCTTGACCATATGGTAACTCTATGTTTAAGATCTGAGGAGCTGCCAAACTGTTTCCCAAAGTGGCCGTCTCATTTTACGTTTCCACTAGCAATGCATGATGGTAAGATATGAAAACTTACCCAAAAGTTAAGTAAAACTCATCCAAAGTCACTCATTAGTAAAGAGCAGAGCTCAAACATGCCTCTCTCCAGAGCCCACTCTGTCCTCTACAGCACACCACACAGCTGGAGTCCAACACAGAGGTGGTGGTTGAATCTGTGGTTGTGGATGAGTTTACATGGAGGGTCTGAGGCAAAAGGAAAAGGCGTAGAGACCTGCGAGCCCTCAGCAGTACGAGAAAGATCTGCATATCAGACTGGAAACGTGTGACCTGAGGCACAGGAGGAAAATGAGGGAAGAAAAGATGCCAGGAAAACCATCCAAGGGGAGAATTTTAGGCAGGGTGTGGTGAAGAGGTAACACATGGCTGCTGAGGCTTCATCTAACTTCTGACAAAATGCAGTGACCTCTACCAGAGTCTTTTTGGAGAGGTGTGCGGGTGCGGAGTGGAGGGAGAATTGATTTTGGTGGTCCGAAGAGGGGATGAAATAAGCCAATTCTACTTGGCTGTGAAGGATGGGAAGACAGGTGAGATGGCCAGTGGAGAGCTTGCATTCTTTGTTTTTGCTTGAGGCCAGGAAAGACACCTCCTGTTTACTTAAACTGCTAACAATTTATTTCCAGTTCATCAGTTCCTCCCTTGTTTTACAACTGTGCCAACAAAATCCTTGTTCCCATTTCTTTGCCCCCTCTAACTCTTTAACAGTGGCTTTGTGAAAAGCTATTTTCTTCTCCCTCTATCTTTCTTTCTCCTCCTTTGCCTCTCTAGATCTAAAAATACCCATTAGTTTCATGTTTCTAGGAGTTACACAACTTCTGAAGGGTAATTTGGCATATAGGGAACCAGTGCTGTCAACCTCTGAACTTCTTGGGAATTCCAAAAGTTCTTTTCAGTATTTTTGACAAGTCTCCACCGACCTCCTTGTCCTCCGTGTGTAAACCTACTAGTAATCCATTTATAATATTGTCCTAATGGGGAAATATATTCTAAATTCTGAATAATGACTTTTCAAATATAGTTTGGGACATTTCGTAATTTTAGGGCTTCCTTTTTTTTGTTGTGTTAAATGCCCTTAAAACCTTTTCAAGTGAAGTTTTTTTGTTGTTCTGATGTGGAAGGCAGAGTAATGTTATTTCTCTCGTGTTAGGGATGATGAGAGTGAACCTTAGAGAAAGGAAGGTGAAATTAGCTAATGTCCTAGATGGGAGGAAGAGAGATATCACCATCTCTTGAGATTTGTTTTTCTTTTAGAGAAAGGAAGAAATGTTTGCTGTAGGAGAAAAATCTGAAATAAAAGAGAATGACAGAGTCATTAAGTGGCACCTTCTAATTATGGGCTTCAAGCTGTGTAAATTTAATTGAGAATACAGAAATAATTTAAAAAGCATTTTGGGGGGGGTTACTATATTTTACTTTTAATTGGTTCCAATAAAAAGTGTAGCTCCAAATCCTTGATTCAGAAGTAATTTCAAACTAAGAATTTACTATACCATAAAAGAATGCTATAAACATACTAGTTTCTGAACAAGAGCAAAATGTTTTCACTTAGATGATAACACTGTACGGTTTCACTGGATAAGGAGAAATTACTATTACATCTTCAAGTAGGTCTGTATCTATGTATACAGAAATTGGCATCAAAATGACATAAGAAATCTAGTTTTTAAAGCCTATCAGTGTCAGTAGTAAAATTAGATAAAATAAATAATAATGATGGTGATAATAAAGCATTGTACAGTCCCTATCTTTTTGTGGTACATTCATTTACTTATGCTTTTTTTTTTTTTAAGCCAAAAACAGTTCAGAACTCAACGCATACCTACCCAATCCCAATCATTTTACTCTCACCAGCTCTTATTCTAATATTGTCTTATGTGTGTTCTTATTCTTTTTTCACGTGATGAAAAGTTTTGATAGCAGGTTGGTAATATCTATCCTATGCCCAATTCTAAAATCATGCTCAGATATTTCTAGCCACTTTGCTATCTGACACAAGTGAATTTAGCTGGTATTTTTTGTTTTAGTTCTGTGACCCATAAAACTTAACACTCTCAGGTGTCTCCTCTTTGAGGACATCTTCCTAGATCTGTTTGGTTGAATTTGGTCCAATTCCTATGCTCCTACAACATCCTGGGCATGTGTCTCTGACACTGGATTTAACAGGCTCATTGTTTTATAATAACCAGTTTATAATGTGTCTCCCACACAGGGATTTGGGTCCTTGTGAATAGCTCTTTACGTCTTCAGCTCATAACACAGTGCTGAACATTTAATAGGTATTCAATAATCATCGGCCTTTTAGCTCAATCAAACAAAACGCCTTTCTCTGAGAGCTTGGAGATACTTTTGAAAACAATCTTTCATTATGTTAGTGCTTCTTGCTGCATTCCTGTGTAGCAACTTAGAGCTCAGGTTTTAAAATCCTTTCTTGAGGGTTTCCCTGGTGGCGCAGTGGTTGAGAGTCCGCCTGTCGATGCAGAGGACACGGGTTCGTGCCCCGGGCCGGGAGGATCCCACGTGCCGCGGAGCGGCTGGGCCCGTGAGCCATAGCCGCTGAGCCTGCGCGTCCGGAGCCTGTGCTCCGCAACGGCAGAGGCCACAACGGTGAGAGGCCCGCGTACCGCAAAAAAAAAAAAAAAAAATCCTTTCTTGGTATCTTCAGAGACAGGCAGCTTCCACTCCCAGCTCCAAGTGGTGATATGTGAGCGAGAGATTTTGTCCTCCAGGCTGTGTCTTCTGTTCACATTCTCTTGCTTCTTAGAGGTTTTCTGTGTAGTGTCTTCATTCTCTTGGAGCCTCCTTTGTGTAGATTCTGTCCCCTGATATTGTCATCTGGTCCCAGTGGGAGGATCCCAAGTTTTACTTAACCCATGCCAAGTACTGAGAATGCCCTCCTGCTCATGGTGGGCACATAGGCATGAGGGTGCTAGTGCTGATACTAAGTACTAAATGGAAGTCAATAACTAGCTCAGAGCTCATCTCACAAAGCCTCCTTGCATTTTTTTTTTTTTGGTAACAATTAAATAGCAAAGTTTAGCTGCATTTTATTTATCGCTGGATTTCTGGGGTGGGGCCTAGCCTTCCAAAGTTCATTGGGTACAGTGCTCAGCACAGTGACTAGATAGGAACACTCAGTAAGATGACTTCCTCCTTCTCCTTCTCCTTCGTCATCATCACCATCATCATCATCATCATCATCATCATCATCATCATCAAACTCACTCGGAAGTAAATGAATAATCAAATGATAAGGGAATGTGACTTTATTTCAAGGCGTTTGGAACCAGGGCCTCCAAAGTATTAGTGCCACAAACAGGATTGTTATGAATATAATATTGGCATCTTCAGGAGAAGAAAATATTGATCTTAAAAAAAAACAAACAAATCTATTTTCCCAAAGTTTAAAATGTTAACTTCTGAGCTAGTTATGGGCCTTATTTGGGGGATATTATTTACAACTTGAATGCTGGAGTTGCCATAGTAGCCATAACCCTTCCGTGTGGTTGAACGTGTCCATCTGGAAACCATCTGATTGCAAATGCCTCATATGTGTATATGTCGGTTCTCTTCCATGTTCGGCTACAGCCAAATGCCAGGGAAACACGTCCTTGCCTGGACTTTAGAATTCCATTGTATTTATTACTAGAGCTTCTTCAAGACTTTAATTTCTCATTCAACTCATGTCAGGTGGCTGTAAATGTGTTAGTTTGGTTGCCAATACTAAATACTGTTAAGCAAGAAAAAAAGAAATAAAATGCAGTTTAACCTTGTTACTTGTTACCGAAAAATGCAATGAGGCCTTATGAGATGCGCTCTGAGCTGGTTATTGACTTCTGTTCAGTGTCTGGTACCAGTTAGTCCCTGAATTGTCAGGCTTGCTGTACTAATGATGGTTATTCATTTGCAGACAATAGGGCCAGTGATAGAATGCCTAGAAGCTAAGCAAAGGGAATAGTAAACATTTGTTCTAGACAATGCCTAGAAATTGATCTAATAGGCAGCCTTAACAACAGCTAACATTTGTCTGGGTAGTGGAAAAAAATATAAATTTTTGGAGTCAGATGGGCCTAGCTTTGCAACTTACATGGTAATATGATATGGACAAATAATTTAACTTCTCTAGGCCTCAATTTCCTCCTGTATGAAATGGTGAGACTAGCACTTAGCTTTCAGGGTGTTATAAGATTTAAACATAATATAGGTAATTTTCCCAACATCATGTGTATCACATTATATGCCACCAACAAGTAATATTTGTAGAAATTATTGTTTTCTAAAATCCAGGACAATGTTGATTATTAATGCTCCATTAATTTAGTAAAAGCTTTTCGTAGGGAAAAATTAATAAACAACAAGAGCTAACAATTTAAAACCCAGAAAAACCTCATGGTTACATTAATTACACCCGTCTAAGGCAAGAATGAAAAAATTACTTTTAGATTTGAGAAATTCAGTATTATGCATGGCTATTCCCTCCTGTCAGCCTTAAATAAACTTCAGGGATATTGCTCCACTATCCATAAATGTGGGATACTTTCTTCTATGGGTCACCATTATGGCCCATTTAGAATGTTTTAACTTTGCTGTAAGCACTGGGCTCATTTTTTAAGCTCATACTATCCCAGTTGCTTTGTGATGGAATCAACCTTCATAGTGCTGGCAATGAGACTATGACAGAGCACTCTAGGAAAAGTAACTGATTGAAGGAAATAAAGTAGGAAGATAAATTCAAAGAACTGAGAGGTAAAGTTGAAAGAAATGAGAAAGAAGATTAAAACAAGACCAGTGTAGAAGTACCCAAAGAATGCATGAAGAGTGAACAACAGTAATGTATCTTGTGATTTATGACCTTTTGAAAAGTAACAGATAACGAGGGCATTGGAGACTGTGCATGGTGAGACAGAGATACAGAAATATTGGCTGGGAGGGTAGAGAACATGGTAATTGTGGCTGAGGTTGAAGTTGCCAGAATGAAATATTCTGGAGCAAGTCAAAGGATGGGAGGTAAATTATTTCTTTATTATAATTTCCGTTCCAATAGTATCTTCTTCCACGTTTCAAGCAAAGCTAAGTGAGACTGGAGCAGGGGCTCATGCCCTCATTTGGAAGTCACCTAGAAAATGCCAACCATGCTTCAGCTCTGAGGTTCATACTTACAGAAACTTATACGACTAGACTCTAACAACAGAAACTCAGAACTGCCTGGTCCATACAGGAGAAACTTGCCATGTGACTTGTTCCAGAAAAGTTACCTTAAATAATTTCAGAAACATGACACAAGTGAGTGATGTCATCCTAGGAACAAGGAACACTAAACTTCCTCTCAAAACAAACTCCAGAAGAAGAGAAACATCAGCCTTCTACTCTGGATGGAAATAACCCCAATACTTCTGGTTTCTTTCTTCTGCTCTTCACAGCATCTTTTGTTTATTTTCTCCTCTGGATAAATCTCAGATCTGTTTCCATCAGACCTTCCAGTGGACGACCTTATCTCCTTTTTAGAGTAAATAGAAGTCACCAGACAGGAACCTCCTTGACTTCCTGCTATCAAAAGGATGAATATACCTCTATCTATACCCATTTTTTTCCTCTTTCGTGCTGTCACATTGAAAGAGGTGACCCTCAGCTTTATCCAAGGTAAATCCCTCCACCTGTGCATGGTCTATCACTCCTGTCCTCCCAGAGACCTTGTTATATAAATTCTCTTTCTCCTGCCCCTTAAATTTCCCTTTCCACTGATTCTTAGCACTTAAACATGATCATGTAACAGATATCCAGAAGCTAACTCAACATTCCCCTTAAGAGGTCTCAGACATCTCTAACTAAACACATCCAAAAGTGAATTCATCCTTTGCTGCCCCCTCCATGAACTTAACTACCCCTACCCCCATCCCTCAATTTCTCAATCTCAGGGAAATGGCTCCATAACCCAACCAAATGTCTAGCTGGAAATCTGCAAATTATCCCTGATTCCTCCTTTCTGCTGATTTCCCCATAGCCAATAGATCAACAAATCTCATTGGACCTATCTTCAAAATATATTCTGTGACCAACCACTTCTCTCCATCTCCATTTCCACACATTGGTTTCTCTTTCATGGATGGTTATAATTGACCACCAGCTGATTTCCCCATCATCAGTGTAGGTCTTTACTAATCTCTCCTCCATACTGCAGATGGAAGGATCTTTAAAAAATCCAAATATGATCATGCCATTCTCCTACTCACCTTTAAAACAATGGTTTCTCATTGCCCTTCAGATAAAGTCCATACTCCTTAATATAGCTTACAATACTGTTTATGAGCTATTCCTACCGACCTTTTGGTCTCATCTCTTGTCTCATTCAATACTTCAGTCATTCTAAATGTCTTTTAACTTTTCTTGATTACCATTTTCCCACCCACACTTGGCCTAGCTAAAACTCCTCTGGCTCCTAGACTGTATTAGTGCCCTGCAACTTCATAGGATACTTTATGGTAATTACTTGTTTTATTCTTTGCTGGAGTATAAGAGCAAGAATTGTGTTTGTCCTGCTCACCAGTTTATCCTTCTCTTTGCTTATCTGCAACTTCCTCTACCAGTCACTCTAGTAGCTTGCTTGGTATCTGGTGTCTAATAGATCCTCAGTAAGTATTTGTCAAATAAATCAACTGTCTTTCATAGTTTTGTCATTTCTCTTACTGAACTCAATAATCTTGATTCTCCTGTGGAGTCTCAGAGAATATAATGACAGCACTTTTAAAATCTCATGTCTGTGGTAAGAAAGGAAGATTAAGCTTGAGTGTTGCCAGAATAACAAATGCTATGACACCCTTGTTGTTAATCCTTAAAGTGTAAAGGTTTGTAATAATTACCACTCATTTTATCAAAGGATTTAGGCATTTGGAGAAACCCCATGTCTCCATATGAAGGTCATATGAGTGTAAGAACATACACATGGTTATTTATCTCTAAAGACAATATCTGCCATTAGGAGGGAAAAGTATTCAAGAGTTTTTGTTTGTTTTTTCTTACAACAGAGATAGTGCTATAGACAAGACTATCTTTGGAAGTTCTAATATGGCCAATATAATTTCAAAACTATTTCTTGAATAGATATAATATTTCACCTTATACATTTTGCAATCCTAGAGCCAGGAGCAAACTTCGCTGTTATTTTGGTGTGTTTCCTAGACACTGTCTGGGAATTTAGTCTACAACATCTCTAACAGTCATTACCTTACTTTGGCTTGAGCACTTTCAGGAATGGGATTCCATTGCTGATGAGGCCTCCTGCCCCACTACTAGATGTCCTAGTGTCACAGTATTTTTTCTCCTATTTCCTTCTCCCTTCTCTAAACTAACATTTCTCTTTCTGTCACTTCTAAATGTTGATCTTCTACTTCACCTTAAGTCCTCAACTTAAGACCTTTAAATACTGGAAGAGAAGAGGAAGTGTGGACAAAGGGAGACACCTTCCCGAGCACCCAGTGTTTTGCAGGATTGACAGTGGGTACATTTATGTTACCTCACTAACTTCTTAAACAATCTAGTAAAGTAAGTAGCGTTAATGGCGTTTTACTCAAAGTAGTAAAATTCTCCCCATTTGTCTATCTAATGTTGAAATCCAATTTTTAAAAACTTCTAAATGTTCTGAGTCAAGAGCCTGGGATGTTAATTAAGATCTGTTCATGTATAGTTGCATGGAATTGGCTCCTTTTCACTGTTTCTAACATTGAAAGCATAGTTCTTATTGTCCTAGGCAACCTCACAATGTTTTTGAGTCTTCACCAGTCACGTTAATGGTCTTTTTTGCTGCATGAAGACATCATGGCCTTTGGAAATCACACCCAACAGAACTCTATTGCCCTTCTGAAGTGAAACCTTCTCTCTTAGAAATAATTCAAGCCCTGGGGAAATTTTGGCTTATTGCGTCCTTTTCAGATTTGTGAGAAAATGTTTATGCTGAGGAGCAATAATTTTCAGTGCAGCCAGAGCGTACCTATCAACACAAAAGCAACTCCTAAGCCATCAAGAGACTAAACAACCTGGACTAAAATAACATTGACATTCTTGTTGAGACAGTCAGGAGTGATTTATAGTCGGAGCTTGATGATCGCCACAACAAATTGTTTTAGAGATTTATTAACATTCCAAAGTCAGTGTTTGGAAATCCACCCATAGAAGTATATTTGGACTAAAATAGTATTTTACACTATGTGTATAAATTTTGGTTTGTCACACATCGTTTTTAATAGGCTGAATGTTTTAAAAACAATTTGATCTTAAAAATATCGTGGCACCAAATAACTACTTCAAATGTATTCTCTTTTTAACTAATTTTGTGAGTGACGTTTAGACAAAAACCACTTATAATTGAAGGGTTTTGGAAATGCTTTAAAACAATGTGGATTATTCAGTGTTTCTATTATTTAACTCTGGGGATTTCTTTCTGTTCTTTTATCAGGTTCTCCAAAGTACTTATTATTCGAGTTGGGTAAACCAGTTCAGCAGACTGAGTCCCCAATGCATTTTCCAGTGATGATAACTGCCCTTAAAATTCTTTCAGACCTGGATATCTACCTGTGTGAGACCAGTAAGTAAGTGTTTCTTTAAACCATTTTAGATTATGTAAGAAACTCACCAAAATAATTATGCCAGAAAAACTAAAAGAAACATGTCATGGTATTAACAAGAGTCCTTTGGATGATGAGATTATGGGTAATTTTTTTTTCTTTCCTTTTTCATTACTGTCGTATTTTAAATGATGAATGTATATTGCCTTTGCAATAAAGAAACTTTACTTTTGAAAAAGCAGTTGTAGATACAATAATATCCACACATATGAAATGAGATCTCAGGTGCATATGCAGATGACAGAACGCTAAGCAGAGACACAGACACATCTACTGATTGAAGAAACAGATTGCAACTGGAGAGGCCCACTTGGCTCTCAGGTACTGGCTTCTTTACAGATCACAAATATAACTCCAAACATGGTGACAGGTCTTTGGTGCCAGGTTATTTCTAACCTCTTGTGGAAAGTCAATATCTTCCCCAAACAAATTAGCTGAATAATTTTGGGTTTGACCTAAGAATTAGTTTAGTTAGTCTAGGTTGTTTGGTTCTAAGTAATACATTTACTATTCAGTAACAAGAATTAACAAGATAAAAAACCTTCCTGTTTATACAGGAAGGTAATCAAACCTGTCAATTGTCCGTTGTTGACTTTTCTTGGGATTGACAGAATTTACGTTAAGGAAATCAGAGAAATGCTGCCCCAAAATGTCCTGGAAGAGGTACCAAGTTCTTATTATGAATAGAGTATAGGCAGATCCTATCACATCTAGAAGGCTAGCAGAAAGTCTAGAAAACTTCTATCCCAGTGATGTTTACTAAAAGCTAGTTTAAATAAGTAAAACAAACTAAAAAACAATCCCTTAAAATTTTATAGTATCCACTCGTACAAATATATACATATTCAAAGACAAACTTTTTACCATTTTTATTTTATTCTTTCTTTATCCATCCATCCACTCATTCATGAGTTTAGCAAATTCTTTTTTGGGTATCTTCTATATGAGAGGCAAAAATCTTAGCAGTTGGGCAGTACACCAGAGAACTAACACAAAAATTCCTGCATTCATGGAGCTTACGTTCACAGTGCTAGAAAGATTAAAAAGTAAATAAACAAGTAAAATATGGAGTATGTCAAATGGGGATACGTGTTATGAGGAAAAATAAATCCAGTAAGAGAGGTAGGGCATGCCAATTGGGAGGTGGGCTTGGAGGGAGAGTGTTGTTTTAAATTATGGTGGTCGGGAAAGGCCTTACCAATAAGGTGACTTGGTTAAGAGATGTAAGAGTTGGTTCTAGACAGCTTTAATATTCCCATTCCAGAAGTGGGACAGCATTGACCCAGTGTTTCCGTTATTTTTATGACACATGAAATAATCCTTCTTTTGATGCTCTAAGAGTAGTACCTTTTGCACAAGAGTATGTTTCCACCTGATTTATACAGCTGGTGAACAGACTCATTCAGATGTCACTCTTCAGTGGTACCACTAAACTAATACAGCCACACATATGGACCTTAGTTTTTTTTTCTATTCATTCACGTGTTTGCCTTCTGAAGTTGACTATGAGCCCATTGAAGGCAGGGATAAGACAATGATATGTTCATCTTGGCAGCCTCAATGCCTTGCCTAGTGCCTAGCAATTGTCAGGTGCTCCATGACTACCAGTTGAACAAATAAACTTTGAGAGTAAAATCGACTTTAAACAGTTCATGAGTGAATTCCCAATGGCCACGTTTACCTCCTAAACTATCCACAGTGGGTAACTGTCTTACATCATGATGACCTCTCAATTTCTCTAAGCCTTATATGTGGCTGGCATCAAGGACTTGCTCTGTAAAATAAAATGATGGTATGTTTCCAACAGCGATACTTTCGGTATAAGCATCTCTTAGAGGTTGTTTCTAATCCCACTTTCCCCATGACAGTGCTATAAAATGGGACAGCTGTCATGCCAACATTTTTCTACTACCTCTGTGACAGATAATCTGGTTTATATCCTTTTTCTGAGATGCTGTGGAGTGCCATTTTTCACACAAGATTAGGGGGCAAAATTATGACAGCCTTATGATATCCCCACTTGGGAGAGCAATAAAAGGGAAAAAGGGAAACCAAAAACTTTATTTTATAATGGAGTCCTGATTCAAGGCCATAATAATTGTATGGTTTTGGACCAGTTGCTAAATCTGTGTGAATCCCATGACCTTGTCTGTAAACTGGAAATAATAATCTACCTTACAATATCGTTATGAAGATCAAGTTGTATAATATATGCAAAGCATTTGGTGTAGTGCCTGGTACATAATGTGGATGTTCAATAGATTATTGTTAATATTTTACTACTATTAATAATACTGTTACTGTTAGAGAAGTTATGCAAATAAGATTTTTTCTACCAGTTGTTGAACGTTTACATGATCCCTGAGGATAACGCTCATCAATATATTTGCTCTTTAAAGTTATCTCCCTCTATATACTTGTAATAATATTAAACCAAGTAACGCTTATAACAATGTACTCTTGAATGTCTTTATCACTTAAGAATATGAAGTGTAACATGTTGTATCAAAAAAATTTTTCAGCTGCTAAATGGGATGGTATTTAATAGGGAACGTTTCCATGGTTTCAGAGCATCATACATGCTAAGGAACAGATTAGCAGGCATTTCACCATCATGGTGGTTCACACAATCTCTGTCACTTTGATGCTTTTCTTGCAGAAATATAGTCAGTGAAAGTCATTATCTTTTCAGGTAGGAAAGTCATGCTTTAACGGATAGCAGAACTCTAGTCTGATATTTTTTTCTTTTGTTTCTTTAGAGTCTTGAGACTCTAGGACAGAGACCACCACTAGGCACAAACATCACCTGTTTGCATGATTATGGAGATGGTCTACATGATGTTGAAAATGCCCCTAGTTTTTTGACAACGGCTAAATAACCATGGGGTCAAGTGGACTTGGGAAAGCGGCAACATTAGATGAACTGCTGAGCACTTGCATTGAGATGTTTGGTATGAGCCTTTTCTCCCTTCTGTACATCTTGCTACTCTTACTTCCCCCTGTTCAGATGTAGGTGTTGCCATGGAACAGAATTCAATCTCCATACCTTGGTATTTAAGGCCTTTTTGATTGACCCCAATCTGTCTCCCCAGTATCACTGCCCTCTGCATTTCCTTCCCTTTACTACCCACAGCTGATACCCCAGCCATACTGTTCACTTAATGTTTCTGGAACATTCCCTACACCTTTCTACCTCCATGCCTCTATCATATTACTTCACTGAAATTCTACTTCAGAGCTCATTTCAGATGTCACCCTAGATGTTCATAATATCATTCCTAATCTCCCCTGTCAGGAATGCTGAGTGCTTCCTCCACTCTCCCACAGCCCTTTATGACTTTTTTATGGTATGTGGTATATGCTGCTGTGATAATTTCTTGGTCTTTTGGCTTAGACAAGAGTGAGTTGCCCAAGCTCCTGCATTCTTCCTTTGTGTATATGTCTTGTATCTCCTACTAGGTTGTAGACTTTACAGTTATATGCCCTTTATGTTGTTCATCTACCTCAGCATTTTGGATTATTCCTTGCACAAACAGAGTCACAGAGGAGTTGTTTGTTGAACTGATTGTTATAGGAAGAGTTAAACCAGACAGAAAAGGGTTGCCAGATAAAATACAGGATGCTCAGTTAAATTTGAATTGCAGATGACCCACATTTTTAGTATAAGTATGTCCTAAATAGTGCATGGGACATACATATACTAAAAAATTATTTGTGGTTTACTTAATTCAAATTTAACTGTGTCATGTATTTTTATTTGTGAAATTTGGCAACCTTACATCTGAGGAAGGGTGAGACCTACCCACTTAATTTGCAAGGAAATACCAGCAGAAGTAGGAGGAAAATGATAATGGGGTCTACAAGAGAATTTTGACACTGATGTTTCTCTACTGATATTAGAAAAAGAGAAAAGTAGTATGTACTGTCGTCTCCTCACCTCTCATTTTATTTTATTTTTTAACAGATGACAATGGAGAGCTGAATAATAGTTATTTGCCAAGAATAGTTCTACTTATGCACCGATGGTATTTATCTTCCACTGAGTTGGCAGAAAAACTTCTCTGCATATATCTTTTCAACTACTGTGTAATTTTTACAATCATAAATCAAGTTCTGTATTTAGATAGAGTGTCTAACCACAGCCAGTAAATGAAGATGAATAAACAGTCTTCAGTCGGTTATCCAGCTGTTTTGTGAATATATATACATGTCTAGACAAAACATCTGGATGATTGACCAAATAGTTAACTATCCATCTGGATGTGTTGGCTCTGCTTGGAAATAATCACTAGATATAAAATGAAACAGGAGCTGTAGACTGAATGTTTCTAACTTGTCTTAAATATTTCTGCTGTTAGTATAATGAAAGAATATTTAACACTGATTCAAGAGCTAATTTATTCCTTTTAGGAATGCAGAATGGTGGACCTAGAGGATACAGTTTAGACATATGGAAATGCCAGCCAAAATAATATGATCTGGCTCAGGCATAAACACCACCTAAATTTTCACACTTCCCTTGTTGGCAAGACACAAGGAATATTCTAGCAGGTTTATTACAATTTGTTAATTGATATTAATTTTAAATTTTCTTCTGATATAAAAGCAAAAAAAGAATCCATAGTTAGAAATCCCATTCTATAATAAGGGCTTTTAGCAGTCCACCACTTTTGTACACGGTACAGTCCTAAAAGGTAGTTAAAGGCCAAATGACTGAAAATGGCTACAAAATAGTCACACATTTATACGGAGGTTTTATTCCCCGAGATCTAATGTTTATTATATAACCACTAATGTTGGTTCCTACAGTCTTTGCCGGCTGCAAGCCCAGGGGTCCTGCAGATGAGTGAGAAGCTTTTCAGGACAAGGGGAGCCTCAGAGGGAGAGGGTCCATTGAGTACTATTAGGGCCAGCGTGGCTTCCATCTGCTTACTTCAAGCTTCCTCCATTTTCTACTTCTTTCTTCCAACATGCCCCCAACCTCGGGGCAGAAGGGGATGTTAGAGAAGATAAGGGGACATTCACCCTGAACAGAGGTCCCTGGAAGTGAGCAAGATACTAGTACCCAGTGGTCCAAGGATTCCACAGGTCCCACTACTGAAAGGCAGTACATAGAGAAGGATGGAGGGAACTGACTCAGTCTGGTCCATCCCGCCTCAGGATCCAAACAGTGTCCAGAAATGTGCCCACAAGCAGCACCCTCATCATTAGTAGGTCTGCTGCTGTATGAAACACAAATAGAAAGGGATATTTAGGCACAGTAAAGTTTAATATCTGAAAGTACAGATTGTATGAAAGTTGAAACTGCCTGTGAATTAACATTTCTTTAGATATTCCTCCCTTTGGATTCCTTGCTCACTGCATATCCATGGTGCCTGGCATATAGTAGGAGCTCAATATATGTTAGTTAAAAAGAGTATGACTAAATAGACTTGAAACTAAATCGCAACACAACATGTGTATTAATATACCCAAAAATGACATTTTCAAATACTAAAGAAATTAGAGTACTTATATAAAGCATTAATCCTATATATAAAATCTTTTTGGCTAAAATGGTGCTTTTATGTACTATTGATTTTAAATCATCTATAGTTGGTAGTATATTTGTAATTACAGCTGACAGTCATCACTTGGTAAGTGCTCAGAAAGGTAAAACTAATTTTATAAATGGCTTCTCTTCCAGACCAAAACAATACATCCCAGAGCAATAATACATTGTGTCAATTATTTAGCACTGATGTCATCAGAACACACTTTTCTCTCCATTTGAAGGTACACATAACCCTAATATTCCTAGTACGGCCCTCTTATTAGGAATTCATGTAAATTGATCAAACAGCTGCAGGTCTGTGCAAAGGAAACAACGTGCAAGGATTTTTCTTTAACTAGTGTACGTATCGAAATGCCAGTGGAGAAAGCTGTGATGAATTTCGATTAAAGATCTGTTACTTCATGAGGTAAATATTTACGAATTTAATTGTCTTGTGGTTTCTAGTTCTGCGATTGTTGACAGTTTCCTTTTCACCATACAACAGACCTAGTCTGACAATAGAATCGACTCAAGTCCCCCTTTTATTGATTTTATTAAAACTGTTCCTGGGAGTAGAATTCATCTTTCTTTTGGACTGTAGATCAAGCAGTGGTCAATGTGATTAGGGAATGAAAGCAGCTCTTAGAAAGAGTACATTCATTTTTTTTCTACTCCCTCACCATACACATTCCCACCTACTTGCCATGAATTGGGATAAGGGTTTCTTCTCAGCAGTGGTTCTGAAGAGAGAGAAAGAAAGGCTCAGGGTGGGAGTAGTGGATTTGAGTCCTTGATTAAAGGAGGGAAGAGGGAGACTCAATGTGATGGATGAGGGATGGGAGATTGCTAATTTGGCATGTGGTCTTGATGCATTGTTAAATGTAATCTGTAAAATGATACCATGGTTTCCATAGAGGTCTAGCTTGAAATCTTCCAGTTGTCAAAAATACTTGATGCCTTTCAGGTACTGGATTCTGAAGTTTCCCGCAGAGTTTAATTTGGACCTCGGTTTGATCCGTATGACTGAGGAATTCCGGGAAGTAGCTAGTCAACTAGGATATGAGAAACACGTCAGCCTCATCGACATATCCAGCATGTAAGAGTGGCACAAGCTTCTTTCAAACAAGATGAGTCCACTGTTTGAGGGAGGGGGTAGTGATGACCCCACTTGACCTCCATCCATACCATTTCAGAATCAAGGTGTGCTTCTCTGAGGAAAGCTTTGATGCAATGAGCACAGTCCCATCGGACAGAGTTTCTCTCTCCAAGCTTCAATTTCTGTATTTGTAGAATGGGGATTGTACTTTCTCATGGGGTATTATGAGCATCCAATGAATACCTGAGATAATATGTGAACGCATTTGGCACATAACAGATGCTCAGTACTCGGTTACTGAATCTAGTCTCCTATACCCTTGCCACTCATAGTGTGGTCTGTGGGTCAGCAACATTGGCATCACCTGGGAGCTCAACAGAAGTGCAGAATCTCAGGCCCCACCCTAAACCTGCTGAACTGGAAACTGCATTGTAATAAGATCCCCAGCTGATTCATATGATCATTCAAGTTTGAGATGCTCTGAGGTCAGCCTGAGGCTATACAAATGTTGACCATAGTTGTGCCATGAACTCGTTAGCTCAGGGATTAGGAACTTGGTGCTAATTAGGCTAGCATTTTATATTGACTAGCTAACTTTGTAGACAAAACTATTTTAGGCCTGTGAGTATGGTTAGCCATATTGCAAATATGTGCTCTTGTGTCCTAGGCATTCATACTCTAGTCTCTTTTCCTAGAATACTTCAAGAGTGATCAACGGTGAGTGATCCAGGAGTTATTAGGGATGTTGTTAAAAATAAGGATTATTCAGCCTGACTCCTCTACTTACTAGCTGTGTGATCTTGGGTAAAATTTTAATCTCTCTGTGCCTATATTTTCTCATCTATAAAATGGGAGTAATAGTAGTAATACCTGGTAGAGTTGTTGTGAAGATCTAATGAGTTAATACTTGTGATTATAGTGGTGCCTGGGACATCTAAGAGTTTGATAAATGTTTATACTAAAAAATACAGATTATTCAGATTATTCATTCCTAGTAAATCAGAATCTCTGGTAGTGAGGTCTAGGTCTCTGTCTTTATAACAAGCTTTTCAAAAAATCCATATGTTGCTGAAGTGTGAGAACCAGCTTTTGATGGTTTCCATCACCACCTATATATTGATAAACTCCAAAATTTATATACCTAGCCCTAACCTCTCCCTCATGATCCAAACCTTACTGGTCACAGGAGAGACCAAGCAAGGGATTCTGGATGAATCAGTGCAAACCTACCCTGTATGGAAAAACAACTCGAAGTTTATATTCTATTGGCAATGGGTCAGTGGTTTTCTCTTCAAATATGAAGGACTGGGCGTGTATTTTGCACAAGCCCCTGGAAGCACGCCAAGAGTTACACAGTCAGTAGGTTAATAACTTCCATTGAGTGAAATGAGCTTTCAGCACATTGACCAGACTCACTCTTCTTTTATAGTCCTTCCTATGACTGGATGAGAAGAGTCACACAGAGGAAAAAAGTATCCAAGAAGGGAAAAGCCTGTCTGCTCTTTGACCATCTGGAGCCCATTGAATTGGCTGAGCACCTCACTTTTCTGGAGCATAAATCTTTTAGAAGGATCTCAGTAAGAAACTGGACACTTATTCTTCCAAGGATAACAACCACCATGCCAACTTTACCAAGAGCTGCATTTTCATACTCTGAAGTGTTGGCAGCCTCTGTCACTGTGCTCCACTGGAAAAGTGCCCTTAACTCACAGGAACAATCCCTTTTAACCAAAGATAAATATTATCCTGTCTTTATTTTATGGCTCAGGAGCTATATTTCTGTTGCTATTTTCAATGTCTCCTTTCATAGGATTAAAGCATGATTTTCTAAATATTCAGTGGAGATTTAACCATTCAAGGTTTATTTAGCTCTGTTGACTTCTCCCAAGTGAACATGTTTAGCTGGGCCCTTCATCTTGGGAGAAGAAATATTTATTTAGGTTGGGATATGTATAAATACCTGATTATGGATATAGGTTGAAAATAGGAATTGTAAGCTTTCAGGAGAATCTCAACCTCAGGTTGTTTCTTTCGCAGGGATGGATATCCTGGATTAAAGTTTTCTTTCCTACTCTGTCTTGATAGAGTTCCTCCTCTGCATCCCTTTTCTTCCCCCTGACTGTGATCTCTTCCTAGCCACCTACTCACTATCCATTTGTTATGATATTTCCACAATGGTTCACAAACAGCCTTTGTCTTTGTCTAACCAAGCTCTGGGGAAGTCACTTCTTCTTTTCCAAGATGCCAAAGAATGAATTACGTTATTGCTTGCAAAGAAGAACATGAGGTTAGAAGTATGGATTTCTGAAAGACTGATTCTTTTCACTAAGTAACCCTACTTGGAGAGGACCTTTTGATTCCCCACAGGCAGGCCATGAGAGGGAATCCCCTGCTCTGTTTGTATGGTAGGAGGCTCATATGTATCTGATGACATCCATGCTGACTTCCTGAAAATGTGTCAGTTTTGCCAAAGAGCAGCCTTACTCAATTTCTGTTTTTTCTCTTTTCTTCTTGAAAACACATTGCAAACTTATTCTGACTTGAAATTATAATATTTATATTCATTTCCTCTTCTTTAATGTATGCCATTGTATCTCGAACTTGCCTGACCATTGGAATCACCAGTAGTGGGTGAAAAATGGAGATTCTTAGGTTATTCCTCTGGAACAGTGATCCTTTAGGTCTGACATGTTCCCCCAAACCAGTATTTTAGCAAATGCCCCAGGTGGATCTTATGATCCAGCAAATTTTGGACTCACTGGAATATGACTTTGAGTCTTGTCCCTTCCTCCTCCCATCAACACTGTGGTGTGTAATAAGTGTGCATCTGGATGTGGAAGAGTGAAATGCAGCAAAATAACATGTTAAAGATACAGATATATTCAAACTTGTAAGATGCCATTATAAATGTGAAATGAAAGAAATCATTATGCTGTTGTGAAACATTATCTCACCCCTTCCACGCAACATTCTAATTTATAATTTTTTCAAAGACTCCATTATAATTCAGAGTCTCTGAATCTTCCTTTACTAGTTCACTGATTACCAAAGCTATGTCATCCATGGCTGCCTGGAGAATAACCCAACCTTGGAGAGATCTATTGCTTTATTTAATGGAATCTCTAAGTGGGTCCAGTTGATGGTTCTAAGCAAACCAACCCCTCAGCAAAGGGCAGAAGTCATCACAAAGTTTATCAATGTTGCCAAGGTATGTATGTCTGTTAATTAGACTGGGATTCTCAAAGGATTCTAGATATTCATTCTCTCTACTGAGAAAAGTCGTTGAAAAAATTTGGGGTTCACAATATAAAAGCCAATTAAAATACCCATAAATGTCTAATGAGCAAATATACTTCTCTCATGCAAGAAGATTGCTTTTAATTGGCCGTATTTGGAAGCATTTAATGTAGCTATTTTTCTGTGTAATGATTGATATATTTTTCTAGTGGATTTCATTTGTACTTCATTTTGAATTGATACTATTTTCCCTACATCCTTGTTGTTAAATTGTAGGACTTCATCTGTACCTCAAAAAGGTCAGAATAATTCAAAAATTGTTACTAAGTATTGAAGTTAACCTTTTCTATTGCAGAAGCTCCTTCAGCTCAAAAATTTTAACACCCTGATGGCGGTGGTAGGAGGCCTTAGTCATAGTTCCATTTCCCGGCTCAAAGAGACCCATTCTCATCTTTCTTCAGAAGTTACAAAGGTACAGTGGATCAGATCATAACCCAAGTAGAAAGTTTGTTTGTAAATTGTTTGGGGGTAGGATGATCCTAACAAATGTCACTCAGAAGGGGAAAGTTTTCTTCTTAGACAATAGGAGGTTACAGCCATACCACCTGGAAAAACAGATTAGAGGTGGCAACAAGTGTCCTAATAGGAATGCTTTGAACACTGTTAACATACTGCAGTTGTAAATATTCAAAAAATATGTGTTTGGTGCTTACTATGTGATAGGCATTGTGAAATACATGGGGGTTACAAGGCAAATATGACAGAAATCATTCCTACCGTCCCGTCCTCAAATGAAGTCATTGAACACCTGCTCTCTTCATAGTACTGTGTTCAACACGGTGGAAGACACAAAGGAAGGGGAGGCAGAAAGAAATCTTTTGTATAGAAAGCCCTCAGATTTATAGCTCAGTTTTCAGGGATTAAAAAAAAAAAATTTAAGCAATGATTGTTTCCCAAACTGAACTTTTTCTGCCATATTTATTTCCAGACTACAATAATATTTTTCCTTATTGAGCAAAAAAGAACATTTCGTCCTTATGAAAAGATTTCCTTGTAAGCGTGTACTTTGTTATATCAGTAAGGACACTTTCAGCTGTAAGTTAAAAAAAAAAAATCTTGGAATTGCTTAAACAATAAGTAAATGGATCGTCTCACATACCTGAAAGTCCAGAGGCAAGGCCAAGTCCAGGCATGGTCTGATCAGAGCTCTGGCTCAGTTGCTCTGTATTCCTCTGAGTATGAGGTTTTTGTTTTAGTTTTTGTTTTTCATCGGATTGGTTTCCCTCCTGATTGGGCTGTCTGCAGCAACGGGAAAATTATGCTTTCTTGTTTATGGAAGTTGGAGATAGGGAAAACCTCTTTTCAGCTCTGCACCCATGGAATAAAAGACCTTCTTTTTTAGACAGATTGGACCATCTCAAATCACATGCCCACCCCTGGGCCAATAACAGTATCCAGAGGAATACAATGTACTGATTGGCTTAACTCTGTGTTCCTGAACCAATCACAAACCAGAGGGATGGAATTATGAAGATGGTAGATCAGAACCCATCCTTGGATCTGGGCACGGAAACAGCGTCATCCGAGACACATGGGAAAGAGTAGACTGATCAAAAGTAGACACATGGGTCTATTAGGAAGGTATGGCTGCCGTTAGGCAACCAACAATAGCTTGTGCATATAAACAGGAGAATATAAACCACAGAAGCACTGCTGAGTGACCTCAAACACTGCACCCTTTCCAAGTATAATGGGGCTCATTATGTGTTTCATTTTCCTTTAGATTAGTAATGAATTTCCAGTAAAGAGCAAAACATATTTTAAATGTTGTAAAGAATAAGAATTCAGTGGAGGCTCATAGAAGCTTGCAACCACCAGTGTGTCTTCAAAAATTATTTATTTGAACTCCCCTTTCTTACAGAAAAGAAAACTGAGGTCCCCAAAAGTGAAGTGACTTGCTTAAGGTCACCCTCCTAGTTAGTGGCAGAGTCCAAAACCACAGCTATCTCACACATCAGTATGACTGTTCCTACCCCATACTGGCCCCTTCAAGTTATATCTTGAATGCAACTTTCTTGGAACAACTAGGAAATTTTAATATACTACATACTTCAATACAATACATGCTTGTATTTGTGGATTGTAATATTTCCATGAATTACAAAATACTTATATATACATGATGCTATTTAACATCTCAACACCCCTAGTAGGTAGGCAGAGTTGTGGGCTATTTCTCTTTTGACGCAGAATGGAACAGGCTGTCCAACTCATAGCCAAGCCTAGTACATTTTTCTAACTGTCTTTTCCCTGGTTAATATTTCCCTGCATCAACGTTGGTGCAATTGATACTTCTTTCAGTAGGCGAGGAATTTCCTAGCCACACACTGTTGGGCCTGAGGGTGGGCAGAAGGGAAGGCTGTTTGAAAATACTACTTTTCCATCTGTTCCCAGAACTGGAATGAAATGACGGAGCTGGTCTCCTCCAACGGCAATTACTGTAATTACCGCAAGGCCTTTGCTGACTGTGATGGCTTCAAAATCCCAATCCTTGGCGTCCACTTGAAAGACTTGATAGCAGTCCATGTCATTTTCCCAGACTGGATGGAGGAGAACAAAGTGAACATTGTGAAAATGCACCAGCTCTCCGTTACCTTGAGTGAACTGGTCTCCCTACAGAATGCCTCTCACCACTTGGAACCCAACATGGATTTGATCAACTTGCTCACGGTGAGTCCAACGGACTAGAGTTTGTGCTAATAACTCTCCTGCACCTCACTTCCCAGGGTATGCAGGAAGATCCATGCCAGCAATTCACAATGGGGGTGGGGGAGGTGTTGAATTCAGGGTCAGTAGATGGGAAGAAATCTCAAAGGATGAAGGGAGGGAAACACACCTGTAACCCAAGTGACTTGAGACACCAATCTCCGAGCAAAGAAAGTTCCCTTTGCTTTGAGGGTCCCAGTCTCAGCCTCCACGGCTCTGGCTTCTGCAGTTCTTAGAGAGGCCCTCCAGCCCTGTCCTCAGTGCCTCATCACACTCATCTAATTCATCACCTCCTTCTCTATGCCCTCAACTCATCGGCTTCTCTTGATCCTCACTGCACTGCTGTAGTTGAAGCCTGGAGTAATGCGGGGACCTCCTCTGAGATCTCCCTCCCCGTTACCCCCACCAACCTCCCCAAACCACCAGATACAGGTCCCAGTCTGCCACTGGAGCCCTTCACGACTTGTTTTCTGACTATCAGTTTCTCCTCGTTTATCATCACCTGATCTCGCATCACACCTGCCTTTGAGGAATGTGGGACTTATACTTTCCACCACAAATTGCTGCCTTCTACTTTCTGGCTTTGCATTTTCTTGGAAAATTCCTTCCTTACCCACCCCCCAACCCCACCATGACTAGCTTAAATTCAAAAGCCTCTATCTTTCTGGAGCATTCTCTGTTTCCTTCCAAAGCAGTAAGGCATCTGTCACATGTGTTGCCCTTGTACTTTCTTATCTATAGGAGGTATCACTTGACATTAGATTTTTTTTCTATTTACCTGCCTTATACATCGCCCGTCCCCAGCATCTCTCATAGTATTGCATAACATCTTAACGGAAAAACCTGAAATAACTTTTTGGCCCACCCAATACCTGGCATATTTAGGAACTCAGCAGATGAACTGGGTGCTGTATTTAGGAGTGGGTTGGAAGAAATTCACCTACTGCTCATACGTTTTGGCCTTGGCGGCACGCACCATTAGCTGGTCTCTAGGTCCTAGCACTTTTAGACACACAGGTGTATAGTAGAGAACATTTCCCATTGGCTGCTTCTTTGTCAGGGGGAAAGAGGCATAAGCAAATTCTCTCACCCTTGCTTAAACAAGTGGAGGAGCAACTTCCTTGTTTGGGTTTTTGACACTGTAGCATCTGAAACTTGGCTGCAATACCGAATTGACTACTTTCCTCCAGTAGCCATGGGGAATGAAAACAAGAAGCCCTCTGGAACTCCAAATAGCTAAATCCTCTAGGACTGCTGCATTGGGATAAGAGTGCAGTTCCTAGACCTTCTCACAAACTGTTCCTAGAACACAGAATTGTTTACCAAGGAAGAGAACCCCTAGGTGTAGGCAATAATGGTAGCTGCATTCTTAGTATAAAGCAGAAGTAGCCAACACACAGAAGCACAAATCTCTTGGGGTTGAGTTTGTGTAACAAATAGTAAACACCCAGACATTCTCTGTTAGGGTGGGGGAACCTCACAATAATCCAGGCAGCTGCCTTTATTAACCATTTGCCATGTAAATCTGTTTCCATGAATAAGTGACCAGAGTTGCAGCCCCAATCAGACTGTAACCCCACAGCCACAGGTGATGTCTGAAGACCAGTCTCAGGGGGTAGCCTAGGCTCCAAGTGTCTGTGCTCAGGCTGCCTCCACGAGCTGGGGGAGAACTTCATGAGCAGCTGCCTATGCTGGGCAATTCCTCATCTGGATAAAAAATAATAATGGAGTAGGGAAAAGAAATTTGAATTGTAAATGCAGCAGGCAACATCAGGACAGATATTTGAGAAATACTAAAGGATTTGGAATGAAATTTTGGGGCTGCAGATGGAAAATCTGAACTCCAGAAGTAAAAGCTAAGAAATAATTCATTTTTGCTGGAAACAAAAGAAAAAAGAAAAAGACTCAATCTCTCAGTCTCTCTGTGTATCTCTCTCTCTCTCTCTCTCTCTCTCTCTCTCTCTCTCAGGAATTGAAGGAAAATTTAGAAGCCACCAAGCACCATATTTAGTCACAGCAACATTGTATAGTATAGTGTAATATAATGGCAAGAGTCTCAGATGGGAGACATAACTTTTTGTCCTGCCTCTGCAGTTACTTAGCTTTGTCTCCTTGCTAACTAGTCTTGACTTTGGATTTTTCCTAAAGGGTTTTGTGCTCATTTGTAAGATCTCATCCAGCTCTAAACTTCTGTGGTGCTAGATGTAAGGAATGGTGGAGCCTTGGGACTAAGGAACCAAGTGTCAACCTAATTCTGTGGTTCCGGCCCAGTGGCTCATCAGGATAGCACAGTTCCGCAGATGAGCACAATTGTCAAGCCAGTTTCTATTTAAAGCCAAAAGCCTTCCTCTCTCCCCACAACCAAGGAGAAAGTTCGGTGCATTCATTCTTCCTGGCCCTAGGCAGATTAATCTCCTCAGAATGAGGATGGAGGAGACTCCCAGGAGGTGTTCACTGGAGCCCAGTGAGCATTTCATGAACCACATACATGTTGAGATTAGAACCATACGTTGACTGCAGCTGCCCAAATGCATGTGAGGTCATTCTTATTAAGCACAGCATTGAAGGGGTGATCCTTTTTGCTCCAAGACTCTAGGTCAAGTTTCTGCCTGAAGTGACTGCTTCTAAACATGGTCCCAGGTGAGGAAGCTGATATATGATTGAGAGCCCTGGAAGAAAGAAAATGAGAACTCTTAAGTTAATGAACAATTGCTAAATGCCTGCTCTGTGCAGTAGGCTGTATAGCAATGCTTGAACTTTCTGTAATAGTTGATTACAGTTTTCACAGCACTTTTCACATACATTTCCTCAGTAGATTCTCACACACACACCCTGTGATGTAGCCTGGGCAGGTCAGAGGGTGTAACATCACCCCTGCCCCTTCCTATTTTAGAAATGAAGAAGCTGCGATTCATAACGGACAAAAGGCTTGCAAATAGCCAACTTCTGAATCCCAGTTTGTGTGTGTGTCTCTCTTTCTCTCTCTGATGGACATTTACTCTGTAATGTGGGAATATTGCTGACATTTACTTTATTTTGCATCTGTGAAAATTAAATAATCTCTCTCCCTCTTCATGGGTGTGTAAAGAAAGAGTTAATTACAAAATGAAATCTATGCAAGCAGGGACTATGTTTGCCATTTTTATCATTGTAATCTGAGCCCCCTGAACAGTACTGGGCACATGAAGGAAAGAGGACCACACCGCCAAACTGTTGGGATTTGTATTGTTCCCCTTTTTAGGGAAGATCTGGAGAAAACATTTTCCACTGTGATCCCAATTCATGTAACCAGGAGCTTTTAAACTGACGCTTCTTGTTTCATGGTATACAAAATAGTCTGATTTTTTTTCATAGTATTTTTAGATCTATCAGTTACATTTACCATTCTGAGTATATGCAAATTACTGGAAAGCCCCTGTATTTTTACAATCGAAGAAGAAGAAGAAGAAAGAAGAAAGAAGAAGAGGAGGAGGAAGAGGAAGAATTGCAAAAATGGTGAATGGAGATAGTTTGATGACCAAGTGTGTGTTATTTTACAATTCTCCAGTCAAGACAATGTCGGTCCTGAGGTGCAGACTAAATCCACAGCCATCTTTGCTGATAGGCTTGGATGTAAAAGCAACAACCTGAAACAGTGACTCAGAACATTTTTTAGAAACAAACAAGCTTAAGATATGTTAGACACAAATAAATATTTTTGAAACCCCATTGACAAGCTGCCTATATTATTTAAAAGGTGTGTAGGAAGTAGAACAGATCACTTTGTGCAGGGCCGTAAGGCCCAGAGGAGATCCGAGAAAGCAAGTAGGATCGCAGCTTGGAAAGCAGAGAGATGGCTAGAGTTAACCCAGAAGGTGGCTCTGCACTCGTGGATGAGCACAGTGGCATTTGGCTGCTGCACTGATTGGGAGCCAAACCCTGCAGTTCCCATCTGTGTGGCCCTCTAAACAAATCCCATTGGACACCATTAGCTCATTTAATCCTCACAACAATCCTGGGAGGGAGCTATTATTGATGATTCCCATTTTACAGCTCAAGAGACAGACTCAAGAAGATTAATGACTTGCCTAGGTTCATTTGACCACTGATAAATGGAGAGCAAACATTGGGAGACAACAAAAATATTTCCATCATAGAGTCAGATATCTGTCCATGTGACGTATGAAAATACTCAGGGATGTTCTGTGTCTTTTGAAAGAGCATCTCCCCTATTTAGTGTGTGGCTTATTTGGGTTTCTGGTTGGATGTTCTTGCACTGCTGGCATCTCCTTTCCAGCAGATGCCAGTGCTGTCATCAGAGGAAGAGTCAGGAGGACAAGAACATACTCATCAAAGCCCAGATTAACTCCTGACAACAAGGAAGTCAAAAGGAAGAAGTCAGTCAGTTTTCTGTCTATGTCACATTCACAGTGCAAGATAGCAAACTAGGACTGGGATTATAGAGGTGGGATTACAAATGCACTGTCTCCTTTTATGAAGCTTAGAGACCAGTAGAGTCTTCTGTTGTGGAATTTACAAAACAGTGGGCAACTGCCCATGGCAGATGTGTTTTATTTGGCCCACACGGAATCATAAAAAAAAATCTGTTATTAGTTGCCAGTGCTTAAAAATGAGGATATTTTATATAAAACTCTAGATTTCTGACTTCTCTTGACAAATTAGATGTGGCAATTGTCATCAAACTGACAACAATTTGCCTTAGATGAGTAGTGGCTATCTCCCATTCATCAGTGATCACACCTTCCCCTATTGCTTCCCTAACCCAGAGATCCAGTGTCAAATTCCACTTATCAGCACAAATTTTTCTTATTGTTGAGCTATGAGGAGAGATCCCCAAGTTAATCATATCTGCAAAACTCTTTTACCAAATACATTGTTATACCAATGTCTCTATCACAATATCCCTTTCATGCATCTCCCTTCACTCTTTTATATGGTGGGCGGGTTCCTCAAAGCATTTGTTTGTGACATGGGGACAGTTCCTCTCCTGAAAAAAGGCAGGGCCCCTGGACGTAGAAGTGACTGCTGTTCAGAGGAAGGTGGATACAGTGTGCATTCTTTGTGAGCATGATTTTCATGATCTGAAATGATACTGGGGCAATTTTATAGTAAAGTCAATTTTATTATGCTTAAAAAAACCTTTAGATGACAAAGTCTAGATAATGCAATACATGACCAGATATATGAAATCCTTAATTTAACTGCTGTATTTAGTAGCTAGAATAGTGACTACAATGGTCCCCGCCATATATTAGGTGAGCAATAAATATTTGTTGAATGAATGATGCAAAAATGACAGTTTATAATGCCAGTTTCTTTTTTAAAAAAATGAGATAGAACAGCAAGATAAATCCTTGAAAGACATCCTGTGCCTCTGAGTTTTCTCTTGCTCCTAGGCACCAGGCACTGAGCTGGAGATAAGGGATCCTTGATGTTACAGGCTAGGACCAGGGACAGGTGTATAAAATAAGACTTGGAAATGGAATAAAGCCTCTCACATTAAGCCTTTATCTTTAGACAAAATATGTCAAAGGAAAATTTTCATGCTTAAAATGGTCAGAGAAAGGGCAGGGCACCTGGTTCTCTTCCCTGTTGATAAAATGGTATGATTCATCAGGTTCTTAACATTGAAGGGCACGTGTGGGAATTATCCAGGCTTATTTTAAATCTTATGACTTCTGTTTTAGGTAAGTGGGACCATGCATTTTAAGGTTTTGCAGATTTTATCCACGCAGTTTAATCTTCATTTACATTCTTATCCTTGCCTACCCTAATCTTTCTCTCTGTCTTTATTTCTCCAAGTCCTCCCAGTTAGGTCCCAGTTCACAAGTTCCTCTGTGAATCCACCCTGATCATTTCTGTCCTCAGTGGCCCCCACACATAATAATAAAAGTAGTTGTAACAGCTATAATAATAACAATAACATCAACAACACCAGATTACATTTCCTGAGATTTCACTGTGTACTAGGTCTTGTGTGAAGTATTTTACATGCATTATTTCATTTGATCCTGATAAAAATCCAATTAGATAGGGACTTTTGTGATCATTTTACAGAAGTGGAAACTGAGTGTCAGAGAGGAAATAACTGGCTCAAGGCCACAGAGCTAACCAGTGGCAGGCTCAGAATTTGAACTCAAACCCACCGGTCTCCAAAACCTCTCCCTCATGCTTTACACGCTGCCTCCCTGAAAAATTCCTATAGCACTTAGAGTGGGGCAACTTCCTTCACATTTAGCATGTGTTGCCTTTTGTTGATGTGAATATATCTTTTTGTGTTCAGGTCCTATTTAGTCAAATAAGGTGTCTGGCCCTTGAGGGCAGGAATGATTTTATACCATTTTATATCACCAGAATTTAGCACAATGCCCTGAAATAATAGAAACCTATTAATTGCTCTTTCATTTCTGCAGTTCTTTAGTCAAACCTCCAAGACACCATTTATTCCATTTCCAAGTCTTATTTTACACACCTGTCCCCAGTCCTAGCCTGTAACATCAAGGATCCCTTATCTCCAGCTCAGTGCTTGGTGCTTAGGAGCTACTCAATAATTATCAAGAAAAATTGAGTCAATGGTTCTTGTTGATGCTGATGACCACACTAGGCTTAACTTTTTTCTTTTTAAAATTTCGTTTTCTGGGACTTCCCTGGCGGCCCGGTAGTTAAGACTCCGCGCTTCCAATGCAGGGGGCGTGAGTTTGCTCCTTGGTTGAGGAACTAAGATCCCACATCCTGCGTGGCCAAAAAATAAAATATTAAAACTTCTTTAAAAAAAATTTCATTTTCCACCTCTGCATGCATCTTTTTAACGTTCTACATTCACTCAAGTTATTAGACATTGAGCTTAAGCATTCAGTTTGGAAAAATTTCAGTAATGTAAATAAGTAAATAAATGATTCAACATCCTTATTTATCCCTTCTAATTTGTTGTAGCTTTCTCTGGACCTCTATCACACAGAAGATGATATTTACAAACTATCACTGGTGCTGGAGCCTAGAAATTCTAAATCGGTGAGTATTGTTTTCTCTCTCGGGTTCAGTGACAAACACCATTATTTTATATTTACAATAATTGACCACTACAGTAGTGCTTTGTGATCTAAAGATTGAAGAATTAAAAAATCTGTATTCTTCCCATTTTACAAATGGAACAGCTTAGCCCTGACAGATAATTATTTCTTCACATTAGAAGCTAACAAAGAAGAACATCATTTCCAGTTACTCTGTTTTATTGTTGATCTTCCATGTTCCCTCTGAGAACCTGCACCGCCCCCAAAAAAGAAGGAACAATAATTTGAATGACCATTCTAGGCTTTTTTTTAAAAAACTGATTCTACATAAAATTAGATTTAATAAATTTTAAATACCCTAATCATAATTCACAAATTTCTCTACTAATGATTCATCCAGTTCAGAATTTCAGTATCACATTGGAGAGAGTCTCCCTTAATTGATAGCTGAGTCTTAGTAAAGAAACATTATATAATGAGTTGAAGAAACTGAATTACTGAATGTACACTGCTCATTACTCTTATCAAGTGGACTGTAGCTCAGATATGCTTTGCACTAGTAAAAAAACAAATATCTGGGTGAATATGAAATTTACAATGAGGATGAGGTTTGCATGTTGAAAAAACATTTCTGTCTGCTTCTTATATCCTGAGATCTGTTTTCTTATGAAGGTCTCATTCATTACCTCCGTACCAGTTGAGTTCTGTGGCACATTGCCAGCACCCCTAGGGCCTAAGTCTGTCCATCTATTAATACCTACTACCATTCTGAACCATCGAACTGAAAGAGGCAGAATGACTGTGAATGCTGTTCACAGTAAAGGCCAGGTGGGAGACTATGAACTTGAGTCTGAGTCAGTTGACCTGGTAGCATCTGTTCTTAAAATAATGTCTGTGGTGGTCCATCACCATGTTCCCCTCCCTGCCAACCCCAAGAAGCCCATCTCCTGGGGACACTGCAGAAGGCAGCCATATGGGAAGATACAGCACAGGCAAAGGGAGGGGTTAGGACCAGACTCTTCAAAGTTCGCGTGATGAAGAGAGAGCTAGAAAGAAAAGTAATGTTACTGAAAAAAAGGAATTCGTAAGCTCCTCCCTCATTCCATAGCTTTGGTGTGATGAAGCTGTCCTGTACATGCACACACAGCATTGCCACCTCCTGACGCCTTCCTTTACCTATAACTAGGCACCTTAATTGCCACCTGTTGGTTGTTGGATGCCTGGCAGTTCATAATATATATGTTATCTCATTAACTCTGTTAAGGAAACAGAGTCTGGTGAACATAGGTGTCTTACACAGACCACAGAGCCAGTCAGTAGGAGAATTTGGACTGGTCTCAGGAGTCTGCCTTCACCGCCTGTGCTTTTTCTACAGCGTGATGCTGCCCATTATTTTCCCACCACCCCTTGTTCAGAAACAGGGTTAGAATGACCATTTTAGCACACATGCCTGATTTGTGCCTTTTAGATTTACTTTGGTTTATTTTCAGGATCAAGTTTTACCAATTTTAGGAGACATTTCCATCCAACATAAAAAAGTCTTTTTATCTCTTGTAAAAGCAGAAGCTTTCAAAGCCCCTTCCGAGTGCTAAAATCCCATGAATCTATGAAAACACATTTCCCAATCCCTTTCTGTCTCTTCTCTAAGTGGAATGTCACCTTATTTTGTATTTAGTGTTCGATGCATACTGGTAACTAAGAACAATTTCCCGTCAGGATTATATTCCTGAGAGCCTGTAGCTTTAATGTGCTTACAGTTAGCACTGGGCAACCTCCCCTAGTTAGTCCCAGAGCTTCTCAACCTTATTCTGTTCATGGCACCCTTAGTGCCTCATAATTTTTTGTGTTTTAATTCATGTCTCAGTTTTTTCATGCTCCCTCTAGGTCAGAAGAAATGCCTAACAGTTTCACTTATAGAATAGTTAGGTCCAAGCAACTAAATATGTATAAACATTGATGTTCTAATGGCTTATGACCTGCCTGAAAAAATAATACACACAGATTGAAAACAATAACATTTTTATTTCATTCTTAAATAACCACAATTACTAATGGATATGTGTGCCTGTTGGGCATGGTACAATTTCTTAAATCTTGGAATCAGATTGGATACTGTCACCTTTATTGCTTGTTCCACATTGATTTTTTGCTTCTCAAGGACATGATATCATTGATAGAAATGTGGCATGAGCTGATGGGTGAATTGTGAACTATTTCAAGCTGGTAGTTCGTGTGCTATTGACAAATATTGAGTATTGCTGTATTTCCCTCAGAAGTTTGAAATATCTTTCGGTAACCCTCTGAGTTCGTCGCAGTGCTCCAGAGGAGGGGTGTGCCTTGCTGTATAGTTTGGGAACCAAGGGTTTAATCCTTTATTATATCAACAAGATGAAAGGCTTGTGTGTGTGCATGTGTGTGTGAGAGAGAGAGAGAGAGAAACTGTGTGTGAGAGTGACCATATTCAGATGGCAGATAATTTTTTGTCCTGTTTGTAGCTCACGGCAGCACCCACCTCACAACATTGGTAGAGGCTTAAATCTTTACAGTTACACCTCAACTCCTCTTGCAAAAATGGTTATCCCCAACTCGGTATCAAATTTAAAAACAACCTGCTAATGCAGGTTTGTATGCATGCACCAGCAAAAATATTTCATCATATGAGATCCCTAGGGAGAGGATACGAAGTGCACAGCACTCTTGGCTCCCAATAGGATTGTGTTTCACACTTGTGTTGTGTAAACGAGTTATACATTATTGCTACCATCTTCTCCACATTATTAAGTGAAAATGTCTTGCACGAATGTGGAAGAACCTGTGGAGGAAACAAGTTCACCAAAGCAGGGCTCAAGAGAGCTAATGATTAGCCAAACCGTCAAGAACTGATTAAGCATATTGAGAGATGCTGGTAAGATGACATAAACTTGGCTGTGCACTGCTGGCCACTTACTGCACACACCTAATTTATCACTAGCACTGACTATTAAAGAATTAGATAACTGGTGTTTTATGTGCTTTGTATTATACAAGCAAAAAATTGTATGGATTGTTACAGAGATGTGTAAGGGTGTTTTAGTAGTATCTGGGGAACTTGGATAGGATTTTTGGGTGAGCTGGGAGAGCAATATTTTTTTCCACCTAAAATAATACAATCTAGGCTGCTGTTAAACAAAATATGTATTTAGTTACAGATTAGATTCTACAGACAAAATATTGCATTAACAAAATTTTCACTGATGTTTTCAAAATATTTAAGTACTACATAAACAGAAGTTTTTACTGATATTAATATGCAAAACTTATATGGCTTTCTCAGTGTCCCTGGTCCAAATTGCTCGAGGCCCCAGATAAAGTTGAAAAATGTGTGTGTTTTCTGTCAGCAGCCTACCTCCCCTACGACGCCCACCAAGCCCGTGGTGCCCCTGGAGTGGGCCTCAGGCGTGATGCCAAAGCCAGATCCTACAGTCATCAACAAACACATAAGGAAATTAGTTGAGGTAAGTGGTTGAGGGACAGTTAAATGTGAGCAGTTAAAAGGAGGCCCCTTTCTCTTTCCAGAATATTCTCTGGTTGCCCAGGAATCAGATGGAGTCCATGAAAACAGCCCTCTAGCAAGTAAGAGCAATTCAGTAGACACTTAGCTCTACCTGGCACTGGCTTCTGGGGAAGAACCTCCCAGGAAGTCCCCCTTTCCCCTTCCTGTCTGTCAGTTCTCACTTGCCCAAATACTCTCAGCTACTTAGAACCCCTCACTTCCCCAGGCATTTGACACTTCTGTCATTGTTCCTGCAACCCAAGGGACTGTTTGAGGATTAGAATCTACTCATTAAAACCCACATGGGGGCTTCCCTGGTGGTGCAGTGGTTAAGAATCTGCCTGTCAATTCAGGGGATATGGGTTTGAGCCCTGGTCCAGGAAGGTCCCACATGTCGCTGAGCAACTAAGCCCGTGCGCCACAACTACTGCGCCTACACTCTAGAGCCCACAAGCCACAACTACTGAGCCTGCGTGCCACAACTACTGAAGCCCACATGCCATAACTACTGAGGCCCACACACCTAGAGTCCATGCTCCACAATAAGAGAAGCCACCCAATGAGAAGCCCGTGCACCGCAACAAAGAGTAGCCCCTGCTCACCGCAACTAGAAAAAGCCCTCAGGCAGCAATAAAGAACCAATGGAGCCAAGAATAAGTAAATAAATAAATAAGTTTATTATTTATAATAAAAAAAACCCACATGGGTCACCATAAAATGCTGGATAAATTGGTTACCTGAGGGTAGGAAAAAAGACTGTAAGTTGAGTAGTTTCTCCAGCTGTATATATTTGGGGGTCTGTGACACCGCAGCGCAACAGCATTTAGGTCAGAAACATCACTTAATGAAGGGCAAGATTGTGTCAGAATTTTCCATATTAAAAACAACAAAAAAAGAGTAGATGCACCAATGTGGGAAAGATGGAAATATCTCAGACACTAGAAATTGTGATTGTTGATTAAACATCTCCCTTCATGGACTAGTACATCCTCAGATGCAATAGGAACAAGTCTTTGGGATATTATGTGCTCTTTGCTGGGAAAGGGCGTTTACAGAAAAAGAATGTTCTGTATCTTGGATTATCCATGGAACTATGAAGTGCTGAAAGAAAAGTTGCATGGGGCATGGGAGTCAGGAAGGGGAGATTAGAAAGGGTGAGGGAAGGGGATGAGACAGCCATAAGGTCCAGTGGAGACCATGTGATGATGTGGTAGTGACAGACCCAACTTGGAGCCAGGGAAGGTGGGCAAAGGATCTGGGTGCATGGAGTTGCAGCTCAGGAAGGTCTAGAATCAGGAAATGAATGAAGTAATTTTTCTCCTACTCTCTCCTCTGCTTTTCTCTGAATGCTCACTCCATTCTCTGCAGACAGACTTTCCTTGCTCCACACGAGGAGCCTCTTTCTCCCCCACCCCTTTGTACCTTACCTCTTTTCTCCAATTCCAGTTTCATGGGGGAAGGTTGGCCCAGTTTGGTTAGATTGAGTACTATTGATTTAATTGAATAAATGACTGGGTTTCATTTGAATTTCCATAATGAATTTTATTCCAAAAAAATCTTGTACTCTCAGTATAAATACAGGTATTAAACTATAAATCGTAAGCACTCCATAATAGTTCATTTTTAAGCAATTTTGATTATGGATAAGCATTGATAGTGAGACTTGCAAAAAAATTCAGTTATTTATGGATAAACTTGTAATGGGTGCTAAACAATCATATTTTTAATTAAGTAATTTGTTCATTTATACTTTGCCTACTTCCCAAAATACTCCTGAAGCAGTTGTGCCCTAAGGCAATACAGATAATATGTAACAGAATCCACAGGGGAATTGCCAACAAACACATGAAAGAATGTTCAACATCACTAATCATTAGAGAAATGCAAATCAAAACTACAATGAGGTATCACCTCACACCAGTCAGAATGGCCATCATCAAAATATCTACAAACAATAAATGCTGGAGAGGGTGTGGAGAAAAGGGAACCCTCTTGCGCTGTTGGTGGGAGTGTAAATTGATACAGCCACTATGGAGAACAGTATGGAGGTTCCTTAAAAAACTACAAATAGAACTACCATACGACCCAGCAATCCCACTATTGGGCATATATCCTGAGAAAACCATAATTCAAAAAGAGTCATGTACCACAATGTTCATTGCAGCTCTATTTACAAAAGCCAGGACATGGAAGCAACCTAAGTGTCCATCAACAGATGAATGGATAAAGAAGATGTGGCACATATATACAATGGAATATTACTCAGCCATAAAAAGAAACGAAATTGAGTTATTTGTAGGGAGGTGGATGGACCTAGAGTCTGTCATATGGAGTGAAGTCAGAAAGATAAAGACAAATACCATATGCTAGCACATATATATGGAATCTAAAAAAAAAAAAAAATACGGTTCTGAAGAACCTAGGGGCAGGACAGGAATAAAGACGCAGACATAGAGGATGGACTTGAGGACACGGGGAGGGGGAAGGGTAATCTGGGACGAAGTGAGAGAGTGGCATGGACTTATATATTCTACCAAGTGTAAAATAGATAGCTAGTGGGAAGCAGCCGCATAGCACAGGGAGATCAGCTCGGTGCTTTGTGTCCACCTGGGAGGGTGGGAGGGAGATGCAAGAGGGAGGAGATTTGGGGATATATGTGTATATATAGCTGATTCACTTTGTTATAAAGTAGAAACTAACACACCGTTGTAAAGCAATTATACTCCAATAAAGATGTTTAAAAAAAAAAGAAATCACAGGGGAAAGAGAGATTGCTTCATTATAACTGGACTCTAAGTCAAATGTTTGCATACATGTGTTTGCAGGGAGAACTTACAAACTTTTTGAAAATCCAATTTAGCAGAGGGCAATGGAAAAATCTTTTTTCTTTTTTTTTTGCTGTACACGGCCCTCTCACTGTTGTGGCCTCTCCCGTTGCGGAGCACAGGCTCTGAACGCGCAGGCTCAGCGGCCATGGCTCACGGGCCCAGCCGCTCCGCGGCATGTGGGATCCTCCCAGACCAGGGCACGAACCCATGTCCCCTGCATCGGCAGGCAGACTCTCAACCACTGCGCCACCAGGGAAGCCCAAAAAAATCTTCCTTATTTTTCTCTGATTATAAAGAAAGTCAGGGCAGTCCACTGGTTAGGACTCAGCACTTTCACTGACATGGCCCCAGGTTAAATCCCTGGTTGGGGAATTAAGATCCCGCAAGCCACGTGGTGCAGCAAAAAAATAAAAAAATTAAAAAGCTGAATATTAAAACATTTCAGAAATAGAAAGTTTTACTTTCAGGACTTGATGTCTCTTCTGTCTAGGGTTAATCACTGGTAAATTGTAGATCATCTTGTATGATTTTATTCTCCCCCCCCATACACACACACATATATACATGTATATCTTTGAGAAAGCTTGTTCAGTTATTTCCTTAGAACAATTCCTAGAAGTGGAATTGCTGTGTCAGAGTAAGCACTGATTGTCCTCCAGAAAGATTGTGGCTATTTGCTTTACCAACTTGATAAGAGAGTGCCTATTTTCTCATAACCCTAGGAAATTATCAATTGTTTTAATGTTTTCCAATTTGAGAGATAAAAAAAAAGTTTCATTAGTATTTCCATAATTACTAGCAGAATTGAATGTCTTTCCATGAATGTATTGTCCATTTGTATTTTTACTTTGGTGATCCTCTGTTTTCCTTTTGTGTCCTCTCGTAAGTGTTGCAAATGATTTTCTCTGTCATTTATATTTAAATTTGTTAATTGAGCTTTTTTGATTCAGATATTTTGCATTTTATTGTAATGAAATACTTTTGTTTATGACCTCTGACTTGGATGTCGTCCTAAGAAAGGTCTTTCCTACTCAAAGATAATAAAACATGAAAAATATTTTTATCTATTTACCTTTGGGTTTTTATAACTTAATTTTTACATTAAAATATTTAAGGCATCTGGAATTTAGTTTGGGGGCAATTTATTTTATAAGATTATCAGCCATTTAACTCAACAGCAATTATTAGGTAACCCATAATTTCCCTGTGGATTTGAATAGATACTTTTGGATATTCTGAATTCTTACATACATATGGATCTGTTTCTGGACTGTACTCTCTGCAGTAAGTTGCAATACCATGTTGTTTTGACTAATGTATCTTTGATTTCTGATAGGGCACATTGCCCCTCATTACCCGTCATTGTTTTAGTTAAAATATAACTGACCTTCTAGGTGTTCTAGGTGCACAACATAGTGATTCAATATTTCTACACATTACAAAATGATCACCACAATAAGTCTAGTTACCATCTGTCACCATACAATTATATTAAAATATTACTGACTATATTACCCATGCTGTACTTTCCATCCCGTGACTCGTTTATTTTATAACTGGAAGTTTGCACCTCTTAATTTCCCTCACCTATTCATTCATCCTCCCACTCCTCTCACCTCTGGCAACCACATGTTTGTTCTCTGTATCTATGAATCTGTTTCTGGTTTTTTTTTGTTTGTTCATTTGTTTTTTAGATCCCACATACAAGTGAAATCCTATGATATTTGTCTTTCTCCACCTGACTTATTTCACTTAGGGTAATACCCTAAGGTCTATCTATGTTGTCAAAAAATGGCAAGATTTCATTCTTTTTTATGGCTGAGTCATATTCCATTTTATTTATATACCACATTTTTATCTATTCATCTTTTGATGAACACTTATGTTGCTTCCATATCTTGGCTATTGTAAATAACGCTGGAATGAACACAGGGATGTATATATCTTTCAAATTAGTGTTTTTGATTTCTTTGGAAAAAATACCCAGAAGTGGAATTACTGGATTGTATGATAGCTCTGTTTTTAATTTTTTGAGGAACTTCTATACTGTTTTCCATAGTAGCAGCACCAATTTGTAATCCCAACAACAGTACATGAGGGTTCCCTTTTCTCCTCACCCTCACCGACACTTGTTATTTGTTGTCTTTTTGATCATAGCCATTCTGACAGGTGTGAGGTGGTATCTCTGTGTGGTCTTGATTTGCATTTCCCTGAGATGAGTGATAAGTGATGTTGAACATCTTTTCATGTGTCTGTTGGCCATCTGTAAGTCTTCTTTGGAAAAATGTTTATTCAGGTCCTCTACCTATTTTTTAATTGGGTTGTTTGTTTTTTGATATTGAGTTGTATGAGTTCTTTGTATATTTTGAATATTATCCCCTTATCAGAGATATCATTTGCAAGTATCTTCTGCTATTCAGTAGGTGGCCTTTTCATTTTGTTGATAGTTTCCTTCCCTGTGCAAAAGCTTTTTAGTTTGATATAGTCCCAGTTGTTTGATTTTGCTTTTGTTTCCCTTGCCTGAGATCATTACTCCTCATCTTAAACAAACAATTTTAGGTTATTCTCAACATGTTCACTTCTATAGGAACTTTAGAATCAATTTGTTCATTTCAAACGAATTCCCACCGGGATTTTGACTGCAATTACATTAAATGTATACTTTGATTTTTGAGATAATTTAACATTTTAAAGTTTCATTTTCTATTGTCATGGTACTGGCATTTGTGAATTCACCAAGCCTTACTCCTACTCAACCCTGAGGTCTCAGTTGAGACCTTGCTTTCTCCAGGAAACATTTTAAAATCGCCCTTCCCCCTCCCCCAGCACTCTGTCTTTATCCTCAGCGTTGCACTTATCTCATTATACCATAAAGGCATCTCAATTTTGTTATCTCCTACTAGATTCCAAGCTCCTTGATAGAAAGAATAATATGCTAGTTATCATTGCTTTCCCAAGAGGCTGATTCATAAATAGTCATTCAATAAATATTTGCCTTTCCTTTGCAGTCTGTGTTTAGAAATTATGACCATGACCAGGATGGGTACATCTCCCAAGAGGACTTTGAAAGTATAGCTGCCAATTTTCCCTTCTTGGATTCCTTTTGTGTGCTGGACAAAGATCAGTAAGTTTAATTTTGTTTTATTGTAATGCAACTGTCCCGAAGCAGAAAATTACTACGAAAGGAGAGCAGGGAAACCTTTAATTTATGTCTTGACAGAGTTGATCCTAGTGTATTGATGAAAGGTGTCTAAGGTGTCTTTTCACTGATTTTTTTCTTGGTGTCCACAAACATGACTGGCTGGATGGAATCACAGGGCAGACCACATCATCGGTGTTAAGTACAAGTGCTCACTTACAAATTAGCCTAGCTCTCCATTTCCGATTATTACTGCTGCAACTTAGCTAGTTCATCAACCCCAAAACCTCCATCAAAAAAGAATAGAGACTAAATATAGTTAGATCTAGCATGGTGGAGTCCTCAGCATCAGTGCACCCAGGGGCAATCTTAAAAGTCATCAAGTAAGTAAGATCTTTTTTTACATTACTTACGATCTTCAGGAGAGCCGGTGATGGCTGCAGATAGCCAAGAAGTGTTTATGCTTTGTTTTTTCATTTGCTAGTTCAGAGGTTGTCTTGAGAAACAAAGGAAAAAATATATTTCTCTTTAGCTTCAAATGATTCATGGGAGATTAAATAACTTCAGAGGCTAAAACCTGGATCATTAAAAAATTATAATGATTAAAAAAAAATTTGCCAAGAAACCCTGGCATTAATAATTTTATCACTTCATTTTTAGTTATGTGAGATCAGTTCCTAGTTTAAAAATCATCTGTAATGAAATGCTGGATTTTATATTGGTTAAATGTCCAAGTTATATCACATTAAAATTCTCTAATATTTTTGTTGGTGTGAGAATTAAACGAAAATTAAAGCCTTGGTACTTTATCATAAACATCTTAAAACCTTAATCCATCTTCATTGTATAACAGAGAATACTTTTAAAATAAAATTAAGTTATTAGAAACATACACTTCCTTTATAAAATAAAACTTAAGTTTTATTTTATAAAACTTACTTCCCACTAACTACCCACTTCTTCCCTCAGTTTGTTTGTCAGTGACATGTTCGTAGAACATGAACTTAAAATCACTTCCCAGTCTTCATTTTGTTTCTCTGCCGGTTCTCGTTTGGAACAGAGAGTGTCCCAGCAGATATATTTTTTTTCCTAAAAAAACTTTTTTCCCCTAAAAATGAAGGTTTAAAGTATTCATAGCTTACATGATTTCTTTTGTCAGACAGGCTTAGATATGTTGATTTTGAGAGAAAAATGGACCATCCAGGAGAAGAGTCTAACAAGTTGTCAAAGATATGGCGCCAAGATTCAGTAGAACGGTTAGGGCAAGAGACGTAGATTGTTAGGTCTTCAGCCCAGTCGTGTTAGCTGGAGTTCCAGGAGTGTGAGCACAGTCTGATGGGAAAGTTTAGAGGAACATGAGCACGGGGACCTGAGGAATGCAGCTTCAGGGACTCCTCTCCCCACGTGCAGCAACTGAAAGGAAGACGTGGATCCTGCAGAAGAGCTGGCAAAGGAGGCGCATAAGAGGCAGGAGGGAAACCAGGGCTACATGGAATCACAGGGGACTGTGGAGGAGGGAGTGTCAAAAAGGAGGAAACCTGTCCCATGTCACATGCTGCCAGGAGGTCAAGTTCAAGGAATGAGAAAAGGCTGCTGAGGATGTCACTGTGACAGTTTCAGTAGAATGGTGGGTTAGAAACCTGGTTATATGGAGGAAAGAGTAATTGAAAGAAATGGAAAAAATCTCTAACGAGTACTCTTCTTGAAAACTGCAGGAGTAAGAGAAGAAAAAGGGAAAAGACAAATGTTGGAAATGGAGGCAGGATTGAGGAAAGACATTTGTAAGGAGGGGAAGTCCTGAGTGTATTTGTAAACAGAGGAAAGAGTGGGTGACAAGATGCAGCAGGAGAAACATGGTCCTGGAGAGGCTGGAGAGTGGGGGAGGGGAGAATGACCCCCCAAGAGAGGACCGACGAGATATAAAGGAATTCTGAACTGGCATGGAAGGGTATGGAGAGAAGGCAATATGCAGCTCCCTTACGCCAATGGATTTGATCTTTTTTGGTAAACAAGAAGTCAGGGTGTGTGGTGGTAGATGCAACCAGAGTTTCTATGTGGAGAAGATCTGGAAGAATCACTCTAGTGAATGATCTGTGAGCCAGTAAGACATGAATGAAAAGATTACCAGTGGTAGTGGCCTGGATGACATCAGGCAGAATGAATATGAGAATGGTAGGTCCAGTTTTCACAGTTTTCTGCCTTTCTCTAGCAACCTGATTCTTGCAAACTCTATTGTGAGGCAAAGGCTAGAAAGGAGATGTCTTTCTGGAAGCTACTACTTGGTAATGAAGAAGACTTTCTGTGCTGCAGTGCACAAGCCACACACACACACACACACGCACACATATCTTCTGCTTGCTAAGAAAGCCTTTGACACTGAAAGCTGTCCTTTGAGTTTCTCTCTTTTCAGATGTGACAGGAAAGTGAACATTCCCCACCCCCCACCCCCCGCTTTTGTCCAGAAAGGTTTGGGAGGTGAGTGATTTAAGTGTGGCAATTACTTAGCAACATGGCATTCAAAGATCCCTCTCTTCTTTGATTCTCTTCACAGGGATGGTCTAATTAGTAAGGATGAAATGATGGCTTACTTCCTGAGAGCTAAGTCCCAACTACACTGTAAAATGGGACCGGGATTTGTCCATAATTTTCAGGAGATGACCTATCTCAAGCCAACCTTCTGTGAACACTGTGCAGGATTTGTAAGTCTGTTTTCCATTGCTTTCTCTTCTATGTAGTGATTTGTGCAGTATTCTGAGAATGTGGGAAAATGATACATGAACAGAGTCCATTGTCTGCCTTAGATCCAAAGTAAAACATGATGGCTCCCTGAAATTAAACATGCAATTAAAAACGAAAGCAAGATCTGCAGATTTAGCTATGTTCTTTCTAGGAATGCAGGGCTGGAGAAGACAGGGAAGGTTGGTGAGGCGTATTAACTCAGGAGAGCAGTTTGTCTGTTAATACCTGCCAGGGAAAAGTTCTGCCCAATGAGCCATGGCACCCATCACTGAGTGCAGTTAAGTGGTATATTTATTATAGCCGGTTCCTCTCAGTTCTTGTCTCATATGGTGTCAGTCACTAGAAATCTATCATGATATGGCTCCATAATTCATAACTCAGAAAGGAAAAAAAATCTTTTCGAAGAGAAGATGGTTATAATAATAAATAACATTTACTTGGCATTTGACAGTAATAAAATATTTCCTGAGGCATTAGTGTAATTAATCCTCATAACTAGCCCATAAGGTGGGCCTTTTACTCTCCCCATTTGCATATGAATGTAGAGAGGTCCAGAGAGGATAACTCAAGTTTCCCAGGTTTTCACAGCCAGTAATGACTAGAGCCAGGACTCAAACTCTAGTGTTCTGGCTCTACCTACACCACCGCAACAAATGAAGGTTGTACACCTCACTTCCCCACATCTGATTATCCTTTAGCAACTAAGGTCATGTTTGGCCCTGGTGTTAAACAAAGACCCTCGAGCTCTGAACATCTTCTAGTTGATATCCAAGTAATGTAAGATGGAAAATGTAGTACTCTACACAAGGGTAGCCCAGCAGCCAGGTGAGTGGCATTTGTCCAGATGCCAGCTCAGTTTTGTTAGCTTCATTCAGCAGTCATGTCCCCCTGTGGACCCGTATGGAATTCGTAGCTGATATCATATACGCTCCCATTAAATTACATTTTTCGCTTTCAGTCTTGAATAACTGGCTTTGGGGAGCCAAAGGCAGGCGTTTGAATTCAAGCACACACCCCGCTGAGAAAAGGTAAATTAGAGGCAGTGGTTACCTCAAAGATGGCCCCCCCATGATCATAGAAGCTGCTGTGATCAAGGGCAAGGCAGCCTAACCTGCTCTCTTAGCCCACCCCAGGGAAGGAGAGGTTCTCCTACCAGCTACACCACTGGGATTGCATCACCTGACCATTTTATCATCAAACAAATACATTTCCTTCTTCATGTATCTCTCTTCTGATGGGAATGTTTGCCTGTATCTAGACCTGAAAAATGCTCAAGTGGTACGGAGCCATGTGTAACTCTCTCCTGCAGAGTGAGGCCCAGGGAATCTGTTTGGCCCTGGCCTGGCACAGCCAAAAGTCAGGCTGAGACATCTGACCCATGGTGTGGTGTGAGAGTTGGTAGGTCCTTATCAAATCTCAAGGTCTTGTCTCTGCTCTCCAGTCCTTCTGGATGTCTCTCCCTTCCATGGAGGCTCTGGTTCTATAGAAGCAGCAAGGTAGGCTTTCTTGGGAGCTTCCACACACTTCCCTCCCCAACTCATCGGAGCGGATTTGCTGGCGCTAGGTTTTTGATGCAGCTGTGATCAGGTCGAAAGCTCTGGACTTGGAGTCCAGAACTCTGACTTTGAATCTCAATTCTGCCCCTTATTAATCTATGTCCTTGACCAAATTATTGATCATCTTTGAGTCGCTGTTTTCCTATCTGTAAGAGGGGGTTAAGACTTACCTGCCATGTTGTTGTGGTATTAAATGATATCAGACATGTTGCATACCACAGAGCTCAGAGTGAATCTTTCTCTTTTTTTAGTGTTCCTTTATGCTTTTGGAGTTTTATCGAAATTAACTCATTCAGAGTTTTAATATCCCTTTTTATTTTTCAAAATATACTTAATTTCCTTTCTATAATTTGAATTGATCTTTACTCACACACCTTTTTTAAAAAGTTCTTTGGTTTTCAAAGGGATTTATAAATACCATGCTCTAGCTGGGTCATTGAAAGGAACTGTGGGGGAATAGAAGGAACTATTTTTTAGTGCTTGGACCACCTGCTTTTGAAATAAATTCCATTTTAAGGGTAAGGAAGACAAATAGACACTGCTTGAAATACATTGATTTTAGAATTAGAATTCCAGAGCTGAAAGAATTTTGCTAATTCCCTTATTTTGAGCTCTGGAGAAGTTAAGTGACTTCCCTAAGGTCACATGGATCACTAGCAGCAGAACCATGACTCATGTTTAGTTCTTCTTACTCCCAGTCGAGTGCTCCTCCCACCAGTCACTCCAAGTCTTACAGTAGCCTCAGGTCTCTAAATCAGAGACTGTGGGAAGTACCCTCTCCTGTCCTTGGCTGGCACGCTGACCCAGAGCCTATTCGTGCCTCGTGTTGTCTCCCGCTTTTTTTTTTTTTTTTTTTTTTTTTTTGCGGTACGCGGGCCTCTCACTGTTGTGGCCTCTCCCGCTGTGGAGCACAGGCTCTGGACGCGCAGGCTCAGCGGCCATGGCTCACGGGCCCAGCCGCTCCGCGTCATGTGGGATCTTCCCGGACCAGGGCACGAACCCGTGTCCCCTGCATCGGCAGGCGGACTCTCAACCACTGCGCCAGCAGGGAAGACCCCCTGCTTCTTAAGTAAGCATTAGCAAGCAACGCCCTGACTTGCCCGCCTCATGGGACTCATGCTTGACTTTATCTTCTTCAGCAGTTTCTGCAGCTGTGCTAATAACGTGCCATAGCCAGAGATTTGGATGCTTCTTAAACCTTATCCTGTCTTGTCCTAGATCAGCGGCTTTTGTTCTGATCACACACAAAACTCCCAGGAGCAATGGCTTCCTCTCTTTCCCTGAAGTGACATACTCTTCACATTCTTCTTTTCCTACTTACTAGCTATGAGATCTTGCCAAATGACTTCACCTCTCTGTAGCTTAGTCTCCTCATCTGTAAAAATGAGAAAATTATTATTACCTATCTCATAAGGATATTGTGAGCATTAAATGAATTGCTACATGGGACTTCCCTGGTGGTGCAGTGGTTAAGAATCCGCCTGCCAATGCAGGGGACATGGGTTCGATCCCTGGTCCGGGAAGATTCCACATGCCATGGAGCAACTAAGCCCATGCGCCACAACTACTGACCCTGCACTCTGGAGCACGCGAGCCACAACTACTGAGCCCATGTGCCACAATTACTGAAGCCTGCACTCTAGAGCCCATGCTCTGCAACAAGGGAAGCCACCACAATGAGAAGCCCGTGCACCGCAACGAAGAGTAGTCCCCGCCGCCACAACTAGAGAAAGACTGCGTGCAGCAATGAGGACCAAACACAGCCAAAAATATATAAATAAATAAATTAATTAATTAATTAAAAAAATGACTTGCTACACATAGCTTAAAACTGTGCCTTTCACATAGCAAGAGTTCATTAAATGTTAGCTATCATTGTTATTTTTGTTATTACTATTACCAAGGGCTCTGTGAGGAAACGATTTCTCATTGCTACAAAGTTTCCCAGATGTGGGACCTTGCAAATTATTTAACTTCCTGCATCATCACACTCACCTTTTATAAAAGGGAAGCAAACTGGATTATCGTTAAGATCCTTATAGCTCTGACAGATGTGATTGGCCTACCCACCCACTTTCCTTTTCCGTACTGACACCTCCCCATCCCTTTTCCAGTCATCCTAGGCACCTGAGGCCTCGCTTCCAGTTAGTTGTCTTAATAATCCTTCCTGTCTCCGAGGCAAAGTGTTGCCCTGTCCCAAGAGACATTTGCATTTTAATAATGTTTTCTGGAGGACCAAATAACTTTTAAGGCTCAAAGGAATCACTCTCCACTGATGGAATTTCCTTGTCAGAAAGAGAGTAAGGAGCAACTTTCCCAAAGCCTTGAATCCCTTCACATCAGTAGCTACTCTCCTAGGGCCATGATGCCCACACTCAGGGCATTGTTCTGCTATAACACATTGTGAACAACACTCCCATCAATGCCAGTAGCCCACCAGCCCTCTTTCTTTCAAAATTATTTTATTAGGTAGATATCAGCCACTTAGCCTAACCACTCAAAGTGTAGAAATGGAGCTTCTCCAACTTGAGCTAAGCCCGTTTAATTCATCAGCACTGTATGTTCCTGATGCCCCTGGTTCCCATATGCAAGTGCTGCAGGAGGCCTGGGAAAGAATGTGGGAAGTTCCCTTCTTCACAGAGATTACAGTGTGGCAGAGGTTTGTGAAGACACCACCACCAGGATGATGCCCCTGAACCGCCTGGGCAAACACTCCCTTGTTAAACTGTAGGCCCTCACATCTCTCCTGAGACTCTCGTCACTTCCTACATCCTACTCCTTACTTGCTTGGCAGAATCTGAGCCTTTTCTGCATCTCCCACAGCCCCAGCACAGGCCAAACACGCAGCAAATGCAGAGAATAAATACACAAACAAATGCAAAATCTTTTCCTCTTCTGTATTCTTTCAAGGTAGAAATGCTTCTCAGAAGAGAATCAAGCAAAATCCAAATGCTTTAGTGGGATGCATTGCTTGGGTCGCTTAATTTACCGTAGGGGGCGCCAAGAGCAGCTAGTGTGATTTTAAAAAAAAGCAGAGGGAGCCAGGGGCTATCAAAGGCAGAGTGACAGAGTCTCCCTGTGAGTTTTGCTGAGAGCGCATTATGCCAAAGTCCAATAAATGCACCAACGTCAGTTTCCCATCCCAGCTCCCGTTTGGCTCCCAGAAAGAAAAGGGAAGCAAAACTCCTGTTATTGCCCCAGCTGCGGTGGGCTGGGAGAGGGTCCTTCTATCTGACAGGAAGGGTGTCAGGAGCAGCTACATCCTGTTTGTGCTCTACCAGGCATCGCGTTTCCCAGGGCTTCCTTCTCTGTGGCCTTGTTTTCTTTCCAGATTTCTCTCCAGATTCCCTGACATTACTTTGTCTTTTGTTACAGCTCTGGGGCATAATCAAGCAAGGATACAAATGCAAAGGTAAATGTTACTTTGTTAAAATTTTTATTTTATTTTATTTTTTAAATTAATTTGTATTGGAGTATAGTTGCTTTACAATGTTGTGTTAGTTTCTGCTGTACAGAAATGTGAATCAGTTATACATATACATATATCCCCTCTTTTTTAGATTCCCTTCCCATTTAGGTCACCACAGAGCATTGAGTAGAGTTCCCTGTGCTATACAGTAGGTTCTCATTAGTTATCTATTTTATACATAGTAGTGTATATATGTCGATCCCAATCTCCCATTGTTAAAATTTTTAAATGTGACTTTTGGGGCAGGAATCATATTTGTCTGAAGGAAACTTTTTTTTTTTTTGCCGTATGCGGGTCTCTCACTGCTGTGGCCCCTCCCACCGTGGAGCACAGGCCCTGGACGCGCAGGCCCAGTGGCCACAGCTCATGGGCCCAGCCGCTCCACAGCATGTGGGATCCTCCCGGACCGGGGCACGAACCCGTGTCCCCTGCATCGGCAGGCGGACTCTCAACCACTGCGCCACCAGGGAAGCCCTCTGAGGGAAACTTTAAAGCTCTTGGCATCACAGAGAAATTGGGGCTTTGGGGCTACTGGCAACTGAAGAGTTAACGGTCCAGTAAAGGACTCCCTGAAGTTTTGGAGATCCCAGGCTGGAATTTTACCGCTTGTTACAAAGAGCAAGGAAACCACACTTATTATCCCACACACATCTAACCCCTATCTCTAAGATGTCTTGCCCATAATCAGCACACATTTAAGGTGGGAATTCTGAGGAGGGCAAGCCTAATGGAAATACTGTATATAAGAACTTTGTCCTTCAAGGGAAAAAAAACCCCATGCTCATTTCTGTAATACATATGCGTTTCTTTCTACTCTCACATAGCTATTCCTTTCTCTACTAAATCACAGATGATGATGAGAAAAGAGGAGATACATTTGCCCCTTTCAATGAATTTGTTCATATACTTCCCCCATTTAATTGAAATTTATAGCAATTGAATAAATATATATTTGATAAATGCAATAGGAATGTTTGGCTACTTGTAGATATATGATTATTACACATTATTGGTGTTCAGAAAACTGCTGGATATTTTATGCAGACTGTTTATACTGGTTCTTTTAAGAATCTGATAATGCTCTTGAAAAATATAATAAAGCCACAAAATGAAATATCTTAATCACAGAATGCCTTCAGATTAATAATGTTCCCTTGTGATGCCTTTTTTCTCTAGCTGTCTTTCAGTATTTGGCCCTCATTTTACATGGACAGGGAACTTCCTTGAACCTCTATGGGAGCCACCTTTTAGTGCTCAAAAAACAAACAAAAAAACCCTTCCCTTTTGTTCTCTGAATCAGTTGACTTAGTCTAACTTGAATTTTTACTTTCAAGCAGCAGAGATACTGGTTTCTGCCCCTTATCCCCTAGACACACACAGACACAGACAAACACACACACACAATTTTGTGAAGATGAAAATCAATTAAACCCTAGGATCTCTGTTCAGATGGTATTTCTCTTAAAGACATATAGAGTGAAAAGTCTAATTAAAATAGACCAGACATGTCATTGCAATTTGATCTTTCCCTGATGTTATTAAAAAACCATTTGAAACAAGACCATTTAGGGGAAAACGGGTATTGGAAATAATGAGAAAATTCCTCTTTGATGGTGAGAGAAATATACCCTATAAAATGATCATATCTGTTCAGTGATTTCAGAGAAATGTAGGACCCTCATCGTATGAAGTAATTGTGTTGCTATCTGCCAAAGTGGCCAAAATTTTGTACCCCAAGTAGCAATTAATATCTACTTTCTTAACTAAAGCATCTAATGGGAAGGCCACAGAATCTGCTGCATGCCATTTCCAAGCCATAGTCAAATCTGAGACATGTTTATTGAGCATATGCTCACCTTGTCTTCTGCTTCTATGCCAAGAAAGGAAGCAAAAGATATAATCACTTGCTCTGGAAAAGGTTTTGGGAAATGAAGAAGAATAGAAAATGCAGACAAATACTGAATGGAGGGACAGCTTGCTGTAAATATTTAGAGGCAACTGTAGGTCCTGGGAGAGACTAGATGCTGAGGCTTCTCACCCTCATTCTGGCTCAGGGAGCCTCTTTGTGGGGAATCCATCTTGGTCTGGAGAAGAACCCCAGTTCCATGTAATTTGCATTTAGTTTTGGGCAAAGGCAACTCCCCATTCAGGCTGCCCCTGCTTGTTGCTCCCCAGCACTTCAGTGAACTGTGTAGAAGAAGCAGCTGAACAAATACAAGAGAGAACTTTAGGAACCCCAGGAAGGGAAGAGAGTCCCACTGGCCCTTTTACTAGACCTAGACACACCCTGTGGACCTGAGATTAAACACAGAAACAAGGGTGGGGGAGGGGAGGCGTGAGAGCCCAAACGCCAACCTGGAAGCCTGATCAGCACCTGACATGTGGTTCACACTAATCACCTGTGATACTTTTGGTTGTTTCAGACTGTGGAGCCAACTGTCATAAACAGTGCAAAGACCTCCTGGTTCTGGCCTGCCGGAGATTTGCCCGGGCGCCCTCCTTAGGCAGCGGTCATGGGTCACTGCCTGGAAGTCCTTCGTTGCCTCCAGGTAATGTCCTCAACTTTCTTTCCTACTGCAATTTCTCTCTGCTCACCTTCCATGCCTGCACTTTGGTTGGGTTCTGGATCTAAAGCTAGTCAGAGCCATTATAAACATAAAGGTCTTCAGGGTAAGCAGCAGTGGCTAAAGACCCTTGAACCCTACATGCTCCTTTTGGCTTTTGGGTCTCAATAACATGCAGTTCACCTGAGGTCAATTTCATTTCACCTCTGGTCTGTTCCTCTAGGACCTTACCCGTAAGACTCCTGTTGTTTGCACCCACTTTGACGGTTTGCTGTGAAGCAGTCAGATGTATGATTAATCACAATAATCACAGTAATCTTTCCCCTTCCAGTGCAGGATGAGGTTTTCGAGTTCCCTGGCGTCGCAGCTGGACACCGAGACCTGGACAGCAGAGCCATCACACTGGTCACAGGCTCCTCTCGCAAGATCTCCGTGCGGCTGCAGCGGGCCACCACCAGCCAGGCCACCCAGACCGAGCCTGTGTGGTCAGAGGCTGGCTGGGGGGACTCAGGGTCCCACACCTTCCCCAAAATGAAGTCCAAGTTCCATGACAAAGCAGCAAAGGACAAAGGCTTTGCCAAGTGGGAAAATGAGAAGCCCAGGGTGCAGGCTGGTGTGGATGTTGTTGACCGAGGCACTGCGTTCGAACCAGACCAGGATGAAGCTGACATGGTTGAGACCAGACAGGACGGTGAGGTCAGTGCTGGTCAAACCACAAATAAAATCAGAAGAGGGAGGCTGAAAGCAGCTGAGATGAGTGTTATAGTGAGTCCACAAGGCAGCCTGGTAGTTTTGAAAGCAGAATGGTTGGGAATCAAGACATATCACTTTTAGTCTTGTCTTTGGCTAGTTATGTGACTCTGGACAAATGGTCTCTTCTCCTTGGACATCAGTTTTATGATGTATAAAACTGAACCGAATGGGTTCTAAAACTCAGTGAAGGTTTCTGTGTCTGTATACTGACATGATGTCCAGGGACCCTTGACTGTTGCTTGTATCCAATATAACAGTACGCTATACCCATCAGCTTAGTTTTCCAAGCTAGAATCAGGGTCCAAACTCAGAGGAGGCAGTGAAAGCAAAAGACATGTAGATAGAGAAGGAGAGCTGGAAACTCTTGCCCCTACTTAAAAAATAATTAAAAAAAGGCTTTTGACAGCATCATGGAGGAGAGGGTGGTGAATATCAGAGACATGGGGACCTCAGCGTTCTATGTGTCAGGCTTTGCCTCCACGCAAAAAGTATGTTCAAATCATCCAAAGCAAATTGGGAAACATGGAATTTGTTAGAACAAGCTGAAAATATAAATTGATTCAAGATGGACTTAGATAAATTTATTAGTCAACAGTCCATAGTGTATTAAGAAAAAGGATTTGGGGAAATTGGTGTCACATTCCTAACCTAAAAGTAATGTCATGGAGGGAAGCCATTGCCTCCCTACTGAATCATTTTCATAAACAGAATATTAGGTTAGGTAGAGACCCTACTGGATCAAGCCAGTGCTCTTTTTTCTCATGACTGGTCCTCCACATTCCACCTGTCCTCAGGAGATCTAAGCGCACAATCTCCATAGTTTCCTATGATGAGAAAATCGCCAATGACCTTTAACCAAAATTCCTCTAGTTCCTTCCTCATCGAAGACAATTAGTAAGGATGCCGCACATGGTCTTCAGTAGTATGAAGTTTATCGTAAGTTCCTTCTGAGCCATTGTTTCCTTTCTTTTAACACCAACTTTTTTTTTTTTTTTGTGGTACACGGGCCTCTCACTGTTGTGGCCTCTCCCGTTACGGAGCACAGGCTCTGGACGCGCAGGCTCAGCGGCCATGGCTCATGGGCCCAGCCACTCCGCGGCATGTGGGATCTTCCCGGACGGGGTCACGAACCCGTGTCCCCTGCATTGGCAGGTGGACTCTCAACCACTGCGCCACCAGGGAAGCCCTAACACCAACTTTTAAAACAGCTTTATTGAGATATAATTTATGTACTATAAAATTTTCCCATTTAAAGTGTATAATTCAATGGTTTTTAGTATATTCACTGAGTTGCACAACCACCACTACAATCTAATTTCAGAACATTTACATCATGTGCTGCGTGGACTACATGGTCTTTTATTTCCCTCTATGAATCTTGAGTATACAAGGCACTGATCATTTGAGATGTTCCCTTGAAATTATCTGATAAACTGCTTTCTAGGAGTAGTCTTATTTTTTTAAATGAGATGCAGCCATACAACAGGTTCTGATTCGTATTGCAGGAAGGCTGACTTCAGGCTGAGGACACTGAAGGCAACTGTGTTGGCATTTGGAAGGAGCAAGATGAGACGCTCTGAAGAACACTCCAAAACTCAGGAAGTTATCTGAAAAGATATCTGGACATTTACTGCCTTGTGACACTGTGGGATCTCCCTGATTGAACTATGGGACAGAGGACTTACCCTATGAACTATTTATTTCCTCCTTCCCTGCTCCTAGTGAGGTGCCACAAAGACTGTGTTATGTAGTTGGTAGTTTTCTCTCCTATCTTTCTCTAGAGCCATTTATATACGGGTGAAATGAAAGCTTTTGTGCATGTACTTGATATTCATTCTCTAAACTCAGACTTTGCTTTTTCTGTGAGAATGTTATTTCAGTATTTTTATAAACTTTTGAGGGGGGTGTTTAACGAGGAGTCGATTTAGGGGTCTTTTTGTGGGCTTTTTGGACGGGACCAGGACTTACTTTTTTGAGGGACAAGGAAGCTCTTCCAGACTTGGAAGGCAGTGGTTCTTCTAATGATGATCTGCTGCAAGGAGAAGCTGTTTACATTGTTCTTACCATACAGTTGCTATTATAATGTGTAACAAGTCACACTTCTATAATCATATAAGTCTTGCCAATTCTGTATCACTAGGTAGCTACGACACAGTCATGAAAACTATCCTAATATTTATCATTGCCATGGGGGGAAATTAACTAAATACATGTCCCATCTCACTAGGTTTAGCCATCTTTCATAAGACTGCTATTAAGAAGTATGAATAACAATTAAAAAAATCAATTCAAGTTTTTGGGAATAAAATTCAGGAGAAAAACAAACCATCCCTCAAACCCCTTACTGAAATACAATTTTTAAAATTCAACCAGCAATTTTTAAAACCTCAAAATAGTTTTGAGAATTTTGTTTGTTATAAAAGAAAACTTTCTGGTTGTGAAAGAGAGCTCTCATGCTCTTCCTCAGAAATTGCCATCATGATTAAGAAGAGTCATAGAAAGCAAATCATCACAAACCACCTTTGATTAACATTTCATTTAAACTTTTAAAGTATCAATATTTTGAATATCTTCCTTTGACCCAACATTACTAGACGTGGGTCTGTTTCTTACATGATGAGAGAAGAAAGAACTTGGTTGAAGACGTTCAAAAATAGAGATGGGTTTGAGCCTATGGCTGAGGAGAATGACCTGCTACCAAGTGCCCAGTCAGAAACTGGACCCACAGAGGCGCATTGGTCTGCATTTGGTAGTTTAAGTATATATAATCCACATAAGACTGAATTTGTTTCTTTTGGGGCAGTCGCTTCAATAAAAAAATGCCTTTCTTCTCATTTTCCATTAGGTAAATGAAGACAGTTCTGTTCAACAAACACTTGAGTACCTGCTCTGGGCAGGTCCTATGTTAGATGCACAAAGAGGAACAACTCTTCGTCTCTGCCCTTGGGAGCTGAGAGCCCATGGGCATTTAAGGCAAGATGACCCCTTAAAATAGAGTTTCAAATTAGGTAGAACTGACTTAATCATGCCAAACAGATTCAGAGATCAATTTGCAGAGATATTGCAAGTTAAATGAAGTTATTAGGTGAGGGAGTTGTGATTAAGCTCAAAAATGTAAGAACTCACCATTTGCGAGCACCTCAGGAAGCAAATAGCCATCCCCAGTGTTGGTTCCATGTATATATACCCTCTATTCCTATTCATAAACGCAATGAAATACATGTTAACAAAATTAAAAAGAGAAAACGGCAATTTAAGTACAAGAAACCCTTCTTGTGTGTGTGTTTTTTTTGTTAATGAATGTTAAGACTATTCTTTTTCTTCTCAAAGCAGTTATTTCACTTGCCACTTAGTTTGGGTTATTTTTGATTTTTCACATATGAGAAGAGTTTTATAGGATCAGCCTTCCTGTTACAACGATACTAAATGAACCTCGAGTAAAAACAAACCAAAAAAATAATAAAACTAACATATTATGTGTATATATGTACGTAAACTATTTTTGTATATGTGTGTATATATGTGTTTATATGTATACACAGGCATGCAAACACACACACATACACACACACATACTACTATTATTACTTTGCTGAAGAGGAATTCGAGTCCATAATAAAGCTGCTTTATAATTTTGATTATATCATTTACTCATAACCAATGGTGGCTCTGATGTTTCCAATATGTCCATTTCCCATAATCAATAAAATAAGTAAATTAGGCAAACCCATGGTGGAGCAAAAAGAACTATGATGGTTGGTTCCTCCAGACCTTCCTTTTGTAGGTTTGATGATCACTGTCAAAGCAAAAACAAAACCAAAATCTTAACAGTGAATATTGGGAGTTCCCGGGTGCTCTAGTGGTTAGGATTCTGGGCTTTCACTGCTGTGGCCCGGGTTCAATCCATGGTCAGGGAACTGAGATCCCACAAGCTGAATGGCACAGCAAAAAAAAAAAAAAAAAAAAAATTAATAATATTAGATACCAAGAGAGGAAATGTTAGATACTGCAGCTGGGTCTTCATTGAAGGATGTGCTAATTGTATTGATGCTTTTTGAGATCTGCCTAAATCAGAGAGTGATCCTAACCGGTATTTGAACATTTTATGTTGAGTGGTGTTTCCTGAAGCAATAATGTCCCCAGATTTCCATGGTAAAACAGCCTCTCCAAAAGACAGAGAGGTTTGCTGTTTAACAATGAAGGCAGGACTCCTACAGAAGGAAGTACCAAACTGTTATTGACGGCAAGAAGCTTAAGCATTCCTAAGATAAACACCTTGATTTTTGACTGAGGAGGTAAATTCAGTCAAATGAGATTCCCACAGCATATCTTTGGCATGCAATCCACAGCCAGATTTAAATCCCATCTATGCTAGTTGTAGTCATGAGATCCTGGGCAAGTCATATACATCTATTTGAGCCTCAATTTTCACATTTGAGAAGGAGAGATTTTACCACCTTCTTCAACTACCTTATAGAGTTGTTGTAAGGATCAAGTCTAATAGTACATGTAGAAGTACTTTGTAAAGACCTTATAAATTAATATTATTTTACAGTTAAACAAGGTTCTTCCCTACAATTGTCTTCAGACTACACGTTTACATGGTTGTGTTCTTTGGAGGCTCTAAATCCAACATTTAACTAAATTTTGTGTCAAAGAATTAAAAAAAAATATTCACAGGGGTGTTTCTTACGCCTGGCACTGTGTGTGTATAGGGTCAGTTCTGCTCTGTTTTCTAACATTAGCTATTCTCACTCTGTTTGAAAATAGGTAGACAAGATTGAGAAACCAAATGGGTAAAATGTAAATAAGCTTAGAGAAAAATAGGTCAAAGTATAAATGTGCTTAAGAGGCTGACTCTTGGAAGAATTTATTTTACTACAGGGAGATGAGGAAAATAAAAATTAACTTTTCAAATAAAAAGGACTCCATTTATTTGACAACTAGAATGTATTTTATAGCGATTGAAGGTGGTAATGATAGGAAACTACTTGGAATTTAAGGCTCATTCAGGAAATATCTTCCTCCATGCTTCATCCAAAACTTGCTTGCTGAAGTTTAGAGAGTACTCAGACCTCAAACAACAATATTTATTCTCTTTTTAAAATGTTAATGGCAAGCACGTTGGAATTCACATCTATTTAAGTGACTTGCAGTTTATACATAATAGCATAAGGAAAGCATCACATGGGGCATTCTATAAGGCAGTTGACCTGAATGCTTCAAAAATAAAATGTCTTAAAAAAAAAAAGGAAAAAGGATGAAAGGAGCAGTTATGGATCAAACAGAACACAACAACAGAATGCAGTGTTGTAAACCTTGATTGGATTCTGAACCAAAGAATAAATAAAGCAGACATTTTTGGAGGGCAACTGTGGAAATTTAAATGTGAACTACATATTAAATGACATGGAATGAATGTTAATTCACTCCAGTATGCTAATGATTTTATGGTTATGTAGGAGAATGTCTTTATTTTTAGGAGATAGCTGGTGAAGTAGTTAGGGCTATTACAAGTTAATCACTAAAGGGATGTTCCCTATCAGCTTAAATTATACATCACGGCCCATCTCTGGGAAACCTGCCTCCCAGGTAATGAGCCTTAAGCTAAAATACCTTTGTTTAGCTCACAGGAAACATCCTGACCAGGCCCACCTGTGAATGACTGCAGGCAGGAAGAAGTTAACACACCCCTTCCGGAGGCTGACCAGAACCAGGAAATGTTTGACTTTACTCCCGCCCCTTTTAGTATAAAAGAAGCCTGAATTCTAACTCAGGCAAGATGGTTTTTTCGGATGCGGGTCTACCATCTTCTCGGTCTGCTGGCTTTCTGAATAAAGTCGCTCTTCCTTGCCCCAGCAAGTCTCTTGATTTATTGGCCTGTCGTGCAGTGATCAGTATGAGCTTGGACTTGGTAACAAATTTTGGTGCAGTCAGCCAGGAGCCTTGCTGCTCGTGGCTAGCCAGCCCTGGTTGGGGAATTTTCAGTTAAGGCCCTAGCAGCTGCAGGGGTCACTTGCCCTGAAGATCCTCCTTTCAGATTTCCCCAAAGTGGCACTGGTTGCCCCAACGCTTGGCAGTTGGAGCAAGGAATCAACACTTGGGAGCCGATGGGCTCCAGACAGCAGGTAAGTCACTCTGGTGAGTACAGTTGGCACTTTCTTTCCTCCCTGGGACTTTTTCTCTGGAATAAGCCAATTTATTTTGTATTTGAGCGGGGTACCCTGTTGATGAGAGAGAAGAGTTGTTGGACTTTTACCCAATTTGTGAACTGGTTCATTTGTTTCTTTGGATGATAGCATTTGTGTGTATAGTTTGTGTTTTGCTTGTCTTGAATTTCTGTCTTTAAAAATGGGGAACGTTTCAACTAACCCTAAAGAAAATCCTGTGTGGCACATTTTGGATAAGTGATCTGATTGTAGCTATGAACCCATGGGTGAGAGGAAGATGATATTTTTTTGTAAAAATGTGTAGCCATAGTACCTGTCAGGAGTTTAGGCAGGGTTATCCTGCGGCCCTGTGCACCATGTACTGCTACTCTTGCTGTGTTAATTACACAATTTATGGTCTCCTGTGTCGTTGGTGTATGTAAAACTCCAAGACCAAACTTGAGGGTTTATTTAGGATTTTCTGTTTGTCCGTTGGATTTTTCATTTTATTTTGTTTGGTACTGTTTCTCTATTTACAGCCAAATCAATTCTGTGATATTTAAAACTTTTTTTTTAACATCTTTATTGGAGTATAATTGCTTTACAATGGTGTGTTAGTTTCTGCTTTATAACAAAGTGAATCAGTTATACATATACATATGTTCCCATATCTCTTCCCTCTTGCATCTCCCTCCCTCCCACCCCTCTAGGTGGTCACAAACCACCAAGCTGATCTCCCTGTGCTATGCGGCTGCTTCCCACTAGCTATCTATTTTACGTTTCGTAGTGTATATACGTCCATGACACTCTCTTACTTTGTCACAGCTTACCCTTCCCCCTCCCCATATCCACAAGTCCATTCTCTAGTAGGTCTGTGTCTTTATTCCTGTCTTACCCCTAGGTACTTCATGACCTTTTTTTTTCCTTAGATTCCATATATATGTGTTAGTATACGGTATTTGTTTTTCTCTTTCTGACTTACTTCACTCTGTATAACAGACTCTAGGTCCATCCACCTCACTACAAACAACTCAATTTCATTTCCTTTTATGGCTCAGTAATATTCCATTGTATATATGTGCCACATCTTCTTTATCCATTCACCTGTCGATGGACACTTAGGTTGGTTCCATGTCCTGGCTATTGTAAATAGAGCTGCAATGAACATTGTGGTGCATGACTCTTTTTGAATTATGGTTTTCTCAGGGTATGTGCTCAGTAGTGGGATTGCTGGGTCGTATAGTAGTTCTATTTGTAGTTTTTTAAGGAACCTCCATACTGTTCTCCATAGTGCCTGTATCAATTTACATTCCCACCAACAGTGCAAGAGGGTTCCCTTTCCTCCACACCCTCTCCAGCATTTATTGTTTCTAGATTTTTTGGTGATGGCCATTCTGAATGGTGTGAGATGATATCTCATTGTAGTTTTGATTTGCATTTCTCTAATGATTAATGATGTTGAGCATTCTTTCATGTATTTGTTGGCAATCTGTATATCTTCTTTGGAGAAATGTCCATTTAGGTCTTCTGCCCATTTTTGGAATGGGCTGTTTGCTTTTTTGTTATTGAGTTGCATGAGCTGCTTGTAAATTTTTGAGATTAATCCTTTGTCAGTTGCTTCATTTGCAAATATTTTCGCCCATTCTGAGGGTTGTCAAATGGAGGAAAGAATCAGGAAAAAAACCCAAAAAAACCCTGTCTGTTCTTGTCCAAGAGTGGGACATTCCCAGGGAGAAGAGAAAGTTTCCACTTGGCTCCTAAAATCACCAAAAGCTACAAATAGAAGTGTCTTTTCCATAAATACTAGTAAAAAGGGTTTAGCCATCTAGACAGGTGATCCTGATTTCTCCCATCTGCCAGAAACCCAATTTGAATCCAATCTCTTTTGTAACTGATGGGTTTTACATTGTTATACCTGATTCATGGCTGAAATTTTGGAATGGGAACTATGAGGTTCCTGTGTTTGTATGTGTGTTATAGATGCATGGCACTGCCAAAATTAATCTGTAAAAGAGCTCTATTTAATTAGCTTAAAGGAAATTAAGCACTTATATAAATACTCAAACATAAAAGACTGGCCAGAATGAATTTTGGGTTCATGTGATCTAGGAAATATTCAATATTGAATTAATATCTGGTATTAAAGTTAGCTTAAGCTTGCTTGTTTGATTAATACAGACATGTCTTTAGAGTCATCAATTTAGGTATAATACATTTATGGTACCTAGGTCTACTAGAAATAAAATAAGACCTTATTATACCTGTTACAAAGTTTGTCAGCAAGAAAGATAACAATATGACAAAGCTTTTAAGTAAATAGAGGTAAATGAGGTAAGAGTTTTAGATAAACTCTATAGGAATAATTATGTTTTGGGAATGTCTAACTAAAATAGTCTCTCCAGATTTTCATAACTTGAAACTAAACTAAGTTAAATGAAGAGAATCCATTGACTATCTGGGTCATTTCAAATAGGATAAAATATTAGAACATTAATTTCTGGGCAGTCTAAGTTTACCTAACTTTGCCTTCTTAGGAGAGGAAGACTAAAGCATACGTTTGTCAATCAGGAAATGCTAGTGTGACAAACAGATATGGATATTCATTGTTTTTTTTTTTTTTTTGCGGTACATGGGCCTCTCACTGTTGTGGCCTCTCCCATTGTGGAGCACACGCTCCGGACGCACAGGCTCAGCGGCCATGGCTCACAGGCCCAGCCGCTCCGCTGCATGTGGGATTTTCCCGGACCAGGGCACGAACCCGTGTCCCCTGCATCGGCAGGCAGACTCTCAACCACTGCGCCACCAGGGAAGCCCTCACTGTATTATTTTTAAGGCTTTTCTGAAGGTTTGTAGTTTTTAAAAGTTGTGGGGGAAAAAAGTTACTGCTTCTCTTACTGGAATTCATCAAAACAGCAACCATGAAAATAAAAACAAACAAACAAAAAAGCCAAGCTCCATTTGCAGAGAAACTAGAAGAGATCTGAAATACTAGGCCCAACAGAGGAAAGATAAAAGCATCAGAGATTGATCAGAGAGGCTTGCAGGAGAACATGGAGAGAAGTTGCTGTAGTGGAGAGGGATTTAGCAGCTGCAATATAAAGAAACAAAGAAACAGCAGGCAGCGACAAATACCCCTCTCAGCACAGAGGGGCACAGTCTGAAGTGCAAATCCTCAATCCATTGTTTAAAACCAAAGGAGTGGATACCAGCAGGTGGTGGTAGCTTCCTGGATCTGGTCTGGTTCTGAGAAGCAGTAGGGAAGGAACACACAGATGGAATATTGGCAAGAAGTGATCTGTCTCTAAGATAGCAAACTGCTAGAGAGTCCTTCTGATGGAAAAAAAAAAAAAAAATCCCACAGTTGCCAATCCCTGCCAATTAGCCTTTGGTAAGCAAAGTTACATGTAAAACCTAGGATCATAAGACAAATTTCACCTGGCCTGGATATTATCCTGGCTTCTTTCCTACAGGAACTTCCTACAAATTTTGGATAAGAACTCAAAATTAAAATGGTTAAGACAAAACAAAAAACCCAGAACATACTAGAGGGAAAAAAAGGATAGTTAAATGTGAGACCTCTCACCAGAAAAACAAACAAACAACGCTGTTACAAAGCTAAGAACTAAAGCCAAGAACTAAAGCTAAGAACTTAATGAATTCCTGATCCCAGAAACCATGATAATAATAAACACTTATTTTTTTTATATCTTTATTGGAGTATAATTGCTTTACAATGGTGTGTTAGTTTCTGCTGTACAACAAAGTGAATCAGCTATATGTATACATATATCCCCATATCCCCACCCTCTTAAGCCTCCCTCCCACCCTCCCTATCCCACTCCTCTAGGTGGTCACAAAGCACCGAACTGATCTCCCTGTGCTATGCAACAGCTTCCCACTAGCCATCCATTTTACATTTGGTAGTGTATATATGTCAGTGAATGCTTATTGTTTTAAGCTACTAAGTTTTAGGGTGTTTTATTACACAAAATACCCTACTTGGTGATTAAACCATAACGTTTGGATTATCTTCTCTACTGCACAGAAATAATTTGCACCTCTATTAGATAAAAATAATTTGCATCTTAACAAATTTTCTTCAAGTTAGCATCTGGGCCCTAATCCATAATAAATAGTATATCAAACAAAGTTACATTCTCCTAGAAGAGTTTTTCAACCTCTGCACTACTGACATTTTGGTGTGTATAATTTATTGTTGGAAAGGGGTGGGGGCTGTCCTGTGCATTGTAGGGTATGCCACTAGATGCCAGTAGTACTCCGTCTCCCCTCTGAAGTTGTGACAATCAAAAATGTCTCCAGATATTTCCAAATGTCCTCTTTGGGACAAAATTGCTCTTGTCTGAGAACCACTGCTCATGCATCAGAATCATGTGGAGGTATTGCTCAAGCACAGATTGCAGGACCCCATCCACAGAGTTTCTGTCAGGGTGGGGAGGGCCTGAGAACTTGCATTTCCAATGAGTTCCCAGGCAGTGCTGAGTGCTGATGCTATTAGCTGAGTACTGCATTTGAGAATTGCTGCTCTAGGAAGTCAGCTAACTCCTAAGCCACTCTTTAGACACTGCTCTAGAATGACATCCAAAGGACAGTGCAGCCACCTTTTGCCTTATTTCCAGGTTCTGGATGACTTTTCTTAGTAATTCTTTCTAAAGAAATATAAGGTGAATGCAATTCTACATAGTTATAAAGGTAAACACTGGAAAAAATCTCTAAATCTTTCTAAATATCAGAATAAATACAAAAACCAAAACAAAGAGATTCTCTATGACTTGTTATAAAAGTAGAAAACAGAACCTAAAATAAGACAGAACTAAGTTCAAACATATCTGTCATATAAATATAAATGGGCTAAACTCAACGATTTTTTAAGAAGATTCTCAGACTGATAACAAAGAAAAATTTAATTCTATTATGTGTACATGAGACTTCTCATGAGTGATTCAGATGGTTAAAAAAAAATAGGCAAAGATATAATGGGCAAATGCAATGAGAAAACACTAGTCATAAATATAATATCATACAAAATTAAATTTAAGGCAAAAGGCACAAAAAGACAAAGACAGGCTGATTTTTAATGCTAAAGGATACAATTCACAATGAAAATTTAATAATTGAGTATTTTTGCTCCAAATTACAGAGCATCAACATTTATAGAACAGGAACTAAAGGCAATTCAAGGAGAAATACACAGAAATATATTAATGGCATAAGACATTTATTTTCACCTTACTCAGCACATGATATACCAAGCACCAAGTACACAAAAAATAAGTTGCTAGACCTATGCCATCTAGTACAGTAGCCACTGACCACATGTGGTTATTGAGCACTTGAAATGTGGTAAGTCTAAATTGTGGTGTGCTATATGTATAAAACGTGTCAGATTTCAAAGACAGTGCACAACAAACAAGCTAAAATATGTCATTAAGAAATTTTGTACATTGATTATATGTTGCAATGATAACATTTTGATATAATGAGTTAAAATTATTTTTAATAATATATTTTATTTACCATTTTTTTCACTTTCTTAACATAGCTACCATAAAATTGTAAATTGTGTATGTGACTTGTTTTATATCTCACGTGGACAGTGCTGCTCCAGAAGAACTAAAAAATCAACAAGGTAAATCTAAATAATTGAAACAGCTAATACATATATAGTGGTTATTTCATTCTAGACACTGTTCTAAATGCTTTGCATATATTAATCCATTTAATCCTTACAACAACCCTTAGAGGTACATGTTATCATTATAGCCATTTTACAATGCGGAAACTGAGGCATAGAGAAGTTAAGTAATTTGCCTAAGATTCCAGTAATGAATCTGGGATTTTGATCCTGTTAGTCTGCCTTCAGAGTCTGTACTCTAAACCATGATGTTAAAAATTGATATATATACAGGGAGGAGCTTCAAGATGGCGGAAGAGTAAGATGCAGAGATCACCTTCCTCCCCACAGATACATCGGAAATACATCTACATGTGGAACAATTCCTACAGAACACCTACTGAACGCTGGCAGAAGACCTCAGATCTCCCAAAAGGCAAGAAACCCCCACGTACCTGGTAGGGCAAAAGAAAAAAGAATAAACAGAGACAAAAGGATAGGGACAGGACCTGCACCAGAGAGAGGGAGCTGTGAAGGAGGAAAGGTTTCCACACACTAGGAAGCCCCTTCATGAGCGGAGACTGCGGGTGGCGGAGGGGGAAAGCTTCGGAGCCACGGAGGAGAGCGCAGCAACAGGGGTGCGGAGGGCAAAGTGGAGAGATTCCCGCAAAGAGGATCGGTGCCGACCACTACTCACCAACCCGAGAAGCTTGTCTGCTCACCCGCCGGGGCAGGCGGGGGCTGGGAGCTGAGGCTCGGGCTTCGGAGTTCAGATTGCAGACAGAAGACTGGGGTTGGCGGCGTGAACATAGCCTGAAGGGTCTAGTGCACCACAGCTAGCCGGGAGAGAGTCTGGGAAAAAGTCTGGAGCTGCTGAAGAGTCAAGAGACTTTTTCTTGCTTCTTTGTTTCCTGGTGCGCAAGAGGAGGGGATTAAGAGCGCTGCTTAAAAGAGCTCCAGAGACGGGTGCGAGCTGCAGCTATCAGCGCGGACCCCAGAGACAGGCATGGGACGCTACGGCTGCTGCTGCCACCACCAAGAAGCCTGTGTGCGAGCACAGGTCACTATCCACACCTCCCCTCCTGGGAGCCTGTGCAGTCCGCCACCGCCAGGGTCCCGTGATCCATGGACAGCTTCCCCGGGGTGAACACATGGCGCACCTCAGGCTATTGCAACGCCACGCCAGCCTCTGCCGCCCGCAGGCTCACCCTGCACTCTGTACTCCTCCCTCCCCCCGGCCTGAGTGAGCCAGAGCCCCCGAATCAGTTGCTCCTTTAACCCCGTCCTGTCTGAGTGAAGAACAGACGCCCTCAGGCAACAAACACACAGGTGGGTCCAAATTCAAAGCTGAACCCCAGGAGCTGTGCGAACAAAGAAGAGAAATGGAAATTGCTCCCAGCAGCCTCAGAAGCAGCAGATTAAATCTCCACAATCAACTTGATGTACCCTGCATCTGTGGAATACGTGATTTGACAACAAATCATCCCAAATTGAGTAGGTGGACTTTGTGAGCAACGATATATATATGTATTTTTCCCTTTTTCTCTTTTTGTGAGTGTGTATGTGTATGCTTCTGTGTGTGATTTTCTCTGTACAGCTTTGCTTTTACTATTTGTCCTAGGGTTCTGTCTGTCACTTCTTTGTTTTTTTTTTTAACTTTAAAAACTTTTTTCTTAATAATTATTTTTAATTTTAATTATTTTATTTTATTTTACGTTATTTTATCTTCTTTCTTTCTTTCTTTCTTTTCTCCCTTTTATTCTGCGCCGTGTGGATGACAGGCTCTTGGTGCTCCAGCCAGGCGCCAGGGCTGTGCCACTGAAGTGGGACAGCCAAGTTCAGGACACTGGTCCACAAGAGACCTCCCAGCTCCACATAATATCAAACAGTGAAAATCTCCCAGAGATCTCCATCGCAATGCCAAGACCCAGCTCCACTCAATGACCAGCAAGCTACAGTGCTGGACACCCTATGCCAAACAACTAGCAAGACAGGAACACAACCCTATCCATTGGCAGAGAGGGTGCCTAAAATCATAATAAGGCCACAGACACCCCAAAACACACCACCAGACATGGACCTGCCCACCAGAAAGACAAGATCCAGCCTCATCCACCAGAACACAGGTGCTAGTCCCCTCCACCAGGAAGCCTACCCAACCCAGTGAACCACTGGGGGCAGTCACCAAAAACAATGGGAACTATGAACCTGCAGCCTGCGAAAAGGAGACCCCAAACACAGTAAGTTAAGAAAAATAAGAAGACAGAAACACACAACAGATGAAGGAGCAAGGTAAAAACCCACCAGACCTAACAAATAGAGGAAATAGGCAGTCTACCTGAAAAAGAATTCAGAAAAATAATGATAGTAAAGATGATCCAAAATCTTGGAAAAAGAATGGAGAAAATACAAGAAACGTTTAACAAGGACCTAGAAGAACTAAAGAGCAAACAAACAGTGATGAACAACACAATAAATGAAATTAACAATTCTCTAGAAGGGATCAATAGCAGAATAACTGAGGCAGAAGAATGGATAAGTGACCTGAAAGACAAAACAGTGGAAATAACTACTGTAGAGCAGAATAAAGAAAAAAGAATGAAAAGAATTGAGAACAGTCTCAGAGACCTCTGGAGCAACATTAAACACACCAACATTCGAATTATAGGGGTCCCAGAAGAAGAAGAGAAAAAGAAAGGGTCTGAGAAAATATTTGAAGAGATTATAGTTGAAAACTTCCCTAATATGGAAAAGGAAATAGTTAAGTCCAGGAAGCACAGAGAGTCCCATACAGGATAAATCCAAGGAGAAACATGCCAAGACACATATTAATCAAACTATCAAAAATTAAATACAAAGAAAAAATATTAAAAGCAGCAAGGGAAAAACAACAAATAACACACAAGGTAATCCCCATAAGGTTAACAGCTGATCTTTCATCAGAAACTCTGCAAGCCAGAAGGGACTGGCAGGACATGTTTAAAGTGATGAAGGAGAAAAACCTACAAGCAAGATTACTCTACCCAGCAAGGTTCTCGTTTAGATTTGACAGATAAATTAAAACCTTTACAGACAAGGAAAAGCAAAGAGAATTCAGCAGCACCAAACCAGCTTTACAGCAAATGCTAAAGGAACCTCTCTAGTCAGGAAACACAAGAGAAGGAAAAGACCCACAATAACAAACCCAAAACAATAAAGAAAATGGTAATAGGAACATACATATCGATAATTACCTTAAATGTAAATGGATTAAATGCTCCAACCAAAAGACATAGACTGGCTGAATGGATACAAAAATAAGACCCCTATATATGCTGTCTACAAGAGACCCACTTCAGACCTAGGGACACAAAAAGACTGAAAGTGAGGGGATGGAAAAAGATATTCCATGCAAATGGAAATCAAAAGAAAGCTGGAGTAGCAATTCCCATATCAGACAAAATAGACTTTAAAACAAAGACTATTACAAGAGACAAAGAAGGACACTCCATAATGATCAAGGGATCAATCCAAGAAGAAGATATAACAATTGTAAATATTTATGCACCCAACATAGGAGCACCTCAATACATAAGGAAAATACTAACAGCCATAAAAGGAAAAATCGACAGGAACACAATCATAGTAGGGGACTTTAACACCCCACTTTCACCAATGGACAGATCATCCAAAATGAAAATAAATAAGGAAACACAAGCTTTAAATGATACATTAAACAAGATGGACTTAATTGATATTTATAAGGCATTCCATCCAAAAACAACAGAATACACATTGTTCTCAAGTGCTCATGGAATATTCTCCAGGATAGATCATATCTTGGGTCACAAATCAAGCCTTGGTAAATTTAAGAACAATGAAATCGAATCAAGTATCTTTTCCAACCACAATGCTATGAGACTAGATATCACTTACAGGAAAAAAATCTGTAAAAAAATACAAACACATGGAGGCTAAACAATACACTACTTAACAACCAAGAGATCACTGAATAAATCAAAGAGGAAATCAAAAAATACCTAGAAACAAATGACAATTCAAACACAATGACCCAAAACCTATGGGATGCAGCCAAAGCAGTTCTAAGAGGGAAGTTTATAGCAGTGCGATCCTACCTTAAGAAACAAGAAGCAACTCAAATAAACAACCTAACCTTACACCTAAAGCAATTAGAGAAAGAAGAACAAAAAACCCAAAGTTAGCAGAAGGAAAGAAATCATAAAGTTCAGATCAGAAATACATGAAAAACAAATGAAGGAAATGATACCAAAGATCAATAAAACTAAAAGCTGGTACTTTGAGAAGATAAACAAAATTGATAAACCATTAGCCAGACTCATCAAGAAAAAAAGGGAGAAGACTCAAATCAATAGAATTAGAAATGAAAAAGGAGAAGTAACAACTGACACTGCAGAAATACAAAGGATCATGAGAGATTACTACAAGCAACTATATGCCAGTAAAATGGACAGCCTGGAAGAAATGGACAAATTCTTAGAAATGCACAACCTGCTGAGACTAAACCAGGAAGAAATAGAAAATATGAACAGACAAATCACAAGCACTGAAATTGAAACTGTGATTAAAAATCTTCCAACAAACAAAAGCCCAGGACCAGATGGCTTCACAGGCGAATTCTATCAAACATTTAGAGAAGGGCTAACACCTATCCTTCTTAAACTCTTCCAAAATATAGCAGAGGGAGGAACACTCCCAAACTCATTCTACGAGGCCACCATCACCCTGATACCAAGACCAGACAAAGATAACACAAAGAAAGAAAACTACAGGCCAATATCACTGATGAATATAGATGCAAACATCCTCAACAAAATACTAGCAAACAGAATCCAACAGCACATTAAAAGGATCATACACCATGATCAAGTAGGGTTTATCCCAGGTAGGCAAGTATTCTTCAATATATGCAAATCAATCAACGTGATACACCATATTAACAAATTGAAGGAGAAAAACAATATGATCATCTCAATAGATGCAGAGAAAGCTTTTCACAAAATTCAACACCGATTTATGATAAAACCCTCCAGAAAGTAGGCATAGAGGGAACTTTCCTCAACATAAAAAAGGTCATATATGACAAACCCACAGCCAACATCATCCTCAATGGTGAAAAACCGAAACCATTTTCACTAAGATCAGGAACAAGACAAGGTTGCCCACTCTCACCACTATTATTCAACATAATTTTGGAACTTTTAGCCACAGCAATCAGAGAAGAAAAAGAAATAAAAGGAATCCAAATTGGAAAAGAAGAAGTAAAGCTGTCACTGTTTGCAAATGACATGATACTATACATAGAGAATCCTAAAGATGCTACCAGAAATCTGCTACAGCTAATCAATGAATTTGGTAAAGTAGCAGGATACAAAATTAATGCACAGAAATCTCTTGCATTCCTGTACACTAATAATGAAAAATCTGAAAGAGAACTTAAGGAAACACTCCCATTTACCACTGCAACAAAAAGAAAAAAATATCTAGGAATAAACCTACGAAAGGAGGCAAAAGACCTATATGCAGAAAACTATACAACACTAATGAAAGAAATTAAAGATGATACAAACAGATGAAGAGATATACAGTGTCCTTAGATTGGAAGAATCAACATTGTGAAAATGACTCTACTACCCAAAGCAATCTACAGATTCAATGCAATCCCTTTCAAACTACCACTGGCATTTTTCACAGAACTAGAAGAAAAAATTTCCCAATTTGTATGGAACACAAAAGACCCCGAATAGCCAAAGCAATTTTGAGAACGAAAAACGGAGCTGGAGGAATCAGGCTCCCAGACTTCAGACTATACTACAAAGCTACAGTACTCAAGACAGTATGGTACTGGAACAAAAACAGAAATATAGATCAATGGAACAGGATAGAAAGCCCAGAGATAAACCCACGCACATATGGTCACCTTAGCTTTGATAAAGGAGGCAAGAATATACAGTGGAGAAAAGCCACCCTCTTCAATAAGTGGTGCTGGGAAAACTGGACAGCTACATGTAGAAGAATGAAATTAGAACACTCCCCAACACCATACACAAAAATAAACTCAAAATGTATTAAAGACCTAAATGTAAGGCCAGACACTATCGAACTCTTAAAGGAAAACATAGGCAGAGGACTCTATGACATAAATCACAGCAAGATCTTTTTGACTCAGCTCCTAGAGAAATGGAAATAAAAACAAAAATAAACAAATGGAACCTAATGAAAGTTAAAAGCTTTTGCACAGCAAAGGAAACCATAAACAAGACGAAAAGACAACACTCAGGGGCTTCCCTGGTGGCGCAGTGGTTGAGAGTCTGCCTGCCGATGCAGGGGACATGGGTTCATGCCCCGGTCCAGGAAGATCCCACATGCTGCGGAGCGGCTAGGCCTGTGAGCCATGGCCGCTGAGCCTGCACGTCCGGAGCCTGTGCTCCACAATGGGAGAGGCCACAACAGTGAGAGGCCCATGTACCGCAAGAAAAAAAAAAAGACAACCCTCAGATTGGGAGAAAATATTTGCAAATGAATCAACAGAGGATTAATCTCCAAAATTTACAAACAGCTCATGCAGGTCAATATCAGAAAAACAAACAACCCAATCCAAAAATGGGCAGAAGACTGAAATAGACATTTCTCCAAAGAAGATATACAGATTGCCAGCAAACACATGAAAGAATGCTCAACATCATTAATCATTAGAGAAATGTAAATCAAAAATACAATGAGATATCATCTCACACCAGTCAGAATGGCCATCATCAAAATATCTACAAACAGTAAATGCTGGAGAGGATGTGGAGAACAGGGAACCCTCTTGCACCGTTGGTGGGAATGTAAATTGATACAGCCACTATGGAGAACAGTATGGAGGTTCCTTAAAAAACTACAAATAGAACTACTATATGACCCAGCAATCCCACTACTGAGCACATACCCTGAGAAAACCATAATTCAAAAAGAGTCATGCACCACAATGTTCACTGCAGTTCTATTTACAAAAGCCAGGATAGGGAAGCAACCTAAGTGTCCATCGACAGGTGAATGGATAAAGAAGATGTGTCACATATATAGAATGGAATATTACTGAGCCATAAAAGGAAACGAAATTGAGTTTTTTGTAGTGAGGTGGATGGACCTAGAGTCTGTTATACAGAGTGAAGTAAGTCAGAAAGAGAAAAACAAATACCGTATGCTAACACATATATATGGAATCTAAAAAAAACAAAAAAGAAAAAAAATTATCATGAAGAACCTAGGGGCAAGATGGGAATAAAGACACAGACCTACTAGAGAATGGACTTGAGGACACAGGGAGGGGGAAGGGTAAGCTGTGACAAAGTGAGAGAGTGTCATGGACATATATACACTACCAAACGTAAAACAGATAGCTAGTGGGAAGCAGCTACATAGCACAGGGAGATCAGCTCAGTTCTTTGTGACCACCTAGAAGGGTGCAATAGGGAGGGTGGAGGGAGGGAGACGCAAGAGGCAAGAGATATGGGGACATATGTATATGTATAACTGATTCACTTTGTTATAGAGCAGAAACTAACACACCATTGTAAAGCAATTATACTCCAATAAAGATGTTTAAAAAAAGAAAAGAAAAGAAAAAATCATGCTTTCTCACTTTTATTGAAAATAAGTATATTGAAAAAAATATTGATATATATACATATTAACTCTGTCTTCTGAAAACAGACTACGTCTCCAGTTCTATCTTCTTCAATGAAACTATCACAAAAATTGACCATATGTTAGGTCACAAGGAAAACATCAGTAAATTTCCAAAATTTGGAAATAATAGAGATAAAACTTTATCATAGTACTATAAAATTAGAACTTAATGGCAAAACCAGAAAAATAAAATCTCTAAAATCCAGAAATTAAAATAAAACAAAACCCACCTCTTCCAAATTTTTCAAACAACTCTTAAATCAAAGAGGAAATTGAAATTGAAGAATTTATAAGAAATGATCATGAAAATACTATACATACTTCCTATAGTTTCCACATAAGCACTACTCAGAGGAAAAGATAAAGTCTTAAATATATGAATACATTAATAGATAAGAAAGGATAAAAATAAACCACTACTTTGCTCAAATCTAGACCCAAAAAAGAAAGAAATGAAAACCTAGTTAAAATGGCAAATTTCTAGGAAAATACAATCTGCAAAAACTGACTTAAGAATAAAAAAGTGGAGTCGTTGAAAAGCTGCTTTTCAAGGTTATCATCAGACTCAAATAGTTCTACTAGAAAATTTTATCAAACTTTTAAAGTATAGATTAATTCAGTGTAACTTACATTGTTCTAGAACACAACAAAGAGTTCTAAAAACTTTAAAATAAACATAATATTGGGCTTCCCTGGTGGCACAGTGGTTGAGAGTCCGCCTGCTGATGCAGGGGACACGGGTTCGTGCCCCCGTCTGGGAAGATCCCACATGCTGCGGAGTGGCTGGGCCCATGAGCCATGGCCGCTGAGCCTGCGCGTCTGGAGCCTGTGCTCCGCAACGGGAGAGGCCACAACAGTGAGAGGCCTGCGTACCGCAAAAAAAAACAAAAAAAACAAAAAAAACCATAATATTGACACCAAAACCCAATAAGAATTGCCCCAAATAAGAAAACTGGAATAATCTCATTTATAAATATCAGGGCAAACCTGAAATATTTTAAGCACAGTGCAAAATATGAAGGTTCATACCAGGAATTTAAGAATGGTTCCGTATTCACTTATCTATGAATATGTGATTATGTTAATAAAATATAAACAGGAAAACTATACGACCATCTTAATAAATGCTAAATAAACATTTGACAAAATTCGACACATATTTTGATTTTAAAACTTTTGAAAATAAAAATAGATTAAAAAAATAGATGAAAACTTCTAAATGTGTTTAAAATTTATCTATCTCAACCACAAACCAGCAATATACTTAGAAAACACTGTAAGCATTGTTACTAAAGACTCATCTAAGATAAGAAGGCCTATCATCATTATTATCTAACATTCATTGCCTTTGAGAGGTGTTAGGTAATACAGAAGATAAAAAAGAAAACAGGAGTATAAATATTTTAAAGTTGGCAAAATAATCACTTTGAAGTGACCATATTGAGAAACTCAAGAGAATCAACTGAAAACTTACTACAAACAAAAAGAAAAACCAATAAGATAGTTGGGCATTAAATTAATAGACAGAAATAACTGTCATAAATACAGACAGTAATCAGAAGATAAAATAAAAGACCTCATATACAAGTGACAAAAATAGTTAAGATATCAAGGAATAAACTTAATAAGAAACAAGCAAGCTAAACTTTAAAATGCTCCCAAGAAACACAAAAGAAGATTGAAATGAATGGAAAGGTACCAAGTTCTTGGAGAGGAAGAGAACATTGTGAAGATCTCAGTTTTCTTCCAAGTGAAACTTTGAATTACTTACTGCGAACCCCAAAAAACACAGGGAATTTTTTTTGCGTTAGCAAGTTGATTTAAAGTTCATAGGAAGAGAAACAAACATGAATAGCTAGGAAATATCTGTAAAAGAGCAATGAGGGAATACTAATTAGCCCTGTCAGATATTAAAACATAAAGTAAAACAGTTTATTACAAGGGTATGAATCGATAGAAATAGAATAACAAGTCCAGAAATATCAATAGAAGTAATATGGTAATTAAGTATGCACTAAAGTGGCCATCTCATATCATTTCAGAAAAAAATATTACTCAAAATAATTTAAGACAACTGGGTAACAACCTTAACATAAACTTGGATTTATGGCTCAAAATTTATACCACAATAATTTCCAAATGAATGAAAGATTTAAATGGAAAAAATTATACCATATTATAAACTATGGAATAACTATTTAAAATTATTATCTTGGATTGGGAATGCCTTTCTAAATAGGACACAGTACCCAGAAGCCTTAAAAGAGAAGATTGATAAAACAGCTGTGTAAAAAAAATAAATAAATAAAAAGTCTGAGTGGCTCATCCCACCAAAATCTAGGTCCAAAGATAAACAAAAAATGTTTTAGAATGTATGAAGTCATATCACTAACAGAGCTAGTTAATATATAAAGAGCTACAAATGCATAAAACAAATTCAACATCCTTGTTTCAAATAAAATGGGCAAAGGAATTGAACAGATAATTCACACCAAAAGAAATCCAAAGGACTCAAACCACATTACCCTCCTCACTAAAATGAAATGTAACTTAAAACTACTCTGTGATAACAGTTTTCACTCATCAGATTCAAAAATTTCAAATACTTTCTTCACATGAATGTGGGGAAATAGACATTCTATTCACACATCACTGCTGGCAATGTTAATTTGTGGAATCTTGATTGAAGACCATTTTGGCAATATTTATCAAAACTAGAATTGTATTTTCTTTTTGACTTAGTAATTCCATGTCTGGGAATTTATCCTAAAGATAATAGTGATAAGAATACCAGTAGGAGTAGTAGCAGCAACTAACACTTACAGCATTTACTGTATGTCAGGCGCTTTTCCAAGTAGTCTGCATAGGCTGATTCACTGAGTCTTCACAATAACCTGAGTTCTTACTGATAAGAAACCTGAGGTACAGAGAAGTTGAGTAACAGGCTCAAGGACACACAGCTGCTGGGGTTTGAAGCCTGGTGGAGCCAGGCTTCAAACCCCAGCAGTATATCTCCAGAATCCAGGCACTTGCTTGTGACCTTTCAAGATAGGCTTGGATGTAAGAGAAATACAAAGTGAACTAGGCTTTTCAAAACAGTATTGTTTGGGATAGGAAACAACTGGAAATAATCCAGTATCCATTAATAAAGCCTTGGTTAAATAAATGATTACATCCACATAATGTAATACCATTCAGATGTTAAAAAAAAAAGAAACTCTATGAATTGATATGGAAAGGTCTCCAAAATAAATATTAAATAAAAATCAAGGTGAAAAACAGTATTATTATTTGCCATCATTTGTGTACAAATGGGGAAAAGAATGAATATAATATATTTAATCTCTGTATGTTTAAAATATCTCTGAAAGAAGACACATGAACACACACACACATCCCCCTAACAAATTAGATGTCTGTGACAGTAGAACTGTGTGGCTGAGGGGCAAAAGTGAGGAGATTTCTTTGAATAACTCTTTTCTACATTTTGAATTTTGATCCATGTATTACCTATTCAAAAATTAAATAATAATAATAATAAAAGAATGGTATGGACCCTCCTCAGGGTCTGTGTCACAGAGGAGCAAATTGTGGCAAGGGTGAACAAGGGTGACAAATGCCTCCTTGCAGCAAATTCCTAAGAACGACTACAGAAGAATGCATACAACACATTTAATAAACACTTAAAGAAATAGAAAAATCATAGAATTGGTTATTAGCAGAATGGAGGTAAGAACAAATTTTTTCAGCTCCTAATATAGTCCCCTTTCCAGTACATCACCCATCACTCTTATTTTTCCCATAGCTAAAATGACTTCAAAGGTGGTGTTTATATATACTCCAAAGATAGTAGAGATTATATTTTCAAAAAGGGGCTGGTCTGGTGTATAACACACAGGGAGAGATCTCTCTGGTCCAGTATGATGCCCTAGTAATGAAGTATTCCTCAAAGCACACATGAAGACATTTATCAGTTAGTGGTCTTTAAGCCTTTCTGCTCACCTGCACATTTTTAAGTTTATATACAAAATGTTTTATCATAAATTTAAATGTTTGTTTTTGGTAAAATGAAATGAGTTTTGACTGTGATCAGAATGCACACCTCATGACATGATTTGGTAAAATCGGTTCTAACTATCTTATTTAAGACATAAGGACCCCTGAATCTGAAAGAAGTCATTTAACATTTTATCCATGAGTTTTAATCCAATGTGTCTTAATAGATTGGTTTTTGTAAAATAGTCTATTTATATATTTAAAAGAATTTGTATAATTAACCAATACTCTTTTGGGTGTTCTGAACTCAGAGTGTCCCTAGACAGGCCAGTTTGATCCTTAAGGGAAAATAAGTAAAAAGGGATTTAAATGACTAAAATGCTTTGAATAGATTTTAAGGGAGGCCTTCTTGACCCAGTATTTTGAATGATCTCTGTGATTGGTATCCAGAAGGTTTTATACTCTGGGGCAATTCATAAGAGGAAGATGTAGGATGTATTTTGGGATTTTTTATTTTTATTTTTGCAAAGTGGGAAAGCTTATTTTCTCAGCTAGTTTTGAGAAAGAGTACTTGTGGAAGATGAGGATAGAAAATGTATTCCTTTGGTAAAAGCAGTCAATTCAAGCAGCATATCCCTTGCAATGACTGTGTATTCTTGCTTATACCATTTTGGAAAAACATTATGCCAAACCACAGACATCAACCTACCTTCTTATTTTAGCTTGACTTTGATGAAAACAAACTAAAAAAGATGCTCACCTAGAGGGAACATTCAAAAGAGATATAAGAATTCTGTAACATGAGCCCACGAGTGATGAGTCCCCTAATCTTCAACTCACTCCCTTGGTTGTCCTTGATGATGCTGTTACAAGGCTGCTCTGTTCTACAGACACTAAATACATCGGAAAAGATTCTCATGTTAGACCAAAAAAAAAAAAAAAATACCTAAGATATTTTAGACTGTTTTGAAGTTGTAGAAAAGAGAACTGAATGCTATGCACTTCTTTACAACATTTGCTCCAAACTTGAACCAGGAAGGGAAAAGAGATATTCTCCCTTAGGTTCTGTTTAAGTTGTTCCTGAGTACTAATTACCTCTGTATTGATAATTGCTAAATACTGAGTGCACATTATGTATCATACAATGTGGTAGGCACTTTACACAGATCATCACACTTAATCTGCACAGCTATTCTTTGAAGGTGGGAATTGCGATCCAGATTTTCCCAATTGGAAGATTATTTATGGTTTAGCTGGTTAAGTAACTTGCTCAAGGGCACAGAGCTAGTGCACCAGAGTTCTGAATCCAGATCACCTGCCTCCATGTGCTCTAAATGAATTGTTAGGCAAGTATTTCTTGCAATCACCCACTGCTTTTGGATTTTAATACAGGTACACATTTCCTTGCCCTAGTTTGTTACAGAGCAAGTGCCTCTAGGGGAGGCTTTCCATTACTTTTGTTTTTCCATAGTGAGCACTTCAATAACTGGGTAAGAAGTTAATTGATAGCAGCCCTACAAGATTTTAAACGGTTATAGGTCATCATCATTGTTAATAAGATAAAATAGCCCTCGCTCATCCCTTTAGGTTAGGGTTTACTTTCTACTTGTTTCATTCAATTTTTTTCATTAATTACTTTTTAAAAAAGATTTATTTATTTTTATGGCTGCATTGGGTCTTAGTTGCGGCACATGGAATCTTTGTTGAGGCATGTGGGATCTTTCATTGTGGCATGCAGGCTCTTTGTTGTGGCACACGGGCTTCTCTAGTTGTGGCATGTGGGTTTTCTCTTCTCTAGTTGTGGCGCACAGGCTCCAGGGTGCATGGGCTCTGTAGTTGTGGTGCAGGCTCTCTAGTTGAGGTGTGCCAGCTCATTAGTAGTTGTGGTGTGCAGGTTTAGTTGCTCTGTGGCATGTGGGATCTTAGTTTCCTGACCAGGGATCGACCCTGCATCCTCTGCATTGTAAGGCGGATTCTTTACCACTGGAACACCAGGGAAGTCCCTTCATTAATTTCTGATAATTGAGAATTAGTTAGAATGAAACAAGTTTCTCTGTACTTTCACATTAGTATAGTTGACCTGTGATTGGTCTTCTATACCACACAACTGGTCTCTATTGAGAGAGAAAGGATTCTGAAGTAGGTAAGCCTTAGGAGACATTAGAGATGGTGTTGGCTAAGGCCTAAGTAAGTGCTGGAAGCTACGTATAACGATGAGTAAACCTATCTGCTCTGAGGATCTGATGGCACTTTCAGACTTTTCCCTAAGAAAACCTGATAAATCCAAACCATCTTGTAAATGCCTCATAAAAAATAGCATTAAGTTACAGTGAAACCTAGTTTTACTTTGAATTCCTAAAGAATTCTGCAGTTGACACTTTTGGGTTTTTAAGGATATTCTATATTTTCTTGAAAACTTCCTTGGCTTTTTGTAACCTTTCAGAATACATTTCACCCAGCCAAGTTTTATATTGTTATTTTACCGTGTCCTTCCCATCTCAGTGAAACTTCCAGAGCTAGTCTCAACTTACTTTCTCGCCTCTCATTCTTTCCTCAAACTCCAGAAAACTGGCTTCAGCATTTATTCTGAATGTGCTCTTGAAAAGGTCAGGAGATGTGGATATTTTAAAGACCAGGTTCGTTGGATCCCTGTAGCGTCTGGAATTGTTGGTTACTGAGCTCTGGAGCCAGATAGCCTGTGTTTGATTCCAGCTCCCCTGCTTACCAGCTACATGGATGTGGGCCATCTACTCAACCATCCTGGGCTTCACTCTCCTTATGTGTGGAATGGGGTAACAGTAGTACCACATTGCTCTTGATGAAGAACACACCAACGGCTCTGGTTTCCTTTTACTTCTGTGACCCTTCTCCATCACCCCTTAAATGATTATTCTCCAAGATTCCTTCCTTGGTCCAATGCTCTTTTTCCCCTCTTGAGTGATCTAATACAGAATCATTATTCTATTGAATGTTCCAATGCAAAAGTCACTGGCTGCTGATCATTCCCAAACCTCCATCTCCAGGCATCTTCTTGAGTTTCAGATTGAAATCATCACCACCTCTCCCACTCTGCATATACCTTTCCCACTTATTATATTCTGATTACAATTAATGGTATTGTCATCCAGTCACACACCCACACAAAACTAGTCATACTAAATTTCTCATTTTCACTCTAACCAATAAAGCACTATAATTTTATCTCCTAAATATTTCCTGAATTTGTCCTTTCTCCATCCCTATTATTATACTGTATTAGTTTAAGCTTTAAGCTTCTGTTTCCAATCTTTGCCCCCCCTACCCCTTAAATCTACTCTCTACTTTTTAGCCAGTGATTTATATAGAACCCCAAACTGACCACACTACAAGCCTCAGCATACTGAGGAGCATAAATTAAGTCCAAGTTACTTATGAAAGTATGTAGTGCCCTCTATTACCTGGCTCCTGCAACCTTTCCAACTTTTCCTGCCAACTTCCACCTCATGTGAGCAATTCTGAACACCGAGCTAGGCTAGTACCCTGGTATAATGTTCAGTTTTTATTATGCTATGCTACAATGACCTATTTCTGACTCTGCCACTGGTCATTTTCCAAGGCAGGGACTTTCTCACTTATCTTTGTGCTTCAAATGCCCAACATAGTGCCTGGAGTAGAGCAGGCACTCAAGTGTTTACTGAACTGCAGACTTTTCTTCTTCTTGAGGAAAGTATAACAACATAATTTAACAAGTACTGGTCATTTTCATAGATTTTCCCCCCAAATTTTCCCTCAAATTCCTAGGGAACGTTAAATTTTTTTTCTTTTTTCTATTTCCACCCTAGGTTTCTTCATTTACATTTACTGGGCAGTGAATGATTTAGTATGGAAGTTCTCATGCCAACAGTTATGTTTATGCAACGTCTTTAGCAACATAATTTTGCAGGTGACTCAAAGCACCCAAGGTGAATGAATGAGTTCAAACACTGACATGCATACCTGCTTCCATCAGTGATTTGAACCCTAGGAATACATTAACATATACAAATGTGGAAATGTAGCACTGAATAACACATAGCATTTCTAGTGACTATAATCACGTTAGTGACGATTGAGAAAAACAAGAAAAGCAGGGGAAAAAAGTTTTACATAACGTTAGATACGCTGTGACAAATTTATTTTTTAATTTAGGTAAACATAATAGTCCTTTCTGTTAAAAAAACAACTGAATCAAATATTATCCAAATTACCTAAGGGGGAGATGATTAAATAATACGCACACATTTAAAATTTATTTTCAAAAGGATATAACATAGGCAAATAAAGTATCCAAAAAGGGTAGGATGGTCACAACCTAAAAACATCTAAGTGTAAGAATGTAAGCAATTTGGGCAGTGGAAAAATTGATCCTTGCACAACAGAGGTTTGAACGGCAAAGGTCCACTGAAATGTGGATTTTTTCCAATAAATATAGTACTACACAATCTGCAGTTGAATGCACGATGCAGAACTGTGGATACTGAGGGCCAACTATGGGACTTGAGCATCCTTGGATTTTGGTAACCACACAGGTCCTGGAACCAACCCTCCGCGGATACCAACGGACGACTGTAGGTGAACTTCCAACTGCACAGAGGGTCAGAAATCCTAACCCCCACATTGTTCAAAGGTCAACTGTATACAGAAATGATTTTAAATGCTTTCCCTCAGCACGAATTTATTTAACTCTATTCCAGTTGGACATGATGAGAAGGAAGAAATTTCTACCTCTACCCCTCTTGAAGTTCTTGTGGCTGGACTAATAATAAAATTAACATAAGACAGATTAACGGGAGAAAAAGAAATTAAGATTTCAATTTGTACACACATTTCCACAGAAATGGAACCTAGCCAAAGTAGGCAGCTTTTATACTTTTTAGACAAAATTAAAAAAAAAATTGTGAGGAATTAACAGGATAAAGAAACTTAGGATTTGGGCACTTAATTAGTGAAAACCCTAAAGAGTTTGGGCTTGGGGTAGTAAATTAAAGTTACAAGGTTTGTTTATACAGACTTCTCAACCCGAATTCCCTATCTCCAGCAATAAGGGTGTCCTTCTATCTCCAGGTGCAGGGAGTGTACCTGTCACATGAGAGACTTACTTCTTGCTTTCAGTGAGAAGGAAAGGAGGGTCAGAGGGTCCCTCTTGCATTGGCCATTTCTTAAGTAACTTTAATTCAAAAATAGTATGCCATTGTGGTGTATTTTGGGGGTGGCCTGTCTGGAGCCCCAACAGACACTAGCTCAGCTTGGATCCAGAACAAGAAATGAAAATGATAGTGGCATACCTCTGATAATTTTCATAGAGACTGTTGACATCCTGTTCTAGTTACTGAGAGAGGAGGAAACAAAGCACTAACGAAAGGTACTGTCTCAGTCTATCTGTTTAAGAAATAATGTTTTAAGAGTCCATATGTCAAAAATTCCCTCCTAAAAATTTTGTTTCTTGTTTCTCCAAGAAATTCCCACATTCCCTATGCCAGTAAGTCATTATTTTCCACAAGTTATGGAAACTTTCCAAACCTACCAAAGTTATGAATGTGTATAAAATCAACACTCTATGGGCTTCCCTGGTGGCGCAGTGGTTGAGAGTCCGCCTGCCGGTGCAGGGGACGCGGGTGCGTGCCCCGGTCCAGGAAGATCCCACATGCCGCAGAGTGGCTGGGCCCTTGAGCCATGGCCGCTGAGCCTGCGCACATGGAGCCTGTGCTCCGCAACAGGAGAGGCCACAACAGTGAGAGGCCCGCATACCGCAAAAAAAAAAAATCAACACTCTATACAAACCTAAGAAGTTTATTTTAGTATAACAAAACTAACCGGTGACTTGAAATATCCTCTTTCTAGAGAACTTAATATACGTCAAAGAAAAGAAACTAAAAGACAATTCTTTTACGGGTTTATAATGTGAAAAAAAAGTTCTCATTTGAAGCAGAAAATAAAGTGCATTGTGAAGAAATGTATATTTGTTTTCTTATACATGCTCATGTATGAAAAGTAATCACATGAAAATCACATATGAAAAGTAATTCACTAACCATAAAAATAAATCAAAATTATATGTGTCAAAAGAATGAAACATATTAAGTATATTGTGGAGTCTGAGGCTAGAAAACAGATTAAAGCAAATGCTAAGGTATGTGTTAAAACATTCTAAGATTATCATTTTAAGATATGAAAACTTGACAATTTTATTTCTAACAGAAAATTCCTATACATACTAAACACATTTAACAGCATAAAGCAAAGAGACGAATACTTAACAACTTTCAAGACAGAACTTAAAATCTTTAATGATAAGTAAAAGTATGTTAAATTGTCTTCAAGTTTGAACATTTTAGAATGGTAAATGCCAATCAAAAAATCTAATAAACAGGTAAAAGTAACAAAATGATCAAGGCTTTTTTTCAGCAATCAAAAGAATGTGTTTATCTCAACAGCAAACAGAATTATTTTTAATGGTAAGCCATGAGTTGATTCTTTACTCTAAAAAGCCCAATTTAGTAGGAAAAGGAAATACTATTTATTTTTACAAACATATATTTATATTTTCAATTCACTTCATTCAAAATGTCGCTCATTCTTAGGAAGAATGGAGAAACAAATAAATAAAAAAGCCCCCTAAAAGATCAGGGCCATTAATGGATCTTTGCCTAACACAACTGTGCAGCAACAGCTACACCTAGGGGCCAGGGATAAGTAGTGAAGTTTTCCAGCTATAAAGTTATAATAAAAGGTAAATTTGGAAATAGCTATTTTTCAACTTACTTAAGGTTCTAGAGTAAGGGTTATCTTTCACTACAAATTATGTTTCAAGGAAACACTTGAGAATCTTTGGGGAACAAAGGCCTTAGTTCAGAAGCTTGAAGCAAGCGTCCTGAATAATTCAGTTTAAAAAAGTGGCTAAAATAAAACTCAAACCAAAGAGAGAACATACAAATACTTTATTGCTCACCTTTCACACAAAGCACACCTCCAGCCATTTTCTTTCACAGCTTGACAATATTTACGTGTACAAAAACCCAGCAAGAAGCGTCATGTAGATTTCAGTAAAGGTGAGTGTCAAACATCAACGCAGCCAGGCTTTTGTTTTCTGCAGCAATAATAAAGGGCCTCCTGCTCTAAGCAAAAATCTGTCCTCTTACTTGGTAGTGCATTTTTTCCATTACAAAAAAAAGTCTCCTGCCCAAAGCAAACTAACTTGTATTTGCTGAGCCAGTGGTATTAACTCGTGCATAAAACAAATTTCAGTTTGCTGTTTCTTCTAGCAGATTTCAAGTAAAAATAAGGTTGAAGGAGGAACTTGTTTTGAATGGATGCAGGTCAGTTTGAATTGCTATACTTAACTAAATGCCTACGTGTACTATAGGTTCACAACTTAGTTTGCTTTTATAATCTTTACGGATTTTGGCCGTGTTCAAGATTTTCAGAGTTGAGCATATGGTACAGTATTCCATCAAAAGGATAAGGCTACTGAATGTGCTATCTGCAGAAGAGCTCATTTAATAGGAACTGACCTTGAAGTTCTATCATGAAGCAAATGTTGCATAACCTCTCAGAATAAAAAGCCAATCAGGGCAGAACTGTGCTTGGAAAATAGGCATTAGAATACTTTAAGGAAAATACATATAAATGGATTGTTAATATGAGGAAGGTTTCCTAGCTGTAAATCTAAAAAAATCTAGGAGAATCCTCATTTTTCAAAACTGCATATTGAAAACATGAAAACTACTTACTCAAGTAATTTTGTTCAGAAAAATATGCATGTTCTGACTGTGGAATTAGTCTACTGGTCAATTAAAGGCAATTTAAATTACCTTTTAAGAAATTCTTCATACAAAGGAGAGATACTGTATGTGTTTCTCAAATAAACAGCATTATGTAAGTCCATTAAAAAAAAAACAAAACCCAAAACGAACAGTATGGTATGAAGACCTACAAATGCTTATGCCAAGCAGGAATCTGCCTGTCACCTGTGGTCTCACATTAACTCAAAAACAATGCTGGATTCAGGATTCTGAAACTAAGTTTCTATTACTTGAGCTCTAGCAAAATGTAAGGTTCTGTAGCCTCAACTAGTATAATGTCTGCCCTGTCCAAATCCAGAATGATTATACTGATAACCTCCATGCTGGAAGTGCTGTTCAAACTGTCCTCCCTGGTGATAATTCTGGCTCCCTCTTCCTCCCCAACCTCCTCCCTGGCCTGCGCGTCCACCACCTCGGCCTCCACGACCACCTCTCCCTCCGCGACCACTGCCTCGATCACCATGATGCCCTCCATCTTGGTATCTACTGTCCTGCTGATATCCACCACCCTGGTATCCACTTCCTGTATATGTAGATGTTTGGAAGCCACCATAACCACCACCCTGGTAGCCACCACTGTGGCCACCGTGATAGCCACCCGGCTGGAAACCGGAATCTCGGTAACTACCATCTTGGTAGCTACCGCCCCCTCCACTCCCTCCGTCTGTCCAGCCTCCTTGATGCTTATTTCCTCTTCCTCCCCCTCGGCCACCGTGGTCGTAGCCACCACGTCCGCCCCTCCCCCCTCCTTGTTCGTGACCTCCTCGCCCTCCGTATGAGGCATGTTCATAACCACCTCTCCCTGCTCCGCGGCCTCCTGCTGGCTGCTGGGTGCCATCCTGCCTCTTCTGCCATGGTGGCATCTCCGGGGGTGGAGGTTCAATTTCATTGGGCCTACCTCCTCTGTCAGGAACCCTGCCCATCAACACCTATGGGATAAGAAAGACATTTAAAATTTTGAATTACTTTATTTTATAAACAGAAATAAATGTATCTGAAAGAAAGTTAAAGGTACTCTCATCACCTTATTGATGGCACAGGCAGTCTTTTCTCTTATAGAGCCACTGCTTGTCCTTAAAATCTTTGACAAGTCTTGTCTTGCGGCCAAAAGGTGGGCAACAGAAATAGTACTTTTAGGAGATAAGACTGAGCGTTTTGGCTGGTAAACCTTCGCTAATTTTTCTGTCTGACTCTGTGAAAGAAAGTGTTCAAAGACAAATGTCAATTTTCAAGATGACATAGAAACATTGATATTAAATAAGATTTCCAAAATGTCTGATGATAATATTTACTAGGCTCCAGATGACAGAAGTTTCATACTCACCATTGCTCCTATCTAGTGAAGAACTAACTTAAGAGTACAGCTTAGATAAAGCCCTTTTACCCCGGTATTCCCAAGGAATGATGGGGGGAGGGGGATAGGGGGGTAAAGGGCTTCCCTTTTAAAAGGACTGTGGGACAAAAAGGTTCCCCATGCCATTGGTCTCAGATCAAACACCTTCATTTTATCTATTTAAATATAAGAATGGAAACCCATTTCAACAATTTTGCTTTAATTTTCTCATCTGCTTACTATGAGATAAAAAAAGTTACCCGTGACTAATTTGAACTAATTATGTTAACATCATACATATTTCTTGCAAAAGTGATCTCCCCATGTAATACTTTCCTCTATTATAAATAATAATTAAGAAAAAGAGTCTACTTTAACCATTTAGTAGAAGTACATTTAATGCATGTGTAACATAAGACCACAAAAGATGAATGAACAAAGGATATAAAGAGCAAGTTAGGGCTTTCCTGGTGGCACAGTGGTTAAGAATCTGCCTGCTAATGCAGGGTACACGGGCTCGAGCCCTGGTCTGGGAAGATCCCACATGCACGGAGCAACTAAGCCTGTGCGCCACAACTACTGAGCCTGCGCTCTAGAGCCCGCGAGCCACAACTCCTGAGCCCGCGTGCCTACAGACCACGCTCTGCAACAAGAGAAGCCACCGCAATGAGAAGCCCCTGCACTGAAACGCAGAGTAGCCCCCGCTTTGCCGCAACTAGAGAAAAGCCCGCGCGCAGCAACAAAGACCCAACACAGCCAAAAACAAATAAATAAATAAATTTATTAAAAAACAAACAAATAAAACCCCAGAACTGTAGTGTTAATGCCTTGGGTCAATGCACACCCATCAATCATTACATGCTTTTCTAGCTGAGAGTTGCAGGTTTTTGTTTTTGAAGTATATGTATTATGCCGAGAGTAAAATGATTGTTTTTATCAAAGACAACTTTAAGAAAGTATTGGTATTTCCTCAACAGTCCCAGAAGAGAACAGTTTATTCCTCAGGTTACTACTGACTCACTGTGAGATCTTACGCAAAACCTTCCATGTACCTGGCTCTCCATGTTTTTAGTTGCAAAATAAGGGGAGTTAAGACTGATCTCTAAAACCCCTTTCCAACACTAAGATACTGTTAACTCAATAAATATCTACCCCGTCAATTTAGCAGCTAAATAGGATTATGCTATGCTTTAAAGATTTTAGGTGAAACTAATGTATTAGGAAGATAATTGGAGAACTAAACTAAAGAAAAACATTTTCTCAATTAAAATTCAGAGAAAAATCTACTTTTAAAAATGAATGCACTATTAAGGGAACATCAAATACTAACATATTTGGACCAATCTCCACATAAATTCAATAATTGGTTCCATTTCAGGGTTCTAAGAAGGTCAAATTAATCAACTGCACCTATTAATTAACACTGATAAAATAGTAGATATTTAATAAATACCTGTTGAATGACCAAGACAACAGATTATCTTATTGAAGCTGAAATAAAACAAAGTCTTACCAGATTCTCCAATTCCCTATAAATGGATCATAATATTTGGTCCTCCAAAACAGTATTTCTAATTTAATTAATTTATTTAATTAGCAAGTTAAATTGCTAGCTTAAAGTACAATAAACAAATAATTGTAAAATTTATTATTTTTAGTAATTTTCAGATACTCTCCTTTTCTCTCACAAATGGGAACTCCCAGTAGGGTTTATAACATATAGCTTTGTTGGAAAATATTAAAAAATTGAAAAATAAATGTTTTTATTATTGCTGAATGGCTGAAAGAATTGCTACTCAGTAACTCACTAAAGAAAAACTCCTATGTGTGTCTCCTATGTATTTCTCTTATAGTCTCCACTGTATCTAAACTGGGCTAGGAATGTTTAAGGATCATGTCTATAAATACTTTGCTCTTTTAAGTGATATGTGTACCTTAGCTCTGTCAGACCAGCCAAAAGACTGGACAGTGACATCCAAACGTTTTATTAGCAGCTTTCTCCGAACTTCATATTCATTGGCTACGGCTTGGTTAATTGCTTCTATCTTTTCCTGAAACAAAATTAAAAAGACCAGTTAGAATTTAAATCTGCTTGACCCCCTATTCCAAACGGGCAGAAACTGTATCTGTTTTATTCACAACTGAATCCCCAGCACTCAGCACAAAATGAATTAGGTTATTTAATAAATAGAATAAGAAGTTATAATAAGCTAATGAAATGATAGCCTGTCTCAAAACATAATAAAGAATATGTAAAGTACAAAATTCTCATTTAGTTTTCCTATAATTCACTGTGTGAAGCTCAGCCCAGTGAAGTTTTTGGCTTGAAGGCAACCCATTTGGCAATTAGAAACATGCATCATACTGAACTTCAATTTATTCAGCTGTGTGAAATATTTACAAATTATGAAAGAAGCGCTTCTAATCTTACATAAATAAAATTATTTTGGATAAATCTTAAGATTAACAAAAATGATTGTAAGGATGTCCACCTAGGAAACTACATATTAGAAAATACAACTTCAAAAACACAAACATAAATATCCTGAGATAGGTAGATGGCTCCTTACAAAGTTTACTCAGATGATTACTACTCACCCAGTGGGCTGGTCCCATTGGCTTCTTCAATAAAGGCTTTCCCACATGATTAGGTGGAACTTTTGCTAATGTTTCCTTTAACTGACACAAAAACATAAATGAATGAATAAACAAATCTAAAAGTAAAACACATCCTCCTCATCTTCCCAATTCCCATCATATCTTGCCATCAAAAGAAGATTCCTGACAGAGGCAAAGGTGGAGGATGTTTTGAAATGTACAAGACCCACACGATAAAGACACTCACTTGACCCACTCCTCACGTGTCTATGGAAGCATGAGTCCTTCACTGCACCTAGAACAGTGCCTGACAACAGTGGGCATTCAATGTGTATTTGCTGAATGAATGAATGAACACACAGAAAAATATGGCCTATGGATACACTGCTGCTCCCCTGTAGAGTTCAGCCAAATTTGTGCATCATGGCATCCATCTACCCCACAATGCAAATGTACCAATTCTTAGAGTCCAGCAGATATGCATATAGAGAATAACTCCGCTATAACAAATATCATTCTCTTCTGTTCACTAATTTTTAATTAAAATTGCTTGTTCCTAATCAATTATATAAAAACTCTTAACTGTTGATAACATGTGGTATAAAATAATTCTGACTTATTTTCACATACTAGATTATATTAGCAGTCAACATATCTAGTTTGCCAGTTGAAACATGTAAGGCTCGAAGTGACTGGATTAAAATCCCAAAATATTTACATCCTTTTCTGTCCAGTCAATGGGGAGAATGGTGGTAACATTTAATGATAAGGACCTTAAAATTAATTGCATCAAAGTTCAATGATAAAATAACTTTTAAATGGATGCAAGTCCTAATACTTTTTACATTATTTCTAGCTTATTTCAGTTTATAAATCAAAGTGCAAAGTTTCCTTTTTGAAAAAGAAACATTCTAATATGTTAAAAAAAGAAAACAGTAAAATACCAATTTCTCTTGAAGGTATCTAGGACTTAAAACCCAAAACTTATTTAGTAACAATTACTTAATAATATGCACATTAGGTTCCCATTAAGAGAAATTAACTTGCTTCATTTCAAACAACTGTAGGACTATGCCTTTAATACACTACAATCTGGTACTAAAGGTCTTACTTTTTTTTCAATCCCGCTGAAGAATTGGAACATAGTTATATTGGCTGGAGGTTTGGACATTCCTAGAGCAATACATATGCCTTTCAACTCTTGAAAGACCTCACTACCGCCTCCTTCTTGAGCTTTTTTTGGAAGAGTATTCACACAGAGCATTCTGGCAGCTTCTAGTTCTGAGATGAGGTATGCTGAAGTAAACAAAATAAGATTTCAAAATGAGATACAGCTACAATTAATAGTCATAAGTCTGGAGTCACAACTCTATAGACCTAATGATATGTAACTTTTAAAGCTGCAAGAATGGATAAAAACAAGAAAGGAAAACCATTTTTACCTGCAAATGACGTAACATATAAACTGGTTCTGTAATTCAGTATTTAACCGATATATGTTTAAAGCCTGATTTAAAAGCAAGCAATTCTTCTTTGAAATCAAAGGATCAAGGTAGATCACATCTTAAAATGTGGATTCTTGCATTTCACTATTAAGGAACCTCCAGAACAGGGGCTGGCATCTGTTAACAAATTTGCAAAAGGTGGCAGGCGGCCAATTTTTAGCAACAGTTAAAAAGTTATTATTATTTTTTTACTTCTCACAACTGATACACACCAGTGATGCAACTATCCTGCCCTCTTACCTTCCAAAACTCAGGTAGTCTGTTTAAGACCAGAGTGAAAGAACATTTTTTAGTAGTCAAAGCTTCACTTACAAGAGAAGGGGGAAAGGACTAAATTTCCAAACATTCCTTTTTCATGGTCTCCAGTAGCCTAAGGTCACCCTCCAGCTGTTCACAGAAAACCCTCTTCCATCTATATTCTTCTCAATATTCCCTTTCCTCCTATGTTCCTCATTCTCACCCCCGCCCCTGGGGAAAAAAAAAACAAACCCAAAACTTTCTCATCATTTCTGGACAGAGTCCTTTTGTATCAATATCATCACCTTGTGTGTTGATTTCAGGCAGGTATTCTGAGGGCTGCAATCTGCTTCAGGTAATTCAGTTGAAGGTATAAATATTCAATCTTATTACTTTAACCTTCCCAAGGACATTTAACTTGTTATAAAAGATGTTTAATAATCATTTGGATCTCAGGATTTCAGGTTATGTGACAAAGTGAGAACCTTCTGACAATATTAGGAAGATAGTTTTGGAAAAAGACATTTTCTGGGCTCTTAAGCCCTATTATAAGTATAAAAGAATGATCAGCTTGAATATCTCATTTCCTACACCCAAGGTGTAATGTGAGAAGTACAGGGGTCATAATTTTGGCAGATTATCTCTGAAAAGCTGCCAAATCCTATTCTAGAATAAACACAGCTACATTTCTGGAAAGGTCTTCTAAATGGGTTTGATAAAATCTTAACATGTTCCATATAGCAAACTGTATGAGTTAAAAGATCGAAACAGTAAAACCCCAATGTCATGAAAATAATCATGTTTTTGGAAATAAGGTTTTATTGGAACACTGCCACACTGATTCATTTACATATCATCTATGGCCGCTTACATGCTACAACAGCAGGGTTAAGTAGCTGTGACAGAAACCTTATGGCCCACGAAGCTGAAAATATTTACTATCTGGCCATTTAAGAAAAAGTTTGCCAACCCTTGCTCTAGAAAATCATATATTATATGATTTAATAAACTGGTCTCTAAATTTGGAACAACATAGCTCAGGCATTCACAAAATTAGTTTACCAACACAATTACCATTGAAAAACATTAACTGTAACTGATGTGTTCAAAGTACCAGGAAAGGCACTATAAGTATTATACATAACAAACAAAAAAGATCTCTACAGACAATCTAGTTAGGAATAAAGAATATATGCATCAAAGACATCTGACTAATCATACCTAAGGGAAATATCCTAACAACCGCAAAGGCCAATGAACAGCCACAACAGTTCTTAACCTGATACATGAGAGTTTTTCAGACACTACGGACTATTAGAGAATAGACTATTCTATTTTACTAACAATTCTAATGAGGTTGGTTTATTTTCCCCCTCAGAATGCAATGTATTAAAAGATTCAAATCAGTAAGGTAAGGGTGCTGGAAGAAGCAAGTAAAATTATAGCATCGAGATGTGACAACTGATGCTTGGAAAGATGAGAAATATTTATACAGCGCGAAAAGAGAATGAGTATATGTACATAAATGCATACTAGCATGAGAGAGAATACAAACTAGGGAATATTTTCAAAAGGGGAAAGAGCAGAAGCAAAGATAAAGAGGAGGAAGGGAGCAGTGTGTATGTATGTACAAAGAATTCAAAGAGCAGAGTAACCTTTTGTTGATTTAGTCATGTAGTTGAGGAGCAAATTGTTGTATATTCTTGAAAAGCTTCTGAGGGGTGATAGCACATTAAAATACAATTATGACCCTGAGTCCAAAATAATAATGTTGAGGACACTCGCTTAAGAAACAGGAAAGAGTTAAAGGCATTTTTATAAATATTTATATTCCAAGTGGTTTTTATAAGTACCAGTACCAAAAAGGCCAAACTCTGAGCTCTTTGGAAGAATTACGTATTCAGGGTCATTACTGAGCTTTCCACACAGCTGTTGTCTTCCTATGTAAGATAACATATTCTAAGTGCCAAATATCAGGTATTGGAAAGGAAAAGCAGTGCTACAAAGGAAGATTCAGTGAGTATACTGTGGCTGAGCCAGTTATTGAAATTATACAATTTGAAGCATAATGAATGCATGCATAAGAACTATATGCAGCAATATCAATATCTAAAGCAATAACTAACGTTTTGTGTCTATCCCCTGCCCCCATACCCACCCAGTAACAATCATTTGACGAAGGGGAAAATAAGAAAGTGATTTTGGAATACCTTAGTTCCTAAGTATAATGGCTGTGAACACACTTTTTTTTTTTTTTTGACTGAACCTTCAAAATTGGAGTTGCATCATTTTTCAGAAGCCAAAGTTCAGTTGTATCAGTTAACCAAAGTTTACTCTAAGCGCATCTCAGAATGCGACAAAAATTCTGAGTTTAAGACTACTGGTGGTGTTTATTGGAGAGTTTATATAAGGCAATAAAATTTGTGAGTCTACTTATTGTTTCTCAGGGTGAAGAGAGAAATAGTAGTTAGTATATTTAAAAAACATGGAAGGAGAGAATTTTTCATAAAAATTTACTTCCCAGAATGATCAGTAGTACAGGAACAATCCAAATAGTATTCCAGAAATGCTTACATTGTAATTTGACATCTTTACAAACAAAACCAAAATCCCCAATTACCCAGCCACAAAGAAATATCAACAAAATACTTTAAATAATTACATTTACCATTTACTGCACCTAGAATGGTTACTGTCCTCAAATAAATTAATTTAAAAAAATCTTCATTATTCCCACAGTATCTTCCTAGTTTATTTTAAAATGTGTTTCTAGTCTAGAACACTGAGGTGTGGTGATCACACACTTGTATAACCCTCCAGCACTACCTTTGGTCATGTTAGGTGAAGCACAGCAGGCTGAGCACCACACCAAATTTAAACCATAAAAGAGAAGCAATTACAAAACAACACTGCTACCAGCGCATGGACCCATCATTAGCTTCTTAGTTAGAAATTTAACAAAGTTTTCTTTACACCCATTTATTAGCCATGGAAAACATAAATAAAAAATAATGACTACATTCTAGTAGCCATGAACTTACTGAGCAAAAGGAGGCAGTTCTTCTGAATGAGAAGGCGCTTGGTCACATCCCCAGATGTCAGTGAAAGATATGGACAGTTCATCTCCCCTAGTAGCCCACTCACCTCAAGCTGGAATTCTTCAGCTTCACTTGGGCCTTTTAAGAATTAAAATAATCTTATTTAATAAAAATTATTGTTTTCCCCATTGGCATAGTAATTATATATAAATTGAAAATTTTAATAGTATTTTCCTAATACAAGTTCCTGTCTCTTCTAATTCATCCTTTCTCACACCACTGCCAATTTGCTTTCTTAAACAGTTTTCATTAGGTTATTGCCTTGTTTGAGAACCTTTCATGGCTTCCTAATTTCTACCTCATCCAATCTAATTTTTTCTGTTTGCCTTTAAAGATTCTTCATAGCCTCTCTGCTTGCCCTTCCCAGTATATTGTTAGGAGTAGTTCCTACTACATGTATGTAGTAGTTACCTACAACCTCCACAAACATTCCCTCTACTTGTGCCAAGCCAGTCTCCTCACTGTCCCAGGAATGGTCAGTCTCATTTCTACTTGCGTGCCTTCACTTAAGTGACTCCTGGTGATTGATATGCCCTCTACTCTCTCCTGCTCTATCAAACCTCACCTATCCATCAAAGCCCAGTGGTCTTGCTCCTTGATGAAACCTTCCCCAGGGCCTGCTACACTCACTGATTTCCTTCCCCTGTGAACCACAAAGTGAAGTATTTAACTACTGTTCTAATCTCGTTGTTTCAGTTGTGCCTAAAATTCCCAGTTAGACTATATTTGAAGATGGAGAACATGATTCGTGTTTCTGTTTTCTCATAACGTGTCAAGTATAGCGTTTACTGGGTGAACCAAGGAAAAGCAATGCTTGTTCTTCTTTACTATTTTGATAGTTCTCTAACCAATATCACAAGGGGGTAAAATTTAACTAACAAACTTTGAGAGTCACTTGATTTGAGTCCATTTTCTCACCTATAAAATGGGAAGAATGTATTATCAATGTTTTGCAAACTGTGTTCCGTGAACTTCAGTTCCAAAGAACTCCGTTAGAGGCAGCCGGGGAGGAGAGAGCTGTGTTCAAACTAGTCCCTCTCAACTTCAACTAAAACAGCCACACTTTTTACCTGTTTTATATTGACTTATATAAGATGTTTTCATTTGAAAAACAGGGCTCCTGGTTATAAACAGTTAACACCGTATAGGTGTTTTCAAGGGCACCTACAATCTCTGAAATGTTAGGTCAAGAGGCAGCGTGAAGAACACTGGCTCCCAAACTTGACTGCTGGGGACTGAAGCACTTACTGGTTGTGTGACCTCAGGCAATGTACTTAACCTTTGTGTTTCCTTGTTTAACGTATAAAAGAGTAATAAAGGCTGCCTGGTAGGGTTGCCCTGAGGTTTAAATGAGTTAACACTAGTAAAGTGCTTAGAATATGGCTAGTGCTCAGTAAGTATAAGCTGCTGCTACTACTGTTACACTATACTCTCCTTAATAATTAGAATTGGATGCCACTGATGTATACACATTAAATATACTAAATATGCAAGAGTGAGCTCTTCGAAATGGGATTCTGTGGGGGAAAAAAATGGGATTATGTGTATAGTTCTCCATAAGGGTGGATTAGCAGGTGGGCATTTTTCTTTATCTCCTGTAATGGATTTACCTATGATAGGAGGGAACCAGGTTGTGGGGTATCAGATTCCAAGCTTTTGCCTCTTTCTCAGCATCAAAACTAGCGCTCAAGCAGTTAACAAAATTGGCAAATGTAAAACAGCTCTCAACACCATAAATCTGATGGTGCTGGATCTAGTTTTGATGCATCTAGTGATACATTCCTATGACACGGAAAGCTTCTTAATAAAGTATTCTTTCTCCCTATGTATAACAGAATTAGAATGCATTTACTTTACATGCTATATGTACTGGAATTTGGTAGTCCTCAGAGAAAAACACCCCAATTTCTAGTTCTAGCCACCAATTTAAGATCTCACAACTTTTTACAAAGAATGAAAAGTTCATATATACTTGTCTCCATTTTTCTGTGTCTCAGTAATAGGGTCTTTTCAACTTCCACAAATTTTTAACAGTTGTATGACTACATTCCAGTTTTTCAACTTCAGAATCACCTTATCTCTAAAAACAATGGAGGAGAAAAAAGCATTTGGTTTCTTTATAAAATTTTTTTTACATTTACAAAGAACTTGAAATTTCAGCTGTAATACTGATAATGTTCACTTGACAATACAAACTTTATTTTTACATTTTGCACCTAAAACTGAATGTTTACTTACTGTTAGTTGCTTGCACATTTTCGTCTAGTTTACAGAGCACTCTTAATTCAGACACCAACCAAGCACAGAGTTTGGTAAACTCAGGGGAACTGGCTCCAGCAGAGACTGCCTGAGACAGAGCGCCATCTTCTAACAATGGACCCTTGTAACTGGTGAGTAAGAAATTATACTTCAGAAGAATATAAAATCACATCTAATACATTACAGATACAATGTATTTACATTTTTATTTGTATAATTAAGCAATGGTTTAACAAAGATAAATTACAATGACCAGTCTCTAAACTTGCAAATATAAATAAACTAAACCATTAGAAAAAACAAGCTAATCCCCTCAAAATATGTGAATATTGAATAGAATCACATGTACTAAATTATGTCAACCTCTGTACATTTACTGAGAGCTCTTATGTACAAAGGTTTACTTCTTACTTTAATTGAATTAGTATTAAAACTAGATTATAAGTGATAACTAGTTATACTATAGTTTACTATTTCAGAAATAAAACTTAGGTTATATTTTCTAGAAATTTTTCCAGAAATTAATTAGATTTGGTTTTTAATGATTTTCTTTAAAAGCAAAAGCTTTCCAATTATTCATTTATTTCCTCCTTCTATATTTAATGATAGTTAAGATTAGTAAGACTTACTAGTACCAGAGAAATGTGAAGATTAATAATTGCTGGTGAGTTGATGTTTGGGTGAACTGGTGCAACTGAATCCCAATTCTTTGTAAGTGATTCAAATGTAATTTAAAAAATTATTAAATGTTCAAACATTCATTAAAGACAATAGTAACAATGAACCTCAATCTAGAAAGTAGCTAGAATTAAAGATTTTATCATTCTCAAGATAATTTTAAAATACATATTCTTCAGGTTATTTTATCTTCTTTAAAATGTAATATTGATAAAAGCACTTATTAAATATGATACATTATATGCTTAAGATAATTCGATATTTAGAGGTATAGAGATGTTAGAGAAATGATAACAGTCAATCCTTCTAAAATATAATTATATGTTTATATATTTAATGGGACAGAAAAAATCTCACACAAAAAATGAGATTATATATAGCCTGGCATCTAGATTCAAAACCACATATTATTAGACAGTGAAATAAAAAAACTAGGCCTAGAAATTTCTCCTTGTGTTACACATTTAAACTTTATTAATATATTCTACAAGTAATTACTGAATTCCTACTGTGTACCAGGTTAAAAATGAATGGTCGTTTATTTCTAATATTTCACAGTAAATCCTTGAAAAGTACACGTCATTCAATTAAGGCTAAATTTTAATGACTGAATGCCACCAAACTAGGCAGTTATGGGTTAAAATGTATAGTCAAGTTTCCAGACTATCCATGGTTTACATTACAACCCATCTCCATGATTTATTTAACTAGAGTTATTATAGTAACAATGACTTTTATAGTACCCAAAAGAAGAAAAACATAGTTAACAGAGGATAAAAGAATGGGAAGAAATGGCATCCATCACCAATTGTTAAGGGACCTCTATCCATGCAGAATGACTACATTTAAATACAGTTTACCTCCATCCTCTCTACTCCTCCTTCAAGATTAATCTTAAGTGTCACTTCTTCTAGGAAGCTTAGGACTTGTTTCCTTTCTCAGTTTTCCTTCCCCATTTCCTGTCCTTTTCCTGGCCCTCCTCAGTTCTCCTCACAGCATATTTTCACAGTGTGAACTTCTCTTCTACCTCACTCTATACCCTTAAGTGCTCAGATCAACACTGTCAACAGAAAAAGTGTTCATCAAAAATGTTTACTGAATGGTTTCATGTATGAAATTTAGGAATTTAGTCTGAGAGGTCCACCAAAAAAGACACCATTTTGCTGAATGTGACTTTTACTTAGGCTCTCATCAAAGAAATAAGCCGCCTAAAGTCCAGAATCGTCATGACAATTCAGAGCAAGTTCCAAAGAAAAGAACAATGATAATTCATGTTGACAAAAAAAGATGATAAGCACTACCATTTCCTTTCATAAAAATCTGTTCCAGGACAAGTTACTTAAATGGGCAGATTTTGGGAACCCAAGGTATCCTTTCCTGAAGAAGAAAGGTTTCCCCCAAAGGTTTCCATGGCATGGAAGAACCTCGGGGAAGGTTTTGATAAGGGACTTGTTACTTTATAAATATGGTTACCTAAATCTGTTTTTCTTTTCTTTCTTTCTTTTTTTTTTTGATACCGTACCTGTAGGCAAATATATAATCATACAGTTTCTTTCTGGAACCACATTTAGCCCAAGAAATTCTAAGTTCTCAAGTTTTAACAGCGTACACTGATCTGGGTGACCCAGTGAGATAAGAATCCCTATTTCCAGCTTCTAGATACTGATAAATTATGGTTAACTGTCACGAGGAGAGACAAAATGCACAACAAATATGCAGAGACTTGGTGGGTGAAGATGCCCCTAAGGGTAAGGGCTAACGGTGGCTCAATGAAGGAGTGTCAGAGTCAAGGGAAACTGCCAGTGGTTCCCAGGAAGGTGGTGACAGGTTAGGTGCACAAGTGAGCTAGCGGGTGGAACGTATGCAGCGCACGGACTTGTGGCTGAGGGCAGCCTGGGCACATGAATACATGACTGGGCAAACCAGATTTTTTTGAGAGTAGGGGGGTGGGGTAGGAGTAGGGGCTCAAAACAGGAGCAGGAAGTTTGCAGAACAAGTAGGAAAACAGATAATCAACTTTGGCAACCTCCAGAGTGAGGGAGTAGGGCAGGAGAATGAGGCGCAAGGAGAGGAGCTCGGGGAGCGTGGTAGCGAGAACCAAAACCCAGACAATGACACGCATGACTGACAAACGCCGCGGGTAACTCGGCTGCAGGAAGCACAGGGGAGGCCTAGGGTGTCGCAGCTGGAGGGCCCCGACCCGGCAGGGCAGGCAGTGGACGTGGCATTGGGGTCCCGGAGCTACAGGGAGGCGACAGTCAGAAGCCACGGGGTGCGGCGTGAAGAGGCAGGTGTCTCTGACTGGGGCGGAGGAGGAGTTCCCGGGGCGCCGGTAGCGTGAGGTTTGGGAGACCCGTGCCCAGGCAGTCTTACCCGAGATCTTCCAACGACTCCAAGATGTCAGTCTCCATGAGGTCACACTCCATGCTACTGTGGTATTCAAATTTCCGACTCGTCAGGCTCCCCTCTTCGCCGGTAACTCGTAAACTCGCGCATGCGCTGCCTCCCCGGAACTTCCAAATCGACAGCGGGCGCCTCAGCCGCTGCACTGCGCATGTCTGGAGCGTGCGCAAGAAACTTGGTTCCGCCTGCCGTCCCGCCCCGGCCGGCTAATGGGTGGCCCGGAGACACCGTTTGCACATGCGTATTACTGAATAGTGAAGCTAGCGGCCCCAAGAAGGGCAGGAGGACTGGCTGCGTGGCAGCTGGGCGTGGGGACTAGGCGAGTTGGGGAATGCTCTAACTTCTCCTAATTGGGTGTACGCATGTGCGAATCTTGGGGCGAGGCGGGCGGGGTAGGATCGTCGTGGGTGGGGAGGGTCGTAAGACTTGTGTGGGTGCTGGCTGTGAGTCTCGGGAGCTCAGTCACCCTGTGGGTGTCTGCAGCCTGCTGGCATGTTCTACCTTTAGCTGTGGGTTATGGAGAAAGGGGAAATTCGTGCGCTCCGGTCTAATTCTTTAGCACAGGGGTAGACGGGCCAAATGCGGAAAATGGCCGATAACATGCCATTGTATTTCCTTGTGGCTGTAGTAGCTGTATTTCAGGGTTAGGGAGGAGTCAACTTTCCCTTGACACGAATGTACTCATGAAGTTGTTTCATTCCTTCCCTTTACATTCTTTACTTTGCACCTTAAGCCCTTCCCAGACACTAAGCATCTTATTTTAAAGGGGGAACGGAGGTTAGAGGAGGTTTTCACTCCGTATCAATCTCAAATAGAATAGATTTAAATTCACGCAGTTTAAAGAGTAAATAAATTTTTGTTGTACCGTTGTTGATTTGGCAATATTTGGCAGGGTGTGACAGTTGGTTCACGATGGGTTGTGGTTTCTTTGCAGTTACTGGCTGGGTATGTGCTTAGAAATTATTGAAAAAATGAGAAAATTTGTTTTCAAAGTGATGGCATATTTAGAAAATTATATTTAACTATAAATTGGTATACGCTGCACTATGTAGGCATTTTTTTAAAGAGTTTTCACATTGATACCAGTAGATTTAATTTTGTAGTTCTCATTTTCGTGTCTAATGGATAAATGCTCCCTATCCTTAATAGTACCTTTTAAAATTCCTTATTTTGCGCCATCTGGAGTGGGGGGAAGGAATTAATATTTATTATGTACCTAGTGTGTGCTTGACATAGTATTACTTCCTTGATCGACATTATTTTATGCAAGCACCATAAGGCTGTGTAAGTATTACTCCCGTTTTGCAGATGAGGACACTAAGGGCTCAGTGGCTTAATGGTCTGTAAAAATGGAAAGGCCAATAAGGACCTGGCTCTTGAGACTGAGGTATCTCTAAATCCATATTTCTTCTTATCTGACTAGTCAAATAAGGATTTATAAGCAGGATATGAAAAGATAGGAATATCTAGCTAGTTGAATAAACAACTTATTCAACTTATGTATGCTTGTATATCTTGTGTATAATTACCTTACAATAAAAATGGAATAATTATTCTCATAGGGTTGTTGAAGGTGCTAAACAAAAAGTAATTCTTAGTGCAAAATCAATTTGGGGGGGGAGTTTTCATTCTTGACTCATATTTCATTGTAAATTATAACATAGTATTTGTGAGTGAACAAATGATGACTCCCCTAAATATATTAGTCTTCTCTACCTAATGCAGATTGTTAGAGTAAATGGAGTGTAGCCAACACAAAGTTTTTTTTATTATTTAAAATAATTCTATAAAGGACTACTGCAATGAAATCAATGCTTTTAAAAGTAAATATTGCCATCATTTCTATAGGATCTACTAGGAATCATTTGCATTTTGTTTTGAAATTTTTTTTTTTTTTGTATTGTAACCTGGATATCTAAAGACCTTATTCAAGCTGAATTATATGAAAAAAACTCTGATCTGGGAGTTAGGAACCCTGGTTTTTGCCTCAGTTCAATATAAGAAAGAGTTTTCTAACACTTAGAGTTGTCTAAAGTCCATCAGATTATCTTTGAGAGATGAGTTTTCTGTTTAGAAGGTGTTCAACTAGAAATAATGAATAATCTTAGTTTACAGTCCAGACTTTCCAAATATTCTTGTAAAGAGTAAAGAGAAAACGTTTTATACTTGTGAAAAAAATGTAATCGAGAAAATTGAAATGAAAATGACTTTAGTTTTCAGAGGAACATCTTTTTATGTCATAACCTTAAAGAGGATTATAGGCAAAGTTTTGAATTATGTAGTAGTTAAATTTTTATGCAGCTGAGATTCTTAAGAAAGTTACTTCTAAAATTCATAGAAGGGTAATTTTTATAATGGCAAGTAAGTTGGTACAAACTTGAATATAAGATTTGTCATTTGTCATAGAATGGTTTCTCAAAGTTGATTAAACAGGCACCTAAAATAAATAATTTTTTCCTCAATTAAAAGTCTGAAAAAATATATAGGGACTTCCCTGGTGGCACAGTGGTTAAGACTCCATGCTCCCAATGCAGGGGGCCCGGGTTCGATCCCTGGTCAGGGAACTAGATCCCACATGCAGGCAGCAACTAAGAGTTCGCATGCCACAACTAAGGAGCCTGCAACTAAGACCGAGTGCAACCAAAATAAATAATAAAATAAATAAATAAATATTAAAAAAATATATATATATAGCACTTTCCAGTTTTAATGAATTTGCCCTTAGAATGCCTCTCCAACAAGGAGAAAGTAAGACCCTAGATTTGCTCATGTTGCTCATGAAATTAAAGTTTGTGTATGCTACTAAAGTCCTTTTCAGCTTGCATAGTGAAAACAGTACTTTTTCCTCCCTAAATATTAGCATGTAGAATTAATCTTGTAGGGTCTCAAATACTCTTATAGGCATGCCTCGGAGAGGTTGCAGGTTTGGTTCCAGACCATGGCAATAAAGTGGATATTACAATAAAGAGAGTCACATGAATCTTTTGGTTTCCCAGTGCATATAAAATGTATGTTTACACTATACTGTAGTCTATTAAGTGTGCAATAGCATTATACCTTAATTTAAAAATACTTTATTGCTAAAAAATGCTAACCATCATCTGAGCATTCAGCAAGTCATAATCTTTTTGTTGGTGGAGGGTCTTGCCTTGATGTTGATGGCTGCTGACTAATCAGAGTGGTGGTTGCTGAAGGTTGGAGACCTGTGGCAATTTCTTAAGATAAGACAACAAAAAATTTGCCACATCAATTGAATCTTCCTTTCACAAATGATTTCTCTGTAGCACGTAATGCTGTTTGATAGCATTTTACCCATGGCAGAACTTCTTTCAAACCTGAAGTGTATTGTTTCAAACCTTGTCATTGCTTTATAAACTAAGTTCATATAATATTCTAAATCATTTGTTGTCATTTCAGCTATCTTCACAGTCTTTACCAGGAGTAGATTCCATCTCAAGAAAACACTTTACTCATCCATAAGAAGCAACTCCTCATCTGTTAAAGTTTTATCATGAGATTGTAGCAATTCAGTCACATCTTTGGGCATCATTTCGAATTCTAGTTCTCTTGCTGTTTCCACCACATCTGCAATTACTTCCTCCACTGAAGTCTCGAACCCCTCGAAAGCCATCCATGAGGGTTGGAATCAACTTCTTCCAAACTCCTATTCATGTTGATATTTTGACCTCTTGCCATGAACCACAAATGTTCTTCATGGCATCTAGAAGGGTGAATCCTTTTCAGGATGTTTTCACTGTACTTTGCTCAGATCCACCGGAGGACTTACTACCTAAGGCAGCTACAGCCTTACAAAAATGTATATCTTCAATAATAAGACTTGAAAGTTGAAATTACTCCTTGATCTATGGGCTGCAGAATGGATGTTGTGTTTACAGGTATGAAAACAACATTCATCTTATTGTACATCTCCATCAGAGTCTTGGGTGACCAAGTTCATTATCAATGAGCAGTAATATTTGGAAAGGAATCTTTTTTTTTTTTCTGAGCAGTAAGTCTCAACAGTGGGCTTAAAATATTTAGTAAACCATGTTGTAAAGAAATGTACTGACATCCAGGCTTTATAATTCCATTGATAGAGCACAGACAAAGTAGATTTAGCAAAATACTTAAGGACCCTAGGATTTTTAGAATGGTAAAAGAGCACTGGCTTCATTTTAAGTCACCAGCTACCTTAATCACTAACCAGAGAGTCAGCCTGTCCTTTGAAGCCTTAAAGCCAGGCATTCACTTCTCCCTAGCTATAAAAGTCTTCTGGCATCTTCTTCCAGTAGAAGGCTGTTTCCTCTACATTGAAAATCTGTTGTTTATGGTAGCTACCTTCATGAATTATCTTACCTAGATCTCTGGATAACTTGCTGCAGCTTCTACATCATCACTTGCTGCTTCACCTTGCACTTTAACATCATGGAGGTGGCTTTTTTCCTTAAAACTCATGAACCAACCTCTGCTCGCTTCAAACTTTTCTTATGTCCCTTCCTCACAGAATTGAAGAGAGTTAGGGCCCTGCTCTGCATTAGGCTTTAATTTAAGGGAGTGTTGTGGCTGGTGTGATCTAACCAGATCACTAAAACTTTCTCCATATCAGCAATAAGGCTGTCTTACTTTCTTATCGTTCGTGTGTTCACTGAAGGAGCACTTTTAATTTCCTTCAAGAACTTTCCCTTTGCATTCACAACTTGGCTAACTGTTTGACACACGCGGCCTAACTTATGGCCTCTCTCAGCTTTAGACAAGCCTTCCTCACTAAATTTAATCATTTCTAGCTTTTGATTTAAAGTGAGAGGTGTGTGACTCTTCCTTTCATTTGAACACTTAGAGGCCACTGAAGGATTATTAACTGGCCTAATTTAAATATAGTTGTGTTTCAGGGAATAGGGAGGCCTGAGGAGGGAGAGAGACAGGGAGGAGCTGGTCAGTGGGGCAGTCAGAACATACACAACATTTATTAAGTTAGCCATCTCATATGAGCACAGTTTGTGGTAACTCAAAACAATTACAATCAAAGATCAGTGATCACAAATCACCTTAACAAATATAATAATAATGAAAAATTTGAAATATTGCAGCAATTACCAAAATGTGACACAGAGACACAAAGTAAGCAAATGCTGTTGGAAAAATGGTGCTGGTAGACTTGCTTGAGGCAGGGTTGCCACAAACCTTCAATTTATAAAAACGCGAAGTGCAATAAAGTGAAGCACAATAGAATGAGGTATGCCTGTTCACTAATAAAGAATGCTTTTTTTCAAATCATGCCTCTGGCTGTGATAGTATACTTTCTAAGCCCTGGCAATTTTTGAAAAATATCACAAAGTTTGAGAATAATATCTTGCCTATATTTAAATTGAGGAAGATATAGATATCTATATATACATAGATATAAATCATACAGATGTGGATATAGATATATACAGACATAAACAGGTCTTTCCAGAATAAAAGCTCCAAACTTGATTTTTGTTCTTTCCCAAAATGTCTTCAGCCTAGCTGCCATGTTCTGCCAACCCATGAATTAGGCACATAGTGAATTACACAGACACTGGTCTAATTTGGATGCAGTAAGAGTTTATTAAACTCTAGCCCAGAAGTGATAAACTAGCATCCATATCAGGCCAGGAGTTGTGTGGGGTTTTGGCCTAAATAATAACTTGAAGAATTTGGAGTCATTATTTAAAAGTTTGGAGATATTATCTAAAAATCTGAATTTCTAGGTTTTCTTAAAAACATAAATCAGATGACTTGGCAGCACCAGGTCCTTCATGCCCAACAAGGCAGCTGTTGGCTTGGGTTGAGAAGGCTGCCCCTTTTAGATGGGACATGAATCTACTCATTCTTTGTGGTTTCTGGACCCTATCACTCGCACAATATATCATATGCACGTACACCCAGCAATTTACTTTCCCCCCTGAGGGTTTTCAGAAGTTCAGTTTTATTCTTTTACTTCTTAATCATGTTGACCACTTCTCTTACCCTATCTCTCATAGGGCTCTCCTTCTTCCTCCTCTGCCCATTCTAGTATAGGGGAAGAAAATTTTTTCCTCTACCCTCTTAGGTTCATGAATGGGGCCTACAAATTAAACTGACAAAGACAGATTAACAGGAGAAAAGGCACAAAAATTTTTATTGATGTTGTTATTATTATATACACATATTTTTAAAATTTATTCATTTATTTCTTTATTTTTGGCTGCATTGTCTTCGTTGCTGCACACGTGCTTTCTCTAGTTGCGGCGAGTGGGGGCTACTCTTGGTTGCGGTGCGTGGGCTTCTCATTGTGGTGGCTTCTCTTGTTGCGTAGCATGGGCTCTAGGTACGTGGGCTCAGTAGTTGTGGCTCACAGACTTAGTTGCTCCATGGCATGTGGGATCTTCCCGGACCAGGGCTTGAACCCGTGTGCCCTGCATTGGCAGGTGGATTCTTAACCACTGCACCACCAGGGAAGTCCCTGTTGTTACTATTATTAATGCTCATGGTGCTTCAGAGAAATAAAGTGAAAACCCCAAAGAGATGGTTAGACTTCAGAGTTTATATACCACTTTAGTGAAGAGCGATACATACTGAAGAAGTGACTAAACAAAGGGAAAGGAGGTTGAGTTTCTAGGGAGGATAAATTGTGGGAAGGTACATGTATGGGGAAAGTAATGGAAGATCAGCATTATTTTAGTAAGGTTTATTTGTGTAGATTCATTCCACAACTTTCTTTCTTCTTCATGGCCATAAAACTTCCCCAGAGTGGAGATTTATGACACTCCTAGTTTCTTAGAAGTTTCTGCTTTTAATCATTTAATGGAAGCTCTGCAAAGACTTCTTTCTGCATCTGTTGATTCTCAATTGACTTCAGCTCAAAATAATCTATATGCCTGTCAACTGAAAAAATTGCACAACCTAAAAGTTGAGACCTATGTTTTATTCAGCGGACTTGCTGAGGACTTAAGCCCTGGAGACAGCCTCTTGGAAAGCTCTGAGGGACTGCTCTAAAGAAGAAAGGGAGGAGCCAGGGTATATAGGAGTTTTTTGCAATAGAAACCAGGTAGTCAGCACATCAAAAGATTACTGTTAATTAAAGAAAAAACACACATCTCAAGTTAATGAATTTAGTGCTGTTCCCTGTATGAGAAGATGCAAGAGTCTGGGCTTGATGAAATTACTCCTTTGATATGCACCTCAACTATCTAGAGCCAGTATCCTGTTCTTTTCTATCCTGAATCCCCTCGGGGTGTACCACTGGGGGCAGCTGTAGGGGCTGATGGTCACTACATCCTTTGTTTGCTGATATGGCAGGTGGCATCCTTTGTCTACATGCCACACTCATTATTTTGGGGTGGCACATTCTGATCTCCTTCACTGGTCATATGGAACGTCTGCTCTTCACTTAACACATCTTGCCATGCTACATCTCTATACTGTGTATAAGTTGTTTCTTCTGCCTGAAATCCCCTTTCCCTCATTCTCTGTTTGACAGATTCTTCCTGCCTATCTTTAAGACTCAGTTTGGGGGAAGCCTCTGACTGCTTTAGGCACTCATTCTTTACCTTCCAAAACTTCCTTAGCACTTTGTCCCAGGTAACATTCCCGCTCCAGGCAAGTGCACAGATGCTCTTTGGTCTCTCTGTTGCTTTGTTTACTTTCTACCCTGTCCTCAAGGCTGAGCTCAGCTTCACTGTGCCACAGAGGTGTTCCTTGACTGTACCAGTTAAAATTAATTTTCCTCTTCTGGATTTCTAAGGTAGTGTGCCTAGCTTGACTATCATAACCATCTGGAGGACTTAAATGGGCCCTGGGCCTCATCCTGAGCCCTGCCTCTGATAAGTCTTATGTCAGTATTTCTGGGGTTAGGTTTAGGAATCCATTTTTCTTGAAACCACATCAGATGGTTTCATAATTAGTCCCTGATAATTTAACATTTCTTAATGTTATATTTTTATGTTGCTTATTTAATATGTTCTGATCTTTTCTATCCAGTTGCTATACAGCCATGCACATCCTACATATTTCTTAGTACACCGATGCATACACAATAGGCATGAAAAATGTAGATTTGTTGATTGACAAGAAAATTTTCCCTTTCTCATGACCAGATTTCGCTTTCTTCTGAAAGAATAAAGTGATTCTTTGCAGGGAATAAATAAGTATACAACAATGAATTATGCTCTGAGCTCTTGGATCATCCTGGAACTCAGTCAATGCCTATTTAAAACTAGGCTATTCTGGTAGGACGATTTGTTCTCTACTCACTTAGATTGTTATTAGCAACTTTGTCTTTCATCCTAGTGTAGTGATCCATTATCATGTGGGGGGTTAGAATCCTCAAGGAGACTTTTCAAGCTCTCCCCTCCCTGCATAAGAGTTCCCATGAGAATAGCAGCATTGTGATGAGAAATACTAGTGATTGGGAGTGTGCTGTGAACAAAACAGGGCGAAAGCAGGATAAAGGCTATAAATCACTGTCCTAGGGAGAGCTTGTCAATATGGCATTATGATTAGATTAGTGAACTTGAGGCTGATTTTGAATGTCCTCAGCAAATCTTAGCTTCCAGTTCTTTAATAACAGTTATATACTTAATTTCTTTATCACAATAGGATCATTGTTTATAAACACAGTAGAGATAAGAAGAAACTACATTTTAAGCGGAAGCATTTATATTCAAATCCCTGTGTTGGATTACTTTATGTTTTGGAGAATTTAGGTAAAGTCACATAAATTTGACTCTGAAGAGAAACTTTGGGCATCATTCTAGACCAGCCCTCCTAGACCAGCACTTCTCAACCACCTGCAAGAGAGAATTAAGCCCTAATGCTTAAGGCATCCATTGTGTGTGATAATTTGCTTCTCTCCTATGTGTCTACAACGCCAGCTATCTATGTAATCATACTGGGAGAAAAGAGAAAAGAGTCACATTTTCTCTAGGGCTCAAGTCTCTCCTTTGCTTGAGAAAGGCTAAATTATCTAGATCCCAGTGGTTTTCAAATTTGTGTGTTTATCAGAATTGACTGGAGGCTTTTTAAAACACAGATTGTCAGGCCCCACCCCTAAAGGTTCTGATTCAGTAGGTCTGGGATGAGGCTCAAGAATTTGCATTTCTAATCAATCTCCAGGTAATAGCTGACGCTACTGGTGCAGAGACCATAATTTGAGAAACACAGATCTAGAACAACTCTTACATTGTTTAAAAAGACTGATGCTAGTCAGTAGGAAACCCACACATACACAGCTGAAACAGTTTAGTGAAACAAGACATAACCTTTGCTAGCACCGTTTTGTTTTTTCTTTCCTTTTTTTAAAAAAAGGAAACTCTATTCCCTTTATTTAAAAATGCTGGTTGGGAGCCAGTAAATTGATCTTTCAGGTCACTAATAAACAGTGTGAAAAGCAGTGGATGAGAAGTCTGTCTTTTCCAGCTTTAGCATTTCACTCTATGGCTTAACCACCCTCATTTTACAGCTAAGTACAAGAGGCTCCAATCACAAGAGCCTGAGATGGCTACTCACTAAGGATTCAGACACATCTGGTGAGCCTAAGGGGAAGGTGTTTGGGACTCAATTAGCAAATACCTGAAGCTGAAGTCTTGCCTTCGGCATCCTTTAGCAGTGAAAAACCAACATCCAGGCATTCAGTCAGACTGGGTAAAGAACTCACCCTAAGCAGAGGGCATGGCTCTGTAGAAACTTAGTCAGAGACACTGACCAGCATTTGTCCAGGAAGAATGGTTCTGAACATGTTATAGGGCAATAACACCTACATGGACTTTTGACTTGGCTCAAAGGAAAACTGGGCCTAATTCATAGAGTAGGAAACGAGAGATAAAGAAGTACTGTAAGAAATTTTTTTTTTTAAACCATTATAGGGGTATGACAGACATTTAGACTACAAGGAAGCTTTGTTAAATGACCTGAAGACATGATGGGGTTGGGGGAGAGGAAAGGTATTTGTTCTTTTCTTTGCTCACTTTATTAATCAGAACTTGGACATAGGAAAATTATGGATGACAACATCAGTAGTATGGGAACAACATCTCCATCAGAAGTGATGCCAGGAGCTATGTTAAGAGAGGAACGGATTGCTACCTGGATTTCACTAATGAGGACTCTCTTTAGACTGAGGATTTTTCTTGAGATTCAGAACCTGTGATTGTTCCCTAGGCTAATGTGCCCTGGGCAGTATATTTAGGAAAGAAAGTTCTCAGTAGTGTGAACTGACCTGCTCCAGGTCAGAAGTAACGATGAATTGATACCTGAACCCATACCCTCTGATTCTCGACTTAGTGCATTTGCATTTTTACTGTTATTATTATTTGTTTGTTTACTTTTTGAGCAGAATGGACCATGGAAGCACAGCTTGTCTCCCATAAGTCCCTGCCTGGGACCCTGACTATCCCTCCATGTTCTCGAATCCAGACCCAACCAGGAGAGCGCGGATCCTGTGTGAGAGCGGCGCGCGGATCCTGTGAGGGAGCGGCACGCGCATGCGCAGTTCCGTCAGCGCCCCGCCCACGGCATCCGGGACATTTAAGCCTGTGAGAAGAGAGGCTCTCTGAGGCCCTCTGAGCCCCTCAGGAGTGGTTTTTGGAGCAGCGCGTTACCTGCAGGGCGCTCCTGATGCGGAGCTGCGAAGGTCGTTGGAGTCCGACCTTTCTTAGCCCCGCGAGGACACACAGGGCACCTGTGGAAGTCAGGTTCCTTAGTGTCTCTTCTCAGCGGAGGGCGGAGTCCAGGCGTTCCTGTGAGATGTAACTTCAGGAAAACAGGTAACTCTGTTTCGAAGCGGGGTGGACCTTGGCATCGCGGCGTGTCCTTCAGAAGTACCTGCTCGTGGCCCAGTGTATTCCTACAAGGCCTGGACCCGGGAACCATCCCAGGGCAGCCTGAACGCTGAGTCCTGCAGCCCCTGACGCGCAGCTCGCGCTGGGGCACCTGCCCTCAGGCACCGGGCTCTCCTGGCCTGTTGGGCAGGGCCTGCCTTCCCCCAGCAGGCCGTCCTCCTGGGGCTGCGGGTCCCCTCAGGCCGCCGTTGATGAGGAGGTTTGAAAGAGGGTTACCCTCAGGTTACCTCAGGCCTGCTGATCTTATTGGACTAGGGGCCTGTGTGACACTCCTTTGGTTTTTAATCTAGGGTGTTTTCCGTAGTAAAAATACTTCTCTGATTGTGAGGTAGAATTTATTGTAAGACACTCTGTTAATATAATAATAGGTTTTTGGGAAAGCAGAACAGTACCTGACAGAATGCAGATATCTCTGGTGATAGCTCTATTCCAGGAATAGGCCCGCTATGTAAATTCTTTTAGGCAGTTAGAGGGGAGGGAGGTCAACATTTCTTCCTGAGTCTTTTGGGTCTTGATTGTTTTCAGCTGGAAATAATACACATGCTAAAGAGACATTTTGGGGTGGCAAATTTTGTTCCCCTACACTCCCTTTATAGTCGTTTGTTGAATAAAGTCTACCTTACCATCATGACAAGTGTCATGAATAATTTTTTTTCTTTAACAGTACTAGGGTGTGGATGAGCTTTGGAGGCTGGGAGGATGATAATCCATGTTATTCAGTGGTTAACCAGTTGATAAAACTATTCCCTGCTATAACTTTGGAGACTTATATCTAATAAAGTTTAGTTCTAGGGAATAAGATTAGAAAACAGACTATTAGAAGCTTATTTAGGTTTCTGTTGGCTGCATTTGCAAGGTATTATTCGAAAGAGATGAACTCAGTAAAGAATTGCTATGTTTGCAGTCAGCAATGAAAAGGAGCAGAGACAGTCCTCAAATTCAGGGACTTACTCTTGGAAGAGACAGTTGCTTCTCAATCTCAACTAGAAAAAGCCAGTACTAAAAAGGCTTCTGAGCATTCAGAGCCAATTAAAATTCAGTCTTGTGTCAAGCATTAAACTCTCCACGTTAAAGCAGTGGAACAAAGTAAGATGTTTCAAAGTAAGCATCTGCCTAAATTGTCTTGCCCAGTAAATCCCTCCAGTGACTCAAGGAAAAGAGATTAAATGTGAGGCGCTCCCCCTGAAGCCTTATAAACAAGGTACATGTGGTTAATTTAAGTGAGAGTGTCTTGAGGGCAAGAAAGCAAAGGAATGTAACCATTCTGAGAACTCTGCCTGGAAAAATAAAAATAAAATTTGGGATGTAGAACTGACAGGAATCGAAAACAAGAGACCTGTTGAAAGGAGTTAGTTTGGCAAAGGAACCACACACCTGGTCAAAGAAGCTGTGACTGATTTAGACTTAACTACGATCCTGGGTCCTGAACCTTCCATGGACAGGAAGCAGCCTGAGAAAGCTGCTGAATACTCAAGGAGGGGCTTTGACCCAGTCCTACTTCAGGTGTGGCTAAGGAGGATGATGAATAGGAAGAGCCTCCCAGAGGGTGGACCTGAAGGTCATGGAGGCAGTTTCAGGGGCTTCTACTGTGCCTTTCCCACCATAGTGACTCTTATTCTGCACATCAGAGAGCCATGTGACTCTTTCAGCTGCTGATACATCCATCACTATTCTACACTCAGAGGCCAGGGAAATGAGTAGAGGGAAAACTGGAGGTGGGTTTGACTCCATATGCTTCCACCATAAAGGGCAGTGGGCATGACAGCATTTTGGTTCCCTTCATACTGGTATCAGCTGGGACTCTGTATCTTACAGATCTGGGTATTCCCTTTACTCTATGTATAGTTATTCTGGAATACTATACACTGGAATACTATACAGAAGCAAGAATGTGCAAACCATAACTACACACAAAATCAGTGAGTCTCAAACATTGAAAAACAGAAGCAAGATACAGAGTACTAGTGTGTGTCTATTTATAGAAAGATCAAAAACAGGCAAAACTAATCTATCATCTTTGATATCAAGGTAGTAGTAACCTTTGGGGGGTTAGAGACTGAGAAGGGAAAAAACATGGGCTTCTCAGGAGTTTGTAAAGATTTATCAATCTGTACATCATAACTTATGTATTTTATGTTTGCTATGGTATAAATGTTACTTAAGTCTTTGTGGGTAGATCTACAGCTATTTATTAATTTCTTTAGGATATATACTTAAGAGTAGTATTATAGGGTCATAGAGTAGTTGTTTAATGTTATTAACTACCAAGTTTTCCAAAGAGGTTGTAGCATTTTACATTCTTACGAGGAATAAGTGAGAATTCCGTTGGCTTTACTTCCTTGTTATTGTCAACCCTTGTTATTGTTTGTCTTTTTCACTTTAGCCATTCTGGTAGCTGGTCTTGGTTTATCTCATTGTGGTTTAATTTTTATTTCCTTCTGGGCTAATGGTATCATGCACCTGGATATTTAAAACAGGGTCTGGCACAATGTAAGCATTAAAAAAATATTTAGTGAATAAAGGAATTAGATATCAGGAGGTTCAATATTATGCCTTTTATTAAATACGATTCTGTGTCCTAAGCCACAATTCATAGCACAGTGCAACATATGGCTTTTCTTCGTTATTGCATGTGAAGTTCCTAAAAGCAGGGTAGTTTTTTAAAAATTAGTTAATTAATTAAATTTTGGCTGCGTCAGGTCTTTGTTGCTGCGTGTGGGCTTTCTCTAGTTGCGGAGAGCGGGGGCTGCTCTTCGTTGCGGTACGTGGGCTTCTCATTGAAGTGGCTTCTCTTGTTGTGGAGCATGGGCTCTAGGCGCGTGGGCTTCAGTAGTTGTGGCACTCAGTCTCAGTAGTTGTGGCTCTCAGGCTCTAGAGCGCAGGCGCAGTAGTTGTGGCGCACGGGTTTAGTTGCTCCATGGCATGTGGGATCTTCCCGGACCAGGGCTCGAACCCATGTCCCCTGCATTGGCAGGTGGATACTTTTTTTTTTTTTTTTTTTTTTTTTTGCGGTACACGGGCCTCTAACTGCCGTGACCTCTCCCGCTGCAGAGCACAGGCTCCGGACGCGCAGGCCCAGCGGCCATGGCCCACGGGCCCGGCCGCTCCGCGGCACGTGGGATCCTCCCAGACCGGGGCACGAACCCGCGCCCCCTGCATCGGCAGGCGGACCCCCAACCACTGCGCCACTACGGCAGCCCATTTTTTTTGTGGTATGCGGGCCTCTCACTGTTGTGGCCTCTCCCGTTGCAGAGCACAGGTCCCGGACGCGCAGGCTCAGTGGCCATGGGTCACGGGCCTAGCCGCTCCGCGGCATGTGGGATCTTCCTGGACCAGAGCACGAACCCGTGTCCCCTGCATCAGCAGGCGGACTCTCAGCCACTGTGCCACCAGGGAAGCCCTGGCATGGTAGTCTTAACTGTTCTCTTTATATCTATGACAGAGTAGTTAAAAGCCTAGGTTCTAGTAACAGACTCACTGGCTCTATCACTTATTATCTGTATGATTTTAGGAAAGTTACATGACTGTTTTGGGCCTCGGCCTCCTCACCTGTACAGTGGGTATTGCAGTAGGATCTACCTCATGGTGCTGCTTTGAGGCTTGACTGACACAATTTATGCAGTGTGTTTAGAACACATAGCCTGGCATATAGTAAGCTATCAGTAAATGTTAGTTTTTTTTTTTTTTTTTTTTTGCGGTACGCGGGCCTCTCACTGTTGTGGCCTCTCCCGTCGCGGAGCACAGGCTCCGGACGCACAGGCTCAGTGGCCATGGCTCACGGGCCCAGCCGCTCCGCGGCATGTGGGATCTTCCCGGACCGGGGCACGAACCCGTGTCCCCTGCATTGGCATGCGGACTCTCAACACTGCGCCACTAGGGAAGCCCCTGCATCACTTTTTAAAAAAATTTATTTATTTTATTTTCGTATTCTTGGCTGTGCTGGGTCTTCATTGCTGTGTGCAGGCTTTCTCTAGTTGCAGTGAGCGGGGGCTACTCTTCGTTGCGGTGCGCAGGCTTCTCATTGTCGTGGCTTCTCTTGTTGCGGAGCACAGGCTCTAGGTGCACAGGCTTCAGTAGTTGTGGCACGTGGGCTCAGTAGTTGTGGCTTGCGGGCTCTAGAGCTCAGGCTCAGTAGTTGTGGCACACGGGCTTAGTTGCTCTGCAGCATGTGGGATCTTCCTGGGCCAGGGCTCGAACCCCTGTCCCTTGCATTGGCAGGTGGATTCTTAACCAGTGTGCTGCCAGGGAAGCCCCACTTTTTTTTTGGCCACATCGCATGGCTTGTGGGATCTTAGTTCCCCCGACCAGAGATGGAACCCGGGCCCCCAGCAGAAGCACGGAGTCCTAACCACTGGACCACCAGGGAATTCCCATCATTGGATCATTTAAAATGCTATGGGAAGAGAAGTCAGAAAAAAATAGTAGCAGTGGAGATGGAGGTGGTTGAATATACATGCTTTCAAGATGGCAGCTTGTGTTATGGATGGTACAGCCTCCTATTCTCAGTGCTACTAAGTTCAGACTTGCCTTCCAGTCTTTCAGTATCCACTAAGTGAACTGTCTGAAATGGTAAAACTGCTGATATATTGAGTTTGGGCTTTTGATCTGTGAGGCCCCTTGAAGTTGGGTCCAGTTTGAGAGGCCAAGAAAAAGATGAACATGTGATGCTCAAACACCTTTTCCAGTCTGTACAACCAACGTTAGCCTCTATTCCAAATGTCAGAATACCAATAGCTAATGTGTTGAAGACTCACAATGTTCCAGGTGCTGTTTTTAGAGCCTCACAAATACTGTCTCACTCATGCCTACAACAACAGTAAGAGATTTGTACAATTATTATCCCATTTTACTAATGAGAACATCGAGACATAAGGAGGGTAAGTATCTCTCAATAGCCAGTGAGTGTCAGAGTAAGAACCGTGGCCAAATGACTCCAGAAGTACACTTCACTGTCTTGCTCTCCATTGGCAGAGAGGTCCTAGAGGAGGGAGTTGGGAGAAAGTCGGGAGGAAGGGGTCGCTAAGGTGAAAGGAACAGAAAAAGATGGGAGCATGGAGATGCTGCACCTGCTTTAGACCCTCAGATCCTGTCCTTGAGAGTAGACAGCTCCCCAGAAGGCCTGGTAGTCTCTGCTGGTTATTCAGAGGTGCCCTGAGAGTGGGATCTGGGTTCCTGGAAACTACTAAGGAACTGAGGCTTACGCTTCCTCCTTGAAAGTGACATTCTTTGGTAAATTCACACTGAGAAAAACCCAAGTAAGGCCACACCTCCTATCTTTGCTTAATGTGTGCCTGTCCTCACCTTGGCCTGTCCTTGCCTAGTTAAAGCCACCTCTTTTGTTTGCATTATAACCTGTCCTTTAAAAAATACTTTGCATTAGCATTTGTCTTAGTAAAAACTGCCTAGTTGTTTTCACTTTGCTAAAGTAATAGAAAACCAGAGCATTGATTCATTTATGCATTTGTTAAGCATTTACTTAGCATCCACTATGTGGCACCCGAAGATCCAGGGCCTGAGCTACTCTGGTGCTCCCCTCCCTGTCTGTCTGCTAGAGGAGACCAATAGTTATTCACAAATTACTGGGTGGCATTTGGTACTTGAGACTAAAAGCAGAATCTGTCCCAGTAAATGTCTTGGTGGTTTGTCTCATTATCATATTATCTATCAGATCTAAAACTATCATATTCTAAAGTGACGAAAATTCTCAAAATTTGTTTGAATTGCCTTGACTTTTCCTTCTGCATTTGAATTTTATGGAACTTCATTTTTTAATTTCACTGATACAAAAAGAGATACTTAAGAATTTGTTTAGTGTTGAAAAGTGATAAAGAAACCTAAGAAACATATATTCTAAATGCAGTTCTAAGATAGATATTTTAATCAAAGCTTTAAAATATTTTGTTAGCCCAGAACTATTGATCATTGACTGCCCCTTCCACCTTCCCTTCTATTGAAATTTTCTCTGCTGTTGCTAAACCAGCAACAGGATCTTGTGTCCTCCCACATCAGTTGTAGTTGACTGTGTGAGGGGAGAATACATGACTTAGGAATAATGCTCCCAAGATCTGTAGCCTCATGTGAAAAGGTGAGCTGGGCCAAGCATTTTTCTCCTTTGTGAATTTGGGATTGGAAGACTGGAGAACTAAGACTGAGCCGTTTGGCCATAGAGACAGTGGTGAAAGGATGTGTAGAGGGCTTCTGTGGTGTAGCATGGCCAGGGGGCCTGAAGTTAGGAGAGTGAAGTGAGGAAGCCACTCACTCAGAAGACCTGAAGAGAATAGCTGTTTTCTCATCTTTGTGGATGAAGCTGCAGCTCAGAGAGCTTGAGGTAAATTATCCAAACATGCAGAGCTAATAAAGGAAAATTGTTTTCACAACTTTCTCTTCTTATATCCTTTCTCTTCCTATAAAAGTAAAACAAAACAAAACAGATTAAAAACCCCCAAACCCCCAAACCTGGGTAGTACTGATGAAATAAAATTCTAGGAGAGGAGTCTCCGTCTTTTTTTGCCTGTGATCTCTCTCTGTCTCTTAAAATGCTTAGAGGCCGTGTACGCATATTTTTCTGGTTTATCTAATTTGTATGTCATCCAAAGTAATCTTAGAATCACCAACCTAGTAAAATGAAAGATTAATGCTTTATTTTCCTTATTTCACTTAGTACTTGCTCTATCCATTTTTATCCGTATCTAAGACTCTGTTCATTTCCCACCCCGTTTCTACCGGTAAAGTTGATATCTACAGCCTGATTTTTGCTTACAGTTCTAGTGAGTGCAAGCATTTCTGTTTAATGAAGGAGGCTCAAAAAGAGGAGAACGAGAGGTTCTTTCTATGCTGCAGCTTCTGGGGGAGAGAGAACTTTCTGTACCATTGAAAGCAGTCAAATCTAATTTGATAAAGCACTAGAAACATTCATTAGACTCACAGTCTTGCTTTTTTGTGTGTAGTTAAGAGATTTCTGTGAATATTAATAATTGTTGCTAACTTGTTTCCTACTAATATAAATCTGCCCTTGGAAGCAAAATTGAAACAAAGGGAACTTGTAAGATTCCAAAGACCTTAGAAAATGGTGCCATATCCTGTGAAAATAACCTTGAAAGAGAAACATGTAATTCAGATAGTTTTCGTACTCATTTTTAAATTTTTTACCCTGGTTATAATGTTGAAATTGACATCTCTCTATTTCCAAAAAGGAAAAATAATTAGAAGATGTTTTTCTCAAATTGGTGGCACTTTCTTTTCCCTCATGTTGGTGGGTGGGTGGGTATGACTGCTAGTTTTCATCATTTAAAAGTGATGAACAGTTTTATTTAACAGTTATTAGATATGCATAATTTATTAACTCATGATCTTTCTGAAATGAATCTGACCTGTTTCACCTGCTTCAGGAAAAACATCACTTCATACTCTTCATCCTCACATACCTTATTTGTCAAGAAATCAAGTATCTCCCATTGTGGCTTTTTAATGCCCTTCCCAGTTGTCCAGGAACCCTTAGACCAAAGCTTCTGTCTTTCCTCATGCCAGACAGAGAGCAAGGTAGGAAGTCCAGTCAGCCTGTTAGCTGCCTGTTCAGATGCTGTTGCTGAGTTCTGTTGCTGAGTATCTTGCACAGCCTGATGGACTTTTGTCTATTCCTTCAGTGATGCCTTTTTTGGCATAGATCCTTGCAAAGGCTGAAGTTAGTGCCCTGGCTTGGACTCCAAGCTTATGTTGACATAATCAGCTGTTTTCCCCACAGCCTAACACTGTGCCTCAGTGGATCCAGATGGGCTCCACAGTCAGCCCCACTCTGTGCTAGGGTCAGTTCCCACAGTTGGCTGAAAAAAAACCAAAAATGCAAAACCTAAAAGTCGAGAGTTATGTTTTATTTGGGGACCTTACTGAGGACTGTAGCCTGGGATATAGACTGCCAAATAGCTCTGAGGAACTATTCCAATGAGGTAAGGGAAGAACCAAGATATATAGGAGTTTTTGCTGAAAACAAACAAACCCAAAACCCATGTAGTCAAACAAAAAGATTACTGCTAATCGTAAAAACCAGACATCTCAAGTTAATGTTTTTGTGCTTTTCTGTGTATGGGAAGATGCAAGAGTCTGGGCTCATTGAAATTATTCCCATGATATGCATCTTGACTATCTAGGGTTGGTATCCTGTTTTTCTCCATCCTGAATTCCCCTCAGGGTGTACCGTCACGGTGGCTGCGGTGGCTAATGGCTTGGTGGTGGGCAACATTTGTTGTTTACTGGAATGGCCGGAAACAGTCTTTCTCCACACCACACTTTGCCTTTTACTCAAACCTGCTCTGCTGACTACCAGCTCAGACTCCTCATCCCCCCATAGTGATTCCACTTTGGGGCTCTTGATATCTTTTCCCACCAGTGGACTACACGCTAAGCCACTCTGATCTACCTGGGTCATATGGGGCTTACGTATCTTCCAGGGGTCTTGGGATCCTTGAATAAAATTGTCAACTTCTCCTGAGTGCTACATACAAAGGGGTCTCGGGTGGGAGGGCCTTTATCAAGCCTCACAGGTTTCTCCCAGGACTTGGCTGCATGCCTGCCTTTTACTTGCATCACAAAAAAGAGCTACCATTCAAATGATAGCCCACTTAACGAGACAGTCTGCTCCTAGATAAGTTGTTCCTCAACTTTGGATCCGGAGGCAGCTGCCATAATTTAAATGTTTTCCTCATCTGAGGCACCAAACACCTTGGCCATGTGCTACCAATAATAGGGGATTTGAGGGCATGCAAAAGGAGGCATGAACTTTTGAATTTGTGTGTATTCATGTTGAGAAGAATTTTCCCCAAATTCACACCAAAACAAATTGGACCTCTGTCCTCTACCCTCTCATGTTTAGTTCTGGAGGCTTGCAAATTAAACTGACAAAAGACATGAGCAAGAGGAAAAAAACCATGCATACTCATGGGAGTGCTCAGAATGAGTAACTCAAAGGGGTAGTTAGAATTTGGGGCTTATAGACCATGTTAATATAGGAAGGGGAAAAAAGCATTGGGAAAACAAATGACTTCTTAGAAGGCAGGCAGGAAAAAGGGAATTTATGGAAGACAAATGACTTTTTGGAAAGATAAATGGGCTCTTAGGACAATAGATGGGAGATATAACAGTTTTGTGACAAGATCTTGTTGGGTGTAGTACCTACTCTTGAGTCCTAGTCTCAAGATTGGAGTTGCCCCCAGGGAAGGGATTGATGACAATTGAGTTCTTTTGGAAGTCTCTGCTTTTAGGCAGATGAGGAATTTCAGGAACTTACATGCCTTCAACTCAAAATAATTTTTATGCCACAGTGGCATATTTTGGTATGGCATGTCCTGATCCCTTTCAAAAAGGATCAGATCATTTGGGCATTATAAAATATAACTAACTTAAAAAATATAGAGAGGATAATTTCCTGTTCCTTCGAAGAAAAATATAATTCACTTTAAGAAAGTTCAATTAAAACCCCCTAGAAAGTCAACCATAATTAATTTTAATCCTAAATATATGTTCATCATGTCGACTGAAAAAAATGCACAACTGAAAAGTTGAGAATTATGTTTTATTCAGCGGACTTGCTGAGGACTGTAGCCCAGGAGGCAGCCTCTCATATAGCTCCGAGGGACTCTTCTGAAGAGGTGAGGGAGGAGCCGGGATATATGAGTTTTTGCAACAAACACCAGGTAGTGGGAACATCAAAAGGTTACTGTTAATTAAACAAAAAACATCTCAAGTTAATGAATTTAGTGCTTTTCTAGGTATGGGAAGGTGCAAGAGTCTGAGCTCATTGAAATTATTCCTTTGATGTGCACCTTAACTACTGAGGGTCAGTATTTCTCCATCCTGAATCCCCTCCGGGTGCACCGTTGGGGGCAGCTGCGGTGGCTCATGGCTTGTTGGCCACATCTTTTGTTTACTGATATGGCAGACAACATTTTTAGTCCAGTCACAATGGGTCTTGGACAAAGGAGCTTTACGACTTAGAATTTCCTTTACTGTGAAACCTCAGCCAGTAGCAGGAATAAACTCTTATGTCAGTGGACCTTGACTGATATCTCTCACTGGTCAATTCCATGGTGCCTCACAGTATAGGAGAGAAGAGGGGGCTGGTGGTCCACGTGGCACATTGGAAGTGAAAATGCAGTTGCCTCACAGGATAAAAGCTTGGTTTCTTGCTTTTAATTTTTGTACTCCTTGATTTTTAGTTTTTAGTCATTAACATCTAATAATATTTTTTCCTGCTTGATAATTTTTGTCTACTTGATATCTTACCAGGTTGGTTTATTTTAGTCTCTACCAAGAACTGGATGTACAATATATTTTTTAACCTAAAAGGTAAAATTTAGAGAAAGTATCGTTTTCAAGTTAATTGTGTGCCTGTGGATCCAGAGAAAACAAAAGATTAGTTGACTGAACCCTAATGAAGTGGAAAATATGTGTGTTTTGTATTAATAACTATGAGCCCCAGAGCCTGTGTGGACACTTGGTTTTTATTCTTTGCTGCAGCAGGTACTCAACAATGGCTTTGGAATAGTTTCTTTGTTCTGTGGCCAATGAAGTTTTCCTGCCAGTGGCAGATGGCAATTTATTTTTAAATTGACCTGGACAGGGATACCTTTTTTTTTCTTGGTTCTGGTGATGATTTTGGGAAGACAGACCTCTATGGAATGTTAGTTCTGGCAGGTTGGATTTTTCATGTAATCCTAATTGGAAAAATTGGAAATAATTACTGAAAGTAGACCAATAAATACTTCCCACAGGGGAAAGATCTACTCAGAGTTGTTGTTAATGATGTCAAGGTCTCCAGCATCTTCTATAGCTGATGATGGTTATAAATTCAGACTTCTCTCTTGTGCCTTATCCTGATAGATATGCTTTGAAGCCCTTACTCCCGTTGCTTCCACAAGGCCCTAAACATTCTTGCATAACTGGTATTTCATATTTATGTTTCCTTGATGACTCTCCTGAGCCAATAACAGCATCTGCTCCCACAGTTTGCAGGGCATTAAAACAAGAGCTTCTCTCAGCACTCTGTGATCTATGACGGATGCTTCTTATCGACTGTATTTTAATAAGGTTCTCTCTGTGCTTCTAGGTAGCAATGTTTTCTACATTGTGGCATTGACAGATAGAGGCTCTCCTCAGCTCTGTTCAAAAATTCATAAGACAATTAGTTTACAGCTTGAAATAATACATTACATTTTCTTTAGTCAGATTTGTTTTTATCAAGAGAGGAAGATTTGCTGTTTGCCTAGGAAGGACTGAATTGGTTCTGTTCTTTGTTAAAACACTGAATGACACTTTGGCAGTACCTCTGTGTGTGTGTTCTATTCATTTTTAGATAAGAAGAAATTTACTATGTAACTTATGCTACATAAAAACTTTTATATAAAACAATTCTGTTGATCCAAGCTGTGCTTTGAAATGATCATTCATTTTATGGGAATTTTATTTCTGGAAATGACATTCATAACCTCATATTAATTTACTTCTTATAAAGTTATTTCACAGCACTGAAGAAATAAGTCAGAGAAAGAAATGATTTAAGTATGTACATTTTCCCAAATGTATCCAAGAGCCATTGTTTGAGTATTGCTGTGGAATCTTATATAACAAAGGAATCTTAAACTATTCATCTTAGAAATTATCTTAGGGTAGTGTTATAGACTGAATGTGTCCACCTCAAATTCATGTGTTGAAATTCTAACCCCTAATATGGTATTATTAGATGGAGCCTTTGGGAGATAATTAGGTCATGAGGGTAGGGCCCTCATGAATGGGATTAGTGCCCTCATGAAAGGGACTCCAGAGAGCTCTCTTGCCCTCTTTCTTCCATGTGAGGACATAATAAAAGGCTAGCAGTCTACAACCTGGAAGAGGGATCTCACCAGAACCCAACCAAACTGGCACCCTAATCTCATGCTTCCAGTGTCCAGACTATGAGGAATAAACTTCTGTTGTCTATAAGCCACCCAGTTTATGGTATTTTGCCATAGCAGCCTGAATTGACTAGGAGAAGTAGCATTTCCCTATGTTTTTCACAGAACAGTAGTTTAGAGACCTGTCAGGTTCAAAGAGAAAACATGGTGAGGAAAGCACATGGTCCAAGAGATTTATAAAGGTTAAAAAAAAATAGAAAGCTTTCTTTATTGTAAGATTTCACACCCCCTTTAAAATGTTAATGTGGATCAGTGTCTCCAAGAGACAGTTCAGTTATAGTGCTTCCAAAAGTTATTTGACCACAAATTATTTTTTTCCGATGTATCCTTTTGTGAGGTTCATGATTAATCAAACACACATGGGTCTAGTGTGGCTTTAGTGCCTCAGTGGAAGAATATGAACCCAGAAGAGGAAACTGATCTACCCAAGATGTACCCAGATGGTGAAGTGCTGACCCAAGGCTGGAGCCAAACTCTCTAGTCTCTGTCTCTAGTCTCTGTTTCCATGACTCCCCATTGGCTCCACCTGGTTATGCTCTCCGACATGAAGACCACAATTAGAGTAGTTCCTGTATAATTTTTTTCATGACACGCTTTTTGCAATATACATTAAAAAAAAAATCACTTTAGGCCAGAAGGCAGTGCCAGGGTATTTTTAAAGTGATGAAAGGGAAAAACCTGCAACCAAGAATACTTTACCCAGCAAGGCTTTCATTCAGATTCGATGGAGAAATCAAAAGCTTTACAGACAAGTAAAAGCTAAGAGAATTCAGCACCACCATACCAGCTTTACAACAAATGCTAAAGGAACTTCTCTTGGCAAGAAACACAAGGGAAGAGAACAAGAGAGGAAGGAAAGAATAAAAAAATCACTTCATTTTTTAGAGCAGTTTTAAGTTCACAGCAGAATTGAACAGAAGGTACAGTACAGAGGTTTCCTATGCATCCTCTGCCCCCACACGTGCATAACCTTTTTCACTATCAACATCCCCCACCAGAGTGGTGCATTTGTTACAATAGGTGAACCTACCTTAACACCTCATTATCACCCAAGTCCGTTGTTTACATTAGGGTTCACTCTTGGTGTTGTACGTGCTATGGGTTTGGACAAATGTATAATGACATATATCTAAAATTATAGTATCGTGTAGAGCAGTTTCACTGCCCTAAAAATATTCTGTGCTCCTTCTGTTCATCCTTTTCTCCCCCCTAACCCCTGGCAACCAATGATCTTTTTACTGTCTCCACAGTTTTGTCATTTCCAGAATGTCATTTGGTTGGAATCATACAGTAAGTAGCTGTAGGAGAGGAAAAACTGAACTTTTTTCCCTCTACCCTTCTAGGTTCTCCAGCTGGGGCTTGTAAATTAAACTGACAAAAGATAAATTAGGAAGAGAAAAACAAGTTTATTAACATATGCGTTGTGCATACACATGGGAGCCCTCAGAAATGAGAAACTCTAAGGTGTGGTTAGAATTTGGGCTTATATATCATCTTAAACAGAAGAGCAGTAAGTTTTTAGAGAAGTGACAAGACAAAGGAAAAGGACTTTGTGCTTCTAGGGTGGCAAATTGTGGGAAGGCAAATATGTGGGGAAATTAATGGAAGATAAAGACTAGTTTCAGCAAGGTTTGTTATGTAGATTCCTCTGGTGCTGTCTACAGTTTTCTTTGGTGATTAACTTCTGTCATTCCTGGTAGAGAGGGGAGGAAATTTTGGATTTTGCCCATTCTTATAGGTGTATGGTCCTTATATAATTTTAAAATTTTATTTTAAATTTTCTAATAGGGGTTTAACATTTAAATAAAGCTAAAAGACTTAAAAAAAAAAACAACCTTTTGGACTCACCCCTTCCTAATCCCCAGTCCAGTTTCCCAGAGGTAAACACTTTTAACTCTTTTGCCTGTTTCTTTTGGTATCTACCTCCATAGTTTAAAACAATACTGCAGTGTCTTAATATATTAATTCTGTACGTTATCTTTTCATTGCTTATTATGAGAGATGAAGATTTAACACTTTGAAGTAATGTTTTTCCTCAGCCTAACTTCGTTGCTCTCTTTCACTATTTGTTTTTATTTTCTGTACAGTTTTTTTGGTTTATCGTGAAGTTAATAACTGTTGATTTTTCATTTGCTTCGTTTTTATGTACATGCAAATATATAAAAATATTTATATAGATATATTTTCACACACCTGCATACCATATATACACACAAACATACATAGGAAAAAGTGGAGAGAGAGGAAGAGAGAGAGTGAGAGAAGGAGGGAGGTGTTACTGAATTGAATTTTTGTCCGTTTGCCTGCCTTTCAGCAAAGCAAATTTACTGACACCATGTTGTGCAGCGTTTATTGCAGGGCCCACCAAGGGGAATTTGTGTCATATTGTTATGTATATCCCTTGAGGAGGAATTAGGATGCTGAACTATTGTTTCTTGACTGTTTTTCCTTTGTTTCTGCATTCTCTCACTTCCCTAATTAATAACTGCTTGAGTCTGCTCTTTGGAACTCAGGGAAAGCCTAGGAGACTAAAGCCACTTTCTACAAACAAGAAATGGGGGACATGGAAGGACTTTTGTACCTGGTGGGCTCTGTAAGGTCCTGCTTGGTTTCAGAGGGAGGAGTAAGAGAGATCTTTTCAACCACTCAGGCAGATAGATATATGTAACTTCTCTTAATACAATTTTGCATATGGACAAGCTCATCAGATAATTCACCAGATTCTCTTTTTCTCTGGAGACATTCCTTAAGCCCACACATTTCCTGTCTCTAGGCCTGGTGCACAGCCATCCTCTAAGAGTATTCTCTGTCACCCTTTTATATCCCTGTTTCATGGATACTAAGTCTGTTTCTCGTTTTACTTATTTTGGTGAAGAACATTCTTTAGCCTGTCTAACAAATATCTTAAATTTACTCTTGTACTTGATTAATATTTTGGCTAAGTATAAAAATCTAGGTTGAAGACAATTTTCCTCAAAATTTTAAAAACATTGCTTCCAGATTCCATCATTGTTTTTGAGAAGTCTAACTTAGTCATTCTAATTTCCAAACCTTTATAACTGACCTTTTATATATATATTTTTTTCCTGAAAGCTTTTATAATTTTTGCTTTAACCTTGATGCTCTGGAATTTCACAATGGCATACCTTGATTGTGGCTCTTGGTAGCCTTTTTTTTTTTTAATTGTGGTAAAATACACATAACATAAAATTTACCATCTTTACCATCTTTAAGTGTGGTGTTCAGTATCATTAAGTTCAGTCACATTGTTGTGTAATCATCACTTCCTTCCATCCACAGAACTCTTTTCACCTTGCAAACTGGAACTCAGTGCCCATTAAGCAGTACCTCACCATCCGTCACTCCCCTCAGCTCCTGACAACTACCATTCTATTTTCTGTGTCCATGAATTTGACAGTTCTAGGCACCTCATTGTATTAGTCAAGGTTCTTTAGGGAAACATAACCAATAGGGGTGTGTGTGTGTGTGTGTGTGTGTGTGTGTGTGTGTGTGTGTGTGTGTGTGTGTGTGTGTGTGTGTGTGTGTAGAGAGAGTAAGATTGAGAGAGATTATTTTAAGTAATTCACTCACATGATTGTGGGGGCTGGCAAAGCCAGGTGGTGGGAGGTGTGGGGAAGAATTGATGTTGCAGTTTGATTCTGAAAGCAGTCTGGAAGCAGAATTTCTCCTTCCTCGGAAGAAGTCAGTCCTTATCCTCCTAAGGCCTTCATTGGATTGAATGAGGCCTACTCACATTATGGTGCATTTAATCTCGTCTAAAAAATACCTTCACAGCAACATCCAGACTATTTGAACAAATATCTGGGTACTATGGCCTAGGCAAGTTGACGTATAAAATTAACCATTAATATCGTATAAGTAGAATCATACAATATTTATCTTTTTGTGTTTGGCTTATTTTACTTAGCATAGTATCATCAAGGTTCTTCCATGTTGTAGCGTGTGTCAAAATTTCCTTCTTTTCTGAGGCTCAGTAATATTCCTTTGTATGTATATACCACATTTTGTTTATCCATTCCTCTGTTGATGGACACTTGGGTTGCTTCTTTCTTTTGGCTATTGTGAATAATGCTGCTATGAACTTGGATGTATTAATATCTCTTCAAGTTCGTGCTTTTAATTCTTTGGGATATATACCCGGAAGTGGAATTGCTGGATCATATGGCTGTCATTTGTTTTTAATTTTGAAATCCTGTTAGTTGGATGTTAGAATGCTTACATTGATTCTCTAGTTTTCTTATCTTTTTTCTCCTCCCATTTGACTTTGCTTTTTATTCTACTTTTGGGAAGTTTTCCTTTACTGTGGTTTAAAACTACTCTTCTCTCCTAGTTTCCTTTTCCTTCTTCTTCCTTCCTTCCCTCCCTCTCTTCCTTCCTCCCTTTCTTTCTTGCACTTCATCTAAATATCTTATGTTAAACACGTACTGCTTTGGAGTTGAATCATGAAGCAATTTTATTTTTGTCTACTACTTTTCTTTTATTATTCTGTGGGGCTAGCTTTTTCTTTGCCCTTGAATGAAATTTAAGGCCTCCTATAACTTTTCTCATTATTTTCAGATAACCAATGATGCTTTCCAGTCCCAAGTCATAGTAAAATGTTTAATCTTGATTTAAAGTTAAATCTTTCTTTCTTCAGCTTAGGCTGCTGTAGATGGGAAATTTGAAGTCAGGAAAGGGAGGCTATATATAGTCACTTCTTTCCTCCTTTAAACCTGGCACTTTTATTCCTTCTCCCCCCATCGTTCTAATCACATTTTCTGATCTCCATCCCTATCCAGGGTAGGAATCCTGTGAAAGGATAGATGGAGAAGGAATTAGAGACCTGTCTATGGTGACATTAGGGTCAAGGTGTGTGGTTTCTTATAGGTAATACTTTCCTATATGCTTTTATGAGAAAACATAATCATTATTATTCTTAAAATTAAGTAGTCTATATTTTTGCAACCTCATTAACAGATATAAAATGTTAGTATTTAATACAACATAATACATCACTTCAGTGATGTTGAATCATCTTCTGGGACCCCTTCCACAGAATCTCCACAACGCTACCTGTCTCCAGGAGGGTTGACCTCATCCACATCCTCCACTACAGCTGTGCCCACTTCTGTTTCACTCCTAACAGACTGTACTGTGGTCATCTGTTTCCCTCCCAGACAATAAGCTCCTTGAGAGGCCTGATTATCTCTCCAGGTCCTGGATTGTAGCGTTATTAAGGAAATTTCTGTCAAATTGAAAATTCAAAGGGTCAAAGATTCAGGAAAAGAATCCCCCAAAGTGAGTGCTGATTCCAAAAGAGAGGCTGTCTGTCTTTTTGGGAAGCAACATTTCCTACCCTGGATTATGATCCCAGGTCCCATCCTTTCCTCCTGCTTCAGTAAGTAGGGGAGGGGCTGACAGTTTTTTCTTCTGTAAGCTCTGGGCTGCCTCCAGATAGGCAACATCGCCAAGAACGTTTTCCTCCTAATAAGGAAGTTCTGATTACAATGATCATGCTCAGATACCTAAAGCATTGCTGGACTCTGACCTACAGAAACACAGGGAATTACTGTATTGTGAAAAAAATCAGTCTGAAAAAAAAGATAATGAGATAGGCTTGTTTGTAAATATTTGGTTCACCTTTCTGAGAGACAAATCTTTAAGCCATAAAAGTGTACAGTATGTTTTATGGGTTTTATCTTCCTTTATAGGTCTATAAAATCAGAGCTTTATTGGTGTGAGCCCTCTGTGTGAAATAAATGATAGAGAAGCAGATGATCATTTTATTTCATGGTTGAGACGATGTGTCGGGCTTTATTGCACCTAATTCCCCAATGAAAGGAGGGTTCTAAAGTGCATGGTTGTTAATTCTGTTTGGCAGATGTGAGCTGTAAACGTGTTTTAATCTGCTTTCTCTCCTTATTAAATTAGAAGTTTTCAGTGATTATAGGTTTTACTTCTCTTGTGGGGAACTTGAAAATAATTTTTTATATCTATCTTTCCTATTTTTCTGATACATTTGTAGTGTCACCTGGAGTGACCGGGGATACAGTATTAATTAGTTTCAGCATATCATGACTATTGGTATAAATGGCTTTTTTGGCTTGAATACAAAGATTAGCCGTCCTCAACATTGTCAAAACAGTGATTCCTGATAACTCCAACCAGAGAAGAGCTCTTCCACCTTGGTCCTGTTCTCTTTCACTTTTTGTCTGCACTTAAATAAAGTAAATAAATAAAGTTCCTTTACTTGAGAGGCTTATATAATAACATAACTAATTCCTGCCCTCTTTATCCCTTCTGTTCCTGCAGATGGGACTGCCTAACTGTGACTAATATAGGACAGAAAATTGATTTTACTTTTCATACCAAGTCTGACAAACAGTTTTTGGCTTTGTAGAGCATTGAGCCTGGAAGATGGTGAGGCCACACCTAGACTGAATATGAAACAGTGCTACAATTGGTTAGAGATGCCTTCCCAGATTCAGGAGTGGGATCCTAGTCACAGCTCACATTATTAGATTACAAAAGAGTGGGGGGGGAAGGGAGTTGGATTTTGTTGAATTTTGAGGCAGGTTAACATTTCATAGGAGCACCATGAGGCCAAAGTTACCCATTAGGAATGGGCTTCAGTTTTACTGACAGATAGCCTCATTTCTCCCTTCTGAATTTCTCTAAGCCATCTCCACTTTCCAAGTCAAAAGCACTCAGTCAAAGTAGAACATATAGCCATGCTAGGAAACCTTACATCAGAAATGCTTTAGAGGAAAAGGAGCTCACATACAATGGGATATCTTATGGCAAGAACCTTCACTTCATCCCAAACCACACCATGAAGTGGGCAGTCCAGTGAACACAGGCTACTGAAAGGTCTGGCCCAAGCTTGCATGCCTTTTCTTTTTTAAAGAAAGATGGGGTGGTGGTTGGCATGAGAGAGAGAGAAAGAGAGAGAGGGAGGCAAGGAGGGACGGAGGGAGGCAAGGAGGGAGGGAGATATGCTTTGGAAAAATAGGAGTATTGGTTTAAAGCTACTATCTACATTTGTGAGTTTTTTCTTTTTTCATTTTTTATTTTGATTTCTTAGGGAAGCTTTGGTCATTTACTGAACAGAGAAATCCAAGGCAAGTATGACCTGTTTCTTCTAGTTTCATAAACTTCTTCTCATAGACGGACAAACTTAGTTTGCCTGCTGGCTCGTGACCCCATCTTTCATTATTTTATACTTCAGTGAATACTTCATATTTTTTCCTTCTCTTCCTTGTCCTTATGCTTTTGCTCATTCTGCCTCCTTTTCCTAGAATGCCCTCTCTCCCTGCCTGCTCTTCAAGCTACTCCTTCCCGGGTCCATCCAATCTACCACATCTCTGCTAGCATGTTAAAATTTAGCTCAGGGATTGCCTTATCTGGATCTCTTCCTTGTTTCCCACTGTGGCAGATGTTGATTGCTTCCACACATCCTCCCTTCTTTCCACCAAATGACACTCTGATTTTTTAGCATCAGGGGTGGCTGGGCCTCTTCCTGGATCCAGGGGTTGAATTTTGACTGCATTATGCCAATAGTACTAATTCTTTTCCCCTTACAAGTGACTGTTTTGGGAATGATCAAGTGATGCAATTCTAATTACCAACATGTGAGGGAAAGGTCTGCTGGGAGCTTCTGGGAAAGTATATCTCACTCTTCAAAAAGGATCCAAAAGTGATATTCTCCCTTCTAGTCTGTGGATGTTGCTGGTGAGGAAGTGACATGTGGAGCTGTGGCAAACACTTTGTGATCATAAGGGGTCAGGCCTGAGGGCAAAGGCCAATAGAATGGAGGAACAGAAAGATGAAAACAATTGGAATGCTAAGGATGCCACTGAGTGGCTGACTTAACCACCTGGAACTGTCCTTCCAGACTCCTTGATGTGTAAGATAATAAATCCCTTTGTTGTTGAATCCAGCTTAAATTGGGTTTTCTCTCATTTGCAGCTGAAATCATCCTTACTGATACCCATTACACCCCTCATCTATGCTTCTTTTAGGACCTTGTGCAGTTTTCTGTCATCCACTTTGTAGCATGTATTAGTTTGTTAGTTACCACATTTTGTTTATCCATTCATCAATTGATGGACATTTGAGTTGTTTCCACTTTTTGGCTTTTTTTTTTTTTTTTTTTTTGCCACACTGTTCGGCTTGCAGGATCTCAGTTCCCTGACCAGGGATTGAACCCGGCCACGGCAGTGAAAGCCCAGAATCCTAACCACTAGGCCACCAGGGAACTCCCTTTGCTATTATGAAAAATGCTGTTAAAGCACATTTGTGAACAAATTTTTGTGTGGACATGTGTTTTCATTTCTCTTGGATATATTATATCTATATATATTATAGGAGATTGTAGAATTATAGCAATTGTAGAATTGCTGGGTCATATGTAATTTTATGTTTAACATTTTGAGGAACTGCCAATCTGTTTTCCAAAGTGGGGGATTTTAGAATTTCTCTGGCAGTGTAGGAGGATTCTAATTTCTCCACATCCTACCAACACTTGTTATTGTCTGTTTTTGTTTTTTTTTAAAATTTTAGCGATGTTAGTGGGTGTGAAGTGGTATCTCATATGGTTTTGAGTTGCATTTATTTCCCTGATGGCTAATGATATTGAGTATTCTATCATGCTGTTTTGATTACCTGTTTCTGTGCCAGTCATCAGTGCTTACTGTGTGCCAGGTACCTAAGTACAGGTACACGAATGGACCTGAATCAAACTTAATTGTAAGTTGGGGATATAATACTCATACAGTTATTATTAGGACCAAACAATGGTTCACAGCTTGGTCATTAGAGTAAATCAACTTAGATTCTAATCCAGATTCTGTCACTTACTAGCTGTAACTTCATATATTATTTAATGTTTCTTAGCTTAATTTCTTCATATGCAAAAGGAGGAAACGGTTATCTATCTCTCCATACTGTTGTAAGGATTAAATGAGAAACTATAAGAACTTTTTTTTTTGCAAGAATATTTTTGAGCACAGTGCCTGACACATAATCATATAATCACTGAAAGAGAGGCAGCTCTTCCTTAATAAATAGATGTCAGTTCTTGTAGTAGACTGTGCAGTGCCACACCTAGACTCCCTTTACTGCACCCACCCATCCTCTTGCTCTATGAAGTTTGGCTGTTTAGAACTCACTGCTGCCCCTTTTCTCTGGAGAATTGCCCTGGCAGAGTATTGCCCAGGGACTTAGCCCTACATAGCCCACCCACCCCCAAAGCACACAGCTAATGATTGATCCTTCACACAAAAGGTTCTTGGGTGTGATTTCTACTCCAGAGCTCTCTCCCCATGCATCAGGTGAAAGTCAGTCTTTGCCTGAGACCACATACTTGCTTGCTCTTTTCTTTCCAGCTTCACTCTTAGCCCTGCTTACTTTCCCTGAGTGCATTCCTTTGACAAATCATGTATACCCCAAACCCGATCTTCCATTCTGCCCCTTGGGAGCCTGTCCAAGACAGCGCTTTTGCCCATCACCCTAGTGCCCCTTATCCAGCACCCCTCCCTTCACCGTCACCCCCTTTTCCCTTACCAGCCCTCCATGATGCTCTCACCCACATTCCACTGCCAAGAGAAGGGGAGAAGTAAGTTATGAAAGTGTGAAAAAGATAGAAATAATAAAAGAAAAAGAAGCAGGAACTACGGAGAAGAAAACAAGGTTTGAAGAGTTGAGGAATGCAGGAGAGAGGAGGAATGTTGCCATACACATAGGGAAGATGAGTAAGATAGATTCAACAACAATATCAAAATCTATGGCCCTGGTATGGCAGGACAAAATTCTTATTTACAGTCCTCTCACAAGCTCCTTTCTAAGAAGGATTATCCTAAAAATGGATTTTTGTTTTAGGAGATTAGCTGATGCATGTGAAGATGAGAAACAGGAAATAAATTACTCTGCATAAAATAGGAAAGCTGGGACTTCCCTGGTGGCACAGTGGTTAAGAATCTGCCTGCCAATGCAGGGGACACAGGTTCGAGCCCTGGTCTGGGAAGATCCCACATGCCGCAGAGCAGCTAAACCTGTGCACCACAACTACTGAGCCTGCGCTCTAGAGCCCGCGAGCCACAGCTACTGAGCCCATGTGCAGCAACTACTGAAGCCCACGCACCTAGAGCCCATGTTCTGCAGCAAGAGAAGCCACCACAATGAGAAGCTCGCGTACCACAATGAAGAGTAGACCCTGCCCGTCGCAACTAGAGAAAGCCTGCACGCAGCCACGAAGACCCAATGCAGCCAAAAAAAAAAAAAAAAAGAAAAAAAATCGGAAAACTGGGCTGCCAGGGAGGCTGGAGGATGGGGGAAAGAGTGTAGAGGGGAAAAATGATGTGGTTGGTGACTGATGGGATTAAAACAGAGGTCATTGAAGGTGATTTTTATTTTAATTTTTTTTTTTTTTAACCATAGGTGTTTAGTGTAAAACAACCTTCCAGTGTTCTCCAAGAAATAATTAACAAACATCTGTTTCTCAGTGTGCTAGGTAGAGGTTGATCTATTTTTGGAACAGTGAATCCTGACGCAGGAAGAGGGACTGCCCCCAGGGAACCAGTCTCAGGGGTCACAGCGGTACACCTTTCCTGCTTCTAAAGGAAAATTTGGAGAAAGAGAAGAGACTAACTGGGAGATTGTGCATATGTATTTCTTCCTTTAATGGAAATTATTCACTAAAATAGCACCAGGAGAGAGGAGGATGAAGACAAAGAGGCAAGGGGCAATACAGTAAAAATCCCCCAAGCAAATGCTTGCATGTTTCATTGGGTTGCTCTAGGCAACCTGAAAATTTCCGTGAATGAAGATTCTGGTGTTGTTCCATGACTTGTATCTATCTTGTATCTAAAATTTTTGTTTTCACCATGATTTCTTAAGTCCTGTTATACACTAGCATGAGGCATCTGTCCACAAAGTTTTGGATAAGTCCTGCAGCTCCAGGAAGAAAAGACAGTGGCATGAGGACTAAGTCTGTCTCTCTTAGAAAGCTCTCCTGCAGCCCATTTAGTGTCTTTTGCTTCTAATTTGTAGGTGAGAACAGGGTCAGCTAGCCCTAGCTTATGGGGATATGAGAAGGTAAGTATTTTTAACTGTCCAGCCTCTTTGGTAGAGGATACATACAGTAGAGAAGCAAGATGCTAATGGCCTTTGGGTAGCAAGTTTATTCCATCTGCCAGAAAATGGTACAGAAATCATCAGGAAAGTGAATAAATGTATGATAACTGACTTAACCTAGCAAAGAACCTGCAGCCTAGGTGCCCTCAGGGAGGATCACCCCTGTCAAAGAATATGGAGAATTCCCACACACAGAAGGTTGAAATCTCAGAATTTAGAGAACTTATGCACTATAAAGGTGGGGACGTGGGGAAAAGCTGAAGATGGGCGGCATTGCTGGAAATACATATAGTAAGCAAACTGCCGAGATTGCTCCAAACACCCCCTACACACACACGGAAGAGTTTAGTTTCTGGAGACATTCTCTGAGACAGCACGGAGACCACGTGAAGCCTGCATTCTGAAACATGGGACCCTCATCCATCTCCTCCCTCCATGACCCCAGAATACTGGAACCAGGGGGATATACTCCAGAAAGAAAATGGAAGGATTCTTCTCTGAGGAAATTAGGAGCCCTGGAGAAAAGACTTTTAGACACTGACATTTGGCTTTTAATCTCTCTGTGGTCTCTACCTCTGGGCAAAAGCTCTGAGTCACTGCTCCAAAGCTGGGAGTAAAGATAGTTGTCCAGTTCATTCACAGTGAAGCCCCCACTTTGGGTGAGTCAGTAACATTGGCTTTTTGGTTTGTTTCTCCTGACATGGAACTGCAGCCCTATGAGTGGGTGAGGAGTGTTGGAACCTCAGTATTCCTGGCCTACTGTGCTTGGGGTGGACCCTTCACCTTGCTTGTTGGAGGAAGGGCACCCTCAGCTCTCAGGTGCACTCACCTAGAATTGAGCCTCGGCTACAGGGAGCGAGCAATGCTGGCAGCATCCCCCTTCTGCAGAGATACCATGGCCTCTGACAGAGAACTGGGGGCACAGGGACCCCTGTGGGCCTGGCACACCTACCCAGAGTAGAACTGTCCTCATGCTGTTTGGGGATGAAAGAGGGAGTGGGTCATGGCTCGAGCGCCACAGACTCTCACTGTTCTTATCAAGATTTAGTAGATTTTTGAATAAATGTTTCTTCATTTGCTATATGTCCTTAGGGCAATTTCAAGAGATTTTCAGATGGTTGTATTTTTATACTTTTCACCACTTAGGTTTGTTTTGCTGGGGAGTAGGTCTACCAAGCTCCTCACGTCCCAGTTCTGGAAATTGTCCTCCATTTTGGTGGTTGGTAGACATGCTGGAGGGACTTGTTTAGAGCATCCACAGCTCTACACATGTGGAGGAGACATGATAGAGGCAGTTTATTTTTTTTAACTTTTTATTTTATATTGGAGTATAGCTGTTAATGTTGTGTTAGTTTCCGGTGTACAGCAAGTGATTCAGTTATACATATACATGAATCTATTCTTTTTCAAATTATTTTCTCATTTAGGTTGTTATATAATATTGAGCAGAGTTCCCTGTGCTATACAGTAGGTCCTTGTTGGTTATCCTTTTTTTTTTTTTTTTTTTTGCTGTACGCGGGCCTCTCACCGTTGTGGCCTCTCCCGTTGCGGAGCACAGGCTCCGGACGCGCAAGCTCAGCGGCCATGGCTCATGGGCCCAGCCGCTCCGCGGCATGTGGGATCCTCCCGGACTGGGGCACGAACCCGTGTCCCCTGTATCGGCAGGCGGACTCTCAACCACTGCGCCACCAGGGAAGCCCCTTCATTTTAAATATAGCAGTATGTACATGTCAATCCCAAACTCCCTAACTATCCCTTCCCTCCCACCCTTCCCCCCTGGTAACCATAAGTTTGTCCTCTAAGTTTGAGAGTCTGTTTCTGTTTTGTAAATACGTTCATTTGTATTATTTCTTTTTAGATTCCGCAAATAAGCGATATCATAGGATATTTCTCTTTCTCTGTCGAGGCAGTTTTTTTTCTGGTGGAGACATAGAACTCTGAACCTGAGTTCCTTTGCCTCTTTCCAGACTTAGAAGTCATTGGGCAGATGGTATGGATGTTACAGTTCAGCTACATACTATAAATGAATGTGTGGGAACAAGATTTATTAATAACGAATGTTCTCAGTCTTCTCCCACTCTTTTACTAGCTAAAGGTGATTTTGACTTTCCTCACACAGATTCTTCCCTCCCTTTAGAGAGGAGATTTCTGTGTTTGTCAGCCTGATTCCAGGCTTTTAAAATTATCTAGAATTGGGAAAACTGGTAAAGAAGGATAAGACCAGAAAGATTAGAGGAAAAGGAAAAAAAGGAAGAGGTTAAGAAGAGCTGGATGAGAGTAGGAGAATGAAAGTGTGTGTGCTGGGCATACCTAGCTAGTTGGGTGGAGAGAGAGTTTGTTGGGGTGGGGAGATGAAAGAATTGGCAAGAAGAGGAAAAGAAAAGAGACTGACAAAGTTTTGCTTTCAGTTATGGATGGATTTTCTTTCATGGTCCTTGACAGATGCGAGGAAGGTTTGTAATACTATTCTAATTTTGTTTGGCTGGTGATCCATAGTCCTCTATATGCAGAGACTGGTCTATGTATAGCCCTTCTTATTATATTTTAATAAGTAAACACTAAATATACCTCTCCCCTGCTTCCTTATTAGATTTCTGCCAGTGGTACTGATTATAAAGAATGCTGATCTTTATATCAGACTCGGGAGAAATGGAAAGAATCATGTTCTGTCTTAAGAAAAGCATCTGATTGTTCTGCAGTTCTAATAAAGATATAAAACTTAAGACATGTGTATTTTTATTTCATTTATGTATTCAATTCCATAGTTATATAATGTGTGTTTCATTAATAGCTCTTAAAACTGAGGTTCTAAGATGCCATCCCAGCTAAAAGAATTCCAACCAAAAGGGTATGAAATGACATTCTGCCCATATTACTCAAGAGAATAAATGCCATTTAAGGAGTAAATCAAGAGCTTTTTCTGGATTATTTCACTGGCTGATATGGGGGTTGGTGGGGAAGGGGTAACAGCCATGAAGGACTCCTTCTATTTTACAACTTAGATAACTGAGGATGGTGTTGTTTCAGTAAGATATGAGTGTGGGAGAAACACAGTTTAGGGAGGTAGAAGAGATGATGTTTGGAGTTGTTGGGCTCCTTGTGCTTGTGGGACATCGAGGTGGACATTTAGTGGACAGGTAAATATATAGATTTGGGCTTAGGGGATGCTTGAGTGGAAAATACTGATTTTTGAAGTCAGTAACATAATGGTAGCAGTAATATACAAAGGAATAAATATGATCGAGGGAGGAAGTGAATTTGTGGTACAGGAGTCATCTGGGCAGAAGACAGAAGGGACAGAATGCTAGAGTGTGGAGAGAGGAAGAGCATCAAGCATCAGGGACTGAAAAAGCATTAAACAGAGCAGAGTATTTCAGGAACTCTGGGAGGACAGTAGTTTGAATGATCTAGTCTGTTCTCCCTCTTTTTTCATTTCTCTGGACTCAGTTCTAACCATGGCTTAGTTCTACTATACTTAACAGACACCAGCTGGTTGATAGCTCTTCTGATTGTGGCCCACCTGGTGTCTTTGCTTACAAGTGATGGTTTAGAAATCTTGCCAAGGTGCATGTTCAGAGTCCCATGCGCTTACCCTCCCGATATGCAAATGGTTCACTCTGAAGCTTGAGAGAAATGCTCAATGAAATGGTTACTTTCTGATAACTCCCCCTTTGCCTGACCCTCACCACAAAATAATCTCTCTGTAGCCCCATTAAATCCCTCAGTCACTTCAACCATTAGTTCCACTGATTCTCCACACTTACGGTTTCCTCTTAAAATTATGTTCAATTTGTATTATCTTCAGTGAGAGTTTCTTAACCCTGCCTGCACCTGGGGAGACTTTAAAATACTGATACCCAGGTCATATCTAGGACCAGTTTAATCAGAATCTCTCAGAATAGTGCCTGGATACTGGTATTACTTAAAGGTCCCTCAGAGATTCTAAGGCGTAGTTACGATTGAGAACCAGTTTCTTAAACCTTTGCGTGGACGTAGTTCCAAGTTATATGTCCAAATAGTGACCCTATCCTTGACTAGATAAAACTGGCTATTGACCATCTTGCCCTTCAGGAATGAAAATATAGCATCACATATTCTGAATTTGAGGAAGTACCCTTTCCATATATCAATAAAACTGGGGGAAAAAAAAAAGAACAGAGGAAACACCCTCTGAATGTAGTTATATTGATCTCAAGTTGGTACACTGCTTAGAAGAAGCTGAGCTCAGGGGACAAGATGTTCTTGCCTGAATAAATCTTTGGCTCCCTGAATTCCTGCTGTCTTGGGGACATCCTTGTACTATTTCACCTCTGTTCTAGGGTGATGCCATTCAAGCTTTAAAAATCATTTTTTTCCACCAAATAATCTTTTCAAATGAAATTTTTTGCAGAAGCTGAATGTAAAGTGTACTTGCTCTAGTTGAGGCAAGGATGTGGGAAGTTTTCACTCGGCTATTGGCTCCTCCTGAGCTGCCTTGAGGCACTTCTGCTAACCCTAGGGTTACCAGAAACACAGATTGAAAATCACTATTTTAAGGTGATAACAGCAATATAGAGGACCAAAGAGCAAAAGATAACGTTAGACATAATGACCTGGCCTGTAGCAAAACAAGGCCACTTTCACTGAGTAGTTGTGAAAGGATCCCAATCTAAAATGGAATTGGAGGATGTGAGATGCGTAATCTCATGCATGTACCCACAGAAGAATGGAATCTAAGAACTGAGAGACTGATTTCCCATAAATACCTGATTTCCAGAAGACCCAAGACTTATCTTCTGACCAATCAACATCTGCTAAGAATCTCTTCCCATCCACAAACCAATGAATTTACTCTTTGGACTCTGGACTTTTCCCTCTTTACACTCCATGCTCATAAATACAGCCCACCCCAAATCCTTAATGGACTTGACTGTAGCTTGCTATAGCATGCGTTTCCCGAATTGCATTTCCTCTGCTATCCCTGAATAAACTCAATTTCTGGTAATTAGACTTTGCCTCAGTTTACCTCTTTATTTAGGTTGACATAGTCAAGGCTATGGTACCCAACATGCTCAGTGGGAATGCTAGGTGTAGGAGAGGCATCAAAGAAAGGAAACAAATGCAAGAAAAGTAGAGGAGGATAGCAGGGTAGTGTGAAGATTGAAAAATCACATTGTGAGAGATACATTTGAAAGAACTGGAAATGTTTAGTTTGAAGAGAAAAAATGTGGTAACTCTTCAGATATTTTTAGGACTGTCGCATGTAAGCAGGAAAGAAGCAATTCTATGTGGCTGCAGAAAGTAGAACATGCACCATTGGGTGGTAAGAAGCTTCAAGGGAAAATTAAATTTGGTTCAATTCAAGAAGTAAGTTTCTCACAGACAGACTCACAGACATAGGAAACAAATTTATGGTTACCAAAGGTGAGAGAGAGGGAGGGAGGGACAAATTAGGTATATGGGATTAACAGATACAAACTACTGTACATAAAATAGATAAGCAACAAGGATTTACTTTATAGCACAGGGAGTTGTATTCAGTATCTTATAATAACCTATAATGGAATATAATCTGAAAAAAATGAACCTGAATCATTTTGTTGTACACCTGAGGCTAACAATATTGTAAATAAAATACAAAAAAAGTTTCTAATATTGTAATGGGCCCTGCCTCAGAAGTTAGCAACTTCCCAGTGCCTGGAGATGTTGAACCATTTGACTAGATGACAAAGTCATTTGTTTACTCCTTCCATCCCTCTTTCCCTCTCTCACACACTCGAAGATTCACATTAAGTAAAATTATAATTTTCATCAAATAAAATTAAAATGTGAGTACCTGGAACTTGCCTGGTGGTGCAGTGGTTAAGAATCCCCTTGCCAATGCAGGGGACATGGGTTTGAGCCCTGGTCCGGGAAGATCCCACATGCCGCAGAGCAACTAAGCCTGTGCACCACAACTCCTGAGCCTGCACTCTAGAGCCTGCGGACCACAACTACTGAAGTCCACGCGCCTAGATCCTGCGCTCTGCAACAAGAGAAGCCACTGCAATGAGAAGCCCGTGCACTGCAACGAAGAGTAGCCCTTGCTCGCCACAACTAGAGAAAGCCCGCACGCAGCAACGAAGACCCAATGCAGTCAAAAATAAATTAATTAATTAAAATAAAATTGAGTACCTATGTATGCCACACTGAGACAGGAAGGGGGCAGGGCACAACCTTTAAAAGAATGACAGCTATTGAGGACATGACAAAAACTAGTTAGAACCAACTAGCTCCAAGATGGCAGACGACTGACTTCCACTAGACCTTGAGCCTCAGTATACACTCACTGTAATACATCAGCAGGCTAAATGACACACTCCCAGGCACTAAGACAGTTCTGAGGCCATTCCATAAAAGGCCAAAAAGTGGGTGGTGGTCCATTCCTGGAAATCTCTGCCTCCTTCCCCAAAATAGTTGGAATAAGCCTCCTACTCATTAGCCTGTGAAATTACCCACCCCTATAAAAAACCGACACCCCCGTACCCTGGCACCTCTCTCGCCTTCGGAGATGGCCCACACTCTCTCTTTGTAGTGTTTCTCCCATAGCCTCTCGCCTTCCGAGATGGCCCGCACTCTGTCTATGGAGTGTGTATCTCCCTGAATAAACCTATCACTTTACTATGGCTCGCTCTTGAATTCTTTCCTGCTCGAAGCTAAGAACTGACACTTGGTGGCGTCCCAGGGACTCGTCTGGGACCTGGGATGTGACCGTCCTCTCCGGCCCCACTTTCTTTCCTGCAACAACACAAGTGGTTCCTAACTGCAGTGTTGACAGAGATACATCACAATTAGCTGTGAAGTGTCTCACAAGAAATCAGTTTCTATTAATGTAGTACTAAAGCTTGTAAATGATTTGCTTTAAAATGAATGACACATTAGAATGGATTCAGTGTAGTACCTATACTACGGTCATTTTTATTCCGCATTCTGTGGTAAATATTTGAGTTAAAGAAAGAGATGTGGGTTGTTTGCTAAAGTGTCTAAAGTTAATTATAACCTTTGTCATAACAAATAATTATAACTTACAGTAAGTGTAAGCTGTCCTAGCTATCCCAGGTCTAATAAATAGAACTTTTATTATTAATGTCTGCTTAGATTCTTTTGTTGAGGTTGTAAGAAGTCTACTAAATATACATACAACAATGTCTTTTTAGAAAGAAACTTAAACTTTCCCTGAATCAGAGCACAGAGTTTGTTAGTTTCCTGTGTTGTGGAAGAGAATCCACTAGATGGTACTGTTACATAAATGATCATACTTGGAACAATACACTGAAATTTTCTTCTCCATTAAACAACTGCTCACTGAAATATTTTGTTTTTCAACTCAAACTATGCCAACTTGATTAATCGTGTAGCTTGGTCTAAAGTGAGGAAGTAAATTTTCACTATTAGGATGTATGGTAAGCTCCTTGCAAAATAAATAAGTAAGGTAATCAATTAGTAGTCTTCTAGCAGTTTGTATGCATGGAAAATTGTGCATCACAACAAGCTATATTTTGTATTTGAAAATGAGCTCCTTTCAGAAACACATTTTGGTGCTTATGAGAAGGAAATTGCATTTGGTATGCATTTAAAATTTCCTGATTTATAGATGGCAATTTATTGATTATTTGGTGTTTACAAAGTTTTGCCAGGAAATCAACCACTAATCTGGGAAAGTCTAAACATTACACACTATGCAGTTAGAAGCAGATTTGATTTAATGGAGCAGCTACATGGAAGCCTCCTTGTACTATTTCCATGGAGTTCATGCTCTGGAATCTACCTTGGAGTTGGGCCATTTGAAAGCAAGCCATTTTGATACCTAAGTATCCTTGGAAGTAATCCAAGATGAACCTGCTTCATATAGAGTTCACTTTATAGTATCGTTATAACAATGAATCTCCAGATCACCAAAGTATGAATTACATATGGAGAGTTCAAAGGCTTGAATGGAAAAGATAATTCTATATTTGTATTAAAATCAGCAATTAAATATATCATCAGTAAAGTCACTACAGTTATTTAAATACTGGGAAATGTACTTATAGTGAGTTATAATACAGTAAGTAAGATAATATTACATTTTTTCTTTAAGCTAAGTCCCTCTAATTTAGGGGTTCTTAACCTGGTCCATGGACCCTTGAGTGTTCATGGATAGAAAATAGGGGTCTAGGAACTTTGAATGGAAAAACTACAGTTAACTAAAATTCAGCATTTTCTCTAATTACAAATGTAGACAACAAATTATGGAAGTATTATCAGAGCCCGTGCTTTCGACATCAACAGAAATAACAGTTATCTTCATGTCACATTACAGTTGTAGCATCTTGAAATATTTTTCTTATTCATCACTACTTTAAAGTTATGGTGATTATTAGACTGTTAGATCTTAAGATGTTAATAAATGAGTTACTCTATAATAGTTTAGAAATATTTTAATTACCATATTTTAGTATAATTATTGTCCTTTATAATCCTATATATTTTACTTTATGCATTTAGTAATATTATTCTGACAAGCAGTTCATAAGTTTTACACCAGACCACCAAAGGGGTCTGTAATACAAAAATGTTCAGAAACCTTGCTCTAAATTGTGCTTTGAGATAGGACATTCTGGAAAAGCTGCACATCGTTTCTCTTCCTTAAAAAAAAAAATAGCATCCTTTGGACTGTACCATTTAAGGGTACTGAATAACCTAAAGGGTGGGTGACCTTGAATAGTATCAGAATCAATGATTACCCTTCCATTTAGCTATAGGAATTTAGAAGGTGACTATTTCAAATAAGAGAATACTCAGGATTTCAAAATTTGTCAGAAAGTAAAACTTTTAAAATGCAGAGCAGTAGATTCTCTACTTTCTGTGGCAAATGGAATTGAGAATTGAAATAAATAGTGAGGAACCTGGTTTCTTAGTACTCACTTCCCCTGAAACAATTCAGAGGTTGAGAGACTAGACTGATGATTAAGTTCTCAGTTAACACACAGGTCCTGGTAACCTCAATAAATTAAGGAACATTTAAGAAACAGGAAGAAAATTTCTTCCAGGAAAAGAATTAAAAGTTTGTGTGGTAAAAAATATAATACAATATCCTAAAACTATAAAGTTGAGAAGAAAATCAAACTATAATGAATAACAGTAATTTCAAATTATTTGAATTTGGTAGACTCATCAGTAAATATTATATCTGTAGACACACTTCTTACAGACATAGTAACTACCAGTTGTGACTAATACCTTAAATGTGTCTCCTTACACATTGCCCACTTTTAATTCCCATTTAACTGTGAACCTTGGCAAAGGTTTATGTGACTAATATGTCCAGTGTATTCTCCCAGTTCTCCCCATTTCTTGCTAAAAAATGTCAGTTTAGATTAAACAATATATTTAAAGAGAATTTTAAGAACTCAGAGGAATTGAGGGAAGAAGTGAGAGATTTATTATTTGTCTACTTGGTAGAAAACACTACAGCACTTTTCCTCAGTCTTGTAAAGGCTTTTACATTTTATTTGTTAGATGTGAATGATAGTCTCTGTGTTTAAAGAATGACTGATGGTGCTAAGTGCTCCTCATTCTGCACCATTTACCAGTGGGAAAGTTAGAGCTTCTGGGTGTGGGGTTGGTGCCCTTCATCTGGAAGGATTTTTTGCTGGAGGAATCCAGGCATGAATGCATGAATACATGAATGCAGGCTCATGCCTGTTATTTTGTTTTAGGAGGCCTCCCATTCATCTGCATGTGGAAAATCAACAGGTCTGCTGCTAGGGCCCTGAACTCTCTCCTGCTCAGCTAAAGGTTCACTCACTGGGAAGAACTGTTTCTGCTCCCTCAAGCTTTTCCTTCATCTCTCTTAGAAGCTTGTCTCCTCAGTGCCTCAGTGGCACCACTGTTCCTCTGACATTGCACCTCAGAATCAGTGTTAACTTTTTATTTATGCCACTCTGTGCACTCAGTCCTTAGATCTTGATCAGATAGGGGTTTTCCACTTCTTAATCTATATTGCCATGTTAATTCTCCAGTCCCTGGTCATTTCTGACCTCACATGATATATAAAATGTGGCTATAGACCAATGGAACTGATTTTCCTTTGTGGCTTCTAGAATTCAATCTTATCACATTAGCTTAGAGTCATACCCTGCATCATTTTCACTTCGTTAATCTCTTTTCATTCAATACTAAATGGATTGCCAGCCATCTTGTCACTGAGATTATGTGACAGTTATGATTATTTTAATCCCTTAAATCCTTCAGTGGTTCTGTTTTCCTCTTCTTTATTAATGTGTTAGTTGCAGTCAACATTTGTCAATATTATTTTCTTCATATCCCAAGATACACTTTCCTGTTCTTTCTGTACTCCTCAGAAGTCTTTTATCTGTAAGCCATTTGTTTAAGCTTTCTCCAATATCTTATTTCCATAGTACTCTAGAAACATGACCTCATATTCCAGATTTTAATCTGTACCTTTTATAAAATCTTTCTCAATTATTTAGAAGAAAATGCAGGCTAAAAAGCCTCAACCAGTTAGGGTATTTATCCTCAGTGCTAACACTTCTGTTACATACAAATGAGGATTCATAATTGCAACCTTTTCAAGAAAGGATTAAGTCACCTATAAGTGTTTGAGTGGTGGCCTCTTCATGTGCAACTGGCCCTACCCCATGAAATATTTTATCAAAAACTACAAAGGTGGTTTCTGAAGCTAAAGTTAAATCTTGTGAAGTTGAGCTACAGAACACATCCACTGGGTTGGCTAACAAGGAATCATTCTTTTCATACACTCTTAATCTTTAATAGCTTCTCTACATCCAGTTAGACAAATAATTCAACAGTGAAAAGATGTGGAATTTTGGAAAAATTTTGAAAACATTTTGGTTAAAGTGTATTTTCAGGGCTGGTGTCTTAGCTCAGACTGCTCTAACAAAATGTTATAGACCAGGCAGCTTAAACAAAAGGTATTTATTTCTCAGTTCTGGAAGTTGGGAAGTTCAAGATCAGGGTGCCAGCAAATTTGGTTCCCAGGGAGAGCTGCTCCCCGTCTTACAGAAAATCACTGCCTTGTTGTGTGTTCACATGGCCTTTCTCTCAGTCTTCCTATTCTTATAAGGACATTAATCTCATCGTGAGGGTGGGACCTAATTTAAACCTAATCACCCCAAAGGCCTCATCTCCAAATACCATCACAGAGGATGTTAGGGCTTCAACATATGAATTTTGTGGGGACACAAGCAAAATTTACTATGGGCACATAATCAGCAGGACCCAGTGCAAGATGAAAATGTGAAGGAGCCCTTGTTTAAAAGCAAGAAAAGGGAATTCCCTGGTGGTCCAGTGGTTAGGACTCCATGCTTTCACTGCCAAGGGCGGGGGTTTGATCCCTGGTCTGGGAACTATGGACCCTGCAAGCCGTGAGGCGTGGTCCCCCCCCCGCCAAAAAAAAAGAAAAAAACCCAAGTAAAAAGTGCCATTGGAGGTACTAAAATATAAAACTTTCCCCTTCTGCAGTCTCTCTTGACCTGTCATCGTGTCTTTTTCTTGCTACTTAATGTCACAGTCCCTTGAGCATGGGGATACTTGTTGGTTGAGTGCAGATCCTCACAGGTGCCTGGGACCGCACTACTGGCTGCCAGGCTCTCCTTCTTGTCAGCACTAGACCTCCATGGGAGATCAACCTCCCTTTCCCATGGGATTGCTACCTTAACCAGCAGTGGACAGGTGATTCCTAAGTGATTGTATGTGTCACACTGGGATGTGCTAGGTGCCTGGATAAGGGGTGAATGAGAAGGTTGCCCTTCTTGTCTCCTGCTAAGCTTGCTGTGGTGCTGCCAGCCTGGAAAGGGGATGGCCACCACCATGCCCTTCCCTGAGAAAAGGGTGTATGCCTTCTTGTACGCATCACCCTGAAGCCCCCCATGCCCACACCCTGGCCCACTGGGAGGTTGAGTGGGACCCAGAACACCATGGAGTCAGGAGATGGGCAGCTGAGAACCCATCCCAGGGAGGCAGGGGGCAGCAGGACTGCCCCTGAGCCAGGCCTCTAGATCCCCAGGCTTGTGCTGCATTGTCCCATTGGACTTCACTTACGCAATACAAATTCAAAGATAAAAGTATTAAGAACTTTAAGACAAAGACTGCAGTGCCTTGAACTCCAAACAGGGGACCCTTCTGGATGTGTGCCTCTGTGCTACTGTACTGGTCACACGCCCATGGAGGCGGCCTTTCATGCAATCCCTGAGACGTGGCTGTTATGTAGTATAGTGTTTAAGATCAAGCTAGTAAATCCTCTAAGAATTGGAAGGATAGCATAACACTGTATCACTCCTCGTGAAAGGCTATGTGCCATTCATTGTCTCTGAACCCCATAGTATCCACTAAATCAGCATATGCGAAAAGGTTATTCATTGAACATTGATACATCAAGACAGTGAACCAACAACAGGATATAATCCAAAATTAAATGTTATCAAGGAACATTCATTTACCAGTATAATTTATACCTTAGACAGACATTTCAATTTTGCACACATGTGTTCCCATATTGGAGGCTCTCTTTACAAAGGTACCATTTAGATTATTTTTCCTCTGATAAATTGATCAGTATTTAGGAAGGAGGAGCATTCACAGATAGAATCCACAAGGAGGAGCTCTGAACTCATTTAAGCATCAGGATTTGCAGTTTCTATCTCAGAGTGTATTCACGAGTAAGATTGTCTTGAAGTACATAATTAGTTCCAAGGCAGAGTTTTATCAGCTGAGTCTTTGGGGAATGGTAATGTGTAAACACTTATTAAAATGTTGTGGTGGGAGGGGGCATAATTTTGCATAAGTCAAATTAGACAGGTACAAACAAAACCAAAGGCTTCCTGCCCTTGGGATTATTTGTTCTTTGGTTGAAGATACATACCATATTGTGGATTCTCATCCATGTTAAGAGATAGCAAGAGAAGAGTATGGACATTTTTGCAGTTTACAGTTAGCTCTGACAAATAGAGATATAAACCGTGCAGCTCTCAGAATATGGTATTTTTCCCAGGGCATCTCTGCGGGGTGGGGTGGGCAGGGAAAGTTATTAAGTTATGTTTCTATATATTGAGTTCTCATATCAGGAAAGCATGAATTAAAGTGTATTGTGGGATGTCTTGTACAAATATAAATAAATGGATACATAAACAGTATACTGTAAACAGATGAGACAAAGCAATAGAAATGAAGGCTTATAAAGTGTATTGGATTGTAGACTTTGTTTTCCTGTCTCTATTTTTAATCTATATAAAGCCTCCAAGTCTCTTGAGCCAGCTGGAGAAATTAAGAGTAAGTGTCGTATTGAGTCAGGAGTATGTTGGGATAATGGCTGGTGAAACTTGAAAGGCGGAATCATTCCTTTGATCTTTCTTCTTGGTGCTCCAGCCTGGCTTTGGGATAGGGATATATATTGATACTTAGTAAAACTTGGCAAGCTCTACCTTGTGTGGCTAAATACTCATGACTTGGTTAGTTCTACACAGCTGGAGAGTTTGGATGATTTTTTTTTTTACTCTTGTTGTAAGGTTAGTAGAAGTGAATTGGGAAGGAGTGGTATAGTTTGACTGGTACTTCCCCCAAAGAAAGGAAAGTTGGATTAGACTCACAGGGTGAAAAACTAAAGAGGTCTTTCTTGGCAAAATAAAACCACCTACCCTTCTATCACCATTTCTTTACCTTGCTTTTATTTTTCACCATCTAGCTTTGTGTTGTGTATTTATTTGCTTTTAATGTGTTCCCCCCACTAAAATATGTGTCATTCTGAGGACAGGACTTTGATTTGGTTTAGATTTATCCTTAGAGTGTAGAACTGTGCATGGCACAAAGTAAGTAGGTGCTCAATAATTATTTGTGAAATTAATAAATCAATGAGTCTGTAATGTCACATGATTTATCTTTTTAAATTATATTTTATCATCTTTTGATTGAGATCAAAATCACGATGTTGTAATGCTGCTCCTCCTTTGATATTGGGAAATCGGGAAATTCTCAACGTTAACTAGGCTGATAATTAAGGTTTCCTCTACTGAGGGAGTCTCCTATATCTCCCTACTTGAAGTGGGGGCCTGCAGATCAGCAGCACGTGGGGGCCCCAACCCAGTGCTATTGAATCAGAATCTGCATTTTCACAAAATGTCCAGGTGGTTTGTATGAATAGTAAAATTTGAATGGGTGACTCCACAGAATGGGCCTTTAACCAGGCATGTAATTAGATGAGAAAGTTTGGCTTCCATTTACTCCTGAGCAAAGCAAAAGAAGAAAGGAGGCTGCAAATGGGATGAAATGGAATGTTTTACAGTGCCTTTTACTCTTTCTGCCTTTATATCATCCTAAATACTTCTATATCAAGTCCTTTCAACTGTAAATCTTTGTTGGTACTTTAAATTTCTTTTCCATCTTAATTTTTTTTCCAGGTTTCTTATGTTGTTATAGTTTCATCTACTATGTCATAAGCCAATAGAATGCTTTGTATTTCACATATGAATGCACTTCTTTCAAATAATGGCCTGTCCTAAAAATCTTACCTCTCTGTGTATAAATATTTTCTTCCTCAGCTTTCTTAGATGTCAAGAAAAAAGTCCATATTATAAGTGAGATTCTGTCCTTCAAGCAACATTTTATAAAGGATCCTTTTTCATCTTTGGACCGTTGCTTACAGCAGTGCCCTCCTTGGGCCTGGGGTCTCTTTTTTAGTGGCTTTTCGAGTATTAACTGACAGTGCTTGAGTGAGAGTTATGTTCAGAAACTAGGTGCTGTGTATTTTAATAAACATTACCTGAACTATATCCTCAGGAATGGTTAACTTCTTTTTTTTTTTTTTTTGTGGTACGTGGGCCTCTCATTGTTGTGGCCTCTCCCGTTGCGGAGCACAGGCTCTGGACGCACAGGCTCAGCAGCCATGGCTCACGGGCCTAGCTGCTCCGTGGCATGCGGGATCTTCCTGGACCAGGGCACGAACCCGTGTCCCCTGCATTGGCAGGTGGACTTTCAACCACTGCGCCACCAGGGAAGCCCAGGAATGGTTAACTTCTAATGGATATAATTGAGAGTCAGACAGAAGGTCACTCTTAGAGATTAGGGACAGGAAAATGCCAATAGTGGTTTGATTTTTTTTTTTTTTTTTTTTTGGTTACAAATGTCCTGGGTCAGCATTTTAAGATTTTTGTGTTAAGTGTTAATACATAGAATAAATTATCTTCCTTCCCCCATTGCTACCATCTTATCTCCACATTGAAGTTAGTTTCCTTGATGAAAGAAAGCTTACCTTATAATTTCCCCTGGGGGGTATCTAACACAGTATTGCGCACTTCATAGTGTTCAGTACAAATTCATGATTTGAAATTTCCAAAAAGAAAGAATTAGCTGCAAATAGAATTGTGAATAAGCAAAAGATCTAATAAGACAAATAAGCCATGCATTTAGTAGACAGAAGCACAAATCGAAAGGGTGGTTTATGGTGTTTTCTATGGACATTTTAAAGTTGCATGAATCACTATAATTAGCAATCATTAGAAATGTTTTACATTGTATAGCCAAAATATCTTTAATTTTAATATGTATTTAGGGTTAACTATAGAACTGGTTATCTGTTTTCTTTTGGAAGCTATATTCATGCATTCATCTAGGTAAAAATTGATAATGCCAAGATAGCATCATTTTGCTTCATTCATATTCCCTAGTGATGATCATATCATCTTTCCTCAGCTGAATAACAAAAACCAGTTTCTTTGTTCCGTCTTGAAAGGTGATATGAAATGAACTCAGCCTGCCTTTGTTTGTCTATATCCTGTGCCGAATTAGTCTTAGTGAATAATATAAAGTCAGGACAGGCTCTCTTTTCTAGCTTTTGGTGGTGCTGACATACACAGAAACACAGTGCTTTATATTTTGCAGGTTTAAGAGAATACTATGTGCAGTACAGCCTCACAAAAATAAGGTTATACAAGTATGCAGTAAATTAAACAATGCTGACATGGATGTGATAAGATATAGGTAGGCAACATCAAACTGTTAGGCTTACTGTTGTAGTTTATTTTTGAACTGATGCAAAATGTAAAGTACCCAATTTTCATGTCATTGGATTCTATTCTATTCTAACTCACCCCCCCCCAACCCTGTTTCATCAGGTCCTTAGGTATGTTCCAGTTTAACCCTGCCTGTGCTTACTATTTATGTTAGGTATATTATGTATAATTATAGATACAAAGTTTGACCCAATTACACTTTGGGGCTGATAAGAGAAAGTCCGTGATGTAAATGAAACTCTTTTGGGCAAGTTTTCATTAAAAACAAGTCCCAAAGCTATAGCAGAGGAAAAGCTATTTGAATTTAGTTTTTCCTTTTCCTCTTCCTATCTGTATTTACTTTTTCACTGCTGAGAAATAAGAGAGATCAAAACCAAGTGTGTTTGAATTGCTTTTTCCCCACCTAATATGGTAAAATCAAAAACCAGAATATCAAGGATCACAACGGGATGAAAGGGCTTGGTACTACCTCCTAAGCCAAAGAGAATAGGAGGGGGCCTAGTGATGTAACTTAGGGTCAGGAAGGAAAGAGATGGTCTTTTAATATAATATGATCTAGGAGATCACTTCCACATTAGTGGAGTAAGAACCCTTGAAAATCCACTCCTCTATAAAAAACAATGAGAACATTGACAAAAATTATCAAAGCCTTAATCAAAGGCTTGCAATAATTTGAGGACCATTTATTCAAGAAAAATGTTTAAATGTTGGTAAGAACAGCGAGCTTTGTGTTGTTTTGATTTTGCCATATCCTATCCCCCTCTAACTGGCCTTGAAATCATGGTAACCAAGAGAATCAACAGCAGCCTAGTAGTTACTGGGAGGGACAGAACAGGTTTGAAGATTCTTAAAAAACCCCATTCCCAGATAATTGTCATCATATGGCTTGTCTGTCAGTTCCCTGGAAACCTCCTTGGCAGGGCTTGTCTTTATTTGACCTAACTGGTTCAATGCTAACAGCCTTTTCCTCTGAAGCATTTGTTGAATATAATCAATGACAATTATTTAGAATTGCAGCTGCCTGATGTGGTGATAATATTTGGGCCACACAGGAACCTGGTCAAAAACTTAAAAGGAAAAGCTGGGTAATGAGATGTTCATAGGGGTCTTTAAAAGGATCTGACATATTCCTAGGAATCTAGAAGGCCACACACATGCAAAGCTGTGTGCATGTCTAGGAATAACCTGAGAAGGCTCTTATGTCTCACTTCTGGTTGACCTGAAGTTCTGCTCAAGCAGGAAGTGAAGACTAAGGTAGTAAACTACCTGCCTGGCATTGAAGGCATAACCCACACAGAACCCCTTAGCAAATGCTAGGAGACTTATTGGTTCTAGACATTTAAGAAAATCTCTATCCAATTGTTAGCTGATCCAAAGCTAACTGAGCAGAGACATCAGTGTCCACACCTGACAAACAATACAGATTTTATAGAATTAGTCCAGGAAACCTGTTAAACAAACAGCAACAGCAAAAAACCTTGGGGAGAAGATCTGATTTTCAGAGTTGCCATATTATTTAAAATATTTAGTTTTTGCCATAATATGTTATTTCAAGGCATGCAAAGAAAAGGAAAGTATGGCCCATGAACAGGGGGATAACAAATCAATAGTAACTGACTCTGAGGAAGCTCAGATATTATTAGAACACCATAAATTACTAGACAGACTTTAAATCAGTTGTTATAAATATGTTCAAAGCACTAAAGGAAACTTTGTCTACAGAATTAAAGAAAAGTATGGGAGTAATGTCTTGTCACATAGAGAATATCAATGAAGAGGTAGAAATTATAAAAACGGAATAGAATATCTGGAGTTGAAAAGTACAATAATTGAAATTAAAAAAAAAAAATCACTTGAGCTCAACAGCAGATTTGACCTGGCAGAAGAAAGAATCAGAAAATTTGGAAATAGGTCAACTGAGATTTTATAGTCTGACAAACAGAAAGAAAAAAAAAAAGAATAAATAGAGCTTCAGAGATATGGGGAGACCATGAAGTATCAATATATCAACAAATGCATAATGGGAGTACCAGAAGGAAAGGAGAAGAAAAAAGGGGCTGAAAGAATGTTTAAGGAAATAATGTCCAAAAACTTACCAAATTGATAAAAATTATTAATCTCCACATCCAAAAAGTTTAACACGGTCCAAGTGGAGCAAATTCAAGGAGATCCACATCTAGACACATCCTAATCAAACTGTTGCAAGACAAACACAAAGAGAGACTACTGAAAGTAGTGGGAGAAGCAGCTCATCACACACAAGAGGTGTTCAATATGAATAACAGCTTATTTCTTAGAAGAAACCAGGGAGGCCAAGAGGCAGTGGTATGACATATTCAAAGTGGTGAAATAAATACTGAGAGAACTTGTTGCTAGCAAGCCTGTCATACCAAAAATACTAAGGGGATCCTTTAGGTCAGCAGTCCCCAACCTTTTTGGCAGCAGGGACTGGTTTCATGGAAGACAATTTTTCCGTGGACTGGAGGTGGGTGGATGGTTTCGGGATGATTCAAGCACATTACATTCATTGTGCTCTTTATTTCTATTATTATTACATTGTAATATATAATGAAATAATTATATAACTCACCATCCTGCAGAATCAGTGGGAGCCCTGAGCTTGTTTTCACTTGCCACTCACTGATAGGGTTTTGATATGGCTCTGCAAGCTATTGATTTATTATGGTCTCTTTGCAGTCAATGATAAGCTACTAATGATAATCTGTATTTGCAGCCACTCCCCAGCGCTAGCATCACCGCCTCAGCTCCACCTCAGATCATCAGGCATTAGATTCTCATAAGGAGTGTGCAACCTAGAGCCCTCACATGTGCAGTTCACAGTAAGGTTCTCACTCCTATGAGAATCTAATGTCGCCGCTGATCTGACAGGAGGTGGAGCTCAGGCAATAATGCGAGTGATGGGGAGTGGCTGTAAATACAGATGAAGCTTCACTCGCTTGCCCGCTGCTTACCTCCTGCTCTGCGGCCCAGGGGTTGGGGACCTCTGCTTTAGGTTAAACAAAAGGACCCTGGAAACTAACTTGAATCCACATGAAGAAATAAAGAGCACTGGTAAGGGAAATGATAAAGATTAGAGATTTAGAAATAAAAGAAGTAGAGAATAGAAATCTAATAGAGAAATCAATGAAACGGAATTTTTTTATAAAGATCAAGAAAATTGACAACCTTTAGCTAGACTGACCAAGAAAAAAAACACCAGACTCAAATTACTAAAGCCAGATATGAAAGAGAAGTCACTACTGACCTTAAGGAAATGAAATGATTATAAGGGAATATGTAAATGACTATATCCCAACAAAAACTAGATAGCATAGACGAAATGGACAAATTCTTAAAAAGACACAAATTACTGAACTGACTCAAGAAGAGAAAGAAAATTGGAAAATACTTATAACAAGTAAAGTGATTAGACATTTAATTTAAAAACTTTCCACAAAGAAAAGTTCAGACTCATGTGGCTTCACTGGTGAATTCTGCCAAATGTTTAAAAGGAATGAGTACCACTCCCTTACAAATTAAAATATAGAAGAAGAGCGAACACTTTCTGTGGTAGGCTAAAAAATAGCACCTCCCCCGCCCCCACCACAAGATATTCATGTCCTAATCCCTGGAACCTATAAATGTTACCTTTCAGGTAAAGTCTTTACAGATGTGATTAAGTTAGGAATCCTGACACCAAGGTAGAGATTATTCTAGATTATGTCAGCCCAATGCAGTCATAAATGTCTTCATAAAAGAGAGGAAGAGGGAGGGAGATTTTAAACAGAAGAGAAGTCTATGTGACGATAGAGGCAGAGATTAGAATGGTGCCAGCCACAAGTCAAAGAATACTGGTAACTACTTGAAGCTGAAAGAGGTGGGGAATGGATTTTCCTTTAGAGTTCCCAGAGTGAGCATAGCCCTGCCAACATCTTGATTTTAACTCAGCAAAACTGCTTTTGGACTTTGACCTCCAGAAGTTTAGGAGAGTAAGTTTTTGTTGTTTTAAGCCACCTGTGTTGTGATAATTTTTAACAGCAGCTATAGGAAACCAGTATACTTTCCAACTCATTTTGTGACGCTGGTATCATCCTGGTGCTAAAACTGGATGGAGACACAGAAAAAAGAAAACAAAGACTGATATCCCATGTGGATATAGATACATAAATGCTCAGCAAAATACTAGCAAATTGAATCCAGTAATATAAAAAAAAAATCATACAACATGACCAAGAGGGATTATCTCAGGAATGCAAAGTTGGTTTAATATCTGAAATCAATGAATTATAATACATTAATAGAATAAAGAACAAAACCCACTAATCAACTCTCTAGATGGAGAAAAACATTTTGACAAAAATCCAGTAAAAAATCCAAAAAAATAGGATTAAAGGGGTATTTCCTTAAACAGGTAAAGGATAACCATGAAGAACCCACAGCTAACATCATATGTAATGGCAAAATGCTGAACACGTTCCCCTTAAGGTCATCAGCAAGACAAGAATGTCTTCTCTTGTCATTTCCTTTTTTTAATATATTTAAAAAATATTTATTTATTTATTTATTATTTATTTTGGCTGTGCCAGGTCTTAGTTGCAGCATGCGGGATCTTTAGTTGCAGGCATGTGGACTTCTTAGTTGTGGAATGGGGACTCTTAGTTGCAGCATGCATGCAGGATCTATTTCCCCAACCGGGGATCGAACCCGGGCCCCCTGCATTGGGAGCATGAAGTCTTACCCACTGGACCACCAGGGAAGTTCCTGCTCTTGTCATTTTAATTTGACATTGGATTGGAAGTTCTAGGCAAGGTAATTAGGCAAGAAAAAGAAATAAAAGACATCTAGCCTTTTGGCCAGAACTGCCATCTTCCAGTAATTTGCCAGCATGACCAACACAGAAGGAAAGAGGAGAGGCACCTGCTATATGTTCTCTAGGTCTTTTAGAAAATATGGAGTTGTTCCTTTGGCCACATACATGTTAATCTATAAGAAAGGTGACATTGTTAGACATCAAGGGAATGGGCACTGTTTAAAAAGGAATGCCCCACAAATGTTATCATGGCAAAACTGGAAGAATCTATAACATGTGTCCCCAGCATGCTATTGGCATTGTTGTAAACAGACAAGTTAAGGGCAAGATTCTTGCCAAGAGAATTAATGTACATATTGAGCATGTTAAGCGCTCTAAGAGCTGAATGGCTTCCTGGAACATGTGAATGAGAATGATCAGAAAAAGAAGGAAACCAAAGAGAAATGTACTTGGGTTCAACTGAAGCACCAGCCTGCTCCACCTAGAGAAGCACACACTGCGTGGCTTGTGGAGTCTTAGTTTGACGGCAGTGAAAGCACCGAGTCCTAACCACTGGACTGACAGAGAATTCCCTAGAGAAGCACACTTTGTAAGAAGCAATAGAAAGGGCCTGAGCGGCTGAAACCCAATGAATTCATGGCATGACAGGTCTAAAAAAAATAAAAGATCTCTGGACTGTAAAAATGTTTTTCTTAATTGAGTTAAAGTGTGGTGTCCACAGCCCCAAAGAAATATTTAAAGCGTACTTTGTATCCTAAAAATGAATGAATGAATGAGCGAATGAATATAAACAAATGATACCCAGATCGGAAAGGAAGAAGTAAAACTACATCACACCATATACTAAATTTAACTCCAAATGGATCAAAGGCCTAAATGTAAGAGCTAAAACTATAAAATTCTTAGAAGAAATCATATGAGTATATATTTGTGTCCTTGGATTAAGTAATGGTTTCTTAAATATGACACCAGAAGTACAGGTGACAAAAGAAAAAGATAGACAAATTGAACTTCACCAACATTAAAAGCTTTTGTGCTTTAAAGGGCACCATCAAGAAATTAAAAAGATAACCCATAGAATGGGGGGAAATATTTGCAAATCTTATTTTGATACAGGGACTAGTATCCATAATATAAAATTATCTCCTATAACTTAAAATGACATGGCAAATAACCCCCCAAAAAATTAGTAAAGGATTTGAAAAGATATTTTTCCAAAGAATATATACAAATATCCAATAAGAACGTGAGAAGGTGCTCAATGTCATTAATCATTAGGGAAATGCAAATCGAAACTACAGTGAGATACCACTTCTCACTCTCTAGGATGCCTATAATAATAATAATTTAAAAAGGAAAATAATAAGTGTTGGCAAAGATGTGAAGAAATCGAAACCCTCATACATTGTTAGTGGGATTGTAAAATGTTACAGCTATTCTGGAAAACTGTTTGGCAATTCCTCAAAATGTTAAGCTTAGAGTTAACTTATGATGCAGCAATCTACTCCTAGGCATATACCTAAGAGAATTGAAGACATATGTCTACATAAAAACCAGTACACTAATGTTCACAGCAGCGTTATTCATAATAGCTGAAAAAGTGGAAACAACTCAGATATCCATAAATTGATGAGTGGATAAACAAAATGTGATATATCTGTACAATGGAATATTATTTCACAATAATAAAGAATAAAGTGTTGATACATGCTACATCATGGAAGAACCTTGAAAACATTATGCTAAGTGAAAGAAGCCAATCACAAATGGGTACACATTATATGATTCTGTTTACATGAAATGTTCAGAATAGGCAAATCCATTGAGACCAAAAGTAGATAGGTAGTTGCCAAGGGGTGGGATAGGGTGGGATGAGGAGAGTCTGCTAATGGGTGCAAAATATTTTTTTATGGTGATGAAAATGTTCTGAAATTAGACAGTGGTGATGGTTGCACAACTCTGAATATGCTACCAACTTCTGAATTATGTACTTTAAAAGGGTGATCATATTACATACATTATGTATGTAATATGATCTAAATATTATACTAGGAGGATGATAGCTAACTTTGATACAGACCTATGAGGGATATGGACAAGAGATTAATTCTTATAGTATTAGATAGCATAGAAACAAGCTATCAAAAACCCCAAATTATTCAGAGGTGATCAAAGAATACTAAAGAGAAGAGGAAAAAAAGCAAGATGCCACTTCAAGGTTTCTTGTTCCCTCACCCAGGACTCAGCTTTCCCTTCTACCCAGTATCACAAACTTGTGCACATGGGCCTGGTAATACAATATTGATAAGGTGAATATTCAACCTGTTGCTACTCACATACCCTAACCCTATACTTTCCATATTATTCTTTACCGTTCTTTTTTCTTTTAACATCTTTATTGGAGTATAATTGCTTTACAATGGTGTGTTAGTTTCTGCTTTATAACAAAGTGAATCAGCTATACATATACATATATCCCCATATCTCCTCCCTCTTGCATCTCCTTCCCACCCTCCCTATCCCACCCCTCTAGGTGGTCACAAAGCGCCGAGCTGATCTCCCTGTGCTATGCGGCTGCTTCCCACTAGCTGTCTATTTTACATTTGGTAGTGTGTATAAGTCCATGCCACTCTCTCTCTTCGTCCCAGCTTACCCTTCCCCCTCCCCGTGTCCTCAAGTCCATTCTTAGGTCTGCGTCTTTATTCCTGTCCTGCCCCTAGGTTCTTCATAACCATTCTTTTATTTTTGTTTTTAGATTCCATATATATATATGTTAGCATACGGCCTTTACCATTCTTTACACACATGTAGTCAATCTCAAGACTCATGAAAGAAACTTCTCCCTTTTTATTCTGAATTCTTGTGCACTAGCAAATATTTTAGAAGTTTAAACAATATGTCAACGTATTTTATAGTTACTTTAACTGAGAAATATAACTAGATTTAAAAAAACAGGACAGTTTCCTTTTCTAAATCTCATTTATATCAATCAGGGTTTAGTGAGAAAAATAGAAGTTACCCTAGATGTCTTCAAGATTTTCAAGGAGAAAATAATTTTTTTCAGGGAATTAAGTACTTACAAAATTGTAGGAAAGGCCGGTATAACTGAATCACTTTGCTGTACACCTGAAACTAACACAACATTGTAAATCAACTATAATCCAATAAAAATTGGATTAAAAAATTGTAGGAGGGGCTTCCCTGGTGGCGCAGTGGTTGAGAGTCCGCCTGCCAATGCAGGGGACAGGGGTTCGTGCCCCGGTCCAGGAGGATCCCACATGCCGCGGAGCGGATGGGCCTGTGAGCCATGGACTCTGAGCCTGCGCGTCCGGAGCCTGTGCTCCGCAATGGGAGAGGCCACAACAGTGAGAAGCCCGCGTACTACAATTAAAAAAAGAAAAAAAAAATTGTAGGAAAGGCCAGAAGAAGAGAAAGAGGAAGTGGGGGGTCTTCGAGAAATGAGAAAATTGTAGGCAGCTGCTGCCTACATTCCAGCTGAAGCCTGATGGTAGACCATAAAGTCCAAGAAGCAAGCTGTTGTTGATGCCACGGCTGCAGAAGTCTGAAATGCTGTGTGAGGAAGAGTAGATTCTGTCTCCTTACTGCCTTCCAAATCTTATGCAAGTGCTTGTTTTTGATGGAATCTCAGATGGAATCCTACTAGCAAGAGATTCTGAGAAATGTAGTTCCCAAGCTTCTAGCCCCTGCAGTACCAAGAGAATATGTACAAAAGAGTGCTGGAATGTTACTGATCGATAGCCATTATGACATGACTTCAGAAGCCAAAGCACTGGTCAAAATGAACTTTGGGTGAATGATGCTTTAGGTTTGCAGTTGACTCTTTGTTCTTTTAAATACTAGAGAATTTACTACTGCATTTCTGCCTTATATTATATTTCTTATGTCTCTGGCTACCTGAATTAAACCCAGAATATATTTGTCTTAGTGTTTCCTTTCTGCTGTAACAAGTTGCCACAAACCTTAGTGGCTTCAAACAATACAAGTTTGTTCTCTTACTGTTTTAGAGGCATAAAGTCTGAAATCAGTGAAAAGTCAAAGTGTCAGCAGGGTTGGTTTCCTTAGTAGGCTATGGGGGAATGAGTTTCCTTGCCTTTTTTAGCTTTTGAAGGCTGCCTGCATTCCTTTACTTGATTCCTTCCTCGAATAACTCTGCTCTCTTGTTTCCATCATCACATTTCCTTCTCTTCCGTCGTCAAATGTCTCTCTGCCCCACTCCTATAAGGACAGTTGTGATTATGTTTAGGTCCCACCTAGAAAAGTCAGGATAATCTCTCCATCACAAGAATCTTAATCACATATGTAAAGTTTCTTCTGCCATAGAAAGAAACATTCACAGGCTCCAGGGATTAGGACCTAGATATCTTTGGGGGCCATTGTTCAGCCTACTACAACATTTACAAAATATGTGCTTTCCTTTTTAAAGACACATCCTTATTCCTATTTTGTGCCAGTACTTTCCTGTCCAACATGTAAGCTACCAGGCTTATCCCATCACTATAACTTTGGATCTGTGATTTTACAGAAAGGGTACTCTGGCATATATTGCTCTTTCTTTGATGATCCTTGTTTATATGGTGCTGAGTACTTCAACTTTACAGGCACAAAAGGCTCTGGGGCAGTGGATGCATTAAAAAGAACCCTTGGGGCTTCCCTGGTGGCGCAATGGTTGAGAGTCCGCCTGCCGATGCAGGGGACACGGGTTCGTGCCCCAGTCTGGGAAGATCCCACATGCCACGGCGCGGCTGGGCCCGTGAGCCATGGCCGCATCCGGAGCCTGTGCTCCGCAATGGGAGAGGCCACAACAGTGAGAGTCCCACGTACCACAAAAAAAAAAAAAAAAAAAAAAGAACCCTTAATTCTTTCAAATGTCATATCCTAATTTTGCGCCAAAAGAAGTATTACCTGTTTTCTGCTAAACGCTTTACTTGTTCTGCTTCTGGTTGATTCTTGGCTCACACATCCTGTTTAGTGGTGTCATGACTTTATTTGGTGAGGCATGGTCTACAGCTGTACTATAGTTGGAGCCTGGTTAAAGGACTGGGACCAGTTCTGGGCTTTTTGTTCCTCAGAACCTAAAATGTGTTCCCTTGTTCCACATTCTTGGACCTTGCTTAACAACTTGGCCCCAATTTTCCCAAGGAAGTATTCTAGTGCATTTCTCTCCTTCCAGTTTCAGTTCTTATGGTTCTTCTATTGGGGATGAGGGTTCCTTTCTGAGGCCTCAGTCATAAAGACAGGAGAGTAATAGATGGATCTCTGTGAACCTTTCTATCAACTGACCAATGATTTCACTCAGATTACATGAGAAGACTCTTTATTAGAGCAGGATTCTATTTCCAAAGAAGAAAGATGACATAGAGTAAGAATATGAAATATGGGAATTCCCTGGTGGTCCAGTGGTTAGGACTCTGCACTTTCACTGCTGAGGGCCCGGGTTCAATCCCTGGTAGGGAAACTAAGATCCCACAAGCTGAGTGGTGTGGCCAAAAAAAAAAAAAAAAAAAAAGTCTATGCAATAATTGGAGGTGAACAGTGGCAAATGCCAAATAATATCTCAGTTTTGGGGAACTGTACTGTCTCTTTCATTTGAACATGGAGAGAATAGATGTTCTAGAAATACAAAGTAAATTATGCATGGTCTGTATATAGATGAAAAAAGGCCCTGAAAAACAAACTAGAATTAACAACCAATTCCCTGCACTTACTTCTTGTTTTCTTACTATATTACCATTCGAAATGGACTAATGTAACCTACTAATCTTAGGTAGAATTGCTGATTTTCTAGGATAGTGAAGTAATTAGATAGTTGTTTTTATCATAGCTTTTATTTTTGCCCCTACCTGAAATAGGGTAAACAAAGGTCTCATTTATGTCAACAAAACACTTTATGAAGCTGGGTAAATGACAATGTCAATAAACACTTGAAGATTTGCTTCCAATTCATTGTAAATAATTGAGGTGACAAAAATCTCATATCAACAGTTCCTTCCTGAACTAAAGCTTTGGATTAAGTAAAATATACTAGCACACAATTTTCTTGCATCCCTATCTCACCAGTTTTATCCTGTAGTAGCAAAGTGACATCCAGACAACACAAAGATTGGCAGCAGTTGGAAAAGGAAAGACCTCTAGTGTTTGGTTATACAGTTGGATACTCGCCAGCATCTAACATCAGACTGCTTTTTGCAAAATCGCCAATCTATCAGCCAAGTTATCGAAAGCTACAGACACAGAGGGGTCACTTAGGTGTGAGCCTTCCCTGTTAAAGCAATTTTTTAAGGGCCAACAAGGAAAGGCTTCAGTGTGGAGGATTTCCTTTGTTCTATGAAATAATCAGATATGCAGGAATGATCCTTTATTTACACAGGGAGTTTCTAACAGTAGATTCTGATTTTGCTATTGGGGCTCCTATTTCTCATTTATCCTAAGAGAATTTGAAATTCAAAAAGAAAGAAGAAGAACTGTGAAAAAGCAGAATGTCTTGAATATGCTATTGATGTAAAGATTAACCTTTAGAAGAGGGCATCTGCTATGGCACGGCTCTATGTAGAAAGTCTGTTTACAAAAGAAGGCATTAATCAAGACATATGAATCCATTTATAATGTCTTTGCACTGTTGCAGACTTCAGAGTGAGCTAGTGAGGGAGACAGCTGAAGCCTGACAGCTAATTTAAACCCGAGGTCTTCACTGTCCAGAGATTTATCAGAGAGTCAAGCAGCCAGTATAGTATCCTTTATGACTTGTACCTTCTCCGTTTTCAGAGGTAGTAAATGAAAAAGACTGAAAAAGGAGGTGCTATCTATTGCAGCTGTGTAAAATCACATAAACACCGTGCCCTGGGCTTTCATTATAACACTTTCTTCTTAGCTAATTACTGTCAGCATTAAATTACAGAGTCAGGAGGCCCCACTCAATACCAATTCATTCATTTCAGGACACAGTTTGGCAGAAAACCTGTAGTGAAAGGCCAAACCTTTATCCACTAAGCCTTTTATTTGTGATTAAACAAAAGTCTTGACAAGTAGTATAATTTGCATCAAGCAGGGCTACACCAAGGGCCGATTAATAGTTTTTTTAAAAAAATAAAAATCAGCTCTAGCCTCTAGTCCACTTGACAGGACTTATCATTTTGCATATCAAAAGGCACAACGGTGGTCAATTATTTTTTTCCCAGTTCAAGCATTGTACCTTTCATCCAATGAGTAACATGACTTTTAAAAAATAACCGTAACCTTTTACACCCATCAGATCTAAGTTGTTGTCTTTTAATACTGTACTGGAGAGGTGAGATTTTTGGTGGTATTGGTTTTTATAATATGTTGACTGGAGAGATTTACTATCCTAACCCTTTTATTTTTTATTTATTTATATTTTGAATTTTATTTATTTTTTATACAGCAGGTTCTTATTAGTTATCTATTTTATCCATATTAGTGTAAATATTTCAATCCCAATCTCCCAATTCATCCCACCACCATCACCCCCCACCCCGCTTTCCCCCCTTGGTGTCCATAAGTTTGTTCTCTACATCTGTGTCCCTATTTCTGCCTTGCAAACCGGTTCATCTGTACTATTTTTCTAGATTCCACATATATGCATTAATATATGATATTTGTTTTTCTCTTTCTGACTTACTTCACTGTGTGAAGTAAGTCTGGGGCCATCCACATCTCTACAAATGACCCAATTTCGTTCCTTTTTATGGCTAATATTCCTTTGTATATATGTACCACATCTTCTTTATCCATTTGGCTGTTGATGGGCATTTAGGTTGCTTCCATGAACTGACTACTGTAAATACTGCTGCAGTGAACATTGGGGTGCATGTGTGTTTCTGAATTATGGTTTTCTCTGGGTATATGCCCAGTAGTGGGATTGCTGGGTCACATGATAATTCTATTTCTGGTTTTTTAAGGAACCTCCATACTGTTCTCCATAGTGGCTGTATCAAGTTACATTCCCACCAACAGTGCAAGAGGGTTCCCTTTTCTCCACACCCTCTCTAGCATTTGTTGTTTGTAGATTTTCTGATGATGCCCATTCTAACCGGTGTGAGGTGGTACCTCATAGTTTTGATTTGCATATCTCTAATAATTTAGCAGCTTTTCATGTGCCTCTTGGCCATCTGTACGTTTTCTTTGGAGAAATGTCTATTTAGGTTTTCTGCCCATTTTTTAATTGGGTTGTTTGTTTTTTTATTATTGAGCTGCATGAGCTATTTATATATTTTGGAGATTAATCCTTTGTCTGTTGGTTTGTTTGCAAATATTTTCTCCCGTTCTGAGGGTTGCCTTTTCGTCTTGTTTATGGTTTCCTTTGCTGTGCAAAAGCTTTGAAGTTTCATTAGGTCCCATTTGTTTATTTTTGTTTTTATTTCCATTACTCTAGGAGGTGGATCAAAAAGGACCTTGCTGTGATTTATGACAAAGAGTATTCTTCCTATGTTTTCCTCTAAGAGTTTTATAGTGTCTGGTCTTACATTTAGGTCTTTAATCCATTTTGAGTTTATTTTTGTGTATGGTGTTAGGGAATGTTCTAATCTGATTCTTTTACATGTAGCTGTCCAGTTTTTCTAGCACCACTTACCGAAGAGGCTGTCTTTTCTCCATTGTATATTCTTGCCTCCTTTATCAAAGATAAGGGGACCATATGTGTGTGGGTTTATCTCTGGGCTTTCTATCCTGTTCCATTGATATATATTTCTCTCTGTGTGCCAGTACCATACTGTCTTGATTACTGTCGCTTTGTGGTATAGTCTGAAGTCAGGGAGTCTGATTCCTACAGCTCCGGTTTTTTCCCTCAAGATTGCTTTGGCTATTTGGGGTCTTTTGTGTGTCCATACAAAATTTTAGATTTTTTTCTAGTTCTTTAAAAAATGCCATTGGTAATTTGATAGGGATTGCATTGAATCTTTAGATTGCTTCAGGTAGTATAGTCATTTTCACAATATTGATTCTTCCAACCCAAGAACATGGTATATCTCCATCTGTTTGTGTCATCATTGATTTCTTTCATCCATGTCATAGTTTTCTGAGTACAGGTCTTTTACCTCCTTAGGTAGATTTATTCCTAGGTATTTTATTCTTTTTGTTGCAGTGGTGAGTGGGATTGTTTCCTTAATTTCTCTTTCTGATCTTTCCTTGTTGGTGTATGGGAATGCAATAGATTTATGTGCATTAAGTTTGCATCCTGCAACTTTACCAAATTCAGTGATGAGCTCTAGTAGTTTTCTGGTGGCATCTTTAGGATTATTTATGTAGAGTATCGTGTCATCTGCAAACAGTGACAGCTTTACTTCTTCTTTTTTGATTTGCGTTCCTTTAATTTCTTTTTCTTCTCTGATTGCTGTGGCTAGGACTTCCAAAACTATGTTGAATAATAGTGGCAAGAGTGGACATTCTTGTCTTGCTTCTGATCTTAGAGGAAATGCTTACAGTTTTTCACCATTGAGAATGATGTTTGCTGTGGGTTTGTTGTATATGGTCTTTATTATAATGAGGTAGGTTCCCTCTATGCCCACTTTCTGGAGAGTTTTTATCATAATGGGTGTTGAATTTTGTCAAAAGCTTTTTCTGCATCTATTGAGATGATCATATGGTTTTTATTCTTCAATTTGTTAATGTGGTGTATCACACTGATTGATTTGCGTATAGTGAAGACTCCTTGCATCCCTGGTATAAATTCCACTTGATCATGGGGTATGATCCTTTTAATGTGTTGTTGGACTCTGTTTGGTAGTATTTTGTTGAGGATTTTTGCATCTGTATTCATCAGTGATATTGGTCTATAATTTTCTTTTTTTGTAGTATCTTTGTCTGGTTTTGGTATCAGGTTGATCGTGGCCTCGTTTAATGGGTTTGGGAATGTTCCTTCCTCTGCAAGTTTTTGGAAGTATTTGAGAAGGATGGGTGTTAGCTCTTCCCTAAATGTTTGCTAGACTTCACCTGTGAAGCCATCTGGCCCTGGACTTTTGTTTGTTGGAAGATTTTTTTTATCACAGTTTCAATTTTTTTACTTGTGATCGGTCTGTTCATATTTTCTGTTTCTTCCTGGTTCAGTCTTGGAAAGTTTCACCTTTCTAAGAATCTCTCCATTTCTTCCAGGTTGTCCATTTTTTTGGCATACAGTTACTTGTAGTAGTCTTTAATTGTGCTTTGTATTTCTGTGGTGTCCATTGTAGCTTCTCCTTTTTCATTTCCAATTTTATTGATTTAAGTCCTCTCCTCTTTTTCTTGATGAGTCTGGCTAAAGGTTTATCAGTTTTATCTTCTCAAAGAACCAGCTTTTAGTTTTATTGATCTTTGCTATTGCTTTCTTTGTTTCTCTTTCATTTATTTGTGCTCTGATCTTTATGATATCTTTCCTCCTACTAACTTTTCGTTTTGTTTGTTCTTCTTTCTCTAGTTACTTTAGTTGTAAGGTTAGATTGTTTATTTGAGATTTTTCTCGTTGCTTGAGGTAGGCTTATATAGCTATAAACTTCCCTCTAAGAAGTGCTTTTGCTGCATCCCATAGGTTTTGGATCGTTGTGTTTTCATTCTCATTTGTCTCTAGGTATTTTTTTATTTCCTCTTTGATTTCTTCAGTGATCTGTTGGTTATTTAATAACGTATTGTTTAGCCTCCCTATGTGTATGTTTTTTACATGTTTCTCCTTGTAATTGATTTCTAATTTCGTAGCGTTGTGGTCAGAAATGATGCTTGATATGATTTCGATTTTCTTAAATTTACCGAGGCTTGATTTGTGACTCAAGATGTGATCTCTCCTGGAGAATGTTCCATGTGCACTTGAGAAGAAAGTGTAATCTGCTGTTTTTGGATGGAATGTCCTATAAATATCGATTAAATCTATCTGGTCTATTGTGTCATTTAAAGCTTGTTTTTTCTTATTAATTTTCTGTCTGGATGATCTGTCCATTGGTGTAAGTGAGGTGTTAAAGTCCCCCACTATTATTGTGTTACTGCTGATTTCCTCTTTTATAGCTGTTAGCATTTGCCTTATGTATTGGGGTGCTCCTGTGTTGGCTGTCTATGTATTTATAATTGTTATATCTTCTTCTTGGATTGATCCCTTGATCATTATGTAGTGTCATTCCTTGTCTCTTGTAATAGTCTTTATTTTAAAGTCTATTTTGTCTGATATGAGAATTGCTACTCCATCTTTCTTTTGATTTCCATTGCCATGGAATATCTTTTTCCATCCCCTCACTTTCAGTCTGTATGTGTCCCTGAGTCTGAAGTGGTCTCTTGTCGACAGCATATATATGGGTCTTGCTTTTGTATCCATTCAGCGAGCCTGTGTCTTTTGGTTGGAGCATTAATCCATTCACATTTAAGGTAATTATCGATATGTATGTTCCTATTACCATTTTCTTAATTGTTTTGGGTTTGTTTTTGTAGGTCCTTTCTTCTCTTGTGTTACCCACTTAGAGAAGTTCCTTTAGCATTTGTTGTAGAGCTGGTTTTGTGGTGCTGAATTCTCTTAGTTTTTGCTTGCATGTAAAGCTTTTGATTTCTCCGTTGAATCTGAATGAGATCCTTGCTGGGTAGAGTAATCTTGGTTGTAGGTTCTTCCCTTTCATCACTTTAAATATATCATGCCACTTGCTTCTGGCTTGTAGAGTTTCTGCTGAGAAATCAGCTGTTAAGCTTATGGGGCTTCCCTTGTATATTATTTGTTGTTTTTCCCTTGTTGCTTTTAATAACTTTTTCTTTGTCTTTAATTTTTGTCAACTTGATTACTATGTGTCTCAGTGTGTTTCTCCTTGGGTTTATCCTGACTGGGACTCTGTGCTTCCTGGACTTGGGTGGGTATTTCCTTTCCCATGTTAGGGAAGTTTTCAACTATAATCTCTTCAAATATTTTCTTGGGTCCTTCCTCTCTTTCTTCTCCTTCTGGGCCCCCTATAATGTGAATGTTGGTGTTATTAATGTTGTCCCAGATGTCTCTTAGGCTGTCTTCATTTCTTTTCATTCTTTTTTCTTTATTTTGTTCCGCAGCAGTGAATTCCACCGTCTGTCTTCCAGGTCACTTATCTGTTCTTCTCTGCCTCAGTTATTCTGCTATTGATTCCTTCTAGAGTATTTTTTTTTTTTTTTTTTTTGCGGTATGTGGGCCTCTCACTGTTGTGGCCTCTCCCGTTGCGGAGCACAGGCTCCAGACACGCAGGCTCAGCGGCCATGGCTCACGGGCCCAGCCACTCCGCGGCACGTGGGATCCTCCCGGACCGGGGCACGAACCCGTGTCCCCTGCATCGGCAGGCAGACTCTCAACCACTACGCCACCAGGGAAGCCCCTAGAGTATTTTTCATTTCAGTTATTGTTCATCTGTGTTTGTTTGTTCTTTAATTCTTCTAGGTGTTTGTTGTTTAATTCTTCTAAGTCTTTGTTAAACATTTCTTGCATCTTCTTGATCTTTGCCTCCATTTTTTTTCCGAGGTCCTCGATCATCTTCACTATCACTATTCTGAATTCTTTTTTCTGGAAGGTTGCCTATCTCCACTTCATTTAGTTGTTTTTCTGGGGTTTTACCTTGTTCCTTCATCTGGTACATAGTCCTCTGCCTTTTCATTTTGTTTATCTTTCTTTGAATGTGGTTTTCATTCCACAGGCTGCAGAGTTGTAGTTCTTATTGCTTCTGCTCTCTGCCCTCTGGTCTACCCTAACCCTTTTAAATTCCATTGTTGTACAATTCATCATGCAGGTGGTCAGATAAAAATGTGTTTTTAAGAAATGCAGAAGGGTTTTAATCTGCTTATGATTTTCTGGGATATAAAAGTCTATAAAGCTACTAACCTTCCTGGGGGTTAGATTTGTTTTATTTTTACTATCTAGCTGTCATTCTTCAGACTGCTTATTTAGGAAAAAGAAATAAAAGGTACTAAAGCCCAGTGTATATGGATGACAGTTTGGTATAGTTTCTTAAATAAACTGATTTTCTGATTGTACAGAAATAAGATTGAATGAGAAATTCAAAATCAGCATATCTTAAACTCGGGTAGGGTGATATTATTAATCCATAAGAATCTGTTTCTTCTCATCTTCTCTGCTTGGGTTTTAGGACATAGGAAATGGTTTTGGTGAAAACCTTTGTTGTTGCTTTCAGTGAGTAGTTCTTGTGGCCTTAATGGGGTCAGAGCCTACACTAGGCACCTTCTCACTTATGACCTATTTATTTAATTCTCACAAGGATGGTGTGAGTTAGGGGTAATCTCCATTTTATAGATGAGGAAAGTCAAGCTACAAGAAATTATATATCTTGCTCAAGATCATATGCTGCTAAGAGGCAGGGCTTGAATTCAAGCACAAGTGTCCTATCTTGAAGACCCCTGTTTTTCCTGCTACACCATTGCCTCTTCTGCACATTGGAATTATCAGTAGGGGAAGATTATATTTCTTTTGGGCTCATCATTACCATTAGCAATGGTCAATGTTTAAATGCAGTGCCCCTAGCAAAGTTTCTGGAAGAATAGCCTTCTCTTTCAATTGCCAAACCAAGAAAACTCTAGTGTTCTTCAGTTCATAGACTGTTTTGGCAGAGTTTACACTTGTGAACATACAAAACAAAAAAAAGAAGCAGTTGAGGAGACTATAACTGAAGTGAGTGCGTATGGAAATATCATGGTTTGTGGTGTCCTTAAGATTTTAGATGCCTGAGACTTGCAGGGATTGGGGCCTGGTAGTTACATTTGTAATACAAATAGCATCATAGGTAAGTGTCTGCAGTGCTTTAGTCCTGCCCCTTCTGTCTCAGGGCTCAGTGAAAGGTAACCTTTTGACTAAGATGGATTCTATTACTGCAAAATAGTTCCTAACAAGGCATTTATCTATGTTACAGATATGTTTTGTGACTATGCCATTTTTCTAAAACTAAGTTAGAAAGAGATAGCCTTTGTGAGTGTCTACAAAATGCTTGGAACTGTGTTGGATGCTCAGGGAGGGATCAGCACTGAACAGGACATAGTTTCTAGATGTACTTCTATAGCAAATGGTAGTGCAGTTGGACAGCAAAAATAGGCAGATGTTACAGCGATAGGTGCAATAATAAAAAAGTACGCAACATAGAATAGAGCTATTAAGTGCATTTTAGGAAATCTGGGTATAGGAGCTGAGGAAGGCTTTCAAAGAAAGTGCCTTTAAAGCATAAGAAATGATTTTCTAGGCAGAGGAAATTGCAGGTTCAAAGACAGGCAAGAGGATGTGAAAGAGCATAGCCAAAATGCTGTGGGTCCAGGGTAAGAGAAGGTGGGTAGAAAGGTTTTACAAGATAGCAGAAGAGGCTCGTGGCAGATCATGAAGAGACTTGTGGATCATGGAGCTCAGACATTTGAAGGCCACTGAAGGGTTCAGCAGGAGATCACCGTGATCAAATTTGTGGTTGGGAAACATCAGTCAGCAGTGTGGGGACAGATTTCAGAGCAGCAATATCAGAAGCATGGAAACCAGTTAGCACCTCATGCTGCGCAAACAGATTAAGGAAGCACTGGCATTCTTAAATAATTCCTAAATTTGGCTGTAATGTTTAAATATTTTTAAGTGCCTTAAGTGATCAACTTAGATCTTTAGCTGGATTCCCCAGGGAAACAGCAGCAGAGATGGAGATCTGCATATAGAAGGTACATTGGGAAGTACTGTTAGCATCAATACCTGTAGGGGAGTAAAGGATGCAGCACTGGGCAGAGGGAGGAGTTGAGCAGTGACGCAGTCACGCAGAGCCAGTTCATGGGGTGCTCAGGAGCTGGTTGGCCCTTAAAGGCAAGGGAGCTAGATCTTTATATCATTGAGGCCAGTCATTGGATATAGACTGTCCCCAGGGACGGGGGAGACTCTTGTGGGGTGGGCAGTTCCTGGAGTGGGACTCAGCTAAGAACCATCAGTTGCAACAGTCTGGCAGCTGGGGGGGAATGAGTGCTCAGATGAAGCAAGGCATCCACTATCACTAAAGATGTAAATATTCTCCTGAGAACATTCTTGTAGAGTAATCATGCTCAGAGAACAGCTCTCTTAGGCCTTTGCACTTGCTCTTCCTCTGCCTGCAGTATTCTCTCCCCAGCCCTTTTGTGTGGCTGGATTTTCTTGTCACTTGGTTTTTACTTCTAATACCTCCACCAAAAAGGCTCTTCTGTTCACTCTCTATAATCTGTTCCAAGCCCCAACAGTCACTGTCCAGGACGTCATCCTGTTTTCTTTTTCTTTATAGCAGAACAAGATGAATACAAATCTCCCTATCTGTCTCCCCACTCCTAAATTGTGAACTCCAGGGATCTGCATCCCCTGCACCCAGAACAGTAGATGCTCAATCAATCTTTGCGAAATGAATAAATAAAAATTAAATTTAAGAGAATGGATATCAGGAGAGGTGGAATTTTCCAAATGAGGGATCCTGAGGAATTCTTATCTTTTGCTTTTGACACTGGTGGGACTCAAGTCCAGGAAGAGGGTTTGTGTCTTATCACTCTTCTACAGTTTTCAGTCACACACAGAGAACTACTGGAGAATATCTCTTGATCATGTTAAGATGGATAGGCCTCTGGCAAGAGCTTAGCTCTTAGATCTCACATTGGGTATCATTTTTTTTTTTTTTTTGTCTCTGGGATGTTTGAGGGCTTTTATTATTCTAAAATAAAACTATCTTAGAGGAACATAAATTATCTATCAAAGAGACTTGGAATTTTAGCATAAAAATCACGTGTGGAATTTCTGCAGAATTGACAAGCCGTTACTCCTCTATAATCACCTAACCCATTTTCTTTCAAATAGAGGCAAACTGAAAAATGTAGTAATTTTCAAGTGTAGAGGCAAAAAGACACTTAGTACAGCTTGAAGATTCAAATTATTCTGGAAACAACACTGCTGTACTTGGCTTTAATTTGAACTTCAGCTCTTAGGAACAGATTTAACATCTAGCCTCATGACAACTGCTGACTTTAGAAGGGCCTGTGCAGGGCAAAGCATAGAGGAAAGAGACTTCTTTTCACTTTCTTTTGATTTCTTCTGCCTGCTTCATCCATATCACTGTACCTTATATGGTGATCCTGTCTGGGAAGCACTTACTGTGTTTGTTCGAGAAGAATGGAAGGAATCTTTGGAAGTCATTTATTCAAGTCCTTGTTACTAGCCAGGAATAAATGGACATCAATAACGTAAATTCACTTAGCTATATTTAAATATTTAGATTCTTTACTAAAATGTTCGGTCTTCTGATTCAATTAAGAGTTCAGAGAAGAGACAGGAAAGTGTTTGGGTAGTTATCAAAGGTGCTGAGGGGCTTCCCTGGTGGCGCAGTGGTTAAGAGTCCTCCTGCCGATGCAGGGTACATGGGTTCGTGCCCCAGTCCGGGAGGATCCCACATGCCGCGGAGCGGCTGGGCCCGTGAGCCATGCCCGCTGAGCCTGTGCGTCCGGAGCCTGTGCTCCGCAATGGGACAGGCCACAACAACGAGAGGCCTGCATACCGCAAAAAAAAAAAAAGAAAAAAAAGGTACTGAGGATATTTAGGGCAGATCTGCAGTATCTTCAAGCAGCAGAAAAGAGAGTAAAGAACCACAGAGTAGAAGTGGGGCCAATGTGGATGCAGATTTGGCTTTATTAAAGGAATTCCCAGTCAATGATTAGAGAAGCTCAAGGTAGAAATGGAATGCCTCAGAATGTGGTGAATGCTCAGTCCTCTAAGTGTTCAAAGAAACCATGGATAGCTTTTGCAAAAGAGATTCCTGAAAGAATTCAAGAAACAGAAGCAAGATGATCTTGCAGCCTTAAAGTTCTGTAAGCACAAAGAGAGTGACTTTTTATGATTTTGTGTCACTAGGTGGTTCTTTTTTGCCATAGACGCTCTACACGTTTTTATCATAATTGCTGTTCTCTTTGAAACCAAGCTTTCCTTTTGACCTCTGCCTCTTCCCAGTCACTTAAATCTGAAAATCTGAGTCTAAATAAATACAGATCAATCTCTCTCTCTTTCTCGTACATATCCCTCCCTCATCCTCAGCCTGTTGGTTTTTTAAGTTAAAATAGTCTTTTATTCAGTCTTTATTTTTATTAAAGTTACACATGCACATGTAGCAGCAGAACCGGCCCTAAACTGGCCCTATTCTGTTTCTAACAAGATACTGAGTTGCTTTTCAGAGACAACAGAACAAAACTGCAGGTCAGGCAGCTGAAGCATGGGCAGAGGAGAAAATTTTGACTTCAAACAACATCCGGAACCAAAATTTCTACCCCCCACTCTCCCCCAAGAAGGAAACAAAGGACCAGGACATGATCAGAACCTGAACCCCGAAACCCTTACAGAATTGAAGGTTCTGTTGTCCAGGAAGATCTGGGGCTGACATCCCCTTTACCATACCTTAGCATAAATGGTCAAGTTCCAAAGACCTCCAATAGAAACCTACCCTGCCAGAATTTCCACATACCAACCCTCCTTTCTGAACTCATACAAGTTTGATGGAACCTCAAATTGAGGGAACAGATTTGAGCCATACCTCCTGTCTCTTTGTCTCTCCATCTTGCAATAAAGTTTTTCTTTTCTCAAAAGCCAATGCCATAGTATTGGCTTATATGCATGTTGGGCAGCAGGCCCTTTTCTCAGTAATACACAGTTCAAGAGTTAAATGATTTTTTTGGCTGTGCCATGAGGCTTGCGGGATCTTAGTTTCTGACCAGGGATTGAATCCTGGGCCCCTTGCTGTGGAAGTGCGGAGTCCTAACCACTGGACCACCAGGGAATTCCCTAAGAGGCAGATGATTTTAGACTTGTGAAAACAGCAAGAAAACCTACTCTTCATTTCCTCTGTCTATTTAAACTCTTTTGGCTGTTTCATCTGGTGGGTATATATCATTATACTTCTACATAGCAAGTTCATATTTCTAGCTCTTAATTTTTCAGATTTAGGAGTGATATGTTGACTTCCCATGATAAGGATTTAGTTCTTTCACTACTTTCACCGTCTCTTCTCTCATCTCCTCCCTCATTATATTATAACTTAGGTTAGAAGCATTATTCAGTCTTACGTTATTATGACTGTTTGAGTTGAAGCATACAGTACGCACTTTCCTTCCCAACTTTTTATTTTCCCACAGTTAATAATTATGTTTTTTGTGTGTATGTTTTCTTTATTTTCTTTGTACATACTCATCATTAATTCAACCCAAAGCTCTTCTATATTTTTCTCAGTCTCTTCTCAATTCTTTCTTTAGGTGTATCAGTTAATTTATCAATTTCATTTTCTTGAAGAAATGCTCTCCTAGAATCTTTTGGTTGTTTTGACATGCTACAGTCTGGACTGGTTGCCTCTACAGCTGGTGCACAGATGACTTTCTGAGATTTCATGTTCTCTAGTGATCCTTATCCTTCATGGAAAGAGCCCCCTTTTTGCTGTATCCCATGTTTTCATCCTTCTTGGTTGACTCCCTCATTTTGATGGAGTCATTCATTATCTTCCAGAGAAAGGGTGCTTGGAGGTGAAATTTTTTGAGACTTATTTGAAGACTTTGAGAAGAAAATGTTTTTATTCTACTCTCATACTTGATTGTACTGTTTGGCTGGGGGAATTCTAAAACAATTTTTTTCCCCAAAATACTTAATTGTAGGGTTTTCAAGGTTAATGTTAAGAAATTAAAAGCCATTCTGATTCCTGAGACTTTGTATGTGTTTTTCTCCCTCCCACTCCTTGGAAGCTTGTAAGATTTTCTTTTTCCTCTCAGTGTTATGAAATTTCACAATGATGTCTATCTTTATTTGTTGTGCTGGCCTCTTGGATTGGCCTTTAAAATCTCAAAAATGATGACCTTTAGTCTTGGCTGTTTTCTTGAATTATTTCTTTAACAATTTCTTCCCTTCTGTTTTCTGTTTTTTCTTGTTGAAAACTCTACTATTTGGCTGGTGGATCTCCTGGACTATCTCTAATGTTCCTGTTTTCCCACTCATGGTTCTTGTCTGCTTGTCTTTTTGCTCTCCTCTCTGGGAGATTTCCCCATCTTCCATTTTCTATACTATCTGCTGAGTTTTTCATCTCTACTATCACATTTTTAATGAGTTTTGCTTTGACTCTCCTTTTCTCTTTTTTGTTTTAATAGCATTCTGTTTTTATTTCACGGATATATCTCTTTTTATTTCTCTAAGTTTATTAACATTAGTTTTCTTCCCCTTGATCCTTGAAGAGTTCATTTCTTCCAAGTTGTTTTTCTTAATTAATTAGCTAATTAATTAATTTTTGTTTTCTGTCATTCATGATAGGTACTTTTCTCATGTATCTAATAATCCTCATATGTAAGAATAGGAAATTAGACCTGATTAGAAAATCTCAGTGTATGGTTGGTGATTGTCATCTATGGGATGCACCACAGGATGTTCTGGCTGGACATTTTCATTGAAGGACTTCTCATGTCAATATCTGTAGCTTCATTTGGGCTGGTCAGATTCACCAGAAAAGAATCTTTTCATCTCCTGTTTGGAGGATATTTGTTCGTTGTTACAATTCTGGAAGCCAAAATGGGAAAGAGAATTTGATATCTTAGCGTTGGATATGTAAAGATTAATTTTATACCTTCATGTTCAGTATCATACTCCTATTCTTATTTGTGTCAGAAGTCCTCCATTGTGAAGATCCTCTATTTTACCCCTTTCAGAGAATAAACCTCCTTTTGAAGGGAAGAAGGGCTTTTGGTGATCTGTTTTTCAAATAGACTGCCAACCAGTCCTTTTACTTTCAACTCCATTTCTAGAAGTACCTGGTGCTGCCAATTCCTGAGCCTTTGGGGGATTCTGTATTAAAATTAGCTTGCTTCAATCTACCATTTTACCCAGAAATCTCATTCCTGTTATTACTACCTCAGAAATCTCTCTTTTATCTATACTCTATTCAAGGTCACAGTCAGTATCTCTATTATGTTTTAAATGTATGATAGCAGTAGGTTTTAAAAATAACTTTGTTTTCTGTGGTAATATTAGCGTAGGCTTTTTATTGTCTTACCTTCTTAATCAGTGAGCAGCCTAAATTTCACTTTTACATGTCACCTCCTGCTCGTAAAATGGCAGTGTCTCACTATGTCATTAGGTACCGATTTTTATCCTCCCTTCCAGGCTTTCTGCAACAGAACCATATCTTTCTGGGCAAGTATTCCATTGCACCCTACACTTAACCCAGTAAGTTTGGATTCCTTATGGTCCCTTTCCTGCATTATGACTGTCTAACTCTGTGTCATTGCTTCTTACTGTTCTTAGAACCTGAAAGTCCCTGCCTACCCTTTTCTGATGATCACAATCTTACTTTTCCCTCACCACTCATTTCCAGTGTTACCTCATTCATGTGATCTTTATCTTAATATTTATTCATTTAATCATACTTTTGTTGAATCAGTATATATTTATTGAGCTCCTACAATGTACCAGGCAAATGCTAGGCTATGAGGATAGAAAGGAAAGCAAAGAAGACATTGTCTTTGCCCTCATGGATGTTATAGTGCAGTGGGAACAGGATAGAAGTAGGAGTTAGATGTTACATAAATAATCGCACAATAAATATATAGTTATAAGTTGTGATGGATATTATGAAAGAAGAGTATGAAGTCTTATGAGAGGAACTAATTGTCTCTGGGAAGTCAGTGAAGGTTTCCATGACTAAGTGATAATTGAGCTGTGAGTGGAGGTTGAGGTAGGGGCAGAGCATTCTTGGTAAAGGGAAGAACAAGTGGAAATGTCAGACGGTGAAGACTAAGGAATGTTCAAGGACTTGAAGGAAGGCCAGAATAGCAGACAGCAAAGAGAGAGTGGGAAAGTGGTAGATGGTGGGTCAAGAGAGTTAGGCAGGGGCGAGCTACAATAAAACAAGTCCTTGTAGTCTAAGAGCTACATCAAACAAGGCCTTGTAGTCCAATTTAAGGAATTCGGGCTTTGCCGTAAGGGTAATGAAAAGTTTCTGGAGTGGTTTGAGTTGGAGAACTTACGATTAGATTTGTATTTTTACCAAGTCACTCCAATTGCTGCATGCAGAATATATTGGGTGGGTCCAAAATAGAAGCACGGAGACTATTCAGGAGGCAGTTATAATTCATACAAATGGGACATGATGGTAGGTTGAACTCAGTTGATGGCAATGGTGATGGAAAGAATGTTTGAGAGATATTTAGGAGGTAAAATTGACAGGACTTCTTGTTGGACCTTATCAGATGTGGCTGAGAAGGGAGGAGGAAGAATCAGGAAGGATTTTTGAGTTTCATGGCTTGTTCAATAGGGAAAATCTTGGTGCTGTTCACTGAGATGGGGAACAATTTTGTTTTCTTTTAGGACAGTAAAGAACAATGCCAGGCAGAGTGTGCTATCTTGCATGTGTTTCATCTTCCTGCACTAAAATATGAGCTTGCTGAGGAAGGGAATATGCATTAATTATCTCTGTTTTTGTTGCCCCTCCCAACTTGTCCCCAAAGTATTCAGCCCAGTGTTGATACCAGTGGAAGAGAGAAATAATGCTTGACCCTGGTTTGGGGAACTGAAATATGACTGAGAGTTTGCACTTTTTTTTTTTTGCGGTACGTGGGCCTCTCACTGCTGTGGCCTCTGCCGTTGCGGAGCACAGGCTCCAGATGCGCAGGCTCAGCGGCCATGGCTCACGGGCCCAGCCGCTCCGCAGCATGTGGGATCTTCCCGGACCGGGGCATGAACCCGTGTCCCCTGCATCGGCAGGCGGACTCTCAACCACTGTGCCACCAAGGAAGCCCTGACATATTTTTTAAATGTAATTTTGTTAATATAGAATGACGGAAATTTTTTGGTTCATGTGTGATTTCCCCCCCAACATATTAATATTTTGAAGTCATCAGGGGAAGACTTTCTCACAATTAAAGAGAAACTTAGGGAATTCCCTGGCGGAACAGTGGTTAGGACTCTGCGATTTTACTGTGGGTGGCACGGTTCGATCCGTGGTCGGGGAACTAAGATCCTGCATGCTGCATGGTGCAGCCAAAAAAAAAAAAAAGAGAGAGAAAACTTATAGGTATTTAGGTAATACATAAAAGACCCTAAGAAAAAAGTCTTAAATCTTATAAATATTTCTTCCCTGAGTGCAAATCGTAGTTAGTTTAGTCTTCAAGAACTACTACATTTTCTAAAACACAAAGCCCTTTGTTAAATCTGTGAGTGCAGATGAAGAAACTGTAAGGACATCACTTTCTGTGTTAAAATTGATTGTTGAAGAGGCTATACACTGGATCAGATTTTTAATTTTGATGAAATTGGTCTCTTAATGATCTAAATCTGAAAGAGAAATTCCTAAGATTTAAGGAATAACTATGATATTGGGTGAAATGCTGTTAAACCAGACTGTGAAGGGTCTAAGCTTTTACTCTACTTGCAATCTGTTAACCTGCCACAGGATATATATACCTTATATGTGTGTGTGTATAGTATATGTGTATATATATATGGGTGTGTATAGAGGAACACAAGACCCTTGGGTCAGAGGTGCAGATGGTTTATTACTCACAGCAGAAATAGCCAGAGCAACTTCTTGTATCACTTCCCCATCCCCCAGTTCCCCACAGGGAGATGCAAATGAAGGCCAGATACTGCCTGCACATACAGTGGGTTTTCATTACAGGAAACAAATCTTGAATTAGGAGACTGAGCTTTTATCAGAGTTGCTGATGACCTGTCCATTCTCTCCACTGGAGAGCTATTACTCATATCCCTGGAACATATTTAAATGTTCTCAGGGAAGAGAAGGGGGACTTCACTATTCTGGAATATCTCGGGAAGGAGGTGTTCTCTATCCTGGATTTGCTAACCAGTCATCCCTGAACAGAGCTTGTCAGTGCCCTTTGCTCAGAAAGCCTGGACTATGTAAGAAAGTAAGGAATCCATGGAGAATTATCTTGTAACAAATGCCAGTGGATATTTAACTGTGGTTAGTATTTGTATTGGATTGATATTGGTTGTGTTATTGCTCTTCTTACAAAGTTGCACAGGTTTAGCGTGAACTCTTCCAAATGTAATTTTTTCCCATAAACTCTCTAATTTTTAGTGCATAATTTTACAGAAAATAAAGTTTAGCAGGAACACATCATCATAGCAACAGTGTCTATTACCTTCAAATCTGGAAAGAAGATGAAGAGTAGATTTATCTTTTCCCTTCTCTGACTGGAAGTATTGGAATGAGGAGAGAAGAGTAAATGGAAGAAATGTGAGGAAGGGAAGGGTCCAGGATTTCATATCAATTGGAGAGACACTCTAAGACCTAAGAATGTCCATTCACTTAGAGGTAGATTTACAGTGAAGGTAATAAAGTTTAAGCTTCAGATACTCCCATTGTTATAGGTCCTTTCCAATGCCAGAGGATGTGCCCTAGCACAATCATTTCACATTATCTTGTGTTTCTGTAAAATTTTCAAAAGGAACATATTTAACTGCAATCAGTTAAGAGAGCTGCTTTTCCCGCTCTGGCTTCTCCTTGTGTTGCGTAGCAGTGGAGTGGCCAGTGATTTTTTCTTGTGTATGTGTGAATTAGTTAAGGGAAAATTGAACTGAGGATATAATGAGATTAGATTTAGTGGGATATATTTAAGCAGTTTGCAATATCTATAAATATTTATGTTATTGTTAGCTGGACCAGTGTAGAAATTGCCTTCAGGAATACTTCTACCTTCTGCTGTGTAAGCCCAACTGGAGTCATTTTAAGCAATTACAAAGCCAGAGGCCACATGATATGAGAGTGTCCTATGGTTTAACTGGTACTGGAAATATGGGGCTGCTGCAGGAGAAACAAGATTTGAAAAATTTGGAACCAAAAGCCAGAAGATGTAAAATGCTTCAAATATGGTAGCTTATATATGAAAGAACTTTGATAGAGAATCCCAAATTTGATAATATTCCCCCAAGTTTATATATTACCAAGAATGAGTTTTGAAGATAAAAGAAATTCTCAATGATAAAGCTATCAATAATAAAAGAAAATTTTGATAAATATGCTAGCAGAGACTAAATTATTTTTCTAGTGTCTTCACAGAAAATGATTTTAAAAAATTGTCATCATATTAAGAGGTGAAAGAAAGACTGTGGCCAAAAATGTAGGGAAAAAATAGAAGTGTGTAGGCAGTTAATTATTAGCTGTTATAATTCTAAATATTATGATTTTGTGGTATTTTCTATCCTCTTAATACCTACAAAGTTTTGGTTTCTGTTTTCAGTCTAAATATTCATGTTCATAATTAATTTCGTACCATAACTTTGTATTCTTTTCCTTAAAGACAGTCCCTCAAATTGTATAAATTTTATGTTCCACAAAACCCAGGTCTACCCTTGATCCTCTGCGATGTGCTGTCTCATGTCCTTCAATCTCCTTCTCCAAATAGATGGAGTGATCACTTTCAGAAAAGAGAGTGGAGCTCATGTATTCTTCAAGAGAGACTGTTCATAGCATCAGCTGAGCTCTTTCTTGTCTTTTACTCACCCCACTACCTGTGTGCTGTGACTCAGTCTATGATTAAGCATGAGATATCCAGCTTTGAAGTTACAGCTGAGGGGACAAACAAAACAGTAACCCACACTATATCAGAGAAAAATTTTTGGGACAAAGCAGCTCAGATTAAATATGAATAGCATGAGAAGAAATGACAATGCAACTATGAAAACAGATTTCAGCAACAGTAAAAGCAAGCATGAACAAAAATAAAAAGGAACAAACAATAAATTCAGTCTGGGAGATACCATGACCCAGAACAAAAGAAAATTCCCCACAGTGCTCTGTGTTATTTAGCAACTTAATAGAAATGACAGTCATGTACTATCTCAGGGAAGGGATGATAGATACCATAATGAGGATGCTGTGGAGCACATAAGACAAATTGAGGACCAAACCAACATATCACAGAGCCAATAAAGTGATTAGAAACATCAGGAAACAGACTAGCATAGGTGAAAATAAAAATGCTGATGTAGACAAAAGGCTTGAGATAACCATAATGAATGTAGATGAAAAATAATAAGATATTTAAGGATTTAAATGTAAACTAATAGACACAGAGCATAGGCAAAGACATTCAGTCCAGTGCAAGGATGATGGATGACCCTGAAATGTATAATTAAACAAATGGAACTGAAAATGTATTCAGAGACTGATATAATAGAAGAAAAGTTCCATGAAATAAAGAAAGAACTGAATGAATAAATTGGAGAAAGATACTGTGTTCTAGGAAAAAATAATAAAAAGCAATTGACATCTAGACGTAACCTGGTTAGGTTGAACTTCAGGGATAAAGAGAATTCTTAAGGTATCAAATCAAAGTAGAAAAAGAATATCACATACAAAGAGAAAAATTACATGCTGTCTTCAAGGTTTTTTAGTATAACAATGAGTACCATATTGAAAAAATAGTGGTCTAATATTACAATATTCAGACAGGTTGTTTTCAAGGGAAAGGAAACATACATTCTCACTAGTGTATCAAATACTTCAGACAATAAAACACTCATGAACCCTTTCTAGAAACAACTGGATGAGATTAAAGAAATAGAACAAAACCAAACCACCTGTGGTAGGCAGAATAATATCCCCCTCCCCACCAAGATGCCCACGTCCTTACCCTCAGAACCTGTGAATATATTACCTTATATGGCAAAAGGGACTTTGTAGATGCAAGTAAGTTAAGGATCTTGGGAGGAGGAGACTGCCTTGGATTATCCTGGTGGTCCCAATGTAATCAGAAGTTTCCTCTCACATGAAAGAGGGAGATAGGAGTGTCAGAATCAGAGAGATACTTGAAGATACTATTCTATTGACTTTGAGGTTGGAGGAACGGGCCATGAGCCGAGGAATGAAGATAGCTTCTAGAAGGTGGAAAAGGCAAGGAGATGAATTCTCTCCTAGAGCCTTCAAAAGGAATGCAGGCCTGCAGACACCTTGATTTTAGCCTAGTGAAATCCATTTTGCACCTCTGATGTACAGAACTGTAAGATAACAAATTTGTGTTGTTTTAAGCTTTGTTCGGTAATTTGTTACAGTAGCAACAGAAAAATAATATACCACCAAGCCAACCAACCAACCAAATAAAGACAAAGAAAGAAAGAAATCTCCCAGAATTTAGGATGGAGCCACCATGGTAAGAGGATATGGCAGTGAACATTGACTACCTTTGAATATGGAACTAAGACACATTAACTCTAGAAATTATGGTTTCAGGATAGACAATAATTGTATGGTCTGTTGATGGATTAGTTGACATATTAGCTAGAATGTAGTTAGGATACTATAATGAGAAACCTAAAAGTGATTTGGCTTAAATAAAATAGAAATGTTATTTCATTCTCACAAAATTCTGGGTAGACAATTCAGGGCTGGTTTGGTGGCTGAGGGTATTGGGGTCCCAGGCTTCTGCTTTGTTATTCTGCCATCATCAGCTTGTGGCTTTCATCTCATATTCCCACATGGATGCTTCAGCAGCCACCGTCAGGTCTGCGTTCCAGCCTGTGGAAGGGTGGAAAAGGGATCTAGGCAAGGCCAGTTTCCTTCTCTGTCAAGGCTTGGCCCAGAAATTGCGAACATCACTTCTCCAACATTTTGTTACCCAGAATTTGATCGGTTGGCCACACCTACCTGCAAAGGGGACAGGGAAATGTAGTCTTTAGCAGGGATGTTTTATACTCAGCTCAAACTTACATTACAGTTGAAAAAAGGGAAAATGGAGATTGGGGAAGAAGAAGCAGTTTTTGCCACACTTGATAATGTAAAAATAATGATATAATCTGAGCCAAAGAGTGAGGAGGGAAACAGAAGGTGTTATGATCTGCTTACCACCCTCACATTTTTATAGTAGGAAGTCAGTTCATTGGAAGCATCTAAAGTTGAAACACATATTGAAATTATTTCAACTTAAAGCTTTTCATAATCACTTTTTGACCTGAGAGAGTTTTTTTTGAAATACTTCTTATAGTGGAGAAATATTTAATATTCAGGAATACTTCAATTTTACTTCATTTATTTATTTTTTTGTTAAATAAAATTTAAAATATTTTTTAAAGTTAAAATAGCATGCATATTATGATCTCATTTTAATAAAAGTCAATCAATCTTTCTGCATATAAGAATAGACAGACAACTAGAATAATATTCACATGGTGTTAATTATGGCTATTTATAGGTGGTGGGATTTTAGGCAATTTTTTCTTTCTGTTAGACTTTTCTGTACCACTTTAATTTTCATAATGAGCACACATCATTTTAAACAAAATGATGAAGTGTTTGTTCTTAACGAAGATAGTCATTACTAATGTGAGGAGGAAGGGATTTTTAAAAATTTTATAAGGAGTATCATGAAATGTCTTTAATTAGTGCAATAAGACAAGCTTGAATTTCTGAAAATCTCTTTAACAACTCTTCTTAACATATTAATTATATTTGCTGTTTTACATATCTCCTTTCAGTTTTCCTGTCATGATTAGCAGTAAACCCCTCAAACTCAAAAGTGAACATTTTTAGATAGCAGTAAAGTGGAGATGTTTTTATTCTAGAAGTTCTTGCGGGACTTCCCTGGTGGTCCAGTGGTTAAGACTCCACTTCCACTGCAGGGAGCGAGGGTTCAATCCCTGGTCTGGGAACTAGGATCCCATATGCTGTGTGGTACAGCCAAAAAAAAAGCGTAGAAATTCTTGCATAGGGAAGGATCTCCAAGAAGCAGAGGGTGTGGTGATAGCTGTGAAAAGAAAAGGACTCAGACTGAATTCTGTGGATTGTAGAAAGAAAGGGACAAATCCATGGATCTACCCTGGAAATGGTAAGAGAAAGTCAACCCTGTCGCCCTCTAAGAGCCACACCCTTACCTCAGAGCTCCTGCTACTCTGAAAATGGTGTTTCCTACATATAACCTTATCTTGGGGTTATTGAGTCATAGCTTATTGGATCAGGAGTGGGCACTTAATCTAGGGCAGGCAGTACTTCAACTGGCTGTTGACAACCTAGATGATTTGGCTTGAAGATACGATGTGTGCAATTTATGAATTATGCTCACTTCACTGATTGGTTTCACATGAAGCAGACTCAGAGGTGATCAAAGTAGAGGGAGGTCCTCCAGGAGCGATCTGGAGATGTACATCTGGGAAAGAGGAGGGAAAAGGAAGGGAGGAGAGGAAGGGGAAGGGAAGGAAGAGAAGGAAGGAAGCAGGAGTGGGCATAGGGAGCAGTTGAATGGTGATGCAGTCTCAGTGCAGGGCTCAGCAGATACTATAGGGAGTTCTGGACCTGGAGTGACTCTTCAGAGATGTCCTGAATCAGGACAAGGGGACTAGGCCTTTATCCTCTCTAAGTGCCAGCTGCTCAGGAAGGGGACAGTGCCTTGGATGAGGCAACTCTCTTTAACTGAGGCAATCTGTGTATCTTTGTGGGGGGCTGATGGCTGGGGGCTGTCTGCCAGCAGCACTAGCTGTGGCTAGGGGAAAAATCCCTTTATTTTGGAAGGGGATCTGGGTGACACCTCCCAGTATTTGTCCACTACAGTGCTTTTCACTTTTTTGCTGGCAACCAGAATCTCTGTTTTGGGATTTAAAGTAGGTAATGTGTGTGTTATCATTGTCCATGGAAGAGAGTGAAAGTCATGCTGAAGAAGGGGCCAGCAAGGCCATCAAGAGGTGTAGGGAAGTTAATGTCATAAAACAGAAGCTGTGAGGGACTTCCCTGACAGTCCAGTGGTTAAGAGTCCACGCTTCCAATGCAGGGGGTGTGGGTTCGATCCCTGGTCGGGAACTAAGATCCCACCTTCCATGTGGTGCGGCCAAAAGAACAAAAAACAGAAGCTGTGAGCACACAAGGAAGAGCTTGAAGCAAGGCCAGAGAGTACAGAATGGTGTCACCAGCTGGAGTTAGGATGTTTGAACTCCTGTGGCTGAGCCCTTAGAGACACCTCAGCTCCAATGTGGTTCCTGATTTTCTATAGATGAAATTTTCCTTTAGATATATAGGCCCAAATCTGAAATTCCGTGGTGACCTAAGTATACATAATTCCTTGTAGCTTGATCTACATAAATGCAAGGAACTCAGAACCAGGATATATAGGCCATCCTGTCTTAGGGTTCATTTATCTTTTTCACCATTTCTTAATAATAGGGCTGCAAGTTGTGCAGGATGATGAAAGGTACAGGTCTACATTTAATGGTCTTTTATCACATTGATCTTGTGCCACTTCTGTGTTCCTGCCCCATGTCATTTATTCCTACATTACATTGTGTTCTGGAACAAAATATTATCACATTAGGTATTTAGTTAATAAGTACCCTGGAAGTATTTAGTTAAAGAAATGAGATTGAGCATTATTTGTTATTGACCTTCATAATAATATCAATAATATAAACATTTATTGTGTACCTATTACACGTCAGTGACTATGCAAAGGGCTTTACATACATTATTTCAATTAACACTTGAATATCATATAATAGGTAAGTTCCCCCCCGCCCCCCACCCTTTTTGCAGATGAGGAAACTAATGGTTAGGGGATTAAACCTCTTGTCAGAGGTCACAAGGCTAGTAAGTGGTACAGCCAGGACTTAAATCAGGCAGCTTGCCTCTAGACTATGTATGTAATTATACACTGCTCTATACTATAGATCTAAAGGATTGTAATCCTTATACCCCCAGTACTGAGCTTTTGATGGAGTAATGGGTGGTGGTCTGCCAACCTCTGTTCTCCTCACCCAGGGACTGCTCTTTCTGAAGTTCAACCCTTTGAGATTCCTTTTTCAGGCTTCTCTCACAGCTGGCCTCTTTTAAGGGGCAGAAATACCACAAGACACCAGACACATGAACTAATTCTCACCAAGATATTGGATTGTTGAAACAGTTTAATTCTGTAAAACCAACCTCAGATACTGGATGTCTGGGAGCCAAGGGTACACTGAAGACAGGAGACCAAGTTGAAGCCACCACAGGCAAATTTCTCTTAGAGGTATTTTCTCTCCCACTGACCCTGTGTAAAGAAAAGCTTGTGCGTAGTATAAACTTTACAGTGCACAGAAAATAACACCCAGAGTCGTGCAGCAAATGGCAGCTGAATTTTAAAAGCTGAAATACAATCCAAACAAGGTTTATTGTACTTATTTTACTTATTTTGTAAATCAACATATTAAACTCAATAAAACATGGTCAAATACAGTTTTGGGAGAATGGCGGTGTTTCTGAGCTCTGTTTCAACTTCTTACTGTCAGTTTTCTTTCATTGCTTTAAGCAAGAACCTTTAGGTGGTAGCAGCACAGTAGTCTCTTTGTTACCTTGAATGCTAAAGCTTGTGCTGCGTGGTTGCCTAGCAACCCTTGTCTCTTTTGTGAAAAGGTATTTTTGTACTGTACAATGCAAAATTTTGTATTTGTATTTATTGGCGACTTAAAATGAGATTCTTATTTCTGTGTTAGAATACAGCAAATTCCATGTGGATCCATCAAATCTCTGAGTAGTAATTATGAGACAGTGAAGCCGTATTTGGTGAAACGACAAGCAATAACAGCCCCACAATCATAAAGACATTTCAAAATCCTGCTGGAAAGCATAAAGGACTCAAAGAATGTTCAGTTCTAATGGAACTGCATGTTTCTTATGAAATGTTGCTTTTTTAATATATAAATTATTAGTGCTCTCATGGGCTAAAGGTACTTTTATTGAAGATATTATCCTAAAGTTGCTTATCACTTAAAGTTATAGCAATAAGATGCAAAACAATATAAAACATGTATAGAATATTTTTCATTGTTTTTTTCCAGAATTTATGAACATGATGATTTGCCTTTTTTTTTTTTTTCCTCTCACTGAGGAAACTCTTAGGCTTTCATGTGATTTACATTCTAATTTTCATCTTTGAACTTGTCTTTCCTTGGTCTCTCAAGGGTTCTGAAGGTTGATAACCATAAGGCTCGAGAACTGAACCTCTATAAAGTATTCATGGAAGAAGACATGGTCTTTTTTTTTTTTTTTTTGCGGTATGCGGGCCTCTCACTGTTGTGGCCTCTCCCGTTGTGGAGCACAGGCTCTGGACGCGCAGGCTCAGCGGCCATGGCTCACGGGCCCAGCCGCTCCGCGGCATGTGGGATCCTCCCGGACCGGGGCACAAACCTGCGTCCCCTTCATTGGCAGGCAGACTCTCAACCACTGTGCCACCAGGGAAGCCCCATGGTCTTCTTAAAGTCAGGAGAAATTAGATTCTGATCTGCAGAGATAATCTTATGGCAAATATTTGGCTGCTACAAACATATAAGTTAAGTTTGTGTAAATAGTGAAACCCAAATATAGAGTTGAAGTGGAGTTTAAGGTCTTCATCCATGCAAAAGGTTCCTAATTAAGTAATGCCAGGATCAAATAGAAGAATATTTTTAGAAATTAATGTGATCCTTTTAGTAACATGGAGTTAGTATTAAACAGTGCTCAGAAGATTTTAAATACTCTTACATTTGTCAAGACTTTGGTATATGATGGGTTATATAAATAACCAAGTTAAGCAGGTTCCCTAAATGGCCTACCCAAATATTCTGTGGTGGAGGGGAGAAGCAATGGACCATTCATTTGCTGGTAGCTCCTTTGGAATGATTTCTCATCTGCAATGTGAGAATTTTATTTACTATACCTTCTAAAAGTAAGACAGGATTTGAATAAAGATGTAGAGGGAAATTCTGTTCCTGCAGTCCTGACCCAGAGTTTGCAATGAGCTGGGCTTGCCCTTTAGGGGCTGTCTTACTGGGGGCCAGCCGCAGAAAAGATTCAAGAGGGTACCAGGTAGCAAGAAGGTGGCTAAGTTAACTGATATATTAAAAAGACCTGAAGTTGTTGCTTATTTCATCATCATCTAATCTGGTGATCAACATACCCATGATTTAGGCAAACCGTGAGTGCATGTGTGTGTGTATATGTGACCTCTTGCTTTTCCTTCATTCCCTATTTTCAGGTTTTGAAATTAAAAATCTTTTCTCCCTTAATCCTGCTCTAGATGTTCATTTTGACTAACTCTTACAGGTATGGAAGTGTGTGTGTGTGTGTGTGTGTGTGTGTGTGTGTGTGTGTGTGTACAGGCATGGCTAGAGTGAGGCAAGGATGTGAGCTTACTGTGTAATTCGAAGCAGGGTCCATCCCTACTTCCTTTTTTTTTTTTTTTTTTTGCGGTACACGGGCCTCACTGTTGTGGCCTCTCCCCGTTGCAGAGCACAGGCTCCGGACGCGCAGGCTCAGCGGCCATGGCTCACGGGCCCAGCCGCTCCGCGGCATGTGGGATCTTCTCTGAATGGGGCACGGACCCGTGTCCCCTGCATCGGCAGGCGGACTCTCAACCACTGCGCCACCAGGGAAGCCCCCTACTTCCTTTTGAATTGACTCATGGAACCAGTATGTCTTTGCAAAATTATATCCGTAGGAAGTGTGGGTGAGGAAGGATCTTTTAAAATATATATTTATTTACTTATTTGGTTGTGCCAGGTCTTAGTTGCGGTGTGCGGGATCTTTTTTCTTTCTTTTTTTTTTTTAGTTGAGGCATGCAGGATCTTTAGTTGTGGCATGCGAACTCTTAGTTGCGGCATGTGGGATCTAGTTCCCCGACCAGAGATCAAACCCAGTCCCCCTGCATTGGGAGCGTGGAGTCTTAGCCACTGTACCACCGGGGAAGTCCCGAGGAAGGGTTTTGAATTTGAGAATTGCCTGATTTTTCTTCCTTCACACTTAAGTAGGGAGAGCCCTGTATGTGGCAAGTCCTATTCATGGAGTCAGTTGTTCTTTTGTATCTGCATCTGTCAGGGAGGAGGAACTGCTCCCTACTTGTTACTAGCAGCTGTGCCGCCTTTTCAGAGCCATGAATGAATAAGCATGGCATTGGAATCCAGTTCCTTTTCCTTTCTGTTCTTGGAGAACAGAAAAGAACTAAGCGTCAGTTGAAATTTCCTGGTCAAATGTGCCTCAATATTAGTTCGTGAATTTCATGAACTCATTGGCTCTTCCATAACTGACAGGTGGACTTCAGACTTTCAAGTCTTTCCACTTTTTATGTACGTCTTAGAGTTCTCAGGGGAGATCTTCCTTGTTCTGCCAAATTGACCCTTTTGTTCCTTTCTGCTACGAGACTAGTCTGTGTCATGCTGTTGCTGTCAAGATACCTGCAGTGTGATGAGATGTTACTGCCCTGCCCTGGGACCCTGCCTGTCCAAACTGGTGGTCTCCTGCAGCCACCATGTTGCTTAATAATCCCTTCTGTTGGTGTTGATTCCCCCGCAAGAGTCCAGCTACAAAGTGTCTTGGTCCTAATACTGTTGCACCATCCTGGCAGCTTGCTCAGACCAAAGGAATTGTAGTAGACTGCTGTTTATGTTTATCCAGTTTCTTATACTCTTCATCCTACCATTTATTTCTTTGTGGACCTACCCCCCCCTCTTCCATGTGGTCTAGTGGGAATGTTTATCACAGTACTTTGCACACACATGGCCTACAGGTGTCTCCATGATGGAAGCTAGGATGAGCTGACTCAGTCTCCAGGAAATTTGCATCTTGCATAGAGGGACACATTGTTGGAAGGAAGTTGTTATTCCAGTGGTATTGCCTCAAAGAGACTATCTATGAGATTTTGACAGTGGTCCTGGAGCTACTCTGCTTTCTGTCCTTTCTGGCTTTAGGTGGATCAACTTTCCTTCTGTGGCTAAGATATCCAGAGTCTGTTTTCATTGCTTAAAACCAGTTAACTGTTCCTGATACCACAGGAGAATGTTACCTCTCTGATCACTTAGGGTTAGTTGCAACAGGTTAGTTGGCCTTTAAGGAGTTAGAAGATTTAATGAGATGCCTATTTAAGTTATGACTACAACTTCTGTCTTTCCAGAGGATATGCTGATTTCTTAGGTGAGTGCAGTGGGAGGCTCAGGTAACATCCAAATGCTATAATCAAGACAACTGCTTCCATCTAACCCCAGGTCCTACTATTGAGACTCTCTTGAACAGTGGTTCTCCACTGAAGGCACAATGTCCAGTGGGTAGTCACCTGAAGATATGTGACTTGAGAAAGTATGTTCAATTCCAGGTCCATCCATGTCTCTACAAATGACCCAATTTCGTTCCTTTTTATGGCTGAGTAATATTCCATTGTATATATGTACCACATCTACTTTACCCATTCATCTATCGACAGGCATTTAGGTTGCTTCCAAGTCCTGGCTATTGTAAGTAGTGCTGCAGTGAACATTTGGGTGTATGTGTCTTTTTGAATTATGGTTTTCTCTGGGTAATGCCCAGTAGTGGGATTGCTGGGTCATATGGTAGTTCTATTTTTAGTTTTTTAAGGACTCTCCATACTGTTCTCCATAGTGGCTGTATCAATTTACATTCCCACCAACAGTGCAGGAGGGTTCCCTTTTCTCCACATCATCTCCAGCATTTACTGTTTGTAGATATTTTGATGATGGCCATTCTGACTGGTGTGAGGTGATACCTCATTGTGGTTTTGATTTGCATTTCTCTAATGATTAGTGATGTTGAGCATTCTTTCATGTGCTTGTTGGCAATCTATATATGTTCTTTGCAGAAATGTCAATTTAGTTCTGCCCATTTTTGGATTGGGTTGTTTGTTTTTTTGATATTGAGCTGCATGAGCTGCTTGTATATTTTGGAGATTAATCCTTTGTCTGTTGATTCGTTTGCAAATATTTTCTCGCACTCTACGGGTTGTCTTTTTGTCTTGTTTATGGTTTCCTTTGCTGTGCAAAAGCTTTTAAGCTTCATTAGGTCCCATTTGTTTATTTTTGCTTTTATTTTCATTACTCTAGGAGGTGGGTCAAAAAAGGTCTTGCTGTGATTTATATCATAGGGTGTTCTGCCTATGTTTTCCTCTAAAAGCTTTATAGTGTCTGGTCTTACATTTAGGTCTTTAATCCATTTTGAGTTTATTTTTGTTTATGGTATTAGGGATTGTTCTAATTTCATTCTTTTGCATGTAGCTGTCCAGTTTTCCCAGCACCACTTATTGAAGAGACTGCCTTTTCTCCATTGTGTATTCTTGCCTGCTTTGCAAGTTGCAGGATACAAAATTAATGCACAGAAATCTTTTGCATTCCTGTACACTAACAACAAAAGATCAGAAAGAGAAATTAAGGAAACAGTCCCATTCACCAATGCAACAAAAAGAATAAAATACCTAGGAATAAACCTACCTAAGGAGGTAAAAGACCTGTACTCAGAAAACTATGAGACACTGATGAAAGAAGTCAAAGATGACACAAACAGAGAGATATCCCATGTTCTTGGATTGGAAGAATCAATACTGTGAAAATGACTGTACTACCCAGAACAATCTACAGATTCAGTACAATCCCTGTGAAATTACAATGACATTCTTCACAGAACTAGAACAAAAAATCTTAAAGTTTGTATGCAGACTCAAAAAACCCCAAATAGCCAAAGCAATCTTGAGAAAGAAAAACAGAGCTGGAGGAATCAGGCTTCCTGACATCAGACTATACTACAAAGCTACGTTAATCAAGACAGTATGGTACTGGCACAAAACAGAAATATTGGTCAGTGGAGCATGATAGAAAGCCCAGAGATAAACCCCACACCTATTGTCAACTAACCTATGACAAAGGAGGTGAGAATATCCCCTTAGGTTTTGGTAAGTGTCTGATTGCTCTGTCACTCACTGCACTTTTGATTCATTCATTGAGCAAAGAAATGTATGGAAGAATTTATCCTAAAAAGCTTTAGGTATCTGGGTTTTTAATTTCTACCTCTTTTACGGATTTCTAATTTTATTGCATTCTGGTCAGAAAATTTGTTTTATTAAAAGTTGTATTGAGGTTTCCTTTAGTACATAACTATATTCTCATTAAAAAAATATTCCCTGGGTCCCCCGAGGGATTACTTTTGTTTTTTTAAGGACTCGTGAATAATTTATAAAGTTTGATTATAGTATAGACCAGAAAAGCTGAATGATACAATAAACAAGGATAATGACATATTTTTTTTCTCAATCTGTACATATTACTCTATTGCCTTCTGGCATTTAATGTTGCTGAAAAGTATAAATTTATCCTGATTTTTTTTATTTTGCAGATTCTCTATTTCTGCCTGATTACTTATAGACTTTTTTAAAAAGTGCAATAGCTTCACTTTGTTTCTAATAATGTTACTCATAATTTTTACTTATATGTGTAAATCCTTTCAATCTGCAGCTTCCTATCTTCTTTTATTTTAGAAAATGGTTTTCTGTTACACTCAATATTTTTCCATTCAGCCTACTCTGCATTTTTCTTTAGGACTACAGTTCAGATGCTAGATGTCTGTTATCTTTATTTCATACTTATCATTTTATCTCTATTCACTTTTACGTGTTTTCCCTTTGCATTCTATCTTCTTCCTCAAGCCAGTCCTCCACATCACTGACTGTTTTTACTAATACTGATCTTACTTCCTACTGCCACTAAAGTGGTTTTCATTATGTGATGCTTTTTAAAATTAATCTTATTTTTCCTCTTTATTTTATTTTATTTTATTTTATTGTCTACCTCTTCATTGATCTCATGAGTCTCTTCCTTGATGTTCATTTTTGTAAAGTCCATGTCCTCTTTGATTTTCCAAGACCTTGAGAAAATCTTACCTAGAAAAGTTTTCTGTTCTATAAAGAAGTGTTACTTGGAATAACTGTTCTCCCAATGTCTGTTCTTCATCTTCCTTTTGCTTGTTGGAGCTTTTTCTTCTTTCTCTTCCTCTTTTTTTCCCTCCTGTTCTTGTTTTGGTGTAAACTCTGCACAGGTGCAATTGTTGGAAACTTCACATTATTCATTCCCTCTGAATGGGGCAGCTTTCTTTGACCTGTTATTTACTCTAAATCATTCTTCTCCTACTTTATTTGGGAACTTAAAAATTATGCCACTGGACTCTGAGGTGGAGAGTTCAACTCTGTTTAATTCTTCATCTGCTTGAGGGACAGAGGGACAAATAAGGAGTCTTAATTCTGGTGTGTTGTTTTCACATTCTTTGCCATTGTATATGATGAATCCTCTGTCCTGGGGCCCAGCTCCCCTTGGTTTCTGTTCATTTTACACTTCAGGGTCAGTGGTTCACTCTGTAGGAGGCTGGGTGAATAGGAATCCGTGGGACTCATTGTTAAGACCTTTTGTTTGTTGGTGTAGAGTGACATTTAATTAAGCCAAGCAGAACTTTTGGCTTCTGTTTATTGTTCCTCCTCATCTGCAGATTTTTTCCTTCTTTTTTAATATTATTTTTAAATTTAATTTTTAGTTTATATTGGGGTATAGTTGATTTACAATGTTGTGTTTGTTTCAGGTGTACGGCAAAGTGATTCAGTTATACATATACCTATATCCATTCTTTTTCAGATTCATTTCCCATATAGGTTATTACAGAATATTGAGTAGAGTTCCCTGTGCTATACAGTATGTCCTTGTTGATTATCTATTGATATTTTATATATAGTAGTGTGTATATGTTAATCCGAAACTCCTAATTTACCCCCCCCACCTTCCCCCTTTGGTAACCATAAGTTTGTTTTTGATGTCTGTGAGTCTGTTTCTGTTTCGTAAATAAGTTCATTTGTATCATCTTTTTAGATTCCACATATAAGTCATGTCATATGATATTTGTCTTTGTGTATCTGACTTACTTCATTTAGTATGATAATCTCTAGGTCCATCATGTTGCTGCAAATGGCATTATTTCATTCTTTTTTTTATGGCTAAGTAATATTCCATTGTATATGTGTACCACATCTTCTTTATCCACTCCTCTGTCGATGGACATTTAGGTTGCTTCTGTGTCTCGGCTATTGTAAATAGTGCTGCAATGAAAATTGGGGTGCATGTATCTTTTTGAATTATGGTTTTCTCTGGATATATGCCCAGGAGTGGGGTTGCAGGATCATATGGTAGTTCTATTTTTAGTTTTTTAAGGAACTTCCATACAGTTCTCCATAGTGGTTGTACCAATTAACATTCCCACCAACAGTGTAGGAGAGTTCCCTTTTCTCCACATCATCTCCAGCATTTATTTTTTGTAGACTTTTGGATGATGGCTATTCTGACTGGTGTGAGGTGATACCTCATTGTAGTTTTGATTTGCATTTCTCTAATAATTAATGATGTTAAGCATCTTTTTATGTGTTTTTTGGCCATCTGTATGTCTTTCTTTGGAGAAATGTCTATTTAGATCTTCTGCCCATTTTTTGATTGGGTCTTTTTTTGTTTTTGTTTTTTGGTACTGAGCTGTATGAGATGTGTGTATATTTTGGAGATTAATCCCTTGTCCATTTGCAAATATTTGCAAATTTTTTTTGCAAATATTCATTTGCAAATATTTTCATTTGCAAATATTTTCTCCCATTCTGAGGGTTGTCTTTTCATTTTGTTTATGGTTTCCTTTGCTGTGCAAAAACTTTTAAGTTTAATTCAGTCCCATTTGTTTATTTTTGCTTTTATTTTCATTACTCTAGGAGGTGGATCAAAAAAGATATTGCTGTGATTTTTGTCAAAGAGTGTTCTGCCTATGTTTTCCTCTAAGAGTTTTATAGCATCTGGTCTCACATTTAGGTCTTTAATCCATTTTGAGTTTATTTTTGTGTATGGTGTTAGAGAATGTTCTAATTTCATTCTTTACATGTAGCTGTCCAGTTTTGCCAGCACCACTTATTGAAGAGTCTGTCTTTTCTCCACTGTATATTCTTGCCTCCTTTGTCATAGACTGATTGACCATAGGTTTGTGGGTTTATTTCTGGGCTTTTTATCCTCTTCCATTGATCTGTATTTCTGTTTTTGTGCCAGTACCATACAGCTTTGATGACTGTAGCTTTGTAGTATAGTTTGAAGCCAGGTAGCCTGATTCTTCTAGCTCCATTTTTTTTTTGCCCCTCAGGGTTGCTTTGGCTTCCAGATTTTTTCTTGCATACATAGCTTGCTCAGAAAAAAAAGTATAAAACAGCCCCACTTCTCTGGCATATAGATATTGCTCAATAAATATTTGTTGAAATAATGTATGCAGTTTCTCCTAATGATTGCTCACAACTCCTGTCCCCATTTTTACAAGCACAGGATTTTGGGTAGAACATGTTAGGACTCTCTTACTTTTTTAAGGGTAATCTGCATTTTTCTTAATAGGTGTGGATCAAGCATACTTGGTTGGTTTCTATACATACTTCTTTGACTTAGTTTGAGTTTTCTTGCACAGACATTCATTATGGTCTCTGTTATGATGTTTTCACCATTTCCTAGTTTCATCGTGGGTGACATTTTTCTGGCTCTATTTTTGGTTGTTATCATTCATTTCAGTGAGTTTCTGAGAAAGGAACTAAATAAATATGCATTCATTCTATCATCTTTTAGCAAAAATTATCAAGTTGTTATTTTAAAACAAAGCATAAATAATGAAAAAACTGTTCCCCTGGGACATGTTTAAAAAACTGTTTGAGATAGATGTCACATTTCTAAGTCTCCTTGTTGCTAATAGTCTGCTGTTCTGATTTCTGCCATTCCAGAATTCATGAGGTCCTCAAAGCATGACTATTTAGCAGGTTTTTGACTCATTTTTAAATTTTGACTTTTGGGACCTGTGTTTCTGTGACATGCAACTGTTCTTTCAGCTTTTTGACCGAAGCCTCTTAATGCCTTGGGTTTAGCTAGTTTTCAAGTTGTTACCTTTTTTGCATCCTCACTCCCAGTTTCCTGGATTGTATCCCCAAGTCTACCATTTCTCATGATCTGGGTGCAGAGCTTACTTGGAAGGATGACCTACCACTCCATATTTACTTATTCTGTTTTTTTAAAATTTTCATTTTATTTTTTTGCATTACTTTTTTAATTAATTTTTTTCCAGTTGATTAAAGCTACCATTTTCCCCAAATGGATGATACATTGTTTCCTCACATGGTTTGATACAGCCATATTCACATAATAATATTTGTTAAGAATTGATTTATGATTTCAGTGTCTGAAATTGTCCACCTAGTATTTATTTTTGCGTTTACTTTCATGTCATTGGGAACAGGAATGATAAGGCCAGAGCAGTGTTGGAAGCAAAGTGGAAGAGTCAGATCCTTGATTCCAAGGCCGTGCTTTGGGACCTGAGGGTGGTGGAGGCTCCTGGAGCAATCTCTGCCCAGGCTCTGTGGGGCTCTCTCTGCCTGTTGTGGATTAGGGCCCCCAGTTCCAGCCTCGGCTCTCTCTTCTCTGCAGTTTTTGTCATCCCTAGCTGGGTTCTCCTGCCCTCTGCCCTCCATCTTGTCTTTCCACACCACCTCATCATGGTGTCCTTTGCACTTAGCTCATTCTAAGGACCTAGACGCACAGTTTTGTGTCTGCCTTCACCAGCTTCCCACAGGTATGAACAGACAGGCTGGCCTTGTCCTCAGGCAGTCTATCCTTTGGTAGGGACCCTGGTTGGGGGGATGTCCAAAGGAAGGGGGAGGTGGTTCAACTCTGTGATATCAAGAGAGAGATTAAGGCACCGCTCTTCTATTTCCTTCTCTGGGAAGTAACGCACCCCTCAACCACTCTCTCAGAGTTTATGATCCCTCTTCTTTGGGGCTTCTCAGCCTTCTGTATTTTCAGCTAGCACAGCCCTTACTACAATGGCTTGGGGTCATTTGTCTGGGGGTCATTTTTCCATGATCTCTATCCCAGTGACCATCAAAGAATCTGGCATAGAATTATAATATAATTGAAATATTATAATATAAATGAAATATAAATGTTTCCTGGATGAATGAATGGCAGAGACCATCTCCATCCTTTGGAATCTTTTGCCTTTAGGAGGCTGACTGAGGCACTTAAATGGAGGAGGAGGAAGAGGTAGAATATTTACGGTGGGAAAATCAGGTTGTATTTTCATCCAAAGTGTCACATCCAGAGGTCTCAGCCTGAAGTCAGCTGAAGGCATAGACATAAGGGATACCCAGGAAAGGGATTTCTGATTATGGGGTTCTGGGAAGGTGAAGCACATGGGCTTTGAGGTGAGTTAGGAAGGAGGGGGTGAGATGCATGTGGGGTTGCGGTTAGTGGCTCTGAGAGGGCAAGGAATGGTGACAGGAGAAAGGAGCCTCCAAGCAGGAGCTACACAAGTTGCAGGCCAGTAGCTCTGTCTGATTAAGTCACCTCACCTCTGATTAAGTCTTCTCACATAATTACCATTTCTTTTTTGTAGTGAGAACATTTAAGATTTATTCTCTTAGCAACTTTCAAGTATATAATACAGTATTATTAATTGTAATCACCATGCTGTACATTAGATTCCTCAGAACTTATTCATCATACAAATGGAAGTTTGTGCCTTTGAACAGTATCTCCCCATTTCACCCATCCCCTCATCCCTGGCAACCAGCCTTCTACTCTGTTTCTGTGAGTTCAGCTTTTTTATATTCCACAAGTAAGTGATATCATAGAGTGTTTGTCTTTCTCTGTCTGACTTGCTTCACTTAGCATAAGGTTCTCAAGTTCCAATCATGTCCTTGCAAATAGCAGGATTTCCTTTTTTCTCATGGCTAAATAATGTTCCTATATACATATATCACGTCTTCTTTATACATTCATCCATAGATAGACACTAAGGTTGTTTCCATATCTTGTGAATAATGATGTAATGAATGTAGGAGGGCCAATAGTATTTTTGAGATCCTGTTTTCATTTCCTTTGGATATATACCCGGAAGTGGAATTGCTGGATCCTTTGGTAGTTCTATTTTTAATTTTTTAAGGAACCTCCATACAGTTTTCCACAGTAGCTGCACTAATTTTACATTCCTGCTAACAGTGCAGAAGAATTCCCCCTTTTTTTAATCACTGTGTTCTGAATTCACAGCTTTTTAAAAAATTTATTTATTTTATTTTATTTTATTTATTTTTGGCTGTGTTGAGTTTTTGTTGCTGCGTGCGGGCTTTCTCTAATTGTGGTGAGCGGGAGCTGCTCTTCACTGCGGTGTGCGAGCTTCTCATTGAGGTGGCTTCTCTTGTTGTGGAGCATGAGCTCTAGGTTGTGGGCTTCAGTAGTTGTGGCATGTGGGCTCAGTAGTTGTGGCTCCTGGGCTCTAGAGTGCAGTTTCAGTAGTTGTGTCACACGGGCTTAGTTGCTCCGCGGCATGTGGGATCTTCCCAGACCAGGGCTCCAACACGTGTCCCCCACATTGGTAGGCGGATTCTTAACCACGGCGCCACCAGGGAAGTCCCCAGAATTCCCTTTTATTCACAACCTTGTCAACATTTTTTTATTTCTTGTCTTTTTGATGATAGTCATTCTAATAGGTGTGAGGTAGTATCTCATTGTGGTTTTAATTTGCATTTTCCTGATGATTCAGTGATGTTGAACACCTTTAAATGTACCTGTTGGAAAGATGTCTGTTCAGCTCCTCTGTCTGTTTTTTAATTACATTTTTTGGGGGTATTGAGTTGTGTTCTTTATATATTTTGGATATTAACTTATTATCAGGTGCATGATTTGCAAAAATTTTCTCTTATTCCATAGGTTGCCTTTTCATTTTTTTGATGGGTTTCCTTTGCCTGTGCAAAACTTTTTAGTTTGATATAGTTCCACTTATAATTATTATTGTTGTTTTATGATTATTGTTATTTTTGCTTTCATCGCCTTTGCTTTTGGTGTCAAAACCAAAAAATCATGGCCAAGACTGACATTAAGCAGCTTACCCTCAGTGATTGTTTTCTGGTTTCAAGTCTTACATTTAAGTCTTTAACCATTTTGAATTGATTTTTGTGAATGGTATAATATATGGATCTAGTTCTAATTTTTTTGCAAGTGGAAATTTTTTTTCCAGTTTTTGCTGCATCATTTATTGAAGAGACTATCATTTTTCCATTGGATATTCTTGGCTTGTTTGTCATAAATTAATTGAAAATACATGTGTGGATTATTTCTGGGTTTCCTATTCTGTACCATTGATTTATATGTCTATTTTTATGCCAGTACCATAATGTTTTAATTACTATAGCTTTGTAATGTAGTTTGAAATAAAGAAGTGTGATGCCTCCAGTTTTGTTCTTTCTCAAGATTTCTTTGGCTATTTGGGGCTTTTTGTGGTTCCATACGTATTTTAGGATTGTTTCTTCTATTTCTGTGAAAAATGCCATTGAAGTTTTGATAGGATTGCAATGAATCTGCAGATGGCTCTGGGTAGTATGAACATTTTAATAATATGATCTATGAATAGGAAATATTTTTTCCTTTATTTGTGTCTTCTTCAATTTCATCTTATAGTTTTCAATGTACAGATCTTTCATCTCCTTGTTTAAATTTATTCCTAAGTATTTTATTGTCTGATGATTTGTAAATTTCTTAATTTCTTTTTCTGATAGTTAATTAGTGTATATAAACACAACTGATTGTTGTATATTGATTTTGTATTTTTCAACTTTTCTGAATTTGTTTATTAGATCTAACAGTGTTTTTGGTGGAATCTTTAGGGTTTTCTATACATAATGTTATCTATAAAGAGAGAAAATTTTACTTCTTCCTATTGGATTTGGGTGCCTCTTATTTCTTTTTCTTGTCTAATTGCTTTGGCTAGGACTTTCCATGTACTGTGTTGATTAAGAGTGGTGGGAGTTGGCATCCTTGTCTTGTTCTTGATCTTAGAGGAAAAGCTTCTAGCTTTTCACCATTGAGTAAGATGTTAGCTATGGGTTTGTCGTATATGGCTTTATTTTTTTAAATTGTTTTTTATTTTTTAATTTTTGGCTGCACCACGCAGCATGCAGGACCTTCCCCAAGCAGGGATCAAACCTGTGTCCCCTGAATTGGGAGCACAGAGGCTTAACCACTGGACCGCCAGGGAAGTCCATATATGGCTTTATTGTGTTGAAGTACGTTCCTTTTATACCCAGTTTGAGAGTTTTTTTTACCATGAAAGTATGTTGAATTTTGTCAAATGCTTTTTCTGCATCTACTGAGATGAATATATAATTTTTGTCCTTCATTTTGTTAATGTGGTGTATCACATTGATTGATTTGCAGATGTTGAACCATCCTGCATCCCTGGAATAAATCCCACTTGATCATGAAGTATGATCCTTTTAATATACCGTTGAATTTGGTTTGCTAACATTTTTCTGAGGATTTTTGTGTCTGTGTTCATCAGGGATACTGGCCTGTAATTTTCTTTCTTTGTGGTTTCCTTGTTTGGTTTTAGTATCAGGGTAATGCTGGCCTTGTAAAATGAGTTTGTAAGTCTTCCCCCCTCTTCAGTTTTTTGTAAGAGAGTGAGAAGGATTGATAATTTTTCTTTCTTTCTTTCTTTTTTTTTTTTGTGGTATGCGGGCTTCTCACTGTTGTGGCCTCTCCCATGGCCAATGGCCATGGCTCACGGGCCCAGCTGCTCCGCGGCATGTGGGATCTTCCTGGACCGGGGCACGAACCCGTGTCCCCTGCATCGGCAGGTGGACTCTCAACCACTGCGCCACCAGGGAAGCCCTTTTCTTTGTTTTTTTCTTTTTTTGATAATTTTTCTTCTAAAGTTTGGTAGAACCAGTGAATCCATCTAGCCCTGAGCTTTTGTTCTGTTGGAAGATTTTTGACTACTAATTCAATCTCCTTACTTATAAGAAATACATTTCATAAGGCTATAGCTGCCTTAGATAGTGATTTCTGTGATGGATCTGGGCAAAGTCAAAGTCAATTGAAAACCTCTGGAAAGGATTCACCCTTCTCGATGCCATGAAGAGCACTCATGATTCATGGCAAGAGGTCAAAATATCAATATGAACAGGAGTTTGGAAGAAATTGATTTCAACCCTCATTTGTCCCATGATGCTAGGAAGCCTCATTCCTAGGTCAGGTGAGCATTTTGTTGATAGGCCATTTATATGCTATATTTGGATTAGGCCCTGTTAATAACCTAAATATTCTCTGGATCATGTCTTACTAGTCTATTATGATTCAGGAAATGTTTTCCCTTGTTGCTTCTTTCTATATCTAGAGTTGAACTATTACAATTAACTTTATATAAAGCTATATATTTGATCAATTGCCTCAAGATGTTTAGCCATCATTAGTTTTGTTGGAGACCTGGTTACACAAAAAAGAAACAACAATCTTTTAAGATAGGCTGGATATAAATAATATAGCTAATAACATTAATAAGGTCCTAAGTAGGGATTTAAGCCATGAGCTTCCAGAACCAAACCAGATCCTTAAAAGATCACCAAGACTAGGAAGTGGATCTCTTAAGGCAGAAATTTGATTTTTCATGTGGATCTTTAAATATGTTACATTAGAGGATTAGGTAGTGTGAAAATGCAACATTCAGTTTGAATTATGGTACCGGTGCCTCCTTGAGATGCTGTAAGGATATGGAGGGCCATGTGATTTCGTAATACTGCTTTTCTCATCATAGAGACCTCAGAATTCAGGTCTGAATTGGCCTGATTACTGCCATTTAAGGCCAGTTGGGTGAATTTTGTTAAGGCTTTGATGTGGGCAAATACATCTTCCAGTCCTACTGAAGGCAGAAAAATAGCTGCTAAATGATCATAGCAATGAAATACAGAACTTTTGATCCATCAGGCTTGTGTTAATGGTAAATTTGCCAGTCATTTCTAAATTGGCATGCGTGTGGTCTTGAGCCCAGGGGAATTCTAGGGTACATCTTCCTATCCATCGTGGTGGAAGCCAGGGTCGCAAATTGGTGCTGTAAAGCCGTTGAATTCCATTAGATACAACCCAGTATATTTCCGTTTGCCTGACCCAGGCTGTTCCATAGCATTCGTTACCTTTAAAAGAAATGATATGTTGGCATATTTCATAAGGGACCCAGCCTAATTTTCTAGTGTTTTTAGGCTGATTACCTTTAGTATGATTTAATTGTTCCCACCATGGAGGGGGAGGGGATTTAAAATTAAATGACCATAGCCTGGTGTTAGCCATCTAAATCTATCCTAAAACCAAGGGAGAGTCTCTCTTAATAATTGAGAAATTTTATATTCTTTGACTGAAATTTAGCTCATTGCACTGATTGAGCTTGAGTAACTTTATTTATTTTTATTTTTTACTTATTTTTTAATTTTTTTGCGGTACACGGGCCTCTCACTGTTGTGGCCTCTCCTGTTGCCGAGCACAGGCTCCGGACGCGCAGGCTCAGCGGCCATGGCTCACGGGCCCAGCCGCTCCGCGGCATGTGGGATCTTCCTGGACCGGGGCACGAACCCGTGTCCCCTGCATTGGCAGGTGGACTCTCAACCACTGCGCCACCAGGGAAGCCCGAGCTTGAGTAACTTAAAAAGAAAATTCATATTTATGGTCAGTGTCAGAGTGAGTATGATTGATTGGCCAAGTGAGGGGATCCCATGTAGTAACATCAGTAGTGGCCCAAACAGAACTACTTCTTCTGAAATAAATTTTCTAAGGGCCATCCCATCAGAGCCTTGGAGAGGAGAAATCCACAAATGTATACCAGGAATACTGGACATAGGTAATTGACCACAGACTCAACAATTGGATTGATTTCTAAAATTTGCAAAGGGTTGTGCGCATAATAGAAAAACATTGATTCATATGCAAAAGTCCAAGAAATAAAGAAAACACTATAAATAGTCATTCAGGTCAGGTCTGGCATCTTGAGATACCTGTCTACTTCTGATGCTGTCTTCTTCTTGTCCTGTTTTGTGTGTCATTTCTACTCTGTTTGACTATTGTTTTAAGGTGAGTTTGAGGTCAACAGTTCTCTCTATAGATCATTCTGGTGCAGTGGCCCTTTTTTAAGTGGGAAATATAAATCTAAGAATTAATTCCTTTTAGTTTCTCTGCCCATGAGCTAGTTAAGTGTACCTGATAGGGGTCCTTCCATCTAGGATGGAGAGAGTCCTTTATTTTTATTTATTTATTTTTTTTGTTTATAGAAGCTTTATTCATAATTGCCAAAACTTGGAAGCAACCAAGGTGGCCTTCAATATGTGAATGGATAAATTATGGTACACCCAAACAATGGAGTATTCAGCATTAAAAAGTGGGCAATCCAGCCATGAAAAAACATGAAAGAATTTTAAATACATTTCCTGTTGTGAAAGAGGTCAATCTGAAAAGGCTACTGTATGATTCCAAATGTATGACATTCTGTAAAGAGGCAAAGCTATGCCGACAGGAAGATCAGTGGTCTGGAGCTGGGGGGAAAAAGTATTAAATAGGTGGAGCACAGAACATTTTTATAGCACAGTGAAACTATTTTGTATGACACTAAAATGATGAGTATGTCATTATACATTGGTCAAAACCCATAGAGTGTACAACACAAAGAATGAACCCTAATATAAACTATGGGCTTTGGGTGACAATGATGGGTCAATGTAGGTTCAACAACTGTGCCTCTCGGGGGCAGGATGTTGATAGTAGAGGAAATGGGGAGGGGAGGAGGGGTGGTATTTGAGAATTCTGTACTTTCTGCTCAATTTTTCTGAAAGCTTAAAACTGCTAAAAAAACAAAAATCTATTAACTAAAATAAAACCAAATTACATTCTATATAGCTAGTACTTGAAGCAGCAGTAACAGTCATTTTTTGGTAAACCTCAGTACAGAATCCAGACATTCCCATCTGTACTTAAGGCATCAGGCAACATTGAGGATGGCGAGGACAGAGCATAGCAATCATTGGGATGCAAGTCACTTTAACTGTGGGCTCTCCATCATTTATCTCTCTTTTTTTTTTCATGATTACTAGTAAGGAGTTTGAATCATAATCAAAGACTTCCCAACAAACAAAAGTCCAGGACTAGATGGCTTCACTGGTGTATTCTAACAAACATTTTTTTATATTGAGGTAAAATTGGTATATAACGTTATGTTACAGGTGTACAACATAGTAATTCGATATTTGTGTACACTACAAAACTGATATAAGTCTAGTTACCATCATTACCATACAATTACCCCCCTTCACACATTTCATCCACACCCCACCCCTTCCCTTCCGCTAACCATTTATTTTGTATTAAGACATGGCCCATCTAAAAGCAATGATGTTGGTATGTCCAAACCAGGTTTCTTCCTCTTCCCCATTGCAATTAATCTTTTCATAATTTTCTTATTCCTCTTAGCACATTCGGGACATAACATATTATCTTCTAGGTCTGGGGATGGGAAAGTGCAGGCAGGTAACATGAAGAGAGAGATCATCCTCCTGGGAGTGTTAGGCACCCAGGTCTGACCTGCATGGAACTGCAGGCGAACCCATCCTTCTGTGTCTGCCAAGAGTGGTCTGCCATGGACCACACACCACCGGACACCGGAAGCTTGCGGCAGAAAGGACTCAACAGAGGTAGGCAGGGGACGTGAATTTACAGCCTTAGGTTGAACAGCTCTTGCAGCAACTCTTGACCATGCTGCCAACATGGCTGCCTGAGCTGAAGTTATCACTTCAACCATGTTAGTCCTTTCCTCATTCTCACTCATCTTCCTTTTCTGAACACTTGCTGTCTTGGTCACCGTCTTGTGTTTTCCTGGACATGACTGCAATCTGGCCTCCCGTGATGATTCAGGAATATACTGATCTTTTTCAGGATAAGCATGTTTCTGGAGTCTCAGATAAACCTCTATTTTCTGACCATCGGTACTCAAATTAAGTTGTTGGCACCATTTCCGCAAAGTATCCCGACTCACGTTGTTAATTGGAGGCAATATGGTTGGCAAGAGATAAATAGGTTTACTACAACTAGATTTTGGGCAAGCTTTGAATTGTTCTTCTGTTTGAGGAGGATGAACTTGGTCATCTGAACTCAGTGACTCCACTTTGACTTCTGAAGTTGAAGAAACACTTGGTTCCATTAGATGGTCTTCAACAATTTCCTCATTGACTGGAATCAATGTAAGAACCATATTTTCTTCATCTAAGACCTCTTCAAAGAAATTCTTCTCACAATTTGGGTGTGCCATTCCAAGGAACTCTCAGAGAAAGGCAGAGCCGGCAATGTTAAGGATATCTGCAATTTAATCCTCTTAACCTCGAGAGAGTCTTTTAAATGATGCCTTCCAGTAGACATAATCTGTTGGTTGCAGTTCGTGGAGCATTTTATCTTCATCCAAAAATAGGTTACTAGGATAAGCTTCAGAAACAAATTTAGAATGTCCTTTTAGTAATTCAATTAAACCATACAGTAATGCAACATAGTAACAAGGAGCCATCTAGGAAGTGAGTCTTAGGCAGTAAATTCAAAACCTCAAAGACAGTTAACAACATTAAAATTCAATACCCACTGAAATGTAATTTTTTTCTCCCTAAAATTACCCTAATTTCTATCAAACACAGCCAAATTAAGACTAGTTTATTTACAAAATAAGTCTGGTGTCAATAAACTTGGCCTGGTTATTTATATGTGTAATTGATCATATAGGTTCTTTTAATATTAGCTTTGTTGGAATGTTTCATGAGGAATCTCTGATTGAACTTTAAAAGGCCGTTTAAGGCCAGAAAATCCATGCCAAAGACTTTCCATCAGATTCCACTTGCAAAATCTACAGATTTGGATGGGTTCCTCTCTTCTAGAGGTACCCCAAATATCTTACAATTCCCACACCTGCCAGAAGTGGCTTTCCTTATTCATCTGTTAAGGCTGCTGGGAACCCTGTAAGCAAAGTACTAGGTTGTTTGTCCAAGGGGCTTTATGGCTCCATAAAGTCTGCCTTAGTTCTTTAAATCTGCCTGGTCACATCTAATTTTTGTGTATTCTCCAGCCAAAGCCATGGTAATATAACCAATTTCTCCAATTATGTCCTGTTATAAGGAGAACAGATTCAATTGAACTTATGCAAATAATTATTGCCATTAAAATAAGAATACTCACTAAATAAGTGTTTCAAAATTCTGGAGGGATAAAGTAGAGAGAAAAGATAAACGTTTCAGTTCAGCCTATGAAGGTCTGTAAGTCATATTTAGCTTAAGGGGAAAGGTTTCCTTATATCCAGAAAACAAAGATTAAAGCCAGTAATATTTCAGACAAAGTCATAAAAATTATCAGTCAGCTGTATGTAACTAATTCTTGTTGCTTTTTATCTTCTTTTAACACTTTTATGAAGCCATCAGGTTTTCCATTAGAATGCTTTAATTTTCTTACCCAGTTCAGTGGTATGATCTGAAAGTTATCAGAAACCTGTATTTTTCTTCTTTCTATGAATCTTCTTGAAGATGAGGCATTTTTGTAAAAACATCAGAGTAAAACAGTAACTGTATATAAATGACAAAAGACAAAAAAAATGCACAATTAAAGACCTGATTACAAAGCAGTTGTCAAATTGGTTATTTTTGTGATGTACGATATTAATATAACTAGAGTTATGACTAATAACATTATACCAGGACATATTCAAATTTTAGAAATTTCATGTATTTTCTAGAACATTTATATCCAGGGCATTTACTCATACAATATAACCTAAAAAGGTTTATTGCCACTCCTTTGACAATGTCTCCATGTAATTTAGCATACCAAATAAGCCTAATTAGTTTAATATCTCTCAATGAGATGTATCAGGTGCCCTCTAAAGCATCCCAAGTTTAGCTAGAGGTCAAAAGAACTTCATTTAGAATTTGATTTGAGGAAGTTTGTCAAAGATATCAATAAGTTTTAAAAACACTTGGTTAAATAGGATCAGAGGTCACTGTGAAACAAAACTGTGACTGCAGTGGCTAATGATTTGATCCTTCTTGATCTGGATGGTGGGCAGCATTCCGTGTTTTACAAAGACTTCAGTGGAGGAAGTAACTGCAGATGTGGTAGAAATAGCAAGAAAACTAGAATTGGAAGCGGAGCCTGAAGATGTGACAGTTATTGCAATCTCATGGTAAAACTTGAACAGATGAGGAGTTTCTTCTCCTAAATGAGCAAAGAAAGTGGTTTCTTAAGATGGCATCTACTCCTGGTGAAGGTGCTGTGAAGATTTTTGAAAGGACAACAAAGGATTTAGAATATTACATAAACTAAGTTGTTCAAACAGCAGTAAGGTTTGAGAGAATCACCTCCAGTTTTGAAAGAAGTTCTACTGTGGGTAAAATGCTATCAAACAGCATTGCATGCTACAGAGAAATTGTTCGTGAAAGCAAGAGTCCATTGATGCAGCAAATGGCATTGTTGTCTTATTTTAAGAAGTTGCCATAACCACTCCAGCCTTAAGCGACCATGAGTGTTATTAGATAATGGTTAGACTTTTTTAGCAATAAAGTATTTTTAAATTAAGGTACGTTTTTTAGATAGTGCTATTGCACCTAATAGACTACATTATAATGTAAACCTTCCTTTTATATGCACTGGGAAACCAAAAAATTCATGTGACTTGCTTATTGCAATATTCACTTTATTGCAGTGGTCTGGAACCAAACCCTCAATATCCTGAGGTATGCTTGTATTTTCTTTCTCTTTGTTTTAATTCTCACTTGTTTCATGCATTGTTATCCTGACGTTGGTGAGCCTGTTTATTACCATTATTTTGAACTATCAGGTAAATCACTTATCTTCATTTCATAAGATCTATTTCTGGAGTTTTGTCTTGTTCTTTTGTTTGGAATATATATTTTTATTTCTTCATCTTCTTTGAGTCTCTGTGTTGTTTTTTGTGCATTAGCCCCCTCTCCCAGTCTTGACAGAGTGGTTTTATGTAGAATATGAACCTCATCAATCAGCTGAGCCTGAGTTTTTACTGTCTCTCAAACCTTTGTGATTGTCCAAGCTATCTTCTTTGTTCTTGGAGCCTTGCAGTAGCGGAGAGTGTGCCATGACCTGATAGTGTCCAAAAGGGGAGGATTGCAGTTAGCACCTAGTTTCAGGTTGATTGGAAGCCAGACCCTCAGATAGCAGCTGGGAAAATATGTAGTTAGACCCCTTCTAGGGAAACACTGGGAGGTGGGTGTTTTTACACTTGCCTGGATATATAGCCAGTCATGGGGGAATGTCCTGTGCTCATTAAGAAGTACCTCTTTGTTTGATACAGTCCTGTGGGACTTCTGAATGCAAACACTTTTGACTATCAGAGGCAGGAATTCTAGGGGCCTGTCTCTTGGGCAGCAGCCACAAAAACTGGAACATCAGATGCATTTACAAGCTCCTTCTAGTGAGATACAGATGACTTGCAGCAGGGTATAGGGAAAAGGCAAGGGAGGTGTTCATGTGCTTTCCCAGTCTCCAGGGAGAGTGGCAGTCAGCACCTAGATGTGTGCTAAATTAGAAGCCTGACCCTCAGGCAGCTGTTTTTAATATATACAAATAGTCCCTTTTCAGGGCAACACTGGGAGGTGGATATGTTTTATCTGCTCCCTCTGCGCTGAGCCTGAGGGTATAGGCACACTGAATCCTTGGAGCCAGTTAAGAACTGTTTCTTTGTTTTCTGTAAACTTGTGGGTCTTGTGGATAAAAATTGCATTGGATTTCAGAGCTAGGTGTTTTGGGACCCCATTCCTTAGGTGAGAATCTTAAAAGTTGGGATGCTAGATGTTGAGTCCAAACCTTTTGCTCCTCAGGGAGAAGCTGGGAGTTGGGAGTTCCCTCCCAATTTTATGGTGTTGTGCTGGGGGTTGGGGTTGATGACAAGTTTGTCTCAGTCTTTGCTACCTGTTTTGATGTGGGTATTTTCTTGTTTGCTCCATGTGTAGGAGTTGCTCAGCTAGCTTTTGGATTTCTTTCAGAGGGAATTGCTTCGTGTGTAGCTGTACATTCAGTGTGTCTGTAGGAGGAAGGGAGTTCAGGAGCCTCCTGTGTTGCCATCTTGGACTGGAACTAGTCATGGGCTTTTCTGGAAGTGTCCCAGACAGCTGGGGAATCTGGGTGCTCACTCACATGCCCTTACTTTCCACTGGGGGAGAAATCGTGGTCTGAGAAGGTGTCACTTGGCACTGAGTGGTACCACGTTGGGGGAGGTATAACATGGGTACTGTTCCTCTTACCCCCTCCAGTGTGTCCAAACTTGTATTTTTTTGTTCCAACAGTAAGCTGAAACTTCTCCACTGGAAATCTGGACTTCCACAAAGATTTTTTCATTCATGGATGATTATCTAAGACAGTGTCTTCCTGGGGCTCCCAGACCACAACCTAGAGGATCAGGAGCCAGTTCACAGGCCACTGCAGGGTCTGTGGCTGGGGTCCAGCTCTCTGTATGCGTATTATCCCATATATGGGTGGGTGAGACTCCTCCCAGTTTCCTTGGAGTTCAGTGCAGGGTTCCACAGCTCCTACAAAGGCACTTTTGTTCAAGAATGGATGCCAAATTGTTGAGCAAGGAAACACTGAGGGACATCTTATTCAGCCTTGTTGCTGAATTTACTCCCCTGCATTTACTTAAGTTCCCTTGAAGTTGACCCAATCCTGTTTTTTTATAGCTACAGGAAAATGACTTTTGTAGAAGGAAGTTGCAAAGGACAGATGTAACTGAGATACAGAGACCTTGTGGAATTTTGTTTAAACTGATTTTCTTACCAAAATTCCTTGAATGTGAAAAGCACAACACAGACCTCATTCTTTATAATCCTCATTATCCAGTTAAAATAAAGTCTTATTAATATTGAAAGGAGGAGTACATTGGGGTTTCCTTAATTCAATCTCATTTGTATTTAGAGTCTGTAGGCATGTAGAGTGATATATAGAGTTGTGACCCAGTGCCTAGGTTTTCTTGAAGAATTTGTCAATGCTTTTATCAGTGATTTTAAGTTAACCATTTTACTTGTCTATTCAGTGCCTCTGAGCCTGTTTATGGAATTGGAAACTTTAAATACCATGATTTTTGTAACCTAATAGAGGTTGTGATGATTGATGAGATACTATAAATTCACCAGATGTCCTCATCCATGAAGAAAGCCCAGCATTCTGCATACTTGACTAGAATTTCTGATTGTTTCAGTTTAGTAATGAACCAGAATTTCTGTATCCTGTTGGTAGTCAGTCCAAGAGGAAGTTACAGATTTTCCAGAAAAAATGAGACTGACAAAATGGTGGGAAATTGGACATTAAAAAATTTAAGTTATGGTATCCTTTTCAAGATAACATGTTTTGGCCAGATTAAGTTACTTAGCCAAGTAACCTAAAAGATTCTTTATACTTTTTTTTTGTTTGTTTTAAAACTCTTGTTTCAGATTTTTTTTTTCCAGTTTAAGTTTTCATGTCACTCAGTGATGAGAGTATTATTCTGGACTTCCAATTAAAGTCTGAATTCATAGTAATCAGAAATTGAAGAAACCTATGCATTTCTGTATGTGTGTTTTGTTTTTCAATTATGTTTTTTGTTTTCATTTTATAGGAATTACAATGTTGTACTAGATATTCTCTCTGCCGGAATGCTTTTATTCCATGATCATACCTGGTTGGCTCCCTATTATCATTAAGACTTTAGAGAAACCCTCCTTGACAATCCATTTAAAATAGTTATCAATCACTGATCACTCTCACTTTTTCTATTTCAGATCTCTGCATAACACTATGGCCATTGGGTATTTCCCTTCCCTTCCCTCTTCTTCCTTTTCTTTCTTACATCCTACCTTTCTTGAACTCTCTAGTTTTAGATGTCTTTCCTTGTTTAGATGTCTCCCAGCATCATTTAATGTTTGAATGAGTATCTGAATGAATGAACTACGACATCTTTAGGAAAGATGTTTCTCTTTATACAATCCCTTATGAAAGTTTTTAATAAGTTCCTTCTCATTGAGATTGTTTGCTTTTTCCAAATTCATGGCTTTTCTCTTGATTCCATTCTTGAGTCCATCCTGAGCTCAATTTCTATCCTCCTTTTTGTTATTTTAACTGGGCACATCTAAAATATTATTATTTCAAAAGAGTGGATGTAATTCTTCTCACATAACAGAAGGGAGTAACTCAAAACAATGACTAATTAGTGAATTATTTTTTGAGTTTTGGATTATATTATATTCTTTTAGCAGTTCACATATTCAGGTGATAAAGTCATGCTTAGTATATGCTGGGCACTGAGGATATAAAGATGAGAAATGCAAAGTACTTACCTTGAAGAGCTCACGTATTGTTGGGGAAGGTAGACTTATAAACACATAATTTCATGAGTTCTAAAAGATGTCATAGGACATATGCATTATTCTTAATTATTGCATGGGTGTTTTCCAGGAAGGTGAGAACAAGGAGAACATTCTCAAGCACATACCCAGTGGTTTCTTAGGCACCAGATTCTACCCAACTCCAGATCATTCTGCACACTGATCCTTACCCTGTGCAGGTACTTTTAAGCAATGAGGATGCTGCTTAGCAGTGTCTGGCATATGGTACACACTCAAAAAATATTCAGTGAGTAGATGAATAACTTTCCCCTTTGGGTAACAAGGATCCATCAGAATTTTCCTAGTGGGGGGTATATACATGAGTAATGTTTTTTTTTGAAATAATCTCACATTGACATGTGGGTGGAAAAAGAAAAAAAAAAAAGCTCTGGGGAGAGCTTGGTGCCAGTGGGGCCTGCTATGATAATCCAGGAAGGAGTCAATGATTCTGGCTCTCCTTGGAACATCTGAGCAAAGTGCATTGGCAGCACATATGCAAAGTAGGAACGGGGTGTTGGAACAGTTAGCCACATGCTAAAGGGAATGTCCAAGGCCACTGAGTGAGGGCTGAGGGGCAAGGCCAGGACTTTAACCCAGGTCGTTTCCTTCCAAATTCCATCCTTTATCCACTTAACTTTTTTCACTTCCCTTTATCTGTAATTAAGTCTTGTTAAATTAATTAAGCAAGGAGGCCGTTAGACTGATGTACCTTTAATGCCATGGAGGTCTAGGTAAGAAAACTAAAATCTAAGCCTGTAAATATCTCGAGGTTATGAAATCAAAACCCAAGGACAACCAGTCACAAACAGCAACTGGGCTTTAAGCTGTAGCCAATCAATGCTTTCCTGCTGCCTTTTCTGTATGAAGGTCTTTCCCCAGGCTCCTCTTGGTGGAGTGCTCCTGACCACTTCCTGTTTGGTGCTGCCTGATTTGGGTCAGTCTTTGCTCACAGACTCTTAACGTTTTTAATATGCCTTAGTTTATCTTTTAACAGTCTCAGCACTTGCCTTGCCAGTCAATCTCTCTTAGATTCATATAGGTCCTGCAGGAACTGCTGTTTCACTGTGACTCAGCTTTTCTTACAAATCCGAGGTACAGGAGTACATGGCATCTTCCCAGCTCTGTTCATAGAGCTGCCGATAACAGCTCAAAGGGAAAGGATGCAGACCTGGAGAAAGGAAGGAAAGAGTTAGAATCCAGGTTGTATCCAAACCCGAATCACTGTCCATGTGCATCAAGAAAACCAGCCCGTATTTTCCCTCCTCCTCCAAGATAAATTCAGAAATAATCTGCAGCTGATTTTCAGAAAGGACTCTGAAGATGGGCATGTGAGAGGTCAGTGCAGAGAACGAACTTGAATGGACTCTCTCTTTGACATCTCATTTTAAAGTCTCACTTCCCATTCTTTTAATTGAACAGGACTCTTTTGATCAGCATTTCAATCTCTCTTCTTTCCCCTCCTGCAGCTATGTATTGTGTACAGCAAACATTTATAGTTGTTAGCCATTAGTTGGCTTTTACTACTGATTATTCTTCCTTTGTTACTTTTTTTTCCTTTGAAAGCTTCATTCATTACTCCGGCATTAAAAAAGCTCGGCATGAGTAAAAACCACATAATTCTCCCCCTTTCTAATTCTGTGAGAAGCCAACACCAGAACAAGTTGGGTCCATCTTCTGTGGCTAAAATGACTTTTGAAACTTGTGGCTGTGCTTAGGGTACTGAAGCAGGATGTGCAGAGCATTGGAAGAGGGCCATTAGTCAGTGAGATAACTTCCCTGGGCAGGTAGGCAGGGAGGATCTGGAAGGCTGAATTTTTGTCTTTGTTTTTTTCCTGTTGGATGCCAACTACAAGTTACAAATTGGGTACGAATTCCTTAACCTTTGGCCAGCAGCACTCAATTTCACATCTAATTTATATGTAAACAAAGTTGCAAATTTGACTTAATTATATTTCCCTCAAGTTTTTCCACCTTATTTTGGGAGGGATGGTTTTGTTTGTGATTTATTTCACTCTGGTTAACTCTTGACATTCTGGAATATTCTGCAGCATTTCCCAGGAAATTACAACCTGTAACAACAACCACCCAGTCTGCCTGATCTGAGCACCAAATTATAGCCTCACAGAGTGTTGCTTAGAGCTGAAAACAAGACCTTGAAGACCCTGAATCAAAAATTATGTCTCCATTTGAAAAATAGTAATTAGTAGCACAGTCTTCATCAAAAAATTTAAGGTAAGAGAAATGAGAAAGAATTAAGTGAAGGCAAATATGGCTCTGAGAGGTATCTAGAAGCCTCTCCCAATAGAAAGAAACCGAGAAATAAAATATTGCCTGCCATATCAGTAAACAAAGGTTCTAGCCTCCACATTACAGTTCCCTCGAAGGTGAGCCCTAAGGGAGCTCAGGAAGGAAGCAAAGAATGCCTGCCATCTAGCAGTCATCAGCCTGCAGCCACCCCGATGGTGCAGCCTGAGGAAACTCAGGATGAGAAAACACAGGATACTGGCCCCAGATAGCTGAGGTGCATATCAAGGAAATGATTTCAGTGAGCCCAAACTCTCACATCTTCCCATACATAGAAAAGCGCTAAATTCCTTAACTTGAGACACTGTAATCTAGTTTTCTTTTATTAACAGTAATCTTTTGTTCTGACTACCTGGTGTTGTTGTGAAAACTCCTATATATCCTGGCCTCCCCCCTTGCCTCCTCAGAAGGAACAGTTTTCTCGGGGTTTTCTGAGAGGCTGTCTCCCCAGCTTGAAGTCCTAAAAATGTCTGCCAAATAAACCAACTCTCAACTTTTAGGTTGTGCATTTTTTTTTCAGTTGACAGAATCTGTATTATTTTCCCATTCTGAGGAGAAGACAACTATTTGCTTCTGATGTGGATTTAGGCTATAGTTTGTTTTTCAAACTCCATTCTCAAGGAAGAATCCTCCCAAAGTCAGCCTGAGTTCTTGGAATCTTCTGTGTTGGTTGCTGTTTTAGTTTCCTAGGGCTGCCATAACAAATTACCACAAACTGGATGGCTTAAAACAACAGGAATTTATTATCTCACAGTTCTGTAGGCCAAAAGTCTGAAATCAAGGTGTTGGCAGGGTCATGCTCCCTCCACAGGCTCCAGAGAAAAATATTTCCTTGCCTCTTTCCTAGCTGCTGGTGAATACCAGCAATCTTTGGCCTTCCTTGGCTTATAGATACAGACATTCCTATCTCTGCCTTTGTTTTCACATGGCGTTCTCCTCTGAATCTCTGTGTGTTTTTTCCTCTTTTTGTAAAGACACCTGTCATTGGATTTAGGGCCCAACCTAATCCAGTTTGCCTTTATCTTAACCAGTTATATCTGCAAAGACCTTATTTCCAAATAAGATCACATTCTGGGGTTCTGGGTAGACATGAATTTTGGGGGGACACTATTCAACCCACAACAGTTGTTCACTGATTTAAGCTAAGTATACATGATGCCAAATGTGAGAATTTTGATCACATGCCTGGAAGTTTTGTTTATTCAGTCATCTAGTTTTGACATTTTGAGGATGGAGACCCCTAATTTTTAGGGATACTATCAAGTTTGGTAGATAAAACACATCCTTTGATTCACATGTGGACAGTGTCCATGCCTTTTCCATGTGTCTAGCACAAGCAAATAACATATTGGAGCAGTCAAGGCAGAAAGGACTAAATCCAGAATGCAGGAGGATAGGTTTGAATCCTCCCTGCTAAGGGTAGTGCAAAGAAGCACCCTGCTAAGCCCCAAAGAGGGATTTAGGCTAAGACCTATATCATTATTTTCTGAAAGTCCCTCTTACCTAAGTTTTGGCTTGTAATTGAGTTTTTAGAATTGATATTTAACATATGAATTACACTTTCAAGATCCAGTGGAAAGCCTATGTATAGTTGAAGTGGAATAATAGCCTCTTGCATTTCACACTAGGAAAGAAGACCTATCTGGGTGTTGCTAAAATATTTTAGTGATATACTAATACAGAGCTATTAAAATTTATTCATTAAAAGAATCCAACCTTGAGCGAGTGACCTGTTAGTGCTAATGCTATTCCTTTCTATTTGACCCTGTTCAGCAACAACTGATACATTCTGGGAAAGTAGGAGAAAAGAACAAAGGCATTGAGCTACTTTCTTTCCAGATTTCTTAACTTAATTTCTGGTCTTTAATTAGCCTCTCACCCTCTCTTCTGCACATGCAGACATCTAGTTAATAGGGTTAAGCTGATGATAACAAGGGAAAGTTTTTACAAGTAATGAAGTTCTTGAAGGTGTTGCTGAGGTATATGGGTTATGGGAGGTCCTGAACCTTAGGGAATATGGAAGACTGGCCTCAATGAGAAAATGTTGGGAGTCAGAAAAGTGACTTTCTGGGAAATAGCAGATGGATCAAGGCACAGTGGACATCAAGAAGATTAAAGCCCAGAAACCTGATGAATCCCAAGATGGACATACTGAGATAGTTACATTTAACCTATGTCTTGAAGGCATTCAATGAGTGTTCAATCTGCAGTCTTCCCTAATAGCAACTCTTTTCCCACATCTGATAAGTTTATGCAGCTATGCATGGGTTATCCACAGGGAAGTGGGATAAATGATAAAGATAAATAATTATAACAGCAGTTTGCTTTATTATATTGTAATAAGGAGACATCATTAGTAAGAGTTTGTTGATTCCTGGATTATCAGTTGCTCAAGCTGACTGTGATTATTCTAGGGTTTTGAAATGAATCATGAATTCTTTTCTTTCTGAGAACTGACAGGATATGAATATTCTTAAACTGTCTTTTCTCACTATCCCAATTTTCCTTAGTAGAATAAGGGAGGAAGGAGGAGTTGAAAGGCTACAGGGGTAGTCCCAAACTGCCTTTCCAAACCTGAAATAGCACCATTTCTAGAGTGTGGTCTGTCTTCATTAAAGTCCCTTAGAAGAAAACAGGATATGGATTTTGCAAAGAAATTATATTTTTATTTTTCCTCCCATGCCAATCACTTTCAAGTTCACCATATTTCTGGATTGTATTTATTAGTCATTCTGTAAACTACATTAGCTAATTTAGTAAATTTAGTAGATTAGTTAAGAAAATAAAACGTAAATTAATCAGTGCAGTTTCAGTCATCATAATGTTGGCAGTTTCAAGCATCATAATATTTGTACAGTATGAAAAAGATATCAGATGACTGCTAGGATTATCTGCTTTGAAGAGTTTTATTAAATTTACAATTATTTTGCTTACAACATCAAAATTAAATTAATTTATTCCAGATTCTTGGAAATTGACATATTTGTAAATATATCATTTTTGTTTCTAGGCATTTATTACAGATATTCACCCCACAAAAGGAAAAGCACTTCAGGCAAATAATTAGTTCAAGCCATAATATAATATTTCAACCTAATTTTCATTTATTTGTTAACTCAATGTTTTTTTTTGAGAATGTACTATATGTCGCTGACTGTTCTAGACACCAATGATACAGGGGATAAAGCAAACCCTACCCTAGTACTAGGGCTCATATTCCAGTAAGGTGTAGTCAGGGAGACAGACAGTAAGCAAAAACAACAACAAATATATACATCTCAGGTGCTGCCAAACTATGTAGTACCATGAAAAAATGGGAAGCAGGGTAGGAGAATGGTGAGTGAAATGGGATGGTGGCTTTTCAGAGACTTGAAGGAGTGAGAGAGTGAGCACAGAGAAGAGGCGGACTTATTGTGAAGCAAATGAAGCTTAAGCTTCAGGAACTTTCACTTGCCAGAATCTCTGGGAGTGATGGGAAGTGCTGGGAACTGTAGATTGTTCTTACAGGGAGGGGAAACTGGGTTGCCATCAGGAAGCTTGTGTATGTAAGCATTTCTGTTAGAATGCTGAAGATACCTCCAAAGAGATTGAATGATTACTCCAAAGTAATCTCTGGAGCTCCAACGATTTCCTGTAATTTCTGTTCTCATTCTAAATAACTATTAACCTAATTTTGTATTTGTGGTTTTATTTCTTTTTCTAAGAGAGCATTCCCTGACATAATTATATAAGCTTCAGGTCCCAACCAAACTTTATCCACTCCAGACATGGGAATCACAGGGCAAGAGGGTGGCAGACAGAGGAGCAACAGGGAGGCCTGTGCGTGTGTCTGGAGCTCAGCCTGCAGGAGGTGATAGGGATGAGGTCAGGGAAGTAAGGTGGGCGTGGTGGTGGGGGTGTAGGAATGACAAGCCTCTTTAAGTACTTTCGGTTTTATTCTAATTAAGTTGTAAAGCTAATTAAAATTTAGATGAGAGGAATTACCGGATCTGGTTTATATTTTAATCAGATCCTTTTAAAAGAATTACTTCTGCTGCTCTGTGGAGTTCAAGTAAAAAGATGCAAGAGTAGAAGCAAGGAGATCTGGCAGGAGGACACCAGAAATCTAGCCAAGATGTGACAGTGGTTGGGGTTATGTTGGTAGTAGCAGAGGTGGTAAACAACGCCAGGATTTGGGATATAATTTTAAAGCAGAGCTGAGAACACTTGCAAATGGATTGGATATAGTTAATAAGGAAAAGAGAGGAGTCAGGTAACAGGCCAATGTTTTTGGTTTGAAAAAAGAATGGATAGAGGTGGTATTTGCTGAGCTGGGGACTTGAATCAAGAGTTCAGCTTTGGAGATAGTAAGTTCAAGACTAGACATCCAAATGGAGATGTAAAGTTGATGATTGGGTATATGTGTCTATCACAGTAATCATGTCATTTAATCCTCAATGTAACCCTGTTATGTAGGTATCATTATTCCTGCCTAAAATTTTTTTAAAAAGGTGGTTTAGATGTTATCCAATATCATCTAACAATGTATGGCAATTCTAAGACTTGAACTCAGATCTTGGTATCTGATCTCTTGTTCTTCCCATTGTATTATCTTTCTTCACCTATTCAGAACTCCTTTTTTTCCTCCCTCTCTCTCTTCTTTTTTTATTTATTCATTCATTCAGTATATACTTATTGAACCACTCTCCAGTGCTAGGTATTGGGATTACAAACATGAGCAAGACATGGTCCCAGCCTTCAGCTCACCTTATGATCTTAATAACTTCTTGGATATATTAAAGTGTAAAGGAAACAGAACCCAGTTAAGCTGGTAACTTGACATTTCTTTGAGTCTAAGTAAGCATAAGTTTTAAAAAATAGAATTCATAGTAACTTTATGGGGAAAAAGCAAACTCTACTAAAATTAACATAAATTTCAATTTTAAGACACTGACTTTAGATAGAACATATAAAAATATATCTTAGAATTCTGAAAATATAGTGCATATAGTTAACATTTATTGGGCCCCTATATTCTAAGTCCTGGTGTGCTTTATTTCATTTAATCATCACAACAAACCTTTGAGAAAGCTGCCATTATTATTAATACTAATATTTTACAAAAGAGGAAACTAGGTGTAAAGAGGCTAAGTGTTCATTGGCAAAGCTAGAAACCAAACCCAAAGTATCTGATTAAAAGCGGTCATTTAATCATTTTGCTAAACTGACTTTAAGAGTCAAGACTTGGGTTCTAGCCCAGATTTGGTTTCTAAATTTGGGATTTCTGAAGTTCTCAAAACTTAGCATCCTTATTGGTAAAGTTAGATTTGAAAATATCTGGGTATCTTATATATGGTACTAAGATTGTAACTATAGTAACTACATTTTATTATGAGATAAACTCATTTAGAAAATGACTAGATGGTAAATAAAGTATCATTTATTCAATACCTACTATGTGCCAGGTTATTAGGTGCTTTATATAGTTTATATACTTCAGTAATCACAATAGCCCTGCAAAGTCAGATTTGTTATATGTGTTATAGGTGAAGAACGAATAATTTGCTGAAGGTGAAACAGCTGGTCAGCTTTGGAACTTGACCTAACCCAGTTCTGAATCCAAATTCCATAGACTTTACACCATTTTAGTTTCTCTCCAGAAAAGTAGGGATCATCTTAAATGCAAAAACTCTAAAAAATGTCAACTCTCAGAAAAAAACAGGACATTTTTGGAAGTGTTGGGTGTAGTTAGCAGAAGAGCTTGTTAAAATGTGGACGTTTTTTGCCACAACTACAGCCTAGTTGAGAGAATCTCAAGTAACTTAATGTCTTTGTCTGGCAAGCTTTTAGTAGAAAAGAACCTGCCAAGATTCATTCATTAGTAGAATCTAAAAATCTGTAAATTTGCCTTTTCCAGACATTTTGTATAAATAGAATTATACAATGTGAACTTCCATAGGAAGTTCAGCTATCATTAATATCATATTGTGTAAATTATCTTGCAGGCATCAAAATGTTTAGGAAAACAGTCCCACTCTGAGCCTTCTTGGAAGTCTATATAACAACTTTAATTGCTTAAAGGGCCACTTATGAGCATGAAGTATACTGATATTTATGTATATCAGTATTCCTAATTTAAAACATAAACAAAAGAGGAAAGAATAGTATAATGATCCTCATCACTCAATACCTAACTTCAACAGTTATCAGTGTATCGCCGATCTTGGTTCATATATAATTCCCTATAGCCTGCTACTTGCTGTTTTTGTTTTTCAAAGCTTTATTGAGGCATAATTTACATTCCATAAATTAATCCATTGTAAATTTATAATTCAGTGATTTTCAGTAATTTATAGACTTGTACAACCATCCCCATAATCCTGTTTTAGAACACTTCTGTTACTTCAAAAAATTCCCTCATGTCCATTTGCTTTCAATCCACCTCTTATGTATAGCCCCAGGAAACCACTTATCTTTCTGTATCTAGAAATTTGCCCTTCCTGCGTATTTCTTTCTTTTTTAAATAAATTTATTTATTTGTTTATTTGTTTTTGGCTGTGTTGGGTCTTCGTTTCTGCGTGCGGGCTTTCTCTAGTTGCAGCAAGCGGGGGGCTACTCTTTGTTGCTGTGCTTGGGCTTCTCATTGCAGTGGCTTCTCTTGTTGTGGAGCATGGGCTCTAGGCACTCGGGCTTCAGTGGTTGTGGCACATGGGCTCAGTAGTTGTGGCTTGTGAGCTCTAGAGCACAGACTCAGTAGTTGTGGCACACTGGCTTAATTGCACCGTGGCATGTGAGAACTTCCCGGACCAGGGTTCAAACCCGTGTCCCCTGCACTGGCAGGCGGATTCTTAACCACTGAGCTACCAGGGAAGTCCTGTGCATATTTCATATAAATAGAATCATACAGTGTTTGTTCTTTTGCATCTAGTTTCTTTCACTTAGAAAAATGCCATTAAGGTTCCATTTTATATTTTAACATGTTTGTTGAGTTTTATTGCCAAATAGCATTGCATTATATGGATACCGTATTTTGTTTATCAATTCACAACTTGATGAACTTTTGAATTGTTTTCGGTTTCGAGCTATAATGCTTCTAAGAACATTTGCATACAAGTCTTTACATGGACATAAGTTATTTCTCTTTGGTACATACCTAGGCATGGAATTGTCAGGTTGTATAGTAAGTTTATGTTCAACTTTTTAATATAACTGCCAAACTCTTTTCAAAATGGCTGCACCATTTTACACCAGTTAACCAGCAGTTTATTATAATAGTTCCTTTACATTTCCATACAAATTTTAGGATCAGCTTGTCTATATCTACAAAATTTGCTACATGGATGGCATTAAATCAGCAGGTCATTTTGCGGACAATTGACATCATAACTATTTTGAGTCTTCCAATTCATGAAACAAATATGTTTCTTCACTTATTTAGATAAAGTTTGATTTATTTCATAAGTGTTTTGCAGTTTTCAGCATATAGATCCAATTCATATCTTGTTATATTTATATCTAAGTATTTCATTTTTGAGGAGAGCTGTTGAAAATAATATTTATAATTTAAATGTTTTTAAAATTTAGAGTTTCAGTTGTTCATTGCTAACATATAGAAAGAGGATTGAGTTTTGTGTTCCGACTTTGTATCTTACAAGTGTTGGGACTTTTTTTGTAGAATTCTTGGGATTTTCTATATAGACTTTTATGTCATCCCATAATAGGAACAGTTTTATTTCTTCCTTTCTAGTTTTTTATGTCTTGTATTTATTTTATTGTTTTATCACATTGGCTAGAACTGCCAGTATGATGTTGAATAGGAATGAATAGAGGGGACATCTTTGCCTTGCTTCTGATCTCAGGGCAAAACAAAAACTGATTCTTTCTTTTTTGCTTCCTTCCTTCCTTCCTTCCTTTCTCTTTCTTTCTTTCTTTCTTCCTTCCTTCCTTCCTTCCTTCCTTCCTTCCCTTCTTTCTTCCTTCCTTCCTTCCCTTCTTTCTTTCTTCCTTTCTTCCTTCCTTCCTTCCTTTCTTTTTTTTTTGCCTCACTCTTTTTTTTTTTTTTTTTTTTTTTTTTTGCGGTACGCGGGCCTCTCACTGTTGTGGCCTCTCCTGTTGCGGAGCACAGGCTCCGGACGCGCAGGCTCAGCGGCCATGGCTCACGGGCCCAGCCGCTCCGCGGCATGTGGGATCCTCAAGGACCGGGGCATGAACCCGTGTCCCCTGCATCAGCAGGCGGACTCTCAACCACTGCGCCACCAGGGAAGCCCTTTGCCTCACTCTTGTAATGAACAGAACAGGACAGTGTGGTCGGTGGACATAGGCTGAGACACACCAGGCACTGGCTGACCTGTGTGTACCAGTGCTGACCACACAGAATGGGCACTGAATTCCCTATGTTGTTTGTTGTGTTGTTGGTTTTTGTAGATGCCCTTTTATTAGACTGAGCAAATTCCCTTTCTTTTCTTTTTTTAACATCTTTATTGGAGTATAATTGTTTTTTTAACATCTTTATTGGAGTATAATTGCTTTACAATGCTGTGTTAGTTTCTGCTTTATAACAAAGTGAATCAGCTATACATATACAAATATCCCCATATCTCTTCCTTCTTGTGTCTGCCTCCCTTCCACCCTCCCTATCCCACCCCTCTAGGTGGTCACAAAGCACTGAGCTGATCTCCCTGTGCTGTGCGGCTGCTTCCCACTAGCTATCTATTTTACATTTGGTAGTATACATAAGTCCATGCCACTCTCTCAATTCATCCCAGCTTACCCTTCCCCCTCCCTGTGTCCTCAAGTCCATTCTCTAGTAGGTCTGTGTCTTTTTTCTGTCCTACCCCTAGGTTCTTCAGAACCTTTTTTTGTTTATTTTAGATTCCATATATATGTGTTAGCATAAGGTATTTGTTTTTCTCTTTCTGACTGACTTCACTCTGTATGACAGATTCTAGGTCCATCCACCTCACTACATAAAACTCAATTTCGTTTCTTTTTATGGCTGTGTAATATTCCATTGTATTTATGTGTCACATCTTCTTTATCCATTCATCTGTCGATGAACACTTAGGTTGCTTCCATGTCCTGGCTATTGTAAATAGAACTGCAGTGAACATTGTGGTACATGACTCTTTTTGAATTATGGTTTTCTCAGGGTATATGCCCAGTAGTGGGATTGCTGGGTCGTATGGTAGTTCTATTTTTAGTTTTTTAAGAAACCTCCATACTGTTCTCCATAGTGGCTGTATCAATTTACATTCCCACCAACAGTGCAAGAGGGTTCCCTTTTCCCCACACCCTCTCCAGCATTTATTGTTTGTAGATTTTTTGGTGATGGCCATTCTGACTGGTGTGAGGTGGTACCTCATTTTAGTTTTGATTTGCATTTCTCTAATAATTTAACAGCTTTTCATGTGCCTCTTGGCCATCTGTATGTTTTCTTTGGAGAAATGTCTATTTAGGTTTTCTGCCCATTTTTAAATTGGGTTGTTTGTTTTTTTAATATTGAGCTTCATGAGCTGTTTATATATTTTGAAGATTAATCCTTTGTCCGTTGGTTTGTTTGCAAATATTTTCTCCCATTCTGAGGGTTGTCTTTTCGTCTTGTTTATAGTTTCTTTTGCTGTGCAAAAGCTTTTAAGTTTCATTAGGTCCCATTTGTTTATTTTTGTTTTTATTTCCATTGCTCTAGGAGGTGGGTCAAAAAGGATCTTGCTGTGATTTATGTCAAGGAGTGTTCTTCCTATGGTTTCCTCTAAGAGTTTTATAGTGTCCAGTATTACATTTAGGTCTTTAAACCATTTTGAGTTTCTGTGTATGGTGTTAGGGAATGTTGTAATTTGATTCTTTTACATGTAGCTGTCTAGTTTTCCCAGCACCACTTATTGAAGAGGCTGTCTTTTCTCCATTGTATATTCTTGCTTCCTGTATCAAAGATAAGAGGACCGGGCTTCCCTGGTGGCGCAGTGGTTGAGAGTCCGCCTGCCAATGCAGGGGACGCGGGTTCATGCCCCGGTCCGGGAGGATCCTGCATGCTGTGGAGTGGCTGTGCCTGTGAGCCATGGCTGCTGAGCCTGTGCGTCCGGAGCCTGTGCTCCGCAATGGGAGAGGCCACAACAGTGAGAAACCCGCATACCATAAAAAAAAAAAAAAAAAAAAAGATAAGGGGACCATATATGAGTGGGTTTATCTCTGGGCTTTCTATCCTGTTCCATTGATCTATATTTCTGTCTGTGTGCCAGTACCATACTGTCTTAATTACTGTAGCTTTGTAGTATAGTCTGAACTCAGGGAGCCTCATCTCTTCAGCTCCATTTTCGTTTCTCAAGATTGCTTTGGCTCTATGAGGTCTTTTGTGTTCCATACAAATTGGGAAATTTTTTGTTCTAGTTCTGTGAAAAATGCCAGTGGTAGTTTGATAGGGATTGCATTGAATCTGTAGATTGCTTTGGGTAGTATAGTCATTTTCACAATGTTGATTCTTCCAATGCAAGGACACTGTATATCTCTTCATCTGTTTGTGTCATCTTTAATTTCTTTCATTAGTGTTGTATAGTTTTCTGCATATAGGTCTTTTGCCTCCTTTCGTAGGTTTATTCCTAAATATTTTTTTCTTTTTGTTGCAGTGGTAAATGGGAGTGTTTCCTTAATTTCTCTTTCAGATTTTTCATTATTAGTGTACAGGAATGCCAGAGATTTCTGTGCATTAATTTTGTATCCTGCTACTTTACCAAATTCATTGATTAGCTCTAGTAGTTTTCTGGTAGCATCTTCAGGGTTCTCTATGTATAGTATCAAGTCATCTGCAAACAGTGACAGTTTTACTTTTTTTTTCAGATTTGGACTCCTTTTATTTCTTTTCCTTCTCTCATTGCTGTGGCTAAAACTTCCAAAGCTATGTTGAATAATAGTGGTGAGAGTGGGCAACCTTGTCTTTTTCCTGATCTTAGTGGAAATGGTTTCAGTTTTTCACCGTTGAGGACGATGTTGGCTGTGGGTGTCATATATGGCCTTTATTATGTGGAGGTAAGTTTCCTCTGTGCCTACTTTCTGGAGGGTTTTTTTTCTTTTTTTTTTTTTGCGGTATGTGGGCCTCTCACTGTTATGGCATTCTCCCTTTGCGGAGCACAGGCTCCGGACGCGCAGGCTCAGCGGCCATGGCTCACGGGCCCAGCCTCTCTGCGGCATGTGGGATCCTCCTGGACCGGGTCACGAACCCGTGTCCCCTGCATTGGCAGGCAGACTCTCAACCACTGCACCACCAGGGAAGCCCATCTGGAGGGTTTTTATCATAAATGGATGTTGAATTTTGTCAAAAGCTTTTTCTGCATTTATTGAAATGATCATATGGGATGATCATATGGTTTTTCTACTTTAATTTGTTAATATGGTTAATCACATTGATTGATTTACATATATTGAAGAATCCTTGCATTTCTGGGATAAACCCCACTTGATCATAGTGTGTGATACTTTTAATGTGCTGTTGCATTCTGTTTGCTAGTATTTTGTTGAGGATTTTTACATCTACGTTCATCAGTGATACTGGCCTGTAGTTTTCCTTTTTTGGGATATCTTTGTCTGGTTTTAGTATCAGGGTGATGGTGGCCTCATAGAATGAGTTTGGGAGTGTTCCTCCCTCTGCTATATTTTGGAAGAGTTTGAGAAGGATAGGTGTTAGCTCTTCTCTAAATGTTTGATCGAATTCGCCTGTGGAGCCATCCTGTCCTGGGCTTTTGTTTGTTGGAATATTTTTAATCACAGTTTCAATTTCAGTTCTTCTGATTGGTCTGTTTGTATTTTCTGTTTCTTCCTGGTTCAGTCTCTGAAAGTTGTGCTTTTCTAAGAATTTGTCCATTTCTTCCGGGTTGTCCATTTTTCGGTATGTAGTTGCTTGTAGTAATCTCTCGTGATCCTTTGTATTTTTGCAGTGTCAGTTGTTACTTCTGCTTTTTCATTTCTAATTCTACTGATTTGAATCTTCTCTGTTTTTGTCTTGATGAGTCTGGCTAATGGTTTATCAATTTTGTTTACCTTTTCAAAGAACCAGGTTTTAGCTTTATTGATCATTGCTATTGTTTCCTTCATTTCTTTTTCATTTATTTCTGGATCTGATCTTTATGATTTCTTTCCTTCTGCTAACTTTGGGTATTTTTTGTTCTTCTTTCTCTAATTGCTTTAGGTGTAAGGTTAGGTTGTTTAAGTTGTTTCTTGTTTCTTGAGGTAGGATTGAATTGCTATAAACTTCCCTCTTAGAACTACCTTTGCTGCATCCCATAGGTTTTGGGTCATCGTGTTTTCATTGTCATTTGTTTCCAGGTAGTTTTTCATTTCCTTTTTGATTTATTCAGTGATCTCTTCGTTATTAAGTAGTGTACTGCTTATCCTCCATGTGTTTGTATTTTTTACAGATTTTTTCCTGAAATTGATATCTAGTCTCACAGTGGTGTGGTCAGAAAAGATACTTGATACGATTTCAATTTTTTTAAACTTATGAAGACTTAATTTGTGGCCCAAGATATGATCTATCCTGGAGAATGTTCTATGAGCACTCGAGAAGAAAGTGTGTTCTGTTGTTTCTGGATGGAATGTGTTATAAATATCAATTAAGTCCATCTTGTTTAATGTATCATTTAAAGGATGTGTTTCCTTATTTATTTTCATTTTGGATGATCTGACCATTGGTGAAATTGGGGTGTTAAAGTCCCCTGCTATTATTGTGTTACTGTTGATTTCCCCTTTTATGGCTGTTAGCATTTGCCTTATGTATTGATGTGCTCCTATGTTGGGTGCATAAATATTTACAATTGGTATATCTTCTTGGATTGATCCTTTGATCGTTATGTAGTGTCCTTCTTTGTCTCTGGTAATAGTCTTTATTTTAAAATCTATTTTGTCTGATATGAGAATTGCTACTCCAGCTTTCTTTTGATTTCCATTTGCCTGGAATATCTTTTTCCATCCCCTCACTTTCAGTCTGTATGTGTCCCAAGGTCTGAAATGGCTCTCCTGTAGATTGCATATATATGAGTCTTGTTTTTGTATCCATTTAGCCAGTCTATGTCTTTTGGTTGGAGCATTTAATCCATTTACATTTAAGGTAATTATTGATACGTATGTTCCTATTACCATTTTCTTAATTGTTTTTGGTTTGTGTTTGTAGTTCTTTTCCTTGTTTTCTTTTTCCTGCCTAGAGAAGTTCCTTTAACATTTGTTGTAAAGATTGTTTGGTGGTGGTGAATTCTCTTCGCTTTTCCTTGTCTGTAAAGGTTTTAATTTATCCGTTGAATCTGAATGAGATCCTTGCTGGGTAGAGTAGTCTAGCTTGTAGGTTTCTTCCTTTCGTCACTTTAAATATGTCCTGCCACTCCTTTCTGGCTTGCAGAGTTCTTGCTGAAAGATCAGCTGTTAACCTTATGGGGATTCCCTTGTATTTTATTTTATTTTTTCCCTTGCTGCTTTTAATATTTTTTCTTTGTATTTACTTCTTGATAGTTTGATTAATATGTGTCTTGGTGTTTTTCTACTTGGGTTTATCCTGTATGGGACTCTCTGTGCTTCCTGGACTTGATTAAGTATTTCCTTTTCCATATTGGGGAAATTTTCAACTATAATCTCTTCAAATTTTTTCTCAGTCCCTTTCTTTTTCTATTCTTCTTCTGTGACCCGTATAATTTGAATGTTGGTGCATTTAATGTTGTCCCAGAGTTCTCTGAGCCTGTCCTCAATTCTTTTCATTCTTTTTTCTTTATTCTGCTCTGCAGTAGTTATTTCTACTATTTTATCTTCCTGTTCACTTATCTGTTGTCAGTTGTTCTGCTATTGATTCCTTCTAGAGAATTTTTAATTTCATTTTTTGTGTTGTTCATCATTGTTTGTTTGCTGTTTAATTCTTTTAGGTCCTTGTTAAACGTTTCTTGTATTTTCTCCATTCTATTTCCAAGATTTTGGATAATCTTTACTATCATTACTTTGAATTAGTTTTCAGGTAGACTGCCTATTTCCTCTTCATTTGTGTGATCTGGTGGGTTTTTATCTTGCTCCTTCATCTGCTGTGTGTTTCTCTGTCTTCTCATTTTGCCTAACTTACTGTTTTGGGGGTCTCCTTTTCTCAGGCTGCAGGTTGGTAGTTCCTGTTGTTTTTGTGTCTGCCCCCAGTGGCTGAGGTTGGTTCAGTGGGTTGTGTAGGCTTCCTGTTGGAGGGGACTAGTGCCTGTGTTCTGGTGGATGAGGCTGGATCTTTTCTTTCTGGTGGGCAGTTCTGCATCCAGTGGTGTGTTTTGGGGTGTTTGTGACCCTATTATGATTTTAGGCAGTCTTTCTGCTAATGGACGGGATTGTGTTCCTGTCTTGCTAGTTGCTTGTAATGGGGTGTCCAGTACTGTAGATTGCTGGTCGTTGAGTGGAGCTGGGTCTTGGCGTTGAGATGGAGATCTCTGGGAGATTTTCTCCATTTGATAATATGTGGAGCTGGGAGGTCTCTGGTGGACCAATGTCCTGAACTCGGCTCTCCTACCTCAGAGGCACAGGCCTGACACCTGGCCAGAGCACCAAGCCCAGTCATCCACATGGCTCAGGATAAAAGGGAGGGAGGGAGGGAGGGAGGGAGGGAGGGAGAGAGAAGAAAATAAAATAAGATAAAGTTATTAAAATAAAAAATAATTATTAAAAATAAAAAAGTACTAGAAAAAAAAGAGAGAGCAACGAAACCAAAAAACAAATCCAGCAATGATAACAAGCATTAAAAACTATACTAAAAAAAGAAACAAACAAAAAAAACGGACAGACAGTACCCTAGGACATATCAAATGGTAAAAGCAAAGCTATACAGACAAAATCACACACAGAAGCATACACATACACATACACACTCAGAAAAAGAGAAAAAGGAAAAAAAAAAAATATTGCTCCCAACGTTCACCGCCTCAATTTTGGGATGATTAGTTGTGTATTCAGGTACTCCAGAGATGCATTGTACATCAAGTTGATTGTGGCGATTTAATCCGCTGCTCCTGAGGCTGCTGGGAGAAATTTCCCTTTCTCTTCTTTGTTCGCATAGCTCCTGGTGTTCAGCTTTGGATTTGGACTCGCCTCTGTGTGTATGTTGCCTGAGGGCGTCGGTTCTTTGCTCAGACAGGATGGGGTTAAAGTAGCAGCTGATACGGGGCTCTGGCTCACTCAGGCCAGTGGGAGGGAGGGTACGGAATGAGGGGCGAGCCTCCGCGGCAGAGGCCAGAGTGACCTTGCAACAGCCTGAGGCGCGCTGTGTGTTCTCCCAGGGAAGTTGTCCATGGATCACGGGACCCTGGGAGTGGCAGGCTGCACAGGCTCCCAGCAGGGGAAGTGTGGATAGTGACCTGTGCTTGCACACAGGTTTCTTGGTGGCTGCAGCAGCAGCCTTAGTGTCTCATGCCCGTCTCTGGGGTCCGTGATGATAGTCACGGCTCAAGGCCGTCTTTGGAGCTCGTTTAGGCAGTGCTCTAAAACCCCTCTCTTCGCGCACCCCTGTTGCTGTGCTTTTCTCCGTTGGTCCGAAGCTTCCTCCCCTCTACCTGCAGTCTCCGCTAGTGAAGGGGCTTCCTAGTGTGTGGAAACTTTTCCTTTCACGCTCCCTCCCCAAGGTGCAGCTGCCGTCCCTATTCTTTTGTCTCTGTTTTTTCTTTTTTCTTTTGCCCTACCCAGGTACGTGGGGAGTTTCTTGCCTTTATGGGAAGTCTGAGATCTTCTGCTAGCGTTCAGTAGGTGTTCTGTAGGAGTTCTTCCACATGAAGATGTATTTCTGACATATTTGTGGGGAGGAAGGTGATCTCCACGTCTTACTCCTCCGCCATCTTGAAGGTCTCCCTCCCTTCTATTTCTAATTTGCTAAGAGTGTTTATCATGGATGGTTGTTTAATTCTGTCAAATGCTATCCTTGTTTCAGTTGATATTGTCACATAGTTTACTTTTGTACACTGTTTATATGGTGGATAATGCTGATTTATTTTCACATTTTAAACCAGTCTTGCATTCCTGGGATATCCTCTGTTTGGTTGTGGTACTTTTTTTTTTTTTTTTTAACGTAGCTTGATTCTATTTGCTCATATTTTACTGAGGATTTTTTGTGTCATGTTGGCTTTGGTGGCTATTGATATTTTTCTTTTTCCCTTGCTGATTGGATTTTTCTGGTTTTTCATATGTAGAGAAATTTTGGATTGTATCCTATGCATTTGAACATTATGGTATGATACTGTCTTGTTTAAATCCCATTGAGAATGTTGAAAGTTTTGTTTTAGCATGCAGTCAACCCAGTTCAGTACAGGCTGCAAGTTCCAAATAGTTGTGGTTTCAATATCGCTATTTTTTTTTTTTTTGGCCACTCTGCACAGCTTGCAGGATCTTAGTTCCCCAACTAGGTATTGAACCTGAGCCCTGGCAGTGAAAGTGCCGAGTCCTAACCACAGAACTGCCTGGGAATTCTCGCAGTTCTATTTTCAAAGCTTTTCTGTATATGCACTACTGAGTGGTCAGTGTGGGATTTGGGCAGTGGGTGTGGCCTGTAGTTTAGGTCTCAGTTTTTGGTATGCTAATTAGGGTCTGACCCTTGCATGCAAAACGTGGGATTGAGTCCAGAAGTCATGAACAACTTCAGGGGGTTGCTTTTTGGAGCTCTTACCTCTCTGTGATCTCCCTGGTACCTACTGGCTTCCTGGGTTTCGCTTCTCAGTCTTCAGGCCAGTTATCTGTGGCTGCAGTTACCCTACTCTTCTGCAGACATCCTGGGACCTCACCTGCCTGCATCTTAAGCTAAGCAGAAGGAGGACAGAGAGAGCAGAGTTTGGCTTCTCACTCTCACCCTTAAGCAAGAGGATTCCATCTTTGGGGGACCATGTCTCCTCCCATTGGAGAAGAAGTTTTCTCCCCCTCATTGTTTTAGGAGCTTGTAAACCCCTGCTACCTTGACTGGGGCTGTGATGGGGTTGCATTGGAGCTGGTGGAGCAGAGCCAGGGCCCACACAAGGTTGGTGTGTGTATCATGGTGCTGGTGAGTGACATGTGCTTCCTGCTTGTGCTGTGAAATGTGCGGGAGGTGCACACAGCCAAGTGCACGTATGCCATGGTCCTCTACCATGATCCTCTCTTCTGTGGTTTTGATTTGCGTTTCCCTAGTGACTAATGATATTGAACATCTTTTTATGGGCTTATTGGCTATTTATAGTCTTCTTTGGCGAAATCTCCACTTAAATCCTTTCCCCATTTTAAAATTGATTGTCATTTTGTTATTGAGGTATATGGGTTCTTTATTTTTCTGGATACAATTTCCTCATTAGATATCTGATTTGCAAATATTTTCTGCCATTTCATAGGTTTTTTACATTCTTTTTTTTTGGTTTTTTTACTTTCTTTTTTTTTTTTTTTTTGTGGTGCGTGGGCCTCTCACTGTTGTGGCCTCTTCCGTTGCGGAGTACAGGCTCCGGATGCACAGGCTCAGTGGCCATGGCTCATGGGCGCAGCCGCTCTGTGGCATGTGGGATCTTCCCGGACCGGGGCACGAACCCCTGTCCCCTGCATCGGCAGGCGGACTCTCAACCACTGTGCCACCAGGGAAGCCCTAACTAATCTTTTTAAGTGAACTTACCTACTTGTCCTTGAATTCTGAAGATGGAACTGAAAAATGGCCCAGGCTGTGACTGAGTAACCCTGTTTCTAATATTAATGGAGAGAGAGAAGTGTTACATGCCTTAGCAAGGCTGCCTTTAGAGATGAACATGTCTGGTTCTTTTTTCTTAATTTAGACTAAGTCATATAGCTCTTTGAAAGCTTTCTGGAGAGAGCCTCTGCCTAGGCTGTACTAGCCATTCTTTGCCTTCTCCTGCCTTCATTATTCTTGTTCTTTAAAAAGAAAAAAAATCAGGTTTTATCCTTTAAAAAGAAAAACCCACAAAGTCTCCATATCTTTAATTTGCACTCTGATTCTGATTTGACAAGTGGCAATCTGGTTTTTACTCCTTTGTATCCTTTCTTGCCATTTTAGAAATACTGAAGTGATAACAAACACAGAGGAAGCCTCCTTAGGAGAACTGACTCAGCAACCCTCTGCAGAGAGAAAAGGCTATTTTCTTCCTCTTCTTCATTGTGACCAGGGCAACTCAAATTATTTGTCCACAGGAAAGGCCCTGGCTTCCTGGGAGCTCTAATGGGCATGCCAATCAATATTTCTTATACTAATACATCACACTCTTGGTAAGGAATTTCAACAGATTTTCTTTCTCTAAGGATTCAGTTAATAACATTTATACAACACCCACAGCATGCAAAGCATGGTACTGGATATGGGAAAAGAAGGCAGAGAATCCCAAGGAATTGTTCTTGCTCTTTAGGAGCTTAGTTGAGAGAGAGATAAGTATGTTAATTAAGGTTCTCTAGAGAAACAGAACCAATAGGAGATCTATATCTGTCTATCTATATATCTCTATCTATCTATAGTTGACTCTTGAACAACATGGGAATTAGTGTTACCGACCCTCTGCAGAACCTGTGGTTCTGCATCTTCATGTTCAACCAACTGTGGATCCAACTACAGTAGTACTGTAGTATTTACTATTGAAAAAAATCCACCTATAAGTGGATGCACACGGTTCAAACCCATATTCGAGGGTCAACACTGTGTGTGTGTGTGTGTGTGTGTGTGTGTGTGTGTGTGTGTGTGTGTGTGTATGGAGAGAGAGAGAGAAAGAATGAGAGAGAGAGATTTATTTTAAGGAATTGATTGGCTCACATGATTATGGAGACTGTGAACTCCCAAGCTAGAGACCTAAGAGAGCCAATGGTATAAGCTGCAGCCCAAGTCTGAAGGCCTGAGAACCAGGAGAGCCAATGATGTAAGTTTCAGTCCAGGGGTAGAAGACTGATGTCACAGATCAAGCAATCAGGCCAGATAAGTTTCCTGTTACTCAGCCTTTTTGTTCTATTCAGGCCTTCAACTGATTGGATGACGACCACTCACATTAGGGAGGGCAATCTGCTTTACTCAGCCTACCCATTCAAATATTAATGTCATCCCAAAACACCCAGAATAATGTTTGCCCAAATATATGGGCATTCCATGGCCCAGTCAATTTGACACATGAAGTTAAATGTAGACAAGGATGTGAAAAACACCAAATAATTTATGGATTTGATAAGCACTGTTTGAGGTCATGCTCAAGTGCTGAGTGATGTTAATCAGAGGCTGTTTGCCACCTTCTCAAGAATATGATGGAGGTCATGAAAGATAGGACAAGGTAGTAACTAGAGTCCCTTTGAAATGGGTCATGCAGGCATGGCAAGGATAGTCAGTGAGTTCGCCCTGGAGCAGGAATCTGAGGAAGACCAGAAGCTAGGGACTAAGCTGATTTAGAGAACAAAGGTGGCAACAATGTGGTCAACTCACACCTCTGAAGTTAGGAGAGTCAGACGGAAGAGTCCAGGCTGCAACCACACTGGGACTCTCAGTAACAGGACTGCATCAATGGGCACTTGCTGCCAGCCAAAGACTTTTTTTTTCCTTTTTTAACCAATCTGTCCAGGTCTATCAAGGGGTGTCTGTTTATTGAGATCAAGTGCCTACTTTCTTTTAGGAACCCTCTGATACTTTCCTCAAAGAGTTAATTATGAGGCAGAAGGAAAACTCAGTGAGAACCAGATGCAAATTGGCTCCACTGAAAACTTGGAGGTCTTTTGACCTATAATTCTGTACTTGACTCAGCATGAGATGTAGTGTAGTTTGGATTCAAACAGTTTACATAGGACTGTAGATTGGGCCTTCAGGTGACAGAGACATAAGTGGCAGGGCAGAGTGGGGTGTCACAAAGCAGCTATCAGGAGAAAGTGGTGTATTAGAGTATATAGTATGAAGAGGCAGGAGCTGAGGGAAACTTACAGAAGTCAGAAAACTGTGGAGGCTCAGCATGGTATAGAAACATGCAGTTTTTAGAGTCTGGGGTAAGGAAATCAAAACTCCAGAGAATCAGGATGTATTCAGAGAAGTCAAAATGAGTTAAGTATCAATAAAAAAGGTCCAGGCAAACCAGTAAGAGGAGACAAAGTATATAATTAGTTTTTTTATGCTGTATAACAAATGACCACAAACTTAGCAGCTTAAAACAACACACGTTTATTATCTCACAATTTCTGTGGATCAAGAGTCTGGTCATAGCTTATGTCCTCATTTCAGGGTCTCACAGACTGCAGTCAGGGTGCTCCCAGAGATGCAATTTCATTAGAGGTTTGAGGTCCTCTTCCTAGCTCACTGGTTGTTGGCAGAATTTAGTTCCTTGTGGTTGTACGACTGAGGACCTCACCTCCTAGAAGCTGCCCACCATTCTTTGCCATGTTGCCCTGTCTATAACATGGAAGTTTGCTTCTTCAGGATCAGCAGAAGAACATCTGCTGCTGCTACTTGTCTCTTACCTCTAGATCTTTTTCTAAAGCGCCATGATTAAATCAGGTCCACCTAGGATAATCTCCATTTTGATGAACTCAGAGTTAACTTATTAGGCATCTTAATCCTTAATTATATTTGCAGAATTCCTCCATGTTTGCAGTATAATGTAATCTAATCATGAGAGTGACATTGATCATATTCACAGCTCCCACCAGCACTCAAGGAGAGGGGATTATACAAGGTGTCTACACTAGGGGCCAGGAATCTTGGGGGCCATCTTAGAATTCTGCCTACCACAATGTGTTGTTAGTAAATCCAGTGTGATCCTCTGACCTTGAGTTTAAGAAACAATTTGGCTTCTCCAAGGGCCTGTTTATGTATTTTCTGTGAGGGTAATAGTGATTATAGCCATGGAGTCTGAGAGAAAGTAAGTAACCGATTATACCTCCTATAGGGCCAGAACGTGTTTAGATGATGGGAATACAATTTATAGGTTTTTGCTGGGATTTAAAAAAATGTGATAAAAGTTGATCTGTTGAAGAATAGTCCATCTTCTCTAAGATCTCTTTAAAAGGGAAACCTAGGGGTCTGACATATTCTTTAGAAGTTTTTTAAATAATCCAGCTCTGAGGAGAATCATGGCTGAACTTGAAAGCTCTGGGAAGAAAAAGGTAAGGTTAAACATAAAAGACACATTTTAAATTAAATCTATATACATTGGGGATGGGTTGGATTTTGAGAGAGTGCAGGAAAGTGAAAAGAAATAGGAAATGTCTCTAGGGTATAAAACAAAGGAACTAGGATGGAGATACTGATTTTTTTGTTCATTTAATGAATCTTTGGAGGACTCTTATGTGCAAAATAATGTGGGAGAGGGTTATAAGGATATGATTTTTCTCTTCATGAGCTTAGAGTATTATAGATGAAGAGGGAGTAGATGAGGAGTTCCTCGTATCAAATGCAGCTGGAGATGAGGATGGAGAAGAGATGTAGGTCATGAACATTGGCATTCTCAGTGATGTGGCCAGAAGTACAGAAGACACATCTCAAAAGGTAGTGGAAATAACTAGAGGATACCCATTTGAGAAGCAAAACTGGAAAATCAGTAGAGAAGAAACAAGTATTGTATAGAAGACAGTAAAAGCAAAAAATTTCCTTTGGACTTTAGAAACAAGGCATATTTAAATGACACTGTTGTTGTTATTATTATTAATAATGATAAAGGCTCTAAAGTAATTTGAGCTTGGATTTAAACAGGTGTCCATGGTAGTGGGTCTCCTATCATTCTATAAAGAGTGCAGATGTTCATCCATATTCCGAATGGCTGACTGAGAAGGAGCCTTAGATGTTTCCTAGGCCAATCTATCACTATGTAGGACTCCATTTTAAGCATCTGGGTGGTCAAATGCCTCTAGAGGAAGGAAGCTCACAGTTTTCAATTTAGACCATTTTGTTGTTCTATTAAGTCTTCATTCCTGACTTAAGAAGCTTACTTTTACAATAGACATTTCCTTATTGAGTATACCTGCATTAAACTAGGAAGAAGAATTCTAGGGGCCCATCTTTGGGAAAAATACTCATTAGAGCACCGTTTCTAGGGGTGGGGTTGGGGAACAAAACTGAAGAGCCTATCGATTTAAGGATAGCAGCTCTTCCAATCCAAGGATCTCTGCTCCTTTTCATAGGCTTTAATCAAACAAGAATCTTCTTTAGGATATTGACCCTTTCCCTTTTATCCTCAGCTTATGAAACTTGTTGGACTCCATCTCTTAATGACAACCACTGGTCTCATATCCTATATGTGGGTAATGACTATAGGAATCCTATAGTCTATATTTTATCTAATTGTCTAATTTTAAATTCCCAATTCTGCATTCTCTCTCTCTTCATATGACCCATGTGTAATACTTAGTGCTGTCTTAAAGAACATGTATTTTTATGTTATATATCATTTTATATGTCTGTGAAATGCAATCTTGTTTTGGGAAATGAAATGCTATTATGATATCTAAAATCTACCACACTCAAAGTTTAGAATTATTAATAGAAAACTGCTCTAAAAATACAAATGCATCACTTTATTTTGCAGATTTTTTCAGAGTTGCTGAGTACTTTAATTAATGTCAGTTAATGAATCTATAATTGGGTAAAAATATCAAGTGAAAAATGACAAGGAATTAGAATATGATTCTGAAGTATTATTTATTGTCACTGTTACGTAGTGATATTTTGCTAAAGTTTGTATGGAATAAAATGTGACTCTTGTACAGTATATATCAGAACGCTAGTGCAATTTTGGAATTTCCATAGAGAATGATGACTTGAAAAATGTATTTTAGCAAGTACCAATGTACTTTATGACAAACTGATTAGTACTAAGTAGTAATGATTATATTCGACAACTCTAGAGCCTACTAAATTATAATCTCCTAAAGGCAGGGATCATGTCATATTTAACTTTGTTTCTTCCACGGGACCCAGACAGTGTGATTCCAGGAATTAGTAAAAAATCATTTGTTGCATTGTGTATTCATCTTAAAAGCCAAGTTTTCACTTCCCTAAGAGGATATCATGAGGTAAAAGCTTAGGCTTGAGGAAAACATAATGCCGTCCCTCAAATCGAAGACATGGCCTAGTGGGGTCTGGCCAACCAAAGCATTGTAAGAACCTTCTTGTTTCAGCCAGGAGGAATTCTAACTTCTGTATTATTTCCTAAGGGGCAATAAAATTGTGCTGCTGAGCTTCCAAATCTCAAAGAGGAGGGAGCTGAGTGGGACATAATGAGATGCTTTCCTGTGCCCCCAAAGGCTCCAATATCAGCTTCTGTTTGGCTCACCAATCCCATCCCATGCTTTCCTCCCACTGACTCACTCTGCCACTGTCCCTTCTGCCTCAAATACTGTTACCCTAAATTTTTGCCTGGCCAGACCCTTATCATCATCCTTGCCTCAACTCAAATGTGACTTTCTTGGAAAGGCATTTTCTGGAAATCCTAATAAAGTAGGACTGCCCACCTCTACCTGTTCTCTACCTATTCCAACTCTTTTCTGGTCCAATTCAGAAAGGAAGCTGCCTCCCACTCCATATCTGAAGAATCATTACCTAAAGAGCCTGATTTTGACCCTTACTTCAGGGAGCTCAGTGAATTCCAAAGGATCTCGCCAGTGTCAACAACTCACCTTATCTGACAAGGATGGAAAAGAGCATGGATGTTATAGGCAATCCATCATCACCCTGGATAAAACTGGTCACCTTCTATTCCTTTTTATTCTTTTATTGTGTTTATGACACTATTCCTATAGGAAATTCATAATTATTTATTTGCTTGCTGCTTTAATGTTGATCTGCCCTTGACAGATAACCAGGCGAGCAGAGATCTTGTCTATTGTAGTGACTGTTGAATTTTCAGTCTAAAATAGTGCCCACCACATGTAAATACTCAAATATTTGTGCTATATAGTTGAATGATAAAGTGGCCCCATTATGAAATGATTACATATGTGAGGACTAATTTAGATGACATGTATATACTTAGGCTAGCACCTGATACAGAATGGGCAAGCTATAAATGTACGATGTCTCTCCAGCCTTCCTTATGAAGGAGGGTCAACGATCTCTTTGCAAGTGCTACTTGAGCAGCACTTAAATTCAGGTATCACAAAGTTGATTATGCTTTTCTTACCTGTTTATTTAAACACCAGATAATCTACAACAAAGACCCTGCTCTTTCTCCACTCTTGACAAGTACCTATTTTTGTAATGATTCTTTGACTATATTTTGTAACTCAGAGATTTCACAAAGTTTGAGTATCCTTCCTCCTTAATCAGCAATTGTTAATGAGAATATTATTAAACTATAAAATTAGGTTGACAAGAATGAGTTTTATCTTAATCAGATAGTCTTTATGCTCATTGTATTTCATACACTTTATATTCTTAGATAAAAATTGGTGTACAGAGATTTGTATATGTCACAAAATTAGATTATGACTTATCTGCTATATCAAAATAACTACATATCAGTGCTTATTGGCTATATCTGCAAAAATTGGGCCGGCCTGATGTTTTTCTAACAATGAGGTCTGTTAATTAGCTCAGCTGCATACAGATTGGTTAAGCTTGCACATAGTGAATTTATGCCCATTGATTCCTTCTAGTTCTAATTCAGAAAGGGAGATGCCTCAGACTCCAGATCCAGAAAATCATCATTGAAAAGGTCTGATTTTGACTTTCAATCCGGGGAGTTTGATGAATTCCAAAGATTTTTGCTAATACTGTCAATTCACTTTAACTAGCCAGGACGAAAAAGAGTGTGGATGATGTAAGCAACATCACCACCCTGGAAAAAACCTGAAGAGTCATTCAACTTATTTGGAGAAAGCTAGAGTTCCCCTGCCTGTGCACAAAGAGCAGGAAACATCATTGATACCCTAGACCCCTCTCTTTCTCTCTTTTTTATCTTATAGAGCCCTTTGAAAGGTTTCTGTGCAGGCTTCTACCTCCCACATTTATGTGCTCTAGCCATTGCTAGCAGTTGGAGCTTTTTTCTCCCTACTGTTTGGGGACTAGCTTCTCTCTGCTTCCATGAGGAAGAGGCTCAGGGTTTCTTTTTTTTAGCAACTGCATTCCTGGAGCTTAGACTCCAGCCCAGGCTCACTGACCTAGGTGAGGGAGTAAATCTACTACCTCAGTCCTATAGGGCTGTAGCATCAGTGCAAAGGACCTAACATGATGTCAGGTTGAAGGGCAAAATCTATAATTCATTATTGTGTAGAGTGGTAGATCATCTGAAACCCACATATATGGATTACTTATATAGCTTCAGTTTTCATAATGCAAATTGGTTGTAACAGGATTGAATAATCAAGGGGGCACTATTTGCATTCCGAGGACCAGTGTAGGTTATAACTTGAACCTGCTTGGAAATTAACATTGTTCCTGAAGGAGGGGGTATGGTGGAGCTGTTGAGTTCTTTGAGTGGGTTTGTGCTTTTTTTTCTACAATACTGAGTGATGAGAAAGTGGAAGAAGCTTGTGCTAATGAGTGGGTTGGAGATGGGAAAGGAGGGACACCAATATGGGCCACAGATATGTGCTCAAAGGCAGCAGCATTTGTTCAGGGGTGTTTTGATTCCATAGCTATGAATAAACACTCCTGTTAGAGAAGGCTTATCAATAGTTTGAAACCCCCTACTCCCTAGTCCCTTTCTGACATTTATTTAAAAACAGAATGCATTAAGTCCCTGTGTGCCCAGCCTCAGGGACATACTGGCAAACTAAAAGTTAATTATATTCAAACATAATTTTTGGTAGTCCATGTTATTTTAAGAGTCCAAGTTTATTTAGAAACAGGAGGTTGTTTTAGAGCCACAATTCTCTCATTATAGCAGAACAGACCATGTTTCTAATTCTGAAGCTCCCCAAATGCGTTCCAGTTTCCTGTGTTTTCTTTATTTTCTTTCTTTCCTTCACTTTTAGTGTATGTTCTTGACAAGCATCAGGTGGGCACTCATCATGGTCTAGAACTCTAAAAATGTCTGGAGAGAAGGAGATAAAGAAGGTCCAGTTCTTTCCTTTATGGAGCTGACAGTGAATTAAAACTATAAGTGATAAATAATGAGTTATACCATGATGTGATAAATGCAGGTATGGACATCTGCCTAAAGCCCTTCAGAGGGTAAGCTACATGCTACAGAGCTAGGAAAGCTGTGAAGGAATCTCACCAACACAAATGAGATAATAATATTTAAATTATAGGTTTGTTTTGGGAATTGAGTGAGATATTCTATCTAGAACACTCAGCACATGGTAATCCTTCACACCTGTTAGTTATTATGATGATTATGATGACATAACTTTGCTTCCAACTAACTCTTGAGGTAAATTTTATTTACAACTGTCTTAACACCCCTAGAATGTTGAACAACTGCCTACTTTCTTTTTCTTCACTCTCTCCTTTAAGAAAATGCTTCCATGTCTATTTTTCTTCTTTTCCCACCCTAGAATACTTGTCTATCAACTTGACTAAATTAAAACAAAAGATCTAAGACAAGAATGTGGTGGGAAACGGAATTGGGAAAATGAAGGCAAATAGAAATTAGAAGATTGCAATTCTACACGCATCTTTGCCTAACCACAGAGGTCGGAAAACACATACAGAAATTGCCTATAGAAAGCGAATGTTTCTCTTCTGCTGTATCTGAGAATAATAAGATCTGTCAGTGGGGACTGGCTTGGATTTTCCAGCCCATGAATTGAAAGCATGGGACAAACATCGTTCTCAGCATGTCTGTTGTTCTTGAGTAGGAAGACAAGTGGGTTTAAAATAGTAGAGTTTATTTGTACTTACAGGCATTTTTGGGAAGGGTACTTAATATAATATCCAAATGCAACATATAAAATATATTTTTCTAGGGTCAAAAAATGTAGGGATAGCAATGTGCATGGTAGATATAAGTAGATACCATCTTTGAAAATAGGGCAATAAGAAACTGAAGATGAGCAAATACAGGTGCAGTCTTACTATATTTTTATGACATTTAATATTCCATTTTTCTAAAGAGTTGAAGATGGTTAAGGGACAGTATTGTATAGAGGTTAAGGATACAGACAAAGTCTATCATTAACTATGGGACCTTCAAGTATCAGCTTCTTCATCTCTAAAATGAGAGCAAAATCAGTTATTATATCACAGGGTTTTATGAGGATTAAATTGGAAAATGCTCTTAATATGTTATTGGCATACAATAAGCACTCAGTAGATTTTTTGCTATCACAAAATGAGCAGGTAGCATCTATAATTATTGAATAACATCAGAACATGATGTGGAGCACCCATTTCTAAAGACACAGTATCTTATTGTAATATTGTTCTGTTTCACTTTTCAGCCTTTTTGAGGATAAGGACTATAACTATGATAATGTTTCTGCATAGCTTTTTACCTTAGGAATCTCTTTGTTTTTTGGCTGCTTGGTTGTGTCCCGTGACTTGGGGGGCCCATGACTTTTCTCATTACTTCTAACACGGAAGTGTCACCTGGCACTCAGCCTGCTTTAAATGTGCTAGGCGGGTCTGGACCCTGTAGCTCATTTGGGTCTGTTATAAAAATCAACACTCCCTCTGCAATCTGCCTCGAGGAGACCAAGCCAACAGAAACACATGCTGCCTGCCAATATGGGGTTCGACCTGGCATCTGCACAGAAGGAAATTTCTCTGTTTGCACCAGGTTTTAGTGGCAGTATGTCATTGGGTCATGTTATGCCAAGTTACTTGGGAGCTGAGCTGAAAGCCTGTGCCACACCTGCCTGCCTCTTCAGGTAGTTGGAGGTGTTTATCAGGACAGCTAGTCTCATTCCTTATATGTGAGTTGGCATTACACAGGAGAGAAGCTTCTAGAAGTGGCACTTCTGGAAGTAAGTGGCCAGAAGTCTGGAAGGAAAGAATGAATCCTAGATGATATACTGAAAACTGTTGACCTCTGACAAGTTTTTTGTTGTTTCAGATTGATCTGGCTAAGTTTGCAGAATGCCCTAAAACTTCCAATTCATCTTTCACCTGTCAGTTAGCTGTTGCCTGAACACATTTATTATGAGCAGTGCCACTGTCCTGTTTTACAAGGACTTGGAGTGACTAGTGTCATTAGCTCTAAGTGCTCACAGGGGTGGAGCTTTAGCCTGGGCTAATATGCTGAGCTGGGGTGGCTGCTGAGATGATGGGGCATGTTTAAGCACCATGTTTTCAGCACGGGCCCTATGACATTTTAATTTGTCCAGGTACAGATTCTGAATTAGTAATTTTAACTGAACTGACTTGCCAAGTCATTCAAAAAATTAGGTCCTGATACTTTTTTTGTATTTATTTTCTTGGTTCTCTGAATCAGCCAAATCAATTTACTGTGTTACTCCCAAAAAAAAAAAAAAAGCACAGTGGCAGTTGCTTATGACAGTCAAGTGGAAAACGAAAAGAGCAGAGGAGTCCAAGCCTCATTTACTGTTAGGAAAATACAGGTTTTAATACCAGCTTCATAAGTTTTAATAAGGTAACTTGGGTAAGGAAATATTTGACAAAATATGTAAAAGTGCTTCTTGCCAAGTCAGCACATTTCCAAAATGGAACTCATGTTGGTGAGAAGAGTTGGATTGGTGTTGGATTTGGAATCATCTGGCTAGAAAGTAGGGTTGAAGCTAGTGAAGGAGGTCCTGGAGGAGACAGAGGGTTGTGTATGAGTGTGGAGATGGAAAGAGAGAGAGAGAGAGGAGAGAGAGAAGGAGAGAGGGAGGGAAGGGAATGGAGAAAGTGGATAAATGAGAGGAGAGATGTACAATTTAGAAAAGGTGAATGAGAAGATCCTTTTTATCTCATGGGATGGGACTCAGCTGCTGGTTACCCTGATCTTAGAACCTCAGTTCCCATCACCATCTCCATCCCTATCTCCAAAGGGAAGCTTTGCCTCTCTGCAGTTGCTATTTTTTGGAGCTTTCTTATTCCCCCTCCCCATGAATGTGATTAAAAAAAAATTAGAGTAATTATATAAACTGTAGTAACAAAAGGAAGTCCAGAAATGTAAGAATACTGAACCAAGACTACTAACATGTTTATTTTCTTATGATAATTTTGCTGCATGTTCAGGGTTGATAGCAATAGATATATGCAGTAAGGGTGCAAAGCTTGTTTTCAGCTGGCATTCATTCTTATTGGTTGGTGCCAATAGTACAGATTGTTAAAATGTTATAAAAGTCATTTCTGTCTGTATTTAGCCCAATGACCTCCCATTCCTCCTCCATCCAAATATAAACAAACCATCTTCTTAGTTTTTCCCAGGCCTCTTTCTAATAATACCAGGAGCCATCGCCTAGGGTGATGTATGTACGTCAAAGACATCTTCATGCTCTAAAATAAATTCTTAAAATTTCAACTTATTGTTTCATTGAAAGAATGTAAATCCTGCCAACCTCCATAGGAAAATACACTGTTTTCCCCCTTTTCAAAAATAAAACATTAAGTCGGAAGATAATCAAAACCTTGCGTATGAGTTAATGTTGGAAGTATGTAAGACAACACCTATTTTGCAATTAGTATCTCTAGAACTTGTAAGAATTAGAAAGGATTATAACAGATGACTTAGTTAGTTTGTAAAACAAAGGAGGCAAGCACTTACCAACACTTCTTTTTTTTTTTTTTTTTTTTTTTTGCGGTACGCGGGCCTCTCACTGTTGTGGCCTCTCCCGTTGCAGAGCACAGGTTCTGGACGCGCAGGCTCAGCGGCCATGGCTCACGGGCCCAGCCGCTCCGCGGCATGTGGGATCTTCCCGGACCGGGGCACGAATCTGTGTCCCCTGCATCTGCAGGCGGACTCTCAACCACTGCGCTACCAGGGAAGCCCCAACATTTCTTATGTATGCATGATGTCTAACTGGAAAGCTTTGAGTGAAATTTGCCTTAGAGTTCTTTGGTATCCTTAGTAGCTAATGGGAAGCTCTTTATCAAGCTTTATAATAATTTCAGTCCTGTGTGTGAATGCCAGATCCATGGATGTATATTGCTGTCAATTTATTTTCTCTGCTTTGTCCATACCTCAAAAGGGTACCTTGGGAGGCTGAATAATGGCCTCCAAAGATATCCAGATACTAATTTCTGGAACCTGTGAACGATTACTTACATGGCAAGAGGGACTTTGCAGATATGATTAAGGATGTTGAGATGGGGAAATTATCCTGGATTATTCAGGTGGGTTCTAAATGTAATAACACATGTCCTTATAGTAGAGGGGGAGGAGAGATAGAGATAGAGAGAGAGAGAGAGATTGAGATTTGACTACAGAAGAGAAGTTGCTGATGTGATGATGGAAGCAAGAGGTTGGAGTGGTAAGGAAGGGACATGAGCCAAGGAAAGTAGGAGACTTCCAGAAGCTAGAAAAGGCAAGAAAACAAATTTTCCCCAAGAGTCTGCAGAAGGAAACAGCCCTGCCTGATTTTAGACTTCTGACCTCCAGAACTGTTATAAAGCTGTGTTATTTTATGCCAGCAGGTTTGTGGTAATTTGTTACAGCAATTGTGAGAAACTAATACCGGCAACCTTTTCCTTTCCCCTTAAAACGAGCATCACTGCCAGGGACCAAGAGATTTGTGTAGGGAAGTTAAAGACACACAGAAGTAGGGCCATTTTCAAATGTGCTGTCATGGAGCTTCTCTAGGGACAGGTTTGGTGTATGTCATTAATTTTGGAAAGTTCTTCATCATTATTACTTCAAATATTTCTTCTGTCCTATTCGCTGTTCTTCTGCTTTTCTAATTATATGTGTGTTATTCCTTTTGATATTGTAACACAGTTCTTAGATGTTCTGTTCTTTTTTTATCCTGTATTATTTCTTTTCTATTTCAGTTTGAGAAGTTTCTATTGACCTGTCTTGAAGTTCACTGATTCTTTCTTCAGCTGTGCTGCGTCTCGTGAAAAGTTCATCAAAGTCATTCTCCAGTTCTGTTACTGTGTTTTTGATTTTAGCATTTCCTTTTGGTTCTTTCTTAGAGTTTCCATGTCTCTACTGACATTACCAGTCTGGTCTATTGTCTACCTTTTCTGTTAGAGCCTTTAACATATTAATCATAGTTATTTTGATGTCCTTGTTTGATAATTCCAACATCTGTCATATTTGAGCCTGGTTCTGATGAGTGCTTGTCTCTTCAAAGTGCTTTTTTCCTCATCTTTGGCACAGTTTGTAACTTTTTGCTGAAAGCTGGATATGTTGTATGAGTAATAGGTACTGACGTAAAAAGGTTTTTAGTGTGAGGATTTGTGTTAATCTGGCTAGGAGTTGGGCTATGTTTAATGTTTGTTGTAATTATAGGTAGTAGAGGATTCAAGTTCATCTGGTATCCTTAGTTTTAATCTCTTCTCTTCGCTTTGGGGCTTCTCTGCGTTGCTTCTGAGAAAGAGTCTATACACTGCAGCTCTTTCAGCTTCTATCCACTGTTATTACACTGGAGGCTTATTGATGTGTTGGTTGCATGTGGAGGAGAGGGTTTCTTCTACAAACTTCTGATTAAGCTTATCTTCTAGTTGGATGTGTCTGGGGGTGGTGGTGGCTTTCACAAGTACCTGTTTCTTTACTTCTGGGTGTGGCAGTTTACCCTGTGATACCAGTTTTCTGATGGGTTCAAGAAGAGTTGTTGATTTTCAGTTTTCCACCCCCGCTTTATTGAGATATAATTGACACATAATATTATGTAAGCTTAGGTGTGCAGTGTATTGATTTTCTACTTACATATTGCACAATGATGACCACCAAAGCATTAGCTAACACCTCCGTCCCATTGCATAATTACCATTTCTTTTTTGTGGTGAGAATGTTGTTCACTTTTTCTTGTTGTGAGGATAGGAGTAATGCTTCCAAGTTATTTATATAATGTTGGAGCTGAACTAAATGTATCTCAGGAGCCTAATTAAAAAGGCAAAGATAATGCCTCTTCCCTCAGGAGTAGGTGACCCCTACGAAGCCCTGAATTTCCTCACAAACTTAACTTTTAAGATTCCATAGCAGATGGGATGTGGCCATGTGCAGGTACATTTGATAATGTGGTGAAGGTGGGGTGGAGAGTGGGGAGGAGGGAGATTGGGGATGGGGTGGAGAGAAGGATCCATAACTTGACTGCCTGCAAAGAAGAACTGGACAAGATGGCAGCATGAGTAAAGAGTGTCAGCAAGTGTTGCTGGCTTTTCTCAACTCAAAGAATGAGGAAATGCAGTAGGGAATGATGAAAGGAAAATGTGAGATGGGGTGAAGGGGGCAATTACAAAAGAGGGCATCACCAAAGTTGACAACCATTGCTTACTGTCTTCAAAGCTTTTCATTTTGCCACTCTGCTGCCCCTTGCGGGGGAATCCTTGGGAACTGTATGGTGCAACTATAAATTTTATAAAAATTCAGTTTTTGAGCAAGAGGGAGGGGATATGGGGACATATGTATATGTATAACTGATTCACTTTGTGATACAGCAGAAACTAACACACTATTGTAAAGCAATTATACTCCAATAAAGATGTTAAAAAAATTAAGTTTTTGAATCTGTTTAATAAGTGTCTATGTAGGCAAAAATAATTTTCCTTCTGTCTTTATACTAGCAAATAGTTTATTTTCTGGTCTTCTCATATCTTCATTGGGAATGTATATTTTATTGATCATTTTTTTCAAGGTTTCAAATCTAACAAAAAGGTATAGTAATTAAGATTTTTGACTCTGCAGTTCTGCACCGGCCATTAACTAATTGTTTGATCTTAGACAAGTTATTTAACTTAAGTAAGCTTTAGTTCTTTGTCTGTAAAATCTGGATAACACATATCTTACAGAGTATTGTGAGGTTTCAATGAGATAATTTATGTAATAAATTTGGTTAGTGCTAGGCACTGGACTGGTAAATAGTGCATGCTAAATAATGAGTAGCTATTATATTATTATAGTTTCTATTGTTATGTCTTATTTTTTTCCCTATGAGGAAACCCTGATATGATCTAAAAATGACAAGACCTCATTCCTAGATTTCTAAAAAATCAGTTAATATGATTAATTCTAGTATAGTTGTCAACATTAAATATAAATTTTATTTTAATAAATTTATTTATTTATTTTTGGCTGCGTTGGATCTTTGTTACTGTGTGCGGGCTTTCTCTAGTTGCGGCGAGCGGGGGCTACTCTGTTGTGGTGCAGGGGCTACTCTTCATTGTGGTGTGCGGGCTTCTCATTGTGGTAGCTTCTCATTGCGGAGCACAGGCTCTAGGCGCGTGGGCTTCAGTAGTTGTGCCACGTGGGCTCAGTAGTTGTGGCTTGTGGGCTCTAGAGCACAGGGTCAGTAATTGTGGTGCGTGGGCTTAGTTGCTCTAAAGCATGTGGGATCTTCTCGGACCAGGGCTTGTACCTGTGTCCCTTGCACTGGCAGGCAGATTCTTAACCACTGTACCACCAGGGAAGCCCAGTTAATACAAATTTATGTCGTATGTGTACAATACATACATACGTGTGTATATATGTGCATGCTTATACATGTATATTTGTATATATATTCATATACACACACTTGTGTTTGCTTAGAAAAAATTCTGGAAGAACACATAAAAAACTGTTTGCACTAGTTATTACTGGAGAGTAGAGATAGAAAATGAGGAAGAGAATGAAGAAAGTTTTACTTTTTATCTTATACTCTTTTATTCTGCTTAAAATTTTATACCATAAACAGTATTACTTTTTTTTTTTTAATCTTAGAATATTTCCTTTATTTCAGTGCATGCCAGATACAGGTCCTCCCCTAAGAGTCATAATTTCTGTGAATATATTAAAGGCTCAGAGAATTCCTACTGTAAATGAAAGTGTAATTTTATTCCAAACGTATTTCACCACAGGATGTAGAATTCTGTTTTCTTGGAAGAACATTTACATTTTGAGGACCACCAGTGTCCTACAGGACATGTTTGGGAAACTGTTCTAGGTTGATGTAGACTAAAATAATATTCAGAGTACCACTTCATGCCTTCTTAGTCTTTCCATTTCTACTTGTTATTGTCTTTTGTGGTACTTCTGGATAACCGTAAATACAATTTTGAGTTTTGGGGAGGTTTAGATCTTCCCATAAAAATACCTTATTCTTCGTTTAGAGCACAATGAAACGTTCTATTTTTTGAGGGTAATTACCTGTCTTATCAAAATATCCAATGTGTGACACTCTCTAAAGGGGACTTATTGTGGTTCTCTCTTTTTTTGGGTATTTGTTTTCATTTTTATTTTATAAGTAGTTTGTAGCAATTACAGAAAAATCAGAAAATACATACCATAAACATAAAGAAGATAAAAATCACCTATCTAGATTGAGAAATCTTATCTTTTTAAAATCATTTTTTAAATTGAAGTATAGTTAACTTAAAACTCACTTTGATGTCTGATATGTATATATAGTGTATGTGTATATATATATATGAATATAGTGTATGTGTATATATGTATGTAGTGTTAGCATTTTCATACCAGTGAATCTTTTCCCTTTAGAGTCATTTGAGAAAAAGTATCTAGTAAATGGTATCATTTTGTAAAGGAAGAAATAAAACTTGCATGTTTTTATAAACAATCTTTGAGCTATACAGATATATAAACAAACAAGGATTGCAATATTTAAGTTAAATGTTTTAATAATTATGCTATAAAATGGGTTTTATTGTGGTAAGATGAGTGGGAAAACAGTCTTCCTATCGCGGTGATTTAAGTAAAGTGCACAGAATAAATATCAGGAACTATTCTGGATATGCTGTTGGAAGCTTCAGCAGAAGGAAAGTGTTAGGGACCAAATGTGATTTTTCATGTTGTCATACTCTTGACTTGAGGTCTTATCAAGAGAAGACTGTGGAGACTTCCTTAGGGCATAGAACACAATTCTGTGTTTTATCAGAAGGGACACAGTTCCTTTCGGTTGTCTGACCAAATGCTTCATATGCAAGTTCAAATATTTCAGGAAAAAATAAAATACCCAGTTAACACCCTCTTGTTTTAAAAAGAGAAAAACACAGCCTTTGGGGGTATTTTAGTGAATATGCAGCAAATGCAGTCCTTCTCTTTTGTCACGCACTCAGGATCTAGATGTAAGCACCCAGAACCCCTCTTTCTGTAAGCCTTTCCCAGGCACTAAGGCTCTTTGCATACTCCAATGGGACATGACACCACATAAATCTTGAATTGCATTTTGCATTTAGCTCACATAGGGATGGACTAAATTATATCAAAACAGGTTTTCTGGTTCAATGTTGATGATCTGAGCCATGAAAGACATGTTATCAGCACTGACAGTTTACATTCCTCACCAGATAATAAACACAAGCCCAAGAGTTATATGCTAATGCTGCCCTCCAATCTGTAGTTTTAGAACAGGTTGTATTACTGAGAGACTAAAGTACTGGGGATATGTGAAGACATACACTTTGTTTGATTTCATTGCTCCAGACCGTACTGCCAGCTCTGGGTGGTTGACCCTTAAATGTGTTCACCTCATCAGAAAGAGGGGGTGGCAGGGGTAGGTCAGAGTGGGGATGGATGAACTTTTTCAGATTTATGTCTTCTACTAAAAACATCCCCAGAGCGGATAACTGCAGGCCATGTGTCAGTAGCCTTATCTTTCAAAGAAGAGCAGCCTATAGTACCCTAGACTCAGAGCTAGAAGGACCTTTAAGATAATGTAGACCAAATCCACCTTCTTATGTGTGAGGAAACTGAGACCCAGACAGGTGATGTGAGTTACCTAAGGGCATAACATTTCTGATAAAATAAATCACATTCTTTGTTATTCTGATAACTACTGAATATTTATTACAAGATAATTAATTTACTTTATTTCTTGAGTATTTCAAATTGATACATGCTATACTTATAAAGACATATAAATCTTTGTCTATAAATCAGTTGGTTGGAATTTAAAATCCTCCCTCCTATTTATTTATTCATTTGGTAGTGAATTTAGTCTTACCACTAAATTGTATGTCCTATATGGTATTGATGAACTGTTTTGGTTTCTTAACTGGTTATTCAGTTGCTTTGTAGACAAATATCTTCAGTGATCAGTAGGATGCTAAAGGGTGATCCATGGGTTGGCAGACCACAGTGCACTCCATGATGACTTGTCAGTATCTGCTTTGAAACTGTATAAACCTATCCCTCATCCTCACAAAAATCCTGCAAACTGAGTTTTCCCCTCTGGTGTTATAGACTTTTAAGCTTAGAAAATTTAATAACTTGTACATGATCACACTCTTAGAGGTTCTGATAGTCTGCTTGGTCTGCCATAACAAAATATCACAGACTGGGTAGCTTAAACAACAGAAATTTGTTTTCTCACAGTTATGGAGACTAGAAGTTCAGGATCAGGTGCCAGCAGTGTTGGTTTCTGGTAAGACCTTTCTTTTTGGCTTGCAGATGGTCACCTTCTAACTGTCCTCATACGACCTTTCCTCTGTGTGTTCATGGAGAGAGAGATCTCTGATGTCTCTTTCTCTTCTTATAAGGACACCAATTCTATCAGATTAGGGCCCCACTCTTAGGTCCTCATTTAACCTTATTATCTCCTTCAAGGTCTTTTCACCCAGTACAATCACATTGGGGTTAGGGCTGCAGCATATGAATTTTGGGGAGACACAATTCAGTCTAAAACAGAAATGGTAGAGTTGGGCTGTGAACCTGAATCTGCCTGACTTCAAAAGTCATGTTTATTCTGTAATACCTGCAGATTCTTAGTGTGTGAAATTAGAATAAAAAGTGGCAACAGTAGTATTTTTCTCCTGTCAAGTTAATGTATTTGTACCATAGTTCAGAATTTAACTCCACTGTGATCTTCCCTGCTGCTCCTCCCATGGTTGGTGGGAATGGCTGATAAGCCTAACTAAATGGTACAAAATAAAATAATCCGACTATCACTGATATACTTTAGCTCCAGAAAAGAGATTTCTTCTGGGTCTGTGAGTGCTTGTGTGTTGCTTGTGTGTTGATCTATCATGTCTGGTTCAAACTCCAACTATCAGAACTTGGCAAACAGGTGACACCATTGACTCATTCCAAACAAGTACAGTCACTTAATATTGACTCTATCCATACAAATATGTATTGAGTGCCTACTATGTGCTTGGTGCTTTTCTAATGGCTGGGGATATGGCAGTGAAAAAGACTGATAAGATCCTTGTTCTCATGGAGAATACAGGGGACGGTAAGCAGAGAAATAAGAATTTCATACAGGATTGATGCTCTAAAGAAAATGAAGTAAGGTAACCGGATAGAGGGTACTGGGGGTGGGGTAGCATTAGTTTGGTGCTCAGAGAAGGCTTCCTTACTATGGTGACATATAAGCTGTATGATAAGGTGTATTGGTCAGGGTTTTCCAGAGAAATCGAACCAATAGGATGGATGGATAGATAGGTGGATGGATAGATAGATAGATAGATAGAGATTTATTATGAAGGTTGGCTCACGTGTTTACAGAGGTTGAGAATCTGCCATCAGCAAGCTGGAGGCCCAGGAAAGCTGGTAGTATAATTTTAGTACAAACTCGAATCCTTGGCAACCAGGGGAGCCAGTATTGTAAGTCCCAGTCTGAGTCTGAAGTCCCAAGAACCAGGAGTTCTGATGTCCAAAGGCAGGAGAAGGTGGATGTCCTGGCTCAAGCAAGAGAGCAAATTCACCCTTCCTCTGCTTTTTGTTCTATTCAGACCCTGAATAGATTGGATGATGCCCAGTTGCAGGTGGTGACCTTTACTCAGTCCACCAATTCAAATGCTAAGCTCTTCCAGAAACATTCTCACAGACACACCTCAAAATAATGTTTTACCAGCTATCCGGAAATCCCGTAGCCCAGTCAAGTTGAGGCAAAATGACCATTATAGAAGGTGTTAGTCATGAAAACATTGCGGGGTTAGATAGTCCAACCAAAGGAACAGTAAAGTAGAGGCTCTGGGTGGGAAACTGTGATCTGTTTGAGGAACAAAAAGCCAGTATGGCTACATGCCATGAACAAGCAGGGTCATGTACCAAAATGAGATGGGAGAAGTCAGTAGGGGCCAGTCGCAGAAGGCCTGACCCAGTGTGCAAGGGAGGCTGGCATTGATTCTCAGGGCATTGTGACTTTCTTGGCCTGTGTCGTGCAGGAGAGTAACATGGTCTGATTGGCACTGGCAAATAATAATTTTGCAGTGTACATACCACTTTCAGTGATTGTAATTTTGTGTCTCTTCTCACAAAGATGCTTCTCATGAGCATCTTCCTGTGAGGCAGAAGGGAGCAATATAGTCTGTGGAGTGATCAATTTAAAATCAGTTTTTGAAGAATTGCTGTACTATTTATATTAATTAGATTATTTATATTAATACAGAAAGTTAGACTCTTTATATTAATAAGGATCTATTTAAGCTTTGCTTATAGTTAACTCATGTCTAGTGTGTCAAGAAGCTTGGCCACTTGTTTGTCATTTCCCCTCTGTTTCTCCACTGTTCAGATAATCTGGATGATGTTCTCATGAGAAGTGATATACAGCTTCCTTTCTTACTGACTCTTTTCCTTCCCTCCTTCTATCTACCCTTCTCTCTTTCCTTCTAGTGAAAAAGGCATTCTGCATTTTCTGTCAGTAGGTGCTCTTTCCTTCATGCAAATTCAGCCTGTTCCAATTATATTTTCTGGGCACTGATTTCATTGTCTGCTTATAAACTCCCCCAGTTAATCAGAATTCAAAAGCGACAATGGGAGGGAAATCGGAACCTGGCAGATGAATGGGAGGCTAGCAGATATTTGCTGCTTTCCTGAGGTAGCTGTTGTGAGCCAGACTCACCCACAGAAGTCTGCTCTTAGAGAAGGGGCTATGTCGCCTTCACCGGCTGGTACTCATCTGTTCTGGTCTTTGTGTTTTGATGACCAGCTAACCTGTTGTGGGACAGCTGGTGTGGTTTGGGGATGTCTGTAGCTGTTAATGTGGCAGGCTCCCAAAGAGCTGCTGATGGCTATCAGCATCACCCATGTGTGAGCAAGGAGAATAAGAAAGCAGAGGTACAAGACAGGAAAACCAGGGAGATCAAAGGAGTAATGGGGACAGGATGAAAAAAAGAAAAGTGAGAGGCAGTCAAGCTGTGCTGTAGATGGTGGGAGGTTTTGAGGGCATAGAAGAGATAATTCTAATTTAATATGATGAAATAGCAAACAAACACTGGAATGCATGATGACAGGGGTAGGGGAGAGTGACAGGATATGCTCATTTGTGCTTGTTCACTGATTTGTCCATAAGGCTGAGAGCTCAACTCTTCTCTGGAAGTAGGCTGCGTGTGCTAGCACATACTTCTAGAAGGGATCTCTGGTTCTTGGTAGCAGCACAGCATTAATCAAGTGCTATTTTATGAGGATCATCATTGTAAGCATCTGAGTGCCCTTCTTTCTCCTGCAGGAGCATATATGAATCTGGACGACATACCCCCAAAGCACATCAGCCCTGAAGATAGTCTTGGAGGCTCTCTGTCTTTTTTTCTCCTCTTACTCCTTCTTCCTCTTCTTCTTCTTTCGGTACCATGTGCCCCTATGTACCAAGTCACTTTGCAGCGCAGGTGAAGTATAAATAGAAATCCATAGGACTACAATGGAACCTATTAATAATGAAATACGCTACTCACATATTAAATAACAAATGTGGTACAGCAATATATGTGCTTTCTTAATTAATATATTAAATAATGAGATCTAGTGGTACATCTGATAATTTCCATTATATTGAAGTGGTATGAACCTATTTTGAGATATCTGGATCATTTGCAATATAATATGAAAATATTTATGATTTCTATTGGTTATATAGTCACAAGTACCATTGATTTTTTTTTCTTTTGCTTATTCATAATTTAAACCATGCTAAATTTCAGTCAGATGTTAGTAAAAATATAAAGATTTAATTTTTTTAACCATTCAAGGTCACAGACCTCCTATTTTCTGTTCACTGGTCTTGGGTTAAGAGTTAAGAATCTCTGCTCTAGTTGGTCCCTGAAGTAGAGAGATTAAGTGGCCAGCCTACCCATCCCCAAATTGGTAGGATGTACTCTGATTCTGGGTTCTTTCCATAGAGTTTAAAACACCCCTGAGGAAACAGGATAATTTTAATGAAGCCTAGAGCTTTATGTATTCTGAGGGTATGCTGGGGTAATCAGTACAGAACTGGACATTATCAGAATCACCTGCATTAAGGCTCAGAATCCATATAGTCTTCTGGAACTGACCTGCTTCCCCATTGACCCATAGTCCTAGCCTTAGAAGAGACCACCTGAAGGGTCACTGTGAGCTGAAATAATTTGCACATATGCATCATAATGGCACCAGGGTGGTCCCAATGGCAGCATCCCAAACCAGAAGAACATTTATTCACACATCAAGGTAATTTAGAAGAAATAACATTGACTTTCTGTCTATTGGGATGATTCTTGCTCTGGGCTAGTTTTCATTTGTAAACATCAGGCCATTGTAACCCACATAATATTAGACATGAAGCAACAGATACTCATTTTGGGATATGTTTAACGTGTTACATCGGGAGTACGCAGTATTGCCAGAATGAGTGATTCATTTCCTGCCTAGGATGTCAGAGCACCTTCCCACTGTCTCAGTGCACAGAGGAATGATGGCCTCACAGAGGGACTGCAGACAAGGGACCTCAAGTTGAAGACACGGAGTCTAGGTCTAAAAAGCCAAGACTGATCAATATTGTGGGTCCTGGAGCTTAAAGAGAGCATTTTATTACAGGAGCTGCTCTAAGGGGTTACAGAAAGGACTCCAGAGCAGATTCTGTTACAGTCTGCCAATAGTTACTCATGGCAAGCAGAGTAAAATCAACCTCATCTAAGATGGAGGAGGCCTTCTGTGCTCTAGGTTTGCCTTCCCTCGGACCTCATCCTCTTCTCCTCTGTCCCTTTTTCACTGTTCTCCAGCTAAATTCTCTTTCAAGGCCTTTGCTCTGGCAGTCCTTCTTCTCATCCTGTTTTTCCCCCTCTTGCCCCTTCATTAACTCTAGACCCAGTTTCCTGTCATTCCCCACCCCACTCATTCTACCAGAACCAACTTAGTCTCCTCATGGAGAATGTCTCCCCACTCTGTCCATGAGGACATTCCCTCTTCAGATCTTTGAATTTGCTCTTCCCACTGCCTAAAACTTTCCCCAGATAGTCACCTCACCTTGTTCAGATCTCTGCTCAGTTGTCACCTTCAGGAAAGCCTTTCCTGACCACCCTATTTAAAATGATCTCCTTCCCCTTTGCCCCCCATCCTCTCTGCTTGATTTTTTTCCCCTCTCATTTATCTCCATCTGATATTCCTTTATTTATTTTTGTTGCCTATATCTAGAATATAAGCTCTATGAGGGCAGAGATTTTTGTATTTTGTTCGATGCCATAGCCACAGTTCTTAGACCAACGCTTGGCACATAGTAGACATTCAATACAATTTTGAACACATGAATCTTCTGCCATGTGCCACCATTGTTTAGCTGTACAGGGTGGGAGGGTGAGATGGTTCTGGAGGTTTGGCTTCTCCTTACACAGAGTCCTAGTCACCCCCACCAGGTTTATAACCACAGTCTGTACCCCGCTCTCAGAGGTATTACAATTTCTGAGTCTTTCTAGGCTCCTGAGGTGAGAACAGTCTTCCTTTCTTTTGGCTCTCAGTCCTCTATTATCTAAATAGACCTTTTCCAAACTTTCTAAGATCTGCAAAGTCAGTTACCTCTTACATATTTTCTTACAAAATTTTGTAGTCCACTCTTGTTCTCCTGTCTTCTTGACCTACCAACTTACAGCTCTGCCTAATCAGAAAAATTGCTGACTGCTTCAATGCAGAGAAAATGACAAATACAAATATTCTGGATTTTTTTTTGTTGTATGGATCTGAGATGGTGTACTCAGGAGGAAATGAGATTCCTGGAGAGTTCAAATAGGTTGTATGATTGTGTGTGCGAGACGTCATAGAAGAGACAGAAGCCTGGATATGTATTTGGACTAGATTATCTTTTTGGTCACTTTCAACTGTAGAAGTCATGATTCACTGATTCTGTGAAATGCTCTGAACTGCTAATATAAAAGGTGCTATGGATACAAAGAGCATCATTATTAGCTCCATTTCTTGAAGTGATGTTATAATCTTTGTTCATTTCCAGTTTTATTATTCTCTTGAGCTTAGTGAATTTTCTCACCAGTTTCCCTTTTGTATTATCACAATATCTAACAACTTTAATCAGCCAATTTGTCTTCACAAAAATTACATGTGTGGCTGTCTCTATTCATAGCACTGTTTTGTTTTTTAAATCTCCATTCAACCATAGCCTCCCTCTCATAGAATACCCAATATGTATATTCAGTTTCAGTGTTTTGGCTTCCCCAAAAGTCCCTTATCTGTTTTCCACAAACATGACTAGCTTTAAATACCATTGTCTGAGAGCATTGTTTTTAATCATTCCATATTCACGTGGAACTCAAATGTAGCTCCATTATCAAGTTTCAAAATTAACCAGAATTACTTAATGGAATCTTTAAATAGATTGTTAGAAGAAATTTTATTCCCTTGTGTTATTTAGTCCCATGCTCCTATTTTGTCAAGAAATATATTCCCTTTTACCTGGCCTTGTCAGACTTGATTATTAGACAGGGAGTGCATTAATAAGATAAAAATCTTAGTCAAGATTAGAATCTTATATGAAGCTCAGTGTTTTGTCTGCCTTGGAATTATCTAGAATATGGCCATATACTCAGTTTTAAATTGGTTACATTGCTTTCTTGTTGGTGAACATTCAGCCTTATTGCCACAAGGCTCAAGTTCTCTGGACTTCTGATAATCCATCTTAACAGAGTTTATGGTATTCATTTCTTATCTTGAATTGGTTTTTTAAAGTTTGTTTTGGGAGATGATGATGCTTGCACAAATTTCTAAACACCAAGGCCATGATCTCCTAGGGGGCTACACAGTAGTTGGGACCTTTTAGACCAGACAGAGAAAGTCTATTTTCATGTTTTGCCTCTAAAAGCACAAATGCAAGCTGGCCAATGAATTCATCTTTATTCCTTGTAAAAGTCAGTCCCAGGCCAATCAAAGGAATGCTGAAAGTACAGATTCTTTTTGAGGTTCCATTTAAAAATGATATTTGTTCGATACAGAGAACAGATTAGTGGATACCAGAGGGGAAATTGGGGGAGGGCAAAATGCTAAAGGGGGTCAACTGTATGGTGACAGATGGAAACTACTTTTGGTGGTGAGCATGGTATAGTATATACATAAGTCGAAATATAATGTTGTACACATGAGACTTATATAATATTGAAAATCAATGTTACTTCAATAAATAAAAAAGTTTTTAAAAAGTGAAATTGATTTATGTGAAAAGTATCAGTATATGGTACCTACCTCTAAAATCTTTTATTTCATTTTGAAATCAGAGGACTTGCCTTTTGTCAGCCTCCATATTTTCTCAAGACTTCCCCTCAGATTATAGCATGTGTTGGGGTTCTAATTCCTGAATCTACTTCTCATAGACATTCTGCTTAATATTACTGAACTTCAGTTTATGTGCATGAGAAATTAGATTTCTAATGCCTATGTTTGTGTTGTTAAAGCAAATAAAATATAGCCAAAACTAAGATGAAATAATTTTAGAACTATCCATTATTTGGTGTTATGTTTCTCTGCTTCTTCCATTGGCATGAGTAATTTATATCTATCTGTGTATTAGTATTGTAGACAGACAGATACTTTATAGATAAGAGACTAGGAGAACCTAATTACAAGCTTTAATCTGAGAATGACTGTTTAATTACTCAGATACTCAGTTTTTCTATTTGCCCACAGAAACAGCCAAATATAGGCATATTTAGCTCTAACAATGGCTGTGTTTCCCTAAATTTGCATTTAATCAATTGCTGGCAAATCAAATCATATTTCTAGTACATGGAGGTAGGATGTGGAGGTGGCATGCTCTTTAAAGAAAACTTTTTATGAATTTAACAGCTAACTCCCTAATGCACCTGCCTTTATAAATTTGGATTTTTTAATAATGGGTTTTGGTGAAAGAGTAATTCAGGTTTTATAAATGAAGTCATATTTCAAATGTACTACAAGAGCAATTCTTTTAAAAACTGTTACTTTATCTTGAATCCTTCTATGAATATGTTTTCTGATTCATTTCATATTTATACTTTTGACAAATTTTGATTTTTATAAATCAATTTTAGTTTTTTTTAAAGTGGGGGACAGCTGGATTACTCCTCTTTATCCTACAGATGCATAGTATAGGGTAATTGGTTAATATCCACAGCTTTCTAGAGAGATGAATAAAACATTGAACTCTGTATAATTGAGAGGATATTTCCTCTCTCACCTTTTCTCCTCACATGCAGGTGAGTTTGTTGTGGTTGAAAAATTGGCAGGGAAATATTACTGGTTAATTTCTCTGTCTCAAGATAGAGTGTTCTCTTCAAGATACATTTTTATTTTATGAAAAGAAATAAAAATAATTCAAGTAGAAGTAAAAGAAAACAAGTACAATAGAAACTTGAAAATTACAAATTTATTACAAATAAAAGAACTAGCATAGGAACAAAAAAAAGTCCTGAATTTTCTGTAATGATTAAATTTCTTTTTAAGCCTGGAGTACAGTAGTGAGAACGAACACACACTTTCCACTCTTCCATCTCTTGTATGTTTCATTTTCAAGCATAAGGAACTTCTGTATCATCTCTGAACTATTCTAGGAAACTTTCAAAACTTTCTCAGTCCCTGATGTTCAGCCTTACCTCTCCCTGAACCCCTTCACCACCCTCTCTCCCTGGTGTGCTCAGGCACACACACACAGACACCCAGACACAGGTATCTCTGCTACTCTTTCTTACTTGGGTTTGTACCACATTTTCACTGAGTTCTCTAAGTAGGTGATATTAACTTTCTTCATTGTGCAAATGAGGAAACCACTGGTATCCCAGGCATTTCTCAATCTTCTGTTTGTAATATAAGATGTTTGAAGGTTCTGGAAATATTGCAACTGAGATGAGGATCTGCCTTTTTTGCTGCCTTAGCCTTGTGTGGGCTTAAAGGTGGCTCTTGAAAGCAATGGATGTTCTCTACAGGGAAAAGGCTTTAACTTAAGAGCAAAGGTCAAAGAGTTGACCCTCTGTACTCTGGTTTCAGTCTCTTGCTTAGGCTGTGAGGCATATTTAAGGACTGAGAAATCTGGGTTCTGGGTCCTCATTTCTACAAACTGATCATTATCTTTTTATAGAATATTCTCATGCCTAAAAATCTTGCAGGCTTCCATCTGATGCTCCTTTCAGGGAACTGTTTAGACCTTGCCCAGGTATGGGGACTCTTTAGCAGTTCTTTACTATTGTGTAGGAAAGTAGACTCCTGTTAGATTGATATTGCCTCCTTCCTGTAGGTTATAGTGTCCTCAGTTTATATCAGCTGATGGAAATGCCTCTGGGTAAATGAATCAGCTAGTAAGGCTACTGTCATTGACAGGAAAAGACCCTCCCTCCAACCTGCCAAAAATAGAACATAAAGGGTAAGAAATTTTCTGATGGCACCGAGGTCTAGGGAATCTTTGAAGCAGAAATCTTAGGGATCCTGCTTAGCTACTGGCTCAATATGGGACCTTGGGTAAGTTGCTTCTCTTTCTGGACCTCTGGTCTAAAAATAAAGTAATTTTGTCACTAGGGAAATAGCTTATACCTATTGACATTTTCTTTGTTTTGATTGTTTTTAAAACAGCTTTGAATTTATTGAGATATAATTCACATGCCTACAATTCACCCATTTACAGTTTCAAATTAATGTTTCTTAGTATATTCATAGCATTGTGCAACCATCACCATAATCTAATTTTAGAACACTTTCATCCTCCCTCGCCCCCAGAAGAAACCCTATACCCATTAACATTAAATCCCCATTTCCCTTCTGTCTTCTTCCCCCAGCCCTAAACAACCCCTAATCTACTGTTTGTCTCTATACCTTTTCTTATTCTGGGCATTTCTTGTAAATTGATTTGTACAATATATGGCCTTTTGTGACTGGTTTCTTTCACATAGCATAATGTTTTCAAGTGTTAAACATATTGTAGTATGTGTCAGTACTATATTCATTTTTATGGCTGAATAATGTTCCTTTGCATAGTTATATCACATTTTATCCATTCATCAGTTGATGGCCATTTAGGTTGTTTCTGCTTTTTGACTATTTGTACTGAGATAAAAATCCTCTATCACATATATGATTTGCAAAGGTTTTCTCCCATTCTGAGTTGTCTTTACACTTTCTTGATGGTATCATTTGCAGTGAAAAGTTTTAATTTTGAGGTAGTCAATTTCTATGTTTTTTCTTTTTTTACCCACCTTTTGGTGTCATATCTTAAGAAACCATTGCCTAACGCAAGGTCAAAACATAAAGACTTACTCTTTATGTTTTCTTATGAGAGTTTTATAGTTTTAGCTTTTATATTATGTCTGTGATCCATTTGTTTGTCTTTCATTTCAGAGTTGACCTAAACACTGAATAATATCCTTGAAAAGAAATGGTCAAAATGGCCCAACTCCTAGTAGAGCCAAATAATGGAAAAGTTGACAAGGATTGCAGTATGTGCTGAATATTGTTTCAAGCAGTTGTATCATGATTCCATGCTCCCATCTATGTTTTCTTTACTTATACCTCTGCTATGGTATGTTTTAATTTTAATTTTGTTCTCTCACTTTGCTGGTCAATTTAAGAAATAGTTTCCATATGCAAGTCTGGAACTGATAGCTAATGGGTATTGAAATAAAGCGTACCTTGTTGCTATTGCATTATTATATTTTTCTATGATTTTTTTGCTCTTTAGTCTACTTACTACCCAAACCCTAGTCTTTTATCATCCTCTAAAATCATTTTCAGTTTATCATTTTCACATGACTGTAAAATGTGCCTTTTCCTAATCTCTTTAGTTTCTCATTTTTATTATTATTTTCTGGACGATATTTTTTAAATCCTTCATTCTTTGATAAGGATTAAAAAAAAAGATAATAATGCTGTTCCATATAATTATTCTGCAGTATTTACAGCTTTTAATATGTTAAACAGCAAAAGATTTATGCTTGGCCTTTTCAGATGAATATCAACTGGGTTAAATTTACTAATTAGCCAATGATCTGACCTCATTGGTGCTTCCAACTTAGTGATCCCCACCCCCAACACATAAAGCTCAAGTGTTAATCTGAACAAGAGAATGAGAAAATTAACTACTGAAGACATTTAGTAATGGTCTGGCTTTCCAGTATTAACCATATCTTGCAAATCCTTGACCTCCATGTTTCTTTATAAAGTTAGTCACACATGTTATTAAGGGAGCTCTTGGACTGTTGCCTTCACTTCTAGGGAAGCAATTATCTCTATTGTACTTAGAGAAACTGTATCCCACATAGTGGTCCCACTCCCTAGGAAATAATCTGCTGGAATTCAAAATACAATTACCACACTTGAACACCTTCCTGTATCCTGTAGCTGACCATTATTAATGGCATCCAATTATTCATAGCAATCAAGCAGCTGACCTTGATAAACAGATCACAACAATGGGTATTTGACAGTCAGTATGCTGGCTGGGCATAATAGGAGGAGACAATGTCATATCCTGGTCGTCTTGAGCGAAAACAGCATGTCACTGACAGACTTATCAGAATACTATAATAACTTGATTGCAAGATTTAGCATGTCATTATTTTAAAAGCATATATTTAGATATACTGGCAGGAGCACAAAAAAAATATTGATACAGGTAAGCTTGGCTTTTGGGAATCTCTGGCTTACCTGACATCGCTGCTAATTAACTGCATAACCTTTGGTAAGTCATTAGGTTTTCTAAGTTTTAATTTCCTCAATTCTAAAATGAGGGCATTTTGCCTACTTTCAAGGTTAGTTGTGAGGATTAAATGATATAAACATTATGAAACAATCAGGTAAGCAGAAATTGCCCAATCATTGTCTGTTCCCTGTCCAGAGTCAGCCTGAGCCCCAGCTCCAGCAGAGGTAAAGGGCACAGCACAAAAGCCTTTTTATTCTTCACCAAAATGCAGGATAGGTTCTGACTCTCACATGGATGCTGCTTTTTTATTCTGCTTTCTCCACAAGCCCACAAGTCAAAGGTTTTCCTTTGTTGTGCAGTGGTATTAAAGTGTGATATTTGTTCGTGGTGAAGGAGCCTAAACATAAAAACTGACATAAATTTCCAGGTGGTTGGCTTTTGACCCTTCCATTTCCTTGACTGTATTTTCCCCTTGAGTTGGCATGATGTATAAGAGTTCTGATCCAGCTGCAGAAAGGAGCAGATTGTTTACTTATGGAAGTATATTTATTCTCTCATGTCACTAGGGGGGTGATTTTCACAAGGGATTAACTTTATGTAAATTTTGGGCTATGTGATTTGAAGGGGGATGGAGAAATTCACACAGTTTATATCCACTAGAGGGTCATTGGCATGTCTAATTCAAAGTGGCCAGAGAATTCCTTCATTATGTCCTACTTCCTTGTCTCCATTTGAGATGCTCCAGTTTCATTTACATCCCAATAAGAAAAAAGTATTCCATACTTTTATAAGATTGCTAGAGTAAAGATAAAAAAACTCTTTAGAATTTCTTATACACACTGCTTATCAGTGGTGGATATGCAGTGAGTTAATTTGCCATGAACACTCTGAAGCATCAAGCAAAATCTACTAAGAGAAACAGGAACTTAATTTTAGAGAAGGTGGCTAATAGTGTTAGATTAGCCTGGAACATAATTGGGAATTGTGAAATAGCTTCTATTTTTGCACTCCAGGTGGACCATATGCTACGTAAGCAGGTAAAGGGAAACAAGGGATTTAGTGGTGGCTCAGGATTCTGGTATATTCAGCCTGCAAGGTTGGGCAGTTCAGAAAGTAGCCCTGTCTGCTTTGTAGGCAATAAAATGCCAGGTTAAGGGCATAGTGTTAAATCCTGACAGACTGAATTTCAAATGTTAGTTTTTCCACTTTATTTATTAAAATTTTTTAAATCTGAGAAATGGCAGTAACTGTCAGGACTTAATGAAATCATAAATGCACAACTATCTAGATGCTAAGTGTAGTGAGTTGCATAGTAATCCCCCAAAAGATATGTCATGTCCTAAGTCTTAGAACCTTTGGCTGGGACCTCATTTGCAAAAAAGGATCTTTGTAGATGTAATTAGGTTAAGGATCTTGAGATGAGACCATCCTAGATTAACCTGGTGGGTCCTAAATCCAAAGACAAGTGCCCTTATATGAGACAGAAGATAAAAGATAGACACACCGAAGAGGAGACCATGAAGACAGAAGCAGAGTTTGAAGTGATGCAGCCACAAGCTAAGGAATGTCAAAAGCCACCACAAGCTGGAAGAGACAGGAACAGAATATCCAATAGAGGATCTAGAAGGAGTGTGGCCCTACTGACACCTTGATTAAAGACTTCTGGCTTCCAGAGGGCACACAGCAGAAGCAAGAAGAACTACAATCCTACAGCCTGTGGAACAAAAACTACATTCACAGAAAGATAAACAAAGTGAAAAGGCAGAGGACTATGTACCAGATGAAGGAACAAGATAAAACCCCAGAAAAACAACTAAATGAAGTGGAGATAGGCACCCTTCCAGAAAAAGAATTCAGAATAATGATAGTGAAGATGATCCAGGACCTCGGAGAAAGAATGGAGGCAAAGATCGAGAAGATGCAAGAAATGTTTAACAAAGACCGGGAAGAATTAAAGAACAAACAGAGATGAACAATACAATAACTGATAGGAAAAATACACTAGAAGGAATCAATAGCAGAATAACTGAGGCAGAAGAATGGATAAATGACCTGGAAAACAGAATTGTGGAATTCACAGCCATGGAACAGAATAAAGAAAAAAGAATGAAAAGAAATGAAGACAGCCTAAGAGACCTCTGGGACAACAGTAAACGCACCAACATTCACATTATAGTGGTCCCAGAAGGAGAAGAGAGAGAGAAAGAACCTGAGAAAATATTTGAAGAGATTATAGTTGCAAACGTCCCTAGAATGGGAAAGGAAATAGTCATGCAAGTCCAGGAGAGTCCCAGAGTCCCAGGCAGGATAAACCCAAGGAGAAACATGCCGAGACACATAGTAATCAAATTGACAAAAATTAAAGGCAAAGAAAAATCATTAAAAGCAACAAGACAAAATGACAAATAACATACAAGGGAACTCCCATAAGGTTAACAACTGATTTCTCAGCAGACTCCACAAGCCAGAAGGGAGTGGCATGATATATTTAAAGTGATGAAAGGGAAGAACTTAAAACCAAGATTACTCTACAAGGATCTCATTCTGATTCGACAGAGAAATCAAAAGCTTCACAGACAAGCAAAAGCTAAGAGAATTCAGCACCACCAAACCAGCTCTACAACAAATGCTAAAGGAACTTCTCTAAGTGGGAAACACAAGAGAAGAAAAGGACCTACAAAAAACAAACCCAAAACAATTAAGAAAATGGTAATAGGAACATACATATCGATAATTACGTTAAATGTGAATGGATTAAATGCTCCAACCAAAAGACACAGGCTGGCTGAATGGATACAAAAACAAGACCTGTATATATGCTGTCTGCAAGAGACCCACTTCAGACCTAGGGACACATACAGACTGAAAGTGAAGGGATGGAAAAAGATATTCCATGCAAATGGAAATCAAAAGAAAGCTGGAGTAGCAATACTCATATCAGATAAAATAGAGTTTAAAATAAAGAATGTTACAAGAGACAAGGAAGGACACTACATAATGATCAAGGGATCAATCCAAGAAGAAGATATAACAATTATAAATATATATGCATCCAACATAGGAGCACCTCAATACATAAGGCAAATGCTAACAGCTGTAAAAGAGGAAGTCGACAAAGACACAGTAATAGTGGGGGACTTTAACAACTCACACCAATCATCAAGACAGAAAATTAAAAAGGAAACATGAACTTTAAATGACATAATAGACCAGATAGATTTTATTGATATTTATAGGACATTGCATCAGAAAACAGCAGATTACATTTTCTTCTCAAGTGCACACAGAGCATTCTCCAGGATAGGTCACATCTTAGGTCACAATCAAGCCTCAGTAAATTTAAGAAAATTGAAATCATATCACGTATCCTTTCCGACTACAATGCTCTGAGATTAGAAATCAGTTACAGGGGAAAAAAACGTAAAAAACACAAACACATTGAGGCTAAACAGTATGTTACTAAATAACCAAGAGATCACTGAAGCTATCAAAGAGGAAATCAAAAAATTTTTAGAGACAAATGACAATGAAAACACCATGATCCAAATCCTATGGGATGCAGCAAAAGCAGTTCTAAGAGGGAATTAGCAATATTCCAATATAGCAATACAATTCTACCTCAAGAAACAAGAAAAATCTCAAATAAACAATCTAATCTTACACCTAAAGGAACTAGAGAAAGAAGAACAAACAAAACCCAAAGTTAGTAGAAGGAAAGAAATAATAAAGATCAGAGCAGAAATAAATGAAATAGAAACAAAGAAAATAATAGCAAAGATCAATAAAACTAAAAGCTGGTTCTTTGAGATGATTAAACAAAATTGATAAACCCTTAGCCAGACTCATCAAGGAAAAGGAGAGGACTCAAATCAATAAAAATAGAAATGAAAAAGGAGAAGTTACAACAAACACCACAGAAATACAAAGCATCCTAGGAGACTACTACAAGCAACTCTATGCCAATAAAATGGGCAACCTGGAAGAAATGGACAAATTCTTAGAAAGGTATAACCTTCCAAGACTGAACCAGGAAGAAAGAAAATATGAATAGACCAATCACAAGTAATGAAATTGAAACTGTGATTAAAAATCTTCCAACAGGGCTTCCCTGGTGGCTCAGTGGTTGGGAGTTTGCCTGCCGATGCAGGGGACACGGGTTCGTGCCCCGGTCTGGGAGGATCCCGCATGCCGTGGAGCGGCTGGGCCTGTGAGCCATGGCTGCTGAGCCTGCGCATCTGGAGCCTGTGCTCCGCAGCGGGAGGGGCTGTGGCAGTGAGGGGCCCGCGTACCGCAAAAAAAAAAAAAAAAAAAATCTTCCAACACACAAAAGTCCAGGACCATATGGCCTCACAGATGAATTCTATCAATCATTTAGAGAAGAGCTAACACCTATCCTTCTCAAACTCTTCCAAAAAATTGCAGAGGAAGGAGCACTTCCAGACTCATTCTATGAGGCCACCATCACCTTGACACCAAAACCAGACAAAGATACTACCAAAAGAGAAAATTACAGACCAGTATCACTGATGAATATAGATGCAGAAATCTTCAACAAAATACTAGCAAACAGAATCCAACAACACATTAAAAGGATCATACACCATGACCAAGTGGGATTTATCCCAGGGATGCAAGGATTCTTTAATATACGCAAATCAATCAATGTGATACACCATACTAGCAAACTGAAGAATAGAAAGCATATGATCATCTCAATAGATGCAGAAAAAGCTTTTGACAAAATTCAACACCCATTTATTATAAAAATTCTCCAGAAAGTGGGCATAGAGGGAACCTACCTCAACATAATAAAGGCCATATGTGACAAACCCACAGCAAACATCATTCTCAGTGGTGAAAAAGTGAAAGCATTTCCTCTAAGATCAGGAACAAGACAAGGATGTCCACTCTCACCACTATTATTCAACATAGTTTTGGAAGTCCTAGCCACGGCAATCAGAGAAGAAAAAGAAAGAAAAGGAATACAAATTGGAAAAGAAGAAGTAAAACTGTCACTGTTTGCAGATGATATGATACTATACATGGAAGTCCTAAAGATGCCACCAGAAAACTAGTAGAGTGAATTTGTGAATTAGTGAATTTGGCAAAGTTGCAGGATAAAAAATTAATGCACAGAGATCTCTTGCATTCCTATACACTAACAACGAAAGATCAGAAAGAGAAATTAAGGAAACAATCCCATTCACCATTGCAACAAAAAGAATAAAATACTTAGGAATAAAGCTACCTAAGGAGGTAAACGACCTGTGCTCAGAAAACTGTAAGACACTGATGAAAGAAGTCAGATGACACAAACAGGTGGAGAGATATACCATATTCTTGGATTGGAAGAATCAACATTGTGAAAATGACTATACTACCCAAAGCAATCTACAGATTGAGTGCAATCCCTATCATTCAGTGCATCCCTATCAGTCTCTATTTCTGCCTTGCAAACTGGTTCTTGTGTACCATTTTTCTAGATTCCACATATATGCATTAATATATGATATTTGTTTTTCTCTTTCTGACTTACTTCACTCTGTATGACAGATTCTAGGTCCATCCACCTCACTACCAGTGACTCAATTTCATTTCTTTTTATGGCTGAGTAGTATTCCATTGTATATATGTGCCACATCTTCTTTATCCATTCATCTGTTGATGGACACTTAGGTTGCTTCCATGTCCTGGCTATTGTAAATAGTGCTTCAGTGAACATTGTGGTACTTGACTCTTTTTGAATTATGGTTTTCTCAGGGTATATGCCCAGTTGTGGGATTGTTGGGTCATATGGTAGTTCTATTTTTAGTTTTTTAAGGAAGCTCCATATTTTTCTCCATAGTGGCTGTATCAGTTTACATTCCCACCAACAGTACAAGAGGGTTCCCTTTTTTCCACAACCTCTCCAGCATTTATTGTTTGTAGATTTTCTGATCATGGCCATTCTGACCAGTGTGAGGTGATACCTCACTGCAGTTTTGATTTGCATTTCTCTAATATCATTGACTTTAGACGGTTTAAGTATAATGTGTGTTGAAGAAGGTGTTTTTACATTGAGATAATTAGGTATTTTCTTAGCTTCACGGACTTGTATATACAGTTCCTTTTCCAGGTTTGGGAAGTTCTCAGCTATTGTATTTTCAAATAAACTCTCTGCTCCCTTCACCCTTTCTTTTCCATTTGGGATACTCATTATCCTTATGTTGCCTTTCCCGGAGTTGGATAATTCTTGTAGTTTTCTTCAATAAAAAAAAAATTCTCTCTCCTCTTTTACCTGAATCATTTCTATATTTCAATCTTCAAGCTCACTGATTTTCTCTTCCATATGGACTACCCTATTTCCAGTGCTTTCTATTGCATAATTTATCTCATTTACTGAGTTCTTTAGCTCCAGAATTTCTGTTTGGTTCTTTTTGTAGAGTTTCAATCTCTTTGGTAAAGTATCCCTTCTGTTCATTAATTTTATTCCTGAGTTTATTGAACTGCCTTTCTGAGTTTTCTTGTAGCTCGTTGAGTTTCTTCATGACAGCTATTTTGAATTCTCTATCAGTTAGATCACAAACTTCCATGACTTTAAGTTTAGATTTTGGAGAATTGTCATTTTCTTTTTGTTGTACCGTGTTACGATGATTTTTCATGGTGCTTGATGATTTGTTCCTATGCTGGCACATTTGAAGTAGCTAACACATTTTTTTATTTAGGCAATGCTTTTTAAATTTTGATTCTAACAATTCAACAGCTTGGTAATTACAGGATTTTCTTTTGTTTTTCAGTGGGTGGTGCTATAGCTCAAGTTTTTGGTTTCTCTTACCTGAGCTGCCTCTGGCTGTATTTCCACCCTCTACCACTTCTGCCCGAAGTTATGCCAGTGCACTCATCATCATCACTGTTTGTGCCTCTGGGGTCACTGGTGCCCTGCTGCTGTCAGTGTTGCTGCTGTTGCTGGTATTGTTGCTGGGTTCACCAGTATGATGGGGGCCTGAACAATGTCCAGGGTTGCAGAGGTTGTGGCTACTGCCACCATAGCAGGGGAGGAGAAGTGTGTGTAGGGAGCTGGGTGCCTCTGCCATGTCTGGCATCGTGGGATTCTCAGGTGTCACAGCTGCAGGCAACAGGGCTGGAGTCATGGGCACTGCTGCAGCTGAAGGGACTGGGTTGTTGGCCCTGTGGCTGCTACTGCCCAGTTCCTTGTGGCTACAAGTGCCTCTGTGGCAAGGAAGGTAGAGTTGTGTGCTCCACCTCCCCTGCTGCTACCAGGTTCTCTGGGTTGTGGGCTCAGCTCCTGGGGCCTGGGGGCTGGGATCATGGCCACCACCTCCACTGTTCCGCGGTCTGCCTCCTTCATATGTTTCAATCCAGACACCTTCAGATGTGCAGTTGTGTGGGTCCCTCTGGTGTCTTTGTGTGCTGGGCAGAGGAGACTTTGTTGAGTTATGGAGGTTGACCTGTCCTAGTTGTAGACTGAAGGGGAGAGACAAAGGGAGTGTCTCACGCTGCCTTGATGCTGATGTCACCAATCACTAAAAACTTTTAAAAGAATACTATATGATGGGCATGGTGAACAATATGTATAGACCCCAGCCTCACTGAGTGTACTTTTTAGTGGGGGATACAGACAAATAGAAAATAAATTCTCACTGCAGTAAGTGCTGTGAAGAAATCTCTTTGGGTTTTGGGACAGAGAAGAATAAGGTGGATTAAATAGGGTAATTGAGGTGGTGAGTTCCCTGCAAGGAAAGAAACAGGGAGAAAAGTGGAGACACTGTTTTTGAGCAAGTGACTGAGTCTGAAGAACTGTGGCAGAAGTTTTAGAAAGAAAAATGGAGATGTTTTTGTAGAGGGCTTCTGTGTTAAAGAAAAGTGTTGACTTTTAAATTTGACTTTGTATTAAGAATGGGAAACAGAACACATTTCCATTTGCAGGAGTTGAGGCCACAAGGCAATTTCCTAGGTGTTCTAGGGCAGGGGTCAGCAAACTTATTCTCTAAAGGACCAGTTAGTAAGTATAACTTGTGGGCTATATGGTTTCTGTTGCAACATTTTGACTTTATGTTATAGCAGAAAAGCAGCCATAGACAATATGTAAACACGTGAAGCTGGCTGTGTTTTAAATTTCATTTATTGGATGCTGAAATTTGCATTTCATATAATTTTTACATGTTTTGAAATATTTTTCTTTTTTTCTTTTTACAACCATTTAAAAACATAATAATCATTCTTAGTTCTAGAGCTAAGAACAGGCAGAATAGGCAGCCAGTGCACATAGCACATTAGTTGTGGTTTGCTGACCCTTGTTTTAGAGTGAAACTTCTGTTCTTACAAGGAACGGAACAACTTTCTATGCCTAGAAATTCTGCCTAGAAAGCAGCAGCCAGCAGGCAGGAATAGACATTGATATGGGGAAGAGAAGACCTCTCAGGAACAATGTGATATCTCTGCATAATTCTTAGTTCTTTCTGGTCTGATAAACATGGGGTTGAAATAAAAATGATTTTTTTTGCTTCATAAATCAACATTTAATGATAATGTTTTTTCTTGATGTTTCAGCTATAAAAGTGCAAATTATGCATGAAATTGATGTACATTATTCCATAATGAACTAATATAGAAAAGCACATTAGTATTTATGCTGAAAACAAGTCATTCATAACTATTAAGACATGTTGAAATGGAGACGCATGTTCCTGAAAACATGAATGACTGGAAATTGGGGCCATTCGGTTATGACCAGGGAGATGGAGCATTGTATTCCTACCACCCTACTTGCATTGCCTAGTTGCCTTTATGACCACAGATTTTAAAATGACGAAATACATTTCGTAAAATTTCTTATTCCATGGTATCATTTCCTGAATGAAAATGAATTGTGCATTCCTATATAATACTGCATTTACAATTTCCACTGTACTTGGGGATCTGGAAATATGCTGATAAACAAATGGTTATGAATTTGAATTTGTCAAATGCTTTGTGGATTCAAGTGCCTTATTATTCAGAACTCATGGGTACTGCACAAATTAAGTTTAAGTTATGGCTTCTCAATTCTTAAGCATAGGCTTTCTAAGTTCCTTTAAAACCTCATGTTTTAGCCATACTGATTCTATTTTGGCGCTCACAGAAAGTACATTCTATTGTCAATAAGTTTTTGTATGTTTAACATTAAATGTCAATTTAAATGGAGGCACTCTATACAGATCATAGATTTTTAGAGCTTAAGGAGGCCTCAGAGGTGACCTAGCCCAACTTCCTCATTTTATACCTGAAGGAAATAATGGGGAAGTGACTTCATAATTCATTAGTTTTACCATTAGCTGTAGGTAGTTTCTATTTCACTTGGTAATGAGCTCAGCTGTCCTCTGCACACTCAGGAATACTCTCTCAGCGGTTTGTAGAGGGGACAAAATCATTTCCAGCCTCTCTGATAGTCTCTGTTTTCCTAATAAACATACCTGGAGAGATCAGGAAATCATAGTGGGTTGTCTTAGTAACTTTCTTTTCATGTAGCCCATGGCTTTGGACCTTGACCCTAGGAACTACTTCATGTAATATTGTTACCTTATTAAGAGAGTAAGTGAAGAATGTGTACACTCGCCTTTGGAAAGAGTGGAAGCAAAATTATTCTAGAGGGACCTGCTCTATAAAAGAGGCTTGGTGGGTGTTCTGTAGGTATTAAATTAGACTAGCGAGTAGCTGATCAAGTGGCTAAGGCTAGTGATGGAGTGGAGGTGCATGGGTGCAGGAAGCAGTAGTCAATAACAAGGTTTCTGGTTGGTGAAGGACAACTGAGGCACTCTAGACAATGGTCAATATTTGCCTTTAAGAAAGCAGCAAATAGAAATCTATACCAACTGCAGAACTGAACCCTAGATTTGGGGCCAGGATTCAATTCTTGGGAGAAGCTCTCACAAGATATACCTGTGTCCTCAGGGGGATGTCTAGAAGAACAGAAATGAGCCTTTTTCAGAACTTGGGAAGGGGAGGCAAGAGAGGAGCCCAGAAGTCTTGGGGGTAAAAGAAAGGCAATGAGAAAGGGGAGGGAAAGCAGTTAAATGATTTAAGCACATTTTTCCTCTGTCTGTTTGGGCTCAGGGAGTGTGAGTTCTCAATGAAGTCAACTTTATAGAGATAACAAAGGCAGAGTTGAGGGCAATGACCCAGGCCACCTCTGTCACTCCACTGTAGACCATACTCAACAGTTGTGCCTGATCCCTGTCTGCCTTCACATGGGCTGTTGGGCATGACAGTGCTTACTCGTTCTCTAGAGATTTTTGATTAGGAGACTTCTGTGAAAACAAATTCTTCATAAAATCTGGAGATAATCAATAGTCTTTTAACTGCTTTTATTGTAGAGGAAAATAGGTAATAATATTCCATTTAATAATTATCTTTTACTAATATGGTAGAGTTATAGCAATTTACATGGCCTTTTATGTATTTAAGTTTACACTCATAGGGGTTTTAGACATTCAGCCCATGATTTTTAATCTTTGGTGTAGTTCTTGTTTCAACATTTTATGAAATTAGAACTTTAACACTATTGATATTTATAAATAGCTGAATCATTTAAAAGATATATAAAATTTAATGTCCCTTTAAATCACATTGAAAACCTCGGTCTCTGTGGTAGAAATGGTCTGGTACTTTCCTGATTCATTGTTGCTCATAGTAAGTGAGCCTCTCCACCTGATTGCTGTGTTTTTCCTGGCCTTAGTTCTGCTTCTGGGAAGGTTGCATATTTCAGAGGATCTTAGGTCAGCTTAAAGCCCAACTTGCTGTTCCTTTCCTTATTAACCAGGCTACCCATATGTGGATCCAGATGAAGCTTCATGTACATAACAACTGTGTGTACTTACCTGCTCAATAGTTGTACTTACATTTCCAGGGTTGGATCTCATTCTTTTAGGGTCCTGGCTAATCTCTTTTGTCTTGGTTTTGCTCGCTGAAATGTAGTTGCTTTAGGTGGGTTTTTGACTTTGACACTTATGTAACTCTGGGTCTAGTTTCTCACCTGTCATTGTAGGTTCCTCCCTGAATACCTGGAACCTACTTTCTATTTTTGAGCTCTAGTTCTATACAAATTATGGACATGGGGCTTGAACTGCACAATTAATTTTCTTGACCTGCTTTTTACTTTCTTTGCCTTCTATAGTGATTGACAAACCTCTCTCTTATCTGTTCTTTTAGGTTCTCTGAGCTCTGATTCAGCCTTTCTTTAATCATTGTTCCCAAATCATTCATTAACCTCTCTGTGCCAGTGTCTTGATTCCTTTACCCCTCCAGCGTTTTTTTTTTGTTGTTTTTTTTCTTCTTTTTTTTCTGGTTCTCTGGGCTTCTTAAGAATCACATATCAATACCTCTACAATACTTTTGACTTTGATCATAGATATCCAAGACTTTCCACATTCTTTGCTATCTCAATACAAGACTAGATGTCAATGCCGGATACCTTCTACATTAAAACCAAACCCAAACCAAACCAAAACAAAACAAACCATATGTACTTAAAGAAAACATAAACAGCACCATTCCACCACTGGATTGGTAAAAAAAAAAAAAAAATCAGGCTGTATGCCTACGTAACCTAATATGTATTCATGTTATAGCTCGGCCAGCTTTATTTTGATAGATTATCTACCCTAAACAGAAATACTTTTTGTAGAGCTCCATATACAACATGAAAAACAACCTTGAGTTATATTCATAACTGCCGTTTGAATTAGAAAGGAATCTGACTCACCAGTACTCTTCTCTTCTTTGAGGTGGCTCACAATTTCCTTAAAATATTTTAATTATTTGAAAGAATATTCTAGGACTTTTTATTATTTATTGCTTTTGATATGACATGAGCACAATGCCTACAACTGGTTTTCAGAATATTCGAGTTTTGATCGCTTATCTTTTGATTTATTGGTTTAAAAAATTTTCCTCACTGAGAGGCTTTCTTTCATACATTGTGAGATATTACTTGCTTTGTAAAATAACCTGGAAGATAAAATAGAATACTAATTTTTAAAATCCAATTGATGACATTATTTTTAGTTGGATTTTGTCATCAAGTAGTATGAGATAGGATTCCTTAAGCCTATTAAAAGACTTCTTCCAAAAAATTTTATTTTTAAAAAGCATGAAAATCAATATAAACTTTATTCAGTCTTTAAAAATTATTGCAACCTGATTTATGATCAACATATAGTTTATCTTGGTGAATATACCATGTGTACTTGAATGCATATTCTTCTGTCATTGAAATATTTTATGAATGTCAATTTATAGTTATTTAGTTTTCTATATCCTTACTGATTTTCTGTCCACTTATTTTATCAATTACTTAGAAAAGAGTTTTGAAATATTCAAGTATTTATTTCTCCTTAAATAGTTTTTGCTTCATTTAAGTTCTACTTTTAGGTGCATAAAAGTTCTACTTTTAGGTGCATTTAGTTTTTGCTTCATTTAAGTTCTACTTTTAGGTGCATACTTTTAGGTGAATTGATATTTTTATCATTAGGATTCCTTTATCTTTATCCTTGGTAATATTTCTTGTTGTAAAGTTTACTTTGTCTAATATTAATACAACCACCCCAGATGCTATAGACTGAAGATTTGTGTCCCCAAAATTCATATGTTGAAACATAATGTCTAGTTTGATGGTATTTGGAGGTGAGGCCATTTGGAGATGGGTTAGGTCATGAAGGCTCCACCCTTATAAAAGATTATAAGATTAGTACCCTTATAAGAGAATCCAAGAGCGCTCCCTTGCCCCTTCTGCCAGGAGAGAGCACAGCCTTCTGTAAACCAGGAAGCATGCCTTTACCAAACATGGAATCCGCTGGCACCTTGATCTTTAACTTCACAGTCTCCAAGACTGTGAGATAAAATTTCTGTTATCCCAGTTTATGTATCTGTTACAGCTGCCTTAACACACTAAGACACAACTTTATGATTAATATTTGCAAAGCACGTGTTTTTCCATGAATTTACTTTAAATATATCTATATCTTTATATTTGAAGCTTTTTTTTAAAAGATAGTATATAATTGGGTCTTACATTTTCATCCACTCTGACAATGTCTGCTTTTTTTTTTTAAAGAAGATGATGGGGGTAGGAGTTTATTAATTAATTTATTTATATTTGCTGTGTTGCGTCTTCGTTTCTGTGCGAGGACTTACTCTAGTTGTGGCAGGTGGGGGCCACTCTTCATCACGGTCCGCGGGCCTTTTACTATCGCGGCCTCTATTGTAGCAGAGCACAGGCTCCAGACGCACAGGCTCAGTAGTTGTGGCTCATGGCCCTAGTTGCTCCGCGGCATGTGGGATCCTCCCAGACCAGGGCTCGAACCCATGTCCCCTGCATTAGCAGGCAGATTCTCAACCACTGCACCACCAGGGAAGCCCAATGTCTGCTTTTTAATTAAAATGTTTGGACTGTTTATATTTTAGGAAAATATTGGTTTAAGATTGGAGGGTTGTAGTTATTTTTTTCTCAAATGTTTGATAATACTTGCCAATGAGTTTCAGTTTTGTTAGTTTTCTCTGTTGTTTGTTTACTTTATATACCAGTTGATTTACACATTTATTCTTTCCTCCCTTTACTTATTCTGAGTTTAATTTGATCTTATTTTTCTTGTTCTTTATAGTGTCTTAGATCATTGATTTTAAATGTTTCTTCTCTAATATAAGCATCTAAAGATATAAATTACCTTTTAAAGACTGTCCTAATTGCATCCCACAAAGTTTAATATGTTGTGTTTCCCTTATAATGCAGGTCAAAATATTTTCTATTTTCTTTTGTGATTTTTTTTCTTAGGCTCATGTCTTATTTAGAATTATATTTCTTAGTTTCCAAGTATTTGGGGATATTACAAGTATCTTTTTGTTATTGATTTTTTAATATAATTCTAATTTAGTTTGAAAATGTATTCTTATGTTTTCAATCCCTTGAAATTAAGGCTTGTTTTTTTGGCTCAACACATGGTCTATATTGTGAATGTTCTATGTGTTCTTCAAAAGAATGTGAATTCTGCAGTTGCTTTATGTAGTGTTATATAAATCCCAGTTAACTGGTTTCACCTAGTGTTCTTTAATTGTTTGATAGTGTTTTTCACATCTTCAATATTCTTTGATCCTTGTCTCATTAAGGCATGTCCCTCAATCATCTTTATTATTATTCCTTTACTTGAAGCATTCTTTGTCTGATTTTTAATATAATCAGTCCAGCTTTATGTATATTGTTTGTGTGGTATATATTTTACCATCATTTTATTTCCAACCTATCTGCATATTTATATTTAAATACATCTCTTATGGAGAGCATGTATTTGGTCTTGATTTTTTCCCAGTCTGACAGTCTTTGCCTTTTAATTAGAATGTTTAGATATACTGTAATTTTGATATGGTTACATTTAAGACTACCATCTTACTTGTGTTTTTCTATTCTTTCCCCCTGTTCTTTGTTTTTTTCCTCTTCTTCCTTATTTTTGATTAATTGAATATTTTCTACTCTTCTATTTTATCTTTCTTTTTATCTCCTTATTTTGTTATTTTAGATGTTGCTGTAGAGATTAACGTATACATCTTTAACTTACCACAACTTAACTTGAGTTAATATTATTCCATGCTATGGACTGAATGTTTGTGTCCCCCCAAAATTCATATGCTGAAGCCCTAATCCCCCCAAGTGATGGTATTTGGAGGTGAAGCTTTTGAGAGGCAATTAGGTCATGAGGGTGGAACCACCATGATGGGATTAGTGCCTTTATAAGAAGAGACATGAGAGAGATGATTCCTCTCTCCTCCTCATGTGGATATAGCATGTCATCTACAAACTAGGAAAGGGCTCTCATCAGGAATAGAATTGGCCAGGACCTTGATCTTGGATTTTCCAGCCTCTAGAACTGTGAGAAATAAATGTTTGTTGTTTAAGCCATCCAGTCTATGGTATTTATTATAGTAGTCTGATCTGACTAAGGCATACCCCTTCATGTATAATATAAGGCTATTACAGTGCTATGTTTCTATTTACTCCCCTTGTATTATTTTTCCTATTATTGTCATACCTTTTACTTCTACATGTGCTTAAATCTCCTAATCCACTTCTATTACTTTTGCTTTAAACAGTTTTTTAAATAAAGTAAAAAAAGAGGAAAGTCTTTTTTTTATATTTGCCTGCATATTTACTATTTTCAGTGCTTTTCATTCCTTCTGATAGATCAGAGATCTGCACACTTTTTCTATGAAGGGCCAAAGAGTAAATATTTAAGGCTTTGTGGGCAATACAGTCTCTGTTACAACTACTCAACTCTGCCATTGTACAGTGAAAGCAGCCATAGTTAGTTTGTAAGCTAATGATTATGACTGTGTTCTAATAAACTTTTTAAGTGAATAATAACATTTGAATTTCATATAATTTTCAAAGTATTAGTTTTTTGATTTTTTTCCAACCACTTAGATGTGTGAAAATCACCTTAGTTCATAGACCAACCAAAAACAGGTAGCTGGTTTAATTTGGCTCACAGTCATTAAGGTGTACATCCTTAATGCTAGAATCATTAAGCCTCAACCTGAAGGCCATCTTGTAACATTTCTTGCAGTGCAGGTCTACTAATGACAAATTTCTTTTTTGTTTGTCTGAAAATCTACTTACAATGTTTTCAAAGCCTTAAATATGTACTCTTTGGCCCTTCACAGAAAATGTGTGCAGACCTCTGATCTACCAGAAGGAATGAAAAGCACTGAAAATAGTAAATATGCAGGCAAATATAAATACAATTCTAGGCTGACAGTTTTTGTTTTACAATACCTTAAAGATATTATTCTGTTGTTTTCTGGAAAGTTGCATCTCTGTGCTCTGTTCCCTCTGCCTGAAAGTGAAATCTTTGTTTGGTCCACAGCTGCAGCTTGGAAAGGTAGAATACTGAAGTAAATTCAAAACTCACCTTGTGCATTTCTCTTCTCTCAGGAACACAGTCTACATTGTCTTTTGTCTAGTGCCTAAAAAGTTGTTTTATATATTTTCTTCAGTTATATATTTCTTTTTTACAGTGAGAGTAAATCCCATTCCTGTTATTCTGTTGTGGCTGATCCAGAAGTCTTTTGAATATGTTCAAAACATAAGTAGTGGTTAGTTTATGTTATAATCATAAAAAGTCATGTTTGGGTCCTGAGAAATATTTAGTATTTAAGAGTAAATATTTTGCTCTATAATTAACCTCTTTCTCACTCTGGGTTTTCTAAACTTTTTTTTTTTTTAAATAGGAACCCTAGACATTTGGACCGTGGGGTCATAGCAAAAACCTTATCTTAGGCCATGAATCTTGATGGACATAACCTCAACCTATCAATATTTGTTGAGTACCATCTATGTATAAGACACTGGTAGGCCTCAGAATTGTTACTCTTGCAAACTCAAATATTATAAAATAAATCATGATATAATATCACTTTTTGAAGAAAAGTTAAAGAATAATGTCACAGAAACAAGATTCCACAATTCTAAATCATTGGAAGTTGATCTGAAAAATGAGTGTTTTCTGAAAAACAAAACAAAACACTGAGAACTGAATTTTAGTCCTAACTCTTTTGGAATGATACTGTGCAGCTCACAATATTTCCAGGCATTGCTTTCTTCCTCTGTGGTGCTCAGTGATCTTTAAGTTCTCTTAGATATCTAAAATTTGTGATTCTTTCTGCATGTCCTTGTGTACCATTTGTACCTTTCTTCTGTCTCATGCAATTAGGACATAAATAGAAGAGCATAACGTTTTTGAGGTTCTGCATACTGAATATGATTTTTTTTTCTTTTTTTTTGTGGTACACGGGCCTCTCACTGTTGTGGCCTCTCCTGTTGCGGAGCACAGGCTCCAGACACGCAGGCTTAATGGCCATGGCTCATGGGCCCAGCCGCTCTGCAGCATGTGGGATCCTCCCAGACCGGGGCACGAACCTGTGTCCCCTGCATCGGCAGGCAGACTCTCAACCACTGCGCCATCAGGGAAGCCCTGAATATGATTTTGATTTTTTAAAATACGAAATGTTAGAGTGCACTTAAGTTGCAAAAAATGGTTTTCTAAACATAATAGCTAATTACCTTACATGTATGCTTTTATGTGTCCTCTGAGTCATATCTACTCTCAGTAGCTGCTGACAAAACAGGATTTTACTGCTGAAAGAGCAGCAGATCTAATACTGCTGCAAAAGAGCAGGCTGAATATTATTTTGCCTTGGGTCATCAATAGAATTCTAGTCATGCTCTGATCCTACACTTTTTTATTGTTCCCCATGATACATGACAGGTAAAAGAAGACTTTACTTTTTCAGGCATTGCAAAACTTAAATGAAGTATTGGAAAATACCTAAAAAGTCACAAGTCTTAGAGAGGTTGGAAAGCTTTCTCCCTGACTTAGTGACACACGCAAATTGGTGTATTTGTTAGGGTAATGCTGAGTGCTATAACAAATACACCCACATATAAAGTGGCTTGCAATAATAGGAGTTTGTCTCTTGCACATGTAGTAGTCTCTGGCAGGTGAACATGTGAGCAGTGCAGGTCTCCTTTTTGTGGTTGTTTTGGACCCCGTGTTGATGGAGGCTCTGCCATTATTCAGGGATATAGGCAGATAGGGACTCTGTCAACACAACATACCATGTCCATGGCTGCAGTAGTCATATCCATTCCACTTAGTTAGAAGTGGGGAAAGAGCATGAAGAAGTTCATGAGAGGTTTCTGTGGGCTATTCTTCTTCAATTCCATTGGCTTCATCTATCTAGAAAACAGAAGGAGAAATACAGAACAGGAAATAGAACCCAAACTGTCTGACTCCTGAGCCCATGCTCTTAAGTCTACACTATCTTTTCTGATCTTGAAGCTACTTGTCTGTCTTAGTCCATTTAGGCTGTGGTAATTCTGGAAGCAGAATTCTGAATATGGTTTAGGTACCTGGTAATTTTTCATGCTTTATTTTGTTGTAAAAATAGTTTGGGGGGAATATAACTGATGTGCTCAATGGGAGTGATTTTGCTATTTTTTAATTGTAGTAAAATACACATAGCAAAATTTACCATCTTAATCCTTTTTAAGTGTACAGTTCAGTGGTGTTAAATACATCCATAATGTTGTGCAACTGTCACTACCATCCATCTCCATAGACCTTTTCATGTTATGAAACTGAAATTCTATATCCATTTGACAATAACTCCCCATTCTCTCCTTCTCCCAGTCCCTGGCAACCGCCATTCCACTTTCTCTATGAATTTGACTACTCTAGGTACTTCATATAAGTAGACTCATATAGTATTTGTCTTTTTGTGATTGGCTTCTTTCACTTAGCATAATGTCCTCAAGTTTCATCCACGTTTTAGGATATGTTAGGATTTCCTTCCTTTTTAAGGCTGAGTAATATTTCATTGTATATATCTACCATATATTGGGTTGCTTCCATGTTTTAGCTGTGGTGAATAATGCTGCTATGAACGTGGATTTATAAATATCTCTTCAAGATCCTGCTTTCAATTCTTTTGGGTATATATCCAGAAGTGGAATTGCAGGATCATATGGTAATTCTATTTTTAATTTTTTGAGGTGCTGTCATACTGTTGCTGATAGCAGTTGTACCATTTTACATTCCCACCAACGGTACACAGGGATTTTTTTCCATGTTTTTTAAAAAATTAATTAAATAATTTAATTTTGGCTGTGTTGGGTCTTCGTTGCTGTGTGCGGGCTTTTCTCTAGTTGCGGCGAGCGGGGGCTACTCTGTTGTGGTGCATACACTTCTTATTGTGGTGGCTTCTTTTGCTGCGGGGCATGGGCTCTAGGTACGCGGGCTCAATGGTTGTGTCTTGTGGGCTCTAGAGCGCAGGCTCAGTAGTTGTGGTGCACGGGCTTAATTGCTCCGCAGCATGTGGGATCTTCCCGGACATTGGCAGGCAGATTCTTAACCACTGCGCCACCAGGGAAGTCCTTTCCATGTTTTTTAAGGGAGGGTAGCTATGATGTGATAGTAAGTGCATCAGCTTTAGAGACAAAAACAAAATGAATTTTAGTCCCTGCATATCATTCATGTGACTCAGGACTGTATGATTCTTAATCTCTCTGAATCTCAGTTTTCTCCTTTTTAAAAAATACCTACTTCACAGGATGCTGTGAGATTAATAAGATAATGTGTGTAAAGGCCACTGGAACTGTCAAGTGCTATAAAAGTGTGAAATATTTATTATGATATATTTGAATATTGAGAAATAAAAATCTGCATTTTCTTTCCTGATCCTGTACATATGTGTGCACACACATGGACATAGTGTCACTGAGGATTTCTCTATAGGGCTTACTATTTACAACACATACTGAGTTTCAGTAAAAGTTAAATTTAATGCCAAGGATAATAATCTCATGGAGAAGAGCTCCATTTTATACCATTAGCATAAGAATATCAATAGAAAAATCCCTGCTGTGTATAGCTACACCTATTAACCAGTAGTGTGCTATGCCATAACTTTCCTTTCTGAAGGAAAATATTTAAGACCCACGGAGTTGTGTACAGTCACTATGACTGACTTAGGTGGATTTAAGTAGCTTTGGCATTTAGTATCTTTGTGACAAAGGCCAAGTTCCTATGTCTCTGAGCTTCAATTTATAAGTTTCAAAACTGAGGGAATTGGAATAAATCATTAGGGGCTTTTCCAGATTTGAAAATCTCTGATTCTAGGGTCACTGTGTGGTTGATCTAATATGATCTGATTGTTCACTCCTGTCAGTGTTCTTGAGTTCAGGTAACATAATGGATCCAGAAGCAATTCATTAAGAAAGTAAAGTAATAATAGAAGTAAGAATAATTTCTACCAAGCATGAGTGAAATTTCTCAAGTCCAATAAAAGAATGACTTGTGGTTGGATAAGATCTGATAATGTTTGTAGTCTTTGGAAGAAAAATTATATAAAAAATGAAAGACTGTGATTATTAGTATGCAGTTAAGAAAAATAGTATAATGTCCTAGAGTAGTTCTGTCCAATAAAATATTGTGCAATGATAGAAATGTTCTATACTAGCGCCACCAATATGGCAGTCATTAGCCACTATGTGTCTATTAAGAGCTTGAAATATGATTAGTGAGACTAAGGAACTGAAAAATTTGAATGTTATTTAAGTTTATTTAATCAAACTTAAATAGCCATATGTGGCCAGTGGCTACTTAACTAGAGAACAGTTATAGAGAATATGATCTGTTCCCTGAATTATAAACTTCTTTAGGGCAGGAAATCTGATTCTTCATCTTGCTATGCATTCACTAAAGCCAACACAAGGAGATCAATAAATAATTGTGTCAATAAAGGATGTTCCTTAAAAAAATGATTTGTGGTCAAGTATATTTAGAAAATACTGTATCTTCTATCACATTTTTTGAGATTTGTAATGCACAATAACACATTAAATTCTTTGACAAATTCTCTAATAGATATATTTTGGTTTAAATCTACATCTTTCAAACTTATTTCACTACAGACTTCTTTTATATATGTGTGTGTGTGTGTGTGTGTGTGTGTGTGTGTGTGAGAGAGAGAGAGAGAGGGAGAGAGAGAGAGAGAGAGAGAGAATGAATATCCCATAGAACACAATTTGGGAAACAGCTCATTTATTGAGAGACATGGGGCTTGGTTGGTAGAATACAGGACCACCTATCAGATGGATGAGCTCACTCTGTCCAGGTGCCTAGATTCTTCTCTCTATATAATATAGATGGAAGATATTGATGGAGTGAAGGGTTTGGAATAGAAACCGTAGGCATCTAGGAAACTGGGATACAAAACATTTAAGGACTCAGAACCCTCTGTGGAATTGGGGAAGGAGGCTTGTATCTGGAACTCCATGTGAGAATGGTCTTCATAAGGTGAATACCTGCTCCCTTGAGAAATAACGTTTCTGACTATTGAAAGTAATGTATGTTCTTAATGTTTGTTGTTTTTTTGAGTCCTTAGGGATCGTTTATTTAGATGCTTTTTCTATTCCTTTTGGAGGAGTGTCAGCTTTAAACCTGAATTTGGTATTTAAAGTACTAGGATTTCCCTGAGAGAGATTTTTGAAATTTATATTAAAATGAAACACACAAAACCTCCAATCCTTATCCTTGGGTTTCCATGATTGAAATTTTGGTTGGAGTTGGATCACATTTACGTAAAAATCAGGTATGGTTAATATCTAATATAAGGAGCAAGAGGAGAAAGATCAAACCTTCTTGTTTATCTAGCTTTGTATAATCCTGAGAGTCTATGCATAAAAGTGTGAGTGAGAAGTAGAGCTGTCTGAAACTACCTGGTATAACACATTTTTTCCAGAGAGTAAAAATACTTGGTTACCTCTTGATTTATGAGGCAATGAAATATTCCAGCACATAAATATTGACGCTGAGACCCATGGGATATAGGAGTGCTAAGCACATTTGCAAGACATAAAGACCAAAGCTAAATGAAGTTACATCTTTTCCTATAAAATGCAAGCTGTCCCTCAATGGATTTTACCATCCTGTTGATTTTATTTCCTCCATCTTTATAATTGGAGACATCCTGCCAACCTGTTGAAAACACCGCTAGTATTTCTTCCTGAAATTTAGCCAACCTACTAATTATCCTTAAAATTCTGATTAGGCATTTGCCCCTAAAATTAACACATCAGTGAAATACCAGAATTTTGAGCCGGAAGCTGAGAACAGGAAAATGGCTAAATAAAGCCACTAAAAAAAACAATCTATAGGAACAATTTTCTGACATGAAATAGATTCTTAAAAATTAAAGATATTATATTTCATTTAACTTGCCTTGGAGCAGGAAGAATCTTAATTCTGCATATTGAATACAGCTGCCCTAACATTTATTTTTTATCTGCATGGACAGGGGCACCATGGAAACAGGGCAGAGGTTAGCATATACAGATGCAGATGCTGGTAGGTGTATAGATGTTAGAATTCTCTTGTAGAAGGTTGCATAAAATAAGTCGGGGACATATTGTGTTGTATCCCAAGGATTGGTGGGGAAAAATGCATTTCCCAATCAGGCCCTGCTTTTCAGCACCATATAAGAATCCCCTGGGAAGCCATGAAGCTTTAGAAATCTTACTTCAGTTGTAATTATCTCTCTTCTCCCATCAGATCATATCATCCTTCAGAACAGAGATAATAATAATGAATGTATTCTTTAAACAAACATTTATCTCAGGTCTGCTAGATTCCAGGTATTGTTCTAGGTATTATAGTCGTGGTTCTTGCTTTCAAGGAGTTTATATTCTCTTGTTGGGGGAGAGACAAACAATAAGCAAATGAAGGGCTGAATATATTTCAGATATTCACAAGTGCTGAAAAATAAATGAAACAGGTAGCATGATAAAGAATGAGGGTAGTCCAGGAAAGCCTTTCTGAGAATGGAACTTCAGAGCTGGGACCCAGCATAAGGAAAGAGCCAGTCACAAGAGGGCAGATTGAAGTAAGAGAAATAAGTACAAATGTGCTAGAATAGGAGAGTTTTAGTTTTCAAGGACAGAAAGAAGATCAGCAGGCTGGCTGGAGTAAAGGATCTGTTTGGAGAGTACAGCCAGATTACATAGGGCCTTGAAGGCCATGTTAACACTGCTGTTTTGCTGAGTGCTTTACCTGCATGGTCTCACTTTGCAAAACCACAACTCATTTAAATTTCAACTTTGTCTCTTCCTCTGTGATGTGAACAAGGCAATGATGGTGACTCTTACCACTTCTATCCCATGTAGTACTGGAAGTCCTGGACTGAACAGTTAGGCAAGAAAAAAGAAATAAAGGCATCCAAATTGGAAAAGAAGATGTAAATTTATCTCTGTTTGTAGACGACGTGATCTTATATTTAGAAAACCCTAAAGACTCCACCAAAAAAAAAAAAAGTTAGAACTAATAAAAAAATTCAGCAAAGTTGCATGCTACAAAATCAACATGCAAAAGTCAGTTGCATTTCTATACACTAACAATGAACCATCAGAATGAGAAATTAAGAAAACAATCCCATTTACTATGGCATTACAAATAATAAAATACTTAGGAATAAACTTAACCAAGGAGGTGAAAGACTTGTATTTTGAAAACTATAAAACACTGATGAAAGAACTCAAAGCAGACACAAGTAAATGGAAAGACATCTCATGTTCATGGACTGTAAGACTTACTATTGTTAAAATGTCTATATCACCCAATGATCTACAGATTCAGTGCAATTCTTATCAAGGTTCCAATGACATTTTTATAGAAATAGAAAAAACAATTCTAAAATTCATACGGAACCACCAAGGACCCCCAAATAGCCAAAACAACTTTGCAAAAGAACAAAGCTGGAGGCATCACACTTCCTGATTTCAAAATATATTACATGCACCATGGGAATGTAAATTGATACAGCCACTATGGAGAACAGTATGGAGGTTTCTTAAAAAACTAAAAACAGAACTACCGTACAACCCAGCAATCCCAGTACTGGTCATATACCCTGAGAAAACCATAATTCAAAAAGAGTCATGTACCGCAATGTTCATTGCAGCTCTATTTACAGTAGCCAGGACATGGAAGCAACCTAAGGGTCCATGGACAGATGAATGGATAAAGAAGATGTGGCACATATCTACAATGGAATATTACACAGCCATAAAAGAAACAAAATTGAGTTATTTGTAGTGAGGTGGGTGAACCTAGAGACTGTCATACAGAGTGAAGTAAGTCAGAAAGAGAAAAACACTGTATGCTATCATATATATATGGAATCTAAAAAAAAAAAAAAGGTTCTGAAAAACCTAAGGGCAGGACTGGAATAAAGACACAGACATAGAGAATGGACTTGAGGACATGGGGAGGGGGAAGAGTAAGCTGGGACGCAGTGAGAGAGTGGCATGGACGTATATACACTACCAAATGTAAAACAGATAGCTAGTGAGAAGCAGCTGCACAGCACAGGGAGATCAGCTCAGTGCTTTGTGACCACCTAGAGGGGTGGGATAGGAAGAATGGGAGGGAGATGCAAGAGGGAGGAGATTTGGGGATATATGTATATGTATAGCTGATTCACTTTGTTACAAAGCAGAAACTAACACACCATTGTAAAGCAATTATACTCCAATAAAGATGTTAAAAAATATATTACAAAGCTACAGTAATTAAAAGAGTATGATACTAACATTAAAATAGACATATAAACCAATGGAACAGAAGAGGGAGCCCAGAAATAAACCTTTACATATATGGTCATCTGATCTTTTGACAAGGGTGCCAAGAATACACAATGGGAAAATGGTGTTTGCAAAACTCGATACTCACAAAAAAATGAAATTAGACCCTTACCTGTGCCATACGCAAAAAGAACTCAAAATGGATTAAAGACTTGAACATAAGACTTAAAACTCTAAAACTCTTGGAAGAAAACATAGGGGAAAGGCTTAATGACATTGGTCTTGGCAATATTTTCTTGTATATGATACCAAAACACAGGCAACAAAAGTAAAAACTGACAAGTGGACTACATAATCTAAGAAACTTCTGCACAGCAAAGGAAACAGAGAGAAAAGGTAACCAATGGAATGGAACCTGTGGAGAAATAATTTGCAAACCACATATTTGATAAGGGGTTAATCTCCAAAGTATAAGGAACTCCTACAACTCTATTATAAACAAATAATCTGATTAAAATATGAGCAAAGGATTTGAATAAACATTTTTTCCACAGACAACATATAAATGGCCAACAGGTATAGCAAAAGATGCTCAACATCACTGACCATCAGGGAAATTAAAATGAAAACCACAATGAGATATCACCTCACACCTGTTAGGATGGATTTTATCAAAAAAAAAAAAAGATAACAAATGTGGAGAAATTGGTATCCTTGTAAACTGTTGGTGGGAATGTAAATTGGTGCAGCCGCTGTGAAAAAAATTATGGAAGTTCGTCAAAAAACTAAAAATAAAACTACCATATGTTTCAGCAATGTATATATTCAAAGGGATTAAAATCAGTATCTTGAAGAAATATCTGTACCCCTATGTTCATTATATTGAACATCTGCTCCATGTTCATGCATCATTGTTCACAAACGTCAAGACGTAGAAGCAACCTAAATATCTATCAATGAACGAATGGATGAAAAAATGCGGTATACATACAATGGAATATTATTCAGTCTTAAAATCTTGCCATTTGCAGCAGCATGGATGAACCTGGAGGACATTATGCTAAGTGAAGTAAACCAAACTCAGAAGGACAAGTATTATATGATCCAACTTATCTGAGGAATATTGTCAGACTCATAGAAACAGGGAGTGGAATGGTTATTTCCAGGTGATGGGGAGATGGGGAAAAGGGGAGGTATTACCCAAAGGGTAGGAAGTTTCAGTTATACAAGATGACTAAGTCCTAGAGATCTACTATATAGCATAGTGCATATAGTTAACAATACTGTATTGTATATTTTAAAATTTGTTAAGAGGATAGATCTTATATTAAGTGTTCTTATCATTTTGCCATGACTATCAGGAAACTCAAATATAAATTTAATTATAAAAAATACAATAACCACAGGAGCCTAGGTATATATTAATTTGTATCTCCCAGTAGCTGTAGGCTTGAAATTTTCCATTTCTATTTTAATACTCATACCTTATATGTATCTTTAATTGCAGTACCCTCAAATCCTTTTCAGACAGGTAAAGCATTATTTGTAAATTAACATATGCTTAATAAACAACCATCTGCAATGGTAATAAGCATTTTCTCATTCCTGTAGTCATAATTTCACAGTTTCATTCTTTGGGGTTTTTAGCTTTATAACTAATTCCCATTATCCTTTCACCAATTATTTGTGTGCTGCCCAAATTACCTCAGATCCTTCTACCTACCCTCCCAAGTTGTGTAGACTTTCTTCTAGTGGTTTATATCCGGATTCTCTTGGAAAATTTCTCTATGGCTGCTAGGCGCATTAACAGTTTACACAGAACTGGAAGTACCTGGGAGTTCACATCCTTCTGGAGTGGCCCTTAGTCAATGACCGATTAAGGCCTAGCTCCTTTACCTCCAGTTGGGACGAACTATGATATGTAATTTATACTCTAGAGCTTTTAGCTCCAGCAGGCTGAAGCTGAGGCTGGTGGTGAAAGTGAGGCTAGGACTTCACATGGAATCACACCTTTGCATGGCTTCTTCACCTCTGTTGTCCTGCTTTCCTCATTTCCTGACTGGTTACTCTTGGGAGCACTTCCTTAATAAATTTCTTGCACATGAATTCTCCTCTCAATGCTTGCTTCTAGTGAACCTGATACCATTTATTGAGTTTGGATCTTTACACACACACACACACACACACACACACACACACACACAGAGACACAGTCTTAGAACACTGTAGAAGAAAAGGGCTGAATATTAATATTTTAATTAAAGCATAGAGAGATTCAGAGTAGAACAACATAACTATCCCAATCCTAGGGTAATTAACAATAAGTCCTTACTGGAAGAACCAAACTTCTTCAGGGATCTTTTTTTTTTTTTTTAACATCTTTATTGGAGTATAATTGCTTTACAATGGTGTGTTAGTTTCTGCTTTATAACAAAGTGAATCAGTTATACATATACATATGTTCCCATATCTCTTCCCTCTTGTGTCTCCCTCCCTCCCACCCTTACTATCCCACCCCTCCAGGCAGTCACAAAGCACCGAGCTGATCTCCCTGTGCTGTGCGGCTGCTCCCCACTAGCTATCTACCTTACGTTTGGTAGTGAATATATGTCGATGCCTCTCTCTCGCTTTGTCACAGCTTACCCTTCCCCCTCCCCATATCCTCAAGTCCATTCTCTAGTAGGTCTGTTTCTTTATTCCTGTCTTACCCCTAGGTTCTTCATGACATTTTTTTTTCTTAAATTCCATATATATGTGTTAGCATACGGTATTTGTCTTTCTCTTTCTGACTTACTTCACTCTGTAGGACAGACTCTAGGTCTATCCACCTCATTACAAATAGCTCAATTTCATTTCTTTTTATGGCTGTGTAATATTCCATTTTATATATGTGCCACATCTTCTTTATCCATTCATCCGATGATGGACACTTAGGTTGTTTCCATCTCCAGGCTATTGTAAATAGAGCTGCAATGAACATTTTGGTACATGATATTGTTGATGAAGATATAGTACCTACAGTGGGTGGAGTTGAGGCAGAGTGGTGGCTTTGGAGTCAAACAGATATTAATGTGAATCCTGACTATGACACTCATTAGATATACAACACAGTATGTCTGCACACCTTATTTTTCTTATCTCTAAAGTGGAAAACATAATACCTACCTTGTAGGAATGTTGAGATGATTAGAGATTGTGATGTGTAAGACAATAGCCTCAGTAAGATGTTCATTCTCCAATTAAACCTACATTTTTAGAGATGTAGAGGTAACAGTTTATTTAAAGAGAGATAAGATTCTTAAATACAAAGAAGAGAAATCTCAGGGTGGATGGGAGTGAGATAGGAAAACCAATGGAAAGTCATTAGTAAGATGCAGAAAAGTCAAGGGAAGAAAAAGATTAAAAAAAAAAGAACCATTCAACTAAGATTTCTTTTAGTTGTTAATTAAAGGAAGGAGATTAAAAGAGAAACTAGACCTTAATATCTGTCTGTTCACTGTTGAATTTAGTATAATACCTATCACAGAGAAAGTTCTTCCTCTAAAATAGGATCTCCTTGAATAGTGTTTACAATTTGTTGTCTAAACCTCTTGCTCAAATTAACCTCATAGTAAATCTTACATAGCTCTTATTCCACATGTGGATTCAGTCATTTCCAAAACACAGCAACAGTAAAACTTTTAGTGCTTTTTATAGGGTATCTAATTAATGAAAGGTTTAAAATATCACTCTGGTTAGATATCTAAGTTATGGGGATGGTACCAGATCATTGTAGTCAATATCCTGGAGTCTGGAACAGGCATACCAGGATATCAGCAACTCGTGTAGAACATTATCTCAGCCAGGACTATTTATGTTTGGACATGCTGCTATTTACAAAGTAACACTATTAATGAGGGCTAATTCAATTTAGCTGTTCAAAACAATGGAACATTTATTTGTCTAAATAAATTTGAAGAAATATTGCCAAAGAAATAAGTGAAAGATTCAAGCTTGCTCATTTGCAATGGAGTGATTGTTGAAAATGATAATGGGAATGACAGTTATAAAACTAAGTCCAATGAGAGAAGCTGTGAAATTATGACCACAGGGGAAAAAAGTTTGTTAGGAACACTCACTTCTGGGGACAGTTTGGCTATGGAGGTGGAGTAAAATAATGGTGAGTCTGACTCTGGACACATTTAATAGGAAACATAGCATACTCTACCACCCTCCCCTCCAGATGAAACAGATGGCTCTGTGGGGAGCATATAGTCCTGGAAAATATCATGGGAAGATACCATTTAAACAGAGGTCAGAGAAAGAGACTACGACCAAATCACTGTCCTCATCTTTTTCTTTATTTCATGGGTAGACAGTAACATTCTTTCACCGTGTGCTTGCTGTGAAATTTTGGAAAAGGCATATGGTGATATGTCCAATGCAAAAGAACTATGATTCAATTCTCATAGAAAAGGAGATTAGCAAAGAGGCAGCCTCTGTATATTTATGTGGATTAAATACCAAAGCCGTGGAAATAGTTGTAGGATGACTAAGCTAGCCAGTCTTGTATGATGTAATCATTCTATTGGGAGACATTTTCTTGAATCTTTGCTAATTGTACTAAACATTAAGAGAATTACCACAGTTCCCTTTGAAACACTTCTGTCCAAAGGAGAAGGAAGAGAAAGATCAAGTAGTTGGGACGAAAAGAAATGGTAATGGGTGATAAAGCTTAGTACAAACCATTTTTGCGTTAAAATATAGGGAGTACCAAAGTATATTTTAGACACCATTCATTAAAAATCAACTTGGGGGAAATAGTTTAAAGTTTTCCTAATTGAAAACAGATTCAGTTACAGAACAGGAATAATCTCTGAGTCTCATTAATTCAATAAGAAAGTAAAGCATATGCTTCTAATAATGCAATATAAGATTAGCCATCATGCGTATAATTGCGGGTATCATATCAAATTCACTTTCTTTAATTATGTGTATTCACTTCTCTTTAAGAATGAGAATTCTAAGCTTTTCCACACAAATATATTTATACTTTCAAACCAATTAATGTAAAAATGATCCTCTAGTTGGGTTTCAGAATATTGAGAAAATCTTAACCTGAGTCAATGAATGTCAAGAAACTGCTTTTAAATTAAACATGTGAAAAGTTTTAGATTTTTTGTGTTTGAAAATGCTTATACTTTGGAATGAAATAATTCATCTAGCTAGACAGAAAACATTACCCCCATGCTGTACTAAATTTTGTTTTGAGCAACATTGGTTTATATTGTATATACTTTCCAGACTAAAACTATTCATCTTGTGCTACCATGAATTCATGTGTGTGCTGAAATAGCATTTCTGTGAGAGCTAGTAGTTTTCTAGTTGTACCATGAAAAACATTGATTATGCATTACGAAGAATCAGCAATAAAAACAAATGGATAAACTGGTGTAAAATGAGTGTTGTTATCTGATTCCTTTAAGAAAGCCAAAAAATGCTATTGGCTCTCAGCTATGTAATCCCTTAAAAACTGTACTCAGGACAATCTGGCAACTCCTATAACTCAGTATAAAAATCTCCATAAATAGAAACATAGGACTTTATGCTTCTTAGGCATAAATAGTTATAGAATGAGAAAGGGTGGGGAGACCTTTTAAGTGCAGATAGCAGGGTGGAGATGGACACCCTGCATCTCTTTTCTCTTTCTTCTCAGAATTCTTTCTTTAGTAAGAGAGATATGATATATGCAACTATGAAGAAAAAATGCACTGACTGAAAAAACATTCAGCTTTTTTTTTTTTTTTTTTTTTTTTTTTTTGTGGTACGCGGGCCTCTCACTGCTGCGGCCTCTCCCATTGTGGAGCACAGGCTCCGGACGCGCAGGCTCAGCAGCCATGGCTCACGGGCCCAGCCGCTCCGTGGCATGTGGGATCCTCCCGGACCGGGGCACGAACCTGTGTGCCCTGCATCCGCAGGTGGACTCTCAACCACTGCGCCACCAGGGAAGCCCAAACATTCAGCTTTGACAAGAGCAAGCTTTAGAACAAAAAGATGAGAACAAATATCTAAACAGACTTTAAAGACAACATTAAGCAAAGTGATTAAAGAAGTTTAAAATCTTGTTTTGCATTTGCTGGAGCACATTAAAAAAATAAAATACCCCTCTCTCCCTTGTTCTTATATGCTTGTCTTCCAAGCAAAAGATAGGAGGACCAAAATGAGTAGTTAACTTGGATTGACCTTCGAACAGCTGCCCCATTAAACTTCAGAGGGTGTGCATCCTCATTGTTGCAATCAGGTGACTATAGCTAGTGCTTCTGTGTGTGTTAAAGCTGAAGAAGCACTTGAAAGAGGTGACTAACCCTTTTTGGGATCTGAATCAACAAAATATGTGATGCTCTTACATGAATAATATTGTCATTTGAAATATAAACTTTATTTCTCTGCCCTTTGAAAAAAGGTGAAACTAGTCATCTTGATTTTGCTTATCTTATTTATTGAAGCTCTGCCAATATTTCTGCAGAAGAAAAGAGATGCGTTGACAGTTCTCTATTACAAAATGCATAAATAAACTGTTTTGGTGTCATATAGAAGTTTAAATATTGAGAATATAATTATACAATTATGGTTTAAGGTTTTCACATTGATTATCTTTAGAGAGAGTCTGGGATAGAGAGGGTTAATGGGCACACTGAAATGAGCAGAGAAAATGCCACTGCAGGTGTTTGCTTTAACAGGGTGTTGATGGAAAGCCAGGGTGACCTAAGTAGGGACATAAGCAAAAGAGAGAAAGTGTTGAAGGGGCTAGTATAAAACACAAGTATGTGACCATGTCAAGCTTTAATTCCTAGAATTGTTTGGCTTTTCTTGTTTGAGAATGCTGCTTTGCTAATTTCTGTATAAGCCCAATTTGTTTTTTATGAGGACAGGGCAATTAGAGTGGAGATTTCAGAAAAAGAGTTATTTAATCACACATAGGAAGCTACAAATTCCTTATTTTCATTTGACAAACTTATCAGGTAAAATGAATTACTTCTCTAGGTTTTCTTTGTCTATATTCTTTAACTTTATATACTAGGAAATTTATAAGATATACACATACAGTAGCAGAGAGACTAGTGTAATGAACTCCTATTTATCCAGCCTCCAAAATTATCAGCTTCCCTGCCAACTTCCTGGCTCCTCTCATCTCCCAGAGTATTTTCCAGCAAATCTCAGTCATTATGTCATATCAACTGTTATATTTCAATATACATCTCTAAATAATAAATTCTCTTTTGAAATAAATCTACAACCCCATTGTCATACTAAGACATGCTACATATTTATAGTACCATAAATAAATAATTTCTTAATATAATAAAAAATCCAGTGTTCAGATTTTTTAATCTCATTTTTTAATGATTTGTATGACTCAAATAATGGAATTGAAATAATGTCCATACATTACAATTGGTTAGTATGTTTCTCAAGGCCCTTTTAATCTATGAGATTACTCTTTCTGTTTTACTTTCTCCTTGCTTTTTTTTTTTTTTTGGTTGTTGTCATAGCAACTGAGCTGTTTGTTTATAGGGTAGATTTTGCTGATTACATTCCTGAGGTATTGTTTACATGTTTCTCTGATCCCTATGTCTTCTGTAAATTGTTGGTTAGACCTAGAAACTTGATTAAATTGAAGTTTGATATTTTCAGTAAGACTACTTCCCAGATGTTACTGTTTACTTTCATAAGGATGTACAAAATCCTTATCCTGTCTAGTTGTTTCTTTCTGTATGTGTGATGTTAGCAGCCATGGAAGATCTTGATCTAGATCTCTGTTTCTTTCTTTATCTAGATCTCTGTTTCTTTCATTACTTTTTTTTTTGGCAGTATGCGGGCCTCTCACTGCTGTGGCCTCTCCCGTTGCAGAGCTCTGGCTCAGCGGCCATGGCTCACGGGCCCAGCCGCTCCGCGGCATGTGGGATCCTCCTGGACCGGAGCACAAACCCGTGTCCCCTGCATCAGCAGGCGGACCCTCAACCACTGTGCCACCAGGGAAGCCCTCTTTCATTCCTTTCTATGAAAGATTTGGCTACCGTGAAATACAGCTCATAAAGTCAAGGCGGAACAATTGCTAGACTCCATCCCTTTAGTTATCAGTTAGTATCATTATAAATTCATGGATTAAATCCATTTGATGCATCTTGACCCACAGTGCCACTATCCTTACTGATAGAAGATAGCCTTCGGACTTGAATAGCTTTTGGACTTGAACTACAACACTGCCTCTTCCCTGGGTCTCCAGCCTCCTGGCATACCCTGTAAATTTTGGACTTGCCAGCCTCCATAGTTCTATAAGCCATATAAGCCAATTCCTTAAAATAAATCTCTCTTTCTCTCTGTTTCTCTGGAGAACCCTGACTTAGACAATTGTTAAACAAAATTTGTATTAATTCAGCAGAGTCTTCCTGAGTGTCTGTTGTTTCAGGCATTCCTTCAGGTGCTGAATATACAACAGAGAAGAAAATAGACCATCTTTTATTGACCTCCTGGATCTTAAATTCTTCTGTTTTCACCAATTAATTACTTCTTTAAAATGCTTTGAGGCATCACTCCTTTACTATTTATGCTATTTGTTCAGCATTTTAGTTCCACATGGTAGACATATAATTATTATTTTGTACAGTCAATATGTGTTTAGAATCACTCAATTTATTTGCTTACTCTTTCTACTCCATATAAAACAATTCTTCTGGGATAGCTTTCCTTTTCTGGAAATACAGCTTCTAAAAGTTCCTTCAGTAAGAATCTGTTGGTGGTAAATTATCTGACCTTTATTTAATCTGAAAATATCTTTTTTTTTTGCCCTCATTCTCTAAGGTTTTGATATGTGTATAACTTTAGGTTAAGAATATTTTCTTTTGGAATGAAATAATGCCATTTGCAGCAACATGGATGCAACTAGAGATTATCATACTAAGTGAAGTAAGTCAGAAAGAGAAAGACAAATACCATATGGTATCATTTATATGTGGAATCTAAAATATGACACAGATGAACCTATCTATGAAACAGAAACAGAATCATGAACATAGAGAGCAGACTAGTGATTGCCAAGGGGGGAGGATTAGGGGAGGGATGGAGTAGGAGGTTGGGGTTAACAGATGTCGGCTTTTATATATGGAATGGATAAGCAGCAAGGTCCTACTGTATGGCACAGAGAACTATGTTCAATATCCTACGATAAACCATAATGGAAAATAATATATAAAAAAGAATGTATATGTATAACTGAATTACTTTGCTGTACAGCAGTAATTAGCACAAGATTGTAAATCAACTATACTTCAATAAAAAAGAATGTTTCTTTTCAAAATATTTAAGCTTTATTTCCACTGCCTTTCAATTATTAAAAAACAGTCAATTGTGTGTCTTTTCTCTGGCTACTTTTAAGACCGTCTTTTTCTCTTTGCACTGTGATGTGTCCTAAAGTTAGATTTATTTATACCAATTGGTATAAATTTTTACATCATGGATCTGAGGGTTTATGTCTGTCTTTTAGTCTGGAAAACTATCAGCTTTCTCATTTGGAATACTACTTCTATCTCTTCCTCTCTTCTCCTTCTGTAACTCTAGTTATATCTATCCTATACCTCATCACTTTATTTTCTCTGTATCCTAATGTATATTTCATATATTTTATCTCTTTATCTCTCCATACTATATTCTGCAGACTTTTTTTGGCCCAAGTGGGCCAAACCTTGAGGTTTTTCAAATTTTAGGGGAAACATTCTGTCTCTCCACATGTCTCCAAGTTTGCATGCTGTCCGTTTCTTTGACGTTGGTTTATTTCTAGCTCATCCTATTTTTATTTCCTGTATCTATTTCCATATATATTCTGTGTGTGTGTGTGTATGTGTGTGTGTGTGACTTCTTGTTAGATTTCCTACCATGGATAGGCTCTACCTTTTTTCTACTGTCACAGTGTCCTAGTGAGGTTTCACAATAAGTGTTAGACCCCAGTGTATCAACATTCATATCCCCTCAGGTACTTACATTCTACATAGGAAACCACTGCTTTGGAGAATTCAGAGTCAGTAACAAGTTTTAAGTAAGCAAATGCCTTGATTTTACTGTATTAATAAATTATGAACATTATGAAAATTACACAATGATTAAAATAGCATGAAATAAATCATACAGATAAACATCTTCCTTCCCCAGTGAATCATCTTGAAAGTCTATTTAGATGTGCATACCTTGCTTTACACAGTGGAAGTTCAAAAACAGTTTTTAAGCAGGGGATATGTCATGATTAAATTGGTACTTCAATGAGATCATCTTGGGTGTGGCAAGGAGGAGGTTGGATTAGAGCAGTACTCAACTTTGGCTGTCCATTAGAGTTACATTGATAGCTTTAATAAAGTTTTGATACCTGAGATATTTAATTAATCTGGATTGGGGCCTAGGCGTCAGCATTTTTCTAAAACAACTCCCCCAGGTCATCCTATTTTCAAGCCATTGTTCAGAACTATGGAGCTAAGGCAATGTAAATGGAGGGAAAGATTTAAATTTAAGAGATTGTAAGACAGAATTGTGTGATCTGATAACCAACTGGGCATGTGATAGTGAAAAATGAAAGATAACAGAATTTTAGCTTAGATGACAACACATGCATGAGAAGCCAACTTTTGTGTTACTATGTGTTAAAGTAAGTGCTAGCTATGTGTTAATTTAATCTTCACAGCTGTGGCAGGGGCTGCTATCTGTTCACCATTTCTCTTTCCTTCTGTATGTAGAGCTGGACTACATTCCCCAGTTTTTTTTTTTTTTTTTTTCCTTAGGCCATGTGATTGAGTTTAACCTAAAGGAATGTGGGCAGAAGTGATACATACCATTGTAGGTCTGTCCCATAACAACAAAACCTCCTAGGAAATTGTCTTCTTTCTCTTTTATTTTTTGTTTGCTAAATAAGGCTGATGCTCAGGGTGTGTTTATTATGTCATATCGTCCTTCTTTCTTGGGTGCCTTAATGAATGCATAGAGAAGAGTAGAGCATCACAACTTTTACTTACCAAATCATTGAAATTGAGGTGAGATAAATTTTTGTTGCCTTAAGCCACTGAGATTTCTAGGTTTGTCTGTTACAGCAGCTAAGGTTACCTTAATAATTCTATAAGATAAGTGCTATTATTAGCCTTACTTTTCAGATAAATGTAGCAGAGAGAGTAGGTTTTCATGGAAAGACTTTGAGATGCCTGTATTTCATTCAAGTAAAGGTACTTACAAATATAGGTGTGAAACTTATGATAGTGGTCAATGTGATAAATACATTTGTGAGTCATCAGCATGCAGGTGATTGTTGAAGCTATGGAAGTAAAGTGATCTCTTGAGGAGACAAAGCAGAGAATAAAGGAAGTGGACTAATGATAGAATTTAATACTAGTAATATTTAAAAAGAGGATCTATTGTGGGAGACCAAGAAAAAAGTTAGAGGTTAGAAAAAAATGAGATGGAGTATCATCAAGAAAATCAAGAGAAGATATACCTTTAAAATGAAAGGTCTATCATAGTGACAAAAAATACAGAGTTCAGTTAGCTAAAAACCAAAGAAAAGGCCACTTATTCAATTAAGTGGTGAATGCTGACCTTTATAAAAGCCCTTTCAGGAGGTTGGTCAGATTGGAAGTTGAATTAAAATCATTTGACACGTGATTCAAAGAGAAAACTTGTGGGTGATATATGTAGTTTATCTTTTTAAGATGTTTCGCAGTAAGGACAAAAGGTACCATGTAGAATAAGCATTTTGATCCCTGGGTCAGCTGAACACCAGAAAAGTGAGATTTGTGACAGTAGGGTATGTTTCAGACCAGTTTCTTTGCTTTGAGAAATTTCTACATGTATTAGAAAATAAATGAATCACTTTTATTTACCCCAATAATATTTACATATAAATATTAAATGTAAATGGGACTATGTCTGAAAAAGTTAGCACGTTGAAGGCAGGATGATATAAAATTAGGTAAAATTAGGTAGACTGAAACAAAGTGACACTCTAAGAATTAAGTTTAGGGATTAAAAAAATATGGACAGCATCATGTTGTAGGAAAGTAGAGAATAACTAAATATGTTATTTAGCCAGGAGAACAGGAAAGAAAGAAACTTGGAGATGAATCGTACATGGTGATGACTTGCTAATATAGTATTGATATTATACAAATCTGATTCATATTTAATGAACAAGGGTTAAAATCCATGCTTCTTTTCGTACTTTACTTGTCTCAGGCAGGAATGCTGTATTTATATTGAGAATGTAAAGAAATATTAAGAAAAAGTGTTGTCCCTTTGTCTTGGACCAAGGACTTTTATTTTTTTTTGCTGACAGTAGTCAGAGATCAGACTTAGCCAGATCAAATTTTCTCAGTGGCTGAGAGGAGGAACAGCTAAGCAGGTCAGTTTCTAGTAGCGGAATTGGAAGTATGTGGTAGGAAAAGATGAAGCCAAGGATATCTTCAAGCAGGTATGTGTGTTGAGTATGGATTATCTGGTGTCTTGAATTTGGTGTTCTTGAAATTATTTGTTGTTATCTTCTGCTCTTTTCTGTTGTTTCTCTTTTTCTTTCTAAGTACATATTTTTTATATGCATTTGGTACTGGGGATATGAGCTCAGGATTATACTTTCCCTCCTAGATTAGGAGCAATTTGAGGGCAGGTTTATTTTTTAATCAGAGTCTAGTTACATTGAAGCATAATCAGTGTACAATAAATAAAATTATTAGGCTTTCTAATAGTTCTCCACTGAATTGGGAATGAGGACAGGCAAGAACAAATTTTCCTGAGGAGCTGAGGCACAGGAATGCAGAACGGTGAAATTTGAAGTAATCTGAGCAAATCTGACACAACCTCTCTATATCTGCACTCTATAGTACTTGTATTTCAATTCAGTTCTAAGCTCACTGAAATTACTTTTAATGTATCCTGTTTCTATCACAGAATTTACCAACATTAAAAGGAGGTATCAACCTCTTAAACTGATCAATCTTCTTAAATTCCCAGGATCTGGGAAAAGTTGTTTGAAAATAATTATGTGATTTTAATATATTGTTTGTAGGTTTCATTCATTCATTCATTTATTCATTCAACAGATATTTTTAAGCATCAAATATGTGCTCAGTTATATATCAGGTTCTAGAATTACAGTGGTAAGCAAGGGCCTGATCTGTGCTCTATCGAGGCTTATAGTCAAGTATAGATTAATCAAATGCTCATGCTGTTTGAAATGGTATATAATTAAGTGGAAATTAATGTTTCTGGGGGCCGTATAATGATAGAAGCTGATCTAGACCTGGCTTGTGTGTATTGAGGGGAGAAGGGGATGTACTGGGAAGGCTTTTCAGAGGAAGTGATGGCAGAGCTGAGGTCTGAAGGCTATTATTTGTTTATGTCACTGTTTTTCCATTATAATATTTTTTTTTACCATGAGAACATATGATCTACTTCACAATGAGGCCATTGGCTTTATGAAACCATTTTAAGTACACAGAGGGTGGTGAAAAGCAAGGGCTGCCTGTTCCTTGCTGTCTCCTTGCATTGCAATAAGAAAATTTTGTGCATTTGAACTGACTGGGTTTATATCCTGTTGAAATGGACAGTACTGGTGCAGGCACACAGATAAGAGAAATAAGTGTAAATGACCATGAAATGCAAGGGGTTGTCTTGAGAAGAATGCTCTTATTTTATACTCTGAGATTGTAGCTTACATGTGGCAGTGGAAGTAAGAGACACCTTTTATTTGGGGACTTCTCTGGAAGTGCCTGCTTGTTGTAGAAATTCACCTTTTCTACTAGTTGTAAGATGCTAGAAAAATTGTTCAACCACTTTTGGTCTGCTTTCTTATTCACAAAATTGGGTTAATAATTCACAGTGTTTTCTGAGCACTCTTCTATACTTGAGCTGTGAAATACAATACACATTTTATTTATGATGGCCAATGGATACTGCAGTATTTATTGAGTGGGAGCAGATATGGAGGGTACTAAACTCATGACAGATGTTTATTCATGTAACATTATGTACATATTACTGGCTAAAATACAGCCTCAAAAATTGAAATTTATACATGAGATTGGAAAAATATATATAAACCATGCATATGAGAAAGGTAGTAGGACATTAAAACATTGTGAAGATCATAGACTTTGTCTGAGCCTCAGTTTCCTTATCTGTCATAGGGGGATATTAGTAACAGTGAATAATAATAGTACCTTCCTCATAGAGTAGTTGTGAGAATTAAATGAGGTGATTATTTTGATGTAGCAAGCTCTGGTTCATATTAGCCAATATTATGAGGGCTTTTAAATCTCTTTAAAATGTAAAGCTCAGTTTCTTGAATTAATGCAACAGAGAGTAGGTGGAGATGTGCCAGAAGGTACTAGGAGTCACAAAATAAATGTAAGATATCTTCCTGAAGTATATATTTTGTTGACATTTACATTTTAATATTTTTATATGGAACATAAAAACATTCTTTTGAAATTTTTAGATAAAGAGAAATGCTTCAAAGAAATATGCTGCCCTTGCGGGGTGGCGTAAGGGTTCACACTGCAGCTCTGGAGCCTGGGAATGTGCATCCATTCATTTCTTTAGGCTGGGGTTCGTCAGTGGCAATGGTTAAGAATTGCTCGTCAAAAGACTTAGCTATTGTTGAAAGATGCAGAAGTAAAGACACTTCTTGTTCAACCACTGATTTCAGTAGATTAAAAATCAAGAGGATTATATGGATTTGTCTTTGCAAATCCTAAAGTGATTTTCTGGATTTGGGAAGAATGTTGACATGTTTTAACTTCGCCCTTAACTGAGAAATGTTCCCAGCATCTTGCTCTTTTAAGTAATTGAAAACTCAGATTGCCTCTGAAAAAGGCAAACTAAGGTGTTTTCAGAGATACTAAAATATGATATGTCTCACATTTATTTTGGTAAATATCTTGATTTCCTTATTTACTGTGAGAAAAAGAATTTGGCAAATTTTCTATTCTAAAATACATAGTTCTTAGAGAATATACTGTATATTTTCTCCCAAATTTATAGAATTGCCAAAACCTAAATCTGTGCTTCCTTATTAACATTCGGGTGTTATTTTAAAAGAAAACCTGGACTTAATTAAAACATAGGCAGAAAGAATATATATATATATATATATATATATATATATATATATACACACACACACATAGAATAGATTTTATGTCACATTTCACTTGTGTAGCTTCTGTATTGGGAGCTTCATGTTTAACTTTTTTATTCTTTTTAAGTGGAAATTGGTGGCCATTAATTGGAAGAGGAGTTGTGAGTCTTGTCTTTGGGGTTTTGCACATTCATTTCTCTTGTTTGGGAGGATCCCTTCCTTTATCTTTTGGGCTAATTCAAAGCCCACTTTGGCTGTTGCTTCCCCTATGAAGCTTCTCAGACCATCCACCCACCAGAATTGATTATATCTTCATCTGTGCAATATTTTGAACCCACTAAAATACAGAGCAGTGATTTCCTTACATATCTGTATTTCCTATGATTTGAGCTCCTTTGTTCAGATTCCACATCTTCTTAATCTTATGAATTCAGGCATGTGAGAAGTCTTCAGAACTTGTCTATTAATTGAAATTGACCCAAAGAAGGGTTGCTAAACACTAGTAGCCGGTGGAGTTGAGAATATAGAAGATGTCCACAGAGGCCTTCTGGAGGTATTAAAAGAGCCACTTGTCTCACAAAAGTACCTCTGAAGCAACAACAGGGCCTCAGTTGGTAGAAAAGTCCAGAGTTATACCAGAATATATCTGTTCCTCCACAAAAACTATGTTGGGAAAGGATCAGTATCCAGGAGTATAGACGGGCACCTTGGGGATGAATTAAGTCAGCTTTTATCAGCCTTCAACTTGTGAACCTATAATATGGCAAGTAATTATGTTTATTACTCAAGTAAATTGTTAATCAAGTAATTTATTAATTAAGTAATCTATAAGCCCTACAGGCTATGAATCTATAATGTGACAATTAATTACATATTCCTTAATCAAGTGATTTTCACTCAGGTCTGTGGTAGTTGCTCTGAGTAGACTGGGGATACAGAAGAATTATAGGCCTGTTCTCTGGCATGGAATAGCTTCAATTCAGTGAGGGGCAGGCAAAGCTAACATACCTGGAACTATAGGAGACAATATAAGCCAGTATAACAGGATGAAGAATGGGATGTATCTTTTTGTTGGAAATTAATTAATACTCAAAAGCTGAGGATATCAGCTGAGGATACTCACAAAATCTGGTGGATAAGAGGGGGTGAGTTTCCATGGGAGGGGTGTATGCTTAGGATAGTAGTGGTGTTGGACCTTGCCCAAAGTGTTGCCTGCAGGGAGCCGACTTGCGCAGAAAGAGGATATGAGAGAATACTGTTGAAGGCTGCAGTTGGATGGCTGCCAACAGACATTAGGCAGAGAGGGCATAAAACATGTCAAGATTCCTAAAGGAAGTAACTCCAAAGAAGCCATAAAAGTGCCCCCCCAAGAAAGAACTAGCTTGTGCACCTGCACCACAGAAGACCCTAAATTACAACAATGCTCATCAAAGAAGATATTGCTTGAATCGTCTTATTCCTGTATCTGCCTCTGGATGGGTGACAAGCTGCAGAATGATTGAGGAAGATGTGGGGCAGGGAGAGAAAAAGAAGAAACCTTCTAATGTTTGAAGGTGATGTGGAAAGCAGTATGATTTGCCCAAGATACTGCATAAGATCTAAGAAGGGAGAGCCAGAAGAGAGTGTTCGAAGTCAGTGGTGGGTGTCTAGAGCCCTTTCTATATTTATCCTATTGAGTTGAGCCCATTCAAAAACATGCTTCTACACATTTAATTAAAATTTAGGTAGTATTGGAATGACATAAGAGCCGCGGATGAAATTCCATATGGATGAATGGTTGGGAAGGCCTCAGGGAGGGGCTGTGACTTTACCCAACTCCTAGAGTAATGACTGAGAAAGAGCAAAGAGAAAATTTTATTGTTAATATTTTTACATATAAATATTACTTCTCCACTTTTTACACAAATGGTAGCATGCCATATATACTGTTTTATGTCTTGCCTTTCTACAGTTAATGTATCTTGAAGATTTTTTCATACCAGTATTTATCATTCTTTTATCATTCATTTTTATGTATACATCTTATTCTATTGTAGGACTGTACTGAAATTTATTTGACCAATAAATTTTGATTGATGCTTAAATTGTTTCCAGTCTTTCTCTATCATTAGCAATGCTGCAGAGAATAATCTGTAAAAGTTTAAGTGTAGAATAAATTTTTAGATGTGGAATTGCTGCATTTTAAAAAATAAATGTTGGCAGATTGCCCTTCATGAAGGTTGCATGGGATTTACACTTGCACCAGCAATGTGTGAAAGTGACTGTTCTGTATTCACTCACAAACACTGAATGTTAAGTTGTGTTTTTAAAAAAATTTTATTGTAGTATATTTGATTTATAATATTATATTAGTTTCAAATGTATAGCATAGTCATTCAATATTTTTATTTTGTAATGACTTTAAATGGATTATAATCCCTGTGCTTTACAATATATTCTTGTTGCTTATATATTTTATATATAGTATTTTTTGATGAAATAATATATTTATTGAAGAAAATAAAGCACCTCATTAGCTGGAAATGAATGATAATTTTGATTTACATTGTATTTGTCTTGTGTATTCATAAAACTAGTACATTTTGCTGACAGTTTCCTATACCCTTTATATGAGCTGAAATTAGCTTATGAAAGAGAGATAATGATGATCAGTAAATCAATGCTCAATTTTAATTCAGGTTGCATAAATAAAAGAAAGATGGCATAATATGCTGTTGTGCTGGTTTAGTTAATGCTTCTCTTCAGAATTATAGGAATTGTGATGATGTTAGCAGTGAAAACCTGTACACTTTTCTGAATCTAACCAAAACGAATTCTATTTTGTTAGTTTTGTTTTGCACCAAACTGGCTCTCAGGTGATTGATTGGAGGAGGCTGGGGAGACCCACCTATTCCAACCACAGGGATCACCTTCTATCAGTCTATGGATGCTCCATTACAACTCTTCCTCCAAATACAATCAGCATTATTGGTCCAGTCTGATATTCTGCATTGTGTTTGGAGAGATTGTTTTTGTGCACTCCACCACTCAAGTATGGCTTAGGACTCAGGACAGACTTAGGTGACAATGACTCTTGTGTTATATTTCACAGTATTCAGATCTAGTCCTTCAGCCCCTCCCTCCTATATCAGTTTGGCTCATAAGCACCTTGTAGATTTCACTTGCCTTGCTTGTCCCCCAGGACCCATGGTTAGTCATTTCAGTGTTTCAACATTTCTGTTACCTTGCTAATCTCTAGTGTTGGATCACCCCGTTATCTGCTTTCTCCACTGCTAGGTAACCAAGCTGTGTTTCAGAAAGCCACGACAATTTTTGGAATGAGGTCTGTGCAGCATCACACTCTCTCCTCTCAGCTATGTCCTCAGTGTGTCTTACTCTCCTATTTATCTCTTACAGACTTTCTAGAATATTTCTGAGAGCAATTGCACCAAATCTTTCTCACTATTTTTCAAACACTTGATTACTCAACCCCCCCAGCATAGATGACTTGCTGTACTTTGAGATCACATATGTCCCCTGTTTTAATGCATTAGCAGTCCCCTGTGGACTTTCTCACCAAGTCCAAATTCTTAGCTGCATATTCAAGACCCTTCATGCTTTGGCCCCAACATCCATGTTCTTGTGTGTGTATCTGAGGGTTTCCAGTTTTGTTTTGTTTTTTAATTGTGGTATAGATGTTTTACAATGTTGTGTTAGTTTCTACTGTACAGCGAAGTGGAGTTCCTTGTGCTGTACAGCAGGTTCTCATTAATTATCTATTTTATACATATTAGTGTATATTATACATAGTATTTTGTATCTCTTAATCCTATAGCCCTATCTTGCCTCTCCTGCCCTTCCTTTCTCCACTGGTAACCAATAGTTTGTTCTCTGTATCTGTGAGTCTGTTTCTATTTTGTTATATACATTCATTTGTTTTATTTTTTAGATTACACATATAAGTAATAACATAGAGTACTTGTCTTTGTCTGACTTACTTCACTAAGCAGCATACTCTCTAGGTCCAAAAATTTCGCTTTTTTATGGCTCAGTAATATTCCATTGTAATTATATATCACATCTCTTTTTATCCTTTCATCTGTTCATGGACATTTAGGTTGCTTACATATCTTTGCTATTGTATATAATGCTGCTATGAACATTGGCATGCACGTATATTTTCAAATTAGTGTTTTTGGCTTTTTTCGGATATATACCCAGGAGTGGAATTGCTGGGTCATATGGTAGTTCTATATTTAATTTTTGGAGAAACCTCCCTACTGTTTTCCATAGTGGCTGCATCAGTTTACATTCTCACCAGCAGTGTATGAGGGTTTCCTTTTCTTCACATCCCTACCAACGCTTGTTATTTGTGGTCTTTTTAAGGATAGTCATTCTGAAAGGTGTGAAGTGATATCTCATTGTGGTTTTGATTTGTATTTCCCTGATGATTAGTGATGTAGTATCTTTTCATATGCTTACTGGTCATTTGGATATCCTCCTTTGAGAACTGCAGTTGAGTTTTTAAAATCCATTTTCTATTTTTTTATTTTATTGATTTGTAGGAATCCTTTATAATTCTGCACAGTAGTCCTTTGCAATATGTATGTACAGCAAATACCTTTACACATTCTGTGGCCTGCCGTAAGAGTTATAATAATCTTTTGATATGCATTGTCTTCTAGAAGCTTTAAAATTATACCTTTCACATTTAGGTCTGCAGTTCATCTAGGATTGATCTTATTTTGGGGTGTATAGTGTAAGGTAGGGAAGGAGGATATTTTTTTTCATATGGATATCCAGTATACCTGGCTTCATTATTAAAGAGATTTTTATTTTTCCATCACACTAAAGGTGTTACCTTTTGTCATTAATTATGTGTTTGATCATATATTTGAGGATCTACTCCTGGATCCTGTTTCTGTTCCACTACTTTGTCTATAATTACACTAAGACGCTCTGTCTTAATTATTAGAGCTTTATAATAATTATTGATTTTTGGTAGTATAAATCTTCCAGTTTTATTGTTTTTCTTTAAGATTGTCTTGGCTATTTTTGGCCCTTTTCCATATTCATTTTTAAATCAACTTGTCAGATTCTACACACAGTGAAAGTAAGAAACCTATTGAGACGTTTTGGGGATCACATTGAAACTGTAAATAAACATGGTGAGAATTGACATGGTTATGACATTGAGTCTCTCAATTCATGAACATTATTTATCCATTTAATTAGGTCTTCTTTAATTTCTTTTGATATTTTGTTGTTTTCTATGCAGAGTTTCTGTATATCTCTTGTGAAATTGATACCTATATACTTGCTATCTTTTAAGGCCAAAACATTTTAATGGCATTTGTTATAAATTTCATTTTGTATGTGTTTGCTGCTGTTTTTGGACTCCAATTTTTATCTTTCCAGCCCTATGAGATGTGTAACACTGCCTGAATTCTCATCTTCTTAGCATTGCTTTCTCTTGGACTTCTTTGCCTCTCAATTTTTGAAGCTTAGCTATTGGTGGGGAAGAATGGGTCTGATTGTTGAGCTTACTTCTCTGTGTTTACCTTCGCAGAGCTTGGTCTTTCAAGTCCAGGCTGCATTAATAGCTCTGAACTCCAGCTGTTTTCTCAGTAGTGCAAGAAAATATCAAATCTTTGTTTTAAAATGAGTAAAAACAGGCACAAGCAAATACTGAAATTAGTGAAATTAATGAAAAATTAAGATTAGTGAATTAATTCATTGTAAACTCTGTGAAATTAAATGTTAATTTATATTCATTTTTGTACCTACTCATAGTTGTTTTGCAGTCATAACTTTAATTACAGAGTATTTTAGGTATTAACTAAAATCATTTTTCTCCGTATATTGAGTCTAAGTAAAAGAAAACCTTCAAACGAAACAAAACAAACTTTGCCCAGCTTCTTCTCTTCTTAGCTACTGGTCCCTCTGTGGTTTTACACCCTGTCCATTTGTGTCACTTATGAATTGATAAGTGCCTTGAGGGTAAAAAACAGCATAGAATTTAAGGCTCACCTAAATGGTTTTTCCTTCTGTCAGGAATCTTGTCTTGGTACCTCTTCAATGATGTCAAACAGATTTAAAAAAAAAATTTATCCATATGTTCTACTTGTTCTCAGTGAGAAGTGGAATATCTCCTGATCTTTATTTCTTATTTTGCTGTTCACTTGAGTTTTCTCATTTTTAGCCACTCAATTATATTTTATTTTATCAGTTTTATTGTTTTTCTCAAAAAAATTAGTTCTAGATTTTTTAGTATTACTACTATTTTACTAATCCATTGAATGCAGTATTTTCCTTAGTAATTTTTTTCTTTTGCTCTCCTTAGATTTATTATTTTTTGTTCAGTTTGTTTCATTTCTTGAGTTAGATGTATATATATGCCTGTATGTTTTAATTTACTTACAGTAATTCAATATGTATATTTCATGTACTTATAGGAAATTGCTATATATATATATATAAACCTATAAATATTTCTCTAAGACTGAGATACAACTTATAGATGTTAGTATGGTATATTCTTATAGCTATCTATAAAGAAATACTGCAATTCAGTTTTAATTTTCTCTTTGACATTGTTCAAAGAGAGTGGGTTTTTTTTTTTCATTTTCAGATTGTATGAACTTTCTATTCTTATTTCTAACTTTATTATGGCCAGAGAATTTGGACTATTTCTGCTTTCTAGAATTCATTGAATTTTTTTGTGGCCTAATAGCTTCGTGAATTTTTCATGGATACTTGAAAGAAAGCATAGTCTCTATATCTTCATTTTCTGCTTTTAATATGCTTCTATTTCTTCCTTGAATATTCACTAGTTTTTGTGAATATTGATACTGTCTTTTATAATATATAGATATTTCTACTATTATAGTTTTATTGAGCATTGTAACCTTTACTATTTTAAAACTTTCTTCTTTTTTAATCGTATGTTATGTTTTTTGCCATTTATTCAATCAGTGTGATACTTAGATCATAGTTTCTGACTTGTTTTTATAGTAATTTATCAATTCATTTAAAAATTTTCTAAATTAACATTTCAGGTTTGATTTACGTTTATAGTGTATATTTGGTTTTGCTTTGTGATCAAATATGGAAAAATTTTTCTTACAATAAATGAATACAATTTTTTTTATTCTTACTGAAATAACAAATATGTTTCATCTTAGTTTGTCATATTTTATTTTATATTTTTATAGCTTTTAAAAATATTTCATGGCTTGCTCTGCTTTTTCCACTTTATGTTTGTGCTCCTTCTTGTAATTAGAAAAGTCTATATTTTTTTGTGGTTGTCTCCCATAAAACTATAATTTTATATGATAGTCTTAATCCTTTCTGTAGACAATATTTAATAATTTTCTAATATGATTAATTATAAAATTAGTATGATTTTCTACTTTCCTGACTCTTCTCCACCTCCTAATTTTAACTATATGATATTTCTTAATATTTACTTTTGGTTTTATCAGGTAATCTTCTTCTATTATTGATTTTTCTGATTTAACTATTTTTGACCTCCAACTGTTAAAAGTAAGTCAACATCCTTATATTACCTGCCATCTTTATTTCACCTTCCTTCTTAACATTTTGCTTGTATACTATTAAGAGCTGTAATATCCTTTTCTGTCAGCAAAACTCCACAGTTGTTTTAGTCTTAGACCTACAGTTACATAGATGTAACTCACTGATATTTCTTCTGCCACTCTCTCCTGTCATCTTTTTGTGGCCTCTAGAAAATTCATCCAGACAGCTTCATAGGAACAATATTCTTCATGTTCTTGCTGTTATTATTATCAAACTTGATTTTTAGCCTTTTGAACACAGACTTGTGTTGAAATACTAATGAGGAAACATGAATGACGTGTTTGGTGGACACTTTTTCTTCTTTTGTTCCTGCCACTCTCTGCCTCTTGCTGTCTACCTGGTTATAGGGGCAGGGCTCTCAGAAGACTTGTTTCTGCAAAGTGACTTTACGTCTCTTGGCAACGGGTGAATGGTCTTGAGTAGGCACCAGACCCAAGTTCAGTCAGTCAGAGTCCCATCTATAGACATTTGGGGGAGAGAAGATGATAGAGATAGAGATAGGGACAGGGACAGGGACAGGGACAGAGAGAGAGAGAGAGAGAGAGAGAGAGTGTCAGTCTTTCTCTGGGTGGCTGGACCTGTAAATAAGGCTGTTGATACCCGGTTTATAGCTAGTAAATGGGAAAAGCAGAGATTAAAAAAATAATAAATGGGGCAGTAGTACAGAGAGATGCAGAGCTAAGTGAGGAGGAAGACTTCCTCGGTTTCCTATAGATTCTAGTTTATGCTTCCAGTTTGTTCCTGAGACCTGCCTGCTTCTCTTGTTTCCATGAAACATCTTTATAACCTTATAATAAATTTACCTATTTTACTGAAATAGATTTTTTATTTGCAACTATAATAAGCCAACTCATACCCTGAATGTAATCACAGATCACAGTCCACCCAGCTAAAAAGAGTAAGAAAAACTAGATTAGATTACGCTTTCTTATCCTGCAGGATATTTTCAACTGTAGAGTCACCATGTGAATTCAAACAGACTCTTTATTAGCTAGCTCAGTTTCCAGATTAGATCTGGTTTAAGTACCAGGAACTTATTGGCTGGTCACTATAATACAATAGTGCAAAATTAAAAGCAACTGAGAAGTTCAGTCATTTGTATTGGTAGTGGCTCATTAAGTCAGACACATGAGCTGCAGGCAGGTACATCTGGATTCACACAGCTTGCTACTCTTTCCCTTCAAATCTGCTGTGGATATCTATGCTTGCAGCCCAGCCATTGGCTGACCTTAAAAGCAGTCTGATCAAAAAGCACACCTCACCAGATAGGGCTATTTCTATAATCCTCACAGTCTATAATCCAAGGCATAGCAGCAGGGTCGAAGTATCCCCAGGTAACTCAATATTCTCTTGGTACTTTGAAGAGCAGCCTGAACTTCTTAAACTTCTCCAGAATTGTTGGGGACATGGTGGAGGTGGCTGAGGGAGGAGCTATAGCCTTAGAAATCATCCCAGTCAGGCATCTTGGTAATGTGTAGGCCTGTTCAAAATACATACAAAAATGTAAAGCTTAATTAGTTTTTAGCTTAGAACTTGGTTGAAAATTTCATTTAGTCTTTTTATTTCTTTCCCATTATTGAGACAACAAGATATTTTATTTAACAGAAAATAAAGGAAAATGAAACAAAGAAAAAAGTCACTCAGAGTTCTACCAACCAAAGAAAAACACTGTTAATTCTAGCATTTTGTTAGTTTTTCTTTCCAGATTTTGTTTTTAACTTTTCAATATATTTATTCTTTCATTTGCTTGGCATAATGTTGTATATTTACAATTCCGAATCTATTTTTTATCCATGAATTTTCTGTATTATTATAAACTCAATGTAAATATTTTCAAGGGCTTCATAATATTCTGTGAGATGGATATCACATAGTTAATTAACCATTGCTTTGGGACATTAATATTTCTAATTTTGGGATTTTTAAATGTTCCAATAAATCTCTTTTGTATAAAATTTTTCATATATGTAGAATTTTTTTGTACATTAAATCTTCAGACATTTCTGCTCTGATGTTGAATATTTTATCTCTGGCAGTATGTCAGTCTCTCACCTTGGCGCAGCTTCCCTTTACATTTGCAGGGACTAGACCTGGGTCTGTGAACCGAAGGGGGCCCACAGCAGGTCTGGGAACGCTGAACTTGAACTGCTCATTTGAATGAATCTGAAATCTGGTTTGATCCTTTTGTTTTCACCTCACTGCATCCCAAAGATGAGAACTGGCTGAGAACGTGCCCAGATTTGGCTCTGCCAGCTGGCAAGGCATCCCCAAATAATAGGAGATTATTAGAATCCTGCCCTTTTCCAGCGAGCTTTTATCCACATTCATCTTTGTGTTGTGCCAGTTAGGTACAGTGGTTTTCTTTGTATGCACCCTGGCAGCCCTATCCACATAGATTTGGGAGGAAAATCTCACAGAATGTGAGATCCTTTTAGATAACAGGAGTTTTGTTAATTTTAACCCAAAGATACTTGTGATGGCAGTGGGGCTGTGAGTGTCAGCTGCAGGTAAGGGCTTAGTTGCTAGGCTGCCTGTGTGGAACTTTGCAGATACTCCATTTCTTTCATGACTACAGTCTTATTGAGGTCAGCAATTGATGTGAAACCAAAAAAGGGAATCAGAGACAGGGCTTCTAGAAGAGATGACATCATGAGTCCAGTCCTTGCTTTGGGTGCCTTTATATGGCTCTGCTTAATTCCTTTTTGCAGAACTGGGGGTGGTGGTGGGCACTGCCCCTTCTCTGTTAGCAACCTGAACACTTCTAGTATTAGTAATTGAAGAGATATTGATGGATCTTGGGAAGGGGTTAACTTCTTTCCCTCTGGTTATTGTCATCAGTGGGCAGGGGGACATACTCAGGTGGTCAGGTGGTGTGTGGGAGCTGAAATTCCAGGTAAGAAATAGTTGTCTCCATCTCAAATAGCACCTCTACCTCCATCCCTGGGCCTAGGATACTGGGTTATTTCTCTGCTATTGCTCAAAGAGAAATGCCAGTATATTCCCATGGTGTGTGTATTTGTGTGTGTGTGTATAATTAATGAACTATTGCAACATGTTAGCTGCTTTTTTTGCCAGAGGGAATCTTATAGTATTTTATAAAATACTAGAATTTTAGAGCCAGAAGACACCATAGATATCCATTAATCTATGGATTAACCACGATAATTTTTTTCTTTCTTTCTTTTCTTTTTTTTTTTTTTTTTTGCGGTATGCGGGCCTCTCACTGTTGTGGCCTCTCCCGCTGTGGAGCACAGGCTCCGGACATGCAGGCCCAGCGGCCATGGCTCACGGGCCCAGCTGCTCCGCGGCATGTGGGATATTCCCGGACCGGGGCATGAACCCATATCCCCTGCATCGGCAGGCGGACTCTCAACCACTGCGCCACCAGGGAAGCCCTTTTTCTTTCATTTTTATTGAGATATAATTATCATACAGTACTCTATAAGTTTAAGGTGTACAGCATAATGATTTGACTTACATATATCATGAAATGATTGCCACAAGTTTAGTCAATATCCATCATCTCATATAGATACAAAATTAAAGAAATAGAAAAAAATTTTTTTTCCCCATGATGAGAACTCTTAGGATTTACCCTCTTAACAATTTTCAGATATAGCATACAGCAGTGTTAATTATATTTATCATGTTGTATATTACATCCCTAGTACTTATTTACTTTAGAGCCGTAAGTTTGTACCTTTTGATTGCCTTTATCCAATTCCCCTTCCCCCACCCCACTGCCTCTGGTAGGTACAAATCTGATCTCTTTCTCTATGAGTTTGTTTGTTTTTTAAGTATAATTGACATACAATACCATGTTAATTCCTCAGGAAAGCGATGCAGAGCAGTTTTAGGGATTTTTCCAAAGCAGAAGAGGTATTGACTCAGCCCCGCCTACAACCTGGGTATTCTGGCCTCAGCCAATGGTCTTTTCATTACAAAAAGCCTATTTTTGTAGTAAGAGAAAATGTTTTTCTGTAATTTTTTCTTTTTTAGAACAAAAATACTTTGCTGAGGCAGGAGAAAGAATAACGCAAAAGATTCATTATTATTACTGTTACTATTTAGCATACTACTTTATACTTGTTATTTTTAAAAAACACTTTACTGATGTATAATTAGCTTTCAGAAAGCTTTATGTAATGAGTTTGGAGATGAGACTATACCTGTGAAACCATTACCACAATCTATGCCATAAACATATCCATCACCTTCAAAAGTTTCCTCCCCCCTCTTTATTTATTATTATTTTTGTAAGAACACTTGACAAAAGTTCTACACTCTTCAAAATTGTAAGTATACAATACAGTATTGTTAACTATGGGCACTTTTAACTATAGTCTGTGTGGTAGATCTGTAAGACATTCATCTTGCATAACTAAAACTTTGTAACCTTTGACCTCCTGGCTTGCCCCTCTCCCTAGCCCTGGCAACCACCGTTCTATTCTCTGCTTCTATGAGTGTGGCTATTTTAGATCCCTTAGATAACTGAGATCATGTAGTGTTTGTCCTTCTGTGTCTGGCTTATTTCACTTAGCATAATGTCCTCCAGGTTCATCTATGCTCTTGCAAAGAGCATGATTTCTTTTATTGTTAGCCTTCTTTTTTGTGTGTATACACATTTTCTCTGTCCATTTATCTGTCAGTGGACATTTGCTTTGCCTCCATGTCTTGGCTATTCTGAATAATGCTGCAAATTAACATGGGAATGCAGATATCTCTTCAAGATCTTGATTTCAATTCCTTTGAATATATACCTAGAAATGAGATCTCTGGATCATATGGTAGTTCTCTTTTTAATTTTTTTGAGGAACCTCCATACTACTTTCTACAGTGACTGCACCAGTTTACATTCTCACCAACAGTATATGAGAGTCCCTTTTTCTTCATATTTTCACCAACACTTACTTTTGTTTTTTTTTTGTTTTTTTGACAATACCCATCTTAACAATTGTGAGGTGGTACCTCATTATGGGTTTGACTTGCATTTCCCTGTGATTAGTGATAATGAATGATGATGAGCACCTTTTCATATACCTGTTGGCCATCTGTATGTCTTCTTTGGAGACATGTCTGTTCAGCTCCTTTGCCCTTTTTAAGATTGGTTTAATTAATTAATTAATTTTTTTACTATTGAGTTGTAAGAGTTCCTTGCAAATTTTGGATAATAATCCTTTATTAGACACATGACTTGCGAATATTTTCTCCCATTCCGTTGGTTACCTATTAATTTGTTGATTGTTTCCTTTGCTGTTCAGAAGCTTTTCACTTTGGTGTAATCCCCCTTGTCTATTTTTGATTTTGTTGCTTGTGCTTTTGATGTTATATCCAAGCATTCATTGTCAAGGCTGATGTCAAGAGCTTTTTCCCTGTTTCCTTTCAGGAGTTTTATGGTTTCAAGGCTTATGTTTAAGTCTTTAATCCATTTTGAGGTGGTTGTTAATAGAGTTATCAGTGGAAAAACAATATATATAACATGATAACTATGTCTTTGTTGAATGGATATATTGAGAATCTCTGCTTTGCATATATCATGTCTATTTATTTTGTTGAATGAAAAGATGGATACAAAGCAGGACTACAAAAGACTTGATGCATCCTCCTGAAAACAAGTAAATTATAATATTTTATCCTTCTTAAGGTTTTTTATTCTTAATTTTCTATCATGTAATATTTTTCTTATTTATTTTCCTTTCACATGTGTGGGGGTTGAAGAGTGATAAAAATGTTTCACATCCCTTTGGGCTCCTTCTTTTCCAGAGTTCTGCCAAATGTCCACTAATGAATTCAGTGTAGGGCAGGAGTCAAGAGACTTGAGCTGTGTCTGTTGAGTTTGGGCAGGTAATTTCATCTGTCTGGGGACTTTCTACCCCTTAGGTATAAAATAAGTCATTGTACTAAAGACGCATGTAGTTCCTCATAACTCAAAAATTCTATGTCTTTAGCTTTATAATAAACATATATTGCTATGAGAGCTTGGTACAGGGCACTTTGCCTGGGCTTTATAAACAGTTGTCTGATCAAACTTCTGTCATAAATGAATAATGGGAATCAATGAGCATTTATTTAATGAGTGGTTTATCCTCCTCCACTTCTCCCATCCTCTCAAAATGTACAGGTATATTTAAATGGTTGCACAGGAATCAGAAGAATTCAATATAGTGTTTTGTTGATTAGAAACAGAATAGTCTAGAGCCTGACAGACTTGTGTTTGAGTCCAAATTCTTCTCCTCATTCATGTGAATTACTTAATTCCTTTGAGGTTTAGTTTCCTTGTCTGTAAAACAGAGATGGTTATATCCCTTCATTGGATCATTAAGAAAATTAAATGATATAGTGTGTAAAGTGCCTGGCATATATTGAGTATCAATAAATCTCTATTGATTTTCTGCTCTTTGAATTTCAGATTTGCCCTTGAGTAACTACAGAAATCATGCTACACACAGGTGGCAGTTGCTGGCCATCTCTGGTGTGCCTTAGCTTGGAGGTGCATTACTCTGATTTCTGCCTCCATTTCACATGTCCTTCTTTCCTGTGTGTCTGTGTCCTGATTTCCCTCTCGTTATAAGGGTCACAGTCACTGAATGAGGGCCTGCCCTAGTCCAGTTTGACCTCATCCTAGCTTGATTACATCTGCAAAGGCCCTATTTCCAAATAAGATCACATTCACAGGTACTGGGTTTTACTTCTTCCTTTCCAATCTGCATTCATTTTGTTTCTTTTTCTTGCCTTATGATAGTAAATAGAACCTTAAGTACAATGTATTAGAGAAGTGCTGAGAGTGGTCATTCTTGTATTTTTCGTGATATTTGGAAAGAGTCTATTTTATCCCTATTAAGTATATTAGCTCTAAGTTTTTGATAGATGCCCTTTATTTGGATTCAGGAAGTCGCCTTCTATTGCAATTTGGCTGAGAGTTTTTTTTTAAAAATCAGGAATGGGTGTTGGATTTTAGGAAATGCTTTTTCTTTATCTATTAATATAATCATGTATTTTTTGGTTAAAATAATGAATTATATTGATTCTTAAAAAATTTTTATATTGATTCATAGTTTGATTGTCAAACTAACCTTTCATCCCTGGGATAAATCCCATTTGGTAATAATATATTATCCTTTCTGTATATTGTTGTATGTTATTAGTTAAATTTTTATTTATTATAGAATATTTGCACTAATATTCATGAGGGATATTGGTCATTAGTTTTCATTTCTTGTAATGACTTTGTTATGTTTTGGTATCAGACTAACAGTGGCCTCATAGAATGAGGTGGAATGGATTCCCTCTTCTTCAATTTTATGGAAGGGTGTTTATAGAATTGATATTATTTCTTCCTTAAAAATTTGGTAGAAATAACCATTGAAGTCATCTGGGCTTGGGGTTTATTTTGTTGAAAGGTATTAGCTACAAATTTGGTTTCTTTAATAGGTATAGGAGTACTCAGGATATCTGTTTCTTCTTGTGTGAGATTTAGTAGTTTGTGTGTTTCAAGGCATAAAGTTTTTCATATTTCCTTATTGTCCTTTAATATCTGTAGAATCTATAGTGTTGTTACTTCTTTCATTCGATGCTGTTAATTTGTTTTTTTTTGCCCCAGTTTGTTTGAGTAGAGGTTTACCAATTTAATCTCGAAGAACCAGTTTTTGGTTCAATTTCATTTTTCTATTTTTTCCCTTTTTTTCTATTTCATTCATTTTTACTTTGATATTTATTATTGCTTTCTTTCTAGTTACTTTGTGTTTAATTAATTTGAGTTCTTGTTTTTCTCAATGCTTAAGGTGGAACTTTAAGTCATTGATTTGACTCCATTCCATCTTTTCTAAAATAGGTGTTTAGTGCCATGAATTTCCTACTAATCAATGTACCACAAATTTTGAGATGTTGATATGTTGTGTTTTCACTTTGACCCAGTTTAAAATACTTTCTAATATCCTCTTTGATTTCTGTTTTGATCCATAGGATATTCAGAAATGTGTTTTTTAGTTTTCAACTAGCTTGGGATTTTCTTAAGCTCTTTATTTATCTTTATCAATCTATTATTGATTTCTAATTTGATTACACTGTGATTAAAACAACATACTTTTTATGACTTGGATCCTATTCCAGTTATTGAGACTTATTTTGTGGCCCAGAATATTGTCTATATAGGTAAAAGTTCAGCGTGCACTTGAATGTGTATCCTACTGTTGTTTGGTGAAGTATTCAGTAAATGTTAATTAGTTAGGTCAAATTGGCTAATGGTATTATTCAAATCTTTAAAATCTTCACTTATTTTGTGTCTATAAATTATTGGAAGAGGGGTTGAAATATCCAACTGTAATTGTGGGATTTTCTGTTTCTCCTGCAAGTTCAATTAGTTTTTGCTTCATATATTTTGAAGCTCTGTTTTTAGGTGCATAAATATTTAGGAATGTTATACCTATTGATTAATACTCACTTATAATTATTATTATCTTCTTTATCCCTACTAGTAATTTTTGCTTTTAAATATACTTTGATATTAATGTCACCACTCCAGCTTTCTTTTGATTAATGTTAATATGGTATATGTTTGTTCATATTTTTACTTTTAACCTATTTGTTTCTTTATATTTAGGGCATGTTTCTTGTAGCAGTATATAGTTGTGTCTTTAAAAAAAGTCTATCTGTAATTATTGATATGTTTTGGTTTAAATTGATCATCTTGCTATTTGCTTTCTGTTTGTCTCATCCATTTTTTATACTTTATTTCCCCCATTATCTTCTTTTTGTTGGATTAACTTAATATATTATGATTCTGTTTTACCTATATTGTTGACTTAACTAGATAGAGCTCTTTATTATAGTATTTGCTAGGTTTTATATTATATATCTTTAACTTATCACATTCTAACTTCAGGTAAAATTATACCACTTCATGAACACTTTATGAACTTTTCAATGGTATACATCTTTTTCTCCCTGTCCATCTTTTGTGGTTATCCTCCCTGTCTAATTTTACAACGGTTATAAACCATGTTTATTCTTTTTTAAAAAATTTATTTATTTTATTTTTGGCTGTGTTTGGTCTTCGTTGCTGTGCATGGGCTTTCTCTAGTTGCGTTGAGTGGGGGCTACTCTTTGTTGGGGTACGTGGGTTTCTCATTACGGTGGTTTCTTTTGTTGTGGCACTCGGGCTCAGTAGTTGTGGCTCGCAGGCTTAGTAGTTGTGGCTCATGGGCTTAGTTGCTCCGCGGCATGTGGGATCTTCCCGGACCAGGGCTCAAACCCATGTTCCCTGCATTGGCAGGCAGATTCTTAACCACTGCACCACCAGGGAAACCCCAACCATGTTTAATCTTACTATTATTTTTGTTAAACAATTGTCTTTTAAAATATATTTAAAATAATAATAATATATTTTCCCATTTTATTGCCATTTTTAGTGCTCTTTATTCCTTGTGTAGATCTTTATTTCTACTTGGTATCATTTTCTTTCTGCCTGAAGGACTTTTTAAAAAAACATTTATTGTAGTAATGATCTGCTGGTGACAAATTCTTTCAGTTTTCTGCATAAGTCTTTATTTCATCTTCTTGTTTGAAAGAAATTTTCACTAGGTATAGAGTTTTAGATTGACAGATATTGTTTCACTAGGTTTTTGCTTGCATTTTTTCCAGACAAGAAATCAGCTGTCATTCTTATTTTTTGTCTCTTTGGATGTAATACAACTTTTTTTCCCCTCTGACTAATATTTTTTCTTTATCACTGATTTTGAGCAGTTTAATTATGACATACCTTGGCATATTTTCTTCAGTTTCTTGTGTTTGGGGTTTCTAAAATTCTTGGCTCTATGGGTTTATAGTTTTCAGCAAATTTTAAAGAATTGTAGCCATTATTTTTTTCAAGTATTTTTTTCCACCACTTCCATCATCCCCCAAACCCAGAGACTCCAATTATACATATATTAGGGCTGCTTGATTTTGTCCTACACTTCATGGAGGCATTGTTCATTGAAAAAGCTTCTCTTTAGTCCATTTTGGGTAGTTTTATTGCTACGTATTTAATTTCATTAATATTTTTTCTTCAATGTCTAACCTGCTCTTAATCTTATCCAGTCTATTTTCATTTCAAATGTTACATTTTCTCCTTTAAAGGTTTAATTTGGATTTCTTTCTCTCTCTGTCCTCTCTACTTAAATCTCTGAATGTATGATATATAGCTGTAATAACTGTTTTAATGTCCTTGTTTTCTAATTTCAACATATGCATCAATTTTGAGTCATCTTTGATTTATTACATTTAAAAATTTATTTTCCTGTTTTTTTCGTCTGGTAATTTGTTACTGGATTCCATCTGTTGTAAATACTACATTGTTTGGTGTTTATAGAAATAATTTTTTTTTAATTTAGAAAAAATACTTTTTTATTACTATAAATATTCTTGTATTTTGTTCTGGAATACATTAATTTTGAAGGGTTTGGTTTCTTCAGCTCTTGCATTTACTTACGATTTGTTAGGTGTAACTGTAGCAGTGCTCAGTCTAAGGAGAATCACTCCACTAATAATACAAGACCCCTCTTTGTAGTCTACCCAAAACTCAGTGAATCATGAGGGTTTTCATTTTGGCTGGTGGGAACAGACACTATACGTGGCCTTGTGTGAGTGTTGGGCATTATCACCTCTAATCCTTTTGTGTGACTCTGCTCAGCTTCAGGAAGTTTCCTCACATACACTTGCTGATTATTACTCAGCTGAACACTGAGGGGTCCCTTTGCAAGCTTAGGAATTCTTTCTCTGTATATCCTTCTTCTCTTTGGTGCGCTGTCCTAAGAACCTTCTTCACAGACTTTTACCTCTATCTCCTCAAGTTACAAGGTACACTCTGCTCTGCTTAGATACCCTCTACTTGCACCATGATTTGAAACTTTCTTAAGGAAGTAAACTAGAGCAACTATAGATATCACCTTACTTGTTTTCTGTCTTTCAGTGATCACTGTCCTTTATTTCCTGATATCCCATGTCATGAAAACAATTTAAAAAATATTTTGTCATTTTTGTTGTTTCAGGCTGGTGTGTACATCTGGCCAGAAGCAGAAATTTTGAGTTGTCTTGAAACCTTAGTTAAATACTCTATGGATTTTTTTTTCAACTTCTCTATGCTTATATCAAATCTCCCAAATAAGACAGTGAACTCCTCTAGGACAGGGGATTCATCTTAAACTTGGGCATGTTCCCTGTAACACTGTGTAGTTTGCTGTAAATTTTAAAAGTTCCTGGTACAAGGGTAATGACTGCATAGGAATTATTTGCAACATTCTTTCTGTCCTTGTCTATCACACGATATTTAATAATGTCATCTTGAGTTTATTGTTATCTGTGCTCCTCTGACGGAGGAGGAGGGTTGAGTCAGTCTGGCTTTGAGTGAAAGTAGGTGTTACAGGGCCTGAGACCCTGGGTTGTAAATGAAATTTACAACTGGGTAGAAAAGTTAAAGACCAAATGTTGAGTGAAAGTCAGGAAAAGGAAATACAGAGGAGCCCAGTGACTGGGATTCCAGTGAGGAGCCAGAAGTATGGAATCTGGGAACAAGGATAAAGGGGGAAAAAAGCAGTCCTGCAAATATCCTGAGGTATGTGCTGGATGATATCCATTTGAATATTTAAAAAAAATCACCTGGTATAGAAATGGTAAAAAGAGTGAATCTGGCATAAAGAGACAGAAGTTTGATGGAAAACTCACTTGATGCACATTAACTCTAACCGGTTCCTCTCCCAATTCTGTTAGTGTGGCTCTAATCGCTACATTAGCTCTATAAACCCCACCATCCTGCTTATTCAGAGAGGTTTCCTGGCTCTGTTGCTTTATAACTAAGATATTTGTAAACATAATAAACACTCCCACAAAACATCCGTCTCAAAATTGGTTCCCTTTCTTCATAAAGGAGCCAGAAATTCTGATACGATCACAATAAAAAGATCATGCTGTTTGTTATACTAAGGGCGTTTCATTACCTTAGCAAGTGTTTTAAATGAATAATAAGTTTAAAACTCAAATAGAGTATTATAAGGTAATATCTCAAAACATTTCAGAATTATTTGCTCTTGTTCAGATACTATAGCTTCTAGGTAGAGCAGTGTCTGATAGGCCTTACTCAATATAACCATAAATTTCTGTGGTTTCTACCCACCCATCAGATTCCATAAAAGCCAGATAAAAATTCCTGAAGATCATTTAAAATAATAATAGAGCTATGTCCTGGCACTATGATGAAGGCCATGCAATATATTATCACATTTAATACTTGCAATAATGCTATGAAGTTGGTATTGTTATTATTTCCATTTACTAGAGGAAAATCCAGTATAGAGAGTTTAAGTAACTTGTCCAAAGTTGCTAGTTTTCAGGAAGATCAACATCAGATCTGTTTGATTTCAAATTTCTTAATCACTGTTCTGCATGATTTTCTCTCATTCTCTCTTTTGTCTCTTTTTTGGAGGGAAGGACTGAGCTACAAATTCAACAGGCTTTACATAATACCAATTTATCATTATTTCACTTAGTCAAAAGGTGCTATAGACTTAATGTTTTTGTCCCCCCAAATACATTTGTTGCAACCTAATCCCTAGTGTGATGGTGCTTGGAAGTGAGGCTTTGGGGAGGTGATTAGGTCATGAGGATAGAGCCCTCATGAATGGAATTCATGCCCTTATAAAAGAGACCCCCATCAACCATGTGAGGACATAGTGAGAAGATGGCTGTCTATGAACCAGGAAGTGGGCTCCCATTAGACACCAAAACTGCTGCCACCCTGATCTTCTTCCAGTTTCTCAGAGCTATGAGAAATGTCTGTTGTTTAGGCCACCTACGCTATGGTATTTTATATTTTGTTATAGCAGCTCAAATAGATCCAAGGCTATTCTAGAATATGTTCTTGGAATTCATCAAAAAGCCCTGACTTCTTTGTAATTAAAGAGTTTGCTTGAATTAGGAGTCTCTCTTCCACTCTCTGCTACTACCTTAAAAATGTATTCCAAGATAAAATGGCACTGTCTACCCATAAAAATTCATAAAACACAGTAGGTTTTCTATATTTTTGCTACTGTAAAATTCAGGTTAACTTTCCTTTTACTGGAACTCAATGCAAACGGAATATTCATGATTTATTGGGAGGGAGAGAATTTATCTGGAGGTTGTGGGTATTCCCTCACAATGACTGATAGGGGGCAGCAGAGGGCTTTACAAGTGAGCATGGCTGAGGCCAGATGAGAAAAGCTTTCCTTGAGTGTGTTGGGAGTGGGAATAGAGAGAAGGGTGAGCAGTGGTGGAAAGGGTTATCAGAAATCATGAAAGGCAGGAGAAAAAGGAATCAAGTCATGGGTGTAGCTAGGCCAGGTAGGAGAGAGTCAGAGAAATTGCCAATTAGAGTTGAAGATAACAACCAGTTAAATAGACAAAACCCCATCTGCAGGGCTTTCTGTCTAGTCCTATCCAGCTTCAAGCTATGAAGAACTATAATTACAGATTTAAAAAATCTTAGGTGGTACCAGTCACAATCTTATATACTTTATATTTGATATTATATTTGTTGATTATTTTTATTACATTTATTTGTTATATTTGTTACATTTATATTTATTATTTCTCATGAAACTATCATAAATTCTTTTTTTTATTTGAAATACAACTTTATTCTGATTCTAAATGAAAAGGAATGGGAATGACAGTAGAAAACAAGATTCTACCCCTGAATATAGTGATGTGACTGTAACAGTCTTATATTTGAAACTCAAGGAGGAAACAACTGTGTTGCAAAACAGCTAAATATGCAGGTCCAAAAAATGAAGGTTTTTTTTTTTTTTAACTGCCACATTCACTCCGAAGCCCATTCATCTCCTTTAGCATCCCAAAGATTAAGCACATGTTCTGCTTAGCTATATAATAAAGTGGCAAACACACTGCACCACTGACATCACAGAACAGTTGCCTATAAGACTAGACTTTGGACTCTGGGCTCCAGCTTCACTTTCTCACATGTCATCATCTTCATCTGGGAGAGCAGTTGTCTGAGCAGCCTCTAGATGATGCTTAGACCGCACTGCCAAGGCTGGGTCCATGACCACCTCTGGCGGGGTGAGAGCAGGCATGGCAATGAACTCCAAGTTAGGGTCTCTGATCAGTTTTATAGCAAGCCAGAGGAAGGGCTTTTCAAAGTTGTAGTTACTTTTGGCAGAAATGTCATAGTACTGAAGATTCTTCTTTCGGTGGAAGACAATTGACTTTGCCTTAACCTTCCTGTCCTTAATATCCACTTTGTTGCCATACAACATGATGGGGGTGTTTTCACACACTCGTACCAGATCTCTATGCCAGTTAGGCATGTTCTTGTAAGTAACTCTCGATGTTACATCAAACATTATAATGGCACAATGAGCTTGGATATAATAGCCATCTCTCAGTCCACCAAATTTCTTCTGACCAGCTGTATCCCATACATTGAACTTAATCCGTCCTTTGTTGGTATGGAACACGGGGATGGACCTCAACACTCAAGGTAGCTATATACTTCTCAGATTCACTAGTCAGATGACGTTTCACGAATGTATCAGTAGTTTTTCCAGTACCACCATCACCAACCAATACAAGTTTGAACTGAACTTGGGGCTCTTCTTGGGCAGCCATCGTGATGTTACTTCCAGAAACATCTCTGTGCCCTTCTGACTGAACTCATAAATTCTTACAAAAATCCTATGGTGGGGATTATCCAAATATTACAAAAAAAGAAACTAAGCAAGTGCAGAAAATTTGGGGTTAGATCTTAAGGCTAATCTAATCTCAGATCATAGGCTTTCTCCCTTAAATTCTCAACAAAGTGACAGTTTTCTTCCAGTAAAAGATTATTTCTGCACCCAGGAAATTTGAAGAAAATCAATGCAGCTGTATTTTAAAAATTCCAAGTTCCCTTTATAAATCTATTTTTTGTCTAAGCAATATTCTTTTTTTAAAAAAAATTTTATTTTAACATCTTTATAAGCAGTATTCTTTAGAATGCACTTATTGGAATGAAAATCTTTCCTTGGAGATTTGTAGTTCTTTGGGATACCGTTCAAATAATTTAATTATCAAATTATCTGAAGGTAATAAGAGAATAGTAGGTATTAGACTAGGGAGTCCCTCAGTTGCAGAGGTGTATGTGACCCTGAGGGCTTCAATTACTTATAGAATTGACACTTCCTCTCAGAAGCTGTTATATTACCACATAAGCTTGATTTATGCTAAATTTAGATAAAAAATGAAGCAGCCATTATACGTGCTCAGATTATTATGAGGCTGCAATAATTTATATACATTGGTTTGTATTTAAAAATTCTAACATGATTTAGAAATTAATATTTAGACGTTTGTTTTCCAGCATAATTCTAGAGGAGGGGCCAGAACTGTGAAACCAGTATTCTCTCATGATTTGATTAAAATAGTGAAATCAGAAAAATTCTACAAGAGCAAAAGAAAAAGGGGATCCTAGCATTGGTATAACAGAATGCCTTTCAGGATGCTCTACCTCATCTCAAAATAGCCTGCAGAAAAATGAAAAATACATAAATAAAAGGATACATAGGGCAACCAATAACAGAATATTGTTTTCTCTTATATTGCGTAGATGTGTCCATTTTATGCATATATTGTAGAACTATGCCTAGGCTAGTAGGCATAGTTACATACCTATGAAATTAAGGCTATGTAAAATTATTGGATAGAATCTTTAAACTTTGAGACTCTAAGATGGTCTTCATGATTCCTCCTTGCTGATATTCATGCCTTTGTCCATTCCCATGCTCTGAGTATGGATGGACTTGTGACTTGCTTCTAACCAATAGGATATGGCAAAAGGAATGGACTATGACTTGCATGATTATGCTACATTATTTAAGAATCTGTTTTGCTAGAGAATTTCCTTATTAACTTGATGAAATAAGTAGCCATATTGAGAATGTCCATGTGGCAAAGAACTTAGCTAAGCTTCACTCCAAAGGCCATCAAGGAGCTTGACCTCAGTGCTACAGCTGCAAGAAAATAAATTCTGCCAACAACCTGAGTGAGTCTGGAAGTAGATTCTTCTTCAGTGAAGCCTAGATGAGAAAACAGTCCTGTTGATACCTTGATTGCTGCCTCAGAAGACCCTAAGAAGAGGACCCAGCTAAGCCATGCCTAGACTCCTAGCCCCCAAAAACTGAGATGATAAATATGTGTTTTTTTTAGGCTGTCAAGTTTGTAGTAATTTGTTATTCAATGGTCTATCTAATATATACTCCATCTAGCTAATATTAGTCTTACCTCTAATTACTCTCATATCACTTTGTTTAAATCTTTAAAAAAATTCACATAATAGTTGTTTACTTTTAATTAATTATCTATCTCCCTTCCCCTAAATCTCTTACTAATTTTGTAACCTCTGACAAGTCACTTGAATTCCCTGAAGCTCTGTTTCTCCATCTATAAACTGAGTTTAATCATACCTATGCCCCCAAGGTTGTGAGGGTTAACTAGGCTTGTGTTTGAAAGAAGCCCTGTATGATGTTTTAACTCCTGTCTTTTCAGACTCTTTCTAGATAGAATTAACTTTAATCATGATTCATTCTGTATGCCCTAGATTTTGTTGCATATCAGGCCCTAAAATCTTGGCTTACGCCTTGGATTCTTGTCTTCTGGTCTATCTGGCTCTCTGAGTGGACAACAATGCTTGTTTGTCTCTGACTGCTTTGTTGCAGCTCATAAGCTTAGCTTATTACACAAGAAGGGTGGTGGTGGCCAACAGTCTACAACAAATGAGAATTTCAAAGCTGGTTTTTTAAAAATATACTTTGGTGCTCTTGGAATAGGGTGGTCACACCCTGCCAATTCCACTACCCTCTTCCTACTAGATAAACAAAACATGAAATTTCTCTTCCTGTAGCATTGAGTCCACTGGGAAAAACATGAACACACTGTGCTTTTAATTAGCTGGAGAATGAATTCTGAGCCTGGGCTGTTTAAAAAAGTTGGGAGCAGATTCTCAGCACCTGCAAAATGGTAACAAGTTTCCTGGATAGTTGTGGTGGCTTATCTGAACATGAGTTCCTTACAGTACCCCAAAACTACCAGTGCCTTCAGGGCCTCCATAAATAAGTGCCTGGTTTATAAGTTTGTATCTTCTGATATAAATCCCATGCTTTGTTACCCTCTGAAAAAATTGTATGTGAATGAAATGTCACAGAATTATAGAAAGTAACTTAGCAATAATCTAGCTAGCATTTTTAATACTGTACTCTCCGCTGTGCAGAGTGCTTGATAGTGTTTCATTTAATGTGATCCGACTCACTCGTCGTACAAATGGAAAAATCTAAACAATTTGGTTAATTGGCAACTTTCATTTATAGCATGTGCTCTACTTCATCATAGTGTTTATATATGAACAACTGAGTACATAAATTACATTTACATGGCAGTTTGAAAGTAGGCAGTGTAATATAATGGTTAGCATCCCTGGCCTTTGGGTGATACAGATTGGGGTTTGAATCCTGGTCTGCTGTCTCCAGCTGTGTGCTATAGGATGAGTTACTTAACCTCTCTGAACCACTGTTTCTCCATCTGTATCTTGGAGATTAAAATGCTACATCGGCTTGTTACATGAATTAGATAAAATTAAGAACGTGAATGTAAAATTAAGAATCTAAGTGATTGTGTAGTAAAGTGTGCCGTAAATGATAGCTATTATTATAAAGTACTTTCATATCAATTAAACTTCATGTAATAGATTATTACTATTATTATCATAATCTACATTTTATCTTTTAATATTATCTTATTATTTTACACTTTTTGCAAATAAGAAAATGAAGTCATAGAAAAGAGGTAAATGCTGGTCAGGTGTTCTGTGATATTAGGCAAGAGCTGAGACTCAGATTGAGATGTACAGACTTCAGCTCTCAAGCTGTTTCCTATTCTTCAATGCTGTTTCTTTACAGTAAGTGCTCTTTCCATTCAGCTGAGAACTTAGCTCCCTGCTTAGGCTATAACTCCTTGAGGGCAGGAATTTTGCATCTCCAGGGAAACCAACACATAGGCCTTCAATAGATATGTTTAGTTTATAAAAACAAGTTAACACACAATTCTAAGGAATATGAACTCTTAGTACAAGATAAGTCACTTGTCCCTCAAACTGAATCTCAAAGGCAAAAGCAAGGCAGTTATCACAGAAGGACAAAGTGCAGCATGAACTACCTAGAGATCCAGGACAGGGCATCATTGCTGGGTAATTACTTTGTAGAGGTAATTATATAGGCCATATTTGCATATATTAGCCTAAGGTGGTGTGTGTGTGTGTGTGTGTGTGTGTGTATAAAAGCCACATTTTTCCTCTTTTCTGCCCCCACCGAGCACAGTTTCAGAATTTGGTGTTCATAAGGATATAGGGCTTTATTGATTAATTACTTCACCTAATGAGTATTTATTGAGTTTCTAATATGTGTCAGACACTGTATTAGACCCTGAGGACACAAAAATCAGTAAAGCTGAGTCTTTCCTTATGGAACTCATAGTAGGGAAGAAAGATGAAATGTTAACTAGAAAAACATATTTGTGATAACCTACTATTGAGATTGAGGTAAGCTCAAGTTGTTCTTAGAACACATAGCAGGGAGATTCTGATTAGGACCGGGAGGATCAAAGAAAACTCCTTGGAAGGAATGATAAGTGAGCTAAGTCTCAGAGGAGTTAACCTGAATAGGAAGGAAAGGTGTCTATTAAATACCACATGCTCAAAGACATGGAGATTTGAATCATCAGGAGCAGTTCTGGGAAATACAGGTGATTCAGAGCATAACTCAGAGGGAGAGGACCAAGGCCACAAATATAACTGGTGAAGTAATCATGGGCAGATCTTGAAGACCTTATAAAGCACTTGAAGGATTTTGGACAATAGTTTAAGGCATTTAGAAACCATTAAAGCTTTAAGCAAGGGAGTGACATAATAATATTTGGAAAGATGACCCTAATCATTTGTGCAGAATAAGACTCATGGGCTGATGCTGTTGGAAGGAGAATCTTTAGGAGGCTGTGGAAGTAAACCAAGTGAGAAGTCGTAGCAAGGACCTGGTCACCAAAATATAGGGCAGAGGAAGGAGAGGAGGACGCTGCAGACGACACCCAGACTTTGATGCTGGTGACCGGGGAACGGTGGTATAATTCACTAAGGAGTAATGAGGAACAGACTTTAGTGGGCCACAGGGAGCGTTTGGTTGTGTGGATGTGATAAGAAGGGAAAGGGGAAGAATGGATAAGGATATTGGAGGGAAGCAGTGGTATCACTGAAGCCTGAGCTGGAGAAAATAATGATGTTAGGGGATGATTTATCGCAGCAAATAGAAAGAGGGAGGTGGAAGAGAAGGTAAAATAAGGACTAAAAAGTGTTAATTGGATTTAACAAATATCAGTTACTAGTGACCATGGTAAGAACAGTTTCAGAGAAGAGCAGGAAGCCAAGAAAAGATGGTTATATATTTTTATTTGGAGGGAAAAAAGCCTAAGGATAGCATGGAAGTCATATTAAAGTTGTCTTCCCTCTGGGAACATGGTAGGATTTCATTTTCTCACACCCTTTGAAGTTAGAGCTATGTGACTTGGTATTGCTAATGAAATGTAAGCAGATGTGACATTGTCACTTTGGGGTGGAAACAAGCTGGTGTGTAATTTTCTACCTTTCCTTTTCCTGTCTCAGAGATCTGGAAAGCATGTGTCAAGATAAATTTCCCATTAGCCTGCTTGAAAGACTACAATGAACACAGTATCCCAGGTGACCCACATTGAGTGTGTAACATGAGCCAAAGTTCAGTTAATGTTGATTTCTCTATCTCTTGCATTTTGCATTGCATCTCAGCTTTGTATCCACCAATTTCCTTTTTTCTCTTTGGAGTTATTTACTCTTATAATATAGAAAGTGTACTATGTGACCCACATGTTCCAGTACCCAGAACAGATTGGCTAGAGGCTCTGTGTCCCAGTTTCAACTTCCCATAAGAAAGAATTTGATTGGCCAAGCTTGGGTCAGGTGATCACTTCTAGCTCTAATAAACTTTACCACAATATGGAAGGGGAAGAGCTATGTCATGATACATAAGTTGTGATGGGAGCACGACTCACTTCATGAGAAGAGGTATGGCATAATAGATGGTATCTTTGACATCTCCAGTACAGTTATGAGACTTCAGTGACTGTATCTTGTGGAATTAAAGGCACTGGCTCACTTCAAATAGGGTAGATGCAGTCTATAACCGTATCTAACCAAGGGTCAAAGAGGAAGTTCCCATACTTTCAGTACCAATGTTCAATGCCCAGTATTTTGGGTGGGGTGTGGGTGGGAGTTGGAGGAAGCTATAAATCTCTCTGTCATATGCAAAACCATCAGGCCAGAGGGCCAATGGCTCCAACAAGAAACAAAGGTGTAACTCGTAAGTAGGAGGCTTCAGACCAGCTCTGGCAATGGCTGCACTTGCACATAAGAGGAAACATACCATAAAAGATCATTATTCTCATCTGAGGGCAAGTTATTGACTTATTGGGGAAGAGGTATTCAGTAGATGGCAGATCCCCAAATCAAAAGGTCTTTAATCCAAGCAGCTGTGAATGATGCTGGGGATAGCTTATTGTAAGGCCACTATTAACTTTAAACGAGTATGATTTCTCCGTTTCATAATATCAAATTTCTTGCTTGGTTAAAAAGCTAAGTGAAACAAATCTTTTCATAAAACTTTCCTTTAGTGTATTGTGGCTGACAAACTTGCAAGTAGGCAGTTTGTGAAAGATGATGGGGTTTCCGGCAGAGATGTTTTCTGAGATTCCAAGTGTGATCTTGGACCAACAGAAATATGATGAACTTGGAAAGTAAATGGAATCCTTAGTTCTCCATGTATTTCTAATGCTAGAGTTTTGTTGCCATTTGTACAACTGGACAACTTTTTATTTGCCTTAAGAAGGGGATACCCATGAAGGGAAAAAAAGTGAAACTCTCACCAGTGTTATAAACTCTGGAAACTCAGGAAACTCTCACCTGATGTGAAATCGTAGCTTCTTTTTCCAAGCCAGTCAGGAGCAGAATTAATTTGCCTCTGATATTCTTGTGGCCATAATCAGCACAGCAGGCAAAGGATAAAACTGAAGTGGGCAGCAGACTATTTCCCTCCTCAGAGGTCCGTCTTCACATGATGGGACTCAGCTCTATTTCTGGCCTCTCAGCCATTGATCCTGCCTGAAATCCGAACTCATGGCTTCTGCTCATAACCACTCTTAGCAGGGTATATGCTCAATGGCTTGTTGATTAACAATAGAGGGGAGTAAATGTCTTTCTAAGTTTATGGTAATGATTGCCTTCTACTGGGTAGGACTAACTTCTGACCTAGACCTAAAGTATTTGCCCAATAGTATCTTGCTGTTTTCCAGGCATGATACCTGAGGCTACAGTCTGGTTTAGATTTTTTTATGAAATCCAATCAATATAACATATTTGGAGGTTGGCAGGGGCTACAAAAGTTAATGGAAGGATTTTAAGCTTCAGATAGTCATAAATGCCAGATAAACCCAAGCTTCTACTTGACTATGCTATGATTGGGAGTTAGTACCTGCTGAGTGTTAACTTGGAAAGCAGCCCATCTAAAGCAGATCAACCATGTGGACCTGAGGCACAGTAATTGGAGAAGTGCTGGACTCTCTCCCAGGAATGCCTTTAGTGTTATCTTTTGCCATTTTAGTTATTGTTTTTATGAACTATCATATATATTTTTATAAATAAATAAATAAAATTGTATAAAAGTGGACCTTTTCCTTCCACTGAAGATGCAAACTCCTAGAGGGAAAGGAGCATGATTTTTATTTCTAGGGTCGTCTACAATACCTAGTAGGTGTCTGAAAGGATGCAGATAACAAGATGCCTGTGAGAGATTCTGTGAGGCAGACTTTTACTTGGTTTCAAATGCTGTTGTTTTTGTCTATATTTGCTATGATTAGTTAATTGGCTCCATCCAGCTCATTATCCTGCTTTGGTCTCTAAATAGTGTGGTGTGTATGACTGTTTATATGGCCTTATAGACTCAATATCTAAATGACTGAGATAATTGCATTTCCGAGCTTCATTTTACAGATACATAAATTGAGACCCTGGGTAGAGTGAAATCAAAACCCAGGTTTTCTCATTTCCATGTCTGTTTGCTTTTTCCATGCCCTTGAACCCATTGCCTTGCTCTGCCTTCATTTCTTCATGATCTCTGGTTACATGTCTAGCTTTGATCTTGACTCAGTCTTGACCTGGGATGGAATCCCTGACTCTCCCTTGACTTACTCTTGTCCTTTAAACCTGGCCTTTACCTTTGATTTCTAGATTTCTAGATTTCTAGCTATTTTCTTCCTCTGCTGTGCCCTGAGTTTAGTCTGACACTGGGGATCTGCATATATCCATGAGCTGTTATCATCTGAAAACACACACCCCAAGGCTTTAACACAAGGAGAATCAGGAGGGCTGCTGAGCAAGGTTAGAAATGCCTTGCACCTGCCTGGAGTTAAGCAGGTGGAATGATGACCAGCAAGGCTGCAAATCACCAGGCTGCACCCAGCCCTAGGGCATCTGAGGAGAGTTATAACTTAAAAAAGCATTAGAAGCCCTGAGGCCAGCTGTCTGTTCTTAAAGTACTCCAAGGGTGCTTTTAGTATTTTAGAAGAAGGGAGAACTTTCTAGGAGGGAATAAGTTTGCCACTCACAGATGGAAGCAATTCTCTAAACCAAACCCTGGAAAACATTCTGGTGATTTATCAGCTTAATAGCAGCTTCTTTCTCTCAGCAGAATTCAGAAAGGCTGAATAAGACTTTGACTCCTAATTTAGGGAATACAGTATGTACAATGCTTAGTTTTAGTGAAATGAAAAAAATGGAGCTATGTATTATCATTGTTGCTGTTATTATTATTATTTATTGAAAAGTATTTAAAGAATAGTTATTTACCATGAGAGTCATTGTAAGGCCAACTTTTCATTGAGAAGAGACCCAAGTAATTTCAATAGCCAAACTCTGGGCTGCTTTTAGCATCCAAAACAGCAACCTTCCTAAAAAGCATTCCTCTCTGTCAGATTAGTTTATCAGATCAGCTGGCAAAGAGCTAATCTGGCCTGCTTCTTGCTACTCCAGGCAGCCTAGAGGCAAAACTGAGACTAGGAGGAGGCTAGGTGGACTTGGTTAAAGGTGGAGTTTATTGAAGTTTCTTTGTGATGAAGGGGAGGGATTCTTCTCTAAAAGAAAAAAGTGGGGCTCTGGGCTACTGGACTAACTTGACCAGACTGGTCAATTCAATTCAAAGAAATGCTCCAATTGGTCACACAGGTTATAAATAACCAGGAAATGTAGGCAAAATAGTTTAAAATTTGTGCTTGTTAGGATTATCTGGAACACCTGATCTTGAAGTCTGATTCTATCAAAATAACTAAATGTTAGTTATATATAGAATTATAAATGAGACTCACTGAAATGCGTTCATTTGTCTGTTTGCCAGTTATTTCTTGTTTACCATTTAGGTGGGGAGAGGGGAAGAAGCATCAACTTGCAATTGTTAAAAGCATACTGGAATTTCAAAAAGCCATGACTCTTAAATTCTCTCCATCTTCTCTTTCAGTAACTCCTTATCATCTTAATTTCATGGGTCAGATGTTAGGATGAGCCCGAATTGCAGGTGCTACTGAGAAGGAAATGGCTAAATGAATAATATTTTTTACTGTTTAATATTTATTGAATCCATCTATTTCTAATTACAATATTGTGTTTCATCTCCTACAAGACTGCTTTTGCACGTGGAGTGAGATGACTTGTAACATATACTGCCATTATTATCAGGGACTTCTTATAGTTATCATTGTTGATTTAAAATCTTAGCAAACTGCAGTACACAGAAATCTGAAATAAAATGAACATCTGGTGACAATGTACCTTTCTCCTTGATTGAAAAAGTTCCCTATGAAATCTAGTGTTATTCATAGCATATACCTTCATTTGCTGCTAAACAGAGACACACAAAAATATAATATATCACATTTTAATGGTAGAAATGTGAAATCTTATAGCATGCACTGTTTTGTGTGTGTGTGTGTGTGTGTATGTATGGGCACATAATATATTAAATATGTATTAACTATATATAATATATTAAAACCATAATATATTAAAACCCAGTACTGCACATATTGTTTTCAATAGATTTTTACTGGTAAATTGGGAAAGAAGAGTAAGACGGATAGAGTGGGTGTGTGTGGTAGGCACTCAACATAGGTTTGCTGAGTTGAGTTGGGTGCCTAAGACAGAGTGGCAGGGTGAAGGTCTGAGTTCCAAGGTCTGGGCTGTCCTGAGAAGTCACAGAGAGGTTGGTTGTTTCCTTCTCAGTTCTCACATTCCTAATCTTTCACACTAGTGTATTTCTGGCCTTCTTCATTCTCTGAGCAAGTCTTTAATGCTGTTCTTTGTCTGCTGACAACTTAAGAAATCCCCCTGCAAAGGAAGAGTGAATCACTAACATGGACAGAGATAAATTTTCCAAGAGGAAAAGGTGAGGAAAGAGAAGAGGAAAAGTGAATAAATAAGATACCTATTTCCCCCTAATTTAATGCACAGGCACAGAGGAAAATTTAGCTGTACAAGTTTTTTTGGTTTTGAATAAGATTTAAATAAAAGCTTTCTAAACCAATAAAGACATATATAAAATTCCTGTTGTCCTCCTTTACAGGAAACTACCTGAATCCTGACAGAAGAGACACATAACTGAAAATGAATTGCTCATTTTGGAGAAATACATTAATTGAATGTATTTGATGCTGTGTAGGCTACTCATTTATTTAAAACATGGCAAAAAGTATTTTAATACTTAGACACACACACGCACGTAGACACATAGAATTTCGTTATCATGTGACAGTCAGGTTGGTTTCCTTTTGTGTTGAAAATGGTTGGAATCCAGGAAATCTCATCTAGTCCTTTTGTATCTTCTAGAATAAATTAAAGAAACTGGAATTGAGCTTCCTAAATGGAACTTCAGAGTAACCCAGTGTTACTCTTAGGGATAATGTCAACAATATCTAACACACAAAACATTGCCCTGTCCATTTGTTTCTTGTGATTCTATGGTAAAAGATACTGCTGAACTAGTAGTATTATATTTGTACATGCATTTATGTTTTATAAATCTATTACCTAAAGGTAATGGATCCTAAATCTAGATTTCTATCCCTAACATTTTCCTAAGTTCTGGAAAGGTATTTCCAAATGCCAAATGAACATATTTCTAACTGTGGTAGGTAAAAATTTTAGGATGGTCCCATGACCTTTGCCTGGGTGTACTCCAGTGACTATGTTACATTACATGGCAAAAGGTTGGTAAGCAGTTGGCTTTAAGATAAGGAGATTACCTAGGCGGGACTAATCAAATCACATGAGCCCTTTAAAAGCAGAGGGTTTTCTCTAGCTCATAGCAGAAGAGAAATCAGAGAGATCTGAAGCATGGGAAGCTCTGTTGTCGGATTGAAGATGGAGGAAGCCAAGGAGCAGAGACCCCCTAGTAGACGGCCTGAATCAATCTGAAAGCGGATTTTTCCCCAGAGCCTCCAAGATAAGAAAAAGCCCAATTCTGGTGAATTCCTTGAATTTTCTCAGCAGAGAATCTAGTTAAGCCTGCCTGAACATCTGACCTACAGACTGTTGCCTTCTGTCTGAGGTTGGGGCCTGGCTGTGGGTAAGGGGTGGACTGGGTTCAGACACCTGGTCCCACCACATCTTGCATGGGGTAAGGCAGTAGCCATCCATGTCCTCCTGGGCTAGGAGCATCACAGTACACACAGATGACTGAGCAGAATCCTCTTGCCCACTTCTGAGTTAGGTCCTGAGAAGCATGGAGGTTGCAATCCTTTGAGGGTCTCCCATCTGCCATTGGTTTGGGCCGTGGGATACAGGAAGAAGATATTGACTGTATTTATATATTATTTGCTAAACAGGATTCCTTCTATTTAACTTCTTTTACAACTGAAATTTAAACCAATGTTATTGTCTAGTATCAATCACCAGGAAAAAAATGTCAGTCAACAATAATAGGCCCATAATATCACTATAATTTGATATGTAATTGGCTTATAATTTGATCTATAATTCGTTTCTGGCGCTTTGACATCACGACCATTGAGTTTAGGTGCTCAGCCATTCTGATGTAGATTGCACTGTGTTGTGTTGTGTTCAAGTGAGTTTCAACTCAGTAAGTCCTGGATTGACTCTAACCTCAGGGTCTTCCTTGTGATCAGTTATGTGGTCATGGAAGCAAAGGGGTTGGGTGGGAGTAGTGGAGGGAACTTGAATTTGGGTTGAGAAACAAGGAATCATATGCAGAACCAAGGAGTAGGTAGAACCCGAAAATACGAAGTTAGTACAAAGAGCTGGAAAAACGACTTATATCAGGGATCAGGCATTTGTGTGTAGCTTCCATTTCCGTCATTAGCATGCTGTGTTGGCTTTTTCAGAGCAAGTTTCTCAGAGTCTCAGTTTCTCTAGTTGTAAAATATCTGTTCTAAATAGGTCAATGGTTGTGAGAACTGGAAAAAATCAACGCCTCTTGAGCTCTATCCACATGCCCTCGCACTTCAAAAGAAAACACTCTATACAGATATGGAAGTTGGAGTTTTTAAATTTAATGGACACGTAGGCATGGAAGGCCTAATTCTTTGATACTTAGAGAACAGCCATTCTGAGGATGCCCTCTTTGGGAGTGTTTAAAGTATTTGATGATTATATAATAATTGATTGTGCTCTCACACTTCAGAGCAGATTAAGTTTCTTTTTTAATTGTTCTCAGTTTAGTTGAGGTGTAATTGGTATACAACATTATATTAGTTTTAGGTACACAACATTATGATTCAATATTAGTATATATTGTGAAATGATCACCACAACAAATCTAGTTAATATCAGTCACCATACATAGTTACAGATTTTTTTCTTGTGATGAGAACTTTTTTTTTTTCAGGAATAGATCCAAGTACACATATAGAAAAATTTTTTAACATCTTTATTGGAATATAATTGCTTTACAATGGTGTGTTAGTTTCTGCTGTATAACAAAGTGAATCAGCTATATGTATATGTATATCCCCAAATCCCCTCCCTCTTGCGTCTCCCTCCCACCCTCCCTAATCCACCCCTCTAGGTGCTCACAGAGCACCGAGCTGATCTCCTGTGCTATGCCGGCTGCTTCCCACTAACTATTTTACATCTGGTAGTGTATATATGTCCATGTCACTCTTTCACTTCATCCTAGCTTACACTTCCCCCTCCCCATGTCCTCAAGTCCATTCTCTACATCTGCGTCTTTATTCCTGTCCTGCCTCTAGGTTCTTCAGAACCTTTTTTTTTTTTTTTTTTTTTAGATTCCATATATATATGTGTTACCATACCATACGGTATTTGTTTTTCTCTCTTTCTGACTTACTTCACTCTGTATGACACACTCTAGGTCCATCCACCTCCCTACAAATAACTCACAGTTTTGTTTCTTTTTATGGCTGAGTAATATTCCATTGTATATATGTGCCACATCTTCTTTATCCATTCATCTGTCGATGGACACTTAGGTTGCTTCCATGTCCTAGCTATTGGAAATAGTGCTGCAATGAACACTGTGGTACAAGACTCTTTTTGAATTATGGTTTTCTCTGGGTATATGACCAGTAGTGGGATTGCTGGGTCATATGGTAGTTCTATTTTTAGTTTTTTAAAGGAACCTCCATACTGTTCTCCATAGTGGCTGTACGAATTTACATTCCCACCAGCAGTGCAAGAGTGTTCCCTTTTCTCCACACCTTCTCCAGCATTTAATGTTTGTAGATTTTTTGATGATGGCCATTCTAAGCAGTGTGAGGTGATAACGTCATTGTAGTTTTGATTTGCATTTCTCTAATGATTAGTGATGTTGCACATCCTTTCTTGTGTTTGTTGGCAATCTGTGTATCTTCTTTGGAGAAATGTCTGTTTTGGTCTTCTGCCCATTTTTGGATTGGGTTGTTTGTTTTCTGATATTGAGCTACATAAGCTCCTTGTATATTTTGGAGATTAATCCTTTGTCAGTTGCTTCGTTTGCAAATATTTTCTCCCATTCTGAGGGTTATCTTTTTGTCTTACTTATGGTTTCCTTTGCTGTGCAAAAGCTTTTAAGTTTCATTAGGTCCCATTTGTTTATTTTCATTTTTACTTCCATTTCTTTAGGAGGTGGGTCAAAAAGGATCTTGCTGTGATTTATGTCATAGAGTGTTCTGCCTCTGTTTTCCTCTAAGAGTTTTATAGTGTCAGGCCTTACATTTAGGTCTTTAATCCATTTTGAGTTTATTTTTGTGTATGGTGTTAGGAAGTGTTCTAATTTCATTCCTTTACATGTAGCTGTCCAGTTTTCCCAGCACCACTTATTGAAGAGGACACCTTTACTCCATTGTATATTCTTGCCTCCTTTGTCAAAGATAAGGTGACCATATTTGCATGGGTTTATCTCTGGACTTTCTCTCCTGTTCCATTGATCTATATTTCTGTTTTTGTGCCAGTACCCTACTGTCTTGATTAATGTAGCTTTGCAGTAGAGTCTGAAGTCAGGGAGCCTGATTCCTACAGCTCTGTTTTTCTTTCTCAAGATTGCTTTGGCTATTTGGGGTCTTTTGTGTTTCCATACAAATTGTGAAATTTTTTGTTCTAGTTCTGTGAAAAACGCCATTGGTAGTTTGATAGGGACTGCATTGAATCTGTAGATTGCTTTGGGTAGTATAGTCATTTTCACAATGTTGATTCTTCAAATCCAAGAACATGGTATATCTTTCCATCTGTTTGTGTCATCTTTAATTTCTTTCATCAGTGTCTTATAGTTTTCTGCATACAGGTCTTTTGTCTCCTTAGGTGGGTTTAATCCTACGTATTTTATTCTTTTTGTTGCAGTGGTAAATGGGAGTGTTTCCTTAATTTCTCTTTCAGATTTTTCATCATTAGTGTATAGGAATGCTAGAGATTTCTGTGCATTAATTTTGTATCCTGCTACTTTACCAAATTCATTGATTAGCTCTAGTAGTTTCCTGGTAGCATCTTTAGGATTCTCTATGTATAGTATCATGTCATCTGCAAACAGAGACAGTTTTACTTCTTTTCTGATTTGGATTCCTTTTATTTCTTTTTCTTCTCTGAATGCTGTGGCTAAAACTTCCAAAACTATGTTGAATAATAGTGGTGAGAGTGGGCAACCTTATCTTGTTCCTGATCTTAGTGGAAATCATTTCAGTTTTTCACCATTGAGACCGATGTTGGCTGTGGGTTTGTCATATATGGCCTTTTTAATGTTGAGGTATGTTCTCTCTATGCCTACTTTCTGCAGGGTTTTTATCATAAATCGGTGTTGAATGTTGTCAAAAGCTTTTTCTGCATCTATTGAAATGATCATATGGTTTTCTCCTTCACTTTTTAATATGGTTTATCACATTGATTGATTTTTGTATATTGAGGAATCCTTGCATTCTGGGATGAACCCCACTTTATCATGCTGTATGATCCTTTTAATGTGCTGTTGGATTCTGTTTGCTAGTAGTTTGTTGAGGATTTTTGCATCTATGTTCATCAGTGATATTGGCCTATAGTTTTCTTTTTTTGTGACATGTTTGTCTGGTTTTGGTATCAGGGTGATGGTGGCCTTGTAGAATGAGTTTGGGAATGTTCCTCCCTCTGCTATATTTTGGAAGAGTTTGAGAATGATCAGTGTTAGCTCTTCTCTAAATGTTTGATAGAATTTGCCTGTGAAGCCATCTGGTCCTGGGTTTTTGTTTGTTGGAAGATTTTTAATCACAGTCTCAATTTCAGTCCTTGTGATTGGTCTCTTTATATTTTCTATTTCTTCCTGGTTCAGTCTTGGAAGGTTGTGCTTTTCTAAGAATTTGTCTATTTCTTCCAGGTTGTCCATTTTATCGGCATATAGTTGCTTGTAGCAGTCTCTCATGATCCTTTGTATTTCTGCAGTGTCAGTTGTTACTTCACCTTTTTCATTTCTAATTCTGTTGATTTGAGTCTTCTCCCTTTTTTTCTTGATGAGTCTGGCTAATGGTTTATGAATTTTGTTTATCTCCTCAGAGAACCAGCCTTTAGTTGTATTGATGTTTGCTATCGTTTCCTTAATTTCTTTTTTTTTTTTCCTGATCTGATCTTTATGATTTCTTTCTTTCTGCTAACTTTGGGTTTTTTTTTTGTTCTTCTTTCTCTGATTGCTTTAGGCATGGGGTTAAGTTGTTTCTTCAGGTAGGATTGTATTGCTATAAACTTCCCTCTTAGAACTGCTTTTGCTGCAACCCATAGGTGTTGGGTCGTCATGTTTTCATTGTCATTTTTCTCTAAAAATGACAATCAAAACAAATCAAATTATTTTGATTTCCTCTGATTTTTTCAGTGATCTCTTGGTTATTTAGTAATATATTGGTTAGCCTCCATGTGTTTGTATTTTTTACAGATTTTTTCCTGTAATTGATATCTAGTCTCATAGTGTTGTGGTCGGAAAAGATACTTGATATGATTTCAATTTTCTTAAATTTACCAAGGCTTTATTTGTGACCCAAGATATGATCTATCCTGGAGAATGTTCCTTGCACACTTGAGAATGAAGTGTATTCTGTTGTTTTTGGATGGAATGTCCTATAAATTTCAATTAAGTCCGTCTTGTTTAATGTTTCATTTAAAGCTTATGTTTCCTTATTTATTTTCATTTGGGATGATCTGACCATTGGTGAAAGTGGGGTGTTAAAGTCCACTGCTATTATTGTGTTACTGTTGATTTCCCCTTTTATGGCTGTTAGCATTTGCCTTATGTATTGATGTGCTCCTATGTTGGGTGCATAAATATTTACAATTGTTATATCTTCTTCTTGGATTGATCCCTTGGTCATTATGTAGTGTCCTTCTTTGTCTCTTGTAATAGTCTTTATTTTAAAATCTATTTTGTCTGATATGAGTATTGCTACTCCAGCTTTCCTTTGATTTCCATTTGCATGGGAATATCTTTTTCCATCCCCACACTTTCAGTCTGTGTGTGTCCCTGGGTCTGAAGTGGCTCTCCTGTTGATAGCATATATATGGGTCTTGTTTCTGTATTCAGCCAGTCTATGTCTTTTGGTTGGAGCCTTTAATCCATTTACATTTAAGGTAGTTATCGATATGTATGTTCCTATTACCATTTTCTTAATTGTTTTGGGTTTGTGTTTGTAGGTCTTTTCCTTCTCTTGTGTTTCCTGTCTAGAGAAGTTCCTTTAGCATTTGTTGTAAAGGTGATTTGGTGGTGCTGAATTGTCTTAGCTTTTGATTGTCTGTAAAGGTTGTAATTTCTCTGTCGAATCTGAATGAGATCCTTGCTGGGTAGAGTAATCTTGGTTGTAGGTTTTTCCCTTTCATCACTTTAAATATGTCCTGCCACACCCTTCTGGGTTGCAGAGTTTCTGCTGAAAGATTAGCTGTTAACCTTATGGGGAATCCCTTGTATTTGTGACTTTTCCCTTGCTGCTTTTAATATTTTTTCTTTGTATTTAATTTTTGATAGTTTGATTAATATGTGTCTTGGCGTGTTTCTCCTTGAATTTATCCTGTATGGGACTCTGTGCTTCCTGGACTTGATTTACTATTTCCTTTCCCATAATAGGGAAGTTTTCAACTATAATCTCTTCAAATATTTTCTCAGTCCCTTTCTTTTTGTCTTCTTCTTCTGGGACCCCTGTAATTCGAATATTGGTGGCTTAATATTGTCCCAGAAATCTCTGAGACTATCCCCAATTCTTTTCATTCTTTTTTCTTTATTCTGCTCTGCAGTTATTTCCACTATTTTATCTTCCAGGTCACTTTTCCTTTCCTCTGCCTCAGTTATTCTGCTATTGATTCCTTCTAGAGAATTTTAAAATTCATTTATTGTGTTGTTCATCATTGTTTGTTTGCTCTTTAGTTCTTCTAGGTCCTTGTTAAATGTTCCTTGTATTTTCTCCATTCTATTTCCAAGATTTTGGATCATCTTTAGTATCATTACTCTGAATTCTTTTTCAGGTACACTGCCTATTTCCTCGTCATTTGTTTGGTCTGGTGGGTTTTTACCTTGCTCCTTCATCTGCTGTGTATTTCTCTGTCTTGTCATTTTGCTTAACTTACTGTGTTTGGAGTCTCCTTTTCACAGGCTGCAGGTTCATATTTCCCATTGTTTTTGGTGTCTGCCCCCAGTTGGTAAGTTTGGTTCAGTGAGTTGTGTAGGCTTCCGGTGTTGGGGACTGGTGCCTGTGTTCTGATAGATGAGGCTGGATCTTGTCTTTCTGGTGAGCAGGACCGCATCTGGTGGTGTGTTTTGGAGTGCCTGTGAACTTAGGCAGCCTCTCTGCTAATGGTTGGGGTTGTGCTGCTAGTTATTTGGTATGGGGTGTCTAGCACTGGAGCTTGCTGGCCATTGAGTGGAGCTGGGTCTTAGCCTTGAGATGGAGCTCTCTGGGAGAGGTCTTGCTGATTGATATTACGTGGGGCTGGGAGGTCTCTGGTTTACCGATGTCCTGAACTTGGCTCTTCCACCTCAGAGGCTCAGGCCTGACACCCGGTGAACCAAGACCCTTTTGGGAAGTCTGAGGTCTTCTGCCAGCGTTCAGTAGGTGTTCTGTAAGAGTTGTTCCATATGTAGATGTATTTTTGATGTATTTGTGGAGAGGAAGGTTATTTCCACATCTTACTCCTCCACCATCTTGAAGGTCGTCTCTGAGATTAAGTATGTTGAACTAGAAAAGTGGAACATTTGTATGTTTGCACTTACTAGGATTACAAACTGGGGTAAACAGGTACCTGGAGCATTGGATTTTCTTAAAAAATAATCTTTGAACAGAGGTGGTTTTGGCTAGATGATCTGACTCTTTCAACCTGCCTTTAGATGATCATAGTTTGATAATTTTCTGTACACCTGGACTGTTGTTTATTAATATTGTACAATCCGGGATTATAATGTAGTAGTCTTGATAATAACATTGTCTGATATAAATGTTTCCTATCTTATTTATGATAAACTGGCAAGTTTCTGCATCTCTCCAATTAGTGAGTTTAGAAGTAGAATTTTTTTGGATAACACCATGAGGTTATCTGGGTTATAAAATTTCAGAGGTGGGTCATTTTAACAGGGCAGTAACCCCTTGAACCATCATATAATTGCCATTACAAGGAATATATCTACATCTATGAGGGGAGGACATAGGTCCCTAAATTTATATAAAAGCTTTCTTTTCCTTTCTCTTCTCATTTAATATTACATTTTCGCCTTGATTCCTTCAGACTTGAATTTTGAACTCTGGCCCACAAAGAGGGTATGATGTCTTCAAAAAATCACTGTACTAGGCTGTTTCAGATTGTGCCCTGCCTTAGAATTTGTTTGGTGGGAGGTTGTTTCTTTAAACTCTTTGTTGTCCTATTTGAAATTAATATACTGCAACACTTGTTAATATGGCTGGACCTTCCATGGTTTTAATTTGAATCACTGAGTTATTTAAAAGATAGCAGAGAGTAACTTTCATCCCTTTGGTGGTGTGCTAAGATTAAATACTTACTTTCTCGGGCCTTAGCAGCCAGTCTAAGTGAGGACACTGCAGAGGAGATGATGGATAGAACAGAGAAGCTGCAAACATCTATGACACCCCTGAAGGTGAAATTCAGCAAGCTCCTGCTGCTACAGTTTCTAAAAGTAAATACAGGATTTGGCATTGCTGAGACTTATCTCTACTCAAAGAACTCAAAAGATTTGAGGGGAAGGGGAAGGCCGGGAGTTGGAACGGATGCCAAGGCAGCTGGAGACAGACCCTGAAATAAGTAATGGTACACTATGTAGTTACTGAACGTGAGGGTGCTTCTATGCATCATGTTTTTAAAGGAGTAATTGATTTTTATTGCTACTAAGCCTGAAATAAACAAGTGATTTGATTATTTTGTCTAAATTAATTGGTAATGAATCAATTAGCAACCATTAAATTCATCCAATCACTTAGTTACTAACTGGTTTATAAATCCACCACTCCAGTAAAAGGGGTATGTCTACACACGGCCTTGGAAACTCAATGTCCCAGAAAAAGGGGTTTTCAAACACATATTTGTCTTTTAGCTGCACATGCTTATGACTCATATGTCTGGTATCTTTTATATCTTGTTCAGTATTTTAAAAATGGATTGAATAACTAAGGCTCGTTTTAACACAGAGAACCATTCCTGGGAAGAGAGAGTTATAGATATCTAGCTATAAGGAAGTACCATGTTCCTATAGTTCTTGAGCTTGCAACAGTGTAAGCAGGTTTAAAGCTAGTGTTTACCCTCTTCCCTTTCAAAAAAACAATGTACCAAGTCTCATTCTTTACCTCTGTACATTTGAAGAATGATCCATCTAGCAGCTTATGTCTTCTACCAAGTGCTGTGCCACACAGTATCTAGAGACCACTACCAGAGATGTAAGCACAAGTTGGGAATTGGTTTGAAAATTCCCTTGCTCAAAAATGAGACATGAGGCCTAGAGCATGAGCTTAATAGCTTACATGTCCTTTCTACAACCTCTAAGGCTATGGTTATGGAGTAGCCTGCACAGAAGAGTCTATCTTCTTCCCTTGCTAAGTTTAGCAAATGCTGAAACATTTAGTAGAAAAAACAAAAGCATTGGTGCTTTTGGTTTTATCAGGAAACATATTTTGACAGTGAAATATTAAAATCTTCTAATTAAATTCAAATCAACTTCCAAGAATGCTTATAGTATTAGGATAGGTTAGACTGTGCTTCAGGAACAAATAAATCCTGGTATCTCAGTGGCTTAACATATAAACATTTATTACTTGCTCAAGCAAAATCTTCTGCAGGCTCAGCAGTTCCTTCACATACCTTCCTTCCAAGTGGTGACTCAGGACTCCTGATTGTGCCCATCTTGTTGCAGCTCTACCATTCAACATGGGGCTTCCTGGTTGCTTCAGCCATGGAAGAGAATTTAGAGGGTAGTTCATGGACTTTTCACTGCTTCAGCTCTAAAATAACAGGTGACATGTCCCAGCATAGTTTAGTGGCCAGAACAGGTCACTTGGCCCCTCCTAACTGCAAGGTCCCTGCAAAACAAGATCTGTCTTAGGTCTTAGATACAGAGCAAAACCAGATGTTAGTGAGCACTGTTAATGTCAACCCCACCTACAGTGTGCCGCCACTTTGTTAAGTGGTGAGGATAACAAAGATGAGTGCAATGGAGTTTTCCAATTTAAGAAACTCATAATCCATTGGTTTAAAAATATGCTTATGAGATTTTAGTGCAGTATCCATATTAACAAAATAAGACATTAAATTGACTATATGGAATGGTTTCAATTATTTAAAAATATAATCAGAATCATTAATTCAAAGACATGAATATCACAGTATAAATAAATAGTGGCCTTTAAAATCTAAAGCTCAACATGAAATTAGACATTTATTAAGACTTTCATTTCATTATATATTGGCTACCTGTACAACGTTGGCTTCATGCAGTTTAATGGAATTGGGAAAGTGAAATGAAACCAAACACAAATGAAAATCTTTCTTTGTTAGTATTGAACTGCTTCTGATTCTAAGGAGGAGGCAACTCAATATGTACAAGAATGTGCAGGATTTGAGAGACCAAGCTGAAACTTATTCCTAGTAAGTGGCTAGGCAGATAGAGATCCCCAAGAAGAAATGAGGGATCCTAGAAGTAGAGGAGTTTCACCAACTGACAGAGGCCAATTTCATCTCATTTTGCCAGTTGGATAACTTATAAAAAGGGAGGACCTTTGTCAACTCTTTCCCCCTTTTGAATGATGTGTTAATCAGAATTACAAGTCCCTCAGGGACTGTTTTCTTTCTTACCCTTTTTAGAGTTGTTTTTTCCTGAAGGTAAGAGTAAAACTTGCTCATCAAAGAAAGCTTAGAAAGTACAGCAAAGGCTTAAAAAAAGGAAATAATTATTCTTAATGCCCTTGTTCAAGGATAACCTCCATTAACATTTTAGACTTTATATATTTATTTTATTTTATATCATTGAAACCGTACCTTATAGGCAATTTGATGTCTTGCTTTGTTAATAGAGATACTGCCTCCTACTTACATTTCATAAACATATTTTTTAAATGTGGGATATCACTGTGTATTCAGCATTGAGAACCACTGCTCTAGCACAACCATTTCCCTCTTTTTTGACCTATTTTCTGTTTTCCCAGGCCCAACATTTTATCCATAGCCATGTCTAATTCCATTCTCACCTGTCAGAGAATACTAACACCCTACACAACCACAGCTGACATTTTATTAACATTACTCAGGGGACCAGCTTAGAAAACCTATACATTCTTCCAAATTAAGAAACTGATTAGCTGTATTATACCTCAGCCAGTATAGACTCAATTCTGGCTGCACATTACAATTACTTGGGGAGCTTTTAAAAAATCAGAAACAAAACAAACACCTCTGCTCATCACCAACCCCTGGAGATTCTGGTTCAACTATTATGGGATGGGGCCCCAGTCAGTGGTATTGTTTTTCGTTTTAAATTTATTTATTTTACTTATTTATTTTTGGCTGCGTTGGGTCTTTGTTGCTGCACGCAGGTTTTCTCTAGTTGGGGAGAGTGGGGCTACTCTTCATTGTGGTGAGCGGGCTTCTCATTACTGTGGCTTCTCTCATTGTGGAGCACGGGCTCTAGGCGTGCGGGCTTCAATAGTTGCGGCACGTGGGCTCAGTAGTTGTGGCGCATGGGCTTAGCTGCTCCGTGGCATGTGGGATCTTCCCGGACCAGGGATCGAACCCGTGTCCCATGCATTGGCAGGCGGATTCTCAACCACTGCGCCACCAGGGAAGCCCAGTGGTATTGTTTTTATTTTATTTATTTATTTATTTTATTTTTGACTGCGTTGGGTCTTCTTTGCTGTGCGCGGGCTTTCTCTAGTTGCGGCGAGCGGGGGCTACTCTTCGTTGTGGTGCGTGGGCTTCTCATTGTGGTGGCTTCTCTCATTGCGGAGCATGGGCTCTAGGCATGCGGGCTTCAGTAGTTGTGGCTCGCAGGCTCTAGAGCGCAGGCTAAGTAGTTGTGGCACACAGGCTCAGTAGTTGTGGCTCACGGGCTCTAGGGCACAGGTTCAGTAGTTGTGGTGCATGGGCTTAGTTGCTCCGTGGCATGTGGGATCTTCCTGGACCAGGGCTCGAGCCCGTGTTCCCTGCATTGGCAGGCGGATTCTTAACCACTGCACCACCAGGGAAACCCCAGTGGTATTGTTTTTAAAGCTCTCTGGTAATATGTAGCCAGTTTTGAGAACCACAGAACTTTCATAGGGCGAGAAGATCAGCAGCCATGAGAACACATAACCCTAAGGCACAAAAGATCAATAGCTAGATCTTACCCAGTCCTGAGGATTCTTTGAACAATGAGAAGTATTTCTTTGCACATAGCAGAGTGGGAAATTGGACATAAGTATCAATAATGAGTGTGATAATGAATAGTTTGCCTGGCTGTGCCAAAGGATGTACATGGGAGAGTGATGGGAAATGAGATTTGTGAGGAAGAGAAGTAGACACGCGGGGTCAGGCAGTATAGTCTCAACTACAAGGCCAAAGGCTCTTAGAAATGAGATTTACTAGACAGTTGGGAGCTCTCGTAAGTCCCTGAGCAGTATAATTTTCAGACATCTAGTGCTTCTTAAATTGTTTTCTGCTTCTAAATCACCTTATCTAATCACACGTTATATGTCTATATAAGTGTGCCATTCCACTGTTGCTTATGTGTATGTAGTATATTTGGTGTATTAAACCACCATGCCTGTTGGGGTATAACCATTAAGCAACTATATATTTATTCCTCTGTCCCTTTAAAAATATTTGATGGAGCTAGTTCTTTCCTTGCTTCTGGATGAAAATCTAAGTGGTCCATGACTACTCTAGTAAGTTCTACATAATGGGCACTATCAAAAGCTGGCTCTGTCCTCTGGATCTGGCATGTGTTTAATCCTTCCTTTCATAGGATACTCAAATATTGTTTGGTGGAAACCTTCTCCTACTACTGCCAAGTTACTGCAGATCCCTTGATAATAGCAAATATTTCTTTATTCTGGCTGATGACTTAGTCCTTCCACAGGCAGGCACTAGAAATCAGGTACTGCCTACAACTTCTCTCTGCTCAGGTCTGTTACCCACTCAGACAGGACTTAATAACACTCAGGCTCTCTCTCCTGCATGGCACACATCTGGTCCATGGGAAATGCTTATGTGTGTTCTGTGCCAACAAACTCTGGCAGTTTGGGCTTAAACCACTCATCCACCATTACTTTGACTTGTCAGTAGTGGCTAGTCTGCTTGCCTTTGGACTGTTACATTTGTAGGAAAGAGTCATACATCAGGGCCCAAGGCCTTGTAACTCTGGGGAATAAGTGCTCCTAAGTGTTCTGTTGAAGCTCCTCTCATCAGTGTGAGGTGAGAGGGCCAGCATTTCCTTACTCTGACTTGGGATGGAGGGTGGGATTCACTCCACATTGATGCTTCTTTCCAAAAATGCCTCCTCAGAACTGCTGAAGAAAAATGTATTAATCACAATTAACTAAATAATTCACTGATGCTACTTAGCCTGAACGGTTCTACTTAAAGTTACCCAGGTGAGAAGTGGCTAGATTGGAAACCACACTTGCCTTTATGATGATCAGTTTGGAATTCATATTTAAAACTACTGATTGTTTTCTCTGTCCTTGGCATATTAATGCATCTTCATACTTATGGCTCATTACTCCTTTTGGCAGTCTTATGGGCCTCTTATTTCACTTCTGTTTCAACTGCTGTGGTAAATGACTGCCTGCCTGTCCCCCCAGAGGACCCCAAAGCAAATTTCAGGCATGCCCCATAGCCTGATATTTAAAATCATGTTGCTCAAAACATACTCTCCAAATTTCATAAAAATCTGTCAAGCTGATTTTGCTTGATGTAGTAACAGAGATATGTTAAAACATATATGAACATATTTTTATTTTTATAGCTATACATACATGCAGTTAAAAATAAATAAATATTAGGTAGTAAATTCAACTGGCTAAGGAAAAGAGTATTTTGATTATGTTGTTGGAATAGTTGGGAATTTGAATGGTATTGTTTCTCAGCACTGCTGGAGGCTGGGGGATAGTAAATTTTCTCAAATACCATTTAAGTCTCTGTGCTCCTTGCTGTTTGTCTTGCCAGGATATCATAGGTCTTGATGGATTTGTTATGTGCAGTTATGCTTGGCTGATTGTTCCACATCTTTGATCGTCCCACTAGGCTGTCCTTTGGAAATCTGCTGTTAGCCTGGGCCTGCTGTGTTGCCATGTGCCCTGCAGCTTTCATCTGATAAACAGTTCTGTTTGTTTGCTCTCCTAGGTGCCTACTATATAAATTCGAATTAGAATAAAAGGTTTAGTTTTGACCTTCCCAAATTGCTAAATATAATTGTGTCTTTTTATACATCTTTACTACACTAAAGGCCCTGCTGAACAGACATAATCCTTTCAGAAGGGAAATGAGTTATTTGACTTCTTTGGAAGTTGTAGATTCATTTTCATTTTTGCTGTAGTAGCCATTGTTTATTTGAAAATTTTCTTGCAGTTTATTAAAGTGAGCTCTCTGCATTTTGCTGGAGAACTTAGCTCTTCCTGACACAAATCACTGGGGGGGTTATTTTTATTTATTTATTTTGCTATTATTTTTAAATATTTAGTGAATCACCAGCAGATTTTATAGCTCACTAAGAGGTTTCAGAGTTTCTTCTGCTGAAGCAGTGGGTTATAAACAAGATGTAATTTTTAAAATTGAGATTCCAGTACAGGTAGAGTTGAGAGTTGTATTAAATTTAGTAGGAGAAAAAACAAAGCGGGGTTAACTTCAACATTTACCTTTTGCAGGCATCTTTATTACTCTCCCATCATCTGGCCTCTCTCTGGGAGAACCTCCGGCTCTTGGTGGCAAGTACTCATTCTGTATGAAGAGGTTATCTTCAGGGAATGGGGGCATCCCCTCTTCTTATTAAAGTCCTGGGATCTGAACATTTTTCCTGGGATCTGAACATTTTTCATCAACAGATGGCTTAAAGTTTGTGTACTTGATACAGAGAGGTGTTACTTAACTCTCATTTTACTTCTCAAATTTCTAAAATTAAGTGTTCTTAAAGGAAAAGAGGTGTAAACCCTAGGGTTGTAGGTTTAGTATATCACAAGCAAGATATTTCTTTAATATTTTTATCTTCAAAAGTCCTATAACATTGACATTCAAATATATATATATGTATACATATATATAACATTTATGTTTAATGTAAACAATTTATATGTAAAATTATTTTCCCCTAGGCAACCTTTGAGTAAAATTAATAATTATTCCTGTTCTGGGTAGAAATTCAGTGTGGTCTGCTTCCTTTATTCCTTCCATTTTACTCTTTCCTAGGCGATTAGAGTCGTTATGGCTTTTCTTTCAGAGGATATGTTGTGTGATGATATGTTGTGTCATCTTTCTTCCACTCTAGTAAGTATCAAGCTGTACTTGATGGAGCTCCTATTATGGCTTTATATTTTCCCCATGTTAGCTCTCTTTAGGGGAGGGCTAACTTTGCTGCATATACAACTGCTGTCTCTGACAAAGATGGAATTCAGTGCCCTCATGGTCAGCATTTATTTATTTTTTAATACAACCTGCCTCCTCTTTGTTCTTCCCTCTCTCCCAGCACACTTTGAGGCTGGCTCAAATGCTTTCCATTTGCTACAAATCCCTTTCAACAATTTTATCTTCTTTACCACTTACTTCCTCTAGAAATACATTGTTCATTTCTTAAAGATATGTATAAATCTTTTAGGTATGATATTTAAAGCACAATAAACATAAGCCTAGGTGCTTTCTGAGTGAATTAACTACTAAAGCTTATATATAGAGCTATGCATGTGCGAGTGTATGCAAATAGTGAATAGCAGTCAGAATATTATTGTCACCAACCATACTGATAATTGAAGATTCCACAGATGGTGTGTCAGATTCTCTTGTCCCTTTGCCAAGCATTCTTCTTGGTCCCTCCCCAATCCCCTCTTTTTTGCGTTCATCATTCTAGCTTCTAGGATCTCTTAGAAGAAGCAAAGGTGTTGTCAATACAACATCCAATACATGCCAAAAGGAACATCTTTTCTTCCTGCTGTTTTGCTTCCTTCCTTTTTATTTATTCTTCCTATTTCTAGACTATGCATACCCTGTTAATAATCAGCAGTAACCCATTAATACTCATGAGGTAGGTATGCAGGAGAAAATTTAATTGGCATCATTCTACACTTGCAAACTGAGAACAGGGATGGGTTTAAATCACTCTAGATGAAGAACCAGAATCTAAACTTATTGCCATTGACTCAGGGCTATTCCTTTCTCTCTCCTTTGCAATAGCACTTCAAAGTACACCACAGCACAGATTTCCAGACATAAATAGAATACTTAAATTAGAGCTGTGACCTGTCTTTAATAATAAACCAATAATGAAATACTGACCAGAAAATCACCTAATTACTGAACATATATGAAATTTCTACTATACTGCTTGGATTTGAAGGGACAAATTACTTTAGATTTGAATCCTATCCATTTAGCTGGAATTATGTCCAAGCTGTAGGTTATCCCAAAGCAATGGATACATAAGTAACTGTATATCTCAGAATACTGGTTAATTTTTATAACTTCCAATTAAAAGGTTTCTAGTCTTAGATTTCATAGGATTTAGTTGGAAATGATACAATAATCAAAGCTTCTCTTTGTTATTCTGTAGTTTCCTTGCATTCATACATTCAACCAACACATACTTAGGGCCTAATATATGTCATATACTGTTCTAGGTGCTGTAAAAATTACTTACTGAGTGAACGTGTTTGCAATTTTGCGATTCAGCCATATTTGGAAAATGGATCTAGAAGAAGTGAAGGTAAAGTAAGGTTAGGATGAAGTCATAGATACAATATCTCTCCATTGCAAATTACAATCATTCCTTTTCATTGTTGTTTAAATGAATCATAGAATTTTGGGGATGCATGGAACCTAGTCTAATCCCCTACCACGTAGAGTAGAGAAAACTGAGTATGGGCAGATTAAGTGGTATGCTCAGGATCACAGAGCAAATTATTGGCAGCTGGATCCAGCCCAAGATTGCTGAGTGTTAGGATTGTTAGGAACATGTGCATTTTAGCAAGACCAGGGAAAACCCTTAGGCTTCGTGAAGTCATTGATGACCCTGAATCCAAAGGTATGCCTTCTGCCTTTTTAGGAAAAGAAAAAAAATCTCACATCGTTGTCAGGGCCCTAGCTTTCAAATTTGGTTAGTAGATTCATTGGTGCTGATTGGCCTGTTAAATATAAACAAATAAATAATTACTTTTTCATACAGAAGTTAAGGAGATGGTATTTTGGACCATTTTTCCATCTAAGACAAAATTGACTTCTCCTTGTGTGGCCCTTCGGTTTCTCTTGTCACTACTGAACAGAGGTAGCATGAACATCACAGAGACTGAAAGCTGTATGGAACATTAGGTACCATAATTTAACCTTTTCATTTTACAATTGAGATAACAAAGCCTAAATAAAGAAAGTGACTTGCCAGTGATGTACAAATAGCTAGAGGCAGAGCAAGACATCTTGATTCTTAATTCTAAATTCTTCTGCCTCCTTATTTCATGTTCTGACATTATTTGGTAGAATATAAGAATCTTGTTTCATAGGCAATAAAGTGTTTATCCTTCCTTTGAAAACAAACTTTCTGCTAGCACTAGAAGATGATTCTGTGTCTGTTTGTATCCACTCCTGGGTTTCTGGGGTATTTTCTTCCAGCATTCTGAGGCATAATATGCCTATGGTTTCACAGAGAGTGACCAAATTTCAATAAAATTTGCTCTGGATGGGCCTTGGCTTTATTCCTTTAAGTTCTTAGAAAGGTGGTGATTGGGCTGGGCATTTTCTGTAACAGAAAAATAAGCTATTTAAAGAGAAGTTCCTATGCTACTGACAGTTTCCTTTTCTTTCCAGATTTGGTTCATTCTCTTAGGCATCTTATTGTAGAATTATATGAGGGATGTATGTGTATATATCTGGAAAGTTTTACAGATATTTAAACAGAAGAAGCATGAAAATTCTCTCCTGACAACAAACCCCTCAAATAATCACCCCTTAAAAATAAGTTATGGCTGAGTAATAGCCATGGCTTTCATTGTCTACAATGGACATCCATTAGGAATCTGGGGCACAAGGTTGATGGATCATTGCTAGCAAGTAGGAGGACTCTGTTAATCATTCTGAAGGGTTCCAAAGTTTATTTGAAAGTTCAGTTCATGGAGAAAGAAGGTCTTTGTGAAGCCCTTTCTATAGTTGATGAAAGTTCAGCCACTGCTGGTATACTGGGGATAACATGATAGATTTGCTTCTGGTATCTACACCCTCACTCATTTGCTCTCACACCTTTACTTCTCAAGCCAAAATGGCCCATGTCCTTGTTTTGGATAAGCCAATATAAAAATTCATGAAAAAAAAGCTGCATGCCTATTCATCTATATTAGGTAACAAATCCCTGCTCCCAATCAAGGAAAAGAACAACCTCACTGAATTTTCTTACTGTTCAGACTGCTTTTATATATTCACAAAATGATAAATATTTATATAACTTTACATCATGACCTGCTCTGTCATATTACACGTACTGTGTACCGACCTTCATCTTTCTTAGTAACACTCTCTTATTTGTGTTGTATAGAGATCTAACTCCTACCCTTTGCCCCATTGGTCTCACCCAGAGAGAATTTGTCTAGCCCCTGCACCCCAATCTTGATGATATCTTGGTTCTCAGCACGAGGAAAATCCGAGAGTCACCAATGATCCACTTAGAAAATCTTATTTTTTATCTACATGTTTGCTGATAAAAACAGAATTGCTCAGAGGAGCAGGAAGATTTCTGTGGTTCTATTACTACCACTGCCTTGGAGTTGTGTAGATTTCTAGTTTCCATACTTCACTGAATCCTTATAAGACTCCATGAGTTAAATGAGACAAATTTTCAATCATATTTTCAGGTGAAGAAATTGAGTCTCATGAAATAAAGTGACAGCAAAAGTTACTGAGACACTTGGTGATGAAAATAAGACTGGAGAACAGATCTAATTTTTGGTACAGAACTTTTTCCTAAAGCATCCCAGGTCTCTATGTTTTCTCACATAAAGATTCAAAGTTTGTTTCCGTATAAGCAGCCACAGAATCCTGAGCCTATGAGCGAAGTCAGTGTATAATATAAGCCCCGTGTATCTGACCTGTGACTATTTCTGCTAGTGCAGCTGATAATGATTGTCACTGATAAGGTAAATGATTGAGTAAAGCCCAGGAAATCTCTAGGCCATGTAGGTATTTTTTATTCATAGCTTGAGGCTGTGGTGGGAAAGCAAGAGAAGGTAATGAACGTTTATTGAGTGTCTCACTAGGTACAAATTCTGTGCAGGTGCTTTACCTATGAGCATAGCAATCCTCTCAGGGAGTTAGACATTTTCTGCATTTTCAAAATGAAGGATGTGAGGTTCTGAGGAAGAATCAAGATCTTGCAGCTAGAAAGTAGCACATGCCGGTGAATGCATTGTGGTTAACCAGAGTCTTCTTCCGTAAGTAAAACCCAACTTCTTCATCAGAGCAAAGATATTCTAAAAAGAGCCAGATATTCTTCTGTACTGTAGCAATTGAAATAGTCAGTTAACAAAGCATGGTATGGCATGGGGAGACAGACCAGGATTGAAATTTTAATTTAATAAATTGTACTATATTATTATTACCATCAAACTCGATACATTTCAGTGTTTTTGGTCTTCTTTATCCTTTAAGGAAAAAATACATTTCATTTCACTTAAACTGGTATTCTCTTTCAGTCACAGAATCTTTAACCATGTATTTATGTGGTATTACACTTATACATTTACATATTTTAGTACCCAAGGGAGTCCTGGGAATTTCAAGTTTAATATAAGATGAATTTTGGAATAGAGACTATATAATACTTATGTCTCCAGACATTCTCTGGAGACTTCTAAGTGGGGGGAAAAAAAAAAACTATTTCAAAGCTTCCAAACACATCTAAAAAGTGAAATCCTGTTGATAAACCCTTTGGCTAAATTCCATGAACCAAAACTTTTGCAAACGAATCTCATTGAAGTTTTATTGAAAAAAAAAAAAAGCAATTCCATCAAAACAACAATAACAACTGAATCAATTCCAGGTCAATGCTAAAGACTATGCTTAAGAGAGATGGTTTTGATCATTTAATTTTTTAAATGGAAATATGAGCCTAATGAAATTTCCTCACATCCAGCCTCTGCTCTTGGCAGTGAAATATCTCTACAGATACACTTGTCAACATAATAACTGGCAGCATTTTTCTTTCATCCAAAGAGGTAACATTTGCAATTACTGATGAGATCTGGAAAGATCTACTAGATGAGTGGCTAACCAAACAAGGTCCTAGGGGTAAAGGCTTTTCTAGATGTACTGATAGAGCACTGTCACAAAATGTTGGTTTATTTAGTCCTCTAATTAACGTTTACCTATGAGCATAGCAATCCTGTGTGAGAGTTAGACATTAGACATTAAGTTCCTGGGTGCAGCAGTTTAAAGGTGGGAATTAATCCAAAGTAGTTTTGCAGTTATAAAGCTGTATATGGTTGAGAAACTGATAATCATTTTCCTGATTTTTTCTTGCCATCTAAAGCTGTGCTTAAGAGAGCATCCTTTTTGGGGTTGGATTAAAGGATAGTTGGAGCATAGTGTCATCACACTGACATTTCGTAATTCTTTTTGGTAAGCAATTGAATTCACAGAGTCCAGATTTTAAATAAGTGCTTCAAGTATCTTGATGAGAATAATGGCAGTCATTTTGCTTCAAAATATTCCTTAAAACTGTCATTGTTTGCAGATGACATGATACTATACATAGAAACCCTTAAAGATGCTACTGGAAAACTACTACAGCTCATCAGTGAATTTGGTAAAGTTGCAGGATACAAAATTAATATACAGAAATCTGTTTCATTTCTATACATTAACAACAAAGTATCAGAAAGAAATTAAGGAAATAATCTCATTTACCACTACATCAAAAGGAATAAAATACCTGGGAGTAAACCTACTTAAGGAGGCAAAAGACCTGTATTTGAAAACTATAAGATGCTGGTGAAAGAAATTGAAGACCACACAAACAGATGGAAAGATATGCCATGTTCTTGGATTAGAAGAATAAATATTGTTAAAATGACCATACTACCCAAAGCAATCTACAGATTCAGTGCAATACCTATCAAATTGCCAAGGACATTTTTCACAGAACAAGAACAAAAACTTTTTAAACTTGTATGGCAACACAAAAGACCCAAATAACCAAAGAAATCTTGAGGAAGCAGAACAGAGGTGGAGGAATCATGTTCCCTGACTTCAGACTATACTACAAAGCTATAGTAATCAAAATAGTATGGTACTGGCACAAAAACAGACATATAGATCAATGGTGGAGAGCCCAGAAATAAACCCACACATTATGGTCAATTAATCTATGACAAAGGAGGTAAAAATATATAATGAAGAAAAGACAGTCTCTTCAATAAGTGGTGCTAGGAAAACTAGACAGCTACATGTAGAAGAATAAAATTAGAATATTCTCTAACACCATACAAAACTAAACTCAAAATGGATTAAAGACATAAGACCAGATACTATAAAACTCCTAGAGGAAAATATAGGCAAGACATTCTTTGACATAAATTGCAGCGATAACTTTTTTGGATCCATCTCCTAGAGTAATGGAAACAAAAGCAAAAATAAACAAATGGGACCTAATTAAACTTAAAAGCTTTTGCACAGCAAAGGAAACCATAAACAAAATGAAAAGACAGCTATGGAATGTGAGAAAATATTTGCAAATGATGCTACCAACAAGTGATTAATGTCCAAATACAAACAGCTCATACAGCTCAATATCAAAGTAAAACAACAAACCACCCAATCAAAAAATAGGCAGAAGATCTAAATAGACATTTCTCCAAAGAGGACATACAGATGGCCAAAAAGGACATGAAAATATGCTTAACATCTTTGTTTAACCCAGTTTTCTCAAGAAGCTACAAAATGTGTATTATGTCCATTTGGAAGGGAAAACTGAAGCCTAGATATTTTTAACTTACCCCATATCACCTAGTTAACAATGGCAAAGCTAGTATTGGATCCCAGTTTCTCTGACCCCAAAGGTCTTCATCCTTCTGCCAGACCATGCTACACCCTAGTGCTGATGTCCCTCAAAGTATGCTGACCTGCCAGGTTTTTTTTAATTGTCAGAATATCCTAGGGGATGATTACACTAGCAGATTGAACCCCCTTTCTATCCAAACAGCAATACTCTGATAGCAAAGTGATTTTTAAAAAAGCCATAAATGCAGAGGAACAAAGAGAATATAATAGGAATTTGGAATACAAGAAACATTTGGAATACAAGAAAGCAGACAGGCAAGTGGTAACTGCACTAATCAACCAGAAAGATCTGGATCTAAGAGATCATGAGAGGAGCTGGAAGTCAACTGATAGCTGATAGTAAGCCCAGCCTCTGCCTGAAGGACCATCTTGAGAGTTTATACCATTCACCAAAGCAATGAAGTGCTGGAATTTTTAGAGCAGCTCAGGCTTTCAACAAGTAAGCAAGAGGTTAAGCTGTAAATTTTGGATTTTGAATGCTCTAGAATTTCCCATTTCTGTTTTCAGCTATGGAATAAAGGAAGAAGCAGAGAATTAAAAGTTCCTGTGGTATAGATACCAACAACCAGGATGATCTTGGGTGTGTCATTACTTCTCTGGGTCTCGATATTCTGAAATATAAAAGGAAAAGACTACACTAAGCCACCTCTATGATCCCATTAGTACAAACATTCTGTGATCCTGAAGATGTAATCTCTGTTTCATAGGTCTGCATTTATGTCAAGGGAAATGTCATTGTAAGTTTTTTATCATCATAGCAAAACCATAAAAGTAGCAGATGAGCAGTACATTTGTATATCACAGTGTAACCAGTCATCCCTCAATTATACAAATCTTATTGAAGAAATGACAGTCAAAAGCCTCTCCATATTCAAGTATAAAAAATCTATAAAATTATATTCAACTGGTTAGCAGCCTGTGTCTGAGTTTTTAATAGAGTTATATTTCTTTACTGTGTTCAGAGAGGACTTTTCTACTTGAATATAAGAGATGGGGTACCTCATTTGGCTGCCCTTTCTAAACTGTGGGCTAAATTTATTAATGCAGTTCATGACTTCTCCCCTTTATTTATTTCATTAAGCATGGTTTTTATTTTCTCATAAGCCAATATATATTTTGTTATTATGGAAATAAATATCAAGTAGGTAGGAATGAGATTACAGATTTATCCCACATAAAGACAATGTGACAGATGAAAAACCTGCATTTAAAAAGAGCTATATCAATGTGAATTATTCACTTTCCCCAGATTACTTATAAATATATTTTTATTCCTCAAGGATTATATTAAAGAACATTTAACACAATATTCATTCAAGTAAACAAATTCAAGTTATTCACAATTTTTAGGATTTTATTTCTTGTTTAATTAGGTCATCTTGTGTGGTTTAAGCAACTTGAGTTTTTTAAAATAAAAGAATTAGTAAAATTTCTGCTTGATGGTAGTAATTACATTGGATTTGGAGACAATGCAGAATGAGGGGACATACAACTAAAAGAAAGCTAGAAAGGTTATAATAGAGAAAAAAAACTAATATGTTTCCATCTAAAACTTCAACTGAACTGAACAGATAAGAAAAAAATACTGAATGGACTAAGAAAAATGAATACAAAATCCAAATAATGGTCTGATTTTGGAACTTAAGGATTCCATGTGTCTTTCATTTACATAATCTCATTCTCTCTCTCTCCACATATATATATATATACATATATATGTATCTGTATCTCTCTCTCTCTCTCTCTCTCTCTCTCTATATATATATATATATCTGTATCTCTGTATATCTACACACACACACACACACACACACACGAGTTGGGAACACTAGATTAATTCATATTTTGTTTCCCATATTGGAGAAACAGATTTGGAAATTAGACCTTTAAAGATTTTGCTATACTACAGATTGAAATAGATTGTTCATTTGATGATACTGAATCCCCAGTATGACAACCTTTATCATGACCTACTTTTCTATGCAAATGAATTAAAAATATTGAATAGTCTTTGTGTTAGGGGCCAGGAGGACTCTAAAGATGAAAAGAAAAAAACTGACATTTATTTGGCACATACTATGAGCTAAACACTGTGTTAGTCAATTTGTGTGCAAGGCTGTTAATATTATCTGTATTTCACTGAATTAGAAATTGAGGCCTGAAGAGAACCTCTAGCAAGTATAGCATCTGGGCCTCATACCCAACCATCAGATTTAATACATCATCCCCTGTACTACACTGGCTCCCTAAAATACAGTCCTAGTCTGTAAGTTGCTTATCAGGCATTGTTTTCTCAAAATAGTAGACAAGGGAATATAATACTTGTGGAGCATGGTAACTGACAGAAGGGATATAGAAATGTTGTTGGAGGAGATCAGAGTAGGGAATGAGTGTATTTACTTAGTGGAGCAACAGGAAACTCTTCATGTGAAAGACAGTATTAGAGATTGCTTCCTAAGCAATAAGAAAATTTTGACAGTTGGAGATGGGGGTAGGAACATTCCAGAAGAAAAGAAGTCAGCTAAAAAGTTACTTATGCAGAAAGTACAGAGGTAATCGTGGAAAAGGAAATTAGCCAGTTTTATGGGAGTCTTTAAGTTAAAAGCCAAGGAGTCCTTAAATGTCAAAAGAGACTGAAAGTGCAGACCTTAATTAGGAGGTAACCATAATAGACTAAATATCAATACATGTGGGTCTTGGCAGCCACTGGATATGGTGGTGTTAGAGAGGGAGATGACGACAATGATTCAAAGATTAGGATCCAAATGCTATCATCATCATATTATTGTTATTATTATTGCTAATAGGAAAAAGAAACCAGAACTAGTAAAAATCTTCCTGCATGAATATATTTGTGTTGCTTTTATTTTTGAATCCTGTTCTCCTCTAGGACACATATCCCAAGCATAAACAAACATAACAGTTTCTAGCCCTCTATGCCATATGTGGACATATGGACCAGATATGATCCCTGGACCAGAACCTAGGTTCCCAGGCTGTGGCACACAGTACTGGGATATATAGGTTACCAGCGGTGCATCATTCCATCTCCAAGTCAATCAAGAGATCGATTTTCCCCATGAGGGCTACCCTTTCTTTCTTTTTTTTTTTTGGCTGCACCTCAAAGCTTGCAGGGATCTTAGTTCCCCCACCAGGCATTGAACCCGGGCCCTTGGCAGTGAAAGTGCAGAGTCCTAACCACTGGACTGCCAAGGAATTCCCAGAACTACCCTTTCTTAATTGTGGTAATTTATGTATCTATTCAATTAGCCCAATATTGTTTTTTCTTTCAGTATATACATTTTTTTCAAAAATCTGCTAAGTCGTTAAGACTTAAATAAGTTATTTGGACCCAACTACTTAATAAACAGAACTGTTAGGTTTTTTTTGTTTGTTTATTTGTTTGTTTTTTTCCTCTTGGCGATGTGAGAAAAATTACTGAGATATTAAAGGTGCTGTAAACTTAAAGTTTGAGGACTACAAATGTACAACTCTGCATATAGTACTGGGCAGAGTATGAGTACCATTAAATAGGACAAGATTTCTTTGAATCCCACTTCCAAGAATTTTTTCTCCACCCCACATCAGCTACCCAGTTCCACGGTCATATTTTAGATCTTGTCATCAGGAATAACTGTACCATTCCAGTGCCCCATTTTCAACCATTTCCCCAGTGGGACTTCTCTTACTCAGTATCTTTTATATACATTATTCTTTACTGTTCTCTTGTGCTCACTTCCCTGCTCACCCAGCTTAGAATCCATGCAACTTTTCCCAACTACAGCCTCAATTCTTTTCCCTTCACTTTTCCTGTCATACTTACTTGACAATACCTCTACCCTCATTAAACCTAACTCTCCAGATACTTCACCTCTGCACCTGTGCATCAAAGTGTGGCTGGAGAAAAAGACACAATCATGCTGCCTAATCAATGTTAAATTCTCAAACACATCATTGACGCCTCATGGTAAGCCTAATAAATTCACCTGATTTTCTGACATGACTCACACCTTCTTCCTCTTCTCCAAACTCTAATACTCTTTCTCCAATCCTTTATTCCTTCCTTCACTGAAAAATAGAATCTCTCAAAATAGACCTCATTTTCCCTCCCCAAATCTCTTACTATACCTGCATCCACATCTCTACAGTCTTTTCCCTCTTGTTTCCTGATTGAACTAGTCTCATTCTAACCTACAGCTACTGTATTTGTATATTAGATATCAGTCTCTCTTGCCTATTCAAGGGCTTTTTTTTTTTTTTTTTTTGCGGGGCCTCTCACTGTTGTGGCCTCTCCCATTGCGGAGCACAGGCTTCCGGAGGCGCAGGCTCATCGGCCATGGCTCACGGGCCCAGCTGCTCTGCGGCATGTGGGATCTTCCCAGACCGGGGCACGAACCTGTGTCCCCTGCATCGGCAGGTGGACTCTCAACCGTTGCGCCACCAGGGAAGCCCAGGGCTTCTCTTTTGCATCTCAATATTTTCTTTCTCTTGTTGATCACTCCCATAAATATAAAATCATGCTATGCAGTATTTCATTTTCAGATATAGTAAAGGACCCATCTTTAATCAAACAATCACCCCGTTTGTCTGCTCCTTTTTACAGCAAAACAAAAACTTGTCTCTACTCATTGTCTCTTCCTCATCTGTCATTCTCTCTTTGATCCACTCCAATTCTCCAATTAGGCTTTTGTTTACACCATCTACCAAAATAACTCTTATAAAGGATACTGCCATTTTGCCAGGCTCATGGTATGTTTTCAGTTTTTATCTTACTGTATTTCTCAGTAGCATTTGGCATTGATGATCATTCCTTTTATTTAGAAACACTTCCTCACTGGTTTTTGAGGTCCTGCTCTTCTAGCTTTTCTAACATCTCTTTCATCATTGTCTGTCTCATCCGCTACCAAAGAATCTCTGTATGGAGGGTTTTATCTTGTTTACCTGTATCCTCAGTACCTATAACAGAACCTGGCACATAATACTAGGGGCCCCAAAATAGAGATAAGTGTTTTAGATGGAAAATTTAGGGAAGACAATGAAGGCAGTGCCTTTAAACTGGACCGGATTGGGCAGGATTTCATCAAATATTTTATTTTGAAGTGTTAGGGGAAGTAAGTTAGAGGAAAAAGCATTAGCGAAGATGCAAATTTAGAAATCATTGGCCTGGACTTCCCTCGTGGTCCAGTGGTTAAGACTCCGTGCTTCCACTGCAGGGGGTGCAGGTTCGATTCCTGGTCAGGGAAATAAGATCCCACAAGCCCTGCAGTGAGGCCTTTAAAAAAAAAAAATCATTGGCCAAACTTTGGGAATAATGACTTGCTTTCCAGTCACACTGCAGTATGGGGGTTAGGATTTCAACTTTTAAATCTGGGGGGACACAAACAAGCAGTTCACAATAGACATCTGTACTGCATCCGGAGGCAAGTGTACATTCAGGCTTAGGAACAGTTGCCTTGCACATGGGTGACATTGGATACAAGATGTGTGGATAGATTCTTTTATTTATTTATTTTTTATTATTTATTATTTTATTTTTGGCTGTGTTGGGTCTTCGTTGCTGCACGAGGGCTTTTCTCTAGTTGCGGAGAGCGGGGGCTTCTCTTCCTTGTGGCGCGCTGGTTTCTCATTGCCGGTGATTACCTTGTTGTGGAGCACGGGCTCTAGGCAGGCAGGCTTCAGTAGTTGCGGCACTCAGGCTCAGTAGTTGTGGCTCACGGGCTCTAGAGCACAGGCTCAGTAGTTGTGGCGCAAGGGCTTAGTTGCTCCGTGGCATGTGGGACCTTCCCAGACCAGGGCTCGAACTCATGTCCCCTGCATTGGCAGGCAGATTCTTAACCACTGAGCCACCAGGGAAGACCCAAGATATGTAGATAGATTGTTATTAGAACATAGTGCATTGATGCAGTGATGCTTTTGCAGGCCATATTTGAAAAATGAAATTATTATTCATGGCAATCACTAATGCTAGGCCTTTTCAGTAGAGGGCACTGGAGGGGTATCTAGGAACATGTCTTCCAGTTTCAGTGCTATTTATCTTGGTCGATCAGTGACTTCCTACATATTTTCCCCAGGAATCCAGTGGGCAGTTCCCAAGTAAGCCCCAGTGGGCAGCTCTCTAGCAAGTCCTTTGGGTGTTCCAGTGGGTGTCTTCCATGCAAATCTAATTGGCACCCCAGTGAGTGGTTATTTTCTTGCTTGCCAGCCTCAGCCTGCAGGAACTTAGCAAACTTGGCCATCTCTGGGGCCATAGCCACATCTTCCAGTGAAATCTGAACCTCAGCCCTGGTGGAGCTCATTTCTGGGCTTGTTTCTTCCTTGGGCGCTATCCTTCAGCCCTATGGATAGTGGCTGCATCTCATGTTTATTTTCTTGTATTCTTTAGTGTTCTTTTACCTTTTACTAGTAAAATGTTTATTCTCTTTGTACTAGTTAGTAATTCTTTACAGTTTCCCTGATTAAATTACTGGTGTGGTTTCTGTATCTGGTTGGGTTCTTACTGATAAATGATTATTCCATGTATAATGGATATCACCCAGATGTAGCAATTGGTAAATTCAGAATGTGCCTTTTAAATGCTAATATATTTTCCTTTCTAATTACCAGCAATTGGTCATCATATGGCAGAATCTACATCCAAACTTAGTAAAAAAAAAAAACCCCTCAATTTACCCAAGTATATGTTGAAATGAAAGCAAAGCACCATAAAATGTCAGTTGTCAAATGAATTTGAGAAGCATATGAAAATGTTTTCTTTTCTCTTTTGCAGCAGACATGCTAATAAAACAAATATTTGAATGACAAATCATAGAATAACATGAACTTGAGATTTAATTGTGATCTGTTGAAACTGCATTATCCAAGTCATGATATGGAAAAACAAAAACAACAAATAAAATATGTTTTGTCAAACCTCTGTGTCTAGAGTAGTGGAGAGAAATAAAAATACTGAGCCAGTGTTATTTGAAAATACGGAACCAGTTCTTGGGGAAATTATTGGCTTTTCCAGAGATAATTCTATGGTCTAGACCAAGGAGTGACCAATTAAGGCTGCAGGTTGACCTCCTGCTTTTGCAAATAAAATTGTATGAGAATACAGCCATGGCCATTCATTTACATTTTGTCTGTGGCAGCTTTTGCTTGACAATGCACAATAGAGTAGTTGTGACAGAGACCAAATGACTCCACAAAACCTCAAATATTTATTATCTGTCTCTTTAGGAAAGTTTGCTGACCCTGCAGGACGTGGGATCTGTTTTCGCCATTGAGGCTTGAAAGCAGCTAAATAAATGATTGTGACTAAGTTCCAGTAAAACTCTATTTATAAAAACAGGCTACAGCCCAGATTTGGCATATGGACTTTCATTTGCTGACCCTTATTGTAGAGCATAGTAGGTATGCAATAAATATTAGCTGAATAAATTTTAAAAATTGATTTAAAAAATTCTAATATTGCCAACATATTCTGTTCTCTTTTTCAGAGTGTGTGTGTATCTAGATGATACTTGTGTGACAACTGACCACCGGCTCTGATGGATGACTTATGTAACCTCTGGAGAGTTACCTACATTGTGATCAGAAAGTACTGTGCCCGTGTGGAAAACATTGCAGTCCTGGGGCTAAAGATAAATTTCATGCTTGATAAAAAACGACCAAAAGGTAAGGCTTCTCTCTGGTGTGCTGCAGTCTTCAGTCTTCTGTTTTTCATCCCCACTGGCAACTCAAAGCTGTCCTTAATCTATCATATACCTCTTGAGTGTGTGCTCTGGGTTCACTGTCATGATGAAAAACTACTCCATGAACTCAGCAGAGGAACTCCAGATTGAATCTCAGCTGTTTACATAGCTTCTGAAGAAAATGTCACCCAAATATGGGAAACAATCCAAGAGGCATTTCGAGTATTTGTTTTAAACTAGAAATATTGACAGTGGTACATGTTTTTTTTGAAGCTGTTTGTTAATTCTACAAATCCAGGGAGGCAACTTTCACTAGCCAGTTTGAGATTACCTAATTTGATGATGCTACCTCCGTTATCTCATTCAAACCTGCCCTGGCACCTCTATCCTACTGCAAATAGCATAATCCAGGCCCTCATACCTCTTCTCTGAATTGCTGCCTCCAGCTCTTCATGTCTCTAATTTGTTTCACCTTTCTCAGCCAGATTAATCTTCCTGAAGCACAAATTCCATCACATCACTATTTTTCTCAGAAACCCCAAATGATTCCCATATGCCTGGAGAATAAAATATCGTTTTAGCCAGTCAACAGCCTTCGGTTCCATTTATCTCTACCACTCCCTACCCCTTCTGCTTACTCTCGACTACTTCCTTTCATGGAGGGTTGCCAGATAATAATATACAGGATACCCAGGTAATTTGAATTTCAGATGAGTAACTTATTAGTATGAATATATCCCAAATACTGCATGGGAAATATTCATACTATAAAAATAATTCATTATTTATATGAAATTTAAATTTAACTGGTATTTTTATTTGCTAAATCTGGCAACCCTACTTCCATGCTTGCTATATTTACCAGATTCAAATATATTTTGTTTTCTATATGTACCTCATGCTTTTCAGTTTTTCTGATTCTTGTCAGAATTACCTCCTAAATACCTAGATGCCATAAATAAAATATGGAGCCCATAACTGTTCACTCTCCTAAGTCAACATGATGTAGAAGAAAGGATAAAAATGAGACATACTTGGATTAGCATATGGCTTCAAGTTGGCCATCTCTGTGACCTTTGGACCAACTGCTTAGCTTTTATAGGCTTCATTTTCTCCATCTACACAATGAGGATCATAATACCAACTTCAAGTGATTATTTTAAGGTTAAGTGTGTAATTTTATAAAATCTTTCTAAAAATATGTGGTTCATAGGAGGGGTTCAATAAATGACAGTACCTTATCAACTTTCTTCTTTTATCAGTGCTTCTTAAACTTGAGTAACCTCAAAGTTCCCCCAATATATGGATTCCAATGTAAGAAACACTTTATTAACTAGTTAGGTGGTCATTTCCCACCTTACACATAAATACTAATCAAACTTAAGCAATGAAAGTCTGAGCAAAGCATGGTTATTAGAGGTTTATCTAGATAATCTAGAATAAGATATATTTTTCAACTCAACAAAATACAAAGACAATATTTAAACACTATCATAAAGAACTTTAGGAGTCACAGGAATACACCAGTAGATCCTTATTAGAGAAACACTGCAGTCAGTCTTATTTGTATATATGCTTTACTCTCTACTAGACAGATTGTCCTTAGGCCACATATCTGGGTTTTGTTTCTTTTCCATAGAGAAGTCTTCTGTAGAGCAGAAACTTATATTCATTAACTGAAAGGCTGATTGACTGAATATATAAATATTGATCTCAAATTCAGAAGTATAGGCTTTAATGATGACTTATGTGTACGTTTAGCAATACCATTTACATCCAAGGCCTGTTTTTTTTTTTTTGGCTTGTGGCTTGTGTGATCTTAGTTCCCTGACCAGGGATTGAACCCATGCCTTCAGCAGTGAAAGCGCAGAATCCTAACCACTGGACCGCCAGGGAATTCCCCAAGACCCTTCTTGATGGTGTATCTGTACCACCTCTTCTGTATAGAGACTGGGTTATGTGACTTTGGCCATGGTTTGTTGGACATCTGACCTGGCTGGCGTATGCTGAGTCAACCAGATTTTGTCTCACAGGATGTGGGAATTGTTGTCAATCTCTGGTGGGTATTTGAAGTAAAGTGCTGTCTGCCTCCCATGGGGCATCTTATTCTACTGGGAGAAGCAGATAAAATTATTCTGCAGAGGGTGATATTAATGAGGCAGCCACTGAACTGGGGCTTAAGAGAAATTGCAAAGTAACCTGTGACCCAGCTTTCCACTACCTGATTTAGTCCCTTATGGAAGTAAAGTGCTCGTAACTCCTACTTTTGTTGAGAAAGTTTGAGGCTATTTTTTGTTATTCACAATCAAATAACCTCTCATGAAAGCACTCGGGTCAAAATTGAGTACATCTTTCAGGACAGCTGCATAGCGTAGTGAGGGTCACCTGTTGGCAGTGTGAATTTTAGAGCTGGCTGTGTGCATGTGCTCTTTCAAGGCAGAGGAAGCTAAAGGAAAGCAAGAGGGAATGGTAGACAGGTGAGAGAAAGGACCACCGATTGGCTAAGTGAATATCAAAAAACTTGGGGAAATTGTCTAATGCAATTCTTTACTAAGTCATAGTAAATGGTGTGCACCCTCTCCTTCATTTTCCTGTGACATGTTCAGAAAACCTATAATATTCACTAAACTTTGGATGAGTGTGCCTTTTTTATGATCAATGTGCAAGACGAATATGTTGGGTGGCAAGATTGATACCTGTTTTGACTAAATGTAGTAGTGGAGCCCAGACTTGGATTTCAAATATGCTGGGCTATTGTTTCAGTTTTCATTTGAAGAAAAGGTTTCATAGGTAAAAATTTTCATAAAACAGGCGTAATAAAAAGAGCCTGAACAAAGAATTGAAAGGTATGGGATAATGTTCAAGATGCCTCACCTCTTCGTTATGTCTCATGTCATATTACTGATAGAGTAATCCTGGAAAATATTAGAAGATTTTATGAGTTCAAATATTATCAAGAGAATGAAAACAGTTTATAAACCACAAAGAGCTACAAAGGTTAGAGGCAGTATTAGGTTTACAGTTTAGATTATGAGCTCCTTTTCTTTGCTTCTGTTTCCTAATATCCAGTGCAGCAATCATAATAACTTAGGAGGTGCTCATAAATTGATTGTTGAAGAAATGAACCTAGGCTTCAGAATCACCTATGTATTTTATATACATACAAATAAATCAATCTCAAAGCATTCATTGACAAAGAGAATGCAAACTGTCCTTGTCTACTAGGGAACAAATGATAGGAAATAGCAACAGAATTGATTTAGGTTAAAGTCACATCCCAATAGTGAGGATGGTAGCAGAGGAAGTCGAATATCCCTTCCCTAGAGAGTCTAAAGAGATTGGATTTTGTTCTCCTTGGAGCAATTTAAATCTAATCTTGATGAACTTGAAGATCTCTCAGTATCTTTTCTATCCCTTTAATTTTAGGATTAAAATGAATCTGAAATCTTCTTTACATCTGGGACAGCGATTGATGTCTTCTGTATAGGCTTAGATAACTCTGATTCAGTGGGACGTGTCCAAAAAATGCACTGCAGCATATATGTCACTTGGTTGGTTTCTCATTTGGCATATTTATCATAAGCATTTCTGGTATATAATTCTAAAAGGCTTAAAACAATCTGTAGGCGTTTTTACCTTCAGTGAATCACTCTGAGGGCATATAGCATGTTCCTTTAGGTCTTTGATGTGAGTAATAGAGAGTATATGTAACTTAGTGCTCTTGTGACTAATTTCATGTAGGTTGCTTTTATTTATGGAACAACATGCATGAATCACTCCATGTAGTTCAGTGGCTTTACATAAATATGTAAACAATGCATCCCACTTTCTGACTGATAGTTTTTAGAATAATGGTAACATGTAGACCAGAAGATATAGCATCTATACAAGTTTACTTCATAGTTTTTCTGGATGACTTTTGTTCTTAGAACTGCCTTCAGTTTGGGGCAAGGCTCTGAACTTTAGAGGGCTCCATGTATCACACAAACACAGAGTACATTTATCTAAGAGTATGTGGTTATTTCTGTCACTTGGGATCTAGGACTCATACTGGCATAATTCAGTCTGAAACCATGAGCATCTATTCTCATGACCAGCACCATTCTCACCTCAGGAAATCACTTCTCCACATCTTGCCCTATATTTTCAATATAAAAGGTAGTCATATCCAAATGTTATAAAGATTTGTGAGACATGATACTGCTGGTGTCACAGATGGACTGTGCTTTAGAAATCAGAGAGAATTTGAGTGCAAACTTACACAGATGAAAGAAAACACAAATAATTTGCATCAGTCTGGGTTTGATCAGGAAAACAGAACCACTCTAGGTGTTGTGAGAAAAAATATCCATTAAAGGAATTAAGGTTGCCGTGATTGTGGAAACAGCTGAGAGAGTGAATGTTGGAAGTCTGTAGCTTGAAGGTGAGGGAAATAGTCACTAAGGACCTCAGCTGGAGGCTCTAAAACATGTGATTCTTAAAGGATTGCCCGGGAATTGCTGCAATCTCAATTGGGAAAGTTCCTACCAACTAGTGGGCTATCATGAAAATATGGATGCATCTGGAATGCTTGGGAAGTCAATGAATATCCTCCATCTACCCATGAATCTTGTTACCACAAACTCCAAAGAATAATGATTTCTTCTCCATTCTGCCTGCACAATATCACACAAGTTTCTCTCATTGGTAGTCTCTAACCCAGAACCATACAAAGTTCAGGCTCCTAAAAAATGTAGTTCCAGGCTACTCCTCTGCATTGCATAGGAGGGCAATAGGGGCAGTGTTGAGTTGACAACCGGCAATTCAACACAATCACCCCTTTATCAACTCAACATCCAAGTGTAACACTTCTCCTTAAATATTTAATTTATGAACAAAGACAAATATAATGTGTTTCTTCCAACTAATATGATGCACTTAACCTTAATTCAAGTACAGACACATTCATTTTCCCCAAAGGGAAGGCAGAAAGGCTCATATGCCACTTTATTTCCGATAGTCCATGACTTGAATATTAAAATATAGAGTTGACCACTCTGAGCATATTTTATATTCATAATGGAGAATATAGGGGAAGCTTAATTTATGCAAATATATACATATCAAAGAATAAAGAAAATACGGACAGTTACTAGCCCTTTTTTTCTGCTTCTTGTCACATGGCCATAATTGGTATTTGTAACTTTCCACTTCCACTATCTATAATCCCTTTGCCCTCAGCAAGTGTATCATAGTTTTTTGCCCAGTGGGGACTCAGAATTGGTATCCATGTTGCTGATAAATTGCTCCTTCAACAGTGGATATAACTATATCAGCAATGGGGAATGAAAAGTCATATTTTTGAGCCAATACATAATTTCCAGCCATGGTTGATATTCACAGAATGGAACGTTTTGCCCATCTAATTGTTAAGTGTCTCCTCTGCTATGTTTACTCTTGTATTGTTACATGACACACAAATATCCCCCACATTTTGTGCCCATTCTGAAAGATTCATCCACATACCTCTTCTCCTAAGCAGTTTTTCCAGTTTTTGAATCTTGTCCTTTTCAAATCCCTGGTCATTCAGCTAAATTGTTAGTGACTACCTACAGATAAGTGTAGATTTACAGTTTTGTTTTTCAAGTAATCGTATCTTTGAGGCTACCTAACTTAAAATTCTAACTGCTCAAAATTCTGCCTGCAAGGAGGATATCCATTAAATAGCATCCCTTCAGTACTACAACTGCCATCTATTTCCAAATAGTTTCAGATTATCTTCTGGAACCATTTGTAAACCATGCCCAACTAGTTTCCCTTCTCAGTGAAGTGGTCATAGTGGAGTTTTCATGAGGCCATTGTATGAGGTAAGGGAGAAGAGGCAATGCAACATGAGTAGGCACCATGAGAATCTAAATCACTAGCTTGTGGCAGCTTATATTCACCTTTCTTCTGGAGCCCAGTCTTGCACATACCACTTCCACTTGATGATGGACTGCTGTCACCCACATCAGTCTTTATGGCCTGGTGGTTCGTGTAGCATTCAGCTTATGAAGAGCAGTTCACTTTACATAGTAACTCTGTGGCCACAGTCAATTATTCAGGGCCCAGTGTACAGGAAAATGGTTTTCTGCAGAAAAGAATACGATCTATTCTAGAATCCTAGTGCCTGCATGATAATTCATCACTAGGGTCCTGTCAAGGCCCCGTTTACCATCTCTGTCACAGATACTTCGTGTTCCACTGAGGCTGCTGCATCATATGGCACAAGTGGCAGAGAGGCTTACACAGCAGTGTGGAACAACAGTAGAGCCTGTTCTTTGGGCTCCACTAAGAACTAGAAATCTTACAAGTTACTTGGTAAATGTGTCCAAGCAACCTTCATGACCAAATGCCTTAAAACTCAGATGCCCAATAGGCCTTGGTGGTAGTGGATACCAGATGTACCAACTTGTCCTTCACCTCAGAGCTGATATATTGACATGTACTGGAACTCTAGAAACCTTACTGAAGTTACAGAACCCTAAATTACTGAGGGGTTTATGTCTTATGCTTTGCATACATGTGTTTTAACAAGGTGTCTGGGGTAGGGATTAGAAAAATTTTTCTGTAAAGGGCCAAATAATAAATATTTTAGGCTTTGTAGATCATACAGCACTCTCTGTCACATGTCCTTCTTTTTTGTTTGTTTTGATTTTTTACAATTATTTAAAGATGGAAAAAAAGTTCTTAGCTCATGGGCTGTGCAAAAAGAGTCTCCTGGTAGTTTGATTGCTGCTTTTAGGCAATACTTCCCAAACTATCTGTGGTATGTTTTTTTTTTTCTTTTAAAATTTCCAATCCATTTCAGACTGCCATTTTTGTAAAAAACAGTAAAAATGAATAACTGAAAATAAAATTATAAAGACAGAAAATAAAATTTAATTTTTTAATATTAGGTTCAATAGGCATAAAATTGTGTGGTCAACTTGCTGTAAAACTAAATTCTTAGTCTAAATTTCTGTACTTAACTCATTGAAAATTAGCAACATACAATTTTCAAATCTCCATTGGTATGCAGACTATACTTTGAATAATACTGATCTAGAGTATTTGTTACTTTCTGCTCACTAGGTCAGTCAGCATTCAATGAGTTGAACTGTTGTCATTATCTGTGGAATGGCCAAATAACCCAGTTCTTTATAGCCTAGATTAAAATAGTAGGCTGGAAAGTTAATATATTCCTAAAAGAAGGGAAAGCAATACACTATTCTTTTGTTAAAGGAATAGGGAGAGAGAGAAAAAAAATCAGATCGGTAGCTGCACATCAGGTTATAGAGATTGTGTTGATTTGCTGGAACAAATTTGTGTTGATTTGATGCCTTTATATTAATTTATGATAAACTACTGTAATTCTCAAGCATCTGGCTTCTGCATAGTCCAAATAGGTGAGTTGAATGGGTATGTGATAGGTATAACCTCCCCCAACATCTTTCAAGTCCTTGACAGTGACATTAATCTCTGTAGTCCCTCTGGGAATGCAGTATTTCTTTTGGTTTTACCACTCCTTGTCATGGACTACCAGTGTCTTATTATCCAGTGCCAATGGGGTCTTTTTTTTTTTTTTCTTCAGTGGGGTCTTTTTAAGATAGAGTTATGTTACAGCTGGATTGGGACAGATCTCTACTTATCTCTGGGAAATCTGGAACTCTGGTGTTGACACTTAGGCAAGATTAAGATGAGGTAGGCTAATTAGTGGTCTTTAATGTGCTGTGAAAAGTTCAAAATTCTCTTGGTGGAGGCCAGGGTCAGCTTTTTTACATTTTTTAGGGATATTCATATTGATGACTTAACCTTGGTTTAGCCAGTTCCATAGCCAGGCTTTGGCTATGTGATGAATAGAGTGTAGAAGACCCCTCTGGAAACTCTTGCCTGATCTCTCCTGAAACTAGAGTCCTCATACATATCCAGATCATTGTGGTTGTTTGAAGTCCAGAAATGAGGCTCCTCCTGTGCTGTTGAGACAGGAACCTGGGAAGCTGTGCCTGGAAGTGTCTCAGCCCCTGATGCTTCCTGCGCTTGCTTTCTTCCTTCTACCATGTGCTTTGTCTTTTCATATACTTTAGGTGAGCGTACACTGAGAAATCTCAATTCTCCAACCTTATGTAACCATTGTAGTGTCATTGCTATCTTTAATTAATCAAAGAACCAATTCCAGGTCTTATTCTTAAGATTCTATTATCCTAGAACATTTTCCATAACAATAGCATACTATCTGGATTCAATCAGGAAAACAGAGCCCCACTAAGTAATATGGGAATCAGGGATTTAATATAAGAGTTAGGGCATCATAAATGTAGACAGATTTGTAGTAATGAGGGATGGGGAGCATGCAACCAGAGGTCACAGTTACTGACCACCACTCATGGGGGTGTTATTAAAAATTACTGCCATTTTTAGTATTTGTTGAGAAGATTCTTACTGAGGGGAAAAGATAACTATTTGTATAATTTTGACTTCAAATGTTGATTACTAGCTCTTAAATATGTGACATGTGGGCCTGTGTTTGTAGTTTTATCTGGGCCCCACAAATGTTAGGGATAAGCCTGCTTTTTCTCATGATGCTCTCTTGTGATCTTTTCTTGACAAAGTCTTTGCTTTGCCTAAACTTCAGGTTCATTTGCTGTGTATTCCTTACCTATCATATCTGACCAACTCAAAATTTCCCTTTACTGTAATGGTAATCAGCTCTTAGGCTTGTAGGTCATCTCCAGGGCTTTATTCTAGCCTCAACATTGGGTCCTGAAACCAATATTATTAAGTTTGTATTAACTCAATGGAGTATCATGTTAGTATCGTTATTGTAGTATATTTGCATTTAATACAATAATGACTTGGTAAAAATGGAGATGATTTAAGAGCTTATTTAGTCCTATGGTTGAAATAGGAATAAATATATATAATAATAAAGGTGTATGGGGTTTCCTGGGAGTGGGAGTTAAGCATTATCAAAAGAAAGTTTGAGGGTGATTTTGGGCTCACCCCTTTCACCCCCACTATTCAGTCAGAAATATTTTCCTTTATCATATTTGTTTACATTTCTTGGTAAGATTTTGTTTTAAACTAGCTTTCTTAAATTTAAAAAATGTTTAAAACCCATGGATTTAATCCAAGTCCTTATTTTATATTTGAGGAAATTGAGGTCCACAGAAATAGATGAATTTGCTTAAGGCTACATAATGAAATAATGGCAAACCTGGGAGTAAAACCCAGGTCCCTAGTCCCTGACTATGCTCTTTTCAGTTTTCTTACAAGTGCTTATATAACAGAGATCTTTGAACTCTGGGAGCTCTCTACAGAGAAACAGAAAATGCTATGATAGCTTGTTTTACTTACATACAAATATAATTTCATGTTAATCAAATAATGTTTATTATATTCTAGTATATATGAATAGAAGCTGATACCAGATTCTCTCTCTCTCTCATGTTCCCTCTTTCTCTCCCTATCTCTCTCTATCGCTGTGTCACATAAACACACACGAGAAAAAATAACTTTAAAACATTTTATTTTTTCCACATGATTATTTCTCTCAAGTTGGGAAAATGTCATTTTAATGGCAGGACACCTACATGTAACTGGAGAAACACCACCCTTCATGGATACAGTTGCAGAATTTGAGAACCTGGTACCACTTCATGCCACCTTTCACACACATTTTCTAAGGTTCTGATTTTAAAAGTTAAAGCTAATGTTTTGCATATTTTAAATTGGCATGCATTTTATATAATTACAAATAATTATTTTATTTCCTCTCAAAAAGCTTGAGGAAATGGAGTTTTGACATCTGGTCTGAGATTTAAAATGCATCCTAAAAAATTTATTCCTTAATTGCACATCTCTGAGTTTGGCCTTCAGTTGAAAAGTGTAAAGATGCGGAGGACAATATTCAAATGACTTGCAAATTTATGATTTAAAAAAAAATCCTGATCTAGTAAGAGTATAAGTTTTTTCTTTTTTTTTCAATGTTAGCCTTTATTTTATTTTATTTCATTTTTATTTTTAACATATTTATTGGAGTATAATTGCTTTATAGTGGTGTGTTAGTTTCTGCTGTATAACAAAGTGAATCAGCTACACATATACATATGTCCCCATATCTCCTCCCTCTTGCATCTCCCTCCCACCCTTCCTATCCACCCCTCTAGGTGGTCACAAAGCACTGAGCTGATCTCCCTGTGCTATGCAGCTGCTTCCCACTAGCTATCTGTTTTATGTTTGGTAGTGTATATATGTCCATGCCACTCTCTCACTTCGTCCCAGCTTATCCTTCCCCCTCCCCGTGTCCTTAAGTACATTCTCTATGTCTGTATCTTTATTCCTGTCCTGCCCCAGTTTCTTCAGAACCATTTTTTTTTTCAGATTCCATATATATATGTTAGCATACGGTATTTGTTTTTCTCTTTCTGACTTCACTCTGTATGACAGACGCTAGGTCCAGCCACGTGACTACAAATAACTCAATTTCATTTCTTTTTATGGCTGAGTAATATTCCATATGTGCCACATCTTCTTTATCCATTCATCTGTTGATGGACACTTAGGTTGCTTCCATGTCCAGGCTATTGTAAATACAGCTGCAATGAACATTGTGGTACATGACTCTTTTTGAGTTATGGTTTTCTCAGGGTATATGCCCAGTAGTGGGATTGCTGGGTCATATGGTAGTTCTATTTTTAGTTTTTTAAGGAACCTCCTTAGTATTCTCCATAGTTTTGTAGTGAGGTGGATGGACCTAGAGTCTGTCATACAGAGTGAAGTAAATCAGAAAGAGAAAAACAAATACCATATGCTAACACATATATATGGAATATAAAAAACAAAAACAAAAAATGGTCATGAAGAACCAAGGGGCAAGACGGGAATAAAGATGCAGACCTACTAGAGAATGAACTTGAGGACACGGGGAGGGGGAAGGGTAAGCTGGGACAAAGTGAGAGAGTGGCATGGACATATATACACTACCAAACATAAAATAGATAGCTAGTGGGAAGCAGCCGCATAGCACAGGGAGATCAGCTCAGTGCTTTGTGACCACCTAGAGGGGTGGGATAGGGAGGCTGGGAGGGAGGGAGATGCAAGAGGGAGGAGATATGGGGATATATGTATAGGTATATGTATAACTGATTCACTTTGTTATACAGCAGAAACTAACACACCATTGTAAAGCAATTATACTCCAATAAAGATGTTAAAAAAAAAAAGAATTTGGTGACCAACTGAATATGGTTGTCAAGAGAGAACTATATTGTATTAATGCATAAAGGACAATTTGGAAAGAAAAAGAGAGAAGGAGAAGAGTGAAACAACATCAGCAACATCAAGAAAAGAGTTTGGGCAAGCAGTTATTGACCAAATTTAAATTTATATTTCCTTAAATGTTTTCAGTTTTAAAGTCTCTCTTCAAAAATAAAATTTAAAATTGAATATATTCTCTCTAATCCTCTTCTCTTTCCAGTTTTGTTTTCTTCTATTCTGATTCTTCTCATTTTCACATCAGTTTGACTGTATAGGAGAGAATTGTTCAAAACTAACATAACAATCATTGAATTAAGTAGCATATCCTTACTCTTTTAAATTTATTTTTATTTATTTACTTTATGTTTTTTAAAGATTTTTTTGATGTGGACCATTTTTAAAGTCTTTATTGAACTTGTTAGAATATTGCTTCTGTTTTATGTTTTGGTTTTTTTGGCCATGAGGCATGTGGGATCTTAGCTCCCCAACCAGGGATCAAACCCACACCCCCTGTATTGGAAGGCAAAACCTTAACCACTGAACCACCAGGGAAGTCCTGTTATTGCCTTTTAAAATGCAATAAAAAGTTGATATGTTGTCCCTACTTAAACTCATACACAATTTTGGGGAAAAAATAAGAGAATTTTACTTGCTTGAAAGAGGCCCATGAAAAGAGACAATCCATAGTATTTCAGCACAAATTATTACTTGGGAGTCCCAATTCAAATTGCATAATGTTTGTTCTAGATTTGATAGAAACCATAATGTTTTGATAAATGAAAAATACAGATCTCTTTGTTTTTGATTGGTTTCACAATCTCTCCTTTTCAGTTCAGCAAATACTTATAAAATACTTTCTATGTGAATAGCCTAATTGATCCTATGGCAGATAAAATAATAGCAAATAATCCCAGCATTTTTTAGATTCCTTTGTCATGAAATTACAGAGGCCATCTGTTCTTTTGGATGCCTTGGTAAATCATAGCTGGTATTAGGAAGGTCCTACTCATGGCCCATCTTGGAAAGCACTCTCTTTAATTGAGAAATGCAAAGCTTTTCAGGCTGAGGAAATGTAGGGCAAATTTTGGGGTTTTTTTCTCTTCAAATTCCTTCTTTTGGTCTGTCATTCCTTTGAGGTACAGATTTGACTAAATAAGTTTGCTTTGTGATTTTTCCCATTCAGTATCATTAACTTGGTTTTATCAATACAATAGGTTAGAGATGTGTGATTTTCCCAGTTGTACCTGTAGTGCATAGGAATGGATATTGGACACATGCAAATCTTGCAATTAGCTTCATATTCTCTAACCAGCCAATCTTTTCACCCAGCAAACTAACTTGTAAACCGAGGGTGGGGAACCTAGGTAATGTTTGGTTGTCCTGTGGTTATCTGGACAGTGCTTTGTTTGCTATAGAATGCCCACTACTAAGTCAGTGGGCAAATTAGCAGGGATGTTAGTACAACATTTTTCTCCATGTAAAGCATGGTTTCCTCCTTGAGAGACCAGAAGTATTTCTAACACTGTGAAGTGTTTTTAAAAAATTTTTTTTGTTTTTGTTTTTAGGTGACAGCTTTATTGAGACATAGTTCACACAATATTTAATTCACCCATGTAAAGTATACAATTCGATAGTTCTTAGTAAATTTACCAAGTTGCCTAATCATTACCACAATCAGTTTTAGAACACTTTTATCACCCTGCAAAGAAACCCTGTATCTCTTAGCCATTAAGTCCTAACTAATCTCCTTTCTGTATCAGTAGATCTTCATATTTTGGATATTTCATACAAATGGAATCCTATAATATGTAGTCTTTTGAACCTGCTTCTTTCACTTAGTGTAATGTTTTCAAGGTTCACTCATGTTGAAGTATATATATCAGTATTCCATTGCTTTTTGTGGCCAAATCATATTCTGTTTAATGGATTTATCACAAATTCTCCATTTATCAGTTGATAGACATTTGCATTGGTTCCACCTTTTGGCTATTATGAATAATGCTGCTCTTCATTACAAGTTGTTGTGTCATATATTTTTATTTCTCTTGGATATATACCTAGGAGTGGAAATATTGGGTCAAGTGGTACCTCTATAGTTATTTAGACAGTTATGAGGAACTCCCTCAGTGCATTCCAAAGTAGCTACACCATTATATTCCCATAGTTGTGTACGAGGGTTCTGATTTTTCCACATCCTTGCCAACGTTTGCTAGTTTCTATCTTTTTGCTTACAGCCATCCAAGTGGATATGAAGTGATATCTCATAGTGGAGTTTTTCTTTTTTCTTTTCCTTGATGACTAATGATGTTAAACATCTTTTTATGTGATTATTGGCCATTTGTATTTATTCTTTGGAGAAATGTTTGTTTAGATCCTTTGCCCATTTTCAAATTGGGTTATTAGTCTTTTTATTATTGAGTTGTAAGTGTTCTTTATATATTCTAAAACGAGTCCTTTATCAGATGTATGATTCTAAAATATGTTCTCCCATTCTGTGGGTTATCTTTTAACTTTCTTGATGGTGTCCTTTGAAGCACAAGAGTTTTTAATGTTGACAAAATCCATTTTATCTTTTTTTTTCTTTTGTTACTTTTGCTTTTAGTGTAATATTTAAGAAACCACCAAAGGCAAGGTCATGAAAATTTACCCCTGTGTTTTCTTTGAGGAGTCTTATAATTTTAACTCTTACATTTAGGTTATTGATACACTTTGAGTTAATTTTTCCATATGCTGTGAGGTAGGGGTCCAACTTCATCCATTTGCATGTGGTTATCCAGTTGTCCCAGCTCCATTTTAGTACTGTGCAGTTTTTATGGGTCCTTCTCAGAATTTCATTAATTATCTGGCTATCAGTTCAATTGAATTAATTGATCAGATTAGTCAGTCTGGAATATATTTGCCAGATTTTTTTTTTGTGTGTGTGTGTGTGTGTGGTATGCGGGCCTCTCACTGCCGTGGCCTCTCCCGTTGTGGAGCACAGGCTCCGGACGCGCAGGCTCAGCAGCCATGGCTCATGGGCCCAGCTGCTCCGCGGCATGTGGGATCTTCCCGGACCAGGGCACGAACCCGTGTCCGCTGCGTTGGCAGGTGGACTCTCAACCACTGTGCCACCAGGGAAGCCCTGCCAGATATTTTATAATTCAGGTAATTTTTCGAATTTCTTATAAGGCAAGGTTTGAAAATGGAAGGAGATGATGCAAATTTTCTTCATTTATCAGATTTGAGTGAATCTATTCTGAAAGGTTTTGCTCATTCTTTATTATTTAGGGCAGATCTCTTCTGGGATGAGGTGCACCACTGAATGGCATTGAGTGGATCCCTTTCTATTCATAAGCAGCATGATCTAAATGAGGTGATCTGAACCTGCCTTTTCAGGCAGTTTATATCATGCTTTAGTCCCATTAACCCAGAATAAAGATTGATTTATTTACCATGGCTTATATCTTATAAATAAGTCATAAGAGTTGGGAGTGGGGGCATATATGTGTGCTAAGTTATTAGGAGACATATATATTGTGTTTCCCTGGGGATCCACGGGGGAAAATATTTCCATGGCTAAAATAGCTCAGTTTTTTTCCCAAATAGGATGCAGGTTGCACGTTTCATAGATATTATGATTACAAGAACTGTGATCCATAGGAGTTCCCTGTGTAGTTTGACTTTCCAAGCACAATACCCTTGGCTTGGTATGATTGTGGAGCCTATTTTAGTAGGGAAAGGTCTCAAGTAATTTCTTATAAAATACTTTCCACATGGAATTCAGAATAATCTGCTCAGTCATGTGGTCCTCAGGCCATAGGGATTCTCTTACCATGAAATGGAAAATAATCATTATTTCTTTAGAGATTAATAAAAGAATGAACCAGCTATAAGAAAGCAATGTCTGAATAGCAAAGTGTGACTAGGGGTAAACTTATAGCTCTAAGCAAAATGATCATTAGGAATTCATCTGAGCAGTAGATCATATTAAACCAGCACAAAGTAAAGAACAAAGTTAATCAGTGACAAGGAAAGGAGAAAAAAAATTAGTGCATGATTATCCATACTTCCAGTCATGGAGTGTGACACAAAGGACTTTGAAAAAAGCTATCCACATTTGAAAACTGTCTGCTCGATCCAGGGATCTTAGTATAGGTGTCTACTCTTGTGGATCATCTGCTCCTGAAGGCTTTTTAGTTAGCTTTCAGTGAAATTCCTAGCATAAGTAGAGATTCATTGGTAAAATATTTTATTTGTATTGGGCTCAGTTCCTTGAAGTTTAACAGCAGTAAGAGTAATTAAACATCCTAAAATCATACCTCATAACTAAGTTCTAATGTAGATATATGCTGATGTGTTTTCTAATAGGCCCACTAACTAGGTTAAAAATCATGGAAAACATTTATTGGGTTTTCTTTTGGAAAGCAAGCTTATAGTCATGGTGCTGAGAACCTATTATACCAATCATAACTCTGATATTCTCCTCACCCCCCCACCTCCAGGAAAACAGGAGATATGTAAGGTCATAGTATATGACAGAGAATTAATTTTTGTTTCTTCCTGTGATAGATTCTGGTTTTAGTGGGTATTGAGAAAGTTTGTGGAATGGGTTTATGGGTCTCTATGTGCATTTTGATTTTTTTGTTTAGAATATACAGAATGGATCTATAGTTCTGTTCATTTATAGGTCAGAGGGAGCTTGTTTATGCATGGGGTTGTTAGGAGAAAGGAAGTGTAAAGATACAGAAATTATAACCTAGTTTATAGTGTCATTATAGCCCAGCTTTATCTAGTTCATTAGACTTTTTAAAGTAAATTCTTTCTGAAGTGAACTGAATTTTGCAATTTCATTTACACACACACAAAAAAAAAACTCTACCCAGTAATTTAACCAGAGTAGAGTTGTGTAGAAGAAAAATATACTTTTAAGTTCTTTCAGTTAGAGTGTAATGGAGATAGATAAGGGCTCAGAGACAGAATCAGGCAAATTTGAAGGGGTGGTAGAAATTCCCAAGGACAATTATGCTCTAATTTACTCTGGGGGACCACTTGAGGGTAAAGTGGAGCAGTTTTGTGGAAAGAATGGAACTTACATCCAATAGAAATGTCAAGGTTTGCCTTAAACAATTATGCTAATAAGCTCATTTTGAGTGGCTAAAATAATCACTGAAAAAAGCTATGTGTGAATCTATGCCTGAAGGAACCTATCACTGGAGTCCCAAGCAGGACATGTCATTAGCCTTTTTAATCTCTTTTGAGTCTTCATAGGCTGTCTTTTTTACAATGTTACAAATTATTTCTGGTTTCTTGTTATGTGCTCTAAAATTTAGAGCACAAGGTGGACCCTTTTGAAAAGGGAATTTGTTGTTTCCAGTGCTCTTGGTCATCTTCACTCTATTTAATTTGCAGTGCTGTAAGATTTTTCCTTTTCTTTTATTCTTCTAAGAGTCTTGGTAGTGCTCAACTATTTGTGGTAATTCCAGATGAGCCACTTGCCAATCTCAAATTCAACCAATCATTTTATTATTTCTGATTATAATCCAGATATGGTGCCAGAATATTGTTTAGAAGTACTAGTGAGACTTTTTCTAAAGTACTCAGTTGATTCAAGACTCTTTTACCTATTATTCTTATTTATTTTTATTTATTTATTTATTTATTTTAAAGCCCAGGACATACCACTCACGGCTGCCGGGGTGGGTGTAGCCGCCTGCCCCTTGCCCAGGATGCCTGGCTCCTGGGCAGTGGGTTGGCTGCAGCTCACTGTGCGCCCTTATAGGTTTGAATACTTTGTCCAGTTAACCATAATAGGGAAGATTTCAGGAATGGCCTACAGTAATTTTCTTTTCAATCTAATTATTTGTTTTATCCAAGTCCCCTGGTATGATGGTTCATTAGGTGTCCAGTCTACTTTGAGTCATTTTTTCCCCTCCCTCTGATATGGTAACCAAGAATCTATTAAACTGATGCAAACCTGGAACCTAGTGTATGGAGGTAACAGTATTCTAGATTTCTCTTTACATTTTTGCTTGTTGCCTGTAAACTTGTGAAATTATTTAACTATATTGTGAAGCTTAGCATGGGACGAGGTTTAAACACTTGAAGAGGTGAGCAAGTTCTTACTGGGTATTGAAGAGAAATCTCTTTTTTGCTAAGGGTGTACTCAGCTACTGGAAAGGATATGGGATTTTGTGAGAGTATGGAAGGAACAGTAGCTAAATGTCCTTTGGAACTGCCATGGCTAAGGAAGCTGAAAAATAATTTCAAGTCCTCTTCATAAGAGACTTTATCCTCAGTAAATGTCAAAGGTAGGGGAAGATATGAGTGTTAGGTTTTTCCTGAATTTTCTTTAAGATGAACAGGGAATCTTGTTAAAAAAAAAAAACCTACATGAGACTCATATTGATATAGAGAAGATTTACTGTACCAATCAAAGAAATAGGCTCATTAGGCATTTGAGATTTTGTTTACCTTGAGTTCAAAAGCACTCCATAAGTGAAGGATTGTGTTAAAGGCACAATTACTAACTGTAGATCACAGAAAATTTGGGTTGTCTCAAGTAAAGGAATGCCACTTAGCTAAATACAGAATTGTGATATAAGGATAATATATTAAGTGATGGAGTTCAGGAACCCTATCCCAAAATACAGCACTTTGGCATATTGCATATGTTAAGCTGAAGGAATTTGAGAAGTGGCATGTGCAAGAAGGACTTTCTGACCTTCCCCTGAATCAGGGCCCTCATATGAAAGGTAGCCTCATATCTTTTCATGAATTTCCACTCTTCATCAAACCTAACATAAAAACACTCAGATTTAACCATTTCTTCAGGTCTTCATTTTCTTACAAGTGCTCCCGTGTCACATAAAACTTATATTAAGCAAATTTGTATGCTCTTCTCTTATTAATCCGTCTTTTGTTATAAGGGCCCCAGATGAAAATTTAGAAAAGTAGGAAAAAAAGATATTTTCTCTCCTGTACATAAGCAAACTGGGGTTTTAAGGTAAGATGGGGCATGGGGGCTGGGGAGGAACATTTAAGAGTTAATTATTCCCACAAACACAAAAAGACAAATATAGTCAACACAAGATAATTTGAAGATTTCCTCATCAGCCAAAGCGTAGCAATGTCAGTGGTATAGTATAAGACATAAGATATCTTCCTCAGTCATATAGTTGAGGCTGGCCTACAGTCTTTTTACTGCAGCCCCTGTAACCTGGTTGTTAAGAAGCCTGAGTCACCAGAGGTTTCCTGGAATCCTAACAGACATATAACCAGAACAAAAGAGTTACTACTTCTTAACACTTTCTTCCAGTGGAGAGGACCACATAGCCAGGTCATCAGAAAGCCATGAACCAGAAATAATATAATCACACACTCAGGGATGCAAAGTTTTCTAGCAGTGAGGTGAGACTCACCCAAGGAGATCATGAAGAGCAGCCTGGGTATAAAGGATGGTTTGCCCTTCCCTAGTAATGCAGGCCAATCGGCTCCGAAGGATTAGGTCGCAGAAGGACTTCAAGAACACTGTTAAACATTTTTTAGAAAATAATTTGGGGAGGGATAGAATTTTTATTTGTATGCAAGAGATATAAACTTTAAAAAGGAGTTCATGACATAGACTAATCACTATTTAGGGCTAACCTTACTACACAGCAGTCCCAATTCTGATTGGATAATTTGGGTCAGTTTTGATAGAAACCATGAGTTCCTATCTTCAACAACAAATACTACAATTTTCTGATTTTCCTAGGCAACAGTGTCTTGGGTAATGTTCCTTCCATCTATGGTGACTTCTGCATGGCTAATACTCAGAAGTTCCTGCTATTCATGGCCTTTTTTTTGAAAAGTAAACCTTTTGTTATTTTAGAGATGCAAATCTCTTCCTGAGTGAGAAAAGCATTTAACTCAGTTTATGCAGTTTGCTAGATTGAGGGCAAAACATCTTTTTTTTTTTTTCATTATCCCTTCCCCCCCGCCCCTTATTTCCCTTTCCTTGAGGCTGAGAAGAGAAATATAGAGGAAACATATTTTCATGGGTTAGTTTTATAGGGAGCTGGACCTAGACAACCAAATATTATAGATTAAGCATTTTTTCCAAGTCTCAAGTTTATAATGTACTAGAATGTGGAATTTAGAATAAACACCAAACTAGGATTTAGAACTTTTAGATTCTGGCCTTAGTTTTACCTTTATGAGCTGTGTAAACCTGGATAAAACTATTCCTGCTAAGTCACAAGTTGTTTATCTGTAAATAGAATAATATACTGTTTCTTCCAACTCCAGCTGAGGATTGTGAGATTCAAACACATTGAAAACTGAATATTATAGAATATGAGTTGTTATCATTCAGTTAAAAATATAAAAGGACAATGCCAAGACAAAACATTTGTAGTGTCAAAGTATATAATGAGAAAATTTACAAAATAAAGAAATCCAAATAGCCAGTAAATATATGCACAGATATTCAATTTCATTACTAATAAAAATGCAAATTAAATCAGTAGAGAGATTTTTTTTTTGCCATAATCAGGAAATCAGAAACATGCAAGATGATGAATGTATAATTAGAAGTATGTACAAAAGAATTGGGGACAATTTGTGTGATCAGCAATAAATTAAAATACATTCAATGAATATCACCTACTCCCATTCTTGTTATAGTCATTGATAAGCTCACTTGTCACTACCTTCCATTCCTTGTGATTTCTGCGCTCCTGGCTCTCAATTCTCCTGAATATATTTCCTTTATATTTCTTTTTAACTCATTATCCTTATGTATAACCACTCCAGCCCTGACTTCTCAATTCCTTGACTTCTCCTCCAGTGATCTTTTCTGCCACAGTAATTCAGCTACACACTGTCATGATCAGCTCCTACAAAGAGTGGTTTTTCAAATTAGAGTAACTGTATCTTGGGACACAAAAGCCTTTCCCAGGGAATTCTTGGGTAATTAAAGAAAATCACTTTCAAAATTCTCAACATTCATAGGTCCCCTTTCCTGAAATAGATTAGTTTGAGAATGAGCTTGTGGTGTGCATCATATCAGTTATCCTCTTATGTCTCCACTTCTGCGATTACCTTTCTCCTATTTTACCATCTGTATTAAATTTCTTATCACTGCTGTAAAAAATTACCACAATTGTAGTAAAGTAAAGCAACAGAGGTTTAATGTATTATCATTCTGGAGGTTGAAATTCTGAAACTGGTTCTTCTGAGGCTAAAACAAAGGTGTTGGCACAGCTGCATTTCTTCTGGAGGCTCTGTGGGAGAATCTGTTTCCTTGTCTTTTTTGGCTTCTGCAGGCTGGCCACATTCCTTGGTTCATGGCCCCGTCCTCCAACTTCAGTGCCACCGGTATAACATATTCCATTGCTTTCTCTGACTCTTGAAACTCTTGCCTCCTTCTTAGAAGGGCACTTGTGATTACATTGACCCACCCAGATAATCTCCTCATCTCAACATTCTAAATTTAATCATGAGGGCAAAATCCTTTTTCCATCTAAAATAATATATTCACAGGTTCCAGAGAGTAGGACATGGACATTTTTTTTGGAAGGGGGTATTATTTTGCCTGCTAACCATTCAACCAGAATCTTATTTTAGTGCATGTCTCCTGGATGTAAAATTTTCCAGAATGCCAAATTTAGTATTCTAAATATTGATGATTGACTCTCAAGACTGCAAACAGCACTTTGGTGCTGTTTCCCACCAGTTTCTTGCCTTCAAAAAAGAGGTTAATAAATTAGCTTAAATTATTTATTTTAAATTATAGATTTCTATATAAGTTCAGATATATAATTCTGGATGGGTTTAGTTAATTGAGCAGAATTAATATCACTATAACCATTCTTCTTCTATTTTCATCTAATTATTTACATAAATAAGTTTTCTCAATGCTTAACTATGAAAAATGAACAAATAAAAATGTAATATATTTGATGCTAAACCTCCTCCCATTCTAATAATAAGCATAGCTAGCCCATGGAAACAATACTTTTTTTTAAAGCCTATCTGTCTTATTAAGAAATGTGTTTTTATTAAGATCTTATATTTTATACTTAGTAACTATAAAATTTTGTGGCATACTTACAATGCTTTGATCAATTTGCTACTACCAATAATTACACAATAACTAAATCTAGAAAAAATTTTAACATAATTTAGAAACATTATTTTGCAGAAATGTAAATAGACTAATAACTTTCAAACATAAAAACAAGCATCACTGAAACAAAATTCTGTGGGAGGAGTAGAATAAAAAAAGATGGAAAAAAATGATGTAGAATAGTTATCTCTTAAAAAGGAACTGACCTAAATGGGAAGGAAATCCAAAAAAGACGGGATGCATGTATATGTATGGCTGATTCACTTTGCTGTACAGCAGAAACTAACACAACAGTGTAAAGCAACTAAACTCCAATAAGAATAAAATAAAATAAAATAGAGGACTTTATTTACATTTTTAATATGTATGATGGTACATATCAAATGACTATAAGCATATTCTATAAATTACATTATTAAGTGCTGTAACATTTGAATTTTAAAATTCTAATATTTACAACATGCTAAAAAATTACGTTCTTTGTATCTCCTTGAGCTTCCAATGAGAAATTATATATCATCCCAAAATTTTTCATTAGCAATGAAAAATGAAACCTTTTCTAAAACCTTACACAATTACTTTTAACTTTGACATTTACTCCTTCAAAACCTTGGATCCAACAATATTTTCACATTATTAGGTCCTATAGTCCATTGTTCATACAAGTTTTTCATTGCCCTTAAGCCTGCTTAACCTTTGTCCCATCCTTATACATTTCCTTTATATGCCCTTAGTCTTTTGTCCATTTTCATCATACTTGAAAAACAATTCAACTTTGAAGTTATGAATAAAAATCGTATTTCCAACTATACTGAGTGTGTGCTTCCCAATTGAGCATAGCTGGTAAAAAAAAAAAACAATGCAAGCAAATACTGACTGGTCTCCCTTTATATTTAATATTTATATTAAATGTATATTAAATGTATATGGACTAAATGTTTTCAATAGAAGCAGGGGTCATAAGACTGGATAAAAAAATCAAGACTTAATGTGTTGCATATTTGAAAGTTGCTAAGAGAATAGATCTTAAAAGTTCTCATTACAAGGAAAAAGAATTGGTGTCTATGTATGGTGACTAATGTTAACTAGAGTTATTGTGGTGATCATTTCACAAATATTGAATCATTATGTTATACACCTGAAACTAATATAATGTTATATGTAAATAGTACCTTAGTAATAATAATAATAAAGACAAACTATATGCTATTTGGAAGAAAACCACTTTCAATATAAAACACAGACAGGTTACAAGGAAATGATGGAAAAAAATATTCCATATAAACACTAATTATAATAAAGTTGGAATGACTATATTAATATAGAGAAATATAAAAATTTTATTCGGAATAAAGGGGGACATTTCACAATGATAAAAGTTTCAACGAATCAGCAATATATAACAATCAGATGTTTATGTACCCAATAGCTAAACATAAACATTTATGAAGGAAAAGCTGATAGGACTGAAAGAAGAATTAGGCAATTTTGCAATTACATTTGGAGATTTCAAAATTTCTTTCTCAGTAATTGATATTGTAAGTAAACAGAAAATCAGCAAACAGACCTGAACAACACTATCAACTGAGTTGAACTAATTTCCAGTATTAAACACTCCATCCCAAAATACAGAATACTATTTTTTTGCTATTCTAAAAAAATGTACATGATAAACCATATTATGGACCATAAAACCAGTCTCAATAAATTTGAAATTATTAAAATAACACAAAGCATATTCTCAGACCAAAACAGAATTAAAATAAACATCATTAACAGAAGAATATTTGGAAAACGTCAAAAAATTATGCCATAGAGTTTTAAATAGCCAATGAGTCAAATAAGAATTGAAAGTTGAATATGTGAAGTTAATGAAAAAGAAAACACAACATAAAGCAGTGCTTAGATGGAAATCTATGATTTTAAATGTTTATGTTAGAAAATAAAAAAGGTCCAAAGTTAATTATCTAAGTTTCCAACTGAAGAGGCTACAAAAAGAACAAGTTAAATCCAAAATAGATAAAAGAAAGGCAATAATGAAGATAAAGTGTGAAAATCAATCAAGAGTAATGAAGGGAAATCAATGAAACCCATACCTAGTTTCTTGAAAATATCAATAAAATTGATAAACATCTGGTTAGATTGAGCAAGAAAAAAGATGACATAAAATACAATATCAGTAATAAAAAAGACAGCTATATATTTTACACACATTAAAAGAATAATAAAGAATATTATTAAACATTTTATGTAATATATTAAGAAACTTAGATAAAATAGGCAAATACCTTGACAGGACCAGGATAACAACATTGACTCAGGAAGATATTGAATGCCTATGTATTCTAGAAATCACCTCCAGTCAACATCTGACATCTCTTATTTCCTGTTTTCACTCATTTCCTGATACTGTCCTTGGTTTACTCCATGTCAACTCCATTGACCTACTAGCAGTTTCTTGAACATGCTCGGCACCCTCCTGCCCGAGCTGCAGCACTGTGCTCCAGATTTCTGCTCAAATGTTACATGATCAGTGACATCTTCTTTGAGAACCCTAAATAGTTATCTCCCAAGTCCCCACTATTTCCCTATCCTCCTTATCTTGCCATTTATTCTTTGTGGTACTTTTCACCATCTTACAATAAATATTTGTTGATGAGTATATGAAAATATACAAAATCTTACACAGCATTTAAACATTTAGTGTGAGAGGAAAGTTCTCAAGATACATTGATTAAGAAAAATGATATATTGCAATGCCATTCCCCTGTATATTCTCAATTTTGTCAATAAATATTATGTATGTATGTCTGTATGTACAGAAAAGGATTTATATGCATTCACCAAGATCTTATTTCTGTGAGGAAGAATGCTAGTGGATTTAATTTTCTTCAACTTTCTACAGTGAATGTTTATTACATTATAAATAGACAAAAATAACCTAAATACAAATGAATTGACTGAAAAAAAAGTGGCCAAGAGGACTCTTCAGCTTAGTCCCTCTCTGACACATTTGAAACACGGGGATATTACAGGGACTGAGTTCAGAGACTTGAAATAGCAGACGTGTCCAGAGAAGGCATTCTAGAACATATACTGCTGAGCATGTACTTATTCCAAAGGAAATTAACAGCTTGTTTAAATATATGGCTAGGCTCTTCGCATGTCTTAACTTTGATATATTATTCATGCCTCAAATGTGCTTCTTCCTGTTTTCACCAGGGCTCCAAAAAACCCCCAAAGCCTTAACGCCAGGTAAATTGTTTTCACTTCTAAATATATGTATGTAAAAAAATTCACCAACTACAGTTAAACTAGGTGTTATCAGCTAATTATACTGTCAATTTTAGATTAACAGGTACTACGGAAAGGTGGGAAAGTCTAACAACCCATGGATCAGAAAAGTGTTTTATTTTTCTTTGTCTTCTGAAGAATCAGTGAGCATTGTTCAAAATTGTAACATCATGTATATCCTGAATAGAGTGAAAAAAAATTTAAATCAACTGAGTTTATTCACATAATTTTAAAATGCCTCAACCATTAAAATATTCACTAGACTCCACTATTTAGAGTTAGACTTATTTCATTCCTAGTTGAGTTGTTTAAACCCCTCATTCATTTGGTTCTGTAATATATAGTATGAAAAGTACATCACAAATTCAGGTATGAATCAAAACAAATGAGTAATGTTTATTTACTACAGCACCAGCCACAGCATTTGACATGTCTGTAGTGTTCCAGGAAATAGAATTTCCGTATTTTTGGGGGGAAGACTCCTTGGTCTAATTCTTACAGAAACATACTTTTCTTTGAAATTTTGCTGACCATTTTTTCTAACAAACTGATATTTGCTATGTAAACCTTCCACCTTTGCTCTGAAGCCTCATGGAACCTTATACACTTAACTCTTGTTGTTGGTTGTCTACAGTTCCAATATCTTTTCCACGAAACTCACATGTCCTTCTGCCACAACTCTCCCTTCTCCCATTGATTTTTGTGTCTGTGTCTGAGGGGAGGCTCCTGACTAAAAGTATACAATTAGTCAATTGTTAGAAGTAATGAAAATAAATAGATTGAATTTCTTGTCCAGTGTTGATTAGGAACCTAATGAAGCTTTCAAAAGCCTATGGGAAATAAGGGATGAGCTCTTGGCCAACAGACCTTGGAAGGGAGAAGTAACTTCCAGTGGCAGTTGGAACAGATGACATCTTAAGCATGATAGATTTCCCACCGCTCCAAGTAGAATCAATATCCAGGAGCATGAATTAAATTAGCTGGCAGTGGATGAGAAGTCTTCCTATTAGTTTGATTTAGGTATGGGTCGATCTTCATAGTTTTGCCGTGATACTTTGTTTCAGTTCATTACTTTTAACCAGATCCGATAGCAACCATCTCAAGGATTCTGTGATGATTAGGTAACTGAAATAAGCATGAGACTGGAAAGATTTTAAAAGAAAGAGCAAAATAATTGGCCAAACTACATCTCCGTGTTGGCTTTCCTCCTCTGTGGATATTCAGATAAGGCAATTTCATGGGCAGCACTCTTCTGAGCAAAAGTTGTAACGTAGATGGAGGATGATGGGGATGTATATGGATAAGATACTGATATTTATCATGACCTTACTTTATGCCTGGTGTTTTCCAGCTGGAATTCTTTTAATTCTTGTGGCAGATCACTTGGATAGTGACAAAGTCTAACCTCAAATCCATGTTTGAGTCCAAAATCCATGCATTTTCAAACTTTCAGCTACATTATATTGATGGTTGGTCTTCCATGACCATTTAGCTCTTTTCTTAAACTCAACATCCTGCCTGAGTCCATTTTTAAAGGCTTTTTCCCCAGGAAAGTCTTTATGTCCTTGGCCTAGGATGCACTGACTAAATATAAGGGTCAATTGCATTTTGATTGGGAAACCCAGTGACATAATTCAAAGAAATGAATTCCTAATGGCAAATTAATAGGTATTTATTCATTTACCATCCTAATATAAGAATTGACTATTCACCAAACATCTACTATGTGATAAATACAGTGTGCTGGGTACTGGAAAAATAATAGTGACCAAAAAACAACAATTTTTGTTTCTATGGGGGAGAAAGACATTAATCAAACAATCACATAATTACATGTAAAAAATCAAATTTCTGAAGAGTGATATGAAAGAGAATTAAAGTATACCTATAATATTGAAGGCTTCTGTCACAGACTGGGTTCACAGAGTGTAGGGAGTTTATTAAAAAGTATTCTTGGGCTTCCCTGGTGGCGCAGTGGTTGAGAGTCCGCCTGCCGATGCAGGGGACACGGGTTCGTGCCCCGGTCCGGGAAGATCCCACATGCCGCGGAGCGGCTGGGCCCGTGAGCCATGGCTGCTGAGCCTGTGCGTCCGGAGCCTGTGCTCCACAATGGGGAGAGGCCACAACAGTGAGAGGCCCGCGTACAGCAAAAAAAAAAAAAAAAAAAGTATTCTTGAGGTCAGCTCCTGTGGAAGGGAAGGAAATGGCAGGATAGATCAGAGGGAAAAGTTGGGTTATGATGCAGGCTCAATGAAGGCTTCACCTGACATACTGAGAACCCTGAAGCTAGGATGACCCTTCAGAGTTGCCTAAAGTTGGGATGAAGGACCAGGTCCTTATATCCCATATCAATTAGTCATTGGATTTGTGTTGCTTTGGAAGGAAAGTATTTTGAGGACAAAGTATAATGTGTGAAAATGGATATAACTTTTTTCTAAAAATTTGACTTAGGTGGGAAAGAGAGCGATAAGAGTGATAGCTAGAGGGCAATGAGGGATGAAGTGAGAATTTTATTTTCCAATAAAAGAAGCTTAGGAGCATGGTCCTGGTGAGGAGAGACTTTAGGGTATATTGTTGGCAGAGCTGCTTGTGGGTAGGAGGTTTTATCAGAGGTACAGATGTCTCACCACAGAAACAATCTATGTGTAAGCCCTGCCTTGCTCCTTGGTTTGGGTATAAATAAGAATGGTTCACATAGATTTAAAACTTTAAACTCTTTACTTACAGATTGCACTTCCAGCCTTTTTCAAGATATTTACTAGGAGACCTACCTCAGCAAAGTGGAATGATTAAGGTCAAACATAGAAGCCTGGGTCATATGGTAGACATGACATAAAAGAGAGAATGAGTTTGGCACAGGATATTGGAAACAATCATTTTAGGATCTGGAATCACTCCTCACAATAACAACAAAGGATGTGACTATTGATTGGTGCAGGAGTAGAATTTGTGCCTTTGCTCTAAGTACTAGGAATTTACCTGGTATAATTAGAACTAGTCAGTATGGCTGTTTCCAAGAAGAGGATTCAAGTCATGATAGCTACTGGTGATGGCAATAGGAAGCTCTGTGGTTCAGTTTATCAATGGTCTTACATCTGGAATTGAAAGGTGGGAAAATATGAATTTCAAACTTTCTATGACATTAATATTCTAGATATGTTGGTCTACCATTTAATCACACGGAATTTTGCTATTTCCACTTTCAGTCTGAGTGGTTAATTCTGCTGTTCTCACCAAAACACATTCTTGGGGGAGAACTATGATATGTTCATTCATTCATTTATCAAATATTTTCTCAATATCTATTGTGGGATTGGCACTTTCCTAGTGGTAGAGTATGAAGTGGTTGCAAAAAATGGTCAGAGCAGTCTTGCAGGGGAAGACAGACTTGGTACATAAAAGTAATAAATGGTTATATATTGTTATAGAAAAGGATTCAGAGCAGTCTTGCAGGTATGGTATGGTGGGGAGAGAAATTAATAGATTAAGTTATATTTTGGAGAAAAATTACAAACTATTAATGAATTGAATATGGGATGTTATGGAGAAAAATAAATCTTAAATGTTCCCAGATTTCTGGATTAAGCATCTGAGATGGACTATGGTATCATTTACTGAGAAGTAAAAGCCTTGGGAAAAAGAGATTGAAGGAGGTTTAGTCTACTAAGGATTCAATTGTGGGCATGCTATGTTTGAGATACCTCTGAGCCATCAAAGTGGATATTTCAGGTAGGTAATGGTATATGTGTATGTTTAAAGATAAGAGCAATGATCTGTGTATGAGAAATACATTTTGGAATTGATGACACATAAATGATATATAGTCATAGTAAAGGATGAGATCATTTAGGGAAGAAAACCAAGGGAAAGAAGAGAAAACCCTTTACAGAGTCCTGAGGAACTCCAGAATTTAGATTTGAGGTGGATGATAAAGAGATCTTGGTGCTGAAATGAGAATTCTGGTATGATGACATAATATCTGATTACATCTTCACAATGACACTTAGGAATAAAAAATAAGAACAGTTTCCATTTATAAAGCACTTGCTATGACAGCCACTCTTTCAAGTGCTTTGTCTACATTTGCATGTATAATTCTCACAGCAAGCTTATGTGGCAGGCCCTGCTTTTATCACCCTATTTTATAGTTGAGGAACCTGAGGCCTAGTGCGGATAATTAACTTGTCCAGGGTCATGTATGGAAACAAGCTTCAAATCCAAGCAATCAGGCTTCAGAGCCTGCATATAACTATGGTGCTATTTTGCCCCTTAAAATGCCACTTGGTTCTCTCCACAATATGGCAGTTTGCTTCTCTAAGGCTGGCAGGTGAATCTTTCTCACTTCCAATCTCTTCCTTTAGGAAGGATCCAGTTCTTTTTATGGGCTCACCTGCTTAGGCCTACCCAGGATAATCCCTCTTTCGATTAATTCAGTGGCAAGTTATTTAGGACCTTAATTACATCTGAAAAATCCCTTCACCTTTGTCATATGATGTAACCTAATCACCGGAGTGAATTCAGTCATGTTCAGACTCACTCATGATCAAGGGGGAGAGATTGTATAAGGTGTGGACAAGGGGTGAGAAGCTTGGGGACAACCTTAGAATTCTGCCTGCCACGGTGACCAGAGTCACCTACAGAGTTGCGATGGATTCAGCCTTCTGATTATACTTGGGGTCATCTGGGCATGATTAATTAGAATGTCAGTCATTTGAGTATGTGGATTGGAAACCACTCCAATCCAAATCACTTCCATTTCAACTTCTCCCAAAGTTGACCACAGCTGCTGTGGAACTAAACTGCAAGACTACACACTGAGCAGTTGCTTTGGCAACCAACACATATTCTACCCCATTTGAACGCTAGTTAAAATGGTCCTTACAATGGCATTGCTAAACAGAATTGAAACTAAAATGTTACAGCATGTCAAAATCCCAGACTTGGCAGAAACTCAAAGAGAATGATTATCTGAAGAGCCAGCGCAAGCTTCTGTACTGTATGTAAGTTCACAATCTAGACTCATTATAAATTGTTATTCAAAAGGGTGCATGCCTTCTATCACCATTATTGGTTTACTAACCAGTACCTTATATATATAGCAGGTATGCAGCAGGTATTTGTTGAACTAAATCAAAGTTGCCTTTCCAGAATGGCTATTTATTATGTATCTTAACTGGTGCATACAAAATTTGAATTTCCATGACCCTGCGTTTCCCCAAACCTGCTTTTAAACAGTCTGTTAAAAGTATAAAAACCATCAAATGCCTTTTTATCCACCTAATTATATTACTGACCAAAATGACCACTGTACCCTTAGAAATCATGTTTATTTGTCAAGCAGTAGGTGATATAATTAAACACAGTATTGTTCACAAGAGTGAACAGCTTACTTTTAGTTATCCAGATGCAAAAAAAAAAAAAAAAAAATCGCCCAATAGCTCCGCAGTGAATTGCTTGCTGAAGGTGTTTCATCCTCATGGTGCATAAGAGTAATCCCATGCACAGAAAAAAATCCAAGGAAAGCATTGTTATCCTTTGAGGCAACAATGATTGCCCATTGGTCTTGTCAGTCCAGTTCCCAGGACCCATATTTGCCACACTATGTTCTACAGAATATTAGTTCCTTCAGGTGTTAATAAGGGTCCTGACAAAAAGGTTACTGACCAAAATGTTGGGAAATGTAGCACACTTTGCCCTCCCTTCAAGGAACCACAGTGTACATTAGCAGTTGAAAAACTTTCAGCAGTCATGAAGACAGGTGTTTAACCCAGCATTTTCCAAATTAATTTGACCACTGACACTACCTTTTCCTCCTGGTGACTCTGCGGATCACCTAATACTATGTCAAGAAAATAATGTTCCTGGGATACATTTAGAGGAATGCTCTCTGAATTAACAGGGCATTTGATAACAGTGGTTATACTCATTTCCTCTAGGGACAGTTCAAATTGTGGTGGGTAATTTGGGGAGTAAATACTGACTGAGAACTTGTGATGTGTAAGACATGGCACAATATCTCTTTTTAACCTTCAATTATTACTGTAAGAGAGGTAATCTGACTCCTCTTTTACAGATGCAGGTGTTAGAGTTAAAGGAATGTCCACTATTAATATTCACTCCTTTGTACAGAAAAACAAAACTGCTGATGATACAAGTTTACCTAAAAAGTACAGCTTTCATGAAAGTGTTCTACAGAGGTTCTGCAGAGGTCCTTGGAGGAAAATTAAGAGTCTGTTCATGTCCCTAAGTGAGATTTTGAATATCATATGCAGAGATGCATCAATATTTTTATTAGTTAAGGACACTGAGATTGGGAACGAAGCATGAGGTTTGAGGTGGATGCCAGACCCAAGTACCCTCAGCCTTCTGGAATGAGATGGTCACCCCCAGCTGAAAAGAAATGGGTCCGTGGGTGGCAGTGCTCTGAGTCTATCACTTAGATACTTGCTGGATATGTGCCTGCTTGTGAGATTCTTTTAAAATTAATTTCTGTTGGAGTATAGTTGCTTTACAGTGTGTTAGTTTCTACTGCACAGCAAAATGAATCAGCCATACATATACATATATCCCCTCCCTTTTGGACTTCCTTCCCATTCATGTCACCACAGTGCATTGAGTAGAGTTCCCTGTGCTATACTGTATGTTCTCATTAGTTATCTGTTTTATACATAGTATCAATAGTGTGTATGTGTCAATCCCCATTTCCCAATTCCTCCACCCCAACCCCCTTTTCCCCCTTGGTATCCATACATTTGTTCTCTATGTATGTGTCGCCTGCTTGTGAGATTTTGATTGAAATTGTGCCTACTTGATTTTTCTCTATAAAATAAAGTTCTCAACCAGTCTTTGACACATGCATCAGCAATAGTTGATAAATAGTTTAAAGGTTTTATTTCCCTGAAATGTGCTATAAGTAGAACAATTTACAGAAATAAGTTTTTAGGGAAAAAAACCCCTATAGCTAGCTGATTGCGGACTCCAATATATAATGATATTCTATATTTGAGGACTGTCTTCTCAGTACTATATTTTACATGTTTTTTTGGAAAAATTGCTCTTGTGCTATAACCTGCTGGAGTGATTTTTGAAGAATAATGTGAATAAAAGATGGTTTGTTGAGATTCAGGATTTTATTCGTTTCAGTTAGTAGGGAGAGCAATATTAATATGTCTTAAAATTGCAAAATAAGAAAAACAGGGTACATTTATTTTTTCCATGCGTATGATGTATTGAGTCTTTCTACTTCTTAAGTGTTTCTCAGTTTCAACCATCATGCAAGGCACTGAATCAAGATGGACTTTTAAATAACACACTGTGGTGTTAACCAAATACCATTACTATGGAAAGTGATGAAGAGTACTTTAGCTGAATTACTTGTAACCAGAAATGCCCCAGATGCAAGCTTGTTGCATATTTTCTTCAGGCAAATGCCTCAGTCACCTTGTCATTGAATAACTTTGCACCTTAACTCCACACTAATATATCCTGTTCCAGTCAGCTGTGTAAACAACTAAGCACAGAAGGAAAACCCTACAGAACACACTTCACTGCACTCTGGCCATTCTTCCTATCAAGCAGGAATGTATACTATTTTAGGATATTTGCATTTGTATATATAGTGTACTCATATACATGAAGTCTCTACTAGTTTTCTATAAAGATTTGTGTCTTCGGAAATCCACTGGTCATCTAGGTGACAGGCTGTATGGTTTTCTCCCATGTCATGATGAGGTATGTGTGTATGTATGTGTGTAGCTCAGTGAGGTAGTTCTTATTCATGACTGCTCATTAAAATTCCCCAGGAACTTTAAAAAAAAAACCCACAACCTGGGTATTAACAGAACAATTAAATCAGGATGTCTGTAGGTGGCGTAAGGTTATAGTTATTTACTTTGCTATCTATTTATTTTAAACTTTTATTATGGAACACCTTTAACATATATAAAAAGTGGGAAAATTATATAATGAACCCACAGGATAATGCACCCAGCTTCTACTAAATCATTGCTAAACCTGTTTCATCTTCACTCCAGTCAACCCCTCTTTCACTGCCTCCTTCTCTTGGATTATTTGGACATGAGTTCTAGACATCATATAATTTCATTTGTACATATTCTATCTAGTATGTATATAGGTGTGACTAAAAGAAGAGGACTCACTAAAATACCAATTATTTTATCAGAACACAAAAAGCTTAATTTCTTGACATAGTTAAATATCCTGCCAATGTTTACACTTCCCTAATTGTCTCATACTTTTTATAGTTGGTTGGCTCAAATCAGGATTCAAATAAGGGAAATTCATTGAGATTGGTTAATGTGTCTCTTATGTCTCTTTCAATCTATAGATTACCTCCATCTGTTTTTCTTTCTTGCAATTTCAAAAAGAGACTGGCTCATTCGTATTGTGGAGTTTTCCAAATGGTTACAAGTGACTGAATATCTGTGACTTCATTTAACACATTCCTTCGTTCCCTGTATTTCCTGTAAATTGGTATTTAGAATTATAAACTTGATATAATTTAGATTGGATCACTTTGGAAAGATTATTTCATAGATGTAGTTGGTTACTTCCATCATTAGGCAAAACATTTCTGGTTGTTTCTCTTTTTATGGTATTAACAGCCTTTGATGATCAATGCTTAGACTCACTTTTTTTTAAATTAAGGTTTACAAATGGTTATATTTGAGTTCAGTTATTTATTCTTTACTTACTAGCTGGAATGTTCCTATAATGAGAAGCTTTCCATCATCAATTATTTGTTTGCCCTGAGATATAGTTTGTACAGTAAAGAAGGAAAAAATGCTTGATTTGTTCTCTTTTATGTACTAGTTTTCAAATAATGAAGTGGTTCCCTAAGTTATTCTAATAAGGTGTATTTTTATAGTTTTATTATAAATGCCTGAATTTAAAAATATTTGATGTATTTTATTACTTTGTAATTATTTTCCTTATTTATTCTTACATTGTCTTAACAATGGCCAGAGTAGCCTCTTTATTTTAAAATCTGAGACTCTTGGACACTATTCTAGAAGTCTCTGGTAGCATTCTTTCATTCTGGTATGGAAGCTCATCTTTTTTTTTTTTTCTTCAAGTTTTATTGAGATATAATTGACATCCAGCACTGTGTAAGGTACAGCTGAGGGCTCATATTGAACACTCCTGGAAACAGCCATTTCTCAAAGGAGTCCTAGTTCCTTTTATGGAGAAATCTATTTAGAGACACAAATCTGGATTCTAAGAATGCTCATCATTCGTGAATTGCTCATTTTCTAGGTCTTTCCAATAGATAGAGCTGGGAAATGTTTATATATTTTAAAATATAGAAATATGCTGTTTTTTTCTTTAATAATTAATTTACATCTGAATCTTCTTTGTTTCATGCCAAAAATCTCAGTTCCTAATTATATTAATATCAGTACTCATTTATTTATCCCATATGGCACACTAAATTTTCCAAAAATAGCCACAAAAATGTTTCCAGTGCCATGCCATGTGGGCTTCTAGAAACCTGTCACTTCCCATCAGGAGGTAGAGTCTATTTTCCTTCCACTGAAACTGGGCAGGCCTTTGTGTACAACTCAACGAATAGAATGAGACAGAAATGACACTACATGACTTCTAGAAGTTAGGTCATAAAAGGTGATGCAGCTTCTGCTGAGCTTTCTCATGGATGCTCACCCTTGGAACCAGGTTCCAGGGAGAAGTCACCTGTAGGCTTTCTGGCCAACAACCTCAGGTATGGTCTCACCTGACAGACAGCATTAACCACCAGACTTGTCGGTGAGCCTTCAAATTGTTTCATTTCCCAAGATGACATGGATTGGAGTACAGATAAGTTAATTTCATCGAGAGCTGCCCAAATATTTGGTTCAGGAGCAAAATAAATGCCATTTTTTTTGGTGTTAAATTACTCACGACTTACTGCTTCTAAGTATAACCCATTCTCTCATCTTTTAAATTTAGCTTTATTAAGGTATAATTAACATAAAAACTATACAATTTAAAGTTTACAATTCCATAAGTTTTGATATATGCTTACCTTGTGAACTTGTCAGCACAAGCAAGAGAATGAACCCATCTGTCACCCCAAGACTTTCCTCATGCTCCTTTGTGAACTATGTAATCTCTATCTGCTGCCCCTCCTTTTCCCCCAACTCCATCTGTCTCCAGGCTTCCTATTATTATACATTAGTTGAATTTTCTAGAATTTTATATTACTTGAATCATACATTCTATACTCTTTTATTTCTGACTTCCTTCCCTCAGTATTATTATTTTGAGATGCATCTGTTGTAGCATCTATCAATAGTTCATTCCTTCTTATTTTCTCTATTTTCTATCTGTTCCCTACTAATAGAAATCTTGAACTTTACTAGTAACTTCTTCCTTCCTCCCTTCCTCCAGCATGTATTTGAAATAATATAACTTCACTCCCAAATAGTATTAAAAGGCAATCAATAAGCTTATGCTCCTTTTCATATATGTCCGTTTTTGTTCCCCCATTTTATTATAGAAATTGAAACATCACATATGATACTTTTCCCATTGTAGCTATCACTTTATCTTAGTTCTAGGGATGAATATATATTTAATATCTATCTACTGCCAGATATTACATCAATGTTTCTCTAGTCATTTTGGTTGTCCAAAGATTTTAGTAGAAAAGATGGTATTCTCTGTTTTTGTGAGGGTTGTTTTAGCTGTTGTTTTCTTGTTTGTTTTGACAGGTTAGTAATAGTTGTGCCCTTCTTACTTGAAGTTATGTTTGTCTAGATAATACACAGTGGTTCACATTTTCTTTTCCATAAGTATTTTACATGTGTTGCTTCACTTTCTTCTGACATAAAGTCAAAATGTCTGATGACAACCTGATTTTCTTTTTCTTACAGATGACTTTGGGGACTGGGGCAAACTTGATACCTATAGGACTGTTTTTTTCTTTAAAGTACAATTATTTTACTAGAATACATCATGGCTGTCCTGTGATGACTTTCCCATATATGTGGCACACCTTTTCAATATGAAATTTCAATCATTTTTATTTATCCATTTTTTAACTTCAGGGAAGTGATCGGTAGATTTTAGTACTTATTTATTTATTTATTTTCTTTGCTTTGGTTTTCTCCAGGGGCTCCTATAGCAGTATGTCAAATCTTCTTTGTTTATCTTCTACAGCTGTCTCTTCCTCAAGAATATTTTGAATCCTTTTTCTGTATTTTTTTTAATTTTAAAACTTTCCTCCTTTCCAATTTCTGTTTCTCTTAAGACATTGCCAATTGTGTTCATTTGCTTTTGAATGTTTTCAATTTTAGTCTTCATTTCTAAAATGATATTTTCTTCTATTCATGTTCATTCCTGAGTTTTGTCCCCTATCCTTTCATAGCTTCCACTTTCCAATAACCTCATTTCTATGTGTTTCTAATTCTCTTTTATGCTGTTCTTTCATAGCTTCTATCACTTCCTTAAAAACATTTTCACTTTTTTCTCTAAAATATCAAGGTAGAGTTTTGCGGATATATATTTCTAGACAGTCTCATTGTATTCTGCTCCTTACGTATTTTTTTTAATAGTAACTTTGTATGGAACTTAACAACACTTTCTCTTTTGCTTATGTTTAGAGAATGTTTCCCTATATTTAGACAGGAAGGGTAATACAGAATAGCTTTTCTAGAGTCAGACCTTTAGAACTACCCTTTCTGTTGATTTCATAAAATGATTTTTTTAAAAAAGAAGCAGCATAGTAAGTAGTTCCTGAGATCTGACTCATTTGTACCATTCCTCCACTTTCATCTGGATTTTCTTTTTCCTTTGTTCTGTTGTAGCTGTCCTGCTCAATTAGTATTCTCCTCAAGGTGGGCTTGAGGAGAATACTCTTGCATGGGAGCTTTCTTTTATTCATTTTGGGAATTCAGGGCTCATATAGCTCATGCCACATCTAATCTTACAGTGGTCCCCACCCGCACATTCATATGATGCGAGGAAAAGCCCCCTAGTTTCTGCAGCTGCTTCCAGATTGGCATCACACTTTTTAGTGAGTGTTTTGGCATTTTGGGGCTCTCTGGTTGTCAGAGCCATTAGAAGCTGCTTTGCCTTCTTTCTCTTTCTCCCCCACACATGTGGATAACGTGTGTATATTTGCCATTGCTGGTTTTCCTCACTTTCTTACTCATATTTTTGGGTTCCTGTATACTCCTAGTTTTGTTGTAGCTGTTACTTGTGGGTGTTTAGATTTGTTCTTTCAGATTTGGTTGGGGCGGGGGGGGGATTGATTTAATAATCAATTATCCCACTGCCATTCTCCCCAAGTCCTTGATATTTCTGTTTTATTGGTTTCCCTGGTGATTATAAAGAGGAGCCAGAGTTGAGAAGATCTGAATTCTTGTTCTACCTCCATCACTTTCTGGCAATGTCACTTTTTAAAGTCAAATAAACTATGTGAACTTCATTTTTTTTAATAAATAAGATGATCACAATAGTACCTGTGCTGTCTTCCTCATAAAATTGGTGTATTATACAAGATTCATATATGCAAAAATTCTTTGAAAATGTAAAATTCTATACAGTCTGTACATTAGTAGTTCATTCTTAAATAAATACCAAAAGCAGCAGCAACCATGCCTTTGATCCACATACATTGTACTGTACAGGCATTGCAGTAGTAAGGGCAGTACTTATGTTTCTTACTAAAGGAACCTGAGCTCTTGTGTTATTTTGAGACACTGTTCCTTCTTGGTCCAGAATGGTGGTTCTCAAGGTCTGCCTTGTGTCTGGGAGCTCCGGAGAGAGCTGGAGGTGGAGATTCCTAGGTTCTGATTCAGCCAGCACTGCTTTCCTCTTTTTGTGTTTTATATTGTTCTCCTACACATGATTGTGTATGTAAGAGAGTTCTTCAACAATGACAACAACAACAACATATTGTTTTGGAAGTCCTGGATTTGGTAATTCCTAATTTAGGCACACACTATGAAGCAAAATTTTATTTCCCCTTCAATTGCCTGGAACTCTATGCATTTTCTATCAAACACAATACACGCCAGCTCATCTTTAAGCTATCGGTAAAAATATACTGAACCCCCAGTCGACCCACACTACATGCTTATAATACTAGCCTGAGAACACTGTGCTGTTTGCCCTGGTGACTAAGAGTTATATGGTGCTGAAGAGAGAAGGGGATTTTTTTTTTCTTACCAATTCCTGATACCCTGACAATTTCAGGCAAATTTTGGAAATAGTTAAGTTTTAATTTTCCATCAATCTACCTTTCTCTCTGCACTCCACTCCAGCACCCGCAAGCCCTTTTCCTTCTGGCCTCTAATAACTTCAAGGCTATGCCTTTGAACCATTTCAACTGAGAAGCAGAACAAAAGTTTGGGCCTCTAGAGTGATTTGGTGACCTCCCTGGCCATAAACTATAGTCTCCTTTTCACGAAGAAGCTGATCTTTGTCAGCCATTAGAAAACTGATATAATTAAACCAATTCACACTAGTGAATGACTGATGGCCCATAACCACTCCACAGCTATTAATATTTTTAAAATAGGATGCTTGGATTACTAATTAGGGAATTTTAAACACTTGCTACAAAAATGGGGAAAAACAAAATGTCAGGCCATATCAAAGATGGATTTTGTACAGATGGGCTAATAAGTGGGTAGCTGGGTTAGGAGCACTGCAAAGCATGCAAACTATGCTCTTTATATTTCCAGAAAGTGCCACAATGCAGAAGGTGCCCTTGGAGCTGAGTCACTCAGGGGCCCTTACGAGGGTAAATCCATTACACACTTCCTTGCTTTTTACCATGATGCACCTCACAGGTTTTGAATTGGGGCTGCCTCTAGACATGCTTGGACTCTAAAGCAGGTCTGTGGCAGAGACTGCCAGTTGCCTACCCCAACATCCATCCTCTCCTTCTTCCTTAATTAATAGAACTCTGCTATGTTGAGGATGGTAGTGTGTCTAGCCAGAAGCTTATATTTCCCGGAATTCCTTGTCCATAGATTATAGGCATATGTCTAAGATCTGGCCACTCAGCTGGAAGCAATGTGTTGTGTGAATTTTCCATAAACACACTTTGAAAGGGAGGGGATGCCCCTTTGTCTTTGCTCCCTTTCCTTTGCCTACTGGCTGGAACTTGGACCTGATCACTGGAGAGGTAGGAACCATTTAGAAAGATAAGAGCCAGGGTCCTTGATAGCAGTGTGAAGCTGAAATAACAACTCTGGTCTACCCATATGTGGACTGCTTTTACTTGAGAGAGAAGTAAACTTCTGTCTTGTTTAATCCTCTGTTTTGCAAGTCTCCATTACTAATAGCCAAGCCTATTGCTATTTCAAGCCCCTAATTCACAATTTAACTACAGCCAGTGCAGTTTTTCCATGTCATTTATAAACAAAACAACTTAAATTCTGTCCTAAAATGTACAGGTTTCAGTTTAAGAATATTTATTCTACCAAGAAATTAACTTTTTCGAAGTCATCAGACCTTAGAAATTCTTTCTAGTTCATATCTGAATTACAACAGGGACTCCTGTGCTTAACCCATTGCTTCTCAATCTTCAATATGCATATGAATCATATGAGAATCTTGACAAAATCTAGATTCTGACTCAGAAGGTCTGGGGTGGAGCCTGAGATTCTGCATTTCTGACAAGCTCCAAGTGATACTGATGCTACTGCTGATCAGCACTTTAGATGGTGGGCATCAAATCACTTAGGGTGTCTTTAAGTGTGCAACTCTCTTTCTCTGTCCCTTTCCCCTCATCAGAGTTTCTGGAGGTGGGCATCAGAAAGCTAGCTGTATGATGAAGAGACATCATGTAAAATTTTTATACACACACAACTTTGAAAGTCATTGATATGGCACATGCATTGTTAGTTGTAAATTTCAAACAGTACAATAGATATTAATGCAGGCTGGGAAATGAATTTGTTTCTCTCTTTAAGAAGCAATAGTAAATCTCTTTCCTTCTAATTTGGAAAAGATAATCTGTTTTTAACCCAGAGTGTACAGAAATAGCCAGGTTTTAAAACTTTCATCATATTTCTTGTCCATGGAGAGAGAGAAAAAAAATTCCAGATCAGAGATTCTTTTTGTTTTTGAAATATTGTTCAAGTGTCTGATTGGGGGTAAAGGGGGCTGAAAAACATTCTTTAAGTCAAATTATGCACTCTTACCTTGAAGAGCCATTTGGATTAAAACAGAATCAAAGAGACCTCTGCTATTTTTGATCTTAGAGTGGGTCAGATTTTTTTCAGAATTACATTCTTTATAGAAATTGTGGTCTTTGGGCTATCTCTATGGCCAAATATCAAGCTCTTGAATAGGGGAATGAAATATGTATTTTCAAGGTGAAGTAAAAAATTATAGCAATCATGTGTATTAACTCAGGCAAAAAATTTTCTGGAAACATTCAGAAATTCTAAGAAAAATGTTTCTTTCTTGGTTTTTAGTAATTTGTAGGCTTAAACCTGTGTTTTTGTATGTAAACCCCAGTCATGTATAATTATGAATTTCTATAGTTAAGTATTTTCTTTCTGTTTAATTTTTTTCTTTTTATTCTTTCCCCAAAGAAGTATCATTTCTAAAAATCTCCTTGGATTTTAGTTTTAAAATAGATTTTTGATAATGAATTCCCTTTGATTTGATTGAGACTTTATGTATGGTACATTCCATTTCTTTTTTTCACTTCTCCTTTCTCATCATTGTTTCATTAATTGAGGTTTCTTGTTGTTGTTTTCCCACTAGTTTTCTCCCTCTGTTTGGAAGTATATGCTCCATTTTATTCTTTAAGTTATTACTCTAGCTATTTTAACATGCATGTTTATGAAAGTCTAAAGTTAACCGATATTTCTACCTTCTTCCAGATTAAGATAAGACTTCTAGAATTTTTAAACTATGATCTTCATCCTTACTACTTATATGCAATTGTTGTTCAGTGTTTTATGTTTTCCCTGAATATTGTTTCTCCTGGATAATTACCGTTGCAGTTGTTGAGGTTGAATCAATCACCAATGGCCACTGATTTAATAAATCATGCCTATGTAATGAAGCCTCCATAATAACCAAAAGAACAGGATTTGAATAGCTTCCAGGCTGGTGAACATGTATTGGTGCTGGGGGCTTGGTAACATGCCTGGAGAGAGCACAGAAACTATGTGCACATTTCCCCATACCTTGTCCTGTGAACCACTTCCATCTGGCTGCTCCTGAGTCATATTTGTTTATAATAAACCATTAATCTAGTAATTAAATTGCTTTCCTGAGATCTGTGAGTCATTCTAGCAAATGATTGAATTCAAGGATGGGGTGGTGGGAAACCGCAGTTTATAGCCAGTGAGTCAGAAGCACAGGTACAATAATAATCTGGAGTTGTGATTGGTATCTGGAGTTGGGGGAGCAGTATTGTGGGATTGAGCCCTTAACTTGTGGGATCTGATGCTATCTCCAGGTAGATAATGTCAGAATTGAGTTAAATTGTAGGACACTCAGCTGGTGTCCAGAGAACCAGAAAGTTGCTTCATGTGGAAATACCAGAACACACATCTGGTAGCCAGAAGTTAAGCGTGTGTGTTATGTGTAGAGAAGAAACACAGGAGTTTTCCCGTGTTCAATTTAAATCTCAATCAGGATTATAATTTTAAAGGATAGGATTTATTATAGTCAAACAACTATGTATTAAAGTTATTCATTGTTTAGAATGTGAGCATAGGCATATTTTACATTTAAAAACTCAAAAGTCTCTGGGAAAATGAAAGTTTATATGTATATGATAAATAATAGCAATTATCATGTGTGATTCAATACATATTTGACTACTCTGCCCTGGTGAATCTCGGATGTGTTCAATAAATTGTTTCTGAATGTATGAATGAGTTGATGTTCATAAGTCATAGTCAAAGAAAGAAATGATATGTTAGAGACTGTATATGTGTGTGTGTGTGTGCACGTGTACACATCTGTGCAAAGTAGGGTAGAAGAGTCATTGCTTCTCCTTTAGATTCAGAGAACTGATAGTCATATAGGGACTAGTCTGTCTTTTTTATTGATTGGCCATGCAATCAGCTGGTCAAAACTCCCACCATCTAGGCTATCAGACAAAGCAGGCTTGATATTAAGTCACCTTCCAGGATTCTAACTTGCCTCACACTGTCCAAATTACTGATAAAACCTAGAGTGAGGGTCTCAGCACTGAGTGTTTTCTTAATGGATGTGAAACATAGTAGAGACAATTAACAGCAACAATAGAAGCTAACATTCAGTGAACACTTACTATTTGATAGGCGGGTATTCTTTAAGGGCTTTACTGGTGTTAGCTCATCCCTCAATAATCTTACAAGTTATATGCACTTATTAGCTCTATTTCATAACTGGCTCAGAGAGGTTAAGAAATTTGCCTCAGATCACACAACTGGTAGGTTGGAGAACTTAGATTCTAACCTGGACATTTTGACATCAGGGCAGTGTTCTTACTCCCTACCAGATGCTTACTGCCTGCATCTTAACTCAGAAGAATCAAGACTAAAGAGTTTGAACCACATTGAGCAGTAGCCTTCTTCACTCTAGGTCAGTAGTTCTCAACTGGAAGCAGTTTTACCCCTCAGAGGAAATTTGGAAATGTCTGGAGACATCTTTGATTGTCAGTACTTGGAGTAGAGTGAATCTACTGACATCTACTGGGTAGAGGGAAGGGATGCTGCTAAACATCCTACAATACATAGGAATGACCCTTCACAGCAAATCATTATTCAGTCTAAATTGGCATTATGCAAAGTTAGAGCAATTCTGCTTTTGGTTAGTAGCTCTCAGCCTTGGCTGAAGATTAGAATGATTTGAGAAGCAACCAGACCAATTATATCAGAACCTCAGAGAGTAGGATATTTTTTTTAAGCTCCCTAGGTGATTCCAATATACAGTCAAGTAGAGATCCACTTCCCTAGGGAAATTTGTGCTTTTGAACGTAAGGCGCTCACAAATTCTAATTGTGCCTCCATCTCCATTGATTACGCAGGTGGTTGGTGAGAGAGGCAGGAGTTTCACTTCAGCAGTTTTGATTTTTGAGAACTTTTCTATCTTCTCTAAGGAAACAGGAGAAGAAGGAATCTGAAGAACAAAACTGAATGGGTGCTCATTCTCTATAGAGGCTGCTCTAAAATTGTATCATTTATTTTGTACTGAAATCTTGATTAACCAGTCCTGGCCAAACCTGATTAAGACTAAGTCCTTGATCTTGATGTCAGTTTGTAAGACTAAGACCTTGCAGGAGGTGAGAGGCTTACGTATTAATATGTGCATGGTAGTAGTAAAGGGATTACTGTAGCCAGAAGGTAGGGAAGCTGAGAATGATAATTCCAGGTGTCTCTCATCTTGTGAAGGCACAGCTTTAGGCAGGGAACTTGAAGGAGGACTTTTGACAGGGAGGTTGGCAGCAGAGCCTTATTGTCTGGGGTCTATACTTTGAGAAGAGTACATGTCCAGATGCGAGCTCTTGAGTGATAGCCACAATGACTCTGCCTACTTCATATTCACCAGGATCTAGGAGGGGGCAGAGATCAAATTTCTGATATGAATTTAAGAGAGCAAACCAGATCACCTAAGCCAAATTATATAAACATTTAGATGTTTTTGGGTTTTAATATTTTAAAATCCCTAAACATTTAATAAAATGAACTTTACTGTTCTAGGTTTGACCCAGCTGTGCTAAGGGATCTTAAGAGAGAAGATTTCCATGCTTGAATCAGAATATTGAAGGATGAGCAGCACTTTCTAAGAATTGCATTGGGGGGCTGGTAACAGTCCCCCATAAAATATTTCCCAAAGAAACTGAATGCTTCAGTTAGGACTACACCATCCAGACCTTCCCCTGTATCTGGAGGTTCCTCGTTTTAAGACTAAGATTTGTGGTGTGTGTTTTATTTATTTATTTTCAAATTTAACTTATTCCGGAAGAAATACAGCATGGTCAACCCTTTGATTTTAGCTTGTAAGATCCATTTAGGGCTCCTTACCTTCAAAAATGTAAGATAATGTTTGTTTTGTTTTAAGCTACCAAGTTTATGGTAATTTATTGCAACAGCCATAGGAAACTAAAACAGTAATAATGCCCCTCTTCCTGGTAGAGTGGGTCCACTCCTTTCTGACCCTTGCCCATTCATCACAGTAATCTCTGCTGTTATTATTAATAAGACATATGAACACAGGAAGTGTGACTGTCAAAAGGAAGTAAGAACAAATGAGTGAGCATGATATAGTCTCATCAAACATTTTCCAAATTAAATTGTGAAGAATTAACTGCTAGAAGATATTTTTCATATCTGTAATAGTCAATTACATGAAAAGTACCTAAAGATATACAGAAGATTTTGCAGAATGTATTATATGCAATTATACATGTAATTTAATACATTTAGAACAATAAAATTTCATGTAAATATGACTGAAAATTCCAGCTCGTACGTGGGGGAAGAAAATATTTTAAGGCCTGAATTATCCAATTAAACGATAATTTGTAGGTTGCCATTTTGTAATGCCTGGGTACAACCTTGATTTAAAATTCTGTAACTACTCAAATTTTTTCAGATGTAGATTTTCTCTATTTTTCCATAGGCAGGAAAATGGCATTTACTTTTGATTACTACTTTGGAGAAGAAAAGCATTTTGGTTCTTTCATTTTGTGAATTTATATTCCAGTGTCAGAAATAACATTCAGGGATTTGGAGTCCAGAATATCAGCCAAAGAACAGTATTTGCTGGATGAAATTAAAGGTGATTTTTCTCTGGCAGGGATAGAGAATACATGGTATATGCAGGTAAGACAAAGAAACTGTGTGAGTTAGTGGGTGTTGGTAAAGGAAAAACAGTTGGGAAAATAGACTAGAGTAGCTTATAAGTGACCCCAAAGTATAACAATTCTGCGGACAGTTTCATGGGTGATAGCATAGCCAATGTAGGGATAAGCAAGCTTAATGATATATTTGAGATTTTGTTTGTCATATATATATATACAGACATACATATATATATCTTTAAAGTTATGTATCAAAGTGACTATATTGTTTTCAAACTCCTACCTCTCACAATTTTAACTAGAAAATAGAGAAGGCTCAAAATGTGTTAATAATGAGTTTAAAGATATAATTCATTATTGAATGATTATGGGACTTGTAATTTTTTAAATTATCCATTCTCTAACTTTTAGTGGTTCTCAAATTTTAATGTGTGTAAAAGCATTACCCAGGGAGCTTGTTTAACTGGCTCTGATTAGGTGTGTTTGGGGGAGAGGCCCTGGAATTTTAATTTTAATAAGTGATTTTGCAGTGGCTGATGTACAAACTGCACAGGAACAAGCACGAGGCTGCCCACATCCACCCCATGGACATTCACCTGAAGTTGGGATATAAAACTTGTTGACTGGCAACAGAGAGTGGGGTCCCCACACCAGCAACATGGACATCACCAGGAAGCTTGTGATAAATGTAGAAACTCAGCTCCATTCCAGACCCACTGAAACAGAATCTTTATTTTAATAAGATCCTGGGATTTGGGGGTGGTAGTGGGATGATTTACAAGCACATTAAAGTTTGAGAAGCAATGTTCTCCTGGAAATCAGCCTCTATAACAGTGGTTCTTAATCAGTGGAGTGCCTCCAAGTCCTCTAAGGTGCTCTGAAAAATTACCCCGGTTCCACATCAGACCCACTGACCCTTCAGTGATACAGGGTCAGGAAATAGCTTTTTAAAAGAGATCCAAAGGTGACTCTGATACACACCACTGGTTAAAACCAATTGCTCTTTAGGGCTTGTCTGGCAACTCAGAACCTTTGGGATGACAGAAATCACACCAGATCACTCTCAGATCTCAGTTTTGCTTTGCAGTGTGACAGCCTAAAATTCAGAGCTGACATTTTTATTACCTCCTATAGCCTCTGTTCTTTTTAGCTTCCTTGTCCTAGTTGTCACACCAGGAGAACTCAAGGAAGTCAGCGAGTTTTCATCTCTGTCCTGTGTCCTCAGAGGATGGCTGATTTATTCCCAAGTTCTCCTGCCTTTTAATTTTATTTTTTCAGTTGAAGTCTATACTAGTGTAGGTCAGACAATTCATAATTCACTCTGAGACTGTGGAAAGGACTCTGAGGTCCTCATTTTCCTCAGGAATTGAGCAGTAGTTTGTTAAAACTCCAGAGCTGTTAAGTTCTCACTTTAACTGTGGTTCTCATAAATATGAAGAAATAATGAAACTTTATTAAAGGACAATCCAGGCGTGAATCTTTATTTCATCTAATGGGCCTTGTAGTAAAGTAACTTTTAAGACATTCTGATGCAATTTTTAACTCAGTCATTTATGGGGTAGATAGTTTATTTTATTTTATAATTGGAAGGGGCTATAAAGTACAGCCTTAGTTCAGATTGTTCTTAAGGACATACCAATAAATCCTTTGTAGATGGGCTCTGAACCAGTCGAGAACAATCAGATACTTGGTGGTCTGTGGCTAAAGCATCACGTGCTACTTTTCCTGGATTCAGGAAGGGATAAGGCAGCTGGTCTGATTGCTTGTGGAAGTTCTGGTGGCGGAGTTCTTTAGGAATTTCTCTAGCTTGCTTTGTGTTCAGTCCGAACACCAATCCAGCAGCAGAAAACCCTCTTTTCGATTTGTCAGTCAGTCAACATAAGAATAGACTATGTCTCAAGAGGAACTATGGGGTGAGGTTTTTCTTCTACTGCTTGAATTCAGCACCTTGGAGAAGGTCCTTCTCCTTTTTGTGGGCACAGTGCTGTCACAGAGACTCCTTGTGGCCCAAGCCTTTCACCTGGCCTGCATTTTGAAATGGGACCATGCTTAAGTAAAATGGTTGCTTTCCATGATAAAGCATTTTTGGGCCAAGGAAGCTATTCTTATACCTTTTTAAGTAATCCCTGCTTTGCCCTATCTATTCGGCCCTGTTACTTTCTCTGTGCAAAGAAAACTCACAGTTGAGAGGACATTTACTTCAAGCTGAGGAGTATTAGAGGATACTACTTCTGGTAGATGGTTTCTCTCCAAAGGAAAAGGCCTAATTTGATAAGTGAGAGAATAATATCCATTGTGCCATCTTGCCATTGAGGGAAGCCTATTTGCCTTGAAAATAAGAAATATCTTTCTCAGCAGGCAGTGCTTTTCTTTAAGGATTTTATAACAAAGATAAAAATTGTGATTGGCAAAGTAGTAAACATTTAACACACTTTTAATGTTATATAATAAGCGCAAGAACATGCAAGTAGTAAGGGAACATATTCTTATATGCTGCATTGTCTATTAGCATTTAGCATGAGAAGTAGTCCTCACACATGGCTAGTTATGAGGATGAAGTGAGTTGAAGGAAGGAAATGGGAATCAGGATGAGGATCCTGACTTCATAACCAGGGTAGGGATGGAGGCTCGTCCTCCGTGAAACTTCACAATGTACTTTTCACAGGAGTAAGCCTCATGTACATTTTAGTCAGATTGGAAGATCACTAGTGATTTTGTCCTCATGAAGAAGCACCTTGATTTTCTGAAGCAGTTGTTCAGCAAATTATACTCAGCAGTCTTCTAGTTTCATTCACTTGGACTGTGATTGTGTCACATTATAGTAATTTTTATAAAAGGGTGGACTGACCTGGTACAACACTTTGTGGCAAACGCATCGCTGAATTACTCCTTCCATGGCCACTTTGTGAACAAAGGAAAAAAGAGGAATGCAAGGAGAATTTTGTCATTTTCTAATTTAACATTAGATCATCTTTTGGGCTTATGGAGTGTGCAGCAGACTTAGAGAAACAGGTTACGGATCTCTCTTCATGGTTCAGCAGTGCCAGGCCCCTTACTGCTGAGAGGAGGCATGCCTTCTGTCCCACCTCACAGATTCTCTATGGCCATCTTGGAAAACTCCTGACCCATTGCTTCTTGCACCATGGTGACCGACAAGGGGCTCCTTTTAGTAATTCTACTTTCTCACAAGACCATTAAAGGACAAACAAGAATTACTCTAAAAAATATTATTTCTAATTTCTGTCTTTGATTCTAATCCTTATTTAGGGGTATAGGCCTTTTCTGTCTGTGTAACCCAGAGTGAGTGGAAATGCAGAAGAAAGGTGGAAGAAAGGTGGTATAGTGGAAAGGGAGGGTTTAAAGAGTTAAACATTTAAGTTTGACTAGTTCCCCAACCCATACCTAATAACTGGGAAAAACTCAGAACACAATCAAGGGGGGCATGTCTTACTGTTCATGACAGCATCCCTAGTATAGAACACATGTCTGCCATATGACCCTCTGCAAAGATGTGTCGATTACTGGACTAATTGGAAGATCACCTGAGATACTGTAAGTGAAAGCAAAGACAGACTCAGTGAATGCTGTGTGCTTTCCTCTGCTCTGCTGGTGTGTGGGTGGTAAAAATCATCACTTTCTGTAAACGTGTGTCAGCCATGCAGTGCCTGTGCTCAAAAATGCCAGGCTCGGAGGAGCTTCAAGATGGTGGAAGAGTAAGACGTGGAGATCACCTTCCTCTCCACAAATACATCAGAAATACATCTACATGTGGAACAGCTCCTACATAACACCTACTGAACGCTGGCAGACGACCTCAGACCTCCCAAAAGGCAAGAACCTCCCCACGTACATGGGTAGGGCAAAAGAAAAAAGAAAAAACAGAGATAAAGAATAGGGACGGGACCTGCACCAGTGGGAGGGAGCTGTGAAGGAGGAAAGGTTTCCACAAACTAGGAAGCCCCTTCGCGGGCGGAGACAGGGGTGGCGGGGCGGGGGGAGCTTCGGAGCCACAGAGGAGAGCATAGCAACAGGGGTGCGAAGAGCAAAGCGGAGAGATTCCCGCACAGAGGCTCGGTGCCGACCGGCACTCACCAACCCGAGAGGCTTGTCTGCTCACCCACTGGGGTGGGCGGGGGCTGGGAGCTGAGGCTCGGGCTTCTCTCGGAGCGCAGGGGGAGGACTGGGTTTGGCTGCGTGATCACAGCCTGAAGGGATTAGTGCGCCACGGCTAGCCGGGAGGGAGTCCGGTGAAAAGTCTGGAGCTGCCGAAGAGACAAGAGACTTTTTCTTGCCTCTCTGTTTCCTGGTGCGCGAGGACAGGGGATTCAGAGCGCCGCTTAAAGAAGCTCCAGAGACGGGCGCAAGCCGTGGCTAACAGAGCGGACCCCAGAGTCGGGCATGAGACATTAAGGCTGCTGCTGCCGCCACCAAGAAGCCTGTGTGCGAGCACAGGTCACTATCCACACCCCCCTTCCGGGGAGCCTGTGCAGCCCGCCACTGCCAGGGTCCCGTGATCCAGGGACAACTTTCCCGGGAGAACACACGGCGGCCTCAGGCTGGTGCAACGTCACGCTGGCCTCTGCCGCCGCAGGCTCGCCCCGCACTCCGTGCCCCTCCCTCCCCCCGGCCTGAGTGAGCCAGAGCCCCCAAATCAGCTGCTCCTTTAACACCATCCTGTCTGAGCGAACAACAGACGCCCTCCGGCGACCTACATGCAGAGGCAGGGCCAAATCCAAAGGTGAGCCCTGGGAGCTGTGCGAACAAAGAAGAGAAAGAGAAATCTCTCCCAGCAGCCTCAGGAGCAGCGGATTAAAGCTCCACAATGAACTTGATGTACCCTGCATCTGTGGAATACCTGAAAAGACAAAGAATCATCCCAAATTGAGGAGGTGGACTTCGGGGGCAACAATATAGATACTTTTTGCCCTTTTTCTGTGAATGTGTATGTGTATGCTTCTGTGTGTGATTTTGTCTGTATAGCTTTGCTTTTACCATTTTTCATAGGGTTCTGTCTGTCCTTTTTTTTTTTTTTTAGTATAGTTTTTAGCGCTTGTTATCACTGGTGGATTTGCTTTTTGGTTTGGTTGTTCTCTTCTTTCTTTTTATTACTTAATTTTTTTAAAAATTACTTTTTATTTTAATAACTTTATTTTATCTCCTTCCTTCCTCCCTCCCTCCCTCCCTCCCTCCCTCCCTCCCTTTCTTTCTCTCTTTCTTTCTTTCTTTCTTTCTTTCTTTCCTTTTCCTCCCTTTTATTCTGAGCCGTGTGGATGACAGGCTCTTGGTGCTCCAGCCAGGCGTCAGGGCTGTGCCTCTGAGGTGAGAGAGCCAAGTTCAAGACATTGGGCCACAAGATACCTCCCAGCTCCATGTAATATCAAATGGTGAAAATCTCCCAGAGATCTCCAGCTCAATGCCAAGACCCAGCTCCACTTAATGACCAGAAAGCTCCAGTGCTGGACACCCTATGCCAAACAACTAACAAGACAGGAACACAACCCCACCCATTAGCAGAGAGGCTGCCTAAAATCATAATAAGGCCACAGATACCCCAAAACACACCACCAGACGTGGACCTGCCCACCAGAAAGACAAGATCCAGCCTCATCCACCAGAACACAGGCACCAGTCCCCTCCACCAGGAAGCCTACACAACCCACTGAACCAACCTTAGCCACTGGGGACAGACACCAAAAACAACAGGGACTACGAACCTGCAGCCTGTGAAAAGGAGACCCCAAAGACAGTAAGATAAGCAAAATGAGAAGACAGAAAAACACACAGAAGATGAAGGAGCAAGGTAAAAACCCACCAGACCAAATAAATGAAGAGGAAATAGGCAGTCTACCTGAAAAAAAATTCAGAATAATGATAGTAAAGATGATCCAAAGTCTTGGAAATAGAATGGAGAAAATACAAGAAACGTGTAACAAGGACCCAGAAGAACTAAAGAGCAAAAATAAACAGTGATGAACAACACAATAAATGAAATTAAAAATTCTCTAGAAGGGATCAATAGCAGAATAACTGAGGCAGAAAAATGGATAAGTGACCTGGAAGATAAAATAGTGGAAGTAACTACTGCAGAGCAGAATAAAGAAAAACGAATGAAAATAATCGAGGACAGTCACACAGACCTCTGGGACAACATTAAATGCACCAACATTCAAATTATAGAGGTCCCAAAAGAAGAAGATAAAAAGAAAGGGACTGAGAAAATATTTGAAGAGATTACAGTTGAAAACTTCCCTAATATGGGAAAGGAAATAGTGAATCAAGTCCAGGAAGCACAGAGAGTCCCAAACAGGATAAATCCAAGGAGAAACTCGCCAAGACACATATTAATCAAACTATCAAAAATTAAATACAAAGAAAACATATTAAAAGCAGCAAGGGAAAAATAACAAGTAACATACAAGGGAATCCCCATAAGGTTAACAGCTGATCTTTCAGCAGAAACTCTCCAAGCCAGAAGGGAGTGGCCAGACATATTTAAAGTGATGAAGGGGAAAAGCCTATAAGCAAGATTACTCTACCTAGCAAGGATCTCATTCAGTTTGACAGAGAAATTAAAACCTTTACAGACAAGCAAAAGCTGAGAGAATTCAGCACCAAACCAGCTTTACAACAAATGCTAAAGGAACTTCTCTAGGGAGGAAACACAAGAGAAGGAAAAGCCCTACAATAACAAACCCAAAACAATTAAGAAAATGGTAATAGGGCTTCTCTGGTGGCGCGGTGGTTGAGGGTCCGTCCACCTGCCAATGCAGGGGACACGGATTCGTGCCCCAGTCTGGGAGGATCCCACATGCCGTGGAGTGGCTGGGCCCATGAGCCATGGCCGCTGAGCCTGCGCATCCAGAGCCTGTGCTCCACAACGGGAGAGGCCACAACAGTGAGAGACCCATGTACCGCAAAAAAAAAAAAAAAAGAAAATGATAATAGGAAAATACATATTGATAATTACCTTAAATGTAAATGGATTAAATGCTCCAACCAAAATATATAGACTGGCTAAATGGATATAAAAGCAAGACTTGTATATATGCTGTCTACAAGAGGCTCACTTCAGACCTAGGGACACATACAAACTGAAAGTGAAGGGAAGGAAAAAGATATTCCATGCACATGCAAATCAAAGGAAAGCTGGAATAGCAATTCTCATATCAGACAAAATAGACTTTAAAACAAAGACTATTACAATAGACAAAGAAGGACACTACATAATGTCCAAGGGATCAATCCAAGAAGAAGATATAATAATTGTAAATATTTATGCACCCAACATAGGAGCACGTCAATACATAAAGCAAAACAACAGTAACACAATCATAGTAGGGGACTTTAACACCCCACTTCCACCAATGGACAGATCATCCAAAATGAAAATAAATAAGGAAACACAAGCTTTAAATGATACATTAAACAAGGTGGACTTAATGGATATTTATAGGACACTCCATCCAAAAACAACACAATACACTTTCTTCTCAAGTGCTCATGGAACACTCTCCAGGATAGATCATATGTTGGCTCACAAATCAAGCCTTGGGAAATTTAAGTAAATTTAAGTCATATCAAGCATGTTTTCCTACCACAATGCCATGAGACTAGATATCAGATACAGGGAAAAAAATCTGTAAAAATACAAACACATGGAGGCTAAACAATACACTACTTAATAACCAAGATATCACTGAAGAAATCAAAGGGGAAATCAAAAAATACCTAGAATCAAATGACAATGAAAACACAATGACCGAAACCTATGGGATGCAGCAAAAGCAGTTCTAAGAGGGAAGTTTATAGCAATACTATCCTACCTTAAGAAACAAGAAACATCTCAAATAAACAACCTAACCTTACACCTAAGGCAATTAGAGAAAGAAGAACAAAAAACCCCCAAAGTTAGCAGAAGGAAAGAAATCGTAAAGATCAGATCAGAAATAAATGAAAAAGAAATGAAAGAAATGATAGCAAAGGTCAGTAAAACTAATAGCTGGTTCTTTGAGAAGATAAACAAAATTGATAAACCATTAGCCGGACTCATCAGGAAGAAAAGGGAGAAAACTCAAATCAATAGAATTAGAAATGAAAAAGGAGAAGTAACAACGGACACCGCAGAAATACAAAGCATCATAAGAGACTACTGCCAGCAACTATATGAAAATAAAATGGACAACTTGGAAGAAATGTACAAATTCTTAGAAAGGCACAATCTTCAGAGACTGAACCAGGAAGAAACAGAAAATATGAACAGAGCAATCACAAGCACTGAAATTGAAACTGTGATTAAAAATCTTCCAACAAACAAAAGCCCAGGACCAGATGGCTTCACAGGCGAATTCTATCAAACATTTAGAGAAGAGCTAACACCTATCCTTCTCAAACTCTTCCAAAATACAGGAGAGGGAGGAACACTCCCAAACTCATTCTACGAGGCCACCATCACCCTGATACCAAAACCAGACAAGGATGTCACAAAGAAAACTACAGGCCCATATCACTGATGAACATAGATGCAAAAATCCTCAACAAAATACTGGCAAACAGAATCCAACAGCACATTAAACGGATCATACACCATGATCAAGTGGGGTTTATTCCAGGAATGCAAGGATTCTTCAGTATACCCAAATCAATCAATGTGATACACCATATTAACAACTTGAAGGAGAAAAAACATATGATCATCTCAATAGATGCAGAGAAAGCTTTTGACAAAATTCAACACCCATTTATGATAAAAACCCTCCAGAAAGTAGGCATAGAGGGAACTTACCTCAACATAATAAAGGGCATATATGACTAACCCACAGCCAATATCGTCCTCAATGGTGAAAAACTGAAACCATTTCCACTAAGATAAGGAACAAGACAAGGTTACCCACTCTCACCACTATTATTCAACATAGTTTTGGAAGTTTTTGCCACAGCAATCAGAGAAGAAAAAGAAATAAAAGGAATCCAAATCGGAAAAGAAGAAGTAAAGTTGTCACGGTTTGCAGATGACATGATACTATACATAGAGAATCGTAAAGATGCTACCAGAAAACTCCTAGAGCTAATCAATGAATTTGGTAAAGTAGCAGGATGCAAAATTAATGCACAGAAATCTCTTGCACTCCTATAGACTAACGAAGAAAAATCTGAAAATGAAATTAAGAAAACACTTCCATTTACCATTGCAACATAAAGAATAAAATACCTAGGAATAAACCTACCTAAGGAGACAAAAGACCTGTATGCAGAAAATTATAAGACACTGATGAAAGCAATTAAAGATGATACAAATAGATGGAGAGATATACCATGTACTTGGATTGGAAGAATCAACATTCTGAAAATGACTCTAATACCCAAAGCAATCTACAGATTCAATGCAATCCCTATCAAACCATCACTGGCATTTTTCACAGAACTAGAACAAAAGATTTCACAATTTTTATGAAAACACAAAAGATTCTGAAGAGCCAAAGCAATCTTGAGAAAGAAAAACAGCTGTAGGAATCAGGCTCCCTGACTTCAGACTATAATACAAAGCTACAGTAATCAAGACAGTAGGTTACTGGCACAAAAACAGAAATATAGATCAATGGAAGAGGCGGGAAAGCCCAGAGATAAACCCAGACACATATGGTCACCTTATCTTTCATAAAGGAGGCAAGAATATACAGTGGAGAAAAGCCAACCTCTTCAATAAGTGGTACGGGGAAAACTGGACAGCTACATGTAAAAGAATTAAATTAGAACACTCCCTAACACCATACACAATAATAAACTCAAAATGGATTAAAGACCTAAATGTATGGCTAGACACTATAAAACTCTTAGAGGAAAACATAGGCAGAACACTCTATGACATAAATCACAGCAAGATCCTTTTTGACCCACTTCCTAGAGAAATGGAAATTAAAAACAAAGTATACAAATGGGACCTAATGAAACTTAAAAGCTTTTGCACAGCAAAGGAAACCATAAACAAGATGAAAAGACAACCCTCAGAATGGGAGAAAATATTTGCAAATGAAGCAATTGACAAAGGATTAATTTCCAAAATTTACAAGCAGCTCATGCAGCTCAATATCAAAAAAACAAATAACCCAATCCAAAAATGGGCAGAAGACCTAAATAGACATTTCTCCAAAGAAGATATACAGATTTCCAACAAACACATGAAAGAATGCTCAACATCCTTAATCACTAGAGAAATGCAAATCAAAACTACAGTGAGATATCATCTCACACCAGTCAGAATGGCCGTCATCAAAAAATCTAGAAACAATAAATGCTGGAGAGGGTGTGGAGAAAAGGGAACCCTCCTGCACTGTTGGTGGGAATGTAAATTGATACAGCCACTATGGAGAACAGTATGGAGGTTCCTTTGCCATACGGCCCAGCAGTCCTACTACTGGGCATATATACCCTGAGAAAACCATAATTCAAAAAGAGTCATGTACCACAATGTTCATTGCAGCTGTATTTACAATAGCCCGGAGATGGAAACAACCTAAGTGTCCATTATCGGATGAATGGATAAAGAAGATGTGGCACATATATACAATGGAATATTACTCAGCCATGATAAGAAACGAAATTGAGTTATTTGTAGTGAGGTGGATGAACCTAGAGCCTGTCATACAGAGTTAAATAATTTAGAAAGAGTAAAACAAATACTTTATGCTAACACATATATCTGGAATCTAAGGAAAAAAAAAAGATCATGAAGAACCTAGGGGCAAGATGGGAATAAATGCGCAGACCTACTAGAGAATGGACTTGAGGATATGGGGATGGTGAAGTGTAAGGTGGGACAAAGTGAGAGAGTGGCATGGACATATATACACTACCAAATGTAAAATAGATTGCTAGTGGGAAGCAGCCGCATAGCACAAGGAGATCAGCTCGGTGCTTTGTGACCACCTAGAGGGGTGGGATAGGGAGGGTGGGAGGGAGGGAGATGCAAGAGGGAAGAGATATGGGGATACATGTATATGCATAACTGATTCACTTTGTTATAAAGCAGAAACTAACACACCATTGTAAAGCAATTATACTTCAATAAAGATGTTTAAAAAATGCCAGGATCAATTCATTTAATAGCTGGGGGTCCAATCTGTAAACATTGGTATAGATGATCTTATTTACAAAGCAGAAATAGAGACACAGTTGTAGAGAACAAACGTATGGATACCAAGGCGGAAAGTGGGTAGCGTGTGTGGGATGAATTGGGATATTGGGGTTGACATATATACACTATTGATACTATGTATAAAGTAGATAACTAATGAGGACCTACTGTATAGCACAGGAAACTATACTCAATGCTCTGTGGTGACCTAAATGAGAAGGAAATAAAAAAAATGAGGGTATATATGTATACGTATAGCTGATTCACTTTGCTGTACAGTATAAACTAACACAATATTGTAAAGCATCTATACTCCAATAAAACAAAAATAGCTAGGGGTACAGGAGACAAAGTCCAACAGGATTTGTGGAAGAGATGGCAAAGCCAGGTTTTCTTTCCCTTTATTTTCTCTTCATGTTAACCTTTTTGATTCCTTACCTAACCTTAATTTATAATGACATTTTCTGGGAGGAGACAACTTTAAGCAACTTTACAGATACAAAAAAAAAAAAAATAGGAAAAAGGAAAGCACATATAGCTGATTAGTTTGCCTCTTTCTGCTCACTACCCTTTTATCATTTTTCTGTTTTTGAGCTGACAGGGTTTCAATCTTTGCAAATCAAGTCTATTAAATGTTTAGCATTCTGACTGGCTAAACCCAGCAGTAGTGGTTACTAGCTGTTCTTCTGCTGTTACTAAGCAATTATTGAAAACTTATTAAGTACACAGAATGAGGCTAATTAATGCATATAATACACAAATAAAAATTGGCATTGTAGAAGCACTAAGCAATATTCTGTAAAGGGTATTGCTAATCTGGATTTCTCCATTCTGGGACAAGAATTTTGTCTACAATGGTCTCCCTATCAAAATTACAGAGTTTCTTTAATTAGAACTTTAGGGAGGCAGAAAAACCATTAGTTGGTAGTGACTTAATGCATTGGTTGTGAGTAAATGAAAATAGTACATAATGAACTTAAGCTATCATTTATATTCAGTACTGTGATATATTGGGACTTGATATAAACTTCTAATTTCTCCTCTCTACCAGCTTGATGAAGACTTTTAGTCCTCTTTATCCTGTCCAGTATTGCAGAGAGGATGGACTTTAGATCTGATTCCATAGACATATGGGGATACTGTCCCAGGTCTTATGCCTGAGCCATTCTGGGTTGAACTCTTATTTCAAAGTCCTTGCTTTTATTTTCTGCTTATGCATGGGCTCAAGCTTTATTTGCTTAACTTTATGACCTTAATTAAGCTCTACAAAATGCTTATTATTAATTTTTTATTCAACTGAAATGGGCTATTCTTGGTCTTTTTGCATGAAGCTGTATTTTCCATTACCATGGTTTTAGTTACTTCCAAATCCTGCAGATCTCTCTTCTGAGCGTCAAACCTCCATGTTGAAATGCCTACTGGGATGTTCCATACATCATTCAAACTCGGCATGATTAAAAGTGAGATTATTTTCAACTCCCTCCTATTCCCAGATTGTTCAAATCCAGACTTTTCCATTTCCTGTTATGGGACTTGGGCAGGTCGCTCGGCCTTTCTGTGTCTCAGTTTCTTCATCTATAAAAGGGAATAAGAAAAACAATTATCTCATAGACTTAAGGAGAATAAATAAGTTAATATGTGTGCCTTTACACAATAAACACTATATAAACATTAGTTATTGTTATTTTTAAAAGTATTAGTCCCTTGGTGCTCTCTAACTTTGGAAATGGTACAACATTCACCCAATGGCTCAAGCAGGAAACCTCAACTTGCATCATCCTCAATTTCTCCCTCACCTCCCCCAAAGATTGAGTTCTTTGGCTACTACTTCTTACATATCTCTTGAATCTTCCCTCTTTTCTCTAACCCCAGTGCCATTGCATAATCCTGTATTACTGCAGTAGCCTCCTAGCTAGCGTTTTACTGCTTATAATACCTTCTTCATTCCACCTCTCTACACTAAATACATAACTATATTTTAAAAATGCAAATCTGGTTGAATATTGTCCCCACTTAAAACCTTTCCATGCTTGTCATTACCTCTCCACTATCTTTAATAAGGTACCAGAGGTCTAAATAACCTGGCCTCTTCTTTCTTTTTTGTTTTCTTTCTGCTTCACAACAAATGAATCAGTTATATATATACATATGTTCCCATATCTCTTCCCGCTTGCATCTCCCTCCCTCCCACCCTCCTTATCCCACCCCTCCAGGTGGTCACAAAGCACTGAGCTGATCTCCCTGTGCTATGCGGCTGCTTCCCATTAGCTATCTACCTTACGTTTGTTAGTGTATATATGTCGATGCCTCTCTCTCGCTTTGTCACATCTCACCCATCCCCCTCCCCATATCCTCAAGTCCGTTCTCCAGTAGGTCTGTGTCTTTATTCCTGTCTTACCCCTAGGTTCTTCATGACATTTTTTTTTCTTAAATTCCATATATATGTGTTAGCATACGGTATTTGTCTTTCTCTTTCTGACTTACTTTACTCTGTATGACAGACTCTAGGTCTATCCACCTCATTACAAATAGCTCAATTTTGTTTCTTTTTATGGCTGAGTAATATTCCATTGTATACATGTGCCACATCTTCTTTATCCATTCATCCGTTGACGGACACTTAGGTTGCTTCCATGTCCTGACTATTGTAAATAGAGCTGCAATGAAGATTTTGGTACATGACTCTTTTTGAATTATGGTTTTCTCAGGGTATATGCCCAGTAGTGGGATTGCTGGGTCATATGGTAGTTCTATTTGTAGTTTTTTAAGGAACCTCCATACTGTTCTCCGTAGTGGCTGAACCAATACACATTCCTACCAGCAGTGCAAGAGTGTTTTCTTTTCTCCACACCCTCTCCAGCATTTATTGTTTCTAGATTTTTTGATGATGGCCATTCTGACTGGTGTGAGATGATATCTCACTGTAGTTTTGATTTGCATTTCTCTACTGATTAATGATGTTGAGCATTCTTTCATGTGCTTGTTGGCAGTCTGTATATCTTCTTTGGAGAAATGTCTATTTAGGTCTTCTGCCCATTTTTGGATTGGGTTGTTTGTTTTTTTGTTATTGAGCTGCATGGGCTGCTTGTAAATTTTGGAAATTAATCCTTTGTCAATTGCTTCATTTGCAAATATTTTCTCCCATTCTGAGGGTTGTCTTTTCATCTTGTTTATGGTTTCCTTTGCTGTGCAAAAGCTTTTAAGTTTCATTAGGTCCCGTTTATTTTTGTTTTTATTTCCATTTCTCCAGGAGGTGGGTCAAAAAGAATCTTGCTGTGATTTATGTCATAGAGAGTTCTGCCTATGTTTTCCTCTAAGAGTTTGATAGTTTCTGGCCTTACATTTAGGTCTTTAATCCATTTTGAGCTTATTTTTGTGTATGGTGTTAGGGAGTGATCTAATCTCATACTTTTATATGTAGCTGTCCAGTTTTCCCAGCACCACTTATTGAAGAGGCTGTCCTTTCTCCACTGTACATTCCTGCCTCCTTTATCAAAGGTAAGGTCACCATATGTGCGTGGGTTTATCTCTGGGATTTCTATCCTGTTCCATTGATCTATATTTCTGCTTTTGTGCCAGTACCATACTGTCTTGATTACTGTAGCTTTGTAGTATAGTCTGAAGTCAGGGAGCCTGATTCCTCCTCGTCTTTCTTTTTTAACCTCAACTCCTGCCTTTTCTCACTTTTGGGTCTTTACTGAAACTGTTTCTCATGCCTGGTTTGAAGGGCTCTTCTTGCCCAACTTTTCCTGCCCCCCCCCCCCCACAATTTGGCTACCTTCTCATACTTTAGGTTTCAGCTTAGGTATCACTTTTTCCCTTCCAGGCAGGCTTCATAGTCTTTATTAACTGCCTGTGGATTATATATTGCTTTGACTGCTTAACATCTTATTCCCTGGGGGGACTCAACTACAGTACCCGAAATTGATCCGTTCCCACTGCACAGGTAAGTTTGTGACTACTTGAATATCTAAGACGATAGACACATTGGTTCGTCCATGGCAGATGTTGTTCTCTGCGTCAGAGAACAAAACAGCACCAAGACCAGCATACTATATGGAAATTCAGGTTTTCCCAAGTATATCCATAAGGTAGGGAAAATAGCATCCTACTGTTGTAGGAGTCTGATTTTAGATTGTCACTAGAATGAGCAATCCTAACAAGTTGGATTAACAAATATCAGTTGTTAGAAAAAAGAACAAACTAATAGCATTTATGTCTCTTTCATTACACTTTACTCTTTCTGAATATAAGGACTTTATATGTCTTGTTTGTCATTATATCTTTTTGTGCCTTAGCATGAAACTATCATTCAAAAAATAATTTATAGAATTGATTCATCTATTTTAGAGTGTGAAGAAACACTAAGAAATGATTTTGTCTAGCGCTCTGATAAAAGTGTAATACTGTCCTTATGTTTGACAGATAAGTCACCTGAAGTCCAGAAATTTACAGACTTATTCTAGGTCACATGGAATCACTTCCCTAATATTATTCTCTTTCTACCACTCCTTGTTGCCACCCAGTTGCATTTGTTCATTTGTAATATGTTAATTTGCCTGCATAGAGACTGGAGAAAACTAGCTTTCGTATCCTAATTTCAGAGCACTCTTTGTTAAATCTCAGGGTTGAAAATAAAAGTGGAAGGTAGATTAGAAAGGGACAAAAATGCCTGTTTTGGGAGTTTGGGCTTTATCCTCTGGGGTGATTTTTAAACTATACTCAGTGGAATCCCTGTCAGGGACCTCAAGAGCTTTGTCTGGACCTCCCACTTATATTTCAATCAGAGAAGTTCCTTGTTTATTTATTTTCCTTGGCTTTATTGAAAGCTTCTTTTGAAGAAAGAAATGTGTGAATAAAAATACATTTGAAAACTATTGCTCCAGGGAGTACTGTAACATTTTCATTCGCTACTCAAACATCATCTTTGGTTGAACTCTCAAGGTAAAATTTCCTTCTTTTTTGTCTTTGACCAGATTCTCTTAATAACTTTTAGGGTGAGGGTTAATTTTGGATCTATATGTTTAAATAGCTAAATGTTATCAGTTATAAAATAAAATATATATTAGGACCTAAAAATTTATCAACCAGATTAAGAAAAACAGAGTACGCTTTAAATATTCTCTTTCATTTCCTTTTTGAAAAAATATGCAATTGTGGGGAATTTGAAAAATTTCTGTTACATGTACATTCTTATATTTTCTGGGCTAGTTTAGTGATAAATGCAATTGTTGAGTTAAATGAGAATGGCTAGAAAAACTGCTGAAACTTGAGCAGTAACTGTGGATTAGTTAATGGGAATTTGCCCAGGGGTGGGTGTTGGTAGTCCTAATGATTTTTGAATAGCATTGCAAAAGCTTTTGAAGAATCTTTTAAATCACTCAATCTCTCTTTTCTGTTACGATGAGGACAATACACATTGTTATAGATTTGTTTGGTTCTTTACAGTTTACTAAGTGCTTTCACGTTTTTCCTCTTCTGAGAGAAATGTAAGGCTCCTTGCAGCTCCAAAATTCTATTACTTTATATTTTATTGATTCTTTTGAATGCTCTTTGAGATTTTTAAAATTCAAAACCAACATATTGAAGGGTTTTAGTTTAGCAGTGATATGACCTTCCAACTCCTTGGTTTCCTAGAAATTACTTGGATTATGATCATGGAATCTGTTAATGAATAATCTACTAATGAATAAGTAGTGTAGAAATATTCAAAAGGATGCCTTTCAAAAGGACTAATTCTAATACCTTGTGAACAATTAAAATCCTAAGTAGCCAAAGATTACACAATTGTAGCACAAAGTTCCATTTATCTTTTTCATTTTCTTTAAAGAATTCCAGACTTCCCTGGTGGTTCAGTGGTTAAGACTCCTTGCTTCCACTGCAGGGGACGTTCGATCACCAACCAGGGAAGTTCCGCATGCTGCAGGTGCGGCCAAAAAAAAAAAAAAAAAAAAATTCCACAGAACTGGGGAAATGATCTAGTACACATGGAAACTGGTTTTCAGATTGCCATTATCATGGGCAATTCAAAGAGTGTTGAATTACTAAATCTGAATTACACACACACACAATTTGCAATAAAGGAGTCAAGACAGTGGAGAAAAGACAGTCTCTTCAATAAGTAGTGCTGGGCAAACTGGACAGCTACACGTTAAAGAATGAAATCAGAACATTTTTTAACACCATATACAAAAATAAACTCAAAATGGACTGAAGACCTAAATGTAAGACCTGAAACCATACAACTCCTAGAGGGAAACATAGGTAGAACACTCTTCGGCACAATTGTAGCAGTATTTTTTTTGGATATGTCTCTTAAGGCAAAGGAAACAAAAGCAAAAATAAACAAATGGACCTAATTAAACTTAAAAGCTTTTGCATAGCAAAGGAAACCGTTGACAAAATGAAAAGACAACCTACTGAGTGGGAGAAAATATTTGCAAATGATAGACTGATAAAGGGTTAATATCAAAATACATAAATAGCTCATATAACTCAACATGAAAAAAACAAACAACCTGATTAAAAAATGGGCAGAAGACTTGAATAGACATTTTTCCAAAGAAGACATACAGATGGCCACTAGGCACATGAAAAGATGTTCAACATCATTAATCACCATGGAAATGCAAATCAAAACCACAATGAGATATCACCTCACACTTGTCAGAATGGCTATCATCAAAAAGACCACAAATAAGAAATGTTGGAGAGTATGTGGAGAAAAGGGAATTCTTGTACACCATTAGTAGAAATGTAAATTGGTGCAACCACTGTGGAAAACAGTATGGAGATTCCTCAAAAATGTAAAAATAGAACTGCCATATTATCCAGCAATTCCACTGCTGGATATATATGTGAAAAAAATGAAAACACTAATTTGAAATACTAATACACCCCAATGTTCATAGCAGCCTTTTTTTACAATAGCCAAAATATGAATGCAACCTAAGTGTTTATCAGCAGATGAATGGATAAAGATGTGGCATGTATGTGTGTATACACACACAAACACATACACACAATGGAATACTACTCAGCCATAAAAAAGCATGAAATTTTGCCATTTGCAACAACATGGATGGACTTGGAGGTTATTATGGTCAGTGAAGTAAGTCAGACAGAGAAAGACAAATACTGTGTGTTATTACTTATATGTGGAATCTAAAACATAAATTAGTTAAATAACAAAAAAGAAACAAACTCACAAATATAGAGAGCTAGTGGTTACCAGTGGGGAGAGTGAAGATGGCAGGGACAATATAGGGGTAAGAGATTAGTAGGTACAAACTACTATGTATAAAATAAATAAGCTATGAGGATATATTGTACAGCACAGGAAATATAGCCAATATTTTATAACTATAAATAGAGTATAACCTTAAAAAATTGTGAATCACTACATTGTATACCTAAAACTTATATAATATTATAAATCAACTATACTGCAACACCCCCACCCCCACAATAATGGCCACTGTCAGAAGACAATCTAAATGTTTCTACTGAAACATTTTCTCATTTCTCTAGTATTAGTTTGAGATTATAACCACTTAAAATGAGCCCCAAAAGGAGCTGAAACAATTTGATATAGGCTATTTTTAAATTAAAGGGAATGAACTATAGGAGACTTCATTTTTTGCTTAGTTTCCTTTTTTAGGGAGGTGTTAAGGATAGGATAGGGCAAGAGGCTGATCGGGAGTGATTCCAATTATTTCTCGTACAGTTTTTTTTTCCTTTAGGAAAAGATTGTCAAAGAAGAAATAGGGTAGCTTAATTCTAATACAGGTCCTTCCTCTAGACATCAGACATGCTCCTGTTCAGATTTTCATGCCTCTTCATGACAACACCTAGAGGAAAAAAATATGTAGAATGACATTTATTGAACGTCTACTATGTAACAGGTGCTCTCTACACTGAGAGTAAAAGGATCCAGATGCAGACTGTAGATCTAGGTAGAGTCATATTCTTTTCTATGTAGAGCTTAGATGATCCTAAATGGATTTAGATATAGCAATTGTCCGTCTTCTATTTCTACACATAAATTTACAGAGGAAAGGGTCTGAGATTCATCTTTTTTGAGATTCACATTTTTTGAAACTAGACCTGTGGACTGGAGTGGCTCTTACTAGACCATCTTGAAGAAATGAGAGGAACAGGAGTTTCAGCCAGATTTGACTCTTGCATCAAGGACCACAGGCTGAGGACACCGGATAGCTAATAATCTGTGAAGCAGCAGACACTGGAACCTGATCCAACTTAGCAAACCTGGAAGCTAAATTGTGACCCAGGGATGCATCTGTGTGAGGACATGGGACTTGCTTAATATAAAAAGTTAACTCTCAGATTCAACATGTACATGGCAGAGACTAGAAAGTCAAAATTACAATTTAATTTTTATGGACCTTTCTAGATTTGCTATCACTGAATTCACAGAGTAAGATGGAAGACTTCATCTTTTGTTTTCCCTTTCGGATTTGTTTCTCAGATACCTCCCTTTCTGTGAGCACCTCCCCACATGGAGAGATAATGACATTTAAAGGTTTGTACATTGACTATAATTATGAGTTTCAACGTGCACTCTGATATTAAGTTCTAAATCCCATATATTATGGGACTCTGGAGTAATAATTGGAATACACGCTGAGTTTGAAGCAGATTTTCCCTGACTAATAAGAATGCTGGCAGGATATGATGTATTTGTCAATTTGAGGATCTACTGTGGCCTGGGCAAATCGGCTGGGTCCTATAATGGAAGCCAGGCACCAAGAAGGACAACAGGAGGCACTTGGACTGGGTGAATTTGTCACTCTGTTTAGTGTGAGGTATTCTGAGTTTGGCAAGAAGTGATATGGAGGCTCTGGTCTCAGGAGTAGTATGCGCAAGACACTGGCATGAACATGGACTAAGGGTTATGTTTCTGCTTCATTTCTACAGGACGTTGGTCATGTTTGCCCCAATGAGCTCTGGTGGTAAAATCAAGAACTCTTATCACACTAGGATGGTGATGTTTTGGGAACCTAAGTGGTACTGCTTTGTGGTCCTCCTTCCAACATCCATTCTTTTCATTCTCTCTTTTAAATAAAACCTAAGGAGCTAGCTCTTTATCTTGGTAACTAATGTGCAAGTAAAGAACAGATTTTTTTAAAAAATCATTCACGTTTATCAAAGAATACTCTGAAGACAGCAGTTAAATATTATTTTTTGTCAATATGAGTAGATTTGGCAAAAGGGAAAGACTGTTCTTCTATCTCAGAATTCTGGTAAAAGAAACACAGAATACCCAGTCAAGATAAATATTTTAGTCCCATTAATTATTTTTTTCCTGTGCCATGAAGAAAGCCTATAGATGGTATATAGTAGTCATATCAACAAATATTTATAATGTTCCTACTTAGCCGCATTTTACGAAGGATTTCAAATATCCTTTTCCTGTAATTCTTAAGTTTTGTACAGTTTTACTGAATGAGGAAAATGGCCCAATTTTGACTTTTCCTTTTTTATGACTTCTAGAAATGACTATTTTGCTGGAATGTGTTCCTAGAAATCAGTAATGCTGTGGAACATATTTTCTCATATACAATATTAGAGTTGGGAATCATTTCTTATCCAGGTCTTAGTGACCTATAAATCATACCCATGATCCAAAACATATCAGAGAAGCAAGGATAACTAGCCATCACTATAAATATTTAGTAGATGACTTTCATTCTTAGAAATAATCTATTTTATTTTATTGTTTGCTATACCAGCAGTGTATTTTCATTCTGTAGGTCTATAATTGTCAAATAATGGCAATGTCTTACAGTTTAATCTGTTGTATATAATATACATGAAACTCACAAAAGCAGCTAGGTTATAAATTTGGCTACAACCAATATATTAGCTCAAACATGTTTTTAAACTTTTATTTAGTGATAACATCCCTTGCCTGATTTGGAAAGTCTCTTTTTAGGATAATTTGGATGACAGTTCTAGGAAGTTTACATGAATTCCTTTTTTTTTTTTGCGGTACACGGGCCTCTCACCATTGTGGCCTCTCCCGCTGCGGAGCACAGGCTCTGGACGCGCAGGCTCAGCGGCCATGGTTCACGGGCCCAGCCTCTCTGCGGCATGTGGGATCCTCCCGGACCGGGGCACGAACCCGTGTCCCCTGCATCGGCGGGCGGACTCTCAACCACTGTGCCACCAGGGAAGCCCATGAATTCCTTTTTTGACCTTAGTTTTGTGCACAAAATACCAGGGACACAATTATTATTGTGGATAAAATTTTGAAGATTCTTTTATTGACAAGAATACATTTGAAGTTAAGGGTTAGTAAAAATAAGAAAGATGAAGATATGGTAATATAAATATTTATTAAGGCATTATTTTTTATAATGAAAAAGTGGAAAAATATAAATGCCAAATGAAAGGATTAGCTAAATTAATTACAAAGGAAAGTTTTATAGATATTAAAACTGATGTTGCAGAAGCATTTTTATTAACATTGGAAACATTATCATCATATGTTATTAACCGAAAAGCATAGATTGCAAAATAATACAGTATAAAATTATATACTGATACACATAGGTTATATAATAAGAAGGCTACTCAACAATGGAATTACTAATATTGCTTTTTCTGATTGTGTTGTTTTAGTTTTCTTATTTTGCTAGTCTGAATATATGAATAACAAAAAAAATGTTAAAGAATATGTTTTATCCCTGTGATAAGATAAAACAAGAAAATTTAGGACTTATTTCCCAACCTTGAGACTTTTTTGTCATTTATTTTAAATTATGCTATTGGAAATTCCTTGTATATGTATCTTTACATTCTTGAGAACATATTATTTATGGGATGAATTGCTGACAGCTGAGTTATTGGAGGAAAGAGTATTTACAGTATAATTTTTAAGATATAAACAAAAAGATTGCATCCAATATGATATAAGGGGAATTATATGAAAAGAGAATTTATAGAAGCACAAATACAAATGTTCAATAATGATATGAAAATCAAGGCAAATTAAAGTAACATGATTTTAGACTTATCAGATATGTAATGAATTTGATCTATCAAGTTTTGTAAGGGCTTGGGAAACAAGTGCTCTCATGTATAGTTGAAGGGAATATAAATTGGTACAGTGTATTATTTTTTAAATTAAGGAAATGAATAGGGCTGATCTTTCCCTATATTATCTCAGTTTCTTCAAAACCGCATTTTGAACCTATTAAGGCATCCCTCCCTTTATCTCCAGAATAGACAAAGACTCTTGAGAGTAACTTTTATTTTTCACATCCATTTTCCTTTCTCAAAGCTCTCTTAATCTAACTGACTCTGCAAGGAAGGTCTATATTCTACTTGTTCCATAAGGACAGCGGAATATGGATATGCTTTTACTTGTCAGTTTTGCTGTGTAATGACCTTGAAGTGTCAGAGGCTTACCTCATGAACCTCATGGGCTCATGGGTCAGCTGGAGAGGATCTATTTCAGCCTGCACTTCAGGTTCCATTCTGCTGCATGTGTTTTCCATTCTTTCTTGACCTGGATACCCTGGGCACATTATTCTCATGACTGATGGTGGGAAGGCAGAGGCAAGGGGCAAGCCAAACCATGCATGCACATTTAACCTCTGCTCCCATAGTGTCCACTAACATTCCACTGGCCAAAGCAGAAAACATGTCCAAACTCAAAGTCAATGGGGTGGGAAATACACTCTGCCTACCCTTAGTAGGATGTACCCCAAATTCATACAGCAAGGGCATGGTATGTGTACTTCTGTATCACACCTGTCCATTTTAATAGCTTAAGTGGTAGGAAGGCATTTGCCCTGCTCCCTGGTGGGTCTCCAGATACACATTTTGAGATTGTACTGGTTTCATTATTGAGGTGGATAAAATTATTTTTCATGCGCAATTTTTATTTGTTAATAGTCAAAGTTATGAGCATATGAAACCATGGCTACTCCTGTATATTTTACCAATCACTTTCTCATAAATTCATTTCTATTTGATTCTCACAATCACTCTAAGCATTGTTATTTTCGGTACACTGAATAGTTAAATGACTTGGTGGAATTCAATAGTTGGGATCTTTAGCACTGCATAGCATACCATGTAATAACTCCTGTATGTGACTTTTTAAATTGTCTTTCCCAAGGTCACAGACTTAGTATGTGGCAAAACCAATGTTGAAACACTCATGTCCTGTCTCCTTCTAACTCTGCCAGTACACATCTTCTTTAATTAGTGTCCAACAAATGGTCTAATTTTTCCAAAAGCCTCTTCTAAAACCACATTAAAAAGAAATTATCCTAAAGGTGTAATCAGGTTAAGTACTGACCTTATGACTGAAGAGGCTTGTTCAGGTGGCCAGGCACACATGGCTCAGGGAGTTTAGTCACCAGATGCATTTTCTGTGAGAATGGCGATGAATAAATATTTACCCCAAATTTGGCCTAGGCCATTACCTGACTGCTTCATTGCTTTTGCCATTATCTTGCAGCATTTTCATCTCTACTTATTTAATTTAGGAGAAATAAAAATTTAGAAGTCTCAGTTTAATCTCACACAGGAGCAAAAATAGTTGTGCCATATACTACTTTTATTACTTTTGACCTATTCTAGCTAAGATTATAGATTAGGCAAGTTTACTCATCCATCAGTGGAACAGGTGACTGGATTTGTGAAGTGACACAGATCATAAAGATCAGTGAGGTGTTTGTTTCTATTTAAATTACCTTGGAAGGGCATTAATTTAAGTAAGCCTAACCGAAGCCTTATAGCTGGAAAGGGTAGGATTTTAGGGTTTCATTTTTAAGAATGCAGTTTAGACTATGATATGAAAAAAGCCAATGATCTCTTCTATGTCAGTGCCTCACAATGTATGTGTTAGGAGGCATTGTTGTTTGGGGAAAAGAGACTGCAAAAGTAAGACGCATTTTTGTTTTCCTAAAACTCTTCCAAAGTAAGAGAAAAAATAAAGTTTCATTTACGGTAGGAAAATTATAATCTTCCACCTATAACTATTTCAGGTTTTTAGGAACTGGAAAATATTAGTACGTTCATTGTTATACCAGTGTCCAAAGGATATCCAGAATGACAGTGACCCAGAATGTGCCTACTTCTAAATAATCTATTTAAAAAGGGGCAATGTGAATTTTCAGGAAATCACTTACTTCCATCTTTGAGCTTGAATGACAACAATGGGAAAAGCCAGGCTTACAAAAAAATCTTATCCTTAATAGTGAAGGAAATGTCTAATTAAGAGATCACCTCCATTATTGAAGATCCTCAGAAATGCATTTTGCTATTAAATACTCACTTTTCCTTCACAAATGGTATTAAAAGCCCTATGTAAGATGTACGAAGACATCCTTAGAAATGACTGTATGCTAGCAAAATTAGAAGCATGCAGCAGTCATAATAGATCAGGGAGGCTTAGTGAAGGGAACAAAAGCAGCTCAGCAGGAAGCGGACACTTGAAAACAGCAATATAAAGTTTACAGGCATAGGTTGAGGCTTTTAAGAGGTATTTCCATGCTAGGTGTGCTGTTAATCCTTTATTAGGCCATGGAAATGCATTGCACTGAAGAAGCAATTTCCGTAGTTAAGCAAACATCATTTGTTTCCTCACCAAGTCAGTTAAGTAGATAGTTTTTCCTATGTAAATATTTTGGAGGAACTAACTGGCCTTTTATTAAGGATTTTTAGTAGGACTCTCTTCTTACCTCTAGGACCAACTGCAGATATATCAACTCAGCACAAGAGTATTGAGGAAAATAAAAAAGAAAGGTGTTGGGCAATAGTATGAAGAGGGGTAAGAAATGAGAAAGAAACTAAAAATAAGGGTTGGTGACTGGAGCTGGATAAAAGGTTAAAGAAACATCTTTCAGGCGAATGGGCAGCCATAAAAATAGAGAGAAAAAGCTCAGTGAGGTTCTGAGCTGGTACTGGAGCTAATAAATTTCACAATATCTAGCAAAATGCCATACACAGTATGCTATGTGTTCCACATATTTCTTGTTTTTATTTTTTTTTTCATTTTAACATCTTTATTGGAGTATAATTGCTTTACAATGGTATGTTAGCTTCAGCTACACAACAAAATGAATCAGTTATATATATACATATGTTCCCATATCTCTTCCCGCTTGCGTCTCCCTCCCTCCCACCCTCCCTATCCCACCCCTCCAGGCGGTCACAAAGCACCGAGGTGATCTCCCTGTGCTATGCGGCTGCTTCCCACTAGCTATCTACCTTATGTTTGGTAGTGTATATATGTCCATGCCTCTCTCTCGCTTTGTCACAGTTTACCCTTCCCCCTCCCCATAGCCTCAAGTCCATTCTCTAGTAAGTCTGTGTCTTTATTCCTGTTTCACCCCTAGGTTTTTCATGACATTTTATTTTCTTAAATTCCATATATATGTGTTAGCATACAGTATTTGTCTTTCTCTTTCTGACTTACTTCACTCTGTAGGACAGACTCTAGGTCTATCCACCTCATTACAAATAGCTCAATTTCGTTTCTTTTTATGGCTGAGTAATATTCCATTGTATATATGTGCCACATCTTCTTTATCCACTCATCCGATGATGGACAGTTAGGTTGTTTGCATCTCTGGGCTGTTGTAAATAGAGCTGCAATGAACATTTTGGTACATGACTCTGTTTGAATTATGGTTTTCTCAGGGTATATGCCCAGTAGTGGGATTGCTGGGTCATATGGTAGTTCTATTTGTAGTTTTTTAAGGAACCTCCATACTGTTCTCCACAGTGGCTGTATCAATTTACATTCCCACCAACAGTGTAAGAGGGTTCCCTTTTCTCCACACCCTCTCCAGCATTTATTGTTTCTAGATTTTTTGATGATGGCTATTCTGACTGGTGTGAGATGATATCTCATTGTAGTTTTGATTTGCATTTCTCTAGTGATTAGTGATGTTGAGCATTCTTTCGTGTGCTTGTTGGCAGTCTGTATATCTTCTTTGGAGAAATGTCTATTTAGATCTTCTGCCCATTTTTGGATTGGGTTGTTTGTTTTTGTGTTATTAAGCTGCATGAGCTGCTTATAAATTTTGGAGATTAATCCTTTGTCAGCTGCTTCATTTGCAAATATTTTCTCCCATTCTGAGGGTTGTCTTTTGGTCTTGTTTATGGTTTCCTTTGCTGCGCAAAAGCTTTTAAGTTTCATTAGGTCCCATTTGTTTATTTTTGGTTTTTTTTCCATTTCTGTAGGAAGTGGGTCAAAAAGGACCTTGCTGTGATTTATGTCATAGACTGTCCTGCCTATGTTTTCCTCTAAGAATTTGATAGTTTCTGGCCTTACATTTAGGTCTTTAATCCATTTTGAGCTTATTTTTGTGTATGGTGTTAGGGAGTGATCTAATCTCATACTTTTACATGTAGCTGTCCAGTTTTCCCAGCACCACTTATTGAAGAGGCTGTCCTTTCTCCACTGTACATTCCTGCCTCCTTTATCAAAGATAAGGTAACCATATGTGCGTTGGTTTATCTCTGGGCTTTCTATCCTGTTCCATTGATCTATCTTTCTGTTTTTGTGCCAGTACCATACTGTCTTGATTACTGTAGCTTTGTAGTATAATCTGAAGTCAGGAAGCCTGATTCCTCCAGCTCCGTTTTTCGTTCTCAAGATTGCTTTGGCTATTCGGGATCTTTTGTGCTTCCATACAAATTGTGAAAGATTTTGTTCTAGTTCTGTGAAAAATGCCAGTTGTAGTTTGATAGGGATTGCATTGAATCTGTAGATTGCTTTGGGTAGTAGAGTCATTTTCACAATGTTGATTCTTCCAATTCAAGAACATGGTATATCTCTCCATCTATTTGTATCATCTTTAATTTCTTTCATCAGTGTCTTATAGTTTTCTGCATACAGGTCTTTTGTCTCCTTAGGTAGGTTTATTCCTAGATATTTTATTCTTTTTGTTGCAATGGTAAATGGGAGTGTTTTCTTGATTTCACTTTCAGATTTTTCTTCCATAGTGTATAGGAATGCCAGAGATTTCTGTGCATTAATTTTGTATCCTGCTACTTTACCAAATTCATTGATTAGCTCTAGGAGTTTTCTGGTAGCATCTTTACGATTCTCTGTGTATAGTGTCATGTCATCTGCAAAGAGTGACAGCTTTACTTCTTCTTTTCCGATTTGGATTCCTTTTATTTCCTTTTCTTCTCTGATAGCTGTGGCTAAAACTTCCAAAACTATGTTGAATAAAAGTGGTGAGAGTGGGCAACCTTGTCTTGTTCCTGATCTTAGTGGAAATGCTTTCAGGTTTTCACCGTTGAGGACGATGTTGGCTGTGGCTTTGTCATATATGGCCTTTATTATGTTGAGGAAAGTTCCCTCTATGCCTACTTTCTGCAGGGTTTTTATCATAAATGGGTGTTGAATTTTGTCAAAAGCTTTCTCTGCATCTATTGAGATGATCATATGGTTTTTCTCCTTCAATTTGTTAATATGGTGTATCACGTTGATTGATTTGGGTATACTGAAGAATCCTTGCATTCCTGGCATAAACCCCACTTGATCATGGTGTATGATCCTTTTAATGTGCTGCTGGATTCTGTTTGCTAGTATTTTGTTGAGGATTTTTGCATCTATGTTCATCAGTGATATTGGCCTGTAGTTTTCTTTCTTTGTTCCACATATTTTTATAGACTGATAAAAACTTAAAGTATGATTCTTTCCCAAAGAGTTTTAAAATTTTAATGGGAGATTTTTCAAAAGATGGAGTGGCCTTGTGATCTAAAGGACTAAGCTCCAACAAAACTTCCTGAAGGTGGGAGATACATTCGGGTAGGAACCTTGTCTGATCTTCTCCAAATCCTACCACATAGGCTACTTGCAATAATCCTGGCTCTGGTGACTGAAGACATATTTTGAACGCCAACGTTATTTTGCTAAGAATTCTTTTGATTTATTCAGTGTAACTAATCAGAACCATATGGCTTCATCAGTGATCAGACTCCCTGAATGACTGACCAGCCACATAGTAGTTCCAAGTCAAACTAAAGAATGCATTCCTCTGGGTACTTTCTTACAGTGCTAATACGTGGTTCAATTTGCTTGTATTAAAAACAAACTAGCAACAACAAAACAGTCTCTCAGTGGTAGTAATGGTAATCAGAATTACCAGTTTGTGAACCTGGCTCTACCCTCACTAGCTATGAGATGTGAGCATTGGTTACCTTCCATTTATTAATTTATTATTTAATATCTATTTAGCTCTTGCTAAATGCCAGGCACTGGCTTAGGGCTTTGAGATGTAATAGTAAAGTGAGAGGGCTTAGCTCCTTCTCTCTAGAACTATTCTGGTAGAATAGTGAACTTAGATAGGTGGATATAAGAAAATTACACAAATTATATGGAAATTTTATCTTAGAAAAATGGTGATTTTAGTCACCTGAGGATAAATTTTAATATCAGGTTCATCCCTCTCTTTCTCATGCATCCTATAAATTTATGCATTTTCTGTTCTTTTAGGAAGAAGCTGACACTTACTGACCATTTTTATTCTCATCATAGTATCATAGTAGGGTGAAAGGTGGCCTCCCTTAGATCATTCTGGATTATTCAGATGGGCTCTAAATTCAATCACAAATGTCTTTGTAAGAGACAAGAGGAGAAGATACAGAGTGGGAGATTATGTGAAGATGGGGGCAGCAATTGCAGTAACACAGCCAGAAGCCAAGGAAAACCTGAAGCCACCAGAAGCTGTCTAGAGCCTCTGGAGGGAACACAGCCCTGCTGGCCCCTTGATTTTGGACTTCTGGCTTCCCAAACTTTGAAAGAATAAATTTATGTTGTTACGCCACCCAGTTGTGGTTGTCCTAAATATCTAATACAGGCCCCTTCATAGATATTTTACATACACTATTATGTTTAATTCTGTCTTGACGCTTTCTGGATGAAATGAGTTCTAAAATTGAGAAAAGGACAAAAGCCCAGAGAGATGAAGAGGTTGCCCATATTTTCGTGCATAATAATGGCTGAAGATTTGATTTAAACTCATTCCTGTCTAGTTCCAAAGCCCATACCCTTTCTACTATCCTAGACTCATTGAATTAATAATAAACTCAAATGGACTGTATTGTCCATAATATAAAGCATTCTTCATCAGTCTCATTTCACAGAGCCTACCACTATATTCTGGACACCAAATATTCAGGTAAAGGCAGGGCTCAGTGTTTATTCCCTATACTATGTTTCTCTATTTTACTTATTCAATTTAATCTTGGAGTTTCTTTTTTTTAAGTAAAAAAAATGTTTTCTTCATTGATTTTTATCATTTTTCAGGCACAATTCCCATCCCTCTTTCCCCTTCCTATCAAGCTCACAGTAATATAAATGTCCTAACATATGTAGACAATGTAGTCTTTTCTGTAATATATACTTCAGTCCTGCTGATGATGTGTGATAATTACATATTTTCCCTGAATGTTAAAATGGCACTTTCTTCTTGGTGACTATAGACAATATATAATCTTGTTTCAAAGTTTTTTTTTTTTCCCCTACTTGAGCTGGTCGCTTGTATTTTTTAAAACACCAAAAGCATAGTAGATCAAGTAGTATTTCCTCTCAGGAACATAAAATTCTTCTAGGTTTTAAAAATTCTAAATAGAAGGTGTTATTCTTTAAATAAACACATGTGAAGTTACTGTCTACTAGAAACTAATCTATTCCATTGCTGAGAAGTCATTTATAGGAACATTTAATGAGAAAAGAATGCATTGTATTTAAAGTAGCTGGTTGTCATTGATCTCTGATCTTGTCTACGAGAGATTTCATCCCAGTAGGGAATTATTTATAGTATCTGAAATTGTGTTGTCTTACCTTAATTTATCTAAGATTTAAAGCAGTTCTATTAGTCTGACACTTATTGACAATGTCCTTTGCTGATTATATCCTATTGCTTAGATTCTTTTCCTCAACTCTTCTCTAACTCATAAAGCTGCCTACCATAGCACTGGGGATCTTTATTGAAGAGGTAACTTGATTAAGTTAAATGGAGGGAAAGGGAATTTTTAACCTACTTATATTGCTTACAGAGGCATAATTAAGTTGTGAGATAAGAGATTTCAGTGACTTCTTAAAAAATCAGTGTTCAAGAAGAACAACAAAGCTTGGAGAAGACACAGTTACAATGCAAAAAGCATTTCAAAGATGGAAAGAAAAACAATTAACAAACTGGCATGATTTGTGATGTGTTTTTCCAGGAATAAGGATGAATTTACTAATGAGTTTTTATTTTTCTAGATTCTACTTATAGTCAACAATTCAAGTGAGTTAAAAGGCCATACACTTTGAGAGACAAGGAGAGTTCCTGAGATCATTAGACCACATGCCACTGAATTTCATAGACATCAGCCTAGCGTTAAAGATAGTGAACATGGAATTTGTACCTCACTGGCACAGTGGTCAAACTGATCTGGGTAGACATAAAGAGGTTTTGTTTTAAATTGCAAGTACCTGTGTTTTTCTTTCCTCTTTTGAGAGTTTTTGAGTGGACCCCATTCCTCTAATATATGTTGTTTTGATTTTCTTGCTATATCTATACACTAGTATCAAAGAGAGTTCATGAGTTAGACCTCTAATGGCAGAAAAAAATAAGTCTCTGTTAAAGTCCTCAGAACTTTACCTTTACACCATGGCTATCCATGCCTAGCTATGGTAACTTTTGGATTACTTAGCATTTGTATAATTTTTTAATAATTTTTTTTCATTAAATGCCAAGTATAGGCGAAGACATATTGGAGACTTAGAATAGTTTCATCCCCCTTTTGCCTAAACTGTTTCATGGACACTTGCCCAAGCCACCCTGGCTGGTAACTTCTCTGGCTCACCGCACCTGTAAAGTTCTGGTATTAGTGATCTTGGTGGTGGTGGTAGAGGGAGTCATGGTACTTTGTTAGTTGTTTTAGACTGCTTGGGAATTGCTTCATGCAAATGGATGAAAGGAGAAAAGAGTGCAATTATAAGAAGGAAATGATTCTGCTATAGTAACCATTCTTTTGCTTCTTAATACCTTGGTAATCCTTGAAGCCTATCTAGGCCTTGAATTGTAACTCCTATTATACATACATACATACATACATATATATATATATATATATATATATATATATATATATATATATATATATATATATAAAAATTCCCTTGAAAGTTGAATGGCATTTTCATGGTGTGTACCAAAGGTATGGAAGTGGGGATCAGTTTACTTCTGTGGGGAAGAATATTTTATCCTTGACATTGTTTAGAATTATGGATATGTGATGATCTTAAAAAGGAAACCAGTTATAGCTGATATTATTTGTATTTCTTTTCTCTAAAGACAATGAACTCACAGTTGGTATGTTGCTGGTGATAAGTTATATAAACATAGAGAAAAGATATATCATGTCAGATCTTTTTAAATGGCATATTTATTTAAAGCTGGAGACCTTAGCACATTGTGCCTATAACATATTTCAACGTGCAATGGCTAAATATATATGTGTTTTAGGGTTTTCTCAAATAAACTTTCAGACCCCAAGCTACCATAGACCATCTGTGGCACGAATCTAATAAAGAGGTTACAGGAAAGGAACGATATTTCCTAAAAGAGCAAAGTTAGACATTTCTATGGGAGTCCTTGCAACATTTCACGCAGCCAACTGGGAGTTATCTCCTTCCAGGTGATAGCTCAGGTACAAGGAAATGAGATTCACATTGGATAAGTTCCAGAGTCACCCTTACTTAGAAGTCTCATGTTCCAGAAGAGCATAAGTATTTTATCTCCAAAGGCATTGCTTCCAGGGGCAATTAAAGAGCCTTGTCTGGACATGAGTCATCATTATCAGGGAAACTCAAATCATGTGTCCTATCCACATAGGATGTCCCCATCAGGAGTGATTGTTTCTTTGTAGTCCTTCCAGTCCAGATGAGGTCTACCAGTCAGGGATCATTTCTTCCACAACCAGTATTGTCTTGTGACAGAGTTGACGTTCTACCTTTATCTGGTCCTTAAGGAAACAAAGCTAGAGAGTTAATCAAAGATCAAATTCTCATGAAGTAGGGGAAGGGGTTTTGTTAAGCCATTGCCCACGTTGGGTCATAGAGAGTCAAATTTGGCCACTCAGGTCAGTGACCGTGCCTTATTAAAACAATAATTTGTTGTCAGTTGGATCATTACCTATTGTTAGACTCAACTTAGACATGATAGGGAAAAATTTGAATTTTATTTATTCATGCATTATCTTTTTTTCTTATTCTCCAATCTTATTTTTTTGGCTATACATAATTGATTTCATCCTCAGTGCTTCCCAAATAGTATTTTATATGTAACAAAATAGTATTTTTTCTTTTCGTGAATAAAACATATGCTTCTCATAATTTTTCAGAATGACTCATTGGGGTTTTTTTTTCCCCTCTCCGGTAACTATCATAAGAGTTGATACATGATGATCAAAATATAAGATTAGTCCTCAATACAGAGCCCTAAAATCAGTGTGCAAATGTTTAATGCTTTAGGCATATGGGCCTATCCTTGGAATGTTTATCTTTGCACATGCATTTTCTAAAATGATGGTGCTTCTTATAAATATTGTTAAGACAAACATTTTATTTCAGCCTGTTGAGGAAGCAAAGGGATTGTGAAATATTTTCATTGATTTTTCTTCCTACTAGAAGAAATAGAAATTCTTGCATTCCTTTCATTTACAAGTGAATATAACCTTGAGATTCACGAACTCCAGAACAGCGTGTAAGCACAGTGTGATGATACTCTCAGGAAAGCCAGCTCTTATCAAATACCTGTTATTGGAGCTCTGTGCCCACTTTGACACCATAATTCTAAAGATTTAAGAAATTTAGACATGAGGTGTACTAAGAAGATTAAAATATTATGGTAGAAAACGATAGAAGGATAGGAATTATTTAGTCTGAGATAGAGAAAAAGTAAAAAAGTAACCAACCTGACATGTACAAATCTGAACATTTCTAACGTTTATAATTTACTAAAATGTATAATGAAGGGTGCTGTGTTCTCTATATAGAGAACAATTCTCTTATATCCTCCTTATAGTATCAAAAGTAGACCTAGGGTGCATTTCTTGGCAGTGATGTTAAGTAGTTGTAAAATTCGTCTATTATGCTTGCGCTCTTTTAGGGTGAAGTGTATGCATGTTACACTTGTATTGACAAATAAAATTTAATGGAAAGAGATAAATTCAAATCAGAATGGAATATTTTTCCCCTAACTAGACAACCAACCATTAGAGGATGATGTAAGATAGCATATAATTTATTGTGAAGATATGATAAAACTGGTATAAAATACATGGCATCAGGAAGTATCCGAAGAAGGTCTGTTCTTCAGATTGACCTCTTCCATCCCTGGGAATGAGTAAGTAAGGGAACTATGATATGCACCATGAAATACAACATACCATTGAGGTCTGTAATGGATGTCTCCCTACCAGGAATTTGATGTTATAAGTTGTGTTTCTAGGGAATGATAATGTTGTTTTCATTACTCATTTAGAAAATGCTCCATTTGTACAAAATGAGACAGCATGCTAAGATCTTTTCATTTACTTGATTTTATCTGATTAATTCCTTCTTCAATAGCCATTTGATTTTTGAACATTTTTCTGTATTTGTTTAATCACTTTCTTTAATAATTCAACTATCATTATTTCCTACTTATGTATGAGACACCATTTTTAACACTTGGTCATTTGGGGGATAGGAGGAGGATGAATATTTGCCATAACCTCACTCCCAGGATTTTTTTCTTTTTCTTAGATTTTTTTGATGTGGACCATTTTGAAAGTCTTTATTGAACTTGTTACAATATTGCTTCTGTTCTTTTTTTTTTTTAAAACATCTTTATTGGAGCATAACTGCTTTACAATGGTGTGTTAGTTTCTGCTTTATAACAAAGTGAATCAGCTATACATATATCCCCATATCTCTTTCCTCTTGTGTCTCCCTCCCTCCCACCCTCCCTATCCTACCCCTCTAGGTGGTCACAAAGCACTGAGCTGATCTCCCTGTGCTATGCGGCTGCGACCCACTTTGCTTCTGTTTTATGTTTTGGTTTTTTGGACGCAAGGCAAGTGGGATCTTAGCTCCCTGACCAGGGATCGAACCCGCACCACCTGCATTGGAAGTGTGGCGTCTTAACCACTGGACCCCCAGGGAAGTCCCATGCCCAGGAATTTTTGATCTACCTTCATTTGTATGCATACATCTACATGTGTGTATTTTGTCATTTGGAATAAGAGGAGAGAGAAAGGGTAAATAAGGAAAATTAAATGATATAAAATTCAAACCAGTGCAAATTGCTTTGGTTAAAAAATGGAGAAAATATTCCAACAAATGGACAGTATTATTGAATAAATTCTCTGATGATATAATTGTGGCCAGATTAAGAAACATTGACTACATACATTATGTAAAAATTAAATGGATTGATTACTTCAGGTTTTAAAATACCCAAAGAGAGGGGTTCATAGGGCATTCTGGCCAGAAGGAAGGAATTTACTAAACTGATACATGGTTTTGTCTTTAATTTTGAACTTTTCAACATTTCTAAGAAGTAATTGAAAAAGATAGAGTTATTTGCAGATGGCTCAAAGATATGAGAAAAAAATGATGATGAACACAACACTTGGATTTCAACTTGTTTTAGTAGGACCCTTGTCATTATTCATTTTTCAACCTAAATGCTGCTTCTTCAGATAGCACATCACTGATTCCCAACCCAAATGACACCTCCATCACTCTCTATTATATTACTATATTATTCTGTTTTTTATTTTCTTTGTAGATACATTATCTCATATTATTACTTGTTTACTTGTGTATAATTTAGCCCCCCAAATTAGGATATAAATTTCATAAGAAGAGTAATTTTATCAGTGACTTTTACCACTGTATTCTCAAGTGCCTGAGAGGTTTTCAATAAATATTTGCTGAAGAAATAAATATGAATGAATAAATGAATTTATAGTAAAAAAAAAATTGAAGTTGTATTGAGGTAATTTTAGCTCAAGTCCTAAATTAATAGCATATGTATTGCATATATACAAAGTAGAGGAAGCTTATGTTGATGTTCTTTCAACTGACTAGTCTTAATTTAGAACTTGCTTTATGAGGAACGGAAACCAAAAAACAATATTATGATTTTAATTGATATGAAGCTTAAAAGGAACCAATGGCTACTAAAATGTGAATGAGCACCATGAATTAAAATATTCTGTCATGGATAAGGGAGATAATAGCCTCATTATGTTTTGGACTAATCAGCAATTTTCTTGCGAATTGTGTTTAAATGAGGCCAGTTAAACTATGCTGTGTTCAGAATATCACTGTCAGGATGATGAGGAATCTAGAAATTATCTAAATTTGGAGCTGTTTGAGGGGATTAACTTGAAGAATTAGAAGACAGAGTTCAAAACAATCACTGCTACTGAAAAAGTGATGGGGGCATCCTGGAAAAGAGAGAACCAGAAAGAAGAAGATCCAAGTTTTGTGTATAAACTCTGTCCAAATCTCTGGCTGACCCCTGAAATATGCATGTAAAGGGCAAAGTACAAGTAACCTAGCAAAGGACAAAAGATCTGAACCAAGATTTGAAATGCTAACCAAGAGACAGAGTTTGCAGTTTGAGTATAGCCAAGTAAACTACAAAAGCAAAAATACATACCAAAACAAAAAAACAACATTCTCCAGAGGAATATAATAGAATCTGGAGTCTCTACAACATACTAACCTGAAACCAACAGACCAACTCTGAAATGACCCAGATGTTCCAATAAACAAAATTTTTTTTTTTTTTTTTTTGCTGTACGCGGGCCTCTCACTGTTGTGGCCTCTCCCGTTGTGGAGCACAGGCTCCGGACGCGCAGGCTCAGCGGCCATGGCTCATGGGCCTAGCCGCTGTGCGGCATTTGGGATCTTCCCAGACCAGGGTACGAACCCGTGTCCCCTGCATCGGTAGGCGGACTCTCAACTGCTGCGCCACCAGGGAAGCCCAATAAACAAATATTTTAAAGCAGCTATGATAACTGTACTAAAGGTCATAAAGGAAAACATGCTCACACTAAAAAAAATTAGGAAATCTAAATAGAGAAATATAAACAATAAAAAGAGCCAAATAGAAATTCTAGAAATAAAAATACTATATACTCAATAATGAAACAGTATGGGGCTTCCCTGGTGGCACAGTGGTTGAGAGTCCGCCTGCTGATGCAGGGGACACGGGTTCGTGCCCCGGTCTGGGAGGATCCCACATGCTGCGGAGCAGCTGGGCCCGTAAGCCATGGCCGCTGAGCCTGCGCGTCCGGAGCCTGTGCTCCGCGACGGGAGAAGCCACAACAGTGAGAGGCCTGCGTACCTAAAAAAAAAAAAAAAAAAAGAAACAGTATGTAAAGCAACCATACTCCAATAAAAATTAATTTAAAAAATAATGAAATAGTATACTTTCAGAATCACTAGTTGCTTATTACTCCACTCTTAGGAATTTTGGTGGCATTTTGACTTTGTTTGACTCAGTATTTGAGGAATGCTCAAATCTTGTAGAATATTCAAAGTTTCTGAATTGACTAAATATACTGCACAGGTGATAATGCAAAACAGCAAATTATTATCTGGCCGATCACTTTTAATCACAATTTCTTATGTCTTTTTTTATTGACTGTGCTAGAATAAATAGTTTAGGCTCAAAGAGAAGCAGAATCCTCCTTTTCCTCCCTAAATCTCAGTTTTAATAATGGCTATCTTTCAAGTCTGAAGTGATGATAATTTATTTTATGTGGTTTCTGTTTATGAGGAAAAGAAAAATAGATAGTCATAGCTTAAGAGGTTGCCCTCATTCAGATGGACAATCTTAATTTATGGAGTAGAAAAGATGAAAACTTTGAAGTAGAATGAGTCTACCTATAAGTAGAGATGATCAGATCATAATTATGAATCTGAACAGTTAGAGCAGTAACTTCTTCCTTGTTGAATGGAAGAGGAAGAGAATATAGAGGGAAAAGAGTTTTCTTTCCCCGTACTACTAACAGCCACAACTACTTGAAAACTGGATTTTACTTCCACTTATCTACTATAACTCTTCTCTCCAAAGACATCAGTGTCCAATTAATCTCTGAATCCATTGTCTTGTCTAAATTCCCTACTGGCTTTCCTGGAACTTTAGTGTTCTGAATCTCATTCTTCCTTAGATGTTGTTTCAATGTATCCCTTAGTAGCCTTGTCTTCCCTGCCACCAACTGTATGCTGTAGCCTTAGATTTGCATTTAATCCTCTGTATTTCTGGCTTATATATAGTTATTACCTAGGAAGACTTTTACATTGCTTTCTCTCATACACTTTCCAACTAAACTTCCAACTAAACTTGCTAAATGAATGGTTTTAAAAACATGAATCTGCAAGCTTCTTCTCTTTCTTGAGCCTCAGTTTTGAATTTGTAACTATCTCTCTTTTCTTGGCTGTCCTGTTTTTCTTTAGATTTTGTCCCTTCTTGATCTCCTTTGATGTCCATCTCTGAGTGGGTCTCTCACTTGTTTTTAGAGCATCCTATTTACCTTCATAACACTTTACTCAATTTTAAGGCACATTATTTTTATGCATTTGTTGTCTATAACCACCACTCCAACTAGATTGTAAGCACCATGATGTCATAGACAATGATTGTTCTTTTTACCCCATCCCCAGCACACTGACAGATACTGTATTAGACACTCCATTATTAGTTGTTAAGAAAATAAATAAATGCACAAAATATTTTAATTTGAATATCTCTTCTACAGGATTATGAGTTTCTTGAGGAATGTATAGTGTTTTTTTTTTTTATATATACCTAGTTTCTATTATCATGCTGATACTTATTAGAAGAGCTTGCTTGCTCCCTTTCTGCTCTTTGCCATGCGACGATACAACCATAAGACAGCTCTGCAAACCAGGAAGTGGGCTCTCACCAGGTACCAGATCTCACCACACTTGGACTTCCCAGTCTCCTGAACTGCGAGAAATAAATGTTTGCTGTGTAAGTTGCCCAGTCTGTGGTAATTTATAATTACAGCAGTCTGAACTAATGACTAAGACACCCAGTTCCGCAGTATTGTGTCTTCTATTCTGAATTCTATTCTGAATTCTCTACATATCTTTTTCCATATTGTCAGATTTAAGGGTTTGGATTTTCTTTCTGCTTCACAATTCAAATTTGATGAGCTCCTAACACTTCATGCGTTTGACTCAGGCAAAACTCTTCTGGAACACTGGACCATCTTGGTTTGTCATCTTAGATGAAGTTGGGATCACCTCAAGCAAGAGGGCAGGCCTGACACAGTTACCTTATCTGTGGGGCTAGCTGTGAGTCTTTCCTTACAGGTCATTAATGGGCAGGCATGCAGGGAGAGCTTCTGCAGAGGGCATACCTACCGACCCTGAGAGTCAAAGAATCTGGAGCTTTGTTTCTTGGGAGTTCAGAGCTCCCCAGTCTACTCTTGGTCTTAAAGAGTCAGGACCAGCAAAGATAGATCCGTTTTTCCTCACGAGGGAAGGGATACTCTTAAATCAGTGACCCCCTTTATGTCAGGGACGACTGACATGTTCTCAGGCTGATTTTACTCTTTCGTTAATGTTTATATACTCTTTGACTGAGTCCTCAAAGTAAAATGCTTTCCAAGGCCAGGCAAACAGTGTAATAAGTGAAGGAGGGAGAACCAGAGCGGAGCATCAGGAAAAGAGCTAGGATATGTGACATCGAGATGGGACAGCCACTGTTTAGCCACAGCCCTTTTTTGTTTGTTTTGTTATTGCTTTTGTTTCCTGCTATTTAGTCTTTTTTTTTTTCGAGAAAAGCTATATATCTGGACTTTTATGAGAACTTTGCCAAATTTTAAAAATTTTCATCTCTCTTGCCTTGTTTTTTCTTTCAATTTTATTGGGATATAATTGACCTACAGCACTGTATAAGTTTAAATTGTACAGCATGATTATTTGACTTACATACATCATGAAATGATTATCACAGTAAGTTTAGTGAACATCCATCTCATATATATATGGCATTAAATAAATAGAAAAATTGTTTTTTCCTCGTGATGAAAACTCTTAGGATATACTCTCTTTGTAACTTTCATATATAACATACAGCAGTTTTTATTTTTCATGTTGTACATTGCATCCATAGTATTCATTTGTCTTATAACTGGACGTTTGTACCTGGTGACTGCCTTCATCTAATTCTCCCCCTGCACCCTCACCTCTGATAACCACAAATCTGATCTCTTTTTCTATTAGTTCGTTTGTTTGTTTTTGAAGTATAATTGACCTACAACACTATGTTAGTTCCAGGTGCCCAAACATAATGATTGAATATTTCTATACATTTTTAAATCATCATTATGATATATCTTATTACCATCTGTCATCATACAAAGATTTAATTATTGACTGTATTCCCCACATTGTACATTTCATACCTGTGACTCATTTATTTTGTAACTGGAAGTTGGTACCTCTTAATCTCCCTCACCTATTTCTCTCCCTCCTCACCTCCCTCCCCTCTGACAACCACCTGTTTATTCTGTGTATCTATGATTCTGTTTCTGTTTAGCTATGTTTATTCATTTGTTTTATTTTTAGATTAGACATATAAGTGAAATTATACAGTATTTGATTTTTCTCTGACTTATTTCATTTAGCATAATACCCTCTAAGTCCATCCATGTTGTCACAAATGGCAAGATTTCATTCTTTTTTATGGATGAGTGATATATTTAATATATATATATATATATATATATACACACACACATACACAGTGAACATAGGGGTGCATATGTCTTCTTGAACTAGGGTTTTTTTTTTTTCTTCTTTTGTTTGTTTTTGATAAATACCCTGGAGTGGAATTGCTAAATCATATGGTAGTTCTATTTTTAATTTTGGGGGGAATTTTCATACTCTTTTCCTTAGGGGCTGCACCAATTTACACTCCCACCAACAGTGCAAGAGAGTTCCCTCTTCTCTATATCCTCACCAACATTTGTTATTTCTTATCTTTTTGAAAATAGCCATTCTGAGGTGAGGTGATATTTCATTGTGGTTTTGATTTGCATTTCCCTGATGATTAGTGATGTTGGGCATCCTTTCATGTGCCTGTTGGCCATCTGTATGTCTTCTTTGGGAAAATGTCTATTCCTATCCTCTGCTCATGTTTTTAATTAAGTTGTTTTTTGCTGTTGAGTTGAATGAGTTCTTTGTATATTTTGGATATTAACTCCTTATCAGATGTATCATTTGTAAATTCTTTTTCCATTCGGTAGGTTGCCTTTTTATTTTGTTGATAGTTTCCTTTACTGTGCAAAAGCTTTTTAGTTTGATGTAGTCCTATTTGTTTATTTTTGCTTTTGTTTCCCTTGCCTGAAGAGACATATCAAAAAAATATTGCTAAGACAGATGTCAAACAGCATAGTACCTATGTTTTCTTCTAGAAGTTTTATGGTTTCAGGTCTTACATTTAAGTCTTTATCTATTTTGAGTTTATTTTTGTATATGGTGTGAGAAAGTAGTCCAGTTTGATTCTTTTGTATGTAGCTGTTCAGTTTTCCCAACATCATTTATTGAAGAGTCTGTCTTTTCCCCATTGTATATTCTTGCCTCCTTTGTTGTAGATAATTTTCCATATAAGTGTGGGTTCATTTCTGGGCTTTCTATTCTGTTCCATTGATCTCTGTGTCTGTTTCTGTTGCAGAAATTCTCTGGTTTTAAAATGTTCAGAACTGCATCACGTTAAGAAATTTTTCAGGGTTAAATAAAGCTTGTGGGAAGGACAGACCTGGCCACTAGGTTACCATGTGTGTTCTAGGGGTCTGATACAGATGGAACAGGGAGAATGTGGAGTTGAGTGATCTTCAGGTTTGAGGATAATACTGTTTTTCATCCACTGGACCTCTCAGTCTTGGTCTCAGCCACTCCAAAGTCAGCATGCTATTTTAGCCTCAGAGAAGTTGCTATGCTCTTTGGGGAGATCATTATCCTAGAAACCTGGTATCTCAATGACAAGAAGACCAGCAAATCAGGATGGTAGACTCCTTTCATAGTGTGTAGGTCATTGCTCTGACCTTAAGGGCCTTATCTGTGTATCATGTTGGGACCTCAGTAGTGTGGTATGGCATCTAGGTGGATGTTAGAAAATGAAAGTATTTGTTATCTGGTGCTATACAGAAAAAATTGTTGGCCTCTGGTCAAGTCAACCAAATAGAGAAAACACAATGTGGACTGGTGGCTCACTTGGTGACTAGTTTCTGGCCTGACAACAGCTAGCTGTGGTTTAGTGGCTAGTGCCTGTGGATTGGTTACTGGTGAATGTAACCTGGTGGCTGGTGACTATGGCTTGGTCATAGGTGACTGTGAACTGGTTAGTATGAGTTGGTGACTGATGAAGGTGACCTGGTGACTGTGGCTTGGCTACCCAAAGGCTCACCTCAGAAACATCAGGGGTACTAGGCTTTGGGTAGCAAGATTAATTCTTCACCCACTCCTACTGTTAAAATACTGCCCTACTTGATGAGCTTAGGCTACAAACTGTAAAAGGTTCAGTTAGGTATGCCTTCAGTAGTATAGTTGTGAGAAATGCAAGGATTGGCTTTCAGTCATTTACATAGAGAAATGTTTTTAAAGGAAATGAAATTTAAGTTTTGTAAAATGGTTTCTGTGTGGAAAAAGCCCAATAGTTCTCTGTTTTTTTCTTCCCTTGCTAAATTGTAGTTAATGTACCATTCCATACCCATTGAGATTTTGACTGCCTCTCTTTATTTTCTATGAATCTTATAAATCCTCTCTTACAATCTTTCTCTTTTTAAAGGCAGATGTACCCTTACCTCAGGATAGTGTTTTTGTAGACATTAATATCCCATAAAGGCTCATTAAAACTTTTAGAATTGGGTTTCTAATAACATTAGTCAAGCAGACTATATATGCAGGAAAACCTGTGAATTCTCCTTAGATTCATCATTTTTTTTCATTATATTAATCATAAAACCCATATGTTCTTGTCTGTACATGGGTAGAGTGGGAGAGTGGAACAGATTGCTATAATATGTATAGAAGGAGAGAAAGTGCAGCTCTGTGGGCATAATGGTATTACAGATGCTAAACTTCTTACATGTGAAGTTCAGAGAAGTTCTTTTTTATAAGAATATTAGTTATAATGCATAAAAATTTTGGAAGCGTGGTCAGTAGTTATGCTGAACATATGTCATGGTCCTTGGAAGACAATGCATCTGTTTTTGAAACTCCTTACCCATCAATGTCAAGCCACATTTTCAATTTTAAAAGATGTTGCTGACAGGAGGGTGCTTCCAGCCATAGGAACTCTAGGTCCCTGTGACACTGAAATCTGTACTTTTTCCAGGGTACACATTTCTACTCCGATAGAGTAAAACTTAACTGTTCCAACATGAACATTTATTTGAGGTCTTTTATTTGTATATAACTCATCAGATCCACTTTTACCCCACTTTTGAATCTTTTTGACCTTACTATACATACAACTTCCATACATACATGCTTTCTGAGCTTGCATAAACCGTATCATCTCTCTGGACCTAGAATTCTCATCTGTAAAGTGAAGAGGTGAGCTCTGAAGTGCTTTCCAGTTTGATAGTCTATGATGGAAAGACTCTCAGACAGCATCTGTGTATAGTTAGACAGCACCATTAATAGAGCAACTGAACTGTTTTCCTAAAAGCAGCTTTGGGCTACATGCAATCTTACACCATCCATACCCCATCTTCTATACAACTTGGGGTTAATTACCTGCAATAATGAAATAGCTAACTGACAGCTGACCTAACACAGTTATATGAGCTATACCATCTTGGTGTTATTTATTCTCTTAATTAATTGCCTAAATGCATTAAATCTATTGAACACTAAGCAATACCATTAAATGTCTAACAGTTGTCTCCAAGTATGTAACATCCTCCAGCAATAGGAGTGATTTAGTGCCTGAGAAGAATGGACATCTTCTGTGACAGTGGTTTTGTCTACAGATATAATTCAACTGAGAGAGAGAAGGGAAGGCTAAAAAGCCCCTTTATGCATGTTATGCCTCTGTCCAGTTTCAGTGAGTGGGGTCTAGCTGTTGTTCAATGAGAACTTTAAAAAAAGTGTAAACATTGTTGTTTAAAAATTGGCCACAGAGAAATGAGGATAATTTAGACAAACTATTTGGTATATATGCTTATCTTTAAGGAATGGGGTTTCTTCCTTCTAAGTTGTCTGTTCTTAGAGAATGAAAAGCAGACTAGTAATATACAAGTCAAAAGCAATGTGTTACTACCTTAACTCCATTAAAATGTGGAAATCTAATTAAGCATCAAAGGGTTAACTTTTAATTAAAGGAAGAGCAATAATTAATATTCAGTTAATAACTGAATAATAGACTCCACATTTTCTTCTAGATACAGCCAGTTTTATCTGGGGTAAGAGAAAGAAGCTATTATTTCAATTCTGTGTGTGACTTTTATGAGATAAATCCCTGAAATTCTAGTGCCTCCACTCATGAGGCCATCTTAATGAACAATCTGAAAATGAATGAGCCATAGATTTCTGGAAAGTCTGAATTCATCTATTTTCTTATCTAGTATAGATGGGAAGAAATTGAGTGCTGTGTTTTTTCTAAATCTCATTCACAAGGTCTGAAATTTGGAATGGTGACTAACAAGTGACTTGATTACATCTTTCTTTTTTGTGTGTTTCAGCTTAGAATAAACAGAAACATATTACCACCAATCTTGAAGCTAATTAATACCAACAGGGGTTGGTCCTAAAAGCACAAAGGGGAAATTTACTGTAGTCTTGTCAGCTGTTTTCTGAGAGCTGCTGGTATATATAGTAAAAGCAAGGTCAGCTATTTGCCTAGAAAAGAGGCTGAGTCTTAAAGGCTATATAGCATGTCTGTATCTTGTGTAATGTCAGATGATCCTCATCTTGGTTGCCTATAATATTCAAAAATTTTCCTACTTCCCTGCTTTTCAACGCCAAGTAAATAATGATCTAATATAAATGGAAATAGCTGTGGTAAGTGTGTATGTGTGAGTGGGTGTGGCTTGGAGTGGATACTGGTCAGTGTTTGAGAACCAACTATATCAGAAACATCTCTATGCATTTATTCGTTATGGTAACCCTCTTAGATAGGTTTTATAGTCTGAAATTTACAGATGAGACTGTGAAGCCACTAGGTCCCTATATGGTTGATCCAGAATTAAAACCTGGCCTTTTGTCACCTGTTTCCAAAGTTCTGCTTCTTAAGGTTTTTGGTCATTGTTCTGTCTGTGCATGTTTGCTTCTCAAACAGAAACATGACTTTAACACAGTATATTTAGCTAAGCTAAAGCTGCCAGATTTGCACAAAGACTGTGTCTGATCTCATCTCACATTTTTCTTGTTTATGTAAAAATAGATTGTTGTCTCTGTTGTCGTCTGTTCTCTTTGTATCTGCCTACTTTCAGCAAAGGTAAATAAAACTAAATAATCCATTTGCATGAGTGTTTGAAGAATGCAATATCACACTACCTGTTCTTAATATTCATTAAAGCTCTGTGTGTGTGTGTGTGTGTGTGTGTGTGTGTGTGTGTGTGTCTTTGCAAGGATTTCAGATCAAGAATAGCTGCCATGAAGTTTTTAGAATGTTTTATTAACAAAGAAAAAGAACTGAAGTAGGTGTTATTACAAAAGTAAAATCATTGAAACATATCGCAATATACCAGAAAATAATCAGAACTTGGTTTCAAATAAAGTGATAATGCAACATTCTTACACAGTGAAGCAGTTCACAGAAATTTAGGCATTGAATTAGGGCGTACAAAGAAACTCTAATAATATCACAAAAGAATCAAGAGAAGAAGCTAACAACAATTCAACATATGAAGATCAGCTACAATAACGAAATTGTGCTATTAGCAGAATTTGCAACAGCAATTAAACTTTAATATTTGCCTAATGATATCAAAGTCCATGGAGGGTCACCAGGAGCTGGACAGCTGCAGGAGTCTGCACAGGGCCCTGGAATTATATGTGTAGTAACTCAGTGAATAATTTCAAATTTTTTAATTTCACAAAAGAGAGAACATTAGAGTTTGAATACAACTTCATTGTTTGTTCATACCAAGTTCAGAACCTTAGAGGCTCCAGAAAGTGTCCTTAAGTCTTTGCTTTCTTTATCTGCTCTGTATTTGCTACTTCTCTTAGATCCACAGACCGTTTGAATCCCTGCCTGCATCATAGCCAGCCTCAAGGGTTGTATGAGATTCTGAATGAAATTTTCACAGCTATGAAAACTCCAGTCTTCCAAGGACCTGCTTCCTACTCTGAGCTGGAGCACCTTAAACATGGCCATCATGGTGGCTGTCAGCACCACTTTTCCTCCTCAATCTGGGGTCTCTCACATTCTTCCCTGCACCTAAAAAGGGTCTCTCTTTATGGTTCCCAAAGATTCTGCCCTAGCCTTCAGAGGCCTCTTTACTGGCAATGCAGATATTTTTCTAGACTTCTCCAGAGGTTTCACTAGTCTTTCCTTAACTCCTTTCCTGACTTGTTCATTTTATATATTCCACGTGATCTCTCAAGTAATGTAAGAAATTATCATATTCATGTTTTCTCCTCACTTTTTCCACTTCTTTAAAATAATCATCTGAACAGATATTTCATACCTTAAAGGCTATGAATTTTAGGATACTTTCACTTTTGCCCTCTGTGCTCACAGTACTGGCTATCTGATTCATCACTGTTTAGAAGGGCTACTAAATAATTGAGCATCACATTTCACTTATGCTCTAATAGGCAAGACATTGGAATCCATCATAAATAATCTAGTATAGGAAGGCATATTATTTTAGTCTAATACAATAAAATATGTCAATACATTTGTAGAAATCACAGTAAACTGTCCTTAATGGTATCTGGAGGAATTCATCAAGGAAAGGAGAATCAGGATTTCTCCATGATCTTTTTTCTTGCTCTATATTTCTTACTTGATGCATTGGTTTTTGTGGTTTAAAATGTTATAATTGTTCATTATGCAGGCCTTGCCTACCCTTCAGGACTATTTGACTAGCATTTTTCAGTAATGGGAAAATACAATTCTTTGGGAGATTATCAGATTTTTTTTATTGTAAAGTTTATAATGTAAAAGGCACAGATTTACATTCATTTGACTCAGTCATTTTAAGCAATGTGTATTGACATTTTGTCATATTTTTGAACTATCTGACAGTGACAGCTACTCAATTTTTAGCATCTTATGCAGCACATTTGGGCTCCTAACCTAGGGAGAATTTAATGGTGTTCTTTCCTCTGAGATCAGAGATGAAAGATTTGGAAGTGAGAGAAAGAAAAAGAAAGAGAAATTGACTTTAAAGAAATTGTGAGATAGGCAACATCTGTCTTTGTTAACTCCCTATATCTATCTCAGTACTCCTTCACTGCTTTGCACTGTAGCCTAGAGGTCCTTTCTCTTCTTCTTTCAGAGGCACCTGCTTGGTATCTGTGCTGCAGGCATTGTGGGACCATCTGGGGTAGATGTTTGGATTCTACTCTATCCAGAAAAAATGGACCCACCCTTAATATTCTCTGGTGTTTGTTAATCTAGCTATGTTGCTGTTAGTTTAATGCATTGAGAAAACCAGATTTTCTAAAAGTGAGTCCAAAGTGTTCCTTGGGATGCTATTAAGTATTGTGTGATAAATTGGGGCTATAACCAAACGCATTCGAGAATTGTTTGGTTAAACAAAGTTTCTTTAGTGTAGCACTTCTCAGAAACTTTAGTAAGCATTGAATCTCCAAGTAATACATCAAATGTTTACTATTCCTCAAACTTATTTTTGCTGTGGAAACTTATTTTATGGAAGTACCTTTTATAGTCACTGTACCTGAAAATAAATTTGGGGAAATGATACAACAAGGTGTAAGGTATTGATAATGGCTGAATATTTTGTAAATATCAGTGACAGTTACATTTTCATCTCAAGGTAGACATAGATATGCCTTTTTTCTTCATTAATTACCACAAAAGAAATTTTAGGGTTTTTTTTTTTCCCCCCTCAAAAAGGTTTAACATGTCTGTGAACTGGCACACAAGTAGGGACAGTAGTTCTATGGATAGAGAACTGGTCTAGGAGTCAGAAGTTCAAGTTTCTCATCCTAGGTCTATTCCTAACTAGCTTATGACCTTAGATAAGATATTTCACCTTACTGGGCCTTAGTTTCTCAGCTGTAAAACTGAGGCAGGAAAGACAGGGAGAGCCTCCTTATGTATAGGCATTAGGCAGAAGGCAAAGCCACCTCCTTGTTTTGTACTTTATGAGGCCATGACACATGGAGGAATGGCATCTAAAACAGAAACTTTGTAGCATCTGAACAAGAAACTCTGGCCATGAAGACTGAAGAGCATGTACAACAAAAATGCACAGGTTTCTGATGACCCTGTACAAACTTCTACATGTGCACTGGAAAGTAAGGGATAATTTATGGGAAAACAGCTCTTAGAGCACATGTAAGGTGGCTTCAGGAGACAAATGTGCAGGAACAGAAACTGATATAACCTGGTGCAATCCAGGCCACACCTCAGCCCTCCCATCAATGAATATTTCACCTTTAATCAGAAAGACCCCCCCACCCATTCAAAATGCTAAAAGTAAGATAAAAAGGGGGATCAACAATCCTGCAGCATGCCCCTCACTCACCAGGACCTGCCCTCTTCTCCAAGTGTGTAACTTTCGCCTCTGCCTTAAACTGCTTCTGTGTGTTTCTTCCCCCTTGTGTTTTTTTTTTCCTGGTACACGGGCCTCTCACTGTTGTGGCCTCTCCCATTGCGGAGCACAGGCTCCGGACGCACAGGCTTAGCAGCCATGGCTCACGGGCCCAGCCGCTCTGCGGCATGTGGGATCTTCCCGGACCAGGGCATGAACCCGTGTCCCCTGCATCGGCAGGCAGACTCTCAACCACTGTGCCACCAGGGAAGCCTCCTCCTTGTGTTTTGTGTTCCTCATCCAAATTCTTTTTTGGAAGACCTCAACAAGAGCCAGGACTTTTGATAAAGCTTTTCTGGTATCAAAATTAAAAGTATGGAACAGATGGACTCTACAGTTGTAGTATTGACATGCTCTGATGTTACTGCAAAAATCCACTAGTGTTGGATAGTTTTTAGGAATTTGAATTGTTTTCTTTAATAAGTTAGAAAATATAGAAATACAGAAGAAGGTATTATATAATTGGGACTATAGAACATCCCTTTATAAGAAAATAGAATATGAATATATATGTATTTATGTGTGCATGTCCATACATAAACACACATACATATAGAATATAAAGAATGATGAAAACAAATACCCTAGTGCCCACTATCCTACTGAAAATAGAACATTACAAACATCTTTCAAGCCCCTACTATGTCCACCCCAGTTGCACATGCTTTCATTCTCTTATGGGAACATTGTGTTGAATTTTGTGTTTATCATTTTCCTGGTTTTTATTGTAGTTTTACTATATATTTTTTAGTGGTTTTGGTTTAGTTTTATGCAGTTTGGACCTTTATAGAACTGGTATCAAATTACAGGTAAATTTTTCTGTGGGTTGCTTTTTTTCCAATTAAAATTATTTCTAAGTCTCTTACACATACATATTTATCAGGGTAACTATAGTTCACTTACTTTCACAATGAAATACATAGTAGTCCCGTATATGAATATGTCAGGCTATCATCTTGTATATTCCTAGGTTGGACATTTGGTTTAATAATTTCTAATCTTTGTTTTTGAATTTTATTTTTTTATACAGCAGGTTCTTATTAGTTATCTATTTTATATATATTAATGTGTATATGTCAATCCCAATCTCCCAATTCATACCACTACCACCACCTGTCCCCCCAACCACATTCCCTCCTTGGTGTCCATATGTTTGTTCTCTACATCTGAGTCTCTATTTCTGCCTTGCAAACCTGTTCATCTGTACCATTTTTCTAGATTCCACATATATGCACTAATATACGATATTTGTTTTTCTCTTTCTGACTTACTTCACTCTGTATGACAGTCTCCAGGTCCATCCATGTCTCTACAAATGACCCAGTTTCATTTCTTTTTATGGCTGAGTAATATTCCATTTTATATATGTACTACATCTTCTTTATCCATTCGCCTGTCAATGGGCATTTAGGTTGCTTCCATGACCTGGCTGTTGTAAATAGTGCTTCAATGAACATTGAGGTGCATGTGTCTTTTTGAATTATGGTTTTCTCTGGGTATATGCCCAGTAGTGGGATTGCTGGGTCATATGGTAATTCTATTTTTAGTTTTTTAAGGAACCTCCATACTGTTCTCCATAGTGGCTGTATCAATTTACATTCCCACCAACAGTGTGAGGGTTCCCTTTTCTCCACATCCTCTCCAGCAGTTATTATTTGTAGATTTTCCGATGATGCCCATTCTAACCGGTGTGAGGTGATACCTCATTGTAGTTTTGATTTGCATTTCTCTAATAATTAGTGATGTTGAGCATCTTTTCATGTGCCTCTTGGCAATCTGTATGTCTTCTTTGGAGAGATGTCTATTTAGGTCTTCTGCCCATTTTTGGATTGGGTTGTTTGTTTTTTTAATATTGAGCTGCATGAGCTGTTTATATATTTTGGAGATTAATCCTTTGTCCATTGATTCGTTTGCAAATATTTTCTTGCATTCTTCGGGTTGTCTTTTTGTCTTGTTTATAGTTTGCTGTGCAAAAGCTTTTACGTTTCATTAGGTCTGATTTGTTTATTTTTGTTTTTATTTCCATTACTGTAGGAGGTGGTTCAATAAAGATCTTGCTGTGATTTATGTCAAAGAGTGTTCTTCCTTCTAGTCTTTCTTATTTCTACTATAATAAATCAAAGTTTATAAATGTTCTTCAACGTGTTCCTTAGGAACATAGCTTATTAATGAGATATTTTCATTGTTATTCAGTTCTGAGAGTATTAAAATATCCAATATTTCTTCTTCTTTGAACCAAGTTTGTTTTTGGAAATGTTAATTTATATTTTGAAGTGTGTGTTTACTTTAATTTACCTTTTTGTTATTGATTTTTTACTTTATTGGGTTGTGGTAAAAGAACATAATTTGTATGATAATTATTTTTTTCTCAGTTGTTATGGATTGTTTTTATGGTCTGATACAGGACAAATCTGAAGAAAATAGATTTTTTTAGAAGTAAAAAATGAATAAAAGAGAGAAATAAACATTAAAAAGGATAAAAATGTCAATCATTAGTCCTCTGAAAAGGCTAATGAAGTGGACAAATCTCTGGGTAGGAGAATTACGAAAAAAGAGAGCACAGGCAAATCACACTAATAAATTGGTGTCATAACTACAGAAAGAGCAAAGATTTAAAAGATAATATGAAATATCAAGAACAGCTTTATGCTAAAGAGTTAGAAATTGGCAAATTCTTAGAAAAAAATCTAATGTAGGAAAACTAGCTCAGAAAGGAAGAAAATACATGGATATTTCTATAACAAGTAAAGAAATTAAAAGAGTAGTTTAAAGTATCCTCACAAAGAAAAATTCAGGCCCAGTTTTTAGAGGAGTAGATAATAATATCATACAAACTTATATATATGAGTATAGAGGTGCTATTGTGGCCCATTAACCAGCTTGGTTAATGATTTCAGTTTGGTAGAAGATGAGGACCTTGACCCACCACACCATTAGTAAGACAGAAGCAATTACATAAAAGGGTGCCTGAAACTGAACAGCCTTATCTTGACAATGGCCCCCTTGCCATCTGTTTCTCCTGGGAGATTACTCTGACCTCAGAAAGGCACATGTCTGGTGATCAAGAGCTTAAAACTCATGCATGCCTGACCTTTTGTGTTAATCTAACCCAAGTAGCCACTTCCTCTGCACCTAACCTTCATTACAATTTTATAGAGATATCACCCTGTATTGTTAATTCCTGTGACTGGCACGTAGTGTCCAGTTTTCAAGTATAAATCTTCATGGTTTATTTACAGGTTTCCTATGCCCTATGGCTTAGGGATTTTCCAAAACCTAGTCTTCTCCATTCCTGCCTCTTGGAGATTATTATTCGTTCCTTGCAAGCTCAGCAATCATTTAGATTTGTATTTAGTGCAGTTTATTTATCACCTAGATACCTAATTGAAGACCATTCAGAATAACCTTCTGTTGTACTACAGGAAGCAGAAATGCTTATTCATCCTGAATTCTGAATATGAAGCTCATTAACAATTTTGGAGAATGAGGCAGTGAAACTCCATAGAGGCACCCCTGAAGCAAAATGAAGTCTTTGGGAACTTCATTTGTGATATGTCCCACCGGTCATTTTCTTCTCTGATCTCTAACAACAGGAAAGATTACAGAAAGTATCACTTTATTGCATAACTTTTGATATTCTACTTGAGTTGTCTTAGCTTTTAATTCCAATTATGGCAAAAACCATATTTTAAATCTTTTACACGCGCTTTAGTATTTGCAAAGTGCTGGCCTAGCATTAAGGCTTGATCACTAAATGTTAACTGATTAATCATTAATTGAGGCACTGTTTATTTGACACAGAATAACCAGTAAGTTCTTTCAATTTAGTAATTAAACTATTAAAATTGTTTTTTTGGCTTGATAATTTTTTTTCAGGGGCCAACTTTCCTCAGTAGTTAATTTAAAAAGATTACTCCCAGGGCTTGTATAGATATAACTTGAAGGCCTTCATCACTTTGAAATCATCACAGTGAAACTGTTCTCATTGATCACTGCTTTTTAGGGGCCTGCCTAGGAGCTTTTGTAGAGGGTTGTGATCCCTTTTGTAAAACTGGCAGAGTGAAAAAGATTGGGGAAGAAAGAGGCCTTATGCAAACTTCTGCTAGAAACAGTTGGAGTTTCTGAAACACAGACTAACTGCAGTGATTAATTTTTTCTACCTTAGCAGCACACAAGGTTATACAATATTAGGCAAGGACATAAACCATATTCAGGAAACCAACACATCCTCTGGTAGTCTGTCAGTCAAAGATATATCAAACTTCAGACTGAAATGAAAGTCTACCGTGCAGGAGCGCTATCCAATTTTCTTTATGGATGTGAGACTGGATCTGTTACTGGTGTATAACTTCCAGCAACACCACTGTCTTGCCGCGTTTCACATTAGATGGCCGACTGTTTCCAAGTTCAGGGATCTAGGAAATAGTTGATCATCAGATGTTGACAATAGTATCATTAAAAATCAGTTCCACCAGTCTGGACATCTGTAGGAAGTGAATAACAAAATATCTCGGTTCCTGAGGAGGGAGGGCAGTGTACTGCTGTGACTGATATCAGTATTACTTGTATGCAAAGTCATCTCAGTTTGTTAACTTTGGTTCATAGTTCCCCAGAGAGCAGTTTTCATCATTTAATGCACACCCACAAGGTATTAGGAATATTGACATGTGCTAGGGATAGCAAGACAAGTAAGAGAGTGTTTGGTTGAATAAATATTTATTATTGAATTAAATACTTTAAATATAATGTCATAAGTGCTAAAATAATGTACACAATATGCCATGGGAGAGCAAAAGAAGAATCTATTCAATTAGCCAAGATAGCCATTCAACTCTGAAACTCCTTTGATGTGAATCTGGTCACTAGAAGGACCCTGATATCCAACCATGACTCAAGCCTTCTGCTACCTAATATTTTATGGCTTCTAATATTTTCCTTACCTAATTCCTCATTACCATCTGTTGTAATTACTTATTTGGTGGTCTGTCTCCCTGGAGATTTTAGAGAGGCACCATCTAATAGAAATATAATGCAAGACACAAATGTGAGCCACTTTTGTAACTTTAAATTTTCTAGGGGCCATGTTAACAAAAGCAAAAAGAAACAGATGAAATTAATTTTAATATTATATTGGATTTAAACCAACATATCCAAAGTGTTATAATTTTAATATGTAATAAATTTGTCCCATGTTGGACAGCACAGCTTTGGAGGAATTTCATGTCGGCAGGGAAGACTCCATGTATCTTATTTATTCCTTTGTCATAAGTACCTAACACTGGAGGTCAATAAATATTCGATGAATAAACTAATTTTTTAAAAAGCCTCTTGACAATATTTGTAGCTAAAGAGAGTATTAGGCATCCAAGAATGATTGCTCTAGGCAATAGATTCAGGCCTATATTTTTAAAGTCAAAACAGCAATCTTCATTAGCAGCACAACTAAGTTTTGAAAAGTGTTTTAGAGAAGTGCAACAACCCACTGAAACTCATTAGTGAATAGATTTAAAAGGAAAGCTTTAAATATGAAATACTAAGGCATGTCTCTACAAAGGACTAGTGTGTACTAATGAGAAGGAAATGGTGGTCTCTGGTAGTGTTGTAACTGCATTTAGAGAGTGTCCCTCATGATCAAATTACAACTACTCCTTAGATATCTTGTGACTGACGATCTGTGATTTATTTGGATTTTTCTACTTTCTTCTTTGGGTATTTTATCATTTATCTGTGTAATTGCTTATTATGAACCTAGGAGGTGAAATGTATTACAAACCAGGGATGTGAAAACTAGGTCAGTAGAATTTAATTACTGAGAAATCTTTATTGAAAAGCATTTAAAACAAACAAAGTAAAGCTATAATAATTACCAACCATCATTGGCAGACATAATTCAGAAGAGAATCTTTTTTGAGCACAGAAAAATACCAATTATATTCCACATAACTTTAGGAAAAAACAATGAAAGTAGTACAAATAAAACCACTTATATTATCTACATTATCATCATAATGCACCTGTACTATAACTGAGCAAAGCTGTTTAATTTGTGGAACTAATTTGACAATACTTACAAAGTTTGTCTGACAATATATAATTAGAAAAGAATCGAATTCACTTCTGAAAGCAAATACTAAGAATGCTATAGGTCACTAATTTTCTACTAAGAATGTGAGGTTTTGAAAAACTACCATTTAAGGTCCAACTTTTTTTTTTTTTTTTTTTGCGGTACGCGGGCCTTTCACAGTTGTGGCCTCTCCCGTTGCGGAGCACAGGCTCCGGACACGGAAGCTCTGCGGCCATGGCTCACGGGCCCAGCCGCTCCGCCGCATGTGGGATCTTCCCGGACCGCGGCACGAACCCGTGTCCCCTGGATCGGCAGGCGGAATCTCAACCACTACGCCACCAGGGAAGCCACCAGCTCTTTTTTTAATGGACAAATCAGTGGTTTCTCAGCCAGCTTTCTTGGTGGAAGACTCCAGGGTCTGAGCTATTGTGATAAAAAGGAAGTGGGTGTATTTCAAGTTACTTTCCCTGGAAGAAACTGATTTTCAGATGAAAGCCTATTGACGGGTTTAAGTAGGTTAAATATATTAGGTACTTACTTAGTGTTTGTGTTGTAATAAATATTGTCACAGATTCAGAAGCAGTATAAAGCATGACTACTACCTTATTAGTGACAATAATAAATATTAGACACTAAACTATAAAGCTCATTTCTTCATGAAAAATGTTTTAAGTAAGGGGACATCAGTGAGGTTAGAAAAATCAAGAAAGGCTTCATTGGAAGGTTGAGGTTTAGATTTCAGTTTGAGAGCTGGAGAGGTGGAGAAGATAGAGAGCAAAGGCATAGAGGCATAACTGGAGTGGCATGTATGAGGAGACTGGATGAAGGTAAGAGTGTGTGCTAAGAAGAGCAGTGGGATTACAGTGAAAGGTAAAGTTGAGTGTCTTGAAAATTAAGACAGGAGACTCTTATAGTGGGCAAAAGCAAGCTTCCTAGAAACAAATGCTAGGGATATAAGTTTTCTAATTAAATGATTAAAATATCTCTCATCTAGAGACAGAAAAAGTCAGTTATTTCTCTTCCAGACCTAGGAGTTTACGAAAATCGAGAAACACTTCTAAGATATAAATGATGGGATTCAGTAAAACACGGAAGGCATTGGGGCTAAAAGAGAAGAAAGCATAAAAAGTGACTTAAAATTCACCTTTTAGTATAGTTGAAAGAAAATATGATGTTGGAAAGGGTAATGTGCTTATGGTTAAAAAGAGATGAATTTGTTTTGAGACATTGTGTTAGTCAAGATAGGTTAAGCTTATAATACATAATAAATGACCCCCAAATCTCTGTGTTTTAATGCACAAAAATACATTCTGGCAAGAGTTGTTCAGTTCTGTTCTCAGTGCCTTGCCACAGCAGCTGCCCTCCATGTGGTGACTCAGTGAACCAGGCTGCTTTGATCTGGTGGCTGTGTATTATCAAGCAAAGGTCTCCTGATCACAGTGGCAAGAGAAGAGAGAGATTGGAAAATCGTGCAAGTTTTTTTTTGTTTTTTCACCAACTTAGCCCAGAATTGACGTGTGTCACTTTTGCTTGTATATACATTAGCCAGAATTATCATATTTCCCCAATTCACTACATGGGGCTTGACAAGTGTAGACTCTGATATATCCAGAAAAGAAAAAAAGAACCAGATATTGGTGAGTAATCAATCAAAAGGTCAACAGTAGACATATTGAGGGTGAAAATATCTACAGTATAGTTAGTGGTATAGGATTTAGGTTCAATTTAAAGTTGAATATAAGCATCTGAGTGTCATCATTATAGCTGTTAGTGTTGCTCTGTTAGGGAAGCTAACATTTAGGGATAGTATGGCATGAGAAGAATGAAATGGCTAATTCTGCACAGGAATGAGATCTTAGATTTGAACTCAGGACTAGTCTGAAACCAAAGCCCTACTCTTAATCTAACATATGTATCACACCTGTTCACAGTTTGGTCTGAACAGCTCAAATATAAAATGGTTACTAATAAATTATTTAACTGAAGGAGAGCCTAAGTTTAAATTTCTCTGGTATATGGGGGCTTATAGATCAAGTAAACCATAACCTGATTACATGAAATATGGTGCTTTTGTTACTATATCCCAGATCATAAGGTAAATGATCCCATCCTCAGAGATTCTTCCCTGGTGGTCTTTGTGAAGTTTCATGATGGAATATAGTACACATAGTAAGGAGGCCAAGGACTGTGGACAGGCAGGTTTCAGACTAAGTCCTGGTCCTGGCACATACCCTCTGGGACTACCATGTCACATTGGCTAGTGTAAGAAAAATCATCACTGAACTTCATGGGGAAATCTCTTTTTGTACCAATGCTTTAGCAAAATGCCAAAAGTTGTTCTTTTAGCTATCTTTGCCAATATTTTTATAGTTAAATGGAAATGAGAATCAATATTTTTATTCTGGGGTGGGTATATATGGCTGTATTATAAATATTAAGATTATTATTATTGTCATTCATTGAGAACCTATGATCTTTTTATGTTTCAAGTTACAGTTTATTATATGGACTCAGACTATCTCCAGAAATAACTCTTACTAGAACTTTAACAATTTTATCAGATCTTTGTCAGTTGCAACACTGTAAAATAGTCCTATTGATCAAATCAACATAATCTATTCTGATGATAAGGAAGATCTAGTAGATGAATAATGGTAATAGCCAGGGATGAGAATCGCATTGAAAATGTTGGGGAGGAGTCTGTGGAAACTAATTCTTCCATTATGTCAATCTGAATGTCTGTCACTTTATACATTAGAATATCAGTTAACATTAAAGCAAACAAAACAAGCCAAAATTTTAAAAAACCTATCATACTCAAAACACTATACCCTGTGGTATTATAAAGAAGACATCATCCCTGCTCTAGAGGGTATAATACTCCATTAATACTCAATCTTTAGTAGGTCCCTGGAGGGCCCTTTAAAGCACAAATTTCTAGGTCTCACCCCACAGTTTCTGATTCAATAGGTCTAGGGTGGGGGTCAAGAATCTTCATTTCTGGTAAGTTCCCAGGGATGCTGATGCTGTTGGTCTGGGGACCACAGTTTGAGAACCACTGTTCTCAGACCTACTGAAACAGAAACTCTAGGGATAGAACTCAGGAATCAGGATACTCTGATATGTGATAAAGTTTGAGAATCACTGATCTAATAGCATTGAGGAAATGGACAAATTTACTTTTACTCAGCAGATGGGCAAAGTTTAAAGGAAGAGATTCTAATTTCATTGCCCTCACATTTAGTAAGGATCTATTATATGTGTGAGGATTTATATACTGCTAACAGCCAGGGATACAGAGTTGAATAGGAGACCATCCTTTACTCCAGGAGTTAGAAATCCAGTAATGGAGAAATACTTAATCAAATAAATGCCAAGATGCCATCTTGTGATCTAGGGTTAGGGCACAGAAAGGATGTCTTCAATGTTGTCATTTGAGGAAGGGATAGGGGAAACCAGAAGGACTCAGAAAGGAGCCTTTGAGCACCAAGTTTAAACACTGTCTCCTTTGTGAAGCCTGAGCAGGGTCTTGAAATGTATTTATCCAGGTGGTGAGCGGTAAGAGGGAAGGACATTTCAGGCAGAGGGAACTTCATTGCAATAAAGCATCTCTGGAATGCTTCATGGAACTATTGGTGTGAAACATCTAAGAAATGTTAAAACTAGTTGGGTATAAAACATTTAAAGGATATTAGCTAGTTAGAGATGAAATATTTCAGGAATACTACCTAGATTGCTTTGACAGGAGTGAAGGGTACTTGTTAAGGTGCAGCTTGAGACGAGCTGATAGGCTACAGGCATGCATTTTAACTTCTGGCCAAAATGTTGAAATACGTTCATCTGAATAGTAAGTTACCACTGCCCCAAATCCCTTGTGTGGTCCTCCCACTGACAAACTGGCTGTCTTCCCTTTCCTTAAATATACCCCCAATCTAATGACTAAAGTGGTAATTGCTCAACACTGAAGGAGGCTTCCAAGACCCTGCTCCAGGAATACTCCTGTTTGTTTCTGGTTGGTTCGTGCCTCAGCCTTGCTGGTTTTTAATATACTCCTGATGTGAAGTAATTGGAGTTAAAATGTAGGGAAGTCCAGATCATGAGGGCTTTGTATGCCATAGTAAGGTGTTTGGACTTTATATTGTAGATATTTGCAGAGAGGATAAAGGGGACCTATGATGCTTTTAGGTAATTGCCTATTGTGACAGAGGGCAAAATATATTCTGGAAGAATCCAGAATATTCTATTTTTTTCCATGAGATCCTTTTCTTTCCATCTAGGATAAACACCCTGGCATTTGGTACTCAGTCAGCTGGAAATCTCTAAAACCATGAAATTTCTCACATCTGCACTTTTAAAACTGATGTGTAAAACAAATATGAGACACTTGAGGGGAAAAAACCTGACTACTCACTTTTGTAGGATTTCTAGCACTCATGCCTGAGCATTATATGTAATTAAGGTTCAATACATATTTGTTGAATAATATTGATACACAGAAAGGATATAAGAAATCCTTCATCATCAAAAAACAAATTATGGTGAGTAGTATTTTAATGTCAGATACTTTGGGGGCAGGGAATTTGACTTTTTGAAAAATAGAAATCCTTTTATATTATATATTTAATAACATTCTTAACTTTAAAGTTAGATATTCTAGATTATAGAATTTCTGATTCTATCAGATTTTAATATAATTTTCAAGAAAGAGAGACTACAGATATTTCTTTATGTGGTGATTGCATCTTACTAACTGTGTCCATCTCATCCCCATTATGTAGTCAGGAATCCAATCTATATAAACAGATGGGCTGATAAAATAAGGAAGTAGTATAAGCAATTGGCATCAGAATCAACGATAGTCTCCCTTCAAATACACATGGAAATATTTTACTTAAGGCAAAATATAGGGAAGAAGCCTGTGGTGATAGGGAAATATATAAATGAACAAAAAAGAATGTTTCTATTTCCAGTAATTATTTCTTTGAATGTCAGATAACTAGATTTATCATTAATTTCAATACATTTCTACCCAAGGGTAATCTCTAGATAATCTATCCTAATGGAGATTTTATAAAATGTAACAGTATTTTATAAATATCATTGTGCCTACTCACTACTTCTCTCTGATTATCTTCAGTTATTCTTTGAAAGATTTGGCTCCCTAGAGTCCAAGTGGCAGACATTTGGCCACAATGAATCAGCCTGGGAGGAGTAATTCATACAATTACTCCATTCCTTAGGGTTGGGTGAGTTAAAACAATGTGCTCAAGTATTTCATCAGAGGACAAACTTACATAGTCGGCTTGTGAAGAAAGTTACAAATGCATTTCCTCAAGAGGACCATGAAAAAGTTCTGGAAGACTTCTGCCAAAATCAAAACAAGGAAGCAAGATTCTCCTTCCAAATAAAGGGAAATCCAAATCAAGGGATGAAGCTAGAAGGAAATAGTTTAAGGACCTATAAAAATATAGGTCCTTATATAAATAGAAAAATAGAAATTTCTTTAGTAAATGTAGAAACTATAGAAATATAGTAAATATAGAAATACTCTGTAGCAGATACTTAACTGTAAGAATTGAGGGTGAGGAGAATCCTTTGATGATATTCAATGAAGAAAGCTTTTAGGAGAGACATTGAGACCTTAGGGAACATCTTGTTGCCCAGCATATTCCAAACCTTCCTCCCTGGTGGAAAGTGGTTGTATATCAAATTCAGCAGTCTTCTTCTGGAGGAGCAATAGTTGGAAGATTGATGCTGGCTATGGGTTGCAGATGGGGTTTCTTCACCTTCAGGAATCCATTTTACTTATTCCTCAGGGTGCAGTTTGTGGGGACACTGAATCAAATGCAGGAGACTACTAATCAGCAAGAAGGTCAATTATTTATGCCTAGAAATAGAATTCTCTCTAGAGCGCCTTTCACATAGCACCCACTCAAACAGATTGGAAGATCTGATCCCTGTTAAGCAGAACAAGATATCTGATTCAATTTATCAGCACATACTCTTTCAATAAGGGAATCCAGTTACCTGTAAGCTAAGATTAGGGAGAAAAACAATAGTTTGAGAAACAAACTGATTTTAACTAACAGTGGGATCAGTTACTATAGCACAAGGTGCTCTTCTTTCTTTAGTACTATAACCTGGTAAACAAGCCAGAAAATAGATATTAGTCAAGGGTCCTTTACCCTGGTTAGTGCTGGAGTAACACAGGCAACATTTTTACTACTCAATTTGTTTTTCAGTCATCCAAAATTGTTTTCATTACATGATGTTATGTTACAATTTCCAAAATAGTGCACTTTAATTCAGTCTTTATATTTTAGACTTTTAGGTTGCTTTTTCCTGACCTTATCCTCAGATTCCAGGTTTATGGCATTTTGATGCACTGATATCTGATGATCCAATGATATATCAAATGGGTACATCAAATGCCACCACGACTGTGGCTCAAGAATGTGGCAATAAAAAAGTTATAAGAAAACATTTGGAAAGTTCTTGTGGAAAGACATTTAATATAGTGGAAAACATAGATGTTGGAGGTAAACAGACCTCAGGTTGAATCCCACTTCTGTTGCCACCTAGTTGTGTGATCCTGGGCAAATTATTCAACCACTGTAAGCTTTGATACACTCATCCTTAAAATGTAAATATTGCAAACTATTTTAGGATTTATGAGGTAAAAATAGCATTATATGTACCTAGAAAATGCTTGATACTTAGTAAAAATTCAAAAACAATGTAGTTCTAATATTAATATTATGATGACAGTGGTGATGATGGTGATGATGATGATGATGATTTGACTGTGGCTCTCTGGGTTGACAAGGTCATTACTTTATATACAGGGAGATGGGTAAAGGGTTTAACTTGAGCCAACATACCTATATTTGTCACTAACATGGGAGAGTAAAGATATAGTCAAGTTCAGCTAAAGAAGGAATTGAAGGCAGAAGGATAAGATTCAGGGAAACCAGAAATTTAATACTCAAATATTTATTTTTCTTTAAGCATGTGAAAAAAGATCAATATAAACTCCCAAAGTGGATGAGGAATAAGATATGAATGTCTGGTAGCTAGATTAGATTATAATATTGAAGAAATCTGGCCTCAAGGTATAAAATTACTTTTGTTGTTTGCTTATTATGTGTCAGTTGGTTTGCTAGGCCCTTCTTCATACTTCTGTGTCTTAAACCTCATAATATACCTGTAAAATATGTATTTCTATTCCCACTTTACAGATAGGAAAACTGAAATTGTTTGAACCAACAGAAAGTAGACATAAAATGGCTTGTTAGATACCATGGAGAATCCCACACAGGGTGAAATGCTGATCAGCAGAAACCCAAATTCAGGAAAGCAGCCTATACAGAGGGATTCAGAGATCAGTGCTGATGTTACTTGGGAAGACTTTCCTCATGCCTAGACCAGATTAAGTCTTCTGCTCTTGCTGCCACAGCACTCTAGGTCCTCTGCTCTTACATTCACACTTTTCTAGAATTATCTGAAGTAATGACGTTACACTTGGTGTACATTTTCTCATGCACTAGATTTGACATTCTGCACATAGTAGGTGTCAGAGGCTTCTGTCATTAGATGTTAACAGATGGATGGATAGTGAGGAATGTGGGGCAGCTTGTTCTATTTGATTCTTCCTCACTCCCTTCCTGGAAGCAAGCCTTTGATAGGTGGGGAAAAATGAATGATTTCATTAGCAAAATGAGGAGAAGTTTCATTCTCTAAGAAGCAGCTACTATTAGCAGAATGGCTGGTTTGTTCTATAAATGCTTCACTCTAAGGAAACTCAGGGACCTAACAGTCCCCACAATCAGCAGTGGTCTCCACACCAGATCTGAGAGTAAAAAACATTCACTGGTTTAGGTGATGGTAGCAGTTGCTATGGCAGGGAAAAATCTCAGTGAATTAAAATGTAGAAACTTTTTTCATTTAAAGGTGAAGTGGTGATGCGGGAGAAGGGCTCTGTTCCACAGAGTCATTGAGGAATCTAGGCTGACAAGTACTCTATGAAATGAAGTCTGCCTGTGAGCCCAGGAGGAAAGGGAAAAGAGTTCCAGAATAGCAAGCTAGCTTTACCACATTAACCTAAAAAGAAGGGCATTCAAATGTTTAATGCAATTTTTTGTGGTTCTCTGAAGACTTCACTGTACAATTTGGCTTTTATTTTCTTTAAATAACTTTGTATTGGTGGAGTATTCTTTGCCTTAACACAGATGTAAATGTAGGAACTTTATTTTCTGATGCATAAATTGGTGCCAGCAATTAATCCATTAGCTATTCAATGAAAATATAATATATTATGTAACATGCACGTATGTGATGTATCAATATATATATGTGCATATAAACACTAGAGGCTACAAGGTAAAGATATGTGCTGCAGACAGTAGGTTTTGTAGGAGGACAGAGAGAATTTCTGGATGACTCATAACCACATTTTATTGTGAGTTCATCAGCCTGATTTCTGCAGAGAACACAGAGGGAAGGAATCCGATAGCGTGAGTTTATATATCTTCATTGTCCCTCATAAAAACTTTTAAAGACAGTTTCATAGCTTCACTAAAAATATGTATTTTTTATTTTGAAATAGTCATAAATTTACAGAAAAGTTTTAAGTACAGTATAAGTATCTATTTTTCCCCTGAACCTTTTTCAGCTCAAGCTGGTGACTAGTTCCCAATCACCTCAGAATATTTTAGCTTAGTGTATGGAGTGATTTTTCACACAGACACATGACTGCAACATTATCTAATTCTCAGACGCATTCAAGTTTCAGCAGTTGTTCCCATATGTTCTTTATAGTAGGATCATCCAATTCAAAATCATGTGTTATATTTCATTGTCATTTCTCTTTATTCTCAGAAAGACTGTCTCAGAAAGTCTTCTCAGAAAGACTGTCTAGAACAGTCTTTCCTTGACTTTCATGACCTTAGTACTCTTGAAAATAGGCTACTTTTTTTAGTTAATACCTCTCAATTTGGGTTTTTCATTATGACCAGATTCAGGTTATGCATCTTTGGCAAGAATATCACAGAAGTGACATATATTTTTTATATCCTATCAAAGGGTGCACAATTTTGACTTGTTCAAAATTACTGAAGCTAACTTTGATCATTTGATTCTGTAGGTGTCTGTCAGACTTTTCCACTTACCTTTTCCCTTTTGCAGGAAATAATAAGGCTGTAAGAAGCACTTTGAACTATGTAAATATAGTGTTCCTCATTAAACTTTCAAATTAGTCATTTATTTTTATCTGTAGAGACACATTAAACTTCTTTGTTTTATTTTATTTGAGTTATTATTCATTGTTGTCATTATTTATTTTGATGTTTAGTTTTCCCCAGTTTGACCAGGTAGTCCCTTTTTATCTGGTTTCTGTCTTTTCGACATATCTCTAACCTCTTTGAGTACTTTCTTCCTTCCTTATACAACAATATGTTCTCAATTTATGCGTACCCTGCCCCGCACCTGAAATCAGCTATTTCTTCAAGGAGCTCTAATTCCTTGTAGTGGAGAATTGTATTTAGAAGTCAAGATTTGGGTGCTAAATGTGCTTATTCATATTGAGGTGCCAGTGCTCCCAGGCCCTTGCAGTAGACAGCAGTAAGGAATCGAGATTACATATGTACACATGTGCATACATCAACATCTATATTGCTTTATCTGTCTCTCTATTTTAAAAAACATGAGTTTATATGGATACCTCTAATTTCACTCCAAAAGCACAGAGTTTACTCTAGTTTTCCCCTTTCCACATTTGTAACTCCTTTCTCTGATAGTGAGAAACATAGATCCATTGCCTTTAATATATTTACTTATTTTGTTTATCCCCTGCATGTTAACCAGTCTATCTCTGCCTACTCCCTCCTCAGATATTTCCCTCCTCAACCCCGTTGTGTACACTAGTCCATCACCCCAGGGCATATTTCTCTCCATCACAGACACACTTCTCAACCCTCTTTGTCTCTGACTCTCCATTCTAAGATGCATCCCAGGATGGATTATTTATGACTTTGCTTGTTCTCTAAAACCTTGTGCCGGGCCACCCCTAGGCATGGATGCTCTTTCACCATGGGTTCTGTTTCCCCACCCTCTTCATGCTTGAATTCTGACAATCTGCACCAGACTGACTCCCCACTTCTCATGAATACCCACATCATCCACTCAGAATCTGACTCCCCTTACTGGGCTGCCTTCACTTCTGGAGGCTGCCTTCTTCATTTTACTTGAACTCTGACACCACATGCTGGTTCATCCCTCTGTTGAAATGCTACTTTTACCACTCTGGGCCATCCCTGTGTGTTGCTTTCCTCACCTTGCTTGGTCTAATCTCCTGCATGGGCACTGGCCTCACCTTGTTTGAACTTTGACACCCCACATCTAATAACAATCCACCCCTTTGATGTAGCCACCTTCTTCTCTACTCAGGGTCTCTCACATCTATTCTTACCATGACAGCTTCCCCATCCCACCCCCTCCAGTGTGGACAGCTACCTTGCCCTGTCCCACCTAATGACTTTAGAAGTGTACTTCTCAGGAAGAGTAGAAGAACAAGGACAATTACATTTCTTTTTTGAATAAAGATCATTAGGGGGTGTTGAGTTATTTAACTTATTAATTTAGTTATTAATTTATTCAGCAAATAAATGTAAGCAACTATTCATCAGGCATTGGTCTAAGTGCTAGAGTTATAGTGGTATACAAAATAGGCAATGCCCCTGGTCCCCATGGGTTTATAGTCTCATGGAGCTGGATACTAGTACCCAAGGTACTAATTTGATATTGATCTGCTCATATTAGGACACTGGGACATTACTCTGGTAAAGTGGCAAACAACCACTGCATCCTAGGCTGGGTGCCATGAAAGAAATTAAGCTGAGAATTTTTGTGCAGTAACTTAAGTAACCTCAAAGGGAAAGGTAACCTATCAGAGAAAAGCCCAAAGGAGAAAATTTCTAAGAATTAAATAATCCTGGAGACTTAGAAGGTCAAATACATTATAGAGAACTCAGATGGACTTCATGTCTAATTACCTGTATTTGGAGAAAGCTGTGAGGTACACTTGGGGATTAGAGAAGTAGTGGTCATTTCTGTGGTGCAAGATCTAGACTTCATTAGTCTTATCTAAAAAGATGTCCTAATCATGGTTAAAAGCTAAATTTTCCAGATAGTAACATTAGACTCAGGCAGTCTCCAGCCATCTTCCCCATTTTTGCCATGACTCATATCATCCTATGGAAGCTGAAGGCACTGGGGGACAACCTTGAGCTATTCCGGACAGGAGTCTAGTGGTCAGTGGAAAGTGATCTTCCTTGGACTGAGGCTGCCCTTTCTGGTCTGTTGGGATTAGGGCTGGCATATGACTCTGATGCTGCAATCTACAAAAGGGAAGATTTTCACTGTCTGAAATAAAATTTATGGGCTTCTATTATGAAGAAGAGATCCACTACTAATGTAGACAAATCCCTTTCCAGCTTCCTGGTGAATTCCTCACTTTTTAATTAGTAACATTAAAAAAAATTAAATATAACTACATCTTTTTGTGAGGTTATTGTTAAGAAAATTAGAAGAGTGGAGAAACAATTTGCATTGAGTTCTACCAAATACATTTTCTAAATTTTCTGCTCAACTGTTAAGAAATAAAACCAGCCATGCTTGCTTTTTTACTGCTCATGTCTAGGTCTACACCTAAGTTCTCTTTAAGATACTATAAAATCAAACAATGTCACTCTCAGTTTAAAGGTTTGTGCAGTTTGGGATGGATCAGTAAAATGGCTATGTAGATTTATTTTGTCACCCAGAAGATGTGTAGTTTGCAGTGGCCTCAGTGGCTCATGCTAAGGAAACTATAAATTTGTTTTTATGAAATGATTAAAGAATGATTGTGGGGAAATACCTGATTCCCGCTCTCCTTCAAATTTGGCAGAAAACTACCAAATTTAATCAAACAAATAAATACTTTTAAGACAAGTTAGTAGGTACTAATACTGATTTCTCCACATACCTCAGACTTTTGTTTTTTGCCTCCAAAATGTACTAATGTGAAAATAATTGCCCTAATAACCTTAGAAATCATTGTCAACTGCAAAATATAAGTACAATTAACAGAGGAATGCTTGAACTCACAGTTGGACTCACAATACAACAAATGAACATAATTTCCTTGTTCAGTGACTTTTTTTTTTTTTACATCTGTATTTTCACATCTATACTAGTTTGATTCTCAAAGTACTTAGAGTTAAAATATTCACATTTTAAATACTTATATATTCTTTTACCTGCAACTAAAAACTTTTAAAATATATTGGAGACTTCTACTTCTTGTATGACTGACAAAGCTCCTACCAGATTGACCCTCTCATAGACAGCAACTATAAATTATGGGTAAAATTGGAAAACAAAAATGAAAACCACCTCAAGACACTAGAAAGTGAAATAAAAGCAAGTGTATTTTGGAGGAGTTGTATAGAAGAGGGGAAAAAAACATGATTGACTTTTCTACTTTTATAGGTTTTATCCTGGTTATAAGCAGTGGCCAGTGATCTGAGGGGCTGATAGAGGGGGCAGAAACAGAAAATTTTTCAGTCTTGAAGAACCAGAGGGTACAGTTTGGAACAACCATAGCTACCAGAAAATGGAAAAGGAATCCCAGGAAAGAAAAAATAAGAAATAGAAGCTCTAGATTCTGAGTAGAGAAACTTTGCCCAAATATCTGGCAGATGCTTCAACTATGTGTGATGGAACAGACTCTGGGCTCTAAAGCAGAGGTCAAAAGAACTGAACTGAGATTTGAACTATATCTTTTTTAAAAAAATTTATTTATTTAATTTATTTATTTTTGGTTGTGTTGGGTCTTTGTTGCTGCACATGGGCTTTCCCTAGTTGTGATGAATGGGGGCCACTCCTCTCTGCGGTGCACGGGCTTCACATTATGGTGGCTTCTCTTGTTGTAGAGCATGGGCTCTAGGCGCGTGAGCTTCAGTAGTTCTGGCACGCGGGCTCAGTAGTTGTGGCATACGGGCTTAGTTGCTCTACAGCATGTGGGATCGTCCCAAAACATGGCTCGAATCCGTGTCCCCTGCATTGGCAGGAGGATTCCCAACCACTGTGCCACCAGGGAAGCCCCTGAACTATCTCTTAAAATACAGAGTTTACTGCTTGAGTCCAAACAAATGAATTACCTGTTAAAACAAACAAGGAACCAAGTCTCCACAACAATGTTCATAACACAATTCAAAATTATTTAACATTGAGAACCAGGAAGATGTGATCAATTCCGAAGAGAAAAGATAAGCAATGGAGACAATGAAGACTGACTGCAAGGTGACCAAAATGTTGGCATTAGACAAGTATTTTAAAGAAAGTTTTATGACTATCCTCAATAATGTAAAGGAAAATATGCTCATAATGTATGAAAAATTACAATATCTCAGAAGATAAATAGGAACTTTTAAAAGAGAACCAAATCATGTCTTATGAATAGCTCTTAACCCAGTATAGGTTGCAGAGTCATTTTTTAAATGTCTATTAAATTAAAAATTAACACTTTTCATTGTTTTCTTTTGACCTATTTGTCTTGAGTTGTACTCTTTATTCTTTTCACCTACTTATTTGTTTAAAATTAGGTTGTATTCTTTTAAATAGTTTCTAGGCCTAATATATTGATTTCTTCATTTGAACATTTATAGAGCAGTTGTTATGTGCCCGATGCTGTGTGGGGAAGAGTTTATTAATAAAAGAATAAGAAAGAGAAGAAGAAGAAAGGGAACAAGGAGAAGAGAAGGAAGAAAGATAAGTACTTCATGAAGTCAGGAACATTTTCTGTATCCCTAGTACCTAATACAATGGCTGAGATATAGTCAATCACTCTAATCAATGATTACTAAATGAATAAATAAGTATATGATGAATGAAAATATATCATAAGAAGATTTATGCTTACTTTGTCTTTTATCTATATTTTGATCTTTTAAATTCTCCTAATCTTGAGCTACCAATTTCACTTGTGTATTTTTTTTCACTCTTTTTTCTTCATTTTTTTGGGTGCTCAGCATTTTCTCTTCATAGTGTGAATTTCACTATGTCTTTTCTGAAGCTCTTGCTGATCATGTCTTTCAGTATGGAGAGATGGAATTGAAAAATTGGCCATCATTTGTTTTTCTTCTTCAAACTTCATACAGTAAAACAAAAATATTAAATTGTAAGACCGTTCGATTTTGGTCATAGTTAGTCATCCTGCCTGTGAAAGATGCACGGTCTGCCTTCTAAGTTGCTACTTTTCATTTATAGGGCCATGATAATAGCTCCCTTCAATAGGATTATACATGTAGATATTTTACATCAGACTAACAGATTTCATAGAGTAAATGTATGTGGATTTAGGCTTCAGAAAATGATTCAACAGTGTTACCTTATTAATAATCATTAAAATATGACTGTTTCCATTGCAAGTAAGAGAAATCCAACTCAAACTAGCTCAAGCATAAAAAGGGAATTTGTTAACAGCCAATAAAACCTCTGGTTTAGACATCAAACCAGGTGATAGAGTGATTCAAATAATGTCACCAGGCACAGCATTGTGCTTACCATCTCTTCACTGTGATTCTCTCTTCAAGTTTTCCCATTCTCAGGAAGGTACTCTTTACGGTGGGAAGATGACTGCCAGAAGCTGCAAACTTACACTTAACCTCTCTGCATCCTTCTTTGGGTGCTTCTTAACTGTCTGATTAGATAGCCTTTGGACACATGCTATTACAAAACCATTCATTATGTCCAGGGGCAATAAATACAGTAATTGACCAGACTTATTTCATGTGTCCACATGTAGTGGAGACTGCTGGTGCCCTGAAAAGATGCCCTTAGGTTTACTTTACAGATCCTTTGAGACCATCCTTCATCTCTATGTCTTTGCTGCTATTGCCTTACAACTGCAGTATCCATAGGATTGCCCTGGGCTACCCTATGAATCCTAGCCAGAATTCAAATCCAGAAAACACCTAATAATCTCTCTTTTAAAGATGTACTACTTACGAGCTTCCCTGGTGGTGCGGTGGTTGAGAGTCCGCCTGCCAATGCAGGGGACGCGGGTTCGTGCCCCAGTCCGGGAGGATCCCACATGCCGCGGAGTGGCTGGGCCCCAGAGCCATGGCCGCTGAGCCTGCGCGTCCAGAGCCTGTGCTCCGCAACGGGAGAGGCCACAACAGTGAGAGGCTCGTGTACCGCAAAAAAAAAAAAAAAAAAAAAAAATTCACCAAGGAATTCTAGGAAAATGGGACCTATCCATGTCTTTTTTACCCTCTCTTCCAATGCTAGTCATCCTTGTCTTATAGGTTAAAATGGCTTCTGGGGCAGCACATTCTTGGAGGCATATAATGCATGGGGTGCTGTGGAAACCCAGGTGGTGAGAACTGGTGTGGACCAGAACAACGACTGAATAGTAACACCTAATAGCTCAGGGACAAGGATTAGAACTCAGAAGGTCCCTGTGAGAGCTCGGCTAAATGATACGTGGGAGCCATACCAGCTACATAATTTGGGGACCTAGGGTAAAAGAGAAATACAGGAACTCCAGTTTAAAAATTAAGAATTTTTTTAGATGGTGATAGCAGAATATTAAACCAAATGTTGGGTCTTTTTAAGTTCATGGTTTTATGAGACTACACAGATCACACACCCATGAAGCTGGTCCTGGGTAGGAGTAGCTGTTAAGGAAAGGAGTGCATAAGCATCAACCTTATATGATTGTGTCAGACTCTCTAGTCCAAGAAGTCAAGGCACTGAACTGATGGGCTGTGTACTTCCATCCGTGAGGCTCAAGGAGTTTGAGGAGACTGAGGAGCAGAGAAACTTCCTCCTAAGATTATATCCAGGGACTGGCAGCCTGCATGCTACTATACCACTAGCCTGCAGGGTTTGGTTTCCTCATTTTATTCAGCTTTGACCTAGAGGCTCTATTAAATGTCATGAAAAGAAAAACATTAAGGAAGAAAAGAATTGATATAAACATTGAAAATATAACACTATTTAAAAAAATAATATTGTATACTAGAAAACATAAGATATTTTACAAAAATCTAAGATAAATTGGTAAGATAATTTGGTAAAGTGGTTCAGAATAAACATTCAAAAAGAGAATTTCAAAAATCATACTTACCCTATAGTATTATTTTTGCATCAATTAGGGAAGTGAAACTACTAAGAATATTATGGAAAAAGAAATTTATTACAGGATTTAAACATTTTTCAGTTCAGGGAGAGCTTGGAAAGTAAACGTCTCAAAAGGAGAGTCAAAAAAGCAGAGAAAAATGACTAACCAACTTCGTTGCAGATTTTTAGAAGCTTGCATACCTGGATAATAGTTGTGTCTGGTCTCTTTAGTTAGAACCGTGAAGGAGGCTGGTGTAGAAGTTCACTGGAGATTGCCAGTGGATGATTGTTGGCTCTTCATGGCCTCTGTCTCTAGGAGTTCATAGTGAAGTGTTGGTGTCAGGTGACTAGCTGCCAGTAGGACCAGTGGTCAGGAAGGAGAACCTGGGAAGAACAAATAGAGACTGAAAACTGCTTGTGCCTCTATTCAGAGCCTAATGGCTGATGCTTAATTTATGCCTCCAGAAATTCATGCAACTTCATTTTTGACCAATGCCAACCTGCATGTATACAAGGAAGGGGTTTTGGGGAAACATAGTGCCCAGAAAAGCCAAGTCTAAAATACAGCAATTGAGCTCAGTACCTAAAAAAAGGAATGAGATGAATAGTCTACTCTCAATAGCAAAATATCAACACATTATTTAGTAATAAATTTAACAAGAAAGGCATAAGACCTGCATGAAGGACATTGTAAAAGCTAAGGATATTAAACAAGATTTTGTCTTGCCTTAGAAGATTTAATACTATAAAAATATAAATTCTCCCATATTCAATATGTTTACAGTTAGGATCTCAATAGTTTTTTGTTTACTTAAGTAATCTTTAAATTTATACATAAAGATGAATCTTCAAGAATGTCCAAGGGGAGGATAGTGGGAAGTGACTTGCCTTAGAGATTCAGAATATATTACTAAACAGAAAGCTTCTGCTCATAAATCATTATGGTATGGCCATAAGAATAGACAAAATGGAAAACATGGAAGGTTGATAGAATCCAAAAGTAGATCCTGATATATATAAGCAGTTAACATATGACAAGGGGAATATTTCAATATAGAAGAAAATGAAAGATTATTTAATACATGCATTATTCAGTAAATAAAGGCAAAGGATTATTTCATAAAGCATGACTAGCTGCCCACCAAGAAAAAATTAAAAGTGGGTCTTTTTCTCATCCCATATAATCTCCAGCTAGTTTAGATATTAAATGTAAATGTATTAAATAATAAAATAAATAAAAATAAAATAAAAATCTTGTTAGAAAATTCTTGAAAGCCATGTGAACATTCTAGAGGGAAGGGAAGGATTAGTAGTAGAGTTTATACTTAGAAGCTATGTAAGAAAAGTGAGAACTAATTAAGTGTATATAATTAAAAATTTTTCATATGGCAAAGATACTATAAATGAAGTAATAAACCAACAATAAATTTGAAGAAAAACTTGTAAATTCAAGGAAAAAGCTAATGTCTGTACTCTATAAAAGAGTCAAAAATTGATGAGAAAGATGTAAATGATAGAAAAGTAGCAATGAGTATGAAAAAAATGTTTATAGCAGTGAAAATCTGCATAGTCAAAAATACATGAAAAGATGCATACACACATTAGTAGAAGGAAAAGATAAAGTAATAGATTTCATTTTTTAACTCTTCAGACTGACAAATATTGAAATGAACAAAAATTCTGTTGCTGCCTGGGAGTGGGAAAAACGGCACACTTATAAAATACTAAAACAAATATGAAAGCAATCCCTTTGGCATCTATAAAAAAGTACATATATGCTTATGGCCCAGTAATCCCTTTCCTGATAATCTATTCTATATAAAGAAAACTTTAAGTCCATAAGGATTATCTACAAGTTTGTTTACATCAGCATTATTCAGAGTGGGGGAAGAAAATCCATCAATAATAAAAGGGATAGATAAATTATTGTGCTTCCAAATCACTGAAAACATTGAGAACTATACTAGGTATTTTGAAAGATTTCTGTGTAATTGCACAGGAAAACAATAGCTTTTTTACTGTAAAAAAAATGGAACAATTCCATTTTTGTAATGTATTGTTAAAGCATATATATATATATATATATGTATGTATATACATACGCATGTATATATTATATGTGACTATGTACATATCTACATGAGCATGGAGCAAAAATACTAAGGAGACATTTAGATTGTTAACTTGGGGGGGAAGCAGGAAGGAAGATATGTGAGTAGAGTGGGGCACAAGGGGAGAAGCAAAAAAGTAAAGGATACATTAAAAATGAATTAAAAGGAAAGAATGATATGATCATATTTATTCAGGTATGTAAAATCAGAATTATATGATGATGCATATAAAAAGAAGTTTTAAAACTGTTTGAGCCAAACCCTTGGCTGGTCCTGAATGGATGGATCTCTTCCAGACCTTACCTTTTGTTTTGCCAAACTTTTCTAGGACCAAGAGGTCAATGAACTCCAGGACATTTACAGTTTGGGTGCATTTCCCACTGAATTACTTAAAACGAGGTGAATCATATCCTATTTCTTCTTGAGAAATATGTAGAATAAATGTGTGTGGGTGCTGATAAACAGAATTTAGGACCTGGGAGCCTGCAAGAATGAATGTATCATTAGCAGAAATAGGAAACACAGAAGGAGAGCTTCAGAGAAAAGGTCACAGATTTAGTTAGAACAGGCTGCACTTAGATGCTGGTCTCCACACTTAAGACTGGACTTTAGAGAATACAGCTGAAGGAGTGATTGGATGGTTGGGAGTGGGAAAAAAGACCTGTGGTGGGGACACAGATGCTGCTGTGATCACTGAGAGAATTTTGAGGTTGAAGGTCAGAATCTTGGGGAAATTACAACTTTAGAGAGGAGAGAGAGAGTAAGGTAGGAAAGGATGATGAAGGTCAATGCAGAGAAATAGTATAAGCTGAAGAAAAATGCCAGAGGAAGCAAAAAATGTTCATCTTCAGAGACAGGGTGCCTAACCATGCTAGTGCAATGGAACAAAGAAAATGTTCTAGGCAGAGAGAAGACTGCTAGATTTGGCAGTTCAGGGAGGCATTTCTAACCTTAAGGGGGTGTGAGTGAATAGAGTTAACAGCAAACATGTGGGGGGCTAATGTAGACCCTGTAGGGGTTCGCTGTTCACTAGAGGAGGAGAGTTCAGGATTTGAGGAATACGGGAATGGAGAAAATTTAAATCCACTTCAAGATATGTTTGTGAGTCATTTGAAATATCATTATTATTACTTTAAGAAGACAGTAGTAGAGTTTATCTGTGCCACCAGATTTAAAACAGCTGCTTAGAACTCAAGAATGGAAATTGGTCTGAAGTAGGCATCTTTACTCTATCCAGCCCCTCTTGGAACCACTTAATCGTCTCTATCACACCTCTTACTCCAGCTGCAGCTGCAGTGACCTGTTCTATGCTGGCTTTACCCAGCTTCATGCAGGAGCATCCTGACAGCACCCATCTCAGGTCTGACCAATGCATGCCTTTGGCTGCCTGACCTATAGCTTCTCTTTCACAAGGGTATGCAACATCCACAGGAACCCATTTGGCACTCACAAGTGTTGATCTTGAAGTGTGTGTGTGTGTGTGTATGTGTGTGTGTGTGTGTGTGTGTGTGTGTTTATGGGAGAGTCCTTTGACCAATGAATAAGGACCAGTGGGTAAATGTCTCCCTTTTTTCCCTAGGCAGACACATGTCCTAAGATATATTTCATATGGCTTCTCATTTGATCCTTTCAATCATAGCACCATTTTCCCATAGCAGAGGCCAGCTCCATAATGCATTCTTGTATTTTCCCTTATTCCCTGTTTCAGCTCCCTTATCCCTCATTCCTGACACCTCCGTCAAACTCCCCACTAAATTATTGCATGTAATCCTTTGTCCCTGGCTCTTTTCTTCTGGAGAAACTCAAGTTAAGGCAACTTCTGTTTAAAAAAACATAAATAGGAGCTGTGTGGTCCCTTTAAGGAATAGGGAAAGGAATTAATGCCTTTTTTTCACTAGGTGTGCTTCTGTATCCCTTTATTTCCTGCTTTTTAAAATGAGTTTAGGTCTTCAGTTATTTTGAAAATGTCTCTGATATGTTGATTTCCTCTGGGTGAACAACAATAGAAGAACCAAGTGTTCTGTGATGGATCTTCAGTTAATTGCAGAATATACAATGGAGGGTGAAAGAATTCAACTACTTTTGAATAAAATCCTCTTGTAATTAAAAATCTCTTAGGAAGAACAGTTCTAATTTTCCTTTATATGCCTTGAAAATTTGCCAGGAATTTAAAAGTTTTTCATCATTGCACATGGCTTCTGGACTTTAACAGTCCCTTAGCTCCTCAGTTAATTTTATGTCCTAAACCAAAATTGCTTCTTTAGGCTTTCTTTCCTTTTTTATGTCACCTAATTTAGTAAGATTTTTGGAGATGGTTATTCTGATTATGCTTTTGTTATTTAATTATGTGATCTACGGTAACGATTATGCTTTCTGAAAGCAGCTTCTAAATAGAAAGAAAACTCTTTTTGAGACCGATCTGGGAGCTTTCCAGTTGGATGCCCGTCTCTTTTGATCTCAAGGTTGTCCAAAGAATTACGTAGTGTTAATGGACATCAGAAAAAAGACCAGGACTTGAGCTTCCTTTCTCTATTGGATTCAGTTAAGAGAGCTCATCCAATTACTACCTCTATTTGCTTAGAGGTTATCAGTTAGTGATAACAGTTTCTCCAAGGGCAGCATCCCAAACTCTTGTGGCTTCTTTGTGTTTCTGGCATTTCATTCTAGGCTAAATCTATTTGAACTTTCTGCAAACAGAGGAAGAATCTGTTAAAGGAAAACAACAAATTTGCACTGGGGTACATATTTGAATGTCAAGCACTTTATTTCTTGCAATTGAATTATACTTCTAATTTTGAACCTGTGGGATTGAGCAGAAATCTGGCAGAAATAAACTCTATCCATATAGGTCTGATCCCAGTTGCTCGCCCTGGCACCATTAAAATGGACATCAGGAAAATTATAGTGCTATGACAAAATATGTAAGCCCCTGGATGTTGATGCCAAATTATCTAAGGCCAATCCTGACTCTTACACTTATCACCTAAGTCTGACAAAAGTTACTTAATTTCTCTGAACTTCTGTGTTCTCGTCTATAAGCACAGGTAATAACCGCAACCACCTCATCAAATTGCTAGGCCCATAGGAAGCATTCAGTGATAACTATTATTCATTATACCAGCTAATGTAAACTACAGTCGATGACAATAACGGCCCACAATATCTGTGGGGTTTTTTAGATGATGAATGTGAGTTGCCTTTTATATTTTTAGAAAGTTAGGAAGTGGCACAGAACAAGGAATCTTGGGATTGAATTTAAAATCAGTGCCTTTAGAAGCAACACTGTGTATTGGTTAATATCATGGTATCTTGAACTTTAAAGTCGGGATTCAAATCCCAGCTCTGCCACTTATTAGATTTTAATAACATTTGAATGACCTACTTAACCTCTGTGTGCCTGTTTCCTCATTCTGAAATGGGAGATAATTATAGTGCTAACCTCATATAATTGTTTTGAAACAGCCTGGCAGGGCTGGTTTCATGTCTTGTGACCTGGGCAGTTGATCAAGCCACCATGGTCAGACCAAACCCATGCTTGGTTTAATGTTATGCTGTCTTAAAATTCTTAATAATTTCTTATTATTCCTGATAATTTTAAGCATGCATGAGAGCAGAAGAGATACACATAATATGCATGATCTCTCTGTTCCTTGCTGCTGCATAAGCATATAACATTTGCATTGCCCCATGAGCAAGAATCCTAGTGGAACCAAATACATGGGAAAAAACAGCCGAATTATTTTTGTGCAATGCTTTCTTTGTTCTAGCAAGAAAGAAGTACATATGCACATGTGACCTGTGAGAGGTATGAATTTTTGTAATTTTGATGATTGTGTAGATGAGATAAGTGCTCTTATATTTTCATTTAAAGCTGGCATTGTACTATATAAAGATGGACAATAAAATTAATGCTAAAATTTTTAAAAATTAATTTTCTTTACTTAGAATGACATTAAGTAGCAAATGAAAAACACCACAAGTGAAGAGAGACCATGAAAGAAAAGAAAAATCTGTATATTTTAATACCTTTTATAGCATTTCTTCCTTGATTTTTGAACAAAGGACTCTGCATTTTCATTTTGCACAGGGTCCTACAAGGTTATATAGCTGGGCCCATTGCCTGGAACATCAAATGTACTATATATTTATATCTATATCTGTATGCCTTACAAAAGAATCAATGGTAGTTGTAGAGTGTTGTATTCTTAAAAGGAAAATCCAGAATTTCTATCCATGGAATAAAATTATTCAGACAAGGACAAATAACTTACTCAGTATCTGAACCTGTCCCTGTGAATTTTACATTCTTCCCGGGGCAGATACACCCATTGCTCCTAGATTGGAAGGTTTTTCTTCTATACCACAGATGGTCCCAAATAGCTAGATGTGCAAGGTCCATAGTACACACTTAGTATGTTTCTTTTGCCATCTTTTCAGCACTTTTCAGTGTTCCTCAAAAGAACTCTATAGCTTTCAAATATATTATTTCATCTGAACCCCAAAACCTTTGTGAATTAGGCAGTGGAGAAGTTAAAAAATAATATGTATGACTGGCCAGTTACCATCAGTCCCTGGACAGGCATCACCTGCTGAGATAATCACATTCCAGGGTCTGACCCCTCAGTCTCACAGATTCAGAAAACAGACAGTGTCAGTGTCTCAGAGCTTTATTGGATTTAGGCATGCTGATTCACATCAACTAAGTCCACAGGAGAATGAAGTATGAAATACAGAATGCCAATGCTGTAATTTATAGAGAGAAATGTAACTTTCTGGCACACCAGAACATTCTCTCCCTGTAGAAAAACATCCTGGGAGGCAAGATGATCAGAAGGTAGCTTGTGAACATGAAATCAGAACAAGGAGAGTTGGCTGGGTAACTCGTATGTTTAAGGGCATCAGGCTCCAATGGTCTGATAGATCTCTCTCGACAATAAGGAGAACTGGGCATGTTTGCATCGTTTTATCTTCCTAGACACGTTGTTCCCCAGTCAGTGCTGGAGGTATAGTGGTAATTCATGGCCTTCCTTTCTCTCATACTCCTTACTGACTGATTCATTTTCTCATGAACTCATTCTTTCTTGAGATACGTGATTTTTAACAATACAGTAACAGCCGGATTCTTTTCCCTTCTGCTTCTGGCATAGGGAATACTTTTTCTTCCTTAAGGTGCTTTTCATATAAAAGGGATTTCATATAACTGTGCCGGTTTTAAGGTTTAGCTCTTGGCTTTTAGGACTGTATTTTTTTCATCCCTGCCTTCAGGCAGTTCTGTCTTCCTTTCACAAAACAGAAGACAGGCTCAAGGAATGTTAATAACTTGGGAAGAAGGAATCCACATGTTTACTTCTCTTCAGGGTTTTTGTTTATTTGTTTGGATGCAAGTATAACGTTCTTCTTCCTACTATGTTATACTCTACCACATCTGCCTTATTGAATCGCAAACATTTTATAATTTTAAGGCAGCATAATAGTAATTTCCTGCCAAACTCCTTAACCTGACCTATAAAATACTACAGAATCTGCCTCTTAGCTCTCTTTCTGACTTCATTTTCTCTTTCTCTCCCACTCACTCCTCTTTAGCTACACTCACATATTCTGGCCTCAGGGACTGTATATGTGCTTTTCCCTTTGCCTGGAATGTTCTCCCCTCGGATCTGCCCTGTGTTTTGCTCCTTCACTTCATTCAGACCTCCACTCAAATAAAATCCCCTATCTAAAATTACACCACTCTCATCCCCATCCCAGTACCACACTTTACTTTTCCTCATGACACTTCACACTAAGTTATTATATCTCACTTAAATTTTACATACTTATTTTATTTTATTGTCTGACTCTCCCACTGGAACATAAGCTTCAAAGAAGCTTTCTTTGTTTTATTCACTGCTATATCCTCAGTCTTTTGAACAATCTCTATCACATTGGAATACTGTGGAATAAAAAAGTGCGTATAGGGCACTTAGCATCACTTCTGGTCTTTAGTAAGTGGGTGATAAATATTACTTTGTTGTCTAACATCCATGCACTCATTGGTTCATTTATTAAGCAGGTTTCTCTTGCGTGGTTTTTCTGGGTACAGAGTAAGTGTTTATTAAATACATGTTGAGTGAAGAAATAGATAAATGAATAATGAACTACTATGGAAGTTGAGAGGAGGAAAAAGTCACTTCCAATTGGATCAGATATCAGGAAAGAATTCCTGGAGAAGGTAGCATTTATACTAGGTCTTGAGGGGTGAGTTTGATTCATTTCTGTGGCATGGGGATAAAAGACATTCAATATACATTTATTTTTATTTATTTATTTTGCAGTACTTGGGCCTCTCACTGTTGTGGCCTCTCCTGTTGCGGAGCACAGGCTCCGGACGCGCAGGCTGAGCGGCCATGGCTCACGGGCCTAGCCGCTCCGTGGCATGTGGGATGTTCCCGGACCGGGGCACGAACCCGTGTCCCCTGCATCGGCAGGCGGACTCTCAACCACTGCGCCACCAGGGAAGCCCTCAATATACATTTATTATATGTTCTATAGCACTCTCTATTCTTCAATTTTAACAACATAGAACCATCCTAGGAAGTAGGCTCCATGAGGTCAGAGACTGTTTCTATATAGTTCGCCTTGATTTATATAATCTAGTATTTTGATGTATCTAGCGTGTGTGTGCACGTGCGCATGTGTGTATGTCTGTGTGTGTCAAGTTATACGTATGTGTGTATATATATATTTTTTATTCATTATATTACAGTTGATTCTTGAACAGCATGAGAGTCAGGTGTGCTGACCCTTCGTGTAAATACGAGTATTACTTATAGTCAGCCGTCCCTGTACGTGGTTCCTCTCTATCCAAGGATCCACATCCATGAATTCAACCAATTGTGGATCGTGTAATACTGTAGTATTTACTATTGAAAAATCTGCATATAAGTACTCGTGCAGTTCAAACCTGTGTTATTCAAGGGTCAACTGTATATATAATGAATGAATAGATACAAACAAAAAATAAAGTGTTACAAAATTTACAAAAGATGAGATTTTGATAAATGTGACACTAAAGATTCTAAGTGAAGAGGTAAAATAGAAGTTAGGCGTATTTTATGATTTTGCCTATGAGTTAGTATTAGGGTTGTCAATGAGATTAAAATCTTATTTGTCAATTTTCGAAGACCCTTTTTTCTTTGTAGGGGAAAGCTGGAGTGATTAATATGTACACAATTTAGAATGAGTTTCAAATTAGCATAAAGGTTTATTATGGAATGTTGATGTTAGTACACTTACCTCATAATCAATTTTTAAAATTAGAGTTTCAAAAAATCAATGGTTAAAATGGCTCAGAAAGTTTGAATAATTCCCTTAATGTTGTGATGAGACCTTATTTGTCTTATGATGTATTTAGTAGTTAAGCTCTAAACCACTATATTACCTTAGGATAATTTAAAATCGTGTATCTTTATGATAGGAAATCCCTCCCTTGGGAATACTGCATAGCAGTATATTCCTATACAATAGACACTGGTATTTCTTATATCTCCATTAGTCATATGTACAACACAGGATTTAAGCATTCTTTATTTTAATGGCCGAGTCACTCAGCTAGTATATGGCTGAAGAGGAACTTATAGTCAGATGTTATGAATCTAAATATGATTCTTATTTCACCTCACCACAACACCCATGGCAAAGTAAAAGTGTCTACATTTTCCATGGGAGATTTTTTCCTCTCCTTACCTGGGCATCAAGTTACCAAAGAGCAGATTTGCAAACCCTTGCCTTGGGGATGAATAACTGTAATGGTTATTTCAGCACAACTAAAAGGGTAGATTTGCCAGTTCTAAACACTTCTTTGTTATCAGTTTACCTGGCAGAGCATGAAATGCAGTGAATGTTTAACTATTTTTTTCAGGTTAATTGTTCCCTTCTATCTTCTGAACTTTAAAAACAACATATGGTAATACTTGGTTTTACAACCATATTACAGCTAGCATGAAATGTTTATTAATTGTGCCTGATAAACTATAATTTTCCAAGCCTAGTTGAGTCAGAAAGCATGATATAGTTAATTATTTACACAACTCAGCCAGTGATGTTGTGTTAGATAGAAATTTATAGCAATAGAAGGATTGGACATCACAAAATTCTATTTACTTTCTCTCCAAGCCAGTGATATTTATGAGAATATTATAAGACACATGGGATTTTATTGGGCTTTTTTAAAATTTTAATTCCCCCATGTTCTAATCTGAGGTAGATTATCTTTTGCAGGATAATTGTGTGTTGTTCATTTAAGTTGTGGATGTGATGCTGAAAACAAGTGGTGGTCAATAAATTAGGGAAATTCTGGATGTACCTTGAAGGCCAGTGAAGGGGGACACCAAAGAGGGCCAGCATCAGATTAGATGGTGACTTCAGAGCCTGACAAGAAAGCAAAGAAAGGGAAAGCCAGGTGTTCTCTATGGTCTCTCACGGCTATTTTGACAGCAGTCCTTTGAATATCCATACCGTTACCTTTTGGATGTTTCCTCTCAGTTTTGATATTTACAGATTTATTCAGGAAGGTGAAATTTACGATGAAGCCGTATTATTCTAGATGCATTTCTAATTTCCATCCACTTATTAAATAAACTTTTTTTATGCCTTTATTCTTACAAAATCTTATAGACGTGGGTTGAGGGAGATGAAAAAGTCATTATTCTTCAATGAACTTTCTATCTAAGTAGATCTGGATAGTAACTCTCTGTGATGGTTAATTTTATGTGTCAACTTGACTAGGCCATGGTACCCAGATATTTGACCAAAAACTGGCCTGGGCTTTCCTGTGAACGTATTTTTAAAATGAGATTAACATTTAAATCAGTAGACTTTGAGTAAAGCAGATTACCTCACCCAATCAGTTGAAGACCCTAACAGGAAAGAGTTGACCTTCATGGAAAAAGGAATTATGCCAGCAAGCTGTCTTTGGACTTGGACTGCAACTCTTTTTGGGTCTTCAGCCTGCTGGCCTACCCTGCAGATTTTGACTTAACAGTTTCCACAATCATGTGAGCGAATTCCTTAAAAGAAATACCTCTCTGTGTACACACACACACACACACACACACACACACACACACACACACACACACACACACACACACACACACACACACCCCTTGTTGGTTCTGTTGTTTCTCTGGAGAGCCCTGACTAATACACTCTGTATAGGCCAAGTGGAAACATCACTAATGAAGTCATAGTTTGTTTTAATTAATCACATTTATTACAGTTATAATACTCTATAAATTTTTTTTGATCTATGGTTTTCAGAGGGCTTTCACATGAATTTTCCCATTTGTGGTTTATAAAACTTTGGACAGAAAATGAGGACAAAGTATAATTAACCCCATTTTATAGATTTGAAAGTGTCATCCAGAAAGTTTATTACTGATTCAGAATCAGTTGTGAAGTGATAACATTGGCTTTAGTACTCAGATTTTCTTCTTTATCATGTAAACCCTTTCATGAGATGTTGCTGTATCTTTGGGGGATATGAGAATGTTAAGTCGTGGCAGAAGCTATATAGCTATATATATATATATATATATATATATAGCTATATAGCTGTAAATATATATATATATTACCTATATATCAGTATTATATTAGAATAATGAAAACTGAAAAAAAAATCTATGCACCTTGTTGTAAGAAAAACATTAAAAAGAAAATCTACAAGTTACATAGGGAAATGTCAGTTCAAGCGCAGGGAGATGGCTACTTCTAATGCCCCATTAGGACAGCATGAGGTGCTTTCTTGTATTGGTTTAGGTAGTAGGGGAGGTTCTCTTTTATTCCTGTGCTTGAGCTTAATGCTGTTTGTTGGAAACAGAGAGAATCAAACATAGTTATGTTTTAAGGTCTTGGAAATCAGGAATACTAAGCAATATTTTGTTAGAAATATGTAGAATATCAGGTTCTTTTATTATTCACACAGCTCAGTTAAGTGTTGATCCTTAACATCAGAAATTAGCACCTTGGATACACTTCTTTTAAGGCAGCCATCTTTGAAAAAGTCACAGCTTTACATTGGCTTGGTGAAAATCTGGCATGGGACAATAAAACAAGATAGGCATAAATAATTTAAGCACTATGAATTTTCCTATCAGAAGTTAATTTCCACTACAGTATCTTCCAGTTCCTATTGCCTTCTCTTGTGATACTTTTTTTTCATGCCTTCCATTATAGCCCTAGGGCTTCCCTGGTGGCGCAGTGGTTGAGAGTCCGCCTGCCGATGCAGGGGACACGGGTTCGTGCCCGGGTCCAAGAAGATCCCACATGCCGCAGAGCTGCTGGGCCCGTGAGCCATGGCCGCTGAGCCTGCGCATCCAGAGCCTGTGCTCCACAACGGGAGAGGCCACAACAGTGAGAGGCCCGCGTACCGAGAAAAAAAAAAAAAGCGATTCCCATTATAGCCCTAAACTTTGGCTTTGACTATGGGTGGAACATTAAAATCCTTTAACTAAGGGATTTTAATGTGAAGCTAGTTTTTGGAAGTCTTCTCCTTACCTCCTCAGCAACAGCAATGATTAGTATATGAGAACAAAAATGTGTGTAGAGTATCAAGCTTACAACTGGAGGTTAAAAAAAATCATTGTCAATTACACCACAGTAAAGCTGAAAGAAAAAAACCCCAACTTTTTGATTGAAGAATCACGGGTTTATAAAGTAGAAAACATTTGACATTAGCATTGACTAGGGAAATGAGTTGATCCACACTGTGCTGGAGGTTAGCAGCTGTCAGCCACTGTGCCTGAGTCATATCTGCCTCGCCTCCTCCTGGTCTTGAGAGAGTGCCAGGCACAGAGAAGGCGCTGGATGAGTCATTGCTCCATGTATGAAAAGATATTTAATGTCAGTGAAAGGCTCTTTCTGGGGCATACTCTTCATTTCATACTTATGATAAACTGGGTAGTACGTATGTTCAAAGTTAGCCTTAGTAAGTAAAAATAGCTCCTACTTGAAGACCTGCTTGTTGATTTTCTGCTGGAAGTCCAAAGACAGTGAGAGTATCTGAAATGCCTTCCTCTGGGAGTGTCCTTCATCTGCATAACTAAAGTGAATCCCTGGGTTAGGGACCATTCAGGTTCCCTGGATGTTTGTTAGCGGCTTCCTATACCATCTATAAATATTTTCTAAATGTGTTAGCATAATTAGAACTCTTTTTATAGCCAAGGGAAAGTGGGCCATTTCTCTCCTTTTGTGATGCTGATCAGCCTCCCATTCAGCTATTGCAGCTCTAGTGTGTATGTACTTCAAAATGGACTAGATTTGAACAAAACCTCTCCCAGGAACTTAGGGCAGGGTTATTAGGTGGCAAGTGAATTCTTCTGTTTCTAAAGCAGGGCATTTGCTGCAGTGGGAAGCACACTGCGCTAGGAATCAGGAGACCTGGACTCTACTTGTAGAAGTTCTGTGGGGTTTGCATGATGTTTTGTTTCTCTGACCTAAATTTCCTTTTCTATAATTAAAAAGATTGGTTTAAGTACTCTGACTAAATGATCTCATAGTTTGTTACAGGGTTTTCCAGATGAGTGTTAACTCCAGGTGTTAGAATGTGAGGTCTTGCAGTCGAGTTTAGAGATTGAGTTTTGGAGCCTACTAAACCTTCACAGGCATTGTATCCACTACATACAATGAGTATTTTGGTATTTTACAAACTCATCTGTAAAACTGGCAAAATAATAGCTCCTTCTTTATAATGTTATTTTAAGGGTTAAAGCATATGTTGGATTTGAAATAATTAGCAAATAGCCAGGCTCAGGTAACACTAAATAAATAGTGTTTATTAGGAGAGAGAGAGAGATATTATTACTAAACATTCAAAATCAACTGACACTTTAACCTTCACAGTGAGAAATGAAATGCAATGAAAAAGAATTGATTCCAAGCCTATACTGTGGGTATCACTGACTGCTGTACAAAGTATGAATGTAGAAAAGTCAATTTTCTATTTCTCAGCATATATAGAACAATTTAAGATAATTTTTTTGTACCCAAAATCTGATTTTTGCTTAGGGGTGCCAGGGCAGGCTTACATATGTAAATACTTATTAAAACTTAAAAAGAATATAAACCTATATAGTTATCCTAGTGGAAGAATGGTATACATGTGTGTAAATATGTGTGTCTGTTGCTGTGTTTATCAGTTATTATTATTTTTTAATATTGTTTTCAAATGATGCATATTCCCAAGTTTGAAAAACAAAAGAAGTGAAATGTCTCTTTCACCTGGACTCATTTACCTATATCCCTACAATCCCCTCAAACTTCCTCCACAAAATTTAACTACTTTTGTTAGTTTCCTGTGTGTTTTTCCAGGGTTTCCTTATCCAAACTTAATTCTTACCTTTGTTTTCAGAAAAGATAGCATATTCCACACCTTTATATATCTTGCTTTTTGACTTAATTTTATAAATCTTTCTGCATAGTTTCCATCCCACCTGCTCTTCTTTCATTGTGACTTTGACAGTCTTCCTATCAAGAGATAATTCCGTGTTCCTTTTCCTTGAATCTGAATAGGATTGTGACCATGGAGGGAGTGATACTGTGATTAGCATAGGACAAAAAAAGCAATACAGGTTCCTCCTGGCTTTCTTTTTAGTATGCTGCTCTTGGAACCCAGCCATCATGCTGTAAGGAAGCCTAAGAGGCCAGATGTAGGTACTGCAGCTTTAGCCCCAGCTGAGGTTACAAAGCCAGCCTTCACACCAAATTTATGAGTGAGCAGACCTTCTCCTTATTTCAGCCTCAAGGAGTGGAGTCAACTCCCAGTTGAGGCCCCCACAACTGATGGAAGAGTGATAAGCTGTTCCTACTCTGCCATTTCTGAATTCTTGGCCCAGAGAACCCATGAGCATAATAAAATGGCTATTGTTTTGTATCACTAAGTTTGGGATGGTTTGTTATATGGCAATAGTAACTAGAACAGAGAGTTTGTGTGTCCTTTTTTTTGCAGCTTTGTAGTATTTTAGAGTTATCCCATATTAAACTATAGTTGACCCTTGAACAACACAGAGGTTAGGGGCATTTACACTTTACACGGAATCAAATATCCGTGTGTAATTTACAGTCAACACTCCATATCTGTGGTTCTTCTGTATCAGAGGTTCTGTATCCATGGATTCTACCAACTGTGGATCGTGTAGTACTGTGGTATTTGCTATAGAAAAAAAATTGTATATAAGTGGACCAGTGCAGTTTAAACCCATGTTGTTTAAGGGTCACCTGTATATTCCCATAGGTGATGACTTGGATAGGTACAATTTTTGGCTTTTGAAAAAAATCGTCTAACAAATAACCTTGTAAATATATCATTTTAAATAAATTAAGGCATATTTACGAATAAATTTCTTGAAGTGGGATTTCTGGGGCAAGGGTAGATGAATTTGTAAGTTTGATTAACATTTCCCAATTAGCTTTTATAGGTGTTGTATTCTACACTCACACTTGCAGAATCTTTTGTTAGTTTCCTGTGTGTTTTTCCAGGGCACAGATGTTTTTCAGGAAGCTTGATCCCTTTGTTTTATTTGCCATTTATGTTCATAGATAAAGTATCAACATAAACATCAACAGCGTCCACACAAAATCAGGAGTAACCTTCAGAAAAAGAACTGTTCATTTCTGTGTCTCTGATGACTTCAACATTGTCATGTACATGGCAGGTGCTCAACAAATGTTGAGTGAGTAAATGAGTAATCTGTAAGTTCAACTCAATTACATTAAAATTTTTAGTATGATTTTTTTGGAGGAGTTTGTCGAAGTCATTCTAACATTTATATGGGATTATCAAGGCTAATCAATAGCTATGGTCACATTGAAAACAGAGAAGAGGGAGAACGTATCTTGCTCATTAGTAAGATAAATTACAAAGCCATAGTAACAGAAATAGTCAGTGATTGTGTGTTAATGAACAAACAGATCAGTGGACTAGAGATCAAAAGCTGAGCACTCAGAAACATTTTCATGGTTATAAGGATGCTTTATATACCCATTAGCTTTTTGGATTTCTGTTTCTATAAAGTACATATTCATAAATGTCTTCATTCTTCTATGGGGTTTTTGTTGGTTTCGTTTTTTTTTCTAACTTGAAGAAGTTCATTGATTTTATAAATAAGTCACTTGTCAGTTTTCAACATAAAAAGCATCTTCTCATCTGTCACTTTCCTTTTAAATAGGTCAAGGTGATATGTTAAAGGTAACTCCAGGAGAATAAAAGAGAATGCTGAAATTTTCCAGAGAAAGATTTTGCTTGAAGAAGTGATGAAGGACACTATTAGAATAAAATGTACCTAATTATCTAGCTTAAGGCAAATGTTGGTGAAATGTTAGGATGAACTATAAGACTTCAGAGACATTTTGTACAGTACCAGGCCCTTTTGAGGCTGTATCCCTAGACCTTATTAAGGTGTCCTGTCACTCTCCCTTGCCTTGAGGGAATACTTGAGGATAAAGTTAGGAATTTGAGATAAGATAAAGTCTCAAATCCTTTGTCTGGCACATCAGGCCTTTCCGGTCTTCCTAGCTGTCTCTCTCTCTCATCTCTCTCTGTTCACCACATGACTTTATGCTTCAGCCATACTAATTGACTATTAGGTTATTAAAATAAATTCTGGCTCGCAGCTTGACTGAAATCATTTTCTAGATTGCTTTTTCTTATTTTGTAATGAAGCTGATATTGGACTGCTTCTGGTCATACCTGGAACCACTGCCAAAACTGACTTTCAACTCTGTATTTCACTGAAAACACTGTGTGTGTGTTCTCTTCTGCTATGGATTGACTTGTATCCCACTAATTCATATGTTGAAGTCTTAACTTCCAGTATTTCAGACCTCAGAATGTGACCTTTTTTGGAAATAGGTTGTTGCAGATATAATTAGTCAAGGTGAGCTCATTAGGGTGGGTACTAATCCTTATATGACCAGTGTCTTTATAAAAAGGGAAAATTTGGACTCAGAGACACATGTAGAGAGAACTCCATGTGCAGAGATTTAGGGAGGAGATAGCCATTTATAAACCTAGGAGAGAGTTCTGGAACAGATCTTTCCCTCATAGCCCTCAGAAGGAATCAACCCTGCTGATATCTTGATTTCAGGCTTCTAGCTTCCAGAACTGTGAGACAATAATTTCTGTTTAAGCTACCCTGTTTCTGGTACTTTGTTATAGCAGCCTTAGCAAACTAACATACTTTCTGTCTCTCAAATTAGCAATTCGCTTCTTTTGAGCACCACTGTGATAGAGACATAGTGACATTTGATTGTTTTTACTTCATTTTAAAATGACATATATCTTATATACAGTTACTTGGTATGTAACAGTAAGTAGAGAACCACAAACCACATTTAGATGTGGGTGCTTGGAATACATTTAATCTTACTTATCAGCTAGGTAACTATTTACTATAGGCATCCTCAATAAATTATTAAAATTTAGATCTTATAAAAATGATTGTAGATTACTAAATGTCATGGACTTGCTGAGTCACTTGCTTATATTTGAAGCTGTAATTTAAAATCTACATGCTAAGAGTCTACTTGTAATAGTTCTATAGTGGACCAGAAATAAATGAACCTGAGACAGAGTGAGAAAGAGTAGAGAAAACCTGTGGAGTAGATGTGACACACAGTTCATTCATTAATTCATTCATCAATTTAGTAAATTCTCTTCATTTCAGGTGTTACGTGATGATTCAAAGATATAAAGATGATATAACTCAGTGGGAGAAGAGCTATGGGAACAGGGAGAAGGAGAAGACTCTTCTGGTGCCAGGTCAAGGAACTTAAATATAAGATGTGTTTTAAAAAATAGTAGGAGATAATACTGGAGAGGTAGAATGAGACAAGTTTGGGTGGAATCTTGAATACCACACAAAAGGCCCTGGGCTTTGCTTTTCAGTCAATGATAAGCCTTTGTTGGGGGTAGGGGGGAAAACTGTGGTAGTGATGCAAGTAGCCCATGGTGAATGCAGAAGGCCCACTGTAGGAGAAGACCTTATGTTTTCTACTTGACCTTTCTCCAGATCCTCGAATGGAAAAGCAAAAGCTTCCATTCCCTTCATACATAAAGTTACTCACGGTTATCTTGAAAGTGTGAGAAGTAGAGATTGTCCCTTCATGTCACAAACTTTGAGATCCTCTTAGGATGAGCAGTATAGTGTCCCAGGCCTTACGGTGGAGTAAGGGTGATGACCTGACATTGACTTATATACTTTATTTTTGAGAAGTTACAGTTGAGGGAGTGTGGGGACTCTAAAGCATGCCTTTAGATGAGAAATACGGAGAGACTATGCTCAGTGTCTAAGCAAGGGACTGGAAAACAAAACTTAAAAGAGAGGGAGAAGTTTTTCCAAGAAAAGAGTCAGGGAAAACTTTACTTGGCTTCAAGTAGAGATGAGTGAGTTCTTCAGAAGAAATTTCCTTTTGGGGAAACCAAGGCAACAGATCTTTCCTTAATTTAGCAATAAATGAACATATTCAGATCAGTCTGGATTCATGCTTTTAATCATTAGAATATGCTTTCCCTGTCCTTCTCAGAAAATGTGTTGATTTCAATGACCAGTACAACTCTTCCTATCACAATGTCATTAGATTCTGCAGCCCAAACCCTAACATCCAAGGCAAGTCTTATTCCCTGTACCTTGAAACCATGGGGTAAAATTTGTGTAATTCAAATCTTTCAGCTGGAAGCTACTTCCTAGATTAATATCTTACTTTCACAAGTAGCAGCAAAATACAAGATTTTTGCTCTAGAAACAGAATGTAAACATTGTATGCTTACAGCCATGACTTTAAACTTCCTTTTCTGAGTCCTCTGTTATTGGAGGACAATTTGATCTCAAGCTCTAAGGCTCCACCCAGGTCACGAAAGGTCAAGCTGATGCAGAATGTGAGGTTGCATTTTGAAGAGTGCAGAATGCTTGCATGCCTAGATCTGGGGCCAACTATTTAATCTGATGGGCCCAATGCGAAATAAAAATGAGGAGGCCCTTGCTCAAAAAGCAGGAAAAAGTGCCATTATAGTTATGAAAATAAAAAGTGTTTTCTTTTCTTTGGTTGTTTCTCTCTCTCTCTTGACTTATAGTGTTTTTTAAAATTTTTACTATTTAATGTCATTCTAAGTATGGAAAAAATAAATTGTAAATAATTTGCATGAATTTTACCATTCATCTTCATATTGTACAATCTCAGTTTGATGGAAATATAAAAGCATTTAAGTCATACATGATATCACTAAAATTACATAGTTCATATTTCTCAGTAATGCAGATACTTGCATGAGAGGAAATAACTCAAATGTGTTTAAGTCCACGATGCAGGCATATGTACCAACATTGTCTACCTTTAGTTTATTGATGAGTAAGGAAGGACTGAAAGGTAAAGGATCTATACAGGTAAGTAACATGAGTAAGAATAGATTTCTTTGGTCACCGTGTCTCTTAGAATACCATTGTCTTCTTTCTGAGTTTGAAGCAAGTTCTTGTTCTAAAGGAAAGCATAGCCTCTTGGGGCTATCAGTGCTCCTGCTTATTTAGTTGTAGATGTAACATGCTGATCTTACACTTGCTTTGATTCTGGCTGAACTCCCATTGTTCTTGAATTCACTGAAATTCTGTGCTAATGGAGCATCTCCAGTGCTATATGCAAATAGGATGTCAAGGAACAGGGCAGAGATGCATATTCACATATTGCACGTAACTCCTTTGTTTACAACTGTGCTCCATCATTCCTTTGGACTTAACTCTAAAACACATTCTCAGTGATAAATTATGAAGAATTTCAAGACAGTGACAACAGAGCATAAAAGAAACAGGGGAGTTTTGAGTGTGGGGTCCTGCGAGGCCTCCTAGGTGGCACACCAAGGAATCAACCTTGCCTGGGCCAACCTCAGGGACTCCCACTTTGAGCATCACTTGATGATAATGGCATTGTACCTTGATGAAGGAGAAATGCTGCGGTGACAGAGAGTTCAGAGATGAAGAACCTAGAGCCATCAATGAACAATTTTATCAGCTTCTTCACTGAGGTGAATGCTGATGCTAATTTTAATTCTGGTGAGCGGGAAGGCAATGGAAGGTGCTGGTAATCGTTCTGCAGTGGCATTCAAGAGCTCTGGTTTTAGCTTTGCCACCACTGAGCATGACACAACTTCTCTGAGTGCCAATATGCTCATCTGTAAAATGAGGATAATACTGACTACCTTATACAGCTGCCATGAGAAGTAAATAGTGGATGACATATGCAAGTAATAGGTGGTAATAAGTGTAGTTTTTTATTCCCACTTTGGAGATTTTATTTCCACTTTGTTGATTCTGTGCTACAAGAACAGTAAATCAATACCAAGCTTGGTTCTGAAGAAAATGTGGAACAAGTTTTGAAGGCTTCCGCCACTTGGCTCTAGAGCTTTGGTCCCAAGGATAGCAGCAGGCTGATTGTCCAGGGAGTTTATGTCTCTTGATGTTCATTAGGTTTTAGAATCTCAGTGAATTATTAAAATTATATTTTTGGTAATGACTAATTAATTATAAAATTGCCTATGTGGGAGAAATGAACAGTTGTGTGCATAAATTATACCTTCGGACTTCTGTTATAACCTATGGCTAAAGTTGCCTAGGGCATATGTATACATGTAACCTATTGTTTCACTTTCTGCAAATGAATTTTATTCAGTTTCCTTCCTTTTTTTGTATATAAATATGTCCACTTGCCATTCATTTCCTCGAAGGCTAAGGGAACCAACAAATATTGGCCATTGGGCTGCTTAGATTTCCAGTCACCCTCCACCTAACTGGTACAATATTTATTTGTGCTTAGTTTTCTTTTAATTCTGTAAATCTGCAGTTGTTGCAATCTCTAATGTATGACTACATGGGTCTATAAGAATATATTCTTGGCTGGGGAAATGACTACATGGTCCATTTTACACTTGACATCTCAGAGAAGAAAATACAGCTCTCCAAAGAACAGGAGGAAGAAGCGGAAGGAGGGAGGAATCAGAGAGAGACATGAAAGGCACTTGGCATTTAAGGAGGCACTAGACAGTCTGGCTCCTTTATCAGAGCCTCAGGCTGGGGTCTGAGAACCAGAAAGGAGTTCCACACACAGAGAACTTCAAAGGACCTGGCCTGGCCTGGGGATTTCTTAACATAGAAGGTTCTTCCCGATCCTACCTTTTCCTCCCACAAACATTCTTCCTCTGAAACACGTAGCTAGTTTCAAACCATGCTTCATGTCTGCATTGAAAATAGTATTTTTGAAACCCTAGCCGTTTCCACTTCTAGGCCTAGGGAAGTGGAACTAAATATTTTAAAAGAGTAGAGTAATTCATAAAGCAACTTAATGTTTTTCTTCTCTTTAATTCCAAACTCCCTCAGAAGCCTAGTTCTTTCCTGACATTGAATGAAAATGTGGGGCGTTTCCCAAGTTTCTCTAGTTTCCCCATGTAGTACATTAAAAAAAAAAAGTTCTAGTCATAGCTAGTCATAAGAACAGTAATTAAAGTGTTACCTCCAGGGCAATAAAAATTCCATACTTCATTCTGAGTTCATACTCCCTTCCTTCAGTTGGGGACCTGTTGAGGTAGGAAGTATTTTTTCTCTTTCTCCCATCCCCATGTGTTTTACTTCTCCTCGTCCGTTCCTTCTCACTAGGTAGCCTCTGGCTCCAACAAGTTTAGAATGAAGGCATGCAGGATTGGTAGGTGGTAGAAAACATCTCTGTTGACTAATACTTTTTTGAACCGGCGTGTTGGCCTTTCTGGGCTTGATAGTTGCTCACAGCTGATGTTCTCTTATGGGCTGCTTTCGTATGTTTATGGAAAACCCCACTTCCCCAGAAAGGATCCACTTCTTAGGAGGGTGTGACGTACCTCCTTGGATTGGCCTTTTAAGTTAAAGCTGTCTTCTTGGGCAGAAACTCAAATTACCCCATGCTCTTATCATGGTAAGTGGTTCATATTTAGGCCCTTGGCACATATTATTTTGCTGCTGGCCCATGGGGTTTAATCCCATTTCAACATGCTGTTGCATTAAAATGGGCAAAATGAAGGGATGTAGCATGGTGGTTAAAAGCAAAGGCTTTGTGGTTCAAGTCCTGGTTCTGCAACTAAATAGCTGTGTGACTTTGAGCAACTTAACTTCTCTGAGCCTCGATTTCTTTATCCATAACGTGGCATGATAGTACCTAATTCAGAGGCTTGTTAGGAGGGCAAAATGATTAAAAGATCTAGCACATATACACTCAACCAACAGGTGATACTACATCTGAACTACAATTTCTTAGCACTGATGTGGTCCTGGGATTTACCTGTGCTATGAGAAGAAGCAAGTGGTTCAACCTGCTCACCTTTACATGCATAGTTATGAAACCAGTTTTCAAAAACACTCCATTCAGCCATTTAAGGAGAATTCCTTATTTTCTGGGCAATGTTTGTAATTTCCAAACTGTCTTTATTTATAATTTCTCATGTCATCTTGGAGATATCCCTGTAAGGTAGGCAAAAAAAGTATTATTCTTCTTTTTGCAGATAAGGTGTTTTTTTTGTTTGTTTGTTTGTTTTTTGCGGTACACGGGCCTCTCGCTGTTGTGGCCTCTCCCATTGCGGAGCACAGGCTCCGGACGCGCAGGCTCAGTAGCCATGGCTCACAGGCCTAGCCACTCTGCGGCATGTGGGATCTTCCCAGACTGGGGCACGAACCCGTGTCCCCTGCATCGGCAGGCTGACTCTCAACCACTGCGCCACCAGGGAAGCCCAGGTGCTTTTTAAAAAAAATTTTCTTTACTGTTTTGGCTGCATTGGGTCTTAGTTGCAGCATGCAGGCTCTTCATTGTGGCACACGGACTGCTCTCTAGTTGTGGCGTGTGGGTTTTTTGCTCTCTCTAGTTGTGGTGTGCAGGCTCCAGGGTGCATGGGCTCTGTAGTTTGCGGCACTCGGTTTCTCTCGTTGAGCCGCACCAGCTCAGTAGCTGTGGTGCGTGGGCTTAGTTGCCCCACAGCATGTAGGATCTTAGTTCCCTGACCAGGGATGGAACCCACGTCCCCTGCACTGGAAGGAGGATTCTTTACCACTGGACCACCAGGGAAGTCTCCAGTTAAGGTGTTTGAGTTGTAGCAGGGACAAAGGTCATAATGACAGTGCTGGACTCAGAACCTAGGTTATCTGCCTTCCCAGTGCTTTTCAGGCTGTGTTGGCTGCCCTCCTCTGTCATAACATCATTTGTTAAATGAACTCTGCATTAAGGTGAAAGGATGCTATTCCCTGTGGTGACAGTTCAGTGGGAGGCTTTAGAAGAGAGAAAAGTTTCTTGCATGGGGTTTCATCTGCGCAGGTGGCCTTCCCAAGTGAGTGTGCAGGAATGCCTCTGGTGCGGTACAAGCCTGCTCTGTCCCATTAGGGCACTAGTCCCTCCTTTCCTTTAGACAGCGTCAGTTTCTTTAAAAATTACCCTGTTGACAATGCCATTAACAGAGCAGAACATGTTGACATCCAGCTGTTGCTTTCATTACATATTTTAATTGGTCTCACACTGTTTTCCCCTCACTGTTTTGTACTGTGTTGGTTTAACTCTGTCTGCGGTCAGCCTGGCTTGAGCTGTAAACCTTTTATGAGGGGAACTTGCTGATGTGTGGAAAGTCACAGGCAGCTGGCTGGACCCAGCTGGCAAGTCTGGAATATTCCAGCTCCAACCTTAACCATTCAGTGATTTTGTTTGCTCTTTTAATATCTCCTTTTTAAAACTTCAATCCCTGAAAATTTAGAGAAGGACTATTTCTCTGGGCAAGCCTCTAACAAAATTTATTCTTAAGGTACAAATAGCCTATGTTAAACTGAAAATTAGGATGAAGGTGGGAATGAAGGATGTTTGGCAGTTATTGCTGTTGGAAAATAAAAAATCTCAGTGATCCTGAGTTGGGCGATTGTGCTCTAGTCAGTGTCACTAATTAACAACTGAGCAGTGGCCCAGTACAGACAATGCCCTTGGAGGAGGACAGAAGTCCAGATGGTAGGCTATGATCCAGAAGTTTGGACATCAGTCAAGAATGCAAGGTGATTACAAGGTGACCAAGAAATATAGGACAGCTGGCATTTACAGAAGGCCCTCTTCGTTGTACCTGCAGGTGGTAACTGCTTACTTGGGGTAGTGAGTAGCTGAGATAGCAGTTTGCTTTATCTACAAACAACCATAACGTAAAACTTATTCATATCTCATAGCTTAGCTTGGATTCTCAGTTATACTCAACCTGAGCTTTTGTACAGGGAAAAAAGAAAACACACACACAACAAAAACATGGGGCAGGGTTCCTTTAGGAACCAATGACTTACTTGTTTGTTTAACCAGTGAGCAACTACCATCTTCTAAGTACTGTTATAACTGTTCTAGGATCATGTAGAAATGAGGCCATTACCATCAAGGAATCTATTAGAAGAGAGAAACTATCATGAGTAATTTTAATATAGAATAGAATGTGGTAAGTTTCACAAAGGTTAAAGAAAATAAAGTATCACAGGGATAAGAGATTTCTTCTGAGGGATTTATTTAAAACACCAACAACAATTCTTGCAATAAAAGAAAAATAGGTTTTATTCTTTTAGGTGCTAATTACCTCAGCTGTCTATTGTACTTACATTCACTAAATAAATAATGCCATCCTAAGCTGTGACAAAAACAGGAGTTCTTTTTTACAAAATTTTGACTTGAAATCTATGTTATTGGTCTGTTTTGATATATAAGGCACAAAAAGATCGGATCCTCATAGAAGGCACAAAATTTACTTATTTATTCTGCCTTAAAAGGTCAAAACTGGATAAAGGGATGTGTAGTTAGCTGATTTGTTCTCCTACATACCCGCTCCATTGCCCTGCAGAAAATAATCATTTTTTTAAACTCAAGATTGATGGATAAAAGGATGAAAAGGAGAAGGATGTGACTTGAATTCACACATACTGTGTTTCTCAAAATCTGAAAACCTTCGTTGTATTATAAAGGTCTAAATGAAGCACAAAGTAATGTTCAGCTGGAACCATGAAAATTAGCTTTAAAACTCATCAGTACTATAAAGACCCTAATTTCTCTAAATTGCAGTAGATTGAGATTTAGTTTGTCCAGATGCCCTTGGGTAACAAGAATAGGTAAAACCAAAGCAATGTGACACATCTGGAAGTTGCTGAGTTGAATATCAGATGTGAGCAAAACTTCCAAAGCCATGATTAAATACAAGGAGTAGCCCCTCGGTACCCTTTTTTTCTGGGCAGGATAAAGTCTTATAAATGTGACCTCAGTACTAAATAAAAGTCATCCTAATTAAAGAGAATTTGCGAATGATAATAAAATCCTGGGATGAGTCTTTGGGCATGATATTCCCTAAGGAGGTGAGCCACATTTCAGTTTATACTGCCAAATATTTTTGAGGTTGAATTGCTCTGGGGCTCATTATCAATGGGTTTTCATCTATTCTTTTTGAATCAATGATTTCCTTTGTTGGATATAGACTGTCTTTGTATTCTCTTGACACTCATACCAAAAGATGATTTAGAAATTCTGTTTGCTAGAAAAATACATCAGGTGAGTCATTCTGTCCATTAACCACCTCTGTTCTTCACTTTTGTGTGCAGTGTGCTCTCTCCAATGGAGTTAACCTAACTCTGTGCTGGGATTGATTTCCACTTGAAAAGTAAATGTTTGTTTCTAGTCTCAGCAGTTCCTCAATCTCTTTCTCTTTGTACCCACTTCCTTCTCTGGTTCTCCCCATAACCATCCTTATCCAAACTCTCATTTAGGACTTTTAAGTCATCAAGGTGAAAAGGAAGAATATTGGATTTCAGAATGAAAACCTTAGCTCTAACACCAAATTCCTTACCAAGAATTTTCCAAACCACTTATGTATAACGATTGTTAGTTTTTATTCCTCAGTTGTGTTATCTGTTTTTTGGTAACTATGCATCAAATATATACATCTGCCATATATTTTTGTATCTCTTAATTTCACTTTTATTAGGTCAATTACTGAAGGGTCATTCAAATTTGCAGCTGAACCAACCTATCTGAAAGACATGTACCACTGCAAGTTTGTTTGAAATAGAGGCTTGTTCTTTCCTTTTTTAAATGCAAGGCAAGGAATTAACTGTAGTAGTCAGTTGAGGTTTTCTTTAATTCTAGAAGTGGAGAACATATGTATATGGTAAACTTTTAAGTAGTAAGAGAGTCACACATTTTTAAGATTAAAATAGTTAAGCTGGCAGATGTCTGTGGTGCTATTTATAGTCTTTATTACTGAATGTGTCTGATATTAATTGTGTTAAGTGTTAGATGTTAAATCCAGAGGACTGCTCTGACTTATGGACTTGATATATTTTTACTGGATGATCAAATATAACAAAGCTGAGTTTTACCTTCTTGACAAATATAGATAATTTTTAAAAAAAATTTTATTGGAGTATAGTTGATTTACAACATTGTGTTAGTTTCAGGTGTACAGCAAAGTGAATCTTTTATATATGTATATCTCCACTCTTCTTTTTGTAATATTCTTTTCCCATGTAGGCCATTACAGGATATTGAGTACAGTTCCCTGTGCTATGCAGCAGGTTCTTATAAGTTATCTATTTTATATATAGTAGTGTGTAACATAAAAAAAATTAAAAAGATACTCTGAACTATTTGGGATGCTCTAGTCTACAGCATTAGGGAGACAACTTGGGTAGATAAGTGTGGATAAGCTGTGAAGGGAGGTATTCAAATCTCTGCTCTCTCACTAGCTATTTCTGAGCTTTTTGGCTAATTGTTCAAATTCTTTAAGCCTGTTTTCTCTCACCAGTAAAATGGGGATGACAATTATATTTATTTCAGACAGTTCTTATGAAAAATTTCATGTAAAGTGTTTAACACATTGCCTAGCACATACTAAGTAATTGAAAAATAGCTATTTCTTTTTGTAGGCAGAATCACAACTATTTTGTAACACACCTTTCCAAAACTGAATTAATTTAAGACTTCATGGAAACATTTAGCCAGTAAGTCATCACTTATTAAAGCAGACGCACTGGGGCAATTCTTTAAAATGTTTCTATTTATCAAAAGTTATCCGGCTAGATATTGTTTAGAGATAGTTCAGCTGGTAACATACACCCCAAACACTTTTAAGGATTTGGATAACACTTTCTTGTTAATATGATGCAGAACTTGAAAACCTCAATCAATCACTGGCTCAAAAAATCAAAAGCTCTTGTCCAGAAATAATGACTTATTTTATAGGTGCAAGCATCACTGTGTCTTGACAGTTGATTTAAAGCCTTTGTCTAGTATATCCAATGTCTGGGCTTCCCCAGAGATGTTTCTGTTCATCTATTTTTTTTCCTTTGAATGGGCAACACTTTCTTGTTTCTTTGCATGCTTTGTGATCTTTTCTTGTCAAAAACTAGACAATTAAATATTATAATATGGTAACTTTGGAAATAAGGTTCTTTTCCTCCCTCAAGGTTTGCTATTCTTGATTGTTGAAGGTAGCAATCAACTGTTTAGTTACTTTTCCAAACTATTTTTGCAATAACTGTATTCCTTGTTGTGTGTACTCACTGAGTTCTATTCAGCTAGTGTTATGAAAAAAATTTTCTCTATCACACTGGGAACTAAAACAAACAAACAAAACCTACTCCAGTTTTTTCAGATGGCTCCATGCTGTGGCACTTCTTTAACATTTAGCTAGGCCATTTACAACTTTGTCTTAGCCTTCACTTCATGCCTGCATTGAGCCTAGAGAGCAGCCAAAGGAGAAATCATAGAGTCTTCTCAGGTATTTTATGAGCATGTATTCTGCCCTGAGTATGAGCATGGCTTCCTAAATTCCTAAGTTTACATGGGTGGGTTTTGAAAGTGCTACTTTCCCAAAGAAACATTGTCCCCAGCTTTTGCTTTCAGGCTTTAGGCTGTATTTTCTATGTCTCAGCCATAGCCTTTTATTCCAGGAGGCTGTGGATTTTCTTTTCATTTTATGAATACAATGTTTTTGAGGAGTGCCTGCCATTATTTTGCCCTCAGTGATTCCAAGTTAAGTGAAACAGAGATGAGTGTCTTGCATGAGTCCTTCAGGTAACCCCCATACAGGTTAGAATAGACAAACCCAGTAATTTCAGTTAAGGTCTGCTCTGCTCCCTCTGGAACCATGTACCAAGGTCCCACACTGGGAATGCAGGCTGCCATCTTCAGGACTCTTGTTAAACTGAGGAGGGAATGGGACAAGGGCAAGTAAAAATACCAAGGTTTTCTACCTTGGTTTTCAAGTTTTCAAGTTACTTTTTTTTTTTTTAAAATCAGCATTTTCTTGGTTACTATAAACTTTTTATTGTTTTCCAGAGTTCTGACAAAGTTGGTTCTGACAGTCTGCTTGTCTTTTGTTTTTGTGGAGCAACAGGCTTCCTACTCCATCACTTTGCTAATGTTAGTCCTTCTTCTGTCTCTTTCGAAGTGGATTGGCTTAACATCTGGACAAAGTTATGAGTATATTTTACATATTTTTTTCACTAAAAAGTTGTGTCCTGATCCTTCTCAGATATAGTTGCTAAAGCTAACATTATTCATTTCAGCACATAACATAAAGCCTTGTCCTAATGTATTTATAATATATTTAAAATTATTATCTTACTAGATCATCAGCTATTAAAACCTTGCTCAATAAAATAGCACTAGGAAAAGGTATTCATTATGCTGATCATTCATTCACATAGTAAAAGCACATTGAGCGTCCAATGCACTCCAGGCATTGTAAGAATAGATCTTGAGTATTTAAAGTTAAATATGGCATGGTCCCTGATCCTGAGCTACTTAGACATGCAAACAAGTAATGAAAATACACTGTGATAAATATTATAAAGTTGTGTATAAAATGCTGAAGGAACCTGGAGAAGTCAGAGAAAAATTCTATGGAGAGAATGGCAAGATTTCAAAGAAGAGGAGACTGTTATTCAGAGCTTTAGAAGATGAGTTGGGATTTAGCAGGCTTTCATGATGAGATGTGGTATTCCAGATTGAGTGAACCGCATGTACAAAGACTTAAAACCTTGAAGCACAGCCTATTATGGGAATAGAAAGCAGGTTAGCTGGGCTACAAGAATGGACCTGTGGTAGAAGCTGCAGGAAGGAAGGCTAGAAAGTTAGGCTGTGACCCGATCATGAGAGGCATTGTGTTCCATGCTAAGGAGTTTAGACTTGATCCTGTAGAGAGAAGAATGACATGATTCCCCAAATTAAAACTCCCACATTCTTCCTCTGTAAATCCAAAACACTCATTTTTTGGATGAGGAGAACTAAATGGCTTTTCTGTGAAAGATATTTTATGTAGAGTGAGGGACCCAGGGATGAATAAGACATGATTTTTAGCTTTCAATTAGTTTACAATCCATTAGGCATTATTACTACTCTCCTCTTTCTGTGTTACCTATATTTGCCATTCTACTCAAATGACCAATCCTGCTCCTGTTAATTCCATTCTTAAGAGACAACTTTACCATCTACTTTATTGGAAGGAAAATAAAATACTAGATGCCATGAGCTACCTCTGATTATTTTGCTTCCCACCTCACATTTTTCAGTTACTATATTTTTATCACTCCTCCCTTTCTTTACAACCCAGCCGCTTAGCAAAAGCTGCTCTCCTTCTAAATATAGTTTCTCTCTATATCCTGAATTATATCATTTATCATATATGAATTATATCATTTAGTCCTTTGAGATCTTCATTGATGATCATCTCTCTTGCTTGCGTTTCAATTCATTCCAGTCTCTCTTCTTTCTTTATCTGCAAAAAGCCTTGGATGTCTTCATTTTCTCATCACTTAATTCATTTATTGGAATCCCTCAAATAAGAAGCCAACCTTCCCAAACTTCTACTAAAATTGTACTCTTAAAAACATCAGTGATATCCTAGTTAGCCTACTAGGAACCTTAGCTCCACCCCAGTGTTCACCTTCTCATCAGTAATTGACATGTCCCACCTCCTTTGGTTTCCAATAGTCCTCTGTTTGGATTGCCATGGACACTCTTCTTCAGCTACAGTGGGCTTTCCTCTTCTTCAAAGATATTAAAGCTTTCAAAGACAGGAACATGCTTGTTCCTGTCTCAGGGCCTTTGTCTTTGCCATTCCTTTTGCCTAAACTCCTCTGTCACAGATTTTCACCAGGCCATTTTCTTCTTACTATACAAGTCTCTACTCAATGTCACTTTCTTTGTGGGGCTGTCCTTTAACACTCTATTTGTGTATACTCCTCTTCTGCAATCTTAACTTATTGCATTATCTTCGTGCAACCCTCTTTTGTCTTCATAGCACTTAACTGCTACCTTAATGTCTTTGTTGTATTTGTCTTATTTTTTTCCTCCTCATAAGTACTTAAGATCCTTGAACAAAGGTATCTTCTATCTTTCTTTTTTTTTTTTTTTTTTTTTTTACTCACGAGATCAACTGTTTATTGATTTTTTTCCTAAAATACTATGCATTTAAAGAAACACCTAAACTGAAAAGACGTGACAATTTTTGGTACATCTGTAGCAAAGGAATGAGGATTTCTGCTGGTAAGTGTTCATGACAGACAGACACACATCCATTTTCCAAGCAAGACATCAAGCTCACTGGAAACATTGAATAAAATGCATAGCTTGTGATGGCAGCAGCCACTTCTCCAATGTCTGAGTTACACAAAATAAAGGTTATCCCTCCCTCCCCTGCCCCATGATTACAGTGTAGCTTCCGGCCCCAGCACGCCTGCTCCCTGATGACTAAGGATACTGAGAAGAGACCCTTGTGCTAGGCGGGTGAGACCCAGCTTTTGTTTGCTCACGAGGAATACAGATGACAGTGAAATCTTCAACTGCTGGAAAGACACGGGAGGTTTGTACAGTGTTCTGCTACAGAAAGGACTAAGGCTAGTTAGAAGTTGGACCCACAGCTAGCCAGTGAGGACAGACTTCCCTACAGCAGGCTCCACTTCAGAGAGGCCCAGGGCCCGAGCCCGGAGGGTCTCAGCTGACCAGCCAGGCCTGTGCCCAAATGCCACGGTCTTTAAGCAGTTTACAAATTAAACCCACTGTCAAAAGCTGTTAAATCTCATTAACACAGTAGACGAGCTCTTTAGATTCTCTGAATATCAAATAATATATACAGATATACACCAAGACATGACAGTCTAACATAAAGCATCTTAACTATAGATGCATTCACTTGAAAAGTTAGTCTTCTTATTTTTTAACTTTTCAAATCACTGATAAAATTGTTAATTTGCATGAGTGAAGTTTTAAGCACAGAGTGAAAACAGTTTTTAAATATGGTGACTTTAGAGAGTTCTACATAAGGTTATTTGCGAAAGTCACATTTGGACGCCCCAAATGTGGACAGCATTCACAACAGGAATCCAGCCATGTGTTCCCATCTTTCTACTGCAATCTCTTGTCTCAAACATTGTCTGTCCAGATGAGCTACTGGCTCTCGCAGCTTGCCCCAGGCAGTGGCATGGTTGATTAACAGTACGACATGGAAATAGAGATATTTCCTTAAGACTGGTGTACATCCATCTATGCCATAATTTAAGTATAAATGAATGGAAGAACATGTATATAAAAAAGTAACTGTACACAGCCTTTAAATTAAAAACCTCAAAGTCCTCCCTCAGAAAATGGCATGTAAGTTTATTCATCTAAGTTGCAGGTGATGGGACTCGTCAGAGAAAGTAATCAGTGGAACCAGAATCAGTGTAACCCACCATTACCATGGACTTGGAGGAGAGGAGGAAAGACAAGGTCAAGAATATACAGATCCATGATAAGCCAACACACAGCGAGTGGGGGAGCGGGGGCAGGGGAGGGTCCCGGCGATTTCTGTTGTACTGCATCTTCCTGTGCTCAGATCTCTCCATTTGCACTGTGGAAAGGGTGCCGAGTCCCAGGTAAAAGGACCAGCTTGTCTGCCTTCAAGAGACACCATGAAGCCAAGAGCAATGGAACCATCATCTTTTGCAGGAAAAGGAGTGGATGCCCACACAGCTGGCTGGAGGCACCAGAGCCCGGGGCCAATGGCTAACAGAGCCCCTGGGACCTCCACCTCCACCCCTCCGCCAGCCAGCCCACCAGCCCGTCACTGGATCGCCTCGACGTAATTCGCTGGGTACAGGCCAACCTGTCCGTTGTCCAACCGTCCCTTGCACCAGCCCTGCTCATCCTCATCCTCTATCTTGGTCAGCTCATCCCCAGCCTTGAAGCTCAGCTCATCGTGCTCCTGCCCTTCGTAGTCGTAAAGGGCCCGGACCCGCACTTCCGTCCCCGAGGGTGTGTCCTCGTCAAATGGATTTGAGTCCCTGTTGGCGTCCGTGGAGGAGAACGGGTTGTTAGACTCATCGTCTGACCAGTCCGTGGGGTAGCTCTGGGTCTTCTCGTAGCTGCTCACATTTTTGGCCTTAATGTCCTCCTTCTCACTGACGGTGCTCCCCGTGTCGTCCTCGTCCTCGAAGGGGTTGTAGCTGGACAGTGACTGCGCTGACCGTGTGCTGTTGCTCGGGACACTAAAGTCGCTGCTGGGCTTGTTCTGCAGAGCCTGGTCCCCGGTCTGGTTGATGCCCGTCAGGGTCACACCATCAGCAGTCTTCTTCTTCTCTCTCTGGCTGAGAGTTCGATTCAGGTCTGCAGACCACTCCTCAAACTGTGGCCAGTTCATGGACATGCCTGGCCCGTGGTTGGCTCTGAACCACCTCAGGTCCTCCACCGCGTCGGCAACTTTGATGCTCTGCTCCAGGTCTCGGTAAATGTTTTTGTAGCTGGCCACGTTCGACAGGTCTAGGTGCTTCTGAACCTCCAGCAGAACTTCCCGGAAGAAGCGCAGGCGCTTCTCCTCAAACTGCTGGCACTGCTCAAACACCTGCTCCATGCCCTCCATGTACTGCGGTGTGCCCTGGCCCAGCTCCTTCAGGGATTTCTCGTACTTCTCTTTGGTCTTAAGAACATCTTGCTTGCATTTTTCTACTTTGTCTTGCAATTTCTTAAGCTGTTCAGGGTTGAGGGACGGGTCCGCTTTGCTGTTGGTCTCTCGTGATATTGCCAGCTTCTCCTCTTTGCACGCCGCGTGGTAGGCTTTCTTTGCTGCTTCCACCTCTTTCAGCTTCTTGGCCCAGGGCTTCTGTGCCTTCCGAAAGCCATCTTCGGCTTCTTTGGTCTCCTTAAAACCTCCCATCATTTGCTTGTGAAAGGCCTCCTTCTGCCAGTTCTTGATCTTCTCGAAGTCCTCATTCATCAGCGAGGCCTTCACCTCCAGGTGCAGCTCGCTCACCTTCTCTGCCTCGGACATGACGGCCACCCAGGCCTTCTCCACCGTCCCGTACTGAGGCCCCTTGTCCACAAGCTGCCTCCAGCGCCGGGCCCACTCGGTGAGCTGCTGCGCATACGCCTTCTCGATGCGTGCCCGCTCGTGCAGGCAGTTCATGAGGTCGCTGCACAGGCGGTGGCCATCCTCGATCCGCTTCACGGTCCGCTTGTAGTTCCCGACCTCCCAGAAGCTGTCGCTGGACACTTCGACTCCAACGGAATCATCATAAGTGACAGACATCTCTTCAAAGGGTGAGGGAGCAGCAGGGAATGCTTAAATTCAGAGGTCAGCTTCAGATGCTCAAAATCCGTAGACAAACCTTGGCCGCTGTTCGCCTCCCGACACGCCGCGCACCCTTCTCTGGCCGCGACCGCGTCTTCAGCCCCGGCTCCGGCCCCGGCCCGGCTCCCGCCCTCGCTCTGGCCGCACTCTCTTCTATCTTTCTATATGGACTTGATGACATGGGGTGGCAGGGCGAAGCTGGGGCAAAGTGAGAGTAGCATCAACATATATACACTACCGAATGTAAAATAGTTGGCTGGTGGGAAGCAGCAGCATAGCACAGGGAGATCAGCTTGGTGCTTTGCAATGACCAGAGGGGTGGGATAGGGAGGATGGGAGGGAGGCTCAAGAAGGAGGGGATATGGGGACGTGTATACGTATGGCTGATTCGCTTTGTTGTGCAACAGAAACTAACATGGTATTGTGAAGCAATTATACTCCAATAAAGATCTATTTTTTTAAAATGTGAATGATAGATTAAAAAAAAAAGTACAGGCAGTAAAAGTCCTTCAACTTTTCTGTTCCTGCTTACTTAATTTGTTGTCAGAATACCTAGCTTTCTCTGAAGTGTAGATATTTCTGATGGACCTAAATAAACTACCCTTTAACTTCATCTAGTATGAGATCCATGCCTCTCATAATTTCTTCTAATTCTAGGAGATGGTTTTTCCTTGTCTTTTCAATACACTATTATCTCTCAGAGAGTTTAAAACCCTTGGAGCTTTTGCTTCAATCAGTAGAAAGAGAAAGACTAAGATAAGCATCATACTAACCACATTGTTTTGGAATTGCACATTTACACATGCCTATTCTAGGATAATAAATGTTTTCCTTTTCATATTTTATCTGAGGTATCTGTAAAGGTTTTTGGCACATAGTTGATGTGCTAAAATATCTGCTGCTACAAGTTAGCTAGTGTATTAATATGTGCTTTTCCTTTGTCGTGCAGAAAGGAAATTCTCAGCTGTTTGCTTCTCCAACTTTGTTTTGCTTACTCCTCTTCCTGATCAATATTATAGACTAAAATTTCCATTAAATTCATTAGTTCCCATAGAGAAGCATGTTACATAGAATCAGATACATTTGCTTTCTGAGACAATTTTCTTACTAAAAGAATTTCAAGAGGGAAACATCCCAGCTTACATTGGATCATAATTTCTAAATGCCTTTAAGAAGACCTTAACACATATTAACTTCATAAGTAGAAATGCAATGGTCAAGCACTTAGATTTTGTAGAGCCATGAATAATCTTCTACTTTTAGTCAAGGATGAAATATTTTCATATGGTTTTCTCCCTAAGGCTTGTTTGAAGTATTGAATAAATGGGTGTAGCATCCACAATCTCTCTTACCTGCATTACCTAACCAGATGTCATGACTATGTGTTCTTTGGTATCATTTTTACCTATGGCTCTTAACACAAGCACTGTCTGCCAGATAAATTACTTTCCAATCAAAATCTCACTTCTAGCTTCTGAATAGCCACTTTCTACATAATTTTTATATTTGAATTTTGTCCCATTATCATAAAATTGAAGTTTGGATCCCTGGTACTTTTGCGTCTAGGGTGACATTCAAGAACAACAAAATGTTAACTTGGATCCTGTTTCTTCTCAGGACTCTTACTCTATTGGTTAGTCCCTAAGAGAAGACTCTCCTGGCTTTTCTTCTGCCTCTGTGGCTACCATGTCTCTTTTTTGCATTACTAATATAGCTTCCTTACCTCAAACATTACATTTAGGTATTCTTCAAGGCTTGGTTCTATACTATAGTTTCTCTATATTTTCTCTTAAGCAAACTTACACACACCAGTAACTTTACTAACCATCATAGGCACATGGCTTATAAATATATATTTCTACTCCATGCTCCAGGCATATATAGGCAAATGCTTTTTTGTCATTTTGGGAGGGATGTCTCAAAGACACTTAAGACTCAACTTATATAAACTAAACTCATGATTGTGTTCCCCAAAACTGTCCCTATTATTTTGTTTCCTATTTCAGTGAAGAGTCTAACTAGCCACCTTCTGGTACAAACAAAAAAACTAAAACTCATCCTTTTCAACTATTTCTTTTTCAACTATTTTCTTTCCCATATCAAATCTATCACCAAATATTGTCTATTAAATCTCCTAAGTACCTGAATCTTCCCTCTTCTCTGTGAGTGTGAAAACCCTAGTCCTAGCTACTAGTCTCACTAAAATACTATAAAATACTACTGTGTTCATCTACTTACATCTTCTTTTACTTCCTTATAATCCTTCCTCCACATGGCATGGGACAAAAATCTACTAACATGATGTAGATCAGCTATTTTCCAAGTGTCATTTGGGAATCTATTCAGGGATTCTACAAGGTCAAAATTATTTTCTTATTAATACTACAACTTTTTCGCTCTCATTCTCTCTCATTGGACTGATGTTTTCCATGGCAACCTGACCTGTAATATTGCAACAGAATGAATGTAGAAGCAGATGTGAGAATCCAGTTATCTTCTATTAGGGCAAATATTAGAGGGGCTTGCAAAAACAAACAAAAAATCACTCTTCTCACTAATTGTTTTTTGTTTTGATATGCATAGTTTTTAAAAATTTTTGTCTTATATTGGAGTGTAGTTGATTTACAATGTTGTGTTAGTTTCAGGTATACAGCAAAGAGATGTAGTTATACATATATCTTTTTTTTTTCAGATTATTTTCCCACATAGATTATTACAGAGTACTGAGTAGAGTTCCCTGTGCCATACAATAGATCCTTGTTGGTTATCTATTTTATATACAGTAGTGTGCATATGTTAATCCCAACCTTCTAATTTATCCCTCCCCCGACCTTTCCCCTTTGGTAACCATAAGCATAGTTTTCTTAAAAAAATAAAAGTGTCATTCATGATTCACATTAACATGTCATAGATTTATTTTTGTTATTTTAAATGAATGAATCTTTTAAACTTTCTCAGGTTTAATTTATAAGATAGTATTGATAGCTATAACACACAAAAGCTCTTTGGAGTTCTAGCTCTTAAGAGTATAAAGAGTTCCTGAAACTAAAGCATTTGGAAAGCACTGGCCTAGGCCAACAATGACCTGGTCACTACCTAACTTTCCAAATTCATCTTTCTCCATAACACACCTCTCTTTTTCTACTCCATCAGTCCCTTGTTCTTGCCTTATTCCCTTCCAAGACAGGTCATTCTGCCAGAAAGCCTTTTTCCTACCTTCTTTATCTAGTAAACTTGAAGTTATTCCTCAAATTTCATCATCTCAGTTGTCATTTCCTTAGGCAAGCCTTCCTAATCTTCTTGAATGGGTCAAGTTAAGTGTTTTAGGGTCTCATAGTCTTTGTACCTCTCATTCACTGTTATGGTTATGATAGAACATTTGTTTTCACCATTATTTTGTCAATATCTAAAGACCCACTAGCTAAAATTGCCATGAGATCAAGAATCAAGTCTATTTTTGTTCAACACTGAAGCTCCAGTGCCTAGCATGGTACCTGGCACCTGGTAGAAATTTATGGAATGAATAAAATGGATGAACTGGAAAACATGTAGTGGTACAAAGGGTAGAAGTAAAATACAAAAATAAAACCAAGAGATTCTCAAGTTATTTAAGAATTTCACAAGGATTTGGACAGAAAGAGACAAGTCTAATGAGCCATCTAGAAGGAAAAATGAGGTGAGAAAGGCCCAGGGATAGAAAAGCACCAATTGGAAAATTATATTTATCAAGAAGTAAGAGCATATTGAAGGGAGTAATAGGAGATAAGATTGGAAAGATGAGCAAGAGCCAAATGTTCAGGGCCTTGGACTATAACCTCAGAAATTTGAGCTTCAAATCATAAACAATGGAGAATCTAATAAGTGCCTGTGGAAAGTTCTGGCAGGAAAAATAGTGCATTTTGGGCATATTTATCTACTAGTAGTATGTGAAACAAATTAAAATAGTGGTGGTAAAACTAGTTGGGGAGCACCTGAACTTCTGCATAAAATTTCTCTGCAGGATTTGTGGCCACTTGAAATCAGTTTTCAGAGACCAGGCATGACTTACTTGGTGCTGAGATAAATATCTTAAAATAATAAAGCTCCAATAGAATAGGCTTTCTTTATCACAGTCTTCCAAGTTATTTCCTAAAACTAAAGAGTGTTTTTATAATACAGAGTGAACACAGATTTTTGTATGTCAGTGTCCAGTGGAATGGTTCTGGAAACTTACTTTTCTGTTGTGGTGGATATGATACATGTTTACTCCCCTGCATGACCCGCTCTGGGAAGCTTCAATTGTGCACCTGGTCATGTGATGTTTCATCCCTTTATGGTACATTCACCAACTGCATTGTAAACGTCTTCACTCCAGATTGAATTTTTGTACACTTGGAATCATGTTGGAACCAAAACTCCAATAACTTGAACTGAAATGAAAGGTGAGACTGTTTTTTTTCATTTTCTCTTAAGCAAGTTTATAGTCAGATTGCCTGAAGGAATCACAATATCAGTGAGCTCTATAAATGGTTGTTCTACAGGAAGAGCATGTGAGCTGAGTCTGTTTTAAAAATTGAACAAATGAGAACATGAAGCTTTATGCCCTGAAACTTTGCTAATAATTTTTCATGTCGGTTTTCCCAGAGCCTTAAGTGGCTACACAAATGAGAGAAGAAAGGCCATTAGCATTATGGGGAATATTTTCCTCCTACGTTAGAAATGGAAGAACCTTATAATTTATCATCTTTTAAGGTGCTGGAAAGCATTTGATACATCTAATCTGTGGGGACTACCATTTATTTATTGCTTACTCTGGGCTAGCACTATATTGGGTTCTTTAAATATAGTTTTCAGTTTAACCCTCATAAAACCCTGGATAGCAGTAGTCTTATTTTTATCTCCATTAAAGGAATGATGATTCTGAGGGAAAATTTAAGTAACTTCTCCAAGTTCACATAGCTAGTAAGTGTTGGACCTGGGCTTTTCTGATCCATTCATTTACTCAAAAAAGACTTTGGGGAGTCATGAGTGAATAAGACCCCTCCTCATAGAGCTTATATTCTAGAGTCAGAGAAAGATTCAGACAATCAGCAAGCAAATAAATAACTAAGGAACATGTTTTCCTGGAGATATGAAGTCTATGATGAAAAATAAAGCACAGTGAGAGGAGAGTGAAGGGATAATTTTTATCCTGTTTTTTGATAGAGTGATGAAATCAGTCTTCCCTGGGGCAATGACATTTGAACTGAGCTTTGAATGGAGTGATGAATCAAACCTTATGAATGTTTTAGGGAAAAGTTTTCTCAGTAAAGACCCTAAAGATAGAAAGTAGTGACATAATCCCCTCACAGCAAGAAGGCCAGAGTGGCCCGAGCAGTATGGGCACTGGCAGAGCGGTGGGAAATGAATCTGGAGTGTTAGTTAGGCATAGATCATGAAGGCTCTTCTTGGCTATAATAAAAAGTTTGGATTTAATTTGTCAGAGTGATGGGAAGCCATTGGAAGCTTTTGAATAGGGAATTGGTGTGTTTTATGTGAGTTGATGTGAGATTGGGGGATAAAGGAGGAAAAGCGTAGAACTTGGGAGACCAAGTAGAGGACCACTGCTAGGGAATGTCTTGGTGGTGAGGACTAGGGTAGTAGTAGAGGTGCTCAGAAAAAACCGTCAAGGCATATTTATTGAAATGAACTAAATTTAACTTCTTGTGCTATTGATATTTCCCACAAACTTCTCATTTATTTCTTGATTTCCAATCCTACTTCTATGAAGGGAAAACTATTTCTCTCTACTCACAACACTTCTAACACCAAATGTGTGAGATTTTCCCCACACTGACCAATTATCCAACACCAGCTGGGTATCCTAGAATTCAATTCCATTCTGGCACTACCTACCCAGAGTTAGTGTCAGATCCTACACATTAAGGGCTCAGTCTCACAGGATTGCCCCCCTTCAGTTCCAGTCACAAGTCTGGGCCTCCCATATTTCCAACCAACTGGCTATAAATTAGAAGTTCCCATGCCCTCCTCATCAAGTGTGATAATTTGATAGAATGGCTCACAGAAGTCAGGAAAAAAGTTCACTTACAATTACTGGTTTACCGTAAAGAATACAGCTCGGAACAGCCAAATAAAAGAGATGCATAGGGCAAGGTATGTGGAAAGAGACAGGGCACTTCCATCCTTCTCTGGATGTACCACCCCTAGCACCTCCATGTGTTCACCAACCTGGAAGCTCTCCAAACCCCTTCATTTATGACTTTTACAGAGATTTCAGTACATAGTCATGGTTGATTAAATCATTGACCATTGGTGATTAACTCAATTTCTAGCCTCTCTCCTGTCCTCAGAGGTTGGGGCCGGGTTGAAAGTTCCAATCCTGGATAATACCTTGGTCTTTCTGGTAACAGCCCTTATCCTGGAGCTATCTAGGGACCTCCAGCCACCAGTCATTTCATACAAAAAGACATTCTTATCTTTCCAGGGATTCCAAGTGTCAAGAACTGGAGTCAAATACCAAATATTAGAACAAAAGATGCTCCTAGCACTGCTATTACTCAGAAATTTACCAGATTTTTAGGAGCTCTGCCTCAGAAACCAGGGGCAGAGATTAAATATATATTTCTCATTATGTCACATGCTGGTACCATAATCTAGGCTCTTACCTCTTGGTTCTTAGATTATTATCTGATTATTATCATATTGTCATAGATTATTATAACAGATTTTCCTGATTTCTTTCATTCATAAATTTAATCCATCCGTTATACCTAGTTAAAATTATTTATTTCAATAATTATTTACTAATTAAAATTCTTTAGTATAATTCCAGTGAGAGATTTCAGATCAAGATTTGTCTTTTCATTATTAGAAGAATACTCATATTCACTCCTGTCTTTATACCTTTTCTCAAATGCTGGCCTTCGTTTTTCAAAAAGGGAGCCATTTCTTATCTACAATTGATGTGCCTTTCCAGGTTGAATTGGAATCACCTTGCTTTCCCCCTAAACTTTCTCCCCAAGCTCTTCCTTATTTGACATTCTACAGTAATTATTATCTATACAATTCATCCCAGAACTAAATTATATGTTGTTTTTTCATTTATTTAAGTATTCATACATTTGCACATTTGTTAATTGAATTAGTTAATTCACTCATTCATTTGACAAATATTTATCAAGAACCTATTATGTGCTAGGCTTTCCTCTAGACTCTGGACAAAGTGTGGACAAATATATTTTTTAAATCAACTTTATTGAAGTTAATTTACATTCAATAAAATGCACAGATTATAAGTGAAGAGTTCAGTGAGTTTTTACAAATACTCACCCCTGTGTAAACTATGCCACACTCAAGATGTAAAATATTCCCATCATCTCCAAAGTCCAAAAGTCTCTTTGTGCACCTAATAGTCTGCCCCGCCCCCACTCAACACCCCTGTCTCTGCCCATCACCATAGCTTATCATGATATTTAAACTTCAAAAAAATGAAGTCATACCACATGATATCTTTAATTCTGGCTTCTTTTGCTCATAATTATGTCTGCAAGATTAATCTGTTACATTTTTCACATATTGTACATATTTTATTGACAAGTATTATTCCATTGTACAAATATCCACATATTTCTTTATTACCTGTTACTGGATATTTGGATTGTTTTTAATTTCTTGCTATTGTGAATAATGCTGCTATAGACATTTGTGTACAAATATTTCTCTTAAAGGAATTTTACATTTTTCTTCATTAAACCTATGGATAGAATTGCTGAATCACATGGAAGATATATATTTTAAAGTATAAGAAACTTTCAAACTGTTTCCCTAACTAGTTGTATCACAGAAGTGGAGAGTAGAACAGTGATTACCAGGGGCTGGGGATTTGGGAGAAATGAGAAGATGCTGGTCAAATGGTACAAAGTTGTAGTTATATAGGATGAATAAGTCTAGGGAACTAAAGCACAGACATGAGGATTATGCTTAATGATACTATATTGAACACTGGAAATATGCTAAGAGAAAAGGAAAACAAATTAATGACTTCTAGTGTAAGCTTTGACATGTAAAGAGCTTGGAAGTGATCACTCTTGTCCTCACAAAAAAAAGCCCCCAGAATTGAAAATTAATGGCATTTCTTAGATCTATCAGGGAATTGAGGTCACAGGGCAAACCACCACTCTGAAATCTGGAGAGACAAGTGAATTAAATGCAGAGATCCACAGCTGAGATTAGCTAAAGTAAAGCAGAAACCCCTGTAACCATAAACAGGTGGGAACACTTACATGGTAACCGTCAATAGAAACATATCAAACCAAAATACAAAGAGAAAAAAGAATAATAATGATAAAAAGAACAGCATATCTAAGAGCTATGAACAAATATAAAAAATATAACATACTAGTAATGGGCATACACAGAAGGAGAATAAAAAGAGAAAGGAGCTGAAGAAACATTTAAAGCAATAATGGCTAAGAATTGTCCAAAATTAATAATACTAATTGTAACAAGTATACCACATTAATGCAAGATGTTAACAATATGAGAACCTGTGTGTTTCAGGTAGAGGGTATATGGGAATTCCCCTGTACTGTTCTGAGATTAATTTTTTTTAAAAATTATTTCTTTAAAGTTTTAAGTTTTGTTATTTTTTTCAGTTTTTGCCCTAGGAATTAAAGTTCTTCCTCTAGATCTAATTTTTCATTTATTATCATTTTCCTTCAGCTAGAAGAACATCCATTAGTGTTTCTTATAGTGCATGTCTGCTACTGACAATTTCATTCACTTTTTATTCATATGAAAATGTTTTAATTTCATATTTAAATATTCTGTTGAATATAGAATTTTGTTTAATATTTTTCTTTCTTTATTCAACACTTTAAAGATAAAACCTCAATATCGTCTGGCCTGCATTTTAACAGTATGTATATGTGTACGTTTAAGATTGTGTCTGCTAAATCTAACATCTGGTTTAACTTGGGTCAGGTTTTTTCTTTTTTTTTGGTCTACTTTTTTCCTTGAATATGGTTCTCATTTTTCTGTTTCTTTGCATATCTAGTAATTTTTTATTGCTTATGGACATTTCGAATGGTACATTAAAGGGACCCTGTGCTCACTTATATTCCTCTGAGGAAAGTTGATTCTTTGTCTAACAGGAAGTCTTTTACTGGATTATCACCCCGAAGTTGTGTAATCTTTTTTTGTTAGGGTGGGTCAGTGGAAAGCTCAAAGTATTTAAGAAGCTCCTCTAAACATGCAGGAACTTAAACTTCAAACATTGTCTTTTCTGTGGATCTTGTCAATGTTCATTTTTAGGTAGTATTTTTAAGGTAGAACTGGAGTAGATTTTACAGTGTAGTTTTAACTTCTAAGGCATGCACTTTTTGTGTTTTTCTGGATGCCTATTGTGTGAAGCAGATCTGTACACTCTGGCTGGTACAACACTCCAAAACCTCTCATTACTGTTGGACTTCCTTTCTCTCTGTTCTACTGTCATCCTCATAGGAGTCACTTACTGATGTAGGATCCACCTGTGCGTGCCAAGACTTTGGCCAAGGACTCATGAGGACTTCCATGTATACATCTGAAATTGACCTTGACCCCAAGCCAGTCCTCTCTGGTATCCTTCCCTGAAGATTTATGTAGCCTTAAACCCTAATGTCTGTCTCCTCATCACAGTGGAACCACTGTGTCCTGCTTGGGCTCCATTTTTCTTTGCTGTTTGGGAACATTGTCTCCATAGATAGAGCTAGAGAAAACATGGGGCTACCTTCTCTCCATAATTTTACCCAATTTTATAGTTGTTTATGGTAGGAGGATTACTTCAGCATCAGGTACTATTATAACTAGAAGTTGAAGTTTAATATTATATTATTATTTTTAATAAGTATATATTGTCTTCAACTTCATTGCAGGCCTCTTGAAGGCAAGCATTAGTTCTTATATCCTGTTTGAAACTCCCAGAACCTTGGAATTTGGATTTCTCCTAGAGAGTTAGAGAACTGTATTGTTGGTGATTAAAAATTGTAATTTACTTGAATTATTCAACATATGAATAGAAATCCTTCTCTAGAAAATAAAGTGACATCAAAATAAGTTTATATAAAATCAGGAAAATAATAATCTTGTGACAATGCTATTTATTGCAGGGTGGTACCATCAGTAATTATCTATGCTTTGGTAAAAGAAAGAATTTATTTCTTATCTCTGAAGAAAATGGAGCCTCAGTGAGTGCCATTCTTTCAAATTCTTAGTCTCTCCATCCTGTGCCTAAAGGGCCTTGTTTTCATACCTTTGTTTTCTATCATATTGAAAACACTGTCTAGTTATTAATTCTCTGTGCTTCTTGGTTTCTTCCAAAGTCTTAGTAAAGTACCAATTAATATTTTATTATCTTTGAAGTACTTGTTTCTGTGATTAGATTTGTAACCCTTCTATAGTTGGCTTTGCACATACTGTTGTGGTCATTGTTACCACTGATTGATGCTATAGGAACTGAGGGCATATGGCAAGAGGGAAGATAAAGGAAAATATAGAATAAGAGTCCTGGACCAAGATGCTTCATTACTCATGTTTCATGAGGATGTTAGGACCTATTTTATGTACAATCAATCAGTCATCAATATTTATTAAGCACGTGTTGTTTGGAAGAAATAAAGAGTATCAGACATAACGTTAACCTTGAATGAGGAGTTAGAAAACTTCCAATACCAAATATTAGTTGGAAAAGCAAGACATCTACGTAAAATAGCCTTGGATTTTTCCCAAAGTAATACAGAAGCACTGAGAAGCTAACAAAGAGAAATAAGATCTATATCTCGAAGGTGCTTACAGTATGGCTGTGTAGACAGATATTCAAAGAGATGGTTATGATACAAAGCAGAATGTAATAGATGTTAAAGCAGCATACAAAGGTTATTGAGCACCTACTAAAGGCCACGCATTAATTCATTTAATCCTCAACATAGACTATGATATAAGTACATTATTATTCCCATTTTACAGATGGGAAAACATGGAGGCATAGAGGTGTGTGAAGTAACCTGCCCAAGATAACATAACCAGTAAGTGACAGAGCTAGGGTCTGATCTCAGGCCATCTGGTTCCCACATATTTCAAATAAAGGAGGAGGAAACAATTTCTTCTTAGAGGAAATATGATGCTGAGGGACTTGAAAGCACTATGAGCCAGATTATCATTAGGGTTCAGTTATCAGTGATAAGGTGCAACTTGTCTCCCATTCCATGAAAAATGTATAAATTCAGAAAATACAACTATCTTATGTTGTCAAATCTAACACAAATTCCCATGCCAAGGTAGGGTTAGCTATCTGCAGAAAAGAGTTCTTATTTGCACCACTTACCCACTGCCCCCTAAAAGATCAAGAATTATCACAAGCTGTCATTCAAAATGATTCAAGTCTCTTAGGATTTATTTCTCCAAGATCTTATAATTATTTACTTACTCAGTTCCGTAGATCCTTGAATACAAGTATGGTTTTACCTTAAGAGCACATATATCTCTCTAGTCGGTGGAAATATTTATTCCTCTTTATAAATTATTAAATTAACTTTATGGCTTAGAACTAAGTATCTCATGAATCTTATCATGAATTAATAATAATTCTGTACAATTTGTATAATGCTTTACAATGTTCTTCCACATAAATTATCTTGTTTAATTTCCATAGCAGTGTAGTGTGTTAGGGAAAGTTGATATTAATAACCCAATATTAACCATGAGGAACTGAAAACTTAGGAAAATTTAAGTCACTTTCTTGACTTTATATGGCTGTGGATTGTTGACCTGGACTTAGAATTAATCCAGCCTTTTTTTTTTCTCAGCTGGAATGATGGTGAATTCACTAAGGTGGAGCAACCCTATGAGATCTGGCCCCAAATCATCATCCAGGCAGCCTCAGCCATTTATTAGAACTGTGCCAAGTGGCTTAGAACTTGAGTGTGATAGCATGTTAGAGATGGGAGAGATCAGTGTGTCTGGACTTTTCAGAGGCAGGGAAATTTGGTGGTCTTTGAAGGAGGAGTAGAATTTGAATGGGTGGAGACAAGAATTATGCCTTACTGGATTGAAAACAGCATGAACAAAGGTACTAAGAGAAAGAGCGGTAGGAAAATATTTGGGACGTGGGACTACTGTATTACAAACCATATAATGGAGGTTAGAAATGAAGTTGGATAAATAAGATGGAGAAGAAGATATGAAATCAGAAGCAGGAAGTGGAAAGTGGGGAACTGCATCATGTTCTTGAAATAGGAATTAGCATGCTTAATGGACTGTTTAGGGCTGATCAATCCATTTTTGTTTCTTAGGGTGAGTAATGGTGAGGGTAGGAGATCAGCTAGGAAGTAAATAGTTGATGTTGATAAAGGCTCCAGTTATGGGACTGGTGTAGGAGTGGAGAGAAGGGAGATATTTTAAATAAGGAAAGAGTATTGATACACTGACAGACTGGATTCAGAAGATGAGACAGACAGAAAATTTAGAGATGGCTTCACGGTTTCTAGTCTTGGAGGTAAAAAAGACTGTTGCAGCTACTAGCAGCAAGAAATGGAAAAGAAAGAGAACGTATTTTAGAAAAAAGCTATTTTCCTTAGCTTGTTGAGTGTGACATGATGTTATCCCTCAGGAGGATACCCATGAGGATGCATCTTATGGGCCAATTTGAAAGTGAGGGCAGGAAGAGTTTGATCTGAGAAACATTGACGTGCAGTGGCATCTGATGCCATCAGATTTGGGTAAACACAGAAGCCTGAATGAGAGAAATCAAAGCAAAAGTTCAGTGTTGGAGGCTTGTGAAATTGCCTCATTTAGGTGCTAGAAGATGCTTGGAAGCACAGAAGGAGTGGTCAGGGATGCAGAAGGAGAGCCAGGAGAGAGGGATGTCAGTGACCCCAGGGAAGGGGAAAGGGTGTAAAGAAGTTAGGCAGATCAGTAGTTTTTTTAAAAAAACAAATTCTACAATAAGAATTTAGAAGAAATATACCATTGGATATGATAATAATGTAACCAGTGGAATTTGGGAGAAATAATTCAGATTGAATAAGTTAATCACAGTATACCTACCACTATCAGTAGATAAGTGTATTATATGTAAGGTTCTACATTAACATTTTTTGCTGTTGTAAATATACAATGTTAGAAAGTCAATGGATCTACAAAGCAATTTGTAGAATTCATCCTGAAAGCTACTGAAATAATTACGACCTTTGGAAATTTTACCCATTTGGATGAAATCGGAGTTTGGAAAAGTTATAATATTTGTGGGTCGAGTGATATTTAAGAATTAAGTACAAAATTTTCCAAAATATTAAAGTACCCCCAAATTAAAATGCAAAAGAAAGAGATACCACTTGCAGTCATCCTAAATAAGTTGTGTACTTTCAAGAACCTGGTGCTGAGAACATTTTAGAAACAGTATATTTAGCCACAATTTTACCAGCTCATCATGAATTTTCTATTTTCTTAATTCTCGTGTTATTGCTAGAGAGATTTGCACGAAAGAAGAATACTTTTAAAAGTTTCCTGTTTCTCCTATTTATTCCCTTACCTGAAGTCATAATCATATTTCCATAGGAATAAATTATGATTTCACAAAGGATTATAGCTTTGGGAGAATAATTAGATGCCAGAAAATGAAGTTTTTAAAATAAGGGTTTTGTTCGTAATATCAAGTATTTGTGACAAACACAATGAGTAATGATGCAGATGTGCCTCAAAATGTAACATGTCATGTGAGTGATGGTCTAAATTCTGCTGAAGGGAGTTCTGGAAGTTTAAAACTTTTCTGCTATGGTATGGGTTTAAAAATAATAGGGTAGCTCAGCCCTGCCCTGTCATAGAGAGTTCATGTGAGGAGATAATTTCTTTTCTAGCTTAAATTGCTTCTGTAATTTTATGTAGCTAGCACCATTATTGCTACTGAGGATTCATTTGTATTACAAGGACCTCGGGTGCCAAATGTCAGCAAGTGAAATGTGCCTGCATGATACTAATTCCCATGACGAAAAAAGCTAAGTAATTTTCCAGTTACTTCAACCTACAGTCAAGAGGCAAGAATTCCTTAAAAATTACTGAGAAAACAATTGTTCAGGGTTTCCCAGGGAACTCACTTTTTTCCACCCTAGGATCTTCTACCCAGATAGAATTTCTGTTCTATCTGGAAATAGAAATTCCCTACATGTGACAATCTGCTCAGCAGTGAAAGGTAAGCTCTAAGGTAGCATAGATGGAATTATGTCTCCAGTGCTTAGTTTAGCATACTGCCTGGTACAACGAAGATCGTGTGTGCATGTGCGCAGGTGCACGCGTGTATGTTGAATGAATTCAATGAAAGGGGGATCAGTCAGAGCGTTTTTAGTACTGCTCCTGAGAGCAGACTACTTTTTGCTCTGTGTCTGTAGGAAAAACCTTCCCTCTGCCTCATTTTCTCAAGCTAGGAAGGAACCATGTACGCTAGTGCTTCTCTTATGTTTTGGCAGCATGAGCATTTTCCAACGTGTCTGTGTGTGTCTTCTGCATCACCAGTTCTAGTTAGATGGTAACCTGCAAGGGTTTCTAAGCTGCTGTTGCGGAGCTCTTCCTTTAGGGAACACTGACTAGCCTTTATTTAAACCCTCCTGTTGTAGAAGTGTCTTCCCATAATACTGTTCCTACCCATTGTGCCCACTCACCCAAGATAGAGGCCCAAGGGAATATTTCAGTATGAATGTGCTTTATGAGGTTTGGTTCCCAAGTTTGTGAGTGGGGAGAAAAAAACATGGCAGAAGATCAACAATCATGGTTTTTTTTGCTTTCTTTATTGAAAATTATATGACAAAATCCTTGTCATCTGAAGAGGCAAAAAATATTCAGCCAGAGAATGTAGGACGCTAGTATTTTAGACATGTGTTAATTAATAATGACATGTTAATTTTCCATATATTATAGTTTTTCAGGTTTTTTAAAAATTTGTGATTTGTTTGAGACTTCTTGTTTTAAACAAACATTTGCTTGAATATCTAATTTGTATTTATAATTTTGAATTACTTTTCCTAAAAAGAAACACCCAAGTTGTATAGGCTTCAGGCAGTACAAAATCTGTTTCCCATCCCACTTGGCCTCATGCTTGCACTTCTCTAATAAAACAAGCCTACATATTACCATTTTAGTTGATGGGAAAGAAAAATGGATAAGAGGTCTTGGCCTCCTTCCCTTTGTGTCCACTGAGAGAGACAAGAAAACCCTTTATGCAATCGATATCCCAGGGGTGATGAGCTCCTAGTCACCTCTACTGAGAGGACAGAAGAAGCAAAAAAATATTTCCAGGAAAAGTTCGTAGGTTCTCTGGTCTCACAGATACGGTTAAAAAAGTGCTGAATTTGGAGTAAAAAAAATGAATTATTATTCCTGACCTGCCTCTTATGAGCTGTGGGAACTTAAGGAAATCACTTCACTTTGCCAAGCTTCGGTGGTCTCTCTTGCTCTCAAATGTGGTTTTTATCTTCACTTACTTCACAAAGATCTTCTTTGGATCAAAAGACATAATATATGTTAAAATTCATTGGCATAAATAAAGGCGTACTGGTTTAAATTGTTAGTGATATACCTTACTTCTCAGTAGGGACAAAACATGTTCTGTGATGGAGTAGGAAGGCACCTCATCTACCCCTCTTCAGTGTTCAAGATAATTATGGACACTGGAATGACAGTTGAGGAAGATGAGAAGTTGGGTGACAAGTAGCCAAAGAAAAGTGTCTTCAGTAGAATTCCAGCCTCGACTTCCCTTGTTTGTGAGTGTATCTCACCTAGTCCGTCAGCTGGCTAATGTCTAGCAACATCTGTCTAATTATTTTTGGTACTTTTAAAAAATTATAATAATCCATGTATTTACGGCTACTCTATTTTCCAGAACTGATGGTGCACATAACAGCCCAAATCAAATGATACAAAATGGTAATTGCTGTTACCTTTACTTTTGTTTTGTGCAATTCATGAAGAAATATCATCATGGGTGGCCATATTGTAGAGTAGAAATATCATTCTACTAGTAATAGGAAAATTCTATTTAGTTACAGCTTTTAAAAAGGCAGTATATACTTGAAATGAGTCATATACTTTCTCTGAGTTTTAGGTCCTTTACTGGTAAAATAATGTCAGCCCAATCTTACCAAAAGTATTATGAAGATCAAATAATAAGGAAGGGATATTGAAGGATCTTGCCAAGCCTATAAAGTCTACTCAATTAAATGGTGATATTATTTCCTAAGAACTCCTAATGAGGAGGCAGTAAAATACATTAACTATGAGATTGAAAAACAGAGAAATAAGCAAATGCAAAATCTACTATTTGATAATTCCTGGAGCCATTAGCTCGATAATATACACACACAAACATAAGAAAAATAAATGAAAAACACTTCTTTTATCTAAACTTGCCCTTTTCTTTTCTGGATGGTCTCATAATGATAATCTGGAGTCTACCAATTCCATCTTAAGGGATTGTTTGAAGCATTTAATCAATCTTTTATAAAATGTATATGTCTGCTGCTTTTATAATTGTGACTGAAAAAAGGAGGTGCTGGATATATTTTGCACATTTTCTGATTCTCAGACAGAGTCGCTGGCAAGGATTCTGTACCACAAATTCCCACAATGCACTAGTGATAAATTTCCTTCCAGGCAAATATCAGCTAACTGCAGTATATAGACATCTGCCCACATTGGAAGAAACAAATCATAAAACTGCTATTCCATAATCACAGAACTGAAAGAACTGCATAAGTGAAATGACAGGCTATTAATTCTGGTTTGGAAAGCATGAATAGGACTTTTGATGAAGTTTAATTTTCTTTTGGCTCTTCAGAAATGGATAAATCATTTAAAATAAAAATAGATGTATTATAAGACACTCATTTCTCTCAATATTTATTATTTGGGGAAAAGTGTTTTTTTAATAATGAAAAATAATGATCAAGTGTTCACATGAATGCTTCTCTGATGCCTCACTGAGCTCTAGACTTGAAAACTATTTGGCATAATTTAAGTAAACCTCCAGTATATACAATTTTAATTGAAAAGATATATTTCATTAAGTGCTGTCACACATCACTATTGTTACTAAATGAGGCTTGGTGGTACCTCTAAGACACTTTTCTACTGACTGGTTTTTGTCTCCAACCTGAGCCAAATATAGCCTTCAAGATAGATATCAGCTATCATACATTGCATATGAGATATTATGTAGATACAGATATGGTATACATTGTTATGTTTTATACATTTATATGATGTACATTCATATGAATATTTTTATCAGCAATTTCACTATAAAACTTTAGTGACATAAGAATAATTATCAATTTTTAAAAGTCTCGCACCTGGAAAAGTATTTATAGTTCTATGAATTAATCAATACAGAATGCTATGACAGTAAGATACAGAAAGGGAAAAAAAGAGCAGAAAGCATTTTGGAAATAAATATACCCTATTTAATATAAATAAATAAAAATAAATATGTCAGTCTAGAATGTGTGAGTAAGAAAGTTAGAGTTCTTTTTTTGTTTTTGCAAATTCTTTTTCTCGTTTATGAGATAATGAGCTTTATTTTCTATTTTTTTCTGAGGTTGGCAAATTCACCTTGAAAAAAATGTAGGAAATAACACTGAGAAAGGCATATGCACACTACCACTGCATTTTAATTAGGACCCCACATAATCATATCTAAGTTTACTTGTGTTCCCTGCAAAGTATGTTAGGGCCAAGGAGCCAATAGGACCATTCTGCCTCAGTCACTCTAGAACTCACTGAAGTTTTAGTGAGCACATAGGTAACAACTGACGGCTCAGTGAATAACTTAATTCACGTGGAAAAAAGTACTAATGGAAATCCACCACTTTTCTCCATTTGCACCAAATCTGGGCTTTTACTACAGGATGCTGGTTGCATCTAACATCGTCTCCAACTGTTTCTTCTTCCCCAAAGCCCCAGGATAATGCCTGTGGCCGCTGACACCAGCAGTGCGGTGGCTATCAGTGTAGCAGAGGTGACTTGTTTCCATATCCTTCCATATAAGCGGTTGCCCTACTGGCCTCCCCAGGTAATCACAGCTTATTCATATACTTAAGAATTTACAGTTGGTAAGAATCTCAAAGAATAGAAGCTCAAATTAAGACAAACATCCAGGTCTTCTCCTCATTTTTCATTTTCTAATACTTTTGAGGGAAATATTTGAAACATGGACTCATAATACAATTGTCCAAAAAAGATTCCGAAAATATGTTATTGAGGTTTCTCTTTTTACAATCCTATCTGAAACTTGACACTAAGTTTTGTTTTTTAATTACTGTTATTAACACGTTGAGAACACTTTCTGTTTTATAAGAGGTTGAGACTTGAATGTACTTTTGGAGCAGACTGTCCCTTGTTTGGGGGGAAAACATACCTGAATGTATCTTGTAAGACCTATCTTATAATGCAGAGGTACACCTCAATTTTCCATAAGGAAAACTGTTTTTTAAATGCAGCTCTTGTAGCCTGAGATTATTTTATTTTATTTATTTATTTATTTTTTTGCGGTACGCGGGCCTCTCACCGCTGTGGCCTCTCCCGTTCCGGAGCACAGGCTCCGGACGCGCAGGCTCAGCGGCATGGCTCATCGGCATGGCTCATCGGCCCAGCCGCTCTGCGGCATGTGGGATCTTCCCGGACTGGGGCATGAACCCGTGTCCCCTGCATCGGCAGGCGGACTCTCAACCACTGCGCCACCAGGGAAGCCCTTAGCCTGAGATTCTTGATGAAAATTGGTAAAGGAAATCCTATGGGAGGCTGAGGCAGAGCTGCGGCTCTAAGACTTGGTGGGATTGTGTGGAGAGATTTCCTTTTCCTGGTACAAACAGCTTGTGTCTGTAATTTTTGTCTTGCACATCTTATGTACATGCATATGTCTGTGCAAGTGAGAACATGTGAGAGAGAAAGAGAGAGAGAGAGAGAGAGAGAGAGAGAGTAAGAGCTTTTATTTGAGTAGTTCTTCCCCTGAAATAGGAGAGCATAAGATGGGAAATCAGCAGGAATGGGTTTTCAGGCTTGATGCTTGATGTCCATCTATGGGAAAGCAAGGCTGTGAGAAAAGACCAGATTCTTTTATAATTTTTTTATAATTAATTAATTAATTTTTGGCTGTGTTGGGTCTTTGTTGCTGCGTGAGGGCTTTCTTTTGTTGCAGCGAGCTGGGGCTACTCTTCGTTGCAGCGTGCAGGCTTCTCATTGTGGTGTCTTCTCTTGTTGCAGAGCACGGGCTCTAGGCATGTGGGCTTCAGTAGTTGTGGCGTGTGGGCTCAGTAGTTGTGGTGCATTGGCTTAGTTGCTCCGTAGCATGTGGGATTTTCCCTGACCAGGACTTGTACCCATGTCCCCTCCATTGGCAGGCAGATTCTTAACTACTGTGCCACCAGGATTGGCTTCTTCGTCCCAAGAAGACCAGCTTCTTCTTGGCTTAGCTTGACATGGATTGGCCAATGGATATTCAACTCATCCTGCCACACAAGATCAAATAATCTAATATACTGATTATATTCTGATATAATTGTTGTTTAGGAGCTAAAGAATAAATCCACCTGTGGTGGGTATTAATGATCAAGATAATAATAGCTAATACCTACTGAGCACTTACTGTATGCCAAGCAATATTCTAAATGTTTTATATATGTCAACTGTTACCTGTATAACAACTCTGAGGAGGAACAATTAATGTCTCCATTTTACAGATAAGGAAGCTGAGGCTTACAGAGAGAACTTTCTTATAGCTCTAGAGATAGATTACAATTTGGTAGGGAGCTGTACTCGAAGGGTTGATGAAGCCATGTTGCATGTTGTGTCTTGTCTGAGTTACCGAGAAAAGTCATCATTTATGACAATACTTAAGAAGAGTTCTCTCAGTGGGCTTCCCACCAGGCATTGAGAACTGAAAAATTCATGAAAGCAGCCTGCTGGCGAAAGAGCCAGCCAAAGGCACATGCCACACAGAATTCACCTACATCTGATTAGAATTCTGTTAGTCAGGTAAGATTTTTTCTTGGCACCCTTACCTTTTCTCTGTCCCCTTTGCCTGAAATTCAGGTTTCCTGGGTTGTTGTACTGTTATCCTCTACATCCATTATAATGTGTTGATTGACATGATCCCAAACATCAAACTATCCTTACTGCTGTTATATTAATACATATTTTTGAATAAACCTGACCAACCTTATTTATTTTTACCTTCCTGAAGATAACTATTCTTACTTCTTTTGTGTGTGTGCACATGTATATGTGTGTATCATTGGTGTCTAGCTTTTTAAAAAAGTTGTGAATTCAAATGATCCTTGTTTTATTCCTAATCTCAAAGAGAAAGTATGACTATTCATTAAATAAGATATTTTGCTGTAGGCTTTTGGTAAATACCTGTAGAAGATTAAGAATATCCCTTCCATTTTTAGTTTTCCAAGATTTTCTTTTTAAATCATGGATCAATATTAAATTTCATTAAACTTTTTTTCTACATTAATTGAGATGATCATGTGGTTTTTCTTCTTTACTCAAAGGATAGAGTACAATGATTTTCTAATGTTAAATCAACATTGCATTTCTGAAATAAATGCTACTTTGTCATGATATATTGCATTGCTTATTGAAATAGTTTTGCTAATACTTTGTTTAGAATATTTTGCATCTATGTACATGAGTGAGTTTGGCCTATGTTCTTCTTTTCTTGTACTGTTATTTTTGTGGTTTGGTATCAAAGTTATGATGGCCCCACAAGGAGCTGAAAAATGTACTCACTTTTTCTATTCTCTCAAAGAGGGTATGTAACACTGGTGTTATTTCGTTCTTATGTGTTTGGCAGAATTCTCTGGTGAAAATTTATTGGTCTGGAATTTTCTTTGTGCAATGATAATACAGTTGAACTTCCTATTTACAGAAAGGAAAAATAATGCCAGGGAAAGAGTGACACATTTAGTACTGACAGCCCTAGGTGCTTGACTTATCTCATGTACCTGAAATTATTGAAAATATCTTTAATAGTTAAATGTGCACTATATAGATTTTTCTATTTTTTTTTTAGTTTTATGAATTGCAGTTTATAGAATTTTTAAATTTCATCTAAAATTTTATTTGTCAACAGAGTTGTTTATATTGTACTATCTTTTAATGCCTGATCTTTATTGATGTTTCCTTTTTATTCTTGGTATTGGTTGTTTGGCTTGTTCTTTTTTCTCTTGATCAAGTCTCACTGGAGCTTCATCAAATTTATTAATTTTTTCAAAAAATTAATTTTTGGCTCTGTTGCTGTTCTCTAAAGCAGTACCCCAGTGAGGCAGCCAGAAATTAGAGGGGCTGGTTTCCTTGGGTGATCAGGGAGGCAGTGTGTATGCATGTGGCCCATAGGCAGAGAATCACTAGACAGCAGTGAACCAGCATTAGTGGGGATGTCAAGGGAAGCCCAGAGAGCTCAGATATTAGAGATCTTTCCTTTGAATATCACATGGATCTTTGAGAGTCTAATGCAATACTAGAATGGAGAAGGAAGTTCTATAATGGCTGAGGTGGAATTTTCCTACTATATGGAAGTGCAAGCTTGGAGTTAGAATTGTGTTGGTATAATCAAACTTCTTGTGGACTTAGCTTCATACCATCTCATTTTTGTTTTCATAATTTTTCTTGGTAAAAAATCAAAATTTTCATGGACTTAGCTTCATATCCTCTCAGTTTTGGTTTCCCACATAGACAAATCACTTCAAAAAAGGGCAAGATTCTCATGAGTCCTGTTTCCAGCTTCTGCCATTGTTACCCTATCACTCACTCCTGAACAGTTACACTTCCACAGCCTAGAAGGGGTTGGTTTATAAATAAGTAAATAAGTTGTGTGTCTGTGTGTGGTGTGTGTGAAAGATGGGGATTTGATTATAATTTTTAATTAGTCCAACTTAAGGTTTACATATCTCAAAGGAACACTATGGGAAAACTTGGCAATTAATGTTTGTAAATCACCTTGAGATCCTTGAGGAAGAGAGATGCTATATAAATGAATAATATGGTAATGAAAATAATAATACATGTACTCACATTCCCAAGCCAGTTGCCTGAATTAGGTCTTGAAGTCTAAGGAAAGCTGTACAAAATATAACTATCTAAATAAGAAAGTATTTTCACAGCCCTCAAGTCATAATTGAAAATATCTGTGAAATACAAAATAAAAGCATAACCCATGACTATGATTTATAATACACTTATGAATGCTTATCATTTATGTAAGTAACTATTTCACTATTTGTATACAGTTATTGGATCAAAAGCTAAACACTGTAATCCTTTCTTTGTGATGATATTATGTGGAAGCTAATTGGCAGTGTTTCAACATAATTGCTGAATGTTGCTTAATAATAAATTATAGTTCTATTACTAGTTTAAGACTTGTCAATGGCATAATAGATATTTCTGCAAAGATTTTTTAGAAAGAATTCTTTAAAAAGGAAAAAAAAAAGCCTAGAGCACCTTCAAACCATAAAAGAAATTACTTCCTCCCCACCTGAGTACCTTTCATTTCCTTTCAGTATTAAAGTTCAATAATCCTATACCTATGACAATGTCCCTTCCTTTTTGGCACTGCACAAGAGGTAAGGGGGAGGAAGAATATACTTGTTTACTTTACGTATGACACTAAATTCTGCCATTTTGTATTATTATCAGTTGATTTGAAAGTTCTGAAAATGGCATCAAACTTCACAGAACAGGTAAAAATCAATCATTCCCATAGTTACACAAAGTAAGTTAGGGCATTAGGGCTTTACTAAATAAGACTTTTAGGACCTAGAAAACAGAAGAAAGAGCCATTCTGTTAGTTATGAACTACGATTACTTTCTAATTTCATAAGTCTATTCATTTCCTACTTAGCCAATTTTATTATAGGAAAATATTTTGTCTATTTTCGTTGTTGTTTGTTATCTGTTTCCCCCAACCCCCAATAAGAATATAAGCTGTTTGGAACAATATTTTGTCTGTCTGCCTTATGTATTATTCCCAGCACTCTGACTTTGCCTTTCACATAATAAATGCAAGATATCTCACTTCTCGAGAGCTTCTTGTTAAATATTTAACTGTATACCACTTGTTGGAATAGAAAAGAAAATAGAGGGTTACTTGATAAGTTGTGGAAAATCATAATACAGAATAATATAATGACTATTTTCTTTTATACTGATACCAGAACAGGAAGAGGAAGTAGACCTTAAATATTGGCAAATTTAAAAACATAAATAAAGCACAATGAAATATCCTTATGGCCTTTAAAGTATTTTCACATAGATGATATACTTTACCTCAAGTCCTGGCGGTATGTGTCTCAGGTCAGTTAAGGAACAGAGTGGAAAGAAAAGTTTGAACAAGTGAGAATGTATGTAGTTGGGATAAGAAAGCTGAGATTCCACTTCCACTTATTAATGATAGTTTATAGACTAAGAGATTTATGTTGAGGTTGAGGATTGGAAGACCACATCCTTAAAGAATTCTCTAAGCAGTTGAAAATGTGCCTGGATTTGGGTAGGACTGAAGGTCCCAAGATAAGGTTTTAGAAACATCTGTATAATTTATAGTCAAGGTTTAGGAGTGAATGTGACCACAAATTCAGAGAGAAAGAATGCTTAGTTCAGAGAGTTGGGAGAAATTCCATCATTTAGAAGATGAGGGAATATTAGAAATTTTCAAAAAAGTTAACCAATGAAATATAATTAAAAGAGGAAGGAATCTTGGATAGTTCAGAGCCACACAAAAAGAAAACAATAGAATGGTCCAGAGAGGAATGTTAACTGTCAAATCTTGCAGGAAGATCAAAGGTAGATGGTAGAGGAACAACAGCTGATTTGGAAATTCAGTCTTAAGAGAGCAATTTCCATTGAATGGTAGGAATGGAAGCTAAATTATAGGATTTACTAGTGGATGGGTGCTTTAGGGCACTGAATAAGATTAATTTTTTTAAAAAAGCTGGATATTTAAAGGAGAGAAATAGGAGAGGTTCATGAAGGAGTAAATGAAGAGTTTATTTTTACATATATTTTATTGTTTAATTGTTTTAGAATAGAAGGACAAGTATATTTATGGGTAGAAGGAATCCAATGGAGAAGGAAAGTAGTAAAAACTAAGACATATAATTTAGTCAAGGAAATAAAAAGACAAGGGAAAAGGATAAAATTATACAGAGAGATTTAGATGTCAGGGGAAGGAATTTGATATATTCAGTGTTATGTTCTTGGTCTCAGCCAAACAGGAAAGTAGGCCATATGCTGAGATAAAATAGGGTCATTGCCATAAAGTGAATGTACTACAAATTTTGGAACCTGATAAACTCAAAGTCATTTCTAGGCTCTGCCACTTATTTTATAACTTTTGAAATGTTACTTCCCATTACTGAATCTACTGCCTTGAAAAATGGGAATAATAACTCCAATCTTGAAGAGTTATCTTAAATTTGGAGGTAATAGTAACCAACATTTATTGAGCACTGTCTACCTACCAGGTCCTGGTTTAAAAACTTTACGTAATTGAACTCATTTAGTTGTTAAATCAACATTTTTAGGTAGGTGCTATCATTATTCCAATTTTGCACAAGGAAATTGAGGTATCCAGAGATGGAATAACTTTCACAAGGTCAAACAGCTTGTAAGAAGCAGAGCTAGGATTTGAACCCAGGCAGATACATTATCTCTGTAATATATCTAGAAGAGCTTAGAATGGTTCTTGACATATAGAAGATTCAATAACTAGGACTTTTAATTAATGCTAACTTTATTAAATTAAGGACTTATAAAATGTGTTTCTAATTTTATACTAAGTTAAACCCAATAGAAAATCATCCAGTGAGGAATTAAACATTTTCTGCACACCATAGGTTGATCCTGAGGCCATACCTGAGGTTAGCTATATATGGCTTTAAATAGGCATAGATTGAGGCCCAGATATGTCTCATAGTACCCTAGATGACTAACTTTATCTTGTCTTTAAATATGTTTAAATTCTATAGTGGTTTTTCTCAGTTAATTAAGATATTCTTCCCTAACTTCTTTTTCCTGAGAATTTACAGAGTATCACGATATTGTTTGAGGAACATTGAGGGACTGGTCTTTACTAATTATGAAGTTAAACTGTTATGAACTGAGAAGTACACCATCTTGGATCCTTGGTCTCACCACATCCCACTATTCTGGAACTCTGGTATCTGCTTCTATATTCACCTCATTTAAATATAGAAGTTCTGATCCCTAGGAATAAGGATGCATTAGAAGTAGTATAGCCCTTATAGGGAATGAAACCTGAAACCAAATCACCTAACACCGGAAGTTAGATTATGGTTATCGCAGATTGCTAGGGTTCCCAAGAACCTGCAAAGCAAATAAAAATTCTCTTTGAAGAGATATACCATCATTCTAGGCCTCGGACTATTTCTAAAAGTAATTTTTCATATCAGTGTTTGGCTTGCAATAAAAAATAACTGGACAAACCATGCTATGAGATAACAAATGAGAACTAGACATAACCACAGAAAATAGAAACAAACTTTTAGGGGATTCAGATATTGTAATTGCAGTTATGAGATAGTTTAAAATAAGTATGCTTTTATGTTCAAGGAGAGAAAGAACAAGATAAGGAACTTCAGTAGATAGCTGGAAAATATTTTAAAAAGGGAGATAGCAGAACTGAAAAAGAAAACAAAGATATTTTAGAACTAAAAAATATGTTAAAGGTTAAGATCTTAATGGATATATTTAAGAGTAGGTTAAGGACAACCAAAGATATAATTAGTGAAATATAGGTAAGAAAAACACATTCAGAGTGAAAAACAGAGACAAAAATGAAAAATACAGAAGAAAAGTTTGGAGACAAAAAAGATATAGTGACAAATTTCAATTTAATGTAATTAAGGTTCTATAAAGAAATAAATGAAAGAATGAAACAGAAGGGATACTTAAATAGATTATGGCTATTTTTTTCAAAATGATAAAATACATTAAACTGGAGATTCAAGACTTATGAACCCAAACAAAATTTTTTAAAAAATCCATGTTTAAGACCCTCAAAGCTAAACTGTAGAAAATTAAAAACAAAGAAAATATAAGTTCAGTGAGAGACTAGAGAGATTGCACTAAAATAAAGAAAAATTAGACTTTCTGCCTTATTACTAGAAATAAGTAATAGAAACAAAAGAATATTATTTTTTAAATTCTGAAAGAAAAATCCAACGTAAGTTTTATACTCAGAAAAAGTTCTTAAACTTACATATGATAATACTCATAACCTTCAAATGGCTAGTACTGAGGTTCATGGTTTAAGAATATGGAAAAGTAAAAAAATAATAGATGTATATATTGCATATCAGGGCTTGTAGAGAATGTTAGAGATATTAAAAGTCATATACTCTGGAAAATAAAATAACAGTGAGTTATTTCTTCAAATCCTCATCAATTTATTCAACAAATATTGATTGGGTACCCACTATGTGTCTGGTATTGAAAACAGTTAAAACCTGTACTTTAATGGAGCTTATATTCTTGTGCTGAGAAATAACGAGTAGCAAAACCAAAACAAATATATATAAATAAATATATATAATATATAAAATAAATATAAAATATACTATCAGACCTAAGAATGCGATACGAATGGTAGTGGGTCTCAGAAGAGGCCTCTCTGTTGAGGTGACATTTAAGCAGAGATATAAAGGAAGAGAGGAAGGAAGCAGTAGAGATACCTATGGACAGACCTTTCCATGTAGGAAAGAAGGTAAGGGTGTATTTGAGGAGCACAATGCAGGACAGTGCCTCCAAAACAGTGGAAGGGAAGAGAATGCTAGATCTGCCAGATCATAAAGTTGACTGTGGTCTTTGGATGATTTTGTGATTGGGGGTGCAGGGGAGGGCTAGGGTTATGGGAAAATTTTGTGCAGGAGAGTGCCATGATGGGAGTTAAATTTTAAAAGATTCTCTTTGGCTTCTGTTAGGAGAGCAAACCACAGGAAGTACTGAAGAAAACTGGGGAGTATTGAAGAAGACATTCAGAAGTCTGTGTGTGAGACGCTGGTGGTCATCACTGGAGAGCTACTGGAGTACGTGGTGAAATGATACGGTAGGTATTTGCAGTATCTGCAAAGGGTTAATATATAGCGTATTTTGATTAAATGTTTGTATGTCTTCTGAAGGATACATTTAGAAGTTATAAATTGAATTAAAGTGAGAAAGCTTAGGGGCAACTTTAATAAAATCTTATTAAAGTGAACTATAGGAGTTCTAAAAATGTCATTTTAATTTAGTAGCTTCAGATTATTTATTTTGTTTGGGAAAGTACAATAGATCACCTCTTCAGATATGAAATAGCAATTTTTACATTCAAAATATATTTTAATGGTGTATTTCCAATATAGCATTTCCTCTGAATTACGATCTACTCCAAATGTCAATATGAGGAGTTTCACTGCATTGTGCAAAGATTTTTATTTTAAAAAAGGTGTTCTGAAGATGTTGGGTTTCTGATTCTATGAACTCCAGAAATATTGGTCTGGTTCTAGAATAAATTCATATTATTAAGTGGATGGTGATCTCTCTTCTTAGTTAGAAAATTATCCCCAGAAGATGTTTTAATAGAACTACTCTTTTTAGAGTAATAAAATCACCAGGTGTCTTTCTTCGTGTGATCTGGTGTTCTTTCTCCACCTGCATCATTGCTCCACATACTCTTGGAGTTGTGTTCCAGTTTAAAATGAACACTGGATGAGTCTATACCAGTGTTCCAGGTCGGGCAGAAGAATCACCATCCAGACTGTAATTAAATTTCAGTGAAATTGCTGCATTGAGATATTATTTAAGCAAACATGGAAATAGCATTTAAGTCTTTTCCTTCAAATGACAAAATTACATAATAACTATTAAAATTCATGATCCTAGGATTAACCTCTAACTTTGAGATTAGCTTGCTCTTTGTGTCTCAACTCAGTGTCTTATATAAATTTCAAATCCAGAAGAGTTAAAAAATGATTTTAAATAGCATTCCCTTGAGTACATTATTAAATCTTATTCTAATCCTGTAACAGGATTAATTACCCGATGGAGAATTCAGTCCTTAGAATTCAAAAATAAATTATTGGGAAGTTTTTTTTTATAAAAAGATTAATAGATAGGGATCTATGAATCTCAGGTATACCTAACTTTGAGTACAGGCTGGACTTTTCTTTTTAATTTTAAATTGAACAACATTGATAACATGTCCTGCCTTCAGGGGGAAGCTTCAGAGAGTGTTATAAAAATACACCAAATAGGCTTGTTTGGCTTGACGTTTTTTGGAGGTATTATATTTTGTTTTTGCTGATTTATAAAAGCGATACCCATTAGTTGAAAAATATTTAAAGATTATAGAATATATGAAGTAGAAAACCAAAGTCTCCTCTTATACTTAGTCCTTTCCCCTGACCTACCACGTCTCTATTCTCTGAGATAGATAATCATTGCTAATACTTTAATATGTATTTTTTCATGTTACGCTATATGATATATAGTTGGGCATGTAAGATATCTAATGTGTCTACTGGACCAAGTTGTTTTTCACTTAACAATGTATCATGAACTTTTTCCATGTCATTTGTTTGAAGAGCTGCATAATATTCTATTGAATCAGTATATTCAGGTGTTTGTGTGTGTGTGTGTGTGTGTGTGTGTGTGTGTGTGTGTGTTTGTCTATTACATGAGAAACTGAGACTTAAGGAAATTAAGACTGCTCATGGTCTGAGTAGTCAGTATAGCTGGGTCCTAATTCCAAAGCCCATATTTTAAAAATTATGCTACAAATCCCCCCAAATTTTAACTGTTAATAATTAATTTCTGAATTAAAAAAGAGAAAAGCTCCATTGAATATAGACATGTTGTTTTCCATATTTCTAGTTCCTTCATTTGGATCAATTTTTAGAAGTAGAGTTGTTGAGGTGAAAGTAGTTTTAATTCTGATACTTATTGGGAGAGAAGGACACTCTTATCAATGATATATTTGATAGTACCTATTTCCCCAAACCCTTGCTGGTTCTAAGAATTATCAATCTTGTTAATTTTGACAAATTGATAGATGCTAATTAAAAGAATTCAAGCCTCTTCAAAAGTTTAATGGTTTACTTGTGTATTCTTCTTTGATGAAAAAAAAAAACACATGGATTTGAGGGTGCTTGTATTCGTTCTTATTAAATTATAAACATCTCAGTAAAAGACATAATGCTTTGTAATATATTTTAAAATTGTTGTTTCTCCTTAACTTTTTGTGACTTTTTCATGTACAAATAATTAAGTACAATGGAGACATACCTGTGACTTTTTTAATAGTTTTCTGACCGTGGCATTCTGCTTCAGGAGACTTTAGCCCAAAATTACTGAAGTATTCTCTTTCTTATTCATCTTGTCATGATTTTTTATGTTAAATTTTAACCCATAATTAATCAGTGATTAATTTTTGTGTGTGTGGTGGGCATTCCCCTACACCAAATGGAGGGTCAGTTGTCCCAAAATTTAATGAAGAATCTATCTACTATTTATAAGTGTAACTTTCATTATTTCTAGATTCTCACTTATGTAACATCAATTTTATTTTTGTATTCTTTATTCTATTTCAAAATCCTTTCTTAAACTGCACTAAACTTCAAAAAATTACTCAGCAATTACATGGATTTAGCCCTAACTCTATATAATTTTATTACTAAGCCTTAAATGTAAATCCATAGTTCATAGTTTCTACAAAATATTTGTGCTTCTCACTTTGATTCATTTTTATTATTCACTTCTTGTTTGGTTAAATTTAATTCTTAAGCAGTTCTTTTCAGAAGTCTGTTTTGGTGTCATACCTTCTGAGTTCTTAAGTGGCTAGCAGAGTTTTTCTCTAAATTGTGCTTCCCTGAAAACTACTGCTCAGTGAGATGTTAACAGATGTTTCAAAGGGAAAGGGAATATTATTGTCAAATAAATTCGGGAAAGTGGGTTTAAAAATTAGCTTGTTGATGTGTTTTTGTAAAAATTCGATTTTATCCATGAATTTCTCAGAGCTCTTAATAAAGTGTGATTTATGCTTCTTTAAGAAATAAATATAATGTATATTTCTAAAATGCAATTATCCATAGATACTATTTAATAACAAACACATATCAAGATCTTATGGAACAATAATTGTAATCGTTTGGAAAGTAGTAGAGTTTAGAATTCTAGATGCTCTCTTCATGAAGGCTCATGGAAGCTTTCCAAGTCAAAATGTGAGGAAAACACCCTGCTTACTCCTACCAGTCTGTTAGTTAATTGGGCTCTAATCTGTGTATTGCAGCTATCATCTCCTCTCTGTATCATAGCCATTCATTCATTCATTTATTAATCAATATTTAATTGGTGCCCACTGTGTTCCAGGAATTCTTCTAGCCCTCAGGATACAGTAGTGAGTGAACAAATCAGAAAAAAAAAAAATGTGGAGGTTAATGGGATGAGGAGGGAAGATGGAAAATAAATGAGTAAAATACAAAGTTTATCATATTATGGAATGAGGGATACAATATAAAACAAAAAGGTACATAGTGGTGTGTGTGTGCATGTGCATATGTAGAGGGGTGAGATTTGGTAAGGTTCTATTTTAAATAAGTGGTCAAAGATGTTTTGCTGAGAAAGGTCCTGTTTTAATAAGCACTTAAAGTAGGTGAGAGAGCAAGCCATGCAGGTATCTGGGAGGAACACTGGCATCCATGCAGGTATCTGGGATGAACACTGGCATGAAGGACTCTAGTCAGAAGGAACACTGAGTTAATTTTTCCCTTTACGGGTTTGTAAAAGCAGACTGGCAATTCAAACTCACCTTAATGAGAAAATATTTAATTATTTCAGTTGGGGGGATGTTTGTTATAACAAGAAGCATGTACATGTCAGCTGTAGGAAGGTTCTAGCTACATTGTAAGTGACTCTGCCCTAACTGAACAATCCTTCCATCAGAGATGCAGCGGTTTTTCTAGGTGCAGTTTCTGCCCTTAGAGTAACAATGAGGAGATGATCTGAATCTGTCCGGGAGCTCTGCTGAAGTGACCCATGTTCAGAGGTAGGCCCTGACAGTAACCCCTGAATTTTTCATGTGACTCATTTTTGTATTTTCTAAGAAACAGAAGCTGCCACTCAAAACATTAATGTTAACTGCACTATCCAATATGGTTACTGAGGCAAATTCTGCAATGATTATTTTAAACTCTGGCCAATGAGGAAGGGTTGCTTGGTGTTGGCAGGGAATTTAGAACTGTTTGCTCCCTTCAAAAGCATGATTAGAAACATAAGCACCATAGAAGCCAGAGATTGAGATTGCATGTATCATTCAGGAACAGAAAGTTTAGGGGAACAAAATTTTCTACTCTTCATCACCTTCATGTATTTTCATTTGGCTCATAACTTCTTATCTCAGTTTTAGTACTTGAGTTAGTTCTGTAAAGGGGATGACAGAAGTGCTCTTTGCATATGAAATTTAAAGTGCAATGTATGTGTGTGTGTATGTGTGTGTGTGTGTGTACTGTGAAAGACAGAGAGACATTTGAATAAGACTTCTAGAATAAAGAGCTAAATTCCTCTTTCTTCCTTATTTTGAAAAAGTACTAATGAATTTGAGATTTTAATGTTGAAGGTAATTCTAATGTTATACTATTGGGTTGGCCAAAAAGCTCGTTCGTTATTTTTTTCTGTAAGATGGCTCTAGTAGCCCTTAGTTGTATTTAACTTTATCCAAAACAATTTTGTTATATTGTATTGTGACAGCTGTCATATCAGCATGCATTTAAAAAAAGCTTATCAAAACTGATGAATTTTTGTGTAGCCATTTTAATATTGAAGATGGAAAAAAAGCAACATTTTCGGCATATTATGTTTTATTTTTCAAGAAAGGTAAAAACACAACTGAAATGTACAAAAAGATTTGTGCAGTATATGGAGAAGGTGCTGTGACTGATCGAACATGTCAGAAGTGGTTTGTGAAGTTTTGTGCTGGAGATTTCTCCCTGGACGATGCTCCATGGTCAGGTAAACCAGTTGAAGCTGATAGTGATCAAATCGAGACATTAATTGAGAACAATCAATGTTATACCACGCAGGAGATAGCTGACATACTCAAAATATCCAAATCAAGTGTTGAAAATAATTTGTACCAGCTTGGTTACGTTAATCGCTTTGATGTTTGGGTTTCCCATAAGTTAAGCAAAAAAAAACCTTCTTGACCATATTTCCACATGCAGCTCTCTACTTAAATGCAATGAAAGATGTTCCATTTTTAAAATAAATTGTGACGGGCGATGAAAAGTGGATACTGTACAATAATGTGGAACGGAAGAGATCGTGGGGCAAGCGAAATGAACCATCACCAACCACACCAAAGGCTGATCTTCATCCAAAGAAGGTGATGTTGTGGATATGGTGGGATTGGTTTTCTCCTTCCAGAAAACTAAACAATTAATTCCAACAAGTAATGCTCCCAGTTAGACGAACTGAAAGCAGCACTCAATGAAAAGCGACCAGAATTAGTCACCAGAAAACGCATAATCTTCCATCAGGATAACGCAAGACTGCATATTTCTTTGATGACCAGGCAAAAACTCTTACAGCTTGACTGGGAAGTTCTGATTCATCTGCCTTATTCACCAGATGTCGCACCTTTGGATTTCCATTTACTTGGATCTTTACAAAATTCTCTTAATGGAAAAAATTTCAATTCACTGGAAGACTGTAAAAGGCATCTGGAACAGTTCTTTGCTCAAAAAGATAACAAGTTTTGGGAAGATGGAATTATGAAGTTGCCTGAAAAATAGCAGAAGGTAGTGGAACAAAATGGTGAATACGTTGTTCAATAAAGTTCTTGGTGAAAATGAGAAATGTCTTTTTTATTTTTACTTAAAAACCAAAGGAATGTTTTGGCCAACCCAATAGATGGTCTTCACTTTATACGTGATTTTTCTTTCATTCTCTCAAGAAATTATTTCTCTTATCGATGTTATTGAGGAATAATTTGTATGCAATAAATTTATTCATTTAAAGTATATAGTTTTGTGAATAATGTCAATTGTAGATGCCAATGAAATCATCACCTCATTACCGAACAGAACATCTTCATTTCCCCCAAAAACCCTCATGTCCCTCTGCAGTCGATCCCTCTTCCCACCCCTTGCCTCACTGATTTGCTTTGTGTCATTGTAGATTAATTTGCATCTTATATAAATTGAATCATCTAGTATGTATTCTATTTTTCTCTTGCTTCTTTGACTCAGCATAATGTTTTTGTAAGCTGTCCATGATATCAGTAGTTCATTTCATTTCACTGCCAAGTAATATTTTATTCTCTGTACATACAACATTTTGTTTATTTATCTGTTCATGGATATTTGTGTTATTTCCAGTTTTGGGAGATTTTAAATGATGAACATGAACATTTATGAATTTTCTTTCTGAGACTCAATCAATTTGACTCACTTATAGGATTTCAACTTCACAAATTGAACTACCTACTTATATTGCAGAGCTGTAATAATTCTGTTACCACTACAAGTCTGGAAATTTCTCAGCTCCATGTGTTAGGAAAAACTTTGCATGTGGAGTTCATATAAAGCTTTGTAATAGAGCTTCACTGAGTAAGATTTGAAATTTAAAATCATCTAAGAAGAGAGTAGAACTTAAATGTCCTCATCAAAAAGTTAAAATAAAATAAAATCATGTAAGAAAAGGTAATGGGCAGTGAGGCTGAATCACTATCAATCACAGAAATTGAAAATGAAAATACAGTATATGTGGCACCCATAATATAAAAACTGTGTGAGCTCACCAGGAAAACACAGAGATGCAAATTCTAGAATAGCTAGAGGTCAGCCACATAAGTCAGCAGTCATGCGGGTATAGATTATAACAACATTGTTTGTCAACACAATGGAGTAAAGACTGTATGAGAAGAGTCCAGTGCTAGACTATGACACTCAATTCATTAGAATAAATCCCAAAGAACATTAATTATATAAATTCCAGTTCCAGTGACCTTTCATCAGATGTCTTGAATCATTCACATAAAAGTCTTAAGAGAAAGTATAAAATTCCAAGAAATCAGTTCAAGATGCCTTAAAGTGTAGCCTTTTGAAATAGGATTGTAATGTGCAATTAAACACAAATTATAGTATAGTAATAATTCATGTTATATACCATGATTACTTTTTTTCACATTTATTAGCTCTGTGGTTTTCATGATGCAATGAGGGAAAGGAGCCAATAAAAAGTCTTAATAAATTGTCCTCAATGGAACATATATAGAAATTAATTGGGGTTGCTAAAACAAAACAAAGCAAGAAACACAGAATGCTCCAGAGTTCACCACAGGGACGGGTAGATTACTGATGATGCCTCCCATGTAAAGTGGGTTATACCAGGCATGAAAAACTTCTTTTCCACATTTTTACAGGTATTTAAAAAAAATCCTCTTGGCTTCCTCTTATACCCTAGTCATCTGGAGACCATAGCCACCAGAATGTAAGCTCCATGAAAATAGGGATTTGGTCTATCTGTTTTGTTCATTCCTGTATCCTCAGCATGCCGAACAGTGCTGAATAATGGATGAGTAGTGGATGCTTAACAGATACTTGTTAATGAATTCTTTTCTTTTGTTTCTACAAACTGTAGAAACATGTATTCAGACTATAGATAAATACCATGATGCTCCAAGCTCCAGTGTCATTTAAGAAACCACTAAGAGTGAAACTAAATGCCTTATATTCACCCCAGTCACAAACAAGTAACAAACCACCTCACCAAATTCCTGATTGTTCACAAAGAGATGGGGTGATCTTTATGCTCGTTTCCCAGGAATATATCTCCAAACAGAGTTCAGTTTTATCTTAATTGTTCTGGTATACCTTTATTCAAGGTTGACTGTATTCCTCAGCACTGTGCAGTTTTATATTCATTATTCTCATCATATAGATGAGAGAACTTGGAATGCTTCTTTTTTTACATATTTCTCCACAACAAGAGGCAATAAATTCTCAGTTAGTTGATTTCCTCCCTGAGAAGGTATTCCATAGCAGTGAGGGCTTTGCTAAATGTTCAGTGAATGAATGAATAGATGGATGGTTAGACAAATTTGCAGCAGTGGGAACTTCAGATGAAGAAATGATTGCTTTCTGAGTGTGCAGTGGTACCTTATTATTTGTCAATAGAAGAACTTTGTAAGTTGCATCCACAATCAAGTAAAGCTAATGTGAAATATCAAAATTCATTGGGAATCATTTAACATATACAAAAGAGTTGCATGGTATTAAGGACACAGACAAATGCAGTCTGCCAAGACTCAGTCAGGGTCTTTAAATTAAAAGAAAAATAACGAACAAATACATAACCTAGGATTGTGTTAAATTCAAAGGGCTTTAGGGTTAGGCAGGAAGACACCTAGATCTTTTAAAACCCCCTCAATGCAAAATTCAATCAAATGATCAACCTGGGTGAGAAGTGAAATAAAAAGTAGGTTGTGTGCACTGCAAGAATAAATTGTTTTGAAGTACTGAAACGTTTGAAGTATTGAAAAGGGCTCAGCCTCATTGTGCAGGTTTGAAACAAATCTCTCTAGAAGTTGACAGCTCCATGTCTCCTCTTCAAGATGTTATATAACCTCAGTTAACTGAGATAATTTTCTTCCTTAGTGGGTACACATATTTCAACTCCAGGATACTTAAAATTAAGAACAAAATTATTAAAAAGTAAAAATATTAGAATTAATTTTTAATCTTTGGAAGATACATAATAGATACTTTTCATCTATTTACAAAGTTTAAGATAATTTGATGTATTAGTGTGATAATCTTATAAGCCCAGTAATTTAAAGTGTAAAATTGAGTGAAAAAAACATAATTGTAGTAAAACATAATTGCTATGATTTTCAGTTGAAATCTAAGTTTATGTGGTGTTTTGAAATATCTAAGATAAATTTATATTCACAGTTCTTATAAAGTTGATTTAATTTATGTGAACTATTTATACTATAATCTGGAAAGTTTTGTGTGCTAAAGTAGACAATTAAAGTACTTTAAAATATAAATTCACTTAATTAAATTTGCAAATGTAATTGAAATATTTGAGGTTATGCAATAAAATTTGTAAAATGAGCCAAGCATTATTCAAAGTCCCTTGAAAGTAATTATTTAAATTTGCTAGGTTTATAAATAGAAAAATAAGATTTGTATGCTAAACTTAAAGATTTAGCATAAAAATAGGGCTTTGAATTATAACTGTAATAATCTGAATATTAATTTTGAATACAAAGCAAACCGCTGTCCAGTCTTTTGAGGGCACCGAAAACACTCACAGCAGCATTAATTTTATCTGATACTGCTTTACTGACTTTTATTAGAGTTAGGTTTAGCTTAGCTCTCACACCCCTAGGTGTTCATTTGATGCTGATTGAGTGAAAATGTCATAGGTAACTTAGGCAGCAATAGTAATTAAACTTGCAAATGCTAAACCTGAGGGTACTGGGTCAAGGAGGGCAGAATATAAAGCTAGTAAGGGAGAGTTTGTTAATATGGGAAAATTCTCCTGTGATACACCCTGAAACCCAGTTTTAATATGCTTAGTATCCGACACCCAGTTTTTGTTTTGTTTTGTTTTAAGATGTTGGGGGAGGAGTTTATTAATTAATTAATTTATTTTTGCTGTGTTGGGTCTTCGTTTCTGTGCGAGGGCTGTCTCTAGTTGTGGCAAGCGGAGGCCACTCTTCATCGCAGTCGCGGGCCTCTCACTAACGCGGCCTCTCTTGTTGCGGAGCACAGGCTCCAGATGCACAGGCTCAGTATTTGTGGCTCACGGGCCTAGTTGCTCCGCGGCATGTGGGATCCTCCCAGACCAGGGCTCGAACCCGTGTCCCCTGCATTAGCAGGCAGATTCTCAACCACTGCGCCACCAGGGAAGCCCCCGACACTCAGTTTTTTTTTTTTTTTTTTTTTAACATCTTTATTGGGGTATAATTGCTTTACAATGGTGTGTTAGTTTCTGCTTTATAACAAAGTGAATCAGTCATACATAAACATATGTTCCCATATGTCTTCCCTGTTGCGTCTCCCTCCCTCCCTCCCTCCCCATCCCACCCCTCCAGGCTGTCACAAAGCACCGAGCCAATATCCCTGTGCCATACGGCTGCTTCCCACTAGCTATCTATCTTACTGCGTTTGTTAGTGTGTATATGCCCATGACTCTCTCTCGCCCTGTCACAGCTCACCCTTCCCCCTCCCCATAACCTCAAGTCCGTTCTCTAAGAGGTCTGCGTCTTTATTCCTGCTTTACCCCTAGGTTCTTCATGACATTTTTTTCTTAAATTCCATATATATGTGTTAGCATACGGTATTTGTCTTTTTCTTTCTGACTTACTTCACTCTGTATGACAGACTCTAGGTCTATCCACCTCATTACAAATAGCTCAATTTCGTTTCTTTTTATGGCTGAGTAATAGTCCATTGTATATATGTGCCACATCTTCTTTATCCATTCATCCGATGACGGGCACTTAGGTTGTTTCCATCTCCGGGCTATTGTAAATAGAGCTGCAATGAACATTTTGGTACATGACTCTTTTTGAATTTTGGTTTTCTCAGGGTATATGCCCAGTAGTGGGATTGCTGGGTCATATGGTAGTTCTATTTGTAGTTTTTTAAGGAACCTCCATACTGTTCTCCATAGTGGCTGAACCAATTCACATTCCCACCAGCAGTGCAAGAGTGTTCCCTTTTCTCCACATCCTCTCCAGCATTTATTGTTTCTAGATTTTTTGATGATGGCCATTCTGACTGGTGTGAGATGATATCTCATTGTAGTTTTGATTTGCATTTCTCTAATGATTAATGATGTTGAGCATTCTTTCATGTGTTTGTTGGCAGTCTGTATATCTTCTTTGGAGAAATGTCTATTTAGGTCTTCTGCCCATTTTTGGATTGGGTTGTTTGTTTTCTTGTTATTGAGCTGCATGAGCTGCTTGTAAATTTTGGAGATTAATCCTTTGTCGGTTGCTTCATTTGCAAATATTTTCTCCCATTCTGAGGGTTGTCTTTTGGTCTTGTTTATGGTTTCCTTTGCTGTGCAAAAGCTTTGAAGTTTCATTAGGTCCCATTTGTTTATTTTTGTTTTTATTTCCATTACTCTAGGAGGTGGGTCAGAAAGGATCTTGCTTTGATTTATGTTATAGAGTGTCCTGCCTATGTTTTCCTCTAAGAGTTTGATAGTTTCTGGCCTTACATTTAGGTCTTTAATCCATTTTGAGCTTATTTTTGTGTATGGTGTTAGGGAGTGATCTAATCTCATACTTTTACATGTAGCTGTCCAGTTTTCCCAGCACCACTTATTGAAGAGGCTGTCCTTTCTCCATTGTACATTACTGCCACCTTTATCAAAGATAAGGTGTCCATATGTGCATGGGTTTATCTCTGGGCTTTCTATCCTGTTCCATTGATCTATCTTTCTGTTTTTGTGCCAGTACCATACCGTCTTGATGACTGTAGCTCTGTAGTATAGTCTGAAGTCAGGGAGCCTGATTCCTCCAGTTCCTTCTTTCGTTCTCAAGATTGCTTTGGCTATTCGGGGTCTTTTGTGTTTCCATACAAATTGTGAAATTTTTTGTTCTAGTTCTGTGAAAAATGCCAGTGGTAGTTTGATAGGGATTGCATTGAATGTATAGATTGCTTTGGGTAGTAGAGTCATTTTCACAATGTTGATTCTTCCAATCCAAGAACATGGTATATCTCTCCATCTATTTATATCATCTTTAATTTCTTTCATCAGTGTCTTATAATTTTCTGCATACAGGTCTTTTGTCTCCTTAGGTAGGTTTATTCCTAGATATTTTATTCTTTTTGTTGCAATGGTAAATGGGAGTGTTTTCTTGATTTCACTTTCAGATTTTTCATCATTAGTATATAGGAGTGCCAGAGATTTCTGTGCATTAATTTTGTATCCTGCCACTTTACCAAATTCATTGATTGGCTCTAGTAGTTTTCTGGTAGCATCTTTAGGGTTCTCTATGTATAGGATCATGTCATCTGCAAACAGTGACAGCTTTACTTCTTCTTTTCCGATTTGGATTCCTTTTATTTCCTTTTCTTCTCTGATAGCTGTGGCTAAAACTTCCAAAACTATGTTGAATAAAAGTGGTGAGAGTGGGCAACCTTGTCTTGTTCCTGATCTTAGTGGAAATGCTTTCAGGTTTTCACCATTGAGGACGATGTTGGCTGTGGCTTTGTCATATATGGCCTTTATTATGTTGAGGAAAGTTCCCTCTATGCCTACTTTCTGCAGGGTTTTTATCATAAATGGGTGTTGAATTTTGTCAAAAGCTTTCTCTGCATCTATTGAGATGATCATATATTTTTTCTCCTTCAATTTGTTAATATGGTGTATCACGTTGATTGATTTGGGTATACTGAAGAATCCTTGCATTCCTGGCATAAACCCCACTTGATCATGGTGTATGATCCTTTTAATGTGCTGCTGGATTCTGTTTGCTAGTATTTTGTTGAGGATTTTTGCATCTATGTTCATCAGTGATATTGGCCTGTAGTTTTCTTTCTTTGTGACATCCTTGTCTGGTTTTGGTATCAAGGTGATGGTGGCCTCGTAGAAGGAGTTAGGGAGTGTACCTCCCTCTGCTATATTTTGGAAGAGTTTGAGAAGGATAGGTGTTAGCTCTTCTCTAAATGTTTGATAGAATTCGCCTGTGAAGCCATCTGGTCCTGGGCTTTTCTTTGTTGGAAGATTTTTAATCACAGTTTCAATTTCAGTGCTTGTGATTGGTCTGTTCATATTTTCTATTTCTTCCTGATTCAGTCTTGGCAGGTTGTGCATTTCTAAGAATTTGTCCATTTCTTCCAGATTGTCCATTTTATTGGCATAGAGTTGCTTGTAGTAATCTCTCATGATCTCTTTTATCTCTGCAGTGTCAGTTGTTACCTCTCCTTTTTCATTTCTAATTCTATTGATTTGAGTCTTCTCCCTTTTTTTCTTGATGAGTCTGGCTAGTGGTTTATCTATTTTGTTTATCTTCTCAAAGAACCAGCTTTTAGTTTTATTGATCTTTGCTATTGTTTCCTTCATTTCTTTTTTTCTGATCTGATTTTTATGATTTCTTTCCTTCTGCTAGCTTTGGGGTTTTTTTGTTCTTCTTTCTCTAATTGCTTGAGGTGCAAGGTTAGGTTGTTTATTCGAGATGTTTCCTGCTTCTTAAGGTGGGCTTGTATTGCTATAAACTTCCCCCTTAGAACTGCTTTTGCTGCATCCCACAGGTTTTGGGTCGTTGTGTCTCCATTGTCATTTGTTTGTAGGTATTTTTTGATTTCCTCTTTGATTTCTTCAGTGATCTCTTCATTATTAAGTAGTGTATTGTTTAGCCTCCATGTGTTTGTATTTTTTACAGATCTTTTCCTGTAATTGATATCTAGTCTCATGGCGTTGTGGTCAGAAAAGATACTTGATACAATTTCAATTTTCTTAAATTTACCAAGGCTTGATTTGTGACCTAAGATATGATCTATCCTGGAGAATGTTCCATGAGCACTTGAGAAAAATGTGTATTCTGTTGTTTTTGGATGGAGTGTCCTCTAAATATCAATTAAGTCCATCTTGTTTAATGTATCATTTAAAGCTTGTGTTTCCTTATTTATTTTCATTTTGGATGATCTGTCCATGGGTGAAAGTGGGGTGTTTAAGTCCCCTACTATGAATGTGTTACTGTCGATTTCCCCTTTTATGGCTGTTAGTATTTGCCTTATGTATTGAGGTGCTCCTATGTTGGGGGCATAAATATTTACAATTGTTATATCTTCTTCTTGGATCGATCCCTTGATCATTATGTAGTGTCCTTCTTTGTCTCTTTTAATAGTCCTTATTTTAAAGTCTATTTTGTCTGATATGAGAATTGCTACTCCAGCTTTCTTTTGGCTTCCATTTGCATGGAATATCTTTTTCCATCCCCTTACTTTCAGTCTGTATGTGTCTCTAGGTCTGAAGTGGGTCTCTTGTAGACAGCATATATAAGGGTCTTGTTTTTTTATCCATTCAGCTAATCTGTGTCTTTTGGTGGGAGCATTTAGTCCATTTACATTTAAGGTAATTATCGATATGTATGTTCCTATTCCCATTTTCTAAATTGTTTTGGGTTCGTTATTATAGGTCTTTTCCTTCTCTTGTGTTTCTTGCCTAGAGAAGATCCTTTAGCATTTGTTGTAAAGCTGGTTTGGTGGTGCTGAACTCTCTCAGCTTTTGCTTATCTGTAAAGGTTTTAATTTCTCCATGAAATCTGAATGAGATCCTTGCTGGGTAGAGTAGTCTTGGCTGCATGTTTTTCTCCTTCATCACTTTCAGTATGTCCTGCCACTCCCTTCTGGCTTGTAGGGTTTCTGCTGAGAGATCAGCTGTTAACCTTATGGGGATTCCCTTATGTGTTATTTGTTGTTTTTCCCTTGCTGCTTTTAATATGCTTTCTTTGTATTTAATTTTTGACAGTTTGATTAATATGTGTCTTGGCGTATTTCTCCTTGTATTTATCTTGTATGGGACTCTCTGTGCTTCCTGGACTTGATCAACTATTTCCTTTCCCATATTAGGGAAGTTTTCAACTATAATCTCTTCAAATATTTTCTCAGTCCCTTTCTTTTTCTCTTCTTCTTCTGGAACCCCTATAATTCGAATGTTGGTGCGTTTAATGTTGTCCCAGAGGTCTCTGAGACTGTCCTCAGTTCTTTTCATTCTTTTTTCTTTATTCTGCTCTGCAGTAGTTATTTCCACTATTTTATCTTCCAGGTCACTTATCCATTCTTCTGCCTCAGTTATTCTGCTATTGATCCCATCTAGAGTACTTTTAATTTCATTTATTGTGTTGTTCATCATTGCTTGTTTCATCTTTAGTTCTTCTAGGTCCTTGTTAACTGATTCTTGCATTTTGTCCATTCTATTGTCCATTCTATCTCCAAGATTTCGGATCAACCTTACTATCATTATTCTGAATTCTCTTTCAGGTAGACTGCCTATTTCCTCTTCATTTGTTAGGTCTGGTGCATTTTTATCTTGCTCCTTTATCTGCTGTGTGTTTTTCTGTCTTCTCATTTTGCTTATCTTACTGTGTTTGGGGTCTCCTTTTTGCAGGCTGCAGGTTTGTAGTTCCTCTTGTTTTTGATGTCTGTCTCCAGTCGCTAAGGTTGGTTCAGTGGGTTGTGTAGGCTTCCTGGTGGAGGGGGCTAGTGCCTGTGTTGTGGTGGATGAGGCTGGATCTTGTCTCTCTAGTGGGCAGGTTCACGTCTGGTGGTTTGTTTGGGGGTGTCTGTGGCCTTATTATGATTTTAGGCAGCCTCTCTGCTAATGGGTGGGGTTGTGTTCCTGTTTTGCTAGTTGTTTGGCATAGGTTTTCCAGCACTGTGGCTTGCTGGTCGTTGAGTGAAGCTGGGTGCTGGTGTTAAGATGGAGGTCTCTGGGAGATTTTCGCCGTTTGATATTATGTGGAGCTGGGAGGTCTCTTGTTGATCAGTGTCCTGAAGTTGGCTGTCCTACCTCAGAGGCAGAGCCCTGCCTCCTGGCTGGAGCACCAAAAGCTTTTCATCCACAGGCTCAGGATAAAAGGGAGAAAAAGTAGAGGGAATTAGTAGAAGTATGAGGAAAGAAAGAAGGAAAGGAGGGTAGGAAGGAAGGAAGAAAGAAAGAAAGAAGCAAAGAAGGAAAGAAGGCAAGAAGGAAAGAAAGGAGGGAGGGAGGGAGGGAGGAAGGAAGGAAGGAGGGAAAGAAGGAAAAAAGACAGAAAGAAAGAAGATACAGTAAAAATAAAATAAAGTATAATAAAGTTATTGAATTAAAAACTTCTTATTTAGGAAAAAAAAAAAAAAGGGACGGAAAGAACCTTAGGACAAATGTTGGAAGCAAAGCTATACAGACAAAATCTTACACAGAAGCATACACATACACCCTCACTAAAAGAGGTAAATGGGGAAAAATCCTAAATCTTGCTGTCAGAGACCACCTCCTCAATTTGGGATGATTCGTTGTCTAAAGGAGGGAAGGAAGGACGGAAAGAAAGAAAGAAAGAACGAAGGTAAAGTATAATAAGGTTATTAAAATTAATTATTAAGAAAAAAAAATTAAAAAAGAAACATGGACAGATAGAACCCTAGGACAAATGGTGGAAGCAAGACTATACAGACAAGATCTCACACAGAAGCATACACATACACATTCACAAAAAGAGGAAAGGGGAAAAAATCATAGATCTTGCTCCTAAAGTCCACTTCCTTAATTTGGGATGATTGGTTGTCTATTCAGGTATTCCACAGATGCAGGTACATCAAGTTGATTGTGGAGCTTTAATCCGCTGCTTCTGAGGCTGCTGGGAGAGATTTCCCTTTCTCTTCTTTGTTCTCACAGCTCCCAGGGCTAAGCTTTGGATTTGGCCCTGCCACTGCGTGTAGATCGCTGGAGGGCGTCTGTTTTTTGCTCAGACAGGATGGGGTTAAAAGAGCCGCTGATTGGGGGCTCTGGCGCACTCAGGCCGGCGGGGACGGAGGGGCACAGAGTGCGGGGCGGGCCTGCGGTGGCAAAGGCCGGCGTGACTTTGCACCAGCCTGAGGCGCGCTGTGCGCTCTCCCAGGGAAGTTGTCCCTGGATCCCGGGAACCCGGCAGTGGCGGGCTGCACAGGCTCCGCGGAAGAGGGCTGTGGAGAGTGACCTGTGCTCGCACACAGGCCCCTCGGTGGCGGCAGCGGCAGCCTTAACGTCTCCCGCTCGCCTCTGGGGTCCGCGCTTTTAGCCGCGGCTCGCGCCCGTCTCTGGATTCCGCGCTTTCAGCAGCGGCTCGCGCCCGTCTCTGGATTCCGCGCTTTCAGCCGCGGCTCGCGCCCGTCTCTGGGGTCCGCGCTTTTAGCCGCGGCTCGCGCCCGTCTCTGGAGTTCCTTTAAGCAGCGTTCTTAAACCCCTCTCCTCACGCCCCAGGAAACAAAGAGGGAAGGAAAAGTCTCCTGCCTCTTCTGCAGGTGCAGGCTTTTCCCCGGACTCCCTCCCGGCTAGCTGTGGTGCACTAACCCCTTCAGGCTATGTTCAAGCCGCCAACCCCAGTCCTCTCCCTGCGCTCCGGCCTCAGCTCGCAGCCCCGCCCGCCCCGGCGGGTGAGCAGACAAGCCTCTCGGGCTGGTGAGTACCGGTCGGCACCGATCCTCTGTGCGGGAATCTCCCCGCTTTGCCCTCCGCACCCGTTGCTGTGCACTCCTCCGCGGCTTCGAAGCTCCCCCCTCCGCCTCCCGCAGTCTCCGCCCGCGAAGGGGCTTCCTAGAGTGTGGAAACTTTTCCTCCTTCACAGCTCCCTCCCACTGGTGCAGGTGCCGTCCCTATTCTTTTGTCTCTGTTTTTTCTTTTGCCCTACCCAGGTACGTGGGGAGTTTCTTGCCTTTTGGGAGGTCTGAGGTCTTCTGCCAGCCTTCAGTAGGTGTTCTGTAGGAGTTGTTCCACGTGTAGATGTATTTCTGGTGTATCTGTGGGGAGGAAGGTGATCTCCGCGTCTTACTCTTCCGCCATCTTCCGCCTTCTCCCCGACACTCAGTTTTAATATGCTTCTGTGAAAACTCATAGAGGCTTGGAAAAGAGATTCCAGAACTGCCATGGCAGACCATAGAGGATGGAATCAAAAGGCCCAGAGAGAAGCATGCATGGTGTGATGGTCCAATACATAAGACTGGAAAGCCTAGCAGCTGACTGGTAGCCTAGCAGCTACCTGAAAAGGGCCTCAGGGGACACTGCATATACCACAGCAATGTATAATGCTGTGGTGAGGGGCACTGACATCAGTGGGAAGCACTGTAGTGCCTATTCTTTTTAGGCCAGGGCTGATGGTAGTAGATGCCAAGACCCTACAATAGCAGAGGCCAATTGACAGCTCTTAAGTGTCTAAACCAATGGGGACATGATTACCTTTATGGGCAGAAAAGTTAGAACAGCATCTATAAGGATCTATGGAGATGGATAACAGAGAATGCTGTTTCTAGGGAAAAGATAGAGAGGGCCAGCCAGTGAGAATATTGCTTAATATATACAACCCAAAGAGTTCAAGAATAGGTCAACAAAAGGCTGAGGTCAGATACCTCATTAGAAAGTCACTAACTCTTGACTAGTTTTAAAAACTGATCCTGCTATCAGACCCAGAAACCATCGACTGAAGGAAAGGCCAAGACACATGAGGAAGGACCATACAACAACAAGGCAAGTATATACAGTAATGATTCACCTAGTTCTTCCCTATAAGACCTACAGCTCTTTACTTTGGAAACCATACACTAAGAAATGAGGACTAACTGGACCTTTCAAGGGCTGTTGGATGTGGGGTCTAAATTGACTCTGTTACTCAAGGACCCAAAGCACCATCATTAAGGCTCCTCTGATAGAGCAGGCACAGATGAGTCAGACACTTGACTTATGGCTCAGGTCCATCTCACTGTAGGTCCACTGGGTGTGTGGACACATCCAATGGTCATTTCCCTGTTGCCCAATGTACGATTGAAATACACTTAGCATTGATAAAACCTTCACGCTGATTCTGTGACCCATAGAGTAAGAACTATGAGAACCTTGAAACCCTCACAAATCAGGTCAAAACTAGACTTTACCTGAAACCACATCCTTACTCCTGTTTTCCTCCTTTTTTGAAGGCTGTTCCTGAATTGCACTTCTGCACTAAGTCATGTGCATTTGAATCCCTGACTCAAGTTCTGTCCCTAGATAACCCAGTCTTCAACCCTGTATGAGTTACCATATTGAACTATATCTTAGACTGTTTGTAGTAGATATGGTAACTCACTATAATTTAAGCATTTTGTAAGTTGGAAATGTGAGTTATATATTCATAAACCATATATCTTATAGGAAAATTAGATTTTTCTTTCAGAAGTTGATACCACATTTTCTTGGACATACTAAAAATTTGCCAAGTAGATATTGTTGAAATAAAACCATTGTCTGGAAACTGTCTGAAGCCTAAAGCTGATTTTGATATTGAAAGTAATCTATACTTCTATAATTCCTACTTGGTTTCTCTGAAAAATATATAGAAGACACCAGTTTTTCCATAGTACATTACAAAGATGGATCTTTCTATACTTTTTCAGGTACTAAATCAAGGTTTCTTAATTGTGACAGGTTTTTCCTAAAGGTTAAAGTGCTTGGAGTTCTTTCTCCATACTTTGATGTACATAAATTAGAGCTATGGTTAAGCCTTGATATTTTCCTATGGCATATTTTACTAGACACTTTTATCCAATTTATAGGCCCAAATTTATTTAAGATTAAAGAATTATCTTGGTTTCTTCTACATCTCCTTTGAGTTTGGGGAAATTAGAAATACACACACACACAACTTTCTAGAGAAAATGGAAGTTAAGAGATTGACAACTGTCTCCCAGTATCTATTCTCTACTTCCTTCTCATAGAAATAGAATCTATTTTTAACTGTCACATGACCAACTAGACTAAGTTCTGGACAATAGGGTGTTAGCAGAAGTGAAATGTGGAACTTCTAGCTCATGTCCTAAAAGGGAGGGGCATGGCTTTCTCACACCCTGCCTCCATTCTGTCGCTTGGAACACGAACATGATTATATCACATCCTGAACCAAGATGACATCTCAGGAAAGGAAAAGCACCAGGGCCCTTAAGTGACCACAATGTAGCACAACTGTTACAGAAACCTGTTATGTGAGAACATAAAATACTTCTATCTTGTTTAAATCACTGTTGTTTTGGGTCTATGTTACATACAGCTGAAATATCCTAACTATAATATGTAAACTTTTAAGTTTGATACATTATCTGCAATTTCCCAAGTTTATATATTTTTGTGATAATTATATCTTCCCCCACCCCCTGTTCTTAGATCAAAAGTGAAATCAAAATGAGTGGGTAAGACCTGTTCCATATAAAATATTTTTCTGAGAAATACTGAAAGGAAAATACAGCTATAAATTACTAACTGAGGACCTTTCTGAAAAGGTATAGCTGATACCAGTAAAAATAATTGAACTGTGGGACCATGATTGCTTTACCTCTTAATGTTATCCTTGATTTTATAGGGTTTAAGTTTATAAAAGGCTCAGAAAAATAACAGCATCATGTGGTATCACAATGTTGGTTAGCATTAAGTTGATCCCAGGCAAATTAGCAGCTGCAGAATCTTTAAAAAGATCTCATTCAGGTCAATTGTTATGTATACCTTTCTGGCATGCCTATTGAGAACATATCTGAACAAAAATAGATACAGAATAATACTTGTCTATCTCTTGCAATTGCTGAATTAGAGCCATATGCTTTTCTAATACTCACTAGTACATTATAGAGTCAGCCTCTCATGATAATGAACCCTCAAATCAAATGGTTCTGAAAGCTAAGTAGATACTGGGTCCCCATTTTAGTGTTCTTTTTATAAAGTATTTGTATTTTAATGTCTGTGAAATTTTGATTACAGTTTTTCCCAAGTAATATTTTGACCTCAAGAAAATGTTTATTAAGCACATCATCCCTGACTTGTTTTACTACCATTACCACTAGTATTACTACCAGCATATAACACAGTGGGGTAATGGGTGGAGAAGAAAGGAGAGAAAAGGAGAAGGTGAAGGGAAGAAAAGAGGAGAAAATAGGAGAAGAGTAGGAGAGGATTAGGGGAGAATAAATGAAAAAAGAGAAAGAGAAGTTGGAACAGGACTAGTAGAGGGAAAAAATGAAATTACAACTTCAGCTTCAACAGAAATAAGTTCAGTTCCATGAAAGCCTTTGCAGATAAGGCTTTACACTGGGACCAGAGTTGTGTGTTTCATGTCTCTAAGTGACTAAAAGTTTAGCTATGCTGTAAAAATACAAGCTAATAACATAGGATGAGGTCTGACTCTCTGAACTAAATACTTATTTCTTTGGGCATAACCTGTGCTAGAAATTTAGCCAAATTTCCTTTGATAATTTCTAGTATTTTTTCTTAAAACTCCTTGATAAACATGGTTAAGAGAAAAAAATATCCATAATATCCACCTCTATTTGATATTGATCATCTTTTCACGATAAAGGATTGTCTTTGATAGATTTTACAGTAAGTTTCTCCAGATAGCCTTGACCTCTTTAGTATAAAATGAAAGACCTTTAGTATAAAATGAAAGAAAAAAAATACCTGGGGAGTATATTTAGAGGTAATGTTAACTGCATTTGGTTGTCATGGAAACTGAAATTTTTTAAATGATGATGAAGTGATTGCCAAAAAACACACACAAAACAAAGCACTTGCATGTAGTTGTTATGGTAACTATTCATTCTGACAAATATTTCTCCTTTTTCTCTAAATTAATCATCTGAAATACTAGTGTCTCAAAATTGCTACTATGATGCATTTAATATAAAATGTATGTTATACTAAGGACAGATGTTAACTTGGAAATATCTTACACTTATGTGAAGTAACATAACATCTGTATGTGTGTGTGTGTGTAAGTTTTAGTTTATGCACAGAGAGAGACATCCCTAGATTGTTAATAACTAAGAGTCACTGTTCCAGGCTAGTTGTTTTAAAGGCTGCCTCAGTTGGGAGAAGATGGGCAGTGATTCAGGGAGACTACTAGCAGGGAAGAAGTAGGTTGCTCTGCTCACTGGTGATAAAGACAGGGGAATGAAAAAGAATTAATATTTATTAAGTATTTAAAGAGCTGGGAACTAAGCTTTTACATTTGTTGTCTTGTTTAGACCTAATAGTTATTAGTTCTTTGTACTAGTGTACTAGTATTAACCTTTCAGGTTAGTACTGTTCTCATTTTACAAGTGAGGACACTGAGTCTCAGAGATGCTAAATAACTTGCCCAAGATCATAGGTGAGTATGTATGGAGCCAGAATCTATATATTTCTGTATTAAAACCCATTCTACTCCTTTGAAAAATGGCTGATTCTAGGACTGGAGTAGAATATACTCAAGATGAGCCTGGAACATCTTGTAGTAATGGAAAGTAAGATAGTTTAAAAAACAAACAAACAGGGCTTCTCTGGTGGCGCAGTGGTTGAGAGTCCGCCTGCCCATGCAGGGGACGCGGGTTCGTGCTACGGTCCGGGAAGATCCCACATGCTGCGGAGCGGCTGGGCCCGTGAGCCATGGCCGCTGAGCCTACGCGTCTGGAGCCTGTGCTCCGCAATGGGAGAGGCCACAACAGTGAGAGGCCCGCGTACCACAAAAAACAAACAAACAAACAAAAAAACAGATGCATTGAATAGGGTGTGCCAAAAGGGACACAGGAACCAACTGAAAGAGCTCCCAAAGGCTAAGGCTTGAACAGTTTGAACAACAAAATAAAGTATATTGGATTATATTTCAAAGCATAAAATAAATGTTCCTGGATCTGTACTTATGTAGATGATTGAATAAATAAATACATGGGGAGAATAGACAAATTTTCTATATAAAAGTTGTCCAAATAATTTATATAGATGCTCCTCCCTCAGGGAGGTGGAGCATAACTCTCCATTCCCTAAGTGTGGGCTGTGCATAGTGACTTCCTTCCAAAGAGTACAATATGGAATGGAGAAAAGAGTAACTGTACAGTGGAGAAACCTGGTAAACACTGCCTTAGCCTGGTGAACAAGTTAACATCAACAGTGGTAAGTCGTATTGATAGTATGTACCCTTGATATGTGTAATTAGAATGACACTTGACTTCTGTGATCTTCCTCCCCAAAGCCCAAATGCTACCAATTAAGGGTCACTCTACAAAACACCTTGGTGAAAAAAGACATTGGATAAAAACTAAGGAAAATTGAATAAAATATGGATAGTTAATGATAATGTATTGGTAGTAAATTCATTAATATGACAAATGTATCAAAATTTAATGTAAGACATTAATAATGGGGAATTGGGGTATGAAGTATATGGCAATCTTTTTACTATGTTTGTGATTTGTCTGTGAATCTAAAACTACAAATATTAAACATTCTACATTCATTATACCACAATGTAGGCCTTCCCGTTTATAACTGCTTTTCTTCTTGACATTCATTTTGTCATAATTTTACCTGGAAAATCATAGTTATGCAGTGGGGAATGTGATTTATGTCTGGTCTCCAACCCAACTCTGTATCTCCTAGGGATTTTTGTGTACCCCAGGCTTAAAAAAATAATAGAATGAGGAACAGAACATAAACTATAAAATGTTTCTTACACCCGTTTTCACTTTTTGACTACGTTTTCTGTCTGCCACTGTATGAAAGTCCTTTGACTTTGTACTGATATTGATGTGTGCCAATGTTACTCTGGGTAAATTACAGATCTACTACTAATTTTTCTCAAAATATTGCAAATGTTAATATTTATCATGGCACCCTTAATCTAGTGCAGAAATCATTTGTCTCTGCTGGTAATAACTCCTTTAATAAAATCTGTATGTAGGCTTAGAATAACATTTTTATTATTTTTTAACATTTCTATTTTAATCAGGAAAGTTCAACATGAAAAATAATCTTGTAGGTATAAAGAGGCTGTCAGGTTTTGTGCAAATTTTGATGGTATTCCTTAGATTTTTATTTCTTGAAAATTGGTGTTATTGCCAATAATCCAAGGAAAAACAACAGTGAAAAAAATTGTGAGTCCTGTAGACTTCTACTGGCTTCAAGAAAATGCCAGGTGTCAAGGGGTCAAGTTTCACTGGTGTTTGTCGCAGGAGCCTCAGCATATCAGCCAGACTTTCACTTGTATTTATTTTATGTTTTTATTATATTTTATATGTTTTAGGGTTTCTCAAGTGTGCTTTTATGTTTTCACTCTCTTAAATAGAATATCTCTTATAACTGTGTTCCATGTGACACAGCAGAATGTAGTTGTCAAGACCAGAGTGAAGGGATGATAGACAATAGATGTAACTTTAGACTTATTTTTATCACTTATTAACTGGTTCTCAGTTTCCCTATCTGATAAATACTTGGCCAGTTTGTCGGTAGATCAAGTAAAATAATTTGTGAGAAAAAGTGCTTGTAACTATAAACACATAAATTAGAGAATTATTCCTGTTACTATTGATGAAGGAAAACTATACAGAAAGGAGCAAAACTAGTTGTTTGAAATAAGGCATGCCTCACAAAGGATAAAGACAGGCTTCGCATAAGTGCCTATAAGACCAGCAGTGTCACCTTCCACACATGATAATGAATTATCTTTCCTATGGTGCATAGATGTGTTTTCCACATGACATATTAATGGGGCATACTTGACCTGAACTTTTAAAAATGCCTTGTCTATGTATGTTTAGTGCTATTCCAGCTCTGCAGAGTGGGCCATGTATGAAGGCCATGGACAGGCAAAACCCAAGTTGGTTCACACTATTTGGGGAGAAAAACAAGGAACAGTCAAAACAGAACCACAGGGACCAATGTATACCGAGAATTGTGTAATATTGGGGGTATTAACATTCTATTTTATAGAATTGGCCTGTTGTATATTCAGCTCTTCCTTGGCTCTTCTAGGAAATGCTTGATCTCTTCTTTTCTTGGACAAAGTTCTCAAATAAGTAATCTGCTGTTTCCATTTCTCCTGTAATTCAAATTCTACTCCAAGAAACCCCCAGTCATGCTGTCTATGGATGGAAGAGTTAGAAACAGAGCCAATAAAGTGTTGAAAAGGTTTCTTGACATTTCCAAGGCTCTCTGGCTAGAGGATGTGCTAAGGTTGAGGGAAGTAAATCTGTTCTTTTAAGAAACTGAGTTGAAAGAGAGAAGAACAGAGGAGTCAAGTCCTACACTTGGGGAAATATGTCTACAAGTTGGAAGTGGGAAGAGGAGTTAGTGAAGTAAATAAAGATGGGATCTGAGGGGAAGGGAGAGAGTGAAGATAGAGCAAAGACAGAGCCATCTCATGGAAGATTACACATCAGCAAGAACAGCTTTATTTTTGCTGGATTTCTTTTTTAGATTGCTTTTGAATAAAAGCTTTTGCACATTAAAACAATGTGTGAAGATCAATAGACTAGAAAATCTTCTACCTATCAATTCTAATTCAAGCATTACTTCCTCTGAGAAATAAAAAATAAACACAGGCATTGACTACACCACTACATTACAAATCTAATTTAAGTATCTCTTTTTTCATTTGAGTGAATCATACTGTCTGTTTATAGCCTTATTTCAAAATGCATTGTACTTGAAATTCCTTACTGATGAATTGGGAACTGTAATTAAATGCATACTGGGAAAACATATTAGTTTGAAAGTGGAAAAAAATAATTTTCACTAAAATAATGTTGGAATATGGACGGTAATTTTATCAGCGACTACTCCCTCCACTCCCGACTCTTGAGAAACTTTGGTAGTTTGTACATCTCATTACATCACATTAATATTAACAAGCGTAGCAGCAGTCTATTGTGGCACTTCTGTTTTTGATTTTTCCACTTCATGGAATAGATCCTGGCTAGTGGAACAATGTTGGCCCAGTAATGATTCCCAATTTAATATATCTTTAGCTTCTCTCTTTAAATCTTGCACATTTTATCATAGACACCAGCATAAGTGAAGAGCTATAATCCTGTTGGCATTATCTACTTTCCTATCTGGAAGCACTGTGGAATTTCTATTTCCTTTTGGAACCAGTGGAGTAAATAGGAATAGGAAATCTTACCAAGCTATGAATTGGCATGAGAAGGGTAGTAACTATTAGGTTCCAACCTTTTTTGTATTCATGGGACTTTGTTTCTTATTGAAGTAAGAAATAAGAACAATTGTAATTGTTATGTTGAGTACTCTTCTTTATCCAAAGACCTCTGCTTCAATTTCACTTGTATTATTTTTTATTTATTTCATGCACTTATTGCCTAGAATGGGCTAATTCACATTGAAAATAGTCATTTCTTTAAACATAATAATTCAGTAATAACAGTATATAAGGCAAATTGTGTTTTCCAAATTCAGGTCATATTTGGCATTATTTGGGAAACCTTCACAGAGGCTGACCTAAAACTCATCTCTAGAGTGCCTGCACTTGGAAAGTGGTATGCCACTCTGTCTTTGAAAAAATGATGCAATTTAATATTCTAGGATCTTAGTTGTCATAGGTGTTATAGTCCATGCACCAATCTTTTCCTACCGGTGCAAATAGAAAAGCCAAAGCGGCTCTGGCCAAGTTCCAAGAACATTTCAGTGCTCTTCCAAGCCACTTGGAAATGGACTTCAGTGATGCAAATAAGCAAGATAAATATACCCTTTAAACAGCAACTAATCAGATTGGTCCCCGTTTTCTTTCTGCTTAATGAAAGGTGTACTCTCAAAGGCTGCATAGCTCATAGGTACCTCTGTCTTTGTTTTGTAGGCTACCCTGAATACCTACATTTGCTTTGCAATGACTTTAAATGGGTCTCTAAATTTGTGGTGTGTCCATCTAACCAATATTCATCTTCCTAACATGGAAACCCCTATAAAAGCCATGTTCTTTTTCTTTTTCCTAGAACCTAGAACAGTGCCTGCTACAAAAAAGATATTAAAGGTTTGTTAAACATGTGAGTGGAGATTTGATTGATAGGTGGACTGTATTCTATCAATCTATAGGTATATATTAGAGTAACTCCCACAGATGAATTATTCTCTCTTGTGAAGTTAAATCTTTTTCTAAACTCTGTCTTTTTCCTTTTCTGTCCTGTTCTTCTTTTGAACCTTTCACTCTGCCAAGTGAGGATCCAAATGTCTAGTTCTCTGAAGAAGGCTTCACTGCCCTGTTGATCCTCCTACCAAATTCTTTTAGCCTTCCAGCTCTCACAACCTAGCACCATCACAGACTGTTATGTTGCTTTTAAAATGGATTTTCAGTGTCAATCTTCCACAACAAAATATATGTTAAAGTTCATAGAGATTCACAGAGTTTCTGTTATCTGTGTACCTGCTCCTTTCTTTCCACTCCTCTCTCATGTGGCAGAGGTCAGAAACAACCTGCATGTTTTATGACTGGAAAGAGATATGAAATAGGAGGCTTATCCTCCCTTTCTTGTCTGTCTCTGGAACACAGAGAGTAGTTTACTGCTTAAAAAAAAGGTTTATTTCTTGAACTCTATGTACCACGTGGATGAGAACAGGGAAGGTGTGATCCTGGCAGCTTGAGACACAGCTGATTACAATGAGGAGAAAACCAAACAAATGTTTTAGTGTTTAAAAATCACTATTGGTGGGCTTCCCTGGTGGTGCAGTGGTTGAGAGTCCACCTGCTGATGCAGGGGACACGGGTTCGTGCCCCGGTCCGGGAAGATCCCACATGCTGCGGAGTGGCTGGGCCCGTGAGCCATGGCCGCTGAGCCTGCGTGTCCGGAGCCTGTGCTCCGCAATGGGAGAGGCCGCAGCAGTGAGAGGCCCGCGTACCGCAAAAAAAAATAAAATAAAAAAAATAAAATCACTATTGGTACTGAAATACATAGGACTTGGAAGGAGTTCTGAAGACATGGAGAAGTATGCAGACTGTGGGAGAGATTGCCTAGTTCTCAGTTTCTCTAAGGAAATGAAAATGACAAATATCATCACAGAGTAATTATGGCAAAAAGCAATCAAAATGGTGAGTAGATATAATTAGCATTTTTTGTGATCTACAAATCTTTAGTAATAAATTTTAAAGTAATAATGACATTTGGTTTCATTTTACACTGAGCCCTTTAATTCTGTCCAGTGTTTACAGGTAAACATCTTCCTGAAATCCTCAAATTTGCTGCCATTATGATGAGATAGGAAGAAAAGAGTGCTGACACAACACACCTGTGCAGTACTCATAAGTAAGGCATAGCTCTGACAGCCATTGAACATATATAAAATAGCCACAGCAACCTCAAGAAAGATTGAGAAAGTAACAGGTTTTATTTTACATAAAAAATCATTTTAATGGAAACCCTTACACCCAACTTTATAATAAAATTAACAGTAAAGTTAAGCCTATAGAGTTGGAAGAGAGGCCAGGATCATATTCATGTTCAGTTAATGAAATACAAAGAGGTTACTCTTTTTTTTTTTTTTTTTTGCGGTACGCGGGCCTCTCACTGTTGTGGCCTCTCCCGTTGCGGACGTGCAGGCTCAGCGGCCATGGCTCACGGGCGCAGACACTCCGCGGCATGTGGGGTCTTCGTGGACCGGGGCACGAACCCGTGTCCCCTGCATCGGCAGGCGGACTCTCAACCACTGCGCCACCAGGGAAACCTGAGGTTACTCTTTTGAATCTCAAAATGAGATCCTGAGCGAATGCTGAAGAGTTTAAGTGTGGCAAAAGTATAATTTATCCTTTACTTTTATATAACTGTGATGTCCTCTCCCTTGGAATATTTAAGGAATGCATGCAGATTTTGTTACCTTACTCTAGAATCAAATAACTCAAGTGGGAGGTAGTCAAAGAATAAGAATCAAAATGATTAAGAGGTGAGGATATGTATAAAACAGCTGCTGTCAAAGTCAAAACTTAATGATTAAACTGCCCATTTTTGAAGAATCAAAGTTAAAATGGATAATTATGTGAGGGATAAAGAGGCCCTTAAAAAATATATATATATTAATTTATATATATATAAGTTAATCAAATATTTGATGATGATCTGATACTAAGGATCACTCTATTGAAGTTCTAAAGAAGTTCATTTATACCCAACATAGTTTATGATCTGGGACATCATGAATTTTAAAATAAAGTCTATAAATGGCTATAAAGAAGTTTTGGAAAATATAACATATAATAAAATTTATTATGAGATGCATGCTATTTGGGAAATAACCCTAAACTTTTGCTGCTAATTCAAGGAGTGTATTAATCTGTTGTACACATGGCACATACTTCGGTGCTTCTGTCAGAGAAAAAGTCACTGAGCTGAATGGACCAAGGATCCATTCTGGTGAGGTGTTTATCTTCTTAATTGAACTTATCATTTAGGAAATGGTGATGCTAAGTGTGCTGAGATATGGAAAATTTAAAGAGCATTATTCCTTATAGCTGTACTTCCTGTTCACAGCTGGCTTCAGACTGACCATTGGATGGAATAGGTTTAGGGATGAATATATACTAGTTGAACACAGAATAGTGGATTCATATCATAGTCAGCTTCAGAGGAAAAAGGAGAGGCCTTTTTTCCTTTCTAGAAAGTATGGACATAATCCATTTCTGTGCAAGACCAAAGTGCCTGGATGAAGAGTAGACATTTAATGAGTCATTTCACATGTCAAACTTTATTATACAACTGAACACAGCTGTGAAAAGATTTTTTCTAACATCACATGTGGAAATTTTCTGAAAGACCTGACTGATTTTTTTTAGAAATACATGAAAATTTTTTAAAAAAATATCTATTCACCTATGTATTTTGATCTTGCTTGCACACATCTAGTTCTTTAATGCAGACACTCATATCCCAGTTTAATTCATGTATCCATATTTATTGAGTGCCTTGTTATGGTAGGCAATATTTTACATCCTTTTAGACATGCTGGCTTTCCTTCCTGTCACTAGTAAAACCTGCCGAGAATGAGTTTAGGATTTTCAAGGGTGATCAACACATATCACTATGACAAAATAAGCTTTTTCCTATTTGCCTCACACTACCCAAGGGTTAGCTGGGGCAGAAGAATCATCCACGGTGTCATTGTGAAGGAAAGTGATGGGTACCTAATCATATTTTCCAGATATCTGAAATTCTAACTATAGTTAGTCTGCAATAGCAGTTTCATGAAGTTGACAGTTTCTGTAAGAACATAGAGAGCATAGAATGCATGTTGTGTCCAAGTTAGTGTAAATAAGAGTCTTATTTTTAGAGAATTAAGTAGACAGATAAGGTTATATATGTGTCTTTCACATGCTATTCATTGACAAACTTAGATTTGCAAGAATCTGATGGGAAGTATGATTACATCAACACTAGGTCCTTTTCCCTATTGCCTCTTTGTTTCACTATATATACCTGAATTCAAGATAATATTTATAGTCATTCCTTAAGGTATCCTTGACTTGAGTAGTACAATTAAATTTAAAATGGATTTAATTATTTATATCTTCAAGAGGTACTATTGCCTTTTTCACTGGAAACCCAGCAGAACTACGAGACCCTAATTTACTTGCACAAAGTGATGCTTAGACCTCTAGGCCACAGTTGTAGATATATTTGTATTAGATAGTTTAAGTTTTATAACCCAATATTCTTACTTGTTGCACTGGCTCCTCAGCACTAAAATGATGGAACCTAGCAAACCTAAGGAGGACTGATGGCCTAAAGAAATATTTCCTTCCTTGTTGAGAACAGACTAGTTTTTGACTGTTGAGACTGGTCAGATATCCTTACCTCATACTCAGTACTATCCAGATTGTGACCTCCTTGATGGTAGGGGTAGTATTATGTTTAGTTTTTGATTCTAGTGCGCAGCACAGCTTAGCATAGAGCTTGATATTTGCTAAGAATCCATAAAATATAAGTCTAGGCTTTAATTTCAACTTGGGCAGGAAACCTGAAAGGAATAGTTGCCTTTGTATGATATCCATCCAGCACTGGGTCAGTCACATTGCTAAGCACCTTCAGTTCCTCTTGCTGGTTTTTGATCCGTATGTCCCTGGACACTGACCCCTGAAAATCAGTTATCCCTAGATCTGTGTTTGAGTCATGCATCTCTTGATCCATTGCTATTCATCTGGTTTCTAAGTCTTTACCTCACTGACTCTTTGGATTCAAACTCTATCTCCTTTCATTACGCAAAGATATCTTTGACTTATATAGTACAATTAAAATCAAAATGGATTTATTAATTTGTTCCTTGACTGTTACTTTTTCTTTGTTCACTTAAAAACGGAATCTTTCTGTTTGCTCCTACATCATCCTAGGCCCACATTCATCAAAGAACTTTAAAGGAGGAAGGCCCTTAAAAATAGCTTGCCTCCACAAGAACCTCTTTTTCTGAGATAAAAAGAGGTTTTGAGGATTAGAGAGTTATGCAGTTTGTACAATTTCACATAATGAGTTAGAAGTATAGCTGAGGTTCTACTTTCTCCACACGTCATTGACTTCCTCTGTTCCTTTAGAATGTTCATCTGGGTCTCAGACCTTGCTACTATTTCTATTTCTTAGATGCCAAGACTCACTCGATTGTCTCAACTTTCTCCTAGGAGTCTGTATCATGTTTCTAGATCTCTTTACTTCCTGGGAATGAAGATTAGTGTTAAGCTTCAGACACGGTCCCAAAATTTCACCAGGAACAAAATCTTCTGGGTTTCTGATAGCTCCAATAGCACAACATCAGAACCTGCTTTAGGGGTTCCAGAACCCAGGGCCGTCTTCAGTTTTTAGAATGTAGATTTAGTTCCTCTCTCTCCAGAGTATGAGGAGTTTAGCTTTTGCACTCCCTTTCCACCCATGTAAAACCATGAACTCAGTATTCAGTCTGTAATTTAAACCTTCTATCTTCTTGAGCCTTGGAAAAAAATCCTTTTGATATGGAATCAGTGCCTACTTGACATCTGCATTAGCCTGCCCCTTAATGAGTTTTTCTACTATCTGCTGATAGTGCCCCCTCAGTGACAAACTTTCCACTCTTCAACCCCTGACCTACTTCTGTCCTTGAGAATCACCTTCTGTTTATGACGGGTTAAGTATAAACTGACAGCCACAGGTACAGAGAGTGACGTACCCAACACCCAGTTCAAGTCCAGTTCTTCCACCTCCAATTTCTTTTATTTTCTTATTTTCCAGGCATCTGCATCATTGGTAATCCATTTCTCTTTCTTGTAGATTTTGTCTGTATTTCCCTGTTTCCTTCTTTTCTCCTTCTTCCCCTTTCTTCTCTTCCTCCCCTCTCTCTTTCTTTCTCTCTCTTTCCCTCTCCCTCTTCCTTTTTGTCTCCTGAATCCTTATCTTCAATTTGTAAGCATTCTCAAGTTTCTCTGATTCTAAAAAAAAAACCAAAGACCTCAAACTCCCTTAGCCATACATACCACTTTAACTATCATCCAGTCTCCTTCCTATAAAAGATATTTCAAAATTATATTTCCTCAGCTTTCCTTTACTTCTCAACCCACTGCAATCTGGCCTCCAATTTGAACGCTCTACTTAAATGACTCTTGCCCCCTTTAGCAACAATTCTGCAATTGTCAAATTCAAGGAGGACTTTTGGGGGTTGTTTTCTTTTACTTTTTTATTCTTCTTTGATTATATGTATCAGAACTTCGCTTCCCACCTGTCATGAAAGTGTTGCTGTCAACAAGGAATCCATCTTTATCCATAATGACAAAAATGTACTCTACCTAGGTAATTTCATTCACACTCAGTTTCAAGTACAATAAATATTCAGATCACCCTTAAATCATGTGTCCTCTCCAGATTTCTATTTTGACTCATATGCAACCATCTGAAGGACATCTTCACCTGTAAGTTTTATAGGTTAAGAATGACGATATAATTTACTGCCCAGAACAAGAGACTTTTGAGAGGAAAGAGGGTGCTATTACTAAGCTAGGATAACAGGCATAAATCAGCACTGTTCAGGCAAACCACGATGCATGATCATTCTGTACAGGTACCTCAAGCTCAGTGTCTAACACAGAAGTAAACCAGTCAACTTTATTTCAAACATTACCTTCACCCTATATTCTCAACATTATTTATTATTGCCGCCAACCATCTGGTCATCCAAACAGGAAAACTGAAAGTAATCTCTGACCCCTCCTGCTCTTTTACCCCATTCCTGAGTTTACCTCCTGAATATTGCTTGAATGTGTATCTTTCTCCATATATTTACAACTAATCAATATGGCTTACAAAATATTGAAAAATAGAAATTCATATAAATGTAAGATGTTATTTTTCTCAATTTAGTGGTGTTTAAGGTATGCATTGTATTGATATTATTAACTCATGGCCATTTGAGGAACTCTAGCCTGCTTTGGGAAATTTTGGTCTCCTATTGGCCTGGCACACTAAGCTCTTCATGGTCAGGTAATTGTCTATATCAGCATTTTCTGTTTTCTCCCATATTCATCTAACACCATCAAATAAAGGTAATTGCAAACACTTAGCTTGATATAGAGAAAAAAATGCAGTTTTCCCCAGTGGCCTTTCTGACATTTTGTTTGCCTGTCTCACTTGTCTTCCCATTTAAGGCCTCCTGGGACTTCTCCCAGGTGAGGCAATTATTATTAGTATGATTTTAGTTTGCAAGCTCTCTCTAATATGCCAATGGGTAGCCCCAAACTAGTAAATAATTACATATCATACAAAAACACTGTTTGTCTTTTTACTCTAAGCTTCACAGCCCCAGAGCAAATTAATCTTCTCATTGTATGCTCTGTTACTTATAGTAAATATATCACAAAATATAGTAGAAAGAGAAAATAAAATCTTTTGATCACCAGAAGAAAATGGTCAACAAACAAGTCTGATTACTATTAAGTGTTAAGGCTTGTCTATGTTTCCACATCTAGAAAACACACTGTAGGAGTCAGAGTTAAGTTACTTTTATCTACATTTTCATTTGATAAAGAACTTTATTAGCAAATGAAGTAACTTTAATATAGTAATAAAAGTAACACAGAAACTGTATTATTCCTTCTTTCAATTTTACCATCAATAATTGGCCTAAATGGCTCTATTTTTCTTGCACAAAATCTATAACTTTAACTTCTATGTGCCCATTTTCTTTGTCTTTCCTTTGATTGCAAAACAAAGTTTCTCCTTTTATCCAAAGCTAGTCTCTCCCTCGGCCCCACCTTTCCTTTGTTCTGGCCTCCATCTCCTTTCATGTCAAGACTATGTTCCCATAGTCACCCTCTCTCTCTTTTGCATCACAAATTGCCTCCCCTTTCCCCACCTACCTCTCTCTTCCTTAATCTTCTCCATCTTGGCAGGTGGCACAAACATCTACTTACCCACCCAATCCTCAAACCAGGTGTCATTCTTAACTTACCACATTTTGTCATCTCCCAGCATCCAAACCATTCTGAAAAATTTTGCTTCCAAAGAACATCTCAAAACTGTCCATGTCCCCTATCTTCCCTCCCTCAGCTCTAGACTAGGCCACCAATATCTCTCACTTGGGCTCTCTTGTTTCCCTAATATTTAGGCTTTACATTATAGCCAGAGGAATCTTAAAAATGTAAATCAAATAATATAGCTCCCTTGGTGCAAACGCTTAAAAGCCTTCTAATATATTCAGACTTCTTACCATGGCTCTACCAGAGCCTCTTAGTCCTGTATGATCTGTCCCAGACTCTGTTCATACTCAGCTCACATCACTCCTTCCCTTGCTTGTTTCTCTCTCCAGCCATACTGGTCTTCTCCTTCCTGAAAATATGACAATAATGCTGTAGGTGACCCTTTGTGTACCTACTGCCTTCAAAGGTGTTCACAGAGCTACCCTTTGTCATCTGCCTGCTCAAATGTCACCTCCTTAGACTTTATTGGTCACCATTTTCAAAATTATTCCTTCCATAGCCATCCACTGTTAGTCTCTATTATGCCCTCCTGCTTTATTTCCTTTATGGCACTCATTGAACAAAAACTCTTAATGATCTGATTTTGCTATTTGATCACTCATTTATTGGCTGTTTGTTCCCACTTAAATGTAAGCCCCAGGAGAGCAGGGACCTTGTCTTTCTTGTTACCAGTGTGTCTTCAATACCCATAACAGTACCTGGCACACTCACAACTCCAGGCCCTGGTGTGAAAGACACCCCATAGAGTTTTTCAACATGGCATCTCTGAGTCCATGTCTCTCGTTTTGGTTAATCTGATATATTTTTGTGTGTGTGCTTTTAGGTTTGTATTTACCTGAGCCTTTTCTTTTCTTTAGTCTTACTGGGACAATGGATTTGACATTGTATAGAAGGAAAGAGCCACAAGAGGTGTGCAGAGTTCCCATGGCTACCATTTTAAAATGTGAAAAGTCTCCACGCTAAGAGATAGAGTGCATTTAAAAAGAATGACTAATTCCTATGAAGTTATTGGATCTACAAAATTAGAGCCAGAGAAACAAAAAATTCAATTTAGTGATATAACAGCCTAGGGGGAAGGTTGCAGAGTTACGTAACAAAATGGCAGAATGAGGCAAGGATGTGACTCAAGCACAGGAAAATGGGTTACATTACCACCTTCCTTCTTCAATTAAGGACTCTAAGGTAAAGTGCCTAAAAATGGAAGTTAGCCTGACAGTTGGGATTGTAAGAAAAAGTCACCATGGATATTTGTAGCTCCAGACCTTATATATCTGGCCTGTATTTCTTATCCTTAAATGACCTTAATAACCTTCTGAGAAGATGTGTAGGGTGATATAATTATTTCCTTAACATCCTTAACTGCAGGAAGATTTAGGGTTAAATGTACAAATTACTGATAGAATCGTATCTATAGCATTAATTCTTTTGTGCTAAGAAAGAATTTGTCCAAATTTAGTGTTTTAGCCAGTTGTAATATAAAAGCGGATTTGGCTTTTTAAAGTAAAAAATTAACCTTGTGATTCTAATTTAAAATATGTCATTGAGTAATTGCTTTAGACTTGTAATTTACTAAGATTATGTATTGTATTGGGAAACTTAAAATACTTTAAGAATCACCATATTTATAGTTTTAATTCTGCTGGTTTTATTAAAAGCATTAGGGGAAATTTTATTTTATAAGTTAGCCAAACTACTTAAACAGGAACTGAAATATATTAAATTTATGAATGCAATTTAAAACATTGACGGTGTTAAGTTTATAAACGTGATCATGGTTAAAATTCACTGGACATATAAACAGAATAAAAAGATTTGTATGTTGGATGTAAAGCTTAAGGACAAAAATGGAGTTTTGAATATCAGAAATAAACCACTAAATTATTTTTGGAACTTAAATTTACCCTCGAGACATCAAGTCTAGTGAAATTGGAGGTAGAAGGAGATTTGCACTTGAATCAAAGAATTTCTTGAATTATAAAGAACCAAAATAAGTCACATTTAAGGTCATGAGCTGTCACAGACAATGCAAAGTCAGTGTAATAAGAAATTCTGAGTTTTAGTCTTATCTCTCAAACTTTGTTCATTGCAGTAGTGTTGTCTGCTCTCAAGTAGTCTACAGAGAAGTAGGAATTTTCTAAGTTGACCTCTCATGACCAACTCACTACCACAGGCACTCTGTACCTCTTTCATCCTCACAGAAAACTTGCAAAGTAGGTACTGTTATTCCCATTTTTAAGTGATATAAATGATTAGGTGCCTTACCTAGTCATACAGCTAGAAAGTGAAAAAAGTGAGATTTGAACCTCACACTTTATAATATTAAAGCTTGTGCTCTTTTCACCTAACTCAGTTGCTAATGAGTTACTGTGTTATTAAGCAAAGTAGCTACAATTATGATCAGTCTTTATTGTATGTCAATGCCTTGACCTTTAAGTATCAACTGTCAGGTAAGTAGATGGGTGAACATTTTTAGGGTGAAAGAATGAGAATAATAAAAGTGACTTTTATCTCCCTCAAATTGTACTAGGTGGGCAGATGCTTATTTTTTGGATTTTCACTGTTTGTTTTTATATTTTTGGTAAACAAGGGATACAATCACTATACTCTGACAATGATACGTCACATTGTGATGGCAATTAATTTAGAACTTCAGAAACCTCTGTAAATAATGTGATGTGTAGGAGAGAATTTTAGTAATTTTCACTATTTTATAGGTGAACTGGCCAAGGAATGTGTGTGTGTGTGTGTGTGTGTGTGTGTGTGTGTGTGTGTGTTTTCCCATCTTCTGTGAAACCTGTATTAGCAAGAAAATGTGAGGTTGACATTAAGTCCGTGTAGATTGGGACACTGACCTTTATCAGGGTAAAACAAAGAGTAATTAGCATTTTTGAGGTTTTACTGGTTAGGTCCTGACCTGTTGAAGAGAGTCAGCTGTATGCCTGATGCTTTTATGGGGCTACAGATGACTGACTGTCAGACTACATTTATTCAAATTAAATTATGAATAATGAATAATAGCAGTTTTTAAAAATATCATAACAAAACTCACCCTCAGGTCATTTGTGTTGGGTTCACCATGGCCCTCAAGCAGTTCTCAGCTGGGGAGACACTTATGTGGATCAGCTTCTCTGAGTTTTCGTTCAGGATAAAACTGAATGTAATCAGAATTACAGAATTATAGAATTATAGAATTACAGAATTATAGAATTATAGAATGAAAGTAATCTTTCATTCTATCCTGTTCATTCATTCTCTGAGGTTTCATTCTGAGACATCTCTCTTTGGCTTGTACATAGATGTCTTCTCTGTGTGTCCTCATATGGTCCTTCTTTGATCTGTGTTGTCTGTGCCTTAATCTGTTCTTCTTATGAGAGCACCATGCATATTGGATTAGGGCCCACTATAACAATCTTATTTTAATGAAATTGCTTCTTTTAAGGCCCTATCTCCAAATACAGTCACATTCCAAGGTATTGGGGATTAGGGCTTCAACATGTGAATTTTGTGGGGACACAGTTCAACCTATAACTGTAAGAAGTAAATTCATCTTTGTTTTCCTCCTGCACCAAGCTGTAGCTGTAGATCTTATTTCTTTAATATAGGTTGGTTTTGTGTCTCTCCCAAAAGATACGTTGAAGTTCTAATGTCTGGTCCCTGTCAATGTGGCCTTACTTAAAAATAGGGTTCTTGCAGATGTAACCAAGTTAAGATGAGGTCATACTTGATTAAGATGTGTCCTAATTCACCATAACTAGTGTCCTTGTAGGAAGAAAAAGACGTAGAAACACACACAGGAGAGATGGTGGAGGCAGAGTTTGGAGTTATGCAGCTGTAAGATAGAAATTCCAAAGATTCCTGGTGGCCACCTCAGGAAGCTAGGAAAAATCAAATGAGGATTTTACCCAGAGTCTCAGACGGAACATTAATTCGCTGACATCTTGATTTCAGCCTTTTAACCTCTACAGCAGTGAAAAAATAAATTTCTATTGTAAGCCATTCTAGATATTGGTAATTTTTTAAAAAACCTTTATTGGAGTATAATTGCTTTACAGTGGTGTGTTAGTTTCTGCTTTATAAGAAAGTGAATCAGCTCTACATATACATATATCCCCATATCTCCTCCCTCTTGCGTCTCCCTCCCACCCTCCCTATCCCACCCCTCTAGATGGTCACAAAGCACTGAGCTGATCTCCCTGTGCTATGTGACTGCTTCCCACTAGCTATTTTACATTTGACAGTGTATATATGTCCATGCCACTCTCACTTCGTCCCAGCTTACCCTTCCCCCTCCCCGTGTCCTCAAGTCCATTCTCTACATCTGCATCTTTATTCTTGTCCTCAGGGGATGGATTGTATGGTATTTCTTTTTTTAATTTTTTGAGGAATCTCCATTCTCTTTTCCATAGGGCTGCACCAATTACATTCCCACCAACAGTGCACAAGGTTCCCTTTTTTCCACATCCTCACCAATGCTTGTTATTTGTTGTCTTTTGATAATAGCCATTCTAACAGGTGTGAGATGATATCTCATTGTGGTTTTGATTTTTGCATTTCCCTGATGATTAGTGATATTGATCATTTTTTCATGTGGCCATCTCTATGTCTTCTTTGGAAAAATGTCTATTCAGCTCCTCTGCCAGCTTTTTAATTGGAGTGCTTGTTTTTTGGTATTGTTTTATGAGTTCTTTATATGTTTTGGATATTAGCCACTTGTTGGACATACCAATGGTAAATATCTTTTTTTCCACTCAGTGTGTTACCTATTTGTTTCATTAATGGTTTCCTTCCCTGTGCAAAAGCTTTTTAGTTTGATGTATTCCCATTTAATTATTTTTGCTTTTGTATCCCTTGCGTGAGGAGACAAACCAAAAAAAATATTGCTAAGACCAAAGTCAGTGTGTACAGTCTATGTTTTCTTCCAAGAGTTTTATGGTTTCAAGTCTTACATTTAATCTTTAATCCATTCAGTTGGGCATATAGATATTTTCAAGTGTTATACCCTCTTGTTGGGTTGACCCCTTTGTAATTATGCAGTAGTCTTCTTTGTCTCTTGTTACAATATTTGTTTTAAAGTCTATTTTGTTTGATATAAGTATTGCTACTCCAGCTCTCTTTTCATTTCTGTTTGCATGGAATATCTTTTTCTGTCTCTTCACTTTCAGTCTGTGAGTGTCTTTAGATATGATGTGTGGTAGCATATATATGGGCCGTATTATTTCTATCCATTTAGCCATCCTATGTATTTTGACTGGAGCATTTAGTCCATTAAAGTAATTATTGATAGGTATGTACCTATTGCCATTTTGTTGATTGTTTTCTTTTTGTAGTTCTTTTTTGTTCATTTTTTCTTTTGTTCTCTTCCTTTGTGATTTGACAACTATCTTTAGTGTTATGTTTAGATTCCTTTCTCTTTATTTTTTAATAGATAATTAAAGATTTTGGTTTGTGGTTACTATGATGATAATATATAATTACAAATGTATATAGCTATTAATGATCTCTTAAGTTTGAATGCATTCTAAAGGCTCTACATTTTTAACCCTCCTTCCACATTTTTTGTTTTTGATGTCATATTTTGTATCTTTTTATATTGTGTATTCCTTAACTACTTATTGTAGATATAGATGGTTTTACTATGTTTGTCTTTTAACCTTCTACTAGTTTTTTAAGTGGTTGATCCACTACCTTGATTATGTTTGCTTTTATCAGTGAGATTTTTTTCTTTCATAATTTTTGTATTTCTAGTTGTGGCTTTTTCTTTTCCACTTAGAAAAGTCCTTTTAACATTCCTTGTAAGGCCATTTAGTGGTGAACTCCTTTGGCTTTTGCTTGTCTGTAAAACCCTTTATATCTCCTTCAATTCTGAATGATAATGTTGCTAGCTAGAGTATTCTTGGTTGTAGGTTTTTAAAAATTTCAGCACTTTGGATATATCATGTCACTACCTTCTGGCCTGTGAAGTTTGGGGTAAAAAGTCAGCTGATAGTCTTATCTGAGTTCCCTTGTATGTAACTATTTGCTTTTCTCCTGTTGCTTTTAAGATTTTTAATTTCTAATTTTTGCCATTTTCATTATAATGTGTATTGGTGTGGACCTCTTTGTGTTCATCTTATTTGGAAATCTGTGCTTCCTGGACCTGGATGTCTGTTTCCTTCTCCAGGTTATGAAAGTTTTCAGCTATCATTTCTTCAAATAAGTTTTCTGCCGCTTTCTATTTCATTTCTCCTTCTGGGACCCCTATAATGGAATGTTAGTATGATTACTGTTGTCTCAGAGGTCTCTTAAACTATCCTCATTTAATTCTTTTTTCTGTTCAGCTGGAGTGATTTCTACTACTTTGTCTTCTAGATCACTGGTCTGTTCTTCTGTATCATCTAATCTACCATTGATTTCCTCTTGTGTATTTTTCATTTCAGTTATTGTATTCTTCAGCTCTGATTTGTTCTTTTTTGTATTTTCTAACTCTTTGTTGAAGTTCTCACTGTGGTCATCCATTCTTCTCCTGAGTTCAGTGAGAATCTTATCATTATCTTAAACTCTGTATTGGGTAAATTGCTTATCTCTATTTTGTTTAGTTATTTTTTCTGAGGTTTTTGTCTTGTGTTTTCATTTAGAACATATGTCTTCTCATACTGTCTAATTATTAGTGTTTATTTGTATTAGGTATGTCTGTTCAATCTCCCAGTTTTGGTGAAGTAGCCTTAGGTAGGAATTGTCCTATGGGATCCAGCAGCATACTCCTCTCTAGAGCCAGATGCTTCAGGGATATTCCCTATGTAGGCTGTATGCATCTTTTTGTTGTGATGGGGATGACTACTGCTGGTGTGCAGGTATGTGTGGCTGTTCCCTGGCCTAGCTGGCTGCAAGGTTCTGCCATGTACAGTTTCTGCAGTTATGCTAGTGGGTAGAACAGGTCCCTGACATTGCTGGCTGTGAGTTCCAGGTATGCGTGACTGCTACAGGTACATTTGTGGACAGCCTAGTCTCCCAGTGTGGCTGGCCATGATGCCTTGTGGTGTGAAATTTCTGTGAGCACACAGATCAGCTAGAGGGAGAGTTCCAAAATGGTGTCCGTTAATTCCAGTCTCAACATGATAGACAAGATCACAAAATTGGTTTTCCCCAGCATCTTAGTCCCAGCTGCCATCTGCTCCTCCAGGACCCTTTCAAAGATCAGAAAGTGGGCCTGACCCCAGCATCTTTCAAAGTGCTCTCTCTGTGCTGGTACTTGGATCAAGTTAGATTTTGTTCATGTCCTTTGAGAATGGAGACTTGGTTTTCTACAGCCCTCTAGCTCTCCCAAATATAATTCCCACAGATTTTAATAGCCATAAATTTTGGAAAGTTGTCTTCCTGGTACAGGACCCCTGGGCTGGGGAGCTCAATGTGGGGATTAGACTGCTTATTCCTCAGGGAGGACCTCTGAGTTGGGATTTTCCTTCTACTTGTAGGTCATTGCACCAAGAGTGTGGACCCTGTTAGTTGGCTTCTTTGCCTCTTCTACCCATTTCATTTTGGCTTCTTCTTTATATCTTTAGTTGTAGAAAATCTTGTCTGATTTCTTTGGGTCTCTCTCAGAGATAGCTCCTCTACAAGTAGTTGTAATTTTGGTGTGCCCATTGAAGAGGGTAAGCTCAGGATCTCCCTGCTTTGCCATTTTGATCCAGACCCCAGAATTTGGCTATCTTTAATGTTTGCTATAACTGTAGATATATGAAACTTCAATTTCCTTTAGCTTTTTTTTTTACTCCCCTGTTATCTTTAGGTTCCCCTAGAAATTCCTTCTTAAATAGAACCTGAGCCTTTCAGTTCTTCCAGCTGTAATCCTCTGTTATTATACAGAAGCCCTCATAATAAGGTGTGGGGAGGGGAAGCATTGTATAATCTTATGATTAGGTCTAGTTTTGTAGTGATCCTATTTCCCACACTTTGTCTGGGCTGCTCCCAGCCAATGGCTAAGCAGAGCAGGGATAAGGCCGGCACATTTCTTAGAAATGGAGGACTTCTCTGAAAGGTGACTTTAGCTCAAGGACTTCCACTGTCTTTGTCAAACTTCCTTAGAACTGCACTGCCTTCTAAGACTCTTCCACTCAACCTCCCTTCCTTCCCACTTTCCTTCACAAGGACCAGACCAGGATGTGGTCTGACAGCCCTCCTGGCCTCCCTCAGGTTCCTTCCCAATTCCCTTCATTTCTTCTCATAATTCTGTTCCACATTTAATCCTGTTTTGGCATATGCTTCTCAGAGGACCTAGATTAACACATCTATTTATATTAAAATAAAAAGATAAGTTATAGAGTACTAATTGGTTTTTAAGGCCAAACACAAAAATTCAAAGGCATTCTGTACTTTTGGTTAAGTGATTTGCACTTTAATCGCAGACATCTGTAGTTAAAGATTCATCTTCCTCTGATAAAGTTATTTTATTGGAAAAAAATGTAACATACTTTGCTGGTCTAACCAGTAGGTTCTCATCAAATGCTTATGAAGTAATTCAGTGCTTCTTGTAACTGACTTACTTTTAAAAATAACTTCTAAAAAATATATAAAATTGAACATCTGAATTCCCTCTTTGCTACATATCAATGTTATCTTGTATAAGCATACTGATGAACCCAATAGGGCTTAAATTGAGATAACATTAATGATAGTCTCTGAGGTTCTAGCTGAAGTTCTTGTTGTCAATAAGCAAGCGGTCATTTAGCATGTCCTCTATTGGGAATCATTTTGATCCATTTAAAATATTAAATTACCTTAATTGGGGAGACTATTTTCTCCTGCTAATACTAATTTCAAATACAAGGGTATAACTGTTTAACTTTTTAGAATTGACTAGTATTTTCCCTACAATCTAATAAATAAGAGTTCCAATCGTATGCAAATTATCAGTTGTTACCAATTTAACCCTAAGGAGTAGCATCTCCTTTCAGAATTTGGAGGTATTATGTCTCCATCTTGATCTTATTTCTTCTGTCATTAGCTGTGGTCCTGAATGCATCTTCCTTCTTTTTGTGATATATAAGTTAGGGTAATTATCAGCAAAGTCTAAAAATGATAAAATAACTTCTACATTTAACAAACATTTCTTTGTTTTGCCAACTCTTTATAAGCAAAACATTAGATTATAAATTTTATGATGAATTTAGGAGATTACTCATATTTTTGCTTTCTTATAATCTTTACTAGGCATTTACCAGGTTGTAGATGATGAAATGTTCAAGTAGATCCCTCCTAAGTGCATAATAAAAATTGGATATGATGGCCTTTAGATGTATAGAATGTTCTATCTATCATCTATCTATCTGTCTATCTTTCAGAAGTTAAAAACAAAAATATACATTGGAACCAATACTGTGTATTTTGTAAAGTTGTGATTTTAAGGTAAACAAGAGATAGTATTATTACAGTTTATCTACTCATTAAAATGTGAACATCACATTAGTTGATTGTATAAATATTTTGTTGAAACACATTGTAGGTTTGATCGTTCATTTCAACCAGAAAATTATGAATTTCAATTATTACCAGATATATTTATCTGGAAAATTCAAAGGTGGTGAACTAAAGGGTAGTGCTAAAGAAAGAAAGGAAAAAAGAGAAATTATTTTAAAAGTAGAATTGGTACTATTAATGCTGCCTGAAAGTATGTGAAAAATCATATAAAATTATTCAAGCTTTAGGGAATTGTAACAATCCTGGGAAAACAATGGATAGGGCAAGAAGAATGATTATACAGCCATATATTGGAGCTATTTTATATATGCGTTACTGGCATTTACATTTTTAACTTAGAGAAACATAGTACTGTTTTACATATTTCAGCACTATGACTTTATCAATAATTATTTTCTAATAAATATATATAAACATATTATACATGTATACATATGTTTATATATATCTTACAGAAATGCTATATTTTGAGACCTTTTAAAACCACTTTTAGGTTTTAAACATTTGGCAGGGACTGCATGCCCAATTATATAATGAAAATCATTAGGTAAATGTAATTAGTTTATTACATATTTACTGTAAGTTCTACTTTCTGGAATGTTATTATTATTATTTTTTTCTTGCTAGATTGTATTGTTGGAAGGAATTGAAGTTAAGGAGCTGGTGCCTCCCTCTTTGTCACAGATTAGAGGAGGTGAGGATTGGTTTGAAATGAGTGTGGCACTGCCCTACAAGGAAGTAAAAGACTTTCTTTCACCTTGTGCAATGACTTTATTTAGGACCTAGAATATAAACTCTAGCTAAATCCTCATTTTATATTGCCTCACAGATACAGTTTTTAGTGATGGTAGGTTTTTAGTCATAACAAGTCAGACAGTGTGGAAGCCATTGTGAGTGCTATTTTTGCTCCACCAGTATAAGGGCATTGTGTTTTGTTCTTTGATTAGCAGGACACCCATGGAACTATTGTACGAACTAAGTGAAATTTTATATGAAAATCATTTTGCTGAAGAGCAGCAAAGTCATTTTGTGTGATAACAGGGGGAAGTAGTATTAAGATTAAGATGATTTAGCCATGTTGCATTTTATTTCAGTGATTTCTTTCTTAACCATTTTTAGCTAAACCTGCCAGCTCAGTATTTGTAATTATGGCACATAGTAAAACCAGCCAAGCTGTTAAGTACACACTCAGATGTGGAGCTACTGCTCTAATATATCACTCAATCATTTTCCATTATACAATGCAACATTAGTCACCATTATTGTAGTGTGCAGCCTTGATAAACAATGCTAAAGGAGAAAATGTAGGGAATATTGCCTGTTTTTTTAATCTCTGCATCTACATTATGTTTCTCATGTGGTTCTCCTTGCTTCAATTCATCTGGTTTCAGTTGTTAAATTTGCACAAATTCTTAACATAAAAGTATCCCCAAATGTGTATGTTGTAATTAGGTTGTAATTCTGAGCAGAGGTTCTAGTGACATTTAAGAGCAAACTGAGGGGCTAGTGGGATACTGCCAACTCTGGGGAATTTAGAGAGGGAATAACAGAACTAATTTATGCAAGTCTAGGAGCTGATGATTTTGCACAGCTACTTACAAAATAGGAAATTTCTTAGTTGTTGTCCCCCTTTATTTCTCTCAGTTCAATCCTTACATCACAACTGTTATATATCTAGTGCTTTAGTTTGCATCAGTTAAAATAAACTTATTAATTGCAATTTGCTTTGTTCAAAATATCTGTCTTAACCTCTAGGAGAGCATCATATTGGAACTTCTAGATTTTAAACTAAACATCTCTCTCCAAAAAATCTCACAAGTTTTCACCATTGAAAATTTGGGACCTGATGAACAGAACTCTTTAAAGTTCAGATGACATACTTGCTAAATTAACATGAGCCAACTTACACCTGAAAGTTTTAAAAACTGTAAGAAAAACATTGATCTGTCATACAAAAGGAATTCAGAACACAAAGTAAACAACTTAAGGCAGTCAGCGTTTTGGGTATTTGGTGAGAAGTTTCAGGCGAAGTTAAAGCCAAAGATGGCACTCAGAGTTCTGGCCCTAGACTGAAGTGAGCCTTGCTCTTTGTGCCAAGTTTTTGCTTTGTGCAGAGCCTGGATGTGTCCCCACCCCCATGGGGATCACATTCAAGGGTAGGTCCTCCCTATGAACCTCCTTTCCCCTTCAGAGGGTGGCCTTTGATTTGCACCTGTGCCCTCTGGCCTTAGGACCTTTGCTACTGGGTCTGCCACTGCTTTACTGAGAGTGGCAGCCTGTACATCATTGAGTGCAGGTGTCCCCACTCTTTATCCAGGTACTGCATCACTCAGCCTGTGCTTCTGCTTGTCCTGGGAGTGTTTCAAGTGCTTCCTGTCTTGGCCTTGCCGCTTTCAGGCCACGGAGGGGAACAGAGGTCGGTGCCTTCTGATACACTCTGTTCTGTCCTCCAGCACCCTCAGCTGAGCTGACACCAGCCACAACTTCAGAGCCAGTCAACAGTGTTGTCAAAGATTCTTTCTGTTTCAAAACCAAAAGGAAAATTAAATTTTCAATAATCTCACCACAGTCACCTCTGTAGGTTCATAGCAAATCAGAGTGCCTGGGCATAGCAAAGAAATGGTATCAAAAGACCACTTTCATTTGAAAATGGTTCACCTGTGAGAGTATCTGACCATGACTCCAGTGTGGGAAATAAAATCAGGAGTTTCATTCTATGTTCTTATTTTGTAGATATGGAACTGAAGAAAAAGACTTGTCCAAGGGATTTAGGTTGATTCCTAAAGGAGAGGTCTGATATAAAAGCTTCTCTTCAAATTTGTCACTAGCTCATGAATCTCTGGATTTAGGTCCATCCTGTGTTTTTAATACTTTGTTTTCCTGAATTCCAAATGTCCTTCCCCTTCCTGTGTGCTAATCCAAATCCTACTTAACCTTAGTCCTGTTTCCTCTATTAGGATTTTATCAATTAGATAATCTCACTTTAACTTCTTTCTTTTTAGGGTCCATATGCTTTTAGTGTCAGGACTATAGAATTTAATTGGAAAAGAATCATCATTAAAATACAGATTCTGATGCGGTACATCTGAGGTGGGACCCAATATTCTTCATTCCTGACCAGCTCCCAAGTGAGAGCAATGCTGCTGGTCCCCGAGTCATTTTGTATGATGCACAGTATAAGTTCACTGATTCCTAAATACTTCTTTTTTTCTTTTTATTTTATAACTTTAGGATTTATTTATTTTTTTAACATCTTTATTGGGATATAATTGCTTTACAATGGTGTGTTAGTTTCTGCTTTATAACAAAGTGAATCAGTTATACATATACATATGTTCCCATATCTCTTCCCTCTTGCGTCTCCCTCCCTCCCACCCTCCCTATCCCACCCCTCTAGGTGGTCACAAAGCACCGAGCTGATCTCCGTGTGCTATGTGGCTGCTTCCCACTAGCTATCTGTTTTACGTTTGGTAGTGTATATATGTCCATGCCACTCTCTCACTTTGTCACAGCCTAAGTACTTCTTGTGAAGAAGAGCTGTGTGGGCATCACCTGGAGCCATTTGTAAAATGCCAATTCTAGGGTATTTAACTTCTTAACCTCTCTAGATAGTCTTCTAATCTGTAAAATGGAGATATTATTACCTACCTCGCAAGATTTGTATCATGTTTGTACAAGATAATATACGTAAGATGTCTGGGCTGTAACAGGTACTGAATATTTTAGTTTTATGTATGTTAGTTCTCCTCTCAACTAGATTGCAAGTCATTAGAGGGCGGGGATCAATGGTTTTCTCCCTTTTTGGTCTAACCTATTGCTATCACACAGCTGAGAGAAGAGCAAATGCTTAATAGATGTGTAACGATGTGACTCAAAAGGAACTTCCTCTTGGCCTTTTCATGTTTGGTCTCCCAACTCGCATCAGCCAGTGTCAGGTAGTTCTGTTTCTTGGATCCTACCCAAAGGCTGCTGAATTTAACACTCATGCCCTGAGCAACTGTCCCATGTCCATAGAAAGCTGACCTAACCCCAGATTATGCCATACCCAGTGGAAAATCAGAATGCTGGGTCAACTCGAAGGCCAATCTGAGATTCAGATCTATTGTAGCTTGGGTTTCAAACTCAGAATTTAATCCTGCTTCATACTGAATTTCCAAACCAACCTACACTGTAACTAATCTGACTACTCTGGATTACCCAGGAGTAAAGGTGACCTGACATTAATCCAATAATTGCTTCATCACATTACCACTGTACTTATTTGTTTACTCCTCTCTCTTTGCCACCAGACTGTAAATACCTTGCAGGCAGAGTATGTATTTTACCTTTGGATTCTCAGTAGCATCACAATATAAGATGTATAGTAGATGATAGTTTCATGGGATAACTTGAGACCTGTGTACCTTTTCTGGATTGGAATGAGAGAAAATAAACATTTACCTGATGTTTATTAGGCTTATCTTCAGAAGTTAAATTAACTTTTTGCAATTAGGTCATTTGCTTTTAATTTTTGCTGTGATCCTGGCCATGTGTCCCCACAAAAAAGTATTTCTAAGCCAAGTCATCATAAATAATTGTAATAGTGGTAAGAGCTATTCTTGATTATTTACTATCTGTCATGCACTTTGCAAAATTCTTGTCAAGTACTCACAGTAATCCTGTGAGGCAAACATTATATCCATCTTACAGATGAGGACACTAAGTTCCCGTAAGTTAGAAGTCATGGATTCAAACCTGGATTTTTCTGAGTGTAAAACTGTGCTCTTGATGATTCTGATATATAGCTGCCCTGTGTTCTAATTTAAAAAATTGACTTGAGAATGGAGTAAACCTTTCAATATTATGTTTAATAGAGACATGAATAATTTTTACAAATCATTAACAACTGCATTTCAGGCAATAAATAATCACTCCTAACCACTAGAAACCAGAGTGAGCTTGGCATAATGGAGTTTTCACAGACCTTAATATCAGGGCATTAGAATATGAATCTCACCTCAGCAACCTACTTGTTAAGTAGCCTAGGACACATTTCATAACAGCTCTTTATTTCAGTGTTTGCATCCATAAAGTGGGAATGATGGTATTAATTGCATGATTGTTGTTAAGTTTAATGATAAGTAAATATTTGGCATAGTGTCTTCCACATAGCCCACTCAATAAATAGTAGCCACTTTCATCATCCTCTTACTCTACCTGGATATCCTGCAAGTTCTTTTTAGCTCAAAAATTTCCAACCAAGGGCATTGTTTTCCTCCAAATTTCTGCTTTCTTTGTCTTTTTTTTTTTTCCTGCTAATTTGGTGACAGGCATGTGTCAAATTTTATATCAAGCTTTCTTTAAGGAAGGAAACCTAAGAAGATTAAAATCCCCTCTTAGTTGGGACATTTTATTAAAGGAAAAAAGAATGATCAAATAATCTCGATTAGACTAAATACAAGAAAAAGAGAATATCTGGTTAAATGGAATTCCTCTTGACCAACAATTAGCTAGATTGGTGGGTTAAAAGTTTCCCAGAAGGAATCTTAAGCCATTAGCATTTATCAGAAAATTGCTTAAGCATTTTACAGGGTATGTTAATTTCTCTTCCAGAGGAGATTGGTCATTTCATCATGAGAAAGGTTTTATCTTCTACTAGGATGGAGCCATGTTGCCTTACCTCTTTCTCCATTAACAACATCCTGCTTTTCTGGCCCAGAATGTCTCTTCCCAGACTGTGGTCTCTTAACTAATCATCATATCTCCTGTCTCTCTTGAGCCAATTCATCTTCCATACTATAAATGAAACTGTCTTTCTAAAATACAAACCTAATCATTCCACTCACTAAGTTTAAAAGCTCTCCATTGCCTGATCATTGAAATTTTAAGTCTTTAGCTTGTTCCTTCACAACTTGTTCCCATCCTCCTGATCAGACTTATTTTCATTTGCTCTTTTTAATGAAAGTTTTCTTCTGTTTGTAGAAAGCCCTTTGCTAGCCCTTTACTAGGTGTTCTAAGGACTTGACACACCCATGTATCCTTCTTTATGCTTTCTCCTTCTTGTCCTTTTTGTAAAATTTGATTCATCCTTAAAGACTTTTATTAAGTAATACCTGTTCTCTGAAGTATTTTTCATAAATATCCCACTGGGATGAATATTGCTCTTACCTCCTAAGCAATTAATTAACCCTCCAATATTTTATTCAACAAACACTTATATGGAACCTAATATGGGCCAAATACTATATTAAGAACTTTATAAATATTAACTCATTTATATTTAATATAAATATTAACTTATAATGACACTATGAAACACAGTCAGTTCTTTGTATTCTTGGATGCAGAACTTGTGAATACAGAGGGCTGACTGTACTATGTTATTTCATATAAGGGACTTGAGCATCTGCGGATTTTGGTATCTGAGGAGGTCCTGGAACCAATCCCCTGCAGGTACCAAGGGAGTCTGTAGGTATTAATTTTATACCCATTATAGGTTAAAACCCTGAGGCACAGCAAGGTTAAGTTACTTGCCCAAAGTCATACAGGTAGTAAGTGTCACAGCTGGGATTGAAACCCAGGCAATGCAGTCCTCTGGAGTCCATGTTTTTAACCACTATGCCACTATGCTAAAATGACTCTTGTAGACCATCATACATTGCATTAAAAATATATTTTAGCGCTTATTACATTACAGTGTTTTTATTTTTATATACCCACTTCCCCTGCTAAACTCTTTAAGGATAGAAACTAATTGCAATTCCTGGCTCAGCACCTGGCATGAAATGAGTGCTCAATAAATGCTTGTTGAATTTAGTTGATTAAGATTAAAACTATTTTGTTTTTCTTCCCTTTGCTGGTAAATGGACGTGCACGGCAGTAGTTTGCCTTGAGGTTTGTTTATACTCAGTGGGAGGAAAGGTAAGAAGATAAATGCAAGGTAGTTTAGCAACAAAGAAAGGCAATACTAGTAAATGCTCAGAAAATACCATTAAATACTATTATAGCAGTTCTTTTCAGAAATGAATATTTACTTTAGGTATGTAGTGAGGGAGACAGAAGGTTACACAATAATAGAGCAACTAGCAGGCCCTACTTCAATAATGCACGTTAACTGACCAAATGTCAGTGGAGTCACACACACAATTCATGCAAGTCATTGAAATAAATGTGTACACTTTGAACATTGCTAAATGAGGTTGACCTATATTGTTTTGAAAGGGAAATGCTGTTTCTAGTAGAAATCCTGATAGCTCAAGATGGAAAAGCTGGACTAGAATTGTCAGAGGAAAAAAAAAATAAACAAAACCCTTCAGAGGGAAAAAATAAAAAAGGATCAAAGAAAAAATAATCATTTAGGCTTTATCATTATCATTTATGAATATTCTCATGGAATCATTTTGTAAGTACATGAATAAAATCTAATATGACTATTGGATTACATGTTATATATGATTTGCTTCTAATTCTTCAGTACAGATTTAATTATATAAAAGAACTAGAGCTTAATATCCAGTAAAGTTATAGATTCAAAGTTAGAATTATTTAGATGAAAGATACTTCAGAACATATTGAGTGCAAACTCCCATCTAATACAGATTTTGCTATTGTTTCTATAGTATTCTTTAGAAATAGTTCATTCTTACTAAACCCATCCAAGTCAGGAAACTAAATATTTCACACAACGATCCTTTCCATTGTTGCTCAACTCCAGTAGTTAGAATGGCAATTAAGTAGAATAATTTTAATTGCAGTCTCATATGAAGTTCAGTGCTAAAAAATACCTTTATATATATATATATATATATATATATATATATATATATATATATGAATGAAATAGTTTGCAATAAAGTACAGGTTTGCTACAAATAAGGAGATTTGCTGTAGTAATCTGTCATTTAAAGAGAGGAAAAGGGTACATCTTTACCAATAATGTTAACATAAATAAGTGATCAGGTAATTTCACATGATTTTTATACCTTTGGTTAGTCTTAATTAAAACTCTACCTATAGCACTTTGTTGGCAGTAGGGTTAATAAATGTGTTTCAGAATAGCATGTCTTTAAATGCATTCTTTAAATCAGCTGCGTTATCAATGTTATCCCATTTTGTTTAAAAATACCTAGTCTTTGTACTACTGAAGTTACTAGAAGGGAGACATTCTAAACACTATCTCACAAAATGCTCAGAACTATGAATTTTCTGTTTAGTTATCTCCGGAGATAAGTGTCCCTTTTGTTATATGGCAGATTTCTTCCTATTGAATGCATCACTATTAAGTGCAGAACACATTTGAATCATTGGTGACATCATAAAGACTTTACATTTGAACAGCTGAAATATTTCTTTTACTTTTTTTTGCATCATTAACTTACAAACTTAACATGTATTTGGTGTCTACTATGCACCAGATAGAGCTTCCTTAGAAGCTAAGAGCATCTAGTGTTGGAAACAAAACAAAGAAAAACGAAACTACATAATATTCTTTATATTAAGCATTTAAAATGAATAAAACTAGTTGCTAAGTGTTTTAAAAGTATTTTCTGTTATTAAATGCATCTATTTCTGGCATTTATTAAACGCTTACCATATGGCAGTCACTATACTAAATGTTTTATAGATACTTGTTTATTCCTCAGAATAATCCTTATAGAGTAGATACTTTTATTACTAATGTTTTATCCATTTTACAGACGAGAGAAGTGAGGCACAGGGAGCCTCATGACATTTTCAAGGTTATACAGCATCTCAGTGGCAGTGCCTGGACTCCATGGCTGTATAGGAAGTGTTAATGAAAACAAACTCCCAAATTATTACTTTAATTGTATACTTAAATATATCTGCAGGAGAGCCTTTCATTCTTTTTTTATTAAGACACAGACAGTAGCGATAGAAGGTAAGAAAACCATCTCCACAGACAAATGAGAAAAGCCAAACCTTTTATTTAGAAGGAAACTCAGGTTTGCTGATGAAGATAATAAAGTCTTCTTTTGAGATTTTAGTGAAGACCTGAAAAAAACATTTAAAGAGGCAAATGATCCAGTAAAGTCTCTTTGAGAAGCAAAATTCCATAATTAGGAGAAAATGGTAAATTGATTTGTGACAGAGAGACTTGTTCAAGTCCAGCCCCAATATTAGAAAAATAAATGACACAAAGCAGGGTCCCTAGATGGCATTTTACTTATAAAAGTTTCTTCACAGACTGGCTGAATGGATACAAAAACAAGACCCATATAAATGCTGTATACAAGAGATCCACTTCAGACCTAGGGACACATACAGACCATAAGTGAAGGGATGGAAAAAGATATTCCATGCCAATGGAAATCAAAAGAAAGCTGGAGTAGCAATACTTGTATCAGATAAAATAAACTTTAAAATGAAGACTGTTACAAGAGATAAGGAGGGACACTACATAATGATCAAAGTATCAATCCAAGAAGATATAACAATTATAAATGTTTATGCACCCAGCATAGGAGCACCTCAATACATAAGGCATATGCTAACAACCGTGAAGGGAGAAATAAACAGTAACACAATAATAGTAGGGGACTTTAACACACCACTTACACCAATGGAGAGATCATCCAAACAGAAAATAAATAAGGACACACAAGCTTTAAATGACACAATAGACCAGATAGTTTTAATTGATATTTATAGAACATTGTACCCAAAAGTGGCAGAATACACTTTCTTCTCAAATGCACACAGAATATTCTCGAGGATAGATTACATCTTGGGTCACAAATCAAGCCCTGGAAAATTTAAGAAAATTGAAATCATATCAAGCATCTTTTCTAACAACAATGCTATGAGATTGGAAATCAATTACAGGAAAAACTGTAAAAATACAAATGCATGGAGGCTAAACAGTGCACTACTAAATAACCAAGACATCACTGAAGAAATCAAAAGAGAAATCAAAAATACATAGAAACAAATGACAATGAAAACACGACAACCCAAAACCTATGGGAAGCAGCAAAAGCAATTCTAAGAGGGAAGTTTATAGCAATTCAATCTCACCTCAAGTAACAAGAAAAATCTCAAGTAAACAATCTAACTCTACACTTAAAACCACTAGAGAAGGAAGAACAAAGAAAACCCAAGAAGTCAGTAGAAGAAAAAAAATCATAAAGATCAGAGCAGAAATAAATGAAATAGAAATGAAGAAAACAGTAGCAAAGATCAATAAAACTAAAAGCTGTTTCTTTGAGAAGATAAACAAAATTGATAAACCCGTAGCCAGACTCATCAGGAAAAAAAGGGAGAGGATGTAAATCAATAAAATTAGAAATGAAAAAGGAGAAATCACAACTGACACTGCAGAAATACAAAGGATTATAACAGACTACTACAGACAACTCTATACCAATAAAATGGACAACCATGAAGAAATGGACAAATTCTTGGAAAGGTACAATTTTCCAAGACTGAACCAGGAAGAATTAGACAATATAAACAGACGTATCACAAATAATGAAATTGAAACCATAATTTAAAATCTTCCAACAAACAAAAGTCTAGAACCAGATGGCTTCATAGTTGAATTCTATCAAACTTTTAGAGAAGAGCTAACACTGATCCTTCTCAAACTCTTCCAAAAAATTGAGGAGAGAGAAACACTCCCAAACTCATTCTACGAGGCCACCATCACCCTGATACCGATACCAGAAAAAGATATCACAAAAAAGAAAATTATAGACCAATATCACTAATGAACATATATGCAAAAGTACTGAACAAAATACTAGCAAACAGAATCCACGAACACATTAAAAGGATAATACACCATGATCAAGTGTGATTTATCCCAGGGATGCAAGGATTCTTCAATGTATGCTAGTCAACAGTGTGATACACCACATTAACAAATTACGGAATAAAAACCATATGATCATCTCAATAGATGCAGAAAAATCTTTTGACAAAATTCAACACCCATTTATGACAAACACTCTCCAGAAAATGGGCACAGAGGGAACCTACCTCAACATAATAAAGGCCATATATGACAAACCCACAGCAAGCCTCCTACTCAATAGTGAAAAACTGAAAGCATTTCCACTAAGATCAGGAATAAGACAAGAGCCCACTCTCACCCCTCTTATTCAACATAGTTTTGGAAGTTCTAGCCATGGCAATCAGAGAAGAAAAACAAATAAAAGGAATACAAGTTGGGAAAGAAGTAAAACTGTCACTATTTTCAGATGACATGATACTATACATAGAAAATCCCAAAGATGCCACCAGAAAACTACTTGAACTAATCAATGAATTTGGTAAGGTCGCAGGGTACAAAATTAATGCACAGAAATCTCTGGCATTCTTATACATCAACAACGAAAAATCAGAAAGAGAAATTAAGGAAACACTCCCATGTACCATTGCAACAAAAAGAATAAAATACCTAGGAATAAACCTGCCTAAGGAGGCGAAAGACTTGTACTCAGAAAACTGTAAAACACCAGTGAAAGAAATCAAAGGTGACATAAACAGATGGAAAAATATACCATGTTCTTGGACTGGAAGAATCAATATTGTGAAAATGACTATACTACCCAAAGCGATCTACAGATTCAGTGCAATCCCTATCAAACTACCAATGGCATTCTTCACAGAATTAGAACAAAAAATGTTACAATATATATGGAAACACAAAAGACCCCGAATAGCCAAAGCAATCTTGAGAAAGAAAAATGGAGCTGGAGGAATAAGGCTCTCCAACTTCAAAGTATACCACAAAGCTACAGTAATGAAGACAGTATGGTACAGGCACAAAACCAGAAATATAGATCAATGGTACAGGATAGAATGTCCAGAGATAAACCCACACACATATGGTCACCTAATCTATGACAAAGGAGGCAAGAACATACAATGGAGAAAAGACAGCCTCTTCAATAAGTGGTGCTGGGAAAACTGGACAGCTACATGTAAAAGAATGAAATTAGAACACTACCTAACACCATACACAAAAATAAACTCCAAATGCATTAAAGACCTAAATGTAAGACCAGACACTATAAAACTCTTAGAGGAAAACATAGGAAAAACACACTTTGACATAAACCACAGCAAGATCTTTTTTGACCCACTTCCTAGAGTAATGGAAGTAAAAACTAAAATAAACAAATGGACTTAATTAAACTTAAAAGCTTTTGCACAGCAAAGGAAACCATAAATAAGACAAAAAGCTACCCCCAAATGGGAGAAAATATTTGCAAATGAAACAACAGACAAAGGATTAATTTCCAAACTATACAGACAGCTCATGGAGCTCAATATCAAAAAAGCAAACAATCTCATTAAAAATGGGCAGAAGACCTAAATAGATATTTCACCAAGAAAGACACAGATAGCCAAGAGGCACATGAAAATATGCTCAACATCACTAATTATTAGAGAAATGCAAATCAAAACTACAATGAGGTATCACCTCACGCCAGTCAGAATGGCCATTATCAAAAAATCTAGAAACAATAAATGCTGGAAAGGTTGTGGTGAAAATGGAACCCTCCTGCACTGTTGGTAGGAATGTAAATTGATACAACCACTATGGAGAACAGTGTGGAAGTTCCTTAAAAAACTAAAAACAGAACTACCATATGACCCAGCAATCCCACTACTGGGCATATACCCTGAGAAAACCATAATTCAGAAAGAGACATGTACCACAATGTTCACTGCAGCACTATTTACAATAGCTAGGACATGGCACCATCCTAACTGTCCATCGATAGATGAATAGATAAAGAAGATGTGGCACATATATACAATGGAATATGACTCAGCCATTAAAAGAAATGAAATTGAGTTATTTGTAGTGAGGTGGGTGGACCTAGAGTCTTTCATACAGAGTGAAGTAAGTCAGAGAAAAACAAATACCATATGCTAACACATATATATGGAATCTGAAAAAAAAAAATGGTACTGATGAACCTAGTTGCAGGGCAGGAACAAAAATGTAGACATAGAGAATGGACTTGAGGACACATGGTGGGAGGGGGAAGCTGGGGCGAAGTGAGAGTAGCATCGACTATACATACACTGCCGAATGTAAAATAGTTGGCTGGTGGGAAGCAGCAGCATAGCACAAGGAGATCAGCTCGGTGCTTTACGATGACCTAGAGAGGTGGGATAGGGAAGATGGGAGGGAGGCTCAAGAGGGAGGGGATATGGGGATATATGTATGCATATAGCTAATCACTTTGGTGTACAACAGAAACTAACAGTATTGTGAAGGAATTATACTCCAGTAAAGATAATTAAAAAATAAATAAATAAATAAGCTTCTTCTAAGAAGGTTTGCTTAGTGCAGCTCATAAATTGTTACCTTCAACAGCAGCATCTATTACCCCCTGTGTCTTTCTGTCCTCAGAAGAGAGCACAGGAATGTGAGGATTAAAGACATATTGGATCTAATTTGGTCAAGGAAAATTCTTGCAAGTGAAGAGATCTATTTATCTTGTAACTAACTACCTGCTGAGTTTTTTGTGCCACAGTTTAAACACTGACTCACCTAATTTTTACCAAAAATTTTACAGATGAGTAAACTGAGGCTATGGTTTTAAGATGACACAATAAATTATGGAATCAAATTTAAACCCAGGAGGGTTTCTTGTACACCTGCAGTGACATGCACCTTCCTCCAAAACCCTTCATTCCATTAATCAGTGCTTTCCCCAGTCTACCTCTGTTGGTAGCTTATCTCTTTAAAATACCTTTTTCTCAAGTGTTTAAAGCACTCACAACTAGACTTAGTCCTCTAGGAAAGGTTTAATCAAGGGTATAATTATGCAATAATAAGGCTGCTATGAGATGCTGCATTGTTTAGCTGTCTACAATAAGTGAATGATGAATATGAATTTGCCAACATGAAAGGATATTCTACTTATATGTGAGTTAATTCTAACAGATCATCATGTGAAAGAAATGCCCATGCCACTTAAAAACATGGTGATGTTCTGTAAGTGTGGTCTACTTTTAGCTGTCAAGTAGAATTAGGTGAGGAAAGGATGTGGAACTGTCAAAAACTTGTAGACTGACAGTGTTATTCAATGCAGATTGTAAAATAAGATGATGGATTCTTTCCAGAGAAGTGTCTCTCTCTGTGGACATGAATCAGTGGCATACTATCACCAAAGCACCAATCTACTTTGGTCATAGTACAGAAAATAATTGGCTATCCTAAGAGAGCTTGAATTGTCTTTCTAGACATCATCAAGAAAGAACAAAATTCAAATTTGTGATTTTATAAATAGCTTAAGAGATGTTCAGAATAAAGGGACCATTATGTATATATATAAAAAACTATTCCTAATTATATTATAAATTTAAAAATAAATAATTGGATAGGAGATGACATATTACACCAAGGGAATGACTGAAAAGTCCTGAGCAGATTCATTTGACCTGACTTAATCTGAGGATACACTGAGAAGTGATAGAGACCATTTAGAAGGCTGTGAAACTGCAAACCACCATGTGCACTACATGGACATTGGCTCTTCATGAGGACTTGAGCCATGTTTACCACAGAACTGTGGGAATTTTGTTTGATAAGTGTGGCCTTTGATATTGGCAGGGGCACGAAATAGATCACTCAGGGCAGAGGCGTGGTGAAGAAAATCCAGCTAGAAAGGCAGTCTAAGCATATGTTTTATAATCAGTCCACTGTAACAGTTGGAAGTGACTGTGGCAGAGAATGTGAGATTTGTATATAGCATCTGAGGCCCTGCTCTTCCACTTATAATTCACAGGAAGTCTCTGAGTCTCAGTTTCTTCATCTGTAGACTTGGAATAAAAATACCTACATTATAGCATTGGTAGGAGGATTAATTATTTCGTGAGGTATAGAATGGTAATCAACAAATGTTTTTATTATGATTATTATGAACAAGATTGGAACATCTACATGTACCTGTCCAGTTTTGCTAGGCTCTGTGAGGTGTAGCATGACATTTCAGACAAATGTCTTAGGGAGATGGATCTCTGGGAATCTGGGGGAGGAACACAAAAGCACAACAAATAGAAGACAATAGATAAGGGCTAAAATACTGGTCTTTGCTGATTGGCAAAATAGAAATTTACATATTTATTAGCCAGTTTTCCTAGTTAACTTTCCTTCTTACCCCAGTCACACACACAGAAACAACCTTGCCTGCAATGAGGTGGTTCTTTGTAGCTTACACAAAGTATGATCCCCAGAGCCTGAGGACAGGTAGGAGATTGCACTTCCTTTTTTCCCTCTCTCTGTCTCTCCGTCTCTCTGTCTCTCTGTCTCTCTCTCTCTCTCTATATATATAAACGTATGTGTATATCCTTGTAAACACCACCCAGATCATGATACAGAGCATTTCCATCACTAGAAAAAACCTTCATTCGCCTTCCCAGTCGATAGGCCTCTTCCAAGAGTGTTCCAAGGATGCGTATACTGTCCTGATTTTTATCGTCGCAGATCACTTTTGTCTGTCCTTGAACCCCATATAAATGGAATCATGGCAGCATGTATTTTTTATTGTTTAGCTTCTTTCACTCAGCATTTGTCTGTTAGATTTATCTATGCTTTGAATGTATCACTAGTTATTTTCTATTGCTGTGTAGTATTTCATTATTTGCCCATCCTACTATTGATGGATGTTTGAGCTATTTTCAGTTTTGGGCTATTATAAATAAAGTTGCTATACATATTCTCATACATGTCTTTTGGTGGCCATAAGCATTCATTTCGCTAGGTATATACCTAGGTGTAGAATTGCTAGGTCATAGGGTATATATACTGTGAAATATTTTTCCAAAATGGTTATTATTAATTTATATGCCCACCAACAGTATAAGAGAGTTCCAGTTGCTTGGTATTCCCAGTGTTCCGTTTAATTATTATTTTTATTTTTATATATATGAGTATGAGGACAATGCTGTTTTACCAGGTCTTCAGGGAAGGAAACCACACATTCATTCACAGAAATTAAGATAGAACATATCTGACCACACTTGTGCTTGACTTAAATCTTTAGCCTGGCTTTTGCCTGGCTATATGGTATCACTCCATCACTTCTAGGTTTGGGGCACATCTTCAGCTTCCTAATGCATTTTGCATTTCGCTTATTCTACTATGGTAGTTCCACAGACTCTTCTAGAGGTGTTCCATTTTGTGACATCTGCAAACATGATTCCGCTACATGCTTATCTGCTGACTAAATGTTGATTAGCAGTGACCCCGAGAATAGATAAGGAAGGGTCAATTCTCTGGACTATACATATCACAGCACTATTCTTGCACTTCTAATTTTAACTGCCTTTGCACAGTAGACATTTGGTAAATATTTGTTGAAATGAATTGACTTATTTTTTTTTTCTCTACAAAATAACTTTAACTTGTGCTTACTCCTGTTATAAACGTTGCATTTTCCTGGAAAATTGCACATGGTTTGTATATTTATCTGAAAAGCCTTAATTTGTCTACTTCAACGCTTTCAGTCTTAAATGATATGATTGGAGTAAGCGATATTGTGAGCTTCCTAAAACATAAATCTGCACATAATAGTGCTCAAAAATTAGCTATTAAACATTTTTAAGCAGGACTTAGAACAGCAGTGTAGGCAACTTAGCATTTTGAAAATTATTTGCCTCAGACCTGTGAAAGAATCTGGTAGATACTAGAGACAGTACCTTTAAAATTCTCATTAAAATTATTTGCCCATGCATTAGCAGTTTGGTGGACTAACCATTACCATACCCACATAACATGTCCGGAAACATATGTTATCTCTGACTTTCTAACAGCTCTGTAAAGTTCTCATTTTACAGAAATAAAATCTGAGTCTGGGAGTTAAAATTGTATTTGCCTAAAGTATACATATTATAAGTGGGAATTGTCATCATTAAAGTACAAATATATTTGATATCAAATTTCTTTAATATATGATAAAGTGAAATTAATAAAGTTGACCATAATTGATATGATTTTAAAGCACTGAGCAAGTGAAAAGAGATGAGAATGCTGTAATTTTTTTTTAAATTGCAGGCACCCATATTTTTACAGGGATAGATACAAACTGCTGTGTTGTCCACATGTGAAAGGAACTGGGAGAGAACTGAGACCTCTTACTCATTTTCTTTCTGTTTGTTCTTTTCTCAAATTACAGAGCTTTATTTGAAACATTTCTAAAGACTTTCAGAGCATATTATTTTCCCTTTATGCTGAAAAAATCCTGCTTATTATAGCTTACTTTCTATTATTATCTTGCAACACATTCCATGCTGTCCTTTGTCAAATCTCAATGGTGTGGCAGTTTGCTCTTGATGATTACTTTGTTGGAGACCTGTCTTATTTTTTCTACTGTTTACTTTTTCAAGTGAATGTCTGTATATGTTTTTTCTTTCTATTTTCATCAATGCCGTTTACCTTCTTACAAATTCTAACTTACGGTGTGTCTGTCTGACTTTGAGCAAATGGAATTGAAAAATTCTGGAGTATCAATTCATCTAGGCTAATTTGTGCATCTCTAAATACATGTCTTTCTGAGCCCCATCAACTATGGAGCTAAACATTGGATCATGGTGAGTGAAACCAGAATTTTTCAGCTGAATTTAATCCTAGGATTAGCCTAGATTTGTTACATTTAAGAATTTACATATTCAACTACAGGAAAACCTATTGGTGTTAAAAATAGGCTTATTTGATCATGTGATTAATTTATACCCTAAATATCAATCAGAAAAGCTGATAGAACCATCATCAGATGAATTTTTTTACTATACCATTTTTTTTCTGTTTAATATTCACTTCCTTCCAATTCTTGATGTTAAAATTTCAATGTTAGTAAAAAACACAGAATCTGAAAGGGCTCCATTTGTCTAGTTAATATGAATTCTATTAAGACTCAGGACATCTCTCTTTTCTACTGTACTGCCCTGACATTTAGGTACTGCATGAAAGCCAGTTAACTATACACACAGGTGCCAAAGTTATCACCTGAGCTTCATTTCAGATAAAATTACTACTTTCTTATTTCCAGAGGAAAGTAAGCCATAAATTCCTACCTCAAAAGTAATAGTAACAGGGTGATGACAATTGAATAGTAATCACAGCCATATATTAATTGTTTTAAGCTGCAGGGGTAGGGACAGATGATTGTCACAGATTCTCTCTGCAGGTCCCACTGAGACTTTAAACTGTGACTGTCTGTTGCCTCTTCATTCTAAATTGTTGCTGAGCTACTCCCCCCACTTCTTCTCCTTCATCTTATATCTTCTTTGATTCTTGTCTCACATATTATCAAAGCCTTTCCCAGAGTTTCTTTGTCGTCATTATCATATATATCCAGATGGGAATATCTTCTTGTCTGGCCCAATTTTCAGAAATGCAGTTTCTGTGTATGTGTTAAGAGAAAGGGAGTCCTGTGGCTGAATAGCTAGCAAACCTTTGACATCTTTGGCTGAATGACATCTCCAGTTTTTCCCAGACAAAGAAAATAGCTTTTAGAACACTGATTCACAGTCTTATTGGGGGGATATATAAAAAGGAGCTTCTGATTTCAGTAATCAATAGCAAATTAAAATATCACATTTCATATATTTTAAGGAAAATAATGAATGTCCAACTATATTATTGTATGTATGTATTCATCTTCTTTTCAGAATTTTAGACTTATTGGAAATAAAGCTTATGAACATGAATTGACCCTGTATTCCAGAGATTTAATAATTTTAAATTTCAAATCAAAAGCTTTGAAGTTACATGTTGTTTTATGCATTTAGGATAGCTGGTTGTCATCTCCTATAGCACTAAGTTGCCTTTCATAATAACTTATCACTCCTGATTAGGACTGTGGGAAGGGACAGTGCAATATTGGCTGCAAGAATTGACAGAAAGTAAAGTCAGAAGCCCTGGAATAATCTTGTAACTGCAAGTTTTATCTTTAGTTTAAAATATATTAATAAAGCAACTGAAGCTAAAAGGTCATCCACAGCTTGAGGTTGAGGACATTGTTTTTGTGGCAAGGCTCTCTCCTAAGAATGTTTAACTAGAAGATTGCACAGTGGGTGACAGCTCTTCAGGTGCTGGGCAAGTGCCAGGAGACCTCCCTAATAAGGTGTAAATATGGAGCTGATGACCATCTGTGTCCCATCAGGTAGAAAGTTCTTGGGGACCATCCAGCCCACCTTGACATATAATGCTGGCCAAATGTCTTAGGATCTTCCTGCTGTTTTAAGCTTCTCTAATATGCAGCTATTTTTTCTTAGTATTTAGCAATAACAGTATTTTTGTGTTGCCTGAGTAATTCTTCTTGTGACTAGAGACTAGACAAAAGTTGTAGGAAAGAACAGAAATATTAAAACAGATACATTAGAGAAACAGTTTTCCATACTGGTGTAGTGCATGCTGGATGCTGACTCCAAGACTCTGAGATTCTTCACAGAGCCATCCCTACATACAGAACTTGATGTGGCTTCTTGTAGTTCCAATGATGCTAACTAAGGTGTGGGGCTCTTAGCAAGGTTCTGAAATAGAAAGTGCCTTTTGTAGACAGGTAATGAAGTCCAGGAAATCTGATGGTGCAAAGGTGACTGGGGTTTTTGCCCCTTAAGGGAAAATAATCTTCTTCAACCACCTTTCTTATAGTTGTATATGTTTAGGAAAAGCCCACTATTTTCAAAAAATGTTCAAAAGACAGTAATTTCCCAGTGTGAGCCTACATTGTTTTACTCATTACACACAGATTCTGCTTTGTGTCCCTTCTAAAATGTGTCCACATCTTAACCTAGCTGATGCTGAAAATTTCATGCATTTATCACTCCACCTCATCACTACTGCAGTTCTTTTTTTTTTTTTTTCTTCTTGTTTAGTGGCATTTTGTTTTAGGAAAAAGAGGTTAGATTTACAGCCTTGGGAATGAAAGGTGTCTCTTTTGAAAAGCAGAATAAATATTATATAGAGAGTGAGAGCATTTGTGCAAATGCAGGCAAAGAGCTGTGTCTGCTCTTTTGGGCTCCTCAGCATGCAAATTCCCGCCAGTGCTTGCTGACATTTTTAATAACAGCATGAGTGGCCAAGAAACCAACTGAAGACCTTGTGACTAAGTGGGAAAAATGCATAATAGAAAAAGGAGTGTGTAGTTAATCCTTCTTTCTGGGGTAATGGAATCAGAGCATTGGAGCAGAGACATCCAAATTATCAGTATCTGACTTAGCATGCTTTGGGTTGTTTTCAATAAAATTTTTCTGTCTGATTCATTTATATAACTCAGAAAATAGAAAGACAATCCTATTCACAGCACAGTTTTAGACCATCTTGGAAGATGCAATGTATAAAACAGAACTCTGCCCTGAATAATAAATGGCTAAATTATTGTGCAAGGGAAGTATGGAGTTATTGGTACAGAAAATAAGTACTATAAGAATTCAGAGTCAGAAAAGTCAATACGGGACAAGTGGACAGGAAGGCTTTATGGGAATAGATAGAACTTGACCTTAATCTTGAACAATAAGTGGACTTTTTTTGATAGGTGTAGAGGGGGAAAATGGTAGCAAGAAGCACTGAAGGTGGGACTAAGAAGAGGTTGGAAGAGTCCGTTCTCAGGTGTAAAGAGATCACGAACGCTTGATGGAAGGAATGGAATCCAGCTGTGGCAACTCAGTAGCTGAGGAAGTCAACATTTGCTTTGGGGAATGAATAGTGGTTAAGCAATAACTTTTTAAAAAAAAAATTAATTCATTCATTTATTTTTGGCTGTGTTGGGTCTTCGTTTCTGTGCGAGGGCTTTCTCTAGTGGCGGCGAGCAGGGACCACTCTTCATCGCGGTGCACGGGCCTCTCACTGTTGCGGCCTCTCTTGCTGCGGAGCACAGGCTCCAGACGCGCAGGCTCAGTAGTTGTGGCTCACGGGCCCTGTTGCTCCGCGGCATGTGGGATCTTCCTGGACCAGGGCTCAAACCCGTGTCCCCTGCGTTGGCAGGCGGATTCTCTACCACTGTGCCACCAGGGAAGCCCAAGCAGTAACTTTTGAAAGAATTTCTCTTTCTGGCTCCTCTTGACCATGAGAGACAGAGTGATAATTTCTTTGATTACGAGTTAAGTAAGAAAGAGGTGTTCAAGAAGGTAAGATTTTGAAAGCCACATTTGGAAGGAACGAGTTGGCTGTGATGGCTTGCCTGCGGATACTTTGAAGGTAGAACTCCTTCCAATCTTAAACTAGTCACACCTGGATCTGTAGAGCTCAGGTGAGAGGGTCTGGAAATCATTTTGAAAACAGAGATAGATAATAAAGATCCTATTGCTATACCAGTCTTCCAGGTGCCTATATAAGATAGAACTTTACAGCAACTTTATGAGGTAGATTTTACTATGCTCATTTCAGAGATGAAAAATTTCAGCTTCTAGGAAGTTATTTGGCTTGTTCAATGCCCCACAAATACAGGGTGACAGAGCTGGGGTTTAACTTCAAGAGCTTCTGCCTTTGCACTCATGCCCTTTCCATTAACCTGTATTACTTTGTCACATTATGTGGGTAGAAAGTACAAAGCAACAATGGCAGTGAGCTAGAAACGTACACATTTTTTTCTAAAGGCTCATCGTCACACAGATGAAATTAAACCAGAAACAGATACGAGATAGGACATAATTTAGTGCTCTTCTACAAGTCATTATTATAGTTACAGAGATTAAGGTTTGTGCTTCTTTTCTTATTCATCCCATCAATAAACACAACTATACTCCCAGCTCTCCATGTTTGTATAGTTTACAGAGTACTTTAAAAATGTTTTAAAATAATCTTCACAAAAATTCATTAATAGCAGGTAGGGTATGGACATTATTTCCAATTTTTGGAAAGAAAAACTGAGATTCCAGAGGTGCTAAATGGTAGAGGTAGTAGCTGAATCCAGTTTTTGTTTCTAAATCTAATGGTGCACTTAGTTCTAGGTATCTCAAATGCCGGCACTATGTCACCCATGTTGGCTTTTGGAAAAATGACTAGGTGTGATCTGTTCTTGTTTTTTATCTGACCATCACAGCTATTGCAGCCTGAAATACTTTTCTAAACTTTATAGAAGATACTTCTCTACTTATAATCATTTTCTTTATCATTTTCTAATCCAGAGTAGTTTATATTTCCCAGTTAGGTATTCTTGGAATGGTTCTCAGGTTACATCTCTAATTTCATCTAATTTTTCAGTTACTACTTTTAAGATTTCTTAAAATATATAAACCACTACCCCTCACATCAAACAGGATAAAAGAATGTTAATAGCCCTGATTATTATATATTAGGACTTGGAATCTGGTGTCAGTGGAAGCATCTATATGTCTTTCTCTTTTTGCATAAGTTCAGTCATGGTTAATTATTCATTAAATAATTTCATGTCATTGAAAGGGCAGAAAAACAATATGGGGAAAAATCCTGGTTTCTTAAATTACACTGATCTTTCCTTATAGATAATATGGATAATGGCCTCCTTTTAAAACTAAATGAAGTTACATATTGGACTTGTAAGTTTGTCACAGACTTACCTCACTTTTAGCACCCAGGACCCTTTGAAGCCATTTGGAGCCTCATGCTGCTTTTTTCCATAGTCTTTGCACCCTGATGGCCCAGGCACACTTAGCTCTGCCATGTCGAGCCCTGGGAGAAAGTCAAGGTCAAACTACTTGGCATTTTCCACACCAGAAGGCAGAGTCATTGTAGGAAATGGGTGACAGCCCCTGTATGAGAGGGAGAGAGAGAGAAGCAGCATGCATTTCCTATTCACTCTAGTGTAATGCGAGGCTGGGCCTGCAGGGTCCCCTGTTATTGCATTCTCTTACCTAAGGTAATCCTGAGAGGTATTACCACTGGAAGAAAAATAGAAAATGCAATGGGATCATCCTCAGCATTAACTATATTTAAATGTGTTCACTAGTCTTGAACAGTTCTCACACACTGATGATGAAATAAGGAGAAATTTCTTCAATGAGAAAACTACATTCTAACTCTGAGATTAAGTCAAAATAATTGAAAACACATGTAGGGGAGCAAAATATGCCACCCCAAAATGTGTCTCTTTGGCATAAAGATTTTTTTAGACTGATCATTTTTAAGAAACAGAAGACCCAGGGAATTTTTCTTGTTACCTCCCCCTAACTGCCTAAAATAATTTAGATAGAGCCCTATTCCAGGAAAGAAGCTATCAGATAGATAACTATAATATGAACTAGGTGTGGTAGACAGGGAAGAACCTATCAGAGTCTAAAATTTCTCTCTGTCCCATTGTCTCTGCATGGCCCAGCAAACATTTATTTACCAAACATTTGCTTTCCATCTCCATGTGAGTTGCTTCCTCCCCTTTGAAGTCCCAAACCATACCCCCAACTTCCTCTTTTGTCTGAAGATGGTATTTAAGGTGAGGGCTTCAGCCATTTTGGAGAGTTACTCAGTTTTCCTGGGTTTCTCCCATGTATACATACTATTAAACTTTGTTTGATATTTCTCCTGTTAATCTGTCTCATGTCAATTTAATTCTTAGACCAACTGGGAGAACCAAGAAGCGTAGAGGAAAATTTCTTCCCCCCAAAACAAGGTAACAATGGAAAGATTCCTGTGGCTGTGTGATACCACAGGGCTCCATGCAATTGAAAAGGAAAAATGCACACACAAAAAGAGTATCTGAAGAAAACACATGAGGAATGAGCATCAAAGAAATCAATAGGAAAAATTACCTCCCCTAAGTATAATGTCAAGGAAGCTCTATTGGAAAAAAATGTTGTAATACCTCCTCCTAGAGGAATATGCAGAGGTAAAGGCAAGCATTTTTAAGACTAGAAGAAACTACACTGGAATTTAAAACAAAAACTAATAATCTAGATGACAAAGACCTATGGAAGGTGTTTATGTGTTCCGTGGGAAAAATAAAATTAATGAAAAAATGAACATATTGCATTTATACACAACATATGTTTTATGCTATTCTAGTCCTAACACAGTATTTTTGTTATTCCAAATGATTAAGGATCCACTGTAATCCATTAGGTTTTTGTGGAATGGTTATACAGAATGACAACTCAATATTCTGCTGCTCTCCACAAAACTTTTGAAAGGCTTGGAGAATATACTTGGGTAGGGGAGGTTTTCCTTCTACCCTTCTAGGTTTTTGACTGAGACATCCCTGTAATAAAAAGACAGATTAACAGGAGAAAAAAAAAAAAGAAGAAGTTTAATAACATGTATACCTCCTGTATATGTGGTAGATACCCAGGAGAACTAACTCCCCAAAATGGCCCAAGCCACAACCTTAAATACCATCTCTAGCTAAAGACAGAAGAAGATGTTGGAGGGTAGGGGATTCAGTTATGGGAGTTTATCAAGAAAAGCACAGTAAACAAGAGTATGGCTGTTATACAGATTTAAGTCATTTCCTTCTCCATTGATAAGAGTTTCCAGAGATTTGGTCATCTTTCTCTTCCTGGTACAGAGAGGAAGACACCCTTACAAATGGACATTTCACTTATAAATGCAAATGTTTCTTACAAAAGGATAACTTCTACTCAGTTTTCAGAGCTTCTCGTGTGTCTGCTGTTTCTTAAAACTAATCAGCCTAAGATAATCCTTATGCCAAAGAGACATATTTTAGCGTGACAAATTATGCTCCCTTGAACTTGTTTGCTACAAGAAAAGAACCACAAATGCACCTGGCAGGTTTTATAAATATACTTTTTCTTTAAGTTGGCTTAAATGTGTATTTTATTTATTTTTTTTGCAACAGCTGTTTCTTTTTTTTCTTTTGGCTACATTGGGTCTTCGTTGCTGCGTGCGGGCTTTCTCTAGTTGTGGCGAATGGGGGCTACTCTTCATTGCAGTACGCAGGCTTCTCATTGCGGTGGCTTCTCTTGTTGCAGAGCACGGGCTCTAGTCGCGTGGGCTTCAGTAGTTGCAGCGCACGGGCTCAGTAGCTGTGGCTCGTGGGTTCTAGAGCGCAGGCTCAGTAGTTGTGGCGCACGGGCTTAGTTGCTGCGCGGCATGTGGGATCTTCCCAGACCAGGGCTTGAACCCGTGTGCCCTGCATTGGCAGGCAGATTCTTAACCACTGTGCCATCAGGGAAACCCTAAACATGTATTTTTAAAAGAAGAGGGGATCAGACCTGGCTGATACTCAGCTGTAAGCTGAATAGGTTATAAAACTTATATCCTTTATCACTGGTCAGTATCCAGAAAGAATCAGTTAAATACTTAGACTATTACCTTGAAGTTGGGCATCTAGTGGACTTACACCTTTTCCATTTGATACAATATGAATTATTGCAACATGTTTTGGCCCCAAATCAGAAGACCAGCATATTCTGTTTCACAAGGTTTATTGTCCACTTCAGATAGAAAAATAAAAGGTATTTGCTAAGAGTTCTATGTCCTTTTCTTAAAGAAAAAAAGAGTAAAACATTTATTTCTGAATGCTGAATGAGAATATGAATATAATTATGATATTTTTATTGCTTAATATTTTAAATTACCTAGACAATACATATTATGCTTAACCTTAGAATAACTATACTGTCTTGTATACTAATATTAAGAACACTATTTTAATTTTTTAAATTGCAGTTATGTATATTTCTTCTTTCATTTTAAAATTTTCTGAAACAAGAAAAAAACATACTAAATTTGTATGATGAAAATATATTTATGATTTAAAAACAATAAAGTCAAAAATTATACCTTCTCAGACATAATAATTGCAAGAAGCTGGCAATATTTAAATATTGAATGTGGGCTTTGAATTATTTCTCTAGGAGTGGTGAAAGTTCTTTGCTTCTTATTTACTATGAATTCATTGAATATCAGATGCTATCGCAGGCAATGAGATTCCAGAGGGGAAATCCAGAGTTTCTTCTGGGTTTATGGATTTGCACCTGAGTCTCTTTGGTGTTTAAGGGTATATCCCTATCTTTTCATTACATGATCCTGATCTTTTTATGCACTGAGGCTGACCAGGGCCCAAAGTGTGTTCCATAACTGTGCAACTGGATAATATTGATATTAATCATAATGACATAGGCAAATATTTATTTAATGCTTACTATGTGCCAGACTTAATTTAAATGTTTTATATTACTGAATCTTCACAAAATACCCATGAGAATGTTCTTATTGTCCCTGTTTTACAGATGAGGAAGACAAGGGAAGGGCCAAGATTGAAAAAGTTTAACTTGTTAATGGCACAACTGATGTGAAGAATGTATTTTGACTTTCATATGTAGTGATATAACCTTGAACCTAATAACCCAACCAGTCAGGGTCCTTTTTAATGTTAGTAATGTGTCATGCATGAATAGTGTTTCTATGGACTGTGATCTCTTGAGGAATATTTCTGTTGAACTGTCTGAAGAGATTAATTCAGTCTTGGGTGAACAAGGAATCCTTCATGTGTTTATTGATAAAGTTGCAGGGCTCCATTCTCAGTGGTTAGGATATGGCCCTCTGGCCCTCTGTGAACTGCTTCTGAATCAGAGCTAGGCCTGGCTCTGAAAGGTTTCCTGTCCCTCATCCAGGTTTCCCAGAGTGCATCAAGCTTTACCTTTGGAGAAGGTGCTCTCACCTTGAGAGGCTGTGCTGATCTTTTGTCGTTACAGCACTCTGGTACCTTCTCTCTCTGAATCCTTCCTACAACCTAAACCTTCTTATATCCTGGATATTTCTGCCCTACCCTCATCAATTTGTTTTTCCTTCCTAGCAATTCTTTTTCTTCTGAAGCTCTGTCCTTCTGGGAGTTTATGTCAGATATCTGCTATTATTCCAGAGATTCTCAAGTACTTTCACTAACACAGCCCTTTTAATTTCTTAGTGACTCATTAGGTATTTGTTGCACTCACCCACAACTTGGAGGCTGTGGGGCCATCTTCCCTTTCAGCTAGTTGTTCTCAGACTCAGTTTCCATTTATAGTAGCATCCTCTCTCTTTGGAAGGATATGTTGCCTATTTGGGGTTCCACCTTTGATTCCATTTCACTTCCTGCTGCTCCTGCCACACAATTGCTGTTTCTTCTAGACCCTGCTCTTGCGGGCAGGGGGTAAAAGGAGAGGGGGGAGGGTTTGGGTACACCCATCCGCAATTTAGAGCTTCTGGGATTCCTCATCACCCAGTTTGTTAACATCATCGATGTTTCTCTCTGCTCCATTGCCCTTTTCCCTTAATTTCATCTGAAGACAATTCCTTTCCTGTTATTCTTTCTTAGTGGAATTCCTGTTCTTGTTTCATAAATTCAGCTTCTTCTCTTACCTCTCTGAGGGTATTAATATAACTTTTTCCTCTATCGTCGTCTTCTTTTCTCTACATATTCTCCTTTTCCTCAACTTGCTTATTGCTTTTGTTTGATTTGTTCTCTACTTGTTACATGGGAATCTTTCTTCAGATAGTTTGAACCTGGCAAACTTAGGTTGTTTACTCAGATAAACAACCTTTATTTGTGAGTTTATCCACTGAGGGCTTTGCTGTAGGGTGATTTGCCAGGTCTGTTCTTTGAGGAGCCTCTGATGTCAGTAATTTTAAGTTACCCCCACTAGAACTGGTCAGATTTCCTGGAGAAGGACCTTTCAATTTCTTGTGTGGAGGGAATAGAATTAATTGCCTTATCTGAAAGCAGACTCAAGAAATGGAGTTGAATTTGGGCCTCAGTATTCAGTATGTGTGTGTTCTCTTATCTTCCTGTTGCTGGTATGGTGTCCCTACCTTCAATCTGTTCCCAAACCCCAGGATCCTCTATATTAACCTCTGTAAAACATAAACCTCTAGTCTTATAACAAGATAGGGGAGAGGATATTTTGTAGAGGAGGAGAACTAACTACATCTTGAAGAGTCTATTTTCAGACCAATCTTCATTCCCTTTTGCAGATATAACTTTTGCCACCAGTTCTTTGTGGAGAATCAACAACGTACATCAGATTATATCTCTGCTTTTTTCTGACTGCTAAGTCAGTTTAAGGTTCTGTTTTCCAGGTTCCAAAATTTTATTGCTCTTATCTTCTTTCCTATTTTGTTGCCTTTTTTGGGGGGGTTATGATGTTTGAAACATCTTTTACCATTGTTTTAATGAAGTTGTTGAAGGGAATTAAAAGTAAATTTATGCATTTAGTTTACTGTCATTAACCAAATGTTAATGTGCTTTGATAAATACTCAAGCATATGAAAAATCTGTATATATTTATGGGTCCTACAATATTTTGGGCCTCCTTGAGGACAAAGATTCTATATCTTTGAAACATTTATTATTCTCACTTCTATATCATAATTGTCACAAGAACTGGGAGTTCTCTTATGTTCCAAGTCCCTCTGCAAGCACATTATCTGTTTTCCTACAGGAGAGATATTATCCCTTACTATGTTAATAATCTAGTACATAGGATAGTGCCCATCATAGACCTTTAATTTTCTGAAAAATTACTACCTTATATGAAAACTATAAAATGAATCCCTTGCCATTTTTTTCCCATACCATTAAATTCTGAACCATTAATCTTAGGTATTAATCACAAATGCCTAAGATTAAGTTTTAACTGTAACAAATGGGTGTTTCCACTTTGAAAAAGGTTGCTCACCCCTTTCCTTTCAACCGAAGTTTACTTTATTGGATTTGTGTTCCTAATTATTTCAGAAAGACTTTTAAAAAGAAAACTGACTATCTGATTATTTTTAGTATATTTTTAAACTTATCTATTGTTGTAAAGCAAAGTACCCGAAAACCTAGTGGCTGAAAACAATAATTTATGTTGCTGATAACTTTGTGAGTCTAGGAATTCTGGAAGGGCTTGACTGAGTGGTTTGTCTCTGATTCATATGACATCATCAGAGTACCCCAGACATAAGGGATCTGGTTCCAAAAGGATGTCTTCCCTCACATATCTGGCACCGTAGTATTTTCTGGCCTCTCTCTCACCACCTCGCGTCTGATCTTCTGTGTCCTCCTCATGTACCTTGGGCTCTCACAGCATGGCAGTCTCAGGCTAGTCAGACTTCCTACATAGCAGTTGGCTTCCTCAAGAGCAAATGTTCCACGAATAAGACAGGAAATGTTTCCCAGGACAGGAAGTAGGAGCTGACCTCAGCCTGGAAACTAGGATAGCATCACTTGTGTTACATTCCATTGATCAGAGCAGTCACAGAGCCTGCCCATACTCAACAGGAGGTGACATAGAGACCATCTCTCAATGGGAGGAATGACAGAAAATTTGCAGCTATCTCTAATCTGCTAATCAGTCTCTCTCTTTCCCTCTCTCTCTCTCACACACACACATATATACACACAAACACACACACAATAAACATATATACATACTACCTATAAAAAGATTTGAGGGCTTCCCTGGTGGCGGAGTGGTTGGGAGTCCGCCTGCCGATGCAGGGGACACGGGTTCGTGCCCCGGTCCGGGAGGATCCCACATGGCGCGAAGCGGCTGGGCCTGTGAGCCATGGCTGCTGAGCCTGCGCGTCCGGAGCCTGTGCTCCGCAAGAGGGGAGGCCACAGTAGTGAGAGGCCCGCGTACCGCAAAAAAAAAAAAAAAAAAAAAAAAGATTTGGCCAATTTCAGAACCTAAAGCAGTACATCTGCAAAATGGATGACAAAACCCATAAACACCAGCCATATATAGGAGAACCAGAGATCCCCTACCCCTTTTTCATTACTGTTTTCTAATGATGTATTTTTAGTAGAAGTTCTCCCCATAGCTATGACTGATATCACTTCTGATCCCAGAGCAGGGGAGAACAAAACTTCACTGAATGAATTTTCTTAAGAGCCACCAACCTACCTATAATACAGTGCTGAGATTGTCACTTCATTCCCCGGAGGGTGTGGCTCTGTTTGGACAATTCCCCACTTGCCATTAAGATGGCAGAGGAAGAATATAAGGTATCTCTGCCAAGGAAATGTCATCTTTCAAAGCAGCAGCAGGCCAGGCAGGAGCTATGGTGGCAGTTCCTTAATACCAGAAAAATAATAACCTCACAGAAGAGATGATCTGGACTGATCTAGCTGCTTGACCTTACACAAATAGTTATATTTTCTATGTGCTTTCATTTATAAAATAGAGCCAATAATTTTGTTACCAAGGGGTTGTTGTGAGACTAAAATGAGGACACTCATATAGAGTCACATTACCTGGAAAAGAACGGGATATGGGTTTTTTGTCTATTATTATTAACATTATTATTATTAAGGAACAATATGAAAATGTAGTGGTATAACCACTTACAGGGTTGACATACTTTAGCATTCATTATATCTAACTTATTAATATCAAAATATATTGAGTTGTATAAAAGGGTTGTACAGAATCCTTGAATCAGTGCCAGCTACAAGTACATTCAAATAGTAATTACCATAAGGAGCATTTTAAGATCATTTCGAAACTTCCCATAGGATGAACACTACAGCTTGTCAGTACCGTCCCTCTGATATCTTTTCATATGGAAATCTACTGAGGCTTCATCCTAAAACCATGAGATTTATCTGTACCAAATTGCAATAAACTCAAGCTTTTGCCTGCAAGATGTGATGCACTAAGTCTGTCCCTTTCCTTACTTGCATCTGGATGGCAGCTCATTAGGACATGGTCCTGTCAATATGATTATCATCATCATCATCATCATCATCATCATCATTTCACATATTCTAATCACATGTTGGTTTCAGATAATGAAAAAAAAAGTGACTTCAGCCTGCATCCCTGACCTCAATCATCTATCATTTTGAGAGTGACCTGTTGGTATTAGAGGGGACTAAATATAATTACATGGTTGGGGGAGTGTAAACTATCCCCATTGCTAGGAAACAAACCAATACAGCCAGTCTTCGCAGCACCCCATGTGGCACAGTGGCATCACCTATGAACGAGTTCTTGGTATGCAAGAAGGTTTGCTCTCTTACCTGTGGCCTGGAGCTTGTGATCCTAAAACAATTCACTTACTAGAAAGTATTTTCTCAAGAAAAGGGCACCAGCTTCAGAGACACACAGATCTGGATTCTAATCTTGGCTGTATTACTTAATGGCTTTTTGTCTTAGGGAAACATAATTAACCACTCTGATACTTGAGTTATTCAGTTGTATAATGTTTATATTATAAAGTTATCATAACAACGCATCTTTTTTTAAAAACTTGTTACCATATGGACACTCCCACCTACGTTATTTTGAAGCAATTACCAGATATGTTGCAATTGAAGTATATCAATGTATATCTTTAACATTAAAGAAATTCCATAACATAACTTCTGTGAAATTATGATACCTAAATTATTAACAATAATTAATATTATTATCATTAATTCATAACATCAAATATTCAGCCAATGTTCATATTTCTCCAATTGCCTTTGCAATTATTGTTATATTTTACAGTCTTTGTTTGCATTGGGATCAAAATAATGTCCCATATTAGTTGATACGTCTTTTAAGTGTCTTTTTAAAAATAAGCTTTTTTTTTAAACATCTTTATTGGAGTATATTTGCTTTACAATGGTGTGTTAGTTTCTACTTTATAAACAAGTGAATCAGTTATACATATACATATGTTCCCATATCTCTTCTCTCTTGCATCTCCCTCCCTCCCACCCTCCCTATCCCACCCCTCCAGGTGGTCACAAAGCACCGAGCTGATCTCCCTGTGCTATGCGGCTGCTTCCCACTAGCTATCTACCTTACGTTTGGTAGTGTATATATATCCATGCGTCTCTCTCGCTTTGTCACAGCTTACCCTTCCCCCTCCCCATATTCTCAAGTCCATTCTCTAGTAGGTCTGTGTCTTTATTCCTGTCCTACCCCTAGGTTTTTCATGACATTTTTTTCCCTTAAATTCCATATATATGTGTTAACATACGGTATTTGCCTTTCTCTTTCTGACTTACTTCGCTCTGTATGACAGACTCTAAGTCTATCCACCTCATTACAAATAGCTCAATTTCGTTTCTTTTTATGGCTGAGTAATATTCCATTGTATATATGTGCCACATCTTCTTTATCCATTCAACCGATGATGGACACTTAGGTTGTTTCCCTCTCCTGGCTATTGTAAATAGAACTGCAGTGAACATTCTGGTACATGACTCTTTTTGAATTATGGTTTTCTCAGCGTATATGCCCTGTAGTGGGATTGCTGGGTCATATGGTAGTTCTATTTGTAGTTTTTTAAGGAACCTCCATACTGTTCTCCACAGTGGCTGTATCAATTTACATTCCCACCAGCAGTGCAAGAGGGTTGCCTTTACTACACACCCTCTCCAGCATTTATTGTTTCTAGATTTTTGGATGATGGCCATTCTGACTGGTGTGAGATATCTCATTGTAGTTTTGATTTGCATTTCTCTAATGATTAATGATGTTGAGCATTCTTTCATGTGTTTGTTGGCAGTCTGTATATCTTCTTTGGAGAAATGTCTATTTAGGTCTTCTGCCCATTTTTGGATTGTGTTGTTTGTTTTTTGGCATTGAGCAGCATGAGCTGCTTATAAATTTTGGAGATTAATCCTTCGTCAGTTGCTTCATTTGCAAAAATTTTTTCCAATTCTGAGGGTTGTCTTTTGGTCTTGTTTATGGTTTCCTTTGCTGTGCAAAAGCTTTGAAATTTCATTAGGTCCCATTTGTTTTTGTTTTTATTTCCATTTCTCTAGGAGGTGGGTCAAAAAGGATCCTGCTGTGATTTATGTCATAGAGTGTTCTGCCTATGTTTTCCTCTAAGAGTTTGATAGTTCCTGGCCTTACATTTAGGTCTTTAATCCACTTTGAGCTTATTTTTGTGTATGGTGTTACGGAGTGATCTAATCTTATACTTTTACATGTACCTGTCCAGTTTTCCCAGCACCACTTTTTGAAGAGGCTGTCCTTTCTCCACTGTACATTCCTGCCTCCCTTATCAAAGATAAGGTGACCATATGTGCGTGGGTTTATCTCTGGGCTTTCTATCCTGTACCATTGATCTATATTTCTGTTTTTGTGCCCGTACCATACTGTCTTGATTACTGTAGCTTTGTAGTATAGTCTGAAGTTAGGGAGCCTGATTCCTCCAGCTCCGTTTTTCGTTCTCAAAATTGCTTTGGCTATTCGGGATCTTTTGTGCTTCCATACAAATTGTGAAAGATTTTGTTCTAGTTCTGTGAAAAATGCCAATGGTAGTTTGATAGGGATTGCATTGAATCTGTAGATTGCTTTGGGTAGTAGAGTCATTTTCACAATGTTGATTCTTCCAATCCAAGAACATGGTATATCTCTCCATCAATTTGTATCATCTTTAATTTCTTTCATCAGTGTCTTATAATTTTCTGCATACAGGTCTTTTGTCTCCTTAGGTAGGTTTATTCCTAGATATTTTATTCTTTTTGTTGCAATGGTAAATGGGAGTGTTTTCTTGATTTCACTTTCAGATTTTTCATCCATAGTGTATAGGAATGCCAGAGATTTGTGTGCATTAATTTTGTATCCTGCTACTTTACCAAATTCATTGTTTAGCTCTAGTAGTTTTCTGGTAGCATCTTTAGGATTCTCTGTGTATAGTATCATGTCATCTGCAAACAGTGACAGCTTTACTTCTTCTTTTCCAATTTGGATTCCATTTATTTCCTTTTCTTCTCTGATTGCTGTGGCTAAAACTTCCAAAACTATGTTGAATAAGAGTGGTGAGAGTGGGCAACCTTGTCTTGTTCCTGATCTTAGTGGAAACGCTTTCAGTTTTTCACCATTGAGGACGATGTTGGCTCTGGGTTTGTCATATATGCCCTTTATTATGTTGAGGAAAGTTCCCTCTATGCCTACTTTCTGCAGGGTTTTTATCATAAATGGGTGTTGAATTTTGTCAAAAGCTTTCTCTGCATCCATTGAGATGATCATATGGTTTTTCTCCTTCAATTTGTTAATATGGTGTATCATGTTGATTGATTTGCGTATATTGAAGAATCTTTGCATTCCTGGAATAAACCCCACTTGATCATGGTGTATGATCCTTTTAATGTGTTGTTGGATTCTGTTTCCTAGTATTTTGTTGAGGATTTTTGCATCTATGTTCATCAGTGATATTGGCCAGTAGTTTTCTTTCTTTGTGACATCCTTGTCTGGTTTTGGTATCAGGGTGATGGTGGCCTCGTAGAATGAGTTTGGGAGTGTTCCTTCCTCTGCTGTATTTTGGAAGAGTTTGAGAAGGATAGGTGTTAGCTCTTCTCTAAATGTTTGATAGAATTTGCCTGTGAAGCCATCTGGTCCTGGGCTTTTGTTTGTTGGAAGATTTTTAATCACAGTTTCAATTTCAGTGCTTGTGATTGGTCTGTTCATATTTTCTATTTCTTCCTGGTTCAGTCTCTGAAGGTTGTGCATTTCTAAGAATTTGTACATTTCTTCCAGGTTGTCCATTTTATTGGCATAGCGTTGCTTGTAGTAATCTCTCACGATCTTTTGTATTTCTGCAGTGTCAGTTGTTACTTCTCCTTTTCATTTCTAATTCTATTGATTTGAGTCTTCTCCCTTTTTTTCTTGATGAGTCTGGCTAATGGTTTATCAATTTTGTTTATCTTCTCAAAGAACCAGCTTTTAGTTTTATTGATCTTTGCTATCATTTCCTTCATTTCTTTTTCATTTATTTCTGATCTGATTTTTATGATTTCTTTCCTTCTGCTAACTTTGGGGGTTTTTTTTTCTTCTTTCTCTAATGGCTGTAGGTGCAAGGTCAGATTGTTTATTTGAGATGTTTCCTGTTTCCTAAGGTAGGATTGTATTGCTATAAACTTCCCTCTTAGAACTGCTTTTGCTGCATCCCATAGATATTGGGTCGTCGTGTCTCCATTGTCATTTGTTTCTAGGTATTTTTTGATTTCCTCTTTGATTTCTTCAGTGATCACTTTGTTATTAAGTAGTGTATTGTTTAGCCTCCATGTGTTTGTATTTTTTACAGATCTTTTCCTGTAATTGATATCTAGTCTCATAGCATTGTGGTCGGAAAAGATACTTGATACAATTTCAATTTTCTTAAATTTACCAAGGCTTGATTTGTGACCCAAGGTATGATCTATCCTGGAGAATGTTCCATGAGCCCCTGAGAAAAATGTGTATTCTGTTGTTTTTGGATGGAATGTCCTATAAATATCAATTAAGTCCATCTTGTTTAATGTATCATTTAAAGCTTGTGTCTCCTTATTTATTTTCCTTTTGGATGACCTGTCCATTGGTGAAAGTGGGGTGTTAAAGTCCCCTACTATGAATGTGTTACTGTTGATTTCTCCTTTTATGGCTGTTAGTATTTGCCTTATGTATTGATGTGCTCCTATGTTGGGTGCATAAATATTTACAAATGTTGTATCTTCTTCTTGGATCGATCCCTTGATCATAATGTAGTGTCCTTCTTTGTCTCTTCTAGTAGTCTTTATTTTAAAGTCTATTTTGTCTGATATGAGAATTGCTACTCCAGCTTTCTTTTGGTTTCCAGTTGCATGAAATAATCTTTTTACATCTCCTCACTTTCAGTCTGTATGTGTCTCTAGGTCTGAAGTGGGTTTCTTGCAGACAGCAAATATATGGGTCTTGTTTTTGAATCCATTCAGCCAATCTGTGTCTTTTGGTGGGAGCATTTAGTCCATTTACATTTAAGGTAATTATCGATATGTATGTTCCTATTCCCATTTTCTTAGTTGTTTTGGGTTCGTTATTGTAGGTCTTTTTCTTCTCTTCTGTTTCTTGCCTAGAGAAGTTCCTTTAGCAGTTGTTGTAGAGCTGGTTTGGTGGTGCTGAACTCTCTCAGCTTTTGCTTGTCTGTAAAGGTTTTAATTTCTCCATCAAATCTGCATGAGATCCTTGCTGGCTAGAGTAATCTTGGTTGCAGGTTTTTCTCCTTCATCACTTTAAATATGTCCTGCCAGTCCCTTCTGGCTTGCAGAGTTTCTGCTGAAAGATCAGCTGTTAACCTTACGGGGATTCCCTTGTGTGTTATTTGTTGTTTTTCCCTTGCTGCTTTTAATATGTTTTCTTTGTATTTAATTTTTGACAGTTTGACTAATATGCGTTTTGGTGTTTTTCTCCTTGGATTTATCCTGTATGGGACTCTCTGTGCTTCCTGGACTTGATTAACTATTTCCTTTCCCATATTAGGGAAGTTTTCAACTATAATCTCTTCAAATATTTTCTCAGTCCCTTTCTTTTTCTCTTCTTCTTCTGGAACCCCTATAATTTGAATATTGGTGCATTTGATGTTGTCCCAGAGGTCTCTGAGACTGTCCTCAGTTCTTTTCATTCTTTTTTCTTTATTCTGCTCTGCAGTAGTTATTTCCACTATTTTATCTTCCAGGTCACTTATCCGTTCTTCTGCCTCAGTTATTCTGCTATTGATCCCATCTAGAGTATTTTTAATTACGTTTATTGTGGTGTTCATCGTTGTTTGTTTCATCTTTAGTTCTTCTAGGTCCTTGTTAAATGTTTCTTGCATTTTGTCTGTTCTATTTCCAAGATTTTGGATCATTTTTACTATCATTATTCTGAATTCTTTTCCAGGTAGACTGCCTATTTCCTCTACATTTGTTAGGTCTGGTGGGTTTTTATCTTGCTCCTTTATCTGCTGTGTGTTTTTCTGTCTTCTCATTTTTCTTATCTTACTGTGTTTGGGGTTTCCTTTTTGCAGGCTGCAGGTTCGTAGTTCCTGTTGTTTTTGGTGTCTGTCCCCAGTGGCTAAGGTTGGTTTAGTGGGTTGTGTAGGCTTCCTGGTGGAGGGGACTAGTGCCTGTGTTCTGGTGGATGAAGCTGGATCTTGTCTTTCTGGTGGGCAGGTCCATGTCTGATGGTGTGTTTTGGAGTGTCTGTGAACTTCCTGTCTTGCTAGTTGTTTGGCATAGGATGTCCAGCACTGTAGCTTGCTGGTCGTTGAGTGAAGCTGGGTGCTGGTGTTGAGATGGAGATCTCTGGGAGATTTTCGCTGTTTGATATTATGTGGAGCTGGGAGGTCTCTTGTTGACCAGTGTCCTGAAGTTGGCTCTCCCTCCTCAGAGGCACAGCACTGACTCCTGGCTTCTGCACCAAGAGCCTTTCATCCACACGGCTCAGAATAAAAGGGAGAAAAAGTAGAAGGAAAGAATTAGTAGAAGTAGAAAGAGAGAAAGAAAGAAAGAAAGGAGGGAGGAAGGAAGGAAGGAGGGACGGAAGGAAAAAAAGAAAGATAAAGTAAAATAAAATAAGATAAAATATAATAAAGTTATTAAAATAAGAAAATAATTATTAATAGAAAAAAAACAAAAAAAACAAAGAAAATAACGGACGGATAGAACCCTAGGACAAATGTTGGAAGCAAAGCTATACAGACAAAATCTCACACAGAAGCATACACATACACTCTCACAAAAAGAGGAAAAGGGAAAAAAATCATAAATATTGCTCTCAATGTCCACCTCCTCAATTTGGAATGATTCATTGTCTAAAGGAGGGAAGGAAGGAAAGAAAGAAAGAAAGAAGATAAAGTAAAATAAAGTTATTAAAATAAAAAATAATTATTAAAAACAAAAAAGGACAGATAGAACCGTAGGACAAATGGTGGAAGCAAAGCTATACAGACAAAATCCCACACAGAAGCATACACATACACACTCACAAAAAGAGGAAAAGGGGAAAAAATAGTAAATATTGCTCTCAGTCCACCTCCTTAATTTGGGTTGATTCGTTGTCTATTCATGTATTCCACAGATGCAGGGTACGTCAAGTTGATTGTGTAGCTTTAATCCGCTGCTTCTGAGGCTGCTGGGAGAGTTATCCCTTTCTCTTCTTTGTTCTCACAGCTCCCAGGGGCTCAGGTTTCGATTTGGCCCTGCCTCTGCGTGTAGGTCGCCGGAGGCCGGAGGGCGTCTGTTCTTCACTCAGACAGGACGGGGTTAAAGGAGCCGCTGACTCGGGGGCTCCGGCTCACTCAGGCTGGGGGGAGGGAGGGGCACGGAGTGCGGGGCGAGCCTGCTGCGTCAGAGGCCGGCGTGACGTTGCACGAGCCTTAGGCGTGCCGTGCGTTCTCCCGGAGAAGTTGTCCCTGGATCACGGGACCCTGGCAGTGGCGGGCTGCACAGGCTCCCCGGAAGGGGGGTGTGGATAGTGACCGGTGCTCGCACACAGGCTTCTTGGTGGCGGCAGCAGCAGCCTTAGCATCTCATGCCCGTCTCTTGGATCCGCGCTTTTAGCCGCGGCTCGCGCCCGTCTCTAGAGCTCCTTTAAGCAGCGCTTCTTAATCCCGTCTCCTCGCGCACCAGGAAACAAAGAGGTAAGAAAAAGTCTCTTGCCTCTTCGGCAGGTCCAGACTTTTCCCCGGACTCCCTCCCGGCTAGCCGTGGCGCACTAACCCCCTGCAGGCTGTGTTCATGCCGCCAACCCCAGTCCTCTCCCTGCGCTCCGAGAGAAGCCCGAGCCTCAGCTCCCAGCCCCGCCCACCCCGGCGGCTGAGCAGACAAGCCTCTCAGGCTGGTGAGTGCCGGTCGACCCTGATCCTCTGTGCGGGAATCTCGCTGCTTTGCCCTCCGCACCCCTGTGGCTGTGGTCTCCCCTGCAGCTCCGAAGCTTTCCTCCTCCGCCACCCACAGTCTCGGCCCGCGAAGGGGCTTCCTAGTGTGTGTAAACCTTTCCTCCTTCACAGGTCCCTCCCACTGGTGCAGGTCCTGTCCCTATTCTTTTGTCTCTGTTTACTCTTTTTTCTTTTGCCCTACCCAGGTACGTGGGGGGTTTCTTGCCTTTTGGGAGGTCTGAGGTCTTCTGCCAGCGTTCAGTAGTTGTTCTGTAGGAGTTGTTCCACGTGTAGATGTATTTCTGGTGTATCTGTGGGGAGAAAGGTGATCTCTGTGTCTTACTCTTCCGCCATCTTCCCGCAAGCCCTCAAAAATAAGCTTTTTATTTTAGAATAATTTTAGATTAACAGAAAAGCTGCACAGATAGTAGAGTGGGTTCCTCAATGTCCTTTACTCAGTTTTTGCTAATTTCAGCATCTTATAAAACCATGATACATCAAAATGAAGAAATTAACATTGATACAGTATTATAAACTAAACTACTGACTTTATTCAAGTTTTACCAGTTTTACCACTAATCCAGGATCCATTCCAGGAGGTCACATTATGTTTAGGTTTTAGACTCTTTTAAACTCTAGTTTCCTTCTGCATCTTTTTTCTTTTTTACAATGTTTTTCTATGAGAAATCAGAAGATTTTTCTTGCAAAAGTTCTCCAGTGTAAACTGGAGCTGTATGTTTGTGCTATTTTAAACATGTTTATCTGTACCTTGAATTTATCATAAGTTGATATTAGATGTAAATGTTTGATCAAATTCAGGTTCAATTTTTTTTAATGTATTCCGTTAGTATTGGATAAACTACTTAATAGGCAGTGTAGTGTACTTCTGTAAGGAGATTCATAAGTATGTTTTTTCCTCTTTCTGATGTTATCAGAAACTGATGATCATTGTTTAGGTCCATTAATCCATTAGGGCACAGCAGAATGGTGATTTTCTACTTCTATCATTTTTCACTGTGTATCAGTTGAAATATTTCCAAAAAGAGAAATTTCTCCTCTTCAGTTATAGTATAGCTCATATAAAAAAGCAGAATAAATAATTAATTTCCCTCCTATATTACTAGTTTCAGTTTGGTAATGTGGTAATTTCCAGGCATATTTCACTGATTTTTATCTGTAATGTACTCTATTTTCATGGTTCCAGTTCAATTTTTTTAATTATTTTTTTATTGAAAGATTATTGGTTAGAGCAATTTTAAATTTACAGAAGAATTGAGCAGAAAGTACAGAGATTTCCCTCTCAAATATTCCTACTCCCCACACAGAGCTTCTCCTATTATTCACATCTTGCATTAATGTGGTACATTTGTTACAATTGATGAAGCAATATTGGTAGATTACATTAGAGTTCACTGTTTAAGATGTTCATTTCTAATGGTCTTGACAAATGTATAACTTTATCAGATAAGTGGATAGCAAATATTTTCTCTCAGTCTGTGGATTATCTTTTAGTTCTTTTAGGAATGTCTTTCACAAAGCAGATGTTTTTAATTTTAATGAAGTTTAACTTATCAATTTTATCTAAAAAGGCATTGCCAAATCCAAGGTCACCTAGATTTTCTCCTGTGTTATCTTCTAAAAGGTTTGTAGTTTTACATTTTACAATTAGGTCTGTGATCCATTTTAAATTGTTATTTATGAAAGATATAAGGTCAGTATCTAGATTTACTTTTCTGTGTGTAGATATCTAGTTGTTTCAGAACAGTGTTGAAAACACTATTCTTTTTCTACTGAATTTATTCTGCTTCTTTGTCAGATCCATTGACTATATTTGTGTGGATCTATTTCTGGAACCTCTGTTGTGTTCCACTGACTTATTTCTGTATTCTTACCCCAATACCACATTTCTTGATCACTGAAGCTTTACAGTAAGTATTAAAATCAGGTAGTACCAGTGCTCTAAACTTCCTCTTCATTATTGTGTTGTCTATTCTGGGTTTTTCCCAGATAAACTTTAAAATCAGTTTGTTGATATCCGTAAAATAATCTGCTGGGATATAGACTGGGATTGGGGTTGTGTTGAATCTATATATCAAGTTGAGAAAAACTAACACATTAACAATATTGTCTTTCTCTCCAAAAACATGAAATATTTGTTTATTTAGATCTTCTTTAATATCTTTAATCAGTTTTTGACAGTGTTCTTCATATAGATCTTATACATATTTTCTTAGATCTATACCTAAATATTTCCTTTTGAGGAATGCTAATATAAATGGTACTGTGTTTTTATTTTCAAATTCCAGTTTCTCATTGCTGGTTAATAAGAAAGCAGTTGGCTTTTGGAGGCTAACCTTGTATCCTGCTAACTTGCTATAATTGTTTATTAGTTCCAGGAGTTTTATTGTTGTTATTGTTTCTTTGGAGGTTTTTTACAAAGACAATCATGTCATATGTGAACAAAGACAATTTTCTTTCTTCCTTCCCAGTCTATTTACCTTGTATTTTATTTTCTTCTCTTATTGCATTAGCTAGGCCTTCCAGTATGATATTGAATAGGAGTGATGAGAGAGCACATTCTTGCTTTGTTCCTAACCTTAAGGGAAAAACCATCTATTTTCTCAGCATTAAGTAAAATGTTAGCTGTAGGTTTTTGGTAGATATTTTTAATCATGTTGAGGAAGTTGCCTTCTATTCCCAGTTTGATGAGAATGTGGGTGTTGGATTTTGTGAAATGCTTTTTCTGCATGTATTGATTGAATTTTCAGTAAGGTTTCTTGGGTAGTCCCTTCTTTGTTTTCAGAATCTCTTCATATATTAGAAATATAATGCTTCAAGTGACAGTAAATTTAAATGAAATTAATGTGTCTAATGTCAACTCAAAATTATCTGATAGGCTGATATGTCAAGCTGAAATCCATAACAGACAAAAGTTAAATCCTGCATATCTCATTAAGTACAAGATGCGAAAAAAAAAATTGGCTTGGCAGGAGTTCTTGGAAGAAATATGTAGCAAAATTTTGTTGGCAAAAATGTTAATATTAGATAACAGCATGACCTGGCTGGTTAACAACCATTTTGTAGTATTTAGTTTCTGTTTTCTGGGTGGCAAACTTTGAGAGAGTCCAAGATGAAAGAGAATGTGTTGTGCATTATTTTCATAATTATCACCCTGTTGTAAGGATGTGTTGAGACCTCCATACCATGAGATAATATAGGTAATAGCAAGAATAGAAGCTAGAAAAATGGAGGACTTAATGTAGATGCATGATAAACAAATGAAAATATTTAATGGATTGCTATGTAAAAGATTATTTAGATATGTTCTTTATTAGCACAGAGCAGAACTAAGAGTAGCAGCTAAAACTTAAAACATATTTTAACTAACTATATATGCATAATCTTGCCATTAATATACTTGAGGTGTATCATTCCTTTTTAGTCAGTGATGGAATAAAGCAAATTCCTGGGGTATGCTGTTGTAGAGTTGCTACATGGGATGGAGTGTTAAGTTAAGAGAAATCTGAAGGGAATTTACCACTCAAAGTGAGCTCTTAGAGCTCACTTGAAGAAATATATTCTACAATAGAGCACATTGTCTTTGTGCAGCCCTGGGTGGGGATACTAGCAGCCAGGGTAAGATGGAGAGAACATAAAAGAGTAGCTTGCCAGAGAGAAAGCGTTGGTAAGAGTGAAAAATAACAGAAAATACACCTTCCTCACTGCTGTGGGAGTAAATCTGCGAAAACATGCTCTTCCAATGGTCCATCATTAACATGAACACTATATCCTTCATGATTCCCACACCAATTTTGAAAGGCAGCTCAATTTTGCAGGTCTATTTCCTGGAAATAAGAATAGCTCTGAAAAGGGAAAGCAATTGAGGGAGAATGTTCAGGAATGGAACTGACCTCAAGAAAACAGTTTTGCTTTGAACTTTCTGTGGAGCAAGAGAACTTAAAAGCTCCCACCTCGAATTTTACTCTGTTTGCTTATAATCAATAGCAAAACAGTGCTCACATTCAGTATATAAAGGCTCATACGAGAAGGAATTTTAGGTGCTATGACGGAAAGAGACATCTATAAGCAAGTCATGAAGATGATTCAGCGAGTTACAACTGTTTTATAAAGAAGCATTCCTTTGGTTGAGGTCAGTTATTAGCAAGGGGTGAACCTCTAGAAAATAAATGGTTAGAAGGTTTTTTTTTTTTTCATCTTTAATGTGAACCACCTAATAGGATTTTTTTAACATGGTGAATAATAATTAGTTGGTATTCTGTTCTCTGGTATGAATAAATTTAAACTAAATACTTTTTTTTGTTTAAAGGTAACAGTGAAGATGACAATGGCCTTGCTCTTTTAAATAACTCCATTACAATTAGGAAGACAAAAGAAACCATAACTTTAGCAGATCATTAGAATTAAATTTGATACCAATTACACTGTTAAAAAAATTAATATAATTGAATTTATGTCAACAAGCTTTGACTATATTATTTATATAAAGATAGTTAAGACTCAATATAATCAATCTTATGAAGCATAGATGTAAATAATATAGTTGGTATTGGCTGAAGAATTCCATGTAGAATGAAATCATACCTTCCTTTGATATCTTATACAACTAGGGCATATTCAGTGCTGTGGCTTTCAGTTTTTCCTTTAAATGTTAAAACTCTCATAGTAAGAGACCTAATTGACACATTTCCAATTATTCTTTTCTTTTATGCTATTCTAAAAACGTGTCACTGACATTGAAGAAATGCCCCAATTAGGAATATAAAGGCTTAAACCTGCCTCTTGTTGAGGGAGGCACATGAACCTTGTAAATGAACTCTTGTCATGCCCTACACTGAGCTTCATTGACATGAAGCACTGAGAACCCCTCTCTGTAAACTGACCCATCTACTCTGTTCTCCTTGTTTATGGGAAATCTGTGTAAAAATACACATTCATCAGTAGAATATTTGAAAGAGATAACTTTCCAAAAGCAGCAAAAGTAATTTTTATTGTCCCTTCCAGTTGAATTTGTACTGGAACAAATTGCCATATTCTGCCTCTAAACAAAAGCTATTTCTGAAGCAACATGGTTGCATCTGGCTGATTTTAAATTGTGACCAGTGGTGTGATTCTGACAGTTAGTCCAATTGTCTGGCTAGATTTCTGGTGCTTATTAACCTCTTAAAGTAAAAGAAAGAAACACATATTCAGTGAGTATAGTTACAGGCCATTAATGCCTATCCTTTCTCTTAATGAATGAGATACATAAAAGCAAAGAAAAAGACATTTTCTCAAATGCAAAAATGCCACTCTCCACTAATGTTATTATAAAAGGTATACTCGTACAAACTTCCAAAAAATATCCATGTGAGAAAGGGGGAAAATACTAAGGAAAATTTAAGGGTGGCAAAGAGATTTAATTTCAAAAACTAATGCCCCTGGATGCTGCAGTTTTGTGTTGCCGTTTCTGAAACTGTGTCTCTCCTCACCTAGAGGTGAAGAGTATCAGAATACATTGGTGAGAGCTACCAAGGACACGCAAGGAAGGAAAGCCTGTGTCCCCTGTATCTAGCATAATAGAGCTGATGCCTGCCAGGTTAGAGTAATAATGAGTTAGAAGTGAAGCAGCACACCAAAGACAATTGATAATGTAGGACTTCAGGATATATCAAATTTCTAGATAACTCCTCTAACCAGTAGAAAGGTCACGGATGGATAACTGACAAGTCAGGTCAACAAGAGAACATCTAGATTAAAGAAGTGTGGACATTTAGCATTTACTATTGAAATCTTCTATCCCTCCTAAATTACTCCTTTGTAATAAGTATATTCTTATTCTCTCTGGAATAAGTATATTCCCTGTGGAGAGCAGGTGCTTTTGAAGCAAAGGCCAAGGTTTCCATCCTTGTATGAACCACCTAGCTTCAGAGAAAAAATAGCAAAACATAAGACAAACATAGAAAAAAAAATTTCACAAGAGTAACAACAAACGTAAAGTCTAGCAAGTAAAATTAGAAAAGCAACTTAAAGGGTATGCTATGCTAACACAAACATATAAAAAATGCATAATTTTACAAGGCCCAGGGATGCCTTATTGACTGTTATAACCAGGAGTGGTTTTTAGCGTTTGAAAAATGACTTGGGATTCCCAAACAATAACTACCTCATATATATAAGTATGTGTGTATATATACATATGTGTGTGTGTGTGTGTGTGTGTGTGTGTGTGTGTGTGTAAAAGTGGTTAGCTTTCAAGGTGGATATTTTCTGAGGACAAAAACAAACTTCCATTGTAAGACAAACCAAATTAACTCATACATTTGATATAGTCATTTAATAATTCAATCACACCATGGACCTGGCACTAGAGATGCAAAGATGATGCATGTCAGAAAAGATAGATGTCACTCATGTATAATTACTTAATTTATAATTGTGTTAAATGCTATTGAGAAAACATATTTACAGTTTCATTTGAATATTCCATTGACATTATAACCAATTTAACAGCTTAATGGAATGAAATGAATTGCTTTTTAAAAGATTTTCTTCTTTTGGCCAAGAAAAGAAACTAAGTTTAAAAACAGAAAGAGGGACTTCCCTGGTGGCGCAGTGGTTAAGAAACCACCTGCCAATGCAGGGGACATGAGTTTGATCCCTGGTCTGGGAAGATCCCACATGCCGCAGAGCAACTAAACCCATGCACCATAACTACTGAGCCTGTGCTCTGAAGCTCACATGGCACAACTACCAAAGCCCACGTGCCTAGAGCCTGTACAACAAGAAAAGCCACCACAATGAGAAGCCCATGCATGCAAGAAAAAGTAGCCCTGGCTCATGGCAACTAGAGAAAGCCTGGGTGCAGCAACAAAGAATCAGTGCAGCCCAAAATAAATAAATAAATAAATAAATTTATAAAAAAAGAAGAGAAAGCAATAAGAGCAACTTCCTGTCAGGCTGAGCTTCCCAATCCATTAGCACGGTAATTTTTTAAAAAAATTATATTGGAGTATAGTTGATTTACAATGTCATGTTAGTTTCAGGTGTACAGCAAAGTGAATCAGTTGGACATATACATATATCCACTTTTTTTTGTAGATTCTTTTCCCATATAGGCCATTACAGGGTATTGAGTAGAGTTCCCTGTGCTATACAGTAGGGGTCCTTATTAGTTATCTATTTTATATGTAGTAGTGCGTGTCTGTCAATCCCAATCTCCCAATTTATCCCTACCCTTCCTTACCCCCTGGTAACCATAAGTTTGTTTCCTACATCCGTGGCTCTACTTTGTTTTGTAAATAAGTTCATTTGTAACCATTTTTTTAGATTCCACATTTAAGCGGTATCATATGATATTTGTCTTTCTGTGTCTGACTTACTTCATTCAGTATGACAATCTCTAGGTCCATCCATGTTGCTGCAAATGACATTATTTTGTTCTTTTTTATAGCTGAGGGACTGGGAATGTTTTTTAAAAGTATATATCAGAATACATAAAGATTGGCAATTTTAAAGGTGCATGAAGTTATATGATAGATTAGATTTGCTATGGTTTAAAATAAGGTTTTGGGGCTTCCCTGGTGGCGCAGTGGTTAAGAATCCACCTGCCAATGCAGGGGACACGGGTTCAAGCCCTGGTCTGGGAAGATCCCACATGCCGCTGAACAACTTAAACCCGTGCGCCACAACTACTGAGCCTGTGCTCTAGAGCTTGCGAGCCACAACTACTGAGACCGCGTGCCACAACTACTGAAACCCATGCCCCTAGAGCCCGTGCTCCACAGCAAGAGAAGCCACCAAAATGAGAAGACCGTGAGCTGCAACGAAGAGTAGGCCCCGCTCACTGTAACTAGAGAAAGCCCACACGCAGTAACAAAGACCCAATGCAGCCAAATATAAATAAATAAAATAAATAAATTTATAAAAATAAAAAACAATAAGGTTTTTTAAATACAGGATTCACTGTATTCAAAAAAAGGAAAATATAATAGTTTAGGCAATGCATTTGGCCCATTAGCCTGTGTTCTTAGCCTACTGGGCCTTTCTATCCTCTCATTTAGGAATGCCTTTCATCTCCTTCAAGGTTAGCTCAAGCACCACTTCCTTACTGACACTTACTGGGATCAGTAGTTGTTGGAGGGGGTCATTGAGAGGATGTGACCACTGGATTGACCCATGAGCTAGACCAAGGCCATGGGAGGCTCCTCACTATCTCCCCTGTCTTTGGAATGCACATTCGGCCCACTGTTCCCACAGTGGGAACCGTTTTCCAGGACACAGACTTGAGAGAGTAAGGTGTTGTTGAGACCATCTGGACTAAATAAATAGATGACTGAACCTAATTAAGGCCTCTGTATACACTTTTAAGACTCTGGTGGCAGATGCAGCAATCCAGCAATTCAGCTGCCTAAGGCAAGCCTTGTATGTAAATTCCCTTGCTTATGAAACTCACCACCTACCAATCTGGAGTGGCCTGCCTCTATCTTCAGTCTCTCCTTGCCCTCTGGTACTGGTACCAATTTGGAGACCAACAGTAGTAAGAACTAATAGTTCTTTATTTTTTTTAATCCCTGTTTTGTTATTGAGTTTGGTGTCTTTTATAGTTCTTACCACATTAACCATTTAACTTTATTTTCAACTAAGTTTAAAAATTAACTGAAGGCTAATCTATCTAGTCCATCTGATTTTATTTTTTAAATTATGCTTTTTCTACTTTTAGCAGTTCAGTAGTAGAAGAAATTAGTTTATTAGTCTTATTGATAGGATTAAAAAATGGTGAATTAAGTATTTGCTCATAGAAATGTCTTTTTCTGTGTCATAAGACAGGATGAAAACAGTAAAATGAGAATCATATTTATTTAAATATCATAAAATGTCCATCAATAATAGCAATTATAAATAACAATGAACAGAATTTAATCAAAACTTCTCTTAACATAAAGTTTCTCAATCACACTTCATGAAAAATTGTTCTTCATAGTTTTCCTCGAACTATGCAAAGATTGATAATAAATCAAATGTAATAAAGAATTAATTTTCTTAGGACAAATTAAATAACCAACTAAAGTCATTTTTCATTTTCATGATTCTGGAACCAAAACTATCTACAACCACCAACTTCCTTTCTGCATTAGCATGACATTACTATCCAGTTAACTCTTGCTCAGGAAGAGAAAAATTGCAAATAACTTTATTGTTCATTCTAAGAACTTCCCAGAAGCCCATTTAAAATGAACATAAGACTGTTCAATTTACAGTAGGTAGAATGAAAAGACTGCTTCTGAAGACTCCCTTTGAAACTCTTTCCTTAAAACCTTAGCTTGCTATGTCCATCAATCCTAAACTATTATATTGTGAACCTTACCCAATCCTGATGAAATATGTTGCTTTAAGCCAGGCTGCCAAACCTCATCGAAATCTCAGTTTTGCTGTTCCTCCTCTGAAATGCTACCCAAATTCTGTTGAGATAGTTAGCACTCTTACTGCAGTAAGCAATAGACTCAATTTTCCCTTATCAACTGAAAATTTTGGTAACATTTTATCCATTCTTATTGAATAACCAAAGTCTCCTTCTTTCATTAACAAATTAGAGTTTATGCACACCAAACAAATTGTCTTCCAGGTTAGTTTTGAGTTCAGTAAATTTCTGGTTAAAAAAATAAAATCTGTTTAAAGTAGTACTTGGCTTTCTTATGGAATGTATAAAGCTGTATTTTGATAAGGCAGGTAATGTTTGAAATTTCAAATCAAATATATCCAAGCTTTTATTAAATACAAAACTGCAACCGAAACCATTTCCTTTGACTATTTAGTAATGTGGAATTTATATATGAATGCTTTTTTTTTCATTCAGGTAAAAAGTTTGAAATTTGCTGTTCCAATACTACAGAAGCAATGAGTTTCTTTTCTTAAGTTATCATAGATCACTTTGGCTTCAAGTTTTTTTTTTTTTTTTTTGTGATGTACTTATCCTTTACTTGATTCTCCTATACAACTTTTTCTCAGAATAATGGTGTTATAGCCGTTTAGGTAGCTTAAAGTAACTGAAACCGCATTAGCTTAGAAATTGGATGGGCCTGAGTTTTACTGTTTACTCTGTTTCATACTGCCTTTGTCACTATTGAAAATTACCTCATCTTTTTAAGCATCAGTTTCTTCAGCTGCAAAATGGGAATAATATTATATAACTCCTAGGTTTGCTGTGAGGGCGAAATGGAATGGGAAATGTAAAGTACTTAGTACTGGCCTGGAATGTAGGAGGTACTAAGTCAGTGATAACTATCTTAATTTTTGTTATTTACCATGTTATCCAAGGGCCTCACTTTAACGAGGGTACTTTCTCCTTATAGATGACTCTATTTTTTGCTATCATATGTCTATCACTACACTGTTTCTTTAACTAGGGTACTTCTTTAGCTCATGGCACTTTCCTCCAAAATGTTTCATAAAAGATAAGCTTTCTCAGAGCCTACATTTCATTTGTTCAGGGAGTTCCACCTTCCTGCAGAGCTGTAAGCCTTAGTTTAAACTGTTATCCAAATTGTGGGCCAAATGCATTGCTTAAACTCTTATTTTTTTCCTTTTCTTGAATATAGTGAATCTTGTATTTTAAGAAATCTTATTTTAAACCATAGCAAATCTAATCTATTGTATAACCTCATGTACTTTTTAAATTGCCAGCTTTATATATTCTGATACACACTTTTTGAAAGCACAATTAGACAATTTTATGCTCTGGGTTTTGTATATAATGTATATACCTAAGACATTTTATGCCTCATAGTAACTTTTCCAACATTTTATTTCAGACAGCTCTACAATAAAGAATTGACCTCTCCTTGTCCTCAAGCAAAGGACACGTGGTAAGTTCCAGAAGCATAAATTCGTGTAAGTAATGGGAACTTTAGAGTTGCAGTCAGTAAGTGATTCAGAATACTCTGTGAGGGGACAGCTCCATTGGATAGCTCCCCCACACGTCTAAAGGCATTGTGCCTTCTTTGTATGCAAAGATAATTCTACTGATCTTCCGTAATCAGTACAGCGTCTGTTGGATTTCCAATAGCAGGATTAGAATTATAAATTCTAGAAGAGTATAATGTAGAAGGACCTTGAAGTTTATCTAGTCCAGTTACCTTATAAGCAGCCAGAGGCTTAAAGACTTGCACAAGGTGACACTGCCCATTAATAAGAGATTCGTCTCTAGTACTCAGATTCTGTAACTCCCAGCTCAACACCGTTTATGCTTTACCTCAGATTTGGTTTGATTCATGCTCTTTCTCACTGTCTCCACTGGATTAATGATACACATTTGTTAGATGGATGACCAGAGGTGTTGTCATTTTTCTAAAGAGATGTCCATCTACCCTCTTCAGCTCAACAGAATCCATGCAACTTTATGGAATCCATGCAACTAAATAACTCCTTTATTTCTGTCAACTTTGGAAAAATGAGAAAAAAATTTCACTACCAGGCATTGCATTGATCCCATTAGAAAGCCTTTTCATCATAAACAACAACAAATAGTTGTTGAACATTCACTGTGCTTATGGGATACTTTGTCATTTTCTTTTCTCTCATTCTGCTATAGGTATCTCTGTCAATCTGTATATCTCTTATAAAGAACAACTTTTGCTTAAAATTGTTCTCAGCTTTCTTGTACTCAAAGAAATAATCTATGTGTGAGCCTGCTTTTATACATATGCATTTGCTTTTGGGAAAATGCAAACCTCACACACTGGTTAAACTAATACATATGGCTACTCCATAGTAGGCCTCCACCATGAGAGAAAGATAGTCAAACTGCCTTCTACAATAGACATTTTATTTTTCAATACCAAACAAACATTCCTGTAACTGTATTATTTTCTTATAAATAAATAATTTAAAGGAGAAAATGTCACAAAGTTACTCTGGCTATTATGCATATGGTACAAAAGGGATAGAAAGAAAGACCAGTTCAGTGCTTAATGGGTTATTCTTGCTGAGAACTAATGATGATTGGAAGATGATAGTGGTATTGGAGATAGTAATAAGTGTATGGGTTTGGAAAAGTAGAGCCAAAGAATTTGCTGATGAGCTTGGATATGGGGTGTGAGGAAAAAAGGCACAGTCGAGCATAATGTCTGGAACTCTTGAAAAGAGATGGGAGTCATTGCTGGATAGATAGTATGTTAAAAATGCCATGGACATAGAGACGGTCACACAGGAAGAGTGTGGAAAAGATAATTGGGTTAAATACTGAGCAAAAGGAATAGAAAAGTTGCATCCAGTGAGGCCGAAGAGATAAGCTAATACTAAAATCCAGAATAAGCTATTTTAGAGAGAGGAGAAGGTCATCTGTGCCAGATGGTGCTGAGAGATTGGTAAAGTGAGGGCAGAGGAATGCACATTGACCTTGGCAACTTGCAGCTCATTGGTGATCTTGAAAAGAAGGATTGTAGTAATGTGATGAGGAGGGATGAGCAATCAGAGTAGAGGTGAAGAGAGAATGGAAGCAGAGGAAATTGGTGTTAGCAGGAAGAAAATTAATTCAACAGATTTGGAGATGAAGGAAATAGGGATTGAAGTTGATAAGACAATTAGGGTTAAGGGAATTCTTTTTTTTGTTTTAGTTTTTTTTTTGCGGAACGTGGGCCTCTCACTGTTGCAGCCTCTCCAGTTGCGGAGCACAGGCTCCGGACGCGCAGGCTCAGCGGCCATGGCTCACGGGCCCAGCTGCTCCGCGGCACGTGGGATCCTCCCGGACCGGGGCACGAACCCACGTCCCCTGCATCGGCAGGCAGACTCTCAACCACTGTGCCACCAGGGAAGCCCTCTTTTTTTAATATAGGTAAACAAACACAAAATAGAATCATGCAATGTAACTAATTTTGGTGTGGAGAAAATGTGTAATTTTCTCTACTGCTATGCTTGCCTTCTTATTAGCTGCCACCTGCTGGCTAGAGGAGAAGAAAGTTAAAAAGTGTTTTTTCCAGGTAAAAGTTTAATTCAAACTGACTACTTAAATTATTCTTAAACAGATTTCTAGAGATTGGTTCAAGATGGCAGAATAGGTGGACGTGCGTTCATTTCCTCTTGTGAGAGCACCAGAATCACAGCTAACTGCTGAACAATCATCGACAGGAAGGCAGTGGAACTCACCAAAAAAGATACCTTACATCCAAAAACAAAGGAGAAGCTGCAATGAGACAGTAGGAGGGGTACAATCACAATAAAATCAAATCCCATAACTGCTGGGTGGGTGACTCACAAATTGGAGAACAATTATACCACAGAAGACCACCCACTGGACTGAAGGTTCTGAGGTCCACATCAGGCTTCCCAAGCTGGGGGTCCGGCAGCAGGAGGAGGAATTCCCAGAGAATCAGACTTCGAAGGCTAGCAGGATTTGACTGCAGGACTTTGTTAGGACTGGGGAAAACAGAGACTCCAATCTTGGAGGGCACAAACAAAGTAGTCTGCTCATCAGGACCCAGAGGGAAGGAGCAGTGACCCCATAGGAGACTCAATCAAAACTACTGTTAGTATTGGAGGGTCTCCTGCAGAGCCAGGGGGTGGCTATGGATCACCACAGGGACAAGGACACTGGCAGCAGAAGTTCTGGGAAGTAATCCTTGGTGTGACCCCTCCTGGAGTCCACTATTAGCCCCACCAAAGAGCCGGGTAGGCTCTAGTGCTGGGTCTCCTCAGGACAACCAACCAACAGGGAGGGAACTTAGCCCCACCCATCAGCAGACAAGTGGATTAATGTTTTACTGAGCTCTGCCCACCAGAGCAACATCTAGCTCTACCCACCTCCAGTCCCTCCCATCAAGAAGCTTGCACAAGCCTCTTAGATAGCCTCATACACCAGAGGGCAGATAGCATAAGTAAGAAGAGCTACAATCCTGCAACCTGTGGAACGAAAACCACATTCACAGAAAGATAGACAAAATGAAAAGGCAGAGAACTATGTAACACATGAAGGAACAAGATAAAACCCCAGAACAACAGCTAAATGAAGTGGAGATAGGCAACCTTCCAAAAAAAGAATTCAGAATAATGATAGTGAAGATGATCCAGGACCTTGGAAAAAGAGTAGAAGCAAAGATCGAGAAGATGCAAGAAATGTTTAACAAAGACCTAGAAGAATTAAAGAACAAAAAAACATAGATGAACAATACAATAACTGAAATGAAAAATAAACTAGAAGGAATCAATAGCAGAATAACTGAGGCAGAAGAATGGAAAAGTGACCAGAAGACAGAATGGTGGAAATCACTACAGTGGAACAGAATAAAGAAAAAAGAAAGAAAAGAAATGAAGATAGCCTAAGGGACTTCTGGGACTACATTAAATGCACATTCAGATTATAGGAGTCCCAGAAGGAGAAGAGAAAGAGAAAGGATCTAAGAAAATATTTGAAGAGATTATAGTTGAAAAATTCCCTAACATGGAAAAAGAAATAGCCACCCAAGTCCAGGAAGAACAGAGAGTCCCAGGCAGGAAAAACCCAAGGAGAAACACACTGAGACACATTAGTAATCAAATTGACAAAAATTAAAGACAAAGAAAAATTAATAAAAGCAACAAGGGAAAAATGACAAATAACATACAAGGGAACTCCCATAAGGTTAACAGCTGATTTCTCAGCAGAAACTCCACAAGCCAGAAGCAAGTGATACGATATATTTAAAGTGATGAAAGGGTACAACCAAGATTATGCTACACAGCAAGGATCTCATTCAGATTCAGTGGAAAAATCAAAAGCTTTACAGACAAGCAAAAGCTAAGAGAATTCAGCACCACCAAACCAGCTCTATAACAAATGCTAAAGGAACTTCTCTAAGTGGGAAACACAAGAGAAGAAAGGACCTACAAAAACAAACCCATAACAATTAAGAAAATGGTAATAGGAACATACATATTGATAATTAGCTTAAATGTGAATGGATTAAATGCTCCAACCAAAAAACACAAGGTTGCTGAATGATACAAACAAGACTCATATATATGCTATCTACAAGAGACACACTTCAGACCTAGGGACACAAACATACTGAAAGTGAGGGGATGGAAAAGGATATTTCATGCAAATGGAAATCAAAAGAAAGCTGGAGTAGCAATACTCATATGAGATAAAATGGACTTTAAAATAAAGAATGTTACAAGAGACAAGGAAAGACACTACATAATGATCAAGGGATTAATCCAAGAAGAGTATATAAAAGTTATAAATATATATGCACCCAACATAGGAGCACCTCAATACATAAGGCAAATGCTAACAACCATGAAAGGAGAAATAGACAGTAACACAATAATAGTAGGGGACTTTAACACCTCATTTACACCAATGGACAGATCATCGAGACAGAAAGTTTATAAGGAAACACAAGCTTTAAATGACACAATAGACCAGATAGATTTAATTGATATTTATAGGACATTCTATCCGAAAACAGCAGATTACACTTTCTTCTCAAGTGCACATGGAACATTCTTCAGGATAGATCACCTCCTGGGTCACAAATCAAGCCTTGATAAATTTAAGAAAATTGAAATCATATCAAGCATCTTTTCCGACCACAACGCTATGAGATTAGAAACCAATTACAGGGGAAAAAAATGTAAAAAACACAAACACATGAAGGCTAAACAATATGTTACTAAATAAGCAAGAGATCACTGAAGAAATCAAAAAATACCTTGAGACAAATGACAATGAACACACGAAGATCCAAAACCTATGGGACGTAGCAAAAGCAGTTCTAAGAGCTAACTTTATAGCAATACAATCCTACCTCAAGAAACAAGAAAAATCTGAAATAAACAAACTGACCCTACACCTAAAGGAACTAGAGAAAGAAAAACAAACAAAACCGAAAATTAGTAGAAGGAAGGAAATCATAAATATCAGAGAAGAAATAAATGAAATAGAAACAAAGAAAACAGTAGCAAAGAAAAATAAAACTAAAAGCTGGTTCTTTAAGAAGATAAAGAAAATTGATAAACCTGTAGCCAGACTCATCAAGAAAAAGAGGGAGAGGACTCAGATCAATAAAATTAGAAATGAAAAAGGAGAAGTTAACAACGGACACCGCAGAAATACAAAGCATCATAAGAGACTACTACAGAAAACTCTATGCCAATAAAATGGACAACCTGGAAGAAATGGACACATTCTTAGAAAGGTATAACCTTCCAAGACTGAACCAGGAAGAAATAGAAAATATGAACAGACCAATCACAAGTAATGAAATTGAAACTGTGAGTAAAAATCTTTCAACAAACAAAAGTCCAGGACCAGATGACTTCACAGGTGAATTCTATCAAACATTTAGAGAAGAGCTAACACCCATCCTTCTCAAACTCTTCCAAAATATTGCAGAGGGCGGAACAGTCCCAAACTCCTACGTGGCCACCATAACCCTGATACCAAAACCAGACAAAAATATTACAAAAAAAGAAAATTACAAACCAATATCACTGATGAATATAGATGCAAAGATCCTCAACAAAATACTAGCTAACAGAATCCAACAACACATTAAAAGGATAATACACCATAATCAATGGGTATTTATCTCAGGAATGCAAGGATTCTTCAATATATGCAAATCAAAAAACGTGATATACCATATTAACAAATTGAAGAATAAAATCCATATGATCGTCTCAATAGAGGCAGAAAAAACTTTTGACAAAATTCAACACCGATTTATGATAAAAACTCTCCAGAAAGTGGGCATAGAGGGAACCTACCTCAACATAATAAAGGCCATATATGGCAGACCCACAGCACACATCATCTCAATGGTGAAAAAGTGAAAGCATTTCCTCTAAGATCAGGAACAAGACAATGATATCCACTCTCGCCACTATTATTCAACATAGTTTTGGAAGTCCTAGCCATGGCAATCAGAAAAAAAAAAGAAATAAAATGAAAACAAATTGGAAAAGAAGAATTAAAATGCCAGTGTTTGCAGAGGACATGATACCATACATAGATAATCCTGAAGATGCCACCAGAAAACTACTAGAGCTCATCAGTGAATTTGGTAAAGTTGCAGGGTACAAAATTAATGCACAGCAATCTCTTGCATTCCTATACACTAACAATGAATGATCAGAAAAAGAAATTAAGGAACAATGCCATTCACCATTGCAACAACAACAAAAAAAATACCTAGGAATAAACCTACCTAAGGAGGTAAAGGACCTGTACTCCGAATACAATAAGACACTGTTGGAAGACATCAAAGATGACACAAACAGATGGAGAAATATACCATGTTCTTGGACTGAAAGAATCAATATTGTGAAAATGACTATACTACCCAAAGCAATCTACAGGTTCAATGTAATCCCTATCAAATTACCAGTGGCATTTTTTACAGAACTAGAACAAAAAAATCTTAAAATTTGTATGGAGACACAAAAGACCCCTAATAGCCAAAGCAGTCTTGAGGGAAAAAATGGAGCTGGAGGAATCAGACTCCCTGACTTCAGACTATACTACAAAGCTACAGTAATCAGGACAATATGGTACTGGAACAAAAACAGAAATATAGATCAATGGAACAGGATAGAAAACCCAGAGTTAAACCCACGCACATATGATCACCTTATCTTTGATAAAGGAGGCAAGAGTATACAATGGAGCAAAGGCAGCCTCTTCAATAAGTGGTTCTGGAAAAACTGGATAGCTACATGTAAAAGAATGAAGTTAGAACACTCCCTAACACCATACACAAAGATAAACTCAAAATAAATTAAAGACCTAAATGTAAGACCAGACACTATAAAACTCTTAGAGGAAAACATAAGAAGAACACTCTTCAACATAAATCACAGCAAGATCTTTTTTGACCCACCTCCTAAAGTAATGGAAATAAAAACAAAAATAAACAAATAGGACGTAATGAAACTTAAAAGCTTTTGCATAGCCAAGGAAACTGTAAAGAAGACGAAAAGACAACACTGAAAATGGGAGAAAATATCTGCAAACCAATCAATGGACAAAGGATTAATCTTCAAAATATATAAACAGCTCATGCAGCTCAATATCAAAATAACAAACAACCCAATCCAAAAATGGGCAGAAGACCTAAATAGACATTTCTCCAAAGAAGATACACAGATGGCCAAGAGGCACATGAAAAGATGCCCAACATCACTAATTATTAGAGAAATGAAAATGATAACTACAATGAGGTATCACTTCACACTGGTTAGAATGGGCATCATCAGAAAATCTGCAAACAACAAATTCTGGAGAGGGTGTGGAGAAAAGGGAACCCTCTTGCACTGTTGGTGGGAATGCAAATTGATACAGCCACTATGGAGAACAGTATGGAGGTTCCTTAAAAAACTAAAAATAGAATTACCATATGACCCAGCAATCCCATTACTGGGCATATACCCAGAGAAAACCATAATTCAAAAAGACACATGCACTCCAATATTCATTGCAGCACTATTTACAATAGCCAGGTTATGGAAGCAACCTAAATGCCCATCGACAGACGAATGGATATTGAAGATATGGTACATATATACAATGGGATATTACTCTGCCATAAAAAGGAATGAAATTGGGTCATTTGTAGACACATGGATGGACCTACAGACTGTCATACAGAGTGAAGTAGGTCAGAAAGAGAAAAACAAATATCGTATATTAATGCATATTTGTGGAATCTAGAAAAATTGTTCAGATGAACCAGTGTGCAAGGCAGAAATAGAGACACAGGTGTAGAAAACAAATGTATGGACACCAAGAGGGGAAAGCAGGGGGTTTGGGGTGGTGGTTGGATGAATTGGGAGATTAGGATTGACATGTATACACTAATATGTATACAATAAATAATAAGAACCTTCTGTATAAAAAAATAAATAAAATAAACTATTTCTAAGGAAGAAGTGATCAAGTTTTCAAGTTGCCTCCCCCAGCTTCTCTCTAATATAGCTTCTCTCTCTTGTATTTGAGAGGAGGGTGTTGCATCCCTGTGGTGAAGGGAAAGACTCAGATCCTGTGTGGTACCGTATTCTCTCCTAGTTGATGTCTTTTATTCCAGGTATTTATTGTTGAAGTCCATGGCTGCTCTACTTGATGATCTGCTCACTCTCATGGGTTCTCTGTCTTAGTCAAAGCTCAAGGATTCTCCCTGGCTCTCTCAGCATCCACTGTCATCCTGAGTCCTTGCCATTTCTTGTGTCCTACCTTTTGGTCCAGTGCTAGGGACTAGTCAGTGCTCCAAAGTCATTTCATCAGACAAGGCAAGTCCCAGGGAATCAGCGTAGCATCCATGCACCCACATGATGAGGGCACATCCAGATATTTAAACATCAAGGCCATCTTCTGCCTGACCACACTGTACCCCCAAATCCATAAAATTATGCTTTGGTTTGGTTCACAGATCCAGTCAGTCAGAGATTTACTCTTTTTCCTGAGTCATAAATGTAGAGCACCCAATGTCATTGGTGATACTTTCATTAATCCAATGCAACTGAATTCTACACTGCAGCCAAAACCAGGGAGAGGATTATTCAGACAATAACATGTGATGTCCTCCCCCTCTCTGGAGGCAAAAAGGAGCAAGCTTTAGTACACACCCCATCTCTTTCTGCCTTGATGTTCTTTACTTAAATTTTAATTCTCTATGTTCTCTCTGAGTGTACAAAAATGGGAGGTAAAGGAGTTTAACTCTTCATTTTATCCTTCAGGCTGAAGGATTCCTAAGACCAACTAGGAGGAAAGTCATGCACTAAGAAAGGCAAATTCTAAAGTTTCATTAATTATATTTAACATATTACCCCGTGCATATTTTAATGTGTTGGTGATAATGATCTAATGGAGAGAAAGAAACCAATAGGGATAATTTTAGGGGAGAAGACCTTGTTGAGGAGAAGAAATGGGACTCTAAACCACAAATGAATGTGTTGACCTTTGATAAGACTAGAGACGCTTCACCCACTTTAACAGCAGATAACAAGGTAGGAAGTGTGGGTGTAAATACAGGAGGGTAGGAGACGTGACAGAAAAAACATGGATTTCATCCATATTCTCCATGAGATATGAGACTAGATCATCACCTGAAATTGAGAAGAAAGAGTGCCAAAGAATCTCACTCATCTGAAGAGAAGATGAGAAATGTTTTATAATTATTTTATTTTATGTGAATATATTTCTCCCATTTGGAATGTAATCATTTTTCAAATTATTCATGACATCACCTTTATACTTATGTTAACCCCTCAAAAAGTCTTTTTTTAATTTTTTATTTGGGGTATAGTTGTTTTACAATGTTGTGTTAGTTTCTACTGTACAACGAAGTGAAATTCCCTGTGCTATACAGCAGGTTCTTATTAGTTATCTATTTCATACATATTAGTGTATACATGTCAATCCCAATCTCCCAGTTCATCCCACCCCCACACCCCACACCCCACACCCCCTTGCTTTCCCCCCTTGGTGTCCATACATTTGTTCTCTACATCTGTGTCTCTATTTCTGCCTTGCAGACCAGTTCATCTGTATCATTTTTCTAGATTCCACATGTATACATTAATATACGATATTTGTTTTTCTCTTTCTGACTTACTTCACTCTGTATGACAGTCTCTAGGTCCATTCATGTCTCTACAAATGACCGAATTTCATTCCTTTTTATGGCTAATATTCCATTGTATATATGTATAAATCTCTTTATCCATTCGTCTGTCAATGGACATTTAGAAGAAAGTTTTTTAAAAAATAAATGTTTAGTCTTACTAGTAATCGAAAAGTTAAATAATAAGTTATGAATTTATAGCTTTTATGTATTAGCAAAAAATGTAATGCTCAGTTATGGCAAAGTGATGGTAAAATTTGTAACATACATTGTGTAAATGCAACTGAAATAAACAAAAATGTTTCATCCATTAAGTCTTCATGTATTCGATAACTATTTATTGAGTACCTGCTACTTGCCAGTCATTATTCTAGGCACCAGGATTGTATCAGAGAATAAAACAGACAAAAATCTCTATCCTTGATGAGCTTTCCTTTCAGTGGGATGAGGAAAACAGAGATATTAATAATAGTAATAAAATATCAACAATGAATACCAATGATTACCAGTTGAGGACTTATATGTTCCAAGTACTTTGATTAACTATTTCTATTCATCACACTATTTAATACTTAAAATAATGTCCCAGATTGTATAATTTTCACAAAAGCCTTATGAGGTAGTATTGTTAACCCTCGTGTCATGGATGAAAAGACTGGGAGCTTACGAAAACCACACAAGATAACACAGCACGTGACAAAAGAGATTCTGCCTCTCTCCTCAGCCTGGCTCTTCTCTCTTTATGACAGGCCCAGAAAATCACAGGGAGCCTAATTTTTGAGGAATAATGTATTGAACTACATAAGGATAAAACTTTCATAGTATTGTCAAAGAGAATAACATGAATGGAAATAAAATTGGAGTACACATGGCAGCAGATGGAGCTTATAAGGATCATGCAACACATGGGAAGACAAAAAGTGACAGTAAATGAGTGAAAAGGAGCACAGTGGGTTAGTTCGTCATATTTTAAGTACTATTCTCTGCACCCCCAGTTCCAAGGCATCTACCACCTAATCTGTATGAAAAACTATTGATCAAAACTAAAACTTGTATCTATAATGCAGGTCTGTAATTGCCAAGAAATTTATTCAGTAAATGAAAATTTATTCATAATGTGTGGTGGTCATTATTGTCAAGCAATTTTTTTTTGTTAAAAATCTCAATTTCAGAATCTGGACATGACATAGATTATATAAAACTACCTTAATTTGGGGAGCTTCGATGGATACTTATGTTTAGGTAGGGAGCAATATGTCTGGCTGGGGATACCTGTATTCCTACCTAGAGACAGAAAATAAATGTGGATTATAGAATTACACTTCCAGTAACTACCCCAGCTACTTCCATTTTACTACCATCTCTCACCTGGATTCCTAACAGGTGTCCCTGCTTCTACCTTTGCCCCTACCAATCTATCTTCATCTACCAGTTAGAGTAATCATGTTAAAATATGAGATGATGTCACTCTTCTGCTTAAAATCTCACAGTGGTGCTCCATTTCATTCAGCTTCAGAGACTACAAGGCTTTATATGTTTAGGTGTCTATAACCTTTATCATCTTAAGTCCTGCTACCTTCCTCTTTGTATACTCCATTCCAGCCACACTCATTCCTGTCCCATTTTTCCGACATGTCAGGCAGGTTCCCATATTAGAACCTTTGAGCTAGGGGACAGTTGCCTCTGCTCAGAAGACTCCCAGATACTTGCCTGACTAACTACCTTCCTCTTGGGGGCCCTTGCTCCAATGTCTAAACGTCACTTCTTCCAGAAGACAGGTCTACTTCCAGCTCCCTCTTACTTTACTTTGCTTCAAACATGCTCACAATATATCCATTTGTTAACAATAATTTCACTTTCCCTATCTCCCCCTGCAAGAAGGTAAGTTCTAGGAGGAAGGGATGTTAACCTATTTGGTTCACTATTATATGTCAACTTCTAGGTACGTAGTAGACTATCAGTAAATACTTTTTAAAAATATCTGTAACCAGCGTTTCACTGCTGAATACAGTGACCTGCACAGAGCTGTTATTTGAAAAATAAGTGGATTTATTTATTTTCTAAACTTTGTAGGTGCTCTCAGATCTCCCTGATCTAATTTTCCTAGGACTTATACTGGCACTTACTTTCATATTTGTCCCTTCCTTATGGAGGAAACTCTGTCCATTTTCCTAATATATAGAATTTAAGCATTTCAGTTCTTCTGGGTGAAGTCAGTAGCTTGGAGATTAATCTCTCTCCTGTTTTCTCTTTGCTTGCCCTGAACAATTGGTTGCCTTTCCTAGTTGTGCCAAATTGGGGGCTTGACCACCATGTGTCAATTCCTTATTATTCCACTCACCCATCTCTCACTTTATCCTGTATACACACATATACTAAAGACATAAATTTATATTGCTAATAATCATGAGAATCATCTGATCTTGATCATAGCAATTTTTTCATATCCACAAACTCTTCAATATATCTTGATATATAGGTCTTGTTATATAGGTCTTGATATATAGGTCTTGTTAGGACATTGCTCTGGTTCTCAATTTTCACAAGGTTTCCTTCTTAAAATTCTCCATGTGGTTTCTAATGTACAAACTGGTAATTTTACTTTATTTTTATTCCTTGTCTCTCTTGAAGATAGAATATTCTATAAATTCTTTTTCTTGGAATATAGGGAAATCTTTTCACAGAGCTGTTTGGTCATTTACCTGTGAGGATAGATGGGACAGATTTGGGATTGATGGAAAAATTTCCAATTAGATCTATGTTGCCTTCATTTCCAATGAAAACAACAACATGGGTACATATGTATATCAGTACAGTCATTTGGTGTGTTCTAAAAACTCCCTGGTTAAGAGTAATTAGAAAAGCACTTCAGTTCATGGTGATGTCACACTGAGTAATATAAACCAACCCTCTTGCTGATAATAATTTAAAAATATAGATGGATTTTAAAAAACTTTCTAAACATCAATTAATTAACAAGATACTGAGGAATAACTAGAGTAACATGTAAGAGAAGAAAGAATTCAGAGAGATGAGCCTGGAGTTTGGCACATCTTTGGTCCAGGAGCATTTGCTAATCCAGGGGAGCTGCTGAGAAGGTCTTTGACAGAGTTTCAGGACTTCAGGGATAAAAGTTGGAGTCAAGGGTTTGCCAAAGGCAAGGTCCCTGGATGAACTTCCCTGTCTTAAATTTGAGAACCAAATCTAGGAAGAAGATTGAGTCAGAAGTAAAACAGTCTTAGAACAGATTGCAGCCCATGTCAAGTCACTTAGGTGCCACAGAAAAATTGGATGAAGGTGAACCTGTAAAACTAGGACTTCCAGGCACCTGTAAAGTAAATGAAAATTCTCCCTGGAAAATAATATCATCTTGAGCCTTAAATTATTTCAGCTGAAGTTTTCAAATGCTATGTCTGGCAACAAAGATAGGAGGCACAGGGAGAGAAGTCAACATGAAAGGGAAACACTACAAACAGCCCATAGGTATGTCAGAGTGGAAATATTATGCTAAGATTGGGGAAAAATATTATGTTCACTATACCCATAGAAATTAAAGTTGAACTTAAAAATATTATCAAGGATTTAGAAACTAACATATTATGATTTTAAAGAAAAGAACTGACTAGAGGGCTTTCCTGGTGGCGCAGTGGTTGAGAGTCCGCCTGCCGATGCAGGGGACACGGGTTCATCCCCCGGTCCGGGAAGATCCCACATGCCGTGGAGCAGCTAGGCCCATGAGCCATGGCTGCTGAGCCTGCACATCCGGAGCCTGTGCTCTGCAATGGGAGAGGCCACAACAGTGAGAGGCCCGCGTACCGCAAAAAAAAAGAAGTGACTAGAAACTCTAAAACTGAAAAATACAGTAACCAAAGTTAATTACTCAGGAGATGGATTTAAGGACAGGTTAGATACAGATAAAGAAAGAATTCATGAATCAGAAAATAGGTCAAAAGAATCCATCCAGAAGGAAGTGGAAGAAGCAAAATATAAAAAGTGAAAAATAAAGAAACCTGGAGTATACAGTGAGAAGGTTTAATATATATTTACTTGGAATTGAAGAATAGAGGAAAGTAGCCAAAAGGCAAAAGAAATATTTACAGAAATAGTAATTTTCCAAAATTTTTGGAAGACATCAAGTAACAGTGTTACAAAGCCCCGTGAATTTCATGTAAACCTGAGAAGCCTAATTGGATGGAAAAAATAGTATAAATCAGTGAATTTTATTCAATTCAATTGGAGGGTATTTTATTGGAAATACTCTGTTAATTCCCTAGTACAATTGATGTAAAGCATACTAGGAAAAAGTTTGCTGGTTAGGGGTTCCACTTTAATCAATACATCTTAAAGGATTTGGAATTAACATACTTGTTTGAAAGTATATCTAAAAAATTATTGAAAGTGGTTTGTTTTATAAATTGGTTATACATTCTTCTTATATGATATATTTTCCTTGGAGTCCAATTTGTTTTCAACAATGAAAGGAAAATAATCGTAGCAATATACAAATTATCACAAATTGAAAATTAATGTGTTCTAAATTTATATATACTGTCTTTAATATAGTGAGATGAAATCATCATTGTCCCATCAGGTTTCAAACTTTATATGAAACTGTTCATATAGTTTTAATAAATTAAGCAAAACAGAACTCTCCAATCTCTGGGCTTTTGCTGCCCTTCTCTTTTGTTTAATTTTTAAAAAATGTTTGTCTTTGGTGGACATATGAAAAGGTTGAATAATGTAAACAAGCTTGGAGGAAAGCCTTCATACTTCTGTATATCTACCATCTAATTTTTTAATTAAGAGTGCCTGTAGATGACATCTCCAGACACTGTCATATATTGAGAGAGAGTATGTAAATGACAGAGGTTCCTCGTTTCCCAGTTTTCTACTTCTGACTTTTAGACACTCTTTGTGCTAAATTTCCAATCTAAAGCTGAGATGAAGCCTCCAATTACAGAGTGCAACTGTCCTCCTTGAACTATAGCTACTGGATGGTAACGTCAAAAATTCCCCACTAGAGGCTTAACAGGGAGTCAAGTGATGAAAGGAAATGAAAGAAATCTTGGCTGATTTTCATGAAATAATCTCCTGCCTGGCACAAGCCCATATTGGGCTTCAGAGTGATCTTCAGAGAGACCTGGGGAATGGAACCGAATGAGTCTTCACAGCAGGGCAGCAGTGCTTGTGAGACACACTGGGGCGTATTCAGGGCAGAAAAAATAATCAGAAGTTGGTAAATCTTGGTAAAGCCCGACACTGGTATCCCATTCGTCAGTGACAGTGAGGTCAAACCACTTCCCCTTCTCCACGTGCTAAGGAGAGAATTTCAGGATGCATTACATATGAAATGGATGTTACGAACCATTTTTTTTTTTTTTTTCGCGGTACGCAGGCCTCTCACTGTTGTGGCCTCTCCCGTTGTGGAGCACAGGCTCCGGACGCTTAGGCTCAGCGGCCATGGCTCACGGGCCCAGCCGCTCCGCGGCACGTGGAATCTTCCCGGACCGGGGCCCGAACCCATGTCCCCTGCATCGGCAGGCGAACTCTCAACCACTGCACCACCAGGGAAGCCCCATTTGGTTTTTTTGATAACATCATTTAGTGAGAGGTGCTCATCTTATTTCTGTCACAAGCAAGGATGAAAATGTGTACTTTCTGAAAGAGGGGAATGGGGATTAGAAGGAAATTAGGGCAAAGAAGTGTGAAAATAAGTGGAATTAAAATGGGGGGATAAAACATATAAAAATAACAAAATAAAAGCAAAGTAAAAGTATGTATTGAGTACCATATTAGTACCTGATAATTTCATATGCTTCTTATGGAAACCATAATGAAGAAAATTAAAGTGAGGAAAAAATGTAAAGAAGAAATTAAAAACCTTCTATATTAAAATACACTCAGAAAAGTTTTAGTCTGCCCTTCCTTTCCTTCCTTCCTTTCTCTTTCCTTCCATCCTCCCTCCCTTCCTTCCTTCTTTCCTTCCTTCCTTCCTTCCTCTATTTCTCTTTCCTAAAAGCTACCTTTTAAATTAATCTTTGAACTCATATCATAGACATTTTGGGAAAAAGATGCCTTATTTTATCTTTTGTAAAACTTAAGGTCTGGTCTATGTAAATTCCTGATACTACTTCCAGTCATTTGGTCTTAAGTTTTGAGGCCTAGGGAGCTATGTGAAATCCCTCTCAATTGTCCTAAAGCTATTCAAAATGAGTTTCCTTCGAGACTTGGCAATGGTTAAAAAAAAGTAATAAATCTCCTCCAGTATCTCAGAATATAAGTAGCCTTACTTTTAAGTATGCATTGTGCTATATTCCAGGAGAGAAGTCTTTGCCATTGTGGGTCAAAACCTTTTAGGTCTACCAGATCTCTAGAGCTGCCATTTAGGTCCCACTAAATGGCTTTCCAACTGTAACAAGGGCTTGTCCCCACATAGTGGCATTTCTGAACTAAGTTAGGACATTTCTATCCAGGTTTTCTGTGTTATGTAAATTCTTTGGGGGCCAGTTTTTCTCTGCTGCCAGAGTGAGACTTACTGGTAAAGAAACCCAAAGAGGAATAATAATAGAATAGTGAGTGATGGTGGCAAGTTGATCAAATTCTCAGCCAGAAAATTGAAAGGGAGATACCACATTTTGAAGTTGAGGCAAAAGTGTAATAATCTAGAGAAACTCCACTAAAGTCTCCCAACCAGGGAAAAGAGACTAAATAGGAGATCCAGTAAGTCAAAATGACATAAAATCAAAAACATCAAAATGACATCCATCTAAATTTATTATATATCACCTTTAAGGAATGAATCCTCCCCAGAGTAACTTTCTGTACTGTCTCAGGTACTCAAAAATGGCCTTAGAAGTTAAGTCTTAATAGGCTCACTGAGTTGGTCATCTCTGCTCATGTTTTAACCTCTGGACTGGTCTGAATTATACAGTAGCGCCAGAGATGATAAAGGAATCTCATAAAAAGGGACATATCTGATCAAATTTAATCTATTTATTTTATTTTACAGGGGATTTTCCTTGATCCTAATGGTAAGAACAGAGAGAATATACTAAAACCAGGCTAGTTTAAAATTAGTGCAAGATATCTGGATGAGAAATCCCTCCTTTTCCTCCTTCCTTGGATATCTGTTAGGAGCTGCAACACTCTTGGATTCATCATCTGAGCAAAGCAATCAAAGGTCTTTTCTCTGATGTGACCATTCTCATTACATTCTCTCCCAGTTTATGGCATTATTTGTCCATGATTTTCTAAGTATGCAGTGCCTATCTGTATCAGAGAGCATGTATCAGGGACATGGTTTTCTCATGTAAGGATAGGGTAGGATGGTGTAATCATGTAATGTAACCCAAGAAAATTAATGGTGCTGTATGAGTGTGTGTGTGTGGGGATGGCAGGTGGGGGTGGTTGCTTATAACATTTGGGAGAATTAACTCATGAGTGCCCTGATGTTTTTCCAGGTTGATTTTTTGGAACACTGTCCCTCTCAGCTAAATGTGTTGTTACAAGATGGGCAGAAGGGTGAAGGATAGAGGTGGGGATGTGGTGCTGGGAAACTGAGAAAGCTTCTTACCATATTTATGCATAGTTTGGCTTTTATTCATGTTTCGATCTTACATTTAAACTTTTTTTATTGCACTATAGTATTTACAATATTGTGTTAGTTTCAGGTGTACAGCAAAATGATTCATTTGTGTATATATATATATATATTCTTTTTTAGATTCTTTCCTATTATATGTTATTACAAGATATTGAATATAGTTCCCTATACTATACAGTAAATCCTTGTTTTTTATCTATTTTATATGCAGTGGTGTATATCTGTTAATCCCATACTCCTAATTTATTCTTCCCCACTCCTTTCCCCTTTGGTAACCATAAGTTTGTATTTTATGTCTGTGAGTCTGTTTCTGTTTTGTAAATAAGTTCATTTGCATTACTTTATAGATTCCACATATGAACTTCTTGTTGACGTGTATGAATTTTTTTTTTTTTTTTTGGCCACCCTGCATGGCTTGTGGGATCTTAGTTCCCTGACCAGGTATTGAATCCAGGCCCTCAACAGTGAAAGTGTGAAGTCCTAACCACTGGCTCGCCAGGGAATTCTCAAAAAACTTTTTTCAGTAGATTGTTAGAAGGTAAAAGGAGAAGAAGAGAATAGCGAAAAAAGATTATCATAGAAGTGGAAAACATATAGGGTTGAAAGGTGTAAAGTTATGCATGTAAAAATAAGTGGGGAGAGGGAGAAACTAAAATGTAAAGTTCCATAGTAAGACATTTAAATACATTAAGGGTTTATGGAAGGATTCAAAGCAAGAAAAAAGGCTTAGTGCTAACAAGATTTAAAAATAATCAAATGAGATACAAAAAAACAAGAAATGAGGACCCATGAGGGAGAGTGAAAACATTTCAAGTTGGATCCAAATATAGCTCTAATTAAGAAATAAAAAAGGTCAGGAGCAAAAATATAAACATTATTTTAAAAGTAGAAACATTTGAAGTAAATAAATTATTTTTAATAAGTAATTGAAACATAAATAATATATTTTCAATATACAAATAAAAAGTTTAGCTTTTAAGAGAAAAGTAAAGGAGACTAAAAAGATTCAGATTAAAATTTTCAAAAGAATGATTCAAAGTAGACAGAGTTAGTCATAAATTTCTTAGTTTGGATCTAATTTCTCCTGGTTAACAGATCCCTACTGAAGCTATTTCCCTGATATAACTACTTTTCACCTGTCTCAAAATGCCCCAATAGCAGGTAAGATTTTAAGCCTCTAGCTGTGAAGGACACAGTTTGGCACCTTGATTCATCAGGCAGATAAGTGATCTAAGAAAATAGAGAAGAGGTGGGAAGAGGAAGAATCCCTAACTGCCCCAAAGACCCCAAGGAAACATTCTACTTTTTACTGATTGCCAAAGACTTTCCCAGAAGAAAGTGAAACTTCAAAGGTTATTAGGACAAAGCATGGGGGACAAAGTCCAAGGTTTAAGCAAGGATCACAGCAACTACATTCAAATAGCAATAAATCATATTAAAATACTTCATCTTTGATGGGAATGTTCATAATTTGACTCTTCTTTCCAGTCTTCTTTCTCTGTGTTCTCTTTTATTTGGCTTATATTGCAGCCAAACAGAAGAGTTTAATGTTACTTGTGCTTAGAGGCCACACAGATTTGAGCCTTTGTTTACACTGTCTTCTTCTTGACTACTCTCCCCACCCATTCATATGAACATATCTAAATCCTCTCTCTCTCTCTCTTTTTTTTTTTTTTTAAATTGAGGTATAGTTGTTTTACAATAGTGTGTTAGTTTCAGGTGTACAACATAGTGATTCAAAATTTTTATAGCTTATACTCACTCCATTTATAGTTATTATAAAATGCTGGTTATATTCCCTGTGCTGTACAATATATTCTTATAGCTTATTTACTACATACATAGTTGTTTGTACCTCTTAATCCCCTACCACTATCTTGCCCTTAGCTGATCTGTTCCTTTGTATCATTTAGTCTACTGTTGATTCCTTCCAGTGTATTTTTAAATTTCCATTATTGTATTCTTAATCTGTGTTTGGTTGTTTTTTATACTTTCCAAACTTTTGTTAAAAACTTCTAACTTCTTGGTCTGACACACATTCTTCTCCTGAGTTCTTTGATCATCTTTATGATTATCACCTTGAACACTTTCTTGGGTAGAATGCCTATCTCTGCCTCATTTAGTTCTTCTTCTGTAGTTTTATCTTGTTTCTTTGTTTTGAGCATGATCCTCTGTCACCTCATTTTGTCTAATTTGCTGTTTTTATTTCTATGTATTTATTTGGTAGGTTGGTTATGTTTTCCAACCTTGAAGAAGTGGCCTTTTGTAGGAGATGTGTATACATCTCAGCATCACACTCCCTCCTGGCCACAAGAGCTATATGCTCTAGGGGTGCCCCCTCTGTGTACTGTGTGTGTCCTTCTGTTGTGGCAGGCTGACTACTGTGAGTGGTCTGGTATGTGTGGCTGGCCCCTGGCCTTCTCAGTTGCCAGGCCCTGCCTTGTTTGGAGGCTGCCAGCCACTGATTCATGGGGTCAGGTCATGAGGCAGCTGGCTGCTGAACCCCACGGGGCCTTGGGACTAGTCCTGGCTCACTGGTGAGTGGAGTCAGGTTCCAGGAGATATCAGATCTTGTGCTAGCCCACAAGTGAGTGAAGCCATTTACTGGAGCTAATGCCAGCACACTGGTGGGCAGAGCTGTGTCCTGAGCTCTGGCTACAGGGCCCAGGAGACCCAGAGCTGGTATTATACTGTTGGTGGGTGGGGCTGGTTTCTGACATAGCTGGCTGCAGGGTCCAGGGTGTTCTGAAGCTTGTATTGTCCTGCTGGTGGGTTGTGCTCTTGCCCAGCCAGTCCCAGGGCTGGTTCTGGCCTGTGGATGGATGACATGGGTCATCACAGCAGGCTGTGGGGCTGCAGTTGTCTTGGAGTTGGTGTCCACCTACTAGTGTGTGAAGCTGGTCCTGAGGCTAAAGGAGGCGGAGGCTAGCTGGTGTGTAGGGCAGGTGTCTAGAGGATGCTGGGTCTGGTGCCTGCCCAATGGTGGGTGCAGCTGGTTCCCAGTGTCTCTGACTGCAGGCCCCTGGGGTTCTTGGGTCTAGTGCTTGCACACTGGTGTGTGAGGCTGTGATCTGTGCCCTCTGGTGGACTGAGCCATGTCCAAGGGCTACTGTGGGCTCAGTGGGTCTTTAAGGCAGCCTGTCTGCTGGTGGGTAAGGCTGTGTCCCAGCCCAGTTAATTGCTTGGCCTGAGGATTCCCAGCATTGGTGCCTATAGGCTGGTGGGTAAGTGCAGGGCTGGGTCCAGAGACTAAAAGCTAGAGGGAGGATTCCAAAATGGTGTTTGCCATCACCAGTGTCCATGTTGTAGAATGAGCTCCCCAAAATGGCTGTTGCCAGTATTGACGTCCCCAGGGTGAGTTCTAGTTTCCTCCTGCCTCTCCAAGAGACTCTCCAAGATCAGGAGGTAGGTCTGACCCAGACTCTTTTCAAATTGCTGCTTCTGCTGTGGGTCCCAGGGAGTGTGACATTTTGTTTGTGCTCTTTAAGAGTGGAGTCTCTACTTCCCATAGCCCTCTGGGTCTCCTGAAAGTAAGCCCTGCTGGTCTTCAAAGCCAGGTGTTCTGGGGCTCATCTTCCAGCACAGGACCCCCAAGCTGGGGAGAACCTCTACAGTTGTAATTATTCTGTCACCCAGGGGTCACCCACCCAGGGGTATGGGTCGTGAATATACTGCAACTCCACCCCTCCTACCCATCTTGTTGTGGTTCCTTCTTTATATCTTTAGTTGTAGAAGATCTTTTCTGGTAACGATGCCGAAAAACTCGCCCTCTGTGCACCAGTGCCAAATCAAATCTCAGAAACAGAGTTTTAGTTGAGGTAGAAAAGAGGAGCTTAGTGCTTTGCCAGACAAAGGGGGACACAGTGGGCTCATGCCCCTCAAAAACTATATGTTCTAACCTGGGAGAATTTAGTAAGGAGTTTTATAGCAATGGTTCAAGGGTGGAGTTGCTGATAAGATTAGGGTGTGTGCAGGGCCTGCCCTCCTTTAATCTGGTCTCAGGTAATCTCTTGATGGCTTCTCTGATTCCTTTACTCTGGCTTCAGGTGGTCTTCTCTGGAATGAAGAATGCTAACACCTTCCATTTGTTGGGGTTTTAGTTCTGTAAAGAGCTCAAAGATATTGTTATGTGTATCCCTTGAAGCAGAACCAGACCCTTCCCCAAGGTTGCACTATTGTATCTTGGCTGCTTCTCCCTTGTCTCTGCATCCCCTCCCTTCCCTGATTAGCAACAGTTCGAATCTGCCATTTGGAACTCAGGGAAGGTCATGAAGGCTCGAGTCTGTTCCCTACAAACAAGAAATGGGGGGCATGGAAAGTCTTCCATGCCCAGGAGCCCCACAGGGTCCTGCCTGGTTTCAGTAGGTTCCAGTTTTTTTCATCAATAGTTTTTCTGCAAATAGTTGTAGTTTTTGTGTGCCCATGGGAGGAGGTGAGCTCAAGGTCTTTGTACTCTGCTATTTTGGGAACTCTCTCTTCTCTATATTTTAAAACAACTTCAAATGTCATCTCTTCCATGAAGCTTCTCTCGTTTTGTGAGCCGAATGCAGTCTATTTTTTCTGTCTTATTGACCTCATTGACATTTAAGTGCTCAGCATTCTCTATAATATGTTAAAGTTACTTATAAAGATGATTAATTTCTTCTACTAGATCATAAGCATTTTGAAGAAAGAATCCATGTCTGATTAATCCTGGCAACTTTAATTAAAATTAGTACTCTGCCTTTCCTGTGTTAAGAGGTATGATTCAAAGATAAATCATTACTTTCATTCATTCATTCTCTCCTTTATTTATTTATTCAGTAAACATTGAGCACGCACTTTGTCCTAGGTTCTCTTCTAGGTATTTGTGTCATTAAGGAACTTTAACTTTGGTGAGGAAAGATATTTTATTAACAAATTAAATATGTAAAGTATATAGTATGTTAGATGTGATAAGTGCCATGGAGAAAAGTGGTTGGATTTTTTTTGTATTCAGTAGCAGTGGAAGCCACTTGCATTGCCTGAGTTCATCCATCTTCAAGCATGGTTTCTGGTTGTGGAGCTACCATTACTTGTTAAATGACACATAGTAGGGAACAATATATGGAGTAACTTGCTTTCAATTCCTGCCACCAGGGTCACTGTTTCAAAAACAAATCATAGAGAGCTGAGCACATGGGGCTGCAAAGTACTGGCCACTTCAATCTTCTTATTTTACCTTTGTGACTGAGTTCACTGATCTTCTCAGGGTTTCCATTTAATGGAATTTGATTTTTTAAAAGATCCATGACTGAGTTTTTAATGTCTTTCCTGATGTCAACAATTCACCAAGGATTTTCTAATTATATTACACTCCTCTGAAATTGCACATTCATTTCACACTTCTACTCTGGAGAAGACACACTCTAAACTTGTCTACCATAGTGACAATATCTAATTAGAAGGAAGACTAAAAAATTCCAGTTTTGACTATATATTTTTTAAAATATCATATTTTACTCTCTGTCATTCTTTTATCAAATCTTTCTTGTGCATCAGCCTGTAAGAAACAAAGAATAAAATTCTATGACTGTGTATTTTCCCTCTCCAAATGCATTTGAGTATAAATCATTTCATTGACTTTAAATTTCTGAAATTGCATATATGTAAATACTAGTGGTGAAAAATTTTAAAATAAAAAGCCAACTAACTTCTACTCAGATATTGCCGAGTAAATGCTCTGAGGAGATTCAGATTTAATTGGAGAGATGTAAAACTAGTCCAATTTTATATTATACTTGAAAAGATTACTTTAGGTATCTTGTACCTTTTAGTCTCATATAAAGACTTTGTAACTATGAATCTCTATCAATTAGAATTAAATTTTTTTTTTTGCGGTACACGGGCCTCTTACTGTTGTGACCTCTCCTGTTGCAGAGCACAGGCTCTGGACGTGCAGGCTCAGTGGCCATGGCTCACGGGCCCAGCCGCTCCATGGCATGTGGGATCTTCCCGGACTGGGGCATGAACCCGTGTCCCCTGCATTGGCAGGCGGACTCTCAACCACTGCGCCACCAGGGAAGCCCTAGAATTAAAATATTTTTAATTAATGAATCTCATTTTAATTGGAATAAATTTTTACCAGGGTATCGACTGTTTTAAAAAAGAGTTTAAGACTTAAAAGATACATATTTTTTCTATGTAAAAATAGAAGTAAAAACCCCAATATCAATAAACTAATAAGAATCCAAAAGAAAACTATAAAATAGAGAATTCAAGTGTGTTCTCTTTAATTATTTATAACTTTTGGATCATTCATAAGCTTTAGCATAAAGTGAATTTTACTGATACAGTGTTTTTGTCTGTTTGATTGTTTACTTAAGAAGGAATGCTGGTAAAAAGTTTTTATGAGTCACATGAAAGTTTATTCTCAAGACCTTGTGAAATGGAGCAGGACCCTGTGGGGACCTCCCAAGTACAAATTCCTTCCATGTCCCTTGTTTCTTGTTTGTAGAAAATAGGCTTCATTCACTTCCTTCAGCCTCCCTGACTTTCCCAGAGTTCCAAAGGGCAGATTCAAATAGTTGCCTATCAGGGAAGGGAGGGAATGCAGAAACAAAGGAGTAGCAGTCAAGAAACAATAGTGCAGATGTGGGACAGAGTCCTGGTTCCTCCTCAAGGAATATAAGTGATACCTTTAAGTTCTTCTGTAGGAACTAAGGCCTCCACCCAGGTGGAGGATGGTAACTTCAGGCTGAGCACAAGGTTCCTGGAACACTGCCGTGTTACCTCACCACCAACCAATCAAAAGAAAGTCTGCACATAGTGGAAGAAAACGAAGACTCTGACTCACCCCCCAAATGACTCTCCCTTTAAAAACTTTATGGTTGAGCAGAATCTTCAGAATTTGTTTTTGAACATGAGTCCACCTTTTCCCCAGGTTGTCAAACTCCTGAATAAAGCAACCTTTCCTTTTTTAACCAACACTTGTCTCTTGAGTACTGGCTTTCGAGCAGCAAGCAGCCAAACCTGAGTTTGGTAACACTTGCATCAGTTTTTTTCTGAATTAAGAATCATGCAGTCTTATTGATGGTAGTTATTGGATGGATTTACTTTGTCCCTGGCACTTTACATGTAGGTTCCCATTTTATAGACAAGGAAGTTCAGTCTCAGGAATGACAAATGATTTGCTTCAATTCATTTAGCTGCTAAGTAGAAAAGCAGGACCTCAAATCCATGTCTGCCTTGTCCTAAGCCTTATCTCTTTACTTTGTTCCCTATTTCCTCATCATAGAAAGGCCACCTTTCCAGGTCTTTTGATATTTCTATCTTTACTTTTACCTGTCACCTTTGTATGAAAAAATAACTTGGTGTAGTGGTAACAGGAGTTTCAACTACAGTCTTTTGTTTGATTAAAAAATAATAGCACTATACCTCAGATACTATGTACATATACTCATATACTGGAAAGTCAACAAAATAGACATGATTCTAAAACTCCAGAAAGCAAAAATGAAAACAGCTATGGGAGCACAGACACAGAATTAGGAAATCTGTCCTGGTAGATTGGGGAGGTTTTGCCTTAGCTGATCTGTAAGAAGTGGGATTTTATTTGATAGAAAATAGGCACCAATAATTGGTAGTTTCCTTTCTTTCTATCTATGAATCTCATTCCTGAATTTATCGGTGACTAAAAGGATCTATGGAATACGTGGTTATAAAACTTGAATGTGTACATTCTTAGGAAGGCTAGATGTATTTTGTAATAAAAACTGATATCAGAGGAATTGTTCTCAAAATATGTTCTGGTCATTAGTTTTCATTAGGGCTCTTTTATTTACTTAGTATTTTTTTCTTTTAACCAACTTCAAATTGATCTTTTTTCTTAACCTGCTCTAAACAATCACTGTCCATAAAATAGTGGTTTTGATGTGTTATTTTTTACTCATTATAGACAATCAAACATGTTCAACATCCTTTGTTTAATTCATGCATATGCCACATAAAGTAATTTTTATGCTACTACTGATATACATATCACACTCAGATATACTGTTTTTGTTTTAATTCTTGAGATGAATGACCTAATCAGCTCTTCTCATCTTTCTGATATAGGTCGCCAAAGAGATATGTTCCTGGATAGTCAATAAAATGACTGCTCTTGAATAGGCAGGTGTGCAACCACACTCAGTCCAATCAGTTGTGATCAGAGTTTGGGATCACCTGATCCAGAGTCAGCTCAGCAGGGAGCATGGGTAAGGTAGGTGATGACAATGAAACTTAACAGATATAAATGTTCACATTCATATAAACACTTCTCAAATGAGAAGTAATGAAGGCTTGCCTGGGTAATAGTTCAAAGGAAAAACTGATGTTGGTTTTGTTCATCCTAAAATTACTTTAGACTAAAATATGACAGAATGTGTAAAGAAGCACACTGATCAACTAGTATGTGATGAAGACGGGAAGGCTCTATAATTTATAGGATATATGAAATGACTTTATGAACAATTGGAGACTTCCCTTAAATTGTTGTCATATAGAAGAGAGGAAACACCAGTGCTGTATTACTCCGATGGGCAGGAGTAGAGAGGCTGGGTTTCGGAGCAATGTGAGGAAGAATTTTAAATCAGAAATATCCCGAAGTAGAAAGATCTAGTGGTGGCCAAGAAGAGGTCAAGTGCCCCTCTTTCGAAGAGGTAGGAGACATTTTTGAACCAAGAGAGAAATTGAGCTTGATGATTATGAATCTTAACTTTAAGGGTATAAGAAATAAGTTAACTATTTACTCTTAAATTCATATATAAAAATAGATTGTGCTAGGTGTTTACAAGAACAAATCTTGAAAATTTCATAATACTGAGTTCAAAGTGCTTAATGATTTCCACATATATCCATTTTTAGTCATAAGTTTTTCTGAAAGTCTCATTTTGGAAAGAAACTCTCGATATTCAGTTTCTGTTCTACAGAGATTTGTATTCTTGTAAGTAAGTATTCTGAGTTCCAAGTAATTAATCAGACTTAGTAAGGACTTTCTTGGGATGGTAAATTTAACTAAGCTGTTAGCTGTTAACCTTTGAAAACGTGAATCTGAACAGAAGGAAAATGTCCAGTCTACAGACTGCTTTCTTAATATTTGGCTACAACGTTGCTTAATAGAGGTTCAGAGTGTACACTTTTTAAATAGACTTCGAAATATCATGTGGATATTCTTTATACTCAGTGAGTTGTAATACATTAACATTGTTACCACACATGTTGGGTAAAGGAAAGATAGCTTTATTGAGGAAACTGGCAATCCTGGGGAGAAGGTGGCCTCATGTCCCTAAGAACCAAGTCCCAACTCCCCAGGTTTTGCTCAGAGATTATATAGGGGAAAGAGGAAGGAGCTACGTGCTGGGGAGTAGGTAATCTTTCTATTTTCAGGGATGGTTGTCTCAATCACGTGTTTCCAAGTAGCTGTCAAGTCTTGCTTGAGGTTGGAATATTATCTGAGCCATAAATCTTTGGTTAGCTATTCCTGGAGAATAAGGCACAAGGGTATATCCTATAGAACAACTAATCTTCAATCTTGATATGCATCAATAACTTGGTCCATCAGCAGCAAGCTAAGTTAATGCTGAAGTAGGGTAGAGGAGCTGAGAGTCTCTAGTTACAGTCTCACTGCCTCAGTTACAATATTTAACTTCCAGCTATGGACTAGTGTTGGTTAAAAAAAAAAAATACAGGGTTTTAGTTAACGGGTGGGCATGGAGTGAAGAAGGTCTAATCAGTAATCTCCCTCTACCCCAGTTAATAGTTAGTGGTAGATGTTAAGGTCTGCTATTCCTGATCTTGCTGTTTTGAAATTACATTCATGATATGTAGAGTATTCTGATTCTGCCTGGTTTATTTAAGAGAACTTGGAGAGTATATTTCTGATCATAATGTTGATTGAAGTCACTGTTACTCTCAAGAATCTCCAGAGCAGGCTCTGAGAAAGAGCAGATGTTTGTATATTCTGTTACAAATCCTGTAATTCTCCCTATAGCAATGCTGGATCATAATGCCAGAAAAGGTCTCTTTTATATTATTGAAATATATTTTAAAAGAATAATTTGATTTAAAACAAATTCAAAGCCAATTGCTCTAAAATCCCACCAAACTTACCTTAAAGTCACTGAGAACCTTGTGGCATCTCTAATGTTTATTTTCCCATATGGTACCAAACTCAGAGAACTTTGCCCACCGTGCAGCAAATTGACATGAGCAAGAAGACAAACAGAACAAGACAGGAAGATATTTACTATACGGACTTTTAAGAAGCAATGGCTATTGACAACTCAACTTTGAACTGAAGATAGAAAACAGTAAGCTACATATAGTTGGCTGAAGTGATAAATAACCATAGAGCCATGAATTATAAATATTCATACCAGGCAGAGGGGCAGGACTGCCTAGTGGAATGATAGAATCAACCATGAAGAAGATAACACTGGGCAAGATAACGTAAGTGACAGTTATTGGGACCAGACAGGAAGAACTAAATGAGTTAGATCTCCAACGATTAAGATATCAGAATGGGGATAAGCAGTAAGGTATCAGTTAAGTGGAGAGTGGAAAGGTCAAGACAAGAAGAAACCCCCAAAAGAAATACCAGATATGGAAACAGTAAGACCTAAATAGTTCAAAGCCATTTGAGGTTCCTGAACAATTCTGGGAAAGCAGGTGCCCAGAAAAAATTATGACTCACGTTCATTTGAGTCAACCCTACACCCAGATAGAATTCTAATTATTATTTAATTACTGATTTAATAATATGAATAATAATAAATGTTAATCAATTATTAAACTGATATTATTCTTAAATTCTATAGACTAAACATTCTTCAATTCTTCTATATCAAATACTTCAGTGTCCCTATGACACTCAGCCTTCAGCAACCCCAAACCCAATACTCCATGTGCAAGTTCATCAACCTGTGTTAGTGAACCTACTTGTTCTGGTCAAATTAGTTCCATACACCTTCACTGATGACTATTTGGAGAATTGTTCTAAATACTCTTTATCAGTACACACTGTTGTTGAAACTCTTTTTATGTAAAAGTAAACTTTAATTTCTAACATGTCACTTAATGTCCGTTAATTTTCCTTTTAGATAAGACTACGTTTTGTCAAATATCAGTGATATTTGATCAAGACAGTAGGAAGCAGTATTTTTCCATGTTAATTTTCTGGTTATAGGAATCAAATGTAGACTTGGCACCTGTCTACCAAGCTCTGCCAAAGAATGTAGTTAGTGCTTAAAGAAATTCTACTTTTGACACCAGAACTAAGAGTGTGTTGGCAGTTCTTTAATGAAGATTTCTGATACAAATCAATGACTTTCTCCTTTAACACATTATCTTCAGGTAAATGCTAAGATTAATGGGTTATATTTAGACAGTTAAAGTGTCAACAGAATTGCTTCTGTTATGCTGATATTATTTTGTGTGCCAGATATATGGGGTATACTATCCAGATGATAAAAATTGAGGATGTCCCAAAGTAAGCAAAAGCTCATTACATTCACCTCTCAATTACTTTAAAACAAAAAACAAAAAACAGATTACTTAATAGGCTTAACTCTGTGTCCCTCACTTCTGCATATTCTTGCTGCCAGGATTTGACTGTTCGTTTCTAGCCATTTGACAGTCCACTAGCACTGTCACCAAAAAGGTGGGAAGGGAAGAAAGAGGAGGTGTAAATCCAGTCAATCAATTTCATAGCTTCATAGCAGTGATGGTGAATGCTTTGGTGGAGGAAGAGTTTTACACAAATAGCTAACATGAAAATTTCAGTGTATTGCCTGATATTACTGTTTCCTGTAATGCTCTAATCTCTAGTACTCTCAACAACTTGACAAGTTGCACAGCAACTTGAAGTAGATATATATCAACTCAACAGCATTGCTGATGTTTACTCATGTGACACACCTTAGCATCTTCTGAGTAATATCTTGTAGACCACTACCATTATGAAATATTCATACTTTTTGTTTTAAAAAATCTAGCAATTTTGTTTTCTATTGTATTTTGCGTTTCAGTAAAATAGCTGATTCATTCTGTGATTTCTAACAATCCAACCACTTATTAGAAGGTGGTGATCACTTGAATGCTTTGTTGATTGTGATAAATGGCAGAATAAATAGTAATATGCTGAGAGTCAAAAACCACAAAAATAAATACATACAAAATAATATCCATCAACATATGTTAGGCAAAATATCTCCTTTGCAGATACATCATACCTCTGCCATGTAGAGAAGGTTTTATGAGATTCAATTCCAATTTTAGATTGTTTAATTTCTAAAATAATGGTTCTTAATGGTATGACAAATAACAATTCTTCAAATTCTTAAGAATTATTGGCATAAGTCTTTGTGTAGTTCATTTATAACGTAATTACAAAATGGAAGAGGGAAATATTTTATTCTCATTTATATTATACAAATAAACATTATACTTTTAAAATATCTACTTGCTTGGTAAATTTCTACTGTAGATTTTATTGATGAGGCTAATTATTTTTTTAAAAGTAGCCCTCAGAAAGCTATAACTCAAATCTAAGTTGTTTCTGGATCTTTTTATTTATGTGCAACCATAACTGATACCTTATCTGATATAAATATGTATTTTTTAATGCACAAGGATCTCTAGTACTATTTATACCACTTGTTGAAACTGTGAGAGATGAGCATAAGATAAATTCCAAAATTTCATTTTCTCCAACTCTGTTTTGACTTGCCTATTGTTTCATCTTTCATCTATTAGGGGAGAGTCTCTCATCAAATCACTATTAGTCATAAAATATACATTAAAAACAAATAAATCCAGCATACATTTATTGTCATAGCAGTATCTCCAGTATACTAGAGAAACATATTCTCCCAACAAAAGATGTTTTCAGAAATAAAATCAATCAGAAAATTTAATACACTTCATCCAAATTAAAGTTTTCCATATAAAAGCAGATAAGGTGCCTTTGGCTATTACCAGTTCCTTGCATAGATGGGCCCACAAATTTAGAATACATCTGTTGTAAGCCAGGCAGTGGATAAACCTTGTCTTTTTAAATGTATCAACAATATTGCTGTCTTGTTTATTAGAAAAAACTGATTTTCTATAACACATTACAAAAATAGGAGTAGGTAACCAAACACCTGAGAAATCTACTTCACTTCTGATGAAAAAAAAAAATTAAGTTGGCAGCCTACCAATTTATTTTATAAAGAGCACTGAAGTGGGAATATGCAGAATGTGTTTTCTCATGTAGTTTACAAGTCATTGCAGTACAAAGAAGAACCTTTAATTTGGTAGTTAAGGAATTTGCCCAAAGCTCTGGATGGCACAGCATATAATTTTTGAGACATCTCTCTCTTCAGAAGAGATTTCATAGAGTAGGAGCTACACCATCACTGTGGTCAACGTACATATGCTTTATTATTTTTTTAATAGATCTGTATTGGAGTATAATTGCTTCGCAATAATATGTTAGTTTCTGTTGTACACCAAAGAGAATCAGCAATATGCATACATATGTCTCCATATCCCCTCCCTCTTGAGCCTCCCTCCCATCCTCCCTATCCCACCCCTCTAGGTCATCTTGAAGCACCAAGCTGATCTCCCTGTGCTATGCTACTTCTTCCCACTAGCTATTTTACATTCCGTAGTGTATATATGTCGATGCTACTCTCACTTTGCCCCAGCTTCCTCCTCCCATCCCATGTCCTCAAGTCGATTCTCTGTATCTACCTCTTTATTCCTGTCCTGCAAATAGGTTCATCAGTACCATTTTTATAGATTCCATATATATGTGTTAGAATACAGTATTTGTTTTTTCTCTTTCTGACTTACTTCACTCTGTATGACAGACTCTAGGTCCATCCACCTCACTACAAATAACTCAATTTCGTTTCTTTTAATGGCTGAGTAATATTCCATTGTATATATGTGCCACATCTTCTTTTTCCATTCATCTGTTGGACATTTAGGTTGGTTCCATGCCCTGGCTATTGTAAATAGTGTTGCAATGAACATTGTGGTACATGTCTCTTTTTGAATTATGGTTTTCTCAGGGTATATGTCCAGTAGTGGGATTGTTGGGTCATATAGTAGTTCTATTTTTAGTTTTTTAAGTAACCTCCATACTGTTTTCCATAGTTGTTGTATCAATTTACATTCCCACCAACAGTGCAGGAAGGTTTGCTTTTCACCACACCCTTTCCAGCACTTATTGTTTCTAGATTTTTTGATAATAGCCATTCTGACTGACGTTAGGTGATACCTCATTGTAGTTTTGATTTGCATTTCTCTAATAATTAGTGATATTGAGCATCTTTTCATGTGCCTCTTGGCCATCTGTACGTCTTCTTTGGTGGAATGTCTATTTAGGTCTTCAGCCCATTTTTTAATGGGATTTCTTGGTTTTTTGCTATTGAGCTCCATGAGCTGTTTGTACATTTTAGAGATTAATCCTTTGTCTGTTTCTTCTTTGCAAATATTTTCTCCCATTCTGAGGGTTGTCTTTTTATCTTGTTTATGGTTTCCTTTGCTGTGCAAAAGCTTTTAAGCTTAATTAAGCCCCGTTTGTTTATTTTTGTTTTCATTTCCATTACTCTAGGAGGGGGGTCAAAAAAGATCTTGCTGTGGTTTATGTCAAAGAGTGTTTTTCCTATGTTTTCCTCTAAGAGTTTTATAGTGTCTAGTTTTACATTTAGGTCTTTAATCCATTTAGAATTTATTTTTGTGTATGGTGTTAGATAGTGTTCTAATTTCATTCTTTTACATGTAACTCCAGTTTACCCAGCACCACTTATTGAAGAGGCTGTCTTTTCTCCATTGTATATCCTTGCCTCCTTTATCAAAAATAAGGTGACCGTATGTGATTATCTCTGGGCATTCTATCCTGTACCATTGTTCTATATTTCTGTTTTTGTGCCAGTACCATACTGTCTTCATTACTGTAGCTTTGTGGTAAACTTTGAAGTTGGGGAGCCTGATTCCTCCAACTCCGTTTTTCTTTCTCAAGATTGCTTTGGCTATTTGGGGTCTTTTATGTTTCCATATGAATTGTAAACATTTTTTGTTCTAATTCTATAAAATGCCGTTGGTAATTTGATAGGGATTACGTTGAATCTGTAGATTGTTTGGGTAGTATAGTCATTTTCACAATATTGATTCTTCCAATCCAAGAACATGGTATTTTTCTCCATCTGTTTATGTCATCTTTGATTTCTTTCATCAGTGTTTTATAGTTTTCTGAGTACAAGTCTTTCGCCTCCTTAGTCAGGTTTATTTCTAGGTATTTTATTTTTTTTGTTGTGATGGTAAATGGGATTGTTTCCTTAATTTCTCTTTCTGATTTTTCATTGTTGGTGTATAGGAATGCCAGAGATTTCTATGCATGAATTTTGTATCCTGCAGCCTTACCAAATTCATTGAGTAGTTCAAGTAGTTTTCTGGTGGCATCTTTAGAATTTTCCATGTATAGTATCATGTCGTCCACAAACAGTGACAGTTTTACTTATTGTTTTCCAATTTTTATTCATTTTATTTGTTTTTCTTCTCTGATTGCCATGGCTAGGACTTCCAAAACTATGTTGAATAAGAGTGGTGAAAGTAGACATCCTTGTCTTGTTCCTGATCTTAGTGGAAATGCTTTCAGTTTTTCACCATTTAGTATGTTGCTTGCTGTGGGTTTGTCATATATAGCCTTTATTATGTTGAGGTAGGTTCCCTGTATGCCCATTTTCTGGAGAGTTTTTATCATAACTGGGTGTTGAATTTTGTCAAAAGTTTTTCTGCATCTATTGAGAGGATCATATGTTTTTTATTCCTTTATTTGTTAATGTGGTTATCACATTGCTTGATTTGCATATGTTGAAGAATCCTTGCATCCCTGGAATAAATCCCACTTGATCATGGTGTATGATCCTTATAATGTGTTGTTGGATTCTATTTGCTAGTATTTTTTTCAGGATTTTTGCATCTATGGTCATCAGTGATATTGGTCTATAATTTTCTTTTTTTGTGATATTTTTTTCTGGTTTTGGTATCAGGGTGATGGTGGCTTCATAGAATGAATTTGGGAGTATTTCTCCCACTGCAATTTTTTGGAAGAGTTTGAGAAGGATGGGTGTTAGCTCTTCTCTAAATGTTTAGCTCTTCTCTAAATGTTTGATAGAATTCGCCTGTGAGGCCATGTGGTCCTGGACTTTTGTTTGTTGGAAGATTTTAAATTATGGTTTCAATTTCATTACCTATGAAAGGTCTGTTTATATTTTGTGATTCTTCCTGGTTCAGTCTTGGAAAATTGTACCTTTCCAAGAATTTGTTCATTTCTTCGTGGTTGTACATTTTATTGGCATATAGTTGGTTGTAGTAGTCTCTTATAATCGTTTGTATTTCTGCAGTGTCAGTTGTGATTTCTCCTTCTTCATTTCTAATTTTATTGATTTGCGTCTTCTCCCTTTTTTTCTTGATGAGTCTGGCTAAGGGTTTATCAATTTTTTTACCTTCTCAAATAACCAGCTTTTAGTTTTATTGATCTTTGCTATTGTTTTCTTTGTTTCTATTTCATTTATTTCTCCTCTGATATTTATGAGTTCTTTCCTTCTACTGCCTTTGGGTTTTCTTTGGTCTTCTTTCTCTAGTTGTTTTAAGTGTAGGGTTAGGTTGTTTATTTGAGATTTTTCTTGTTTCTTGAGGTGAGACTGAATTGCTATAAACTTCCCTCTTAGAACTGCTTTTGTTGCATCCCGTAGGTTTTGGTTCGTCGTGTTTTCATTGTCATTTTTTTCTATGTATTTTTTTTATTTCTTCTTTGATTTCTTCAGTGATCTCTTAGTTATTTAGTAGCACACTGGTTAGCCTCCATGTATTTGTGAGTTTTACCATTTTTTTCCTGTAATTGATTTCCAGTCTCATAGCGTTGTGGTCAGAAAAGATGCTTGATATGATTTCAATTATCTTAAATTTTCTGAGGCTTGATTTGTGACCCAAGATGTGATCTGTCCTGGAGAATGTTCTGTGTGCATTTGAGAAGAAAGTGTATTCTGCCATTTTTAGGTGGAATGTTCTGTAAATATCAGTTAAATCTATCTGGCCTATTGTGACATTTAAAGCTTGTGTTTCCTTATTTATTTTCTGTTTAGATGATCTGCCCACTGGTGTAAGTGGTGTGTTAAAGTCCCCTACTATTATTGTGTTACTGTTGATTTCTCCTTTCATGGTTTTTAGCATTTGCCTTATGTATTGAGGTGCTCCTATGTTAGGTGCATAAACATTTATAATTGTTATATCTTCTTGTTGGATTGATCCTTTGATCGTTATGTAGTGTCCTTCTTTGTCTCTTGTAATAGTCTTTATTTTAAAATCTATTTTATCTGATACAAGTACTGCTACTCCAGCTTTCTTTTTATTTCCATTTACATGGAATATCTTTTTCCGTCCCTTCACTTTCAGTCTCTATGTGTCCCTAAGTCTGAAATGGGCCTCTTGTAGACAGCATATATATGGGTCTTGTTTTTATATCTATTCACCAGTCTCTGTCTTTTGGTTGGGGCATTTAATCCATTCACATTCAAGGTTATTATTGATATGTATGTTCCTATTACCATTTTCTGAATTGTTTTGGGTTTGTTTTGGTGGGTCTTTTTCTTCTCTTATGGTTCCTGCCTAGAGAAGTTCCTTTAGCATTTGTTGTAAAGCTGGTTTGGTGGTGCTGAATTCTCTTAGCATTTTCTTGTCAGAAAAGCTTTTGATTTCTCCATTGAATCTGAATGAGATCCTTGCTGTATAGAGTAATCTTGGTTGTAGGTTTTTCTCTTTCATCACTTCACGTATATCCTGCCACTCCCTTCTGGCCTGCAGAGTTCTGCTGAAAAATCACCTGATAACCTTATCGGAAATCTTTATATGTTATTTTTTGTTTTTCCCTTGCTGCTTTTAATATTTTTTTCTTTGAATTTAATTTTTATTAGTTTGATTAATATGTGTCTTGGTGTGTTTTTCCTAGGGTTTATCCTGTATGGGACTCTCTGTGTTTCCTGGACTTGGGTGACTGTTTTATTTCCCATGTTAGGGAAGTTTTAGACTGTAATCTCTTCAGATATTTTCTCAGACCCTTTCTTTTTCTCTTCTTCTTCTGGGTCCCCTATAATTCGAATGTTGGTAACTTTAGTGTTGTCCCAGAGGTCTCTGAGATTGTGTTCAATTCTTTTCATTCTTTTTTCTTTTTTCTGCTCCTCAGCAGTTATTTCCACCATTTTGTTTTCCAGCTCACTTATTTGTTCTTCTGCTTAAGTTATTCTGTTATTGATTCCTTCTCGTGTATTTTTCATTTCAGTTATTGTGTTGTTCATCTCTGTTTGTTCTTTAGTTCTTCTAGATCTTTGTTAAACATGTCTTGTATTTTCTCCATCCGTGCCTCCATTCTATTTCTGAGGTTCTGGATCATCTTTGCTATCATTTCTCTGAATTCTTTTTCAGGTGTGTTGCTTATTTCCCCTTCATTTATTTGGTCTTGTAGGTTTTTACCTTGCTCCTTCATCTGTGACATATTTTTTTACTGTCTCATTTTTTTTTTTTTTTTATAAGTGGGATTGTGTTCTTGTCTTACTAGTTGTTTGGCCTGAGGTTTCCAACACTGGAGTTTATAGGCTGTTGGGTACAGCTGGATCTTGATGCATAGATGAGGACCTCTGTGAACCTCAGTCCGATGAATATTCCCTGGTGTCTGAGGTTCTCTGTTAGTCCAGTGGTTCGACACGGAGCTCCCACTGCAGGAGCTTCAGCCCGACCCCTGGCTTGTGACCCAAGATACCACAAGCCATGTGTGGTGGCAAATAAAGAGAGAGAACAATAATAAAGTAAAAAATAAAATTAGGCTAGGAAACTAACAGCTATGTTAGAAAGAATATAAAAATATAGATGAATCAACAACCAGAAGGTACAACAGTATCACAAGAGGAAAAAAGAGGAGGAGGGAAAAGAGAAAAAAAAAAGAGAAAAAAAAACATACAGGGAAAAGGCCTTGGCTGTGGAGGGTGGGGCCTAAGCAAGGGTGAGGTTTGGGCGGTGGGCAGGGCCAATGCTCAGAACCCAGAGGGCTGGAAAAGGCCCTGGGGGCTGTGGGAGGGTGGGGCTTAGGCTCAGAGAACAGAAGGGGCCCAGGCATGCTCCCCACACCTTGTCTCAGAGGGCAGGGGGCCCAGCCCAGCAGGCTTCCAGGGCTCAAGTGGGTGGGGCAAATGCTCTCCTCTCCTCTCCTGCTCCTCCAGGACCAGAGAGCCCCTCCCACCTGCCTCTCCTGTTCTCCCCTCTGCATTCTTCCTATGCCCCCATGACCAAGCAGCCACAGGGAGAGGGGGAACTTGGAGGGCAGGGGACTGGCCTAGGGGCTCAGCGGGCTTCCCAGGCTGAGTGGGCCAGGTAATCATCCTCTGCTCCTCTCCCGCTTCTCCCAGAGGACCCCTCCTGCCTACCTCTTCTGATCTCCCCGGCCTCAGGGGCGCCAACCCTGTCTGGCCTCCACTTCTTCTCCCCACTCTGTCCCCCCATGTCCTACCAGTTCACTTGGGGATTCTTCCCATCTCCTTGGGTGTCAGGGTCCCCCACCAGCAGCCAGCAAGTGCCCTAGTTGTGGGAAGACTGCTAACTCAGTGTATTCCCACACCGCCATCTTGACTCTGCCCTCCTACATAGGCTTTAAATATAAGTCTAGAATGAGATTTAATTCATCAGTTCATTTCCTGGTTACCTTCAATGGCTTATATGACAAGAGGTCTGTGATTCCTTTATTTACTACATAAACACCAATGACTGACTGCGACCTCAATATTAATTGACTCATTGACTAAACAACTCCTATATGAAACTAGCTTTGAAGGTTTCTGTTAACATGCTGTAAGATACTGTGGCTCATCTTTAAAGTTTTAGGAAAAAAAAACTTTTTATAAGGATCTTTTGTCCAGATTCCTTTTATGAATCTTACTGTAATTCACAAGATTTTACTGGTAATTTGTCTCTAGAGGAAGTCTTGTTTTCCTCTGCAACACATATTCAACTTGATAGATGTTTATAACAGGGCTTCTCCAGAAATACCAAAATCCAAGTTGACTTGAGTTTCTGCTATAATAAAATCATCCTCTTCATGAGTGTCAATGCCATCATGAAAGGGCCATGTTCCTTTTGACCACCATGATGTTATTAAAATCCTAAACTATCTAGATAGTTTAAAATTGAAATTTTAAAAGTATGGGACATAAATTTTGTGATCATTGGATCTCATCTATTTCTCAACAAGAATATCTCTGTCTCTATATTAGCATAATTATTTTGTGAATTGTGTGTGACATTGGCAACTGGCTGAGAGTCATGCTTTAAATGAGAGTTTAGCAAACTTAGTCTATAAAGAGCTAAACAATATATATTAGGCTTGTGGGTCCTATGGTCTCTGTTAAGTACTCAATTCTGTCATTGTATTGTACAAGCAGCCTGAGACAATACATAGGTGAATATATGTGGCTGTGTTCCAGTAAAACTTTATCTACAAAAACAGATGGTGGGTCAGATTTGACCTGCAGGCAGTAGTTTGCCAACTCCTTCTTTTAACAGTTCCACATTAGACACTAGATATATTCAGCATAGATATTAGCCATTATTTAGAACTAAGTTATGTGTCAAAAGCATTTCCAGTATTAAGGTAGCATATTCAAACTCATAATTAATTTGTATAATAATAGAAATAATTAGTAATGAAGTGGTGATATAATTTCTAAGATTTGCATGGCTTTGATATAATGCATCTTAGGATAAATCTCAGGCAATTTCTGTGGTATTCATTGACCAAACAATGTACAGATTTTCAGAAACCCATTTGGAAGTGCAATCTTTAGTCTGTCTCTCCATGAAGAAAAAGAAGAGAGAAAACTTTTACCTAATCATTCATTGGTAAAAGTGAAAACAGAAGAAAGAAAAATCTGTAAATAGTAGATGCTAAATTTAATACTTAAAATAAAAATTAATACATTTGGTTAATCAACAGTAAAGAAAAAATATATTGTCTTGATTTCTTTACCTAAAAAATATTTTCTATGTAGTAAGATGACACAATGTAGATTCAGAATAAATTTTTTTTGCAAAAGATATCTTAGAAATAACTTATTAAGCATTCATGTGACTCTTTTTCAAATTAACTTTAACTTATAAAAAATACACAAGTAGCAAAGATTGATAAATTAGAATAGAGTTAAATCTTCAATTATTTTCCTTCGTTAACATATATTAAAATTACATTGAGTGGTAAGGGGACAAGCAGGCCTTTTAGGGGAAGAAACAGGCTGTTGAAGAAGAAAAGATGAGGATTAGGACATATATAATATTATTTAAATTTCATTTAAATCTGGCTTGAAACAAAAAACTAAAGAGAACCAATTAATGGGATATTAATATGCTAAATCAGTAAAATGCTGCTCTTTCCCCAGTAGTTTACAAATCATGATAGAAATTAGCTTTTGTGTAAAAATACAACAAACGTGCATAATAAACTGAGATGTAATAATAATGAACAAGCACAAGTATGTATGCTTTACATGGTAGATATATTACTAATAATCTGTGTACATATGAATAGAATTATGTTTAACGACATGGACGAATTCACAGTCTAAAGAAAATCATTCTTAAAATATTTAATTTAATTCAATTAATATATTAAACATTATTTGTTAGGTGCTGTCCTAGAAACAGTGTAAATCATGGTTATTGAAGCAACTTTTAATCACATTTTTAATCACCTCCTCAGTGCTCATAATAGACTGCCTCTGTGGTGCCTGCGGCACCCCTACCTTTTGCTCTGACAACTATCCCTGCCCTGAGAGCTGCACCCACGTGTGTGCTCCGTGATTCTGACCCCAACCACGTATGATTAGAGAAATAGATACCTGATTAAATGGGAACCTTTTCAGAGGCTTGTTGTTCCAGTAAGCTTGAAATCGGGGAACAGGGAGGATGGGTTATTTGACCATAGGTATTGAACCTAAGGATTGGGCAGGAGTAGCCAGGTTTTGGGCAAATAGAGATGAAGCAGAAAAGTCAGGCAGACATTCATAGACGAACAGATTGGAGACACCATGTGATTCCAGAGAAAAAAAAAGTGGAGAGAGTTGTTGCCTTGGTTCATGACAGTGTTTTCATTTTTGCTTCCAATCCCCCTGATGTCTGACTACATTCACTGACCCTAAGCCCAAAAGATACCCATTTGTTCCTTATCCTTCCCCTTAAATCACTATCTTCACCCATTTATGGTTGGCTGGTTTTGCTTAAGGAAATTTAAGATGTTTTTGTTACTTGTGAACAAGCAGTTTTCAGCCAAGGCACTAGTTCTTATTTAAAATTTATATTTCTGGGCTTCCCTGGTGGCGCAGTGGTTGAGAGTCCGCCTGCCGATGCAGGGGACACGGGTTCGTGCCCCGGTCCGGGAGGATCCCACATGCGGCGGAGAAGCTGGGCCCGTGAGCCATGGCTGCTGAGCCTGCACGTCTGGAGCCTGTGCTCCGCAACGGGAGAGGCCACAACAGTGAGAGGCCCACGTACCACAAAAAAAAAAAAAAAAAAGAAAGCAAAATACAAAATTAGGTATGCAATATTTGTTCAGAACATTTCAAAAAACTCAGAAAGAACAAACTGCATGAAATGAACTTCAATGATTAAGATAATTTACTTATAGCTATATTTGCCTCTTTATAACCTGCATGTTCAAAAACTAAGGGAATAGTTAAATAAATTATAGTATTTCTATTTGGAAAAATAGTATGCAAACTTTACTTATATATACAGACAATGTAGCAGCACTGGAAAATGTATATGAATAACTGAGAAGTTCATTAAACCTATGATCCCTATAACTATGAATATTTTAAATATATGCCTATAGAGGGAACAAGATCAATTTATTAATATATCTAAGTGCTAAAATTATGAATATTTTAAGACCAAGTTTTTCATAAATTTGTCATATTATTTTGTATTTGTAAAAAGTTCATATTAATTGTTAAAGTAATTAAACAAGGAGGCCATTAGACTGAGGTGGCTCTAGTGCTTTGGTAGCCTATATAAGCAAACTGAATCCTAAACCAGACTCTGGGTTAAGAAGAACAGCCAGTCACAAATAGCCAAGTAGACTTTCCAAAACAATGCAACTGCCTAAGCTGCAGCCAATCAAATAATTTCCTTGCTTTGCTTCCAAGTGTTCTAAGAACCTTCCCTTAGCTCCTGTAGGTGGAGCTATGCTAACCACTTCCCGTTTGGTGCTGCTGATTAGAGTTGATATTTGCTCAAATAAACCTTAAAAAATTTTAATGTACCTTAGTTTATCTTTTAACATATTAAACAAGATAAGTTTTTTAAGTGCAGGAAAGTAGGTGTCATCCTGTGCATCAAGATAAGTTTTCTAAGGCAAACTATGAGGTCCATAGGCATACTATGTATATTGTAGTAATAAGAGTTTTTGCCAGTGCTTGAAAAGGCAAAAATAGGCCTTGGTTGAAAAAGTACTAGTATGAGATTTAAAACTACAATGAAAAGGTCAGTTTTAACTACAATACAGTTAATCTAGCTGCTTACACTGTAAGTCTTTATCGAAACTGTGGCTGTTATATCCCTATGAAAGCTTTTTTAAGTTGTTAATTACATGCCCATCAGAATAATGGAAGAGTGATTATCCTTATTGTGCTTAGTGACATTGAAACCTGTATTATTTTGTGATTGGATCTGCATAATTACAGATAACTGCTGGTACTGTTCAAATACAGCTCTGCAAAAATTATTTTAATTACACATGTTTAGGGTTTTAAAGTTTGGCTTGCTATCATAACCAAACAAACTCTATTTAAATGTCACAACTGTATGTATTTCTCTAACTCTTGTTAATCAGTTTTTCAGAAAACCAGTTGTTCAACTCTAGATAAACTGACTTTGTTCCCTTAATAATCAGTTACATAAAATGTAAAAATTAAATGATATTTTATTTTCTAGGACCCAGTTCTAAAAGCAAACCCAGAACTTGTTCTAATAATGTTGGTAATATTGTTTTTAGCTCTAGGGGATGGTAGCATCAGGTAAATAAAGTACTTCTTAAAGGTTTAATGAAAATAAAATATGTTGGAAACAATCTACAATAAATATGACACAATTAGTTCAGAAAAAAAGTCAAGGGACATTAACAAAGAGAAATTTAAAACTCCTTTATCAAAGATGTCAGTGTCTAAGAAAACTCATTCCAATAGGAATCAACCATATAACTTGAGCAGGCAGCCTGCACAAAACTCAATCAGTTCCCTTCACACTTCTCACCAGAGGTCACAAAGGGCATTTTCCTCTTACCCCATCTCCTATTTCAGTAACACATACAGTATTTGAAATGTACCTTTTCTACTTCTCCCAGGCTGAGAAATATTCCTGAAGTGGGTGCAGTGCCCCGCTACTGCATGGTCCATTTGTCTGTCTAAGATTCATAGGCACATTTTATGGAGTTGTCATTGACTGTCATCCCTTCTCCCCACATGTGACTGCATGATTGGAATTCACTCTTGGAACCAACCAGGGGTCTTTGCTGGTTTACTTGTCATTAGCTTATGCTGCTTCTCATCTAAGCAACTTGAACTTGAGTGAGCAAACTCAAGTGAATAAACACAGTATGGAATTTCAAATACTCCATTTACATCCGATCCAACCCATCCCAAGGCACGTAAGAGTCTCCTGCACTGCAGAATGATAGCACCCTGCAGACATTGGGTCTGCAGTTCATAAGCAATGAAATGTTGCAAACAGAGGGATAGGGAGAAAGGTGAGGAGTTGAGTATAATGGAAAGAGAATCAGACTCAGGACTCAGCCTGTCTTTAATTCCAAAGTCTGTGCTCATTCAGTTAGCAGTAAAATTATCTTTTAATATTCAGTTCACATGATCAACTATTTGAATCTGAAGACAGTGTTTATTAACATAGATAGGCATACTGTTGAGAAACATTAATAGTAATATGTATCCAAATCTGAACTCATTTTCTTCCTGACCATGAGAACTTTCAGTCTGAATTCTTTGTTTTGGCTTGTTTGTTTGCCCCCCCACACACACACCTTTTTTTTGTTTTTGTGTTTATCTGTTTTGTTTTCTGAAAAAGGTATTAACATTTTCTAGTTATTTAGGCAAGGTGTTGTCTTGGGTTCCTCCCCTTTTTCTTTTCTCTCTCCCTCTCTCTTCATTCCATACTCTATACAAATTTTACTATTTATTCTTCTCTGAAAGTATATTTTTGTTTTCACATCTGATGTTAGGCCATCCTTCTAATTTGCTTTGCCTTTTAAACACATGTCAACCTGCCGCAATTTCTTTCCTGCTTTAAGGCCCAACTCATTGAAGTATGTTTCTTCATGACCCACATCTGTATTTTATGACTTTTAAACTCTTTATGGTCCTCTCTTATAACCGATACTCTGTTTTGTACTTATTTTATTTTATGCTACTGATTTGAAAGTTCTTTGGGCTAAATCATTCTAGGCCTGATATCTATCACAAGAAACATAGCTTTCAATTCCACAGCCTGTAAGATGAGAAGAATGTAAGATTTCCTTAATACTTTAAGTGTGGGACATGTCTAAGCTAACAAAGAAACTTTCTTGTGTCATTTGTATCAATCTTCTTCAAAGAAGACAAGATATGGTGACAATTTTATATGTAACTGCTTACCGTTTACATAGTGGATTAATTGTGAGATATAATATTTACAGGAGATGATAATGAAAACAGACAGCATTCTTTCCTATTAATGAAGATCATGCTCAAGTAGAAGAGTAGTCTCTACAAACATTTTAGCCCTTCATAATCAGAAGTCCTTATTATAAACATAGGCTATTTAAAAATGGGAATTTAAATAATGTAACTAAACCTCATTTTTGGAGCAGAATCTTCTAGATTTCAATTACAAAAGCTAAAAAAAAAAGAATAATGGAAGAAAATCTAAAGAGATAAATCTGTTCATTAGCTTTTGATTAATGACCCTTTGTAATTTACTTTGGATTTACTGAAAGTATGGACACAGTGGGAGTGAGTGGATTAGTCAAGTTTTCTACAGCACACAAAAACAATAGCATTACACAATCAATATTACAGAATCCTATTTCTGGGGAAAAGGGAGTTACTGTGTGATAGGATAATGGCTCTTGTCCAAATTACGTCTCATTAAAAAGAACGAGGGCGAGCAAAGCAAGAAAAGTATTAGAAATGAAAGCTTAGTAAGTATGGAACAAAAGGAGAGAAAATCAGACTTTTGATCATAGTTTTGGAATTCTTATATGTGGCTTAACAGCTACACTAGTTAACATTATAAATTAAGTTCAGAATATATCACATTTGATAATGCTGGAAATAGTAGTAGTTTTTCATTTTTATTATAGTGCATAAAGTATATATACATTTTTCCCTAGGCTCTTACATCACCATGTGCAATATGTGCATAAATTTTTTTTTGGCCCAAAAGAGAATTTTTTTTTTCATTGTTTCTTATTCTTTGGTTTTGACTTTCAAGGACTTTTCATGTCAATCAGTTCAATACTTTGAAACACCTAAACTTCCTCCAGTGGAATCAAAAGTAAACATAATTCCTCTATGGGTATAAACAAAGTTCTGTTGAAAGCACACCTTCAACTCTAGGAGTAGATAAGACTATAGATATAACACATTTTAACAGAGATGAAAAAAATGACAAATCTAAAACAATAGTTCTCAGTATGTGATCCATAGAACCCTTGGGGTCCCTGAGATAATTTTAGAAGGTCAGTGAGATCAAAACCATTTTCATAATAATGTTGTAGTTTTTTTGTACTATGCTAACATTGCACTTATTATGCAAAATCAGTGATGGGTAAAACTGTTGGTTCCTTAGCATGAATAAAGGCAGTGGCACCAAACTATACTAATAATTACTGTACTCTTCACTGCCACAAAGTTACAGGAAAAAAAAAAGCCAGTTTCACTTAAGAATATAAGGCAGTAAAACTAATTAATTTTACTAAATCTCAAACCTAAAATACATACCTTATTAAAATTTTATGTGATGAAGTGGGAAATATGTCTAAAATTCTTCTAAAGTGGACCAAAGTATGATGCTATGTAAAGATAAAGTGTGGAATTGTTTGGTTTGCAGGCTGAACTCGCTACTTTTTTCATGAAATAACATTTTTTTTCCTCTGGAAGAATAATTGATGGACAAAAGTTGATTATTTAGACTTGGGTATTTGACAGATATTTTCTCAAAAGTGAAGGAACTGAGCCTGTTATTTCAAGGAAAACAGTATTTGTTGGCAATGATAAAATTTGAGCTTTCAAGGGAAAAATTGAAATTTTGGAAAACTTGTATCTATAATTAAGAGCTTAACAACTTCTTAATACTTGAAGAATTTTGTAATGAGATTGCTGGTGATAGTAACTAAAGCTATATTTGGTTATATTATTGTGCAGTGAAGAGTTAACTCAGCAAGCTTGGGTTGTTAAAATTCTGCACATTCCAAAGAAAGAAATGGCCCTTGACTAACTCATGGTAGATAACATCTGAACCTTGTAATATTTTGCCTGATAAGAGTGTTTTATATGCCTAAATTTCTGGACCATGCTCTATCAGCTCTAGGGAGCTGAAGACTGATTAGCCACAGTCACTCATGAAAGCATTATGTCTGCATTAACTGAGCCCCAATACAATCTATGGACACCAAGGCTCAGGTGAGCTTTTTAGGTTGGCAGTACTTTGCATGTGTTGTTACACATTTTTGCTAATACAATTAAGTACATCCCTCTGCTACTCCCTCTGATGTCTTGAGCCTGAGGGTGGGCTTAGGAACCCCCAACACAATTATAATAAAGTGTGTCAACTTTGGAAGAACTTTGTAAAGTGAATGACCAATGCACAATGTAACAAAATCATGCATGGATAAAAGATGCATAAAATGCAAGGTAGCTCAATAGATTTTAAAGTACAAAAAAGTTTATTGATTAGTATCAGATTCCACAGTGCAACAGACCTCTAAGAAACTAGTGCCACCTGTTGAGTTTTGGCATAATACTAAAAAAAAATTTCCACAATTATCTGAAAAGGATATTAACTTACTCCTCCCTTTTCCAATGAGTCGTATCTTTATAAATCCCCATTTCCTTCCTGTGCTTCAACCAAACCAATATATTGCAAAAGATTGAATGTAGAAGAAGATGTGAGAATTCAGCTATCTTCTGTTAAGCCATACATTAATGAGATTTATAAAATAAAAAGCAATGCCACTGTTTTCACTAAATTGTCTTCTGATTTGGAACTATATATATATTTTTTAACTTTTTATTTTATGTTGGAGTACAGTTGATTAACAATGTTGTGATAGCTTCAGTTGTACAGGAAAGTGATTCAGTTATACATACACATGTATCTATTCTTTCTCAAATTCTTTTTCCATTTAGGTTGTTGTATAATATTGAGCAGCGTTCTCTGTGCTATACTGGGTCCTTGTTGGTTACCCATTTTAAATAGATGCCCATCTTAAGCACAGGCTCCGGACTCACAGGCTCAGCGGCCATGGTTCACGGGCCCAGCCGCTCCGCGGCATGTGGGATCCTCCCGGACCGGGACGCAAACCCGTGTCCCCCGTATTGGCAGGCGGATTCTCAACCACTGCACCACCAGGGAAGCCCTGGAACTATATTTTTAATAAAAATATATTATTTATGTTAATAAGTAATGGCTTTAGCATTGTTATTTTAAGACTAATAAATACTTTAAATTTTTTTCAATTTTAAATCTAAGTATAGCAATTAGTGATAGGTAAAATTCATGTAAACAAAAGACTCTTGTAATCCTAGGAATTTTTAAGAGTATAAAGGGGGCTTGAGAACAAAAAGTTTGAGAACCACTGGGGTGGTAGCTAGATGTATTCCTTCTTCCACTTCTTCCAGGTTGCTAGCTCCCTTCTGTTTAGTGGGACCTGAATAGGAAAAGGGCTTTGTTCCTTATTTAATTTGCCCTGGTGCATTCCTCTTTTGTTTTCTCCCTCTTTCTTTGGCTAACACTGGCTATTCTTTGACAGCTTCTGTGTGGTTGGTATCTTAAATGCTCTTGGGTGCCTGGTTGATTTTTGTTCAAAGAATGTAGGATATACAATGTCTGGAACCAAGGCAACCGTTCTTTCTACTTCTCTTTAGGGCCACATTGTCTCTCCAGTCTGTTTATCTGTGCATGTTTCCCTGTCTTTTTTTTCTTCTTCAACTAGTTTTAGCCTAAACATGGGTATATACTTTACAAGTGCAGCAAGTCTTATCTCTTAAACCACAATTCTCAACTTCACTTCCAACCCTTGACTATATACCACAGTCTCTTCCTTTTGGGTCTCCTTGCTGGTCAGGTAAGCCCCTTCGGAGGGTTAATAGTTAGTTGAATCAAACCTAGCTAAGTTCCTTAAGTCCACATGGCCCTGGATACAAATGTGCCCTTGCCGTGTGTCTTAGTTTAGGCTACATGACAAAATACTATTGACTGGGTGCCTTAAACAGCAGGAATTTATTTCTAACAGTTCTTGAGGCTGGGAAGTCCAAGATAAATTCACTTCCCTGCTAAGGGCTCTATTCCTAGCTTGAAGACATCCACCTTCTTTCTGTGTCCTCAAATGACAGGTATATAGAGACAGCTCTGGTCTTTTCCTCTTCTTTAAGGACAGTAATCCCATCATGAGGCCCAATCCTTATGGGCCTCATGATCTCATTTAAACCCAATTATGATCTCATTTAAACCCAATTATCACCCAAGGCTCCACTCCTCAGACCATTACACTGGGGGTTAGGGCTTCAACATATGAATTTTGGGGAGACACAATCATTCAGTCCACAACATCATGGCAGTTGATATGAGTGCAAACAGCTCCACTGCTTCCCAAGACCAGGAATACCAAATCTCTCTTGTTCCCCCCACACACTTGCCTCACAGCTCTTGCCAAGTATCAGGTGGTTCTCAGGAAGTCCCCCCTCACTTAGGGAAGTATTACTAAGGAGGAGAAAAATAAAATCCTCCAAGCTTTGGATTCTTATTGTTAGGATTGTTATTACTCCCTCTCTAACTCTCCCCAGTTGTCTTTGTAGAGACTAGAAAAGAGGTAGGAAAGGAATAGTGGAGATGGTTAGGTCTAGAAGAGCGGGTTCTGCTAACATTTAGGATATCCAAGAGGAGATCCATGGCCCAGAATGTTTACAACTTCCTTTGGAAAAGAAGATTCTTAGTACATTGTCCCTGCCTTTGGATTTCACTAGCCAATTCTCAGGAAGTGTCACTCAACATTCGTTACATCTGTATCAGAATTTATATGTAACAGGTATCTGAATAAATATTCCAAAGTCATACATGGATTTTGAATTGTGTATTACATGCATAGCATGGTGTGTGTGTGTGTGTGTGTGTGTGCGTGTGTGTGTTAAGAAAATCTCTTAACAGAAATATTTTGTAGGAAGCTAAGGAGTAGAATACATGTATTATAGAAACATTTAGTGCAATTTTGGCAGATCAAACTAAATTGCTGATAGGTGTAAACTCTTCCAAAGAGAAAATAATGCATTTTAGGTCAGTTTAACCAATACTTATAGAACATCTGCAAAAGGAGTAAGCTGTCGTGTTGCCTCAATAAGCTTGTCTTTCAGTGGAAAGACATATATAAAATTAGTCTATTTGGTTGAAGTATGTTACATAAGTTAAAATCGAGGAACTGTGGAAAATGTAGGAAGGAGGAGTGGTTCCAGCTGGCATGCTAAGGAAAGAGTTTAGATATCAAGTTTGAGCTGGAGTAGAAAAAAACAGAGAGAGAGAGGGAGGGAGGGAGGGGTGGGGGGAGAGAGAGAGAGAGAGAGAGAGAGAGTGTGTTTTGGCCAGGTGAATGTAATGATTGGATTGTAATTGATTAGGAAGAAAAAATAAACCCTAAACCTCTAGGAGAAATGTATGAAGGCACTAACTGGGAAAACACATACTCCAGGGTCAATAGTGTAGGCAGTAAAAGAGTTAGGAATATGGGATAGGGATGGGTTTTGGCTGAGGATAAGAGTGGCAGGTAGCATGGCTTAGACTAACAACACACTGATGGAGAAAACCTCCCTGCCATTTGAGTGAATAAAATTTTTGTGACTTAGATTATTTAGTAATAAACAGTTGTTTTTATCAACATTAGTACTAGTTATTTACTACATTAGAAAATACCCTAATACTACATACAATTCAATTCTTAAAATTATTACCATGAAATCTGACCTTTCAGTCTTTTTTCCCTTTTAAAAAAGGCAGGAATGACTCGGCAAGTTATTTTGTAATGAGAAACTGTAAAATCATATGGTACTTACTTTCATATATACTCTGTATACCTGTTACCCCATTTACCAAGAATGCAAATTTTGTTTCTTGTCCCGTGAAAGCCAACTAGTGGAATTACAAATAACAAATCATTCTAGATAGAAAAACAGAAAGTGGCAAAATCCAGACTTATCAACTGTGGCTACAAAAGCACCAAAAAGTATATCAGTTGCCAAAATATATACTATTGTAAGTTGGTATTGAAGCATCCTTTTTGCCTGAGATATGAAGTTAACCTCTGGCAAGGTCAATTCACATCACTCCAGACTTGGGAAGGATGAATCAAGGTCACCAAATCTGTTCTGTTTAAGAAAGATTAATGATAATCATCTGAAGAAGGTTGGGTGGAGGTTTGCGCAGGGGTGAGGAAAGTGGGGGGACAGGAAGGGTCCTCAGTTGTGGTGGCTACCAACTGGGACGGCTTTCCAAATGAAAGGAAGGTTGATCCTTGAGGAAAAGTTTCAGCAAGACTGGAAGAGGCTGGGATGAGATGAGGTCCATCCTGAGAATCCAGAAAGTACATGTGAGGAAAGAGCTGCAGTTCAAAGTAGCTTTTGGGCAGGATTTCTATACTCTGCCTCACACTGAATACCAAATAACCTCAACTTTCATTAACAGATAATAAAATAAAGTAAAACAATATAAAAATAAAAACCCAACTCCTTGCCAATCACTAACAATTGAAGAATAAACAAATAAAAAACCTATTTTCTAAGCTGTCCCTCAATACACCAAAGAAATAGAAACCACTTCACCAATTAAAGCGAGAATTTCCCTATTATTCATCTTGAGTTCTTTAATTACAATTGCATGATGGTTGTTTTAAATATTCATAAAGTGCCTACAAAGAATTTTGGACTCCAGGGAGTAAAATAAATTGAAATAGGTCCTGCTTTCTCCAACTTACATTTGAAACCTCTTTATATAGATTTGTTACTTTTTATGTTACTTCTAATGTTACTTATTAAATGTTTATGTTACTTCTAATGTTACTAATTAAAGGCAGGAATTCTAGCACAGTGCCTGGGATAATGCAGATGATATTCCTTTCTAGGCTTTTATTAAATTTTCATTCTTTATTCTTTGGATCCATCTTCAGCTGGCAAGGTTTTCAGAGAAGTCCAAAGTACTTGACATGGAAAAGGAAAATGCTGTAGTCATAATCCACCAAGAAACTTCTCTTTCTAGATAGAGTAGGTGATAAACTTCACACAGGAATGAAACATGTTTGCCCTTGCAAAACGACAGCCAACCCAGAAATTAAATAAGCTCATATAACCTGGTTAAACCAGATAGGTAAGTCTTTTCTTCCCCTACAAGTGAAACAGTAGTTGACTCACTGTACTAAGTACTATAATCTGAGATAAACAATCCAGTTACCAGTCTACTGAAAGCTTCCTTGAGAAGTGCGAAGCTTGTGTCTGTCTTCTCTACCAGAGTCACTCTTATCACATCTAAATATGTACTGAAGAAATAATTTAGCCCAATTTCAAAGATACAGTTTTTTACATCCTAAGCAAATAGCAAATGGAACTAAATCATTTGCTGTTTTAGATATGTGGTAGGAGCTTATCATAATAAAAGTTATTATTAGGTAAACTTGGCTGGATCATAAATTAAACATGCCTGTAAAATATACTTTCAAGATAATATACTCTGCCGTAAGTAGTACACTTACATAAGCCTATAAAACTATTACCTCCAAGATAGTTGTGTTCAACCTGAGCTTCTCAGTTAGTGTCATAACACGTTTCTGTTCTCCTGAACACTTTTTTCTTTTATAGTTAGAACACTGTAGAGAATTTAGATTCTAGGAAAATATCTTCTTTTTAATAAATTAAATGCTGAATGGCCTTTCATATTCACATTTAACATCTGTTACCCATAATTAATTGTCATCATTAATGAAAACAAGTGAGCTATTAGCACAGAGTGAGTCAGTCCAGTACATTTTACATTTAAGTTGGGTGAACTGAGGCATTTTCATTTTGCCATCTTTCTCAGTATAAAATATTTCAAAGGATTGACTGTTGGAAGAGTTCCTCCTCAGCAGTGTGTGAGTTCTACCTGACCACCACAGGTCTCTCACTCCCATGTAGTAGCTAACTTTGAAGAGAGCAAGTGTCTACAGTGGTTTCAGCAGCTTCAGTGAAATTTTCTTCCTTTGCATGGCTAAGTACACTTACTTGAGGTTTGTCTTTTTCACTAAGGATCATCTGAAAGTTCAGAGATAACAGAACTATTTAAATATTGGAATTAAATGTAATAACTTTAATTAAACTTGTCTTTAGAACTTTTGCCTACTACCGTAATCTGCATCCTGTTTTTAACATCAACAAACATTATATGGTTTAAAAAAAAAATGGGAAAAATTGATAGTGAAAAGAATGGAGAGGGGGAGCCACTGTGGAAACAATTATTTTTCTTACTATTTTGTTTTTGCCACCTTTCTAATTTGTTTTTAAATAGGTAGCAAGACTAGATGTGCTGCTTAATAATTCTGATTTAATGATTCTGATACAATTGTTTTCACTGAGAAGGCATAGCTTAGAAATGCCAGCAGGACTTGCAAGTTAAAAATATGAAGAAGGGGCTTCCCTGGTGGTGCAGTGGTTGAGAGTCCGCCTGCCGATGCAGGGGACATGGGTTCGTGCCCCGGTCAGGGAAGATCCCACATGCCGCAGAGCGGCTGGACCCATGAGCCATGGCCACTGAGCCTGCGCGTCCGGAGCCTGTGATCCGCAACGGGAGAGGCCACAGCAGTGAGAGGTCCGCGTACCGGGGAAAAAAAAAAAAAAAAAAAAAAAAAAAAAAAAAATATATATATATATATATATAAAGAAAAAGAGGAGGAGAAGGAGGAGGGGTCTGGGCAGGGGGAGGAGGAAATGGAGTGGAAGGGGAAGAAGAGGAAAGGGGAAGAGGAAGAACAACACAAGAACATTTGAAAAATCTCATGAATTAATAGAAATCTTCTTAAAGTTTCATGACATTTCTTTTCAAGAGGAGTAAAAAAGATATCCAGCTGTTGATATGGACTTCTCACTGGAGTTCTTTTCTCAGGAAGCTGGAGTGAGCCTAACCAAACCTGACAAACTTGAGTTGGTTTCTTAGAATTGCAGAGGGACCAGAGAAAATCAACCTGCATAATAAAAGAAAAGCATTTAATAGGAGGAGAGATTAAAGAGATTTTGTTAGTAAGGTTAGAAGCATGAAAGAAGAGGGTAACTGTGTTAGACTGGATCCTCCAACAGCTGATGCCAAGATAGGATTAAACGTGCTAACATTTTAAGTGAAGCAGCTGCTAGAAAAAATATGAAGGGAGCCTAAGACGGCTGGAAGAGCTTTTAGACCACAATGCAAGTCTGACCCTGAGTGAAAGAGAGGGAAGGAAGGTCGAGTGCAAACATCCTTGACTACTGGATAGTCTAAGGAATGTTTGGCAAGGCTGTCAGGTTGTCCTCAAGGCAGAGTCAGATGTCAGAGGTCCTGAGTCTCCTAGGGGTCCTAGCATCATATCTGCCTTAGTTTCCCTGGCCACTATCAGTTGATTGTTCAGTGCCTCTTCCATGGTGGGTATTTTCCTCTGGACATTAACATATGATATAGAAATCTTCACATTTGATGCTTACTTGAATATATCAATTCACATTTCTCTACTCCAGACCCTGGAAAGTCTCTGCTTTTTCAACCTTTTTTCTTCCATGACCTAACTAGATGGCCAGGCCATTGGCCATTACCCAGTAAGCTCTCTCTTCCCACCTTGGGCCACTTCTCTTTCCACAGGTCCACTATTAGTCATTTCCTCAGTTCCCAAATTAATAAATAAAACAGAACTGGACTTTAGCCATCGTTCCACGTGTCCCCTCTACCCCCACATTCTGATAGAGAGCCAGGATGGTGATTTGGGTCTCTGGGATCAAGATAAACTCACACCTTGTGTTTGTTAAGTCCTCAAAATATTTGGTTATTCCACCTTTCCTCAGTGTATAGTCACCCAATAAATAGGTCCCTTTGTGGAGAGTCTGGGGAATTATCATGGTATAAACTTGTCATAGTGTTGCAAGGTCCTTTCTTCTAGGGACTTGAGCATCTTTTTAGTATTGATCCATATCTGGGAACTGAACAAGGGATTGTGACTTTTTATTGGGTGATCACCTTCCATTACCTTAAGCACCTTGTTATGTGCCTGTCTATTTTGCTATTAGTTCCACATTCCTTGCTGGTTACCTCCTTGGCTATACCTCTGACCTTGCTGGTCTTTATGGAAGTTATGGCCTCTTGACTTCTGAGAGTAAAGCCCCACGACTTGGCCTTGATTATTTCAGGACCCAAGATCCCCATGAGTGTTAATGAGCTCAGCTTTGTCACCTACCATCCTAGGTCTTGGGACCAGGGCCTGCAGAGGATAGCTACTAAAAAATTTCTTAGTGTTGCTGGTGCCCTTTCACTGTTGCATTCCTGATGGCCTTGATGAATGCATTGTCCTTTGAGTCCTCTTATAGAACATAATCCTCTGATGTGTCATCTGGCCTTCTGTAGCATATTCATTGTAGCATGCCCATGTCCCTCAGCCTCTTTATTCCTTTCTCTACATCTACCAGGGCAGGGGAGTCATTTCTATCTCACTGTGATTAGCTGTCTTTTTTTCAAGGCTTCTAAGAACCACTCCAGCAGCAAGATTTCTCCATCCTCTTGGGTCCTGTGTCCTGAAAATGGCCCTCAAATCAATGAATTTCTGCAAGCCAGTCTTACGTTCTAGCCCCTCAATCACACACATTCCAAGTCCAATCCCAGGAGCACTCGTCTGGCTCCTGCTGGTACATGTGGCTAGCTTTTTTGCGTTTTTAAAGTGGACCCTGCAGGTCCCAGCAGGGTCTTGCTTGGAATTTAATCCTAGCTGTTGGCCTGGGAACTAGAATGGAGGAGGGAGAAGTTCCTCAGGAACCACCTGTTGCCTTACTGAGGAGAGGCTTCTTCAGCATTTGCTAGGGTTGTGGAAGTGCTAGCATCTAGTAAGGAAGTTTGAGCCACCTCTTCAAGCCCAGAGAATCCAGGGGTGTACTGCAAACATCTGCTCAACATGTAGAGCAAACATCTTCAAAGCTTTCCATCTAGATGTCTCCCTCCCATGTTTTGGGACTCTAGATTTCTCCCACCAGGTTCCTGACCTTTATATACACACTTGCCTTGACTGAACATTCAGATATCTTTGGAGTTTTGCTACAAACAATTATGTATTCAGTTTGCTTCTCCACTATGTCTGCCCCTCCACTGCAGGAGAGAAGAAACTCTTTTTTTTTTTTTTTTTTTTGCGTTACGCGGGCCTGTCACTATTGTGGCCTCTCCCGTTGCGGGGCACAGGCTCTGGACGCGCAGGCTCAGCGGCCATGCCTCACAGGCCTAGCCGCTCTGCGGCATATGGGATCTTCCTGGACCGGGGCATGAACCCGCGTCCTCTGCATCAGCAGGCGGACTCTCAACCACTGCGCCACCAGGGAAGCCCGAGAAGAAACTCTTTGTAAGCTACCACGGAGGCTCTCTGGCTCCCACACTTAGCTATTAGGTGCTTGTTAATAGATCCTCAGACCCTTATTATCTTTCTGCATGTCATCAATACAACTTTAAAGTAATCAGCCAACTTGGCTCTCTTTGTAAGTATTGAACCTGTAACTTTCAAATGCCTGCGTCATTGCACCTGGCACAGAATTCCCCTCCACCAGTACATTTTCTAGATCACCATTATAAAATCTTTAGCAAATATGCTACCATCTTGTGTCAGGCGCTATCTGTACATCACTTAACAACCAGGATGGAGTTCCCTAGGTGGATGAGCCAGTCCTAAGTCCCCATTTTACTGCCTGTTTTCTGGTACCACCCGTGTTAGTCCCTCTGAGAAGCAGATGCCAAGATGGGATTAAATATGCAAGAATTTTAGTAGGGAAAACTCTGGGAGGAAATGGGGAAGGAGCCCAGGAAGGCTGGAAGAGCCTTGTAAACTGTAGGAAAGCAGGAAGCAAAGGTGAGCAGAAGTGTCCCAGTCAGCTGTGTGTCCTCCTGTAGTTTTGGCAAGGTCATCAGCAAGCCCTCGAGTCAAATACCTATGTCTCCCAGTGTCAGATCTGCTTTAGTATCCCTGCAATGGTCAGTCATTGGTTGGAAGCAGTTTCTTCCATGTGTGGCCTGGGCCCAAATGTGGTAATGGATTTCAGAGCACAAGAGCTGGCCAATTTTGGTCCCTGTTGTTGGAGGTCTGCAGCTTCCATTCTTATGGCCACGCTGACCAACAAAGGTGGAGGAAAGACATCTGTAGACTGGGCCCCACTCTGATGTCCATACTTAGGGGAATCACACATGGCTCACGGGCCCAGCCGCTCCGCGGCATGTGGGATCCTCCTGGACCGGGGCACAAACCTGCGTCCCCTGCATTGGCAGGCGGACTCTTAACCACTGTGCCACCAGGGAAGCCCAGAAATGTATATTTTTAAGGGCAACGTGTGAGATTAACAGCTTCATGCCACTGACTTCATGATTCTACAAGTTGATTTTAAAGTATTCTTTTAATACATGTCCAGAATATAAACTTTATTATTGGTAGTCAATAAGCATGTATTAGCCTCAAAACATGCACCTCTGTTAATGTCACTTTTTAAGATGACATCTTGCAAGTTCTCTAATTGTTTTTGTTTTTTTTCTTCTAAGATGATCAGCAGTTTAAACAGCTCAGAAGGCTTTGTTAATTACTGGGAACATATGATGTCCTAGCCCCTAGTATTTACATCAAGTCTCAAGAAAAGTTATTTCCTTTTTTTTCCAATTATTTAGGAAACTACAAGTAGTTACTTAATTGTTGAATATCTGAGCTAGCAACTGGATCCTCAGCAATGGCAAGTTTAAACCCTGGGAACTGAGAGACAGTTGTAAAAGGGGATTGCACAAGGAAGCAATTTCTGTGCGCTCTGAAATTTGTCTTTTAAATTGTTGGAAATAAACAATGTTGTATCTCTTTAATAGAAAGGAAAAATACCCTAAAGAATCCTCCCCTGCAGAAATCTTTCATTGCTTCAATATTCTTTAGAATTATGGTGTCTCCAAAGTGCTTTATTATTAAGATGTACTGAACCACATAAGTCAATGTTATCTTGAAGTTCAAACACATCAGATAAGAGGAACCACTAAATAACATCAAAGCTGTTATAAAGAACAACTCAGGAGGATTTTAAAAGGAGTCTTTAGATTTGATCTATGTGAATAAACAATACTGTGCCTGCCCATTCTAATTATAATTACTATAATACACAAAAGTTGAGTAATCGTAAGGTAAAATTGTTGTCATGGGAAAACTCTTATTCCACTATTGCATGATTCTAGTTATTTTAACATGGCAGGGCATACGTGCAGCTCTGAAGATAAGAAGCACTTTGGCATACAGATCTGAGAATGAATCACTTTTTGTATATACAAAACTCTGAAAAAGCCATGTGAAGGCTGCATGATGTGTGAGTGGTTTTAAAATATTTCATCAAGAATCTTTCAATTTTGCAAGAAAAGAAAATACTGTTTACCATTAAAAGGAAAGTTGACAGAAATGACACCCGAATATGAACAAATTGAGTTCTGATTTATCTGAACAGATTTTTTAAAAATAATTTCAGACCTACAAGGACATTTCTTATACATCTCTCAGATTAAGATATTGAACGAAACATGCTTTTGTTTTCTTTCAAAATCTGGGTTCTAGTGTCAGAGAAGTTAGTGACATTTTCTGACTGCCTCCCTGTCATCTTTTTCACAGACTCAGGGCTGTTGACACTGAGCAAGGCAGAGAGCAAAAGAAACATTGATGAAGAAACTCTCTCTCTTCAAAACACTTAATTATTAGTATTCCTTACAATCATTCATACAGTCCTTACAATCAATCAAGCCGTCAAATGGTATATAATGTCTGGTATTATTTTTCTCCATCTTCTTCATAGGTGACCTACAAACATTTTACAATATAGATATCAGAGGTCAGATAGGAGCATGCATGTCTTAGGCTTTTTAAAAAATATTAAATCCTCCTCCAATAGGAAGTTGTCCCTGATAAACTTTGAAAAGCCTGTTTCTTTTTAAATTTATAAGCTTTTATCTGGAAATAATTTCAGACTTACAAAAGAGTTGCATGAATAATACTAGCACAAAGAACACACCCGTATACTTCTTATCCAGATTTATCCATTGTTAACATTTTACCATTTGCTATATAATGTGCTCTTTTTCCCTGTCTCTCTCCCTCTCTTTATATGTATTTATATATAGTTTATATATAAATATATATATGTGTATATATATATATATATGTATACATATATACACCATTTGATTATTTCTTTACTTTCTGTCATAACAAGATGTTCAAGCTTACGCTTATCTTATATTTAGCCTGCCGCAGCCCTGGAAACAGACTCTCTGAGGAGCCTTCATTCCTTTCAGTGGAAAATTACATTAGAGACCGAGATCTGAGTATGAGGTGTGCTCGTTTCTACAGGGTTGTCATTGCTTCTTATACCATTCAGCAGGCAGAACTAGGAAACATGTACATGTGTATAAATGCACACACGTGCAAATAAACACACAATACACATACATATGTATCCATTCTGCCCATAACCTCTTCCTTGCTTTACTCTTAGCTAGAAGTTATGAAATACTTATCAGTATATGAGATATATTCATGAAAGTATGAAATACTAAACATTAGTTGCTTTATCAACATTTTCCCAGTCATCTTTGGTTGGATGAATCTCATCCTTGTGTTGATTATCATGTTTCACTTTCATTTCTGTAAAATCTTTATTTTACCCTCCTACCTTTCTCCGTTTCCTGTTTTCCTTTTACTGTTTCATCTCCAAAGGTTCACCTTCTTAATATATATGATTCTGTTCCAGAAGCAGTGCATCTTTGAGGCTGCCACTTCTGGTGCTGTATACTTTCAAGTTCCTTTCCTGTGGTCAATTCTATGAATTAGTAAGTTCTGACATACGTTCAGTATTTTATCATTTATTTTTGAGCATTTTCTTTTTGATAATGATTTCATCTATGCCTTGAAAGGATTCAAAATGAACGTCCCTAAAATGTGCCACTTTGTCATGTGGATTACTTTGAGCTGAAGTCAATCAAGGCCCAGAAGACTCAGGGAGAGCTTTTTACTCCCTGTTAACTTCCTGAAAGAATTTAGATAGAGGGCCTGATTCAGGAAGAGAGCTATCACCAGAAATAACTACAAGGAATATGGACTAGGTGTGGTAAGCTTGGGGGAAGCTAGGTAGGGCCTGGAGATCAAACCCTTTTTCCCATTGTTTCTGCATGGCATAGCAAACATTTGTTTACTGAACATTTGCTCTTCCCATCTTCCTGTGGATTATCTTCCTCCCGTTTTTAAACCCAGACCCCTGCCCATTCGCCTTAGTTTAGAATGACATATACACCACAATTGCCTGACTGCCTTTGGGTCTCACAGTCTCAGCGGCCCCCTGTACATATATAATTAAGTTTGGTTTTCTCCTGTTAACCTTCCCTATGTTAATTTGATTATATCGGTCAAAGAACAAAGAGGATAGAGGAAAAATTCTCCCTCCCCTACAGCTTCATCTCAGTCCTTTGCTCTCCTCTTATTCTTACTCAAGGAGAGTTGTTAGTCTTCTCTCTTCTGCTCCCTGCATCCACAGGCTTGCAGCACAGAGCTGGCAGTGGGAAAGACATTGGAATTTTTGCTTTGTTTCTTTTCTACTTACAGATAATTATAAAGTTGCATTTTCCTGTCTCCCCAACAAAGCTTAAAGTATTGGTTCTATGTGGCTTATTTCTTCTCCCTGTTGATTTTCTGGAGTGCTGATTAATCAAAAATAGTTTCTTGCCTTTTGAAAAACCTTAAAAATATTACAGGCATAGAATAAATATTTTTATAGAAATTACCAGTTAGATTTAAATATTTAGAAGTTAGAAATGTGAGCCAGACACCAAATCTTCAGTTAATTTGGGGAGAGTGAGTAAGAGGTCAGAAAGTGAAAGGGACCATGTAGGAGAGGTGAGTAGGGTAGCCAGAGGGCAGTGGGGCAAAGTGGGAATGATACAGGAGAGCAAAAATATAATGGGTCAGAAAAGCACTGGGGAACAAGAAAATTTTTTTATCATCTCCCAAATAAGAGGTTTTTGAAAATCAACAGTGTTTAACGTAGAGCTTTTGGGCAAGTGGTATCCTCAAAATAGAGCTATGGGGAGGGAATATTCTGTGAATAGTTGGTTTCCAGAAAATAAAAAATTGGTGAGTAGTGGCGCATTCAGATTGGAGAGGCTAAGTAAGGCAGCATCAGGATTAAAGTACAATATGGAGAATGGCTAAGGATGGCTGGGATGCACCCACCCCAGGTTTGGATGAACTGTTCTTAAATAGAAATCGCATACAAAGTAGCTTCAATGGGCACAGGTAAGTCTGCAATTTGAGCCAGAAGTTTATACAATGGTCCAAGCAAAGGGCCTTAGGAGAAACAGATGTCTCATCTGTGGGCACTGAGGCAGACACAGGCAGAAGTTCCTGGTTGAGTTTGTAGGGGAGGAAAAGTATTTTTTCTTCATACTTCTAGGTTTTCAGCTGGGTTTCTGTAAGAAAAGAGAGATTAACAAGAGACAAAAAAAATTTTTGACATGTATATCTCATATACACATGGGAGAAATTCAGTCATGAGTTACTCAAAGGGATGTTTTGGACTGAGGCTCCTACACCATCTTAAGGAGGGGGTAGACTTCTGGACAAGGGGAGGTAAGTTATGGGAAGGTAACTAGGAGAAGTATAGCAAACAAGGGTAAGGGTTGTTGTGCAGATCAGAGTGGTACCTTCTCCAGTGATGAGTCTCTTGTGATTAAGAATCATCCTTCTCTTCTGGGTACAGAGAGAGAGAGAGAGAGAGACCCTTAGAAGAGAGACCCTTAGAAATGTACAAAATGTAAATTTCCTTTACAAAAGGGAGACTTTTTTCCTTTCTTCATAGCTTCTCCTGTGTCAGCTATTTCTTGAAATAATCAGCTCAAAATTATCTTTATGCCAAAGAGGCATACTTTGGGGTGGCACATTCTGGTTTACGAATCAAAGTCCTGGTGTGTGGACCTGTAAGCTTATGCAGATAAAGACTGGAATGGAGCTGGAGATCTACATCTAATCTACTGAGAGCTTTAGTCCTTTCCTTTTAGCAGTCTATAAATACTGTATGCCAATGCACTCTTTTCTTGCCTCCGGTACTGCAAAAGAGATATCTAATAGTGTCATCACTTTCTCCTTTTCATGGGTTATAGTATGATACTTAGATATGTGTCCTTCATTCACAATTCAGTGAAATCTCTCAATCTGTGGACCTAGCACTTTCTTTAATTTAGGGATATTGTTTATTATGATATAATTAAAGGTTCTCCTCCATCCTGTTTATTCTTTAGAAGCCCTCATTATTCAATATTAAGTTCTCTTTTTCCTCCGTATTCCCTTCTCTCTATACTTTGCCTCCACTCTGAGACAGTTTTCTCCTATTTTGCCTTCTAGACCGTTAAAGCGGGTTTCAACAGTCTCATCTCCAATTTCAATTTATTCACTGAATTGTTAAACTATGAACAGTTATGTTAAACCATGGCTTGCTTAACTTTAATTTCCTTAAGTTTTGTTATTAATATTTTAAATTTGGATTTTCAGTTGCTTTTTATACGTGTTCTGTGTGTTCTGACTGACATTTCAGAAGCTGAGAGGGATAGCTAGTTCTCTATATTTAGCTCATTGTAGCTTAAGCATAATAGTAGGAGGGTGTGGTTGCAGTTCTACACTGGTAGATTTCTAACTGGCTGTTTCTCTTTGAGGCATGGCCTCAGATGTAGAAGCAGGCACGTTCCAGTTTGTAGCAGAAATACCTGGAGGAAGTCTACCTGTTCTCTAGTTTCCTCTAACTCTCAGTCTGAGAGTCATGGAAAACCTGGTTCACTTGTCAGCTCCTCTAGGTATTGTGGGCCCCAAAGGAAAAGTCAAACCTACATAGGGTCATTGTCAAATGGTACCCTTTTCCTACCATGAAGAGGTGCTCTCTACAAATCTCTGAGTGCCAGTGTCTTCCCGTAAGATGCTACTTGCTGACTCATGCATGGGAGGCCCTGATAATGTCTCCAGGTCTTCATGCTTAGCCCACCATAAAGAAAGGCCTGTACCAGTTATCTGCAGTGAGATTCCCTTAAAGTAGGGTTACCTGATAAAATACAGGATACCCGATTAAATCTGAATTTTAGATACACAGTAATTTTTTTTTAGGGACCTACTTATAGTAAAAAAAAGTGTTCATTGTTTACCCAAAAATCAAGTTTAACTGAGCATCCCATATTTTTATTTGCTAAGTTGAGCCATGCTACCACAGAGCTCAAGGCCATCTTGCACATAGCTTCCTGTAGGGTCATGCAGAAGGTTGAGGCAGGAGGAGCAGCTAGATTGGTCTTGAGAGGTAGAGGAAAGAGGTTCAGTTCTTGTCACCATGTTCCAAATCTCTTTGTCTACAATTTTCTACTTCCCTTTTCACTTTGCCTATCATATATATTCTCCACAATGAACAAGACCTTATGAGCTAGCCCAGGAAATAAAAACAACTATAATAAAAGCTTTCCCCATTAGAATCATGTGCTTGTAAATATAAATATTTTGGTTTCTTTTCCAAATCAATGATTTTATTATTATATTAGGTTGTAAAGCAAAATCTAGCTACAAACTATTTTAAAGAAACAATTTAAAATGAATAATTTAAAAAATAGTTAAAATAAAGGGACACTAGACAAAGGAAAACAAAATATTTTTAAAAAAGGAAAAGAGGAAGAAAGCAAGAGTGAAAAGTCAGTAGCAGATTATTGGAAATTTAAGTTTAAAGTCACTAAACAGGATAAAGAAGTACATAATGTAATCATAAAAGCACAGTTTATTAAGAAAATATATTAGCCAAACATCTACATCTTATACACAAAATAGATAAAAACACAAAAAAAGTAAGCATTGACTAGAAATAATTATAATGGAAGACTTCCCTACTCTCAAAATTATTCAAATTGAATGACCACAAGAATAGCAAAATAAAGTAAAGGATACTCAGGATAGGGAATTAATTTTTAAAAAATAAGTAGTTATAACATACTATTGGTGAAGGGCCTGTAGAGTAAGGAATGTTCTCATAGGGTGAAAAACTGGAGGAAAATAAAGTGTTATAAGAATTTGGAAAAGCAACGGGGAAACATCTACTAAATTGAACTTTCAAAAATCTTTTGGCCCAGCAACCCATTAATGGAACTTTTTTCCATAAAAGGGAAAACAGTATCTGAAGTCGAGTAGACAGGAATGTTTACTGCAGTATTGTTTGCAAAGATAAAAAAAAAAAAGGGTGGAAATCAAATGAACGTCTCTCAATAAGAAAATGGCTGAATTCTATCCTTAACAAGGGATATATGTCAGTTGAAATGGAGGGAGTTGTAGTAGTTACTAGCTGAGAGAGAAAATCATGATGCAGAAAAATACATATAATGTGATATTTTAATTTATATTATTTATCACTTAATGTATAAGTTTATATAGGGTTGAATAAACAAATGAAGAAGCATGGGTCAAAATATATATATTAACACAGTTCACTTTATGTTGATGGGTAAGAGGGAGAAGGAGAAAGAAAATGAGAAGGGAAACCCAAGAAGAAAAGGGAAAAGATAAAAATTCTACCTCACAATGAAACATTTATCTGAACTAATCAATGAATTTGGTAAAGTAACAGGATACAAAATTAATGCAGAGAAATCTCTTGCATTCCTATACACTAACAACGAAAAATCTGAAAGAGAAATTAAGGAAACAATCCCATGTACCATTGCAACAAAAAGAATAAAATACCTAGGAATAAACCTACCTAAGGAGACAAAAGACCTGTATGCGGAAAACTACAAGACACTAATGAAAGAAATCAAAGATGATACAAACAGATGGAGAGATGTACCATGTTCTTGGATTGGAAGAATCAACATTGTGAAAATGACTCTACTACCCAAAGCAATCTACAGATTCAATGCAATCCCTATCAAACTACCAGGGCATTTTTCACAGAACTAGAACAAAAAATTTTACAATTTGTATGGAAATACAAAAGACCCTGAATAGCAAAAGCAATCTTGAGAAAGAAAAATGGAGCTGGAGGAATCAGGCTCCCTGACTTCAGACTATACTACAAAGCTACAGTAATCAAGGCAGTATGGTATTGGCACAAAAATAGAAATATAGATCAATGGAACAGGATAGAAAGCCCAGAGATAAACCCATGCACATATGGTCACCTTATCTTTGATAAAGGAAACAAGAGTATACAATGGAGTAAAGACAGCCTCTTCAATAAGTGGTGCTGGGAAATCTGGACAGCTACATGTAAAAGAATGAAATTAGAACACTCCCTAACACCATATGCAAAAATAAACTCAAAATGGATTAAAGACCTAAATGTAAGGCCAGACACTAGAAAACTCTTAGAGGAAAACATAGGCAGAACACTCTATGACATAAATCACAGCAAAATCCTTTTTGACCCACCTCCTGGAGTAATGGAAATAAAAACAAAAATAAACAAATGGGACCTAATGAAACTTAAAAGCTTTTGCATAGCAAAGCAAACCATAATCAAGATGAAAAGACAACCCTCAGAATGGGAGAAAATATTTGCAAACGAAGCAACTGACAAAGGATTAGTCTCCAAAATATACAAGCAGCTCATGCAGCTCAGTATCAAAAAAACAAACAACCCAATCCAAAAATGGGCAGAAGACCTAAATAGACATTTCTCCAAAGAAGATATACAGATTGCCAACAAACTCATGAATGGATGCACAACATCACTAATCATTAGAGAAATGAAAATCAAAACCACAATGAGGTATCACCTCATACCAGTCAGAATGGCCATCATCAAAAAATCTACAAACAATAAATGCTGGAGAGGGTGTGGTGAAAAGGGAATCCTCTTGCTCTGTTGGTGAGAATGTAAATTGATACAGCCACTATGGAAAACAGTATGGAAGTTCCTTAAAATACTAAAAATAAAACTACCATATGACCCAGCAATCCCACTACTGAGCATATACCCTGAGAAAACCATAATTCAAAAAGGGACATGTACCACAATGTACATAGCAGCACTATTTACAATAGCCAGGACATGGAAGCAACCTACAATTTACAATTATTTACAATAGCCAGGACATGGAAGCAATGTGTCCATCGACAGATGAATGGACACATTGATGATGTGTCCATCATCATGATGAATGGACGGATGAATCGGTAAAGAAGATGTGGCACATATATAAAATGGAATATTACTCAGCCATAAAAAGAAATGAAATTGAGTTATTGGTAGTGAGGTGGATGGACCTAGAGTCTGTCATACAGAGTGAAGTAAGTCAGAAAGAGAAAAATAAATACCATATGCTAATACATATATATGAAGTCTAAAAAAAAAGTGGTTCTCATGAACCTAGGAGCAGGTCAGAATAAAGATGCAGATGTAGAGAATGGACTTGAGGACATGGGGTGGGGAGGGGAAGCTGGGACGAAGTGAGAGAGTAGCATTGATATATACACACTACCAAATATAAAATAGATAGCTAGTGGGAAGCAGCCACATAGCACAGGGAGATCAGCTGGGTGCTTTGTGACCACTTAGAGGTGTGGGATAGGGAGAATGGTAGGGAGGGATTCTGGGGATATATGTATACATATAGCTGATTCACTTTGTTATACAGCAGAAACTAATACAACATTGTAAAGCAATTATAATCCAATAAAGATGTAAAAAAAAACATTCTAGACATGATCACGCCTATGAACTTATGTAAAGAAACATATTGCCTTATGTGTAAATAAATTAAATTGACTAATTCTTAAAAAAGTCTTTGGATTCCTACCCAGTATATGCATATTACAGAAAAAATCTTTGCTCCAGATTTTGATCTCAGAATTTATCTTTTCTCTGCCTCTCTTTTTTGTGAGTCTTGTTTACCTATGTCTATTGAAAGTTTGTTCCCTCAACAACCCCAGGTCAGAAGTAGGCATCTACTTTTCAGCGGGGATCTCACACTAGTGGTTTCTATTTTGTTGTTTCCTTCCTTTTTAAGCATTTCCTGCACAGCTCTCTGTCAGGTGCTATGGAAGTTTAGAGAACTGTATCACTCAATCTTAGTTTTGAAGGAGCTTTCAGTATAGTTGGAGAGGCATGTGTACTTAAAATATTACAATTTTAGAATAAAGCACTGCATATGCTGGTATAAGCCAGGACGTAATTAAGAAATGCATGCAGTCTAAATAAATAAAAGGCAAAATAATAGTGTTTGTTACTTAGTCCAAGCTCATACGGCTCACCACATAACAGGCCAATAAATCGAGAGATGAGTTACTGGGGCATTGAATAGTGACTTTATTTGGAAAGCTCACAGACCGAGAAGATGGTGGACTTGTGTCCCAAAGAACCGTCTTGCCTGAGTTACAATTCAGGCTTCTTTTATACCAGCAGAGGAGGGGATGTGGTTGGTTGTTGCAAGTTTGGCATCAGAATCCTTTGTTCTTCCATCTGTCCACTAGGTTAGGTCATGATGTTCTTGTAAACTTCCAGTAAGACAAATGTTATTCTCTGTTCTGCAACTTTTTATCTCTGTATGAATGGAAAAGTGTTATACCTTTAAAGGTCAGAGCCTTGAGAATGGGCTATCCTGTATATTTCAGGCTATAGGCAACATTCTTAATTGTAGCAAAAGCAATAGAATACAGAGGTTAAAGCAAAAGAATCAGATCCAATATGGAGACAGATTTGTTCTTCCCTATTACATGTTCGTAAAAGGGAGAATTTGGGTTAGAGTGATCAGGAGAGAATTCGGTGAGGCTGTTAGGACAAGGACTAGGTTTCTGAAACATGTGGAAGTAGAAGGGTAGAAGGTATTCTATGTAGGCATGTTTTCTGAAAAAGAAACCAACACTCTCTAAAAAGGAATGAAGAAACACCACAAAGAAAAACATAGCATCACATTATTTGATAATGAGAATATCTATCCCCCAAGGGATGACTCTTTGCTAAATAAACCTACATCCAATTGCTTACTACACTGAGGTGGGAAAATAGGTCTACTCAACACTACCATTCCTTGAACACAATAATAGCTAATGCTTCTTGGATATTCACTACATTCCAGACACTGTATATATTTAGAGGCAAGTAAACTGAGTCACAGGTATGTTAATACTTGCTCAGGGTCACATTGCTGTTGAGGGGTAGAACTAGGATTGTAACCTGGGCTCATAACCACTATGCTGACTGCCACTTTAACAGTGGCCACGTTACAAGGCAGTGGTAGAGTGGCTATTGGACTGGATGTGGAAACAACTTCATTACACGAGAGTACACATTTTAAAACATTTATAAAAATGAGATTCTAGCTATGCAAACCAACTTCCTACTGCATCAGGGAAATACCTTCAGGACCAATGGTAATTAGTGAAAGGAATCTTTAGATGACTTCTATAATCACTGTAGTGGGAATGTAGCAGGGTACCCATGGCATATTTTATACTTGCTATATAATTTAGACAACTGTCAGCCCATGGGGAACTCATATTTAAACTAATTTAAAATAAATGAGTAATTAGCTTTTCATGAGCTAATGAATCAAACATTTTCCTAAATGGAAAACAAATCATGTTTGTAGCTTAGCCCTCAATCTCAGCTATAAGTCCTATAATTCACTTAAAAATAAGCTCTCTGGCCTTTGGTTAAAAAACAACTTGGGGGCTTCCTTGGTGGTGCAGTGGTTAAGAGTTCGCCTGCCGATGCAGGGGTCACGGGTTCGTGCCCCGGTCCGGGAAGATCCCACGTGCCGTGGAGCGGCTGGGCCCATGAGCCATGGCCGCTGAGCCTGCGCGTCTGGAGCCTGTGCTCCGCAACGGGAGAGGCCACAACAGTGAGAGCCCCGCGTACTGCAAAAATAAATATATAAAAATAAAAAAAATTAAAAACAACTTGGTCTTTTTCCTCTGGAGATATCTAGATTTTCATCACCTACCAGCCACCTTAATATACACTTGATATCAAAATAATGCATTTTGATTTGTTCCATGAGTTTTTTTTAGTGAACAAGGTACATTGAATGATCTTTTCAAGATAATTTACAGTGTGATCCATGTTATAATTAAAACCTTTATTTGAAATGGTGGGGATAAAAAAGTGGGTGGAGTCTAGAATAGGAAATTTCAAAAACAAAACAAATGAATAAACATAGAAAAATGGAAACAGATTTATAGATACAGAGAACAAACAGGTAGTTGCCAGAGGGGAGGGGGGTGGAGGGAGGAAAAAAATAGGTGAGGGAGAGTAAGAGGTACAAACTTCCAGTAGCAAATATATCTCTATCTCTATCTACCTATTTATCTATCTATCTATCTATCTAATTTTTCTACATTTTAGGCCCTATGCTGAGTTCTTTACATGCAGTATCCAAATGGGCCTCATAGTAATATTAGGTGGTAGTATAATTACTATCCCTAATGTAAATAGACTCACGAATTCAGCATTTCTGAATATCTATCATGTGTCAGAGACTGTGTTACACAGGACCCATCCCTTTGAAATGTAACCATCAAGAAACACAAAGCCCCTATCTCCCAGCCTCTGTGGGAGTGTAGCAGCCTAATTTCTTCCCAAATAGCAAATGCAAATGGCCTAATCATATTAACCAACTTCCCTCCTCTCCTAATGTCATCCAGTACTTTTCCACTAGCTCATGCTGATGTTTAAAAACTCTCTCACCTTTTGTTTCAGTAGTAGGAATTGAGTTTAATTTCTCCTTATTGCAACCATCTTGAATAAAGTCTTACTTGATGAGGCACAATTTTTTTTTTTTTTAATTACAGATCTAATCTCACAGAACACAGTGTGAATGGCTGGTGGCTTCCTGGAGTGGCCCAGTGTGTGGTCCTGGTCAGGCTAGAAAGGGGTGGGGGGACATTGACACATGATTACATAACAACACAGCTACAAATATTACAAATGCTAATAAGAAAACTGCAAAGTATCATGAGAGTTTTAACAGTTAACCCAAGCTGAAGCTTCTAGGAACACTATGGAGAGAGAAAAATCACACTTAGATTCCATTTGAGGTCCCACTTGGAGTATAATTAGAATTGTGAGGTAAAGACAATGTGTATGTCTTTCAGATGGAAAGAACAAAGGACAACTATCAAATAGCTTTGGCTACAAGAGTGTAACAGAGATAAAAGATAGAGATTAAAAGATAAGTAATCACAGACTTTCCCCCTCTTAACAAGAGATACAGGACTCAAAGGGAAGTGGACTGTGCAAGCTGAGTTTCATGGCTACTCTTAGGTAGCAGCAGTGGGTGGATGAGGGATGAAGCCCAGAGACTGCATGTGTCAGGGAGGAAGAAATTCTACTCTACCCTTCTAGGTTCTTCTGGCTGGTCTAAGAATTAAATTGACAGAAGACAGATTAGCAGGACAAAATCAAACACAAGTTCAGTAACATTTATACATGGGAGAGACACAGGAGGACTGAGTAACTCAACAAAATGGCTGAAGCCCTCAGCTTAAATACCATCTTCAGCTAAAGACAAAAGAGGATGTTGGGGATAGTGATTTGGGACTTCAAAGGCAAGGAAGGCAATTCACATGGAGTAGGGAAAGCAAATGTTTGGTAAACAAATGTTTGCTTGGTCAAGCAGAGACAATGGGACAGAGAATAGACTCTGAACTCTAGACCCTTGTTGGGAGGCAGAGATGTTGAATAATATCCTCCAAACTAAGAAGGAACTTTGAGACCAAAAAACAAATCAGGCAACTCCATAAAGTGCAATTATGAAGTTTACAGGGGGTAACTTACATACAGACAGGGTCAGGCAGACAACCATCCAGAGATATTCACAGCTGCACTTTGCATGGCCAAAAGGGGTACAGGGGGTTTTAAAGGGGCCAAAACTAAAAATAGAATCTGACTTCCAAGTGAAAAGCACATCCACTCCCACAGGAACAGAGGTTTTCCTCCCCCCAGGGGTCTCATGACCATTAATGCACCTTTAGGTTCTTGGGCTACAGGAAGGAAGGTATTTCACCTATTCTTAGAACTCAGAGGCAAAAGGGATGGAGCTGACCGAGAAGTGGACAGTGACTGATTGCTGAAGCGGAGCAAAATTTGCCACCGAAATACGTCTCTTTGGCATAAGGATTATTTTAGGCTGATTACCTTTAAGAAACAGCAGACACAGGAGAAGCTCTGAAAACTGCGTAGAACATGTCCTTTTGTAAGAGAAATCTGCTTTTATAAGGGAAATCTCTATTTGTAAAGATGTCTTTCTGTCTACCAGGAAAAGAAGGATGACTAAATCTCTAGAAATTCTTATCAGTGGAGAAGGCTGAACAGATTTAAATCTGCATAACATCCATACATTTGTTTACTGTGCTTTGCCTGATAATATCCTAAAACTGGCTTTTCACCAACTCCCCCGCCCCCGCCCCCCCCACAACATCTTCTGGCCATTTTGAGAGTTACTCACTTTTCCTGGGTATGTATATGGGAGTAATACATGTTATTAAACTTATAAGTTTTTTTTTTCCTTTTTCTGTTAATTTTTTTTTTTAGGGAGGCCTCAGCCAAGAACCTAGAAGGGTACATGAAAAACTATTTTTCCTTCCTTTGATTGCCTTTTCCCCAGAGACACAGTTCCCCCATCTCAGTAGCCTCCATAAACACAGACACCCAAGCCTTGAACAACACACACTTGACTAAAAAGTTCTCAGCACCTTTCTCATGCCTATAGTCTGAGGAAACCGAATTCTAGACCTAAGTGACTTCTGTTAAAAGGAGCCCTCTTCTCAATGAGCTTGACAGTAAAGTTATTCTTTAACAGGGGCTGAGTACTCAAGGAACCCCTATTCTTTGGTCCAGGCCAACACCTGCTTCAATAGAGCTTTGTGTGTATATTCAGATAGACAGATGATAAAGTAAAAAAAAAAAAAATCTTAGGAAATATGCCTCCACTCTGTGGTAAATTCCCATTCATGAGAAAGAGTTAAAATATTTATTTCTGGGACAAAAAGGATCTCATCTATTAATCCTTTTTTTTTTTCTTTTTCAATTTTCTCCCTTAGTCATACTAATTGAAATTAATTTCCAAAACAAATTTTAAAATAAAGCTTGCAAAATTTCTCACATTGGAAAGGTGAGACAACTTAGAAGGTATTTGTTATTCTTTAATGTGTCGAGCACTGTTCTAGATACTGTAGGTACAAAATAAATAGGTCACCCCAAGCCCTTAGACTCCTTGGGACAAGTTGGCTGTTCCTACATTTCTCTAAATCTTGCCTATGATTTCCTTTCCAGGCACACTTCATCACTTTATTTCTGGTTTGTTGTTGTTGTTGTTTTTCAATTTCTGTCCCATTCCCTCAAAGCTCATTTCTAGTTGGTCAGGAGTCAGGAAAGCCTTCATATTTAAAATGAACTTTCAACTGATATGCAGTGAGTGGATATTGCTAGGCAAACAGGGAAGGAAAGGCAAAGAAGATTTAGGTAGGAGGAACCGCAGTTTCTCACACAGATGTGTCAAATAGTCTGATTTATTTGGTGAATTTTAAGCAGTTCAATATGACTGGGTGGAAAATTCAAGGAGTGATATTATAAGGATGCAAGTGTGGAGAAGGAAGCAGGGGCTAAATTATTATCTTGTGATAAAAGCTGTTTAGACTTTATTTTATAAGAAATCTGGAGAATCAATCTTAATCTTGAATCAGTGAGTTTGGTCCTGCTCGTATATTTCAGGAAGAAAAAAAAAACTAAGCTATGTAAAAATTAATAAACGGAAACCTCCATTAAATATATTTGAGAGACGCGGTTCGGGGCTGGTGCTGGAGAGCTCTCACTCCGTGTGATGATAGCCGAGTCCAAAAGAAAGAAGAAATACTCCTCTTTGTACCTGGCAAGGACTCAGCCAGTGAAACACCATAGACTCTTTTTTACTATACCCCTCTCAGCTTCCTTCTCTTCTATATAAAAGCCCGCCCTCCTCCTTTCCATTGCCTTGGGAGCTTATTACAGACCACAAATTGAAACTCTCTGCTGATCCTGAATAAACCTGTCTTTGCTGGAGAAATATGTCGCAATCTATTTGTTTCAGGTCAACACAAAAATACGAGAACGTCTTGTATCTTGTATCACTTTTTTCTTTTTTAAATTGCAGTATAGTTGATTTACAATATTGTGTTAGTTTCAGGTGTACAGCAAAGTGATTCCGTTATACATATACATGTTTCTGATCATAGGACACTATCTCCCCTTCCACAGTCCTGACCTAATATCAGACAGCTTCTTCTTGAACCAGTGCTGTGATAGGGGACTCAATATTTAAAAAAAAAAAAAAAAAATCAATTCACTGTTAGCCAGCCCTGGATGTCTGCTTATTCTTCATTTGGTTGAGGTAGAATTGTACTCTGTGAAACTTTACCAAACTGTTCCTCTAGTTCTGCTCTCTCAAGCAAAACTGAATAAGCATTCTTCTTCACATGACAATTTCTCTTAAAATATTAATTTCCTTTGAAGCACGCTGTGGAAGAAATTTCCTACATTGATCTAGAGATTGGTCTGGGTGGCCTCTATAATTCTATTATTCTATGAAGCAAGTATCATAATAAAACCGTGCAAGTACAATAATGAAAATAACAACTACTTCTTTTTTTTTAATGTCTACCAAACATTTGCATTCATATGAAAACAAATATTTAAAAAATTTCATATTAACAAACATTAAGCCAGAAAAAGCAAAAGGCAAAAGTATGTGCATAATATGATCTCAAATATGTAAATAATATACATAGAAAAAAGACTAGAAGAAAATATTCTAAAATATTAACAGGATTGCTTCTAGTTGGGAAGATTATGTTTTTTAAAAAATCATGGTTTGCACTATTTCCCAAATGCTCTATAATTCACATACATTATTTCCTTTTTTTTTTTTTGGCTGCACCATGCAACACACAGCATCTCAGTTCCCCAACCAGGGATCAAACCCATGCCTCCTGCAGTGGAAGCATGCAGTCCTAACCGCTGGACCACCAGGGAATTCCCATGTACATTATTTCTATAACACATGTTATTGAAATCTTTTTTTCTTAACATCTTTATTGGGGTATAATTGCTTTACAATGGTGTGTTAGTTTCTGCTTTATAACAAAGTGAATCAGTTATACATATACATATGTTCCCATATCTCTTCCCTCTTGCATCTCCCTCCCTCCCACCCTCCCTATCCCACCCCTCTTGATTGATGGGCAGGTGCCAAGTCTTAATCTTTACAATAACCCTGGAGAGTTGGCATTATTATTCTACTCATGCAGATTAGAAAATTAAGGTGAGTAACGTACTCATATGTGTGTAGCTGCTAAGTGATGAGCCCAAGATTTAGGTGTAGTTCTATACTCCTATTTCTTAAAAAAAAAAAAGGATGCCATACAGTGTTACATCTTTTCACACTTCGGTAGGTTAATTAACTTTACTTCTCATTTTAAAGAAGTTTTAAATGTTCATTAATGTCCTAGGACATTCTTATTGTACCATTTTGATCTGAGACCCAAACCCGTAGATTCCAGATATTTTAATTAGACACAGTTTTTTTTTTTTTCTATGAGTAGCATTATACTCCTACATTGCTTTAATTTTTTCAGGGGAATATAAAACTTTGTTAGAGTAATTACTCGAATATTGTCAGACAAATGCTGAACATTTTGTTTATAGTACTTTAACTTTTAATTAAAACAACTAAACAAAGCAAACTATGAATTAGGAAAGAATAAAGCAAAATAGCATTTTGGGAGGCCTTACACATTCTGGGGTTTGTTCTTTAATAAAACTTTGCATGTGCAATTTTTAATTTTTTAATTAATTTTTTAAAATTTATCTTAGAGCCCTAATATAATTATTATAATTAATAATTTGATTACTTTGTCAACAAAACATTAATTGATTTTAAAATCTGATAGTGTCTAGCAGTTTGTATACTACTAGGCTTCTTTAGTGCTCCAGAAGTATTTTATTTAATTATTCCAAATATTTATATAAAAAGTATGAATTAGGTCAATTAAAAATATATAAAAATTTTGGGTATATTTGAATCAGTATATTTAAATCAAAATTATTTAAAGAAGTGCTTTAATTTTGAATATCAGTACATTATTATGGTATTAGAGTGTTTGATAAATGATCTTAATAAAATGATGAGAGAATTCTATTCTTAACAAATGTCTAAAAGCCTGGGTTTTGAAATCTATTAGACTGAGGCACTAACTCATTGTGTGATCTCAGGTCATAACCTCCCTGCTCCTCAGTATCCTCATTACTAAATCGTGATGATAATGTTCTCCTCACAGAGACCATGGGTCAATGATATGGGACATATGTATAATGTATAGAGCAGTTAATATTGTCTGTGATTGTGAGGAGATCATATCAACTAAACTTTTGAGAATAAAGAAAGTGGATATGCTTCTGTTGTTAGAAGGGAAAGCATTCAGTCTTTCACCATTAAGTATGGTGTTAGCTGTGAGTTTTTACAGTTGCCCTTTTTCAAGTTGAAGACATTCTCTTATCCATCTATTTTTCAGAGCTTTTTTTAGACAAAGATAATGCGTTTTTTAAAATGCTTTTTATGCATCTATAGTTTTCATAATTGTCACTTGTGAACTTTATAAATTACAATGATTGATTTTTAAATGTAAAACCAAATTTACATTCCTGGGATAAATCTGATCAAGTCATGATGTATTATCCATTTTATATATTTTTGGATTTGATTCATTAACGTTTTAAGTATTTTTGCAATTATGATTATCAGGAGTCTGGTCTGTTATTTCATTTTCTTGCAGTCAAAGTATGTTGTTATTCAAATATCTTTCCAAATATCAGGTTTTAATATTAGAGTAATGGTGTTAGATGTTAGAAAGTGTTAGGAAGTATTGTCTCTGCTTCTATTTTCTGGAAAGGTTTTTTGTAGGACTGATACTATTTCTTCCTTATATGTTTGGAAGAATTCACCAGTGAAGCCATCTGGGGCTTGAGTTTTCCTTGTGGGAAGGTTTCTAACTATGAATTCAATGACTTTAGTAGATATAAGACTATTTAGTGTATGTATTTCTTCTTCACTGGGCTTTGATAGTTTGTATCATTCAAGGAATTTGCCCATTATCACATTTATTGACAAAAGTTTTTCATAATATTCCCTTAAAATCCTTTTAATATTATAGAATCTATCATTATATCCCCTCTCATTCCTGATATTGGTAATTTGTGTCTTTTATCTTTTTATCCAATTAGTCTGCCCAGAAGCTTATTAATTTTATTGATCATCTCAAAGAAACAGAGTTTGGTTTAATTGGTTTTCTTTTTTTCTGTTTTCTATTTCATTAATTTATACTCTTTATACATTGACTGTGATCTTTATTATTTCCCTTTCTTCTACTTGCTTTGCTTTTTATTTGCTCTTGTCTCTCTGGTTTCTTAAGGTTGATGCTAAGGTCACTGATTTGAGACATTTTCTCTTTACTGACATAAGCATTTTGTGCTATAAATTTCCTCCTATTTACTGCTTTAGTAAGATCACACAAATTTTGTATGATGTTTCAAAAGATTTTTTTTTTAATTGCTTGTGCTATCTTATCTTCTCAAGACAACATTACCAAACATTCATGCATTACAACCTTGTTCTTGTGTGTGTGTGTGTGTGTGTGTACATTTGTGTCTGTGTGTTTCTTTTGTCCAGTTGGTCAAAAAGATCTAGAACTGGAACTGATACCATATTGAAGAAAGGACAGAGTAAGTGTTTTGCTTATAGTCTGACATGAGCCTCAAGGAAAAGGATGTTCTAGTCATTTTTATAATCTCTCTTGTGGCAGAAATGATTGGTAGGGTTGATATCCAATCACAGGTTTCTTATCTCATTTGAGGAGGGTTAATAGTCAGATACCTCTCTAACTCTTAATACCAGCATAAAGTGGCCAGGAGGCACAACTATAAACAGAGCTATCACAGAAAAGTTTTGCAAGCATTATATTCTATTTGTGCTAATATGTGAACTTTATTTCTTCAAAAGGTACATACAGATTTTAATAGTACTAATTTTATTCAAACTCATTTTTTTCTCATGAGAGAGGAAGAGTCATACAAGGTACAGGGTAAGACATCAAGATTTAAAGAGGAAATTTGATGAAATTTGTCCATCAATAAAATGTCCAGTTCAGATTATTGCAACCTGTGCATTATAATTGTGCTTGATTTATTTTAGTAGTGTGTTTATTTTGATTTATTTTGTGAGTGAAACCTTTCGCTAACTAAATAAATTTCACACACGCATAGAATTTAATTTACTGAATTGTCGATTACACTCATCATAAAACATAAAAATAAACATTATTAAGAACTTTTACATATAAAATTACTACCAGTTACTGAGCAATGAGTGCATGTACATTATCTCATTTAATAGTCATAAGAGTTCTGCATGCTAGTTATTATTATCCCCATTCTGCAGATTAGGAAATCAGGCTCAGGATGATTACCCTAATTGGGTCACACAAGGAGTTGAAACAACATTTGTCTGACTACAATGCCAATGCTTTCCACTTTACAAATACACTATTTCAAAGAAATTAAATTATAGCAGCATTTATTTAACAACATTTACTAAGTTATGTACACACTTTAGGCCAAGCATTTTGGTGAAGGGATTCTAATCTCAGACAAATTAGAAGCCCAGAAATGACTAATAAATATTATTGTCAGATCCCATCTATATTCTGAAACCAATAATTAAAACTTAAAATATCTAAGGTTTTACCAGTAAAATTGTTGCATAGAAGGAAAATAGGTATTTTTCAAGTCCTAATGGGTATTTTCAAGTCCTCATTAAATTAAGACACAAATGGATTTGTATCATTATTACGTATGACTATAAACTCAAACTCACATTTATTTTTTTCCTGAAAAATTATATGCTTGAATGTCAAAAAAGGCTATGCCTGTGAATTTACTATCTCTTTACAGAAAATGCCAGGCAGTGCATATCATTTCTGAGGAAGAAAAACAGAAAAACAAAGCCCCGTATGCACGTTTGAGTGTGTTAAGGGAAGTCAGGACTCATTTGTAGAGGGTTTAAGTCAATCATCCAACTTTCTTGTCTTCCCACGGTCCCACAACAGAGACCTTGGACTTGAAGTGAACTTGGAATCTCTTAGCTTTCTCTGGTGGGTCCAAAGTGTTCAGGCCTGGGACTGCCCTTAGTTTTGTGAATAGCCATGCCAGGAAGTTCTGGAAAATTAATTTTCATATCCTCCCTGTCCTGGACTTGGATATTGTAAGATCAGGTAGTGAAAGGACACGGTTCAGTAAAAACTTAAAATTAATTCATTAGATGCTTCTCTGAGCCAAAAAGTTTGAAAAGCCTAAGAGAACTACCTCTGAGGTAGCTTCACAAATACTGAATAAGGAGGGATCACCATAGGTCATGAAAGTGAGCATTCTCTCAGGACAACTTTTCATTCACTGGCTGGTCTGAAAATAAATAGCCTGAAGTGCTTTGTGCACAAGAGCCATAAAAATGTTCATTCTGCAGGGTGCTTACCATATTCTTCATTAACTTCTGGGCATCTCAGCACGTTTAATTATATGCTCTTGAAACCATTGAATTAAGTTGAAAAACAAGTTGAGAAAACTTTCCTGAGTGGAGTGGGGATGTTGATTTAGCTTCAAAATAAATTTTACAGTTCTCCAAATTTTGACAATAGTATTGTTAAGGACTTAAGTTGCTGTGGAATTGTAAAACACTTGGCTGCTTGAAGCCAATTTCTTTAATAAAAATGGCAAGCAGTGTTTATAGCTTATAACTATGTGTCTTAACATCATCTCTTCCAATCTGTGTGTACCACACTGTTCAAAGGGCACATAACGATATTGTTAAGCAGTACCATCCCTCTCTGAAGGTGACATGAAGAGCTGCTTACATAGTATAATTTCTTTCTTCATGTAACATTTTTTTTTGTAATAGAAGTATATAATAATTTTTCAAAATTCAAAGAATCCTAAATAATAGAAAGAAAAAATAAATAAAAACCTCCTTGTGACTCTTACAACCTAGGAATAAAATCACTGAAAACACATTTAGAATATTTGTTTAGATAATAAACAAAAAATATATATAAGGAGTTTTTATGAAAAAATAGGGTTAATTGTATTTAATCATAATTTATATGCACTGGGGAAATGAACCAAATGCATTTTCTCAGGCTTTACTTAATCTCAAAAGCTCAGAAATTTCAGTTAGTCTTAGAAAGTTTATGAAAAGCTTTGCATGACCCAAAATATCATTAGTTTATGTACTTACTAACTCTGTGATTATTATGCAAAAAACAAAAAACCTAATGGGAAATTATTCCCTGCTCCTTCTCTCTTTAATGTAAAACTAGTTTTACTATATTTTATGTCTTTCTTTAGCAGGTCATTCCATTACTGGAAATTACTTTCAGCACTCTTTTAAAATGGCTTCATTTTCGGGTTTCCCTGGTGGCACAGTGGTTGGGAGCCCACCTGCCAATGCAGGGGTCACAGGTTCAAGCCCTGGTCCGGGAAGATCCCACATACTGCAGGGCAACTGAGCCCGGGCGCCACAACTATTGAGCCTGTGCTCTAGAGCCCGCAAGCCACAACTACTGAGGCTGTGTGCCACAACTACTGAAGCCCGCACACCTAAAGCCCATGCTCCACAATAAGAGAACCACCGCAGTGAGAAGCCCCACACCTCAACGAACAGTAATCCCTGCTTTCTGCAACTAGAGAAAGCCCATGCACAGCAACAAAGACCCAATGCAACCAAAAATAAATAATAAATTAATTTAAAAAATCGTATTAAAAAGATAAATAAAATGGCTTCATTGCCTTCATTTATAAGTTTTGATTTGCTGCATATATAGTATAGTCCTAGCACCAATCAATTTTTTTTACATTCGTTTTAGTGGGTTTTTTTTTTTTTTCAGTTATATAATGAGCATCTTCTTACAGCAAAGGGAGAAAACAGTTGTGTGATTATTCACATTTGTGGGTTTTGCTCCTAGCTCTAAGACTCTAGACAGCTCCTGGGATGGATGATAAAGGACTCTTCTAACATTTGGTAGATGGAGGTGGGAATTTTAGTTTCAAAATTAAGCTTTTCTCAGTCCTAAAAAAAGAGACCATTGAAACTATCAATTGATGCCTCAATCTATTATCCTATTAAGGACTCTCCCTATAGAACGAAGAAAGCAGTGGTGGGTTTATAATGGGCTAACATCTATAATATATGAACCCACGGATACCACCTTTCATTAATTAAACATATGATGGCTCTGTCTAGACACCTAGGTTCTAGTTATCTACTCATCATTTGGACTGGTGGAGCAATTAACTTCTTTTGGTTACTCTTAGGATAACAATATTGCTTAATCTCTTGTGCCAGACACTGCTAATTGCTTAGCCAGTAATCACGTTCCTCTTTTCCAAATTATTAGAGATCTGACTTTGCTCCAAATGTTATCATGATTAGTTACATTTGCCAACTTCCTTGCAGCTAGGGGAATTATTTCGCCCAGTTCTGGCCTGTGAGATTTAAAAAGAAATATTCTGGGAATTTATTTAAAAGTTTTCTTTCCTTCTATGGATTCCATCCACTCACTCTCCTCGTCACTTTTTTATGCTGGAAAGGGAGATGGAAGATGTATATGGAGCAGCCATTTTGTGACCAGGAGGAGGAAAACCATGCACTATGGATTGCAGAACAGAAAGATTAAATAGCCTGGGATGCTGATGGCATCTTGGAGCTACTATACCAAGCCTGGATGTCCTGCACCTGGGCTTCTTGTTACGTGACAAAAAATAATCCTTTTAAGATGCTATAGGTAGGTTTGTAAGACAGGCAACCAATGCATACTTTAGAGGTGGTATTGTGAGAACTAAATAAAAATATAAAAATGAACTATCCCTGAATATCACAAAAGCAGTTTACATTGATTAGAAATCTAATTATTTTTGTTGTTGTTGTTATTGTTGTTGTTGACTTTAGGAGCATGAAAATTAATTTTATTTAAAAATTTATACATGGGTGTCAAATTTATTGGGTAGGCACTGGGAATATAAAAATGTCAGTTTCTTCTCTCAAGGAATTAGGTCTAGTAAGGCTAAAGATAAATACATTTTTACATAAACAAAAAAAGTAAAACACTGTGGTGAATCCAAGGAGTGCTTCCTGGAGGAGACATCTGTGTTGGTAGCAAGTGCTAGAAAGTGAAGAGATGAGAAAGAGGGGAAATATTCAGGAGCAGAGCAGTAAGTGAAAAGCAGGGAAGTTTAGCTGTGAGATGTAGTTCACAAAATGTAGTTCAGAATTGCAGAAGCAAAGGATAATAAGATGATGAGGAGGCATTGCCTTATCAGAAAGGACTTTGATGTTGTGTTTACAGTTTGGAATTTTATCCTGAAGGCAATAGAGTAGCTCTGAAGAACTTTATACCAGGAAGGATGATACTTGGCATGTTAGGCAGGGCACTGGGAGAGGTGTGGACAATACTGCTTGAAGAGGACAAGAACAGAATGAGAAAACCCAATTAGAATACAATAATTATAGTCCAACTGAGAGATGGTAAGGATGGGAAAGTGGGACAAAATCAGTAAATAATGGAGATAACAAAGAAAGATTTCTTCACCGATTGTATGCGTGTAAGAATTTGGTAGAGGCTGGGGGTGTGGCAGAAGCAAAATGTAATAACATCTCTCACTACTATAAATTTCAGGCCTGTATTCTCGACCATTAAAATTCCTTATAAGTGGTAGCCAAGCAAAGATGATATCCAAGAAAAGAAATGCCCCAAAAGTTCCAGAACATGAGATGATTTCTTAAGATTAGGTTTTAAAAGAAATCACTGTTGTTTTGTAGTTAAAAACTAACTCTTAAGTAACCAAGATGTCTTTCAATAAGATAAATTGATAAGCAAATTGTGGTACATATAGAAAACAGAATATTACTCCATAGTAAAATGAAATGAGCTGGCAGAACACATGGAAGAACCTTAAATGAATATGGCTAAGTGAAAGAAGGCATTCTTAAAAGGCTACATATTGTATGATTCCAATAAGACATTCTGGACAGAGCAAAACTATAGAGACAGTAAAAAGATCAGTGGTTGCCAAGGGATAAGAGGGAGAGGGAGTGAGATGAACAGATGGAACACAGGACATTTTGGAGGCAGTAAAACTATTCTGTTTGATACTGTAGTGGTGGATGTGTGGCATTATGCATTGGTCAAAGCCTATAGAACTGTGCAACACAAAGAGTGATCCTTAATGAACTGTGGACTTTAGTTAATAATAATATATCACTATTGGTTCTTGAGTTGTAACAAACACATCACACAAATGCAAGATCTCAGTGACAGGAGAAACTGTATTAATGTTGGAGGAGGGAACCATATGGGAACTCTACTTTCTGTGCAATATTTCAGTAAATCTAAAACTGCTCTAAAATATAAAGTTTATTAGGAAAAAGCTTTCCCCCAAATAAATCAAGTCAGAGTAATAGTAAGTCATAGAAATATTTTTTTTTCAAGATAGGAAAATCTTTGAGCACAAGTTCCTTATCACACAATTCATCCTTCAACAGAAGTTTGAACTCCTCACTTTACTTTTTCTTCCCATTTTTTTCTTTTCTTAATAACGACCAGAAACTCTCCTGAGCTTCATATTTTCAGTCTAATGTTTCTCATCAGATCAAGAATAAAATTCCATAGAGGGTTCTACTGATAAATTAATATCTGACACTTTGGGGTTTTCCTCCTGACTTATGGATTCTTTAGGTTTACAAAACTATATTTAAGCTGCTCCTCTTCAGACTCTGCAGTTCTGTTGTCAAAATCTGGCAAATATTTGTTACTCCTATCATGTGCAAAATGCACTTCTAGATGTTACCGTGACATCCAGTACCATTCAACTCTAAAGAGCAGAGAAATTAACCCATGGGGAAGGTAACATTTCCTTCATGTATGTATTATGTGAACCACCTTATTGATTGCCTCTACTGTGGCCCTCCACTAATGATTTTCAAGATTCCCAGGTGATTTCTGACTTAAGTGTTTGCTTCAGTGATAGCCAAAATAAATCAGTTTCTAGAGTTATTGACTAATATATGTATGAGACACCCTGAAAATCATACATGCCCATTCCTTCAAAGTTAGTTATCATATCATATTTAAAATAATGACATCATGCACCTCTATCTTGACATTGCTATTTAGAGTCGGATTCCTACCCAAATATAATTTCTTTGTAACCAAGTTTTTTTCTTTTTTAAATTAATTAATTAATTAATTTTTGGCTGCGTTGGGTCTTCTTTGCTGTGTGCGGGCTTTCTCTAGTTGCGGTGAGCAGGGGCTACTCTTCGTTGCGGTGCACAGGCTTCTCATTGCTGTGGCTTCTCTTGTTGCAGAGCACAGGCATGCAGGCTTCAGTAGTTGTGGCACGCGGGCTCAGTAGTTGTGGTGCACAGGCTCAGTATTTGTGGCTCGCAGGCTCTAGAGCACAGGCTCAGTAGTTGTGGCGCACAGGCTTAGTTGCTCCACGGCATGTGGGATCTTCCTGGACCAGGGCTCAAACCCATGTCCCCTGCATTGGCAGGTGGATTCTTAACCACTGCCCCACCAGAGAAGTCTGTAACCAAGTATTTTTAGCCAAACACAGTATTACCCAGCTAGATTAAACACTATTTTCCAGGCATAATTCCAAATGACATAGTTATTCCTTAAATAAAATATTCTCTTAAATGGAGAAAGTATGCTACTACAAGCAGCTATATGCTAATAAAATGGACAACCTAGAAGAAATGGACAAATTCTTAGAAAAGTGTACTCTCCCAAGACTCAACCAGGAAGAAATAGAAAATATGAACAGACCAATTACCAGTACTGAAATTGAATCAGTAATTTAAAGACTCCAACAAATAAAAGCCTGGGACCAGATGGCTTCACAGGTAAATTCTACCAAACATTTAGAGAAGAGTTAACTCCTATCCTTCTGAAACTCTCCCAAAAAATTTCAGAGGAACACTTCCAAGTTCATTCTATGAGTGCACCTTCACTCTGATACCAGAAGCAGACAAAGATATTACCAAAAAAAGAAAATTACAGGCCAGTATTACTGATCAACATAGACGCAAAACCCCTCAACCAAATAATAGCAAACTGACTCCAGCAATACATTTAAAGGATCATACACTATGATCAAGTGGGATTTATCCCAGGGTGTAAGGATTTTTCAACATCTGCAAATAAATCAATGTGATATACCACATTAACAAAAACATATTACTACCTCAGTAGATGCAGGAAAAGCTTTTGATAAAATTGACCATCAATTTATGATAAAAACTGTCCAGAAAGTGGGCATAGAAGGAACATTCCTCAACACAATAAAGGCCATATATGACAAACCCATAATTAACATCGTACTCAACAGTGAAAAGCTGGGAGAATTTCCTCTAAGATCAGGAACAAGACAAGGATGCCTACCCTCATTGCTTTTATTCAACATAATTTTGGAAGTCCTAGTCACAGCAGTCAGAGAAGAAAAGGAAGTAAAAGGAATCCAAATTGGAAAGGAAGAAGTAAAACTGTCACTGTTTACAGATGACATGTTAATATACTTTGAAAATCCTAAAGACACCACCAGAAAACTACTAGAGCTCATCAGTGAATTCAGTAAAGTTTCAGGATACAAAATTAATATACATAAATCTGTTGCATTTCTATACACTAACAATGAAAGATCAGAAAGAGAAATTAAGGAAACAATCCCATTTACTATTGCATCAAAAAGAATAAGATACCTATGGATAAATCAGCCTAAGGAGGCAAAGGACCTGTTCAAAAACTGTAAGACACTGATGAAAGAAACTGGAAGATGACACAAACAGATGAAAAGATGTACTGTGTTCCTGGATTGGAAGAATCAATATTGTTAAAATGACCGTACTACTCAAGGTAATCTACAGATTCAGTGCAATCCCTATCAAATTACCAATGGCATTTTTCACAGAACTGGAACAAAAATTTTTTAAATTTATATGGAAACACGAAAACCCCTAATACCCAAAACAATCTTGAGACAGAATAACGGATCTCAAAGACTCATGCTCCCTGACTTCAGACTATACTACAAAGCTTCAGTAATCAAAACAGTATGGTACTGGCACAAAAACAGACATATAGGTCAATGGAACAGATAGAGAGCCCAGAAATAAACCCACACATTATGGTCAATTAATCTATGACAAAGAAGGCAAAAATATACAATGGAGAAAAGACAGTCTCTTCAATAAGTTGTGCTGGGAAAACTGGATAGCTACATGTAAATGAATGAAATTAGAACATTCTCTAGCACCATATAAAAAACTAAACTCAAAATGGATTAAAGACCTAAATGTAAAACCAAATACTATAAAACTCCTAGAGGAAAACATAGGCAGGACAGTCTTTGACATAAATCACAGCAATATATTTTTTGATCCACCTTGTACAGTAATGGAACAAAAGCAAATATAAACGTGGGACATAATTAAACTTAAAAGCTTTTGCACAGCAAAGGAAACCATAAAAAAAAAAAAGAACTATGGAATGCAAGAAAATATTTGCAAACAATATGACCAACAAGGAATTAATTTCCAAAATATACAAACAGCTCATATGACACAATATCAAAGAAAACCAAACAACCCAATCAAAAAATGGGCAGAATACCTAAATAGACATTTTTCCAAGGAAGACATACAGATAACCAAAAGGCACATGAAAAGTTGCTTAACATTGCTAATTGTTAGCGAAATGCAAATCAAAACCACAGTGAGGTATCACCCCACACCAGTCAGTCAGAATGGCCATAATTAGAAAGTCTACAAGTAATAACTGCTGGAGAGCATGTGGAGAAAGGGGAACCCTCCTACACTATTGTTGGGAATGTAAATTGGTGCAGCGAGTATGGAGAACAGTATGGAGGTTTCTAAAAAATAAAAATAAAGTTACCATATGATTCATCAGTCCCACTCCTGAGCATATATCTGGAGAAAACTCCAACTTGAAAAGACACATGCACCCCAATATGCATAGCAGCACTATTTACAATAGCCAGGACATGGAAGCAACATAAAATTCCATCGACAGATGAATGGATAAAGATATATATGGAGATATATATATATATATCTCCATATATATATAAAACATCTTCTATATATACACACACATACACACACACTCACAATGGAATATTACTCAGCCATAAAAAAGAGTGAAATAATGTCATTTGCAGCAACATGGGGATGGACCTAGAGATTATCGAACTAAGTGAAGTAATTCAGACAGAGAAAGACAAATATCATATGATATCACATATATGTGGAATCTTAAAAAGGGCTACAAATCAACTTATTTCCAAAACAGAAAGAGACTCACAGACATAAAAAACTTATGGTTACCAGAGGGGAAAGGGGGAGAGGGATAAATTGAGAATTAACAGATACACACTACTATATATAAAATAGATAAGCAACAAGGACCTAATGAATAGCACAGGAAACTATATTCAATATCTTTTAATAACCTATAATGGAGAAGAATCTGAAAAAGAATATATATACACATACGTACATATAACTGAATCACTTTACTGTACCCCTGAAACGTAAATCAATTATACTTCAATAAAAAAAATTATTTTTAAAAAGGGACTAATCGAAAGAACTTCATATGGGGTTCTATGGTGATTCCACATGAAGAATTCTGAATAATGGGAACATTATTAAAATATATTACATTCTCTTTTATTTGAAGGAAATGACACTCATTTGTACATTACTGGGTTGGCTTGTTAAAATCATGCTCTTTATAGTCCTATCATATTAAAAAATTATAAAAATCAAGAACTACAAAGGGGGAAAAATAATGGTTTTTCCCAATTAGTTTTTTTTTTCACCTTATAAATTATGCTAGAAACAACAACAAAATGTTAAAAATAAAGTGTGGATTTAAATCTTTAAAAACTTAAGTGACATTGATATTAATATGCCTATGTTATTCAGGTATTTCTTAGTGCCTCCCAGTAATTTGGTTTAATTCTGGAGACCCAAATAATAATTCCATCAGACCCCTTTCATTTTTTTCATTACCAGATATTTAGCAGTATTGGAAATTCCTCTCCAATTGGTTTCAACAATACAGTTGTTCTTTGTTATCCTTTGCGGGATTGCTTCAAGGGCATCCCTCCCCCACACCTCCAGCCCCCAGGATACCAAAATTCGCTCAAATCTCTTATATAAAATGGTGTAGTATTTGCATATAACCTAAGCACATCTTCCCCTACACTTTAAATCATCTCCAGATTACTTATAGTACTTACTGTACACTTTAAATCATCTCCAGATTACTTATAGTTCTTACTGTAAATGCTATGTAAATAGTTGCCAGTGAGTACAAATTCAAGTTTTGCTTTTTGGAACTTTCTGGAAAAGTTTGTGAATATTTTCAATCCGTGGTTGGCTGAATCTGTGAATGCAGAACACATTAATATGGAGGGCCATCTATATTTGTGACAATACTTGATCTGTTTTGACAATTTATGCCTGAGGAAAGATGAAGCCTCAGTTGGCATTTCACCTCTTCTCCCTCTCAAATTTGCCAACAAATAATGAATACACATGAGAAAGGTGTTTTACCAAATCACCAAATCACATGTACTTAGCAAGAGCTTAGCGTTAAATTCCACTTCCATTTGTAGCTGGTAGAGAATGGACGTAAGTGTGAGGTAGGTCTCACATTGCCCTCCGTTACTTCCCTGATCTGGTTGGTTGGTTTGGCTCTTAGATATGGGTTTGTCTGAACTCTTCTCGGTAGAGTTGTTAGATTTAGCATAAAAATATAGGATGCCCAGTTAAATTTGAATTGGATTTTTTTGGGGTATAATTATGCCCCAATATTGCACAGGACACACTTATACTAAAAATTATTTATCTGTACTTCATACTTAATTGAGCATCCTGTATTTATCTGGCAACCCTCCTTCCCCGTACAGCCAAGTTGGAAGACATTGCCTAGTTCCACCATGCTGAAAAAGGTCATATGTATTGTGGGATCTTATGCAACTTGGGGAGGATCAAATGCTGGCACATGGAGACATCGTTGCATTGGTCTTTAAGGGGCTGTGGTCTTTCAGCAATTACTGAGACATGAGAGGTCATGCAGATGCTCAGCCTGAATATGAGAGTAAAGATTTAATACTACTCTGAGTCATCATTTATAGGGTATTACAATGTGAAATTTATGTTCAACTGTTTACATCAATGTGTTTTGCTTGAGGTGTGTGCATGTGACATATCAGTGAAATGAAGTTGAACACTGGGTCATTTCTTTTGCTTATATGCACCCTTTACAGTCCAAGAAAATGGAAAAGAACAGTGCTTTCTCCCTTAAGAAGACCTCCTATCTTGGTTTTATTTTGCTGTGAACTGGCTACCTTGTAAAAAGAAAATCCCACCAGAGAGGTTCTTCAAAGAGTATTTACGAGCCTCAATTGATTAAAAATGGCATCAATACAGTGGGTACTTAGAAGTTACTCCATCCTGTAATTAACTTTAGTCTTTCCTTAAGGGTTCTTTAATTAACCAGGCATTTTCTAGAATGGAATCAGTATGCCAGAGGCATTTACTGAAGATGCCTGGATCAGTGCCCACTTCACAGATTAGCAATCTCCTACTAGTCTCCTAGGGGTCCTCCTCCCCTCTCTTCTGATTATTCCTTTATAAATGAGTCATTTTATCGGGTAGCTCAGAAAGTCCGTGTCACATAACTGATGGATACATCATCTGCTTTTCAGGACACCAGTGCTCCATCTGTATGCTCATTGTTGCTTGGTCAGGCATTCCTTGGCAGATTACTTTTTCATTTGGATAACATCGCTGCCAGGTTGTTAATTGTGTAAGTTTGTTTATTTCAGTGCTTTCAATTCTGAAGAATTGTCTACCTCATTCTGATTCAGCACATTTTAAAATTATTTGATTAAACCAAGCTTTTTTTTTTTTTTAACTAGGTGGCAGGATCTCACTTCTTGTTTGATTCAGCGGGGCTAGTTTCCCTACCCTCTGTGCCCTCAGTGGTTTCTCTAAAGCAGTTTATGGTCCTACATCAAAACACGTCCTAAATTTTCTGCTACAACAGGCTGCTGTTTACCAGTTTAATCAGAACCCTTTATTTTTTGAACTCTTTACTGAGGCGCTAATATGCACACACAAAAAATACAGTTGTAAGTGTCGATTTTTCTTTTCACAAAGAAAAAAAGTTAATGAATTTTCACAAAGTAAGCATTACCAGCATATCAGAAGTTCCCCACTCTCATGCCCCTTTAAGTCATTACCCCCCAACCAAGGGTAACTACTGTTCTTATTTTTAACAGCATAGATAAGTTTTGCCTAATTTTGAAGTTTGTATAAATGGATGTACCTTTTGTGTCTAATATCTTCTACTCAACATTGTATTTGTAAAATTAATCCCCATTGTTGGAGAAATTGTAGCTTTTTCACTCTCATTGCTGTATAATATTGTGTTTTGTGAGTATATCACAATTTATGTATTCAAAAGTTGATAGGCATTTGGATGGTGATGCTGTGAAAATTATTTTGCATGTCTTTGGATGAATTTCACACGTTTCTTTTGGTACATACCTAAGAGAGAAATTTTTGAATTCTAATTTAATTTTATAACTAACTCATGCATAGTATATGTCCTTGAATTTCTTTCCTGCATCACATTCTGCCAACCTAGTACATCTTGTCCTCCACGTTTCTGTTTGTTTTAACTTGCCTCTTCTTAATGACTTAGCACAAACATGATTTAACCAAAATTTCATGTATAGTTCTAATACAACCTTAATTTCTCAAGGATTTAAGGCCATTGTCCCCAGTTTTACCAGCTTATGCTCCAGCTCAGGTTTCCTGTGGCATCATTCCCCACATGATTATTTCTAGCAGTCCCATAGGGATTTCTTGTATGTACTTACTTTTCTAGATGCTGTTTATTCCCTGGTATTCACTGGGGCTCCGTGATGATATACTAGTGGAGAAATCCTAAGTAGTTTTGCTCTATCAGATATTTTCCCTTTTTGTTTCAGAAGTAACAGCTTTGAGTAAGAAAGCTTTGGTTTATGTATGTGTTTAGTTTTCTTTTGTTTCTTAGTTTTATATGTGTCTATATAGGCTCACCATCAGACTCAGATAAGAATCCAGAAGAGATGGGTTTATTGACAAATCCAAGTAAGTGAATATAAATGCCATTATATACTCAGAGTTTATTTTTCTATCCAGTCCAAGGATTAAGTCAAGTTATCATTGTCTGGTTTCTTAGTTCCCTGAGGAAAAACAATTTCCCATTTATGCAAATTAACTCTTGGGTGACTTTAACCATCAGTTTTTCATGCATAGTCAAGGCTGTCAGAATCTCACTTAGCTTCATATAGAGACCCCACACAAATATTCAGTCTTAATCTTTATATTATCCCAAATGTCATGGTTGATTTCACCAGAATCCTTGTTAGGCTTAAGGTTATGTTACTTTCCAGTTTGGGGTAGACAGATGTAATGAATATGGAAACATGAAGTAATTAAATCCTTATTTCTCTTTTACAGAAGAGAAAAATACTTACGTGAATGAACAATTTCCAGATATACAAAATATTCATATGTAAAATCAAAATTGCAGCATTATTTTTGCAAGAAGTATGCACTCTATCTAATTTATTGAATCTCTTTAGTTCTCAGCACCTGTAGTTCCTTTAGCATCCGTACTTTTTTCCTCTCCCAGATGCAGCCCCACTTTCCATCACATACTCCTGTGTGTCCTCACTCAGCTCCCTTTCCTGGCAAATACTGATGTAGTTAAGTCCAGTTTTCAGCTCTTCCCCAGTTAACCCCATAACTGCTTGTCAGAGAGCAACACAAAGCCATGCTGACCGGTCTCACCTTAAACTTATGGCCATGATTCTTACGTGAGCTCTTACCCTGACCAGCAACTCTACTACGTTTCCCTATTTAATGTTTCTCCCTCTGTCTATTTTATACTTTATTCTCTCTCTTCAAATTCCATCATCCCATTCACCTATTCTCACTTCCAGCTGATGACCTTGAATTTTCTTTCATTAAGAATGTGGCAGCATTCAGACGAGTACTCCTTCATTTCTCCCCACTCCCTCCATCCCTCTGTGTCTGTATCCATGCATTCAGTTTTCCCCCTTTCACCATGAATGAACACTTCTACTCCTGTCTAAGGCCAGTCTCTCCATTTGTGACCTGGTACACATCCCATTTTTCTTAAGCAAAGTTGTTGCTCCTGCGATTTCTCTTCTCTGCTGCGGCATCCGCTCTTCCCTCCTGCCAGCAGCAGCAGCAGCAATCTGTAGACCCTACTGGGAGAGCTGTCTGGACTCACTGTCTTCACTTCCTCAACTTATTTTTCATGAAACCACTCTACTCAGGTACTTGTCCACGCACAACACTGAAACCCATTTGTCAAGGTCACCAATGATTTTATCATTGTTAAAATTGGTGGTCAGTTATCAGTCTTCATCTTCCTTAGCCTCTAAGATGTTTTTGACATAATGAAACCATCGTGAAACTTTTCACTTGGCTTCAGGATCCCGCACCCTCTTAATTTTCCTCTGATCTCACTGTCTACTTGTTCTCAGTCTCTTTTGTGCTAGCATCCTCATTTTTCTGACCTATGTACATATTGCCTTACCTTTAATTATCTGTAATCCCTCATTAGATGATCTCATCCAGGTCTGTGTCTAGCTAAAGTACAATTCAGTTCCCACGATTCCCCAGATTCTCTCTTCAGCCCAGATTTGACCCCGAACTTCAGATTTGTGCAGTGGTAGCTCCTTTTGGCTCCGACTTCACATATCACAACTGATCTCTTGACCCCTGCGTCCTCAGCGTGCTTCTTTCTCAGTGTTCCTTATTTCATCAAATTTCATCACTTCTGACCCTGACACTCATAACAAAATTTGCCTTTATCCTTGCTTCCTCTCTTTTTCTTATAACCCATAGCAAAAATATTATATATGCCACCTTCAAAATAGATCCAGAATCAGAACAATTCGGACAAATTCTACTGCTACACCATTGCCCAAAGTGTTCTTTCTTGCCTAGACTTCTATTATTGCTTCTAAAGTAGTCTCCCTGTTGCTTCCCCAAGGTTTCTTCAGTTTATTCCCCAAATGTCAGCCTTCGAAATATAAAACTTGGTCTGTAACTTCCTTGCTCAAAATTATTCAGTGGCTTTTCATGACCCTTATAATAAATGTCACGGTCCTTGCCTTGGGCTAAAATACCCTGCAAGACCACGATGGCCTCATCCCCTGGCTCTCTGTCCTTTGCTCACACACCTGTCTGCAGCAATAAGGGCTTTCTTACTACTTCTTGAATAGGTTAAGGAAGTTCCTATCCTAGGGCATTTGCACCTTGTAACACTCAATCTAGAAGTATCTAGAAGTTATTTCCTCACTTACTGAGATTTCTATCTAAAAATCTCTTCCTCAGAAAAGAAAATAGTTTTCTTATCAACGTATACCTAAAATAGCTGCCCTCGTTGGTCCGCACCCCCTTACTCTGGCTATTCTTCATCCCCAAACACATATGTATTTGTGGGGTTTTGTTTTACCTTATCTTAGCCACTAGATTATAAAATCCATATAATCAAGGACTCTATTTTGTTTACCAGTCTATATCTAGTACATATAACAGCATCTGATGTGTGGTGGCTGTTAGTAAATATTTCATTTATTAAATACATGAATTGGGATAGAAGAAATAATCATTCACCTGGGAATGTTCATAAGTGAATCCTGTTTTTAACAAAGACAATTCTCCCCTACCCTCCACCTTGGAAAGAGGAAGGATTTATTTTCTTACTGAAATCAGTTTAAATATATACTTTAAAAAGAGATGGATGGGGCTTCCCTGGTGGCGCAGTGGTTGAGAGTCCGCCTGCCGATGCAGGGGACACGGGTTCGTGCTCCGGTCCGGGAGGATTCCCACATGCCGCGGAGCGGCAGGGCCCATGAGCCATGGCCACTGAGCCTGCACGTCCGGAGCCTGTGCTCCGCAACGGGAGAGGCCACAACAGTGAGAGGCCCGCGTACCACAAAAAATAAATAAAATTAAAAAAAAAAAAGAGAGATGGATGGGTAACGGAGAGCAATTCAGAGAGAATCTGGGTGTTGGAGGGTATTGGAGATGGAAGAGTGGACAGTACAATAGCTACTGTGGGCTTTGACTTAGCTTGTAATTGGCCTCTCTGCATCTTCTTTGACCCTCCTTCAGTTTCCTCTCCACTATTGATAGGGATTCATAGAAGCAGGCAGGTGGGATTAGTATGGCTCTGAACTATTTAAGATTTTTCATAAAAATTGAAAAGATTTGTACTATTTTGAAATGACTTATGCTATTAGCTCTTTATTTTTCTGTTTTATTATTTTATATAAAAGACAAATGTAACATATGTCAAGAGAGAAATTTTAAACAGTGCTATTGAAACAAACACCTGTGAACATACTACTCTTCTTAAGAACTAGAATATTTGATTGATATACTTGAGCCTCGTTGTATGCTCTGCCTTGCTTATGTCACCTTCCACACACATACACCTTGCAGGAAACCACTTCCTTGAATCATTTAATCATTTAATTAATCATTCTCTTTGTTTCTTTATTGTTTTACTACATATTGATGAATCTCAAAAAATATAAGTTTAGTTACTTTAAATAAACATCTTACAATTTGCATTTTTCATGAAAATTGGTAGCAGGGGTGGACTGCTGATGAGAAATTTTTTTTCTAATTTACGCATTTATGTTCCCTTTTCTGACTTCCATCTTTCAAGGGCACTGGCTTTACCTCCCATCTCCTTGGTGCCTATCAAACCGCAAATTTTGAGGCCCTAGGAATCAGCATACACAACTGGGCAAATACAGGTTCAAGGCCAACTTATCTCTCTGGATTCAAGCTTTCTAATCATTTCTGAGTCCAAAGGTTTTACCTATTTCCTTCCAGTGCAGACAGTAACATAAAATATTTTATATGTGCATTTGACACATTATTTTAGGCGTTCTCTATTGGCTTGTCCACCTCTATGGGAGGTTAACCTATCTTATTTCTCTCTTTAATTGTAACACCACTCTGAGGCTGAACTGTGGAAATTAGTCTTTATGAGCCTACACATTATGATAGATTTAAACGGAAGACTTATCTTAGCTAAACAATGATTAGAGATAATGTAAATGTCTAAGGGATTCCATGAGTTTGAAACCCAGATATTTTACTGGGGCAAAAGCAAGTGTGCCTTTTTCCTATATTAACCTTAGTGAACGCTCACCGGGTACTTACTATGTTCTAAGCACCTTTCTAAGTATATTACTTGAATTCATTCACTGAACCCTCACAGAAACATTACGAAGCAGGAATGAGTTTTATCACATTTTATAGATCATGACACCGAGGCAGAGAGAGCTTAAGTAACATACCTAAGTCCACACAATTAAGTAAGTGGAAGAGCTGGAATCTAAGAGATTGGGAGAGAAAAGCAGTTGAATATGACTGTTCATATAGAGCATAAAAGAAGAGAGAGACATTAGAGAACAAAAGGGAGATCCTGAAAATACCAGCCCTTGCAAACTCCTGGTGGGAAAGAAAGATCATTGTTTCCTTACTCTACTTTGATCTCTCATAAGTGTCCAACTATTTGTGCACATTTTTTTCACATAACTGACTTCCTTTCGTGTTGGCAGATAAGCCAAATCAGAAAAAAAATAAGAACCAGGTGTCCTATCAGATATGTTGGATCACTTGGAATTCTAGGGTATAAATACAGCCAAAGCCCTTTAAAGACTTGGCGGGGTGGGGAGGGGGTGGGAATGGATTAATGTAGTACCATAAGCTAAGGCCAATGCAGGCTTGTGAATCTGGGCAAGGGCTGAGGAGTTAATAAGTGCTAAGTTGGCTGGTTTAATATATGTACAAAAGAGAAAGAATTGGTGGAGGTACATGAACACAGATTGAAATAGGAAAGAGGCACATACAGGAAAAAAAAAATGGGCATCAGAGGTCTTATCAAGGAAATATGTCAGAACCTTAGAAATGGTAGGCCAGCAGGAGGTGAGATGCAAGAACGGATGATGAATGGGATGCTAATCCAAGAAGGTAGGAACATAACAACTGGATGATCAAGAACATAGCTAGTCTGACTTGACACTAAACTGGATAAATACTTCACTAATGCTCTTAATATTCCCTGCTTCCCGACTAGAATTTTTCAGTACACAGGGTAGAGGTTGAATATAAAACGAGTTGGTTTAGTGGCCACATCTGCCGGGTTTAAAAGGAGTAAGGGGCAAGGAACCAGGTGGACCATTAATCAGCATAATGTGTCATTAGAACCATTCTTAGCTCTATGGCCTCTGTCACTTAAGTTAACAAATACATCATTAAAAGGGTCACCTTTCAGCCTGGAAATGACAGATTATTACCTTCCTGATCCCACCTCCCTGCTCTGTGATCTCTCACTTGTTTCTAAAAACCTAGTGCTGATAGCAAAGGTAGATATAAAATTCTTTTTTTTTTTTTGTCTCTGACCTAGACTGTGGCTCAAGATCCTATTTAAAATAAGAGTGTTCAAAATTATAATTAATTTTTTTATCTTGCCAAACAAAATAATGGGAATGCTCCATTTAGAATAAGTTAATTTGAATAGTAACAGGTTCTATTACTATTTTATATGCCAAATATTTGAGAAAAAATCAATACTGACCTAAATGAGTCTTTTACAATGTATACTATTCATGTTTTTCTTGTTTTAATGAAGTATGAGAAATTTGAATCTGAAGACCTTATTATTATTTACAAGAAGTATATATAATCACTGGAGAAGAATAAAGGGAAAAGCAAGTTCAAGTAAGCAAAAGATTAGAATAATTAAAGGAAGCTAATAGAATCTCAGCAGGAAGTGAATCTCATTGATGCCTACCTCATTGAACTGAGTTTGCAAGTTCATTACCCCTTCTCACTGTGTGTGTGTGCATGTGTGTGCTGGCCTGTGTGTGTATGTGCACATGTGGGTGTCCATGGCAACAACATAGTAAAAGAGTGATAAATAAGCAGCAGAATCATGGTAAAATTCTAGAGCTGTAGTATTTATTAGACATTATATAGTCCTCTGAGTGTCTCATTTTGAGGACAATGTAACCCAGAAAGGTTAAATGACATGCCTAAAATAAAACAATTTGGAAGTGGCAAAAGGAAGCAATTTGGCAAAACTATAAAAGTTTCAAAGAAGAAACAAATAGAAACTAAAGAGATTAGGTGATGGTTTATTAGGCTTGTTGGGGGGAAATGCTGTCACCAATTCCTTTTCTTTGTCTTTAGCTATCGTGTCCCAAATTTTTTAAAAAGATAAAAGGATTAAAAATCAATAAAATAAAAATTAATGTAGTGAAACTTGTGGGACGCTTAGGGGTCTAATACTTCTGTTTTTCATACAAAGGGTCAGCTATCAAATAGTTAATATTACGCACAATTTTTTGTCCAGGAAGTGTGAAAATGGTTTAAGACATTTATGACAAAATCTTAACTGCTAAAATTATAGTGGTTTAAAGAAAAGTCAATAAATTTGTTCATCAATTCCAAGTGCCACTTACCACCCAGTGTTCACAAACATAATTGGACACACAGAATGTATAGTTGGCCAAAAAGTTCATTCCTTTTTTTTTTTGTAAGATGGCTTTAGTAGTGCTTAGTTGTCTTTAACTTCATTCAAAATAATTTTGTTAGATTGTATTGTGACAGCTGTCATATTAGCGTGCATTAAAAAAAAAAATCAAAATTGGTGAATTTTTGTGTAGCCATTCTAATATTGAAGATGGAAGAAAAAAAGGAACATTTTCAGCATATTATGCTTTATTATTTCAAGAAAGTAAAAACGCGGCTGAAACGTAAAAAAAGATTTGTGCAGTGTACAGAGAAGGTGCTGTGACTGATCGAACGTGTCAAAAGTGGTTTGCGAAGTTTCGTGCTAGAGATTTCTCACTGGACGGTGCTCCATGGTCAGGTAGACCAGTTGAAGTTGATAGTGATCAAATAGAGACATTAACTGAGAAGAACAATCAATGTTATAACACTTGGGAGATAGCCAACATACTCAAAATATCCAAATCAAGTGTTGAAAATCATTTGCCCAGCTTGGTTATGTTAATCGCTTTGGGTTCCATATAAGTTAAGCAAAAAAACCCTTCTTGACCATATTTCCACATGGAATTCTCTACTTAAATGTAATAAAAATGTTCCATTTTTAAAACAAATTGTGACAGGCAATGAAAAGTGGCTACTGTACGATAATGTGGAGTGGAAGAGATCATGGGGCAAGTGAAATGAACCACCACCAACCACACCAAAGGCTGGTCTTCATCCAGAGAAGGTGATGTCGTGTATATTGTGGGATTGGAAGGGAGTCCTCTATTATGAGCTCCTTTTGGAAAACCAAACGATTAATTCCAAGTACTGCGCCCAATTAGACCAACTGAAAGCAGCACTCGACAAAAAGCATCCAGTATTAGTCAACAGAAAATGCATAATCTTACATCAGGATAATGCAAACCACATGTTTCTTTGATGACCAGGCAAAAACTGTTACAACTTGGTTGGGAAGTTATGATTCATCCGCCTTACTCATCAGACATTGTACCTTCAGATTTCCATTTATTTTGGTGTTTATAGAATTCTCTTAATGGAAAAAACTTCAATTCCCTGGAAGACTGTAAAAGGCACCTGGAAGAGTTCTTTACTCAAAAAGATAAAAAGCTTTGGGAAGATGGAATTATGAAGTTGCCTGAAAAATGACAGAAGGTAGTGGAACAAAAGGGTATAAAGTTCTTGGTGAAAATGAAAAATGTGTCTTTTATTTTGACTTAAAAAGCAAAGGAAAATTTTGGCCAACCGAATAGTTTCTTGACTAACACAGAGCTTACTGAAAGAGTAGTCTTTCAACAATTTATAACTAATGTTAAAGTTTTGGTAATACAGAACTGGAAAATTAGCAAGTGAGAAAAAGAGAATCTAAGAGTATAAACTGCATAGAGGGACACAAGTAAAGGCTAAAGAAATGCTGAGAATAAATATTTAGCTACAGGAGTAACAACATCAGAGGAGGATGAGAAGACAGCAGACCTATTTTTACACAAGAGAGTCCCATCTCATCCTTCATACTTAGGGTAACCTACCATGGCAAGGAGTGAACAGCTCAGAGCAGCTTTTCCTTCCAGAGACGGAGTTTGATAGGCATCAATCTGGCCTTTTAATTTGGTAGGCTCTCAGCCTAAGAGGATCAAAATGCGAAATTCTGGATGGAAAAATATATATATCAAGGTTAAAATATTTGAGCTTTCAAGCTGCAGATTATCATTTCTAATAAATTTATTCTTCTACAACCCATTTTTACAAAGAAATAACTAAGAACACACTCAGGCCAGTTTTCACACCATATATGTGTGAAAATCTTGATTCATTTAGCAAAACATTAACGTAGCATACTACTATTTGCGTGCAATTCCTGGATAATGGTGGCATAAAGATGGAAATCATCTGATTCCTGTCCTCAAGGAACTTATTTTCTGAGAGCAGAGAAGACATGTACATAAATAATTGAAAAGCAAAGTCAAAGCCATGGATATCACGTGCGAGTGACAGACACATGCTCTTGTAGGTCATTTGTACAGCCATTCAACAGATATTTATTGCACACTTTTTATGAGGCAGGCACCTAGGGACACAGTGGAGAAAAACCTCTGTCTTCATGGAATATGTGTCATACTGAGGAAACACAGATAGTAAACAATAAATACCATACATTAAGTTGTGGTAAATCCTTCAGAATAAAATAAAGCAGTGAGGAAGAATGAGGGTTCTGACAAGAATGGGGTTGGTATAGGTGAGATTTACTATTTTAAGGATGGTGATCAGATGAGAGAGAGAAAGAGAGAGAGGGAGCGAGAAAGAAACAGATAAAGACAGCGAGGAAAAAGAGAGGCCCTCAGAGAAGACACTTATACTTGTTGGATATGGAGGTTGTCAAACTCAGATTCAAGATACATTGAGGGGCCAGGTGAACCCTGTGTTAAACCTTGCCCTTGCCTAAATGCCTTCACACACATACATATGTACATACATATAGACATACATACAAAATAGAAAAGTAAAATATAAATATAGAATACTTAGAAAATATTTAGTGGGTTGATGAAATAGAACATGAAAGTCTTCCTTCCGCTGCAACCCCACCACGAGGACAGGACTACTACTGTTTTGTAGCACCAGAAAGCCTTGATGAGAGTATTTTAACCTAAAGAGTACTTTATATCTTGCCTCCTCTGCTCTGTTATCTTGGGGAAAGTGTGGAACTAGTTCATGTCTAGTCACATGTTAGACTGCCTGAGGAGGCACTTTTACTGTAGAGAAACTTCTTTAAATAACATGAAACATATGATAATAATCTTTAGGTCAAGTGGAAGCAAATCTTGGACAAGAAACAATACTGCATTTTTAGCCCTTCGGCTCCAAACAACAGCAAAAGCACACGACACATTCTTCTTCTGTTATTTTGCTTTTGGTTTCTTTTGGTGATCTGTATCTGTGTCCTTTTTCTTTTTCTCTCTGACATGAAAGATTTCATGCTGTAGTCTACACATTCAGGGCAAGAACCGTGTGGTGTTTGCCAGCTACAATTAGCAGAGCAGTTCAGGGAATTGAGAATATTTTACTGAGGAATAAAGTCATGTAGACTGGCCCAGAAAGTGGCCTGAGCAGAAGCAAGAGACCTACCTTCAGGGCATCCATCTAGAGCAGAGATCAGGAAACTCCTTCTCTAAAAGGCCAGAGAGTAAATATTTTAAGCATTGCAAGCCGTGTGGTCTTGTTCCTAACTTCGAAACTCTGCCATTGCAGCATTACAGCATTTAGAGACAATGCATAAATAAATATGGCTGTATTCCAATAAAGCTTTATTTTTAAAAACAGATGGTGGGCTGGATTGGGCCTGTGAGCAGTGGTTTCCTGACCTCTGATCTAGAGAACCCTTGGCTGCTGGCCTGGTCCTGGCCATCAATGTGTCTTACAACAGGTCCCTATCTAGTCTCCCTGTCTCCGGTTGACCTCTTACCATTCTGTCCTCCACACAGCTGCCAGAGAGATTTTTCTAAAACTCGCATGAGATCATGTCATTTACCTGATTCACTTCCTTAGTTCTTATATCATATTGTGCGTATCTGTCATGGCCATGCCTGCTGACTCACAGTCTGTTTCAGTCCGGTTCATCTGCTGTCCTGCTCAGACGAGGCTCCAAATCACACCTACTCTTGAAAACTGACTTTACTACAGTGTCGTCGGGGCCTCGCTTTCCCCAGCTACATCTCAGATGTGGCCAAAACATAAGTGCTATCCCCCGCCATCAACACTGAGGCCTCTTGCGCAGAGAAGAATGAAACCTCCTTCATATCAATCAGGAACTTCCTTTACAGGGATAGATCTAATGAGGCAAGATCTCAGAGGTTTTAGGTCTTCCAAGATATTATTTATTCTAACCCACAGTTTCACTGAGATTTTCATGATGCTTCTCCTAAATCCTAGACCTTGAACAGTTTTATTTCGCTACCCTTATCAACTGCCTGGTCTTTTATCTTAAGGCTGCAATATTTGCTAAACCCACTATTACATCTCGCTCATTCACATGCATAAAGCATGCATTTTTTAAAAAAAATACATCTTTTAAAACCTGCATTTGATCAGTACTCTAGTTACAGTCCTCCCAATCTTGCATTAAGATTTCAGAAAGTTTTAAATTCTCAAATAATAGGTTTGCTACACTCCTAATTACTTACATGGATTAATACGTTTACTTCACAGGAATTCTTTAAAAGTAAGTACCATTATAATCTCTGTTTTTTAAATAAGGAAGCTAATGAGACAAGGGCTGAAGTACCTTGTTTATGGTATTCACTGGGGAATTGGAGTCCTTTGTCTTGACCATTTCATATCATTTACTTGGCTCAATCTCGTATTCCAGTCAAAGCTATTCCAATTTGCTTCCTTTCTAGAGATGAAGCACTGAAGCACTCTTAAAGCTTCTCTGTAGAGATATGTATCTCCACATACTGTTGTCCAATGAACGTATATTATGCATCCATTCCATAACTGTTAGCTGGATCTTAAATGCATTTTAAAATAGTAACAAGGGATTTGAAAGAATTTTACAAACCCTAAAGATCTATGTAAATGTTAGAGAAAAGTATTGTCTTTCAAAGATATGTATGTTTTATGGAATAACACACAAACTATATATATTATTTATGTATAGCACATATCATACTAAAGAAAATAAAAATTTAATTATTGGACTATGAACAAGAAAAAGACATGGTATGCATAATCATTTGTTCAACACAATTTCCTCATTGCTCTGGAGTTTTAGCAGGAAACTTGGCTTTTTCATGCATAGCCTTAATGATTTTTTGTCTACACCTCCATAGGTAAATGGACAGTTAATCACTGTGTTTTCTGATGTTGTCCTTGTCTTTCTCAGAAGATATTGCTATATTGCAAAGGCTTGGCTATCAGCCTCTCAACACCCTCCAAAAGGAGGATAAACTGAAAAAATGAATCCTTGATGACATAATTTTGTCTAAGTAATGATAGTGGCTTACATTTATAAAACCTCTGCATCCCCCACAAAGCATCTACATTTCCATTGTTTTATTTGATCCTCACAATGGTGCCATGAGGATCATAGTGGCAATTTTATTGTCCACATTTACCCAGGAGGAAACTGGTGTTCAAAAGGGTTAAGTGACTGGCCTGTGCATACAGATAAGGATTTCCTTTAACAGTGTACCCAAGTGTTCTGACTTCCAGTCTGTGAAAACGCTCAATCAGGGTCTGGACTATCTTTGCTTCTGGAAAAACACAGCCTACCCATACCCTTCAGGGACTTACTATACTTTTCCCAACACATTTGTAGATGTGTTGCTGAATCTGCTTTCCTCATCCCCTTACCTTATTTCACACACAGTTCACCCACTCAGTGGCCAATACTTACCCACTTGCTGTGCTCCTGATTCTTAGCTTCTAGGTCTCCAGTTTTTAAGCCTATTTGAATACATCCTGCTAAGCTGTCCTTATTCTAAATCTTAGTTCTTCCCATATGGAACACTGATTCCAGACATAAATTTCTTGGTAACCATCCTTCATTTATCAATTGTTGGGAATCATCCCCCTTGCACTTATCTTTTTCCTCCTCTCAGAGGTAGTCCATATGGGTACATTCTGACACTACAACTAGGCATGGACAACAGCCTGCCCCATATAATGAGTATGAAAACATTGCTCAAGGATAGCTAGGTGATGTTAACTTACACATTTATTTTATTTTGTACAGCATGGATTTTAAGTGTCAAATATCTAAATCATTTTTTTCTAGACAGAGGTTAATCCAAGCTCTAATACCCTGGGGGCACATGGCTGACATTAGAAGGCTCATAAAACATTAAGGAAATGCCATATGAGAGGATACAGAGCCAAGAATATGATGGCATCAAAGGTTAGGAGGATTATAAATACTCAAATTAGGGAACTAATAGAACCAGAAGTCAGAGAGAGTGAGAGTTAAGAGGACAGCTCAGTACAGCAAGTTCATAATGGGAAGTCAAAGGTATAGGGAGAGATCTTCTGGGAAATTGCCAGAAATGGACCTTGCTAAAGGCAGTTGGTTCTGCATTGAAAAGGGACTGAAGACCAGATGAGAGCTAATGAGCATTACATCTCCTCGTTATACAGTGTCGCACATTATACCTCATAGAAACCACAGTCTTGGGGCTATTCCAAGATTATTAATTAATAATACAGGAGAAATTACATGAATGGAAATACAGTAAAACATGTCATCTCAAAACGTTAGCCTGGCAAATTAAAAATAGAATCCCAGCTTTGATGTTTACACAAGAGTAAGTCAATACATGTTAGATTTAAAGTACAAAATAGTTTACTCTCTAGAAATAAAAACACACTGTTTCTTAATATCATAAGTCAACTTTTTTCCTATTAGGAAATTTTTGTTTAGTTCACAAAAATATGTATTTTGAGTCATGTACCATATTCTCAATGTTTCCATCAATTTAAAATGTGTTGCTAGTAATGCATGTAAATGCCTTAAACTTGAAAACCAAATGACACAGTGATATACAGCTCTGCCTACATTGTATACATCTTTTATGACATGTTTCCCTTGCTTTAACTCTCTATGGCCGTAAACATCAAGGAAAACTCTTTACTATTTCAACTGAACACAAACTAAAAGCAGATAAACTATTTTAAAAAAACTGTCACCTATAATATTGTGCCAATACATTATAATGGAAATCATACATATTACATGTTCAGGCATTCATTATAGAGTGTTTATACCAATGGCTAAAAAATATATATGAGCTATATTACATTATATCTATTTAATTTATGTTCTTTTTTATGTATTGGTTATAAGAAATCATTCTTGCCTGACAACAATTACTTTTTCATGTCAGATTTCAGAAAAGCTAAGGTATCCAAAGAAGTGACCCATTATATTATGAATGGAATACCAAAAATCGTCTACGCTTTGCCTAGACCATGAATATTTACTAGGGTTAGAACTGTAAGTGGATCTACTTCAAAATTCTCTTAATTGGAGCAAAAAGTCAAACTGACAAATAAAAAGCATAGCAATTGCTTCTACAGATAATAAGTGTTTTAAGGGGAATGGAGAAGTTTTCAGAAGGCCATGAATATCCTAGCCTCTCTGTCTCAGATTGACTGAGAACAGTAAAGAGCAGCTGAAAATAAAATGTTAGCTAAGGCTCCTAAAGGCAGCTGTGGAGCACACAATGGCATTAGTGAGTAGAGGTAGAGATGCCAAACAAGGGTTGCATTGAAAGGTCTGTTCTGTAGAAAGCTATTTTTAGTAATGAATTCTTGAGAAAATATCCTCACATAGAATGTTTAGACTGTTTAATAGTTTTGTTGTTGTAGTTGTTGGAAATATTGCTTATTTTAGATTCCTTTTACTAACGACTAGTTATTAAGCCACATGTCATAAATAAACGTAATTGGGTTAAGACATTAACAGTTGGGTTTGCATTCATGGCCAAAATATGCTCTGAAAAAAGAAAAAAAGCCGAGGTAGTATGAACCACAGTTACTGAAATACACAACTCTCCCTGGTGCTGAAACCCTGTTTTAGAGGTCATAGGGATTGATCCTGATGTTTAGTGTGTTCTGCATGACAGCAAGAAGGTCTGGGAATATGCCAAAAACATTATAGCCTATATCCTAGAAGTTTGTATAAATAGAAAATTTATCTTAAGTTTCTAACTCATTTTAAAAATAAGACATCAAAAATTCAGATTACTCAGGCTATGCTGGGAACTATTTAGATGATTTCTGATATTCAGGAAAGGATATGGGTTGTCATCTCAACAGGGAAAGCACCATTGAATTTATAAAGGCAGAATAATGGTGATACATCTATTTACAAAAGAAGAGACAGTATTCTACAGCACTCAGTAAGGGGTGGTGTTTACCCTTCTTACCCAATCTGGCCACAAAAGTCTTTACTATGCATTTTAGTGGTTTCCACCCCTATGTTGTCCCTTGTTGTCATTTCACTTCCCTGAAGCCAAAGAAACAGAAACATATGCATTTTCTTTTTGATCAGGCTTATAGTTCTGAACAGCTTCTACTGCTAACATGACTGACAGTGTATTCTAATATCAATTCTTTCACTTCTGGTCCATTGTTTTTTTCTCATTTCAGAATTCAGACTGGGGTCTCTGATCCAGTGCCTAACATTCTTTTCTCAGCTAAAACCTTGGTTTCCTACACAGACCACAGTTTAAGTGGTTCCTCCTATGGCTGTGCTGTTTCAGATGGACAACCAGCCTGCTCTTCTCACCACCATTTACATAAATATCCAGCTTGGGTATTTTCCTTGACCCTAAGAATGGGAACCAGACAAGTGGGGTCAATAATGTCTAAATGTCTTTGTTAAGACATTAATACATGGGAGTATTAATTTAGCCATGCTTTTCAAAGGTAAAACAACACGCAGAATATTAAGTACCTGCAATATACCAGGTATATAGAAAGCTTTATCTTAATTAATATAATCACATTCATGAGAGAGTGATATTACCATGTCCATATTTATAGCTGAGGAAACCAACTCTTAGGTGAAAAAGGTTAAATAACTCAACTGAAATTGCCTACTTATAAATGGTAGAGCCAGAAAAAATTGTCTGTCTCATCCAACACCATGATGTTTAACTTCAAAGTGATTATCTGAAAATTGACTGAATTTATACAAGTAAATGGACTATGAACATTTTATCAATGGTAAACACGCACACACACACAATGCAGTCATGGAGAGAGGAATATATACTTACCACTCTTAATGGGCCTCTAGTGGTAAGTCTGTCCCTTAACTAGGAGGAACTAGAATGGTGAGAATCTGGATTTGATCCAAATACTCTTCTGCTCTGTGTCTCTATTCTCTAAAGTATCATGATTTGCCACATGATTTCATGGTGGCTCAGTTGCTTCATTAAAATAGACTCTAAAGCATAGTAGTTAGCAGTATAGTTCTAGGGTCTTATGGACCTGCAGTTCGTGAGCTACATGACGTTGGGCAAGTGATTTGGTATCTTTGTTTCATCACCCTTATTTGTAAGATGAAAAAAGTAACAGCTATTTCGTAAACCTACTGTGAGGATTAAGTGAAGTATTATTTACAAGCTTTTACTTTCTGGCTTACAGGGAGCACTCAATATATGTGTGTTATCATGGTACTATTTGTTGTTACTATTATTTATTTGTAGTAGGACAGAAGGTGTCATTCTCTTTGTTAGCTGCTCAAAGATGAGTTTTCCTGGCAAATGTTTAATCCATTTAACTTTTCTTGCTTTAGCTATTTCTCTTTCTGTTTGTTGTTTTACAAGTGCACCAGCGTACCAAAGGCATGGCTTTCCTCCAGTGCACATGTCTAAAAACACCTTCTAGAAAGTATTTGATGCTAAAAAATTCCTATGATTGCCCAAGATAACTTTTGCAATTGTAGAAAGTTTATAAATTATTTTGGCATAAGTAAAATGAAGAATGACTTTTGGACTGTGTGCTATTCAGATATTTTATAATAGCACACTCTTACTTAAAAACTTCACTGACGGCAGTTACTTGCTGCCTATTGTGTTCCATAAATCTAGTCTCTGGTACCTGAGAGTTGAAATTTTATAATTTGGCCACCCTGTCCATACTCACAAGTGAGTTATATATTCACAATGAATCAACTAAAAGAGATGATTTCACCTAAGCCCCTCATTAATTTAAAACAAGAGGAAACAGGGAATTCTGCTTCTGGCAATGGTGGAATAGGAGGTTTTGGACCAAGTCTTCCATTGATAACAAGTAGAATACCTGGATTTAATGTAAACAAGCTGTTTGAGGGAATCATAGAGCTACTAAGGTAGCAAGAATGTGTCTGGATAATATCTGAAAGAGAAGAGATGCCCAGAGAAGTAAACCAAATATTTTGTACCACTCTTTTCCTTGAGCTGACTATGGGTGGTTAAACCTGAAGAACTAAACAGAACTTTCTGTATATTTACAGGAATAAGACAATAAAAATTAAAGTTCAGGACTCCTAAGGAAGAGGGGCACTGTTAAGGGTAATGCAGATATAGGTCATCCCTCACAAGGACTGAAACTTAGTTTTGAATCATATCAGTACATGAATTTAGATGATTTTCTCTAATCTAGCTGTGTATCAGAGATAAAAGTAAATTCTTCCTATAGAAGTTAATGTTGAGAGCTTCAACTTACCACTATAACAATAACTTTTACTAAGTAAGCACTTAGTAAAAAATAATCAGGCATACAATTGAAGACCAGACTGGACCTAAACTGAAAAGTTTTTAAAAAGACAATAGAAACTGACTCATAGAAAGCCAGATAATGGAGTTATTATTATCATCTTTAAGATGTTACATGGTTAACATACTCAAATAATTGCAAAAATAAGATTGGGAATTAGAATTTCATCACTTAACTAAGAACTATTAAAAATCAAATAATCACCTTAAATTTATACCATATTATATGTCAATTTTATCTCAATAAAGCTTGGGAAAATCAAATAAAATTGAAGAACTGAATAATATCTGAAAGAAACAACTAATGGATAGGATTAACATCATATTACACATATCTGAAGTGCTAATTAGTGTACCATAAGATGTGTTAGAAATGCAAATGTCATAAACATGACTAGAAAAAAAAAAAGAAAGAATAAACAGGAACAAAAGTTTTTTTTAAAAAAATGGTATTTGGAATATAATGGAAATATCCAGCATATGATGAAAAAGTGAAAGAGAGTGGAACTGAAGCAAAATTGAAGAGACAGTTACCAACATATTCCAAAACAGCAAGATTGTAAAACAGCAACAGCAATCCTAGATAAAATCATAGTAAAACTGCTGAAATAAAAGAGAATATCTCAAAAGCAATCAGAAAAAAAGGCATTATCTTCAAAGGAGCAAAAATAAGTCTGACAACTGACTTCTCAACAGAGACAATAGATGCCAGAGAAAAAGACAAAATGAAATTTGAAAGGATGGCAAGATAATACTGTAAAAGAAAAATTCTGTATCAAGAAAAATTATCCTTCCCCAAATGTTGGTTGGAATAAAGATAGTTTCAAATTAAAAAAAAAAAAAAAAGTAGACAGAGATTTTTTCAAAAGGCAGACCTGCACTAAACAAAAGAGAAGGTGTTCTTCAGACAGAATGATGCGGTCTCAAGAGGAGGCTTACAGATTGACAGGGTAATGAAGAGCAATTGAAATGGTAAATATGTAAATCTAAGAGTATGGTTAAAATGTAAATAAATCTAAAAGAATATTGATTATATAAAACAATAATAGATTCTTTGATATTTAAAATATGAGGCACAGATTACTTGAAAACAAGAATACATAACTCAGAATGATGATTAAGTTTCAAAGATCCTTGAATACTGTAAGGAATATCAATAGTTCTATTTCATTAGAGGTTAATACATCCTAGATACAAGTTGTAATCTCTAGGGTAAGCACCAAATGACACATGTAACAAGTGAGCTAAGGAAAGGAAAAAATAGTTTAACAAAATTACTTTAAAAAGCAAAGAAGCTAAAATAAATAGACAAAAACAAACAAAAGACATGAGACAAAAAGGAAGTAAATAATATGAAAGATCTATGTATCTATATTGGTAATTGCATTAAATATAAATGGGTTAAGTTTTTCACTTAAATGATAAGATGATAGGGATTATTAGATTTAGTGAAAAAAAAGCAAACAGATATGTGCTCCTTACAAGACACACCTCAAAATAAAATATAACCCAAAGATGATGAAAGTAGAATGATAAATAACAATGTCATTAACAATAGAGGAAAGGTTGATAAATGGAACTATACTGATATTGGGAGCTTTTGTTCATCAAAGAACATTATTAAGGTAATATAAATGTAAGTCACAAAGTGGATAATATATTTGACATACAGATAACTTACAAACTGTTTGCAACTGTATATAACCCTACAATATAAAAGAGAATTTTTACTTGATGGAACAAATGGTGAGAAAGTTGAACAGGTATTTTACACACACAAAAAAATATCCAAATAGCTAAAAAACATACATAGGTACTCAACATCATTAGTCACCAGGAAATTAAAACTATCATGGATGTAATACCATGACATACACAACAGACAGGTGAAAATTAAAAAAGACTGATACACTGCTGTTTAAAATGTCAGTTACTACAAACATTTTGGAAAACTTTGTCATTATCTACTAAATTTGGAAAGATAGGTAGGTAAGTAGGTAGGAAGGTAGACGGATAGGTAGATATTTTGCTAACTAGCATTTCTACTCTTAAGTATATTACATAACACACACACATACTCCACATATTTGTTCACCAAAAGACATGTATAAGAATGTTCATAACAGCATTGACCAAAAGAGTGGAATCAACTGTATAAGAAGATTAAATTACAAGATATTTATGCACTGGAACAGCATAGAACAAAAACAACAAAGGCAGTGAATTACTGCCCAACACAACAACATGAATGAATATCCAAAACAAAATGTTGGAAAGAAGAAGCCAGATTTAAAAGGTGCATAATGATAAATCCTTTATATAAAGATCAAAAAGAGGCAAAACTAACTCATGGTGTTAGCAGTGAGAGTAATGGTTACCTTTGAGAAAGAAGGAGTGTATAGTGATGAAGGAATGGATAAAGGTGAGGGCTTGTAATATTCTAATTCTTAACCTAAGTGACAGTTAAATGAGCTTGTTCTTTTTAAGATGATTCATAGAGCTGTACAATTATAAATTTTGCCTTGCTATGTATTTGTGTTATACTCACAAAACTTTTATTTAAAAAGTAACAGATCAAAAAAGAATTAGATTTTTTTCAGAGTTATACTCCATAAGAAGAGTATACCTGATATTTTCCCAGGCTCTCTTCCTCATAATTTTCCTCTTCTTAGTTTTTTTTTTTTTTGTAAAAAATGAAACCTATAATTTCACATAACATTTGCCAGTTAATGGAGAGTTTGACCTTGCCTGTTTCATAATATGTATGTTGTGTTTAGAACCTGGAGTCTCTTAGCATGCTTTACAGATGTGAACCTTGTACTTCAACTCAATTATGTATTCCCCTTTTCAACTCTGAGCTCCTTTTCAGCAGCTATGATGTTTTATTTAATATTTGCATTCTTTTTTTTTTAAGTTTTTTTGATGTGGACCATTTTTAAAGTCTTTATTGAATTGTTACAATATTGCTTCTGCTTTTTAAGTTTTGGTTTTTTGCCTGTGAGGCATGTGGGATCTTAGCTCCCTGACCAGGGATCAAACCTGCACCCCCTTGCATTGGAAGGCAAAGTCTTAACCACTGGACCACCAGGGAAGTCCCAATATTGGCATTCTTAACCTTTAGCAAAGTATCTCACATATCCTAAAATAGTCAAGAAATGTTAAGAACTCATTCATTCTTCTAACACATAATTATTGAGAACCTTCTAGGGACTGTGCACTATTCTACTATTCTTTTTTTTTTTTTTTTTTTTTTGGTACGTGGACCTCTCACTGTTGTGGCCTCTCCCATTGCGGAGCACAGGCTCTGGATGCGCAGGCTCAGCGGCCATGGCTCATGGGCCCAGCCGCTCCACGGCATGTGGGATCTTAGCAGACCGGGGCACGAACCGGTGTCTCCTGCGTCGGCAGGCGGACTCTCAACCACTGCGCCAGCAGGGAAGCCCTATTCTGCTATTCTTGATGTTGAGAGCAATGATCAGTATAGAACAGGCTACCATTCTCATGGATTGGTTGTAGGTAGCTATTTTTCCCTGAACCCACTATAAAGAGGCCATTTTTTTCCCATGGTGCATTGCTGAAATACTGACGCTCAAAAGAAAAAGAAGTTCCCAAGGCATTTCCAGTAAACACCTCCCCTCCAAGGCCATTTTGAAATAGACAACATTACCTAGAAGATCTAAGGCACCATTATCTGATTTAGAAATGTTCCTAGTTGGAGGCCCAAAATGGAAAAAAAAATCTCTATAGTTAATGAGAGTTCCTTTCAGGCCAAAGTTATTAAGAGCCATAGCCTCAGTCTTCAATCTCTTATGGTTCCAGGAAGAGAACCCTAGTATTTTGGTAGCACAGACCATCTCAAGTCATGTGTGTCACTGTGTATATAAGGGATTGGGACCATGGCTGCTGCTGGGGGTGGCAGTTCACAGCACGCACATTTCAGCATTAAATCAATACCATGGTGAAAAATTGAGAGTTGAGTGATATCCTGTTCAGAAAAGTAAAAATGTTACCTTGCTGTACAAAACAAAATGTTCAGTCTCTGACAACTCTTAATGGTGCAACAATTAAATCCATTCTATAGGAAAGATTGAGAAAGCTGTCTATTAAATTTTGAGTGCCCCCAAAATACTTCTTTATCCAAAAGTAACTGCTACAGCCAATTGGCATGCCTGAAAACCACTCTTAGAGTCACTTCTTGGAGTTTTTTTTTTTCTTTCTTTCTTAATACCTCTTATAAAATGTAAATACTCTTGGAAGAATCAACAATAACTCATTCACACGAAAAAATTAATGGCTCATATGATTTTATATTTTAAGATGGCCACATTGGCCCCCTGTGGAGTGCAAAAGGGAATGGTGGAGGGCTCCACAGAGTGTGGTATAGGGGGAAAGACTGTGGTTTTTGGTGTCAGGGAAACCTGAGTTTAAATTCTGGCTCTGAAACGTTTTGGTAATTTGCTGTTGAACAGACTATATGATCACTCTGAACCATAAGGTTGTATGAAAAGAGTGACAAAATACTTTCTTTGTGAGGTTTTTATGAGGAGCAAGTTAACATGCAATGTACATAGCATTACACCTAATAGAGTGCTTGGCACCAAATAGTTCCCCAATATAGGTAATTTCCTGTCTTGGAGAGGGAGGAAAGTATAAAAAAATGGAATGGCATGTCTCTGGAGAAAAGTATAACCATTTTAAAGCATGACTTGCTGTGCTCTGGTAAATTCCTTCAGAAGATGGAGGAAGTTGTGTGTCAATAGAATTCTAATTAGATACTATCTCAGGAGATGTTACAAATATTAAAGAAGGCAAAACAACCAAAAAGAATGGAGAAAGGTTAAACAGTCTGTTGGTAAATTAATGTTAGATTGCTAGCAAAAGGATGAGCTAACAGACTGAGGTAACGTGTTGACATGATGGGTGTGAAAAGCTGGGAAAGCAATAATGTTGGAAAAGACTTGAGGGATTGGTTGTCATCCAATTAATTAGCTGCAACACATGCTTGTGTGATTTTACACCACACAGAGGAATTTTCCCACATGACAGTGATGTGAATGCACCTGCCACATCACATTTAACAGAGCCTCTCTAGTCTCTCAACATTGAAGGAAAATGGGAATGATCAAGGCCAATGATTAAGGCTTTTTGTAGGCTGTTCTCTGATGAAAAACTTAAGTAACAGAGGGTTCAGAATTTGATGGGGATAGCCACATGCATATCAATACAAATGTATTATAACATGATCCATTATTACATAATTAGAAAATTATGAGGCTAGTCACATTCTCCAATCCTCACTCTCTGAAGTAAAGACTGGGGATAAGACTGTTAGATTATCACATAGAAATCAGTCATGTCCTGTTTTGCTGGGATCTGCTGGATTTCCTGATGGGAGCCTCTTGACAGAGTTTTTTCAATCTGTTCCCCCTTCTTGCTTCCTGATCCAAGTCTGCCTTATCTCAGACTACCACCCCAAGGTAGCTCATACTCCAAACACATCAGACTACTGACCATTGTTTAAACAGATTCTGGAATTTCCTATTTCTCTGTCTTTATTCATCCTATTTCCTTAGCTTAAGATATTCTCCTTCAATTATCAACCCTATGCTAGTTATTCTTCAGTTTATCCCTCCAGATCCACTATCTGTGCAGCTCATTGACCTGGGAGGCTGACCATTTTGGGCTGCATTACCTGGACTTTTGCCTCCCAGCTTCTCATTGGGTTTGGCCAATGGGAGGTATTGGCAGGAGATGGAAGAGTGGTGGGGGAGGTGAAAGATTTAGTGTTTTGTTTTTTTTTTTACAGTGTCTATAATCCTGTCCAAAGCCACAACTCCCCTACTATAGTACATAATCCTTACTTTGAGTTACAATTATGGTTTTCTTACCCTGACCCTTCCAGCCTAAGGATGGTAATGACATCATGCTCTTGTTCGCCTGAGGATGCTGTACTATCCCTTGTTTGTTCCCTTAACACTGCCTGCACATTTGTACTAGTCTCTTCATTGGATTTTCTTCAGTCTTTTTGAGAGTACCATCCTCATACACAAAATCTTTCTCAGTTCCTCTATTTGGGATTGATACCTCCATTTTCTGTGCTCCTGGTGTAATTATAATAGTCACTGCAACAGCTGTGGAATCACAGGTCATGTGCTCTGGTATACAAAAATATAATAATTTTGCTATATCTCAGCTTAGTTTTTATTTTGATTTTTCTGTTCCAACTTGATGGCAGAAATTTAATTATCAATTTGAGATCACCCTACCTTCAAAGTAGTGTCAGATTTGGAGGGAGGCTGTGTAGCCCAGGTAACGTGGCAGAGCAACCTGAGCTTCAGTCATCAGTTCATTCAGGTACATATCTGTAATGGATATGGTGATGCCAAGTCCAGATCCCTCTTCAGTGAAGGGCATGTAGCCCCAGTTGCTGAGATTACTGTCAAGAGACAGAGTTCAGCTGATGCCACATTACACAGTGTCTTAACATTCCTGAGGCTGTGTAAACTCAGTAGCAATCCACCGTGATGATGTAGAGCCTTAGCCATTTTGGTCCTGTGCGTGGCAGCTTTGAAAAGGCCTTTCTAGTTCCATTGTCTGTGAGGTTGGCTGATGCCTTTGTCGGTCCTGTGGCACAGCACCACTTCTCCTTCTTTCCTGACCATTTCTTCTACCTCCCTTCCACAGGTTTTGATCCCAAGGGCACTTCCTAATAAACTTTGTGCACCAAAAACTGCATTTCAGAGCTTACTTTTTTTTTTTTTTTTTTTGTGGTATGCGGGCCTCTCACTGCCGTGGCCTCTCCTGTTTCGGAGCACAGGCTCCGGACGCGCAGGCTCAGCGGCCATGGCTCACGGGCCCAGCCGCTTCGCGGCATGTGGGATCTTCCCGGACCGGGCACGAACCCGTGTCCCCGGCATCGGCAGGCGGACTCTCAACCACTGCGCCACCAGGGAAGCCCCAGAGCTTACTTTTAAAGGATCACAATCTGCAAAAATATCTTTGATGCTACCTACTTCTCAATAACCAGTTGTAGCTGAAGTATCCTTTCTTCCTATCTCCTGACTCTCTCAGGTTTGCTTCCCTCCTTCCATCTGTGCTCTATTAGTTATCTATTGACGCATAACAATGTTGCCACAAACTCAGTAGCTTGAAACAACATGTGTTTATTATGTTTCATTTTCTGTGGATCAGGAGTGTCATGCAGGTTAGTTGGACTCTGTGATTGGGAAACGCACAAGGTTGCAATCAAAGTGTCAGCCAGGGCTGCAACCTTATCTGAGGCTCAGTTGGAGAAGGAACCACTTCCAAGATCATGTGGTTATTGACAGCATTTATTTTCTTCTGGCTGTTAGACAGTTTTGCTTACTGTCATCTGGAGGCCACTCTCAGTTCCTTGCCATGAAGGTCTTCCCAGTGTGGCTTCTTGTTTCCTCAAAGCCAGCAAGGAAAAGAGTCCCCTAGCAAGTTAGTTTTCAATCTTAGGTTATCATGAAACTGACATTCCATCACCTTTGCCATATTCAATAGGTCAGAAGCAAGTCTCAGTTCCTGCCCTCAAAGGGAGAGGTTATGAAGGTTTGAATCACAGGAGATGGGAATCACTGGGACCTCCCTAAAGTCTTTTCACCACACTATGGAAACTGCAAGATTATCTACGGCCCTGTCTGTCTAGATGCATCAAACAGCAGTTTTGTTCCTGGCATCTTACTGTCTCTCTAGGAATCTCTCTGGAGTGTAGGGATCAAAACATTTGTCTCTCAGGGCTAGAAGAGTCTTGTCTCATTGATGCTTCCCCTATTTCAGAGGAAAATGAGGCACAGGAAGGGAAATGGAGAGAACCGAGACCCTAGCAATGCTGCTGCAGTGGTGGGCGGGGTTGAGGGTGAACTATGCTTAGTTCCAGGGTCTACTCAATAGTTTTCCCTCATGTTGCTGGGAAAGGGGAAGAGGAGGGGCTGAGGAGGGTTGAGGAGAGAGGGAGGATAGAAGAAGCACTGGTCACACTAGGATGTACATTCTCCATCCCAGAGACAGAGTACTAAACAGTTACATTTAGCAACAGTTGGTATTTAAACAAATACTCAGATTGACAATTTAGTCTAGGATTTTCTACATTAGAATTTAAACCACTCAGCTTGACACTAATTCTCAGACTTACAGTGTAGAACAGAAAATTCGCTGGAGTTGTTCAAGGGAGAGAAGTCTTAGACATTCTTACTAAGCTAAGAAGCAGCAGATTCTCATACCATCTCATAAACCTAAGGACACACCTCTCCACACCTCTGTCTATCAAACATTTCATATTCTGCAGCACAAGGCAGAACATTCAGTGCATAGTTTTGTTCCGTGGTATCCATCTCTTTACACTGATCTTCATTGCAGGAGCTGACCTTAAGCATAGATGAAGTAGGGCTTCACCTGCCAACTTGGTGGGGGGCTGCCACAGCATCTTTGAGCCCCCAAATAGCTTCTTGCCACTGCCCTGCCCTGAGCTTACCTTTCATATCCATGAACTCTCTCTTTAAGTAAAGTTATGACCTAGCATTAACAATATGTCAGCAACACACTAAAATCTGTACGTGCATGAAAAGAATTCCAGGTGTATTATCAACAAAATTAACCTAGCTCAGTGAGAGTATTGAAGGTGTTCTGTGATATTCTTGTATTGCGTGACAAGGAAGCACAAAAAACGTAAGCATCATATATAAAATGATTGAGTGGGAATAGGGTATTAAACATATTTTGAGCATCTTTTATGTTCCAAGAACTGTATTATATACTTCACTTATGCCATTTCATTGTATTTTCATAATCACCTTGCAAGGTACATATTAAAACCTCCATTTTATAAATGAGAAATCAGGCACTTAGAGTTGTTAATAAATTGTCAATGTCACAGAACTGGTAGGGATTGACCCAGGATTTAAACTTGAGTCTGTGTCTTATAAATCCAGCTTTTCACTTGCCATGTTGCCTCCTGGAATTAGTAAAACATATGTATAGCCCCAAGCAACATTTCTGGGGACAGCTGGGAGGAGTGAAAAATTTAGGAAACGGGATGGAAGAATGTGCTCCCAAACTTCCTCTTTTTTCAGCAAAAGATGTTTACAGAAATTGGTCTGCTTCTATTCCTCAGTAATTTTCTGTCTGAAATTTGAAACACAGTATCCCCTACAAACAGACTCAGTGAAACACATTACCTCCCTCCCATTTCTTCTTAAATAAGGATAAACGCCCACTCTGTGACACTGGCTGAAGGGCTCCAAACCATTACAAACAATAACTGCCTGATAGCCATCTGACCCTAGATAGAATCATTTCTGTTAGTCAGAAAACATTTGCTAGAGACTTAAAGAGAAGGGGTGTGAGGGCTGTGCAGAGGGAAAAGAAGAACCATCAACCATCAGTAAAATCTTTCCCTGGAATAGACTTACCCTTGCCATTTACTCATAAGAAATAGGGAGAGAAAGAAACCCATTTGTATGAGAATCAAAAGCTGAAACCTGTAAGGGATGGATCAGTGGAAATTGAGTATAATTAATAATTGACTTAAATGGGAAGAAGAGTAGAAAAATCCCTTTCAGGTGAAAGTGATTATAGTACAAGACCTGAAATATGGGGGTGTTTGGTCAGTCATAACCGTGCCAACTCCTATTATGATTCCTAAACACATGTTGTATAAAGAGAGATGAGTGAGCTAGCCACAGCCAGTTGGTTCTACACCGATAAGTTCTAGAGAAAACCTCTCATGTATGCAATACATATAGAGGCACATGTATTTTCTTGTGAATTAGACATCAAAGGAAGTAGTTTACTTTCTAAAGTCCATAAATTGAAATGCATATGCCTTAAACTACAGGGAAGAGAAAGTTTTAAAAGCTATTGTTTTATTCTCAGTAGCACTTTCCCTGTCATTAGCAATTCAGATGAAGTTCAAAGGTGCTTTCATATTGGCATCTATAGAGATGAGGGAAATCACCTAGCTCAGAAACATTTTTTTTTTTGCGGTACGCGGGCCTCTCACTGTTGTGGCCTCTCCCGTTGTGGAGCACAGGCTCCGGACGTGCAGGCTCAGCAGCCATGGCTCACGGGCCCAGCCGCTCCGCGTCATGTGGGATCTTCCCGGACCGGGGCACGAACCCGTGTCCCCTGCATCGGCAGGCGGACTCTCAACCACTGCGCCACCAGGGAAGCCCCCGTTCTTTTATTAATAACAAAAAACATTGTACTTTCTCTCCTGTCAAGTTTCTTCTTTTGTAAAGGATTGTTTATCGCTTTTTCCTTTAATATCCTACCTTGAACATTTATTTTTTGTTGTTCCCTAATTTGACTAATTGTATCTTCTTTGCCTCAGATGTTTTCAGTTCTCTAACGGCATGACCAGCACTTTCAGGGCTTTTTAATCTATCTGGTCAATTAAATACATTCCCAGGAATAAAATAAATTTTACTCAATTTTCCAAACAGAGAAATATAAAAATTTCAGAGGTTTAAAATTTTTAAAAAATTTTATTTTTATGTCCCTAAAGTCTCCTCAATCTATTTTCAAACCCAAACTAGACTATATAGGGAAATAAGAAAGGATTTTCTCAGAAGGCAATCTAAATTGTCCTTTGCTAATAGTAACACTAATTTCACTATAGCCATCAGTTAGCATTTACAAGGGCTAAGGTTTGTTCTGATACTTTTTTCAATTCATCCTTTTCATTATACATTGTATACAATGAAGCATAATTTAACTTGTATCATGTCAATAAAATAATGATTAATCTATAATTAAGTAGAGGTGGGCCAACAGAGATTTCTGTTCAGTAAAGGGAATAGAAATTATTTCAGAAATATTCACATTTTACCAAAAAAAAAAAAAACCCCACTGATGAGCTTGCAAATACTTTACAGCTGGAGCGGGTGAGGAGCAAAGGATCCAAAGCTATGGCCCTCTCCTTTTGTATTTTAGTAATATATTCCATCATTTCATGGTGCACACTACTAAGGTGCAGAGAATCATTTAAGCAAATTTTAGTAATGCCTTTAGTGTTGTATGTATTTAGTCTCTGGATAACCTTCCGAGTTCTTTTTAAAAATATATTTATAGGGCTTCCCTGGTGGCGCAGTGGTTGGGAGTCCGCCTGCCGATGCAGGGGACACGGGTTCGTGTCCCGGTCCGGGAGGATCCCACATGCCGCGGAGCGGCTGGGCCCGTGAGCCATGGCCGCTGAGCCTGCGCGTCCGGAGCTTGTGCTCCGCAACGGGAGAGGCCACAACAGTGAGAGGCCCGCGTACCGCAAAAAAAAAAAAAAAAAAAAAAATATATATATATATATATATATATATATATATATATATATATATATATTTATAGGGCTTCCCTGGTGGCGCAGTGGTTGAGGGTCTCCGCCTGCCGATGTAGGGGACACGGGTTCGTGCCCCGGTCCGGGAAGATCCCACATGCCACGAAGCGGCTGGGCCCGTGAGCCATGGCCGCTGGGCCTGCGCGTCCAGAGCCTGTGCTCTGCAACGGGAGAGGCCACAGCAGTGAGAGGCCCATATACCACAAAACAACAACAACAAAAAAAATAAATATATGTATTTATTTATTTAAACACATTTTTGATTTTATGAGAAGACTTCAATAACCTGGGTAAATGATACAAAAAGGAAAAATGATTATGCACTATCACAGTTCAGCAGTTCTTGGCCACAATCATGGACTTTTTTAAAAGATAATTAACTTTCTTTTGAGGTTTTCAATAGGAGAGTTGTTTTCAAAATTTTAGAACATGTCTTAATATATAGGTCTCATTACTAATAAACATTGTTAATAAACATTTGTAATATGAAATATATTAACTTTGTTTCTATTAAGAAATCTTCTTTTTCTCTGTTACAACCTTGACTTACATCAAATTAAGCAAAAGGATGTTGAAGAATTGGTGGGCAGAAGTGTTTCATAAGAAAGTGACAAATATAAGCTGAATGGAAAAGAACAACAAACATTTTCATCTTCATTGTTATTGAAATGTGTTATTCAGGGAATTGAAAAATGTTCAATTTATCCATGTAAAAATGCAGTTATTGCTATATGTACCTCAGAAAGTGCCTAAAAGCAGGAACAGTGTTATTATATATACAAAGCACGTTGAAATTCACAAAGTGTGTCCCTCTTGATCTCTTAACTCTGTAGGGACAAGTATCATTTCCTCCATTTTTGAGCAGGAAAACCTGAGCTCAGAGAGATTCTCTGTAATGAATTTCTGTTTTCCACACATAGCCAACGTGACCAGGTGTGGTCAGGCCTTCTGCTCCATAATCCAGTGATGTTTCTCCAGAGGAGAATGAACTGGGTTGAGAAGAAGATGTATTTGGCATCTTTTATGGCCTTTTTAGAAACTTCAACTCCAACTGGCCCCCACACGTTAAAAATGGGGCTCTGGATCACCTACCCAGTGTCACTTAGTTCAGGCTAGAATTTACAGTCAGGGTCAGCAGATACATGAACGTCCTTCAGACAGGTCTGCTACAGCCAGGGCATACCTGGATACATTGTGGGTCTAAGCTCCCAGAGGGGCATTCAGGTCCTTCTCCATTTTTATAGAGCAAAAGTGAGAGCAAGCTTTTAAGTGGAAGACAAATAATATTCATTTCCACATCTAAAAGACTCCTTCAGTGCAGGAAACCCCTGGAGATGCTAACTGCCCAGAGGCTGCAGAAAAAAAATCTGCAGATTTAAAGATCTCTCCCTAACTGGCCTCCTCATAGCAGTCACACTTTATTTTTTTCCTTTCAGATGCCTTTAGGCCAGCTGTCCTTAATCCCCACTGAAGTTTTGCCAGCAAACCTTAGTGTTCAGGACCCTGGTTCTCACCTCCTCTCCTGTAATCACCTTCTCATCCCTTCTGAAATGTCTTCACCTCCTCTTTCATAATCGGTGACCCTGCCTCTTCTTAAAGCTCTTCCTTAAGACTTCAGATCAAATTAATCACTTTAAAATGTAAATGTCATCAGGTTAGTTCTTGCCTTTATTGAGTCATTTATGTGAATCTCTGGAGGTATTGAAGAAGTTGTTCCAGGATGGCAGGAGAAGGAACTTGAAAGAGATTTTGAGCCAACAAATTGATAGCTGAAATTTACGTCCGTGGTTATACTTTGTAAAGTCTGCAGACTCATAGTCTAAAATTATTAACAGAGAAAAAACAAATTCCAAATATTTTATTTTCCCAGCATTATATCAAGCTAAGAATTATTGTGAAGCATGCTGTCAGTAATATGATGCCGTCAGTACTATTATCTCTCAGAAATGACAGCTCTATAACTCACATTTGTCTGAAGTGGATTAATTCATTCGGTGTGCATTTTGTGAGCATTATTCTGCTCCAGCACAGTAAAGTCACAGAATATGAGAGCTGAAAGGGACCTCAGGAATCATCTCACACCCCCTGCCCCTATTATTTTTCTATAAAAATCACTGTGGGAGTGTGACAAGTAAAATATTTGTGTAACTTCTCATTTACTGCCATGTAATAGGTGAAAAAGATAAACGTGTTGATACTTATACCGTGCCTACACCACAGCTCACAGGCATTTTTAACGTGTGGGGGCCAGTTGGAGTTGAAGGTTCTAAAAAGGCCATAAAAGATGCCAAATACATCTTCTTCTCAGCCTAGTTCATTCTCCTCTGGAGAAACATCACTGGATTATGGAGCAGAAGGCCTGACCACACCTGGTCACATTGGCTATGTGTGGAAACCAGAAATTCATTACAGAGAATCTCTCTGAGCTCAGGTTTTCCTGCTCAGAAATGGAGGAAATGATACTTGTCCCTACAGAGTTAAGAGATCAAGAGGGACACACTTTGTGAATTTCAACGTGCTTTGTATATATAATAACACTGTTCCTGCTTTTAGGCACTTTCTGAGGTACATATAGCAATAACTGCATTTTTACATGGATAAATTGAACATTTTTCAATTCCCTGAATAACACATTTCAATAACAATGAAGATGAAAATGTTTGTTGTTCTTTTCCATTCAGCTTATATTTGTCACTTTCTTATGAAACACTTCTGCCCACCAATTCTTCAACATCCTTTTGCTTAATTTGATGTAAGTCAAGGTTGTAACAGAGAAAAAGAAGATTTCTTAATAGAAACAAAGTTAATATATTTCATATTACAAATGTTTATTAACAATGTTTATTAGTAATGAGACCTATATATTAAGACATGTTCTAAAATTTTGAAAACAACTCTCCTATTGAAAACCTCAAAAGAAAGTTAAAATTATCTTTTAAAAAAGTCCATGATTATGGCCAAGAACTGCTGAACTGTGATAGTGCATAATCATTTTTCCTTTTTGTATCATTTACCCAGGTTATTGAAGTCTTCTCATAATATCAAAAATGTGTTTAAATAAATAAATAAATATATATAATTTTTGTTGTTGTTTTGTGGTATATGGGCCTCTCACTGCTGTGGACTCTCCCGTTGCGGAGCACAGGCTCTGGACGCGCAGGCTCAGTGGCCATGGCTCACGGGCCCAGCCGCTTCGCGGCATGTGGGATCCTCCCGGACCGGGGCACGAACCCGTGTCCCCTGCATCGGCAGGCGGACTCCCAACCACTGCGCTACCAGGGAAGCCCTATAAATATATTTTTAAAAAGAACTCGGAAGGTTATCCAGAGACTAAATACATATGACACTAAAAGCATTACTAAAATTTGCTTAAATGATTCTGTGCACCTTAGCAGTGTGCACCATGAAATGATGGAATATATTACTAAAATACAAAAGGAGAGGGCCATAGCTTTGGATCCTTTGCTCCTCACCCGCTCCAGCTGTAAAGTATTTGCAAGCTCATCAATGGGGTTTTTTTTGGTAAAATGTGAATATTTCTGAAATAATTTCTATTCCCTTTACTGAACAGAAATCTCTGTTGGCCCACCTCTACTTAATTATAGATTAATCATTATTTTATTGACATGATACAAGTTAAATTATGCTTCATTGTATACAATGTATAATGAAAAGGATGAATTGAAAAAAGTATCAGAACAAACCTTAGCCCTTGTAAATGCTAACTGATGGTTATAGTGAAATTAGTGTTACTATTAGCAAAGGACAATTTAGATTGCCTTCTGAGAAAATCCTTTCTTATTTCCCTATATAGTCTAGTTTGGGTTTGAAAATAGATTGAGGAGACTTTAGGGACATAAAAATAAGATTTTTTAAAAATTTTAAACCTCTGAAATTTTTATATTTCTCTGTTTGGAAAATTGAGTAAAATTTATTTTATTCCTGGGAATGTATTTAATTGACCAGATAGATTAAAAAGCCCTGAAAGTGCTGGTCATGCCGTTAGAGAACTGAAAACATCTGAGGCAAAGAAGATACAATTAGTCAAATTAGGGAACAACAAAAAATAAATGTTCAAGGTAGGATATTAAAGGAAAAAGCGATAAACAATCCTTTACAAAAGAAGAAACTTGACAGGAAAGAAAGTACAGTATTTTTTGTTATTAATAAAAGAACGGGGGCTTCCCTGGTGGTGCAGTGGTTGAGAGTCCACCTGCCGATGCAGGGGACACGGGTTTGTGCCCCGGTTTGGGAGGATCCCACATGCCGCGGAGCAGCTGGGCCACTGAGCCATGGCCACTGAGCCTGCGCGTCCGGAGCCTGTGCTCCGCAACAGGAGAGGCCACAACAGTGAGAGGCCCACGTACTGCAAAAAAATAAATAAAAAATAAAAGAACGATAGCTTTTATTGTCTCTTCTTTTAGCTAAAGCTAACTGAACGATGCTGTGATTAACTGTGGTTTCTGAATCAATCTGACTACACTTTGCTGATGACATTGAAGACTTTAGAAACAGAATGCACAATCAATGGTTTCAGTGTTCACCTCCCTAATTACTACTTATAATGCTCAACTTTTTGTCTGTACTTAACCATGTGATATCTTCAGATATTAGTAAGGCATTGAGCACTATAAAGTGATTCCAAAGTATGGGTTTGCATCAGACCTACCTAGCTGCCACAGCACAGAGGCAGGACAAAAATATGGTACTACAGACCTTCCCTGAGGCTATTCCATTCTAATACACAAGTCAGCACTATTGATTTCATTTTAAAAATGTCTGGGAAGTGTGGTATTTTGTCAAAATTCAGGTAATATTCTGAGATAGATAGGAAGGAATGGCTTGATTTTACACTATTTATTGACCTTAAAGAAGTCATTTTCCTTCTCTGAATTTAGTTTTGTATTATGTAAATTAGACATGATGAGTATCATCCCATATCTTGTAGAAATGCCAAGGAAAGGCAATTAAAAAATATGGGAGAGGACAGTGGAGGGCTATTCAGGGCACTGCCAGACAGTGTCCCCTTGTAAAGGAGGATATCTTATGTTTCAACACCTGATTCCACTGTAGTCTGTAACGCAAATGCTTTCATTGTATCTTTAACTCTGTAACTGAAAGTGGGTAACACATCTGAATCTTCCCTAAATGCAGAAAAAGTGAAAACTTGGCAGTGTTCTTTTTGCCCATCCTTCATTCAGGCTGCTTCTCAAATATAGGTTAAAATTTAAATACAAGGTCTAAGCAGTAACTTCATTTAATGCTCAGAGCTAATACAAAGTGGCAAAGAAATGGGAATTTTCTGCTGATGTGCCCCTGTAGGAAAGGAATTCCCATAGAAGACAAAGGGCTTCTCTTTTGAGTCAGGGTTAGGGGCCCCACCCATCCTGTGTGGTCTGTACATACCTTGATCATAGCAATAATCACACTGAAATATTCTATTCATCTCTTTGTAGAGCTCCCACATCAGGAGATCCTTGAGAGTAAGGTATAAAATACTAATAAACGGAGAACCAAAATCAGTTGATCATTACAGCCTGGCTCATGGCTTTTCTAGTGAGGCAAAGGATTTGCCTAGTTGTCTTATGCTCCTTTTCTCCAGTCTCCCCATAAAAATCTCCGTTCTCCCCATAAATTCCTCCATTCCTTTTCATGTATCTCTCTACTGCTCCAAAGCCTCAGTAAGGATATAGCTTGTTCCCACAAAAAAGTTGGTGACTATCAGCTTTACCCATGACCATGGGAGGGAAAAAGGTGCATATCCCCTCTTCTAGCACATCACAACTCTTTAAGTATTATTGCAGTTAAAAATGATGTATTGAGCAATTAATTTCTACATAAGAGTTTTGTTGAGGAGCATCACAGTTTGACTAAGTATATTCTGTAGAATAACATAGCATCATGGAAAGAACAATCCTTGTATTAAAAATATATTTTGACCTTTATGCTCAATCCCCTTAAAATATTTTTAAAGAATTTTTCTTTCATGGCTCTTTTGTAACTGTCCATTACTGAAAGAGTTGAAAAAGAAAAGATGGCAGTCTTGGGAATGTATAAAGAAGGGAATAAGTTTATACAATTGGGAAACATATTGTAGCTTTCCCACCAGAATATATCAAAACTCTCATTTTCCTGTCATTTTTGCCAAGCCAGAACACAGCTTCTATGCCTACCTACTGTCAGCAGATTAACGCTTGTGCTATTATTTACATCATCAAGGAGAATTCACCTGCTGCTGTGGATGAAGCATGATATTCCTGCCCATTTATGCTACTTGCTCACAGGGACATATTTAACCAGATGACACACTTATGGTGGCCAAAAGGCCAGAGCGCCATCCAGAGGGATCCAGAGCCCCATCCAGAGTCACCATTTTATAGTGACTAAAGTAAAATAATCTAGTAACTTGGTGACTACTCATTAATGGAGTTATTAAAGATTCGTGTTCAATAATAGGTTATTATCATCACATTTGTCAATGTCATGTCTTCAATTGCTATTAATCACCCCAGGAATTTTTTATTTGTACATATTTTGAATATTATAAAAGTTACACAGAAATTAACTTTTCTAACTAAATTAGATCATTTAATTTTTTTCATGCATTGGATCATTTTATCAGTTTAGTGTGAGTAAATAGTGGTGATGATTTCTACAGTCCCTTAAAGTATTTGATTTTCTGTAGCTACAACCAAAAAGTATAGATTAAGGAGCTATACATATTTTGTTAATGGGTTGATAGATAAATAATCACTCTTAACCTAAAGCAGTAGGAATAAATATTGTGTCATAATTATACAGTTTAATCCCAACAGATTATTTTGTGACCTCCATCCTGGGTAGACACAAATAGATCTTCTGTAATAAATAGAAGTTCAGTTTAATACATCCCATGGCTGCAAGAACAAAGTGATGGCTTCACTGAGCTACCCTTCCTTCCCTTCTCCTTTTATTCCTTTCTTCCTCATAAGGAATATTTCCATTCAGTCATATCACCATAACCAGTGGACCAATTACCTCTTGATTACCTTGTCCCAGCCCCTGTTAGTTTGTGCCTTGCTGCTTGTGATGGATAGAAGACTGGCAAAAATGGCTTGGGTGAACATTGGAACACTCCTCAGCTTTCTGTGGGAAGGCTATACCCTAGGAATAGTGTGATGCATTCCCAATTGTCTCATGGAACTCAAGGCATCTGGCAAAACTTATATGTCATTCTTCTCCCTAGAGTATTATCAATCGCTTGTGAAGTACTCAGCCTCCACCTGAATGCAATTCCCTGATAAGGCTTTCCAAACAACTTTGCTATGCTATGTTTCTTTGTGCATTCCACAAAACTCTGAGACAGTATCTCCGTGTCCAACCTTGTTCCCTTATTTCTCTCACAAACCTTTTTTTTTTTTTTTTTGGTCTCTACCTCCTTGTTTTTGCTTTAATTAAAACCTGAATTCTCTTCATAACATCATTTCAAAGGGTAAGCATTACTGTTAATTTCTGCTTCTATCTCCAGATGAGCAGGTTATCCCTTTGCCCAATGACACATTGTTTATTGAAACTCAGGCACAATTGAAGAAGGAGTGTAGCATAGTAGCTTTTGGAGTCAGACAGAACTTATTAGCAATCCTAGTTCACTAACTTTGCTACCTAAAAGTTTCAAAATCTTATTTAATTATAAATTCCTTCCTTCTCTAAAATGGAAATAAACAATATTGGCTTGGGTTCTTGTGAGTAAATTGATATACACAATTTATATCACATAAATTGATATACATAAAGTATTTAGCACTTCCCATGACACGTAGTAAAAACTCAGTAAATGTTACAATACTTCTCTAATCATACTACCATATTTTCAGATATTTTTTGTGTGATGAGGCCAATGATTTAGTAGAAAGAATATGGACATTTAAGGCACTTTAAAGACGTTTATGTTCTGCATCCACCACTGTGTAGATGGAAGATCTTGGATAATATATTAATCTTGACATCTCAGTATGATCATGAATACCTACTTATGAATACCTACTTAATAACTCTATAGTGAGGATAAAATGTCATAATCAAGGTTTCTGACTAAAACACTGGCTGGTGTATAGTAATTGCTTCACAAATGATAGACAAGGCGTGGAAACGGAATATTCTTCCCATCTTTGTTCTTGTCCCTAGACACACCTGAGCACAGCCTTCTCTATTCCATAACAGTCTTAGCACTGGCCCCCTAATTTTCCTTTTCACTCTGTTCCATCATTATTTTAGATAACTTCAAAACTACCTGACATTCATACACATCGCATCAGTGATCAGAATTTGGACTATATTATCATTGAGAACAGTTCTAAGATCTTAAAATTTGAAATTGCTCTTTCTGACCACCATGATTTCACATCACACTCCATCACTTTCCTCTCCATCCTCACCAGGACCTTCATACCTTCTATCCCTCCATATTCTTAGAGTCAGTTTGTTTCCCCCCTAACTCCACAATCAGCCATTCTACTTAACTATTTATACTTAACAATTTCTAGGGCTTTATTTTCCTCAATATTCTGTTTCCTTGTGAACCACTCAAACCAACCACCAGTGCTGACCTCATTGCTTCATTCTTTATTTTTTGAGTGAGTTTCCATAGGATTAATCTTAATTGTTCCCTTAAATTTTGAATTGAATTCACCAGTGAACCTATGTGGGACTGAATTTTCTTTGTAGGAAGGTTTTAATTCATAATTCCAATTTTTTTGATATAGGATTATTCAGGTTTCCTATTTCAGTTTTGGTAATTTGTGTCTTTCAAGGATTTTATCCATGTTACCTAAGTTTTTTGTTTGTTTGTTTTGTGTGTGTGTGAAAACATTTAAGTTCTACTCTGGGCAAATTTCAATTACGCGATACAGTGTTATCAACTATAGCAGGGGTTCCCAACCCCCCGCCATGGACCGGCATCATTCTGTGGCCTATTAGGAACAGGGCCGCACAGCAGGAGGTGAGCAGCAGGCGGGCGAGTGAAGCTTTATCTGCCACTCCCCGTCGCTCCCCATCGCTCCCCATTGCTCTCATTACTGCCTGAACCATCCCCCACATCGCTCACATTACCCCAGTCCATGGAAAAATTGTCTTCCATGAAACTGGTCCCTGGTGCCAAAAAGGTTGGAGGCCGCTGAACTATAGTCACCATGTTTTTCATTGGATCCCCAGACCTTATTCATCTTATAGCTGAAAGTTTGTACCCCTTACCAGCCCTATAACTTGCATTTGTCTAAATTCATTTGGCATGCACTTTGTTGTGCATGAACATTTATTCTGCTCTCAAAATGGTGCCAGAGATTCTGTCCTCATTACTCCCTGAACTTACAGAAATGTTATCCATTTACAAAATCTATGTCAATCACCATTTGCTCTGGGAAAACTGACTTATTGATTTGATGTAATGCCTCCTTCCTTGGATTTACCTAACACTTTACTGGACTTCACTTAAGACTTTTACCTGATACCACTTGAACTTTACCCATGTTGGCAAGTTTCAGAGAGAAGGAAATCTGATTTAATCATCTTCATACTGCTCATCACATCAAGTACATGAACAAACTCAAAAAGTGCACTTGAATTCAATTAGCATTGTTATAGAAGATAAATTGTAAGGTTCTTAAACTTAAGAATTAGATTCTGTCCCTTAGTCTTCAGCATAGCCTCTCATAAATTTCTAATTATTTTAAAATTACTAAACCCAGAAGCAGCTTTCTAGCTAGTCTTTTCTGAAGACACGCTGGTTGAATTGCTTAAGAAGAATGGATGGGAGAAATTAACATTAAATAAACAAATCTTACTGATTACAGTCAGTACATTTCCTCTCACCCTTGTTCCTTCTCCTTTCCTACCACCGCGTACCCCCTCCCCTGTGTTCATAAAGAAGGCCATAGTTTTCTAATACTGATTCAAATATAACCCGTCCTGTCTTAGAGATGGAGCAAGTCTAGGGATTTTGTAATAGGGTATGTGTTCGCACTTTGCCTGGATAATTTGAAGCGTATTAGCATTTTTTTTTTCCATCTTGACATGGTATTTGGATAAGGGCAGCACCTCCAGCCTTTTCAGTTTACTAAAACTTTTTTTTTTTTTTTTAGATGTTGGGGGTAGGAGTTTATTAAATAATTAATTATTTTTTGCTGTGTTGGGTCTTCGTTTCTGTGCGAGGGCTTTCTCTAGTTGTGGCAAGCGGGGGCCACTCTTCATCGCGGTGCGCGGGCCTCTCACTATCGCGGCCTCTCTTGTTGCGGAGCACAGGCTCCAGACGCGCAGGCTCAGTATTTGTGGCTCACGGGCCTAGCTGCTCCGCGGCATGTGGGATCTTCCCAGGCCAGAGCTCGAACCCGTGTCCCTTCATTAGCAGGCAGATTCTCAACCACTGCGCCACCAGGGAAGCCCCTCAGTTTACTAAAACTTTTTAAACTGCCACATATTGGGCATTATTATTTCACTATCTTTCTAAAAGACAGGATGTTACCCTGCAGCTCCATACCAGGTCAATGATTTAAATCCAATTCTGTGAGAAAAGTTGAAAGTGTCAGACAATGAATCATTAGTACACATTTCCAGAAGAATCCATATCTTCCTTAGACGTTGCCTGTCTAACTTGGCCTAACTATGTTGGATGTGCAACTCATGACAGGACAACGGAATAAGTGGGTAGGATTGCTTGCTCAGAAATGTTCTCCTTTGTCCCTTGCTCTTTCTCCCTTTTTCCCCCTGCCCAATCTCAGAAGTGGACAAAAATATTGTTTTTTACTTAGTGCTCCCATATTATGGGAAGAAAGGCAGTCTTGCAACACTTATTATAAAACTCAATTCCTTGAAGCAGGCTGCAGGGGGATGCTCATGAATAACAAAGAGGAAGGAAAGGGAAATTTGTGAGAAACAAAAAAAAGGAGTAATTTTCCTGGGATTGAAAAATAATTCAAAATGCAACAAATCAATAAAACAAACATAAATCTGTGAGAAAAAGACCTGCGAGAGAGAATATATATTATAAATGTGCAGTTTTGTTACCCAGAATGCTCACAGTGAAACCAAGAGTAGAAAACTGGAGGTTTTTGAATCTCTTATAAACTAGAACAAGCATCTGTTCCATGAGTTCCAGGACTGAATGCTAATGCTGCATGTACGCGACAGAGATTTTTACACCATGTTTTGTGATTTCTGACCTGTGAGGTTACTTAGGTGTACCACTGCCTCCCTTACCTCACCCTGACCCTGAGTTAAAATGTGTGTTTAGTGTTGGAATGGTCTCTGGTGCATGTAATAACACTGTACTATTACTTAATAAAATATTTTATATCACTCCCAAGAATCATCAATTCAACTCACTATTCACCTGCTCCCTCCATGCCATCCCCCCAAAATAAAAGCCATATGCTTCAAATCCATATGAAATTGGGAGTAATAAAACATGATCTTTTATTGTGTTATTTATAATCCAGAATGTTGTTAAGGGAAAAGGAAAAAAAAGCTCCTGTATGTCATCATCTCTGTCATTTGTTTGAGAGGATGGAAGCTAATGATGCATGTAATACGGTTGTGGACAGTGCTTTACCATTGGTTTTTTTCACCTGTTTTCCGAGAGAGCAATCAGTTGTTTAGCCTAAGGAAAGCAGCATGGATGTGATCCCAGAGGCTTCTCAATTGCCACACAGTCATCTGGGAGAAGGAAATAAATAGCCCTCTTTAGGACTTAAAGTGGAGGTAGTCTTCCCTGTAGGTCTGCTGTTCCCCGCCATCTCAGCTGAGAGTTGCTGCAGACAAAGGTGTTGCAGGTCCCTCTTTTTCAGTGTGAGAACTGGAATACCTGACTATCATTGGCCTAGGGAATTGGCACAGTTTTAGCAACTGTGAGGACCGCTCTCCATGTCTCTTTTATGTTTTAGATAAAATGCCAAGCTGTAAATGGGAATGATGCCCTGGGGGAAGGTCTGGTCTTCAGAAGGTTCTCTGAAGTAAACATTTCTGGGTATCTCACATACATGCCCTGATTATTTTATTAAGGCTCTTCTGTTGACTTGTGCTTGTCTCAGCATATTTTAGACTTGGCTTTAGTGACCTGACTCACTCTTATTGACCCATACCCAGTCTGTGGCTTCATTCTACCACTGGCCCTTGTACCTAGAGGGTGTGAATGATACCCAGGCATCCTTTGGTACCTTTCTAAGAGAATACTGGCTGATAGGAGCAAATAAATAAATATAGCATGGTTAACATTTATGTTGAGTAGGAAGCATCCTACAGACCAGGTCTTTAGCTGTGTCCTCTTCTCCATTAGTTCAACTGTTGATCATGCCACCGTTTCTGTTTTTAATTTGCATGTTCACTTAAAATGCCAATATTTGGGGGGAAGTGAGAGTGAAATAAAACCATTGTCAGGCAATAAAGTATTAATGTTAAAGCAGGCATTATTTGATGCCCAAGAACAATATTCAGATATAAGCCATTGAAAGTGGCATCACTAAGATTTGTTTGAGGAATTTGGGGAGTGGGGAGGGGGAACGGGAAGCAGATCTTCCATTATACTCCAGTGTTTTGTGTGTTCGCTTTACTAGCTAGCTTTACTAGCTAGACTGTCCCTTCTCCCTTTCAACAGCCGGCTATTACCAACTCCATGCCCACCATTTGTAAATGTTACTATGTTAAGAGCCCTAGTGAAATAATTAATTTCTCTGTAGTGAGTATTGCTTTTATTCTGAGGTCAAATTTATTTGGACATGCTTCTGGTATCTCAATAAAGTGTATCCATGAACTTTCATCCATGAACTCCAGTGAATATAGATATTTCCATGCAACATTTTATTTTACTATTCTTTGCTTCCATGTTGTTTGGTATTGCCTTCTTGTTTTCACATTTAGTCTATTTTCTGTCCCTCATTTCATCTTTTGTTGAATTTTTATCAACTCTATTCTGTGGGTGTTATCAGTTCCTCTAGCAATATATCCCAGGTTTACTAATAAACAGTCTCTAGTTTTGGCTATGGCTAGAAAGGCTATTAGACATGAAATAAAAAGCACAGTGGAAATTGTGCTGTCTCTTTCCTTGGAAAGGTTTCAGCATTCAGGTCAGATGTAAGCTGCTTCACACAGTGTCATAGGCACAGGAATGGAATAGCATTCTTGTGAGAGCTGAGCCTGCCATTGTTTTCATAATAATCTTCTATTTGGGGGTTAAGTGTATATTTTATTGATACTTTTATATACAACCATTTTCATGATTATACTTCTCAAGCAGTAATTAAATTCAACAAATATTTATTCGTTTCTTACTTCATGTCAGGCACTATGTAAGTACTGTAGTTTCATAGGAACAACATAGGTCTGCTCTTTGTCTCCTTGCTATTTGTAGTCTAGAAAGGATTCATAATAACAACACTTACGTGGCATTTCATAGTTAAACAAACACTTTCACTTTTATCATCTCATTTGATCTTCATGAACTCTGGGAGTAATAAGGGTGGATGTTAACATTCCCATTTCACAGAGGAGGGAAATGGCTTAAAAAGATAAAGTGAGTTTCTCAAGGTCCCAGCTAGTAAGGGGCAGGTTTAGGGCAGTGAGTAGAAGTAACTTTATTTGAAATTCTCCTATAAACATAGAAGTCCTTAAACTCCAATAACATGTGACTAAAGATATTTGCTTCATCACAGCTCCAGATTAGTATCTTTCTGATTATAATGCTCTCCATCATCCATCTTCCAAAAAATAAAAAAAAAAAGGATACGGAGAATAGAATTGCTGTAAAGGCAAGCTATTTGACACTCTCCATAAAATATTATTGTTGTTTCTCAGTCTTATCCCAGGGGGATAGTTAAATCTAAGAAACACTAATTTATATGCCAGACCAATAGTATAGTCCAACAGAAGGTCAATTTAAATGGACATTTATTCCTTGATTTTTATTTTTAAAGAGATACTAGTAGAATAAAAGCCATTTCATAAAAGAAGCTAATCTTTTTTCTTTGTTCCTTCTGGTTCCTGCTACAGTGCTGCCTGGCTCTCTCATCCTTAGTACAAAGGTAGAGGAAAGACAGAGTACCTCTTTATCATTAGTAGCCAGTATTTTTCTTCTTCTTTATAAAACTCGACACATGATTATTTTAACTAAGAAATTTATTTACATGCAATTCATAGCCTGATATACTCTGGTCTTAGAGTATATCAGCAAATATATGAAACATTTCCATAGTACTTTATGGGAGAATGAAGCACTAAGAGCTTTCCAAATATCTTCCTAACCTCTATGTAGCAGTGCACACCCTTAACCACTTCCTGTATCTTGAAGTTCTCTCTTCCCTTAAATTCTATAACCCTGAATTGTCTAATTCTCTTCCTATCTCCAGTTCTCTAACTGCTTTATTTTTTTCTCATGCTTTTCTTATACTTGCAACTGCAGTAATACCTTGAAGTTCTATCCTTATTATCCCTTTTCTGATAGAGCTCATCGTTTGATAGTGTATCTATTTTCATGATTTTATCAGTCATCTAATATGAATGACTTTCTAAGTCATATATTTAGTTTTGAATTCTCTCTTGAAGCCAATTCACCAAAATATCCTCTGGATAATATCATCTTACATACTATAACTAATATTTTAGTATTTTAAAAACCAAATATCTCATTTCAACCTCAAATTTATTTCACTCAGCATGATGGTCTCCCTTTATTTCTGCTGGCAATACCCTTAATCTCCTAGTGTTGAAACTCAAGTTTAAACCTGTATTCATCATCCTCCCCTTTTATTAACCTATTTAATGAGTTTCTAAAACCTGTTAATTTCCTTTTTTAAAATTACAATTACTTTTGTTTTTATTTATACTGCTACCATCAGGTACTCTATTTTCACTGCTGTCAAATTTATTTTTTAAACATGGATATCATCAGTCTGTGACCACCATCAAAAACTGTCAATATCTCCCAATGTCAAAGGCCTGACAGTCAAGTCTGCAAGCCTGCAATGGCACTTTCTGACACTTACTCACTTCAACGTATATCTCAGCTCAAGTGTTACATTCTGTCTTAGGTAGATATTTTGTCTGAACTTGTTTTTATGGCTTTGTCCATGCTGTTTCCCCAATGGATGATTTCTCCTCTCCTTCTTACCACATACTAAGAACTCCATGGATCATTTACAGTTTGTTCTATTTCCCATATTCTGTGTAAGTCATCACTGACCATCCAGAATGGAAATATGTCTTGGCTCTGTTATGCTATAATAGATCATTTGGCCTTTACATATAATGCCTTAAAAATTTAATTGTCCTTGGGCTTCCCTGGTGGCGCAGTGGTTGAGAGTCTGCCTGCCGATGCAGGGGACATGGGTTCGTGCCCCAGTCCGGGAAGATCCCACATGCCGCGGAGTGGCTAGGCCCGTGAGCCATGGCCACTGAGCCTGTGTGTCCGGAGCCTGTGCTCCGCAACGGGAGAGGCCACAACAGTGAGAGGCCCGCGTACCACAAAAAAAAAAAAAATTAATTGTCCTTTATACACATGTATTTCCTATCTTCCCAACTAATTTCTAAAGTGCTTATTCCAGGGATTATGTCTTATTTCTTCTTGCAGCTGCCACAATAACTATACCAAGCCACTTTAGGCACTTAATAAACAGTTCATTGGTTGCATATAAAGAAGATAAATTCTTAATGAAAATTATTTATATTGAAAAACTATATATGCATGCTTTTAAAGATCATTAACAAGAATATGCTTGGTGGGAGATTGGTTCAAGATGGAGGAATAGAAGGATGTGCGCTCACTCCCTTTTGCGAGAGCACCGGAGTCACAACTAACTGCTGAACAATTATCGACAGGAAGATACTCGAACTCACCAAAAAAGATACCCCACATCCAAAGACAAAGAAGAAGCCACACTGAGACTGTAGGAGGGGTTCAATCACAATAAAATCAAATCCCATAACTGTTGGGTGGGTGACTCACAAAGAAGAGAACAATTATACTGCAGAAGTCCACCCACTGGAGTGAAGGTTCTGAGGCCCAAGTCCACCCACTGGAGTGAAGGTTCTGAGGCCCACGTCAGGTTTCCCAACCAGGGGGTCTGGCAACAGGAGGAGGAATTCCCAGAGACTCAGACTTTGAAGACTAGTGGGATTTGATTGCAGGACTTTGACAGGAATGGGGGAAACAGAGACTCCACTCTTGGAGGGCACACACAAAGTAGTGTGCACATCAGGACCCAAGGGGAAGGAGCAGTGTCCCCGTAGGAGACTGAACCAGACCAACTTTCTAGTATTGGAGGATCTCCTGCAGAGGGAGGGGGTGGCTGTGGCTCACTGTGGGTACAAGGAGAGTGGCAGTAGAAGTTCTGGGAATTACTCCTTAGCACGACCCTCCGGAGTCTGCCATAAGCCCCACCAAAGAGCCTGTAGCTTCCAGTGCTGGGTCACTTCAGACCAGACAACCAACAGGGAGGGAACTCAGCACCACGCATCAGCAGACAAGAAGATTAAAGTTTCATTGAGCTCTGCCCACCAGAGTAATACCCAGCTCTACCCACCACCAGTCCCTCCCATCAAGAAGTTTGCACAAGCCTCTTAGATAGCTTCATCCATCAGATGGCAGACAGCAGAAGAAAGAAGAACTACAATCCTCCAGCCTGTGGAACGAAAACCACATTCACAGAAAGATAGACAAAATGAAAAGGCAGAGAACTATGTATCAGATGAAGCAACAAGATAAAACCCCAGAAAAACAACTAAATTAAGTGGAGATAGGCAACCTTCCAGAAAAAGAATTCAGAATAATGATAGTGAAGATGATCCAGCACCTCAGAAAAAGAATGGAGGCAAAGATCGAGAAGATGCAATAAATGTTTAACAAAGACCTAGAAGAATTAAAGAACAAACAGAGATGAACAATACAATAACTGAAATGAAAAATATACTGGAAGGAATCAATAGCAGAATAACTGAGGCAGAAGAACGGAGAAGTAAACTGGAAGACAGAATGGTGGAAATCAGTACTATGGAACAGAATAAAGAGAAACAATAAAAAGAAATGAAGACAGCCTAAGAGACCTCTGAGACATTAAACACAACAACATTCACAGTATAGGGGTGCCAGAAGGAGAAGAGAGAGAAAGGACTTGAGAAAATATTTGAAGAGATTATAGTCAAAAACTTCCCTAACATGGAAAAGGAAATAGTCACCCAAGTCCAGGAAGCACAGAGAGTCCCAGGCAGGAAAAACCAAAGGAGAAACACGCTGAGACACACAGTAATCAAATTGACAAAAATTAAAGACAAAGAAAAATTATTAAAAGCAACAAGGGAAAAACGACAAATAACATACAGGGGAACTCCTATAAGGTTAACAGCTGATTTCTCAGCAGAAACTATACAAGCTAGAAGGGAGTGGCACAAATATTTAAAGTGATGAAAGGGAAGAACCTACAACCAAGTTTAAGATTACACTACCCTGCAAGAATCTCATTCAGATTTGAGGGAGAAATCAAAAGCTTTACAGACAACCAAAAGCTAAGAGAATTCACACCACCAAAACAGCTCTACAACAAATGCTAAAGGAACTTTTCTAGGCAGGAAACACAAGAGAAGAAAAAGAGCAACCAAAAAAACGCAACACAATTAAGAAACACCAAGGGGAGAAAATGGCAGGGGGTGGTGGTGGTCGTGGTGGGATGAATTGGGAGATTGTGATTGACATATATACACTAATATGTATAAAATAGATAACTAATAAGAACCTGCTGTGTAAAAAATAAATAAAATAAAATTCAAAAGAAAAACAAATGCTAAAGAAACTTCTCTAAGTGGGAAACACAAGAGAAGAAAAGGACCTAGAAAAACAAACCCCAAACAATTAAGAATATGGTAACAGGAACATACATATCGATAATTACTTTCAATGAGAATGGATTAAATGCTTCAACCAAAAGACACAAGCATGCTGAATGGATACAAAAACGAGCCATATATATGCTGTCTATAAGAGACCCACTTCAGACCTATGGAAACATACAGTCTGAAAGTGAGGGCATGGAAAAAGATATTCCATGCAAATGGAACTCAAAGGAAAGCTGGAGTAGCAATGCTCATATCAGGTAAAATAGACTTTAAAATAAAGAATGTTACAAGAGATAAGGAAGGACACTACATAATGTTCAAGTGATTAATCCAAGAAGAAGATATAACAATTATAAATATATATGCACCCAACATAGGAGCACCTCAATACATAAGGCAAATGTTAACAGCTATAAAAGAGGAAATTGATAGTAACACAATAATAGTGGGGGACTTTAACACCTCACTTACACCAATGGACAGATCATCCAGACAGAAAATTAATAAGGAAACACAAGCTTTAAGTGACACAATAGACCAGATAGATTGAATTGATATTTTTAGGACATTCCATCCAAAAACAGCAGATTACACTTTCTTCTCAAGTGCGCATGGAACATTCTCAGGATAGATCACATCTTGGGTCACAAATCAAGCCTCAGTAAATTTAAGAAAATTGAAATCATATCAAGCATCTTTTCCAGTCAGAAAGCTATGAGATTAGAAATAAATTATGGGGAAAAAAATGTAAAAAACAAAAACACATGGAGGCTAAACAATACGTTAGTAAATAAGCAAGAGATCACTGAAGAAATCAAAGAATACCTAGAGAAAAATGGCAATGAAAACACAATGATCCAAAACCTATGGGCTGCAGCAAAAGCAGTTCTAAGAGGGAAGTTTATAGCTATACAAGCCTACCTCAAGAAACAAGAAAAATCTCAAATAAACAGTCTAACTTTACACCTAAAGGAACTAGAGAAAGAAACAAACAAAACCCAAGGTTAGTAGAAGGAAAGAAATCGTAAATATCAGAGTGTAAATAAATAGAAACAAAGAAAAAATAGCAAAGAAAAATAAAACTAAAAGCTGGTCCTTTAAGAAGATAAAGATAATTGATAAACCTTTAGCCAGACTCATCAAGAAAAAGAGGGGGAGGACTCAAATCAATAAAATTAGAAATGAAAAGGAGAAGTTACAATGGACACCGCAGAAATACAAAGCATCCTAAGAGACTACTACAAGCAACTCTATGCCAATAAAATGGACAACCTGGGTGAAATGGACAAATTCTTAGAAAGGTATAAACTTCCAAGATGGAACCAGGAAAAAATAGAACATATGAACAGACCAATCACAAGTAAACAAATTGAAACTGTGATTAAAAATCTTCCATCAAACAAAAGTCCAGGACCAAATGGCTTCACAGGTGAATTCTGTCAAACATTTAGAGAAGAACTAACACCCATCCTTCTCAAACTCTTCCAAAAAATTGCAGAGGAAGGAACACTCCCAAACTCATTCTACGAGGCCACCATCACCCTGAAAACAAAACCAGAAAGAGGTACTACAAAAAAAGAAAATTACAGACAAATATCACTCACGAACACAGATGCAAATATCCTCAACAGAATACTAGCAAACAGACCCAACAACATGTTAAAAGGATCATACACCATGAGCATGTGGGATTTATTCCAGGGATGCAAGGATTCTTCAATATACACAAATCAATCAATGTGATACACCATATAAACCAACTGAAGAATAAAAATTATATGATCATCTCAATAGATGCATAAGAAGCATTTGACAAAATTCGACACCAATTTTGATAAAAACTCTCCAGAAAGTGGGCATAGAGGGAACCTACCTCAGCATGATAAATGCCACATACAACAAACCCACCACAAATCTCAATGCTGAAAAACTGAAAGCATTTCATCTAAGATCAGGAAGGAGACAAGGGTGCCCACTCTCACGACTATCATTCAACACAGTTTTGGAACTCCTAGCCATGGCAATCAGAGAAGAAAAAGAAATAAAAAGAATACAAATTGGAAAAGAAGAAGTAAAACTGTCACTGTTTACAGATGACATGATACTATTCATAGATAAGCCTAAGGATGCAACCAGAAAACTACTAGAGCTAATCAATGAATTTGGTAATGTTTCCAGATACAAAATTAATGCACAGAAATCTCTTGCATTCTTATATGCTAAAATGAGCAATAAGAAAGAGAAATTAAGGAAACAATCCCATTCACCATTACAACAAAATGAATAAAATACCTAGGAATAAACCGACCTAAGGAGGTAAAAGATCTGTAGTCAGAGAAATATAAGACATGGATGAAAGAAATCAAAGATGATACAAACAGATGGAGAGATGTACCATGTTTTTGGATTAGAAGAATCAATATTGTGAAAACGACTATACTACCCCAAGCAATCTACAGATTCAATGCAATCCCTATCAAATTACCAATGGCATTTTTTACAGAAGTAGGACAAAAAATCTTAAAATTTGTATGGAGACACAAAAGACCCCGAATAGCCAAAGCAATCTTAAGTAAGAAGAATGGAACTAGAGGAATCAGGCTCCCTGACTTCAAAGCTATAGTAATCAAGACAATATGGTACTGGCACAAAAACAGAAATATAGATCAGTGGAACAGCATAGAAAGTCCACTGATAAATCTATACACCTATGGTTAACTAATCTATGACAAAGGAAGCAAGGATATACAATAGAGAAAAGACAGCCTCTTCAATAAGTGGTGCTGGGAAAAATGGACAGCTACATGTAAATGAATGAAATTAGAACACTTCCTAACGCCATACACAAAAATAAACTCAAAATGGATTAAAGACCTAAACGTAAGACTGGACACTATAAAACTCTTAGAGGAAAACATAAGAAGAACACTCTTTGACATAAATCACAGCAACATTTTTTTTGACCCACCTCCTAGAGTAATGGAAGTGAAAGCAAAAATAAACAAATGAGACCTAATGAAACTTAAAAGCTTTTGCACAGCAAAGGAAACTATAAACAAGACTAAAAGACAGCCCTCAGAATGGGAGAAAAGATTTGCAAATGAATCAACAGACAAAGGATTAATCTCCAAAATATATAAACAGCTCATGCAGCTCAATATTAAAAAAAACAGCCCAATCAAAATATTGGCAGAAGACCTAAATAGACATCTCTCCAAGAAGGACATACAGATGGCCCAGAAGCACATGAAAAGCTGTTCAACATCACTAATTATTAGAGAAATGCAAATCAAATCTACAATGAGGTATCACCTCACACCAGTTAGAATGGGCATCACCAGAAAATCTACAAACAACAAATACTGGAGAGGGTGTGGAGAAAAGGGAACCCTCCTACACTGTTGGTGGGAATGTAAAATGATACAGCCACTATGGAGAACCGTATGGAGGTTCCTTAAAAAACTAAAAATAGAACTACCATATGACCCAGCAACCCCACTACTGGGCATATACAGAGAAAACCGTAATTCAAAAAGACACATGCACCCCAGTGTTCATTGCAGCACTATTTACAATAGCCATGTCATGGAAGCAACCTAAATGCCCATCGACAGACGTTGAATATTGAAGATATGGGACATATATACAATGGAATATTACTCAGCCATAAAAAGGAATGAAACTGGGTAATTTGCAGAGACACGGATGGACGTAGAGACTGTCATACAGAATGAAGTAGGTCAGAAAGAGAAAAACAAATATCGTATATTAATGCATATATGTGGAATCTAGAAAAAAGTTACAGATGAACCAGTTTGCAAGGCAGAAATTGAGACACAGATGTAGAGAACAAATGTATGGACACCAAGGTGGGAAAGCAGGGTGGGAGGTGGTGGTGGTGGGATGATTTGGGAGATATTGGGATTGATATGTATACACTAATATGTATAAAATGGATGACTAATAGAAACCTGCTGTATAAAAATAAATAAGTAAAATTTTAAAAAAGAATTTGGTTGGTGATAATTCTTCATCAATTGTTCATAACTGCTTTAGGCACTCACAAAACTAAAAACAAATAAAAATTCATTAATCAGTTTCAATTCCTTTGGCAGTTGACCAAAGTCCAAAACAGATGATGGACAAACATAAACAAATATCGTTCCAGTGTCTGATTCTTTAATCCCAGGCATAACCTTCTCTAGGCTGTATCCATCCCTTTCTTTCTTCTAAATGGGACAATTATCAAAGCTTTTCCTACTTGATTGTGCCCAGAGAAGGTAAACTTGCTTACTGAGGCACAAAAAATGACAAGTTGAAAAACCCATTTAATATGCGAGTTGAGCAGCAGTGGCCCAGTGGTGGTGGTGGGGCAGTTACATTATGTATTTACTGGATCCAATATCTTTTAGTCAGGTTGCTTTAATAGGCAGGTTCTACATTGCGTGTTAACAATTGTTTTTCCCCAATAGCGTGTAAACCCTGGAGACTGAGAAATGTGCTTTATTCATTTCTGAATCCTCAGTGCCTATCAGTTTTGTGCACATAATTTGTTTGCAAAATTTATTAATTCCTTCCTTTTCTTAGTGCACAATAGTGTTTTGCCCTCTTTTTATCCAACAATAAGTGGATCACTTGTATGTCAAGTCATCAGCTGCCATTGGGTAAAATTTTGCTTAAACAAACAGATAAACATACACAAGAAAGAGGGGAGAGACTCTCCCCACTCCCCCACACACACATACTTTCCTCCCTTTGCCTCTCTGCCCACACATTAATTTATTAGACAGAAAATAGGAAAAGACTAAAGAAAATAGTCCTCCATGGTGCTGGGATTGTGACTCTGCTGATGATCTAGGTCATGCAATTCCACACTTCATCAAATATGAAGGAGAAAAGCAGTATTTCAGGCCCATACCTATAGGTCAGTGGTTCTCCACCATGGGTAATTTTGCCACAAAGGGAACATTTGGAAGTGTCTTTGAGACATTTTATTATTATTATTATGCTTTCGCGGTATGTGGGCCTCTCACTGTTGTGGCCTCTCCCGTTGCAGAGCACAGGCTCTGGACGCGCAGGCTCAGCAGCCATGGCTCACTGGCCCAGCCGCTCCGCGGCATGTGGGATCTTCCTGGACCGGGGCACGAACCCGCGTCCCCTGCATCGGCAGGCGGACTCTCAACCACTGCGCCACCAGGGAAGCCCTTGAGACATTTTTGATTGTTCGAACAGTGTGTGTGTGTGTGTGTGTGTGTGTGTGTGTGTGTAGACACACTCCTGGAATACAGTGGGTGGACGCTATGGATGCTGCTAAACATCCTATAAAACACAGGACAATCTGCACAACAAGCAATTTTCCAGCCCCCAAAGTAAATAGGACCAACCTGATAAACCCTACTTTAGATTCTAATTCAGTAAGTAAATTGGAAGCTTGAATTTTTCATTTTTAACATATACTCTATATGATCTGATATAGATGATTCACAGGCTCTCAAAATGCAAATTTGTCCTTTGAATAATTATTTTATTTCTCTGTGATTCAATCACGTGAGAAAATTATTAGGTATACAGAACATTCAATTAAAACATTCAGTATTTTATACCAGTGCATATGATCTTCATTGATATGGAGTACTTAAAATGAGCTTCACGGACAGCCAGCGTGACTTCTTATTACTAGCGGGAAGCCAGCCAGGGTTAACACCCACACCGTCTAGTCAAGTCTGACAGCCTTGTCGGCTCCATTGTCAAGACGTGCGCCTACACAATTACAGCATGTAGTCTGATCTGGTGTCCCACAAAAGAAAACTATTGTAGCAGATGACTGCTTCCAGGATCCCTGCTGTCAGAGAAAATAAGCCAGTCATAACTTCTCCATCATCCTGCTACAGAGCATTTTCAGTGGTGCCTATTGCTGCTTCACTCAGGGACTACATGTTGTTTTTCTCTGGTAAATGGTCCAGCTAACTTTTGACCTTATCTCGGGTCATGTCATATTGATTCCTGTATTAAGTTACTGTTGCAAGGTAAGCCTTTTTCTCGGCATTATAAAACTTAATACTACTTGTGATATGCTAACAGCTTCCAAGTCACTGTTTGGAGGGGAATACCATTTCTTTTTGTGCAATACAGAGCGTCAGCCACCCAAGAAGATAGCTTCAGCAGGGCGTTCAGCAGGCTCTTCTTAATCTTCTTTCTCCCCCAGTGTCACAGTCTCAACCATACCCTGTCCACCTGTTCTGCCTACCACTTACAACCACAGCTGCCTTCATGGACCCAAGCAAGGAATCTTTATCTTTCCTCTATCTTTCGTTCTGACATCCAATTACCTGATAAAGTTGTTTCCACCTCCGTTGCATTGCCCATGTTCCTTCTCTGTTCACCATCTCTGCTTCAGTTTAACCCTTGAAAATCTTTGCTTCTAAAATTATAACTGCCTTCCATTTTGTTTCTCTCCCGCTTTTGTCTCTTGACTCCCTTTTAATCTACCTTCTATGGTACTGCCGGTTTTCCTTGTGAAACAACTCTTATATGTCATCTTGCACATACAGTCTGCAAAATGATTGCCTATTACCTATGGAGAAAAATCCAAATTCCTCAGATAGGCAACCAAGACCGCTTATAATTTGGGCCCTACCTTCCCCAGCTGTGCCATAGATCGCCTCTCTGGTATTCTAACAAAATTGCATGACTTAGGTGAATAAGGCATATTCTTTCTTATCTCTGCTTTTTCTTGCATTGTTCATTTTACATGGAATGCACTCTGTTTCTTCCTTTCCAGTAGACAAACTCCTATTAATATTGAGAGATGTCTCAAATTATAACAAGTCTTTCTTGACCTCTCTGGACTAAGTATAACAGGTCAGTTTCCCCAGAAAGCAGACTGTAAGACAGAGATTTACCTGCAGAAAGTTTATTGGTTAAATGTTCTTAGAATCATTATCTGTGTGATCTGTGTGAGTAGGAGAGTGGGAAGGAAGCAGGGATATCCAGAGAGAGAAGTTGAACAGTCATGCAGTCACAAAAAAGGCCTCAGAAAATTTTATGGGGAGGTCATAGCTAGCATGACTCTTCAGAGTTGTCCTGAATTCAGGCAAGGGGACTTGGCCTTTATATCTCAATGTTGGAAAGTCACTGTATGGAGATTGCCCCAGAAAGAGGTGTGACATGAGGTAAAGCCCAGGGTCATTCCTAGAGAGGGACTCTGCTAAGAGCTGTGGATAACTCGTACATCATCAGCTGGGGGAATGAGGACTGACACCTTTAAAGAGCTGCTGAGGAGATGTGGATGCAGGACTACATGGCATCCACTACACCAGAGTATCCATGCCTTCTGCTGCTACCTTTATTCTAGAAACTGGCATTTTGTACATTATTTGTTTACATGTTTTGTTCACTAAACCAGGTGGGATAACACCCCAATGTAGCAAAAATAGTTTGTACTAGCCCTTCATTTATTCAAGATAAAAATGTAGCTAAAGATAAATAACATTGATCTACATACTCGGTTCTTAATTTTAAATGAGATTGGCATCTATTTTTAATAATTGAAATTCCACAGACTTTTAACAGGCAATATTTATTCTTCTCATTAATAAAGGACTTAGTTTTTCTATAACATCAAAAGCATATTGTGCTATTGATACTGTGTACTTATGAGAACGAGAAACCTTGCCATACAAATATCTGGACAAAATGAATGGAAAATAATATTACATGAAAATTATCCAAAAAACTTACCAATGCTCATTTGCAAAGAGAACAAGCTTAATATTCCTTTAGTGCCTGGCAACATACTTAGATTCCCTCTTACTTGTAGAAGAAAACATTATTACAAGATCAAAGATACATATTGAAATAAGAAAGCTGTGGCCTTTGAAGGTAGCTCATTTAGTTCTGATCATTAGATGCTAAAATATAATTGGTTCATCATTATGAATGAAACTATTCAGAAAATGTAATAGAGAGAGCTTTCATAACAATATATTTAGCATAGCATGTAATTACTCATTTACTGTTTATACTGTTCATCATGAGTCAGGTGATGTGAACATTAAAATTTCATCTTGAAAAAAAAAAAAATTTCATCTTGAACGTTGCCTGGCATTTCTTTGTTTAACTTGAATCTTGAAAGTTAAATTCTAGATGTTTTATTCCTAATTATTACTTATTTTATTCCTTTGAATGCAAGAATATAATGAGAAAAATAAAATTTTTTTCTCACTTGTTAAAGATATGTTGAATCTTCATAGGTACCAGACACCATTCTTTATATAAATTACTCAGATTTAGCCAAAATGATGATGTAGCTATGAGTTACCATGTCTGAGCCTGAAGCTCAGAAATAATTTTACAAACCAGTTAACAACTGGGGCCACCAGAAGCTGGAAGAGACAAGGAAGTATTCTCATCTAGAGCCTTCAGTGGTAACTTGACCCTGATTACACCTTGACACCTTGATTTTGAACTTCTGAACTTCAGAACTGTGAGAAAATAAATTGCTGTTGTTTTAAACCTTAGGAAACAAATACATATTTTGGTGCCCTCTTGAATTGTCATTTGAAAAAAGAAAAAACATCAGTTTTTATTTATAAAACCTCTCCATTTATGATATTGTAGGTATTTAAGGCTTAGAGACTAACCAGCCCAATGTTGACAGCATTTGGGGCTGCTAAATCTCAGAGAGCTAGCTCCCTCTAGCACCCAGAAGAACTGGAGCAGCTTGGCACAGGCTGATGCATGGATGAAACAGAGTTAGTTCAGGCTGTGTGTAAATCTCCCACCCCACCTACCCACAAGCTGTGACTCCACATCTTTCTCACTCAACAAGGTTTCCACTCTTCAGCTAAGAATGCTTAGCTCATTGTATTATTTTAGAGAGCAGGGAATTGAACCTTTAAGCTAAGACTTATCCACAATGACACAGTGAACTAATTTTTGACCCAGATCTCTTGTTCTTACTATCCTTTGCTTTCTGTTGGATAGGAGGACACCTGGACCTGAGACTGAAGAATAAATATTGGTAACTCAGTGAAGTGTAATCATTTGTATTAGGAAGACAATATTTGTAAAATATATTTGCATTTGTCTTAAATCACTTATTTCCAACCCATGTGATACTAATTGTATAGGACATTGTTCAGATTAACCAAACATTTATAGATCACCTTTTATGCATGCCACATTTTCATTTCTATTATCATGCTTATCATCATTGTAACTTCAGATGTGTCATTTATCCAAGGTAAGTAACACTTGTTTTCTAGTTCCTAGTCTGTTTTTCACTACTACTACTGCAAAAGGAAGTACACACGGTGACCATATATTTTTAAGAGAGAAACAAAGCACTATTTAGAAACACACTGGACAACAGGCGTCAACCAGGACTGTTCTGGTGCAACAGGACATAAAGTATAAATAAGAACGTCTGGGATATTACCACCATATTTCTTTTAAGTTGAATTTTGAACATGATGATTGAAGGTGCTAACTCCCCAGTATGTAATGTAGTTATGTTTTAAGAAAAACGTATCTCTCTAAGAAGTGCATTGTAGCAGTCAAACGCAAAACTGGGATACAATGTAGTCTAAGATATAGCCTGGTGCAAAGGTTTGTAAGATACCTAGAGTGCTCCCTGAGAAATCAGACTTAGTGGGAGTCACCCATAATTCTTGTTTAGGTTCACTCAAGCACAGTTGGGCTCACTGTCCTCCATGCTTCTTAAATCCTTTATTCACACCTCTTTTAGAGCATTTAATTTATTATGTTGTAACTTTTCATGGATGTGCCCCTCTCCCCCAGTAGAATGTGTGTCTTGTCACTTTGTGCTATCCTTGGTGCAGAGTGACAGTAGCTCACCATGGGCAAACTGGTTGGGGGGATATCACTGTGAACAGCAGATGGGCATACAAGAAAGCAGGCTTCTGTTTCTTAATCCTAAAACAAACACCCATCAGAGCCAAGAGCAGAGAAAGAAATGGGCCACATTAGTAGTTTGAATTGTTTATACATAATTTGACATAGTTGATTTTAATAATAATGGTTATCAATAACATGAAAACAACAAATGCATATATAGTGTTTAATATGTGCAAGGACTCTTTTAAGATACCTTCACACCAGTTGTACACTGAGGACCAAAATGATCTTAACATGATTTTACTATTCCAGAGTCTTCATTAGCATAACTGTCTTATTCCAGAAGACTCTTGCCCAGGATGGCGAAAGTTGGAAATAACTGCATTGCTTGTTACAGGAATTCCCAAGACCCATTACCTCTTCAACAGAAAGCACCAACAGTGTATCGTATAAGAATTCTTGACTCTCTCCTCAAAATGCTCTCCCTGTTGTTTTTATCAATCTCAAACTGTTATGATTCTTAGCCAATCCTCATCAGGACCCATATTTTGTGAAAAATCTGCTTTTAACCAGACTTCAAAATTTCAATAAATCCAGCTTTGTTCTCTTCCGCTACAACATGCTGTCAGACACTGTAGAGGTTTTATTCTCCTGGATAAGCCATAAACTCAGTTTTGTCATATCAAGAGCTTATAAATTGCTTTGCTCTTCTGGGAAGCTCTCAGCAAGCACTTTACATATAACTAACTTAATTCTCACAGAAACTCTATGGTGTTTAGTGTACTATTAGTGTATTATTATTATTCCCATTTTGCAGAGGAGAAACTAAGCCCAAGGTTATTCTGTGAGTAGATGATAGAGCTGAGATCTGAATCTAGGCTGTCTGACCCTATAGCCAGTGTATCTGCATTATATTCCTGGGAGTCATTTAAAAGCCACTTTAATTGGCCTCATTTGGAAGAAATCTCAAAACATTAGAATAAAGGAAAACACTTAAATTTAAAAAAGGGCATAACTAGAAATGCAACATTTTAAATATTATATCATTTACATAAATTCATTTATTATTCTCCATTTAAAGGAGAATTATGACATTTTCAATGGTCATGAAAAGTGTCTTAATACTAGACTCCTATCCCAGTGATTGTCCTAACTGATTTTAATTAAAAGGTTATTCTAATGCAATGTAACAAAATTCAATGGTTTACTAACATTATCTATGATGGAATCAAGACTTCATATGTCAGTAAGCTAGAAGGATATGGCAAAACGAACACAAATGTATACAGGTAAATACAAATTCTGGTGTTTAGGCCTAAAAAATAAATTATGTTAAATGCTTGCTAACAACTAAAGCTGACTCACAATGAACTCTCCAATAAAGTAACTATTTAAGCAGAACACTGAAGACCCTCTTTCTGGAATATTCTGTATGACAGTTAAATATAATGATATTGAAATTTATTTCCAGTTACTAGATCCATACTACTGATATAACTGTGGTTTGACAGATCCAAAGCTTGCATGCAAGTTTTAGTAATGTGGCATTTAGTCAGCCAGCCTTCAACTGACATATTTACCTATACATATTTTTTGGTTGTTGTTGGGAGGGTTTGGGCAAAGCTTTTTTACCTACTTATATACATGTTCACATAACTTTGGCCATGACCAGATGTCCAAAATAGGAGGGAGACCTGGAGACAGAATTTATCATAGAGCTTGAACTCTGCATGAAGGCTGGCAGAGGAAAGAAACCGTTTGTTTTAATTCTCTGATGTGTCTGAGGTTAGTTGCCATCCTTCCCTAGCCTTCCCTAGAATTAGCTTGTCTAAGTGAATCCAGGAGTTCAGCCATTGAAAGTATGGCTGATTAATGTGTACCTGCCTTGAGTTAACTTGTCTCTGAGGGTAGGAGCCTCTATACTTGACCTTGAGGAACCACTTTGTTCTGAGCAGTGATTGCAGTAGTAACAGTGTCAGGAGTGTCAGTGACTAGAGGGGGTGCCTCAGCCAAGGGATGCTGATAATGCCTTGGACCCAGGGATGCTAGGACTCCAGCACATAAAATCTCAGCTCTGCATTCAACAATGGCAATGTTGTCTAAGTAAGTTATCAGAGAACTTAGAGGGCATTAAGCTATGATGGCCAGAGCAAGGGTTTTTCCGCTATAGGGCAACACAAGTTTGAGGCTAAATTTCTTCTTTCCTTGACCACTAGAATCCTGAGCATCTGCCATGAAGCACTGAATGAGCATTTTTCTTTTTTTCCTTTTTCTTGAAACCATTAAAAAGTGGTCTTAAAGAAAACATTTGGTGAACACAAAAGGCTGAAACAAATCTTTTCTTGGCTTTTTAAAAAGCAAGCGTATGTTGATATAATATTTCTCTGTGGTTTTTTTTAACAAGTTCTTTATTATTTTCATCAATATTCTTCATAATTATTTTTATTGCTATAAAGAACTATATATATGTGCCAGAGGCTCAAGAGGGAGGGGATATGGGGATATATATATGCATATGGCTGATGCACTTTGTTGTACAACAGAAACTAACACAGCATTATAAAGCAGTTATATTCCAATAAAGATTAAAA